>NC_057369.1:0-2425450 GCF_016861735.1 Aspergillus chevalieri | reverse complement strand
CCCTAACCCTAACCCTAACCCTAACCCTAACCCTAACCCTAACCCTAACCCTAACCCTAAACCCTAAACCCTAACCCTGACCCTAACACCCGAATCACCCATCCCCAATCAATCACCATTCACCCCTAACCCCTCCGGGGGTCCATCCACTGCCCCTAACCCCTCATCCTTCATTCCCTCCTAAATCGAACACATACCACTTCACATACCACTTCCCACTGCCACCGCCACCGCCACACCCACCGCCACCCGTACCCTCCATCATCCATCCCCCTCGCCTGCTTCCCTGCTTCCCCTCCCAATCCATACTCACACTCCCAATCAACCCCCGCCCATCCACTTCGCCCCAATCCATTCACACTGCCCATCACTGCCTCCATCCCTCCATCCCTCCATCCCTCCATCCCTCCATGCCCCACCACTGCCGCTGTTGCCTCCTGCAAATCACTCCCCGCTCATCCCCATTCATTCCCATCCACAATCTCCCTAATAACCTCCTTCCACTCTATCCCTAATAACATCACATCGCTATCCATCCCTACTCATCCCAATCTCATCCTTCCACTCTAACCCTACTAACATAACATCATAACATCATATCCATCTCCTGCATAACCTCACATCATATCCATCTCCTGCATAACCTCACATCATATCCATCTCCCGAATAACAACTATCATCATCACTCTACCCTGCATAACCCCCGCATAACCCCCGTATAACCCCCGCATAACACTTCTATCCCTATCCTGAATAACATCATCCCCTATCCCCAATACCATTCCCAATCCCAATCTCATCCACCCACCCATCCCTGATAACCTCCTTCCACTGTCTCCCTAATAACATATCATCATATCCATCTCCCAAATAACAATCATAACTGTCTCCCCAATAACATAACATAACATCAATATCCTGAATAATGACTATTATCATCCCTCTATCCTGCATAACCCCCGAATAACATCATCTCCCTATCCCGTATAACCTCATCATCTCCCTAATAACATAACACCGTCATCTCCCTATCCCTAATAACATCATCATCTCCCTATCCCTAATAACATCATCATCTCCCTATCCCGTATAACCTCATCATCTCCCTATCCCTAATAACCTCATCATCTCCCTAATAACATAACACCATCATCTCCCTATCCCTAATAACCTCATCATCTCCCTAATAACATAACACCATCATCTCCCCAATAATCTTTCAATCCATCCACCCATCTCACCCCCAACCACCTCCGCCTCCGCCTCCGCCTCCGCCTCCATCCACTCCCCATCATCTTTCATTCCCTCCAATCAATCCACATCCACTGCATATCATCAATACCAAATACCACCCTTCTCCCTCCCCCAACCGCTTTCCACCATCAAAATCCTCCTCGCTCCACCTCGCCCCCATTCACCCATCGCCTCCCACACACCGCCCGCCACCACTCCCCATACACCCATTGCCCACCGCTTGCCCACCGCTTTGTTCACGGCTTGCCCACCCCTTCATTCATCCATTGGTTCACTGCTGCCTCACCCGTCGCCTCATCCATCACCCCGCCCCAATATATATCATCATCCCATTCCCACCCATCGCTATCTTGTATGATATATATCTCTATCCAACCACTCTTGCATCCCAATTCTCTCCCTCAACCAACCCCGTCAATATATATCCCTGTCAACATCCATATCAATCTATATATCCATATCAAAATCTTAATCCTAACCTCCGTACACTGCTTCGGTAACCATCCGAATTCTCCTACCAATTCATTAACCACCTCCAACCCATGCTGCTGCCCCATGCTCTTCGCCCACAAATCCCACCACTCCACTATCGTCCTCGACATCCACCCCAAATCCATCCAATCCCTGCCGCCACACTTGCCCAACTGCTTCACTTCCATCCCCATCCACCATCCCCATCCACCATCCACCCATTGTGGCAATCGTCCAAATCATCCTCCTATGCTATGCACATCCACCTGCATCGCACCACCACACCATCACCACCACCTCCTCCTCCGCCAAATCACTCCCCTGTCATGCCCATTCCCGCCTGCGCCAAATCCATCCTTCAACCGCTGGTCAAATGGCGGTTTGAATGGGCTCTCAAATGGTCTCTCAAATGGTCTCTCAAATGGATCTCAAACGGCCAGTCAAACGGGCTCTCAAATGGGTGGTCAAATGGCTGATGAAAATGTGTGCTTGAATACATGGTCAAATGGGTGATTGAACAGTTGGTCGAATGCATGATCAAATGCATGATCAAATGCATCGTTGAATGGGTCAAATCGCTGATCAAATGGGTGACCAAATGCATGATGAAATGTCTGGTCGAATGTCTGGTCAAATGTCTGGTTGAATGCATGGCCAAACATGTGGTTTGAACCGGTCAAATGGGTGATTGAATGGCTGATCGAAATGGCTGATTGAAATGGCTGATTGAAATGGCTGATTGAAATGGCTGATTGAAATGGCTGATTGAAATGGCTGATTGAAATGGCTGATTGAAATGGCTGATTGAAATGGCTGATTGAAATGGCTGATTGAAATGGCTGATTGAAATGGCTGATTGAAATGGCTGATCGAATACATGGTGAAATGGGTAATCAAACGGGCTCTCAAATCGGTGGTCGAACCGTTCGTCAAATGCATGCATTGTTGAATGCATTGTTGAATGGGTAATCGAACCGGTGGTTGAATGGATGATTGAATGTATGGCTGAACGCATGGTTGAATGCGTCAAATCACTGATTGAACGCGCTCTCAAACGGGTGGTCGAACGGGGCTTTGAAACGGGTCATTGAATCGGCCACACGGCTGATCAAATGCATGCTTGAATGCATGCTTGAACCGGTCAAATGCCGGATCAAATACACGGTCGAATGGGTGATTGAACCGGTCAAATGGGTGATTGAACGGGTGGTTGAACGGGTAATTGAATGCATGCTTGAATGGCTGATCCAATGGGTGGTTCAACGGGTTGTCAAATGGCCGATGAAATGGGTGATTGAATGCATGGTCAAAACAACTGATCAAAATGGATGATTGAATACATGGTTGAACTGGTGATCGAACTGGTGATCGAACTGGTGATCGAACTGGTGATTGAATGGTTGGTTGAACGGGCTGTCAAATCGGTGGTCGAATGGGTGTATTAAAACAGCTGATTGAAACGGCTGATTGAATACATGGTGAAACGGGTGATCGAACGGGCTCTCCAATGGGTGGTCGAACGGGTTGTCAAATCGCTGATGAAAATGTGCAGTTGAATACATGGTCAAATGGGTGATTATCGTTGGTTGAATGCATGGTTGAATGGGTCATTGAAATGGGTCATTGAACGGGCCAAACGGCTGATCAAATACATGGTTGAATGCATGGTTGAATGGCTGATTGAATGTATGGCTAAATGCATGGTTGAACGGGTCAAATCACTGATTGAATGGCTGATCAAATGGCTGATCAAATGGCTGATCAAATGGCTGATCAAATGGCTGATCAAATGGCTGATCAAATGGCTGATCAAATGGCTGATCAAATGGCTGATCAAATGGCTGATCAAATGGCTGATCAAATGGCTGATCAAATGGCTGATCAAATGGCTGATCAAATGGCTGATTGAATACATGGTTGAAACCAGTGATCAAATACATGGTTGAACGGGTGGTCGAACGGGTGTATCGAAATGGCTGATTGAAATGGCCGATCGAAATGGCTGATCGAAATGGCTGATCGAAATGGGTCATTGAATACATGGTCAAATGGGTAATCGAACGGGGTAATCGAACCGGTGGTCGAATGGGTAATCGAATGCATGCTTGAATGGCTGATTGAATGTATGGCTGAATGCATGGTTGAACGGGTCAAATCACTGATTGAATGGCTGATCAAACGGGTGGTCCAACAGGTGGTCCAACGGCTTGTCAAATCGCTGATGAAATGGGTGACCAAATGCGTGATTGAATGGGTGGTCGAACTGGTAATTGAATGCATGCTTGAATGGGTGGTTCAACGGGTGTTTCAACGCGTTGTCAAATGGCCAATGAAATGGGTCATTGAATGCATGGTCAAAACGGCTGATTGAATACATGGTTGAATACATGGTTGAATGGGTGGTCGAATGCATGGTCGAATGGGTGATCAAACGGGTGATTGAACAGTTGGTTGAACGGGCTGTCAAATGGGTGGTTGAATGCGTGTATTGAAACAGCTGATTGAAATGGCTGATCAAAACTGGTAATCGAAACTGGTAATCGAATACATGGTTAAATGGGTAATCGAACACGTTAAATGGCTGATTGAATGCATTGTCAAATGGGTGATTGAACCAGTCGAATGGGTGATCAAACGGGTGGTTGAATGGGTGTATCGAAACGCCTGATATTGAATGGCTGATTGAATGGCTGATTGAATGGCTGATTGAATGGCTGATTGAATGGCTGATTGAATGGCTGATTGAATACATGGTCGAAACCGGTGATCGAATACATGGTTAAATGGGTAATTGAATGCATGGTTGAATGGGTGATCGAATGCATGGTTGAATGGGTGATCAAACTGGTGATCAAACGGGTGATTGAACAGTTGGTTGAACGGGCTGTCAAATGGGTGGTTGAATGGCTGATCAAATGGCTGATCAAATGGCTGATCAAATGGCTGATCAAATGGCTGATCAAATGGCTGATCAAATGGCTGATCAAATGGCTGATCAAATGGCTGATCGAAATGGGTAATTGAATACATGGTTGAAACCAATGATCGAATACATGGTTCAATGGGTAATTGAACGGGTCGTCCAACCGGTGGTCCAACCGGTCCATGTCATGCTGCCATGTCCACTGCCTGCCCACACTGCATACCTTGCTGCACTCACACCCACTGCCACCCAATGCCATGCTCCCATACACCACCTGTCATACACATCATTCACCACCCTGGCCCATTCACAATCACACATCATCCATCATCATCCATCATCATCCATCATCATCCATCATTCATAATTGTCACGGCGCTCTACTAGGATGATGGAACGTCCAACTCATGGGTTCTACCTAGGTAGCTATCGACGAGAATAATCAACATGAGGAAGGAAGAAAGGAGGTAACGCCATATTTATCAACAAAGCAATAAAGCAAACAACCACACCTCACGTGATAATCAACCAACGTGACCAGGCCGTCACAATAATCTTCATCATTCACTACCACCAGTCTGCCTGTGTGCTCAACGGCCAATGCGCTTGTCCATGTCCATCCCATGTCCATGAAACCCTCGGCCTTCATCCACTGCCGTACTCAAATATCTACCCTCAACGCCTTCCCATCCATGCTATATATCTCCACTGTCGGACTACATACATACATATATATATATATACACATACTTATCGATATACATATCACTATACATCTCTATATACATCACTGTATACGTCTTGACATACAACTCTATATACATCTCTATACATCGCTATGGTCCTGACCAATCCTCCATCTCTCTGCCTCCCGACTCCAACCCCAACTCAACCTCCTGACTCACCCGCCGCAGCCAACAAAACTCCTCAAACAACTGGCTATGGCCCGCCCGGCTGCGCTGCCCCAGCCACCCAATCACCGCCCCAATGTCCGCGCCGTCGACCTGCAATCCCACCAGTCGCCGCTGCCATGCCCCCGAATGCCCACCCCCCATGGCCCATGCAGCATCATCGCCACCATGGGGATCAAAACCCCCGGTACTGACACCGGCCGCCCGGCTCCCACCCGGCGCATATCGTCTGCGGCATCCCACAGGAAAAACACCCGCTGAATCGGCTGTACTGGATCCGCCGGCGAACCTGCAGCATCCACTGCTTGGCCGCCTGGCTGCGTGCATGCCGGCATGAATATAAATCGTGCTGGTCATCCGCCTGGGCCATGGCGCAGATATAACATCGATCCCGCCACTGCTGAGCCTCCTGCTCCCCAAACTCCTCATCCAGCCATGCCTGGGACTGTTGCCGGCGGAATTGAATGTCGGCCGCGGCCCACTGGCGCTGCTGCTGGCGGTGGCTCGGGCTCGGGTGCTGGTGCTGGCGTTGGTTCGGGCTATGGCTCGGGCTCGGGCTATGGCTTGGGCTTGGGCTATGGCTGTGGCGCCGGTGCTGACTTGGGCTCGGGCTGTGGCTCGGGCTCGGGCTGTGGCTCGGGCTCGGGCTGTGGCTCCGGTTTGGGCTATGGCTCCGGCCCGGGCTATGGCTCCGGCTTGGGCTCCGGCTTGGGCTTGGGCTATGGCTATGGCTCCGGCATGGGATATGGCTCGGGCTATGGCTTGGGCTTGGGCTATGGCTCGGGCTATGGCTCGGGCTTGGGCTATGGCTCGGGCTATGGCTCGGGCTCCGGCGTGGGCTATGGCTCCGGCTTCGGCTTGGGCTGCATGAGCCCGCTGCTCTGCTGGAATCATACTCCATTCCGCGCCTGAGCCCCCGACCATTGGAACGCCTCGTGGCACTGCGCGCCCGCCAGTCTGGGTCATCTGCCAGCCCTAACACTGGCCGAACCGCCTGCCCTGGGCCATGGTGCAAGCCCACACACCCGGCCTCATGCCCAGCCTCATGCCCGGCCTCATCACCACCCACGTGCCCTACACGCCACTGCACATTACACCCATCACATGCCTGCTCGTCCCCGTCATCCCCGCAATGCTGCCGCCGGTATCCATTCACCGTCCCATCCAGATAATCGTCCAGTACCACCCGCCGGCATCCCCAACCTGCCACCACCCCCATGTATTGCTGCACCAGCTCCACCTCCGGTGTGCCCAGATGTCGCTCATCCTCCGCCCACCCCGCCGGCTGGATAATGATCGCCTGGCTGGCCTGCCCATCCCGCCCGGCTCGCCCACTTTCCTGTGCATAATCCAATAACGTCCGGGGCGTCCCAAGATGAATGATCACTCGGATATTCGGAATATCAACCCCCATGCCCAATGCACTGGTCACGCAAAGCACTGTGGAATCCCCTCCCATGAACCGCCCCAAAATCCCACCCCGGTCCACCTGCCCACTGAAATACGCCTCACATCCCAATACCGCCGCCATCGCCTGCACCTGGTGGACCCGGTTGGCATATATCACCATCTTCCCCCGGGCCCGGGCCCACTGGAGCTGCGCCTGCAGGAACTGAATAATCCGGGCATCCTGCTCCCATCCATATCCATGTGGTGCAGTGTGTGGAATCGGTGGCCGCCACACCCCATATGCCACATTGCCGCGGCTCGTGCGGGCCCGATATATATCGATCTGATCCTGTGGGTGGTGAATGCGCTGGCTGAACTCCGGTTCCATCTCGGGGGCAATGTGGCCGTTAAAAACACCATCTGTGTACGGGCCCGAACGAGCTTCCCAAGCTGTGCCATGGCGGACCGGAAGTTCTTCTGCTGGTTCATAATGACATGGCATTCATCAATCACCACCCGGTCCAGCCGCTGCATCACCACCAACCGGTTGATGAATGAATGGAAATCGGGGGTGACAGCCGATTCCGGTGTGACCAGCACAATGGCTGCTTCATCACATGGCTGCTGCCGGTCCCATGCCATACATGGGATGCCTAGCCGCCGGCACCGCTGCTGCATATCCTGCCGCAGCGAGATCAATGGCACCACCACAATGGTGGTGCCCCCGGGGACGGCCCACGCGGGCAACATGAATAACATGCTTTTCCCACCGCCGGTGGGCATGACTGCCACCACGGGGCTCTTGCCCTGCTGGATCGCCGCCATGGCGGGTGCCTGGATGCCCTGGAACTGCATGCCGGCCTGACCGGTCATCTGCTGCAGCGCAGCGGCCATGTCCATGGTCTGCAGCTGGTGGCGCCGCTCCATGTGGTGCTCCTCAGCCTCCACCTGCCATGGGGCCCGCTTGCGTTTCCCAAGCACGGGGCGAGCCCTAACCCGTTCCTGACCGGGATCATTCACCAAGCAAGCCCTAACCCGTTCCTGACCGGGATGGTGAATTGGACAGCTACCTTCATCCACCAAGCGAGCCCTAACCCGTTCCTGACCGGGATGGTGAATTGGACGGTTGCCTTCATCCACCAAGCGAGCCCTAACCCCTTCCTGACTGGGATCACTCACCAAGCGAGCCCTAACCCGTTCCTGACCGGGATCATTCACCAAGCAAGCCCTAACCCATTCCTGACCGGGATCATCCACCAAGCAAGCCCTAACCCATTCCTGACCGGGATCATCCACCAAGCGAGCCCTAACCTGTTCCTGACCGGGACGGCGGCTTGGACAGCTGCCTTCATCCACCAAGCCAGCCCGAAGCCCACCGGCATCAATGTCGGCATGGACATCTCCTGGAACCCCCGTGCCGCAGCCGAACCCCAGAAACTGGTGCCAATCCACACTGGACTGCCGGAACATTGCCCGCCGGTGGCTTGTTGTGCCCGCCTGCTCCATCAGCTGCCGCCCATATACCATCCCCGCCACGTGCGATGAATGGCCCGCCTGTAAATCCGTCATATGCGCCATCCACTGGTCCGCATCCATGCCGTCCTCACAGTCAGCATCCAATGCCGCCGCCTGCTCCGTTTCATCCTGGCGGTCACTGGTGAATGTGCTGGATGCCCGCAGGAACCGCCGGCTGATGCCAATGGCAATGTCCCGGTACGCCGGAATATTCAATGCCTGGCCGAGCCGGGCCTGGGTCTCCCGCTTCAACACCTCCCGGAATCGCTCGGGGGTCCATGGCCGCTGCATGCCCGGGTCGGGGCCCCATAAATATGGGCTGGGGGGCTGCCATGCCGGTGTGCCGTTCGACGTGCCAATCAATGTGCCATTCAGTGTGCCGTTCGCCGTGCCATTCAGTGTGCCATTCAATGTGCCGGCTTGTGTGCCATTCCATGTGCCGTTCAATGTGCTGTTCAATGTGCCATTCAATGTGCTGTTTGATGTGCCGGCCTGTGTGCCAATCGGTGTGCCAATCGGTGTGCTGTTCGATGTGCTGTTTGATGTGCCGTTCAGTCTACCATTCAACATGCCATTCACCGTACCATTTGGTGTGCCATTCCATGTGCCGTTCAATGTGCTGTTCGATGTGCCATTCACTGTGCCAGCTCGTGTGCCATTCCATGTGCCATTCGATGTGCCGTTCAATGTGCCAATCGGTATGCTGTTTGTTGTGCCGTTCAACATGCTGTTCGATGTGCCGTTCAATGTGCTGTTCGATGTGCCATTCAGTGTGTCGTTTGATATGCCATTTGCTGTGCCGTTTGATGTGCCATTCAGTGTGCCGTTCGCCCTGCCATTCAGTGTGCCATTGACCGTGCCGGCTCGTGTGCCATTCCATGTGCCGTTCAATGTGCTGTTTGATGTGCCATTCACCGTGCTGGCTCGTGTGCCATTCGCCGTGCCGGCTTGTGTGCCAATCAGTGTGCCATTCAGTATGCCGTTCGCCGTGCCATTCAGTGTGCCATTCAATGTGCCGGCTTGTGTGCCATTCCATGTGCTGTTCAATGTGCTGTTCAATGTGCCGTTCGATGTGCCGTTCGACATGCCATTCACTGTACCATTCACCGTGCCATTCACCGTGCCGGCTCGTGTGCCATTCAATGTGCTGTTCGATGTGCCATTCAGTGTGTCGTTTGATATGCCATTTGCTGTGCCGTTTGATGTGCCATTCAGTGTGCCGTTCGCCCTGCCATTCAGTGTGCCATTGACCGTGCCGGCTCGTGTGCCATTCCATGTGCCGTTCAATGTGCTGTTTGATGTGCCATTCACCGTGCTGGCTCGTGTGCCATTCGCCGTGCCGGCTTGTGTGCCAATCAGTGTGCCATTCAGTATGCCGTTCGCCGTGCCATTCAGTGTGCCATTCAATGTGCCGGCTTGTGTGCCATTCCATGTGCTGTTCAATGTGCTGTTCAATGTGCCGTTCGATGTGCCGTTCGACATGCCATTCACTGTACCATTCACCGTGCCATTCACCGTGCCGGCTCGTGTGCCATTCAATGTGCCGTTCGATGTGCCATTCGACATACCATTCGATGTGCCATTCGACATACCATTCCATGTGCCGTTCGATGTGCCATTTGACATACCATTCGATGTGCCATTCACCGTGCCATGCGCAGTGCCGGCCTGCCACGCTGTCAACTGGTCAATGAATGGCATCGCCAGCCACATATACCACACCACCAACTCCCCGACCGCCCGTGGCACATACCGGTGGATCAGCTTGCTGTCGTTGCTCGCATGGAAGCCCTTGTGGTATGCAGTCACCAGTGTCACCATCCCATCCTCAATGAACACATTGCGGAATTGGTTGTTCGGCGTGTTGACATACTGCACACTGAGCAGCTCGGGGGCCCGTGCCGGCTGCCCCGCCGTCATATGGATGGCCACAGCCAGTTTCTCCTTGAACCGGGCCACCCGGGCCAGATACTGTGCCACCAATGGGCCGTGGATCGCCCCCGGCGCATGAATTGCTGCTGCACGGGGCGCTCTGTGCGCAGCCGCTGGATCATCCACCACCGGCCATCCACGGGCCACCGGGTCCGGCGATCATGCAAAAAGTTCCAGCCCGGGTGCCCCTGGGTGGGATCATCATACAAGCCCTGCCACGGGATGGCGGGCAGCGGCATGGTGCTTGGGGTGTGGGCGCTGCTGGAACCATCGGCAATACATAATAGTTCACACAGCAGCTCCCGTGTGGCCCCAACCAGCCTGTGGATGAACCCACGGAATTCACCCATCGTGAAATGCAGATCCTTGTACAACAGCTCATCGGCTCCCATCCACGCCACATGGCCCGGCGCCGTGCTATTGTAATGGATCTTCAACCCATATGTGCGCCAGTCGAGCAATGTCTGCATGGGCCCATGGGTGCCACGGATCATGAAGCGGCTGACCATCTGCTGCACATGGTCATGAAATGACGGGCGATCGTGCACCGTGGTGGGGGTGGAGCGTGTGGGACTGGCACTATCACAGCCCTCATCGATATCGGCCAGTTGGGCATCTGCACTGGCCAACGGCCATGCTATTGGGCTAGCCGGTGTGCCATTTGGAGTGCCATTCGGAGTGCCATTCGGAGTGCCATTCACCATGCCATTCACTGTGCCATTCGCCGTGCTAGCCTGTGCCTGCCACATCTGAATAATGTCCCCCACATGGGGATCCAACCACAGTGCCTTCTGCACCACCATGAACCGCGCAAGCTTGATCATCCGCGATAAAATGGGGGGTAACTGTCGGGATCACGCCACCCAGTCTCCCCCCAGCCGAGCACCGCCATGGCACACACAAGGGGGCTTTCATATTCATGGGCACGGTGGCGCTGGTTGAGCAGCTCAATGCAAAACTCCAAGCAGGCACGCTCCATTGGGCTCATCATCCATGCCGGCTCGGTGCTGCCTGCATTGCCAGTCTCCTCTGCTTCTTCCACATGCTCGGGGCTCACCCCATGCCCGGCTGTGGGCTGATCTCCGGGGCTCACCCCACGCCCCTCTGTGGCCCGATAACTGCCGGGGTTCCCACCCTGCTCTAGGATCCGACCGGCCCCGGGGAACATATGGACCGCCCGAGCCCGGGCTCGATGGGGCGCCTGTTGGGGCCTCGCCATGGTGGGCATGGCAAGCTGCCACAACATCTGCCACTTCCGCTGCTGCCGCGCGGTCATCCCATACACGGGCAGCGGACCACACCACTCCGGCATGCCCTGTCCGGCCTGGGTGGCCTGTGTGCGTGCAATGAAGCCCAACACTTGCTGCCACGCCTGCACATGCTTCTGGACACTGGTTTCATCCATGTACGCCTGGAGCGGCCGGTATGGGGTCTGTCCGGCCTCGGTCCGGGCCGCCTCCATACAAATGCCGGTTCCACACCGCTGCACGGTCTGCTGGCTCCGCCGGGCCAACTGGCCCATGGCATTCCAAATGGCCTGGATGGCCTGTTCAATGGGATCCGGGGCTCCTCGGGGGCGCTTCCACCAGCCGGAGCAGGTCCTGGGGGTGCACACCTTCCAGGTATCGTGCCCACCCGGTCCGGCGGAGCCACGGGTTAGCATCGGTGATCCGATCGGCCTGGATGACGGCCTGTTGTTCCTGGGCCGTTCGAGCCTGATCCCATGCGGTGATGATGGCATCGACGGCCCGTTGGGCCTGGTCCGCGGGGGGCAGTGGTGGTGGTGGGTGGCCCTCTGGGAAGCGGATATGGATGTAATGGGACCCCGGGCCCGATGGGAAGATCTGCTGCCATGCTACGGTGGTGAATGAACGCCGGAGCTCAGCGGCCCCTTGTGTGCGCTCTCTCTGGCCAACCCGGCCACGGCGGGTCTGTTGGGACCATTGATGGACCTGGCGCCAGTGCTTTCGCATGGTGTCCATGCTGGATGCCACATAATGGCACGGGGGTCCTGTCGTTGGCATAACAAGCCACTGGGCTCACACGGTAAAATGGGCAGTGGGTTGTCGACTACTGGTGGGATCTGGATGGCCGCACTGTCCTGTTCAATATCCTCCCACTGTTGGACTGCCTGAGCCAACTGGTGGGCGGATTGATGCTTGAACTGATGTTTCCGCTTCAGATGTCGCTCGACCTCTGCCGGTCGTACGCCATGCTTGCATTGGCGACAGATAATCACTTGCAAGCTTGGGATCTTCTGGAACAGTTCATTCTCCATGGCTGCTCTATCCCATGAATGGGTGTAGTGAAAAATGCTGTGAATTCGATGAATTGAATGAGTGAATGACCCCCAAATTCACCGGGTCGATCATGGCGGTGGAATGGCGACGGTCGGGCCACACCCCAACAAATCCGCGCACCAAAACCGGGCATGTTCGCACCCACACACAGAGGAGATATATATATATATATATCGGGGAAAGGAAGAAAAGGGAAGAAGAGAAGGAGGGCGACAGACAAACAGATCGACGGACTGGAACAGGGCACGGGGACGTGACGAACGGGGCGGGTGGGGCCGGAGACGGGAACGGCGACGGACCAATGAGGATTAGAGAAACCGATTGGGCCCTGGATCGGTTTGCTACTAGGGTATAGGTAACGAATAGAGAAACAAGGCCAACCGAGTATATATACTGGGTTGTTGGTTAAGTGCGGACGAGTCAGAAACTAGAAGGTAACCAATGCTGTAAGACTTGAATTGATCGCGAAGAACTAAGCTAAGTACATGAATGAGCGTCCTTATATATCTTTCCCGGTATACTCCTGCGTCTACTCCTCCAGGAGTATATTTTGGGTCGATCCAATCATGCCGTGTCTTGATATATACTCTTTCGGCTACTCCCTTGGGGGTATATCTGGAGTAGATGATCACGTGACATGTCCATCGGATATCAGCTTGATCCCTGCTTTTCCTGCATTTCTTTCTTCCTTTCTTGTCCAATGATTCTGCCTTGTCTCCCCGCATTCTCACGTGAGATTGATGTGTTGGTGTCTGTAACATTACCTCCCCCTCTTTCAGGCTTTCGTCCTCGAAAGTTATAAAGCTGCGGTATCTTTCAGGTAAGCGCTGGAATGTCGTCGATTTCTTTTCCTAATGTTGTGACTCATCATGCCAGTGTCGAATGAAATTCGTAAACGGAACAGGCTCCTCCAGTATCGTTCTATCCTTGATAACGGTTTAATCGTCGATAACCCTTGTGAGCATTGCTTTCAAACCGGCAGATCCTGCGTCATGGATTCAAAGAACAAGAATTGTGCTGAATGTACCCGTCGTGGTCGCAAATGTCAAAAACAATTTCATAGTGAACGTGAGTGGGATTCTCTTCATCGAGACCAGGAGAAGCTGGCTTTTGATCTTGAAGAAGCCCAGCGTCTCTGGTTGGAGCATTCCCAAAAGATGCAAGAGGCGATGTCAAAAATTATTCGCCTTCAAAAACAACAGAGGTTTCTTAAGGAACGTGGTGGTCGCATGTTGGAACATGATTCCAAGCTTATGGAGCAGTTGGATGAGGAGGATCCTCCAAGTGCTGAGGATCTCCAAGAGCTTGAGCGTCTTGCTGATGAAGAAGAGGCTGCTCGTCTTGCTGCAGTGTCAAACAATCCTAGTTTGACTCAGATGATGAATTCCCCTTCCTTCTGGGAGAACTTTGATTCTGCTGTTGCTGGTGGTATTCCTTCACCAACTGGTGACAACCCGTCAAGTTCGCGATAGGTTCCCATGTGTTTTCTGAGGTATCATATCCTTCCCATTTAACCAGATAAAATGGTCGTCCGTTAACTTGCTTGTAATCCAGAATTCGTTCAACTTCATATTCATCATCATCGCTTTCGATTTCAATGTTTTCAGCGATTGTGGCGTTCTTTGGTGCTGGTTCCAATAGCGAGATGTGAAATACTGGATGTATGCGCTTCATTGATTTCGGTAGCTTCAAGCGATAATTCACTGGTCCTGTTTTTTCTTCAATGGTGAAAGGTCCAATTTTCTGGTGATCGAGCTTTTGACTTGGTCGTTTTGTTTTGATATTTCTGCGGAGCAGGAATACTTTCTCCCCCCTCTTCAAGGTAGGTCCCTCTCCGTGGTGCTTGTCGTAATATATAGCCGCTCGTAGGTTCATGAAATCGATGTCTCTTGACAGTTGGTGGTGTAAGTTCTTCAGCTTTTGGACCGTCTCATTTGCCGCTTCTGATGTGGACTCTTGTGGTCGTGGCTTTTCATATAGCACTGGGTGGTATCCATAATTGGCGTAAAATGGCGTTACTTTGAGTGTTGAGTGCTCTGCATTGTTGTATGCAAACTGTGCCATGGGTAGGAATTTAACCCAATCATCTTGTTCATAGTTGATGTAGTGCCGTAGGTATTGCTCAATCGTTTGGTTGGTTCGTTCAGTTTGACCATTTGCTTGTGGGTGGTAGGCTGTGGTGAGTCGGTGTTCTATACCTATCAAGTTCGTGAGTGTCGTCCAGAATTTTGAAGTGAACAGTTTGTCTCTGTCTGAGGTGATCTTCTGAGGCATTCCGTGGTTGGTGATGACATGCTTCAGGAATATCTGTGCCATATCTGCTGCGGTCATGGTTCCTTTGGCTGGCACCAAATGAATATATTTGGTCATTCGATCTGTGATGACTGTGATCGAGTCATATCCTTGTGATGTCGGTAACTGTGTGATGAAGTCGATGGTAACCCATTCCCATGGATGTGTTGGAGCATCCGGGGATTGCATTTTTCCGTAGGGTTGATGTCTTGCTGCCTTATCTCGAATGCAAGTTTCACAGTTCTTCACATATTCTTGAACAACTTTTCGCGTGTTTGGGAAGTAGTAGTTTCTCATGATTTGTTCAGCTGTTTTCTCTGTTCCCAAATGTCCGTGGAGTGGAGTGTCATGGTGCATGCTGATGATCTCATTTCTCATGCTTTTTGGCACATAGATGAGATTGTGCAAGTACACTAATCCATTGTTATCTGTGGTCAATTTGTCGTTTTCTGCTGAGTTTTCAATCATATCCTGGATCATTTTATCTTTTTGTGTTTCTTCGACAATTTTCTTTTCCAAAGGTTTGTTCGAGGTATGCATGGTTGCTGCTAACACCTGGTGGTTATAGCTGATGGTTCCGTCTTCGTTCGTTTTCAATATTGCTGGGTTGATCGTTCGGTCTTTGATCTCATAGTCCGGTCGTCGACTGAGTGCGTCTGCTTGTCCATTGTCATTTCCTTTGCAGTGGATGATCTTGAAGTCGTATTGCGATAGTACTTCAGCCCATCTGGCCTGTCTTCGGGTCAACTCTTTAGTTGTTGTGAAGAAGGTCAGGTTCTTGTGATCTGTTTTCACAAGTACAGTGTGTTGTGCTCCTTCCAAATAAACTCTCCAAGTCTTGAATGCTACCACTATGGCTAGCAGTTCCTTGTCATGGATGTCATAGTTCAATTCCGCTTGAACTAGTTTTCGTGAGTGGAATGCAACGGCTCGTGGTTTTCCATCTGGTCCTGGTTGAGTCATCCTCATACCAATGGCGTAATCTGATGCGTCGGTTTCAATTGTGGTTTCCTTTTCTGGGTCGAACTGCACAAGTGCTGGTGCAGATACAATTTTTTCTTTGGCTTGTTGAAACGCTTGTCGTTGTTCTGGTCCCCATTGAAACTCTTGTCCCTTTTTCAACAATTTGAACAGTGGTGTCATGAATTGTGAGTAGTCCTTCAAGAATCGTCGGTAGTAGTTCACAAGTCCTGTAAACTGTTGAACTTCCTTGGTGTTCTTCAGCTCTGGCCAATCCAAGATTGCTTGAACCTTGTTCTTATCCATCTGGATTCCCTCTGTAGTAATCCAGTGTCCTAAGAACTCGGTTTCCTGAACATGGAATTCGCACTTTTTCAACTTCAATCGTAGCTTTGCTTCCTCAAGTTTTTGCAGTACTTTCTTGACATGCTGCACATGTTCTTCGAAGGTGCTGGAGAAGACCAAGATGTCATCAAGGTAGACTATCACAAAGATGTCAAGATATACTCCAAGTACATCATAGATGAATCGTTGGAATGATGCTGGTGCGTTGGTAAGCCCAAATGGCATGACCAAATATTCATAATGTCCATATTTCGTTCTGATGGTCGTTTTCCATTCTTCTCCTCTGGCAATTCGTAGTCGATTGTAGGCGTCCACAAGGTCAAATTTTGTGAACCATTTTGCTCCTCTGATTCGGTCTTGCATTTCATCAACTCTTGGTAATGGATGTCGATCCTTGATGGTGATGGCGTTGAGTGGTCGATAATCTGCACATAGTCGTAGGCTTCCATCCTTTTTCGGTACAAATAGGACTCCGTGCCCTGCTGGTGATGTCGATGGTCTGATGAATCCTTTCGCCAATTGTTCTTCGATATATTCCCGTAGTATTTTCGATTCTCGTTCTGACATCGGGTAAATTTTCTTGCATGTCGGTGTCTTCCCTTCCATAAGGGGTATGCGATGATCGTGTGGTCCATGGTCTGGTAGTTCAGGTCGTTCAGGCTGCTTGAACAAGTGCTGAAACTCAATATACTCCTGTGGAATCTGTGGTTCCTGAGTCGTTGCTGCTAGCCCCTTATGGTCAATCCATTCCCATGAGCCTAGCTCTGAGTCTGATGGTACGTCATCAACTCTTTCTGAGCGATATTCCTCAATCGGCGCTGATCTCTTGGATATATCCTCGTCCATCAAGTATTCGCAATACTTCTGGGTCGTGTCCGGTGCCCATCCGGGTAAATTCATCAGCCAATGTCGTTCTGAGGCCCTGGTGGCTGCTAAAACAATATTCGTCGCTGTGTCATTCGTTTCTCTGTTATTCATTCTCAACCCACCTCTCGGTTGCTTCACGTATCTACCAGGTCTCCTGCCTGTAGATCGTGGTGAGGTCCCGGCCTCCCGTTGACTCGGTCCTTTCATTGTTCTTGGGCAATCGCAATTTGCAAAGTTCATTTGTCCAGTTTTCCAGTTGATTTCCGGGTTGTGATTCCTGAGCCATGGAATCCCCAACACTATATCGTATTGTCCCAGCGGTGTCACGTCGAAATTGATCCTTTCTTCATGTTCCGCTACAGCCATAGGGACAAATCCCGATTCGACTGTCAGGTGGCTTCCCAAATTCTCACCATTCAGTCCTGAGATAGGCTCTGGCTGCGCCTTCTCAATTCCTAAGATCCCCAATTGTCGCTGGAATCTAGGATCCATGTAATTTCCAGTAGCTCCTGAGTCAACCATCACTCTGGCTAGTTGATTGAGAACTGGTGTCATAAACTTCAAGTGGTATCCTCGCTGTGTCGCTGATAGGCTTGCTTGCCATCTTGGTTGCCGTAGACGTCGTGGACTTGGGTAGTAATCTTTGGGTTCGAAGTGAACTATGCAGTCATCTTCATAACATGCAGTCCAGTGCATACTTGAATGCTCTGGGTGCAATAGATATCCCCTGCATGCACAGTTCCAATCCCAACAAGGACAACTGTCATTGTATTTCCTAGGTCGTTCTGGGAAATAATGCGCCATTTTCTTTCGATCGTAATGTTCTCCACAGGCGTGACTATAACACACAATCCAAGGTAATTGGTTATGCTTTGGGTGCTCTCGATAGTGCACACAATCACACCAATCATACTTGCATGAGCTGTGGATGGGGCCTCGTAGTCGTTTGGTCGTGATATCCCGTAGGTATCCCCATAGTTCTCCGTTGTTCTGTCCACAGTAGGGGCACGTGTATGGATGTTGGTCGCATTTCCGTAGGTGTTCATCCCAAGTTTCGTTCGTTCGTTCCCAACATTTCAAGTTCTGATGTGGGCAGTAGGTGTTCAATTCATTGAATAGTTCCTTCAATCCCTTAGAGAGCCTCTTGGGGTTCTCCTGGAGTGAGATAACAACATCGTCAATGAAGTACGCGGCGACGTCGGTATTCGTTTCTTCGTCGGCTTTTCGTTGTTCCGTATATCGCTTGGACCATAGCTGTTGCTTCGAGATAGGGCTATACACACTGGACTTCGTGTATCCCTCATTATCTTCTGCCAGAATCTGTTCTTCATGTTCTTCATTTTCGGGAGTTGCGTTCTGAGGTGTCTCCGGTATCTCATGGAGTTCCTCCACGTTGGGATCGTGGCCATTCCACTGAGCACCGTACTCTTCGTCAAGGAAATCATTAACTGGCCAATCTTGGTTGGGCAGTTCGCCGAGTGATTTCTCCTGAACTGGCTCGTTGATGGCTTTTTCGGACCCATCCGTCCTTATATGGGCTTTGTCGCTGTCGCTGTCGGATCCCACCGTCCGTTCATTGGGCCAATATTCTTTTTCACTTGAACTCATGATCTCGTCGATTTCCTCTGTCGTGAGGGTCGTCTGTTCTTCCATCAACCTCCTCAATGGGCTCAGGTTGGGTACTACCATAGTTCTGGGTCTCCATGGTCCTCCATGCTCATCCGAAGCCTCTTGCATGTGCCATCCAGAATCATTCGTTGCTCTGAGTTCAGGGTTCACAATTCCTGTGGTGTCATACGCTCCTCTCTCCTGGGTAGCGTGCAGTTGCTTGTTATCATTTCGTTGTTGCTGAGGCCTAACGTTCTGTCGTTGCTTGCATGCCTTCGTCATGTGGCCCGGCTTTCCACATGTGAAGCAAAGTTTCTCTTTCCTTCTTCGTTCTCTTTCCTTGTCGGACACGAAGGGCCTATGCTGTGTGGCATCCAGCTCCATCGGTCGTGGTCCATAGGGATCTTCATACCCTTGGCTTCGTGGTTGAGCTGGTCGTTTATCGTTCGATCGATAGTGGCTCGTTCGTGGGTTTCCTCTAAAGGTGTTCCCATATCGTGACTCCTTCTGTCTGACTCTAAGGTCATACAGGGTGTTGTCAATCTTGACGGCTCGTTCAAAGAGTTCGTTCAATGAAGTCGGTCGTTCCATCCAAACCAGTTTCTCCTGAATCTCTGGTTTCAACATTTCCTCGAATTTCGCAATGTACATCGTCTCGTCCCAATTCAGATGGGTGATGATCTGCTGGAAATCAGATACCAACTTGGCTACTGATCCTGTCTGTTTGAGTCGCCATAGCTTTCGTTCAGCGTTCCGTGTGGCGTCAATATCTCCGAATGTTCCCTGGAGTCGTTTCTTGAATTCAGTGAAGCTGCTGAAAACCTCGGTGGTATTGTCGTTATGGTACTGTTCATCTTTCTCCTGGAAGTCACGCAAGGTAGGTTCAAACCAATCAAATGCTGGTCCAGTCAAGTAAGTTGCTGCAAGTAGGACTTTGTCGGATTCAAATATGAGCTTGCTCCGGTTCATGCGGACATACAAGTCCAATTGAGTGATGAAGGGTCGCAACTTGTATCGAGTACCATCAAAGGGTTCCGGTGGTCGAACTTTGATAGCTTTGGCTGACTGTCGTTCTTCCAAAGTAGTGATGCTTTCCTGCAGCTGGCTAACCATTCCAAAGAGTTCTTCATAAGTCGGAGTTCGTCCCTCAGATCCACGAGAGGATCTAGGAGTAGTGTTGCTGTTACTGTTGTTAGACATGGTTGCAGTTCGTGTTTTAAGTCAATATAGTCTCGAAACCTGACTCGTACTGACTGGCGATCAATGTGTCACAACCTGGCTTCTCTCGTATCGTACCTAGGGTTCTAGTTAGTTGTATTTCGAGACTGGACACTTACCCTAAGTGTCTCTCAAGTAATCGTATGCTCAATGCCCCTCCGGGTCCGGTTCGGTATGTCGTATGCGTTGATGGGTATGTCGCCCCCTCCAGGCTCCGTAAGATATTCAACAAGTAGAAACAGTAAAGGTAACGAATAGAGAAACAAGGCCAACCGAGTATATATACTGGGTTGTTGGTTAAGTGCGGACGAGTCAGAAACTAGAAGGTAACCAATGCTGTAAGACTTGAATTGATCGCGAAGAACTAAGCTAAGTACATGAATGAGCGTCCTTATATATCTTTCCCGGTATACTCCTGCGTCTACTCCTCCAGGAGTATATTTTGGGTCGATCCAATCATGCCGTGTCTTGATATATACTCTTTCGGCTACTCCCTTGGGGGTATATCTGGAGTAGATGATCACGTGACATGTCCATCGGATATCAGCTTGATCCCTGCTTTTCCTGCATTTCTTTCTTCCTTTCTTGTCCAATGATTCTGCCTTGTCTCCCCGCATTCTCACGTGAGATTGATGTGTTGGTGTCTGTAACAATCATCCATATCATCCATATCATCCATATCATCCATATCATCCATATCATCCATATCATCCATATCATCCATATCATCCATATCATCAATACCAAATACCTCCCTTCTCCCTCCCCCAACCGCTTTCCGCCATCAAAATCCTCCTCGCTCCACCTCGCCCCCATTCACCCATTGCCCACCGCTTGCCCCCTCCCACACACCGCCTGCCACCACTCCCCATACACCCTTTGCCCACCGCTTGCCCACCGCTTGCCCACCGCTTTCTTCACCGCTTTCTTCACCGCTTTCTTCACCGCTTGCCCACCCCTTCATTCATCCATTTGTTCACTGCTGCCTCACCCGTCGCCTCATCCATCACCCCGCCCCAATATATATCATCATCCCATTCCCACCCATCGCTATATTGTATGATATACATCTCTATCCAACCACTCTTGCATCCCAATTCTCTCCCTCAACCAACCCCGTCAATATATATCCCTGTCAACATCCATATCAATCTATATATCCATATCAATCTATATATCCATATCAATCTATATATCCATATCAATCTATATATCCATATCAATCTATATATCCATATCAATCTATATATCCATATCAATCTATATATCCATATCAAAATCTTAATCCTAACCTCCGTACACTGCTTCTGTAACCATCCGAATTCTCCTACCAATTCATTAACCACCTCCAACCCATGCTGCTGCCCCATGCTGCTGCCCCATGCTCTTCGCCCACAAATCCCACCACTCCACTATCGTCCTCGACATCCACCCCAAATCCATCCAATCCCTGCCGCCACACTTGCCCAACTGCTTCACTTCCATCCCCATCCACCATCCCCATCCACCATCCCCATCCACCATCCCCATCCACCATCCACCCATTGTGGCAATCGTCCAAATCATCCCCCTATGCTATGCACATCCCCTATGCTATGCACATCCACCTGCATCGCACCACCACACCATCACCACCACCTCCTCCTCCGCCAAATCACCCCCTGTCATGCCCATTCCCGCCTGCGCCAAATCCATCCTTCAACCGCTGGTCAAATGGCGGTTTGAATGGGCTCTCAAATGGTCTCTCAAATGGTCTCTCAAATGGATCTCAAACGGCCGGTCAAATGGGCTCTCAAATGGGTGGTCAAATGGCTGATGAAAATGTGTGCTTGAATACATGGTCAAATGGGTGATTGAACAGTTGGTCAAATGCATGGTCAAATGCATGATCAAATGCATGATCAAATGCATGATCAAATGCATGATCAAATGCATCATTGAATGCATGATCAAATGCATCATTGAATGCATGATCAAATGCATCATTGAATGCATGATCAAATGCATCATTGAATGGGTCAAATCGCTGATCAAATGGGTGACCAAATGCATGATGAAATGTCTGGTCAAATGTCTGGTCGAATGTCTGGTCGAATGTCTGGTCGAATGTCTGGTCGAATGTCTGGTCGAATGTCTGGTCGAATGTCTGGTCGAATGTCTGGTCGAATGTCTGGTTGAATGCATGGCCAAACATGTGGTTTGAACCGGTCAAACGGCTGATTGAATGGCTGATTGAATGGCTGAATGGGTCAAATGACTCATTGAACGGGCTCTCAAACGGGTGGTCGAATGGGTGATTGAATCGGGTCATTGAATGGGCCACACGGCTGATCGAATGCATGTTTGAACGGGTCAAATGCCGGATCAAATACACGGTCGAATGGGTGATTGAACCGGTCAAATGGGTGATTGAACGGGTGGTTGAACTGGTAATTGAATGCATGCTTGAATGGCTGATCCAATGGGTGGTTCAACGCGTTGTCAAATGGCCAATGAAACGGGTCATTGAATGCATGGTCAAAACAACTGATCAAAACGGATGATTGAATACATGGTTGAACGGGTGGTCGAATGGGTGATCAAACTGGTGATCGAACTGGTGATCGAACTGGTGATTGAATGGTTGGTTGAACGGTTGGTTGAACGGTTGGTTGAACGGTTGGTTGAACGGTTGGTTGAACGGTTGGTTGAACGGTTGGTTGAACGGTTGGTTGAACGGTTGGTTGAACGGTTGGTTGAACGGTTGGTTGAACGGTTGGTTGAACGGTTGGTTGAACGGTTGGTTGAACGGTTGGTTGAACGGTTGGTTGAACGGTTGGTTGAACGGGCTGTCAAATCGGTGGTCGAATGGGTGTATTAAAACAGCTGATTGAAACGGCTGATCGAATACATCGTGAAATGGGTAATCGAACCGGCTCTCAAATGGGTGGTCGAACGGCTTGTCAAATCGCTGATGAAAATGTGCAGTTGAATACCTGGTCAAATGGGTGATCATCGTTGGTTGAATCCATGGTTGAACGGGTCATTGAACCGGGTCATTGAACGGGCCAAACGGCTGATCAAATGCATGCTTGAATGCATGCTTGAACCGGTCAAATGCTGGATCAAATACATGGTTGAATGGGTGATTGAACCGGCTGATTGAACAGTTGGTTGAATGCATGGTTGAATGGCTGATCGAATGGGTGGTTCAATTGGTTGTCAAATGGCTGATTGAACAACTGATTGAACCAGCTGATTGAATACATGGTTGAACGGGTGGTCGAACGGGTGTATCGAAATGGCTGATTGAAATGGCCGATCGAAATGGCTGATCGAAATGGGTCATTGAATACATGGTCAAATGGGTAATCGAACGGGGTAATCGAACCGGTGGTCGAATGGGTAATCGAATGCATGCTTGAATGGCTGATTGAATGTATGGCTGAATGCATGGTTGAACGGGTCAAATCACTGATTGAATGGCTGATCAAACGGGTGGTTGAACAGTTGGTTGAACGGGCTGTCAAATTGGTGGTCGAATGGGTCTATTAAAAACAGCTGATTGAAATGGCTGATCGAAACTGGTAATCGAAACTGGTAATCGAAACTGGTAATCGAAACTGGTAATCGAAACTGGTAATCGAAACTGGTAATCGAAACTGGTAATCGAAACTGGTAATCGAAACTGGTAATCGAAACTGGTAATCGAAACTGGTAATCGAAACTGGTAATCGAAACTGGTAATCGAAACTGGTAATCGAAACTGGTAATCGAATACATGGTTAAATGGGTAATTGAACACGTTAAATGGCTGATTGAAAGCATTGTCAAATGGGTGATTGAACCAGTCGAATGGGTAATCAAACGGGTCGTTGAACGGGCTGTCAAACGGGTCGTTGAATGGGTGTATCGAAACGCCTGATATTGAATGGCTGATTGAATGGCTGATTGAATGGCTGATTGAATGGCTGATTGAATGGCTGATTGAATGGCTGATTGAATGGCTGATTGAATGGCTGATTGAATGGCTGATTGAATGGCTAATTGAATGGCTGATTGAATGGCTGATTGAATGGCTGATTGAATACATGGTCGAAACCGGTGATCGAATACATGGTTAAATGGGTAATCGAACCCGTTAAATGGCTGATTGAATGCATGGTTGAATGGGTGATCAAATACATGGTTAAATGGGTAATCGAACCCGTTAAATGGCTGATTGAATGCATGGTTGAATGGCTGATTGAATGCATGGTTGAATGGGTAATCAAACTGGTGATCAAACGGGTGATTGAACAGTTGGTTGAACGGGCTGTCAAATGGGTGGTTGAATGCGTGTATTGAAACGCCTGATATCGAATGGCTGATCGAATGGCTGATCAAATGGCTGATCAAATGGCTGATCAAATGGCTGATCAAATGGCTGATCGAAATGGGTAATTGAATACATGGTTGAAACCAGTGATCGAATACATGGTTCAATGGGTAATTGAACGGGTCGTCCAACCGGTGGTCCAACCGGTCCATGTCATGCTGCCATGTCCACTGCCTGCCCACACTGCATACATTGCTGCACTCACACCCACTGCCACCCAATGCCATGCTCCCATACACCACCTGTCATACACATCATTCACCACCCTGGCCCATTCACAATCACACATCATCCATCATCATCCATCATCATCCATCATTCATAATCTTCATCATTCATCATTCACTACCACCAGTCTGCATGTGCCCTCAACGGCCAATGCACTTGTCCATGTCCATCCCATGTCCATGAAACCCTCGGCCTTCATCCACTGCCATACTCAAATATCTACCCTCAACGCCTTCCCATCCATGCTATATATCTCCGCTGCCGGGCTACATACATACATACATACATATATATATATATATACACATACATATCAATATACATATCAATATACATCTCTATATACATCGCTATATACATTACTATATACATCACTGTATACATCTTGACATACAACTCTATATACATCTCTATACATCGCTATGGTCCTGGCCAATCCTCCATCTCTCTGCCTCCCAACTCCAACCCCAACTCAACCTCCTGACTCACCCGCCGCAGCCAACAAAACTCCTCAAACAACTGGCTATGGCCCGCCCGGCTGCGCTGCCCCAGCCACCCAATCACCGCCCCAATGTCCGCGCCGTCGACCTGCAATCCCACCAGTCGCCGCTGCCATGCCTCCCGAATGCCCACCCCCCATGGCCCATGCAGCATCATCGCCACCATGGGGATCAAAACCCCCCGGTACTGACACTGGCCTCCTGGCTCCCACCCGGCGCATATCGTCTGCGGCATCCCACATGAAAAACACCCGCTGAATCGGCTGTACTGGATCCGCCGGCGAACCTGCAGCATCCACTGCTTGGCTGCCTGGCTGCGTGCATGCCGGCATGAATATAAATCGTGCTGGTCATCTGCCTGGGCCATGGCGCAGATATAACATCGATCCCGCCACTGCTGAGCCTCCTGCTCCCCAAACTCCTCATCCAGCCATGCCTGGGACTGTTGCCGGCGGAATTGAATGTCGGCCGCGGCCCACTGGCGCTGGTGCTGGCCGTGGCTCGGGCTATGGCTCGGGCTATGGCTATGGCTCGGGCTATGGCTATGGCTCCAGCGTGGGCAATAGCTCCGGCGTGGGCTATGGCTCCGGCTTCGGCTTGGCCTGCATGAGCCCGCTGCTCTGCTGGAATCATACTCCATTCCGCGCCTGAGCCCCCGACCATTGGAACGCCTCGTGGCACTGCGCGCCCGCCAGTCTGGGTCATCTGCCAGCCCTAACACTGGCCGAACCGCCTGCCCTGGGCCATGGTGCAAGCCCACACACCCGGCCTCATGCCCAGCCTCATGCCCGGCCTCATGCCCGGCCTCATCACCACCCACGTCCCCTACATGCCACTGCACATTACACCCATCACATGCCTGCTCGTCCCCGTCATCCCCGCAATGCTGCCGCCGGTATCCATTCACCGTCCCATCCAGATAATCGTCCAGTACCACCCGCCGGCACCCCCGACCTGCCACCACCCCCATGTATTGCTGCACCAGCTCCCCCTCCACCTCCGGTGTGCCCAGCTGCCGCTCATCCTCCGCCCACCCCGCCGGCTGGATAATGATCGCCTGGCTGGCCTTCCCATCCCGCCCGGCTCGCCCACTTTCCTGTGCATAATCCAATAACGTCCGGGGCGTCCCAAGATGAATGATCACTCGGATATTTGGAATATCAACCCCCATGCCCAATGCACTGGTCGCGCAAAGCACTGTGGAATCCCCTCCCATGAACCGCCCCAAAATCCCACCCCGGTCCACCTGCCCACTGAAATACGCCTCACATCCCAATACCGCCGCCATCGCCTGCACCTGGTGGACCCGGTTGGCATATATCACCATCTTCCCCCCCCGGGCCCGGGCCCACTGGAGCTGCGCCTGCAGGAACTGAATAATCCGGGCATCCTGCTCCCATCCATATCCATGTGGTGCAGTGTGTGGAATCGGTGGCCGCCACACCCCATATGCCACATTGCCGCGGCTCGTGCGGGCCCGATATATATCGATCTGATCCTGTGGGTGGTGAATGCGCTGGCTGAACTCCGGTTCCATCTCGGGGGGCAATGTGGCCGTTAAAAACACCATCTGTGTACGGGCCCGAACGAGCTTCCCAAGCTGTGCCATGGCGGACCGGAAGTTCTTCTGCTGGTTCATAATGATGTGGCATTCATCAATCACCACCCGGTCCAGCCGCTGCATCACCACCAACCGGTTGATGAATGAATGGAAATCGGGGGTGACAGCCGATTCCGGTGTGACCAGCACAATGGCTGCTTCATCACATGGCTGCTGCCGGTCCCATGCCATACATGGGATGCCTAGCCGCCGGCCCCGCTGCTGCATATCCTGCCGCAGCGAGATCAATGGCACCACCACAATGGTGGTGCCCCCGGGGACGGCCCACGCGGGCAACATGAATAACATGCTTTTCCCACCGCCGGTGGGCATGACTGCCACCACGGGGCTCTTGCCCTGCTGGATCGCCGCCATGGCGGGTGCCTGGATGCCCTGGAACTGCATGCCGGCCTGACCGGTCATCTGCTGCAGCGCAGCGGCCATGTCCATGGTCTGCAGCTGGTGGCGCCGCTCCATGTGGTGCTCCTCAGCCTCCACCTGCCATGGGGCCCGCTTGCGTTTCCCGAGCACGGGGCGAGCCCTAACCCGTTCCTGACTGGGATCATTCACCAAGCAAGCCCTAACCTGTTCCTGACCGGGATGGTGAATTGGACAGCTACCTTCATCCACCAAGCGAGCCCTAACCTGTTCCTGACCGGGATGGTGAATTGGACAGCTACCTTCATCCACCAAGCGAGCCCTAACCCGTTCCTGACCGGGATCATCCACCAAGCGAGCCCTAACCCGTTCCTGACCGGGATCATCCACCAAGCAAGCCCTAACCCGTTCCTGACCGGGATGGTGAATTGGACAGCTACCTTCATCCACCAAGCGAGCCCTAACCGCTTGCTGACTTGGATCATTCACCAAGCGAGCCCTAACCCGTTCCTGACCGGGATCATTCACCAAGCAAGCCCTAACCCGTTCCTGACTGGGATCATCCACCAAGCAAGCCCTAACCTGTTCCTGACCGGGACAGCGGCTTGGACAGCTGCCTTCATCCACCAAGCCAGCCCGAAGCCCACCGGCATCAATGTCGGCATGGACATCTCCTGGAACCCCCGTGCCGCAGCCGAACCCCAGAAACTGGTGCCAATCCACACTGGACTGCCGGAACATCGCCCGCCGGTGGCTTGTTGTGCCCGCCTGCTCCATCAGCTGCCGCCCATATACCATCCCCGCCACGTGCGATGAATGGCCCGCCTGTAAATCCGTCATATGCGCCATCCACTGGTCCGCATCCATGCCGTCCTCACAGTCAGCATCCAATGCCGCTGCCTGCTCCGTTTCATCCTGGCGGTCACTGGTGAATGTGCTGGATGCCCGCAGGAACCGCCGGCTGATGCCAATGGCAATGTCCCGGTACGCCGGAATATTCAATGCCTGGCCGAGCCGGGCCTGGGTCTCCCGCTTCAACACCTCCCGGAATCGCTCGGGGGTCCATGGCCGCTGCATGCCCGGGTCGGGGCCCCATAAATATGGGCTGGGGGCTGCCATGCCGGTGTGCCGTTCGACGTGCCAATCAATGTGCCATTCAGTGTGCCGTTCGCCGTGCCATTCAGTGTGCCAATCGTTGTGCCATTCGACATGGCATTTGATGTGCCGGCCTGTGTGCCAATCGGTGTGCCATTCACTGTGCCATTCACTGTGCCAGCTCGTGTGCCAATCGGTATGCTGTTTGTTGTGCCGTTCAATGTGCTGTTCGATGTGCCATTCGCTGTGCCGTTTGATGTGCCGTTCGATGTGCCGTTCGACATGCCATTCACTGTACCATTCACCATGCCATTCACCGTGCCGGCTCGTGTGCCATTCAATGTGCCGGCTTGTGTGCCAATCAGTGTGCCATTCAGTATGCCGTTCACCGTGCCATTCAGTGTGCCATTGACCGTGCCGGCTCGTGTGCCATTCCATGTGCCATTCAATGTGCTGTTTGATGTGCCATTCGCCGTGCCATTTGGTGTGCCGTTCGATGTGCTGTTTGATGTGCCGTTCAGTCTACCATTCAACATGCCATTCACCGTACCATTTGGTGTGCCATTCCATGTGCCGTTCAATGTGCTGTTCGATGTGCCATTCACTGTGCCAGCTCGTGTGCCATTCGATGTGCCATTCGACATGGCATTTGATGTGCCGGCCTGTGTGCCAATCGGTGTGCCATTCACTGTGCCATTCACTGTGCCAGCTCGTGTGCCAATCGGTATGCTGTTTGTTGTGCCATTCAGTGTGCCGTTTGATATGCCATTCGCTGTGCCGTTTGATGTGCCGTTCGATGTGCCGTTCGACATGCCATTCACTGTACCATTCACCATGCCATTCACCGTGCCGGCTTGTGTGCCATTCAATGTGCCGTTCGATGTGCCATTCGACATACCATTCGATGTGCCATTCGACATACCATTCAATGTGCCATTCACCGTGCCATGCGCAGTGCCGGCCTGCCACGCTGTCAACTGGTCAATGAATGGCATCGCCAGCCACATATACCACACCACCAACTCCCCGACCGCCCGTGGCACATACCGGTGGATCAGCTTGCTGTCGTTGCTCGCATGGAAGCCCTTGTGGTATGCAGTCACCAGTGTCACCATCCCATCCTCAATGAACACATTGCGGAATTGGTTGTTCGGCGTGTTGACATACTGCACACTGAGCAGCTCGGGGGCCCGTGCCGGCTGCCCCGCCGTCATATGGATGGCCACGGCCAGTTTCTCCTTGAACCGGGCCACCCGGGCCAGATACTGTGCCACCAATGGGCCGTGGATCGCCCCCCGGCGCATGAATTGCTGCTGCACGGGGCGCTCTGTGCGCAGCCGCTGGATCATCCACCACCGGCCATCCACGGGCCACCGGGTCCGGCGATCATGCAAAAGTTCCAGCCCGGGTGCCCCTGGGTGGGATCATCATACAAGCCCTGCCACGGGATGGCGGGCAGCGGCATGGTGCTTGGGGTGTGGGCGCTGCTGGAACCATCGGCAATACATAATAGTTCACACAGCAGCTCCCGTGTGGCCCCAACCAGCCTGTGGATGAACCCACGGAATTCACCCATCGTGAAATGCAGATCCTTGTACAACAGCTCATCGGCTCCCATCCACGCCACATGGCCCGGCGCCGTGCTATTGTAATGGATCTTCAACCCATATGTGCGCCAGTCGAGCAATGTCTGCATGGGCCCATGGGTGCCACGGATCATGAAGCGGCTGACCATCTGCTGCACATGGTCATGAAATGACGGGCGATCGTGCACCGTGGTGGGGGTGGAGCGTGTGGGACTGGCACTATCACAGCCCTCATCGATATCGGCCAGTTGGGCATCTGCACTGGCCAACGGCCATGCTATTGGGCTAGCCGGTGTGCCATTTGGAGTGCCATTCGGAGTGCCATTCGGAGTGCCATTCACCATGCCATTCACTGTGCCATTCGGAGTGCCATTCACTGTGCCATTCACTGTGCCATTCACTGTGCCATTCACTGTGCCATTCACTGTGCCATTCACTGTGCCATTCACTGTGCCATTCACTGTGCCATTCACTGTGCCATTCACTGTGCCATTCGCCGTGCTAGCCTGTGCCTGCCACATCTGAATAATGTCCCCCACATGGGGATCCAACCACAGTGCCTTCTGCACCACCATGAACCGCGCAAGCTTGATCATTGTCACGAGCTCGGAATAGTAGATAATAATGAACTGAATTCCTATCTAGACTATTGTAGCCATCGACGAGAATATCGAATCTGAAGAGGAAAAGAAAAGAAAGAAGAGTCTATTTACACAAAGAAGTCTTATATATGGTTGTGTGTGGCCTCGCTAAGCAGCTGTTTGTCTCGATTGCTTTCATGGCATTGTTTGCCATGCTGACAATGAATGTTCATGAAAGCACTGAGCTGAGCCGTCACATAACCCCCTTCTTAGGCGGAGTCTGTCCTCAGACTCTATGTGGGCATGTTATCATCAGGGTGGTCCTCAATCTCATCAACTCCTTCCTCCCAGGCCTTGAGCCATTCCTGTAGTCGACGAGGTGGTCCTGGCCGATCTGGGTACCGTTGGTGGTAGTCACGTACGCGATGTGGAGAACCTTTGAAATTGGTTGCTGGGTACCATGTCCGATCCTCATCAAATCCTATCCATTTCACCTGATACTGCAACTGACGTCGAGATATGCGTGAAGCAAGCACTTCCTCCACCTCCCACTCCTGCTCATCAGCCACCACAATCGGTTCTGGAGGCTCAGTCACCTGTCCAGGCAAGGGATCATTCGCCGCCCGTCGTAGCTTGTCTGGCGAAAAAACAGGGTGTATCTTCATCGAGTCAGGGAGCTCTAACCGGTAGGAGTTACCCACCTGTTCAAGTATCGGGAAGGGTCCAGCCATCTGGCTGTCAAGCTTCTTGTTCGGTCGGTCTGTTTGATATTGACGAAGGGAGAGCCACACCTTATCACCCACATCAAAATCGACAGGGCGACGTCGACGGTCTGCTTTCTTCTTCTGTCGATCCTGGGCTTGCTTAATCTGATTGCCCACTGCTGTCCATGTCTCCTCCATTCTTTTGACAGCTTCCTGCGCCCGTCGTCGGCTAACCTTCTCATCCCGGGGGAGGTCTTCTCCAACTGGGGTCCAGTCAAATGAAGTTCGAGGCTCATATCCACAGTCAATGAGGAATGGAGAGGCATCTGTTGATTCTGAAGGCAGTGTAGCTGCAGCAAAGTCAATCAAGGGTAATAACTCAGACCAATTGTCTTGATGGCGGTTGATGAAGGGTCTGAGACGGTTAACAATATGCTGATTCACAATCTCAGTTTGCCCATCAGTTTGGGCATGATACGCTGTGGAAAGCTTCAGCTTCACTCCAAGAATCCGACAGAACTCATTCCAGAACGCCGATACAAATTGGGGTCCACGGTCAGATACAATAGTCAATGGGGGTCCTCTATGGCGATAAATATGCTCAATGAACATTCGTGCAACATCTTCAGAAGTGGCAGTCTTCTTGCAAGGAATGCTTATAGGTCTCTTGCTAAATCGATCCACAATCACTAGTGCGGCATCAAATCCTCTCTTGTCAGCTGGGAAGGAGCGAAAATCCATAGATATGTGCTGCCAGGGCCGCTCTGCAATGGGTAAGGGTTGGAGCAGTCCAGGGGCACGATCACGTGGGTTCTCAGCTCTCCGGCATTTTGAGCAATTCCGTACATATCTCTCCACATCTTGTCTCCAAGTTGGCCAGTAGTACCGTGTTCTGATGAGCTGTTGGGTTTTTGTTCTCCCTGGATGTGCAGTTGATACCTGTGCATGCACTTCATCAAGTAGCCGGGTGCGGAGTTCAGGGTCATCATCAGGAACAAACAATCGATTTCCCTTCAATAGTAGTCCATCTTGCAGATTCCAATCATTCCTTCCCGTCCGAGCTTCCTCACGATGTTCCTCTGCTGTGGTAGAGTTCCGGTTTGCACTGAGTACTCGGTCTACAACTTGTAGGGTGGGCTCTAGCACGTTGATAGTGTGGACTTCAGCACATTCATTGATCTGGTTAGTTTCCATTGGCTGTTCAACAGATTCTGGTTTCAATAAAATCTGTTGGCGATAATCATCCTTTCTCTGCACTTCTGTACTGGGTCGGCTTAGGGCATCAGCCAGAGTATTCTCTCGGCCAGGGCGGTAACAGATTAGGAAGTAAAACTGGGAAAGGAACTCAGCCCACCGGGCTTGTCGGGCGTTCAACTTCTTAGTAGTCATGAAGTATTCCAGAGCGCGATGGTCAGTATATATGTTGAAACGCTCTCGGAGTTGCAGTCCTTCTAGCTCAGTTCGCCACTCCTGCAGTGCACGGATGATGGCTAGCATCTCCTTGTCATGGATCTCATAGTTGCGCTCAGCATCAGACATGCTCTTAGAGTAGTAAGCCACCGGGTGCCAGAGATCTCCATGCTTCTGGGAGAGCACTCCAGCTACTACCCCATCTGATGCATCAGTTTCCAACTTCGTCTCTAGTTCAGGATGATAGTGTCGCAGTATTGGGGCATCTGTTAAGCGTCTCTTCAGCTCCTCAAAGGCCTCCTGATGCTGTCCAATCCAGGTGAAAGGCACATCCTTTCTTGTTAGGTGATTCAGTGGCTTTGCAACACGGCTATAGTCCTTGATGAATCTTCGGTAAAAGTTGCAGAACCCAAGGAACGATTGCACACCTCGAATAGTGGTTGGCACAGCCCAATTGCGGATCACTGCAGTCTTCTCTGGATCTGCTTCAATGCCATCTGTTGTCAGGATGAACCCCAGATACTTCGTCCGAGTAACATGAAACTCGCATTTCTTAATGCTGGCCTGGAGCCCTGCAGCACGCAGTCGTTCAAGAACTTTCTTGACATGAAGTTCATGTTCCACAACATCCTTTGAATAGATGAGTAGGTCATCCACAAATGCAGTGACAAACTCATCCAAATAGTCCATGAGAGTATCATTGATAAAGCGCTGGAACGCTGCCGGTCCATTGGTGAGTCCAAAGGGAACCACATGGTATTTGTACGTTCCATATCGTGTTCTGAAGGTGGTCAGGTCCTCTGACTTTGGGTCAAGTCGAATTCGGTGAAATCCTTGTCGTATATCCAGTTTTGTGAAAATCTTTGCACCACTGATCCTCTCCATCAGTTCATTCACCAGTGGAATGGGATATCGATCCTTTCGGGTAATAGCATTCAACTTCCTGTAGTCAACACAGAATCGCAGTCCGCCTCCTGGCTTCCGTGCCATCAAGATGGGAGATGAAAAGGGTGCGGCACTGGGTCCAATGAATCCCTTATGGAGGTTATCCACAATGTAGTCCCGTGCGGCTTCCAATTCCTCTGCAGTTTGCTTGTACAAAGGGCTATAACCCACTTCTCTTTCTGCAGTCTTCCCATCTTCAAGTTCAATTTGGTAATCGTTTGCCCGTCGAAGAGGCAGTTCATCAGAAGCTGCTTTGGAGAAAACATCTGCATATTCCTGATATTGCTTGGGTAGTAGTTGTTGTACTAGTTCTTCCTCATAGTGATCTTCTTTCTGGCGGTCCTCCTCGCGTTTCTCTTCAATGATGCGGTCAATTTCAGACAGGCTAGCAATGAAGACCTCAGTGTCCTTCTTCTTCAGGTGTCGTTGGAATGGTGCTGCTCCAATTGCTGCAATATCAATTTGGGCTACTTGGTGAGATGTTGTCTCCCTTTGTAATTTCTGGTTGGCCATGACTGGTCTAGAGAGGTCCTCTGATTCCATTGATTGGTCAGTCAGGAGTGACTGGCCCCTGAGAGCACGTGACATCTTAGCCATATTCATTCGCCGGTCTGATTCCTCTTTCTGGGGAACTCGATATCGCTCTCTTTGTTCCTTCTTCTCAATTTGTCGATCACGTCGCTCCATATCAGCTTGGTGGATGGGATCAGGCTTGGAATGTTGAAGAATCTGCTTTGGAGCCACCAAGTACTGTTTGCACTGGATTTCATCCAAGAGGCTTCGCTGCTCTGGCCATACCAGCTTCCGGTGTTTGACGTTCAACCACACATCCTGACTGTCGAACCACTTACGTCCAACAATCACATCATGCTGTCCCAAATTAGCAATCAGAAAAGGTTGGTTCAAGAACCGCCGCCCATCAATAAGCAAGTGACAAATAATGGCATGGGTAATTGTTGAGCCAGTTCCTCCATCATAACCCTTTGTTCCTATGGGTGTATCAAGTCGTCGTGTTGGGACTCCAAAGAACTTTGCTAATCCAACTGCTCGTTGGGTGTCCATAAAGAGATAACCATTTGCTCCAGTGTCAGCCAGGGTCGTCAGAGGGATACTGATTCCATTGTAAGCTATCTGACTATTCACATTGAATCCCTGTCCCCCAATCAGTTGACTGAGATCTAACTCGCCTAGGTTGACACCATCTAGGCCCAGGTTGGAGACTTGCTCCTGGGCTAGACTTTTCCCGCATCATCATTTATCTCATTCACAGGTGCTTTCTGCTCGAGTTCCTTTAGTTCAGAGGTTGAAGTCTTGGTAGGACAGTCACGAGCGAGATGTCCATGTTCCTGACAATGGAAGCATCGGCCTTCCTTCATCAATCGGTCACGTTCAGCGTTACTTGTATGTGGGGTGGTGCTCCAGGATGGGGTTGGTTCTTTCTTGAAGGTGGTCCCAGCTCGATTAGTTCCCTTGCTCATATCCTTGTTGAGGGTGAATGTCCGCTTCCTCTGAGCCTGGTGGCCGATAACCTCAAGGAAACTGGCAGTCTGGGAGACTGCGCTGGAGAACTCCTGGAAGGTGTTATCCTTGATGCGGTCAGCGATACACAACTCTTGTAGCCTGGTTGTCAACTTGGTGTACAGTTCATCCTTCCAGTCCTTTTCTGCAACATCTGCTTCAGCAGCAAGGTACAGGAACTCAGACAGAAATTCATGGAACTTGTCACTGGTTTTCATATAAAGTTGTCGGAAATGATGCTTTGCAGTGGCGATGCGGTTCGGGTCATCATAAATGGTCTTCAGATGATCGAGCATGTCCTTTGAATCAGTATATGGGTTCATGGCATCCTCTCGCATACGAGGGGTGATGTGCTTCCAGGCCTTGCCCTCACAGCGGCTAGCCACATATGCCATACGGAGTTGGGAATTGTCGAAATGGTCGGCGTTGGCAGTAAGTTTTTGGTCATCAGGAGCAGCCAGTCTTCGAATTGGGGTTCCTTACCATCAGTCAACATCGGGGGATCAGGAATCTTGGTGGTCTTTCGGACACTAGTGGTTGTTGGCATGGGTTCCTGATTGCCGCTGTTGGTCAACTGCATGGCCATCTTTGCAATCTGGCGGCTATATGCATCACGCTCAGACCTAGTCTCTGCTAGCTCCCGTTGGACATGCTCATCGTTGTCAATGCGGTCCTGAAGTTGTTCTCTAACTTCCTCCAGTTCACAGCGCAGAAGAGCAATCTCCCCATCCTTGGTTCTGCCTTGGAGTTCTCTTTCAGCACGTTGCACTCCTTGTTCGTCAATGCACTCTTCATATCGTTGGTGGATTGAACAGAGCTTCTCATACAGCCACTCAGGCTTTTCAGAGACGAACTGGAGGAACTCCTCCAATGTCACCATTTGTTGTTCTTCATTATCATCTCCATCAATGAACACAGATGATCGTCGGTTCTCTTGGTTGGTATTGTCATTCGCCTCGTTTCGGTTGGTTTCATCATCATTCGCTTCGTTCCGGTTGGCTCTAGTAGAGGCAATGGTGTTTCTTAGGCGAGGCATGTCTGCTGGGTTCGTTGCGTCGGTATCGGTGTCTATCGGTCGGTCAGAGGGGCACACTACTATGGCTCTACGATCACTGGATCGAGCCAATGAAGTAGGTGTGTGTTGAAAAGAAAGGGTGAGATTCGATATTATGTCACGAGCTCGGAATAGTAGATAATAATGAACTGAATTCCTATCTAGACTATTGTAGCCATCGACGAGAATATCGAATCTGAAGAGGAAAAGAAAAGAAAGAAGAGTCTATTTACACAAAGAAGTCTTATATATGGTTGTGTGTGGCCTCGCTAAGCAGCTGTTTGTCTCGATTGCTTTCATGGCATTGTTTGCCATGCTGACAATGAATGTTCATGAAAGCACTGAGCTGAGCCGTCACAATCATCCGCGATAAAATGGGGGGGTAACTGTCGGGATCACGCCACCCAGTCTCCCCCCAGCCGAGCACCGCCATGGCACACACAAGGGGGCTTTCATATTCATGGGCACGGTGGCGCTGGTTGAGCAGCTCAATGCAAAACTCCAAGCAGGCACGCTCCATTGGGCTCATCATCCATGCCGGCTCGGTGCTGCCTGCATTGCCAGTCTCCTCTGCTTCTTCCACATGCTCGGGGCTCACCCCATGCCCGGCTGTGGGCTGATCTCCGGGGCTCACCCCACGCCCCTCTGTGGCCCGATAACTGCCGGGGTTCCCACCCTGCTCTAGGATCCGACCGGCCCCGGGGAACATATGGACCGCCCGAGCCCGGGCTCGATGGGGCGCCTGTTGGGGCCTCGCCATGGTGGGCATGGCAAGCTGCCACAACATCTGCCACTTCCGCTGCTGCCGCGCGGTCATCCCATACACGGGCAGTGGGCCACACCACTCCTGCATGCCCTGTCCGGCCTGGGTGGCCTGTGTGCGTGCAATGAAGCCCAACACTTGCTGTGGGCCATGGACGGGTAACCCTAATCCAACAATAGCGTTCGTCAAGCTAATGGTGCCAAGCTTACGGGAAGGAATCGATGAAGAAGAAAGGAAACAAAGTGGAATCGAACAATATATATATATCTCTCTCTCTCTCTATCTATCTCTCCATCTAGCTATATATCTCGCTATATATCTACATCTACATCTATATATATATATACACCCCCCACATACCAAACAGTGTATCCCTTAAGATGAATGATGAATGGGTGTATAGTGTCTAGTTCTCTTTCATCTCAACAGTCACATACGGCTGCTGCTGCCGCTGCCGCTTTGCTGCTGGCTCCTCCCCTTTTCCCTCCCCCCAGCCCCGCTTCCGCGGGCCTAGTGATACCTGAAACCCTAGGAAGGCATGCCACTCCCGACTGATGGCCCGGTATTGCACCCGCCGTGCCTGGATATGGCCAGGTGCCTCCTGCAGCCCCCGGGCATACACCGTCCCAGCAGCCCAGGACCCATGGCCGGCTTGCTGGTCGATCAGCCCATCATCGGCACTGTAGTCACGCTTGAACCCACCACACTGCAGGTGTGCCCGGGAGATGGCAATTGCTGCATGCCGCCAGGAAATCACATTGAGCTTGGTCTGCAGATGTATGTGGGCCTCACGCTGGAGCACCCCCGCAGCCGGCCACTGTCCCATGCCCCCGCTGCCAGATTGGGGCCCCGTGGCCACAGGAAGGGGGAGCGTGCCTGCCGGGTGCCATGGGCCAGGGCCTGCACTGCCCGTGCAAAGGGCAGGATCAGCCATAGATAGTACACCACAAGCTCACTGACCTCCGCCGGGAGGTAGCGATGGATGATCTTGGTGGACCCTGTCATGCTGTATCCCTTGTGGTATGCCGTCACCAGACTGACCACCCCATGCTCGATGAAGAGATTGCGATGCTGGCCACACACAGTGTTGCTGTGTCGGATCCCCAGCAGCTCAGTGGCCCGCGCCGGCTGCCCAGCAGTCAGGTGCATCAGCAGGAGCAGCCGCTCCAGGAACTGGTCCACCTGTCCCAGGTAGGCATCCACCACGGTGGTGTGCCACATCACCTGGTGGTCATGCGGCCGCACCCCCACCCACTCAGCCCGCAGCCAGTCGGTGGCCACCACCCGGTCCATCAGCCATTGCTCTCCTGTGGTGGGCAGCGCTGCACGGGTGCGGTGGTCCTGCAGGAAGTTCCATCCACGCCGGTTGTTGGTCGGGTCGTCTGCCAGCTCCACCAGGGCCAGGCGCGGCACCACCGCCTCCCGGGTCTCCTCCTCATGCAGCAGGAACAGCCCCTCCAGCTCCAGCTGGGCCAGCTCCACCTGGGTGCGCACGAAGCCCCGCAGGCCCGCCATGGTCAGGTGCAGTTCCTTGTAGCTCAGGGTCTGCTGGTCATCGCTCCAGTAGATATATCCCAGACTGGTGGTGGTGTTCTGGATGCGCTTGCCAAACGTGCGCAGCCGTGTGAGCCAGTTGAAGGGGGCAGCCACCCCCGGGAGGAGGAACCGCTCCCGCATGGCCTCCAGGGCATCTGCCGGGTGCTCAACCTGACCATGGTCCGCCATCTGCACCGCGCGCTGCGCCACCAGCATCTGGGCCATCTTGATCAGCCCGGACAGGGAGCTGGTGAACGCGTAGGGGTCCCGGAAGGTCTGTTTCTCCACATCCACCCCCAACACTGCCAGGAAGGCCACCACCGCACTCTCAAAGAGATCCCCTTTCAGTGGGTGGTCCAGCAGCGCGATGGACAGGTCCAGGCAGGCATGGTCCAGTTGCTCATATGCTGCATGGCGCCGCTCGGTCCTCCGGTCCCCCTCCGGGTCCCGATCCCGATCCCCCCCACGGGGCGTCTGGATGACGACCCATGGGCCCCCTCCTGTGGTCCATGGTGGATGATCCGCCGCCCCGGGCCCGGGTGTGCAGAGTGGTGGCGAGGGCAATGACAGCAGCTCCGCTGCCGCCGTCTCCATCCGGTCCAGGGCCGCCAGCTGTGCAGTGGTGAGCTGGTGGCCGAGCTGCACGGCTGCATTGGGGCGGCTGGTGCGGTAGGCGAAGCAGATCAGCCGCTGCCAGACCTGCCGGTAGGCCCGGTAGGTGGAGGGCCGGAGCTGGATCAGGATGGGCCGGTCCCACACCCGTGGCCGTTGCAGGAAGCTGTTGATTCGGATCTGGTGGACCGGATTGAACAGGGTTAGCCATCCGTTGGATATTATCATCCATACAAATCGATGTATAGACGGAGAGATATAGATCGATATACATAGTATACACACACACATGCACACGCACATATATATATATATATCTCTCCCTCTCTACATGCATATGGCATATGGGTGTGCACGTGCGCGCATGTGGTGTGGGAGTGCATGTGGTGTGGGAGTGCCAATATATGTATATTTCTCGCTTGCTTGCCGACTCACCTGGTCAAACTCGTTGATCCGCCGCGTCTTGATGGACTGGTAGGCCGCCTCGATCAGCCGCTCGACGCTGGCGCTGAACACTGTCAGAAGGGGCTCAGCCGTGGGATCTGGTGGCGCAGCCAGCGGGGCCACCGCTGTGAAGGCATGCCCATGCAGGAACTCGGGCCACCGGGTGAGCTCCAGCCAGGGGGATATCTCGGTGGGCGCTTTGGCATCCGGGTCCGGCACCCGCTGGGCCCCGGCCTCCGCCGCCGCCGCGTCCTCGGCGAGGGCCCCGGCCACCTGCCTCCGGATGAACTCCACCTCACCCATGGTGGCTGCCTGGCGGGCCCGCTCCGTGTGCGCGGGTGGGGTGACCTGGAAGAAACCGCTGCCGGCACCGGATGGGAAGAAGCGCTGACAGCTGACGGTCCGATACGGGGGCAGCGGGGACACCTGGCTGGCCGGGGGCTGTCGGCCCCGGGGTCGACGGTCCGCATGGATCCGGGTCCGGTGCCGCAGGAGGCTCTCAGGATTGCACACGATGTAGGCACAGTCGGGGTGGGGGCAGCGATAGCCCGGGTGGACGGGGAGCCCCGGGACCGGTGGACTCCCCGGGGCCGGGGGCGGCGGGACCGGACGGTCAGGCTCCCGCGCGGGGTCCCAGCAGGGCCGCTTGAGCATCAGGGCACAGGCGGCCCGGCGGAGGGCCGGGGTGGCCGCGGAGGGATGCTTGGGATGGCGGTTGGCCAGGTGGGCGGCGAGATGGGCGGGCCGCACGGCGAATCCACAGGGACCACAGATCCACAGGCGATGGGTGTCGTTGTAGAGGAAGAGGTCCATCCTCTTTCGTTCTCGGTCCTTCCTTCTTTCTTTTCAGGTTTTCAGGTTGTTGCCGGTGTTCGATTGGGTTCGATGAGCACTCACCGTTTATGTGTATGGGTATGGGTATGGGTATGGGTTTGTGGATGTGGATGTGGATGTGTATAATATCTATAGATATATATATATATATATCTATATCTATATCTATATATCGGGGACAGGAAGGAAAAAGGGAAAGAAGAGAAGGGGAGCTCGCAGCGTCTTAATAACCGGACAAACAGATCGAGATCGACGGATCGACGGACGGACGGGACGAAGGGGTGGGACCGGAGACGGGACGAACGGACCAATGAGGATTAGAGAAAACCGATCGGGGGCAGGATGGGAATTGCTACTAGGGTATAGAAATTCAGTTCGTTATTATCTACTATTCCGAGCCCCTGACAAAAAGCCTCTACTACTATACCTGTCGGAGCAGCTTCAGCAGCAAACCAACCACCTGTACGGGCAACACCACGGTGTAGTGATTATCTATTATTGGGCATAAAAGAACGCAATGCCCTAATCGCAATAGAGCTTAATCCAATATAATAAATGCATTTTTGTTATGCTTTTGACTCCGGCATTTCAACGGTCAGGAGATGGCCGGTTCGGAGGTGGATTATGTTGACTAACGTAGTTTCCTACCGAGCGGCGCGGCTCTGTATTCCATATAAAATGGCGGTTTTTATAACCTCCCTCATACTCTTTCATTGTTTTTTTCAACCCCTAATGCCAAGATATGCTAGTCTATTATAGGAAAGGCTCCCAGTTAATCTGTTTCACCATGTTGTATTGTATGGTACCAAAGCATTATGCTACCATACCGCGTATATTTTGTATGTATCAATAATACAGCCGCAACCTTTGTTACCCCACCATAATGACTCTCGCGTACGATATAACGATCAAACCCACCACAGGGGCACCCAACCTGGCGCCGTCGCAACACCGCGTGCCACTTGATGGATCTGTGCTGAAGAATCCCACATCCCCAAGTATCCAAACGGTCCTAACCCACTCTACAAGGAAATATCACTCTCTCATCCTCAAATCCCTCAGAAGAAAAAGCCGAATATCACAAACACTCTACTGCTGATTATTTCCGTCTTGATTGTTTCACCCAACAACCGGCTTGAAAGATGTCTTTCCGCCCAGACAGCCCTGTCGAACTTCCGGATGGTCGTCTAGTGTGTGGCCCGCACCGGCTTATAGTCTGTCCCATCTGCACTGTTGATTATAGCTTCATGGAAGAAAATGAAGACTTTGAAGATGAATATGCGAGCGATGAGGCGACAACAAGTGACAGTATCTTCGGAACTCCCAGAGTCGGCACGGGACGTGTCATCCCTACAAAGTTTCATCCTGCTACTACCAGTGATACTCCGCAGTCACTTTTTCCACCTGGAATCAGTAGTAGAGCCATACCACCTGTACACCGGTTTATTCATCCAACCAACCCCCGACGATTCCTTATCTACACGGACGGTGCATGCTTAGACAACGGCAGTGTGAACCCCAGAGCTGGCTGTAGCTTTGTTTTCAGGCCTTCCACGCAACAACCTCAAGGCCTTGGCTACGTACGCTTTCCCCTTGAAAATGAAGGGCCAACTGGTGAAGTGCATTCGCAAACAAGCAACCGGGCAGAGCTACGCGCCGTTATTGCAGCTTTACGATTCCGGTTCTGGCCCGGTGAAGGGTTCAACAGTCTCGTGATTGCGACGGATTCCGAATATGTTGTTGAGGGTGTGACATCCTGGGTACGCGGATGGCTACGGAGAGGCTGGAGGACGAGCGCAGGAGCAGCGGTCAAGAATCGGGACCTTTGGGAGTGTCTACTTGGAGAAATAGAACGATGGGATGGTAATGGCATGCAAGTCAAATTCTGGCGTATTCCAAGGGATTGGAATACCGATGCGGACTATCATGCTAGATGTGCTGCTTCTGAGGATACACGAGGCAGCTTCTCGGATATTATGGGTATGCTTGTGTAAACACAACATCAGGCCTTGTAACAAGGCGGCACTTATGGGCCTTTGCTCTGCGGCTTATGATTAGAACACATGCGTTGAATGTTCCAGTATCCTAGCTGAGCCCGTGACAGAATTGAACAGAATGGAGACTTTCTGGAAAAAACTATTGAGGACAGTGTTGCGTAGACAGACAATCGAAGACGATGCATCGTTACACAATTGTCAGCATTATTTTCCATACTAGGGCCACGACACAGAAGCCAGTTGTCCTCTTCCATCCGGCAACTATTGACTGTTGTTCCTAGAAACCAAAGCGCGTCCACCAATTACCCACAATGGCTCAGACACACAAGAACGTCACCCTCGTTGGTGTAAGTGCGTCCTACCCACTTCTCGTGAAAGTAAACTCACATTTCCACAGGCCAGCGGCAACATCTGCAAGATCATCTTGGATAGCCTCATTACCTCCTCCGAGTTCAACATTACCATCCTGTCTCGTAAGGAGAGCGAGGCGACTTTTCCAGCCGGGGTTTCCATCTAAAAGACCGACCTCTCGGACGCCGATCTCGAAAAGGCCTTCTGGGGCAAGGACGCCGTCATCTCCGTCCTCAGAGCTACCAAGTTTGGTGAGCAGAAGAAAATTGTCGATGCTGCCGCCGCGCCGGTGTCTGACGATTCCTTCCCTCTGAGTTTTCTACCAGCAGCCAGGACGAAGCCGTGCTCCAGCTTCTGCCCCTCTTTGGTCAGAAGAAGGAGCTCATTGAGTACTTGAAGTCCCAGCAATCCGACATCTTCTCGTGGACCGGTGTGGCAACTGGCTTGCTGTTCGACTGGGTATATGTTGCCTGGTATTAAATCTCCGTTCAATTTGTTCTAATACTTCTTCGTGTGCCACGGTCTTGGAAATGGCTTCCTTGGATTCGACATAGCAAACAAGACCGCCACCATCTGGGACGGTGATAATAAGAGCTTCACCCTGACTAACGAGAACGATCTGGTCAGGCCGTCGCCTCGGTGCTGCAACACTCGCAAGGCACCAGCAGCAAGTTCCTGCATGTTGCCTCTGTCGAAACCATCCAAAATGAGATCCTCGCTGTATTGGAGAAGGAAACGGGTGCTAAGTGGACTGTGCACTCGACAACGACGGAGGAGCAAGTGGGTGAGGCGGTCAAAAAGCTTGGTGCGGGTAACTTCAGTGGTGCCTTTGCCCTGGTTCGCGCCACTGGCTTTGGGAACACTCCAGGACTGCGTGCCAAATACGCTAAGGACACGACTCTGGCAAACGACCTATTGGGACTGAAGCTGGAAACCATTCAGGACACTGTTAAGCGTGTTGTTGCCAAGTAAACATATGATAACAAGCGTTGGATACGGAATGATATATATTTACATACGGGTTTGAACGAGATTTTATTTCTTTCAACTGCAAGGTATAAAATCGCAATAGGGGAAATGAAAAATCGAGTATAATTACTATACCAAAAATTGCAGGTAAACGTGACAGAAAAGATTTAATAGCCAGTAGAAAGAGTCAAAATCAACACAGGCAAGTTTCATTGGAGGTGTATCTCGTTCGCTCTCGTAGATAATGATATTATTCATGCCTGTACCATGCTCATAAGAAAATATATAGATAGACACATACCAAATGTCTTCTTTATGAAAGGCCCCTTGTTCCTTGGTTTCCCTCCCAACATCAACCTTGTCCATAGGTCGAGTTAAAAAGTCGACCCGTTCCCTTCCAGATCCATATTATTATACAATCTCTCATCCCAATCGAAGCGCCTAGAATGACGATGATTAACGGTAATTTCGATCCCATCGATAGAGATTGCCCAAAAACGCCTTAAGGATGCCACTCCGATGCTTACAATCCCGTAGTGCTTGACTCGCCGTTCGTTTTATTTACTTCGGCGGGTTGGAGAGCGTTGTTTTTATTCTTGGTCTGCGTATTGCCAGCCGTGTTATCCCTCCTCGGTTCAGGTCGTGCTATCTCGATGTCTAAACCATTTCCCCCAAAACGTACCCCTGTACTGCTAGGTATCCGCGCACGAGGTTCACCGTTCGACTAATTTGGACCACATTGTAACATTCAAATCAGATCAGCCGGCTTCCTGTGCACCAGGACTTCATCCGTTCTGTAGCTGCGTTTAGGAACAAAACTCCTCCCTCTCTCTTCGGCTGCCCTGATCAATCTACCCCACACGTAGGGTGATGAGGCGACCCTATATCACCTGTAAAGACAAAGCCTCCTGGACAACCTGTCCAGCCATTCTTAAGCGTCGAGTAGATCGTTCTGAGGAGCACAGCCATCAAATATGTGCCACGAATGGACTCGGCAAAAATCCACGCCCACCAAGCTGATTTGAGGCCGCCGTTAGCGCTCAGAATCAGCTTGTTGCGAGTTAGAGGATCCGTCATTCCATCGGGGATGATACCGCCGTGGTCGTGTCAACCACCCGTGAGATGCCCCAGCCCACCTGGCAAGGAGCATCCAGGGAGACGCTTTGAAGCAGTTAGTATGTCCAGGACATGAGAACCTCAAGACCTTCTTCGGCCTGAGCGCGAGCGTTGATGTCGCCATCAAAGAGGCAAATGGCGGTGTAGATGACAAGGGCCTGAGTTTGGGAAGTTGTTTGGCTGTGTCGAGCATGTTAAAGCCAATGTTGTCCACCAACTTTTGTAGGCTGGATTGAATAAGGTTAACTATTGCAGCGCTCTTAATACGCCTCAGGCCGCTACCCTGCTCAAGTGAGTATAGGAAACCCAACAAAAAATCGCTGCCAATGTTCATTGACTAATCGAACTACCTAAATGAGAGATAATAACATCGAACTTTAGACAAATCTATAGAGCGAAGAGTCAGCTTGCACATGATAACTGCCAAGTTTATAGCCCCTCGTCTGTGTGTGTACGACCGTCTGCAACGGCGCTGCAGATGGTCGCAGGTGGGCAGCGCTTCTAACTGTGGCAGACGGACCGTGCGGTTCGGAATACAGTTAGGACGAGTCAGCAAGGATACGACGCCGCAAAGATTGGTACGGAGGACTCCAAGTTTCCGGGTTATTTCTGCTTGTGCGCTCCTCGCAGAGCTCGAGTTATTTAAGAAGAATTAAAGTGGCATATATAGATGTTCTTTTTGATTATCCAAGTACGGATCGGATAGTTGTATTATTCTGACGTATCATAGACCACGCATAAAGGAGCAGGATGGGCAAAATGAAGGCTATAAGCGTATCACTCAACTGAATGAGAATGTAATGAGCTACAACAGTTATTTATCAATATTCTTCACAACATATCTTCTCGGGTAGCTATTTGTTATAATCTCCCACCAACCTTCCAGTAGTATGTACGACAGACTATTGAAGAGAATATACCTATGCACAAAATTTCCAGCACGGGTGTCTGTCGTTCAACATGAAATATCGGAGCACTCCACTCAAAATGAGCCCTAGTTACTCAAGGCATCTCCTACGAGAGCCAAGTCCTGGATCGCAGCCAGCCCATACTGAGCAACGGCATTTGTGGATATCCATGTAGCCTCCTCGACAGGAATGAGCACATTGCTGCCGTTAACCTTTGCCGTAACCCATGGATCATCATCTGTCAAACCGTCCGAGCCATCGTTATCACCGTAGAATTCATCCCATGCGCGTTGTGCCACAGTAGCATTGTTGCTGTCTTGCTGCGCATAGTATGCTGTCAGCCGCGAGTGACCTTGTATCAAGGTAGCCTTAGTGAACGCCTCCCCATAACGCGCTTTTTGTTCGTCGGCCGTTGCACCGTAGTAATAGCAATAATCCAGCCAGGCACTTCGTAGACCTCTAGGAGCGTCACTACCCCAATACTCAAGCAGCTCTGAGAGCACCTCCGGCAAGCCAAACACCGCATTCAAGTGGGAGATAGACACGACGCCGTTATTGCCCGGATCATTTGGCGGAGGAAGCAACGTGCCATTGGTAATAGCGTATAAGCCAGAACCTGTGACGAAGCCATTTGTCAGATTTGCGATTCCCCCGGCTGTACCGGTCAGCTTTCTTTTCGCTTCCAACCACCGAGGCCCGCGGCGCTCCCACTCAAGAAGCCAGCCAGCCGCAAGGCCAGCCCAATCTGTGCCGAGAGATATGGCAGTCGGTTTATTGGGCTCGGGGGTCCAGCCATCGTCACGAACTTTCCTCTGTGGATCCAAGGTGCCGTATGTCTTATCGGTATCTAAAGCCTCATCTAGTAGCTCCCCGACTCGCTCATCACCGCCAGATAAGTAATAGAAGTACTTCCGGTACTGGGGCTGAGCAATACGAACCTGCTTCGCGCTGTCGCCGAAATGCTGTACCCCATGTCTGGTTCCCAGGCCCTTCCAGTCACCGATATGATAGACGTCGACTTCACCGGTGTGGCGTGTTAACCCCTCTGCGAGCCGGTAGACATCCGCGCGTCCACTCCGCAGGAAGTACTGCCAGAGAAAGAGGTCGGGGGAGAGTTCCGAGTTGTCCCAGGCGTATCCGCCGATGTCGTATCGCCAAGTGTGTCTGTCGTCATCGTAGGTGTGCATGAAATCTCCGTAGTTCAGGAAGCCGTACCACCGACGATAGTCGACCTGGCCTTGGTAGAATTTTACCAGGAAGTCGAGGTGACTTTCGAGTGCCGCAGACTTGCTGCTGTTTCCGATGCTATTTGCAGAGGTATCAGGGACGGACCAGTATGATCCGATAGCCTTTGTCTCTCTGATGTACCGTGGTTCCGCTGCTAGAACGGGTGCTTCATTGGCATGCTTGCTGAGCCTTGCTAGCGTGTCAGCGGAGGGGGTTTGATCGAACGCATATATAAAGATTTCGCTGGTCCTCGCTATCCCGTATGGCGTGTTGAATCCGGGTTCGTAGTCTTCATAGGTGATCTCTAGTGCTTCGAGCTGTTTAGCGTATGTGTCTTCCCCCAACTCATCATGGTACGCTCTGAGATCTAGCGGAGCGGCTTCAGGGCTGTATAACCAGATAGTGAGGGCACCTTGGTCGGATGTGGCGCTCGAGATGTCGATGCCAGAGGGATGTCTCTTCCAGAAGTCGCGCAAACCAACTGCTAGCCCACCTTTTGTGGCACCACCCAGATAGGTAAGCCCGTGAGAGCGCGAGCCACCGGGAATATCAATCCACCCCTGTCCAGGCTTTATTCTCTTCTTGATAGTGAATCCGTCGGGAGATAACTGACTCAGTTTGTAATCGTTCCATGCGGGGATGTACTGAATGCGAGAAGAAACACGGTCGTCCCAAGTACTCAGACTAGGCGTCTCCTTTCCTTCGAACTGAGATAAACGGACCTTTTCGCCTGGGTCGCGCCGCAGACCCGTGATACCTTGCACAGCTTCATGAAGAAAACCTCCGTTGACTCCTGGTAGTCTGATATGGCGATTGTATAATTCCTCGCCGGCTAAGGGAACATTGAACTGAATTCCCAATCCACTGATAAATTGATTATCCGCTTTTCCGTCAAATACAAGGCTGTGGACGATCCTGATCGAATCCGAGTTAGTGTATAAATAGAAGCGCAAGGTGAATTGAAGCCAGTCGTCGTGGTCGCTCCCACTTGTGACCTTGTGCTTTCCTTTGACAGTGACCACTGCGCGGACAGAAGTTTCGTTAGTCACAAAAACCTGTTGGATATCGCTCTCGAAGTTGAAGTAATCGATAGAAGTGTTTGTGCGGGCCGCAACATCCTCCGCGACTGCCGATTGCGAGTAGAGAACCAGTTTTCCATTCTCGCCGACGACCTTTCCGCTTGAAGTCCTAATGGACCCTATTATAGAGCTTCCCCGTTTGGGAAAAGATACCGTGATCCTGCCAGTGTCGACACTGACTTCGTCCGCTGTATTGGCAACTTTCACGCCATACGAAGTATTCGAGGAGCTGGTTGAACGCTTACTGTGCGCGAATGATGAAACCCTGATGGTGTACTCCGAGCTGGGATTGTCAAGCGGTGGAATAGCGTGCCCAGTCCATTTGATGGAGCCGTCGCGCCAGTAGCCGGTCACCCAAGACTGTAGTGGGATCTGCTCACTTGGTTTTTCAACGATGCTGAACAGAGTGTCGTTGAATCTGTATTTCCCTTGGGGCCATGGGAGTCCGAATGTCGTCCCTGCTGTATACTCGGGAGTTTCGCCGACCCAATGCACCTTGACCGTATCAGATCGAGTGTGGTTGGTTGGTCTTGACAATGCCCTCTCGGCGAGAGACCCGAGGGTGAGCCAAAGAAGTGACTTTCGCATGGTCAAGTTCATTGATCAATGAATTCTATGGCTTTGGAGCATACAAAATCAGAAGTTACTTTAATGCAGATCCAGAGCAATACCATTATCCAGTCCCTTTATAGAGGAATAATCCATGTCTAACGCATTCTGAAGAGGGGAAAGTCAGCACCAACATGCTGTACAAGAGTACCAACGGCTATGGTATCATCATACGCTAAGATTGGCGAGCTCAAATTGCTTCGGGGAAATAGATGGCGAGAGCCACTAAAGCGACAGGCCATATTAACCAGTCAGGTGTCACGCAAAGTCGGGGTCAATTGGCATTATTAGTGGCCGTATTGGAACAAGCAAAAATAACGGCTAGTTCTCAACGAGTAAACAATCAGTCGGACGTTGCCGCCTTTCCGGTTAAATAAATGTCTCGGACTTCATAGTAGATAGAACGGATAATATTCCTACCTAAGCTAGGGAGCATTTGGGCAATCTACCTGTGCATGACTGCCCGATATATTTGAAATCCTCACATGTAGTATACTATAGATATGTTCTCAGATACTCCCCCAGTGCCATAATAGCCATTGCCTGTCCATATGGCATGGCCGTGAGGGGAATTGCCTTATAGAAATCAAGAGAGTCGCCCATTCCTGTTCCAAAGCTTGTATTCTGCAACTCTCCATTTGCATCCACAGCTCCAAGTACAGCGCTGATCGCCTTCTCGCCTACGCTCCTGTACGCTGGCGGTAGATACCTCTTTCGTACAGCCTTGAGAATCCCGTACGCAAACCCAGCAGTTGCGGATGCCTCGATGTATGAGTCAGGATGGTCGAGGAGTGTATGCCAGTAGCCGGAGTCGTTCTGGAGGCGTCCAAGAGCCTTGCACTGCGCATATAGAGTGTCTATCAGATGCACGCGAAGCGGATCCGTAGAAGGCAAATCCAACAATTCGATAAACTCCGGGATGACCATAGTCACCCAGGAATTCCCGCGCCCCCAGCGAGCAGAAGCGAAATTATGCCCGCCATCTTCGAAGGTCCATCCGTGATAAAACAGACCAGTTCGTGTGTCAAAAAGGTATTTGATATGCACAAGAAACTGCCGCTTCGCTTCGTCAATGTACTCTGGACGGTTCAGCAACTTTCCGATCTTGGCGAGCGGTAGCACCGTCATCATCAGCGTATCATCCCACAGCTGCTGATGATTGTCGGTCAAGTAAGTCGCATGTTGAAAGCCACCGTAGTGCGTGCGTGGGAGATCATGCATCGCCCAGTCGGCCCATGCCTCTAACCAAGGACGGTACGTGACATTTCCTGTTTTCTCGTAGACATACGCCAGAGTTAAAAACGCTGCCATTGTATTTATATTCTTGGTGGTACCACCCTCAGCAAACCGAGCAGTGAACCAGTCTTCAATGACTCGGATGTAGCTTTCATCACCAGTAAGTTCGTGATACTTCCACAAGCCATAGAGGCCAATTCCGTGTGTCCATTCCCAGCCATGCCATGACTTGGTATCGATGATGCGAGAATCAGGCAGGTGCAAGAGAAACTCGCCAGTAGTATCTTGGATATTGATGAGGTTCGTTATGAGGCGGTTGACGATAGCGTGAATGCGGGTGGCTGGTTCCGACATTGTCGGCATTGAATAGAGGCAATCGTTAAGGAAGAACTAGTGACTAAACTACATAGCCAATGTTCACGATTGCTTGTACATATATCTTCCGCTATGCTTAACCAATACACAGAGAGCCTTCCCCGCACTCGGGACAATTCGAGCCCGAGGGCCCTTCCTGATTGGTTCAAAGGAAGAATTCCGGGGTATCTCGTCCCGCTGTGGGGATGTCAGATCTGCAATCCGGGGTAGCAGAACTATACGGGTAATACACATGGTGCTTATCCAACGATGTACACTAACTATGATACAATTCAGGTGGTAGTGTGGTGCTGGCTTCCCTTGGTGCATAAAAGGGCGCTTTCCCGGGTGCACTTGTTCCCTTGTTCATTCATCACTGCGGTCCCTTAATAGTATTGATATCCCTCATGGCGGATCCCGCACTACATTCCAATATGGACAAACAAGAAACCTCCCATATCGAGCGAACACTATCCCCTAGAGACAAACTTTCGCAAATCGATACCGTCAAGGACCCCTTCCGTGTCGATGAAGAAGTCCAAGCATATGCTGCCCAGGGCCATATTGAAATCGACGAATCCACCAGTCACCGCCTCCGTGTGATGATCGATCGTCGCGTGCTAGTCATCATGATAGTCACATACTTCCTCCAAGCTTTGGACAAAGGCACCATGTCTTTTGCGTCAATTATGGGTATCCGCGAACAAACAGGCCTGGTAGGACAGCAATATTCCTGGCTGACTACGTGCATTTACATCGCCGTACTGGTTGTCGAGTACCCGACCAACTGGGTAATTCAGCGAGTGCCTCTAGCCAAATATCTCGGGGCAAACGTGTGCATTTGGGGGGGAGTATTAGCCTTGCATGCGGCTTGCCATAACTTCACGGGGCTGGTTACAGTCCGAACGTTGCTGGGAATCTTTGAGGCATGTTGCCAGCCTATATTTGTGCTTTGCTCAGGAATGTGGTATAAACGCGAGGAACAGGCGGCCACGGTGACTTATTGGTGCGCCCGGTATATCCATCCTGCTCTCCATATAGGGCTAACTTTTACAGGTACATGATGAACGGTGGGCAACAAATCGTCGGCGGTTTACTAGCCTACTGCTTCAGTCTTATCGGCAACGATCGCGCTATTCAATCATGGCAAGCCATATTCCTAAGCTACGGCTGCATATCTTTCCTCTGGGGCATATTCGTCATCTACTGGATGCCCGACTCACCGATGCGTGCAAAATGCTTCTCTGAAAGTGACAAACGGCTCATGGTCGAGCGAGTTCGGTCAAACCAGACAGGTCTTCAGAACAAAAAGTTCCGATCGTATCAGATGTGGGAGGCATTTCGTGACCCGCAAATGTGGTGTTACTGTGCCATTCAAGTCTTCACGACCCTGCCAACAAGTGGATTAGGCGCTTTTGCAAACATCGTGATAAAAGGGTTCAATTTTACCGAGTTGCAGACGCAGCTTTTGGCTATGGTTCTAGGTTTCTACATTATCATTGTCCTCCTGTCGTCGGCATGGCTGGTCAAGAAGACAGGACAGAACCTTTTGGTCATGTTGGGATTCATTATACCGTATGCCTTCCCTTTCAGATTCCAAGATCCCTCGACTAAAAGAAACAGATCATTTATCGGAACGATCGTCCTCATGACAGTCGATAACACCACAACAGCCACAAAAGCAGGCCTCCTCATCAGCTACTATATCACCCTCTCCTTCTGGTCCGCACAGACCCTCGCCCTCTCCATGATATCGCGGAATATAGCTGGCGCTACAAAGAAGTCCACCGTTGTCGCGGCCACTTTTATCTCCTGGGCTGCTGGGAATGCAATTGGTAGTCTTTCTTTCCTTTCCATCTTGTTGCTTTCCTCAATACTAACAATGACAGGCCCCCAAGTATTCCTGGAGAAGGACGCCCCAAAATACTTCATTGCCTTTGGGGTTCATTTAGGCTGTTACTCCGTTATGGCCTTGTGCGTAATCTTCCTTCGGTTCTATCTGAAGAGACAGAATAAGAAGAAGGACGAAATCTTGCGAGCGCAAGGGGTGGATAACGCGGACCCTGATCTAGTATATGCGTTTGAGGACAAGACGGATCGTGAAAATCTGAATTTTCGGTATATGTATTGATCGGATGTTCGAAGGGGTTCTCTAACCAGTAGGTTGATCAGCACAGAATGTTGATGCAATAAAGATATGATTCCGGATTTAGTGGAGGTTTTGATGTGGCAGGTTAGTTTTGCCAAAAAAGAATTCGAGGCAGTGAGAACTCTCTATTCGTACATTGTGTCAGACAAGCTTCTATAACCATAGTAAAACAACGGGCAATAATCAACTTGACGCTTGTATTATCTCAATCAGATTTGAGAACTGGCCGTCCGAAAGTGCGCCAAAGTCAAAGTTCGCACCAAAGGAGGCTCCAATAAGTCAAGACTCACAAAATGGATTCGTCCGGATGTAGAAATTTCATGTCGGTTGGTACTGTAGCTGAGCCTGTTGCCAATGACAGTATCACCCGGGCAATGATACCAATCTCCCGGTAGGTCCGCTTTCCGAGGATCCAGTGCTCGCTAAGACGTTTCAATGTGCCCATGGTCAGGCGGATCTTCTCACGGCTGGTGGCCAGCCTTTTGCCTTGAAGGATGTATCCACAGCATGAGAGATCATACAGATCAGAAACGGGGAGTGAACGTTGAGGTTTGTTGGGAGCGTAAGCAGATGGTCGAGGTTCTCAATAGCGGATAGGCATTTGACTATAGGCTAACGTGGACAGGGGACGGTGAATCTCAACAGTGTAACTGGATGCTAATTCAGACATGGATAGGCCGCATGGAAGAACTCATAATCAAGATCCAGGAACAGTGGCCTGATAGTTTCATTGCGACAACCGGAAGAGGTTAAAAGTGAACTATGGGGATAGGTGACCACCTGAAGAGCAGGACTTGCAAAGCTCTCACTATTCATATGCGGCGAGGCCAATCGAGCCTGTCTTTGTCTCTGTTTTCCGCGACGCCGCGAAAGAGGATAGACGCACTCATTCGCATTCGTAATACAGCGGGAACATGCTGGGTTCTGGCCGTGATAGCGGTGGTGCTTGCAGCGACATGCTACACAAGCAACAGAAGACCGACAAACAGGCCTCACGGATAATCTGCTGCCTTCAGTATAATCAGCCATGGCGTTTGAGTTTTCATTCCAGAGAATCGGTGATTTCAGAATGTAGGGACGGAGGAATAACGCAATCAACGGGGGGAAACCAGGTCGGTGTAAGGCATACAACTTATGCCTGAAGCAAAAAGCATTTTTCCCACTGGCCAGATTATCGCCAAAATAGAGTGTATGAGTTACGAGTTCTGATAATTTGTTCGCTCCTTTGGAATATGGACAAATGGCAAATTCATTCAACATAATTCTATTTTCCTAGTCAATCACTCCATTTTTCTGTACTTCCGAAGCACTTCAGAGATCATTGTACCGTTGTACGAGTGCTCATGCAAGCGTAGGACCTGCACAGTCTGGGTCCGCGGCAGTAAATGCTTCGACACGATCTGCTTTTGGAGGATATATCACAGCCTGATTGATATTCTTTTTGATCGCCTTTGCCGCCGAGCCAGTCAATCGTATTTGACGGTCCCATCCCTCAGTGACCACCGCGCCCCAAGGGCCTAAATCCAAGCACGTCCCATACGAGGGTTGGGTATATGGTTTTGGAGAAAGTGCAAGCAGGTCTGCTGCTGCATTATGCCCAGCAAAGCGACCAAGACGCATGGCATGCTGGCAAGACATCAACGCATGATGGCCCTGATCATCGGTAATAGCCAGGGCTGCATCGCCCGCCACAAAGATGTCCCGAAGAGAGGGAATGCGCAGATGAGAATCGACGTGCAAGCGTCCGCTATGGTCTCTCTGCCCCGGAATCTGTCGTGTCAGAGCACTCGCTTCCATACCCCCAGTCCAAATGACAGACAGCGAGTCGATTCGGTCGCCACGGCTGGTCACCACCCCGGTCTTGTCCACCGATACTACCGCCACGCCCAGATTATACTCCACGCCCAGGTCCGCCAACGCCTCGATGATGACTGGCCTCGGACCAGGCCCCAGTTCCGGTCCGATGGAATCCGCTTGTTCAATGATGACAACTCGCACGTCCTCCGATCGAAGAATGGAGCGGAGTCGCGACGGCATCTCTGCGGCGATCTCAATTCCAGTAAAACCACCGCCGACAATAACAACCGTGTTCCGCGCAGGATAAGGAGGTTTGGACGTGAGATGATGCAAATGCTTGTCGAGGCTGGCAGCTTCGTTGCGCTGGTCGATGCTAAATGCATGCTCGTGAATGCCGGGGATGTCGGGGCGTTTCAAGTGGCTTCCTGCAGCCAGGACGAGCCTGTCATATTGAAGGGTGGAACGAATGCCTGCCAGGTCGACGATTGCCGCTCGTTTCTGTGCTGTATCAATCGTGTCGACCAATCCTGGAACAAAATGAATACCCGTCACGCGGAATAGTTCCTCGAGCGAGGCACACATTTTGTCAGCATCCGATTCATACAACCGTGGACGGATAACCAAAGTAGGATCGAGAGATACGACAATCACTTTGATCCCAGCCGCCTCAATTCCCCCATTCTGTTCGATGAGTCGCATCGCCGACAGGGCGCTCCACATGCCGGCGAAGCCTGTTCCAGCAACAAGTATCGTTCGCATCTTGATCCGTGTAACTTGCCTCGGACCTATAGATGTCACTGAAGAAGGATAAGCAAGTCTATTGTAAAATCAAAGAATGACGAGCAATCGGGTCCTTTAAATATGACACTGCAAGCATCAATAGCGTTGCTTTGATACGTGGCTAGCCTCAGCTGACTCTGGAATCTTTCCACAAGCCGATTGCATAGGCTATAGTGCATCACACAATGCTCGGACTCAAAACTACACCATTTTGTAAACACGGGCTGAATCCTATTCTCTCCCGATCGGCGTTGTGTCGACACTCAGAGCATCTGGAGAATGACGCTAACAAAATATAAACGTTTAGACCCGCCTATATTGCATTTTCAGTGCACGCGAGGGGAATGGTGAGCTGATCCGGCAGATAGCCTAACGAGAGGACAATAGGCTATCGGGTGGGCCGGGTTTCACCTGCACCAATAGTGATGTGCACGGAAATCCAAAACGCGGGATTCCATTTCGGAATTGAGATCCTTTGGCGTCAATAATTGCAAAGCGCAAGAATAGAAACGTTGCAGTATGTTTGGACAAATATATCACAATATTTCATTGTCTCAATGTAATAATTTTCCAAATCACCTGGTTGAGGACAATATATTTTGAGCTGGAGCTCCGAAACCAAACCAGGAATATGTATACTTGATAATGGATGAATGGCCGTACGACCCGCGCATCCCAGTTGATAAGACAGGAAACTCCGTGAAGTAATGCTTGAGCCTTTCTAGTTGCCCAATGCCTACGCTCAACGTCGTATCGCAATACCCTTTAGCAAACTGCCCCGGTAAGAGCATTATCGAGTTACTCGTCAATTTCCCCCCGAATTGCTCAACTCCCCCACATCGGCATAGCGGCGCATCCGTTTCTGCATATGTCATCAGCGGGACACTGTTGAATAAGTTGAACCACGATCCGATGAAAGTGGTAAAAACGGGAGGCTCCTAGTACAAGGCTCCGGGATGTCATCATCGCATCAGCAATAACGCAAGCAAGACCGAACCGGCCACTTTTTTTGCATCCATGATACTTGATGCCGAGGTGTATGAGTGGGATGGGATGGCGGCGCTGATACAGATTGATGAGGAATACACAGTGTAGAATCGGAAGGTGTTGTTGTATTCTAACTCGGGCACATTAGTCCCTGCTTTGCAGTTTTTACCCTGAATGTACGGCTCGATATCTCCTGGCTTCGGTTGTTCATTCTCAATATCTACAATGATCCATGCATCTTGGCAGCAACATCAAATGGCCGGAAATACCCCCTCCTTCCTACCCGTTCGATGAACCCACATGGAGATGTACCTGGGGTCTCCGCAAAGCCCCACAAACACCAAAAGACTGCTTTTGGTGGGCTAGAATGGATGCAGCAGAGATTAAAACGAATTTCATAGTTGAGACACTTAGCATCTCTGGCCAGCGACTGCACCAGGACTCATCATGTCACTTCCACAAATTCACCAGGACTCCCTCAAGACTACCTTCACCGGTACCTCTCAGTCTGACAATGGCACCACTGTCCATTCATTCAGAGGCATCCAGTATGCCACAATTCCGGCTCGCTTCGAGCGTTCGCAGCCGATACAAAAGTTCAATGAACCGGCGATTGATGCGACGCGATATGGGTACGGTTGTCTTCGTCACTTCGAGGTTGGGATGCGGAACTGACCATATGTTGATAGACCACGCTGCCCACAGATGAAGATCGATGTGCGTCATTTGCTACGCATCCCAGAAGATGTTGAAATCCCAGAAGAGGAAGAGGATGAATTCAAATGCTTGAATTTGGAAATCACCTGTCCTCCGCTGGATCAAACGAAGGGGCCTTTTCCGATTTTGATCTGGATTCACGGTATGGTTGACGATACTGTGTGCTGGACTATGCTGGGATATGCTGACAGATGCAGGTGGATCACAGGTTGTCACGTTCTGTTCTGCTGCATCCGGAATTTGCGGTACGTATCGCGGATCGCATGTCAAAGGAGACTTTCGCTAATGGAGTTACAGACCCAACAAAACTCGTTGCAGACTCGATCAAATATCAGAAACCAATGGTTTTTGTTTCTATCAACTATCGGCTTAACATCTTCGCTTTCGGAGACGGCAAGGAGAAGAATCTCGCCCTCAAAGACCAACGACTTGGAATTGAATGGGTCCGCAAGAATATTGCATCTTTTGGTGGTGACCCAGTAAGCTCTACTATAGTCTCAAAAGCATGTTTCAAATCAATCAGCTCATGATTCTGTTTTAGAACAACATCACCTTGGCTGGTGAGAGCGCCGGTGGTGTCTATGCTCATGCCCATTTGATTACCGGACCGCCAGTCAAACGAGCTATTTTGGCATCTGGGTCTCTCTATCTTTCGCGCCCAATGCCAGCAGCACGAGGAGAATGGATGGTCAACACACTAGAATCCAAAGTGCAGGAGCTTGGACAGACCTCTCTTCGCGAAGCCCCTGTACCCGTTCTCATACAGGCCCTGGGAGAGTGCAACGTCAACTCAATGTTCCTCCAGGAAGATTCGGAATTACAAGACTGGGAATCGAGACCGGAACATGTAGAGGAACTCATGATTGGGGATACAGAGTATGAGGTACGCATATTTTTCCGGTCACCTAGAAGCGCCTCGTCTAACGATGCACCAACATAGTCCGTGATTTGGCGCAATGGTGTCGAGACACACAACGCATCTACAATTAATGCAGCCTTTGAACAGAATTCCGAATGGGGCCCTCAATTGCGCAAAATGTACCAGGTCGTTCCTACTCGCCCGACGGCCAGCAAGCTCGGTGCCCTGGACATTATCAACGATGCTCTCTACGCCATGCCCGTCGAAGTTATTTCTGAAAAGCTACAAGCGAATCAAAAGATGGTTTACAGATATGTGGTCGACCAACATAACCCGTGGCAGTTGTCCAGCCGCTCCCACCACGCCGTTGACTTGCTCTTCCTGTTCGGGACGATGGATTTTTCGCACAACCCAGGTGCGGAGGGTGTCGGGCAGGACATGAGACGGCTATGGGTGTCGTTTGTGAATGGTGATGCACCATGGTCGGAGCAGAAGAGATATGCCTATGGTCCATTTGGAGTATGTGGCGAGATTGACGAGGGGCAGTTTGCCGGTCGACGGAGGACAAGGCACATCAGGGCGTTGAGGGAGGCTGGAAAGGAGGCATTCTTGCCCATTGTATTTGCGTTGGCAGCCGGGAAGATCAGTTTGTTGAACTAGATACCAAGCATGTAGTATACAGAATCGTCATACATCCGGACCGCCCGGTAGTTGATGTCCCAACTTTTACCGTTCACCACCTTTACTCTACTATTACTCTCTGCGATCCTGCGACCATCCACTTTTACTCAGATATTACTCATGTGGGGTCAGGACAGCACGTTCCTGCGGTAAGAGCGAGGATGATTCTCCTGGGAGCTTGTGACGCTCATTCTCCACCCGCTTTTGTAGGGTTCGGCAATGGGAGGACCTCCGAAATGCCGAGTATACAACTACGTCTGCTATGAACTTTGCACTACTCTAAGAAATGGGGCAGGCATCTTGATTGATAATGGTACTTTCTTTTATATATATCCAGGAGATGCTGGGACCCCACAAAATGAAGAACTATATAGACTTGGTCCCTGGCCGTGTTTAACGATACAATGTCCTTGGATCAATCTTCATCGATTATCAACATAATATAATCGCCATCATGTCTTCAACACTTTCAGACCCCAGGGAATACCAAAATATCTTCCACTGGGCCGAAACACAGAAGGACGGGACTATTCCCTCCTTCGCCACGAGACGAAACGACCCTTACCAGGTACATATTCCTCGTCTCTTAGTGATAACGCAATTGCTGACCAAATAATAGTATCAATCGGGCTTTGGTAACTCGTATGTCTTGTTCATTCCGACATCCAGCATTTCAACAGGCTGATTTAGATGTCAAAGGTTCGCCTCCGAGGCAATCCCCGGTACCCTTCCACAGGGCCAGAATAACCCTCGCAAAGTCCGTTTCGGATTGTATGCAGAGCAGGTGACTGCAACAGCCTTTGTTGCTCCCAGACATGCCAACAAAAAGGCGTGGCTATACCGGGCTCGTCCTGCCGTTGCTCACCAGGGATTTGTACGTGGAATTGTGGTTGGAAAAGAAGCCGGCTAACTGGTCCCTAGAAAAACCTCCCCGACAACCCCGACACAGAATCCAACTTTCTCCCCTTAAATCCCCGCGTGCACGTCTCTCCCACCCAGCTGGCCTGGCACCCCTTCGACATCGCAGACGAAAAGGATGGAAAGGTCGACTTCGTTTCCGGTCTCAAGACTGTCGCCGGCTCGGGCGATCCCACGCTTCTTGAAGGTCTGGCGACCCACGTTTACACCGCAAATACCAGCATGACGCAGAAAGCCTTTGTGAACTCTGACGGCGAATTTCTCATCATTCCGCAAGAGGGGGCTTTGGATATCCAGACCGAATTTGGACCGCTTTTTGTCCAGCCCGGTGAGCTCGTTGTCATTCAGCGTGGTCTGCGATTCCGCGTGAGTTTGGTCGACAATAAGCCGGTTCGTGGATACATTCTCGAAGTCTGGGGAAGTCGGTTCGAACTGCCGGAGCTGGGCCCGTTGGGTGCTAATGGACTTGCTAATGCCCGGGACTTTTTGTCGCCGGTTGCCGCGTACGACAAGCAGCGCGAGCAGCCATGGGAGATTATCTACAAGATGGGAGGGAAGTTCTTTAGCAGCACGCAGAACCACAGCCCATTTGACGTCGTAGCGTGGCATGGTAACTACGTAAGTCTACTTTCTCAGGTCGTATCATATCAAGCTGACAAGGTACACAGGTTCCCTACAAATACGACCTGACCAAATTTGTTAATGTCGGATCGATCTCGGTCGACCACATCGATCCCTCTATCTTCTGTGTTTTGACGGCCAAATCTCGTGACCCTTACACGCCATTGGCCGACTTGCTTATCTTCTCCCCGAGATGGGATGTTGCATCGCGTAAGTTCACCCTGCTCTCTAAACAGAACTTTTCCCTACTTACAAGGAACGTAGATACCTATCGCCCACCATACTACCACCGCAATGCTGCCTCTGAGCTCATGGGTCTCATCTACGGCGAGTATGGCGGCCGGTCCGACGCCTTTAAGCCCGGCAGTGTCTCGTTTGAATGTGGCAGTACGTGCTCTCCCTTGCAAATAATGCTTCTTATACTGATCAGAACCCTGTAGTGGTCCCTCACGGCGTCGCCTACGAGGAATTCAAAGCAGCAAGCGATCAAGTCCCGCCTGAAACCAGAATCTCCGAGAGCTCCATTGCTTTCATGTTCGAGTCGAGTCGTCCTTTCACCATCACGGACTACGCATTCAACAGCCCCAAGTTGCACGAGCATGAGCCAAAGATGTGGGACAATCTCGTTGACAACTTTGCGCAGTATGAGAAGGAGACCGAGGAGATTTCGGCCAAGGGATCTGGATACTATTAGCGTGAATAGCGCAGCAACATGTATATAGTCTTCATTTGCATTCACAGAGTTTTAAAGCGAACGATCGATGATCAGTGCCATTCCTCCATACGTTCATTCACGGTAATGCTCTGATGCAACGTTAAAATCCTTTCGGTTGTGCTGAGGTGAACACCTCAGAAATCGGTGTCAGCGTCTGGATACCTCATCAGATCTGCCTTGATCAATGACCATGATCAACATGGTCATGTCCCTCTGGATTCACCAAAGCTGTCGACTGTTACTACAATATCAACATTATTCTCGCGGTGACTAACCCAGTGTTGGAGGAACCAGCAATCCAGACTGAAGGATATCGATGCTGCGCGGCTTCGTCCATTCTTGAATTCGATCCCAGTCCAGGCATTGATGATGGCCGTTGTCAACGCCAACAGGAAAGACTGTGCTGCTCGTGCTTTAGTCTGCTCGATTGTCACACAAAACGCCGGACACCTAACTCCTTGCCCCATTGGAATGGAGGGAAGTCAAGTCTGCATTGCATTTGACGGCGTACAGTAAATAGTCCAAACGATGCTCTGTATCCGGGTCAGTTGCGGTCAATAAAATAGAAAGAAGAACTCGACTTACCGCCATGATTTTTTAGACTGATCACTTCCCTCTCTGTTTGGTTCGGGTGATAGTGGTCAAAGTGCAAAAGATATCGCACGCGCTGGATACAATGAATGGAGTGTAATGCGGCTAATGAGCCACAGATGCCGGAGCCGTCGCTTGATTTTGCCGATGTATTGTCTGGATTATTGTCGTCTACCTCGTCTTCCGACAGGCAAATACTGGACTCTGGATGTTGTCAGTACAGCTCGTTGCTAGTTTGGAAGCACACACATTGAACCAACTCGGTCTAAGCGGCTTCCAGTTCTGGCGATGGTGGTCCAAACTCCTTATGAAGAGGTCCGGGATCTTAGTTTTGTCTTTCAGGAAGGTGAGGTTATCCATCAGCAGCTCTTTCTTGTAACTTACGGCATCTTGAGCCGGTGCTATTATCATGTTATTACTGCTTTCCAATGGCGAGTCAACAGACATACTGGGAACAAAACGGTAATCCGAATCGCTCTTGGACCACAACAGAATAACCATTGTGAGTAGGTATTGCGTAGGAACAAAGCGATATGAATGGTTAGTGCTGATGAATGCCGCTTACAAAACGACCTCTGTCTAAATGAAGCCTCCCGCAACTCATCGTCCGAGCCCTGTCGTGTGGAAGAAAGGCGACACCGGACTCGGCATTGTTCGACTCATTCGACGTTCTATTGAACATAATGTACTGCGATATCTCCTTGGTCCTGGCAAGACGAGCTCGAAAGTCTAATTTATTTTTTTTTTTGCCTATTCGGCTGTCTGAGCATAACTTATATGCCGTGTTTCTATTCCAGACGCATTGCGACGTATTTGCGATGAGAAAGGCACGCGAAGAGCGTCTGGCTTTGAGGTCGAACCTCTACTTGTCCCTGCTGACAAGAGTGAATTTAGTTGTTGGCCTGGAAGATTTTCTCCCGATGTCCTCATTATATATTCGCTCCCGGTAAATGCAGCATCACGCAAGGATCCACCGGCGGACGTTTATTTCGTCTTGTCTATTCATAACGGACTAGATGTTGTCGAGATGGCACCGGGAGATGTCATGCTTCCGTCGTTGAGCGTCATCCCTGCTCAATGATCTCGTAGATATGAGCTCAGATTGACGAGTTCTACGGATTTTGCCGGAGAACAATACTGACTGAAGGACCCTTCTCAGTGACAGCGAGCTCGTTCAGACAAAGTACAAGTCAGGTCAGGTCAGGTACGATGCCAGAAGGTGCAAATATCCAAATTGCTAATCTATGCCAGTTAAATCGATGTCAAAAAGTCCAGAGATCCGATATATATCCAACCGCGACGAAACGAACAAAACGATGCAAAATCACATGGGACCATCGAATTCAGATGCAAGATTATCTTCAAATACATGGACGACCATGGCATCGTAAGGCTGTACAATGATGAATATATGCAATGAACAAGATAACGCCTGCTCCCAAAACAAATCGCAACAATATGTACTCCGAAACCAATGCAATCGGGACAAAAGGTTTTAAACACGCAGATAATCAAGATGCAGGAAAGAAGCCTAATCGTGAGGCTCATCCGGTAGGTCTGGGTCGAACCGGTATCGTCGCCAGTTCTCGGACACCCACCACTGGGCGACGTGGGCAGCCGCGCCCACCCATTTCAGGGCGAAAGGCCCGTGAATCCGCTCGACTTCCATCGCCAACTGATTGACGTCGAAGTTCTTGATGACAGGCTTGGTTTCGTGAGGGTTGATCTCCATGTTGCTGAAACGCCACTCGACATCGTTGATCAGGGGGATGACTAGACGGTAGGGCTGATCCGCGGACCGAACAGAAAGCCACGAACCACCAGTGTTCATGACACTAAACTGCCAATCCTGTCTGCCCTTCTCTTCGGGAACCAAAGGTCGGATCATGGATTGACCTTCGTACAAAGCTCGGACATCAGCGGCGGCGTGACGCGCATCATCTCCCAGCGAAGCGGATTCAATCAGCAGGTCCAGGACAGTGGGGACAATTTGGCTGTTGATGACCGGGGATTCAATCGGGACGGCTGGCAGTTTCGGGTGTGCGAGAACAAGCGGGACATGGAAATTGCCCACCCGGGGGTTATCATAGGGGGTGATTCCGTTGTCATAAGGTAATGACAGGCCACTAGAAATGATTAGTATTGCATATGCTTCTCGGAGGGAAAAAAAAAAAAAAAAAAACTTACTGATCACCGGCCATCACCAGCAGAGTCTCGTCAGCGACCCCCTTTTCCTGCAGAATGTCCATAATCTCTCCCAACCAACGGTCGGCATAGCCGATGGTGTTGAGATACCGGTTCATGTTGTCGTTCTTCCAGTTCGGGCCAACAAGGTCTTCATATTTGCCGCCGGGCATACCCCATGGGTGGTGAGTGATACCGGTCAGATGCGTGAGGAACAGGCGCTTGTGGTTGGCCTCGGCGTCGTCCAGAGCTTCTCGGACATGGTCTCTGAGGACGGTATCGGCATACCCATAATAGTTAACCTCCTCGACGTCCGTCAGGTTGAGCGTCTCCTTGTCGACGATATCGTGGTACCCCATCTTCGGAGTCAGGTCATCCTGGTGGTCGTACGTTTCGGTGACAGACTGCATCCACTTGGAGTGCCAGGGCCAGGTGGTGTAGTCATCGCTGACGGTGTCGTTGTTTTGGGTGTTGAGCGCCTCAAAGACCTGCGCCAGACAGGGCTGGTAGATGTGCTGCTGGTACTCGCGGTTGAAATCGGCGACCAGCGGAGTTACACCGCACAGACTGCCGACCACACTCTTGAGGGTATAGGTGCCGGCGGTATAAGCGTTGCGGGCGCTGATACCACCATACGGCTTCGGGGGACCATCCTTCTTGGAGAGGGCAGCAGGGAAACCGGTTAGACGTTCAGCATTGCGTCCCACATTCAACAAGCGTTCCTTGGCCGCGTCGGGGATTTCACCACCGTACGATTCGAGAACGCGCTCCCAGATGTAACCCTCCTCACGCAGAGGAAAGACATCGGCGCGGGTGCTTTCCAGCTTGATGAAAATGATGTGCTTGATGTTGACGTCACCGCTGCGCAAGGACTGCCGCAACGGGTCAAGGACGTCGTGGTGCAGGTTGGAGATGTGGATGGGATCTTCGGTGGGGTTGTAGTGCAACGGCGGCTCGGTGGCATTCGAAAGCGAACTGGGTGCCCAGTCGGCGAATCCGGGGAGGACACGATCGTTGGGTAACCAGTCCAGGGTGACCGGGGGGGTCAATGCAGTCTGGTTTGTGAGCCAGCCATAAGTACCCTTCAATCCGCTGACCTCGACGGGCGGACCGCGATGGGGCCGGCCGTCAACCAAGGGGGCGAGAGGAATGGACCACGACAGGAAAAAGAAGGCCGGGTCGGGAGGACGAACGCAGCGCAGAACGAAGAGGATGGTCATGGGGAAGAGAACCAGGAGTCGCTTGAGTAGCGACACGGCGGTCTTCTCGGAGGTGTCCACGTGTCCGTCCAGGAGGAAATCCTCACTCTTATCATCGTCCAGCACGTCCTCGCCGTTGTTTTGATCATCGCGATAATCCTGACACTCGATACGTTCGAAAGCGGCGGGATCGGGGCGCTTCCGGCGCCAGCAGCAGAGCACCAGCTTCAACGAGGAACCGAGAATGTGCAGCACGGCGCCGGTGGCGTTGTAGAGGAGGTTGCAGGAGAAGTAGGCACCGACGATGATGAGGATCTGGACGATCAGGAAACCGGTCAAACCAGAGAGAAGCGTGCGAATGGCAGCGGCATCGCCGCCAACGTTGTGGGCTTGGTGCCAGTGGATTTCGGCGCCGGTGGTGAAGTAGAAGGAGATGTTGGCGGAGGCCATACCGGAGATGGCGAGTCTAGTCTGGTTAGTATCTTCCCTGACGGTTTGTTTCGGAATATAGACTTACGTGCAGAAAATGGTGACAGCGGCGGCCGCAATGCGAACGGTCTTCCATTGAAACTCGGCCGTCAACCCCCTGGCGAGGAAGATGATGATGATATCCTGGAGAAAGAAGGTGATACCCCAAACCAGGAGCACGGAAACCGGCAAGGAGGTGATATGAGCATAGATATGGGTCATTTTGGCGGCAATGAGAGCGAGGAAGATGACGGCAAAGCAGAACTTGCGAACCGCAGCCCAAGCAGCATCGAGATAGGTCCCGGGGTACTTGGCGACGAGTATGGCGCCATCGAGCCCGGCGTGGGCGATTCGACTGAACTGCATGATGAAGCCGGTATCCAAGGAGTAAGAATGGTCTAGAGAAAGACGAAACGAGTCAACCGCCACGGCAAGAGAGCACGCGACACGAGGACTCCTTTTGGTTCAGCGAGCGAGACCCATGGAACGGTCAGGGGAGAGACTGTAAAGAAGAGGATAAGGATAGATGAGACGAAGGAAGAAGAGAAAGATTGATGATATAGTCGACAGGGACAAGGCAGTGTTGAACGGAGGAGAGGGAAGAAAAGAGGAGAGAGAAAGCCTGACGGCGCCAGAAAGGACCAAGAGAGCCTCCCGGTCCACACGAGACCCTGCGCCCAATGGGGCTTAGCGCGACTAAAATAGTTCTTAATAATCATTCCAGTCTCTGTCCAGGAGGAGTCGGGGTATTCCGGGGTATTTGCGGAGTATTTTACTGCTTTGGCACTATTCTCTCATTCTCGCATTCCCTGCTCTCTACTCTTCTATCTCTACTATAATGTCGTGGCCTCTGTTCTGCAGAACAGAGGCCACGGTACAGAACAGAGGCCACGACATACCATTTTCGGCGATATTCCGTAAGGCTACTTGCCAAGAACAACCGCGCCCCGCGCCAAGGCCGGACTCTCCGGCTTGCAAAAGGAAGGCGGTCGCGTGTTTTTTTTTTTTTTTTCCCAGGGACCGGTGACATGGCGGACCAGCAGGCAGAAAGATAGATAGACCCTGCAGCACGGGGTTACTACAACCACTGTACGGAGTAGTTACTCTGTAGTACTTGTAGAGTCATCGACTACCGACTCCGGAGTATAACTTCAAGTAGCTGAGACATTGGAAATGAACCAATGGTCTAGTTGATTGACCCCTTTCTATCCAGCCCGGTGAAACATCGGCCACTGCAACGTCCACTGCAACAGTCCTGATTTTAGCTTATGAACTATCGGAGCATGGTGCCAGTATTGGACAGTGGACACGAGAGCACTTTCTACCCCTGACTCGACTTGACAACGGATGGTGACAGGGCAGGTTCTTATCGCTTTCCTTCTATCGTATCCTACGTCATGACGGAACAAGTGCATCCAGGTTCCTCAGTCAGCCGGTGTCACGGTCCGACAGACTCGCTGCTGACGAGTTCCCGCGATTGCACCACTTTGCTGTCAACCACGCAATTGTGCGCTCCCGTTCTGCCCGTCTGCAGAGGTAGTGGACCATCCACAGTACAAGAACAGAGACAGACCTCAATGTTGGATCGAAAAATCTGTCTTACACGGTGAGATCGTATTCGCCCCATAGGGACCACGGGACTATTCCCCGATTGGCGGCTCAACCGGCTCTTAACTTGCCACTACTGGAGTGCCTGCATAAATATGCATAGCTCTTGCATTATTGCATAAATCCTCGTACTCGTATCCCCGTAAAATGATTAATCCACCTTCCATCCTCCGGGCATCAAATCCGTATACACCCGTTCGGGATCATACTTGGCCCTGATCCTCCTCAACCGCTGCACGTTCTCCTGGGGATACGTCGCGAACACGTCCTGCTTGGGATTGGCGTCGTTCAGGTACAAGAACGCCGGGATGTCAATGCCCCTCTCGTTTAGGCGCTTGGTGATCTCTGCGTTCGCCTTGTCGTAAAACTCATCCAGCTGCTCGTCCGTCACCGTGCTCAGCGCCGTGATACTCTCCTCGACCCAGATGTACGGCGCGCCTTCGGGATCCAACGACATGGGGTCGCCGCCGTTCACCGTCGATGCCTCGATATACCTCTCACCAACAGCAGGAAACGCCAGTGCCGCGACAAGGACGCCAGGCGGAAGCTCAGACTTGGCAATGTCCAGGTACGTGTCGTGCACGATGGCGATGGCCTCGCGGTTCGACGCGTGAATGTTCAACACGTAGAATCGCTGACGGTCACCCTTGAGCAGCGGGAATGTAGGGTCCAGCTCTTGCGACCATTTGTACATCGACCGGTACGAGTACGAGTTGGTCATGGTCTTCAGCCCTTGGTCATGCGTCGACGTGCCGTTCTTCGTACCTAGGAACTTCCTCAACGACGCGGGCGACTCGTTCTTCCCGTTGTAGAACAGGAATGAACTATAAAACACGGTCCCCAAGGCTTGGATGAACTCTGCCGTCGGGATAGTGGCTGATTTGTGGTCTTTCGTCCCCGACACGGCGTAGTCGTGGACGGCGTCGATGAAGTCGTCCGCAGTATGCTCGTTGCTCACGTACGAAGCCAATCCAATCATCACCTCGGGTGCCTCGATAGTGTTCATCTCAAAGTTCGTCACGATACCAAACGAATTTCCACCACCACGGAGCGCCCAGAAGAGATCCGAGTACTCATTGTCTGCACGCGCGACTGCAACCGTTCCATTCGCCAGGATGACCTATTCAATCAGCACCCTTCTTCAAACACACCCCAGGTACGTACCGTAAAACTAGCGATATTCGCAGACCCCCACCCATACTCATTCCCAAAATACGACACCCCCCCTCCCAGCAGTAGACCCGGCACACCAACCACACCCAACCGACCACCAACAACAGTCAACCCGTACGGCTCCAGCCCCCTGTACACATCGACCCAATGATTGCCAGGCCCGACATTAACCGTCTTCTTATCATCAGACACCTGCACCTGCGACAGGCCTGCCGTGGAGAGCAGGACACCCGTGGAATTGATATTCGCCGCGTCAGCGATGGGCATGTGTCCACCACCACGCACGGCAAAGGGAGACGAGAAGTTCTGGAAGGTTAGCACGGCATCGGCCATCTGGTAGCTGTCGGACGGCTCAAAGACGCATGCTGGGCCGAGGAAGGCGCTGGACGTATAGAAGTCTATGTCCGTCAGAAGACGCATATATATATATATATCATGAGCATCAGGGAACGCACCCGTGTTGGCCTCGATGTAGCGCGGATCCAAATCATACGCGGTCAATTTGGGATACTTGTCCTGCAGTGCCTTGCAGGCCTTTTGCGCAGGCGAGTCATCTTGGAGACTGTTCGGCGCAAAGAGCAGCAGGGACAATGCGACAGTGGCCTTCATTCTGCAGTGGCTGGTATGTTGTAGACAGAGTAGCCATACGGAGAGGGATTCTGCATAAATAACCTTGTTAAACTCAATCCGAAATACACTTCCACGTGTTTCGTGTTGCCGAAAGGGGCGATCGACGTCGGGGCGAGTTGACCATTTTTGGTCTGCCCGATTCCCTCATGTGTTTGATCTCTGCATCCCAAAAAATTGAGCGCACCGGATTTGGCATGCATTGCGATTCGGCCCAGGATAAGGAGGCCTCGGTATCAAGAGTTGAAATCATTCAAATCATCTCAAATTTTAGAACATCAGGTCATAAGCTATGTACAGTCGTGACCGAAACGACACTGAAAAGACGATTCACGCCCAAATCTATATGCGCAAAACACCGATGCTTAAGAACATAAAACAAATGCGAAACCGATCAAGCATTGTTGGCGCATGTAAAGCTGGCCTTGGAGGAGTCGTCGTGGATGGCTTTGCCCGACACATACAGTCCGAGCCCGCACTGTTCATCGTTAGCACCGTGCGTGCATGCGGAAACATGTGTGCACTTACTATCGTTGCGCCAATGCCCACGATCAGAGCGTTAATGATCGTCAAGGCGATCTTGCGGGGAGAAGAAAAGTACCGACCCCAGTTGAGGTGCAACCAGTACACACCACCAAGACCGACTGCACGAGTTAGCTGCCATTGTCATCGCTTCATCACCACTTGGCACTTACAACTAAACCAGCTCGCAAACAGCGCACTAATCAAACTCAACAAGTTGCTGAAACTCGGGATACCCTCTGCGATGATCCAGGCAATGATCCAGCAGGTCAACCCGATGGCAACCCAGGAGCCGACCGAGACCAGATCGTGACCGCCCATGCGCTGAGGGTTCTTGCGCCAGATGCGGACATAGAGGTATTTCAAACCGACGTGACCGTTGACGACACCGGCACCGATAATCTACACAATCAGCTTTGCCTGGTTTGACAGGGCGAGGGAGGACTCACGGTCGGAATGGCAATTCCATAGGCGACCTTCTTCATGATGGGACCGGCGGAACCCAGAGCTGGCGAAGCGACGTCGTTGCCGACAAAGTAGTAAATGACGACGGCAGCCATGACGTACAGGCAAATTTCAAAGATTTGCAGCATGCAAAGCGCCTTGGGAAAGTCCTGGGGCTTCTCCATCTCGGCAATGAGACCAAAGAAGGCGACGTGGGCGCAGTAGGCGAAGACGATGTTGGTGACGGCGGTGAAAGAGTGGTAGAGGTTGGTCTCGGTGGTGATGTTGATGTCGCCGCCCTTGAACTGGACACCGACGGAGATCATGGTGATCAGGACGGCGGTGAAGATACTGATAAAGGAGGCAATGGAGATGTAGGTCATGTTCTTGATGGTCCGGGGCAAGGAGAGAACCATGCAGATGATCATGCCCACGACACCGAAAACGATGGAGCAGGTTCCGTGGTCGGTGATGGTGTTCATCATGGTCGTGAAGGTGACGATATGGCTCCCCATGATGAAGATGGAGAAGAGTAGCTGGCCAAAACCGAACAGCTCCCGACCAAAGCGACCCATGATGATCTCGCCGGCGTCAGCGAGGTTGTGGATGTGAGGGTAACGGGCACGGAACTGGCCGATGGTGTATCCGGTGTAGAGGGCGACGATACCAAGACCGACGATGATGATGACGGCGCTGGATTGTCAGGTAAGCAACTGGACAGCCACCGGCTCAAGATCAACTTACGGCACCAAACCAATGGCAGCCAGAGTCGCTGGCAAGGAGAGAACACCCAGCGAGACGGATTCAGCGATCATGAACATGCCGCACTGCCACCACTTCAACGACTTGTACTTGACGGCCGAGGCCTCATCGGTGGTGAAAGGGTCGACATAGTGGTTGTCGACAGGCTGGACAGGCTTGATGTCGTTCTCTTCCAGATCGGCGTCATACTTGTCGGTGACCTGCTTGGACTCGATGGGTTCTTCAGCAGGAGCGACGCCTTGGAGGACCATTCTGCTGGCAGTTGGTAGGAGAGGGACAGAGTGAGAAAAGACTTGAGGTGTGAAGAGGAAGAGAAAGAGAGTGGTGAAAAGAAGAAAGAGCGAAAAAATCGAAAGCGGCAACGGCGTAGTGGGGCGGGCCGAAGATAAGCAATAGGCGCGCGTGAGGATATTGAGTAAGAGAATCCCCAGATTCTTACAGTGACCACCGTAACAATAATAATAGTGACCACAGTACTGTTATAAAAAAAAATGCATTCGTGAGTTTCTCCAGTTTGGGCTAAGCTTCGATGGTGGGCTTTAGTGGGCTGCTGTCAATGACCCACGAATCACAGGCCAAAAAATAGAGTCTCGGACCACTACCGAAAACAAGCACTGCAACCATGCAGATGCGCTTGGCGGCTCTTCTAGAAGGATGTATGGAATGCTACGTAGGCTCACATGGAGATGGCATATTTGGCTAGTTTATAACTGTAGTACTACTCTGAGTATGTACAGAGAATGTCTACTACTTACATATGTACAGTGCTGTCAGGTAACCTTATCTAATTCGGACTTTTTGTGCGTGGTTCGGATCCGCCTCGCTTAGGAATCTGACCGACTTTCGCGGGGAAGCGGGGGCTCACGTGATCGCGTAGAGTATGGGTGCTCTGTACCTACAAATCCAGTATGTACAGCCAAAGTCTCTCGGTTTCTATTATGTATCCAGTTCCACCCCCGCTTCCGCTCGTGAATAGGACAGCTGTGTATGGGGTACCCTGGGGTAATAGTCAGTGATGCCTAATTGAGCACTTCTGACCGGGCCGGGGATAGCCGCCCTGCATTACTGCGTCGGATATGTATAAACCTGCGCTACTAAAGCCTCTCCGGTGGCGATTCGATGCTCTATGTAACGACCCATGGATAATGCAGTCATACCATTTATGCAAGCCGATATACCCGGCACCTCCGATTGAGGCCCAATGGTTCAGGTGCCTTCCCACGTGGCTGGCCTGGCTGTCTGTGGCTGAACTGTGGCGTCGAAGCGTCACGGTACATCCATACCATTATGGTACGCTACTCAGGCAAGGACTTGGGCAGTGATGACTCTGGTCAAGCTGGACACTCCGGATCAAGCTCCCACCGCAAGGAGAACAGGTGCACTGTCGCTCCAGAATCTTTTGTTGCTCCTTTATTTGCTTCTCTTTGTACTCCGTGGATATCCCATCACTATCACATCCCAGCCATGCTCTGCCTATCCAGGTGCGTAGCAGCGGCTGATCTACATCGTGGCTGAGGTCAGCTGAAGCCTACGAACCTATAGCTGCAAGCATAGCTCCAAGCCTCAACGCTATTGGCCTGATCCCTGCTACCACGAACCTATCCCAGTCGCAGTCCTATCTTTGATCGACGGTCATACAACATGAAGCAGATAGCTGCTTGTCTGCCAAGGCTCTATCCGTCTCTCCTTGCATTCAACATCCCGCAGTGCGAAGTATGCTGGATGGATGCTTTTTCTAAGTGATAGTATAAATACGGCCACATTGCCTACTGTATTCTAGCTCTGCATCTAATTGATCACTTTCGATCGCTCATCCTTACCATGACCCGTCTCGAAAACAAAGTCGCCATCGTCACCGGCTCCTCTTCAGGCATCGGCCGCGCTATTGCCCTGCGATATGCTCGTGAAGGTGCCAAAGTCGTCTGCGCCGATCTGACGCTCCATCCGTATTCAGATGCCACCCCGACTCATGAAGCCATCCGGCAGATTGGCGGACAGGCCATCTTCCAACAGACAGACGTCAGCAACACGGCTCAGATGCAGAGTCTGGTGCAGACTGCTGTCAGCGCCTATGGCCGTCTGGACATGTAAATGCCCATCTGTCCATCGTATCATTAGACGCCGCTAACGCCTCAGTCTGGTCAACAATGCTGCCATGTTCATGGGTGGCCACGAGCCATCTGCCCTTCACGAAGCGGACGAAGAACTCTGGGATGCCACGATGCGCATCAACTCCAAGTCCGTGTTCCTAGGCTGCAAATACGCCCTGGCCCAGATGCTGCAGCAAGACCCGCATCCGTCAGGCGATCGAGGATGGATCGTGAACATCTCGTCTATCGCGAGCTTGGTCGCCATCGAGAACATCGGGCCATACTCCGCCTCCAAAGGAGCGGTGAGCAGTCTGACTAGACAAGCTGCGCTGGACTACGGGCCGCATAGGATCCATATCAACGCCATTTGTCCCGGCTGTATGTCCCCGTCCTCATCATGTCCTGTAGCCTCGCTGACGAAACAGTTGTCCGAACTCCCCTCATGCTCACGGCAGCTACGGACCCGGCCTCGGCGGAGGAATACAATCGACGGCACCCGTTTGGCGGTCTTGGAGAGGCTGAGTATATTGCTTCGATGGCTGTTGTGCTGGCGAGCGATGATGCGCGCTGGACGACTGGTGTTGTCCTGCCGGTGGACGGAGGATATACTGTGCGGTAGTATTCTATCCACGAGTATTGTACATATGATTGTCTCAAGCTTTATCAAACTGCTCCTTGGGATCAACGGATGGCCTATTCCGCAGCAATTCCAACAGCGGCAGAAACAGTCGTGGCCCATTGCCGCTCTGGCTCTGGTCCTTAATATCCTCCCACGTCGCCCAGCTCCACCCTTCGCATTTTTCCGGCTCGACGAGCTACTCAATTAGCACCCAGCACTGCTACATTACAGACAGAGACTCACCTGCGGCTGCACATCATCATCGACGACACCCCCCATAAAGATCGTCACGTAGTGCTTCCCCGCATCCTTCATGACGCTATTCGTAGCCGTCAGAAACCGCAAATCGCGAATATTCAGACCCGTTTCTTCCAGGACTTCTCTCTCCGCGCAAGCCTCAAAAGTCTCGCCGAATTCGAGATGTCCGCCAGGGAGGGCCAGGGTTCCTGGTCCGTTAGCTTTGGTTCGAGTCCAGATAAGGGGAGTCGGGGTACCGGCGCCATGGCTGCCTTTTCGCACGCCAACGACGAATTGGCCCTTGGGATTGAAGACAAACACGCCTACGCCGATGTCGGGTCTCATTTTGTTAGTTTGTTATAGAAGAGTGTGTTGATTGAAAATTGACCAAAAGAGATAACAGATTTGGTGACTCACCCCACCATAGGATGAGCCAATCATATTACAGATCAATCCTCCGCTATATATGGTGAATGCTCCATCTACTTGTACGTCTCAACCAAGACATCATTATTCTTGATAGACATAACCTCCGGATATGCCGACGACGGCCCATGCAGCAATGCCGGCCCCCCCACCCTCCCAAAAAAGAACCCACACGCCTCCGTAATATATTCCGTCCAAATCGTCCTAACGCGCACCCAGGAAACGTCCCCAACCCCGGCAACGAACCCAGCGTACTGGCAGTCTCATTCCGAAGCACCCTAGCCGATGGCGCAGAATCTAATCGGCAAGTCGCTGAACGTGAGATACAGCGAATCCTTCAACTGCAGCTGCATCCCGAAATCACGCAGATGCGGCCATGTTTCATTCCACGTCTCGTACCCTGGTCCTGCAACATCGGTCTGGCCGAAGCCGATGAATAATCGATCGAGACCCTGCTGCATGACTGAGCCGTGCAGACTACCGTCGAAGTTGAGGCCACCGGCGAAGCGGGTGTCGTTGAGCATGGCCTGCGCTGCTGTGGCGCCGCCTAGCGAGTGTCCAATAAGAGCTACGCGGTCGAGCTGTAGTTTGCCAGGGTAGGAAGCGGGGATTATCGAGTTCGTGCTGCTGGTCAGCTTGTTCAATGTGAAAATAACATCACGCACCGGCGTATCCATAGCCAGTGGAATATTTGACATATTAGCCTTGCAAGCGAGAATCCGTCCATCGGGGAATTCCACCAGCAGCATCATACGGATGGTCAACTGATACCACTGCAAGCCGTTGCTAGCGACGTTTTCAAGAAGATTGGCGTAGATCAGCCGATGCACTCGGGCCAGGAGAGAAGACGATAATGGGATATTCCTGAGATTTGTTCGGGCGCGAATGCTTTGCAGATGACTGCCAGCCCAATCGGAGTGATTCAAAAGTACCGTTGGGCAGATTCAGCACCTGGGTACCTGCTTGGGCCATTTTTGGCGGGAGATACGGCTCGTATCCCACCTTGCCACAGTGCAGGGGCACGAAGGAGGTGACCATGTTGGCTCTCGTGGCATTGCGATTGGGACTGAAGGGGTCGATCCGTGAGGTATCGACCAATTCGGCTGATCTAGTCTCAACCTGGCATGGTCCGGATGGACCAGGTAGGCTCACTTTCGCATAGACGAGTTGGAACAGCGCATGGTGATCGACTTTTGCTAAATCATATATAGTGTGACATTCGACGTCGCCTGTTTATCAACGGCAATTATGGCGCCTGTTGCGGCTGTGCTGAAGGATTCGTGATGTGTAAGACACGAGTCAATTCTGAGTCGCCGCCTAGTACTTGTATCCGGATACGAGAGATCGTCTTATATGATCGTCCTCTAGCTTGCGAAATTCGATCTTTGATGTCATTCTAGTGCTCAGAGAAAGGGATTACAGTCAGGATATAGCACTGCTTCCTCTCAGAACGCCTTTGTATGAGTGTTAGCTAGCGAGTCCTGGTGTAGAGCAGCAACTTCAACGATTCCGCTGATCTAGACTGCGTGTTCACGTTCTGCTTCATTCCAGATGAGTTGTTTTTTACCAGCAGTGAATAAAGAACCATGCATGACAGGAGGTGAATAAGATGTAGAAATGTAATCACCCAACATCCACTTAGTAAAAGCCCTCCTGTCTCTCTCCACACAGCTATGCGATGACTGGTCTACAGGCTGATGCTCATGCCAATAGCACCCAAGGAATCTGACTGGGTCACTTCTTTGATCTGAGGTTTGGGAGCCATCCGAGTAATTATAGCAGCATATACCGCAATCTCTTGCTACTTTCGATCCAAGAACCGATCTGTATTCTTAGCCTCTAATGGGGTTTATATTGTCTCCTTATTCGAGGATCGTTGTCCACGAAGCAAGCGCAAGCGTGGTAGAATGCAAGAGAGATGAGACTGCAATATATACAGATATTTCGTATATGGTCGATTCGGGATCCGTTGGCGGTATATTTGCACAGGAGAGGCACGTGTCTTCAAATCACACATCCTGACCCTAGACATGTTCTATACAGAGCGAAACTACCAAAGTCCTAGGGTATTTCCGAATACGGCTCTTGTCGGACTGTTGTCTTTTGATTCGCTTCTAGGTCGCATGTGCTTATGTGGCCGTTAAAGGTGCTGCAGTAACGGGCATTGCAACGGCCAATGCCATAGTTCGTGTCCGTTGAAATCATCGTGGTAAGTCTCCAATTAACTCTCTTCAAAGATTCTACATGATAGTGGCAGCACATTCAACGCCAATGGCACAAGTATCCTGTCTCGAAATAACGGAAAGATAATCCACGGACGTCATTGGACCGAATGGTAGTCATTAACAATACAGTTGACAGCATTGCGATTTGGGGGTGTCAGCGCTTGCTTGCGGGAGATCGCATGGACCTGCATTGTCCAAATGCTTACCAGCATGGCTCCGATACTCATCCGTTTGGACTAGAGGAATTCACAAACCGAGCCCATGCTCAACTGCTCCAAAATCGGGAGTTAGGCTTTTATATAGAGTATATCCACGGACGAACTGGGTCCATTGTATGCGCAACATTACTGTCCCATGGATACACCGTCATTATCAAAGCAGCCGCTATCCACTAACAAACACACTTTCGCATAGAATAGAAGTAGACAAATACCGACTCTACGCCATACAGGGGCAGCACATTCCGGTGTGTATCGGGACTTCGCACCTAGAAACAATTATTGGTATCATGGCGAACATATGACCCACATGATTTAAGACAACACGGCATTCTTTGCATCCGAGAGGAAGCGACTCCGCCTTGCCCTTCGATCCCATGGTTTCGACCATCGTGACAGCGAATGGCGGAATATTTTGTGGGATGAGCGTTGTCAGCGTACTTTCATTCTTGATTTGGAGCAGGTACTTTGGCTGACAGAGCGGCTGAGTACATCGGAATTCGCTCAGCAACGACCCCGCTAAGAAGTGGTAATGAAAGATGCTTGTTCCGCTCTACGGTTGTTCTTCAGGGTATTGTCCCTGTCCGCATAAGAGTATCAAATCCAGCATAATCGCTTGGTATGATATTATACGATCTGCCGACCAATAAAATCCCGAAACAACACCGCCGTAAGGCTGTACGAACTCCTGCTGAATTCGGAATGCCAAGTACTGTGCCCCGAATTGTACCAAGAGTCCCGCTACGGAAGACCCCACGAAGGACGAAAAATATAAACAGCAGTATCCCCAGATGGACTCTTAGCCTTCCATTTACCACATTACCGGTTACCCTGACCCGGAATGACTGATCTGAAAACGACATCTCATCCTCAACCAACAATTTTTACATCCACTGCATAGCCTCGAACCCCGCACATGCACAATGGGAATCGATCTCTCCGCCATCACCCCGGGACCAGGCGGCACAGTCATGCTAGGCGAAGGAGGCGGAATTGAGGCCGCCGTCCGCCGTGGCCGGGAACGTCTTCGACGAGAAGCCCTGGAACGAGAGAAAGCCGGCGCTCAAAACGACACGATGTCCGAATCCACACTGGTCCTGGCCTCGGAAACGAACAAGGCAATCAACCCTGAGCCAAAAAAGGACGAGTCGAAAGAGTCTGGTAGTGGCGGATTTAAGAGTCGCTGGCGCGAATGGTCTCAGAGACACATGCCTTGAATGCTTTCTTTGATGGTTTTATTTGGTTTTCGGGGATTTTGCCTTTTGTTTCTATTCGACTATGATACCCTGACGAGTAACGAGTCCATTGTTGAAGGCATTGACTCTCTCGTTCTTAACTTTTGCAGTCAATGCAACCTTGTGCAATAACCGCAAATGGATAAAGATGTGATGCAAGTGTAATGGTAATTCTCTTCAAAGGTGAAAAGTCATATCTATTGTCGGTAGCAGTGTCAATGGCCATGTAGGCACTGTTACGCTGCACTGTTTGCTACCAACCTGCCAACATCAAGGGCCAGTTAGATTAACCTAAGTAAAAGACTACCAAATAAAAACTATTTACGATGCTCCTGCATCCTTGATTATTTACTAGTCGCGATAAGCCCAAAAAGGCACGTTGGTGCAACCCTAAGCCACCTCTCATTGTCTATGATCCAACGTCAGCCTTCTGTACATCCAACAAAGAAACACATGAGTATGGCTTACATTGACGATCAGTGGACATGCTTACTTGTACTCAGTGTACTTTCCGTAGTTTCCGTATTCGCCATAGTTGCCGTAGTCGTCGTACTTGCTGATTTCGGCCGCGTCGTCACCACGACGGTAGTGTCCATAGTCTCCATACTTTCCATAGTTGCCATAGTCGTCATACTCGCTGACCTGAGCAGCAGAATCGCCACGGCGGTAATGGCCGTAGTCTCCGTAATTGCCATAGTCGCCGTAGTCATCATAATCACCAACTTCGGCAGCGCCCTCATCACGACGGTAGTGGCCGTAGTCTCCGTACTTTCCATAGTCACCATAATCATCGTACTTGCTCACTTCGGCCGAGCTGTCGTCGCGTTTGTAGGAACCATACTCGCCGTATTGGCCATACTCGCTGTAGTCCGTAACCTGCGCCGCGGCTTCGGCACGGGAATGGTGTCCGGCGGATTCATCGCGTTTGTATGAACCGTACTCGCCGTACTTTCCATAGTCACTGTAATCAGTGACCTGGGCTGCGGTGGTATCCGGGGACGCTTCAGGTTGCGCTTTGGGGTTGGCCACGGGCAGGGCACTGGCCACGGCCAGAAAGAAGGCCACGGCTCCGGCAGTGATGTGCATAGTGAGGAGAAGTATTAATAGTAGACTTATTAAAAGTGAATAAGATACGAATGTAGAGCAGGGTTGGAGGGAGTTGATGGTAAGATGATTTGGGAGGAATGTAGACCGGCTTTATACCTCACTCCAGGTACCTTTCTATCCGGCTTATCAGAAAGTACTTACCTACGACAGTCGTCCGCAGTCGTGTAAATTGTGCCATTTCAAGAAGAGTTGTTATGACGCATCGGCAAGTCCAGAATATCCTCGCTGAGGTCATCTGGTCACGAATACGAAGGGCATCCATGCATCCGCCTTATAGAACCAGAGTTGTATACACTATTTTCGGAAAATTCTGGATACTCGCGTTGGGTACATCGTCCGATTTGAGTACTCGCATCCGAATGTTGTGTTTTTTGTGAGACAATGTACCGGCGGCCTATGAGCTCAGCCTACGACGCACTGTCAGCTTACTTGCAGATACACGATCAATACATGATGTCGCCCTTTGAATGGCTGGAAAGTATAACTAAGACAGAATGCCACATATTGGGACAGTTGTGTTTCCAATTTAGGTGCCATACAACGCAGGCCTCGTGTTTGTCCCCATCATCGCGCCAAAGGTTACATCGAGGCTGCACCGGCGTTTCCCGAGAATCAGCATTGTTATTTTCCCTGGTCTATCCGCCTTCCCTCTTCAACCGAGTACTTCGTTTCTATCTTTTATTTTTACCTATTATCATGTCAAGTTTGAACAACATGCAATACTCCAAGGCAAACACAGAGGATGACTATGATTCTCGGGAGAGTCTCCTCTCGGATGAGGGACCTCCACTGTACCAACTAGAGAAGAACGCGAAGAAGTGGCGTCGCATACTCTTGATCTCACTTCACCTTCTTGGGACTGCTGTGGCTTGCTTGGCTGCCGGCCTAGCAGGATACTACTGGCATCGCGACTTGGATGGGATTTGTACCAGTCATGCTTCCGAAACCTGTAAGTTTCTCTTACTGCTTGAGACTGACAGTAACTGACCGGTCTAGCTCCTCTGTTGAATAAAGTCAGCTACCACGAGCAACGCTTCAACGGATCCTTCCTCAAGGAAAATGCTTTCCGACAGGATGCTGGTCCAGACACCGATGCTGCATGGGCATCCATCGGGGCTGAATGTTAGTTTCCCTTTCGTTATTTCTTTTCAAATTATGCTAACCTGGCAGATCGGGCGGTACGTATTACTCCCGAGGAGGCTCACAACATTGGCATGCCAAAGGACTTCGTCAAGATCAACGAAAAATATGGTGGCGGATATCCTGTCCACGTTGAAGGCTTTCATCACCTTCACTGCTTGGTAAGTCATCATACATTATTGGAATCAATGACATGCTTACCTCCCAGAACCTCCTTCGTCAAACGAACTATTACAATTACGAACATTACCGAGACCTGGGCCAAGGCGCGTTCAAAAACGACGAGTTTATCGTCAAGCGCCATGTTAGTAAGTATATTATCCCTATAGCCGGCCCGGACCAAGAGCTGATGAAGGCGTAGCACACTGCCTCGATATCATACGCCAGCAGCTCATGTGTACCGTCGACGTTGGCGTCTTCGGTCAATTCTGGATATACCCCCACCATCCCGAGCCATTCGTCGACTTCAACACCCAGCACAAGTGCCGCAACTTTGAGCAGCTTCGTCAATGGACGGAGAAGAATCAACTGCCGGAAAACGTCCCAAAGGATTTCTTGGAGCCTCCAAAGGTGGGGGATCGCATCTACCCCGAGGTTCCGTGATTGTTGCACGATCGACGTTGGCCTGGTTTGATTTGGAATAAATAGGGATGATGAATGTACATAGCAACTGCAGTCTTAATTGAAATGAAATTAAAGAAATGTCATACGTTCGGAGACAAACAGTAATAGACCTATCTGAGATAAGCAAAATATGAGATCTGCCCCTCTTACTCCGGGCCTGCATATACGAAGTGACATGCTTCCATCGTATGCGGCCATTGGTCGCAGGTAATGCAAAGTGACTGGGAGTAGGTCTCGTATTTGTAATTAGGCTAACAATAATCCATGAAAGTCTAGCAAAACAAGTCCCGACGTACCTATTCACAGCCCATAGCGAACTTATTACCTTAAGCAGTCAGTCGGCAATGCCACCAAGTAACTCGAATGCCGAGAATTACGTAGACTAAGTATAAGGCTCTGAAATATTAGTATTTTGATTTACCAAGGGATTTGATGTCTACGGATACCAATATATCGGGCTATGTCCCTTCATAGAGAGATCCCGTCGGCCTAGACAATATACTTCATCCATAGAAGACCGGAGCAACAATGGTTCTGTCTCTCTAGCAGACGACACCAGTCAATTACCACAGTACATCGCCAGCCAGAGAATAATCAATTGGCCTACAGCAAATACAGCATGATCCACCACCAACCAACCCACAATTTCGTACCAAACAGAAATGACGCCCAGGCTGAGCCGGTCAACCCTTTCATATGGAAACGGAGTCCGCCACATCCAGGTTAGGGCAACCACCAGAGATGCCATTGCTTATATCACGAGAGCCGAGAGACTTAAAGCATTCGGGAAGTTCACGGAGCTAATATGGCGTGCCTGTATGAGAAACGCGAGGATTTCGACAATAGGCATGATGAGACTGAGACAGAGCTGGTTGATAAATGCGAACAGCGCCATGAACATTTCTTGGCCCAGATAATTACTCAATGGGAAGATATCGTCAATAGCAAGTCGTATAATTGATATGAGGAGGAACGTTGCGTGGGCAGCAAGTGCCACCATGTTTATGTTGTAGTATTGACACAATATGAACTTGAGGGGTGTCGGCGATTTCGTGGTTTTTAAAGTTGCACCTACTTATTACAGGACTAGGAGTTATACCAAAGCCGTACCGCATTGAAATATATTTAACCAATGACCAGCACATGGTAGGTATCCGATGAGGGGCAAGTCGTCACCCAAGCCCGGTGGTGGAGCCTCTGCTGCGTAGCATACCAAAACGGCAGTGAGCCTCATGAATTTCTCCGTTGCGCTGATCAAACGAAGGAGAATAAGCTCATGGAAATCCCTGTGTGGTCCTTTTGCACCCAAATCGATGTAATTGGGGTTAGGAACGGTCCAAAGCTCAATATGAGCAGAATAGACGTACCTTCGGGCCCAATGGGGAAAATCTGGAGAGATATTCATGATTATAAGTAGTGATTTATAGAACTACTTGAGCTTTGAGGTTAAAGGGGGATGAAAGGCATGTCGCGTCATTGTAGCATCACGTCCGTCGTTACGGACAGTAGGAGGTCCTGAGTACGGAAAGATGAGAATCTCCGATTCATGCCACGACGGCTACGGCTCGGGTTGTCTTTTGGCTACAAGCGACTTTGGTGCAAGGCTAGTAGAAATATCTAGACTCGGATTCTGCTGATTGACATCAATAGCATGGTCAATCTTTGCTTCAGCCTACTTGCAGTGCAATTGACGAAGATTCGAGAAAAAGAAATGGAAAAGCGAGTTGGCTCATGTGTGATGGTGTGAACATGAGAATTGCATAGCTTCGTGTGAAATGTGCTAGGAGCACGTTTTAGAAGAGATGTTTCGTGTTAAACCTCGGCCGAGCATTAAACCTGCACGCGTATAGAACGACAAACTTCAAATGCTTAGTATATACAGGAACCACAGTACCCACACTTAGCATCACAGGCCGTATAGTCCTTCTCAGATCCGGTGTCCCAATTCAGATCCGTATACTTATCCTGATCATCTGTTCTCAGAGACGACGGCTTGTCATCGTCATCAGCATCCAAGCCCTCCTTCGTCCATCTTTTGCACAGAGTAGGCGGCAGAGTTCTGAGCACATCATCGCGGACCTCTCGCAACTCGAGCACTCTTCTCCCCTCCTCGTGAACCAGTTCAAATCGACCATCCGGTCGGGTGCGAGCAAAGGCGACCAATAGCTTCAACAAGGCGGCTAGTTGGCGCAAGCTATCCCTTTCATTTTCCTCCCATTTGGCAACGTTTTCTCGGACGTCGCGGATTTGCATCTCCTCCAAACCAAATACTCCGGCTTTGTGAAATGCAAGCAAGAAGTGAGGAATCTGTGATACCCACAGACGAGGTAGCTCCTCTCCGAGAACGTCGCTATCCTTCTTTCGAATTGATCTGGTCTTCAGGTCAAATATGGCAGACTGCGGCACATGATCTCCAGCACTTTGAATTGTAAGGGATTCCTTCCCTGAGATTGAGCCGGGGTCGCGTCTGCCCAAGGTTGTATCTCCGAAAATGGAAGCCAGCCCCCGGTCGGCATCAATTTCTCGGTCAATCTTTGCATTCTGCCGTATGTCTTTGGACTGCTCCTGCATGAACCCAGGAAAGTACCCGTCTGCTTCGAACCGTACGACACATTTCAGATCCCCGAAGGTGTACATTATCAATCTTTGATGCGACTCAGAGCCCTTGACGCTAGGTGCCCATGATGTGTATGCTTCTGGGAAGCTATGTCCATACCCGTAAACGTTTTGAAGAAGCTCTCTCGGGGAATTCTCTCTTCGAACGAAGAAGACCGTCGACCCAACCACCTCGACAAGCATTTTGAATTCACGGTCGACCTTGCGAACAAAACGCAAGAGATTCCCGATCGTACTGCCACAACCAACGATATCGATGCTCTCGGTAGAAATATCGGGATTCTGCGTCAATATGGCCTCGACAGCCGGCTGCATCGGGTAAGAAGGATAGCGCGCAGCGTTCTGGTCACGAAAGTATTCCCCAGCATCCTCCTTCAACTTGCTGGGATGCGGCAATGGCGTCCAAGCGGGTGGATTTCCTGAGCGTCCATGACAGTGAGCGCAGATCCCCAACCTTCGTGTTCGAAACCCACCTGGTATCAATATCGTAGGTTCTTTCTCATTTAACCAGTTGAACGATGCGATATCCTTGCAGTCGGATATTTTTGCGGACTTCTCATCAACCCTACTAACATCGGCCAGATTGCTTTCATGCACCTCAGCCAGCTTAGATCCGAGCACCGGCGCAAGGGTCTCTTGGGTTTGCAGTTTTCTCCAGCTTTTGCTCGCAACGACTCGCGGGCGCCCTGAATATCCTGCCCTGCCGCGTCCACCTCGAGCCCGCGCGCCACGCCCTCGCTGCTGCATCGACATGGTGATTTCGCACACGACGGAAAATTGTTGCGACCAGAAAAATAAGAGTGCTGAGATTTTTTATTATATTTAGCGATTTGAGTGTCTCGATCAAAGTGGCGTCATCCGCAACTTATCTTTGTTTAACGACATCCGTTGCTGCATCAATGCGGCACAATGCAGCTATCAAAGCCCATTAATTGGCCGATGCAAGCGCCAGCTGTCCGTCTTTTTGTCTCGCCATTTATCTCTTTGTTTATGGAGGGGTCAGCATAAGACTGCGGGCCGTGGGGTTTGCATTTTGAAGCTGGGCATCTGCCATTTCTGAGCCTCCTGATAGCTATATTCCCCTTCGTGGAACTATCTCTTCAACATCATCTGTCCTGCGACTACTATCGTTGGCACAAAATGAATCGGCCTAATCAACGTACTGTTCGACTGGACAAATTCTTCGGCCAAGTGTTATATGGCAAGAAGGCATTGACGACGTCTGACAATGTGAAGCTTTTCGTTGAAGCTATCCTTGAGCAATCCAATCGTTCAACCTGTATTGAGCGCCTAATCGCCAGTCCGGAAGCACGCGCTGCCATCCATAACGGCCTTCGGTTCGACCTGTCTCCAGCATTTATCAACCAGACTACAGCTTCCTTTATACGCTACCTGTCGGATCCTGTTGTGAAGCAACTGTGCAATGGCCAGTTTCTCCAGCAGCTACTGACTACTATTGTGGAACCCCGGACAATATGGAACGCTTTTATGCACGCATTTCAGACGCGGAAGCTGAGCGAGGATTCAACTTATGCATTCGCCTGGATGCTGTTCGAGTTACTTTCTCTGCCTCCATCTAGCCAGATCGACCTGACAGAAGATGCAAACATAGTGGTCAGTGATGGATCGCTCCAGCAGTCATCGTTGCCAGATATTCGCGCTCTGGGGCATAAGATCGAGCATATTCTGCGCGTTCGATCCTCCAGTGCGCCCCTGGATCCTGAATTTGCGCCCGGAGGCCGCCACGATAACGACTTTGCCGAGTTTTGGAAAATTGCCATTTATCCAACGGCTGGTGAATTTACATCCACCGAGAAGCCCTTCTACCGCCGTGCCGATGAGATAGCCAACATCCCTGCGGAAACACGTATCACCGCTCATCTGGACAATCAGTTCCGTCTCCTGAGAGAAGACATGATCTCTGAGTTGCGCGATGATATTCAGATCGCCCGTGGACAGAAGAAGGGACGCCGATCTTTTACACTTCTGCGGCGATTGTCTTTGCGTGGAGCCCGCTGCCGTGAGGGTAAGAGGTTCAAGCCTTTTGCTCTGTCGCTTGCTTGTGAAAAGGGACTGGAGTCGTTGTCTGGACTCACTCATGATCAAAAGAAACAATATTTGAAGGACAACCCGCAATTCCTCAGACACCATTCGTTTGGATGTCTCACTCGCCATGGGGAAATCATTGCATTTGGCACAATCGAGCGCGATATTGATACATTGTCCCTCGACCCTCCTCAGGTAGTATTGCAAATCCTGGGGGAAGCAGCGCTGAAAGAAACACTCCTAGCGCTAAAACTGTACAACGATGTCGATTTTCTCATGGTCGATGCACCCGTGTTCGCTTACGAGCCGATTTTAAAATGCCTCCAGAGCAAGACCGACCTGGCCCTGGCAAAGGAACTGTTACAGCACAATAAAGGTGACCCGGCAGCATCGTCAGCGCTAATCAGCTCTTCAATTCTCCATCAAATTACAGCTGCGGGGATTACCGACCTTCAGCATATCTTGAAGACGAAAAAGCCCGTCAGTCTAGAGACTTCCCAGCATGAATCCTTCCTTGCGGGTCTGAAACAGAGCGTAAGCCTTATCCAAGGGCCTCCAGGTACGCTAATCCTCTTTTTTCTACTATAAAGCAGCATAGTTAATGACTCAAGGAACCGGAAAATCCTTCGTTGGCGCTCTGTTGACCAAGGCATTCCATGAACACACCAATGAAAAAATTGTTGTCATGTGCTATACGAACCATGCTTTAGATCAGTTTCTCGAAGATCTTCTTGATATAGGAATCAATAAAGAGGCTATTGTTAGGCTTGGATCCAAGTCCTCTTCACAGACTCTTGAGCTCACCCTGCCGAAACAACGAATCCCCTATCGGCGAGGCCGTTCTAGCTGGGATGTGATTAACTCGTTAGAATCTGAAGCGAGTAACCTGGAGGACAACTTGACGGGGGCAGTTGACGCTCTACAGAATTTCGCCGTAAACACTGGAGCTATTTTGGAGTTCTTGGAGTTCGAAGATACAGTCTTCTACGAGGCATTCATTCCTCCAAAGCAGGACGACGGCATGTCTGTTGTGGGTGCACATGGAAAAGCCGTAAATTCACATTATCTTTTTGGGACTTGGGCCCAAGGCCAGCACCCTGGGGCGTTGGTCAAACAGCTGCCAAGAGAGAGCCAGCAGGTATGGGATATAGAGCCGGAAGCACGCAAAGGCCACATCAACAAATGGAAAAAGGCCTTGCTCGAGGAACAGGTCCTCAATACGCAGGCCATCGCCCAACAATTTGACACTATCCAAGACCGGCTTGGGAAAATGTGGAACGAGAGAACCTTAACGGTTTTGAAGACCAAACGAATCATCGGGTGCACCACGACAGGAGCTGCGATGTATAGTGAAGATCTCCGCCAGGTTGAACCTGGTATTGTAGTACTCGAAGAGGCTGGTGAGATCTTGGAATCGCACGTTCTGACTGCCATGGGCTCCGAAACAAAACAACTCGTGCTCATCGGTGACCATCAACAGCTGCGGCCCAAGATCAACAATTATGCGCTTTCTGTCGAGAAAGGCCATGGTTACGACTTGAACCGCTCTCTTTTCGAACGTTTAGTCGTTGCTGGCTATCCGCACTCGACACTGGCCAAACAGCATCGCATGTGTCCCGAGATTTCATCACTCGTGAAACATCTGACCTATCCCGATTTGTTGGATGATCCGAAGACGCTGAATCGTCCATCGCCACGAGGGCTACAAGACCGCGTTATATTCTTGGATCATCGCAACCCCGAGGAACAGTTTGGAGCAATTTCCGATCGTCGAGATGAGGGCGCGAAAGGAAGTAAGCGTAACATATTTGAGGTCGAGATTGTACTGAAGATTGTGAAATACCTCGGGCAACAGGGATATGGAACGGACAAGTTGGTTGTTCTCACTCCCTATCTGGGACAACTGCATCTGCTGCGAGATAAACTGAAGAAGGAGAACGATCCAGTGTTGAATGATCTGGATTCGTATGATCTTGTTCGAGCGGGCTTGCTATCTAACGCTGGGGCTCAGCATCGAAAGCGACCTATTCGCTTGTCCACCATAGGTAAGAATCTATGCATAAGGATGATCAGGTTTTATAGCTGGCTCTAACTGCAATCAGACAACTACCAAGGCGAGGAGAGCGACATTGTCATCGTATCACTTACTCGCAGCAACGATAATGGAGACATCGGCTTTATGGCTGCACCGCAGCGACTGAACGTTTTACTATCTCGAGCTCGCGACGTGTTGATAATGGTAGGGAACTCGGAGGCATTCGTCAAGAGCCGCAAGGGAAAGGAACTTTGGACCTCGTTTACCAACCACATGGATGCCAATCACCATTTGTATGACGGGTTGCCTGTCAGGTGTGAGCGGCATGGTCGACAGGCCGTTCTCAAAACCAAGGAGGATTTTGATACGGAGTGTCCAGATGGCGGTTGTCCCTTACCTTGGTGAGTGACATGTATACTCACGATTCGCTATCATATGAAAATCTAACCCCGGCCAGTGGTGCGATGCTCAACTGCGGAGTCCATTCTTGTCCCTCGAAATGCCACCAACTCTCGGACCATTCCAAGATGATATGCTATAACATCGTCGATTCAACGTGCCCCCGTGGCCACCGGGCTACTCAACCCTGCTTCCAAAGCGGAATGATTTGTCGCTATTGTGTTGCTGAGGACGAAACCAAGGAGAAACGGCGCCAGAGAGACATGAAGCTAGAGGCTGAACGCGAGAGAAGGCAAAGTCAATACGCGCGCGAGCTCGCAGAGCTACAGGAGGAGATTGGGCACCAACGCCGTCTTCGAAGGGAGGAGTACGAGTCACAGCAACGCCAAAAGATTATTGACCAATACCGCGCGGAACTTGCAAAGTTGAAGTCAGGGAAGGAGGGCTCGATGAGTGACATCAGTGTCAATATTAATGGCGATGAACACTGCCCAGGATTTAATGGCTTTGCAGACCGTAAGAACCATCACGAGCACGAACGGAATGGCGATCCTGGTGGCAAAGCAGATAAAAACGGGGCTTCAGAGCCGGCGAAGTCTGATGCCCAGGCAGATTGGGATTTTCAAAAGCAGTTTGAAGGAGCACAGAGCACTGAAATTGATACACTGATGGGTATGATCGGTCTCGAGGGCGTCAAGGAAAAGTTCCTCTCCATCAAGGCCCAAGTAGACACCGCAACCCGTCAGAATGTAGATTTAAAGAACGAGCGGTTTGGGACCGTGCTGGTCGGGAACCCTGGAACTGGTACGTCTATCTGGTGTTATAGAATGGCTCTATGCTCACTTTGTCAGGTAAAACAACCGTTGCGCGCTTATACGCCAGCTTTCTCGCATCTGTCGGAGTGCTTCCTGGTAATACCTTCGAGGAGACCACCGGATCACGACTGGCAAACGATGGAGTCTCGGGATGCGAGAAGATAATCAACAAGATACTCAACAACGGTGGAGGTGTACTATTCATTGACGAGGCGTACCAGCTAACCGAAGGCATGTCAGCGGGTACAAATGTCATAGACTATCTCCTGGCCGAAGTCGAAAATCTGACAGGAAAGATCGTCGTCGTACTTGCAGGATATCGAAGCCGGATGGAGAAGTTCCTTGGTCACAATCCAGGGTTACCAAGTCGGTTTCCGCATGAGCTCCGGTTCGACGACTATAACGACGATGAGCTGCGTCAGATTTTGAAATACCGAATGAACAAAAAGTATAATGGACAGATGAAGATAGAAGGCGGACTGGATGGTTTGTACAGTCGTATTGTCTCTCGACGTGTTGGCCGCGGACGTGGTAAGGAAGGGTTTGCAAACGCACGAGCAGTCGAAAATGCCAGCGCACGTATCGCAGAGCGTCAGGCAAAACGGCTCGTGAAAGAGAGAAGAAGCCAACGCACCGTGGACAACATGCTGCTGACCAAGGAAGACCTCATTGGCCCGGAGCCATCACAGGCACTCGAGAACTGCTCTGCCTGGAAGAAGCTACGTGATATGATCGGACTGCAGTCTGTTAAGGATACTTTGCGGGCCCTTTTGGATAGCATTCAAGACAATTATCGTCGCGAGCTCGAGGAGAAGACACTTGTGGACTTCACCCTGAATAAAGTTTTCCTTGGATCGCCAGGGACAGGCAAGACGTCAGTCGCAAAGCTCTATGGCCAGATACTGGTTGATCTTGGCATGTTGTCTAGCGGAGAAGGTGAGTTGTCGCTTTCATTACACACTCTCCGGATATTTGCTGACCTGTCTGTATAGTTGTCGTCAAAACCCCCGCCGATTTTGTCGGTTCTGTCCTGGGCGAATCCGAGAAAAATACCAAGGGAGTCCTAGCATCCACTGTCGGAAAGGTACTCGTTATTGATGAAGCCTACGGGCTTGCTGGAGGCGGCGGTCGCAATGGCAGCGGAGCATCGACAGATCCTTATAGAAGTTCGGTAGTGGATACAATTGTGGCCGAGGTGCAGAGCACACCGGGCGATGACCGATGCGTACTTCTCCTTGGTTATCAGGACCAGATGATGGAAATGTTTCAGAATGTTAACCCCGGACTTGGACGACGATTCCCCATGGACTCGGCCTTCATTTTTGAGGACTTCACTGATGACGAGCTTGGTCAGGTTTTGGATCTCAAGCTGAAGCAGCAGGCATTTGAGACGACGGCTCAGGGTAGGAAGGTGGCATTGGAAGTCCTGGCTCGAGCTCGCAATCGGCCAAACTTTGGGAATGCGGGAGAAATCGATATTCTGCTGAATGGCGCAAAAGTCCGGCATCAGCAACGATTGTCAGCTGAAAGAGCGTCGGGAAGGCTATCCACAAACACTTCCAGGTTCGAGCCGCAGGATTTCGACAAGGAGTACGACCGGGGGGAGCGTGCAGAAACAAATATCCCCATGCTCTTTGCTGGCAACGTTGGCTGTGAGAAAATTGTGGAGCAGCTCGAAGGATATCGTCAAACGGTACGGAACATGCGCAAGTTGGATATAGATCCCCGTGACCAGATTCCTTTCAATTTCCTGTTTCGTGGGCCTCCTGGTAGGTTTTAAATTGACATTGAACGTCCAGTTTCACTCATACTGACGCATTCTTATATAGGAACTGGGAAGACTACTACCGCAAGGAAAATGGGCAAGGTTTATTATGACATGGGATTTTTGTCTTCCGCGGATGTGATCGAAAGCTCTGCGACCGACCTCATCGGCCAGTATCTCGGTGAGACGAGCCCAAAGACTCAAGCCCTCTTAGAAAAGGCACTGGGAAGGGTACTGCTTGTGGACGAGGCGTATCGCCTGGGAGAAGGCCCTTATGCAAAGGATGCAATAAACGAGATGGTCGATTGCATTACCAAGCCTAAGTTCAAGCAGAAACTGATTATTATCCTTGCTGGATATGATGGCGAAATCAACGGACTCATGGCGCTTAACCCCGGACTGACGAGCCGCTTTCCGGAATCCATCTCGTTTCAAAACCTCGATGCCAATGCTTGTGTCAATCTATTGACTACATTGCTCAGTTCTCAGAAGCATAAGCTGAACCAGCGCCTCGGAAACGTCAATATGGACGCATTGGAACATCCAACGCTCCCATTCCTCGAAGACCTGAAGGCACGTTTCTCGGCACTAGCCCAGATCTCCAACTGGGCGAATGCGCGCGATGTAGAGACTCTGGCACAGGCCATCTTCCGCAACGCTGTGAAGTCCATCACTAATAATTGTTTTGTCGTGGATCAGAAGATCGTTCTCAGCGAGGCAGACCGTATGATTACTGAACGCATGCACCGTCAAACAACATCACTTTCCAATGGACACACTCCTGCTTTGCAGAATAGTTTCGCGATGAATATGCAGGCCCCTCATACACATCCTACCAAAACATCATTCAATACACACTCGCATCAGCGGCCACCTGAGGAAGAGCAAGAACAGCAGCTTGAGTCGTCTCAGCCTCCAGTTGATGTAAAAAAACTTCGAGATCCCGGCGTGACAGATGATGTGTGGACCCGGCTGCAACAGGACAAGGCCGCAGAGGAAGCTCGAGAAAAACAGTACCAAAAACTTCTTGAAGAAGAAAACGCGACAAGCAAAGCAGTTGAGAACGCTCAACGGAAGGAGACAGATGCGGCGAACCGAGTGAAACAAGACCAAGACCACAACGATGATGCCATGAAGCGTCATGAACAGGAACGTTTAAAGCATGAACTGGAGCGCAGAGCCTATGAAGACGAACTTGAGCGTCTGAAAAAGCAGCGAGAAGAAGAACAGAAACGTCGAAAGCAGGAACAAAAAGTCCAGAAAAAGCTGCGGGAAATGGGAGTTTGTTGTGCTGGCTTCCAGTGGATCAAGCAGGAATCTGGCTATCGATGCGCAGGAGGGTCGCACTATATGTCTAACGAGCAGCTTGGAATGTAGAAAAAAAAAATGCAGTGATAGTGGCAGGAAGAGGAGACGGCATCTCGATCTCGCTGTCAGCGAGTCTCAGTTGAGCTACATCATTAATATGACGCATTCCATAAAGAATTCCAATATTTATGAACTTTAACTTTTCGCATTCTATCTGCATCCTTTCTATACATCTATGATATAGCCTTATGCAGCGCAGAAGGTTAAACCAAAGCCAGACAAAACTCTCAACAGTTTCGAGCAAAACGAGTACGTTGTCACGTCGTCCTTTCTATCCAGCATTATTATACGGCCTTAAGTTCCGACTTCGTCTTAGTCTCGCCCTTCCTTGTCCGCAATCTCCCCAATGTCCGTTCTCGCCATTTCCAGGCCGCAACGAGACAGCCGGCCGGGCCAACCATGAATGTTCCTAGTGTGATGTAGAGTACTGCCTTCTTCCAGCTGATGTTCGTTGCGCGAACTCGCCGCAAATCCCAAACAGTAAATAGCAGCCACAATTTTATATATAGGCCGGAGAAAACGAACTGAATCACAGCTTCATCTGTGGCGTACTTATAGTGAGGAATCTGTGGACTTGAATGTAGCGGAAAAGTCGCGATAAACAGCAAATGTACAGCGCTGACAGTGAAGAAGATCAAGTCCTGATATCGCGAGACATGTGGAATATCCGCATTCCCCCATATCCCATTTGGTTCTTTCGGAGCCTCGGTCGCTCTCTTAAAAATTTCCTTGACGAGGGTAACTGTGAAGGGAAGACTAGCGTGGGCGACTAGCAGTGGTTGAAACCGAAATCCCCCAGACGAAATCTCCGAGGCGTTCATGGAAGCCTCAGCGAAAGCACGATAGATAGCGATTGGATACACAAGGACTAAGGCAATTGGTAAGGCTTTGGCGGCTGGAAGTTCTATAGCCCTCGGAGATGGATAATAGAATGCTTTTCGGTGACTGAGCAGGATATAAAGCGCGAAATACACGGGCATTGCAACGTTCCAGCCGGTAAAGGATGCAAGCAATATGAATGGAACGGCACTAGCATCGTCAGCTTGCGATAGCAATGGGTATGGTTAAAAAGACCTCACCTGCAAAGTGGTCCTATCAAGAATTGGCTGCGGTATGATTCCAGACACCAGAGTGCATTAACTGCTATAGCAGAGATAGCAGTGTACATTTGCAAAGGTGGCAAAGCATCCCGACTCTGATATTCTGAATTCCATGCCCAATTTGCTTCTGGACTAGCTTGGCTGACCAAAACCCTGTTGGCAGCCGGGGTTTCCCGGAATGCAACGAATTGAACTAGTCCAAGCAGGATAAACGTCGAAGTCCAGATGACAGTCGAGTGTACTTTTCGCCTTTGAGGCCGAATGTGAAGTTCGTCTTCATAAGGTACTATGCCTCGCTTGGATGGCAATGGCAAGTATTCCAAAGACACTCCGGGTGCGCATGCTTCCGCAAGCATGGATTGGAGATACCCCTCAGAAATCCTACTGACAATATGAAGCATTAGGAACCTCAGAAACGCATTGTCTAGAGATTCTAAACGCGCTAGGCCATGGCCGTCGTTCATTAGACTTTCAGTCCTGGATCTTCGATTCTGCTCGAAGTCGGCGAACGCAGCTTGGATCTGTTCGTCGCTGGGAAATTTCTCATTGTATGTCAATTTTTTTAGCTTGTTTGCAAGATATGCCGCAGATTCGAGGGCAGAGGCGCCGCCCTGTCCGCTTAACGGGTGGATCTATACCGATGTTAGTGACAGTTTAATCAAAGGGTACAGGGATCATACTTTGTGCAAGGAATCACCGATGAGGATTATCCTTCGATAATAGCACCTGCTCAGTACATACTCTTCCAGGGGAAGCAGTACTGCATGTGTTCGATGTTCATAGAGCTTTCTCAGCGTTATGCCGGGCTGTAGGACATCGTCTCCAAATCGAGAAATGGCCCTTTCTGTGTCCTCATCTGTGTATCGCGGAATATCACGCCCCTTTTCAACATTTTTGGAAAATGCGAACCAGTACAGTTTACCATGAGCACTTCGTTGATATAAGTAATTCCGACCTTGGAAGCAAGTTCTGGAGGTACTCGTGATGCCCGACTGGTCAAGATCCTCAGAGATGCCAAAAATGCAACTATAAGTACTTTTTATTGCTATAGAAGTCAGTTCTATCAGTATTTTGATGAACCCAACTGAAGATACATACCACTTTGATCCTTTTTGATACGAATGTCATCAGACTCTGTATCAGCAATCCTCCACATCTCTTGTCGAATCCGGCTATGGACACCATCCGCTCCCACCACGATGCTTCCTGTGAAAACGCGTCCATTTTGTGTCTCGACCCTCACGCCGTGTTCCAGGCAATCCAGCTTGAGTGCACCGCAGGATGTGTGGATCCTGGATTTATCGGCCAGATTTTGGTAGAGAATATCAACGAGCTGCCGTCGCTCCACAGCCCACATCTTATACCCAAGTCTAACAAATCAGCAAAAATGGCTGGCTCAGGTGTCTTCAACAACTTACAATGCTTCCAAATTATCTCCAGCATTTGGGTCAATGTTCAGAGGATTACCGCCTGGTCCAAATAGTCCTCCATCATTGACCGGCGTACCCAGTGTTCGGATCTTTCCAAAACAGCCCAGTTGGTCGAGAATACGGGCCGCTTGAGGCAGCATGGTAAAGCTTGCCCCGAGTTGGGGCGCAATAACTTCATGTTTCTCTATCAAAGTATATTCAATGCCATATCTCTCGAGCATGTTAGCAAGTGCCAAACCGGCAACGCTGCCGCCCACAATCAACACACTAAAAGTCGCCATTGCCCACAAAACCGTGCTGTCGAGCCGATGCCATTCCAATCTAGTTTTAAACTTGGTCACTTTACGGGCCTCACGAAGGATGAGAATCATTATGAATAAAATTATGCAGGTAGTACGTCGTAAATGAATACCGGATGGTATCATACGATGTCATGCAGATGGCCGGTGGTACCCGATTGAGTTCAACTGTTGCACAACCACCCTATGCGGCTCACCGAGTACTTTTTGCAGTTATTGACTGGTCGTTGGCTCGCGGCTGTGATTAAGGTAAGGATAACTACAAATCATTTTCCAGGGCCATGGCTTATTTCGTCGAATTGGCAATATTTGTTCCACAATCGTGCCATCAATCGGATGCTTTGGTTAATGACTTCACAATGCTCGAAACAGGCCATCCAGTCCTCGCTCCCCATTTTTCCAGCTCAGCGGCAAGCTCTTCAAGCATTTCAGGTTGCCGAAGCCAAGGCCCGCCTGTTTCATCAGTAAGTGGAGAGGATACAAAGTACGGTATGGGAAGACAAACAGAATGATATTGGCCCAAAAGAGTTAACCCATACAGGTGCCGAGTTACTGGATATTGCCAACGCGCAGACTTGTATGGCATGATATTCCAGGTTGGCTTCGATGGACTTCATTCTCTCGATATGTTGTAATGTGTTTATCGCGTGAGGAACGGGTTCCGCCAGACAAAGGATTGTCATCGCAGTGTGGTAATACTGTAAGCTAGCAGCTGAGATGGTCAATATGAGATAGGGTGTATTAGTGGATGCCACATACTATGCCATTTCGATGTGTTCCATACAGACGGAAACCGGCTGTCTCCGTGAAGTCCTGGTGTGATGATTGGTTCGGAAGACAAAGGCAGCGAGGTCTTCCAACTGTCAAGCTCTCCCTTCAATGAATCCCATTCGCGTTGATCCAGAGGTTCGCCATCTTTGTGCAAGCAACTGTTGATAACTCTGCCCAATATGTGCGATATGTAGTTTGCAGAATCGCCTTCCCCGTCTAGTAATGGGGGCTGCTGATCGTTCAACTCTATCATCAAATTGTGCTTTTCCATAAGAGCTACAGTAATGTCTTCCCGGAGATAGTTCCAGAAACCAGCTCGCATCAAGCCTGGTTCTAGATCGTTCGGGCCACTCGCTATTAACGAATACGACCCTCTCAGGTGGTTCTGAGCACTGACATTCTCTAAACCAGACTCTTAGTTGTTGTACAAAGGGACGACGGTGGGATACAGACGGGATATAATCTCATATGACCGGAGAAGGCATATTGCAGCGAGCGTTTCCTCGGTTCTGAACTCGTTTATATTCTCAGTAAGAGACAGCAGCTCCTCCACACTCTCCAAGTGATATGCGTCCGCCACCTCCGATAAGGCATAATTGGAAAGACTGGAGCTCTGGCTCGCAGCCGAAAATGCCAGAATGGCGCTCAACAGAAGAGAATTCTGTCTAGCACACACCGGAACTATATCTTCAAAATGCCGCTTACTGTCGTTTAAGTCATACCAGCTAGCTAGATTGTCAATATAATATCGAAAGATACGTGCGATGCATGGGTCTTGCAGTGCTCGTTTCGGGTCTTTGGTGGATATATATTCGGCTCCGGGCTCCGTAACACTGGACCGAGATTGGCCGCCAGCAATAACTGCTACGCCAGGGGATTTCGAAGCTTGACTCTGGCCATGAATGTGTCTCCATTGGCATTCTTTTGAGCTCCGCTGGCAGCATAGACACACTGGACGGCGTCCATCGCCTAGCTTTGTCAGTTTTCCGAACCATAGTATTCCGTAATGCGAACGTACACTTGACCTTTCGCTGCCTACATGGCTGGCTGAATAGAGTCAATACCTGGTTCATCAACTAAGGTGTGATAGGGTTAGTCAAGAGTGATTTACCAGCGGTCTTTTAGTAGGGGTCGCGGCATATTTTCAGGGCTTAAGCGATTGGATGTGTGCTTTTGCGTTTTCTGCATTCTGCGAGAATCGTGTGGAGTTTTTCGAGCCTATATTACTAATCTATAACATTGACCAATAATAATTGATACAAGTCGGAACTATAGGGTGCGAGGGAGTAAAGACATGTGTATTTCCTCAAGTTATAAAAACCCGGTGTCACTCAGTGTCTAGGATGTACGAATACCTATTGAATAAACCCAATGCAGCGACTCGCACGTACCAGGGTCTTCAAGCCCTTCCGGCAGTTCAGTTCGCGCACAATGTCCAGCTTTCCTACCAGCATTCGACCATCCCAAGACGAGGTGAGAAACAGACAATTGACTCCTCGGAACCTCGAGATTGCCATTCGCAGTCTCTATCATGATGGATTGGTTGTGGTAGAAGATGCCATTCCGCACGATGTCCTCGATCATCTGAACGCCAAAATGGTACAAGATGCACGCTCCCTCCAAGGCAAGAAAGAAAATAGCCCATACAACTACAACCCGGGTAATATCCAACAAGACCCGCCTCCGGTACGGGATTACTTCAATACAGATATCTTCCTAAGTAGGTACATCTTACCCACGATGACAACATCTAACAGTATCAGACCCCATCGCCACGCAAATCACCACGACTGCATTAGGCCCCCGGCCCAAATGGACCTTTTGCTCGGGAAATTCAGCGATGCCACCGACCGAAGAACATCCCCCAATGCCGCAGCCCGTGCACTCAGATGCCGACTTTGACCACCCGACGCACCCTTTCGCCTACGTCGTGAACATCCCGCTCATCACGATGACGCCCGAGAACGGCTCCACGGAGCTCTGGCTAGGAACGCACAAGGATTCAGGACTGCATGTGCAAGTTGGGATGCACGGCGAGCGAGCCAGCGGACGAATCAAAGCAGACGCTCTAGAGAGGCAAAGGGCAATCCGTCCACCATCGCAGCCAATAGTACCCAAAGGCTCATTTGTTCTCCGCGATCTCCGACTCTGGCATGCCGGGATTGGAAACCAGACCGATGTGGTCCGGGTCATGCTGGCGATGAGTGAGTGTGCCTATATGCCTAGATCCATTGCGGGAAATGTCATGCTAACCAAAAAAGTCCACTTTGCCCCGTGGTACCGCAACCGGATGCAGTTGGAGCTGTCGGACAGCCTCCGGCCGGTAATTGAGGGGCAGAAGGATCTAGATATTCCGGTCACCTGGGTGAGTGAGTCGGAAGCCTTGTCGAGGTATTTGAATCGAGGATTTGGCAATGAGTATGACTTTAGTCAGGGTAGTTGATTATGGTTGAATGAATGGATTCATTATGATTAGCGGTGGCGTTATCATGGCCCCGTATCATGACCCCGTATAATTCTCCCTATTAAACAGCTTTGATATGAACATGCCAATCACACCCCGCCTCCGCTTGGCTCGAATGCGGGGAAGTCGGGGATAATTTTAGCGAATTTATTGTCCTCTACGACTTCCTCTTCGATTCTGCTACAGACATATGGTTTGATCGCTTCTTTTCTCGCTCACTGATTGCTTTCCCGACTGCCTGCTCTCCAACGAGGAGTCTTGTCGATGCCGCTCAATCATAATCCCTGTCGTGTCCCCGCTGAGCTTTACGCTCCCCGGATTATATAGTGCCATGCGGATTGGCAGAGGATGTGAGCGTTGTCGGCATCGCCATATTCGATGCACCGTGCGAGCGGGCGCTTCGTCGTGTAATGCTTGTGCTCGGCTGGACCGGCCGTGTCGTCTAGATCCGCGGTTTCGCTTCAAGACGGTGCGCCATGTTTACCACAAGAGCCATGGCACGCCATCGCGGTTTGAGTTGGCTTGGGAGCCGGAGCAGGTCTGGGTGAACTATCCTCGGTCGTGTAGGTTTCCCTCAGTTAAACTAGGACATGCGCTGATCGTTCAGTGACGTTCATCCAAGAACCCGCCGACGAATCGTCAGAATGGAGCGCCGAGTCCCCAAAGCCACGACCGGCAGAGGAGCCGGTTCCGCTACTTCCGCCCAGCTTCCCAGAACCGAGTTTGGAAATGCCAGACTTGGCACCAATGAACGACTCTGGTCTCGTGACACCACCAATGGTGTCTGACTGCGGGCCAGCTGTCGTGTCGACCGCCATTTCACCTCCCTCTGTCAATGGAGTTGCATCGCCGCTTGCCTCGACTAATTCCTGGGCAGGGACTTCATCATGGGAGTCGTTTAGTCCGAGGCCGATCACTTCTGCTACCTTGTCGCCTAGAGAGGCGTATTTGATGCGGATATTCATTTCCAGAATTGCACCATGGGTAGGCCACACCTAGCGTTGGAATAAATAATCGCTAACTATGTAGGCTGATATATGTGACCTGCAATCGCATTTCACGACCGAAGTCCCCCGTCGGGCCCTCCAGGTGCCCATGGTCCTCAAGGCCGTGTTGTCCTTATCTGCGCGACACGATGCGATCATGTCGGGTTCAAGTGATGTAGAAGCGTCTGAATATCACGGGCAATGTCTAGAACTGTTAATTGCAGTGCTCGCTCAACCAGAAGGATATGACGACAATCTCCTGATCACCGTAGTGATCCTGCGGTTCTACGAGGAACTGGAAAACATCACAGACGAAAAGTACCACCTTTTAGGATCCAACCGGCTCCTCAATACCATGTCCAAGTCTGCTTCGTCCGGTGGCCTGGCTGAAGCCGTTAGCTGGCAGTTCCTGCGACAGGCCATATACGCCTCGGTCGTGCAGTATCAGCCGATGTCGCTGGATCTAGAGAACTATGAGCACTCAACCGTGTTTCAGCGCAGTGATGACGCAGCATACGCAAACGTGATTATCTTTCTCTGCGCCCGTGTCATTCAGCTCTGCGCAAGAACGGACACAGAGGTCATGGATGAAGCCGCCTGGCATCAGATTGCTCACAGCGTGGAACACTGGCATCGCGCGAGGCCGATCTCATGGCAGCCGTTGCGATATAGATCAGCTGATCCAGCAGAGAACCGACCATTTCCAGAACTATGGATGATGTCGCCGCCGGCAGTGGTGGGATTGCAATACTACCATGCATCGTGCATATTCCTGACCTCGTCGGACGGACACTGGCAAACGGTCAGCGACTACGAGCTAGCACGCTTGCGTCGAGTTGACGAGGTAAGTATAGTCAGTGCTACTTCGGTCACCCCGACTGACAGTATAGAAAACAATCGCATCACATTTGGTTATGGTGATCGGCCTTGCCCTGTCGAACGAAACGGTCGAAAACGCATTCTTCATGGCGTGCCACTTGGTACATCGATGTAAGCCCCCTCCCCACAGTTATCCGACTAGTCTAATAAAGATAGATGGATACTGTCTTCGGCACCCGGCCGAACAGCAGGGGTCGCTCAAGTTCCTAGCTCATGTGGAAAAACGCGTTGGTTGGCGAACAGCATGGATGGTGGAGGAACTGGAACAGCAGTGGCAGGAGTTATCGACGATGGATTCGTGGTAGTAGCCCATCGAATACTTATAGAGATAGAGTGACATGACCTGTATATCCGATAGAAATGTATAGATCGAAATCAAAGCGGAGACAAACAATGCTGCCTGTGCCAAAAATAGAAATCCGGGATGTTTAGCCGGCATAAACAAGTCTATTAAAATTCGACAGAGACATGCATACTTTAGCAGTCAGGGCCCTCGAGACCCTTCTCGCTTTTATTTCTGTCGGCTTATCTGACAGCTGACATTGACAGCTACAGCTCCATGCGATGACGCTTTTGATGCTGTTCCTGGCCGTGCTGGCTGTGTGCCAGTGCGTCGTTGCTGATTCCTGTTCGTCCCACACTGCCCGATGCAGAAAAAGATTGCCGATAAGCGGTACTGACGTCGACAGGCCAAAATACAACCATATCCTCCTCTTCCGATACAGACCTCTTCGTCTCCTGCGACAAAATCGAAGGCACCCTCACTGTCTCCGAATCTTTCGGCGGGGTCTTGAACCTCACCGAGATAAGCCAGATCCAAGGCGACTTAATCGTGACGAATGTCGGGGGGATAACGAAGATCAACCTGCCGGCTCTTGAGAAGGTCGAGGGCACGGTGACGATTACGGATAATGAGGGGTTGAAGAATTTGACGCTCTCCGGGTTGCAGAGTGTCAGTGGGGCGTTGACGGTCCGGGGGAATAATGGATTGAGCTATGTGAATCTACAGAATCTGGAAGATGTAGAGGGGGGCCTCGGCCTGGTCGGAGGATTCAGGTTTGTCGCCTTTCGGTTTACTATGGATTGCAACTAACAAATACAGTGTCTCGCTCCCCAACATCAACGAAGTCAACGGCGACACTACAATCCAAGGCGCCGACATGTCCTGCGGCGTCTTCGACCGTCTCGCTGCAGATGGCGTATTCACCGGCTCCTACTCATGCACCGCATCAAGCTCAGGTCTAAGCCCAGGCGCAAAAGCCGGTATCGCCATTGCAGTCATTCTAATCGTCTGCATCATCGCCGTTGCTATTTGGTTTTTCCTACGGCGCCGACGCGCAGCGGCCGCCAGTGTAAGTGAAAACAGCGACGTCGAGAAAACAGAGTACCATATCTTCTCCAACACGAAATCGATACTACGCCTCCCCCGCAAACCATTCCCCCCGAAACAAACCTCCGAGGCTGTTCCCATGCTGGATGGAAGGATGATACTCGAAGCAACCCCCGGCGAGAGACATGAAAGACGGCCGGTTTACGAATTAGATGCCGGACCACAGAGTTCGCATCAGCGACCGATTAATCATGAATGACGAAGGTATGAAGATATGAATGTATGAATGCTATATAATCGCTGTAAACAAACGCTATCATATGTACACAAATGTATATAACACGCGTTACGAGTTATTCTTGCATGAGAAACTGTCACTGCTAGGGTTGTCGTGGATGGACTTGCCAGAAGTGTACAGACCCAGCCCGCACTGTTTTAGTTAGCGTTGAACGAATAGTGTGCATATAGGGGCGGACAAGGTAAACGTACAATGAGACCGGCAATGCCAACGCAACCGAGGTTGAGTACAGTGAGAATCATTTTCTTCCACGAGGCGGTGTATTCACCGCGGTTCATATACAGCCAGAAAAAGGCGGGCAGACCGAAACTAAACCAGCTTCCGAAGATCGAACTCTGCAGTCGAGTCAGCAAACCCATAAACGAATTGGTTAAAGAAAGAACGGGGAAGAACGCACGATCAAACTCAACAAGCTGTCAAACACCGGCACAGCCTCGGCAATAATCCACGCAATAACCCACATAATCAAATTGATAGCAACCCACGATCCAGTGGCGACAAAGTCCCGCTTGTGCATCCGGTCGCTTCCCGCGAAGATACGCAGGTAGATGTACTTGCACCCAACGTGACAGAAGACGACACCCGCGATGATAATGGTCGGCAGGGCAATTCCGTAGGCGACCTTTTGCATGATAGGACTGGTCGAGCCCAGGGCAGGCGAGCTGACGCCATCACCGGCATAGTTGTAGGTCACGGCGGCGACGATGATGTAGATGATAATGTCAAGGACCTGCAGGAGGGAGAGAGCTTTGGTGAAGTCGCGGGGGTCCTTCAATTCAGCCATGATACCGAAGTACGCGACGTGACCGACTATTGCATGTTAGAACGTTTCTTGCCATTGCTGTGGAGGTTTCGTCTTACTGTATGCGAAAATAATGTTGGTGACGGCGGAAAAGGCTGTGACCAGGTCGGACTGGACAACGGCCTTGATGGGCATGCCACCGGGATGTTGGACGCCAAGGCTGACCATACAGATGATGACAGCAGCAGTGATACTGGTGAAGGAAGCCATGGACAACCATGACACGTTGTTCAGAGTCCGCGGCAGGGAGCAGATCAACGAGATGATCAGGCCGACCACGCCAAAAACGATAGTGCACGTGCCGTGGTCGGTCAGGACGTTAAAGGCGACGGAAAAGGTGACCAAGTGACTGGCCATGAAAAAGATAATGAAGAGCAGCTGGGCGATACCGAGGAACTCCCGGCCGAACCGGCCCATGAGGACCTCTCCCGCATCCGCCATGCTGGTGACGAATGGGTATCTCAACTTAAACTGCCCCATGAGGTAGCCGGTATATGTCGCGATAACACCGATTCCGACGAGGATAATCAACGCTCTGTGCCAATTAGCTTTCCCCGGTCTCCAGTCAGCCGAGCATGTGGGAATACTAACGGAACCAAACCGAGCGTAGCCACAGCCGCTGGCAGGGATAATACACCCAGCGAGATGGTCTCGGCAACCATAACTGCATAATTAGTCTTGTTCTAAAAAAAATCCGGGGAAATCTAGTACACACGTAGTCCACATTGCCTGTGGTCGCTTGGTCAGCATATACCATCCGGCATAGAGAATGAAGAGATTTCTCGGGGGGCGACGGGGGACATACCACCACGACAACACCTTGTATTTAACTTCAGCCTCCTCTTCATTGCCAAAGGCGTCCTGCGCCGTTGGATCGAAATGTTCTTTCAAATCTTTTTCTTCATCTTGGTCGTGCCAGGGAGGGTATTCGGCCGGGGTAACGGGGTCGACGGACATGATGGTGCAATTGAATATGGGGTTACCTCTCCACGGGGAAAAGCAAGAAATAAATAAGAGTAAGAGAAACCGGCAGAGAAGAAGGAAAGAACAGAGAAAAGAAGGAGAGAGGAAGAAAACGCCATGTTTCACCAACGGCTGGCGTCGGTCACGGTACGGTTCTTTGCAGTGGGACCGGGCCGGTGATGCTGATAAAGTTAAGATAAATGCGACGTTATTCCAATAGTATTCACGAGTTTGCCTCTGATAAGCCCGGAGAATGCTAGAAACGGCGTTTTCCATGGTGGGTGATATGCCCTACCCTTACCGAGAAGGGCAAAATCTGCTCTCCACACAACGGAGGTTGACCGAAAGTCGGAGATAGGAGAGGCAGGAACGCCCCATCCCCGGACTGAGTCAGTGGCGCTAGTTGTGACCGGTGCTCTCTCGAGTATCTTCCCCGAGCATTCTCCATCGTTCTTATGGAGTCACGTGATGAGTCACGTTTGCTCACGTGTGCTCACGTGTGTCGGCCTCAGGCTTTTCGCCGGTCGGACCCGTGACTTTTCCCCGGTTGCATCATGAATTATCATTCATAAATGAGGCCTCTCTGTGCTCCTCTCATACTCATGGCGTGCATTTGCTCACTGTATAATGGCCGAAGTGGCTCCCCAGTTCAAGAATCTTTCCCTCTCCGTTGACGGGGTTGATCTGTCCGTCGCGGTCGTTCAAGGGCCCGGGGACCCTACATTGGCACCCATTGTATGCCTCCATGGCTTTGGGTCAAGCAAAGAGGACTACTACGACTTCGCCCACCACTCTCCCTTCCAGAACCGTCCCTTTCTGGCCTACGATGCCCCAGGTTGTGGAGAGACCGAGTGCTCCGACCTGTCACGCATCTCGATCCCTTTCCTAGTCCGCACCGCCGAAGCCGTTCTCGACCGTGTGGGCATCACCACCTTCCACCTGATTGGCCATTCCATGGGCGGTTTGACAGCGCTGTATCTCGCGCATAAACATCCGGACCGGGTGCGCAGCTTTGTGGATATCGAGGGCAACCTGGCACCGGAGGACTGCTTCCTCAGTCGACAGATTATCACGCACGACGATCCGCAGCTGCACCCTGAACAATTCTTCCACAACTTCATCCAACGCACCCGACGGTCCCCTGCGTTTCCAATGCGTTGTACGCGTCGAATCTGCGGCACAAGGTGCGTCCCGGGGCGGTGCGGGGTATCTTTAGTTCCATGGTGAAATTGTCGGACGAGGAGGACCTGATGGGGATATTTCTGGGCCTACCCTTCCCGCGCATGGTTATGTATGGGGAATTGAACAACGGCTTGTCTTATTTGCCGCGTCTGAAAGAAAACGGGGTAGAACTGGCTGAGATCCCGTACAGTGGGCACTTTCCCATGTACTCCAACCCCCCGGAGATGTATAGACGCATTGCGCAGTTTCTGCCATCTTAGCGGATATTACTGTACCTGTACTCCGTACGATATTCACTCCATAGCCTAGACTTGTATATAACCGATTCACCCGTCGGGTAAATCCACCCAATAGAAAAATGGCACTTCTCTCGGAGGAGACTGTCCCGATGATATCATGTCCCAAAACAGTAATATTATGGTTCCTGGGGATTCCCAATCGGGGCTTTGTTTGGCGGGGTTGGTGGGATGATGCCATGATTCCCCGCCTATAAACCTCCCTCCTCTTCATTCTTTTTCCTTTCCTCACAATCTCCCCATCTCACTACATAGTACATTCCTGTATCGCCATCATGTCTCTCGGAAGGAAGGTCACTCTCAACTCGGGCGTCGAGATCCCGTAAGCCCCCGCCCTCTTATGTATCCATGGTACCATCGACTAATGTCGCAGTCAACTGGGTTTCGGTACCTGGCAGTCCGCCCCTGGTCAGGTCGGCGAGGCTGTCTACCAGGCTCTCAAGGCCGGCTACCGTCACCTGGACTTGGCTGTCGTCTACCAGAACCAGCGCGAAGTCGGCGAGGGTCTGAAGCGTGCTTTCAAGGACGTTCCTGGCCTTAAACGCGAGGACATCTTCATCGTGAGTTTCGCATATAAGCACAGTTGATGATGGACTATACTAACAACCCAGACCTCCAAACTCTGGAACAGCCAGCACCACCCTGACGATGTCGAAAAGGCTCTGAACGACTGCCTCGCTGAACTCGAACTTGACTACCTTGATGTATGCATTCTCCGGTGTGGATCGCTATGGCTTACTGACAATTGACATAGCTCTACCTCATCCACTGGCCCGTGGCCTTCAAGCGCGGCTCCGAACTGTTCCCTCTCGCCGCCGAGAACGACTGCGCCATTGACAACGACATCTCCATTGTCGACACCTGGAAGGCCATGACCAAGCTCCCCAAGGAGAAGGCGCGCACCATTGGTGTCTCCAACTTTTCCATTGACCACGTACGTCCCAGTCCTGCGAATAATGAATCCAGCTAACAAAGAGCAGCTCGAGGCCCTCATCCAAGGCACTGGTGTCGTCCCCGCCGTCAACCAGATCGAGCGTCACCCTCTCCTCCAGTCCAACGCTCTGATCAGGTACTGCGACCAAAAGAAAATCCACGTCACTGCCTACTCGGTGAGCACCCCCCCCTGAACCATCCCGGGGAACACGGACACTAACAACACAGGCCTTCGGCAACAACATGATCGGCGAACCCCTCCTCATTACCCGCGACGAAGTCAAGGAAGTCGCCGAGAGCGCCTCCAAGCGTCTGGGAAAGACCGTCTCCCCCTCGCAGGTGGTCCTGGCCTGGTCGCAGGAAGGCGGCCACAGCGTCATCCCCAAGTCCGTCACGCCGCACCGCATCGTCGAGAACTTCCAGGAGATCGAGCTCACGCCCGAGGAGATCGAGAAGGTCAGCAAGATTGGCGAGACCCCACGTCGATACAACATTCCGTACGTTGCCAACTCGCCGCGGTGGAACATTAACGTCTTTGGCGAGGCGGAAGAGACCCCGGCTACCTACAAGGTTAATGTGGGTGTGGCGGCATAAAGGCGTGCATAATGTACATAGCTAGTCATACGAATTCTACGATCCACAATTCACGAATCAGTTTAGTCCAAGATCGGCGTCCCGTAGATACGGACACGCAGTACGGAGTGCATAAAGTTACTTAAAGTTACATTGCGCTGCACGGGAATCAATTCCATCCTACTCCTTACTCAGTTATATTCAACCTCACCACTTTGCTATTAACACAAACATCCTCAGTCAAGTACCGCCACCATGCAAACCCGCGAATGGACCCTCACCAACAAACCAACGGCCCTCCCAACCATCTCCGGCCCCAACCCCACCTTCACTTTGAACACCATCTCCCTCCCCACGCTGCAACCCGGCCAAGTCCTCATCAAACCGCTCTACCTCTCCAACGACCCGGGCATGCGCCCATGGATCTCCGCAAATGCAGACCCCAAGCGGCAATACCTACCACCGATCCATGAGGGCGAAGCGATGCGTACCGCCGCCATAGTACGGGTTGTCGAATCTACTTCCGAGAAACTCCCGGTAGATACTTTGGTATTCGCATTCACAGAATGGCGCGAGTTGAGCATCCGCGATGAAGCCGAGTGCCAGCCTCTCGCGCCCATTCCGGGCCTCGATATCGCACATTTCCTGGGTGCGTTGGGAACGCCTGCTATCACGGCGTACTATGGGCTTAAGGAGATTGTCAAGGTGCAGCCTGGAGAGACGGTTGTTATTTCCGGGGCTGCGGGTGCGACGGGAAGTATGGGGGTGCAGATTGCGACGAAGCTGCTTGGTTGTCGGGTTATTGGTATTGCGGGGACAGATGATAAATGTGCTTGGGTCAGGGCTCTTGGGGCGGAAGAGTGTATTAACTACCGCTCTGAATCGTTTGAGGAGGATCTCATCAAAGCAACGGAGGATTATGTTGAGGTTTATTTTGGTATGCCCTATTTCCACCCGGTAAAGGGAAACAGCTAACACGTGAAGACAACGTCGGCGGCGCCATCCTCGACCTCATGCTCACCCGGCTGAAGCGCTTTGGACGGATTGCTGCTTGGTAACCCTCCTCCCTACTCGTGTGTATACGGGGTGCTAACAGCAACAGCGGCACAATCTCAACCTACAACTCCACCGAGCAGACCTACAAGCATCTCTTCGTGAGCTTGCCCTCCCCCTCTTACTCGTGTGTAAAAATCGTGCTAACGAGGCAGGAAATCATCCAAAACCGCCTGAGCATGCACGGATTCTTCGCCTATGACTACTTACCTCACCTCCCTGCGACTACGGAACTGCTCGTCCAGGCGTGGAAGGATGGCAAGATCATCCTGGATGACGAGATGCAGACCATTGTCGATGCGGGCTTTGAGGATGTCCCGGGTGTTTGGTTGAGGTTATTTGAGGGGAATAACACTGGGAAGTTATGCACTAAGCTGGTTTAAGTGTACAGAGTACGGAGTAGTCCGAAGTATAGAGACAAAGGAATTATCATTATCCATTACCCGGGCGTTACAGACCCTTGGTACTAGCATTCATAACGTAGAGAGATCAGATTATGGCTGGTCCATGAACAAGTCCAACAACTTAGGATAGTTGGGAGTTCCCAGGCCAGTAACCGGGTCCCAGCCAGGAACTGCCTTGAAGGCAGTCACGCCGCAACCTGAGTTGTCACCCTTAACGATGTCGTTAAACACATCGGGGTTCTCATACAGCAGAGGGTTGACGAAGCCAACCGTCGACTTGCCCTTGGCCAACCGCTCCTCGTTGATACGGGTGAGCATGGCCGCGAACACGGGCGCCGCGGCAGAAGTACCACTGACGAGGGACGGAAGACCGCCAGAGAAAACAAGGACGTTGTCAGCGACAGCAGCAACGTCAGGGTACGCACGGCCAGCACGGTTGTAGATACCGCCGTTGGCGCCGAAGGAGCTGTTGTCGACGGACTCGTAGTACTTGTGGCCGGGGTCGTACTTAGAGAAGTAGTCCTCGACGGCCTTCTTCTGGTAGTCGGCGCGCTTGTAGATGTTACTGAAGCCACCACCGGATGGGAACTTGGTCACTGCCTCTTCCTGGTCCTTCTTGGGGTCGGCCAAAGGGGGCAGGTAGGTACCACCGGTGGTGGTGAGGTAGGGGCAGGTAGCGGGGAAGTCGGGAGCGAAGACCTTGTCGTCGTCACCCATGCAGTTGCTGGGTCTGGGGTCGCCGCCGCGGCCTTCGACACCGGAGTCACCCGAGGCAACCACGACAGAGACACCCTGCATACCGAGCTTCATGAACTCGTGGCACTGGCGGCGCTGGTAGGAGATGGGCAGAGAGGCCTCAGTGCCACCGTAAGATATGGAGATGACGTTGGTGGGTTTGTAGACACCGCATTGCAGCTTGCCCTTGTAGCCGCCGTCGACGTTGTGCGGGTACGGCGGATCCAGGTCGGATTTCTCCGAGCAATAGGAGCCGTCGATGGCGTCGAGGAAGTTGTTCAGGAAGCCGTCGTAGGTGTAGTTCTTCTCGTAGACGAGGTCGTCAGTCTGGAACAGAATCGAGTTCTGCGGCCAGATAATGGGGTACGAGATCTGGAAGTCCAGGTTGGACTCGGCGCCGGCAGTGAGCGAGCTGTTGGAGGGAGCCTTGGCGCCGTCAATGGCCTTGAGCTCGGGGTGAGTGCCATCGGGAATGGTGCTACTAAATTAGCCATTGCCTACTAATCCAAGGACAGGGGACATACGGATAGACACTCGAGAAGAACAAGTCCAGGTCATCCTGGTTGTAAATGTCGCCCAGGTCTTCAAAGATACCGAGCTCGTTACCCTTGGTAGCCTTGTCACCCTTGGTCATGTTGTACATGGCCTCGATACACGGCGGGGTGATGGCCACATCACAGAGACCCAGGAGGTTGCCGAGTAGTTCCGCCAGAGGCAGTCCCAAGGTGCGCAGAATCGGGGGCAAGAGACCCGTGCGCTTCTGGAGGCCGGATTCTTCGGTCTCGTTGGCCCGCTTCACGCCCCTGACCTCCAGCAGATTAACACCGGGCTTGATGAAGTCAATGTGGCGTTGCACATGCTTGGGGACGTGGTACCTGTACGAATGAGCTATTGAACTAAACCACAAAGGGTGGAGAGGGACCTACTCGCGGCACGCAACATGATTCTTGCCAGTCTCCTGGTGCTCGTAGACGTAGTACTCGGTGTTCAGCAAGGATTCCACCTCCTCGGCATCAGCATCAAACTGCAACCATTGCTTGTTCGTGGACTGCGAGATCCGGTGTCCCGCAATACCCATGTTCTCCAACCAGTCACGGACGCTGTCCACTGTCTCCTTGGACGGGGCGAAGAGATCATGGATCTCCTCGGCGGTGTAGTACTGTCCGTACCGCGACGAACCGGGGTGCGAAACCTCCATGAGGAGATCATGACCGCGGTCCAAGTTAGACTGGGTCAGACCGATACGCATTGGCAGGCTGGCGGATCGGTCCAGCCTTCTTTCCTCGCTCCACGAGGCAGGCAACGCATCCCGGCGTTCATGAACAACGTAATTGTGGGAAGAAGAAGCAGGGGCAGCCAGCACGTGGGCGGCCATGGCGCCCAGAAGGAGAAGAGAAGACTTCATTTTGACAAGCTTACAAGTCCAGCTTGTACTCTCCTGGGAATTGACAAACGGAGCTGGAGAAGGAAAGCATTAGAGACAGGGTGTCCACCCCGTATATATACGGAATTTGCACTGAGTCCACCAAAACATGCTGTGGGAGGCTCACCTCAATCAGCCGTGGTGATCATCGCGTCCCACTGGTGGTTGAGGAGAAAAGAGGAGCAAAGCCAACTCCGCAAAGTCTGTTGTCTAAGCACTGCCGATGCTTACTTTCCGAGGCCAGGCCAATGATAAGATGAACAAGCCTCCTCACGCCCTTTCATGTCTATCGCTATCTCTTATCTTTGATGCAGTAACAATCGACGTTCGTCCTTGTCACTGCCCCGTACGGAGTACAAAGTGCACATTTTCGTAGGAGTTGCTCATCCCACGTGAAAGCTGTCTCTGTCCATCATCACTTCCTCTGCACTGGCACAAGTACGTAGTGCGTCATGACGGATTCAGACCGCGAGGGGTTTCCGGCGATCCTGGCCAAATTGAAAGAGACGGTTCCCGGACAATCCTTTGCGCGCTCCAAAGTCCCTAGGTCTGTAGCATTCTGACCTCAAGACTGCCTGATTCCGACGAGCTGATGCAAGCAATAACACAATGCGGTGTGATAATTATGCCGGCTATCTGCTCGATTGCACGTATTACATACGGCAACCGGAAGCATAATAATAAAGCCCGACGAAGCTTAATTTGAACCGCGTCTTTCGTGCAAGATAGGCCCTTTACCGCGCGTAGTGACATGCACTCCTACTGTGCCAGAGGAACGACAGCGGGTCTGCCGCCCAGGATACATGAATCGTAGAGGTATCCTGCGATGGTTAACTCACCCCTAAACTCAAGCACGAGGGAAACGACGCAAGGACTGCGGTAAATCATCTCAATCAGGAAGCCAAGCAAACCAGGCTGTCCCAAAAGGGAATGGAAAGTCGAAACTATTGCCATTGCCGGCCTTTGGTGCAAGGATCGACCGTCGTGCAAGATTCAGGGGGTGGGCCGAGGAGGTTCTCGGAATGCATTCTCTTGTGACTATGCCGGGATATTTTGTTTCTTATTTGCTTTCTAAGGCTGCTCCTGCTTCTGCAGTGCCATTGGCAGTATTCAAAGTATCCTGCCCTTCATCATTATCGTGTTGTCGTAGTCCGGGTATCCCCTATTGATCGGCGAGCCCGCTGTATAAACTCAACGCCGCCCGAAAAAATAACATTAAGCAACCTAAGCAAATCAGAAGCAAAGACCGCGACTGTGGCGAATCTTCTGCTGCCGACAATTCCCCGGGTATCACAGTATTCCAAAAGGGTTAAGGAAAGAAAAGGGTAATATCCGGAGGCCATCGAGCACAAAAGAACGCTCTGCCTGGAGCCCGGGCCAACATTTCCAACAACAATCACGCAAGACCCTTCGAAGGTTCAAGGTTCAAACGAGGCAATGCCGGGCGAGATAACGATCAACCATTGCGCACGGGGACGGCTTGTCGTTCCTCCAGATGTTCAGCTTCCGAATATCCCACTTGGAGAGGAAAATCATGACGATTCCATTCAGTATCATACACATGTCTACACTCATTACTCGTACTCGTACACCAGTATACAGCGATTCTTCCCCAGCTGTCGAGCGTCCGTGTTTTGGTTGTGGTCGGTTTTGTCTACGCAAAGACCCCATGGTCAAGTCGCTAGGGGCTATCATGGCGGGGAGAGAGATAATCATGACGCTCTCATATGATTGACAGAGCCTGCTGGTACTGTTCAAGGCCGTTAGTGTCGCGGACGAATGGTATACAAGAGAGAACAAGGGCAAAGGAGGAGAGAAAAAGGTGTCTGAAGGCAGAGAACGTACCGTATCGTCGCGATGCCAGCAATCATTACATGGTGCTCAAGTCCCGCAAATGATAATGACAGGTGCCAGTTAGCCCTCTGTACGCGTACTCCAATCTTGCGTTGGATTGGACACCCTTGATGGTCTTGTCGATGCCATGCTATGCTCAATTCGGTTCATCTGAGATCGTCACCAGTGAAACTGTGGAATGCAAGTCGAGACCAGATAAAGTGTCTCAATGAATGAAAAAACGAGACAGAAATGCTCAGCACATTGGAGTCCTTCAAACAATCCACTTCCAAAGCATCCTCAAAAGCTGCTGTCGATGAATCGGTTTCGCCAAATAATCATTCATCCCGTTTGCCAAATACGTCTCCGCATCGCCCTTCAGTGCATTCCCAGTAAGTGCGATAATAGGCACATCAATGTGCAATTCTCGAATTCGCGATGTCGCCTCTAACCCGCTCAACACCGGCATACTAACATCCATCAACACCACGTCATACGACAACGGACGCTGCTTGACCATCCGCACCGCCTGCGCCCCGTCCCATGCAACATCGACGCGTTCAAATCCCACACTGTTGAGAAGTTTGCGCATCACCATTTGGTTCACCATGTTGTCTTCGACGAGAAGAATGTGTTTCTGGGGTGCGATTTTGCGAATCTCCTCAGTCGGGTCGAAAGTTTCTTCGGAGGCGAGGCCGGCTGCTCGGGCTGAGTCCACCTCGTCCGTACGATTCATTCGCGCTGTCACCCAGAAGATACTTCCACGGCCGTCTGGGTTTGGTCTGAATCCAACCGTCCCGTTCATCAACTCGGCCAGGCCTTTGCAAATCGAAAGACCCAGTCCTGTCCCTTGGTACTTCTTGGTGCAGGAGTCTGCGAATCGTGTGAAGGGGGTGAAGAGGGTATTGATGGAGTCGGCCGGAACCCCGATACCGGTGTCGATGACTTCTGTCAAGATGTTGTAGGCGTCTCGCTTTTCCTCGTCGACGGAAAATGACGTGTGAATCTTGACGCTGCCTTGCTCGGTGAATTTGACTGCATTCCCAACGAGATTCTGCAGTACCTGCCGGAATCGAAGCGGGTCGCCTTTGAGATACTGGGGGAAGTCGTCCGGAAGATCGCTGATCAATTCAACTCCCGGCTTGAGAAGCGGGTTGCAGTTTCGCACAACGGCGTCGATGATCGTTCGGGCATTGACGATATCCGAGTGCAATGAAAAGGCCCCGGATGACAGTTTGGAGTAGTCCAGAACATCGTTGATTACCTGCAGCAGAATGGAGGTCGAATCTTCAATGATAGATGCATACTCTTGCTGCTGTTGGTTGAGCTCGGTGCTCATCAACATGGTCAGAGCCAGCAACATGCCGTTCATCGGGGTACGTATTTCGTGGCTCATGTTGGCCAAAAAGTCGCTTTTCAGTTTCGACGATTCCTCAAACGCCGCTATCAGACGGGCCTCAGCGGCTTTGCGCTCAGTCAAATCCCGGGTGACCTTCGCGAAACCGACATGATGTCCAAATTGGTGGATAGGCGTCACGAGGACGTTGGCCCAGAATCGCGATCCGTCGCGACGATACCGCCAGCCTTCATCTTCCACCTTGCCATCGCGCAGACAGACCTCGAGTTCTTTTTCGGGCTTCTGTCGGATACAATCCTCGTCGCTGTAGAAGATGGAGAAATGCCGACCGATGATTTCATCCGCTGAGTATCCATTCAACACGGTGGCGCCAGAGTTCCAGGTCGTAATGTTCCCGCGCGTATCGAGCATGAAGATGGCGTAGTCTTTGACGGTGTCCAGCAACGTCCGGTAGGATTCATTAATGTAAGTCTGCTTGCTGCATGCGCGGGATTCCGCGTGTTCGGTAGTGGCATTCTGAATCTCGAGGACCATGTAGATTAGTTCCGGACCGTCGAAAATCGGTATTAATCGTAGGGAGAAGTAGGAATTTGTATCAGGGAGATGGATGCCGCCAATTGTCTGGACGTCGCGGCTGGTAACAGCCGCTTGCAAGGCGCCGCTGAGGGTCACAATGTCGGGGGAGGGTATGGCGTATGACGAGATCTCGTAGATACACTTGTCCAGCAGCGCGTCTCTGCACTTCTGGAAAATTTCAAGATGGCTGTTGGATACCTCGACCACTCGTAGGGAAGCGTCGAGAAGGATGGTCGGAATGGGAGTTAAGCGGTATATTCGAGCCAGAGGATCATCGCGCCGGCGCGTAAGACACTCGTGTGTGCGTGAGCTGTAGTCCTTCTCATGTTGTTCTCGATGTGCTTCTTCATAGTCCTCTTCGTGCCGTTTCCCAAGATATAGATCCTCCTCCGGGGGCGGAGTCGCCATTGCGACGGTGACAGGTTCACGATTCCCGATTGTGAGTCGAAGGAGTTGATTATTAGGAACCATCGCGAACCGGTCGTCGTGCGTCGACACAGTAATGATGGTTCAATTTCCATGCGCGAGTAGTATTCGAAAGCGAGTGTTCGGAAACAGTGATGCAAGTAAAAAGTGAGGCGAGGATGATTTCAATTAGATATTATTAAGAAGAAAAGAAAAGAGACAGAAAAAAAAAAAGAAAAAAAGCGCACCAGTCCAGCTCAGCGCATTCAGCCAACAGCGAAAGACCGCAAGAATGACTACACTTTTTGACTTCAGATCGACACCAGCCAGCGTTAGTGGACGGTATAAAATACCGACGGCTGCGGGGGACGCGTGCACCGAAAATTCCAAGGATTTTCTAGTGCTTTTCAGCGACTCAGGAGAAGTAGAACCATGGTACTCGGTAGACAGAGGTGCGGAGGTGCTTGGTTTTCAAGAACCAGGGAACGGAAAGCAAACAATGGCGCGTCGTTTAAAGGAATATTAAGCTGTATTAAAAGGGATATAGGGAGGAATCTCGGTCATTTGACAGAAGCCGAATGGAAGCCGTGGAAGACGCATGAGACGAAGGAGTGGGAACTGACGGAACCTGATACACCAGCGGTCGGAGGAAAATAACTGGAATCCAGGTGGAAAAGGCGTCGACGTAAGAATCCAATCATTCCCCACCGATCCTTGAGAGAAAATGACGATGCGGCCGGTATATGTACTCCAATCTTGCGGTCAGATTGGACATTCTTCACGATCGGGACGATGTCATGCTGCATAGAAGCCTCGCACCTGTCTGACGGGGTGGACACATTCGGAATCCATGCTATTCGTCCAGTACCGGCGACCTCCCAGCACCCTAGCAAACGAGCACAGTACAACAGTATGAAGGTCGTCCGTACACGGTCACACGTACAGTGGGATGCGGCTGGGATGACTGGATTGGTCTGTAGGCATCGTTAGCAGCGGCAAAAGCAATAATAATCAGGATAATAACACACTAACTATGCAGTTGTGAGCAGCACACTGAGAACTGTCGATCTGGAATCCAAGAGGAAGGCCCCTAGAAACGATCGTCGTCGGAGAGATCCGCGAGTCGTTATAGTCAACAGGGGGTATTGAGGCAGTATTCTGTGTTTTACTCAGGGATCAAAAGTATTTATTCTGAGTAGAAGGGGAAGGGGTTGTGTTGATTGTGTATAGTCGTGTGTAGTTGTGTGTAGTTGTGTAGTTGTCATTGAAGTTGTTGGTTGTGTGATAAAGATATCTGCCTAAGGCATCATAATTTATACATAAAGGAGTATTGTAGAATGAAATAGAATAGTAGAATAATATTGAATCATAGAATATGGTATCATATCGTAACTCGCTCATCCAAACTCCTCAAAATAAAAATCACAGAATCACATTCTCCCGTTCGGCCCTCTCAACCATCTTGGACAGAGCATCGGCCACTCCATACGAGAATGCATATCCACCACCACCAAATCCATACGCGGACAGGATAGTGCGCTGTCCGACCTTCTCGCAGTCTAACCGGAAACCACCCTGTCTCGAAGGACGGATGCCAATGATGTGGCTGATGCTGTCTTCCGGAGGATTCTCTGGTACAATTTCGGGTGCCAGGATGTGAGCGCGGGAGATTTCGTCTTGGGCAATTGCCATATCGACTTCGGGGGAGCTAAAACGTGTTAGCAATGAAACATTATCACGGCTTAAAGAGACATACAGATTGTCCTGCTGTTTGACACCCCCAAGGACAACACCCTTGGACATCGGACGGGGAATCACATATGTATATTGCTTGCCATTCCGGAAATACATCATATGGCACTTGTCGGTCTTGTAGAACACATTCTGACCGCGTTCGGGAAAGCACTTGTCGTCCTTGACGTCGTCCAACTCTTTACTCCCAATGCCACTGGCGTTGATGAAGATGCTGGATTCGGGGAACATTTGGTACAGGTCTTGCAAGGAGTTGACCTTCTTGCGAATGAACTGCCCTCCACGTTCCGTGATTTGCTTTCCGAGATAGGGCATGTGTAATGTTGGATCGGTGACGAGGGTATCGTAGGCCCAACCGCAGTTGAAATGCGAGGGGAATTCGTCTTTTTTGAGATGACGGAACTACACTTGTTAGTATCTGGAATATCCGACTATCCAAGACTCATACCTTGGACACAACATGCTGCCCCCATAACGAAGAATTCTCCGGCGGAGCCTGCTCGAGGAGTTCCCGTGTATCAACTATACACACCCCCGATGTCGGATCCTCCTGGGCCATCTTCAGCAAGTGGCGATGAGTAACAGCCTGGAAGTATCGCTGCTCCGGACTGATACCCCCGGCGGCATGCCATGCTGCACCAGCCCAAGCCGAAGCATAATGGATGTTCTGGTCTCCTGGGAGATACTCCGCCACTAGAACCACGGGGAACCCGTTCAACAACAACTGCCGGGCAGTGGTACACCCGATGATACCAGCCCCAAGAATGACAATAGGGCGCTGGGCAAAGGGGAGGGAAGGAGTATGCTCGAGATGCGACTCGCCCATGATGCGCTTTCTCTGGTTTAGTGTTCAAATTCTGGAAGCCGGGGAGAACCAGATTTTATAACTTGATCAACGAGTCATCTAGAGGCAAACTCGGATGCGGCCAACGGCTCAACCCGCTCTCTACCGATCTCTGACACGGACATAGAAGAGTTTGGCATGAGGGCTGGACGATCGGGATACTCTCTAACAGCGGAAGATTCGTGTTCTCGTCTGTTGTTGGATGTGGCTTACTGTGCAGCCGGAGGATATACACCAATCTTGTCGGAGAGAAGCGCCCAGATCCGACGGTCGGCATGAGCCGCGACAGTGGCAGAGGAGTCGTCAGCTTGATATGCTTGAATATCGCTTGAAGCCGACGAGTATATGTACGGAGTACAGATGTAAGAGTAGGTAGGGGGTTGCTTGTACTTGTACGAGTATAGTGCCGAGGCATAGATATCATAGTCGTGTAGTAGTGTATGTACTTTGTAGGTAATTGCAAACTCTTGCGGAGTTGTACTTTGTCCAGACTCCTTTTGCCTCATCTTTCAAACTCACATTCGGGGCTAACACTTTGCATCAGCACTTGTACATACTAACATGCCCAGATATTGATGCACAGACAGACACTCAGACAGATACACAGCAATTACATATACAGGCACACGCACATACAAATACACGACACCGGCTCCAGCCGCCATGCCCGATGCCGACTCGCTGTCCGGTAAAGAAAAAAAACACCAGCACAGCGTGCAGGTGGGTTCATTCTTTTTTCCTATTCTAGAAACATTCGCTTTCGGTCTAGTATACGAGCTGCTGCCGCCTGTCATGCCTGACGTGCTGCCTGGCCGGGCACCCATTGGATCGCACTGCTTGCTCACACTGGCCGAAACGATATAGGACCCTCCCTACGAGGCCAACTCCTCCGAAATCGAAATCCTAAGCGATGGCGATGCCCGGCGCATTCTCCCCTACGAAGCGAGTGACTCTCCGTTTCCCGAGGTGCGCGCCGTCGTGCAGCCCGTCGATAATGTGACCCTTCCGGTGAACACCGTCCGCATGTGGACAATCGGTGTTATTTTTACCATTGTGCGTTGCCCGTCGCAATCGCGATCCGGTAGGACGGTAGGACAAGACAAAGCTAACAAAGAGAGACAGGTAGGAAGCGGTCTCAACCAGTTCTTCAGTCTGCGCCAACCCAGTGTCACCATCAGCGCGCTGGTCGCCCAACTCCTCGCCTTCCCCGTCGGCTGCGCATGGGCAAAATGGCTCCCCGTGGGCTGGTGGAATCCGGACCGACACTTCAACATCAAAGAGCATGCACTGATCACGATCATGGCCAACGTGTCGTTCGGCTCGGCTGCCGCGACGCAGGTCATCGAGGCAATGGTCAAGTTCTACAATTTCCCGTCGCAGGGCGGGTTCGAGATCCTGCTGTGCATCACGACGCAGCTGTTCGGGTTTGGATTGGCGGGGATGGCGGCGCGGTGGCTCGTTGGGCCCGCGACGATGATCTGGCCGCAGGTGTTGTCTAATGCGGCGCTGCTGCAGACGCTGCATTCCAAGGCGAACACACTAGCGGATGGGTGGCGTATCTCGCGGCTGCGGTTTTTCCTGATTGTCTTTATCGTGGGAGGGGTATGGTACTTTGCGCCGGGGTATCTCTTCACCGGGCTGAGCACGTTTAGCTTCATCTGCTGGATCGTGCCGAACAATGTGGTTGTCAACCAGCTGTTCGGCCAGCAGACTGGGCTGGGCATGTCCGTGTTGACATTCGACTGGGCGCAGGTGGTCTACGCGAACCAGAGCCCGCTCCTGGTACCCTTCTGGGCCGGGTTGAACGTGATGGGCTCGTTCGCGCTGTTCTTCTGGCTCATCTGCCCGATCCTCTACTACACCAACACTTGGTACTCGGCGTATCTGCCGATGCTCAACTCAAACACGTTCGACAACACCGGCAACTCGTACAATACGAGCCGCGTGATGACCCACTCCGGCACAATCGACCAAGAAGCCTACCGGAATTACTCCCCCATGTTCCTCCCAGCCGGCTACGCATTGACATACGGCGTTGCATTCGCCAACCTAACCGGCATCTTCGTGCACATCGCCCTGTACCACGGCAAAGACCTCTGGGATCAATGGCGCGGCCGCAACAAGAAAGACATTCACGCGCGGCTAATCGCCGCCTACCGCGACGTGCCGTGGTGGTGGTTCGTCGCGATCACAATCCTCATGTTCGTGCTGTCCATCGTGACCAACGAAGTCTGGCACACGGGTCTCCCCGCCTGGGCCGTGGTGGTCGCCTACGTGCTCCCCATGCTCTACATCGTCCCCGTGGGGATCATCAAAGCAGTAACCAACATCAGCAGCAACCAGCTCAACCTCCTGACCGAGTTCATCGGCGGCTACGCGTTCCTCGGCCGGCCGGTCGCCAACATGGCATTTAAATTCTACGGCTACGTCGCCGTCTCGCAGGGGCTGGAGTTCATGGCTGACATGAAACTAGGGCATTACCTACACATCGCGCCGCGGACGGTGTTCCTGACGCAAGGCCTGGCAACGCTCATCGGTGCGGTGGTGCAGTGCGGCGTGACGGTGTTCATGATCACCCGCATCGACGGCGTGTGCACGTCCGACGCCTCGGGTGGGTTCACCTGTCCGCACGGGCGAGTAACATACTCGTCCTCATTGATCTGGGGGGCGCTCGGTCCCGGGCGGAACTTCTCGCCTGGCCAGATCTACGGGAATCTGCTATGGTTTTTCCTCGTTGGGCCGGTGGTTGTTGTCATCACGTATTTGCTTGGGCGGAAGTGGAAGAGTCTCAACTACCTCTCTTGGCCCGTGGCGTTCGGGGCGATGAGTCTTGTTCCGCCGGCGACGGGGATTAGCTTTTCGAGTTGGTGGCTGATTAATGTGATCTTTAATGGGTGGTTGAAGATGCGGAAGCCGGCTTGGTGGTCGAAGTATAGTATGTCCCCTTTGCTGCCTACTTTCCTGACTGGAGTTGCTAATAAAGTAGATTACGTGCTGTCAGCAGCTCTCGACTGTGGCGTTGCTGTCGCGACGGTTATCATCTTCTTCTGCATTACCCTGCCGGCCGGCTCGCTGAGTTGGTGGGGAAACACAGTGTACAGCAACACGGCCGATGGAAAGGGCACGCCGTGGAAGGGCCTACCTGAACGGGGGTTCTTTGGGCCGGAAGTCTGGCATTAACATAGCACCAAAAGCGTTGCTTGCATGTACATACAATAATGTAAATATCATAATCATACCTTGATTCCCGGGCACAAAACAGAACTAAGGAGGGTATCATAACTGCATGGTATATAAATAAAAAGTACACCAAACAAGTTTACAAAGTGTAGTACGTCGCCATCTCCTCCTGAAACCAATCATACGAATAAAACAACTGCTCTGCCAGTTGCGGATCAATTACGGTATTCCCTGTTCCATCCACCAAGAGTACATCATCCAGTACCGGTGCTAACGGCACTGTCGATGGCGGTGGTGCTAATGGTACGGTCAACCGTGGCGGCGGAGGCGTTGGTGCTGCTTGTAGTTGGTAATGTTGCTGCTGCACCGCCTGTTGTTGCTGGTGTTGTTGTACCTGCTGCTGCTGTTGCTGATACGCAATCTGGCTGAAAATCATCGTGCTCTGGTGTCGAAACGTCTCCGCCAATCTGTCTACTCCAGGCCGTCGCTTGCCAAATTGCTCGAGCAAAACAATCACCGCTTGAATTGCGCGACGCATCATCTGCTCATCTGGCTGCCATAACGGCGGTTGGCCTTGTCGGAACGCGCGCGAGTTCTGCTCGAGGCCCCACAGAATGGTAATTCCCGCAAAGTAGAGCTGGCTCAGCGTCAACCAGATCCACTTGATCTTGCCCACCGAATAGCTATCCCAGTATGACCGGATCACTTGTATGCTCGAATCGCCGCAGCTGATGATACTCGTTGCGTCGGACGTTGGATTGCGCGGGCTGGGTCGATACATCAACAGCAGGGTCGTGTAGTATAGGTAATCGTAGTAGCTGGTCGAGTATAAAAGGGCCGTGGGGTAGACTGGTGCTTGCATTCGCCATTCATCCACCTCATGACGAAAATGGCTCAGGGTCATGATAACTTCGTGCGTCGATGGAGGGGGTTGATTGTTGTACACTGCATTGTTAGAAACGTTCACTGATATGGGTCAAGGAGACGTACAATAGCGATAAATGCGCGAGAATATCCGTCGCAGTCGCACCACCTGCAGCGGAATCGTCATCGCACTGGCCCCAGGGGCCTCCGTCCAGTCATCATTGAATTCGCGAGGGAGATCAACGGTAATGTCCTCGTCTGCGATGCCCAAAGGTCGACCCAGAGTGACTGCAATAAGACGATCGAGATTGTACAAGCTCCAGAACGCCCGCTTTGACATTTCTTCTTCCACCACATTAGCCGACGGACGTGCCTTGTGTAATCCCAAGCTCGTGGCCAAACGCATTGTGCTTCCCAACACATGCCAAACACTTGGTCCCGTGGTCGCAAACAGGGTGTACAGCGCAAGGCTCAACAACGCTCGCACAGCAGGTAGATCTTCGTTCTGCAACGCCAACGGCAGCGTTTCCTGGCTGGCCCGATAAAATTCGGCCGTCTGCGTATCGTCTGCAGACTTGATCAACAGCGCGATCGCGATCGTAATGTGATATGAGTAGTGAAACTCTGGCGACGGCACCTCGCCGCTGTAGAGCCGTCGCAACTGGCTCAGAAATTCCACACGATGCAGAAACGGATACTGGTATCCCATGCTATCAAAGTAGTTACCCGCCACCTTTTCTGCTTCCTCCAACGAGGGGAGCTTGAGCACCCGCGGGGAGGACGCCAGAGGCCGCGCGACTGATGGCCGTCGGTGCTCCAGCTGGTCGCGAAAGATCTCACCCACGTTGGGCAGCCCCGTACCAAGCGACTCCGACACCGTTGGCCCTCCTGTCGACGACCCCTCGGCTGCACTGGGTGTATGTGTTGTAGACGGACTCGACACGGACGCCCCCGCGGTCGCAGGTCGCGTATCCCCCGTGGCCACCATGGCAGGCACCTGGTACCACCAGTCGGGATCCCCCTCACCATCCACAGAGCTGCCGGTGGCCAGTTCCGCGGCGGTGATACCCGTCTTGCGGCGCACGATGTCCTCCAGCCATTGCACGCGTTTCTGCAGGTTCTCCAGCTGATCGCGGGGCACGGACGCATTGGCGACCTGGGGACCGGGAGGGGGAATGGTGCAACGGACACCAGCCCGGGTACAGGCTGAGCAGTTCGGGTAACGAAAGTCGCATTTCTTCTTTCGTTTGCGACAGAAATCGCAGGCGGTTGAGACGCGTTTGCTGCGGGCTACCGACGCGGCGGACACGGACGAGGACGGGCTCTGGTGGTAAGAAGTAATCGGGACATTCTGTGTAGTGGTGGTGGTATTCGCAGGAGGATCGGGAATGAGGCTGCTGCTACCACGGACCAATTCGGGAAGCGGTTGTTGGTCAGCCAGCGGGTGGGAGGACGGGGGAAGAGGATTGGCCGGACTGGCAGAGGGAGGGGGAGGGGGACGCGGAAGCGAACTGGCGATGTTGTCCAAGCGAAACTTGCCCAGCTGCTCGCGGAAGTCCTTGTCGTTGCCGGTGGTGCTGCTGCTCATCTTGCTGGTGGAGGAGGGCGGCTCCAACCGCAGTCCATTACGGTTCTGTCCACGAGTGCCGAGAATCAATTATTGAATCCCAAAAGAGTAATGGTGAACTGTATATGGAGTAGGAAGAGAAGAGCTCGAGAGAGTAGTGGTAATGTAAAGACGAAGTGAAGTCTGAGCCTGGGAGAAGGTTCTCGGTTAGGCTTAGTGCGTGCCGATCGGATCTTTCCTCTTTTGGGCCATTTGAGGCTATTCATCTTGATCCTAGTATATATACTGCTGAGACCTTGTGCAAACAGGACGGCTTTGAACTGGTATAGGAACGCTTCTGGAACATTCACTGGTCGTACTTATTAGGTCATTCCCTTGTCTCTGTCCTCTTTGTATACACTCTTCATCTACTTGTATTTATATACCCTCTACAGTACATATATCGTCAGCGTATCTCAAGCCTGGAAGGCAAGACGGTCCTTAAAAAACAAGTAAGCATGACTTTCTTGACCTTGTTTCCATGATTCTAACAGTACCGCAGCAGTCGGTCTGAGATACGTGCTGCTCATATACGACAATTGTTATGTCGGTCGCAGTCACTCCGTCAACTCAATGAGAACTAACATCTATAAACCTGTGTGCAGAACACCTCACGCCGGAACGATCTCTTGCGGCGCCGAGTTAAGACCTTGATAACGACGATCCTGAAACGGAGGATGAGGAGGAGAGCTCGGTGCAGGAGCGAGGGACCTCGGGCTGCAAGGAGTTTAGGGTGTTCTTGGTCTCATGTTGATTATCTGTGGGTTGGATTCAGTCCGCCTAAGAGATAGACTCCGAGGCCCAAGAATCTGTTTGGGATGGGACTGGAAAGCAGGAGTCCGTATGGACCGTTCCTCTCGGCTCAGTCAAAACTCGCCAGCGGAGGGCTCCTTGCTCCGTTTTATAAATTGCGGTCAACACATGACGCCAACGTCTATATATTAGCAACCAACCAGACACCTACCTATCCCTGATATCCTGCATGGCTGCACACTACCAACAGCGTCTACTATGTCAGCAGTCCATGTTGATAGCAGACTGGCGAGATAGTCACACCCGGGACTATCATCAAGCTCGAAACCGATGACCCCATCCGCTGACCGATTTCAAATTGAGATACTTAGTCTACAATAGGTGATTCAAGCTATGAGCTGATCGCTAAAGTTGAAGACCACCATTCTACTGACTACAAGCCTGTTGTCTGGTATTTCAGAGATCCACGGGAGGATCCATACATAGTTTTTGCTGCTTTGGTCGTGGAATTACGGTCTTTGTGACATGAAAGCAGATCATCAAGCTTAGGCGTGTTTGCCATGTTTGCTCTTTGAGGTGGTTGAAGGGTGTTGGTGAGATTGGAGGTGAGCTGCTTTTTGACTGTCGGTGCAAAGCAGTGGTTGATGGGAAATGTCGTCACCATCGAGCTTAACTCTAGATAGGCAAAAAAAAAAAAAAAGAAGCTGCAGTATTGCTCAAGAGTGACTATACATATTGGACCCTTTAATCCTGTTCCTCGTTCTCTGAGTTCCCCTTCGTCTGGTCATCATAAGCGGGTGGGTAAGCCACCTTGTACACAGAGTACCATGGTCGCTGGAAGAGATTATCCAAGTCTTCGAGCGACCTCCCTGTGGTATCCTATTGATGGTTAACGTGCAATTCACCCGACTTTTCATGGAATGGAAACTTACCGGCATAGCAAAGTACACATAAACAAACGATATCAAGCAGATCGACGCAAAAAACGCAAACGCGCCCCATTTCTGCGTCCCAGCTAAAAGACTAGGCATTGCACGCGAACAAGCAAAATAAAACGCCCAATGAAAGGCCATCGATATGGAAACGTTCAACGACCGGATTCGAACTGGAAACACTTCCGACCCGACCAAGTAGGGGATGCTAAACCAGCCGATGCTCCATGCTACTGCGTGGAGGAAAATAGCCACGATGGCGGCGACTGACGCTCTTGAGGCGCTGCGTGTTGCCTCGATTTCAGCAATGGCCATGTCCTTAGTGACGCCCAGATAGGCACCAACGAATATCAGGGTTGCTAATTGGAGGCTGATCCCGGTGAGTAGAGATTGTCTTCGGCCGATAATGTCCACAATGAATAGAGCAAAGGCCAGTGTGCTGACGAATTTCACTACGCCGTATATTCCAGTAGCCAGAAACGTGGATTCGTCGCCGCTAATACCTAGATACCCAAAGATGGTTGGCGAGTATTGCGTGATGGCATTAGCTCCGGACCATTGCGAGAAAATCGTAGCCATGAAGATCAGGAAGAATCGACGACGATTCTCAACGGGAACAAAGGTTTCTTTCAGAAGATCCCACATGGTTGCGTCGCTGACTGCCTCCATCTCGTGCAATATCTGGGCGTCCATGCCCGCCAGTTCAGCTTGAATCGCTGAGTGATCGTGCGGTAAGCGTCGCAGTTTGGACATGGTCATAGTTGCTTCTTCTCGTTTGCCTTTAGATAGTAACCAGCGAGGGGACTCTGAGCATAAAAAGCTTCCAAAGCCCCAGGTGACTGCAGGAGCAAGTTGGAGCAGTGTAGGAAGCATCCATTGCTTGTCAATCCCGGCATATTGTCGGGTGATCCCGTAGTTTATGAAGAAACCCAATACTACGCCTAGCTGCTGACAGGATGCATACAAAAGTGTAAGGAGTCCACGTATCGCTCTAGGCGAGATCTATGAGAGGGCTATGTAAGTATGAGGATCTCAGAAGAGTGAGTGAATTAATACCTCTGTGATATATACCGGCGGTACGATCGTCAAAGGTCCCATACCAAGGCCCGAGATGAAACGGGATGCATAAAGGCCGGAGAGGCTCCCATTGCATAGGCCTTGGCCTAGGATTCCGGCTATGTATATGACGGTCGCTATCCGGAGTGCCCATCGTCGACCGAACCTGTCGTTGATGGGAGAGCACTGTGTAAGATGGATTAATATGCATCTTGCAACAACCAGGAGAAAAAAATTGACTCACTCCAAGGCATCCAAAGACAGCACCAGCAGTCGATATGGATACAAGCCATCCTTTTGTATTGGCATATTCATCCTCCGTTTGGCTGCCAAGTCCAAATTTGGCCATGAAATATGATTGTGTGACTATCGAGGCAATATTTCCTATCAAAACCAGTTAGACGCAATCGTTGTGTTGGTTTTGTCTCTCTCACCCTCGTCAAATCCTTTCGATACCCCGGACAGCGCAAAGATACATGTGCACATCAAAACATAGCCATTGAAGATGCCCTTGGGGGAGTTTTGGATAGCTTGCCTGGCCTCCCTGATACGTCCCATTCTGTCGTTGCCTGTAAAGCAATCTAAGTCTTGTTGTCTCTTGCCGTTCCGTACGATATATACTCATGCGTGTGTTGTTCCTACTCCGCAACACTTCCTTGCAGGTCACAAGCTCCCCGGAAATTTTCCGATGTATCCGTCCGATACGCTGTATATATTGCTATGAGCGTTCAATGCATGGGTCTTCAGTTCTCTATAGGACAACGGAGTATTGCATCATCGGAAGCGATGAATTTCTACCCCGTCCCCCCGGTCATCCAGGCGAAAATCTATGTCCGCATTCCAAACACCCTTCGATGCACCGGCCAACCAACGGAATGGCGTGGCGGATCGGCCGTCCCTACCTCTGAAATCTTCCTGGAGGGTCCAACATATGTTACCAATGGGGATCTCTACCTTGTTGATGTGCCATATGGCAGGATTCTCAAAGTGAACGTTGCAAGACAGGTAACGGAATGTGCGCGGTGGGATGGCGAGCCCAATGGTCTTGCCGTGAGGAAGGACGGATGTCTTGTGGTTGCGGACTATAAACAAGTACGTATGCCTTTCGTATATTGTGTCAATGTGCTACTAAATAGAGTATGTATAGGGACTCTTGCTCTTCAATCCATCCACAAACTCCATATCGCCTCTACTCACCCGCCGGAATCTCGAACGGTTCAAAGGTCCCAATGATTTGATTGTCTCATCTACACACGACGTCTACTTTACGGACCAAGGACAGACAGGGATGACAGAACAAACCGGATGCGTTTATCGGCTCTCGCCTACCGGCAAGCTTGACTGCCTGGTCTCCAACGGCATTTCTCCAAACGGACTAGCTCTCTCGCCGGATGAACGCTTTCTATATGTCGCCATGACCCGGTCCAACGCTGTATGGCGACTTCCTCTTCACGCAGATGGGACAACAACTAAGGCTGGATTATTCTTCCAGTCTTTTGGCTGTGCGGGGCCTGATGGATTGGCTGTTGATGAAGAGGGGAATCTATTCATATGTCATCCGAGTCTAGGTTCGGTGTTTGTTGTAGATGCAGACGGGATTCCGAAAGCAAGAATTGCGACCGCCCGAGGAGGAGGTAAAAACTTGACTAATTGTACTTTTGGAGGACCAGATGGCAAGACCTTGTTTATCACGGACAGTATGGAGGGAAATGTGCAATATGTGCAGTGGCATTGTAGGGGAGTTCCCGAAGCAAAGATGGCGAAAACTAAAACATGAAAGTTGTACCTAGCTCTGAACATATCACAAATTTGACAAGTAGCTATACAGATTGTCCACTGCAGCCATGGCGCTTGCCAATTGCGCTCGAGAAGTCGCTGCCCCGATGTGTGGCGTGCTAATCACATTCAAGTTCTTCCATAGTTCCCCATACTTCTCATGACTTGGAGGCTCTTGTTCATGGCAGTCAAGGCCTGCACCCCATAGCCGTCCCTCCGACAAAGCTTTTATAAGATCAGCCTCATTGACAATCCCACCCCGAGCGGCATTGATCAGGATAGCGTCCGGCTTCATAGTCAGAATCTGCCGGTAGGAAATCATGCCTCGCGTTTCTTGAGTCAAGGGTACATGAATCGAGAGCACATCAGCGCTGACAAGCACCTCGTCGGCGCTCCTTGCTCGAACATGTGGAATATGCGACCAAGCGTCGTCGGGCATATACGCATCGTAGGCAACAATCTCAGCATCAAACCCACCACGAAAGATCTCCGCTACCGTACGTCCAATGTTACCCATTCCAATAATTCCAACTGTCCTTTGATACAGTACCAGCCCATTACAGGTCTCCTTGGGCACAGGCTTGAACATCTGCCGGGTAGTGATTGATCGAATTCCCCTAGCAACAGACAAAGCCAGGGCAGCGACAAGCTCGGCAACGTCGCGTGCATTGGCGCCAGGCGTATTGAGAATCTTGATACCTCTCCTCTTACATGCATCTTGGTCAATCTTGTCGATACCAACACCGTGTTTGCCGATGGCGACGAGGTTTGGGCAGCTGGCGATGTCATCGGCCGTGATGTAGGAGCCTCGGATCAAGAGGGCTCGAGCATTTTGGCGCCAGTTCTTAAACTCTTCATCATGAGGTTGAATGAGGTTGAATAGATTTTTCGCATGTTCGATAGACCGAGTAGGGAAGCTGTCGAGGGCGTAGACCGTGGGCTTAGGGCTTGGAGCCAACCGGGCGACCGAGCGGGGTACTTCGACGACTCCGAGCGCCATACTTGCAGATTCTCAAGTTCTGACATAAAAAATCGACTGTATTCCAACAAGAGTTCACATAATTAGAAGACTGACTTGGTACTACATATAGAGTCTATCGGACCGGATTCCGTCCGACGGATTCCCGGCTCCGGAACCCTACGTCTCCGCACATCGTCGGCAAAACTCCTCGATGGTATCTTGTATTGCATCTGGTATAATATCCGGGAGATCTTCGAGTATCTGTCTCAAAGTCAGTAATGGGATGGAAACGGATTGCTATTGATCCCACCTGGTCACTTGATGTCCCATGAGAAGCCACGGTCGACATAGCCCAAAGAACCCTAGGAAGTACCTTGAATGACGAGAAGCGTCCACCTACACTTGTCAACAAACCAGTGCATTTCGATATTATTCTTTGGTCTTCGGAGTTTCCTGCCAGCAATGACGCTGATGGAACACAGATGGTGAGCACTCCCGCGGCGAATAAGTCCAAGCCGTCGACGAAGGATCCAGCAAACTCGTTTTGCTCGAAGCGACGGTATTCCTTATTTATATATGCTTGACAAATTTCTGAGGACTCCTGGTTAATTTTCTGAGTTTTTCCTATCACTCTAGCACAAGATGCTGTGCGGCGACTGAGCTGTACGATCTGAATCAGGGCTCTGCATGTGAGTTGCATGACGGGTGTTGGCAAGTCAATGCTTGAATGAACATGGCTCATGAAAGATTTTTCAGTGTATTTCCAATAGCACAGATTACCATAATGAAAAGCCGACGGCTCAGACGAAGACGCTCGCATGCTCGACATCAGCCTGGCGTGCATGATCATATGACAGCCAAAGTCGAAGTTCACGGACGTTTGCGAATCCCGAATTGGAAACTGTTCTAAGTTGAGATAATGCTTGGCATATAAGAGAATGGAGTCTTACGTTAAGTGAAATGTCATCGTCTTGAACATTGAACGGCCGATCCAACACGCAACCTACCGTACTGTACGACTGTCAACCCCTCCTCTAACTGTGGTAATAATTGCATGCACTAACCGATCGAGTGTGTAAAGACTCCAGAAGAAATTCCGTCTGTTGTCAGATTCTTCCGACGATATCCCAGTGTCATGATGTTTCTCCCTATGGAGTCGAAGGGATATCGACTTTTTCACTGCCAAACCAAGGAGATGCCACGTCGATCCCCCGGAAGGGCTGTACATAGAATAAATAATCACCAGAAAGATGCAGCGAAGAATCTTCAAACTATCATTGTCCTCCATAATGATGTTGAAGCTTTCCATTGCTGCGCCATGCAAAGAGTTTGCAAATAGCTCAATACCAGGCTCAGAAGTAAGCATCATTGCAATGGCTACTACCATATAAACATTGAAATTTCGATATGGAGTATCAGCATTTTCAGTACCCCCACCTTCGAAAAATGTATCAAAATATCGCCTCATCTCCAATGGATCAATGTGGAGAAATGTGCTACCTATGTGGTTCATAAAACTGTCGAGATATGGTGCAGCAAACACTTTGCTGAGCCGGCCAGCGGGTCCCATCATAGCCACAAGCTCTCGGCGATGATAAGACGGGAGCGAAGACTGAAACGGACTATCCCCAGAAACAGAAAGAGCAGCTCTAACCATGTTATTCATGGCTAATGCTTGAGGAAATCCCCGAGCCTCGCAGCGCGGCTCGGCCATAGCATTCCGGGAAAGGAATCCTATTTCTCCCATTGCAGCTTGTACTGACTGCTCTGTCATGCTAGTGTGACCCGTCTCTGGTGTATGAATAGGAACTTTTCGGTTTTCTGTATCAGTGGTTTCGATGTTCGACGAGCCTTGCAGTTCAATAGACGCCTCACTATCCAGACGTGCGCGCTGCCGCCGATGCTGTCCGTCTAGCTCGCCTACCTTTCTCTTGAGGGTTTCGACATAGCTTTGCATGTTAATCTACGTTCTTCTAATTATATAAATTGTATAAAGAAGCACTCACTTTGGCACAGCGGCATGGGAGAAACCGTTTCCCTCGTCCGGAGCGCGTCCGATAGATATCCGTCGAGGGCCACACTGGGCACCTGCTTCCACACAGGCTGTGCATGCTGGCAACAATTTATCACACTGCTCGCTGTCAATTTCAGCTTACCACATTCAGTCAGAGCGCACGGAGTTACTTTCTGTTTGCGTTTCCAGCACCTTTCACAGGCCTGGAGTCTCCGTCGTGCGGCAGAAGCAGTCCGACTGTCTGCCTCCATGTTTGTACAAGAACAATGATTCCAATGTAAATGGGAAAAAAGTTGCTATGTACGATGCCATATCATCGGGTTACAATACAGTACCTTCAAGAGGGCAACCGGGGATACTCCGAATGCGGGGAAATTCATTCCTTGGAGGGGCCATAGCCGTGAAGAGCACCGTCATAATGAATTTGATGGTTATAATCCGGGGAAGCCAAGCATTTGCACCCCGCATTTTGTCTTGTATAATGAATTTGTCATTGCACCCTAATGTTCAACCCTCGAGAGGAATACAAGGCAAGGCGGTTCATAAAAACGTTGATCTGGGCTCGCAGACAGCATGAACAGCGGCGGTAGGAAAGAGCAAGCACCCCGACTTCCTGCCTGTCAATCATGCTATACGAAAAAGGTGAAGGTTTGTCTCGCAACAACCATTTGAAATGATAGTGGGGTTACTAAGACGCTTTCACAGTGCGATAATGGTCGACCGAAGTGTACTCCATGCACGAAAAACAGCTATTCCTGTTACACAGTCAGTGTGGACGGCAGCGAGCCTGTTTCGAGAGAGTAAGCCATGATCATTGCGAGCTTGATGTATCTGGTTTGCTTATATCGTAAACAGGTACATATACCAACTAGAACAACGTGCTGAGAATACTCAGGCGGGATCAAGTCTCGAAGCACAAATGCCACATGACTTTCACTCCCCAGCGGTGATGAGGCAGTCATCAACAGTCAGAGAACGAAGAATTGGAAATGAGCTCGATACGTCTCCCAATGATACTGAAGGAACCGGTATTAGGTATGAGCGACGCTCTAGAAGACCCACGATAGACTATTAATGCTAAGACAACGGTATATCAGTTTCATGAGTCTGCTTTTCACCGATTTGAGATGGAGGGAGCAGAATCTAAAGTTACTCCAAAACCTGTCAAAGTCATCGGCAATTCTGGAAACATCGGTGCAGCCGAATTCCCTCCCAAGTGTCGAGGAAGCACGTGAGATGTTTGACTCCTAGTAAGTGGCTCAAAAGGTGCCTAAGACTTGCTCTAAATGAATGCTAAAGGCGAAAGTCTAAATGGGTCTCACGTTCAGAATCCATTTTTGCTCCGTCGGGATGTGCAACGGCTGTATCATTCTGTTTTTTCAGCGGACCGCTCGGCGCAACAGACACCCCGGCCGTCAGAATATGATATGTTTCGTGCGTTTATGATTCTCGCCATTGGGTCCATTCGCATGTACCGGTCCGGCACGCACAAGAATCACCCATATGGGTATTATCTTGCAGCGATGCAGCATCTGGATGGAACCACTTTTTCAAGGAGGATCGATGCCATACAAGATCTTTTATTGGTGGTGAGATTTGGTATCTATCACCACATCAGTACGAGGCCCATGAGTGAGGTATTTGCGATAATGGGCTAACATACGTCGTAGGTACATCAATATGGGAGCTTACGACTGTGTGCATTGGTATGTGCATCGAGCAGGGCCTGCATAAGAGCCCACGACGAAAAGTGAAAGGCAAGATTAGTTTCTTGCATGAGCAGTTGCAACGACGGGTGTTCTGGGAATGTTACATGATTGATAGATACAGTTCGGTTACCCTTGACCGTCCAGCCGCCGTCGCGGATGAGGACATTCATGTTTGCTTTCCAGCCGATGCGAATGACGAAGAGATCGACGCTGCAAATTCTTCCGGGGCATTTGCCGATTTAGACTCATTTTGTCAAGCCACTACCACAGGGTCTGCGCCGGAGAGTAATACTGAAATGTCCGTTTTCCTCCTGTGTCTGAGACTGCGTAAGATCACTTCTAAGATTCAGAAGAGATTCCGACAAAAGGTTGAACGCGCGACTGGAGCGACCAATCAAGTTTCGACAGATTCAATGACTACCAGTGGAAAGATACATGCAAGCTTAGATGAGCTATTGTCGGAGCTAGAGGAGTGGCGGCGCTCGGCACCAATGTTCACAAATCCACGGAGCCTCTACGAGACACAGGAATGGTATGATCTTCTTCTCATAAGGGAAAAGCTGCTCCTTGTACGCAAGGCAGTCGACCTTGTGCCAAAGCATAGCAACAATATACCACCGCAGGATTTGGTTTCACTTTGTCTGGAGTACTCGATCAGGACTATCACGCAGTTCTCTTCAATGTTTGAAAGGAAGCAGGTTACATACACCCGCAGTTATTTCCAGATGCTATTCACTGCCGGCTTATCGGTAATGTACTGCATATCGGTGATAACAAATAACGAGTCAGAGACGATAATGCATGCCGCGAAGGCATTGCAACAGGGAGAGAAAACATTGAAAGAGATGGGAAAGGATTTACCAGACGCGCTTCATTATGTAGCTGTCTATGAAGCATTACGTGTGAATGTGTTGGGGAAACTGAGCATTACTACTGAGCAATATCAAGCAGCTGCTGTCCACAATAGTGATCTTGACAGTCATGACATACCGGGTGTTGACCACCTTCAACAACAGCAGCATCTTGTTCACTCCTCAGATAGTTGGTACAGGTTGTCCAACGAACCTATGCTGGACGAGCAACAGCCCGTTTCTACATCTCTCATCCCGTGGGGCAACTTACTTGAGGATAGCACTTTCTGGGGTATGGAGTCTGGGCTGGGTGAATATGCGTACGGCGATCCAATGTTACTGTTTTCAAATATAACCGAAGACAATGGATGATATTCGCACATACCGTACATAGAATGCAGGTCTATTGGGCCGAAGACTGCTTCTGCAACCGCTCATCAATTTCCGCATATTCCTTGCTCATCTTCTTCAAGCCCGCCTGAATCATGGAAGCATCCTGACCACTCAAAGACCAGGTCGCTCCCATCTTAAACCATTTCTCTAGAATATCCAACCTGCTTCCAATTCCACCAATACCAACGGGCTTGTTAGCCCTGTTGGCAGCAGTAATAACCTTGCTCACAGCATCTTGGTAAAGCTCATTATCGTATTTTCCGGGGATCCCCAAGTCCGTACACAAATCATTCGACCCAACCAGTACTCCATCAACACCGTCCACCGCAAAAATCTCATCCGCAATATCCACCGCCCCAGGCGTCTCAATCATAGGAATAACCATAGTCTGTTCATTCAGGATCGCATTCTGAAGAATTGTTGGAACGTGCTGAAAATTCATCACCGGCTGGTTATTTGTGCAACCCCTGGTACCCAGTGGCGCAAACTTGGCATGCCTCACTATATCCTTCACTTCCTGAATCGTTTCAACATGAGGGACCACAACGGCCGCAGCTCCGGCATCTAGTATCCGACTGATGTGCCAGTGCAATTTGGATGGCGAGCGAACGACGGGGGAGACACCCGCGTAGTTGCAGGCGAGAATGAGCTGGGCTATGGTGCGTATATCGAGGGAGGAGTGCTCCATATCGATGAAGACGGCGTAGACGCCGGCCATCTTGCACATCATGGGGATTTCATTGCCCGTGATGAATTTTATGGACATGAGTGGTGTAATCTGGCCGTTGAGGATTCGAGTCCGGAAGGGGTTGTTGATATTGAGCGATGACTGCGGCTGTATGGTCCCCATGGCGCTAGTAAGTATTGCCCTTTCTGAAAGTCCAGAGTAGATCTAATAAGCTAAGATAGGCTAGCCATGATTATGAAGTTCCGGTTTTATATCCAAGCCTGGACTATGTTTCCGGAGAACTCCCGATAGATAGCCCTACAACAGAATATCCGATGGATTTTCTCCAGATGATATGAACGCTTGTCCGACACGAAGTGTTCAATCTGGGCTTGGATGCTCTCCTGCCGTTTTCAACATTACAGCAGAATTTACTTAGGACATATTCTGTCTTTACGGATATTTTCCGGTCATCGGACATGCCAAGTCGGACATGCTTGACAGCCATGTTAATCGGCAATCCGGGGGAGGGGTCATAGATCTGGGGTAGTTGATGATAATCCGGGGTAGAGGGGTCGATCTTTTCTCAAGTAAGATACGTATATAATGGGAGCAATATGCTTGAACCAAGACGATTTAGTGATTTCCCCAAACATCTGGAGACATGGCACGCCCGGAACGCAGCAAAGACTCGGATCTCGAAGCCTCTGAGAATGGATTGGAGAGAACAGAGAAACATCTTCGACAGTCTGATCAACTCTTAGCACTCTTCCCCATTCTCCAGGGGAAGAGCCCAGAGGAACTGCAGAGGTTGAATCGTACTGTGTTGCGCAAGCTAGACTGGCAGTTTCTTCCTTGCGTTACAATGATGCTTCTTATGAGGTGAGTATTATTCAGTTTCTGAATAGAACGACGGTTATGCTTATCGCTTATAGTTACTTGGATCGTATCAACGTCTCTAACGCCCGCCTCGCCGGTATGCAAAGTGACCTGCACATGTCGGATACTGTGTGGTCCGCTGGCATTTCTCTCTTTTATGTCGGCTACATCATCTCACAGGTACCAGCAAATGTCCTTATTGCGAGGGGGAAACCGAGTATTCTCTTCCCGTCCATCATGCTAGTCTGGTCTGCAGTAACGATCTGTATGCCAGCCCTATCATCAGGCTGGGCATTCTGTCTTTGTCGATTTCTGGTAGGCTTTGCTGAGGGGCCTTTCATTCCGGCTGTTTCGCTTCTCACTTCCTCTTGGTATACCAGGAAGGAGTCGCCATTGCGGATGGGTATTTGGCATGCGGGGAACATTATCTCTAACGTTTTCTCGAGCTTGCTTGCTGCAGCTATCCTCACAAACATGAACGGCATCGCAGACCTACGTGCATGGCAATGGTTTATCCTCCTGGAGGGTATTGTTAGTGTCTTGGTTGCTGTCACGGCCTTTTGGTTCATTCCCAACTTCCCCAATAATACGGGTCGTCGGTGGTTCACGGAGGAAGAGGCAGCTATGGCACAGTACAGGCAGGTTATCTCCGCAGGAGGAATCCTTGAAGATGACGAAGGGAATGGCAATGTGTGGAGTGGAGTGTTGCTTGCCATCAAAGATCCTTTTACAGCATTTTTTTCCGCAATTCACTTCTCACTCATCATTGCACAATCCTTTAAAGACTTCTTTCCGTCGGTAAGAACCCCGGTTTCTGTCAAGATTATTGCTAATACGCCTAGATTGTTGATACTCTCGGTTTTACTGAAGTCGTCACGTATCTCATCCAGGCTCCACCATATGTCATTGCTTATTTCGCGACTCTTGTCATTTCCTGGTCATCCGGGAGGACTCTCGAACATTGCTGGCATATTGTCGGGCCGATCCTGGTCTCTCTCGCTGGAGCAGTCCTTATGATCTCAACGCTTAACGTGGGTGCTCGATATTTGAGCCTGGTCCTCTTATGCACTGGGCCGTTTGTTGGTCTCAATGTAAGCATGCCCATTTTCTTCATAAGTAAACCGGAAGGATCTCACCGTCGCTCACACTCTCACTATTCAGATTCAGATATCATGGGAGACAACTGTGGTCCCACGACCAAGGACAAAGCGGGCGGCCCTGATAGCCATCGCAAATTGTGTCTCTTCAGTGTCACACTGGTTTACACCGTACTTCTTCCTTCGCTCACAAGAGCCTCGATACCAAACGGGTGGGGGAATAATCATTGCTGGGTGTGGATTGAGCATCATCTTCTGTATGGTCACCCGGTGCTGGTGTATTAGGAAAAACAAATTGTTAGATGAAGCAGAGGCAGAGACTGGCGAAGTGACGGATTGGAGGTATGCAACTTGATGTATGGTATCTATTTGCTCGGTCGCTCTTTTTCTTGATAACGGACAGGAGACAGAATCATCAAATACTAAATTCAGTTCATGTTGTATTATGAATTATCGTACTTATTTATACAGGTCTAAATGCAAACTCCAAACGCAACAATTATCCAACATATATACAACCCAAAGCTTAAAGCTCACCCAAGATAACATCAGCAGCCTTCTCAGCGACCATGTAGGTCGAAACAGCAGTGAAAGTACCGGGGATACGAGGGTAAACAGAGGCATCAACGACACGCAGACCAGAGACACCACGGACCTGGAACTTCGAGTTGAGCACGGCCATCGGGTCGTCATCAGTACCAATAGGGCAGGTGCACGAGGCGTGGTGACCCCAGGCACTGTCCTTGACGTAGTCCTGGATGTCTTCCTTGGAGGTGACATCCTTGCCGGGGAGAACCTCAGTGACCTCGACGGGCTGGCGGTCAAAGGCATCACGCGCCAGCTCGATAGCCTCGTAGAGAGCCTGGAGGTCGGCTTCATAGTCACCCACGCCAGTGTCGAAGTAGTTGAAGGTGATGTCTGGGACGTCGAGAGGGTCGGAAGAGCGGAGAGTGACGGTACCAGCGTGGTTACGCGGGTGAGCCTTGAGAATAGCCCAGGTGAACCAGTCGTGGTCAACAGTGGCGTTGATGCTGTAGTCAGGGAAGTAGCCACGGAAGTTGACGGGGCCACCGAAAGCGAAGATATCGAAGCTGTCATCGGCGGAAACACTGCTCTTGTAGAACATGGTAGCTGCGAGACCGGGAGAGGAGTAGATGCCGCGGTCACCGAGGACGGGAGATTCCCAGCGGTCGACACAGGGGTCATCACGGTCGTAGATGTTGAAAGTGCAGCCATCAAGGCAGCTGAAGTTCTTGGGAGAGTGGGCCTGGACGGAGATTTCGTAGTGGTCCTGCAGGTTGGTGCCGACACCGGGCAAGTCGGAGATGACGGGGATGTCGAACTTCTTCAGTTCCTTGGCAGGACCGACACCACTCAGCTTGAGCAGCTGAGGCGAGTTGTAAACACCACCAGCAACGATGACTTCACGCGATGCCTTGGCAGATCCGGGGGTACCTTTCGACGAGGTCTTGGAGGATCTGGGGCTGGCCTTGTAGAGATACTGGCCGTCCAGGAACTCAACGCCAGTGGCACGCGGAGGGTCCTCAGACTCGTCAAAAGTAACCTTGGTGACATGGCAGTTCATGCGGACATCGAGAGGGTACTTCTTGCTCCCGTCCTCGTTGGTGGCATCCCGAACAGCGACGATGAATTCACGAGCACCATTGCGGTGGGCGTCATCAGTCGAAATGGGGATTTGGTAGTATCCAGGCTCGGTGTCGCGAGTCTTCGTGTCCGCATTGGCATCGCCAGCCAGCAGAGTGCCGATGTTCATGATGTTGTCCGTAAGGTTGCCCAGAGCAAAAGCACCACCGGTGAGCATGCTCAACAGCTGAGGATCTTCCAGGACGATACTGAGCGGAGCGGTTTCGGTAGTGAGCCAGCCATCATCGCCATGGCCCTTGGCTCCAGGGAGAAGATAGTTATTCTTTTCCAAGCGGGTGAAGTACTTGCGCATGTTCTCAGGCGACCAGGAGTTGTCACCAGTCAAAGAGGCAATATATTCGAAGTCGGACTGGTGGGGATAGACAGCAATGAGGGCGTTGTGGGCGGTGCATCCTCCCAGAGTACCAGTGCGAGGGTACAAGGTTCCCTTCACCTTCGATCCCTCTGGTGGGTCAAGACCGGTATACTCCCCTCCGTCCGGGGTCTCGTAGGTGGTCTTGAAATCCCGAGCCTGACGCTCATCGTCGGCGTAGTGACGAGCGAAGAAGTTCCACGCCAAAGCCTCATCTTCAGACGATCTGGCCGAGTAGGCGGGGATGGAATAGTTCTGAGTCATTCCCTGATCATCACCAGCCTCAATCAGGAGAGTCTTGTGGCCGGCCAGAGCGAGACGAGCAGCCAAGGGACCGCCACCGGCTCCGGAACCGACAACAACATACTCATATCCCGTGAGGTTAGTGGCATGCGCCAAACCAACAGAGACGGCGGCAAGCCCAATAAGGCGTGAAAAAATCATGATGAATGGTGTCTAATCATTCTCCAGAATACAAGGGTTAACATGGCTTTTATAGCTATATATCGACGCCATTTGACCGTTGAATAATAAAAAGGATACCGCGGTTGAAGCACTTGAAGGACACAGAACACCGAGAGATCGACACGGGCTAATTTTCTTTTTTTCTCGGTCCGGCTGGGGTCCAGCGTTATACTATGTAAAGTTATCCGTACCGATATCCACAGGGTGTCGATTCATTCTGTTCTGGGGTGGGAGTGGAGACAACTAGTGGCTGTCAGGTATTGCATACCGCTGCCATGATTTCGCCTAAGGATTATGGAAGACACGAAGAATATATCCCGATAATCCGCCTTCCCCTGTCATCAGATCCAACCGCGACAACATCAAATAGTCATTTTTGTATCCCGGCAAGAGGGGAGGCTGGGATGGAATCCATGGAGGGCCTTCCCATCCGCAAGTGAGGGCGTTGTGAACGTGGACCCGACTCGATCGGCAGTAAATCTTGCGGCAGTATGTATCCACATCGGTACTTTAATTGCCTGATTTATATAGGGGAAGTTACTGTGCCTGATAGAGTTAGACTCCCGTTAGCTTGACAGCCAGCCAAGGCTTTGCGGAGACTTCTCGGAAGTCAAGTAGAGTCCCGCGAGACATGATATTTAGACAATAGAAATCCTGACAAGCAGTCTGTCTCTACAAGACCCGGTTCTGGAAGTAATATTTCATATGCGCACCAGCTTCGATCGCCCATTTTCACCGGATAGCAGTGCATATCACGGCTTTAGTCGTTAACATACGGCACTCTATCAACGCCTTCCCCACAAAAGAATGTAGTCCGGATAAAAGGAGCACTTGTGGATTGTTCTTCAGGGGGCGGGACGGGGAACCGGCATGCTGTAAATTTTTTCGAAGGCTCTGCACACCGTACTTGTTGCATTTAGCCTAATGTGGAAATTTGTGGATACTGCTAGGCGAGAGATACTCTGTACACAATCCTCAGATATTCTCGATAGAACGGTTCATCGGATGTTGTTGACTGCCACAACCCCTGAACCGTGCCAGCGCTATATCGCGCCCTTGTTTGTGCCTCAACTACCAGGAATGAACTTATCCACTTATGAAGAATCCCAGCCATTTGCTCCGTTGAACCGCCCATCTGCAAGTAACTCGACCCGCTGAGTGTAACAAGGTCGTCGATGTACAGGGATGCGGCAGAACAGAAGCTTCTCGGATTGTGCAGTTGACACTTCCACCGTGCGGAGCTGGAGACTCCCTCCTTGGTCTGGAAGTCGCATTAAAACACTATCGTGGGCCCGACGTGACGATACATTGATGGAGGCAGGGGCCAGTTGTTGTCATCGGAAGTATAGTCGTTTGCTAAGCTTGGTGTTTTTGTATCGTCGGTACCCTCACTGGGAAGAGGATATTGTCCGTGAGTTAACCGTAGAAGGTTGACCAGAGACAATATGTAAGGCTTGTCTGCTCTGGTAACAAGATCGAATTCGTTGATGATGTCCAAACATATTCCGGCGAAGCAGGGTATGGACACTGACATTGACACTACTGGTGGTGCTCCGAATGTGATGCAGGAAAAGCGGGCTAAATCTGGTTTATCGTCAGTTAGCAGGATTCAGCTGCATGATAAGCAGTAGTCTTCTTTACCTTGTGTCTCCAATGATAAACATCGAAGGAATAGTAATGAGGCTACTGCGCCTCCAGCAGAATGACCAACGAATAGCACATGACTACCGCCGTCCCTCTGCTTGGCATACTCGTAGATCTTACGCCGGACAATTTGATCCAAACTTATAGCGCTTTCCAAAAACCCAGAGTGAGCCTGTAGGGATGCATTAAGGGGGATGGATTCGGTTGAAACCGGGTAGTATTCTGCAGATTGGTTAGGGAATTATCCTGTGCCATTATGTCAAACTGTGCCAAACAACTTACAAAACGAAGTAGCATCCCGTGGTTGATTTTTGATATTCACTATATGATCTACCTGGCCTTTGGTACCGCGAATCGCGACAATCAGTACTGGCAGGAGAGTACTCGTTGAAGACGCGTCTCGCGGAGTAACACTAGTAAAGGTCACTGCCTTGACGGTTCCTCCAGCTGACGGTGTAATTATGTGGCCCTGAGTCAGAATACAATCTTAAAAATTATGCGACAATAGATGCGATGAGCGAGGCGGAGGATTGTATGCATCATGGGCACATTTCCAGGCAATAGATATCAACCGAGCTTGTTTCTGGTTGCTAAAACAGGTAATCAGTATTTGAAGTATAATTTATATGGACATAAGCTCATACCATGACCAGTCTGCGCATTGCTCTTCCTTTAGCTGGGAGTTATCGTATCCAGATGCTTCGTCGTCGAGTTTTTCGACGAGATCAATGCTAATTGTCTAAGAAATTCCACGATTCTCCGGTATACAACAACGTGCGTGTATGTTATTACAAGCTGCCGGTTAGTAGAATCCTGGATGCAATATCTAAGCCTTCAACGCTGATTGAAAAAAGGGTTTCTCGACATCGACAAATTAATCGAACATCGGCCGCCGTTGGAGGAATTGGAATTCTGGGCGAGGCCGGCAATTCCCCAGCGTATGTTGCTGTTTTCCTGTTGATAGATCCTGATCGAAGTGACTAACTAAATCCAGTAAATCTGTCACATTTCGAGGATGACTGGACACCGCAATTCGGTATGCTGGATTGCTCCAGGTGTCGCAGCGTCATCAGAGGCAGCATGTTCGTTCAAGCCAGTCCAAGTTCTACAAGGAATGTTTGCGAGAAGTGTTACCGACAGCAGTACCACGGCAATCCGCAGTATGGAAAAGCCTATAAGCATTGCATCCTCGCCGAGATCATTACCCCTTCAATAAGCCTAGAAATGTGTGAATGTGAGGGCATTTCGCAAGAGGATGAAGAAGGGGTTCCATACTTGTTCCCAGTCCCCAAAGGCCAACCACATGTTGATAATGATGAAGCTCGATGCAAATTGCTCAATCTGGGTCAACAGGTGGCCCTTGCAAAGTACTATGGCTTAATCAACATTGTTAAAAACCAACAGAACCAACCGAAGGGTTGTAAAAAACTTGCTTGAAAGCTCAGATTGCTACTCAATCTGGACCGGAAGGATCAAAACGGTGAGGATAACGAAACTATCGAAATAGCTGAAATGAAAAGGCTTCCCCTACAAGATGTGCCAAATAACGCTGCAGCCACTGAGGCTGCGGCCGATGAGGATATTCCACTGTTTTTTCGGCAGTTCATGCAGCAATATCCTTTTGGAAATGTTCACATGGCTCTTCGAGTCGGGTTTTTGGTTATTGAGAATGGAGTGGCACAGTAAGTCGCCCTTGTAAACAAGTAGCCCTTGGCTATGCTGACGCCATATCGTTTGTAGTACGAAAGGAGGAGTCTTGATCAGTCCTCGACAGCCACCGATATTCCACGAACGCTTCTCAATGGGTCGATCTCGTCAACGAAGCCTTGCAGTTGGTGGTGACTCAGAGAGATGTTTATGGCAGCAAAATCGCCCTGTGGGAAATCCAAGAAGATATAAAGCTATCATGAAACAAGTTATCGGAGTGCCGTTCACGGGGACTCTTTCCCAGTCCAACGGATCTGTCGAGGAGACCAAGATTATACAACGACTTATAGAAGCAAGCAAAATACCTCTCGATGACCCGGGTATGTCAGTCAGAGATAAGAAGAAGGTCATGGAGTCTGTGCTTGAGCCCGCAATGAATCTCCTCAAAACTCTGCTCCAAGAAAGGGTCAAAATCTATTTGAAAAGCATCGCAAAAAGACTACTCAACCCAAAGATCCCGCTCACATGGAGTGCCACGAGCAACAATTGTCAGATCTTCTGTAACTCTCTAATCGACATGGATCTATTCGAACCTCTTGCCAGCAGCGAAAGAGAGCTATACTTGATGAGCTTTGTCTGTCCGCAGGAAGGATACCTGCGAAATAAGGTGCACACCAAGTACGACGTTCCTAGTGGCCTGACTGAGGAATTCTCTTCGTTTCCACTTTGGTTGCCACGATGAGGCCGATGTCATCGATACATTACAAGAATATTGGTATGACTGGGGAGCATTCGGCGCTCCCCTGTACAAATACCAGGATCTCTTCCCTTGGGATTGCACCGAAGCATATGGGAGGAATCCTGTTAAATGTGGCAACTGCAATCTAGCGAAGCACATTCTCGCCTTTCCATTCGATGCATGGTCCATCGTCGAGTTACATCTAACTCGAGATCAGCACATGTACGCACCACCAAGCAATATTCCCGATTCCTGGATGCACAGCCGTCTCTTAATTCTCACTGCCTTTTCCATCTTGACTAGAGCGGCCGCCGCTATGACCAAAACACCCAGTTCTTGCAACGTCACTCAATGGCTCCATACCAAGACAGTGAGCTCCGCGGTGGAGATCCTGCACTTACTCGAGTCAAGCTGGGAGGGATCCATCGTGCCCAACCTTTCAGTCACTACATTGAACCTGGGAAGTACAATCACTATTTCTTGGCCCAATGGGCTTTGAGGCCGAGGAACGAGCAGATTGAGGAGTATTAATTGCTCCGAGATGGACGCGCCAAACAACCAGACGTTGGTGTCGGTGGGATGTTTGGATCATCCATGAAATTGTCCGACGCAAATGACATTGCCTTTTGGCTTTTCAGCAGCTATTTATTGGGTTTGAAGGGGGTGGATTATCGCCAAGTGACCAGCCAGATGACCACCGTGAGAACGCAACAGATGCCCCATCAGCTCCCAATGCTGAGCCTGAAAGTACACCAGATACCAGCAATGCACATGATCCTGCTTCACACAGTCACAGGGACCACAGGGACCATTCTGGAAGCAAGGATGACAATGCATCAAATGACCATTCAAAAGATAGAGGTGATTCCACGTCACAGGATACCAGCCATCACCGTGACACGGCAACAAGTGATTCAACAGCTTCCAACACGGCGTCTAGGGGCAAACCAGATACCAACGATTCTCATAACAAGGTTTCTGGGAACGATGACAGAAGCCACAACGACCATTCTGGAAGCAAGCGCAACAGTTCATCACATAACCAGGGTCATGACTCCACTTCACAGTCACATGACACTAACCACCACCGTCACAATATCACAGATGCCTCAACAGCTTCCAACACAAACTCTGGAGGTAAATTAGGTACCAAGGATTCACATAGAACTCCTTCTGGGGACTATGGCGGAAGTCACAAAGGCTATTCCGGAAAAAGGAATTATGATGAAACGCATCAGTCCACCTCAACTGGGAAGGGTCACAATTCGAAAGGGCACCAATATGACAAGGACGACTCTTCAGACATTGAAAGTCTCTCACAAGTTTCTTTCTCGGGACTTCACTCCGGAGCTTATAGTGGAGGTGGCCACTCCAGTGGTTATTCTGTGGGTTTTTCGGGAGGGAGTAGCAATCCTTACGGTAGAGGCAGTAGCTACTATGGGACAGTGATACTTATGGGAGTAGTGGTACCTACGGGGATGGTGGTAGTTCTTATGGAGGCGGTGGCAGTTCTTACAGGGGAGGCAGTGATTCAAATTATTATTGAATGGGGTAATCTTTTTCGGTAATAGTGATGGGGAAATCGAAATCTCACTGCGCGGGGTTTTTGTCTTTAGAATCGATAGCCATTACAAACTGTGTCTCCTCGGTGCCACACTGGTTTGCCAAAAGGGTGAGGAAATCATCATCATTGGATATGGATTAACTGTCATCTTCTGTGTGATCACTCAGTGGTGGTGTGAGAAATTACAACTTTATGAAACGGGAGCTATTACTGGAGATATCATGAATTGGAGATATGCGACAAGTTGATAAGTCTTTTCGTAGCGGGACCCATTTGACTATTGGGAAAAAGACACTTGAATAGATTTCATGGGATACCATTCATGCAGTTACCGATTGCGCATTTCCTGAATGATTTTACCTGCGTCAAGCCCTCAATGAGACCTCAGGGATGTGGCCAGTTTTTATGCACTTTAGTAAGAAAACCGGGGGTTGTCAATGCTAGCAAAAGCGTATGCTGCCGCTTGATTAGATGAACCAGCAGAGGGCCCCAGAGCTCTCGGTTCAATAACGGGTATTAGCCAATCGTTTAATAATCCGTGTCCATCTGGTGTCTGTCTCACACACGTGTATTCCGCGTCTGCTTCTTTGTCCATGTTCCCAGCAAACAGCACGTCGTGGTGGGTGGCTAGTAGTGTTTGAAAACTGCATATGCCTGTTAGCAGCTCCCAGGACATTTCTTGGGGATGCGCGATCTATAAATCCACGGTCATTGGATGTCATTTCCCCTTTCGTCCGGATCCAACCACATACATGGTGTGACGTGCACGCTCGATTCGAAAAAGAAGCTTTTACCTTTCTTCTTATTGATATGTGAGGCTGTGCTCTCCGTTTGAGACAAGAACTTACTGTCCATCAGATATCTGTGAACAGAAAGGTTGAACCTGGTGCTAACTTGGAGGCATTCCCTGTATCTCCGTCTTCATTTGCAACGTTGGTCATGGAAAGTGACAACAACAAATTGGTTCACGCCATCTTTGTTCGCAATGAATTTGTAAAGGACTGCTCGCAATCTCTTCATGTTTGTAAAAGCAGATGTCTGGGAGATTGGACAGTAGGCCATGCCCTATAGGAAATGAGCACATTGTCACGGGGCATGAATGCTCGCTAAGTCACATGACATGTTCGATTCCTTTGTTGATTCCTCTGTTGATTCCTTTGTTCTGTTTTAGGGCCAGGACCCCTCGCACATTAAATAGTTCAACGCTGGCAGGCACAACGTTCTTTCTTCTTTCCTCATGCTAGTATTTCGCGAGATAGTCTACCAATATATTTTATATTGAACAGGACCGTCACACATCTGATAAAGTCACTGGTTGCAGATATGTTTGAGGAGTCAAGGATGAATGCAAGCGGACGAGAGAAATAAGGAGAGGAAATTCAACTCTCATTATGAGGGTGACTGAATACCAAAAAACAAAAAACAAAAAAAAGAATGGACTCGCGGGGAATCGAACCCCGGACCACCCCCATGCTAAGGGGGTATTATACCACTAAACCACAAGCCCATTGTTGAAATAAGACTGCCCGCTTATGTTTTATCATCGAAGAAAGGACATTCTGTAATGAAGCATCTTGCCAACTCCGTTCTAACAGTAGTAATTTTACATGTTGAATGCTTGAAATGCAATCTATCTAAAAATACACTTATACACGCTGACTCCTCTTCATCTGCTCAATATGCGGATTCAACCAGTACCCCTTCAACGCCTCCTCACTCATATCCTTGGCCCCCGAAATCCGTCCCAAACATTTCCCCTCCCCCGCACCACAAGCACACTCAAAAGGCTGTCCCATATCCCACTCAGAACTGGGATAAAAGAACGTAAGCGCGTCCCCCTTCTTTAGCGGCCGGTCGTCCACAACTCGGACTTCCATGTTGTGCATATCGAAGACGAGCGACGGCGTGCAGGAGTGGTTGATGAAGACGAGGTCGGAGTTGAGCTCGATGTGGGTGTCTGGGCCGGTTTGCACGGAGGTGTAGGCTTTGGGGGCCGGGGTTGCAGTAGTGATCTTGGTGAACAGGGCGCCAGCGGGAAGGTCGGTTTGGGAGATTGCGGCGCTGGCGAAGGCTTTGGGGCTGCGGTGGACGTAGAGGAGGTCCGGGTGGGTTTTGATGGCTGGGGTGGTGGTGGTGGTACTGGTGGTTTCGACTGCCATTGGAGACATTTTGGCGACTGTAGAGAATTCAAATGGATGAATTGATCGGATTTGGCTCAATTGAGGGAGAGAAAGGTGAGTGAATAAGTAGGTTAGTGGTAACTACATGTAGTGGCTAGCTTATTTGGCTACAGGAATGCTACGAAATAGAGGGGCCGGTATGAAGGGCCACCGGACAGAGGGGCAGGAATCCAGCCGCGTCAGGCAGAAAATAAGACATATCGTCATTGCGAAATTAATTGGCGCTAAATTCAGCTTTAATTGACTCTAAATTGGTGTTTCCCTTCTGCCGAGGCGGAGTTCCAGTTTCCGTATGCCTCGGTTCATATGTCCAAACGGGATACCGAGTATGTTCTGTCATTTGACGCTGTATATACAGAGGAACGGAAAGAAAAAAAAAATAATAATAACGTAGGATACCTCTGCGTAGCTAATTCATCCGTGCTTGCACCTCTTCCCCATCCAGCCACCGCCGCAGATTCTCTGCCAGCTCCTCATACCACCCATTCAACTGCTCCTCCTCTCCGTATCCCATATGCGGGGATAAAACCACCTCACTCCGTCCATCCTGTCCCCAAGCAGTCGTACGCCATGGACTGTCAACGGGCAATGGCTCCGTGTCGAACACATCCAGCGCAGCGCCGCGAATTTGCCCCGCACTCAGCGCTTCCAAAAGCGCAGCCTCGTCGATGAGCGGCCCGCGCGAAGTATTAACCAGTAGCGCTGTTGGCTTCATGGTCTCCAGCTCTGTCTTGCCCACGATTCCGCGACTGCGCTCAGAAAGCACATTGTGCAGACTAACCACATCCGCCTGGCGGAAGAACTCGGGCTTGGAAGACACAGCCTCGAAGCTTCCATTCGGGAGGCCCTGCGCCTGAGCCTGCTCATCCGCTTTCTCCTGCGTCAGGTTGGTCGACCACGCAATCACCCGCATCCCAAACGCCAGAATGGCAATCCTCGCGGTCTGAGCGCCCAACTTCCCCAGTCCCAGAATCCCCAGCGTCTTCCCCGAGACGTTCGTCGCAAGCTGATTCCCCTGCCATCCACCTCGCTTAACCGCCGCATCATCCCGAGCAATATGCCGTGCCAATCCCAGTATAAGAGCCCAAGTATGCTGCACCGTCGAATGCAGCCCCGCCGGCCGACCCGTGGTGCCCGCCACGAGGATGCCGCGATCGGCACAGGCCTGCAGGTCCAGCGCCAAGTTGCGCGTACTTTCGGTCAAGAGGAGTTTCAGGTTGGGGAGGGCATTAACCACCTCTGCGGGGAAGGGGGTGCGTTCGCGCATGGTCACGATGACATTGTAGGGTTGGAGGCGCTGGATGAGGGCGTCGCGCTGGGCGGCATCGCGGGGGTTGAGGGTGTGGGGGAAATGAGCGAGGTCGATGCGGGAGGACAGGTGGGCGAAATGGCGCGGAGCCAGGTTTTGGTAGTCGTCGAGGATGACAACCTTTGGATTTGTCATTTTTGAGATGCTGTAGAGTGGTATGAGGAGCGTACTCCGTAGAGGTAATGATGTTCTGGATATAGAGACAGGTAAAGAATAACTCCGCGCTACTCCGCTATCGGATAAGATATCTACAGTGGCAGAGACTGTAGAACTGATGGTCGTAATAGCATGCCATATCACGCAATATATCTCAATTCAGATCACATTCAGCTACTATGGACGAAAATGCGGTTCCAATATGCAATCCGGGACTCCGTACTGGGAAGTATGGCTCCCCGAGAGGGTAATGCTCATTCTAACCACTCCGTTGTCTCTTCGATCAACCCATTCACTGTTCTCGTCAGGTTTTATCGAATGGACAGTCATTCGCTATTCGGATGAAGCTCTATTTCATCACGGCCGTCAAAGCGTCAAAGACGTTATTAACAATATTCCTTGTTGCATGATAAGCCGATTCTGAATACGAGAACTTTATGAAGGAAGCTTTCAGACGGTTATACTGCTCAGATAAGACAATTCAGGCTGCATTATGTGCGACCTCACCGCCGCATGCCGTGGAAGAATGTGGCATGGTCCTTTGTCAGTGAAACATCGCTGTACCCGTTAAGAATGACTACAATGAGCTTCTCACAATGAGCTCCTAGAAACACGACACAGTCACGAAGAGGTTGGTGTCCACAGAGGTGAGTACCGGCCGTTCATCACGATCAGAAAATTAGTATGATCGAGAAGATTGTTAGGCATTAGTCCCGATCAGAGTAGCGTAGATATATATATCCCAGACTGCAGCGCAACATATATTGTGGCAGACAGGCAGACCGTCCGAAAACTACCAAGGTTGTTAGCATACACACTACATAGATAGTACATCACACAAATCCATTCTCAAAAGCCAAAAGAAATGCTCAATTTCAACTGAGCACGATGAAAGCAAGAATTTCAAAGAACACGAAAGAAAAAAAGGCAAAAAAGATGGTCCCGACGAGGGTCGAACTCGCGACCTTGGCGTTATTAGCACCACGCTCTAACCGACTGAGCTACAGGACCCAATTCGTTGAAATAGAGAGTCTCTATATGTTCAACAAGGAAAAATTACCCGACCCTGTTATTTCGTTATTACCGCGCTTTGTGGGATGTAGATGTCACTGTAATGGGGAGACTATCTGGGAATGGATTTGCCAATTTCGGATGGATATAGAATTTGGCGTGGTGCTTCAATTGCACGATGGCTCTACGCGTGGGCATAGAAGACAAAATCAGCTCGGAGTACTCCTTACATATGTCGGTTGTGGACCGCAAGTTGCTAGGACAAAAGGCACGCCCAATCTACGCATTGGATGAACCGAGGACTCGCCCACTTAGCGGGATGTACGTGATAGCTCTACATGCCCTAAGGCAAGATCTACTTGGAACGATTCTTGGTATGGAGGTTCAATAATAATCTCCTCGTATTCATAGGACATCTATATTCGAGTAACTATTTGGGTAATGGTACCTAAGCAGCCAATGTTAGCAGATGTCCTTAAAAGAACGTGTGGCTCGTAATCGGCAGTAAAGCTTGACAGCTTCCATTTCAGATATTTTATGCGCAGTCGAATCAAAAACCACAAAAGTGGTTTAATATGGGGTTGAAACAAAGAAATAAGGCATAATCATCATTTAAAGATAGCAGAAAGACGAACAGTGAGAACTTACCCAGTCTATCATACGGTTGAGGTCGGTTTCGAGCAGAGCAACAGGCTGGTATTCATGAAACTCAGCCTGAGTAAATGGCAATTATTTCTCAATTTTGCAATGGCTTGCACCTTAGAAAGCCGATACGCAAGCTCAATGCAAGTCGACGATGAAGGTCGGGTGGAAACTTGGGAATTTGAGATCCCGGCGAGACTTTTTAAAGTCGCGACGTTAGTGCGACACGTGACCATAGCGGATGAATAGTTGATCCGATATGGTATCCCTTGGCGTTTATTGCCTGAGGTGTCTTCAAGACAAGGATGGCCTCAACTTCCAGAGATTATCGGACTGCTGCCACTCGATTTGATCTGTAAAAGGAGTCGTAAAGCTACAAGGGCCATTCGTTTATGATGTGCTTTATCCTTGTAGAGAGACGAATGCGATTGACACTGAACGGGCCGGGTTATTCGTTCATCAGCCCCCATACCAACTGCGACTCTTCTGTAGACTCGTCGGCTGTTGAAGGCTTGCCGCCGTTTCTAAATTCCAGGGCAGCATCCGCGTCGATTCCTTCAGCCTTCAGCCGTTCCAAGGTAGCTTCAATCTCAGCCTTCACCTTGTCCATCTCTCGGATCTCCTCCCTTGTCCGGTCCAACTGTTCTTCCATCATCATTATGAGAGATTCGCGTGCTTGGTGCGGTCGATAGAGATTCAGAAGGTGATGAGCGTTGATGAACAAGTTGCGCAGGTCTTCCACTTTCGACTGGAATTGCTCCGGAGCCACTGAGAGGACGCCGACAAACTCAAGGAAGTTCAGGAGGAGGGATTTGCTGATTTTGAGAAGGTAGTAAGCGTGATTAAATGGCTGAGAGGGTTTCGAGGGCGATTTGGGAGCGGCTTCTTCAGTTGATAATGAGGGGTAGAGTTGTTCAATGCCTTGTTCTTCCAGGGAGGGGAGGGCGGTCGAAAGCTAGATTAACGATTCTTTTAGCGCAATTCATATATTATGCAAACCCAAACAGAAAAGAGCATACGTTCTGGAGCTCGCCAAAGACACTGTAGTGCCCCGTAGTAGGAATCTCTGGCGGGACGAGATAGCGAAGCTCTGGGGGTAAATCCAGCGCGCGCAATTCAGTCGGAGTCCATTTCTTCGCTTGTATTTTTCCATCTTCTCCTTTCGAAGCTTCCTTCTTGATCTCCTCCAGTCTCTTGATGTTGTCCGTGTTGAAGTGCTTCCATAACGGCGGCGGCGGCGCGAACGCGGTGGTAAGAGCTCGTTGCTGTCCGGTTTCGGCCATTCCCGGTCACCTGGAAGTAAGTCAATAGCTCACACTCAGAGGTATATCCGTAATGGAGACCGAGAAGGGTGACCAGAGGAGGAAGTCAGCGAATGTTGCAAACTAGGGAAGGAGAGGGAGAATAGAGGAACGTCTGGATGCGATACCGCATAAATGGTCCGTGCACGTCGACCGACTCTCGTGACGAAGCTCTCCAGTGAAGAGGAACACTTAACCCTCAACTCGATTTACGAGCCTCGTTCCTATTTTTTTAAGAGATGCAGCGTGAAATTAACCTTTGGTCCAAGTAGTTGATCAGTTTATCTGGAAATGCCTCGCAATGGCTCGGCTGCTGGCTCTGCGCAGACCGGAGTTGGCGGCGCTTTGAGTCGGTTCTCGCGACGGTCCTACGCAGTGGATCATATCGCATTGGGATGTCTTGTGGCAGGATGGGTTCTGGTTCGTCGCAGCTATCTAAATGAGAGCTTTTCACTGGCTAACGAATTATTCGAATGTACAGATCCAGCTCTTCGCCCACCCCTTCCATCGCATGTTTATACTCGACAACAAGTCCATTCAATTTCCCTTCGCAGTGGTGGAACGAGTGTCTGTTGGTCAGTCTACCAGTCGATAAATCAGAGCCCGGTATACTAACTCCAGCACAGTATGGTCGATTGTCTACGCCGGACTATGTCCACTCCTTATCTTCATCCTCTGGGCCGCCATGTTCCGCCCCGGCTCGCATAAAGTTCATGTAACGGTTCTCGGATTCTTCGTGACACTGATCCTCACATCATTCTTGACGGATGTGATCAAGAACGTGGTTGGAAGACCTCGCCCGGACTTCATTTCGCGATGTATACCCCGGAAAGGGACACCTGGAGATATCCTGGTCGCATGGACCGTTTGCACGCAGACGAATGATCATATCCTTCAGGAGGGCTGGAGGAGTTTCCCAAGTGGCCATAGTAGTTTTTCTTTTGCTGGCCTAGGTTACTTGGCATAGTTAGTACTCACAGGGGGATCTTTGTCGGGACATTGCTGACATTATCGCAATCGCAGCTTCTTCTCCGGCCAGATGCATGTTTTCAGACCTAGAGCAGACCTTGGTCGCTGTCTTTTGGCCTTCGTACCGATGTTATGTGCATTGATGGTCGCCATATCACGTCTCAATGATTACCGGCATGATATCTACGATGTGACCTGCGGTTCGATCCTTGGGATTCTGGTGTCTTACTTCTCTTACCGGCGTTACTATCCTCCATTGTGCTCTGTCAAATGTGATATTCCGCACGACAGGAAGGATGCGGATGGGTTCTCCAGACTCGCCGCTGACGAAGAGCAACAACTTGACGATATGGAGGGAGAGACATACAGGCTTGGAGAGCAAGAGACCTCTCATTAGAGATGTTCTCAAATTCGTTTAGATCTTATTAAATGATACCCCAATCAGCTTAGAACTGAACGATTTAGAACTTGCCCTTGTATCATTACTTTATTCCGTTACAGTTTGGAGATATCTCTGGGTTTGATATTCGTCCATTCCTTGACGTCGTGGAAGTCCATAACCCTGTTGGGCCCACCGAATCTCCCCAAAGTATCTTTCCAGTTTCTGTTTTTGCCAATTTCCGGGTCCCACTTGACAAGGTCGTGGATCTTCTGAGGGACCTTGCCTTCCAGGGCGTCGACAATGATACCTCCGATTGAGGGAAGGTATTTGAAGCCTGGTGAACAGTTAGTTCTGTATCCCATATTGAAAGCAGGAGAATAACTTACCTCTCCCAGAAGCACCACAACCCAAAATCAAAGAAGGATGATGAGGATGACGGTCAATGATGAATTCACGATTCGGCGTATCAGCGCACCAGCAAATTCTAGCAAAGCTGAACGGCCGATTTGCCAGCTGGGGCATAGTCTCCGATAGAAGAGCTCTGACTCTCGCTTCAGACTCCTTAGGCACCTGGGTCCTCTCAAAGGGGATGCTTTGGAGCGTCCCGTCGGCCGATTTCTTCATGTTGGTATACCCGGGATGTTCATCGCAGATCTTGATCTCTCCGTTTTCTTCATCCGGCTCGAAGAAGAAACCTTTCTCAATATTAAATACAACCGGAAGATTCTTGTAAAGAGCCCTCTCCTCCGGACTCAACGCGATGTGAACCAATGTCCACGCAGTCGGACGTAGTTGTTGCTGGAAATCCAAGAACTGGCCAGCACTCGCACCAGCACACATAAACGTCTGCTCCGCACGCCAGATATTCCCGTCCGCCGTGACAGCGCCCTTGACATCGTTGTTCTCGAAAATAAGCGTAATAACCTTCCCCTGCGGCATGCCCGTGACGAACTTCACACCAAGTCTCTGCGCCTCCTTCACAGCAGCAACTAGTGCATTCCTTGCATGAGCCCATCCCGCACCCGAACGATGAAAATACCCTCTCCAGTTCGGGAAATCACCCCTCAACACCCCCGACGGCGCCAATTGCCGAAAATCCTCTGGTTTTGACAACTCGACCAAATTCGAATCATCTTCCGGTCTCACCTTGACGCCTAATCTGTCCAATCCAGCTGATGTGGAAGCGGACATGAGCAGACCTGTGTCGTGGTAGTATGGTTTGAATAGCGAATCATTGTTCCAGCCTTCAAAGGCTTGTCGAGCCAGGAGGTCATTGATCTCGATTTCATCTTTGTTAGTGCTGTATTGGCCCGAGGAGATGATTTTGTTGACATCGTTGCCGGCGGAGATGGCAGACGGGACTGGGTAGGGGTCGAGAACGGTTACGTTTGTGTATCCCCGGCGTGCTAGATGGAGGGCAGTCGATGAGCCCCAGGTGCCGGCGCCGATGATGAGAAGAGAGGATGATTTGGAGACTGTCATGGCGAAATATCGATCCTCTCGCAGTAGTTAGAAGAGGAGCTCGAATTGGATTAGATAGCAATTGATTTCCAGCTAAAGAAGCGATAAGTGTCCATCTTTATAGCTGCGGTCATGCAGCTATGCGATAGCGCAATGCATACCGCGACGTTGGCAATGTTCCGATCGATAACGGTGGGAAGGTCCACGCGATGCTTGACTTTGATTTTATATGCACCAGTCGGGGTAGATCCGATAATCCACCCAATCAAAGAAAGTGAATCTCGAATTCCTCCGAATATCAATACAAGGCTGGGATTCTGGTGAGTCCAGACGGCTTGTTCTAGCCTTATCGTTCCTCTCGGTCTTAGTTATCACGACAATCCTGTACATAACCAGCCTGACTGTTTCTTCGCTTGGACTTTACTCTTCTTTTGGCTGCTGCAACCTTGTTCTCTAATGGGTTAAATTAAACCATACCGGTTCAGTTTCTTCGCGACACCGGGTTGATGGAGTCGAGTATGAGGTAGTTCCCCTCAGCACGGACTCTATCTTATCTACCGGACATATCTCCACGGTAGGGATATGCTCAAAAAGTGAGGCGAAAGAGGTGGTCGTGAATGACCATAAAAGGAACACCGGCTGTTCCCAATCTATCATTTCCTAGCCACCAATTTAGTCAATTCGAGCCAGGCTACGCAAGATGACTCGCACCGATATTCAGAGCCAATCTCACGGTGAGGAATGTCCTGAGAGTTTGCCTTCGCAGAACGTCCGCGTCTTCAGCCGGAAAATACACATGAACTCGGACCATCACTTCAATCTCAAAGAACATACAGTGATTACAATCATGTCGAGCTTGAGTTTCAACCAGTCTTGGGTACGTTCTTGAGACAGGAGCTCAGTATAATAAAGCTTACGCGCCACAGCTAGCGCTATTATTCAAGCGCAGAAAGTGTATTTGAAGATGGAGAGGCCTATCGGGTGTCAGATTCTATTAGCTTTTCGGGCTTGCTGGGTTGGCCTATAGGTGCAGTGTTGAACCGCCACAAATAGTAGTAAGTGCACTTACTGTCCTTGGATAGCTTACAACATTTGACTGGAGTCAGATCGCCTAAAATATTTCACCTTTGTCACCCCATTCTGGGCACAAGCAAATGTCTTCACCGGTTGATTCTGCGTGTACGCTGTCGTGCACCCATCATCTATTACACTGATACCTGGTACACTGCGTATCTTCCATTGACTGGATTTGATGCATACGACAACACCGGCAGTATGTAAAATTCAGTCGCATTTTGAACAGCGATGGTCTGATCGAAAATGACAAGTACCACGCGTCCAGTCCAATCTTCTTTTCCCTGAGCTATGGTCTGGGACTTGCTGTCCTGGGTTGTCTCATCACTCATGTGACACTATACCGTAGCAAGGATGTCTTGAACACCTCAGGGGTCAGAAACAAGAAGGCATTCATGCCAGATTGCTTCCCCACTACTCAGACACTCCTTGATGGTGGTACGGGATCTTGACAATGAGCGAACTATCTCTCAGTTACTTGTCACCGAGCTGACTCTGGAGGTTATTGTTGTGGTTGTCGCGATATTGACTCAGTATGTGTGGAATACTGGACTTTCGCACCGTTCTCTGTTAACATGCCTTCTCATACTGCTCAGGCATAGTAGTCAACTGGCCAATCAACGGGGTGATTTCTGCGGGGGTGGCGGGGCCATTGTTATTGGCTGAAAAAGTCCGGAGCGGAGCTTATCAATCGGACCGACGTCCGCTCCACCACCGCCTTCGTCCTCGGCTTTGCTACTGTATTTGTACTTACCTCTTCCCATTTTTTGGTTTGTTCTTGCTGACCGGCTGCTGTAACGGTCACTACTTTACTTGACAATCTCGTTGGTTTTCCCATTCGTCTCGGCTCTATAACCAGCGCCGCTTGGATCGTCGCACTTGGAGCTTGACCTATCGAAACAGGCAATGTGAAATCCCCTAAGCCCGTGGGATGCCGCGTCGAAAGGCCGCAGACCGCGTGGGCCCGGTCAAGACTCGAACCCACAGCGGATGCAAAGAATGCCGCGCGAGTCATGTCCGTTGCGATACCAAGAAGCCGCTCTGCACGCGATGCCAGCAGAAAGGGCTTCCTTGCTCTACTCAGCTGGTCTTGAAATGGGAGTCGGACTTTGCTAGTCGGGGGTTAGCGTTTGGGCGATCTGGGGTTTGGAGCAAGTCTCGTGGGCAGGGGAAGCAGTCGCCTAGATCTCTGGTGGAAGAGCAGCAGTGGTGTTCTATCCCAGTTGTACAGCCCTGGGCCTTTGTGAACAGCGGGGTGTCGATGTTTGAGCAACCACATCAAGTGGACGTCGCGAGTGATGAACTTAATACCCTGGTCGTCTATGATCATGCCCAAAAGAGTCAACTCATGAATGATTTAGAATGGACACTACCTCTTGAAGTTGCAAATTATGGATATGCGACACCCCAACTCACAGCTCCGGTATCACTGTTCCCAAATCTTACTGAACCAGGCCAAGGGCGGCTGTTTGAGTACTACCTCCAACAGGTCTGCCCTCGGACTACGGCGAGTTCAAAGTCGTCATCGCCATTCGCATCTGTGATTCTGCCTTTCTGCATGTCTGCATCTCCAACCATATTCAAAGCAATTCAAGCTTTGGGAGCATGTCACTGGTCGCGGTTTGATTCTAATTACAGTGCCATAGCTCTCCGTTGCAAATCTGCGGCACTACGGGATCTTCGTTATACACTTGCGACCAAGGGTTCTCTAACTTGTTCAACTGATCCGGAAGTATTGGTTACCATGATGATGTTGTGTCTGTATGAGATTGTGGACAACTGTGACCAACACTGGACAATCCACTTGAAAGGCGCTAAGGAGTTGATCCGTTTGAAAAGACAGCAACAAGGAGCCTTATCCCGAAATGGGGGCTCCCAAGATCCAGTATCAGCATTCGCGGAGCTTTTCTTCGCGTTCCAAGACGTCATGGGCCGCACTGCTTGCGGTGAAGAGGTGTTGTTCGGCAATGACTACTGGTCAGAAAATGATCAAAACATTGACCTTTGGATGGGCTGCAGCCCAGAATTGGTGTCAATATTGTCCTCGATTACAGAAATGAGCCGGACGAGAAGGCAGCTTCCATCGAAATCAGCGCGAGATTCTTTTACATTGCGAGCAGCTTCTCTAGAGCATAGACTTGAGCATCTGGTGCAAGAAATTGGCGTTGATCACGGCGACAACGGCGACGACGAAACCCTTCAATCAGCTGCAGAATTGAAACGTCTAGCTGCTGTTTTATACTTGCACTGTGCTTTGTACGGCGCGTCGCCGTCAACCACGTTGGTGGTCGAATATGTTCGGAATATCTTTCGGCTTGTGTCTGACCTACTTAACCAAGGGTCACTGGTCAGCATGACATGGCCAGTTTTCGTTGCAGCGGTGGAATTGGACCCCTTTGATGATGAGCTTTGGTTGAACGTGGACAGTGACTCGACAGTTTACGGAAGACCGCTCGTTCTACGTGCACTGGCAGCGATGGCTGAATCGAGTGTCTCGAATGTGGCTCGTACGAAGGCTGTCATTGCCAAGGTGTGGCAGGCTCGAGATGATGATATGATCAAGGGTTCTCCTACCGATACGTCGAGGGATCCTTGGAAGTGCAATGATTGGGAGTGGTATGTGGCGCCGATTAGCACTGCTATGAGCTTGGCATAAAATGCCTCTATGTGGCTATGATAATGATACCATGCTGTTTAACAATTGAGTATATAGACGCTTTCTCCAAATATAAATATCACAGAATAACCAGCATTCCTGGTCCCTGTATACAACAGCCGCGCGCCAATCAGGTGCGGGGCATGGCATCACATGATTCGCGCGATCGCGATTGAGACTCGAATCTCCGACCATCTCGACTGTGACACGGCCATCTCACAACATTCCACGCGACTATATATAAGCATATCGAATGTTCAGCATTGTACCTGGATCTACACCAAAACACGATCTTCATTGACCATATATTCCCCGCTCGACCGACCGAGGCCAGTTATTCACCGCGATTCCCCGACCCTGCGGACCCTTTCCACATCCTTCCACGATGCTCTGCAGCGCTGCATGCATTTGACGGTGAAATTGTCGTGTGTACGAGGCTTGCTGCGGTGCCCAATATGACTCCGCCGACGACTCCTTCGACACTGTCCCATACCCTGCCCGCTAAGCCATTCGAGAGCAAGTTGAGCGAGCAACTCTCGCAGAGCCAGAGTGCTGACGCTGGGACGGGCAATACTACGGATAACATCAGGAACAACACCAATAATCAACTTGGCGGACCTCTCTTGGGTTCACCCAGATTACACTCGTTGCCAGATGTGCCCAAACCGGTTTCAATTTCTCAGCAACAGTCGGTTTCGGGTGAATCGAGCACCGTCCATTCAGCTTCCAGCAAAGATGACAGTTCACTTTCATCCACTCCAGCCACACCACAGCGCCCACCTTTGAATCCACACAATCTAGCGTTGAACCTTCCTCCCAGACTCTCCGGTTCCCCCGCTACGGCCCATCGTGCACCGCTCTCTCCGAAGCTCGACTCTTCGCAGATCTACAGTTCGAGATACGGATCCCCCGGATCAGTTCTTCCTCGACGATCCCGGGGTCTTGATTTCTCGCGTGCCTGTACGAATTTACACCACTCTACCCTTGCAGAGTCTTCGCCGGAGTCGTCGCCTACCATTGGTGCTCGGGGAGTGGCGATTCCACAACGTCGTAGTTCCCCTAGCACAGCATCTGCAGCGCCATTTTCGACGTCTGGACCAGTTGATCGGACAGGAGTTTCCAGCTCGGTATCCAGTGTGAATATGATGGATTCGGATACAAGTACCAGCGATGAGGAAGACGATGAGCCGATGGGAGGGGATAAGGATGACATGATGCTCAGCACACCACAGGCGAACAAGACGGGAACCGGGCCGAGTCCTTTTGCTGTTGGGAATGTACCAAGCCCAGGAAACGACTGGATGGGCGGCTATTCACACGCTGCAGCGAGCCTTCTGAGCTTCCAGCGAGCTCGTTTCCGCAAGGGACGCAGTAGGACTCGACACAGTTCTAGCAGTGCAAGTGGAAGTTCCAAGCAGAGCCCTGGGCCGCTTTCCCCGCCTGTGATGAAGAGCATTGAGAATCCGCACGGAGGTTATTTTGGGGGATCGAAACATGGAGTGCAACCTCGGCGTGAGAGTTTGAGCATGGGTACTCGCGATCTGCGTCTGTCTGATCTCAGTGATGACGGAGAACGTGCTCGAAGTCGCAGTCCTGCCCGTGGTGATGGAGGACCACTTGGGGTTATTCGACGTGCTGTCACACGGCGAGGTAGTTTACTGGTAGGTTTACATTCCCATAAGTGTCTGGATATCAGCTAATGTCTCGCAAAGCCGAAAACGAAAACATTTGCTCGCATTCGGGCCGCTCTCATTGAAGAGTCTTCTCCTCTTGATAGCGAGTCAAAACGAGAATCAGAAGTGATACGGCAGGTCCGCGAGAGTGACCCGGCACCACAAAAGTCACCGGATCTGAACTCATCATTCCCTCCACAACCAACCGAATCAGAAAGGACATTGCCTGGTGCGGACGACACCCCTTCAAAAACTACCACTCGACTTGAGAACCCGTTTAACGAACAATTCACTCGTATCTCTGAAAGTACGGGATACTGGAACTCGCTTGATGATCGCTACCGCACACCACCCCCAACTATACGCCCGACAGGTCCTCCATCGGTTTCAGAAGATGACTTGGCAATGGACATGACGCCATCTACATCGACCTTTGAATTTGCCAAGCCTTTTGAACGGCCCTGTTCACGAGGCTCGCTAGCGCAACCTACTGCCATGCAAGAATTCAAACGAAAGCGCGGTCGCGAGGACGACTTCGATCCGAACCTATTCAAACGACGGGCAGTTTCGCCCAGCATGAGTGCCCAGAGCAGCCCGGTTATGCCCAATTCGCCAGCGATGAGGGACACGGGTCCTAATATCTGGGGTCCGCCGCCCAAGTCTAATCTCGGCTCACTCTTCCCGGACAGTAACCCTCGCAATAGTAATAGCCCACATACGGGGACCTTGAAGCGAGTTGGGTTGCAGGGTATGACTGAGGCCAATGACTCGCTTATGAACATGAGCATTGAATAGTCTGCTTTTCTATTTGTTATCTGCTTGCTCCATATTTATCGTTCTCTTAGCGCGGTGTTATCGTTGGCGTTAGTTTGGACATTTGGCGCTTGGCACTGGAATTTGATGTTTATATACTAGCATAGTTTAATCGATATATACTATACATCTGCAGATATGCCGCGTTGCACAGCAGAACACTGCATTGTAATTGATAGCCGCATTGATCCACGTGCACGAGGTCCGCGCTTATCGCGCTAGAGCTCCGTCTCCGCTGTTGACACCGAGCATCTATCGTTGCGCTGGCAGGACATTCTCTCCTCTTCTTTATCTGCTTATTCCGGTGACATTCATTTATTTCCTTTATCAAGAACACTCAATAACCACGATATTGAATCATGTCTACCGTTGAGCTGGCCTCTTCGTTCATTGAGGGTGCCCCGCCAGGCGAGGTATGAGTCCAGACCAGCATCGTCTCAATGCCCCTTATAAACAAACAGATCGCTAATTCTGGATTCTCTAGCTTCCCGATGTCGTTGCCGGTACCGTCTCCCATCCCTCTCCTCTGACACCCAACGCTCGACCCCAGCTTCCCCGCATCCACCCCCGAACAAGACCCATGCTAAACATCCGGAAACACAGATGTCAAGGCCCTGACCTCCGAAGAGGGTGACCTCATCCCGTCGCTCGCCCCCGCGTTTGAACGATACAACGAGACACAATTGACAACCGTCAAGCTGCCGGGGGCTAGTCAGGAGGTATGCGATGCGAATACTGGTGTGAGGACTGAGGCTGGGCTACAAATGCTAATGCAGACGGCTGGTACAGGTGATTGTGAGTGGGTTCAACAAGTTGGAGGGGAACAGGTACTTTGATGTGGAGAGTCAAACTTCGTTTGAGGTTGACCATGTCACGCAGGTAGGCGAGTCTGGTGTGGATGAGCTGCAGGGACGGGGCTGATATGGCATTCTGTAGGAGGCGTCTGATGCGCAGTCGTATGTTCTGGAATCGCAAAATGCGGACTTGATGTGAGTTTCTCAATGGTGCTGGAGTGAATGGCGCATGCTGATCCGTGAAGCAAATCCCTCCTCAAATCTCTATCTGCACATGCCACCGAACACTACCCCAACTGCTCTTACGGAGTGTACCCGACAGAGAACGACTCTTCCGTTGCCATCCTACTCGTCGCGAACCGATACTCGCCGAACAACTTCTGGTACGTCATGTTACCCTTGTCTATGGTCTCAGCTAACGGGACAGGAACGGCCGATTCCGCGCAATCTACACAATGCCCGTCTCCGAGCCGACCACCGTGACCGGCAAAATCCACGTAGACGTGCATTATTACGAAGACGGAAACGTTGCCCTCAACACCACCAAGCCCGTCAGTGTCTCGATCTCCTCTCTCTCCGCGGAGACCATCATCTCACGCATCGGGGCCGCGGAGCGCGACTACCAGGAGACTCTTAACCGGGCGTTTGTGCAGATGGCCGAGGAGGCGTTTAAGAACCTGCGGAGACAGCTGCCCATTACCCGGCAGAAGGTGGAGTGGGAGAAGGTTGGAGGGTACCGGTTGGGACAGGACATTTCGGGTGGTAAGGGGCGGTAGATTACCTGATGACTGCCTGGTGGGTGTATTGGTTGTCTATTTGGTAGCTATAGCGGATGTCGTCTGAATTGTACAAATGCTGTAAAGTGTCTGCTCTGCCTACCGAGCAAAAATCTACGAGCACCAGTACGCCTGCCCTTCTGGTTCTCGTAGGTAAGCAGTGCCGCTCTGAGGTCGCGCGACTAGCGGGCTAGTGCTTAGATGGCTGCATCCTTCGGCCCTTGGCTGCTCCACCCTACTTCCCAGACCGAACTCCATAGATACCTTCAAGAGCATGACATGTTTTCTATTTCTTTCCGCAGCCCTCCCTCCCCTTCCATTTTTCACGCCTTCGCTGGAATTCCACAAAAGGGGCGCTGACCCGGTTTTAAAAAACAACGCGGAGGAAACGCCGTCCTTCTATGCCATCAAGGATAAAGTTGAAGAGGTCCTCGCACTGTTACAGGCGTATGAGAGAGGGTGATGTCTTACATAGTCTGGTCAGTAGAAGTCAGACCAAGGAGAAATCGCGGAAGCTTCACAAAAATGCTTAATGAATTCCATGTCTTGAAAGGTGGTAATGCGATGTTGAACCTCTTGAGAAGCAAATTGTGACTGCCTGGTTAGGAAACAGGTAGGTAATGGAAAGATGGTTTGGGCACGGACGGGGAGGGAACGATACCGTCTGTTCGTGCAGTGTTGGCAGCAGGGGGCGTCGGCTCCGCGCGATCCAGAGGCACTACGGGCCCAGCCTGGGGAGGAGCTGTCGTAACGTCCAGGCCCGTCTGGTACGTCTTAAGAAGACCGCAAGGCTGTAAGTTCTTTGTTGAGTTCTTGAAGCTGTTGCTCCATGTCCCCGAGAGTTAGGCTGTACAGATGTAAGCCGCGTTTGGCGAAGTCGTGGTTTATCGAGACACCATTCTGCCACCACTCACTGCACACGAGGACTTCATTAGTACCTTATATATCATGCCAATCAAACAGCGCGTTGATCACCATCCGAATTCTCTTCCAAAGCAACACCATCAAAGCACGTAAGGCCAAACTTCAACCACAGCCCAGTGCATGGCCTCTGCAGATCGACGTAGCCCCCAAAGGTTGCGACAGTCAAACCATCCACTCGGTTTCCGATGCTATACCCTGCTTTCATCGGGCCTTTGGATGCGGCACGTTTCAAATCACTGACGACATCATCCGCACAATACAATCTGTCTTTTGAAACCTCAACTGCCACCATGGACAGATCATGATGATCAAGGATCCCAACGATGGTCTCCCGTACATTCTTCCAGTCTCGAGTGCTGTCTAACCCTACACAGTTTCATTTAACCCCTCGGGTATCCTAACTCATTCATAGCCCATTGTGCCAGCTCAGTCCAAGGCGGGTACAGTATATCCGCGATATTTGATGTTAGCTGCGCGCTCCAGCCTTCTAACACCCAGCATTGCGTCTCAACTTCCTGCAGCGCGACTACATAATACAGTAGCACCACCATCGCCCCGGGGTGCTGCGCCTGCATCAAATTAAAAAAGTCCCCGGGCAGTATGCTCAGCCACGTGAACACAACATTTAGCTCGCCGGTCATCGTAGTGGCCGGCATTGCTGCGCAGTCTAGCATCGACTGTGCGCCTTTGTTTAATAGAACCAAGGTGGCATTATCGACATTAGTCAGATTGGAAATTCGAGACTGAAGGATGGCAAGCTACGTCTTGAATGGATCGAGTGCTTTCCAGCAGGGCTGAGAGCCGTTGCGATGTTTTAGCTTGTCCAAGACATTGAACTGCAATTCGGCATGGGTGGTAGCCTTGATTGCGGACAAACCTCGCACTAGCGCCATTATTTCGAGCATTCCAGCCAGCGGCGGCATCGCCTGGTTGTGTTGATACTTCAGATGTGAAGCAAAGCTGCTCGTCATGAGCAGAACTGAGGTCATGAACAGGGCGAAACTGGTCTCCTCGGTCATCTTCCCTGCAAGGACTAATCGCATGCCAGCGATGGCATGAGCTTGGTGCTCTGAGCCGTGAAACAGGTACCTCTCGCGAGATTTTGTCCGCAGATAGGCACAATGGAATGCCGACAGGGCGAGGAGCTGATGTAGAAGGTACGGGTACCGGAGACCAAGACGTGGCAACTCGTCCCTGAATACAGACGGATCCAACACGTGGGGACCCATCATGCACGTATTAGTCGTGAAGTGATGCATGAGCTCCAGATCCAAGAGACACAATTCAGAAAACCCAACTGTGGTGCATGTTTCTGGAAAAGAGTTTGCTTCGGGCGATTGTCCGCTCACAGGAAGGCTGTGAACATTATTAGGCTTGGAGAGCATCTGATGCTTGGGAGGGCCAGTAAGACTCTGTACATGTTATATTAGACACACGAATTGCTCCAGGAGGCAAGCGCCACTCACCGTCTCAAGGGGCTTTCCCCTGCCAGGCCGCTCAAGGCTGCATTCGACCTTGTGCCTCTTGCAGGCAGTACATGGCACTTGCTCATCACACTGGTGCCAAGCCATCAGTCCCAATCTGTCACCCTTTTCGACGTCGTAAGAGAACCGATCACGAACCTTGACACGTCTCTTGCATCGTAGGCACCCGTTTTTAGACTTGCGGTACCCTAACCGCCCCATGATAGCGTGAGTGATGGTAAGGACCTCGTTAATAACAGTTGCGTCTGACGGATTTCTTCAGCCAAGCAGAATTCTTTGCGAAACCGAGGGGCGATCCTTTTCAAGTGTACTTGAGGCCGAACGAGGCGTTGCAAGAAAGCTTTCCCTGTTGCGTCAGTAACATCACGCCGAGTCCCACTGCGGCCAGTAGAATTGCTAGACTTACTGGAGCGGAGCTGGTTAGCCAATGAGATCAAGATCCGAAACCGAGATGTTCCTACTTTCGCGTTCATGTAGAACCGGAGCCATTGGTCTGTGAAGACTCCACGAAATGTGGAATCGATGTAGGAAATGGATTTGAGACATGTCGTTGCGGCTTATTGCAGGTGCTGAACTGCTTCAACGTACGTATTAAAGCGACATGTGCCGACGACATATTTGATCCTGTCTTGTTCCAATCTCGTTTTTTCGTTCTCAACATTCCTTGCACCTGCGATACCAAGCAATCCTTTTTAAGGTCCGAGTGTGCTTCCCTGCGTAAGAGCCTACTCGTCCTTGTCTGATCTCATACCGTCGAGTTACTATTTGCAGGACAGAGAAGATTGATCATGGCACCACCTCTCTGTGATCCCGAAAACTACAAAGATGCTACCTTTGCCTTCTACCGCTTCGCCCCGTCTGTCGAAGCGAACATTATCTTTGTGATCCTCTTCGGCATTTCGGCACTCCTGCATACGTTTCAAATGTGGAAGACGAAAACATGGTATCTCTGGCCACTTGTCGTAGGTGGTGCATGTACGTCAATCAAGCTCAACCTTATGCCCCGAGGACTACACTAATGTTGGCTTTTTCAATATAGGCGAAGCGGTTGGATACATCGGAAGAGTCCTGAATGCACTTGAAGACGAGGGCTGCTGGAATATTGGACCATATGTGGTACAGAATACACTGATTCTCCTCGGACCAGCATTTATGGCTGCATCCATTTATATGATTCTTGGTCGCGTTATCCTGCTTACTGCCGGAGAGCACCATGCCCTAGTCAAGCGAAAGTGGCTTACCAAAACCTTGTTTGGGGTGATGTGGTATCGCTCTGCACACAGTCAACTGGTAAGTAACAGAAGCTTGTACTCTATATGCTTGCATATTATGGATGAATGCTAATATCCTACCTAAAAGGTGGTAGCATCATGGCCGCTCCAGAGCTTTGGCAAACAGGCGAAAAGGTTATCATTGCTGGCCTTTTCGTCCAGCTTTTTATTTTCTCCTGCTTTCTTGTTATTGCTATTAATTATCATTATCGTCTGGCCAGATCACCAACACCCGAATCTAACAATCCTAACATTCGATGGAAGTGGTACTTATTTACACTATACCTAACTGGAGGTTTGATCCTCGTCAGAAGCGTCTTCCGAGTTGTTGAGTTTATTGAAGGCAATCATGGTCCTCTCATGCGAGAGGAAGTCTATGTCTTCATTTTCGACGGCTTTTTAATGGTCATAGTGCTTCTTTGGATGAACTGGTTCCATCCTGGCGAGATTGGCCTATTACTCCGTAACGAGGTGCCTATCATAAACGGACTTCAGTTAATAAAGATAAGTCAGGGGCGAAAACGATACAACACGATGGAAAGCCTGAACTCGGAACTTCCCCTAATCGGCCGGTCGAATGGAGCTGGGCACAAGGCAGCTTAATATGTCATACTACGGTCAGAAACAGATGCTGGGCGAGGTGTTGTGAACTTGTAATAGCTGCGAAGCACAGGGAAATTTTGGATTTTTTTTATCATGTGAATTAGATGGGCTGTAGATTGCCTCGCATTTCCTGTTCTGATTTCAATAGAGATAGCGTGATATATGTTTGTTTCAGACCTTTACTGTGCTAAGAGCCTTTTTTTCTCCTATTGCGGATTTCGTCGCTGGTATTCCAAATATCCTGCCAAATTGATGCAATTCTTACTCTGAGAGGCATTTCTCTATTTTTACCCATGTCTTACTAAGGGGTTCACTAGGGATGCGCTTAGTTATAATAAAATGCTGTCTGTCATTATCCTAGTCTACTGCGATCTTGGGCGGAGGAATAGTTATTTTCTACTCCATTTACTGATGTGACGGTTAGCAGGTGGCCGAAAAAGGCTACTTCGGCGGCCGTTTTAGGAGTCCTGCTAACCAATTCCCATCTTGGTATCAGGTGAGCGTATTCCCACGGCCACAGGCTTTCCCTCCACGCCAGGCCACGGATTTCATGCCCCTCGACGCTAGTCTCAAATGGGACTTTTGTTGCTATTTCGTTCAACATCATCTATCTAGACGCTCTCGCTAGGCAATATACCTCTTCCGTTCGGCTAGTCCTCCATATAGGTCTTGTTTAGTTACTCCCAAAATATCTCCTGATCCCAAAAGTGATAGTTTGGTTGTAGGGTACCAAATAATAATGTAACTGACGTGCGGTACTATGCCAAAGGCATATGTCGAACTTTGGTAGCCCTCACTGCCTGCTGGACATCGAGATCAGAAATAATCTACTTTCACTGTGTACAAGTGGCTCCCAGGCTAGCTCTCTCAACTTTTCATCTTATCCGTGACATGATACATAGTGATACACCACTAAGTGCATCCCAAATAGCAGACGCGGCTGGCTGCAGCAAACAATCTATTAAACATATCCGCTCGCATCTTCGGCTATATGGCAGCGCCAAAGCACAGCCAACCCACGTGGCCAATGGCGGATTATCGCGCCCCTTATGTTAGATGCCCTTTGTGAGCACCTGCTTGAAAAGCCTGGCTTATACCTGGATGAGACGGCAGTCTTTCTGTGGGATGAATTCCAGATACAGGTAACAAAGTCCAGCATTAGCAGGGCTCTAGCCTTCAGAGGTTGGTCCAAAAAGACCACCCAGCAGAGAGCTAGAGAATCCAATGCAGACTTACAGGATGTCTACTTTCACAATATCTCAGAGTTCTACTCAGAGCATCTCGTCTTTGTTTGTGAGCCCGGATGTGACAGACAGATAGACTTCAGGCAGATGGCTTGGTCGCCTCTGGTTGTAGTGCTCCTTCGGTCTCCCAATTCCATCGCGACCAACAGTATCAAATACTGCCTGCTTATGCCCAAGATGGGATTGTCCTCTCCTGTGTATTTCAGGGTTCAACTGACGCTTCTGTCTTTGGCAATCTCATCTAGCAGCTTCTTCAACTTGAGAAGATCATACAATTGTGTGCTGATGCTGATGCTAAGGTTTGTATGTTTGTTTGCCACCGTACTCATCAGATTTGAATCCATTTGAAGAATTCTTTGCTGAAATCAAGGCTTTTATCAAGCGGAACTGGTGACGCTATGAGAAAGGCCCTGGTCAAGGTTTCAATGCATTACTTGAGTGGTGTGTTAGTGTTGTAGGTGCAAGAAGCGAAAGTACACAAGGTCATTTTCGCCATGCAGGCTAGCAATTGAGGAGTTATAGCTATTTTTGTGCTTCATCTCTCAATCTGTTCAAGTGGAAGGGAACGTAAGGTGGCGAGCACAGTATGTTCCTTTGGCTATCTATAGTCAATATTTAACGAGAAGGCGCGAGCGGAAAACGTCTCTTCCACAGTCCCGGTGCCTTAATACGAAGGCGAAGCTACTAAGTCACACACAGCAAGATATCTCAAGAACCAAGACATTCAGGCTTAAGCACATATAGATCGTTCATTCAGTTATCCATCTATTCTAATCCAAATAAGCACACTCCAAAGGAATCACCAAAACTTCAAATTATCCGGTACCGGGAACACGTCTAAAGCACGGGCCTTTCAAACCCCTAAAACAATCCCTTGAACGCCAAACCATCATCCACTGACAGAGAGATCTATACCGACCAAAAGCGAGCCTTCTTTCCTCCCTTGCCCTTCTTGTCGTCCTCCTCCTTCTTCTGGCCCTTGTTCTTCCCCTCGTCACCCTGCTTCTTCTTGTTCTTTTCCTTCTGCTTCTCCTTGTTCGCCTCATCCGTTTCCTTGTTCATCGCACCGAGTTGTGCTCTCAATTCCTTGGTCATGAGCTGCTGCTGCTCGGTATTGGCGATCTTGGGCAGGTCACAGGCTTCCTCAGTGTCGACATTAATGGGGGTGAAGTCCATGTGGTGGCAGAAGAGATCGCATCCCCAGGCATTTTCTTTAGTGCCGCAAGGATTATGAGCTTGCTCCACAATCTTGCCATCTTTGGTTTTGGTGTAAAGCCATGCAATTGTCTGCTTCGGCTTCTTGTTCTTCAGGCTCTGCCCGCTGTTCTTCAACAGGTAGGTGTAGCTGGCCATCAGCTCCCCACACGAAGCATCATTTTTGTGCTGAACATTGTTCCGGTCCTCGCCGCTACCTGTTGACTGAGCATCTCCGAGTGCGTCAGCGATTCCTTCGGAACACCCTTCCTGATGCTTCCGTTGCCGACTTTGCCGCCCTTATCCTTCGTCTTGAAGTCGTAGATGAAGGAGTAGTCGCCCTTCATTGACGAGGCCAGGTAGATTCGGTTGTCGATTTCCATGGCCGTCATGATCGAGGGCTGCTTGGCCTCCGGGACCGAACCAAAGTCCGCTTGCATCTCCTTGCTCGCTTCGTGCGCAATCTTGACCATCTCTTCGGGCAACACTTTCTCCTTCTTCTCAAGGTCGACAATTGAAGTCCAGACAAACTGGCCATCCTTGTATCCTTTGGTCGCGGCAACAGACATGTCTCGCTTAACGTTCAGGTCGCCGGCCAATGCCAGGCTAACGAGGAGAGGCAAAATCGTGCAGATCTGGGAAAGAATCATATTGGCTGGTTAGGATTAACGAAATTATATAATAAAAGAAGTAGAAGAAGAACTTGCAAAGCTCAATGGATTAATTGATTGATTGACTGTGAATTGGATTGTATGATTTTACATTCCTCGACATGTCCCTCCTATCTATGCTCCTTGCCGTTTCTATACAATCGATTCCAAGCGCACCGTCAGGCTGTTTTCTTCAGGGCTGTAACAAAGACTCTTGGGGGCCAGTGAGGCAGACAGGTCCGCCTAGTTTTTAGCGTAGCTGCAGGACAAAGTGCCCTGAAGAAAGAAAAACGCCGTATCCGCACGGGCCCGCAAAGAGTCGCAGCCAACAGAGAAAGCTTATGTTGTAAACAAACCCCAAATGATAACGCGAAATAATATTAAATTAGGTTGAATTGGATAAAATAAAAATAATCTGCCAAGAATAGCAAAAAACGCCTTGAACAGCGATCCTCGCCTGATCATCACCGCAATCAGGGGAATTGTGATGCGCGTGCCTGCATTGTTTCATTATTGCTACGATAGCTCTTAGATTGTCCATAAGCACTAAAACTTGAGCACAAAATCTGGCACAAAGTCTGGCTGCATTGGTACTATACTTATGTTGTACTATATCTATTCACACCAAGTATTATTTTGTGTCCATAGCCCCGGAGACAGATAGTCAAATACCACTTCCAGGTCAATCCCGGCCTCTGTACACACCTCTTTCAATTCTGCGCGCTCCTTGGCAAAGATTTCCCTATCAATGGGGTGCAGCATGCGTTGCCGGATGGTGACTCGTTTAAGGTGCGGCGAATGAGTCCGTTGATCGTCCAGCAGATACCGGACGCAATCATGTAATTGTGACTCGAATTCCCAAAACCCATTAATCTCCGAATTATCCCACTGCAGACATAATTCCTCGAGGGTATCCGGTAGACGGTCGCCAATTTCATCCGATTCATCTGAATCCAATCCCACAAGTAAAGTGATGGGTACTTCTGCAGATCGCAGCCGGGGGAATTGCTTCAGAAATCCATCAAATTCTATCCTTGCCTGTTCATCCTCGTCGGTTCCAAAATCATAGTACCCTTTGCTGAATGGGTAGTATTCCACACCCAGGGAGAGCTTTTCTAGAGTATCACTGATGGACTCCAAGCCCTCCAGGATGTTCGAGCATGATGCCAAGGCAAATTCACTGTGCCATCTATATGCCATGCCCAAGTGCAGAGACTTCAAGGTAGTCATCTGGGACAGAAAAGATGGCACGTCTTCTTCTTTGATAGTAGCTCGAGCGATGACTAGCGTATGCAGCTTACTCAGATTCCCCTGGTCCTCACCAGTAATAACGTCTTGAAAGCTCCGTAGCCAAATGGATATGGATTGAACGGAAGGCAGATGGAACCAGGCCATGAATTGATTGGGATCACAAGGAGGGTAGCCATTCAATTCATCAAAAATATTAAAGATGGGGTCAAACTCCTCAGACAGGGGTACATTACTACCGTAGTCAATAGCCGTAAGAGAGTTGAAAGATGATAGTACGGCTTTTGGTGTGGAAAATAACGCGTGCTTCATCATCAATCCAGGAAATCCTGATTTCCAGACAAAGGAGTAGTCCAGCTGAAGAGATTTAAGGTTGTGTAATCGGGAGAGGAGAATGGTCACGTAGGCATAGGAATTGCCTTTCTGGAGCGCTTCATTCCATTTCAAGGCCTCTGGGAACTGGGCTTTATCAACAATTGATTGGGACTGTTCCACGACGTCGCTGAAGCTCTCAAGATATTGATTCCAAAGTGGCCCATCCTGGCCATCTCGTGGGTCGTTTTTCCATTCTTCAGTGAGCACATATTGCGAAGATGACAAGATCGAGACGTGCTGGATATTTGAGGCCAGCTCAGGGCACTGTAGAACAGCCTGCAGTAAGCGCAGAATGCGTGCTTGGGGCACAGTGTTCCACTCCCATGCGATAGTGCTATACATCGAAGGCCGAACAGATGCGGTGAGATCCTGAGACGCAGACAACATAGTCACGATTTCATCTGCTTCTATATGGCCAAAGACTCCCATCCAGCAATCCCTGGGCATCCGCTGGCATAAGCTGCATATGGTGTTAGCAAGATGCTTACATGCCTGGCTGGTTGGCATGTACTCACTCTGGCTGCTTTGAATGCATGCTTGATTTCACTGTCGTCATCATTTGCAATCTAGGTAATATTCTTGTTCTTGTCCAGTTCATTGTCCTCTGGCCAGTATTTGTAGGTCTTTTTTCACTCCATGGCCGACGATGGCTCCTAAGTAAGCGGGGTGGGCGGTGCTTCACAAGGCGTATTTCTGCGAAAGACGGACTATTAACGATAACGACATCTAGTTACGACACTGTGCCGTTGAAGAAAAGACACACATTGGGGCTTGAAAATACGACGGTTGACCTAGGAAATAACTCTTGACCATATTTGAGCCCTGGATCACCGTAAGAGCCAAACAATTGCGAAAAGACGGCACTCCGATCAAGGGCCACTGTATAATGTAATCCACTCGCGGCGGCGATGGCGGATACAGGTCGCTCACGATCCTCCACAGTCCGACCTGCGTGAGGGGCGGGTATAATGATACTTGTGACCTTCACAGATCCTCATTGACCCTCAATTTCATAAAATTTCATGAAATTTCATAGAATTTCCACGCTTTACCTAATTTGTATGCATAAAAATGATTATCCATCCTAATATAGTACTGTTTATCTTGTTTGGTCACCCTCGCGAAAATCAGACCTAACCTAGACCCTCACTGTGGGTGAGAGAGCCAAACCCTCGACCCTCAAAATGAGGGTATTAGGGTGACCTTCCGAGCACCCGGGGTGAGGCTGAGGTCTAAATCATGGGATGGGCCACATTTCGCCACAGGGATCGGTTGGATAAATAGTCGATCCAATTAGCAATGCCTTGGATGCCACTGTGGCCATACCATAGATTACTAGTTAACTATTAGGCGAGCTTAGCGCTTCTCTCAACAATCCAACCATCTCTAGTTTCATATAGTATCCACTGCATGTTGTTACAGACACAAGTACGAAAAATAATTGTTTAAATCCACACTCCAACAGTCCAGCTATAACGGCTATGGCTTAGAATGCATGTTGACTAAACCTCAGCAGTGCAAATAGCATCCTTCTTCTATGGTATCACTCTGTAGAATCCAGCACTAACCTCAGAATCATGCTCCTGTTTTATTTTCACAAGTTTTTCACACCTGTAAATTATAACCAAAGCCAGAAACCCTGAAGCAGAAAGGCCGGTGGTGATGATGGTCAATAATGCTATAATTGACCAATTTCCTTCCCTTGCCGTGTAATTATTGACAAGCGATGTGACCAGCCCTGCTGTAGCATTGAGAAGCGTTGGACTGTGAAAGGGGCAACTCAGTTGAGCACAGTTACCTATATTGGTGCTTGAGTGTCACTTACATAAACAGGTGGTTGATGAGCCATATATAGTTAGTTGTCTTTTTGCTCCCAGAAGAGCCAGGCAGTCAACACGGCAGGAACATCATACCAGGAGAAGGAAGATATATAAGGACGCTCATTCATGTACTTAGTTTAGTTCTTCGCGATCAATCTCGTTAATCAAGCATTGGTTACATTCTAGTTTCTGACTCGTCCGCACTTAACCAACAACCCAGTATACGTACTCGGTTGGCCTTGTTTCTCCATTCGTTACCTTTATCGTTTCTACTTGTTGATTATCTTACGGAGCCTGGAGGGGACGATATACCCATCAACGCACACGACTTACTGAACCGGACCCGGAGGGACATTGAGCATACGAATACTTGGAAGACACTTAGGGTAAGTGTCCTGTCTCGAAATACAACTAACTAGAATCCTAGGTACGATACGAGAGAAGCCAGGTTGTGACACCAACGTGACCAGGTCATCACATCCGGTGCTCTGAGCCAATTGCATCTGGGTGTTGCAGCTCCAAGCCTCGCATGTCAAACACGCTGAAATGAAAAGGATGCGGTAATTTCGCTATTGCCTGGTAGACATGGCGAGGATACATAAATGAATTGATCCTGGTGGAGTTGAAAGACGGCTGTGGAGGGGGACAGGCGCAACCCAGTTCACAGCCAGATCTGGTGGCCAGATAACCAGAAAGTTGCCTTTCCCATGTAGAATCTTGGGAGCCTAGGTAAAGAAGGAATCATGGGATCTTGAAATAAAGACCACAAGCAAGGCAGCTGAGGATCCAGAAGTCCTCAAGGAAAGCCCAAATAGGATAGCATGGCTGGAAGCAACTCAAAAAGTCGCTGATCAGCTGGCAGACTCGTGAAGGGGGCCCATAACTGCAATCATAAGCAGCAGCACAGCATCAGGGGGTGATGTGGATAGGTCGATTTCCAATGAAGCGACAGTAACAAGGTCTTAATGTCTCAATCGTTCAGATGACCGTCGGCCACTCCGGCGCCATACTGGAAAAGGGTAATCGTCGGATAACGCGGCATCTTGGTAAGAGGGCAGTGCACCAGGCGAGGCAGACAGGAGAGGGAAAAAGAGAAGAGAAAGTGCGTGGTCCTTTGAGGGGGGGATGTCGGGCTTTTATAGATGCAATGGATGCATTGAGGCGGCATGTGAGCAGCCTAAAAGCAGCGCGAGGCGGCGCTATCCCTGATACAGTAGACGCCATTCCGCAAATGGCAATGGTATTCCCATCAATGGCAGGCGGTAGGGCTCGGCAGAAGCGCGGTTCATGGGAGCCGTTTCTGGCGCCCCGCTAACCGTCACAACAGATACTGGCTTTGAAGATTTTTATGTGACTTTTATATCAATAGTTTGCTTGTTACCTTAGAAGTCCAATGCCTCCTACAGAAACAAGAGATAAGCGCCGGTAGCAGAAACCTCCAAAACGAGACGGCCTTTCGCATTGCTGTGTAATGGCCATGTTACAGTACCTGTGAGTTGCTCGCCTCCAGGTTTGGCCAAAGATACAGAAATTGTGGACGGGCAACGAAGTGAAGGAGTACACACAGTACTCCTCTGATCACCCGGCGACGGAGGGGCGATATTGACTACAATTTTACCAATTGTTGCGGGAGCACTGCCGTTCACACCTTCACCATATTACAATATTCAGGCCTAGGGCGACGTCTAGTCTCCTGACCGGCATTGATGTGAATAAAGCCTGGTCCCGTTTTGTACGATCGACGTTCTCAAGCGCCAAGCTGAACCCCATGCCCCCGGGTCAACCCCGAAAAATTTGCAGTAAGGGCTAGCGTTCCACCGCCAAGTTCAATCCCAGGCTGAACCCCGGGCAAGTTTCAAAACACCCGCAAGAGGCTGAGCAAAACTGGGTAATTTCTCACTGGCTCCCGTCCGCCTGCCAGTTGTCCGGTGGCCCCCTTGTTTATTGCTGCTCAGGAACCCTTTCTCTATGAATTGGTAGCATGATACATACCTGCATAGCAAGCTCCTGTCTGTGCGATCGGATCCAGCGCGCTGGCCATGATGTATCCGATCATGGTGAAACTCAGGCCCAGACACAGGAACGTTCCTCGCTCCTTGTAATGGTCGCTCAGCCAGGCTACAAGGAGCGTGATAACGCATCCTGTCAAGTCCGGGGCCATGAGGTGCAGATTTGTCTGCACAGCACTGTAGCCCTGCTTGGACGAGTCGGCTTAGCAGTGTCCCGTGGCATCGGAGAGTGACGTACCAGTTGGTGAACAATCCGTGGCAAAAATTGCCCTGTCGAGGTCGTTGCAACTCCGTACGAAACGCAGAGGAGCATGAAGAACCACATCGCTGGGTACATGAGGGCTCTGAAGGCTGGCTTGAGTGCGAACTTGACGTCCACTTCAGTGGTCGAGTCTCGCATGAGTCGAACGATGGCGGCGGTACGCTCTTCTGGGGTAAGCCACCAGCAAGTCTGTGGGGTTCAAGGGACAACGAAGCTGATTGAATGATCAGTGTTTTCAGCACACTTAAGAGATGGGACGGTATCTCACAAGGCTTCAAGCGGTCAGTGTGTGCTACATATGAGTCCATGACCTGACCCAAAAAAATCACTCCAGAGATGAGAATGAGGCTGGGAATGACCAGATGGCCGCCATATTTCTTCACCATCAGCGTCACGAAAGGCTCAACAACGACAAAGGTATGTTTATGAGGATCATCATCAGGCTGTATTGCCCCCCAACCATGCCTAAGTCGTGCTCGATTCCGTCCGTCTTTGCGTTTCCGATATTGCCTCCGGTCATGAATCGGCAAAAGTACCTGGCGATTAGCGTCGAGACAAGCGGTAGCGTTGCCAGACGGGAGCATTGACATCTCGGCTCTTCTGCTGCTGAGACGCAAGTTGCTGCTTCATCTCCAACTCCTTACGCTTGCGGGGAGAGGCAAACACTCGGCTGAAGGTAGAAGCTTTCTGGCGAGTGGGGGATGACGAGGGTGGAGTCTCCTGTGGACGGAGCTTTTCATCATCCACCTTCATCTGCAATGTTGACTGGAATCCCAGATCGTTTTACTCGCCCGCTACGATATACTAGCTATATGGTACATAGTCTGCATAAAACATGGTAAGGAACATCATATATATAGCCATACCTCACACACAAAGGCTACCGGTTTCAAAAGGCAGCTACCCTTGGAATAAACTCGCCACTCATCCGGGCTGTCTTACCCCAAGCGCCTCGGTCTCCCCAACCTCCAATCTTCCTACCGATATACCGCACCGATTTCCATTAAAATACCGACAAACAAGGCCTCCCGGTACCCAAAGCCGAGAGAGATAAAACGGCACGATATGCCTGCCAAATACACCAGGCGAGAGCGAGTTCCCGCTTGCAAGTTAACCGTATAAAAGCAAACGGGGAGACAATTTCACACGCATGGGGAATGGGCATAAACCATCACCGTCATACCAGGCTGGCCTAACGGCAGACGCCTAGACTCACTACTTAATGGGTCGGTCATGTCCCTGCTACTTAATTTCCTTGCTCGTCGAGGAAGCCAAATTTTAGCAATGCCTGGCAAGGACGGAAGATTCCTCTTCCAGTATGATCTGATGCAGCGGTCATAACGGTCACAAGCACATCTCCACAATTGTCGGGCATGAGGAGAGACTCATATTCCTTGGATTGGGATAAGAAGCGAATACACAAGCTCCTCGTTCTTCATCCGGTCCACAAATTCCACCGGTACGCCTTTGCCCCGAAATGTATAACCGTGAGATCAGGGAGTGCCTCTGATGAAGGCTGTACCGCCTGATAGACGTTATGATAGCCATCTATCCCTGTATTATCACTCGAAAGTTGGGTATTTTCAACCCAGGTCGTTCTTTGGTTGGCTTGGGCGTTGATCCATCTGCTAGTATCTTGCATCGCATCCCAAAATTGACCGGGGGCATCGAGAAAACCAGTGGATATTGCTTCCGTCGCGTCGGTGTAACCTGTAGGGAGTGTAGCTCCTTGGAAAGCTTGTAACACATGGAAGAATCCGGTCTGAGGTGAGACATTGATACGCTGCTGAATTGCCTGTTGGCCTAGCCCGGGGTGATTACCAGGAGGCAGTGCCCCATTTAGGTGAAATTCCAACGACGCAGCGTCAATCGTAGCTTGCGATTCATCCAAGGAATATGAGCTCTGATGACTTTCTGTGGCCAAAGAGCCAGCTGCTATGTTTGCGTCCGGTATGTGTATCGAACTAGGCTCGTAATGCGTCGGAGCGCAAATAGCATTCTGAGCGAGAGCATCAGGAGTACTTTGGGTGCACGTGGGCTCGGCCCTGTTTGCTAAAGAATTAATTATGGCCGTCTGCTCGAAGTTATTTGGTGCATTGCCTTTGACTTTCGTTAGTACGCTCGAGTGCCGAACCTGGCTACAGATCACGAGTCTTACTTGACATAATTTCTGCGCTCTGCGTTCCTGTGCACGATGGTTCTCTAGCAGCGCTGAAGGGCGTTCGTGACAGACTTCGGCTCATATCTCTTTGCACAGCATCTTTAAGAGGTTTTGATACCCCTTCGACTTCACTTTCCGCAAGGTCATGCAGAGATCTTCCGTTCGCTTCCTCACAAATTCCACTCTCCCTTAATTTCTGCAATATGGAAACACGGGCTTGTCGGGTCGGGCTCTTGGGAAGTTCTTTCGTCCACCTGAGTAGGCTGTTAGTAAGGAGACGCAGTGATGATGTGTCCACTTACAGAGTTTCGGAATCGCCATCGGGAAGTATGTATAACACTCCCAACCCCCCGAGATCGTTCGCTAGTAAAGTGAACCTTTCTCCATACCCAATGTAATGCGTGTGTATCCGGCAAAGAACCGTTCCGCAAAGTTCAGACGGAAGATTTTGTAGGACGCAGCGTGAGAATCCCGTCGGTAGAGGATATGTAAAAGCGCACAAAACCTTTGAGCGTGGCGAGGTTGGGCACGGGTATCCCTTCTGAAGGTCTTTCTCTCGGAGAGACTCATCTTCTTCGGACGCCCAGCTGGAAGGCAAGACAGATAATAAATCAGCAAGATGATCACACGCCACAGGGCAAGGGGATATAATATATACTTACTCAATATAAACTGATATAACCCTATCCTGCATAGCAATAGAGTCGTCGGAATAGATGATCTCACAGCGCTCCTTATCTTGCTCGCGGTGCGCTCCGCGATTATAACCATTTGCTGCCGCACGGGCTTTTCTATCGACCCTTTGTCGCCCTCTTCCCTTGGACATTGTTGCAGCAGAATTGAAATGAGGGCGCTTATCCTGAGGGCACTGTGAGATCGCGAAATGGCTAGAGAAAAGGGCGTAACGTGACAGGGTGAAAGGGTAAGAAGGACGCAAGAGGCACACTTTGCACGGTGTTTGCGAGGTTCAGGAGGTGGGAGAGTGAGAGAAGAAGGGGACATCCCGGCACCGTCCTGCTGGGGGCAGCAGTGGGCCGGCTTTGCTCAGCCAGGCCTCTTAGTCTCTCTTGTCGCGGCATCTTGACTTTCTTGGTGAAGCAGCTAAAGGGATGGTGTCGGCACGAAGAGAGGACGGGGTGAGTTGGGTGAGTATAGATCTCGAAGGGTGAGCGAATCACCTTCGAGGGTGGGCGGTTCACCTGACAGCAGCAACGTCTGGATCAGGCAGGAAGTGCTCGGAGTTTTTTGGACGGTATTACTGCATATCTATGCCAAGTCGGGCCAACGCATCGGATAATACCGATAAGAACTAACAGACCGCTAGGACTTGCCAACTACAGTTGATAAACACTGTACTCCATAGATATCAAACCAATCCCTCTCCCATAGCCCAAAATACATCTTGAAAATCCATCTATCAAGATGCCCCAGGTCAAACGTGCACCGCAGCCCAAACAAGTCCAGGCCCAAAAACAGCAAAAACAACCCCTCCTCAAACAATTCACCACCTTCACCAGAACAACACCTGGCTTCGAACGTTCCCTCCGTCTAATCCAGGCGCTCTCCCAAATCGCATCAGACCTCTCTACCCACAATGCCGTAACAGCCACGCGGTGGGAGACAGCCAAGTCGCAAATAGCACTGAGTAAGTCTCCGCCGTTTCGGACCCTTCCAAAGCATACACGACAGATACAATAATTGATGTCCATGATATTAACAAAAACCAGCACGCCGCTACTTCCGCTTCCTCAACTTCATCGACTTGTTCGATCGGGTGTACACCCTCCTCGTGCACGGCGGCGACGGCGACAATGCCGGTGCAGTGAGTACTATGCTTGACCTCGGGAAATCAAGTGCGTTGGGTGTTTATGTGCTACTTGAGGATTTGACTATCGTACGCCTCCCCCACCTTTTTTGCCCCGTTTACAGGGTAGTGCAATGCTGATAAACACAGCTCCACGCAATGGAAATATACCCCCAAACACCCTGGTCCATTGATATCCAAACGCAAGCCTATAAATTCTGGTTCTGGGGTCTTGCGCTGTCTATTATTGGGGCTATGTGGTCGTTACTTTTCAGCAGCGGCAGTTCTCAATCAAAGGAGAATGAGAATGAGAATGAGGAAGGGAAGGGTGATACAAGCGGGAGCAAGACGTTTGTGAAGCGGGTTATCGTGGATGGATGTGACTTGATGATTCCTGGGTCGTCGTTGGGGTGGATTAGTATGGGGAGTGACATGGTGGGGATGCTGATGGTGTTGAGTACGGTTGTTTCTGTGGGGGATATTTGGAGACGGGCGAATGGTTTGAACTAATCGGGTGGGTGTCTGGAATACATATATATAGTCGAGATATGCGTTACCCTATAGTACTCGCACATCGTGTGCAAGGACGTTTACCGCAATGGTTTATGAGTTTTCTGTCCCTCTTGGAGTTTATTTCGGGACATAAAAAATAAACGCTACTAGCATACGAAAATACGTACAGTGAGCAAAAACAAAAAAATGGTCCCGACGAGGGTCGAACTCGCGACCTTGGCGTTATTAGCACCACGCTCTAACCGACTGAGCTACAGGACCCAATTCGTTGACAGGGTTGACCTTTTTTTGAAACTTTAACTTTCCCGGAACCTAAGCGCCAAAGTGAATCGCCTCCATCGTTGTATGCTAGCCCTCTTTATACACCATGCTTTTTTGTAAGAGCTTCTGTCACATTTTTCTTTCTTTCCTTCACATCACACAAATGAAGACCCTGTTTCAGCAATATGCCCCATCCACCTATTGTTATACCTCCTGTCACCAAAACCTGTCCGACATGCCGCCAGACTAAACCTGAGGACCAGTTCCGGAGAGTGGGTACGAGTACGGCTGTTAAGACTTGTCTTGCTTGTCGGGATCGCTATCGTCAGGTTAGCTTTACTTACCCTCGCGAGCACTTGGAGTGACGTTGATTTCCGATTAGGGTCGAAAGCGCCTATCCGATGAGTCTGTAGTTGTTTTCGACGGTACTGCACCCCTGCCAACAAATACCAATACTACAAACACTTTCTACCAACCTATCGCTCCCCGTCCTACTCATTCCGCTCCTCCTAATGGAGAAGACCACGGAACCCAGAACGTCTTCCAAGTCGAGCCTCCCAAGCGCAAAAAGACGAACAGAAAGAAAAAAGATCATGATGAAGAATCCCAGCTCATGGACATCGGCTCACTGGTCCTTGGCCCTATGGGCCCCTCGTTCGAGCTTTTGCCTAGTCTCCAGTCGAATTCGAGATGCCATTCGAGAGAGAACCGCTCGGAGACGAGGGAGCGGGTGAGCACTGTCGATTCTACTATGTCTCAGTCCTGGGGCTCGTCATCTCGTCCTCAGGTTGCTGAAAGGGAGGTGCGGATTAGCACTATTGATTTGACTGATCCTGAGCATCAGCTTCAGTCCCGAGGTTCTTGGTCCGTGCCGCCGCGTCCGCTGACAGATGAGGGGGGTTCGGGTGTGCGCTCAATTGTTCTCGGACCTATGGGTCCTTCCTTTGCTGTCTTGCCTGGACTTCAGTCAAAGCCTCGTTCGAGAGAGAACGGCTCTGGGGCGTGGGAGACTGTCGATCTTACTGGACCTGAGCCTCGATCCCGGGGTGCTTATTCTCGGCCTCTGCCGCTGCGTCCTCAGGAACACGGCTCGGAGAGTCGAAAACAGCAGGCTGGAAGTGTTGGTATTGTTTCTGCTCGATATGGATCTCAGTCTCAATCTTCGTCGCGGTCTATGCTGCTGCGTCTGCAGACAGAGAGGGAGCAACGTGTTAGAACTGTCGATTCTAGTGAACCTGAACCTCAGTCACAGGGTTCGTCTACACAGCCTCTACCATCACGTCCTCAAGAGCGTAGCTCGGAGACTCAGGAGCGCCAAGTTAGAACAGTCGAATCCACCGAACTTGATCATCAGCCCCGGAATTCTTCTTCTCGGCCTCTGCAGCCGCGTTCTCCGACAAATGATGGGGATTTGGAGAGGTATGTCTCTAGATGCTGGGATGCTGGATGTACATCCTGTCGTTCGTACTCTCTTCGTTCCTAATGGGGAATGACGATGGTTGTCATATCTCCTTGTTATGTTTCCAGGGGGTCTGGGTTGTCTGCATTGTCGCGGGGTGTTTTAGGTTGTGGTCTTGCAGTCATCTCGGGTTTTGAGTAGTTTATTGCTTGCGAATTTGGATATTTTCATTTCGTGTCTGCTTTTTTTTTTTTTTTTTAAGTATTGGAGTGCCGGGATAGGGATGTTCGATATTCTGCTGCCGATTGTTTCCTTTTCGCACGGTTTTTCTTAGAGACTCAAGGGATCGAGCTGAAACTGTTCCTAATAGGAATTACTGAACTTGGTTATACAATCTCGCACGTCACTCCGTACATATCTAGATCTATTGTCTCTATTTGCTATATATTGCTATTTAACGCATTCGTGAGTCAGTATAAAATACAGTTGCGTGTTGAATATCTTGTCGCTCGCCTCTTCTTGAGGGAAATAATTTCCCGCGTCAATATCAGTCATATCAATGCTGGAAAGGGGGTGATGATTCTTTTTCCAATTTCTCTTTCACTTATTATACGCGTATGGAGTATATGAAACAAGATGTACAGCCGTCAATAGGGCACGAGCGGTCAGGGTCAATCTGGGGAAGATGAAAAAGAGACAAAGATGGATCTCCAACTTGGTTGACAATGGAATTGGCTTGCTCTGATTGCGCCGCGCGAGACGAATCAGAGTTACGCTCTGGGCCTGGTTGCACTTGGGATTGGGAAACGAGATACTGATTCTCAGAATCATTCTTTCCCCAATCAAACGGACCAGATGGGGAGGGGCGAGGTCCGAGGGCCGAATCATCGGTGCCATGGCGCTGTCGTTTTTCCTGGTCTTCCTGGGGATGGACACTTTGCCGGGGAGAACGAGGTAGGCCAGTTTTGGAAGAATACTAGAAACGCGATTAGCGCTATCGATTCGATTATACAGGAGAAAATACGGGAGAGAGACATGTTTCCGGAAATACATTCGACAGGGAAGACAAGTCTTGAGCAGCGGAGCTTTGGTTGAGTTCAGGCTTTTGAAGGCTTCTGCGGGCTTGGGTTTGCGGCATCTCGCACAGGTTTGTGGAGGGGTAGAGGGCATATGGATGGCTGGAGAGAGAGAAAGAGACATAGAGAGAGTATAGATCTGGGGGAAGAGTACTTCGTAAACAATGGTAGTGCAGGAAGTACAAGGAAGACTTTTCTGGAGTTGGCTGGATTTACGGGATATCGGTGACAGAAATTTTGGAATGAAAGTCACTAAGAGAGACATCATCTTCAACAATTGGTCCTGTAGCTCAGTCGGTTAGAGCGTGGTGCTAATAACGCCAAGGTCGCGAGTTCGACCCTCGTCGGGACCATTCTTCTTTTTTTGTTGTCATTTTTTGACACGATTAAGTGGGGATTCGATCCGTTTTATTTTATTTTTATGTTTTAATTTTATCTTTTTTATTTTTTTCACCTACCCCCACTAACTACGTATGCTACCTCCGAGTCACCTCCGCTGACTCAGAAACCCCCTTTGTCAGCGGCGATCGGAATACTGCCACTTCAGTATCTTCCGTCATCTGGGCCCTGAATAGTCTCCATCTCATGCTACCCGTCTCGGACCTGAATTCCTAGTTTGTCGACATGTCTGATAGAGGTTTAAACCCCGCCCACGCTGACCCGTCATACACAACGGATCGGTCCCCCACGCCGGCCACTGCGGCAGGGTCCGACGAGCAGCAGGCCCGCAAGCGCACTGCAAGGGCCTGCGATAGTTGCTATAAGAGAAAGGTGTGCATTTCCCGTCTGGGGATGTGCAGGTTAATAGGGTTGATAGGGCTAACGTTACGTGCAGATTAAATGTGATGCGGCTGTTCCGCAATGTAACTGGTGCAGTCATCATAATATCCCGTGTACTTTTGAGAGGGTTATACAACGACGGAGGAAAGATCGGGGGAATGGTCCTGGGTATGTTTGCTTTTTAGTTTTCTTTGGAAATTGCTGACATGCCATAGTAGACCGCAGAAAACGGCCCGCTTGTCGGAGCGGCTGAGCAGGATCGAAAAGCTCCTAATGGAGAATTTCTCAGGTGAATCACGTAGGTGCTCCGATTACCCAGTGGGACCGCATGCAGGACTAACTTTTATTGGCAGCACCTGGAGGGTCTCCCACCAACTCCGGGCCTAGCTTGATGGAGGAAGTGGTGACCACGCCTCCCGATCACGCGCCGGCATCATCGTCCGTGGCACTGCATTTCGCCGGCCGCCAGTTCGGAGTTAATAGCCTGATCACCGGCATTCCGTTCTTACTTCCCGAGGGTCAGCAGTGGGTTGAGCAGCGGACGGGTCAGAGCATTGCATTCGAGAAATTGAGTCCCGCCAGACCACCATGGGAAAAGCAGCGAGCGCTGAACTCCAGCGCGCTGTTGATGAGTCTGCAGACGCAGAACCCTTTTGAGTTGCCCAGCCAATCGGTTGTCGATATTTACTTTGACTTGTATCGGGGTGCGTTGATGCGGCTCATCTTTCCGGTTTTGGACTTTGTTCTGTTTCGAGAGACGATCAAGGCGGCTTATCAGCCGCAGAGCTCTAGTCGCTTTTATAGGCCAGCTAGTGCGAGGGCGTGTATTTTTTCTTTCATTGCGCTTGCTTCAATATTGCATCCCCCGGGGTTGAATCAGACACCAGCACATGTACCACCGGTTGACAGTGAGGCGTTCGCGGTCAAGGCACAATGTTTACTGCCGCAAGTTCTTCAGGAGTCTGCTAGTCTGGATGGGTTGCAGACAGCGGTTATGCTGGTAAGTTGCCCTTACGCTTGACTATTCTTGTACGACCTGCTCACCTGTCAGGCCGTATTCGATCTTGTGACAGGAAACCTACGTTCTGCAAACTACTTTGTTTCTCTCGCAGCTCGCTTTATATACATGCTAGGCGCACATACTTATTCCCACCAACCCACCACGTCTCCAGCCGCAGGGCCAGAAAGTCCCGAGGACAGAATACAACGGCACCTTCGGAACGTGTTTTGGCTTTGTTATATTATTGACAAAGATATCGCCCTACGAACCGGTCAACCAGTTGCGCTTTCGGATGAAAACTGCGATCTTACGCTGCCTCCCGGCTATGTAGAGCAGCAGTACATGGTTGTTCCACATCCGCAAGACGGTCAGAATTTACCTAATCACCCACTCTTCCCTGTCGATCTTCGACTAGGTATTATTAAGTCCCGAGCATATAGCTCGTTATACTCCTTCAAGGCACACCAGAAAACGGACGCGGAGCTTTTGAAGGAAATCCGCGAACTGGACGATGAGCTCGAGCGGTGGAGAATGTCTGTTCCTGTGGAGTGGAGGCCGACCTTGTCGTTCTCCCATGAACGGCCAGACCCGACTGTCAGCATGCATTCGGTGATGCTACGGTTGAACTACCATCTATGCATGACGATTATCCACCAGGCTAGTAGCCGGTGCAAAGCCTGGGCCATGGGCCAGGGTCAAGGTGCGATGACAGAAGGGGTACGATCGAGCTTAGCTCTATCCGTCGAGGCCAGTCGCTCGACGCTGTTATATCTTGAGACAGCAGAGCACGTCCTCATGGACGGTGTATTTTGGTAAGTCCTGACCTCCTCCCCCACACTCCTCTCTGCTAACACTCCAGGCACCTGATTTTCTACCCCATGTCCGCCCTCCTCGCGATCTTCTGCAGCGTCCTGCAAACCCCCTCCGACCCGCAAGCCACAAAAGATCTCGCCTTATTGCGTGCCGCAATGGGGATGATGGAGCGGGTGTTTCTGCGACAGCTCTCTTCGGTAAATGAGGTAATTCATATTAGGCTTGTTGCGGATTTTGTTTCAGAGTTGCATCGGTTGGCGAAGTGTGCGGTTGAAAAGGCGTTGGATGAACGGTATGCTTAATCTTTCTGGGTTGTGTATTAGCTTTGCATTGGGTGGGAGTTCGGAGGGTAAATATACATCTGCACGTGCATGCCATCGAGTTATTTTGATAACGATATAAATAATAGCAAGCCTACTCCTTGATGTCATTTTCTAATAAATATTTAGACCGCGACACTGTCTGTCTAACAAGAGTGCAGCCCGTTCGTATATAATGCGATTATCTAGCAAAACGAAAAAAGTATTGAGCTGTCTGATAAATCATCGAACCGGCCGGCCATTCAGTCACAGGTCCTGTAGCTCAGTCGGTTAGAGCGTGGTGCTAATAACGCCAAGGTCGCGAGTTCGACCCTCGTCGGGACCACAATTTTTTTTTTCTTTTTGCTTTTCGTCTGTATGGATACTTTTTTTTTGTGCGAGGGCGAAGTGAGCGGAGTTGCGGGTCGGGTGTCTTCCATGGACTGGGGATGAGTCGGGAGACGGCACAGAGATAGAATGGGGAGAGAAGCAGAGAAGAGCGCTTGTCCCTGTGGCAAACAACTTGTAGAATAAGAACATAGAGAATACTCCGCATACCGAAACGAGATATAGAAAAGCGAAACAAGGATATCAATAACGCCTCACGGCAATCAGAATGCAGCAGACATATAACATCGCACATAATCATGACACGTAGCGTTGAATCCTCTAGCCAGCATGCCTCGTAGATAAGACACAACCCAGACGAAAGAATTCGAGACACCACGACCACCAAGGAGTATCCTGAACATCATCAGCCTTGTCCATAATCCATATCCATATCCTCACGAGCATACCGTCGCATCACATCACGGTGCAGATACAGCAGTCGCACTCTTCATCTCCGCAGTCGCATCCGAAGCACGGCTTCTGGACGGTTTTGATGGGTTTTTTGATGGAGGATCCGGCGCTGGAGGGGGGTGCCATTGTTGAGTTTTGGGAGGTTAAACGGTATAGATTCTGGTTTTGAGGAGTAGACTTGGTTAGTATAATGCCTGTACGATGGAGGATAGAACTCACTATGGAGTAGGGAATCTGGGGTTCTCGTAGATTGTATGCAGAGTGAAGATGATGCAAAGTTGGAGGTAGAGAAAGATAAAGAAGAGATACAAGTAATCGGTCTAGAGCAGGCAGCCAAGTTGTTGCCCCAGGCCCCACATCACCGTTGGACGGTCTTAAAATATCTACGCAGTACGACAGCCATAATACAACACGAGTACACTGAACATCATTCATAATCATAGCATATGTACAAATCAAATCAACTTTTGTGATTCGTAAATCATTCCAGAATCGATTAAATTCCAGTCCTGTCCATCATCTGCAAGGAGGAATCGCTTATCCAAGTTCAAGTCCTCAATGCACTCCGGGGTATCGTCTAATGTCATCCATCCGTAAGTCTATATTACTTCGTTTTTTTTTTTTTGTTTTTGTCATCAAGCCGTCACGTATCCAACATCTGAGATGCGGATTTACAGCTGGTCCGCCCAAGGAGCGCAACCAGGCTGGGCCTGGTTGAGCCACTTGACGAGCTCGATGAGCTCGGCCCGGCGCTCATCCTCGAGGGCCTCCTCATCGGAGAGAACGGCCTGGAAGATGGGCAGGAACTGAGGAGTCAGCTCGCGGATAGTGGGGTCCTCCCATTTGTCTGGTCAAGTTAGCACACGTCTTCTATAGGAGAGTTAAAAAGAGCGGCACTTACACATTTGGCAAATCATGCGGAACAAAGGATCGTTCTCCTCGTAGTCGTTCTTGAGGGGCAGGATGTTGATGAGGACGGGAAGGACCTCCTTGATGGGAACGTGCTCCCGGTGTCTCAGGATCATACGGCTGAGACAGCCGGTGGCGTTGTCCTGGAGTCTGGAGACATTCATCTGCAAGCAGTTCTCAAGACGCGACAGGATGGTGGGGATCTCCTTGACAATCCCGGCGTCGTTGGAGTGCTCAAGCAGACGGCCAGCAGCGTAGGCGGCGTTGGAGCGGGTCTGGGGGTCCTCGTCGCTGAGACGGTGGACGAGCAGCTTCAAGAAGGTGCCAGAGTACTGGGTGACAGCGGGACCCATGCCGTTGATGCACTCAGCAAGAACACCGACAGCGGTGGCGCGCTCGAGCGACTCGCTGCTGCTGGCGTAGCGAAGGACGGTCTTCTCAAAGACCTTCCAGAGCTCAGCGAAGCTCTGGCCCAGGGCGGCGGCCATGCCGGAGACAACGTCGAGGGCAGTGTCAACGACAACCCAGTCAAACTCAGAGGTCTCCTCGGGAGCAGCAAACTCGTCCTCACCAAACTCGATCTGGCTGGGGTGCTGCTTGTTGATGATGTCAGTGACCATCTGGATGACGTTGTGGAGGGTGGTCTCGTTGGCGATGAGGGAAGGACCGCAGTAGCGCAGGTTCTCGGCCATGTTGCGGTTGATGTCGGCGACGGTAGCCCTAGGTGTTTGAGGTTAGAAATCCGAAAACACAAATAACCGCGACGTAAAGCGTATATAAGAGTCTTCTCAGGGTAGATAATTCGTATTTCACATCAATCACGCATTTTGCGGGTCTGAGTGAGCTGGGTATTACGAGGTAATTCATCATGTGAAATTGACCCGCGTTGAGAGATGCGATTAAGCGTCTTCAAGGCTTGTCCAAACATAAAGCAAAAGCAATAAAACAAAACAGAAAGCAAAGGGTTAGAGTGTTACGTACCGGTCATCCTCCTCAGACCACATCTTGATGGTAGCAGTCATGAGGATCTCGCCAAACTTCTTGACTTCCTTGGCAGGCTCGACCTGCAAAGGCAGACCAGGCTGCCACTTGGCCATCTGGCCGGTCTCCTCGGCGATGGCGAAGAGCATAGCGTAGGAGCGGTGCAGAGTGGAGATGGTGCTCTTACGGACACCCTCGTAAGGGTGCTCAGCAAGCGGCATAACCATCTCAACGGTCTTCTCGAAGTAGGGAAGGTAGGCGCTCTTGGTGTGGGTGACAAGGTCACCAATGACTTCAACGGCGATTTCCTTCTCGAGAGAAAGGGGAGTGGTGGCGGTGATGTCGTCCCAGGCATCCTCGTCCTCGTCCTCGGGGTCAATGTCTTCGATAGAGCCATCCTCGGCAACCTCGTCGTCGTCGTCAGCGCTGGCAACCTTGACCTTGCGGCCACCGATGGTCACCTCCTGACCGATGAGGTCCTTGCCGGCTTCGCCAAGGGAGACATCAAGGTCGGTCTCGTCCTGTTCAATACAGGCGAACAGACCCTTGACGACACCGTCGAGGAAAGCAGAGAAGTGCTCAACGTAAACCTTGGCCATGGCACCCCAGAAGATGTAGGTGCTCTCCTTGAGACGGGAGTGACCAAGGTGAAGGGCCTCCTCGGTGGCCTGCATGAGGGGACCGACGTAGGGCTGGTAGCGCTCGGGGCCAGCAGAGCCGGCCATTTCACCCATAGCGTCAGTGACGCTGGCACGGAGGTCAAGCTCCTCCTCGCTGTTCTTGACGGTAGCGAACTCCTGGAGGAGGTGCATAGACTCGTCGAAAAAGGGCAAGAAAGCGTCACCGGCAGACGAGGCCAGCGAACCAAGAGCACCGGCAGCCAAGCCCTTGATGCGGAAGTCGGGGTGCTTGAAGAGGTTGTGGAGGATGGGAACCAGCTCGCCCTGGTAGGGGGCAACTTCCTTCTCATCCAGACCATCAACAACGGAGTCGATGGCGCTGATACCCGCCTTCATGATGTCGACGGTGGGACCGTCCTCCTCACCCTTGTACTCCTGCATAGCGCTGGCCAAGTTCTGGAAGAGCAAAGGCATGAGCTTCTCGTGCTCGGCACTAAGGTCCTCAGCGAGGTCGTCGGCCAGACGGGCGACGGCGTGCAGAGAGGCCTGGCGGACCTTGGGCTCGGGGTCAGCGAGGAGCTGCAGAACCATGGGGAAGATCTCCTTCATCTGAGTGCTGATGAAGTCAGGAGCGCCCTCAACACACATGCCAAGGGCCATGATACCGGCGCGACGGTAGTTGGGGTCGGTGTTGTTGAAGTACGAGCCAAGAGTCTGAAGCAGAGGCACGACGACCTGGCTGGGAGGCAAGCTCTGAGCGAGCATATCGAGCAAACCAAGGGCGGAGCGAGCGGGGGTGATGTCGTCTTCGAGAGAGGGCGAGTCACTGAGCTCGGTGACGATCTGCATAGCGCTGCGGGTGAGTTGCTCACCGAGACGCATGCCCTGAACCTTCATCTTGCGGTACTGAACGGTCTGCATGAGGAAGCTGATGGCCTGGGTACGGGTGTCCTCGTCGACCTCGGTGTTGGTAGCGAGCTCGTTCATGAAGACGACCAGGTCCTTGAGGTGGACGGTCAAGATAGCGGGATCGCAGCCCAAGAGGGTCTGGAAGACCTCGAACGCCTGCATGACGCGGTCCTCCTCCTGCTTGTCGATGGAGTCCTTGAGGACAGCAACCATTGGGGGGATGAACTCCTGGAAAGCCTTGACGGGGGCTTCGTCCTCATCCGTGTCCAAATTCATGGCAATCTTGCTCAGGGCGAGCAGAGTGTTGACGCGGACCTCCTCGCTCTCAGGGTCACGGATGGTCTTGCTGAACAAGTTGAACAGCTCCTGGTACTTCTCCTCGAAGCCGTCCCCGAGAGTCTCGAGGATGGTGAAGAGAATGTAGGTACCAACAACCCGCTCTTCCACATTGGCGCTACCAGCAGCCTGGACGAGGAAGTTGGGCAAGTCAGCCCACTCGCCGTCATTCAGGTCGATCTTGGCAACGGCCGAGATGATACGGGCCACCGAGTGACGGACCAGCGAAGAGCCCTCGCCCAGGGTAGAACGGACGAGCTGCTCCCGGATCTGAGGCTTCTGACTGGCGTCAACCTTCACCCAGTGTTTTGTGACGAGCGAGCGGGCCTCGACGGCGGCCAGCTGTCTCAGGTTGGGGTCCTCATGACCAGTTGCAACCTGAATAAGGAGGACAAGCGATTGAGGCTGGTTGTAGTACTCGCGCTGCAGAATGCCGGTGGCTTCCTTAACGTTGCCCTGAGTGGCTGCAAGACATGTCAGCGTAATTCTCTAGGGAAATGAAACCGCGCGGAAATTTTCTGACTGCCCGGGCTCCCGGGATAGGGGAAAACTCACGGTTCAGGACAACCTGCAGCTGCTGCAGAAACCGCTGTTGGTCCATAATGAATAGAAATACACGGAATCAATGAGAGAAAGATAGAAACAAGAGACAGAATATTCTGATACTGTCCAACCCTCCTACACACAGAGGGATCCTGCCAGATTGAGAGCTGACTGCAGTCACAGCTCCCAGGGGTATCACAACACAAAAAAAAGAAAGAAAAGAGCAAAGACACAAAAGAAAAAGAAGAATGTGCGAGAGAAGAAAAGAAGAAGAAAAAGAAAGAGGAAAAAAGGAAAGTGGGAGAAGAAAAGCAGAAAAAAAAATACAGCGGGGACAAAGAAAAACAGCCCACTAGGAAAATTCAATTTTTTTCTTCTCACCGCGTTTTCACGTGTTTTCTGCAGTCACGGGACTCCACCTGCCTGTTTGGGTATACTTATAGCCTACTCCGGAGTACTCCCATGGATCCTGTTCAAAACAGCCAACTCAATTGGTCTAACTGACTAGATTGATTCTCTCCCACGGAATAACAGCGGCTTATTTATTCGAGAATCTGTCCAAACTCCTGTACCTAAACTCCTTCTCATACACAAACGAAACATGAAGATGGGAAAAAAAAAACCTCATTATTCCAATCAATCATGAACACAATAAGCAATGGTCTTGTCGTGGCTATATGAAAATACACTAGTATTCTTCTGAGTCGTAATCATCGTCAACCAGGAGAGACCGGTATCCCCTGGACGCAAGGTTTTCTTCCAGACCTCCATCGGATCCGGGGTCCGCGTATCCTATATCGTCAGCACTTTCAATCAGATCAGCTAAAGGAAAAGAAAACCTACCCTCTCCACCAAAGTAGCTCAGAGCCACTGGCAAGAAAATAAGCGCATGAATCGCAGCAAATACAACTAATGCTAACCAAACACGGAAATAGTAGATCTCGAAAATCTTGCTCCGCGTAAATGCCAGCACGCAGACACCCAACAACTTGGTCACCGTGATCCCGCTGAACACACTTCCGCCAACATTGACCAGCGCCGTCCAGGCACGGGCATCCTTGCCGCGGAATTTGGTAGGGACCTTGGCCATGATGGTTCGGGACGGGAACATGAATGCGCGGGCGATATGGGCGCAGAATTCCACGCCGATTCCAACGCAGATGACTAGGTTGACCAAGGACACGGCATTGAGTGAGACGCCAGCGATGGCCATGGTGCCGATAATGTCCACCACGATCATGACCACCGTCGTAGTGACAACAACACCCGTGGCGATGGATCCCAGGATGGCAGATGTGATGGCGAAGATGATGGCAACGGCAGACCCAAGCAGTGTACCCGTCAGCTGCACGATAGACACGTATTGGTCGAAGAAGATGTACGACTTGGCGTACGGGAACACATCGATCTTGTGCTCCTTCGAGATCCCATCTGCAATGCGACGAGCAGAAATGTATGACTGAATATAGTCATCCTGAGTTCGCAGAGGGGTGTGGCTAGTCCTGAAATGGGTGGCGCTAGTCGTAACCCGCTTGGGATCAATGACAAGGGCATTGCTGTAAGGCGCCTTTCCTCCCAATGGGCACGAGGCGTCTGTAGGCGACTCGATCCATTTCTGTACGTAGTGGACGAATTCGTCTCCTTCGGGCATACCGTAAAGGGAAATGTTCCATGGGATAGCCCGGTCCTCGAAGCAGACCTTTCCATTCTCTTTACAGCAATCCTGCTGCGGATTGAGCCAGTAAAAAAAGTCATCGATCCAACTAGCAACTGATCCTGCAATGTAAGAAACATTGGGCCGCTTCGACTCTTGTTCCAAGACGAATGGCAGCGAGTACTCATCGCATGATGTAAAGCGCCCGCAGAGCTGCTGTTGGTGGCTGCGCTTCGTTACGTTGACGTCCCGCGTCACAAAGTACACAGGCTGTCCGGTACCAAAGTAATCATCGAGATCATTGAAATACTGGATCAGGTAAGAGTCGCTGGGCAGCGCGATGCGTTGGTCCAATCCAAGGGGCAATTTAGGTATCAAAGCTAGACCAGTTGTCAAAAGACCCAAGAACGCAATCACAACAACGGCCTTGACCCGGCGTTCAAGTAGAATTGGTGCATATACCTTGCGGATGAACCGCTGCAGCCCACTTTCTGCCTCCTGATCCTCGTACAACGGCTCATCTGGCATACCAGATGAATTTGCTTTGCGGACGGTGAGACATGGGAGACAATCCGCACGCAGACTTTCTACCCGTCTCTGGTTTAGTGCAAGGACGGAAATGAACATGGTAATCTGCAGGATGGCATTGATAAAAACTGCTCCGGCAGCGTAGGCGGCAAAGTTCTTCACAGCTGGCATTCCAACAAAAACACCCAAGGCGAACGCGACAGTTTCCGTGAGAGCGGAAAGGAAGATGCTGGGGCCGATTCTTCCTGCGGCGCGAGCTACACGTTCGTCGATTTCTTCATCCGGGTGACTGACATTAATTCGTTCGAATTCATGAACGATCAAGAAGATATTGTCTACACCGACGGCAAGGACAAGGAACGGGATGACCTCTGCAATTATCAACGTCGCCTTAACTCCAGTCACAGAGAAGAGTCCAACCGAGGCCGAGACGGACATCAGAACAATTGCAATCCCGACAATTCCCAGAGTAAACTTCGACTGGACCAAAGCGTTGGCAGGGTTGCTGAACAGAGACATCCAGGTGACCGTGACCGAGCCCAATGCGAGTGATGCGTAAATAAACATGATGATATAGCTGATCACCACAATCTTCGCATCTGTGTTGGTGGACTTATTCAATTCCTGCTCCAGACTGATCTCAGCGTTGAAGGAAACACGCAGACCACGCTCGTTCGCTTCTTCTTGCACAACTTCGAAGATGCGCTTGAAGCTGTTTTCCCAGTCCATGGCCTTGGCTTCCCCTTCGCTGCCTTGGGCGTGATTGTTCACAACCCATGTGGCAACCAATGCCTGAGCATCAAACGGGTCTCCGGTCTGTTCATATCCACCCAAAATCATCTCCGGCCTAAGAGGTTGGCTAAAGTCCGGTAGGCAGCTCACATCACCGGGGGAATCGAGACAATGCCTAAGCCGCTCCTCCCAGGTATCAGGGTCAAGGTTCCATATGGTACCGCCAAAGTAACCAGTCACGGATTGAACCACACATGCATCACCGGTGGGCTTGAAGCAGACATCGTCCAAGATCAGTTCGCGGTCCAACGAAATCATCCGACGAACGCGAGATTCGACGTCGAACCACCAGCTCAGCGTATCGTAGTTCAGAATCCGCCCGTGTCCGTTGGGAGCACTGTCATTAACGAGGAAGGCTTGCTCGGCACGGTAGAAAGGTCCAAAGTTCTCATCAAAATATACCTTCTCTTGCGCGGCAGGTGAGCTAGGACTAACCCACAAGCGTACCGGATCCGTTTCGACGGCAAATCTCAGCCAGCCCAAGCTCATCAAACCGACCACAATGATACTGGTGACGATCGTGATTGCCGGGAAGCGAGCACAAGCTCCTCCAATCCGGCTGAATAGCGCGCCTAAAGCAGAGTTCAATTTATACACACCGCGTGGCTGTTCGAGATACCCGCCGGCATGAACAATGTCACCCTCATCCTCGTCGTCACTTGGTGCAGGGTCCTGAAGCAATCGAACCCGCTCCGGCTTACGGTAGCGGTGCTCCCTGTACGTAAAATAGCTTGATACCACCACGATCAACAGCAAGAAGACGGAGTAAACGAGGATGACGGAAAAAGACAGACATGGAAGCAGACCAACGTGACAGTAGTGAACCGTGTCAACCTCAGGCAACGGCTTGCAAACCTCCGGACAATCCACGCAGGAGCAGCGGAAGGCCTCATCGGGATCATTGCAGGACTTTGGCTTCATGGGCAAAGCCTTCATGCCCTGGCCATCATTACTAGGCTCTGTTCTGTAGTTGATTTGGAACGGGCTACCCAGCAGCTTCTTGTCTCCAAGGAATTTGAGGAACTGGGCATAGTTTCTGGCGCCACCACCGATGAAATCAATAGCTTTGCCGCCGGATGCACCGTTCTTCACGTTCTTGCAGCTGTCGTAGAAGCCACTCTGATATTCCTCCGACCAGACGTTCTCTATTTCGGTTACAAGGTACTTCCCAGAACTAGCCTTTTCCGTTTCGGTAACGTTCACGAATAACGACTGGTCGGGCGAACAGGTGAAGGTACAGAAGATATCGTAAAAGTTCTCCCTACACGCAGGACACGATGCGATAATTGATTCGGCAATCTTCAGGTTACTTGCCAGCGCGTCAACCTGCCATTGTTAGCCCATAATCCTCCTCCTTCCACTTAAAAGATGACGTACCTGCTCCCCAAGACAGCAAACTGGCCCCTCCTCCCATTTACTCCCGCACAGATCAACCAGCTTCTTCCTCACCGGAGCCTCCGGCTCCTCTGCAAGACCATTATCAGGGCATGGCAGCTCTCCACCAAAGAACGATTGCTTCCCGCAATGACCGCGGATCGCGCAGCGACCCTCTTCGTGTATCTTTGTTTCTCCTTCGGCGAGGGCCAGCGATGACGATGGCAAGAGGACGCCGACGATGGGGATGAAGCGGAGTCCCCGCATCGTTGGGGTTGGTTTGTGACGAGGACCGGCTCGACAAGAATCGGTAATGAATTAGTGAGGTTTCTAGATAAAATGAATAGTAGATTCCGTATCCAAATCCCAGCTCAGCGTCGTCGACGTCGGGAGATGCTCGTGAGACCGGGGATGATGCGAAGGCGGTCGCGGCACTCAGGAACGCCAGCTGAGGTGATCTGCTTTGGACGGAGCAGTCCGGAGCTTGTCGCAATTCTATCCAAAACACGCTAAACAAGATCAGGAGGGCATAAGTTGTTCGGCTGAGCGTCAGCCCGGGGAAAGATACTAGAATGGATGAGAAGAAGTAGCTGGGCGATGACGATGACGATGGTAGTGGAAGGGCGGTCACTACGTAAGCGGAGAGCCCAGACTGGGAATACCAGTACAACTATAGAGTTCTCCGAGGTCGGTCAGAGTCATATATGTACCAGGGCCCTAGCAAGAATAAATGCTGATTCCCTACTGGACCAGAACAATGAATTGACTGGCTCACATTCACACACGCTTACCAGAAGCAATCGACTCCGTATGATATATCGCGAAAAGGAAGGCAAAGGAGCACACAGCTGTTCTACTTTACTACTTTGCTTAAACACAACAACTGCATTCTCTGTCGTGGCTCGAATCAGAAAACTTCCATCTGCACAGTCGATCCATGCCTCACTTGGCCTGCGATCAGGCATGAAGACCACAATGTTTGCCCGATCATCATGGTTTGGTTAAGGGCATAGGAAGTCTTGACAATTGTGGCTTCGTTTTAAAAGACCAATCCACCTCCTGAGAGTACCGTCAGCAATGCGAAAATACAAGGGAGAGAAGGACCTACCGTCAACAACCAAATCCGTGCCATTCACATAACTCCCCCCAATATCACTACAAAGAAAGACGACCGGCCCAGTCATTTCCTGCGGCGACCCCATCCTACGCATCGGATTGCGATCCGCCCAGATCGCTCGCCAAGGCGCCAGGTCCTCTCCCTCATTCAGAACAGTATCCATGTATCCGGGAGAGATGGAGTTGACGCGGATGCCATATCGAGTCCATTCCGCGGCGAGACTGTCGCGCATGTGCAGGACCGCGGATTTGGAGACGTTATAGGCGATCTGGGGCTGGGGGTAGTTGACGCGGTGGCCGCTGATGGAGGAGACTAGGACGATTTTCCCACCGCGGCCGCTGGATATCATGTGTCTGCTTGTGTTAGTTTATCTTGGGAGATGGTAGGATGTCAAGAACTCACTTCCCAACAGTTTGCGCAGCAATCCACGAACCAGTCGTGTTGACATCAATGACCCGTCTCCACTGCTCGATGGACAGATCTTCCGCCGCAACGCAATTGACCATACCAGCGAAGCAGCAGAGGATAGTAAGGTCTCCCAACTGGTCCCGGACCTTCTGTACAGTCTCGCGCATTCCGCCTGCATCTGTGACGTCGCATGGTTCCGCCAGTATCTTTGCGCTAGGGAAGTCCTTCCGAAGAGTCTCAATAGCTGATTGTCCCTTTTCGATGGCAGTAGGTAGATCAAATAGGGCGATTCCAGAGAGACCGTGTTCGAGGAGGGCTCGGGCTGAAGCGAGAGCTAGCATGCCTGTGCCGCCAGTGACTATATAAATGTTGGTATAGAGTCAAAGTGGTTGCTCAAGCCACATACACACAGCATTCCCATTAACTCCAAACCTCATTGCTGCCCTCTGCTGAGCCGTGGTGCTCTCTGGAAAGAGAGCCGGTGGGGGCGTCAACGTTGAAGCCCGATCGAGCTCTCCCAGCTGAATCCATGGCATTTTGGGGAGGGGGATTTCTGAGGACATCTTGAAGCTTGTCGTAGGATTATCAAGCTTCAACTGTATAGTAAGAAGAACAATCCAGATACAAACGAATAAACCAACTCGGTTCTCTGTCAGTGAATTGAAGACCACCCCGCGTTGGCTATATATAGTCCGTCCTGTTTACTCCGCATCGATTACCCCAGATTGTGACACGATGTGGCATCGGGCCGCAGTGCCCCGGACTTTCACAACTAGAATAAGAGCAACAGTGGTAGTATTAAGCTATTTTAGTCAATAATATGGAAACGGACATACACCAATTACTATTACCTATCCCCCCGACAATAGCATACTCAAATCACTTCCCATCAACCTTCCTTTTCTTCGCCGCCTTCTTATTAGGCGCAAACTCCTCTTCATAAATCTTGAAGAACTCATGCGGCTTCTGCGGCTCTTCGCCCATGGTGACATCGCGGAACGCAGTCGTAGCCACGTAGTTCGTCTTGCCCTCGCGGACGAGAGAGTAGTATTCGACCAGGAATTGGATCTCCGTATCGTCGACGTCGGTGTGCTTACGGAGGACTTCTTTTGCTTCGCGACTGTGTTGTGTTAGTTCCCAGCTGTTAATATAAAAGGAAAGAAGGGGAAGGGCGTACTCGGAGATATCCTCGAATTTCATATCGGCTTTCAGGGCCTCACTGGCTGCTTTGGCGAGTTCTGGGCCGTTTAAGAGGATGGGACCTATCTCATTAGCCCTATGTTTCTATATTCGGGGCGATGCATACCAGTTATGGTCATCAATTGGCCACGATGCTTGTCATCCAAACCGTGAGAACCCTTTCCTGACAAGACATGGGCAGCCAGAAGTGCAACGTCCTGTATTGTTAGCTATGCCCGGACATGAAGGAGGATAGACTCACGCCTAACGCAACCGGAGCAAACTTATGCTGCTGTCCAATAGGCAGAGGAAGAGCTCCCTCTTCCTTCGCCTGGTGGGCATATGAAAGCAGATTCTCAGCATAAAAACCGGCCCTAACCATTAGCATGAACCCAATCACACCGAGTTGGGCAAACCCACCGAATAATAACCGGACACTCCCCCGTCCTCGACGACGCATCCCCCTTCGCCCCCATAAACAACGCCTCCAAATCAACAAACTCCCTCAGTCGCGGCTGTTTATCCCTCTCCGCAAGATCACAGCCCGCCGCACTAAGAAACACAATATTCGGAACATCCGCCATCTTCGCGGCCTCAATCAACTCCGCCGTAACATCGATCTTATGCTTCGACGCCGGCGGAATTACACATACCGTGTCCGCATTAGTGCCCTTGATACTAGCGGCAACGTTCTTGACGCGGCCGGGCTGGTGAGGGACGATGGTGGCGCCGAGTTGGGTGAGGTCTTTGCAGCGTTCGGCGGAGGGGTTGAGGGTTAGGCCTGAGACGGAGGAGACGGCTTTGGAGAAGTTTTCATCGCTGAGGAGAAGTTCGGCAATCACGAAGCCGGTGTTTCCCTCAACGGAGGTGATGCAGACATTGCGGGACATGGCGGGTGGACAGGCTGGAAATGGTCTTTCGTTGTAGTCGAGTAAGGTGGTTGGTAACCAAAGAATGCACCCTGGGAAAGACGTATTTATATGAGGGCAACCTGCGTCATTATACGTTAATTTTTACATACGGTGGAAATTGGATACTGTGATGCTCGAGACATGGTTCGGGCTCTGTATTAATGGGTATTAGATGGCAGAGCATAGAAGATGATGGCGTATAGATCAGGACGATATGGCTCCGTATAAGCCAGGGCTCATGAGCTGCTGTCTTGATTGACCATTTGAGGCACTGTATCTCACAAGATCAGTTGTTATTTATGCAACTGTAAATATCTCAGGAGACCTCATCACCATTTGTTCATGATGACTTACCGCACCGTAATGAAGACGAAATGCATACCCAGCAAGGAAGTGCAAACCTTTATCACTCAACTTACAATCTCCAACGCATAGAACCGGAGTTTTAGGCGCCAGTTGTGATCCTCAATTGTCCAGGAGTTGGAGTTTTCGTCCTTGCAATCTGTCTGACACTTAGCCAGCCCTAAGACCCCGTAATCGGATATACACGGCCAACATATATCCCTGACACACCAAAACATACTAACAAAGAAATGCAATTGAGTTGTATATTCACTTCTTTGCTTCTGTCTGCACTCAGCAAAATAAAGCAACCTTAGCCAAGTAGTACACATGCATACATCGGCGCGCAATTACATAGTACTAATAGATCCCATTGGTTCAACCCGAGTCTAGTCCTTGTGCAATGAGGTGTCTACGCAGATATATCTCACCGACATCTATGTACCTGCAGTATGACTCCAAACTGCAGACGTCAACAGAAGTGCTCATTGGCTACCGCTCTGACGGCTATTCACCTTGTGTACTCTTTTTCTGTTGTTTATTTTAAGCATATTCTTCTCTTTGTCTGTCGCACCATGCATTGTGATAGTGACGTTACCTGGGCAGGGGTACTGGCTCAGCTTGGAATTGTAGAGGTTGATTGGCCGTGACATAGATTAAAAGACAAACAATAATATAGTAGCTTGTCAGGCTAAGCTATAAGAGCTAACCAGCTGCTTTCGAAGACCAATTTTTCAATCAGTTTTCTTGATTCGAACAGTTCTTGATCAACCAGAAAACAATAGCAGGTAAGAGTCACATCTCCCACAGATTCGAATCAATTAGTCTGACTAACCTCCTACAAGCCACCATGCCCGACCTCGCAACCCTATACCAAAAAGCCGAAACAGGCGACGTAAAAAGCCTATACAACTACTGTAGATACTATATCGACCATCTAAGCGTCACAATTGAACCATCTACCGAAGTGTTCGTCCGCTCCGACAATACCTTCATCATGAGGGACCAATCCACACGCACGCTTCTCTGCGGCGAAGTTTCAGAAACAGAGGACCTCGAAACTATGAAAGAAAAGCTGTCGCGGGCGCTTTTCAAAGAGATCGGGGCTCGGGAGGAGGCTTGTACTGCTTTTGCTTTTGCGGCGACGATGGTTGGGGGCTTGAAGGGTGCGTTCCTTGAGGTAGTGAGGTATCCCGATGGGGGTGTTTGGATAGGGGTGGAGGGGCCGTTGGAGCTCAAGGGACAGGATTTTGGTGTTCAGGATGCCTTGAAACAGGTTCTAGAGAGGTGTTCTTTTCGTGAGGAGTAAAGAAAACCTGCAAGACTGGACCTGTGACAATGTGTTGTGACTGTTGTCTGTATTAGAGACTTATTAATTCGAAATCATCTCAAGGCATACTACCATTCTTCTCTAAATACCTCGTGGCTCATAAATGTATAGAATAGATACAAGCTGGAATAATTCCAGCTCAGCAAAGAATCAAAACCCCAGTTCAGTCTATGTAGGCCTACCTGAACGATAATTTTGCAGACCCACCATGTCCAGTAGACCACGAACTCGTAAGTTAGTTGAAGATAACCCTAATTTTCTTATAGACATGCTGGCCTATTAGACCTCTGCTTCCAAGTGCCTCTAGCTTCCTGTCACACGTACGTTTGAACACAGTACTACCTGGCAGGAGCACCTGGCCCAGTTTAAAACGGTGGAATTTAATTGGCTACGAAATGGGTCATAAAAAATCACTTGATATTCAGCTGGAACGAATCTCACTGGCCAGTGTGACAAAAATTATTCAGACGTTTCTCTCACACTGAGCCTAAACTGATCAAAGCTGTCCAAAGCCAAGGACTTCTAGAGTCAGCATCCAGCACTGAAGAGCTTCTCGAAAAGAAAGCGAGTTAACAAGTCCTACCTTTCAGAGACCTCACCGAAACTAACCAGCTTGCAGAATACCATGAATGACGGCGAGTTTTTCAAAGTCCTCGAGAATTGTACCAAAGATCAATAGGTGGCGATCTAGAAAGCTTCGAGTCTTACTGTACCAAATATCTCCACATGTTGTTGAGAAAAGTCGATTCCTCCGTTAGAGGACCCGCGAATGTATTCCCGCCGTTTGCTGAACCTCCAGACAACTAGAAAGGTTATAATTTGTTTATTCTGGCCGCATAGCTTTTGATAGGACGTGTTTCTGCGTCCGAAGACCTTGAGACTTCGAGAGATCGGTTGGTGTCGGAAGTCCAGAGAATGGTTGCAGACCAACAGCAAAGATCTCTTAGTATTTGAATATCTTTGCACTCGCAGCCTCGACTGTTTGTGGTATGAAATGTGAATTTGCTTAACTGAAGCCGGATGGCGATATGAAGATTCTGAACGGGCCGTTGAGCTTCAAGAGAGATCAGGATGCCATTGAGAATAATATGAGGAATTTTCTGAGAATAGCATCTGAGAACGCATGTAGACTGAGCCAGCGGGCAGAGGTTTGATGCCTGTGGTGCGTCGTCGTCGATGTATGATATCGCTTGGGTCTGCGACGCTCGTCCTCTTCGCCGTTGCGATATTCAAGAGATATCCCGGGTCGAGCCCGTTGGCGGGGTGTTGTACTGCGAGCTTGGCGGCTGCTTGTCAGCCCTCAAGGGGTTTTCTTGGGACTGGGAATGAGGAAATGACGGGAGGGAAGGAGGAGAAGGCGAATGATTTGGTCTATAAGAAGCTGAAATGGGGTGTCGTGGAGAGAGCTGGGGATGTTGACATTGATGTTGACAGTGGCATTGGACATGCAACGTTTGCAGTGGGGAGCGTGATGCCGTTGATATTAGGCAAGTTGTATGCTTGATTTCAGATGCTCCTTGATATCTATAGCCTTATATACCTACGAGGTAGACCTATGATCGAACAATCATGTACTCCGGAGGTCTGTTGCGATACAAGGCTCAGAACTAATTTCGCTCATCAACGGAATTAACTGAGAATCAGATCTTGCCTGCATACACGCAAGACACGTGTCTTTTGAAGCTCCATCGAGGTCAGTATCTTCGAGGACTTTATCAAACAGCCCCTTCAACACTGTGGGAGGTGGTCAGAGCCGAAGTCTGTGCTAGTTATGGATAACGCATCCTTCCATCACTCTGAGCGGATGAAGGGAATGTGCTCGGATGCAGGTGTGACGCCCGTATATTTGCCTCCTTACTCTCCTGATCTCAATTCAATTGAGGAATTTTCTGCTGAGTTGAAAAGCTTTATTAAGCGGAGTTGGCACTACTACGAGGAAGACCCTGGCCAACGTCTTGATAATTTTCTTGAGTGGTGTATCGAAACGGTAGGAGCAAAAAAGCAGAGCATGATGGGAATATGTCCAATTTATAATGCCATGTTTTGTGTCGGGTCTTGAAAAAAGTCCTTCGCAAACATGGCTTGCTGCAATCCCTCCAAACTTAGGGAGGGGACTATGGCTAGGCTCACCATCTTGGATGTAATTTCGAAGTATGACCTTAGGCCCTGATCTTAACAATGCCATAGACCTTATGGGTGGAGTCATATAGTTCTGGGAGCTTTAATGTGTATGCAGTTTAAAGGCCATGTGATAGTCACGTGCCAAGGATTATGGCCGCCTTGAATTGACTCACTGAGCCCGCCAGAGGAAGCCGGGGAGCTGCCGGAACAGCTGGGGAGCGCTCAAGTGCTGCCCTCACAAAGCGGCGGCACCCGTATTGGGCAATCAACCAGGACTTACAGGAAAGCAGTTCACTTATGCACACCTAATTACAATGCACATCCCCCCAAGCAAACCAAGGAACGCCATGCAAACACTAACCCTGCTGTTGGATTCCCAGAGAAGCTGAGTGGGTATGTAATAACCCCATATATTAAAGGCGTACGTACCTTGTTTGCAGTCAGCATTAATAGGGGCATATCTCACATTATGCGGGGTACGTCATCAGTGGGGCCGATGTGAGATTATCCCAGGTATGCTATTCACGTGTTTGTCAGGGTCAGGAGTAAATATTTGGAAGCATTCTTTTCCGACATGGACAAACAAACAGATCACTACTTTCTTTTGAGATATACAGACGCAGGAGGCACAATGAATCCTTTCTTCAGCTCGACGCCCGCGCCAGGATATACACAGCTACACAACCAACCATCACCAGATACCGATACCCTATCAACCTGGGAAATCATCAATTCCCCAATGTCAGCCTCCACACAGTCCACAAACACAACATCCCCACAACTCCCCTCCGTCGCACAAGACCAAGCAACGAAAACAACAACAGAAACCAAACCCAAACAAATCACCGAAGCACAACCACCCCGCTACAACGACATCAGCGGCGCCGTGATAATCGACTGGGACGGGTCCCCGCGCTTCCTGTCGCCCCAAGAAGAGCAAGAACGACAGACTGCGCTGGAGAACGCCGTGCGCGAGAAGATGTTGGGGTTACCGCGGAAGACGGAGTTTGCGTGGGCGAGGCCGGATGTTTCGATTGAGGCTGGGTTGCCGGCATATTCACCTGGGGAGAAGGAGATGGGTAAGGGAGATGGGGATGTTTGATTTGGTGGACTGGAATTGAAGAGTGTTTTGGTGGTGTTTTCAGGTTTGTTGGATGTACAGAAGTTTTGTTTTGGGAGCATGGAGTTCGGATGGGATACAAGGCTTTGGGTACGGGAATATTCATTTTGGTCCGGGGCTTGATGTTGCTGTTGTGTTTCTGGTTTTACCATCAATGATGAAGACCGCACTGGTAAATGTGCAATGGCACAATAGTACATTGTAGACAATCTCGTTCTGATATACAACCTTCCCAACAAGAGACTATACAATGCTGAACCCAACCAACCATGCATACAGGATAAATTCCCGATATTCGCCGTATAAAAATCATCAAACAAACAAGACCTATACTGAGAGAAGATTAAAGACCTCAAACATATCAATCGTAACACAACATCGAATCGCGGGAGTAACAAAAGGCGCGGATCATAATAACATTATACAGAACGCTGTTAACGGGTTTATTTGGCGCGTCCCATGATATCGGTCACATCCCTCTCGTTGACCACGACGCCGCCTTCTGAGCATCGTGCCTTGGTGCGCAGTTCTGAGCAGAGATTGTCGACATCGATTTCGCCATTTCGGAATTTTTCCATCGATTGCAGACGGTCCCTGTGGAGAGTTAGCTTTGAATCCAGAAGTGGAGGGATAGAAACATACCAGATCTTGTTACACGACAACATCTGCGACTGGTCCTCACCAGGAACAACTTCGTCATCATCCAGCTTGTCAAGTCCCGCAACGGGATTCTTCTTGTGCGCTGATGGATCCATGACCTCGTTGTAGTTGTGAGACGGGCTACCCAGATCCGGCAGCGGGAAGGCATCGTCGAAGAAGGTACCGAAATCCTGCGACAGGATGGCGTCTTGTGGCTCCCGCCAATCGCCAAAAAGCACAGGGTCGAACTGTCCCCCATTCTGTTGGGCCATGAGATCGAGACCAGCATCTTCCGACTGACCAGGTTGCTCGTGAGGCGTATTTGTAGCACTGACGGATTGATTTCTCACAGCGGGAATAGGATTGTTGATATTCCCACACGCAAGGCCGAGTTGTGCACAGAAAGAGCTCTCGCCGTCGATGCCACATGCATGCACATGGTTAGAGTCAGGCTTTTCCGCGGCGGGGGAGGGTTCCGGTGAGGTTCCCTTGGAAGAGGGTCCCTGGCTGTGATGCGAATCCGACGAGGAGCATGGGGAGTCCGAATTGGAGGTGTCGTGCGTAGTCGATTTCTTGACGTGGTGAGTCGAGCCAGGTTTGGCTGCGGTTTGATCATGGACACTACCCTTGGGGGTTCCACTCTCTGATCTCGAGGTGTGCTGAGAAGCCGGTGACTGATGACCACCATTGACTCTCGACATATTCAAAGCATCACGATTTAGCACACCAGGTACCGAGGGAACACTGCGTCCTGACATAGATTGAGCGTCGGTCGGTCTGGATTGGCCGTTGTTAAAGATGTGCGAACCGGGCAAATCTCCAAACTCGGGGAAGTCGAAGAGGAACTCGTTGTTGTTCAATCCCTGCATATTCCTCGAATAGGCCCCCGGAATGGCACTCATTGCTGAAATTCCATTGCCTCTGGTAAGCCATGAGAGACGCTTGCGATACTCTTTGAGTTCAACCTGCAGCCGTTCCACCTGTGCACGCAAGAGACCATTCTCCTGGGTCGTATTATCAGATGACTTTTGCAGTTCATCCACCTTGGTCTCCAAATCCTTGAGATGCTTTTCCTTGCGTTCACGGAATGCCCGCTGTGCGGCCCGATTTTGAGCTTTGCGCTTCTACAGGACACCAGGTTAGTACAACATGATCAATCAGACCGTGGAAAAGCGACATGGAACTTACCGAAGTCGGTTCCGAAGTCAATGGCTTCCGGCCCGGCTTCTTGGCCTGTCCATCACTCTCCCTTCTCTTTTTACCTCCTGATTCTTCGTTCTCATTCTCTGACTTTCCGTCCATGTCCTTCCTCTTATCACCAGGCTCATAGTCATCTGAGGGTGGAACGCTGCCGGGGATATCTCCAATCAAACTCTCGGACCCTTGGAAGTCGAAATCCGCGTCGGGGTTGAAGTCGAGAAAAGGACTTTCGTCATCTCCATATCCCAGCCCACCGGACTGATTTCCAAGCGGGTCATTGCCTGCGGATGGAGATACGTTGACGCTGCCCGCAGATGCGCGGTTCGGTGTGCCATTCGGCTCTGTCTTCGTCTGTGGGGTCTTATTCTGCTGTTTCTGCGACGGATTGTTTGAAGAGAGGGCGGCAAGGAGGAGATCTTGTTGATCAGGAGAAAGGTAGAGACCTTGTTGGTAGAGGGAATTGTAGTCTGTCATGATTATTACTGACGTAAGGGGGTATCTTCGTTAATTTGAATCGTTAAATTAGAAGAGTGGCCGGGCCTCCCGCCCGTTTGTCGTATCGATGGAAGGGGTCGCAGCTGGCGCGACGACGAAAATGGGAACTGTTGGGGTCGAGGCGTTGTATCGTGGATGTCTCGAACCAGTCACAAGCTTAAGATTGCCTCTCAACACGCATTAAACGAGCAATTCGAGTTCCTTGATGACAACCAGATGCAATCCGACGGTAAGGTAGCGTGTAGGCCTTCAACGTTTCGGATAGAGAAATTCACGGATGGCCCGAAAATTCACCAAGGAATAAACCGGGGAAGAGGACACGAAAGATCAGTCAGGCGATGATGTCACGAATAATAGCAGTGAAATGGGCACGGGATTTCAGTATAAGAGACAGCGAAAAGCCGCTAAGAAATTCTTGCCAGGAGCGCGAATGACTGCAATGAGGGGCTTTCAAGAGGGCCGGATGCGGTGAGAAAGCGAGATTGAGCAGGCCTTCAATGATCGGAGGCGTTCCAGAACGAATTGGGACCTTTGTCAAGCGAGGGAAACAGGTAATCCGGATAACGGAGACAGTAATCAGAAATGAAGCAGAATGGTGGAATGACTGGAAGGAGTTGTCGCAGGGTGGATAACCTGAAAGAAAGAGTAGAGCGGAGGGGGGATGAGGCGGTGGCCAAGGGCGGCACGACTTTGGCAGGTTGTGATTGGCCGATGTCGCGGATGGTAGCCAATCATCGGGCTGATCGGAGGGTGCCGCCCTAAACGGGGCAAAAACGGCACTGCTTATAAATCGGCTTGCGGATCATTCTGCGCAGTTCTATGGAGCCTATATAAATATAATAATGTTAAAAGAACTTGATATTCACGGAATACAGCTACACTGTCTACAGATGGTGTGTTAACATGGGATTGCAGATATACGAGTACAGCTACACCTAACAGTGGTGATTCATGACCTCGGCTGGGATCATCCGTCCTTAAATCCGCTAACTCCAGATGATGTATGTCTTCCGACTTTCGGGGCGATATATATCCGGCTACTCTCGGTAGTCTTCAGTACTGTACTCTGTACCCCGGATGAGATTCTTGAGATTCTGCTGGACAGTGGGATCATTTAGTTTCTGGGACACACCAAGAGTATTGTGCAGAGTACTGTACTCTCTGTTATCGCTCTCGGTCGAGTCGGAGGCCGTTGGCCGGAACTGGGAGGATTCGGCGATTCTCGTTGTGCAGATCCCCGATCTCCATGGACTGGCAGTCAGAGTACGTATTGTGCATAGTACGGAGTGAACTTACAAGTATATGAGGGTAGTAAAGATAGTGTACGGAGTACAAAGTACTGGGGTTCACAGGAAAGCGAGGTGTTGCTGAACGATCCATATTTGCAACATAGTACATTTACCCGCGCGGCTGCGCTTCTTTACTAGTACCATTGCTTTGCTTCTTTATCTCTACTCCAATGAGATGGGAATGAGAAAAGAAGGAGATACAAGGGAGACAGGATTGTCTCTCCTTTCTCTTCCTCTTCCCCGGCTTTTTCTAATCTTGTATCCAAATATTTCGCCCAGACAAATCACGTGACATGTCTCATCCCGAATCGGAATCGGGGCCGCACGTCACCTTTCAATTCTATCATCAACATTAACGCGTCCTCCGCATTCTATGTCCTGCGGGTGCGTATAGGCCTCTCGTCACTCTGCGCAGTGTTTACAACTTCTTTTCTTGTCATATATCTCTACCTTCACAGAATCGATCACCATGGCCGACGTGGCGTCCCTTGAAGCAGAAGTCAAAGAATTCAAGCTGCAGGTGTGTTGCCATCCGAGATTATTACTAGTACTAGTATGAAAGTATTGCTAACCGCTGATCTCACAGCTTGAAACGGTCCAATCGAGCTTGCAGGTAGACCCAGATAACTCGGAACTTCAGAGTCTCAAAGCTGAGCTAGAAGAACTCATAAACCTCACCGAAACCTCCATCGCCGAACTCAAGCCATCCGCACCTCCAGCACCAGCAGCAAAGCCTCCGCCGCCGCCTCCGACAAAAGAAAAATGGTCCAAGGAAGATCACCCGGCATACCAGGCAGGCTACCGTAAACCCACAGTCGAACAAGCAGAAGAACCACCGGCCCCGGCGTCCTTTTCAGTCAACGAGAATGTTCTGGCTCGCTGGGTGTCGGGCGACAATTCTTTCTACCCTGCGCGCATCACCTCTATTACAGGCTCTACTAGCAACCCCGTCTACATCGTCTCCTTCAAGTCCTACGCCACAGTGGAGTCCCTAAGCGCCAAAGACCTTAAACCCATCTCCAACAATGACTCGCGAAAGCGCAAGGCTGATGCAACCTCAGGAAACCTCTCCTCACAGTCGCCGGTGATCCAACCGGCAAACTCGAGCGTGATTTCCGCTGCGGCAGATATCAACCCCGCGCTGGCCAACCAGGCTCGCAAAGAACCGAGTAAGGTCGGCGATGGGCCTGCTCGTCCCGCCAAGGTGCCCCGAAAGGTCAAGGCGACTCGTGAGCTAGAGGAAGGGAAAAACAAATGGAAGGACTTTGCTAGCAAGAGCAAGATTGGGAAGAAGGACAGTATGTTCCGAACCGGCGAAAGTGTGAACGCGCGAGGTATGTTGCATATGCCCCAAATTTCTATTAGTTTGATCCAAGATTCTGACGTCTCTACAGTGGGTTTCACCGGGTCCGGCCAAACAATGCGCAAGGATCCCGGCAGATCGCGGCATGTTTACAGACAGCTTGAGGACGAGGGCTATTGATGAGGGGCTGGCCCTTTGGATATCAAAGCCTAAGTTGCAATTGTTATGATTTTTTTATCCGGACCGGTTTTTCTTTTTTTCTTGTTATGACTCGTCAATATCCTTCTGTTCCCTTGCTAACTGGGATGTTGGAGGCACAGGCACAAAGTTTCCTCCCTTTTCAAGTCCAAAGCAAGAGGTTTCGTACATAGAACACGGTGTAATGTGGTAACATCTTATTCTAATGTGACTGATTTCTGAATACTCGTTCCGTGGTTGTTCTAACCGTCTTTTATTGTCTCCTAGTTGTGTGATTTGGTGTCTCCGTGGATGTAGGAATTTTAGCCCTGGTGCCGGCTGTCAGAGGCCATCTAGAAGGAGAGCAACCGTAGGCATCGAAAATCAACCATCCGCCTCCAGAATAACGTCTTTGTTCCTGTTGAATAGCCATTGTATGTGCGATAACAAATGCAGACTAATCAGCGCTTTGATCTCAGATTTGTATTTCGACCAGGGATAAACAACCACTGAAAAGCCCGATAACTCGCTGTAAATCCTGTCATATATTACTACTGCTACCGACTTTTCCACATGGCGACAAGAAGATATGTCCTGTATTATCGCACATGCCCACTATGCCGGGAAGTAATCGACATCACCCAACCGACATCCTACCGCGTGTTAGCGCTGGCGCCAGAATATGCCGAATTCGCTCACGAGACGCCTCAGTGGCAGGAGGACAAAACCCGCTGAAAAGATATTACAGTGGGAATCTTCGCCTTAGGTGATAACCGACATTAGCCAGCTGTCGAATATGCCCAGTGCCTGGTTACTGCATACAAGATGTTTGGCACTTGTCCAAGGACTCTTTATCCCTCAATTGTACCTTTTGATGCACCTTGTCGAACCGGCGTTTGTCATAGAGGCGCGTGGGCCTGCAAGTGAGCATGGTGCTTTTTACTTGACCCAGCGATTCTCGGTATCAAGGCCACCGGCCATCTGGCAGCAGAAAATAGTGTTTGTCTGGGACAGTTTATGGGGAGTGTTGCATGGACAGGCAAACCCATCTTGTCGGTTCCCAAGGGATATTTGGCTCATGGTGCTAAGATACGGCATTGATTACTTACTCTTCATTATGAGAACCGCGTCGCAACTGGATAGACTGGAAGCTGGCCTCTGCGAGTATCCCAAGCACCAATTTACTGTCACCGAAACAGCGCTGAAGTCGGACTAAATACGAATTCATCTCATCACTATTGACGGCAAAACGTATATACGCAACCTCACAGATCAGGTCGACGGCCTCCCGCACATGTCGACATCATCATCCTGGAATGACCTGGGAAGTACATACATGCCGCTCTTACTGGCTTATAGACGGGCTTTTGTGACTCTCGGTGTCCTCTTGGGATATCGGAGAACTCGCCCTGTCCTGAGCATAGAGCATAGACTCAAGCAGTGTAAATATCTTGCAGTCAAAAGTGATGAGCTAGGTATAATAAAAATTGCATTCTCAGAAACCAAAGGCGAGCCTAATTGGATCCTGAACAACAACACTGTGCCGACCTCATACATATCTAAGATCAGATATGCCAATATACAGAATTTAATCATGGTTTCTGATATAGGCTTTACATTTCCCCTTTTCTTTTCCATTTGACGCACCAACACGACATTCCAGTCCGGGAAGTGCATCGTCCCATGGAAGAGACATGGCGCAGAGCCCTACTTCCACGAAGCACCATACCCCCAAACAGCGACTGGGTCGACGCCAGATTCAGAATAAAGTCACGCCTCCACGACGGCGACTTCACCGACCCTGCTGCCTCTTCGTCAAAGCAAAACATATCGCATTCGCCGGAATGACTCAGATCTCCTTTACTGTCCACACCAGCCGACTCGGCATCGAAGGAATATGTGTGAATCGCCCAGGACAGGACCAAAAATATACAATCTGTTTCTCAGCTTCCGAAGCGTTTCAAATTCCTTGAATGCCGCACGGACACTCGGCTTCTCGGCTACCAGTATTCGTTTCTCCAGGTAAGTACCGGTGAGTCTGACAAGGACCGATACCATTTGCTGAACGCTGAATTGTTCGAAGTAGACAAGCAATGGAGGCCTCCCATTGCACCTCATGATGCTATCGTTTGCGAGGTCCTAGTAGAGAATGCAGTGGGGATTTGGTGGGAAAGATTTACCAAAAATACTCCTACAATTATCGGGGCTGTTGCCTGGGCGTGAGAATATGGTGAATACTATAAGTTTTGATTAAAATACTTTTAGAAAGATATAGTGGTGAGCGAAGATGGTAAGCAATTCTCGGGACTAGATCCAAGTATATACATTGTCAGTTCATGGTGAATAAAAATAGAACAACATTCATGCTCCGAGCAACACATGCAACCATTTGGTTTGTCGGAGATGTTGATGAGCTACCCCTAGGCTCCTTTATTTCGCTTATTCTGCGCCGTCTTAGTAGAGCAATGGCAACATTTCCTCTTGCTAGGAGAGGTGAGGGTTTGGGGGTGCTTAAGTTGAGAATATACTCGAGATTCGTTTTCTGAACCGATCAGCGATTGTGCTATGCGGAAATAGAGACCTTCATTGACTTATCTCGTTGCTTATGGCCATTTTGTGAGCTAGAGATATTGTGGGCGTATGGCTTGGATATAGTCAAGAGATTGGCTCTTTGATTCTAAATGGCTCTTTAACAAACTCCTTATACAATATATCTACTTCATTGCATTCATTGCTGTCGAATGATTGCCTATCAACCATAGATGTCGGCTCATTCTTTTCCAAACCAAACCATGAAGCATACATACAGGAGCACGCGCATAATATGTTAAGAGAAGCAAGGAGGTTTATCTTCAGATAGGGTTGTTATTATTATTGTTCATACACGTATCTGTTAGCCCTATAGGCCGAGTGGCGGCAGATCTCCAGATAGGGTTGTTATCTGGTTACACAAATATATACACGAAGACAAAACCAGGGCCTGCTATCCTCAACCAGCAACCTCCGTAGCCATCTCTAGAATAGTCTCAGTAAATCGGATAAAGCCACTCGGTCTTTCAATTTCCACGCTAAGCGCGGAACTAGGGTCAGGGATTTGAGGGCTGACGAGTTACTTTCTTTATGCGGCAATGTTTCTGTCAACTTCCGATATCTTGGTTGGTCATAATTCATGCTGAAGATAAAGTATGCGGCATATGCCTGGATTGCAATCCCGACTCAGCCGAGTGGATTTGACATAAGCATTGGCAAAGGTTGCTTATGTTCCATGTAGAGTGGTACTGTACCAAACTACCAGTAGCCACATACCACAATAGAAACACCCCCAACCCAGACAAGCAATAGAGTACGAGCTGTTGTACTCGCTCAGCCACGCTGCACCTTCCTGTCTAGTCTGGAGTGAAAATCCACCTCAGCTATCGATGGAGCCGCGCTAGCCATACAAACAAAACAACAATGACAATTCCTTCTTGAAATATTGTGGTACAGAATCGGAATAATTGCCGGGGTGGACGAGAATCCTCACGCATTTCCTCTGAGTTATTACTGAAATCTCTATCGTCCGAGGAGCAAGCAGAGACCTGTGAGATCATTAGAGCGAATCTAGTGAGGAAGAATCATTGTCCGAATGTAAGAATTCTACAAATACATTTTAGCCACGAACTCCATTAAATGATAGTGCTGATGGATAGTAAGCAACTGTACACATTTCAAAATAACTACCTCAAAGTATAGAGCCAGCCAAATTGTAATTCCCCATCCACAACATATTCAACCTCACACATTCATGCAAAAGGCATATCAAATTCCCGCTCCGTCACCTAAGGACCTTTTAAGATCTTCAAGTCCTTCTTTAGACTTGGCATGTGCTCGCTTCATATTATGCCACCAAGGGTCATCATCCTTTTTAAACTCCAGCGCCTTCAATAGTTCCTCCGTCACTCCATTCATATGCTCCCACGACCCTACGTCGCCTGCCTGTGCCTTTTCAAACAGTTCCCTGAGTCCGTCTAGGATGACTTGAAGGGCCTTATATTTATCAGCAAGTTGTTGGACGAGAGTTTTGCTTTGCTGACTTGACTTACCTGAGGCTCCGTGGCGTCCGCGGATGTGATGGGCATAATGTAGAATGTGTGTTTTCTTTGCCTGGAAGAGTGGTTGAAATTGGAAAAGAGGATTAAGAAGTGATCCAAGTTGGAAAATGGTTTTGTTTTCAAGTGACGGCGACAGCCTTCTTATAGCTTTTTTGTGACCGGGATTTGTTCCTGATACCATCTTATGCATGTTATTACTAGTCACTATATTTCAAACTAAACTGAAAAGACATCTCATCAATGGTGGCGCTGCAAGGAAGTCGCATTTTGTAACACGTGGTTTACACTCGTAGCAAACAAATTGGACCAATGGAATCAGACTTCAGTGCTTTGTTAGGGCTATGATGCTCGAAACAGCTCATGGAGCTAAAGGAACTCTCTCGAGTCCAAGCACGATGCTTGAAGATATAAAAGAAACCGAACCCTTTCATTGAGGACTACAATTTTGGATTAGTTGGCTATGTTGGAGTTCAGGAAGCGCGTATCATTTGATTCTGGGTTTCAGTTCCATTTGACATATGCATACCGGCTGCCCAAGTCACTGAAGAAGGGAGTCGCACAGCCATAAAGCTTGACGAATGCATATGAGGACCAAATAAAAAGAAAAAGAATAGAACTATCTCTCAACCCAAGCAATCGAGTACGGCGAGGCCAGTCGATCCTTGTTGAGTTATCTGCACTTTCCAGTTGTTCCAATAGCATGAGTTTCCTTAAATTTGGCCTTGAATTTTTAATAAATATCTTCTCAATTATCCGCTGACGAACTTACGGACTATCCGTTATTATACACAATGATGACTCATTAGGATTCAATTGTATAGGACGTGAATTGCTTTCAAGATAGACTTATTCTTGTCATGTCTGACCCTTTGCTAGAAACTGCATCGCCTAAAACCAACAACGGAGACCTGTATGATTAAGATAGAGGCAGAACACCTAGCAAATTAATAATAATAATAATAATAATAATAATAATAATAATAATAATAAGCAGCCATTCATCATTCCATGTTGAATGATTAGAAGTGTTGACCAGCCCAATACCACACCAGAGGATTCTAATCCTCATTCATGACATGTTTGAAGCAACGAATAAACACAAATAAACACAAAAGAGACCTCCGAGTTCTGGTTAATTTTCTATGACCTCTTCATATGATCAAGGGCTTTCGTGAGCCTATTATTCTGCCTCTTAATTTGCAGCCACAGGTCTTCATCCTCACCTTTCAGTGATCCCAACACCTTCTCCAAGTCCGCTGCGAGCGCAACAGTCCAAGTTCCTGAATAAGCCCCCCTCGTAGAGGACCTCGAGTCTCTCCGGCATACTGCGAAGAAAAGCCTTATTTATTAGTTGATTGATGCCAAACAGGTGTGTTAAATTGCTGACTTGAGGTTCAGTATTGGGTTGGACATGGTGTTTGAGGAATAGGCAGGCTTGGTCAGAAGAAAATCGTCTTTGGAGTAGAGATGAATGTTGGCTGGAGATTGATAGTGAGCTAGATATCGGTGATGGTATCGAGGCGATGCTAATGAGGCTCTTCTAGTTTTCTCCTGGCCCGCGGGACTTGCTCTTGATACCATTTTTAGCATATTCATCTTAGGCATGCTCTTTCCAGTCCTAGAACTATATCAAAGTGACACCGTCAGGGAAGCTGCATATAATATCACGTTGTCTAAAATGGCGTCCATTTAGCTTCAATGTCTTAGGGTTATCATGTATGGCAGGCTCGACACGGCCCAGGGCGCTAGATACACTTGCAAGGAACCAATCATAAACTCCGGCAACTAAAAGATCTGTGAGTCCCTTTTGTGATAAATACAGGATGAGATTGGGTAGTATTTTGGGGATCGTGATGACTGGAGTATGGTTCAACCATCGGGGAACTCATGGCTCCGATTGGGGGCGTTCTACAGAGCAAACTTCACTAACAAACAGAAAAGGGCCGCAGTCAAGATTTTATATGATGGAATCTGTTGGTTTGGGTTGCTTTAGCTATTCTTTATCATTACCGGCAAACTGTTTCCCTGTTTAGTGCGGTGGCAGCCAACCAACCATTCCTGTCTTCTGATGCTGACCTCTTTACTGCTTTCCAAATAAATTGGGCTGTTCTTCATGCAGATACCTCTTGGTCAAGTCTATTGACTAATTTGACCTTCTGACCGGCCCAGCGATTACAGTCACTGCGTCTAATCTACCATGCAAGAGGGGGGCTTATTCTGCGGGCGCTAATTTCCCATTTCTTCATGCGGCATTAGAAGACCGATCAGGTGCTGGTGGAAGCAAATATTGTCCCAAAAAGCAATATGGCTCGCCCATATGTGAGCTCCTGGCAAGTGCCCAGCGCTATAAGCAACTGTCTGTCGCCCAGAGAGGCCTGACTATGCCGGAAGTATGACCAGTACTAAGTGGATTATATTCTTTGTTGAGCTTATACATTCAAGAATAATACACTGGGAATAATGGATGCCGTGAGAGAGTGATAGCTTGGTAGGCTTTGAATAGAGCACAGGTCTGGAGAATTCAATCCAACTATCACAAGATATTGAGCCTTTTTTGCTATGGATACTTCTCTATTCTTTGTGTGCCTCCTACTACTGGCCTACCAAAGGACGGACTTAGTGAACTACGTGGCATAGTTCAGGGTAAAAGAAGTTTCTCCTCCATTTCAACTACCTCATTCCGATGCTAACGCATACGCAAAACAGGGCAAGATCTTCGAGGTAAAAGCCTCCACCCCATCTCTACCTCAATAGGTCTTCTCCCAGACATCCGCTATATGCTTAACAGCCTCCTCAATAGCATCCTGATCCGTCCTGAAACTCAACAGCCCTCCTTCCAGCGTCTTACCTTCACCAAATAAACCGAAAATAACTCACACCTCAACCTCCCCGCAAAACCAAACAAAGTCCGATTATAGCCTCGCTTCGCATCGACCACCTTTCCCTTCACAGTCTGGAGGTCCTCCGTAGCGAACACCCGTCCGCCACCAACGTACCAGTCCCTTTCATGCAGAATGGTGAAGTGTTTGTAGTCGTCCGGATGCGGGATTGTGTATGTCAGTTTCATGTTATCTGTCTTGTCGTGTTTTTCAACCAGTTCGTTCAGGTATCGTGGCAGTACCAGTAGAGGTCGGTGAGGTTGCCGGCTTCGGCGCTTTGGTAGAGGGGGTCTATGTCTGTCATTGTGACTGATTTATTGGAGGTTGAAGCTAACTGGTCAGTATGATTGAATATTCAGAAGACAGGACTCTGTTGCGACTTACCTTGCTGGTCGGCGCAGTGCTTTTGTTTTCAAATGGGATTGTGTGTGATCCGTTGGGAGATTTCGAGTGATTTCAATGCGCTTCTTATAGACTTTATAGACTGACTGACAGGCTACTTGTCACTGTTTCTGACCAGTGAAAACCTATTCCAGTAATTTTCGAGCAGATAATTGTCTTGAGGGTTTACATGAACAGTTAGTTTCAAAACAAGATCGAGCATAGATACGATCACGGAACAATGCAACATTCCGCTACTTTTCCCCTTCTTATGCTTGGTAGTTGAGTATCGGCTTGTTTACCTACGACAATCAAACCTCGTGACACAGTCATCCTGCCTGTATCCCTTAATTATGAAAGCCCTAACACAAACAACATACTTCAATTCACCATTTCCATAGCTATCTGCTTCAAATTATGAGTGGCGAGTAGAGCTCTATACGATTTAATCACAAAACCGAAGCAAAATATCATTCGCGAAAGCAGTGGGATAGCAGTATACAATTAGTGCCAAGCGAGGAAACAAGGGACTTAGCAAGCCGAGGATGACAGACATCTGGATAATAACTAGGAGCGCTAATTGCCAGCTATGCAAATATTGACTGGCCATATAAATGGTCCTATAGTTGCACCCATATTAAATGTGACGACGCCCAAGCGTCAATGATTAGAATCTTCATCATTCCATTGTTCTCTCAAGGTCTGAATTAACCCAGTCATATTCCATCCGGTGGTCACTTCCATGTCCCGCAGAAGAATCTCCGCGGCTTCTTGGTCGAATTTGTTACGTAGGACCCAGCCCCCTGAGTCGTCAGCAAACTGGGAGGGGAAGGTCCATAGAATAACAGAGAGGAATTTAGCTGACTTACAAGACACTAAGCTATGGCGAGCTGTGAAGAGTGCATTCTCCGCTTTGGTATTTGATCTTGCCAGGCCAAGCACGACTAGAAGGTGATTCCGAATTGTTCTCTAGAGGGTCGTACATCTTTAGCAAACAAAGTATTAGGAATCGTGAAATGGACGACAAACCTCAATATTCCGCAAATGCTTCAAATTTTCATATCCCACAGCAGGGCTTGGGCTAGCCGAAACAGCAAGCACAATCTTGGCGACATGATAGTATTGCAAACCAATAACTGAGACCGCTGTCAACAGGCGTGAACGCAACACAACAAATTCAGTGATACGTACCGTGAACTGGCAACAACATCCAAATAACGGGGAACCGCTGGTCCCGTCGCTGTGTACGTGGGATAAATCGGATGGGATTAAACGTATGCGGTTTCGTATTAAACCATCCCTCCACTTCCTGCTCGACGTCATGTACAAGCGCCAAATATGCTGTGGAAGCTTCATAGGTGAATGCGCACTTGAGGACCTTACACAAGAGGAAGACCATGCGACTGGCCCAGGCAAAATCATCATCTCTTTGGAATATGTCCGAGTGGATGAAATTTTGCAAGTTCGTTCGAAGTGGCTTTTGCGCGGTTAGCGAGACATAAATGTCTTCTCGAAGACAAAGCCATGCAGCTGCTTCTCCTAAGCCGCCAGACGAGCCGAACGATGAGACGGAGTTGAGGATGTGTGTTGTTCCGGTGAGGTGGAACTGGTTGTCTTCCCCTGTGATACTGTTAGAATATCTTTCCAGAGCAAGGGGTCGAGATCATACAGTCCATTTCTTCATGTTCGCGGAGGATTGCTACTGCAGCCAGAATTACGTCCGTAATATTCTCCTGAGCACCAGAAAGCGCCGGGATCAGCATTTGAAGACAATGGTTGTGATATTGTAAGGCCTCCGCTGTATCCCCTGCCCTTTGCCTGTCGATATGCCTAGATGAGAATGCAAAAATGGCAGACCGCAAAACTGGTTCTTTGACAGCTCTTACAGGTACGTCGACCTCGAAATGTCGTTGTGGATCAGTGATATCCGCCTTTCCGTGTTAGTTGTATCTGCATCGACTGCTGCTCCGGAGCGCATCTACGTACCCATAGAGCCATGTTTTCGATATAATTTCGCATAAGAATTGCCTCTCGCTCAGTGAACGCAGAGACCGGAGGATGCAAGCCGGAATGTTCTCCCGACAGATGCCTTGCAACGGATGAAGGATTATGAAGGGTATGGAGTATGTCGGAAGGGAGGTTCGTTTTTCGAGACTCAGGAACCCCAGACAGAAATGGCTGATGCTCTGGAGATCTAGGGCTTTCAAGTCTTTCTATTGTCCGCCTTGCATTGATCTCGTGCGAATGACTGGTGATCTCTTGCTGTTCCCATACTGTCTCAAAATCCTCGACTGTATACAGACGCTGGATCTCGAGAGTCTCGTCATGGAAGTGGACTGCATGCTACTCAGCCCGGCTCAAGGAAGCGATGGAATAAAACTTACTGGATCCCGTTAAACGCGGCCAAGCCCTATTCTCCGGAAATGCGACATCATGGTCTTCCCCCAAATCCAATCCATTGCGAAACCGCACATTGACTTTTCTCACACAATTAGTCCCGGCATCTTTGCAAGGAGCGCAAGCCGGGAGATCGGTGTCGCCTGCGAGGCCTTGTGAGATCGGATTCGACACGGAATCTGGCATCCGTACGTATACGTACACTTGAAATGACGAACTATCGGGGAAAATAAACCTGAGTATAATCCTTGTGGGAGAAGAGGGAGAAGATAGTTATCGGTGTAAAAGTGTTGGATGACTTACTTCTACATCGCTGGCTGAATTGCCGATTAACTAACCGTTTCATGCGATCATGGAGAGGGGGAATGCGACTCTTACCAGCCAGTGATCAGCCGAGTTCTCCTTTTCATTGTCGACGGAGGCTTAACAATGCATTGCTAGGCGATATAGCAGTTGCCATGAATGAAGGTGGATGGAAAGAGTTTCCTTGTAGCGGTGGGAAAGAGGACAACAGTGTACCCCGCAAAAATTCCCCGCGTGGGGAAGTCGACCGGGGAAAGTCTCTCCATTCCAACTTTCTTGAAACGATTCCGCCGGCAACTCTCTCCATGCTAGATTACACAGTGATCCACGGCGATGCAGATAAACATACACTTTCATGATATAGCCCGCAACATGGGTGGAAAATCTTACCTTCAACTCAATTCAAAGAAGTACAATGCCTAGAAGACGTGAAACCCCGCGGTGTCCTGGAGCTATAAAGCTCTCGAGGAATCCTCTCTATAGACATACAGATCGCCCAATCCATTCAATTCATCTTCCATTCTTCCTCTACTTCTATTTTTTCTTCAATTGACTAGATCTACGACATTACAATGGCAATTCAAAAGCTCAAGGTTGGAATGGCAGGCTTAGGCCGTGTCGGAAAGCTCCATGCTACCAACTTCCTGCACCGCACTCCTCGGGCTGACCTAGTCGCTGCTTTCACACCGGATCAGTCAGAGCTTGCTTGGGGTAAGGAAAATCTGGAGCCTTACGGAGTCACCTTGTATGACAACTACCTGAAGATGCTTGAGCACCCCGGGTTGCAAGCCGTGGCCATTGGAACCGCGACATCGGTGCACGCAGAGGAGACAATGCAGGCTATCGATAAAGACTTGCATGTTCTGTGCGAGAAGCCGTTGTCTACGGATGTTGAAGTGGTATGTCTCCTGCCTACCCGATTGGATGACGGATGTTGACTATTTTACCTGTATAGTGCAGACAAGTTGTCCGGAAGGCACAATCAAAGCCTCACCTGAAAGTGATGTGTGGCTTCTCTCGACGATTTGATGAATCCTACCGCGACGCCTATGAAAAAGCCAGCAAAGGCCTCATCGGTCGCCCAGCCATCGTCCGCAGTCAGACCTGCGACAAACTAGACCCCTCCGGATTCTATGTGGAATATGCCGCATGGTCTGGCGGTGTCTTCGTCGACATGTCCGTCCACGACATTGACCTGACACTCTGGTTCTTCGGTGACGACTCCGTCCCCAAGAGCATCTCCGCCCACGGCCTCCGCGCGGTGCAGCCCGAGCTAGCCAAATACAACGATTTCGACAACGCCGTTGGCATTATAGAGTTCCACAATGGCAAGATTGCCTACTACTATTGCACGCGGATGATGGCGCACGGTCAGGAAGACACGACTGAAGTCATCGGCACGGAGGGCAAGCTCACGATTAACGGCAACCCACAAAAGAACTTCGTCAACCTCTACCACACGGCTGGTATTACGCGCGAGGTGCCTCACAATTTTATGGGACGGTTTGGACCTGCGTTCGTGCAGGAGTCGAATGAGTTCACTGCCGCTTGCTTGGATAACACGCCGTTGCCGATTAACTTGAACAATGCGGTTAAGGCAGTTGAGATTGGCGCATATTTGCAGGAGGCTTTGGTGACGGGCAGGCAGATTCAGTTTGATGAGAGTGGGAAGCGGATTGAAAAGTCGCAGCTGTGATTCAGTTTTGAGTATAGGTTTGTCTATAAATAGCAGCGGAGTAGTATAGGCAATGATAGACTTTTGAAACGTTTTGGTTTTCAACTCAACTCTGTCTAAGCTCTCCATTGAGGCATTGCTATTTCTGCAAGCTACCTAGATGGTATAGTCTGTACACAGATACTGCTAGTATGGAGCTGGGTCACTCCGCACTATCCCCGCATTCCCCAGATCATAACAAGGCACGATCAGGTACGGAGCGCCAATGTTCATTATGGCATTCAATTATCTTCATTTTTGTCATCAAGACCTATTCAGGAACATCAATAAATTCTAGGCCGTCTAGGCGACACGCGTCCGTAGACCATTGCCGTCTGATCCTCTGCCTATGACGCCATCGATCGGTCGTTTCTCCACGGCATCGTTTCATCGCGACTGTCAGTCCATTATTATCTTCGTCCCTGATCGTAACATACTGCTTCGTGTTCATACTAAAGTATCTGCATGGTCAAAATGCAACTCAAGCTACCAGATACCCTGGGCCTGGGATCCCTATTTGCAATGGCCCTCTCGCTCTTCTCCGGTGCTGAACAGCGCCGTCTAGTCACCCATCAACCAGCCCAACCTCCTTCCTATCCTCTCGCCGTCCGGAGCCCGTACCTCTCAGCATGGATGCCCAGCGACCAGGTCCAAACGCTACCATATGCAGAGCCGCAGTTCTGGGCCGGCCAGAGTCTCACTTGGTCCGTGATGGCCCGTGTCGATGGCCAGGCATACAGCTTGATGAGCGTGAAGAACCCAGGGGATACCAATATTCGCCCGGCGGTTGTGCGGAGCGCGGAATATACGGCAACCCATTCGGTGTTCACGCTTTCTGCTGGAAAGGTGGTTTTTACATTGGACTTCTTTTCGCCAGTGTCGCCTTCGGATTATTTGCGGCAGTCGCTTCCGTTCAGTATGTATCTTGATTATCGGACTCCATCATAGTGGTACTAATCGGGGGTATTTAGGCTATTTGACCGTATCGGTGGCGGGAGCTTCCTCGAATGATATCCAGATCTATTCGAGTATCGACGGGAGGTGGACCGGAAAACCAAGCGGTACGGTACGAAGCTTCGAACAATCAGGATCAACGGCCATATACTCTCTGGCTGTGGAAAATGCTTCTCTGTATGCTGAGGATAGTGACATGGCTACTTGGGGACAAGCGATCTTGGCCTCGCGCCCGACTTCCTCATCCACACTTTCTGCGGGCTCAGGTAAACGGGGAGAGCTGCGCTCCCAGTTTGTGAGAAACGGGAAGCTGGCTGGAAATGACGGGCCATGGTTTCGTGGGGGTATTGTCGCTTTGGCCCATGATTTGGGAAAGGTTACAGGCCAACAGTCGGTGAACTTCGCAGTCGGCTACGTGCGAGAACAAGCAATCAGCTATCTGGGCAAGGCTTATACAGGATACTACCGAGCCAATTATCCGTTGACGTCTCAGGCTGTATCACATTTTTTGGACGATTATCCGGGTGCACTGGCAGAATCACAAATTCTAGATTCGGCAATGACTGCGCAAGCTAAGAAGGCCGCTGGTCAGAAATACGCAGACATCGTCACTTTGTCCACGCGTCAGGCGTATGGAGCCATCGATGTCACCATCCCGGACGACACAAAGGATCCTCATGATGTGCTGGCTTTCATCAAAGAGCTCTCTAGCAATGGAAATCTCAACACGGTGGATGTTATTATGCCCGCTTTCCCCATCTACTACGTTCTGGACCCGGACTATATCCGATTGTTGCTCGAGCCGATGATGCGGTACCTTGCTGCTGGCCGCTGGCGTTGGCCATACACCATCCACGACATGGGTGCGCACTATCCGAATGCGACAGGCCATGATGACCAGAAAGCGGAGCCGATGCCCATTGAAGAATGCGGCAACCTAATGGTTCTTGCTCTCGCTTATGTGCAAGCGACAGGCGACACGAACTGGACGAGTCGATACCAGGACGTGATCCAGCCGTATGCGGACTATCTCGTCGACAATAGCGTCAACATTGCGGAGCAGCTGTCTTCGAATGACGCAGCCGGGCCTCTTGCGAATGAGACCAACCTTGCCATTAAAGCTGCAGTCGGTCTGAAGGCTTTCGGGGAATTGACTGGGCTCAAGGAATATTCTATCATTGGTGACGAGCGGGCCACGCTATTCTTCAACCAGGGTCTTGGGACAGACAGCAAGAAGACCCATTTCGTGCTGCAATACCCAGAACAGCCTGACTCCTGGAAGATCCCATACAATATCTATCCCGACGTGCTTTTCAATCTTGGAACCTTCCCCAAAGCCGCATACGAGATGTCAAACACGTTCTTCAAGTCCGTTCGCTCCGAATACGGCGTTCCTCTGGACAACCGGCAGGATTGGGCGAAATCTGACTGGAACATGTGGCTGGCGGGTACGTTTGACAAGAGTACGCGCGATGAGTTTGTCGATGATTTGTGGGCATTCATGACAAATGGCCAGCACAACTGGCCTTTTTCAGATCGGTATATTGCCACCTCTGCCCTAGGGAATACCCCTGGTGTCCCAGTTCTGTGTCGAGCTCGTCCAACAGTTGGTGGACACTTTGCGTTGATGGCATTGCAGGGTCCAAAGTCTTTGCAGCAGGCCATGTTGAGCGCTGAAAGGGAGGAATACAATGACCTGTATTTCTTTGAGGTCAAAGGAGAGGAGCTGTGAATGTCTCCATCAAAGACTTTCAGCGTTGCTCTGTCTTTTATCATTAGTATGGAATAGAGCAAAGGCAGTCACTGTATATAGCATTTTTGTACCCATGCTTGGGGCCAGTGAATATCCATACCACTGCTATTGAATGACAAATAAATCAACTGAGAGAGACTGTCTCTTTATTACTGCTGTCTACCTCCATTTATGTATTCTCTATAGAAAAACCGGCGGTGGGCAGCGTTTCTGCCCCTGTGCTGCTGACTAAGCCGTGACAGCAACGTCGACGTCGCCGGCGAGACTCTTCAGATCTCATCAACCAAACCGCCTGTTGCTGCTTTTGCTGTCCATCTCTCTTTCCTTCTTTCTTCTCTCTTTTCTTTTCTTTTCCTCTTCTTCATCCTCATCTCCGACTAGACCTTTTTCTCGAACCGCTTAATTACTTCCTACCCATGGCTTCTGTATGTTGTCACCACCGTCACTCTGTCCCCTGGAGGCACGCGCCTACGCGCACCTGAGAAAATGAGAAAGATTATAAGCTGACCATCTGTTCCCCCGTCATTTTTCGGGGGATTTGCCTGCTCTAGCCCCGTCCTCCGCACGCTTTCGGTCCTCAAGGCTATCCTCTTCCTAACGGTGCCGCCGTGCCTACTCCTAATCCTGCCCCCGGGGCCGCCCCTCTTCTTCCGAACAACGGCAGGATTATCCAGAATGGTCCCGTGAGGATACTGTGTATTGCGGATGTCAGAGGTAGGTGACAGCTGGCAGTTGATGGTCTTTTTCTCGTTTTTTTTATTGTCTGTTTTGCGTTGGGGGGGGGGGTAGTATGACACAATCGGGCTGTTGCTGATTTGGTTTTTTTTTTTTTTCTTCTTTCGATCAGGAAATTTGAGGTCTCTGAATGAACTGGCCAAGCAGGCCCGCGCGGATCACATCATTCATACTGGTGACTTTGGTTTCTACGATGACACTTCGCTGGATCGGATTGCGGACAAGTAAGTGGATCGATCGATCGATCTTCAGGCTCCATCAGAGGGTTGTCTAACATCGCGGCTCAACCACAGGACCTTGAAACACGTGGCGCAATACTCGCCTCTGTTGCCAGAGAATGTTAAGCGGTCGATCGCCCAAGCTCCGCACCAGCAGTCTATTAAGCAACGGTTTTCGCAAGAACAGCTCCCGCTCTCCGAGCTTTCGATGCTGCTCGACAAGCGGCTCACGCTCGATGTTCCTGTTTACACTGTGTGGGGTGCGTGTGAGGATGTGCGCGTGCTGGAAAAGTTCCGCTCGGGGGAGTACAAGGTGGACAAGCTGCACATTATCGATGAGGCCAACTCGAGATTGTTGGATATTGGCGGTGTGAAGCTGCGGTTGCTGGGTCTGGGTGGTGCCGTGGTTATGCACAAGCTGTTCGATAATGGCGAGGGGAAGACTACGATTGCTGGTGGTCAAGGTACCATGTGGACAACTTTGCTCCAGATGGGCGAACTGATAGATACGGCCAATCGTGTATATGACCCGTCAGAGACTCGAATCTTCGTTACACATGCGTCGCCGGCTCGTGAAGGAATGTTGAACCAGCTTTCCGTCACCCTCAAAGCTGACTTTTCGGTCTCCGCCGGTCTTCACTTCCGTTACGGTTCGTCTTACAACGAGTTCTCCGTCAACCCCTCCCTCGACCACTACCGTGGGAAGCTGGCCGCTTCGAAGGCTTCCTTCAACGACGTGTGGGAGACTGTTCGCAACGAGGTTGAGGCCGCCATTTCCTCCAACGAAGCCCAGAAGACCCTCCTCGATAACGCCCTCGACGTGGTGCAGAGAATGCCTACGATCGCCAACGGTGGCAACCCATTCGGTGGTCCTAGCGCTGCCGGAGCCGCGGCTGGTCAGGTCGACGAGAGCGCTTTTAAGAACATGTGGAACTTCAACCTTGCTGACGCAGCCTTTGGTTTCCTGGTTCTTGAGATCGAAGGTGGACGTATTGCTACGGAGATGCGTGCTCAAGGATTCAACTTTGCACACCGTACCGGCAAGCCTGTTCCTGCTGCCCAGCTTCCCGCCGGTGCAGCTCCCGCCAACGTTGCTCGTGGGCCTGGCGGTCCTCCCCAGTTTGGACAAGTCCCTCGTCCTGGTGGACCTGCCCAACCACAACCACCTGCGGCGCAGCCCCAGCCCCAGCAACCGCCGCAACAGCCCCAGCAGCAGGGCCCAACCAAGGGTCAACCGGTCCCTGTTATCCCGAAGCCGGCGACTCCTCAGCCCCCTGCTGCGACTCAACCTGCCGCTGCACCATCAGAGAAGCCTGCCACTGGCGAAGCTAACGGTACTGCGCAGCCAGAGAAACCATCCGAATCGCCGATTTCCAAGGGCGACAAGAAGCAGAGCAACGGTCTTTTCGTGTCGAACGTGGAAAATGAGCAAGCGGTCCGTGATCTCTTCACCGAGGAGGACAAGGCGAAGATATTGAAGATCGAGAAATGGGGAAAGTACAACAACCACGTTGTGACATTCACGACTATCGAAGAGGCTAGAGCTGCGCTGGATCGCCAACCCACGGAGCACAGGAAACCTACCCCGGCCGGCCAGCCCCGCAAGCCCAACGTCAAGTTCTTCGAGGACCGCAGCCACCGCGGTGGTGCCGGTCAATGGCAAGGAAGCAACAGAGGTACGAACTCCCAGCGGGGATACCAGAGTGGAGGTGCCAGTGACAGTGAAGGAGGAAGAGGCCGTGGAGGATTCGGACGTGGTCGTGGCCGTGGAGGAGACCGCGGTGGACGGAGTGGACGTGGACGTGGCGGCTTCAACAAGGGAGGTGCCCCATCGTCAGAGTCCCCTGCACCGACATCGACGCCATCCGGCGACAAAGGCGACGCGTGAAGGTGCAATTTCTGATGAATTTCCTTTGTCTTGTGTCATTTTTACCCCTTTCTCCTTTTTCGTTTTTCCTCTTACATGCATCGAGATTCCACTCGGCCATCTCTTGTGCTTTATTTCCCGTTTCCTATTAATGTCATTGACACATGAATCTTTCCGACGATCGATATTCTAATATTCTTGTGATATGTTTTCAAAAACCAATGTTGTTATGTTGAGCGAGATGTCCGTGGAATTCCGTTGTCTTAAGACTTTTTTCTTCCCTTTCTCTGTGTATGCTTGTGCGTCGGTTTTTAGGATATGGGTCTCTAGCGAGTCGTTGTACTGGTACAGGCTCGACGGAGAAACATGCTGGAGATGAAGATGATGAAGAATTGGGAGGGTTGCGTTGGTTTGATTGGGATGATAGACAAGCGCTATGCTACTCAACCCCGAAGCAACCTGCCTTTTCTTTTTGTACTTTTAAGACTTCGCTTGACTGGGAGGAGGCGTCAATATCGATACCCTGTAGTTTCAATTTGTTTCTCGTAGCTTTTGCAACTAGTCTATGCTAAGTATCACTTGTTATGCACATGCATCCTAGTTTCCATCCCGGGATCAAGAACGATACGGAAGTAGGAATCAGCCATGCGTTCCAGTTCCTCTAGGTCAATATCGTCCACCATGCTAGTGGTGCAAGCCAATCCAGCCCAATAGTCACCAATGGCAATGGTCATCAACTCTCGCTCTTCCTTACCTAGTGCTGATATGCCGCGGGTAGTGAACGATACCCTGAAACTATGGTGGTGTCTAAGTCGGTTATCAAAGTATTATCCGCTCCGGTCCCCTGCAAAGGAAGATGAAGCACCGCAACGCCATTGCTATAGCGTCAAGTGTACTCGCAAGAAGCATCTGCAAGATTGCCCTTTACGATGCCTGCAATGAAGTCGCCATAGCCGTCGCCGCAGCCATGACAATGATCTTCACAGCAGTCACCGTGGGCGCTCCTGATAATCCGAACCCCAGCACCGCCAAATATCAGGATGTGCTCATCAAGGTCATATCCTACCACGGAATCTAATTCACCGAGGTCCAGCCCGCCATGGTCTCAGAACAGATCCAGAAGCGAAATAGACACGAACCTGATCTCCTGGAGCAGTCTCATCAGGGGCTTGGTGAGACCTGCCAACAATACCCCACACGGTATCTACTCCCAGTACTGTGATGTATATGATTCTGAGTGATAGCTTAGCCCCAGAAATATAAAATAAAGTTAAATAGCTGGTTCTGGTTATTTCTCAACTTTAGACTGGTCGTGTTATAAAGCTGGCATCCAGTGGTTCGATTCCCCCCACAGCCAGGCTCAGTTTTAATCGGTGACAACAATCTCTCCGGTCAAAGGGCTATCCTGTCCCGCCGAATCGACCTGAGTAGCATGGAAGGCTGCTAGAAGGAGGAGAATAGGGCTAATGAGCCTCATAGCGACTTGGGAATCCAACGATGGTCTAGCACTGAGGTCAGCCTTTGGTCAATCTAGGATTGATTTTATATTTCATTATTTCATCTACATCCTCAAAATATGAAGCAGACCGGAGAGAGACTAGAACGTTCAGGACTGCCTTTAAGCAATCCAAAACCAGAACACCCGATGACTCTTCTGAGGGGACTTTCGGTGTGTCGTCTTCAAAAGTCGCATCCTTCCCGGGAGGAGAGTTGCGGTCTCGGAATCGGAGTTTGAATCCATGTCTGATCCCCGAGGATAGAGCCTCGGAATGGGAACCTGGAGTTCAGGATTCGTGTAAAGAGGTCAGGTATCGAACTAAATGGGTGGTTGGAAATGAAATGGAGACGTTTAGATCCATCCATAGATTATTATTATTATTATTATTATTATTATTATTCATACACGCATCTGTCAGCCCTATAGGCCGAGTGGCGGCAGGTCCTGCAGGGCAGCCGGGTAAGCCGCCGTAATGGTAGTCGCTATGTACATCGTCGCCTTTATACACATATCCTGATATCTCATTCCGCTTGTTGCATATCCCGTGCTGCTGGCTTTCGTGCCGCTGTTCCCATGGCCATGAAGATCCATGGGCTTGTTGGATACTGTCTCGTTTCCTTCCCTACTTCTGCAAGCGTGTAACCTTGGCTGCGCTATGCTGCCGGTTGCCCCAAATCTGTTGTTGTGACTCGGTATGTGGTTGGTCCATCCATAGATAACGGGAAATAGTTCCTGAACTCCACTGAGTGGTTTTCGTAAGGTTTTCTTCGGTGGATATCATAATAAAATCCTACGTAGTGATAGCCGCAGTTGCTCATTTTATAAATATGTATTTATGTTACTTTGTCCAATTTTGCATTTCCCAGAGATACTTAATACTATTCACGGAATCTTGGAACGCCAGAAATCCCCACCGAGAGCCCTATGGCGACCCTGTTTTTGTCCGAGCTTTGGTCGACATTCTGCTATATCCGAGGCCCTGCTCCGTGTTAGATATCCATTGCCCCAATATTCGAGTCAATTTTTGACCTTGAAGTCGTCACGGATCAAATCGACAGTGGAAAGGATTCGCCCATACCGAGAAGTGAGAACACCGAGTGCCTCTTTAAACGGGAATACCGGAGGCAACCAGTCTCGTTTTAGTCAACATTCTATATGTGCTCAACTTGGATGCGATATGTTGTCCGCAGCTTTAGATAATTCATAGATAAGTTCCCCGCTAGCTCTGGTTGTATTCCTTGGATTCTCTTCGAAGAGTGATATCTATACGTTATGCTATTGACAAAAATTAATATGTACTTGGCACAGACCAATGTGACAAAGATTATTAGTTGAAGATGGTGCTCCTCTCCTCCCTGCCCTAACTCTTCTAATGGCAGACACAAACACCCAGTCAAAAGAAATACAGTTTTCAATGTCCCAAGAAAATCAGCAAAACACCATCATAACTCATACCAAACTCACTTCCGACTCTCAGAATCCAACTCAACCGGCGGTGGAGGCGGAGGCGGCGGATACTGCTGCTGCTGCTGATGCGCTGTCAAATCCCAACTCCAATGCCCAGCAACAGGCATACTCTGCTGCGGAGGCGACCCATGTCTTGCACACGGATACCTTGGCGCCGCAGCAACAGCATGTATCATCTCCGGACTTGCGGCAAACATCCCAGACTGATGATCAGCCGTCGTTGGCTGAAACGCGAGATCGTATTCGCTCTTGCGGACCTCCGAGGATGCCGTAGCGGGTGCTGACGTACTGTTGTTGAAGAAGGCCCAGCGAGCGGTGCGTTCGGCGCGGCCGTCTTGTGAGGACATCCATTGTTTGTAGACGCGGTTGCGGCCGAGGACAAAGAAGAGGGCCATGAGGATTGCGACAAAAGCGACTGCTCCGACTACGATGCCAGCGATGGCGCCACCACTGAGTTTTGATGATAAGGAGCTGGAAGAGTCGGATGACGTGTTGTCGTTACCTTCTGCTGGGACTGGTTCGCCAGGAACGAGCTGAATGGGAGAGTCCAAGGCATATTTGTTCTGTTCTTCCCAGGTCATAGTTTCGTTCTGTTTGCTGTCAGCAGACCGTAGATAACGTGGTTATTGGAAAGGCTGTAATACCGGATTGATGGCTCCCACCATCCCATTTACATTGCACGAGTCTATTGCGGTACAGTAAAAGAAAGTCGGCTATAGGAGTTATCAACACTGCATCTTGGACCGCTCGATAGGGCATCTTACCTCTGTATTATTTACCTTCAAAGTCCATGTCGGTGCCTGTATCCCAGTCATTAGATACTGCGTGGACAAAGTACAGACAGATACTCACCGGTCCGTCCAGAAAGCCGTCATCCTCGTTAAACTTATTGAAGGGCCCAGAATAGAAAATATTCTTGGCTGCCGGCACACACGGCTCCAGGTACTTTGCCTGCACAACCGAATGGTTTCTCGGATAGAACTCGAAGACGATGTAATCCCCGACAGTAGCGTTGACACTGTGGGGAACATATTGATGCGGGTTTCCTCTGGGACCGACTTTGATCGTATGCGTTGCACCCCCGGTTGATGATGATGTTTCTGTTGCACTCGTTGAAATCTCAGTTGATAACGTTGTCCTTGTTGAACTCGTCGTCGGCACTGCTGTTGTGAGCGCTGTCGACGGCGTCCCCATCACAGCTGGCCCAACCCCAGACGGTCTGTCCTGGGCCACGATGAGAGCCACCATCGCCAGCAATAACAACAGTAACCTGGCCATAATAAAAAGAAAAAAGAAATCATAAATACCCTCTGAACGCTGTCACTACCAGCGCAGAAAATTTGCGAAGAGAAAAAGCACACCGGGCGAGCGACACGACCACGAGGTTAAAGAAAACCCACCACCAGCCTCTTCCGGACTTTCTTTGTCTGAGGCGCACCAGAGATACGGAAAGTCATTCTTTAGTGCCATACCAGAAACAGCAAGAAACAGACAAGTTTTGGCCCACGCAGTCCTTGTGCACCTCGAGATGCGTTTTTTTTTTTTTTTCTCTCATGCAACACGCCGCAAGCCCTGCATATCGGGCAGTAAATGAAGGCAGGTCTGCCCGAACCGTGCAGCGGAAATACTTCGAATACTGCTTTCTCTGTTGGGGCCAAAGATCGCGACAGCCTTGCATTAGATCTTCCCCTCTTCGATTTTTGTTCACTGCTTGTCCGGTGTCGTCGGTGTTGTTTTGTGTACTGCCAAAACAAAGCTGGAGAGAGATTTGTCTTTGTCCGCATCGGTTACCATGGAAAATGGCCCCCCAATCGGGCATTGTAAGACCTTAAGGCTCAGGGATACCACGTGTCAAACCTTGTGCTTTGTATGACAGTCCCTGGCATATTCTTAGGACAAGTCGCATGATTCATGTCGGCCTCGGCGAAAACACCGTTAGCCTGATGGGAATGAGGGGCAATCAACAAATACTTCAAAATACCTAAACGAGACTCAAAGGATAATTGCTTCTCCTGTGTTACTGCATGATTCAGACGTTACATCCAACTTCTTTGTCAGGACGTTGATGGAATCTGGTTTCAGCCACTGAAAGAGAAGTTGGACAACAATGACTTCGGATAATTTCACGCCGAATGCCCTAAATGAGTATACAGTTCAAATCCCTCATATTTTGAATGCTATACAATAATACAATATGCTATGCTGATCCCAATTAAGCCTAATTTCGGAATAATCTCAATCCACCCTCCTCACGATCCTCATCGCTCTCCTCAGCACTGACATCATCCTCATCCCCTTCACCAAGCATACCACTAGCCGTCCGACCAAGCAGCGAGGCAAAGAACTCATCCCGTGCGCGGGTAGTCCAAGTACCCCGATCTTCCGGCGCCATGAAGTTCTGGAGCTTCTCATGCACGTCGAAACGCATCTTCCGGCCCTTAGAGGCGCGGGTGTCGACATTTGCTCGGCGGTTCTTGTCGTTGCGCATTCCCGTTACGGGATGGAGGGAGAGCTTCGAGGGGAGTTGGATGTGGAGGGTGTCGAGACCGTTGGTGATGGAATCGGATGAAATGCGCTGTTCGACTAGCTCGCGGAGCAACGTCTGGTAGAAAATGCTATCGTCATAGATTGGCTCGCCTTCCGTAGCAGTACCGTTGGCGTTTCTTGCACGCTTCGCCGATCGCTCTCCGGCTTCGGAAGCAAGTTGCGCATCAAGGACCGCGGTGATGGTCTGCTGACCAGCAGCGCCAGAGCCAAGCAGCTTTCCACGGGCATTAGGGAGAGAGGTGCTCGACCCGCGGACCTTCAAAGACCATTTATCGAGAACAGTGCGGCGGTGGGCGACGGCGTCGGATTCAAGATCGGTCATACGCTGCCACAACGAGGCTGAGGATGTCGTAGGTGACACAGGAGAGGGTCGCTTGCGTTTCTTAGATTCGCCAGATTGTGCATCGGCTAGTGCATATCGCAGATCTTCGAGCGTAGACCAAAGGGCCAGGGCAGCCGATTCAGCGGACTTGATAGCTTCGGTGTCGACATCGTCGGCATCCTTCGCAGTAACGGAGAGCTGGTTGACTGCCGTAAGCCCCTTCTGCAGCTTGATCCGAGTGTTCAGCAGAGCATCGAAGGTCTTGCGCTGTTGCTTAACGGCATTTCCTTTGACTGCGTCTGCCTTGGCCGCCTGCGAGATACTGGCCGCAATCGACTTTTGGTCCGTGGCCATCAGCTGGCGCAGCTCTTCTCGGTCGTCTCCCTTGGGCTTGCGGTCGTCCTCGTTTTCATCCTCTTCGTCATCGTCGTCATCGTCGTCATCCTCATCTTCGGACCCATCCTCACTATCCTCGTCCTCGAGGCCATCCTCGTCTTCGATGTCCTCCGAGCCATCGGTTTCCATGCCGTCAACCTCATCTTCATCCTCATCCTCTGACTCCGACTTCTGCTCTTGTTTTTGCTTCGTCTTCTTAGCAGGCGCCTTTGCCTTAAATTTCTCTACTTCCTCGTCCGATTCCTCCTGGCTACCATCCTCGCCATCTTCTAAATCAACATCCTCCTTCTCGTCATCATCATCCTCGTCATCCTCGTCGCTCGACCGCGCCTTAAACGGATCATCATCGCTATCCTGCTCAAGCGCCTCCCTGCTAACTTTCGACCCGGCATATTGTTTCCCAAGGTTGATCGGTTCCGGTTTGCGGAGCTTCGATTTTCTGTGGCGCATTGATCAGTTAGACACATTCAATCCCGATCGCAACTTAATCTCAGTTTCATAGTGATAGAGAACTCACCCTACAGCCTGATAATGCTCCCTCCCCGCATCACCATCCTCCTCAGCCCCCGATTCCTCATCATCGCTCTGGCCATCCTTCGCGTGGTCCAGATCCTCGGGGTCGAAATCTGTCGCATCGCATTGATTAGCCGCGTTCAGATGCAATTAGTCTTTTCTAGAGATTCCAAATGAAATGCATACCCTTGGGAGTCGGATCATCAAGATCCGCAAACTGTTCCGCCAGCGATTTCGATCTCGGCGCCATTTTATCTTGTCTTGCTGTATTGTAGCTGAATCGCAAATCGGGGAAGAAATTATTTTTTTTTTCTCGGCGGAGAACAGAAAAATCGGGATGCGGTATCGGATAAACCACCTTAATGTAGTAATTTCATATCCATTACGGGGCAGTTGTTCCGGGCGGTGAGATTATCACGGCAGTATTTTATAACATCATCTCCAATCATCGTCAGTTCAAACAACCCTCAACTTAAGCAAGGGAAACGGGTATGATGCAGCGGAGACTCTTTTCGACGTTTAGAGTGCTTCAGCATGATAATCCACTAGTGAGTGCTCTCATGTTAAGCCGGCTGATACTGATTGACATGCTAATGCAATATAGGGCCTTCCTCGCTCCGGCACCCCGCCGTCGCTCCGGAGCCGTCGTGGATTACCGGAGAAGCGCAAGATTCGAGATGTGAAAAAGGTGATTGCAGTTTCATCTGCTAAGGGTGGCGTGGGGAAGTCGACGGTAGCGAGTACGTATCCAGCGCCCTTGGAATTCTGTTCCGGAGACGCATCCGTGAACCCCAATAAACGAATAAATGCAATGGCGTGCAATAGCTAATACAACGCCAGCGAACCTCGCCCTCTCCTTTGCCCGCCGCGGCATTCGCACCGGCATTCTAGATACAGATATCTTCGGTCCCTCAATCCCAACACTCCTCAATCTCTCCGGCCAGCCGCGGCTCGACGAAAGTGCGCCTCCCGATCCCCCGTCCTCTGCATTCCAAACTCAACCCTACATCTACATATACTAACAAGGTCAGGTGACCGCCTCCTCCCACTCACAAACTACGGCCTAAAGTCCATGTCCATGGGCTACCTCCTCCCATCCCCGGAACAGGATCCCGCCGCTGACATTAACACCAGCCAAACGCCAATGGACACGACACCGATTTCCTGGCGCGGGCTAATGGTCACGAAGGCGATGCACCAACTCCTGCACTCAGTGTCATGGGGCCCGCTCGATGTTCTATTTCTGGATCTTCCGCCGGGAACGGGAGACGTACAGCTCACAATTAACCAAGAGATCATACTCGACGGCGCTGTTATCGTGACGACACCGCAGGACATCGCTCTGCGAGATGCCGTCCGCGGTTTCGGGCTGTTTAGTAAAATGGACGTCCCCGTGCTAGGAATGGTGCGCAATATGGCTTTCTTTGCGTGCCCGAACTGCGGCCATCAAACGCGTATCTTCTCGCATGGTGAACATCACCATCACGGCGACGACCCCGATGACTCCGGTGTCGTGGCGCAGTGCAAGCGGCTCGGTGTGCAGTTCCTCGGTGACATCCCGCTTGACGCGAAGGTGTGCGAGGATGCGGATAAGGGTGTTCCGACGATGGTGAGCGAGGAGGGTGAGGAGAGGAGTGTTAGGAGGCAGGCGTTTTTGGATGTTGCGGAGAAGATTGCGGGGAAGGTTGGGTTGAGTTGGTAGATGTGGGATTGAAATAATGTTAGATTGTATTTGTACTGTGTATATACCCAAGATGATTTCTCGTGTCCTAGACTGGTGCAGATTTAAACAATGCAATATGCAAGTGCAGGATATTCCAAGAAAACAAATGGTATCCCAAGTGTAACAAATAAAACCAAACAAAATGAAATGAGCTGTCAGGGCCAGCCTGAAATATACAACACAAAAAATCCACAAACCAAATCAGAACTCATCCGCAGTCCTAAAAACATCTCTCTCCGGCATCTTCGGCCGCCCATTAGCACCGGCCATCGAATTCCGCTCTTCGTCCGCACCACCCACAGACGACACAACATCAATATCACTCGCAGTACGAGAAAGCGCATCGATGGACTGACGCGCAGAATTCGGACCACTTCCAGAAGCAAGAGGAATAGCGCCAACCACGCCGGTGGAATTCCGCAGTGCCCGCGTACTCGCGTTATCGTAAGCTGCGCCTCCTCCGCCGGTCGTGTTGGTGACAGCGAGGGACTTTTCGTCTGCGATGGTACTGTTCGCGTCTTCGGTTGGTGCGAGTGAGCCGGTGTACGAGGAAGTAGGACGGTGGGACTTAGATATCTTCGATAGCGAGGTATCAGAGGCAGAGGCCGGGAGAGCTCCCTTTGCGTGGAAGAGAGCGCGCGTGCTTGCATTTTCTTCGGTCGGTGTGTTCCTCTTGCCGTCGTAGTCTGGGAGGACTAACATTGGGCTGCCTAGTGATCTGTCAAGGGAGGATTTGTAGGTCATCGGTGATCCCGGTTGGTTGGAAGTGGAATCGGATCTGTTAAGCTCGCTTGTTGGGCGTGTCTTTCGCTGCTCGGCGAGAGTTTCGTTCGCCGCATCGGCGTCGATTGTTATACCCTTGGGGCCGGTAATGGCCGTAGGCTGGGCACCACCAGAGACAGGTTCGGCGGACTTTTCTGGCAGAGCAGGCTTTGCACCCTCATCTGAAGATGAACTAGCTCTAGAAGCACCAATTTGCCCGGTATCGACAACACTCTTTGTTTCACCACCTTCCTTCCCAACCCTCCCGACAAGTCGCTTGTCATGCTTACTAGCCCAATGACTCCACAACATCATCAGATAACTCTTCCTCTCGCGTCTGGGTGGCAGAACACCAGGTGCTTCTCGTCTTGCAGCCAGCGAGCTGGGCGGCGGTGTTTCGTCCTTGAAATTCTGGAATTGATAATACAATTCCGCCATTCGCTGTTTCTGCACACGCAGCTTCTCTTTGGCAAACTTATCATCCCATTCCTGTTTTGCGGCTAGCCAGCGCTTCACGAGTACAGGGTTGAATGCACCGACTTGCGAGGCTGGTATCTGCAGAGCTTCGAATGAGGATGGCGGATCGAGGGGGTAGACGTGACCGCGTTTGTCGACTCGTTGGCGGATCATGTGGTTCTCGAAGTCGGGTAGGGGGTCGCCGGCTTTGCCGATGGAGCCTACGGCGTGTCGCGGTGCGTTTTTCTCTGTATCTCCGGAGATGGAGGACGCGGATGAGGACGAAGTGTGGTCTTCGGGGGAGGAAATAGCAGGGTCATTATCGACGAGGATTTCAATCTCCGTATTCTGCGCATGAGCAAATGCCCACGCACCAAATTGTGAAATGGAACGGAACATGTATTTTGCTGGGCGAGAGAAACTGAGAGTCGGTGCGACATGGCAAAGATTGTCCCAGACTTGGAGCTGGACACATGTAGGCGGATACTTGCTCAAGGTCTCTCCGTTCGGATCGTACTCGTCAAGGTAAACATCGCCAGGTGGATATGCGGTGGGATGCGCGGCTTTGTGAGCAAGATAGATCTGCTCATCGCGCAGCATCTCGCCTCCGCCAGTAAGAACCAGCAGTGGTGGCAGACCACCAAGAGACGGCTGGAGAGCTGGAGAAACGAGAGGATGAGACAGAAGCCGGTTCGTCGTGTACATGTGGATCTGATCTTTGATTTCGATGGTTTTCCCATCCACGTTGATGGAGACACTGCCGGCTTCTGCCTTCTCGGCGCCTTCTTCATCTTTCTGCTGGCCCGGGTACGCATGTTCATGACCATCAGTGCTGTCCCGCGACGTGTAGCCTTTCTTTGCGGTGTCTTGTGCCTGGCTATCCTGTTTGGGCATTGCTTCTTCTGCTCCGGTTTTCGCATCGGCATCTTTGCGGACTTCCTTCTTCATAGTGAGAATTTCGTCAGAGTTAGGCGGAGGCCATGCTTGAGACGGTTTGTGTCTGAAACCGTATGGAGGGATATAGTCGAACGGGTTATTCGCAATGATACTAGGAAACGAGTGCGTAAGGTCGACCCAGGGGGAAATCAGAATTCCACCAGCTGGGAGAGGTAAGCCCTGGTCGCGAATAGTGACAAGCAGCCTAAACTGTTAGCATACTGTGCTGGTATCTCGTAGCCGTCAACTTACGAGAGCGCCATTCCTCCGCCCGCAGAATCACCGGCAAAGATGATTTCCTTTGGCTCGTGCATGCTCAAAAGCCAAAGATACGACGCCAAACAGTCCTGCAAACTGCAGGGAAATGGATATTGTGGAGCAAGACGATATTGCGCTGTAAACTTAGCATGATGCTCGACAACGGTACAACCATGGACGGTCACTCACTAACCATTGTTAGCAAAACTCAAACCAAACCACCGGGTGAAGCATACCGTGCAAAAACTCTCCCCTTCAACTTTCTCGCATGTCTCTGCATCTGATACCGATGCGTATCCACACTCCCGAAAAAGTATGCACCGCCGTGCACATACAGAATAATCCGGTTCCTTCCCTTGTACTTCTCTTCCCCAACTTTCTTTCTCTCGTTGTAATCATTCCGCATCTCAATCCACTCTCCTCTCAAATCCTCAGCGGGCCCGCGCCACTGCCACCACTCCTGCCCACCAACAGCCTTTATCCCCTTCGGCCCGAGTTGCGCAATCAACGTTTTCGCGGCGGATTCGAGGTACGTGTCGGGGATGCTGGCAGGCTCAGTCCTCACCCAGTGCGGACTGGGGACCCATTGGCGGGAGAATTCTTGGAGGTCTTCAACGGGCTGTTTCGACGCGAAGACGAGAAATTCGCGCATGATGTGGATGCCTTCATCATAGGAGATGTGGACGGAGGGGGTGTTGTGGAGGGATTTTCGGTTTAGGTACTGTTTGGTCAATGCCATTGATATGGACAGCTAGAATGAGGAGGAGCTCACGTGGGAAAACCAAGTCGAAATAACGGTAGGAGTCAAGGCCGCACTCAATGCGACGGTCTTGAATGGCATTATGTACTCGTCGGTACCGGGTATATACAAAGGTACCAGGGTTAGACTCTGCGAAGCTGTGGTGCAGACAACCAAGGAGCGACAGTGATAAGTATACAGACGTATATGTATATCCAAAAGAGCGACAGACAATAAATAACAATCGACACGTTTCAGCAAAGAGAGAAGTGTTTATAAGAGTCGGCAGGAGAAAAAAGAAATACAGGAGACCGAGGCAATGATGTCATCCACGCAGGGGGCGCACTATGCCTGATTGGGAATGCACAGGAGAATGCTCAATTGGCAGAGTTCCGAATAGAATAAGACAGCCTACGGAGTAAGTTGAGATTAGATCGAGAGCTGAATATCTACAAGACAACTCATCTGTACGTAGTAGTACGTGGCAGCAGAGAGTAAGTGCTATTGTATCTGTAGAGTAGTAGTAGTACGTCAAGATCGACTGAGATCCACTGTGGACATTGTGACTGACGTTTAATTTTGCGTATCATGCCAATCTTTTTACTGAGTACGGAGTAATTCAGGGTGACGCCGGAAAGGCCACAAAACGTCGTGGCCTTTAAGGTACATTTTCGTGGCATTTCCGCCCTGGCGTCGCCGCTACTGTGAAATTTCCTAAACAGGTAAAGTGCAAATACATTTCACCAGCAACATTTAGTTACACCTAATTTATCTATAGTTTCATATTGGAAAGCGCTTCTACCATGGCTTTGAAAGCTATTCAAACTCTCAAAACACTGATCTCTTCCTTTCAAGTGCAGTTTCTAAAGTTCTTTTTCTTCTCTTTCTTTGGCTCAATCAAAATGACTATCACGAAACCTAGAAACTGTACCAAATGCAATATCAAGTCCAAGCATCGGATCAATAGGTCGCCTGAATTCTGGAATCAGCTTGTTCGAGGACCCCCTAAGAAAATAGAAAGAGGCTTTGCAGAAACCACAAGGCTCAACTTGAACCACAGAATAGCTTAGTAAATGGGTCTGGCGGTCGAGCAACACATACACAACTCGGACGTTATACCATCAGACCGGTATAGGTATACCAGTATCCTTTGGGACATCATACTGGCATCAGGGAAGATATATAAGGACACTCATTTATGTACTTCACTCAATTCTTCGCGATCAATCCAGTCAATCAAGCATTGGTTACTTTCTAGTTTCTAGTTTCTGACTCGTCCGTACTTAAGCAACAACTTCCTGCCGCTGCAGTGGCTCGGGTGCGACGCCATATCCTGAATGCTGCTGAAGCAGAGGAGTTATTGAAGAGTCGATATCAGATCATTAATGTCTGGAGACCGATTAAACGTCCTGCGATTGATTTTTCTCTTGCTGTGATCGATTGGCGGTCACTTCATCCAGAGGATCTGGTCAAAGTCGACCTGATGTATCCAAAACGTAAAGAAAGAAATGATGGGAATGATTGTGGAAAAGATGTCCTGGCTGATCCCAGCTCGATTGATTCGACTGAGGACTATGAACCGCGTGGCGAGCAATATGTGCTTGCTCCGAATCACACGCACAAATTTTTTTACGTCAAGGATATGACACCAGACGAGGTTCTCTTTATTAAATGCTTCGATTTGAGAAGCCAGGGCCAGCCCGGGGGCACTGATGGTGTCGCGGGATTGGCGCCTCATACGGCCTTTGTTGTTGGCGAGACAGAGCATCGAAGTGAGGTGTCTGGTTTTCTACGAGTAGACTCAGCATATAGAGTGACAGTTCATGAGAATTTGATATTTACTCTTAAAACCTGCTAGTGAGGATTAACTATTATGAGACTTCTGCTACAGCTATCAGAAAATTCCCTAACATATCCTACACTTTCACGAGCCGAATCTATTCTAAGGATAAGAAATCTCAAAGGTTACGTAACCGGCCATTGCGATAGTGGTTATTCTTCTCTAGAGTAGTCTGATCAAACAGATCCTTAAAGACTAGGCATTCTTACAATATGCTATTATCCTCACAATCCGTAGTAACCACAGCTTGTAATAGGAAGAATTTGCGAAAGAGCGGGTGACGCAAATCCCAATGGAGTTGGCCCATCCGCTATGAGATTGCGAAGCAGAATAAGATGGATGATGCTTTTATTCCTTGGTCATAGTTCCGCCCAATATTAGTACCGGACTCCTTTAACAACCAAGGTCCATTGAAAGTGATGAAATTCTGCCTCGTATCGCATTCTTTTCCTCCTTTGTCAGCTCAATTCCAAAATGTTTCTCTAGAGCTTCTATCCTTTCTCTCTCTCTTGTAAATGTTTGAACAACATTGGATTTCCTACCCAAGTTCTCCTTCATCTTGTCATCATCCAAGATAATCTTGCCATACACATTATTATCTCCTTCACGAAGGAATTTGACCACAAGCAAATGGGATGTGAGGAAACAATCCGAGCTTCGGCTTGTAAAGAAGTTCATTACTTCAAAGTCACGAAGAAAAAACTCGATCTCAGTGAATGCGTATCCTGGTGTCCATGATTGATTTTCTGTGTTGCGGAACTGGTATATCCACTGGCGTTGATTCGCACCGGGAAGAGTTTCGTACACTAGCTGTACGGTTTGCATTCCAATATTATGATGCTCAAGGCATTCAACAAAAGGCAGAGGTAATTTGGGACCGTTTCCTCCATATCCAACATCGACAAGGTAGCGACTTTGGTCAGAGAAGGTGACGATGTTTACAGAATGCTCCCTGGGAAGTTGTTAGCACCGCTACGGCATGAAAGCGAGTAATTCCAGTACTCACCAACCAGACCACCCTGAGAGCTTGTCAGTCCCACCTCGAAATAGCCGCGCACCTGTCACATAGACTCGGAAACCGAGAAAGAGGAGGACATGGTAAAACAATATGTTATTTCCATACAGTAACCGCCACGACGTCTCTGAACAAGTTTTTCGTGTATCTCAGAGACGTCTAGCGACAGGGAGACGCTTTCCGCGTAATGGAGTGACAGGTTTTCATATGGGATTGCTGTAATATGGCACGCTTGGAGCGCGGAAAGAAGGTCGATGTCCAATGCGGGATGCTGATCATGGTAATAGTGTTTCGGTAACTGGATGCGCTTGAAGTATTGATCAACCTGTTCGGAGTGTTTGGAGTTGGTGGTTCGAGTTTGAGGAATTTCTCGGGACACGCGGATCTGCACAGGAAACTGTTTACATTAGCATCCGCTAAAGGAGCCAAGGGAGAAAGTATACTGATGAGTATTTCAGGATCTTTCATCCGCTGTCCCTCTGGACCGGCGATTGGAGGGGATGGGACTTGTGATTTGGCATTTATAATACCTGGTAAAAGGATGGGATATACCTGTTATTGTGGAGCAATGTATCGATGGCTGACATGTTGGATATAGTGGTGAAGTCTCCATTGGAATATTGTGTCAATGCTTCAGAGGGCTTTCAAATAGTGATTTAGATAAATACTCAAGATGAGTTCTTCATCTTTGATGATGTATTCGTATTACCAAATTGATAGCATCTTTGTTATGACTTTGGTCCCAAGGTTTGAGCTTATATCGCCACACAATTGACTGATTTCAGTGAACTGAGAAGGTATTTTTACCTAGACTATACATCTAGCTCCAGACGGGGAAGTGTATCTCAACGCCATATATTACATCCCATCTATTCAACTGCGCCAGCCTTAACGAGCAAGTCCACAATTCCATGTCTCTCCGTCATTTTGGCCCCCGCTAAAGCTGTGTATGTGATGCCTTTCTCCTCGTACTGCTGTGTAAGGTCGATCTTTCCTGAATCCAATAACAGCTTCACCATGCTCTCGTCATTTTCGGCCATCGCGAGAAGCAGTGGTGATGCACCTTCGTCATTTAATGTGTTCGTCTCTATAACCTCCACCTCAAGCAGCGCCTTCACTATAGAATATCTTCCCTTGTTCACCGCAACCGCTAGCGCTGTATGCCCTTCGTCGTCGCGTCTATTGACATCGATGCCCTCTGTATGGAAAGCATTTTGACAATTTCGTCACTTGAGTAGCTCACTGCGAAGATCAAGGGTGTATCGTCATAGCAGGTATGGTTGATGTCGAATTTGCCATTGTCAAGCAAGTATCGCACGCTTGCTGCATCTTCTGACATGATGGCCGAGAAAAACGGAGACTCATCGTTGTTGTCCTTCACATCCCACCGTATTTTCCCACATTCAAACAGGAGCTTTACAACCTCGACATTGCCAGAGGATGCAGCTGCGTTGGCAATCTTACGGCCAATCCAATAATCCTCGGCGTCTTCGATCTCCTTCTCATGTTGAAGGATCCTCTTCACAACTGAGGTTATGCCAAGGTTGGCGGCCATCCACAATGTATTGCGCAGGTCACGTTCATCGGCGGGCGGATTGGCAACCAAATAGGTCAGCTCGGACCAAGAAGCATAGACATCGGATTTCGGATCACATATTCTGCTAAGGCATGGTTCCAGCCTCTCGTCATCTTCCAGTCTTGCAGCCTGGATATGAGGATGCCAGTTTTCAGCAGAATATTTTGAGAAGGCTCTATTGAGATCGATTGAAGTTGGATCTGCTGACTGGGTCTGATCAACCTGGGGCATGAATTTGTCGATATATGTGATGCAGCTGACTGCAAGGACTCCCTGCGCCTCCTTTGTATTGATTGGTCCATGTTCGCTGCTGAGACCAAAGCCATTATCCTGCACCAGGAACTCTCGTGCTGTTTGGTGCAGAAAGAACACTTTTTTGTCGTTCACAGAAAGAAGCAAACCGCACCAGCTTTGCAATGAGACTTGAAAGTCTTCATCTGATTCAAGATCCAGCTCATCCGATTCGCGGTCTAGATTGACAGCAATGTTCATCTCTGTCAAGGTTAAGGGGCGGGATGCAGCCAGCATAATGCAAAAGGCCTTTCGCGCCATGCCTATGTCCCCTGACCTACTGAGGATTTTGGCATATGAATCGTTGACGTTCTTGGGGAGCTTATCGATGAAAACTTCGTCAATGCCTGTTTTGGCTTTTTTGAAGTGTTGTTTCTCCAAATAATCGAAAACAAGATGGACCCAGAGGTATGTGCGGTGGTTCATTTGAAGCAGTCGCTCTTCCAAGTAGCTTTGGATGTCGGCAGAGAGATCCTTCTTTTGAGCCAGTAGCCCAACACGATGTTTGATGACGATGTTCACTTCTTGGGTAATCTTGTCGGATTCATTCTCTCCCGGTATGTGAATGTGGGGGGAATTCTTAATGAGCTCACGGAATTGCGATATAATGTTTTCGTACGGCCGGCTGGTAAGGAAAAATCTAGCCCTAGCTTCACCATCGTTTTGAATGGACTTGATCTTGTCTGTCAAGTCGATTAATTCGGATTCCTTGCATTCATCTAGAGCATCCAAAACGAAGATGGTCTGCCCCATAGCAGGGTCATTGATTACCTGGGAAAAGATATCCCAGAGCGCAGAGGACACGTTGACCAGTTTTTCTCCGTTGTCTCTGAAATTTTTCATTGCAAGTTCGATCAAATGAGGCTTGCTGGTAAAAATCTGGTGTAGTAATGCGCAGATGGCTTGCTTCTGCGTATTCTGTTCTCCATCCTTGAAGAAGAAGTAGCATATCGTGGCCGATGGATTGGACTGGGGCAACACATTGTCGATGAGATGCTTTGCCAGAACAGACTTGCCACATCCAGGATCTGCTGAAACAATCAACAGGCCTTTATCATCCTCCAGCCACTGCCCAAGATGAGGCTGTTCCAAAAACCATTCGCAGGTGCCCTCGAGTCGATCCGCGACTCTGCTCTTGTACGATTCATATGACGAGTCCTTGTCGTTTCTGGCCAGACGGAATAGCTGCCTGCATTTGCGTTGATCATCCGACAATGATTTCTCATAGATCTGGCGCTGGATATCGAGTTTCTCGATATCAACTTCGAGATGCCGCTGAGCCAGTGGAAGAAGCTTTTGCATCGACTCAAAATTGTGGCGAGTATTTTCCTCAACCTGGTTTATATGCTGTCGGGATACCTCGTTGCTAATCGTTGCGGCATCTTGCTGAACAATCTTTTCGAGGTCTTTGATCGACGACACCATTCCGCTCCAATTTTCCGGTTGGAAGATATCACCAACAAAGGTTCGCTTCCAGCTGCTATGGAAACGCAGAACACTCTTCACCTGGAACTGCAAGATGTGTTGATACAACGTGACTATGTTGGCATTGAGTTGTTCTTTCAACCCAGCATGATCGGAGTTCTGGCTGGAAGTAGACCACAATATCCGCTCCAATTCGACGTAATAGCGAATGCGACCAGTCACATAAGTAAATCCACTCTTATTAGCCTCTGTGGCACTATGAGGATTCGTCAGCAAGGGCAGGACAATGCAGACACCAGCCCATGCCATCGACGCTTCTGGCGATGCCTTGACAGCTTCACCAATGAAGTCTTTGACGGACAGAACCCAGCCTGCAGCCTGGGCCAAGCCCTCCTGAATATCTGTCTTTTGGCTTTGTGCACGCTCCAGGCCGTGTTCGATGATAATATCCAGGTTTTGTTGGCGATTTGTCTCATTCTTCTCATTGGTCGCATTCTTGCTAGAATCATCTTCTACTTGTTAGTATCTGAACGCCGTGGAAATATTTCAAAGATCCAGGAAGGTCAAAAAGATTCAAGAGACTCAAAAGACCGAAACTACTCACCGATCCGTTCTCTTTGTTCTGCCAATAATTTCTCATATTCATTCACCAAGCCCTGATCGAGTTGCTTATATGCCTGGTCCCAGAGAGATTCACCACGAGTCAATTTCTCCTTGCCCGGTGAATCATCGACCACATTCACAGTGTCTTCTTGAGCTGGCTGATTAGCAGCTGCGCCATTGGCAACGACAGTGTTTGCTGGCTGATTATTATTTTCGGGTGGTGGCTTCTTTCCGAACAGTAGTTTCCTCAGCCCAATACAGCCCATCTTGCAAGTGCAAGTGCAATAATGGTTGTTGACAGATTGATTTTCCGGGGAGGCAGGAGGGAGACCCCGTCATTTCTTAATTAATAAAAGCCTGGATTTCCCATCTGCGGCTGAGTGGCAGGTGAATGGCAGCTGCAAAACACGGCATGAAGACCCAATAATAAGGGGCGGCTGGTGTGCATCGACTACGGAGTACAGTGCTAGAGAATCGCCATGGCCAATCATGATATTCTATATTGTATCTGCTGTTACTGAAGGCAGAATTGCTTTCCCTCCGAACTCCACATGAACGGACGATCGATATTTCTCTAAGTTAACCGAACCCCTCCACTTTTCTTCGGGGCTTAGTATGGTTGGCGAAGGAGCAGTCCTTAGCAGACACAATTTCACCTGCAAATATCACATTTTTCATGAGCAATCCAATGAATAAATACGAAAAGTATAGCGAACCATGGACGGTCCTTCCAGATGCAAATGGTGCATTGGCTTTATCGCTCAGATCTTGCAGATGCTTATCATCTCAAGATCCATAGTTAGTTACTAATCCCGGTGTTGATTAACTAACGTAACCCACAAGCGGGCGCACTTTCCGACCAAGTACAACGAAAAGGTCTAATTCAAACATCCAGAACACCATTTATATAACGTATTCAACGGGCGAGCGGCGAATACGGCCGAAGTGCGAATTTTCCCCGCAACCATTACTTTTTGAAGCTTTTCAACCACCAACAGATCGGAACTGCCTGACATCTAGCTAAACCCAGAGTTCACACCACTGCCAATGCCAAAGCAAAGCTTCTGTAAAGACACTCCTCCAGAAGGCTGCCTGTACAGAAGATATCCCAATCAGCTGCAGCAACCCAGAGGCAACTCTCCCTTTCCCAAAAATCGCAACAGGGGAAGCACATCAAGCCATTTCCAAGCCAAAAGCAGCACACCCGGCCAGGATGAGATATAGAATGCTGTGCTGAAAAAGGCCTGGCCTGCTCTAGGCCCCTCCATCTCAGCCGTATACAAACACTGCGTTACAACTGGATGGCACCCCACGCCCTTCCGCCAAGTACTGGTAGCCCTCCCAAAGCCAGGGAAGAAGGACTACAGCAGCCCACACTCATACAGACTGATTGCTCTCCTCTCCACCATGGGGAAGAACTGGAACGCCTTATGGCCCACAGACTCGCCTGGATAGCCATAAAACACAAGGTCCTTCATCCCCAACAGTTCAGGGCTCTCCCCTGTCGTTCAGCCACCGATCTGGCAGCAGTACTAGTGCATGACATTGAAGAATCCTGGGCTCGCGGCCTCAGCGCCTCCATGCTAACTTTTGAAGGGGTCATTGTATCTCAACCATCATTCTCTGTTAGCAGAGCTTTTCAACATGAGTGGGGACCATACTGGTGCGAAAGCGCAACGATTATGACTGCATTCAGCGAAAAGGGGGTGGCGCAATGAGGGAGTCTTCTAGACAGAGGATCAATAGCAAAAATGCCTCAACAGAATCATAGGCGGCGGGGGCGAAAGGTGAAAGGAAACGTAGCACAAATTTGGTTGAAGTTGAAGCAGTGATGAAGGGCGACTTGTTAGAACCCAGGGAGTAGTGGACATATGGCTCAACCAATGGAATCCCAAAAGAGGTCTGAATTACTGTATAGCTCCTATCTGGCAATTTGTGAGGGGCAAGCTGACTAATACAAAACAATCGGCAATTTAGATAGTCCACCTCCGAGCTATGGATTCCGACACGACTTTATAGAGCACACACAGCGATGCCAAGCGGCAATAGGACGCTAAACCTAAACAGGCACGCTATACTACTTATAGTAATGCGACGTCACCCAAGAGTACGGAGTACAGTTTATGTCACTATCTCAGAGTACCCGGGGGTACGTACTTTGTACTCTGGAGGAAGCTAATGCATTTATGCAGTGCATAATTACGTCGCCGCCACCAACCACAAACAATCGACCTACACCCCTCACGTATCAACCCTCCAAACTACAATAACAATTGCGATCACAACTACAACCATAATGACAGGACCCTCCACAATGAAAGCGTGGCTCTACACCAGCACCACAGGCGGCCTCGAGAAAAACCTCACCCTCAACCCCTCTGCCCGCACCCCAGTCCCAGCACCCTCACAACTCCTCATCCAAGTCCTCTCCGCTTCCATCAACCCAGCCGACTACAAGGTCCCAGAAATGCCAATCGTGCCCCGCGTTCTGGTATCCACGCCTGCTTCTCCGGGGATGGATTTTGCAGGGCGCATAGTTTCTACCGGTGCGGAGGTCAGTGAATTCGAAGCTGGGCAGTTGGTGTATGGGACGACGGGTATACCGACGCAGTTCGGGTCTTTGGGGGAGTATATGGTTGTTGGGAAGGATAATGTCGCTGCGCTGCCGGAAGATGTGGAGCCTGATCAAGCGTCTACGGTGGGAGTTGCAGCACAGACGGCATATCAGTCTCTCGTGCCGTATGTTTCGAAGGGGGATAGGGTGTTTATCAACGGTGGTTCTGGGGGATGCGGAATTTTCGCGATTCAATTTGCCAAGGTCGTTGGATGTCATGTTACTACGACCTGCTCGTCGCGGAATGTGCAATTTTGTAAGGACTTGGGGGCGGATGAGGTTATCGACTACACAGCGGAAAATGTCGTGGGTGTTCTGAAGGGACAGGGCCAAGTGTACGAGCATGTCATTGACCATATTGGTCTCCCCGAGAATCTCTATAGCGAGAGTGACTCGTTTCTACGACCTGGAAAGGCGTTTGTGCAGGTTGGTGCAGTGTCACTCTCCATCTTTGTCAACAGGCTGGTTTGGCCTGGTTTCTTGGGCGGAGGGAAGCGGAAGTATGTCATCTTCATGATGAAGCATAAGAAGGAGGATATCACCCAGATTGGACAGTGGATGCAACAAGGAAATGTCAGAGCTGTGATTGACAGCACTTATGAATTTGAGGATGCAGTCAAAGCATTCGAGAAGCTTCGTACCCAACGGTCCAAGGGGAAGATCATCATTCATGTTTCTGAATAAACGAAATGCTTTTATGATATACATTAAGTCTTACGCTTCAAAAATGTTAAAGCACCAATCGCCATCGCGTCTACTCCCGTACGCAGCGTCGGCTGGAGCGCCGGAGCAAAATATGGCGAATGGTTACCAGGCAACTCGCTCAAAGTCTCATTCGCCTCGGCCTCGTCCCACTTCTTCTCATCAATGCCACCAAACGTCCACATGACATATGGAGCGCCAACAGCTGTCGCAAGAAGACTGAAGTCCTCACTGGCTGTAGCAGGCTCTGGCTCAACCATATTCTCCTTGAAATAACTCCCAAACGTCCCCTTGAGCTGCTCAACCATCTCATCATCGTTGATCGTAGCAGGCGACGAAGTAGAACATTCAACACGCGCGTCCTTAACCGCTCGTCCGGCATGACACTCAGCCTCGATGATCCTCTTGATCGACGCGATGACGTTTTTCCGTACATTCTCATCGTACGTCCGAACATTCAGCTTCAAATCCAGCACACTGGGAATGATATTCGACGCATGTCCTGATTGAATACTCCCACAGCTAACAACCGCCGTCTCCCCAGGCGCCACCTCCCGGCTGACAATCCCCTGCAACCGCATAACAATCGAAGCCCCAATAAGAATCGGATCAACGGTCGTATGCGGCGCCGAGCCATGCCCACCACGCCCATAAATCCTCACATCAAACGCGTCCGCTGCAGTCAACAACCGTCCCGACTTCACACTTACAGTGCCCGCCCTCATCTTAAGCACATGCTGCGCAAGCACAACATCTGGCTTGGGAACCTTCTCATAGAGCCCATCCTCAATCATCCCCTTGGCCCCATTCAACTCCTCCTCCGACGGCTGGAACACGCACACCAACGTGCCCGACCACTCGCTCTTCGCAGAATGCAACAACGACGCCGCAGCCACAAGCGCCGTAACATGGAAATCATGCCCACATGCATGCGCAACGGGCCGCTCAACGCCGTTCCGATCCTTCATCACGCGAGTACTCGCATACGGCACGCCCGTCTCCTCCTCCATAGGTAGGGCGTCCATATCCGCGCGCAGAAGCACCGTGGGTCCATCGCCGTTCCGGAATATTCCAGCGACACCGTATCCGCCGATGTGCGTGTGGACTTCGAAGTCGAGGCTGTTGAGGTATTCGGCGGCAGTGGTGGAGGTGCGTTCTTCCTGGCCGGAGAGTTCCGGGAAGCTGTGGAGGTTGCGGTAAAAGCCTTCGAACGTTTTCATTTCGGGGCGGTACTTTTCGATGAGGGCGTGGAGGGCGCCGTCGTTGGGGTCTGCTCGTTAGCTGGGTTCATAACCATACAAGTATGCGTAGTACAGAGTATACTGCTCACCTTGCTTCGGCATGATGGGCAATTGGCTGGCAATGAGGGCAACAATAGCTTAGACAATGGCTTCAATGACTTTAGGAGAAAAGAGGAGGGCTCTTCTACTTGTATGAATCACGACAATGCGGGGAGACGAACTCCTCACAGTCGCTGTCGTCGGCTATTTGCCCAATGACGTCTTCATCGTTAGCGGCTCGGCAAGGGTCCACCAACGTAGTCTGTCGCAAAAAGAGCTGGGTAAATCGTATGTACACTATCCGGAGTAAGTATCAGGAGAATAAGATAGGAAATATGTCAAACTATAGCGGCGGGAAGAGGTCGCGATTGCCGCTGCAAATTGTAGATCGGGATCGGATCTGATATCATCATAGCGCATCCGCCCGAAATGGTAATCCACAACTATCTTCAAGTGCCGTATCGACTGCAAATGTTTTCTGCGGGAACCTGGGGGCTTTCCATTTCCGTTTTCGGTCCTACTCGACGCCGCTTTTTGCTCCCTCAGCAGCCCCGAGCGTTTCCAGGGCAGGGCAGTGCGTGCCTGGAGCGATCAGGGAACCGAGCCGGAGCGATCCTGGAGTGATCCCGGGGCGATTAGGGTATGTTTGGATCACTGCACCCTGATAAGGGAGCCAGATAAATGTTCGAAGCAAAGCCCGCAGTCTCACCTCACAAGACCGACCGCTTTAATTTAGTGATGCCATAGAATAGCAAAAGGTCTCTATTTTACAACTATGGTCCACTTTACGAGTAATAAATACTGCCTATCGCTGTATTGTCTGATCGTTAACACTGTCAACAAATCCAAAGCAAGCAGGATACCAGGAATCAAAATAAGCTGCTGAAGGACACCACGGCCCGAGAACAACATGTGAAAGGATGAGCTACAGTTGAAATGACGCCGATAAGTGGAATGATATGAAAATCTTGCTCTGGAAACCTTGTCTATTTGTACAAATACAAGGAAGTGCTGGGACAGGTCACTGAACTGAAGGATGTATTAGCTAAACAAGGTAATGGGAGCGATGTAGTAGTGTAGTAAGCTATCCTACTTAACAAAGCCAAATATTCTAACCACATGATTCCTCAAAAGCCAAACCTAAAGTTTTCTTCGCAGCAGCTTGACAACACCATTACATCCTTTGTCAAGCTTTGGTGCTCCTCGTTTCACTGCAAGCGCGTGCTGAAGTTCCAAAGTAGTAAGCTCTCTCTTGGCGCAGGTGATCCACAGCAAAACGCCCATTGCGAAGTCCAAGGCGTCTCTATCTTGCCCTTTAATTCGCCCCATAGCATCCTCATACGCCTCAGTATATGTTTCAGGCCCTAGTGAAAGGTTTTTGAAGGTTTCCTTGACCTTCTTGCGTCTCTTCTTTGTTTTTATCGAGTGGAAATGAAGCTGCGCAAGGAGAAACCTAGGCTATGGTCAGTTTTTCCAGTCCAGTTGAGTAAATGATATGAGAGTTGACAGACATTCCATCTACAGCCTCTGTAATCCTCTCTTGACCTCTTCCTTGTGTTCATTCAAGAGTTTTGATTCAGCTTATGAAATGCGGCCTTCCAAATATCTTCGCATATCACTTTCATGAGCACGAATCTCTAAGGTGGTACCGTTGAATTTCTCGGTAATTTCTGGTATTGGCCTAGCGGTGGCAAAGATGTTTACTAGGCACTTCTTCTGAAGGTCAAAAAGCTGGGACAAAAACACCTCTCGGCAGTCATCCGATGCCTGGCATTCGTCAAGTGCGTCGACGACAAAGAAGACTCTTGAATATGCTGCCGCTACAAATTGGAGAGTTCTCGACAATTCGTCTAGTGACGGCCGTGTCCGTCTATTCTCATGTTGTTTGTAAAGTTTTTTCACGCTTTCCGGTAGAGAAGATTGACACCGGGCTAGTTGTTTGAGTATACTCGCTAGTAAGTCTTCAGCCTTCTGCTCGTCTTTCCACCGGAAATTGCAGTAGATGTATGCAAGACCAATGGTTTGGTTACTAAAGCGACGCATCGTGAGGTCGTTAATCACGACCGCGGTAAGAATCGTCTTCCCAGCTCCAGGAATGCCTGGACAGAAAAGCGTATGCTTGTCAGAATTTAGCCAGTCCTGGTATTCGGCGGATTCCAGAAGCCATTGGCCAGTTCCTGCCTGCCGCCTCTTGATATAGTCACTCTGCCGAAGGCCATAGTCCGTTCGAGCCAGCCAGTTCAGTATCTCAAGGTCTTCTTTTCTAGTCAACCTTGAACTCATCGCTTCAACGTTTGCTCCTGCTCTGGATACAGTGTCTAGGACTATTTATATCAGAAACACGCTGTTACATAGATGCAAACATTAGACAATGACTAACCAACAGGAAGAATTTCAGTGATCCTCTTCTCAGCTTCAACCCTGTTCGGGGCAATTCGATAAAGGAGATCTTTCGCATATGCAGCCGCCGTCATGGCGGCATACCCTTCCCAGTCCTTATTCTTATGGGAGTCCGCGTAGTTGCATATACCGCGAATCACCAGACAGGGAAAGTGGTTCATCAGCCCCGCCGCTTCCATCTCAAAGCACAGAACGTCCTTCTCCGCAGCAAGTCTATCCCGAATCGAAGCGTCCTTCATCAACTGGTTTGCCGAAGCAATCAGGCCATAGTGAATTGCCGGATTATCCTCGCCCTCCGTCCGTTCGTGCCGCAATATCAAGTCTGATGGATCATCTCCACAGACTACTGCACAACTTGCTTCGTTGTCCAGAGTGTGGACGAATCCGCTTCGATATAGCTTATCGCTACCTGGGTCCGGCCGCTTGTACTTCTTCCGCAGTCTTGGTTTCTTCTCTAGAATACCGTTGATAGCTTCCTCAAGCTGATGCCCTTCGCTCTCATACTGGCTTTTGAGGCCATTCACCGCCGCCCGCAAGGCTACTGGTGCCTGGTTCAGGAATCCTGTTGGTCGAAAGTTCTGATGTTGTATGGTTTTGCCAAAGTCATACTGAAACACGCCACCCTTCCCATCGCGAGGAGCGCTGACCACAATATCTCCCAGACGGATGTCATGCTTTGGACTTGGTGCACCGCCGCCGACGCCGACCATCAGACCGATTCTGACGTTAGGAAAGCTGTGCAGCATATCTTTTGCGACGCTTGTTGCGGAAGATATACCGTACTCCCCGTCGGGAAAGACGGCAATGACGACATTATGTTTTCCAATCTTGCCTAAGGTGTAATCATTATTGTCATTAGGTGACACATATTCTGGTCCTTCATGCTTCTCGTCAAGAAAAGCCTGCGCGGCAACGTGCTCCGTACTTTTGGCGCAGATCCAGCCGACGGTGTATTCCTTAGGGTCAGGCATAACTTGCTGGCAGAGTATTATGGAGAAAGAAGACGTGAGATACTCTGGAGGACAAATTCAAGCGCACATGTTCAATGAGGTCAGTCGCATTTGTTTTCTGTGAAATTCTAGCCTCAGATTGTCCAGAACGAGATCAAATGCTCGGTATCTTTCACGGAGAGACTCAAAGAAAAGCTTTGAGAATCGACTAACGTACTCCACATGCGAATGTAACACACGGGCGAATGTAACACGAAATCGCTCCGACGCGACTTCCGATTTCTACTACAAATTTCACCACACCCAACGATGCCTCAGAAACATGATGAAAGCCAAGTAATATTGGCCCTTCAAGCTATGCAAAATGATAAAAATCTAAGCGCTCGAGCCGCTGGCAGGATCTATCACGTGGATCATGTGAAGCTTAGTCGCCGCCGGCGTGGCATGCAATCACGATGCAATATATCAGCCAATTCACGGAAGCTCACTGATCTAGAGGAATCAACGATTGTCGAACACATACTTGATCTAGATTCCAAAGGGTTTCCTCCTCGGTTGTCTGGTGTGGAAGATATGGCCAACCGACTACCGACTACTCACAACGCGCGACGCGGGACGCGTTGGGGTAAACTGGGCTAGCACCTTTGTCAAACGGCACCCAGAGCTCACAACTCGTTTCAATCGGAAATATGACTATCAGAGGGCTCTATGCGAAGACCCAGAAGTTATTTGTCGTTGGTTTACACTTGTTCAAAACACAATTGCGAAGTATGGCATCCAGGAAGCAGATATCTATAACTTTGATGAAACTGGGTTTCAGATGGGAGTGATCTCGACTACAATGGTTGTCATAAGCTCTGAACAACATGGAAAGGCAAAAGCAAAACAGCCTGGCAATCTTGAACACTGCTGACGTCCTTACAAAAGGCACGAGGAAGATAATGCATAAGATGGATTTGATGGAAGCAGAGATTCATGATCTTCGGGCGGCAAACGAGGCCCTTAGCAAACGCCGGAGGGCTAAAAAAACACGTCTAAGGAAAGGAGGGTCGCTTTCAATACTGGAAGCTCAGGAATTAGGGGATCAAATGGAGGTTGAGGTGCAACTAAAGGAGGAAACACGCATCGGGGGGGGGGGGGGGTGGGGGTGGCTTCTCAGGTGGTGGTGATTTGTAAGGGGGCTTGGGTAGTTACCTTGGGTGGTGTCTTGGGGGCACCGGGTGAAGCTCCAGCAGCTTCGGCATGGCTGTTGTGTTTAGAGGGTGGGGGTTGATGGTTCTCTGCTTTGGCAGGGTGTCCCGTCGCTAGGTTCGAGCTGAAATTGAGGACCAGGGTTCTGATGTCCTTGCCCAAGGAGGCAGCTCTTTTAAGGCTCCTCTCCTCCCACTTGGCGATTTTCTGGTTAACCATAGAGACGAGCTCCGTGACTTCATCTCCAGTAGTCTCTATCTGTGCTGTGCGCGAAGCCACTGCTGCTGTAATGTGGCTTTGGAGCTCTAGGTCTAGTTGGCTTTGGGGGGATCCGTGGGGAGGGGATTCGGGAGGCGTATTTTGATTGAGTTGTCCAGGCCATAGCAGGTTCTGAGGGATAACAGGGGGCTCTATAGCTTTCTTCGGAGTTTCTGGTCTCGGTCGTTTGGGCGGTCGTTTCGGGGTGGTGGGCTCCCGGGACTTCCCCATATTGACGTCGGACATAGAATTGGTGGTAGCAGTGTTTGTACTCAGTGGCTGGCTGGGAAATCACGAGCAGATGGTCGCGATTTTGGTGCTGTGAGGTGTGTATGACTGCAATAGTGAATCTGCGGTCGGACCACCTCAAGCCAACAAATGTCACGTGGTTGCTGAGCTGGAGACGATCTCTCACACCAGGCTGAACAGAACTCGCTGTTCTTGACTTCAAGGACTACAAAGAAAATAGAAACGCAATGCCTGTCTCTTGCTTTGGAAATGGCTTCATACAGAGCCTCAGGAGGAGACTCCGCAAGAAATCCCCCGACAAGACAGATGAAAATCCATCGGAAGATTGCTTGCCGAGCCCAGAAATGTCTCTCGTCACTCAAGCCGCTCCCCAGGAACTGGAAGATTTATGGATGGGAGCAGAATGGCGGCTCAAGCAGAATGAAACGACGAAAAATATTTTAACAGCATCGGCCGAAATCCTTCAAATTCACTTTGGACTGAATGTTCAGACAGAGGGGATAACCGGCCGGGAACTCTGTGGTTTCCTAGATACTAAGAATCGCGAGCTGGAAGAGAACAAGTGGGTGGTTCATTTTGGCGGTCACAAGATCAAAGTCGAGCAACAACTCACAAGAGCATTCCAAAATGTCTTGATGGTCAAGGATGTGTTTACTACGGCCGCATCTGCAAGCCCGCCAGCTGCAATAGCCTGCGCCGGTGTTACTGTTGGTCTTCTGGTAAGGCTCTATTGCCCCAGTCAATGCTGTCATTCAATTCTAAGTCATCCATAGTTTGTTGTGCAGGCTTTTGAGCAACATGAATGCCTATTACAGGGCATAGAGTTGACCTCTGCCTTGATTCCTCGCCTCCATGTCATGAAAGATTCTTACGCGCATTCCGATGAAGGCTCCAATGTTCAGTTAAAGGAGAAATTCAAGGAAAACCTGCTTTCATTATATTCCAAGATACTGGAATTCCAGGCTCGAGCGCTGTGCTATCTATATAAGCATACCATCTCTCGGGCTTTCAGAAACATGTTCAAGCAGGATGCGTGGGATGATTTGTTGAAGGACATTAAAAGACTTGAGGATTCAGCAAAGAGTTTCACTTCCCTGATACATAATGCGGACACCAAGCAAAGGCTTGATGAGATCCAAGCCTCTGTTGATCAGTTTCAGATATGGAAATTCACGTCAACCCGAGATGAGAGGATGAAAAAGTTCTTCAAACAGCTCTACACCTGCCCTTACCGAGACCGCAAAGACCGGAATGACAAGCGTGTGCCTGGTACATGTAACTGGTTTACCAGCCATGACCGATTCCACAACTGGGAGCAGAGCGATCACTCCAGCCTTCTATGGGTTTCAGCCGATCCAGGGTGTGGAAAATCAGTATTGGCGAAGTACTTGGTTGATGAGTTACTTCCCAACTCTACAAGAACAGTTTGTTACTTCTTTTTCAAGGACGACTTTTCCGACCAGAAGAGCGCATCAAACGCATTTGCCGCAATCTTACGCCAACTTTTCATGGTGCAGCCGCACTTGCTATCTGATTCTGTCATGGACAAGCTGGACACTGATGGAGACAAGCTTATTGGATCCTTCAGTGACCTATGGAATATCTTGATGACTGTCGCAACTGGTGAGAATGTTTGTGAAATCATCTGTGTCTTGGATGCTTTGGATGAGTGCCAAGCCGATGACCGTATGCAACTCATTGAAGCTGTGAGAGAGTTTTACTTGGCTGACGCCAAGAGGCACAATCTTAAGTTTCTCATCACAAGTAGGCCATATGACCATATTCGCCGCGGTTTCCACAAATTGGAGGCTCAATTGCCCACAATCCATTTAAGCGGTGAAGGCGAAGTTGAGGTCCAGAAAATTTCACGCGAGATAGACTTGGTCATCGAACAGCGGGTTAGGGATATCAGTGCGCCAAGGAATCTAAAGCCTGATCAGCTCGAATCTCTTCGGAGAGAGCTCATGTCTAAATCTAAATCCCAACGCACGTATTTGTGGGTAAGCCTTACGTTGAATGTCATAGAGAACATGACAGAGTTCACGAACGGAGAGATCCGTAAAGTGATTCATCATGTGCCTCAAAATGTCAATGAAGCTTATAATAAAATCCTGAATCGGGGTCCTAACCGCGAAAAGGCTAAGAGACTACTGCACATAATCACTGCAGCAAGGCGACCATTATCTCTTAAGGAAGTTTCTGTGGCTTTAGCTTTTAGTGCAGGGGCCCATCATTCCATCGAGGACATCTGTGATCACATTGAAACAGACGACCAACGAATCCAAGCAACCATCAGAGATCTGTGTGGGCTCTTTCTGGTGGTCGTAGACTCAAATGTCTATTTGCTTCACCAGACCGCAAAGGAGTTCTTAGTGCGGAACAACTCTGCAGAACCCATAAGCTCTCAAATTGAGGGATGGGAACACTCCTTGCTGCCGGAGATGTCTCACCAGATTCTCGCAGAGGCCTGCACATTATACTTGGTCCAAGAGAACATCAGAGAAGGTCCCACGTGCACGTTCCTGGACTACGCAGCACAGAATTGGGTATCTCATTTTCGTGCAGCCAGTATCCAAAGCAAGGATCCGGTAATGAAACGAGGACTCATCCTCTGCGAACCAGAATCAAGGATTTACGAGACATGGTCCTATAAGAATAAAACTATAAGATGGGGCCCTGCGCAGAATGCAAGCTCCCTTATCATTGCATCTTATTTGGGGCTTGCAGCAGTTGTACATCAGCTCCTTGAGGTTGGGAAAGTGGACGTGGATTCAGAGGATTCTGATGGTCGGACACCTTTATCATACGCAGCAGAGATTGGACATGAGGCAGTGGTGAAGCTGCTGCTCAGCACTGGAAAAGTGGATGTCGACTTGAGGGATTTTAATGGCCGGACACCTTTGTCATATGCAGCAGAGATTGGACATGAGGCATTTCGGTTATCATCTACAGCACAGAATGGACAAGAGGCAGTGGTGAAGTTGCTGCTCAGCACTGGAAAAGTGGATGTGGATTCAGAGGATTCTGATGGTCGGACACCTTTATCATATGCAGCACAGAATGGACATGAGGCAGTAGTGAAGCTGCTGCCTGACACTGGAAAAGTGGATGTGGACTCGAAGGATTCTGATGGTCAGACACCTTTATCATATGCAGCACGGAATGGACATGAGGTAGTGGTGAAGCTGCTGCTTGACACGGGAAAAGTGGATGTGGACTCGAAGGATTCTGATGGCCGGACACCATTATCATATGCAGCAGAGATTGGACATAAGGTAGTTATGAAGCTGCTGCTCAGCACTGGAAAAGTAGATGTGGACTCAAAGGATTCTAATGGCCTGACACCTTTATCATACGCAGCACAGAATGGACATGAGGCATTTTGGTTATCATCTACAGCACGGAATGGACATGAGGCAGTAGTGAAGCTGCTGCTTGACACTGGAAAAGTGGATGTGGACTCAAAGGATTCTAATGGTCGGACGCCTTTATCATATGCAGCACGGAATGGACATGAGGCAGTGGCAAAGCTGCTGCTTGACACTGGAAAAGTGGATATGAACTCAAAGGATTCTGATGGTCGGACACCTTTATCATATGCAGCACGGAATGGAAATGAGGCATTTTGGTTATCATCTGCAGCACGGAATGGACATGAGACAGTGGTGAAGCTGCTGCTTGACATGGGAAAAGTGGATGTTGACTCAAAGGATTCTGATATTCGGACACCTTTATCATATGCAGCACAGAATGGACATGAGGCAGTGGTGAAACTGCTGCTTGACACTGGAAAAGTGGATGTGGACTTGAGGGATTTTAATGGCCGGACACCTTTGTCATATGCAGCAGAGATTGGACATCAGGCATTTTGGTTATCATCTGCAGCACGGAATGGACATGAGACAGTGGCAAAGCTGCTGCTTGACACTGGAAAAGTGGATATGAACTCAAAGGATTCTGATGGTCGGACACCTTTATCATATGCAGCACGGAATGGAAATGAGGCATTTTGGTTATCATCTGCAGCACGGAATGGACATGAGGCAGTAGTGAAGCTGCTGCTTGACACTGGAAAAGTGGATGTGGACTCAAAGGATTCTAATGGTCGGACGCCTTTATCATATGCAGCACGGAATGGACATGAGGCAGTGGCGAAGCTGCTGCTCAGCACTGGAAAAGTGGATGTGGACTCGAAGGATTCTGATGGTCGGACACCTTTATCATATGCAGCACGGAATGGACATGAGGCAGTGGTGAAGCTGCTGCTTGACACCAGAAAAGTGGATGTGGACTCGAAGGATTCTGATGGTCGGACACCTTTATCATATGCAGCATGGAATGGACATGAGGCAGTGGCAAAGCTGCTGCTTGACACTGGAAAAGTGGATATGAACTCAAAGGATTCTGATGGTCGGACACCTTTATCATATGCAGCACGGAATGGAAATGAGGCATTTTGGTTATCATCTACAGCACGGAATGGACATGAGGCAGTAGTGAAGCTGCTGCTTGACACTGGAAAAGTGGATGTGGACTCAAAGGATTCTAATGGTCGGACGCCTTTATCATATGCAGCACGGAATGGACATGAGGCAGTGGCAAAGCTGCTGCTTGACACTGGAAAAGTGGATATGAACTCAAAGGATTCTGATGGTCGGACACCTTTATCATATGCAGCACGGAATGGAAATGAGGCATTTTGGTTATCATCTGCAGCATGGAATGGACATGAGACAGTGGTGAAGTTGCTGCTCAGCACTGGAAAAGTGGATGTGGATTCAGAGGATTCTGATGGTCGGACACCTTTATCATATGCAGCACAGAATGGACATGAGGCAGTAGTGAAGCTGCTGCTTGACACTGGAAAAGTGGATGTGGACTCGAAGGATTCTGATGGTCGGACACCTTTATCATACACAGCATGGAATGGACATGAGGCATTTTGGTTATCATCTACAGCAGGGAATGGACAAGAGGCAGTGGTGAAGCTGCTGCTTGACACTGAAGAAGTGGATGTGGACTCAAAGGATTCTAATGGCCGGACACCATTATCATATGCAGCAGAGATTGGACATAAGGTAGTTATGAAGCTGCTGCTCAGCACTGGAAAAGTGGATGTGGACTCAAAGGATGCCGATGGTCGGACACCTTTATCATATGCAGCAAGGTATAAACGTGGTTCACTGATGAAGGGGAAGAAGCTATCTTTGTTTTCTAGCCGGAAACTCAAAGCATTTGCAGCACGGAATGAACATGAGGGAGTTGTCAAGCTGCTGCTTGACACTGGAAAAGTGGATGTAAACTCGAAGGATTCTGATGGTCGGACACCTTTATCATATGCGGCAGGGAATGGATCTAGGGCAATAGTGAAGCTTCTCTCTGATGCTAAGGAAAGGGGCATCTCAGTGGCGAATAACCAACAAGTCAATACCAGTACAAATTAGGTGGTATGCAACTACCATTATCATTATATATTATTTAATCAAGTTCATTGTCCATACCGAGCCCTAGAGCCATGACAGACCATTATTCGTGGAGTTGAGGCGGGTAGCTATTCTACAGTCTCTTGTCCCTATGACTTCCTGAGGCACTAGCCCCCTTCTATAATCCTTCTGATCCTTTTCCTCGCCCCAAACCGCCTGTATGCGCAGGGCTTTCGAGCACAATGCTCTCCTTGTGTTTCGGAGCAAGATGGGTGTGGCCTAGGTTGAATCTCAGCTTAGGCTACCCTCCCTGCTATCCTTCTCCTGTTCTAGTCGCCTCCTCCAATGCTTCCAGTCCCCATTCATCCTCTCTTCGGGCCCTTTCTGCCGTTCGCTGTAGGTGTGCTCGGGGTAGAGCTACACTGGTACTGGCTAGGAATTGTAGCAGCGCCTTGGTAGCTCTGGGCTCTCTGTCACGAGCTCGGAATAGTAGATAATAACGAACTGAGTTCCTATCTAGACTATTGTAGCCATCAACGAGAATATCGAATCTGAAGAGGAAAAGAAAAGAAAGAAGAGTCTATTTACACAAAGAAGTCTTATATATGGTTGTGTGTGGCCTCGCTAAGCAGCTGTTTGTCTCGATTGCTTTCATGGCATTGTTTGCCATGTTGACAATGAATGTTCATGAAGGCACTGAGCTGAGCCGTCACACTCTCCTAAAAGTCGTCCTTGCGGGTGCTCTGCAGCAGTAGGTTTCATAACCCCACCCATCTCCAAGTCCCTGTAGAGCTTGTTTCGTTGGTGTCTGCGGCCGGCCCTCTTTTGAAACAAAAACCAACGTCTACCCTATCAACTGAAGTATTGGTTCCGCGCGAAGTGAGCATGGACCAATTTAAGAAAAATCTCTTATTTGGAGATATCCCAACAGTTGCCCTATTGCTTTCCCTCAATCCAGTGGAGAATTGGACAGAAGCAACTGCCACTTCTGGATTCGATGAAAGATCGATGCTTAAAATAGTTGGTTCTCGAGTTGACTCTCCCACAAGGCAGCCACGGTTCATACCACACTGGAAAAGCACAGCAATTCACGACAAGGAAACCGCAAACCCATCTCTCTCATTTGAACCCATGCCGGGTTTCTGTTTCAAGTCTATAAAGGGATGTTCCGTAATGAAAATCCCACAAGATGGCTCAGTGGTATTCAAGATAAATTGCAGAGACAGACATACACCCATTACACGAGGTTAAGTTTTGTCGCAATTCTTAGCCTTATACGCCGTCGAAACATGGTTATATGGGACGATTTCATGCATGAGCTTTGCTGTTTGGGTGTCCTTGTGGTTATGAAAAATGCTACATGCTGACCGTTGTGTTGGGTATCCACAGCACTACGAATGGGAGCCACTCTTGCCCAAGTAACCTGGGCAAGAGTGGCTCGGGCCAAGTAGGCTTGCAAAATTATGCTCTCTTCCTTTCCCAGGGAATGGACAGCTTTTTGGATGTGGACATGAGATTGTCAGAATTAAAGTAATCAGCCCATGGATAAGTTGTCATTTCAAGAGCACCATTGATCCCTCCATGCTCACTCATGCTGTAACCGCCTTGATGGTAACACCTATATAAAGCATGGCATACCTTCCTCCAAAGTATCCGGTTTCATATCTTACTCAGTACATTTCTATTACTTTGCTTCCACTTATCCCATCCACCATGGTATCCAGCGTGGCACGCCACCGAGATAGCGCTATTTTCATTTATATTCACCTCTTTGGGTTATCCTATTTTGTCTTCTTCTTGGCCATTGTCTTGTTCCAACAATTCCCAAGATCTCTAGAGGCCATCCCTGTTGCACAGGGACTGATGTGCTATGGCAGCGGTGTCATGGTGTGGTGCATGTGCAGCTTGACTTACCACGCCGTCCTGATCTTGTCTGAAGACAATGCGGCCTACTGGCAAAAGTTGGATTTTGCAGCAACCTTGCTCCTTGTCTATACAGCAGCAGTGCCATTTATTATTCTGTATTTCTCTGGACGCCCATATCTGCAAGTAGGATACGTGGCCTCCCTGGCAGTGGTGACTATTGGGAACATGGTACATGTTTTGGCAGAGGATCCTAGAAATTTTGGCATGCATTCGAAATCAATTTTGCCACTGTCTCCTGCTGGGCCTGCTCCAAAGCATGGATCGCAGGCCCTGTTATAGGCGACGTGGTGGGGTGCGCATAACCAGTCTCACCAAATTGTAGACATCTTCATATGCAATCCCATGCTGCATCATAGTGATTTGTACAAGGTCAAACCACTTCTTAATGATCTTTGGACCCTCACATTTTGCACGTTGATAGTTGTATCGTCGGAAATATGCTATCTTTGGATTTTTGCCCAGTATGTATGGTAGAATTAGCTTAGCTACCAGATAGGCGATTCCGCTTCGCCCGTCGTATGTGTCGGAATTCAGGGTGTAGTGGACATATGGCTCAACCAATGGAATCGTTAATAGCCGTCGCTTTAGCCGCCTCAACAAAGTGCTCGGAGATAATGTTGGTCACACTCATCCGTCTCCGCCAGGTTCTTTAAGTGTATCCTTTGCCTTATCCAACCACCCCACGAATCCCACAATGAGAAGCGGCGGGTCATGGTTAATGACCTGGGCATAGCTGAAGGGTGCCAGATTTGTTGTTTTACTGCTAGCAATTGCTCATCACAAGGGCAGCTAGCCGTTATTATTGGAGAAAATATCACGATTACACGCCCTTTCCGATCTCGGGGCCAAAATCGATATTTTTGCCAAAAGGGAGACAGTGTTTCGGGATCACTCATGGGTAAAGGGACGAACATAGGGAACGGAGTGCGTTGTGCAACATCTTTATTACAGTCTCCTTCTAAAGAAATGCATGATTAGTTGTTGAAAATGATAGTAGGAGCAGAACAGAAGTTCTTTACTTGATAATTTTTCAACCGATCAACCTTGCGAAGCTACGTATTTTCTAGAGTGATAGGACAACTGAGATAGAGAATATGTTCATGCAACCTTGAGGCCGTGTGACCAGTCTGCAAGGAATCATTTCAAAGAGCCGGTACATTCTACCTATAACCTATTGACAGTGACGTGTACGATTGTGATATTTTCTAAAGAAAGGAATGCTTGCTTCAGTATGTATAGGCATCTACTCCAGTGAGTAACACACACCTTCCTTGGTTCTACAACCTCTGGGAAGCTGGCCATGACAGAATAGCATCAATTCAAAGGACCCACACTCCTCCCATCAGCCGACTTAATAGACAGTCTATTACAATTCCCTGGTACTGGTTCGTCTCATAGTTAAGAGCTTGTCGGCCACCTCTTAACTCCGTTGGCAAAGCCCATTGTGTTATGAAAAGCTCGCGACTCTGCTTCGGAATCCCAATCCAGACTATAGAACCAACTAGGCTCCGAAGTCCCGGTTCTCCAACCAGCCAGCGAATTCCGAAAGGAAATGAATCGGGATGTCTTTCCCCGCGCTGACAATCGAAATGCTTGCACATGCCTACATTCTGATTGGCGACGTCGGACTACTACTGGATACATGATGCGGGCAAAGAAACATTCATAGAAAGAGTATCACAATGCAAATCTCTGTGGAAACTAGAAACCGATCAACATTCAGAGTCAAACCTGTCAAGTACAAGGCACGGAGAACCCTAACCGGTCATGAACAACGGATCTGGGCCACTATAAATGCGGCATCTTCACCTCGTCTTCCCTCAACTTCCTCATCACCCCTCACAAATACCGCAAACTGTATCTCCCAAATGCTCAAAATGGCTGCTGCTGTTCTCCTCCAACGTCCGGCCAGCATCGAGACGATCTCGGACAACATTGACGCGGTGAACACGCTCAGAGGCAACACTCAAAGCAATGACACCCTCTACAACCAACCCAAGTTCGATAAAAACAAAGGCAAGACCAACTTCCCCCAGTTCGAGGACGGTTACGAAGGCGTCAAGGCCTTCTACGCCAAACAACATAACCTTCAAACCGTGGCATACAACCTCAAGGCCCCCAATGACTTCAAGAACAAGACCCGCGCTTACACGAACGTCTGGAACGCTATGGAGAAACTAAGCACATTCATCGACGAATGTGATCCCGACACCTGGGAGTCCCAGATGACCCACCTGCTCCAGACCGCCGAAGCCCTCCGTGCCGATGGAAAGCCTTGATTCTTCGGTGCTCAGGGCCAGTGGGATGTTGTCGATCATTCCCCGTTGGCTGTGAATTCGGCGAAAGGATCATTTTTGGAAAGGCAACGTTCAAGGACAATGAGGCTTTCAACAACCCGGTATATAGCAGCAAGTTTGGGATTTACTCACCTGGCTGTGGATTGGAGGATGTCATGCTATGCTGGGGCCATGTTGAGTATCTCTACCACATTGTCAAGCATCAGTCTACGATTTCTGCGGAGGGCTTGGCTATGATCCGCTACCACTCATTCTACCCATGGCACCGCGATGGAGCGTATCATGAATTGATGAATGAGCATGACGAGAAAATGCTCGACGCTGTACCCCTACGATCTGTATAGTAAGAGTGACGAGGTTCCGGACCCTGAGAAGCTCAAGGTTAGTTTTCATTTTGTTCATGATTTCTTTTTCCTTCCATCTCTGTTGCAAGGGCCACTGACTCACTTCTTTAAGCCGTACTATATGGAGCTCATCGATGAATTCTTCCCGGAGAAGGTTATTGGGTGGTGAAGTGGGGTCACAAAGCTCAATGCGGATTGGAAATTGGTTATCAGTCCTGTATCCATCCATCATTCCACAGAAAATCTGTATTCCTCTCCTTTGGATTTTAATTAGGCAATGGAGGCTTTACTCGCACATATTGCCTAGAAATTATCTAGCCCTAGTAGCCCACCAGGCTGCCTTACGCAGCGGCGCCGACATTGTTGCACACACAAACGGCAACTTGACAGAACAGGGAGTTGAAGCAGTGGGAGTTTCACCTCTGGGGCTCCAGGCAGTTCACATTGGTGTCACGGGCTCGGAATAGTAGATAATAACGAACTGAATTCCTATCTAGACTATTGTAGCCATCAATGAGAATATCGAATCTGGGGGAAGAGGAAGAAGGCAAATTTTTCTGGAGGAGAAAAAGGGTTTTATCCATGGGATGTGTGGCTACACTAGTGCTTCATTTGTTTGCTCGCTTGGATGGCGGCATTTGTTGATATCAGCCACTGAGGCGGCGTGGAAGCGTTGAGCCATCGCATCGTCGATAACTACAACGGTTTAGATAGGAATATCAATTCATTATCATCTATTATTCTGAGCCCATGACATTCTCCACAGTACCATTCTGTCTGATGCTTGGCTCACCCTGCTCATCATCTTCCTGTCCACCAGCCTGCATCAAACGGGTCGAACGACGGACAATATGTGCTAATATAATCAGCATATGCTCAGTACATAGAGGATTCAAGCTTACCGGAACGGCGGCGCTTGCTGGCATGAAGAGCAGGCATGGGAGTGGCAAGGTTGGCCTCATCACTGCTTTCAGGAGGGGGAGGGCCTTGCTTGCGTTTACTTCCAGGTGTAGTGACTCCTTGATCACGGTGAAAACGCACCCCCCAGTGGTCAGCAAAAGCACAGTCTGATGCACTATTCTAAGTGAGCATAGATTCTCTATGAGATGTGCATGGGAAATACTTACGCCAGAGCCTCACAGGCATCTGCATAGATCTCAATCCATGCACCTCCTGGGCCCACACTGGATCTCCATCAGACTTTCTTCTCTGCAGTGGATTGAAGTGATACATACCCAGGCTCATGCAGGAAACGGCCATTGCGCCAGTCACCAGTGAGAACATACCGTTTCAAAGTGCTATACAACACAAATGTGTAATCAGCATATACATACAATAGAATATTATTTATACACTTACTTCTAGCCTGCAATAAGCTCAGGATCTTTCACATTGCGACGAGTCCGGTTCTCAACTAGGATACATTAGCCACCATGTCACATTCCAGCAAAGGCTTAACACATACTGGCCCCAGGGTGAGCCTCCTGCCTCACGCATGTGGCGTCGGAGCTAGAGAGATTTATTTAGCCCTGTGCCAATGTATGCTGAGTATAGGCACAACATACAGTGGGCTGGGTTCCCGCAATTGTTCCACATTGCTGAGATCCATTTGCATTAACCAACGCAGTGATCGGACGAGGAGGATCCCATTGTTGATTGTGGTTAGGACCGGGCCTACATATCATTAGTATACAAGCAAATTGCCTTTGGTTGTTGCTTGCCATGAAAGTAGCCATAATCTGGGCGAGGATTGGTCGCGTTGAGAACCTCATCATTAACAAAGTCCTCAATCGTGAATGCCATCTTCAGTCTATTGATCAGTGAGATTGATTAAACTCCAGCATAAGCCCAGTGTCAGTAGATGAGACTCACTGTTTAAAATGCGATGGATTTGAAAAGTTTCAAGAAAGAGGGTGGCTGTAGAATCTAGTGAATGTATATATTTTCAATCTCTTTGTTGTCATGGTCACTATATACACAAAATTCCCGCATAACATACAGAAACAAAACAAACCACCTGATAAAGAAAAGCTTTCCTCATACATAGCATACTGTATGAGATAAAGCAGCTCTATTCTTCTACTGTCTTTGGTATATGCTGGCTTTAAACATTATGTCAAAGCAGGTCAAAGGTTGTATATAGAGTATTGATAAGATAGCAGTAATGCAATACATACATAAATTTACATTCTAACCGAAAATGGACTAGCATCGCCCGCTAAAGCTCAGTACGAGTCTTAAAACTCTGGTCACGGAAATATGTCGGTACGAGTCTTGCTTAGTAACAAAATACCAAGACTCGTACTGAGGTGTTAGTAAGCTCGTGCTGACCATGTACCCGCGTACAGTTGGTGTCCACAGATCACGCCACCTCAAAAACGTGGACGCGTGACACTTATGACCGCCAAGACCATTAATCAGCGAGGACGTGACACGCGATTTATTCAAATACAATACCCATTACTCTGAATTTCAATTTCAATTTTCTTCTTATGTTACAGTTGTATGTGATTTCAAAGTATACGTTGATCTTCTCATTACTATGGATCCTCAGCCTGAAATCTTCAATTTAGAAGATTTTACTTCATCAAGTCCAGAGACTGATCCCAATGTCGAGGTATTTATTTTAATTGAGTATTTGTTAACTGATTGCTAACGGCTCAATGCGGAAATAGGGCATTCCTGTACAACTCACAAATTCAAAAAGCCATTCTCTCCAGACATCAAAAATTGAATATATTGATGACTTACCAGAGTATCCGACAAGTCATATTCATGGATATTCATATGTTGTTGCATCTAGAGGGCGATCACAGAATGAAATGGAGCAGCTTGTTCATGAGGTACTGTTGAGTACTTTCTAATTGCTTTTAAAGTGCTTGCTAATCAGTTACAGATTCAATACTCACGGCGTCAACAACATGGACCAAGGAGACCAGTCAAATGCCCATTTTTCAACTGTTTAGTTAAAAGATGGACTTGGAAATGCTCTGGTATCTACGCATGTGAATTTTTGAATCCATTTCTTCAATCCTATCATCATACATTTGTTGATGAGGATTGTTGGGATGTGATTCGAAATACTCAGAGGAATATCCAAATCCTGGAGGCAAATATTGGAAAACGAAATGCATACAGGTATTTAAACATCTCCTAAACAGCTTTGAAGCAATTACTAAGTACTTCTAGCTATTATCGGTCAAAAAATGAATTTTTCAATAAGGGTTATGCATGCATTGACCAGCTTCCAACTTGCAAGCCAGTTTTTAAGCGGCATACCCAAATGGTTGGTTAAATCTTTTTACAATGCTCCAAGTGATTTCTAACTAGTCATAGAATGTCCATGGTGAATTTCCACCATATATTGGCTGTAGTAATGGATCCAATGAGTTTTTAACAAAACATCATCGAGGATCTATTCAAGGCCATACATCAATTGATCTACAGTTCCTTGAGGACCTTTTTAATCATGATATTATGCCACCAACTGAAGAATGTGGTGTTTTTGAATCATTAGCATCCCGACGAAAGTATTGCGGTAAGTGTTTTTTAAGTGATTGTCAATCACCTATTAACTGGTTAAAGATCGAGATCACCTTCAGGGGCCAGGCAGACTACAGCATACTTCCTGTGGTGTTATTTTTACTGCTTTAGTGCCAGTTGATATCAATGAATGTCCATATATCCTCTTTACATCCCATGGAATTCACCAGCATCCACCTCCACCACCAAGCAAGGCACCAGAACGAATTTTACAAGGGGTTAAAAGGATTATCCAACAAATACAAGATCCGAGTTTGACCACAGGTAAGTGGTTGGTTCTCAAGTGATTGAATAATACATACTAACTAGTGTTAGCACAATTTCTTCGAAGTCCACAACTAGAGGCATTTTGTCAGCAGTATGGTGCTTCTACATTAGCAGAGATCCACTCTAGCTTCTGTAATAAAGACCGAATTGCAACAATTATCCAGAAACAACGACTTCTTTCATACCCTAATGGACAGGATATTAATGGGTTGCTATTCCTACAGAACCGGGATTCGCTAATCAATGTAAGTGGTTCTAATCATCCATTGCCTCATTGAATGACTATTAGAATGCTAATGAAGTGCCTAGGAATACATTCAAGAGAAATATCATGATTCTCAAGGTACAATGGTATTTTGTGCCTTCAAGGATCAGATTGACTTATTATCAACTTTATCTTCATTTGAAATTGATATGTCTTTCAAGCGAATTCGATCCAAAGAGATGAATGAGGTTCTTTTTGCAACATTCATGCCAGATCAATGCAAAAGTTAGTATCTGCATAACTGCTTGAGAGCTACTTGCTAACCACTTGGCAACTAGTCATAACTTTACTTCGAGTCTTTACCAGTGAGGATTCTACTGAAGGTTACTATTTACTTTTCAAGCGAGCATTCCATCTTATTGAGAAGGTTTCTGGACGACCAGTTCTATTTGATCCAATTCATGGATCTGGGATTCATGGTATTATTGTTGATATGGACACAAAACAGTACACAGGTAAGCACTCCTGAAGTACTTTTGATGCAGTTACTAAGTAATCAGGGCTTGGGCAATATCTTTCTGAAATTGATCCTCAACACCAAGATCCTACATGGCAGTTACAGCATATTATCATATTCTGTCGTGTTCATTTTCAACGCTCAATTTTAAAGGCAATTGGGACTAAAAATAAAGGATCAGGCCTTTGGAGTCGCATGATGAGTCTCCTAGATTGCCAGTCAGAGGCTGAGTATGATGAGTTGATTAAACTACTGATACGTTAGTATTGAAGTGGTAATAAACCACTCAATAAGTACTTGCTAACTATCGAATAGAATATGAATCGCCAGCAGTCCAGACCTGGGCCATACAAAAAAAGAGTGCAGTTATTAAGGCAGGTCTAAATGAATCATGCTCAAAAATTCAGCCACATTATTTTAATATTCTACGAAACCATACAAATGCTGTTGAGCAATCACACCAAAAATCATATGCTTCAGGGAAATATTTGACTTTGGCTGAAGCAGCTCGGAAGTACTTACCAACTACTCATCAACTGCTTGATACAACACTAACTATCTTAGTTCTGCAAAACTTGACAAAGATGATATTCTTCAATATCATAATTTTCAGCAGTTCAATATTCATCATTCATATCGAGCTTCTACAATGGAGGCAAACTATCTGCGACACATGAGTCGGGAAAGTAAGTTATATAAGTACTTCTTAAGTAATTGACAAGTACTTAATTTAATATAGGAAGAGGCCATAAACGTCAGCGATTATCTTCAACAGCTGAATCAGAGAGGCAAGCAAGCAGTCAAAATTTTGAAATCTCACATGAAAATTCAAGAGGTTCTTCTTCTCAGGTTGCTGATAATGAGTAAGTATACTTTCATGTCAAGTGCTTCTTGAGCAGTTACTGACTAGTTGATAACTACTTAGATCTACAACCTCATCACGGAATCTTCGCCGAGTGGCTTCAACAAACATACTGACAATTGAACAACGCCGTCAAGAATTAGAATTACGAGACCTGGAGGCAGAAGTCAAAAGGAAAGAAGAAGAAGTTCGCTTGAAACAGCTTCAAAATGAGCAATTAGAGCTGGAACTTATTGTAATGGGCCGAAGCCTTGCTATCTAATATATAGATATGTACAAAAGAACTCGTTGGGGAAAGGAAAGAAAGAAAGAAAGAAAGACACGCTGGCGGTGGATTTATATACTCGTGATCAGGTGATCTACGATCACCTGACTTCGGCACGCTCTTGTGAATAGCTTCAATCGAGAACCATTTATGGTTCGAGGTGCCTTTCGGGCCTAGCCCGTTACATTACCCCCTTCCTCGTCGCCTCCGCGATCGCCCCCCGGCGTGGGGTGGCTCATTTGGTATACTCAAGGCCGATTGGACAACAATCCCATTCATCGTTTTGTAGGTTTCCCAGTCATCCAATGCTATGGTATCCTCCATGTTCCTCGCATCGTTCCATTCCGGTTCCTGCCAGCCAATGTATTTGACTAAAAACTCATGTCTTTCGCCTCGTCCCCACCGTCGAAAACGCTCATCTAGTATTCGTTCGACCATATATTCTTCATTCCCATTGATCATTTCTGCAGGAGGTTGGTAGTCATCTTTCCGTTGGCTAGGGAAGGGATCCATTGCCGCTGGGCGGAGGAGCGCTGTATGAAACACGTTGTGGATTGTGCCTGGTGTGTTGAGGCGGTAGGTGTGGGATCCAATCTTTTCCAACACAGTAAATTTTGCCTGCCTGCTTCCCAGTTTCTTGCTAGGGCGTTCTGTTTGTATATTGCGCAGGTCAAGCCAGACTTTCTGCCCAACCTGGTATTCAGGGGCGACATCTCTTTGACGATTGGCATAGTCTTCTTGTTTCTGTTGGGCGACAGCCAGTTCTGTTGTGGCGATGTCAAGAGCTCCCCTTAGCTTGGCTGCAATTCGTTCACCTCGTTCACGCATGGTGCCCAGGTCTGGTGCTGAAAGGTTGATTTCAACATCCTCTTCTAACTGAAAGGGATCGACGTGGTAGCCGTGGTCAAGGAAGAATGGACTGACACCTGTGGAGGCAGCATCCCGGCTGCATATTGCAAGCTGTGCCATTGGTAGCAATGACGCCCAGTTCGATTGTGTGTGATCACAGAATGAGCGCAAGAATAGTTCAATAGTAGCATTCATTCGCTCAGTTTGGCCATCGGTTTCAGCGTGGTAGGCAGTTGATAATTGTCGTTTGATCCCCAGTAGCTCACAAAAACGCTTCCACATCTCATTGGTGAATTGTCTTCCTCTGTCTGATACAATACTGGCTGGAATGCCATGATAGCCAATGAAACTCTGAATAAGCTTCTGTGCTACTGTGTAGGTGTCGATCTTCTCACAGGGTATGGGGATGACACCTTTTCCAAGGCGATCGACAATAACCATGATGTTTTCATAACCATTTGAGATTGGTAACTTCTCGATGAAGTCAATTGCAATATATCTCCATTTTCGGTCTGGAATTGGTAGAGGCTTCAGTAGGCCTTGTCGGCGGTCTCTCCATACATTGTTGGCACTGCATTTGTCACAGTTCCGTACAAATCGTCTGACATCCTCAGAGATTGCAGGCCAGTAGACCCTTCGTGCCAGGATAGCATACATTGCGCTCCTCCCTGGATGGCCTGTAAGTACTGAGTCATGTGTTTCTTGTAGCAACCTTGTCCTCAGAGATTCAATGTCAGGGACCCATCGCCGGCCTCGGTAGCACAAGCGGTTGTTCGGTTCAATAGAGCATTCTGAGATTGAGGCTTTGATCCCCAGTTCACGTGGGAATTGATGTGCTCCTACTTGCACTGCTTCTCGTATACGACCATACTTTTCATCTAGTGGCTCTACCCGAGCCCAATGTTCATCAAGAGTCATATCCAGTAGCTCTTCCAACGATGGTCGCTCACTATTGAGATTGGTAGGTTCGTTCGCCTGTTCATATCCTTGAGGTGCGCTTGGCTCACTGTTATAGGGCTCCATGCCGACTGGTGCTAGAAGGATCCGGGACACATTAATAGGATGGGGTTCTTCAACTAGTCCTCTTTTGCTGCTTCCTTCCACTGGTCCGTCCTTGAGGATCTCAGGATCGAATAGTCGTTGTTCGCGATGCTTTAGCCGTTCATCACCCAATACAGGAACATCCTGCTCTCGTCGAGACAGTGCATCAGGGCGCCCTGCAAGCTTCCCTGGTCGGTAATGAAGTGTGAAGTTGTATCGGCTCAATAGATCTGCCCATCTCATCTGTCTCTCATTCAGTCGTCTCATGGTAGTAAAATAACGGAGATTGCGATGGTCTGTCAGTATCTGGAAATTTACCACTGATATGAGCTCTGATTCCCACTCTTTCAATGCATTGATGATCGCCAAAAGTTCCTTGTCATGAATCTGGTAGTTGCACTCTGCAGGAGTGTTTTTCTTGGAAAAGTACGCGCAAGGTCGTAATACACCATCATCATCATACTGTGAAAGTACGCCACCAGTGGCCCACCCTGATGAGTCAGTCTCGACGACAGTCTCGCGGTCTGGATCAAATTGCATGAGGATTGGTGCCGTTGTAAACATCCTTTTTAACTGTTGGAAGCTTTCCTTGCATTTATCATCCCACACAAAGGGTTTATCTTTTTGAGTCAACGCTGTTAGTGGAGTTGTAAGTTCAGAATAGTTTCGGATGAAACGTCTGTAGAAGTTCGCGAATCCCAAAAATGACCTGACACCTTTCACAGTGGTAGGGGCAGCCCAGTTCATGATTGCTTCAACCTTTGCTGGATCCATGCTGACACCTTTTCCTGCCTCAATAATGAATCCTAAATATTTTGTTGACTTCACTTCAAATTCGCATTTATCAATATCAATCTGTAAGCCAGCCTCTTGGAGACGGCCTAATACTTTGCAGACATGCTCTTGATGCTCTGACAATGTTCCATCCGTAAATATCAAGATGTCGTCAAGGTAAGCAGAAGCAAATTCATCTAGGAAATCTCGTAGGACCCAATTAACATAGCGTTGGAAGGTGCTCGGTGCATTGGCTAGTCCAAATGGTGTTACAAGCCATTCAAACAGCCCAAATCGAGTTCGGAATGCGGTCAACCATTCATCGCCGGCAGCGACACGAATCTTGTGAAAAGCAGCAATAACATCCAACTTGGTGAACCATTTTGCTTTCCCAATTCTTTCCAATGTTTCATTAATTAGTGGTAGGGGGTAGCGGTCCTTCTTTGTAATGGCGTTCAGTGCTCGGTAGTCAACACAAAATCGCAAGCCTCCACCAGGTTTCTTGACAAGCAATACAGGTGCTGCAGCAGGCGAATTGCTAACACGTATGAAGTTCTTTTCCAACAACTCTGTCAATGTCTTCCGTAGCACAAGCAGTTCATCCCTTGACATATTATAAAGGGGGCCCCATGGAGGTTCAGGGGTCGTTCCATCAGCGTTCTTATTGAGTTCAATCTTATGGTCGATATTTGGTCCTCGATATGGTGGTTGCTTGTCAGCTTCCTTCCGGTCAAATACTGATAGGAATTTATGGTAATGAGGTGGTAGTTTGGTGCGGGGGTCTGTCAGCAATTTGGGTCGTAATGCTTTCTCAATGTCCTTTAAACTTGCGGCGAAAATCTGTACGCTGCTGTCCTTTTTCTTTTGTCGGTTCCATAGTGCAAAAGCGTTCGCCCCGATGGGCTGGATATCCATTTGTGGTTGATCTTCCATGCTACTAACAACAATGCCATTTGTGAAGCGCAATTTCGGACCATTCGGGTCGATAAACACTTGTTGGTCGTCTATCCATGCAAGGCCTAAAATCATGTCGAGTCCCCTACCCAGTTTAGGAACAACATACAGCCATGCAGTGTTTTGGTGGTTTCCCCCACGTTCAATGAGATTTTCGCTACCTCCCTTATACAATCATCCGTTGGGCCCTTGTAGTCGTCGATAGTTCGTGGTTTGATGGTTACACGCTCCAGTTGATGTTTTCGGGTAAAATTCTCAGAAACCATACCATATGTAGTACAACCGGTGTCCACTAACGTTCTGCTGACCTGTTCTCCATTGACTAATGCGGATACTCTGAATTCAGGTCTGTCAAACTTGACTCTTTTTCGGAAGTCGTTCCACTCCTTCTGAAGGTCTATCTGAGCTGCTGGGGCCGGTCGCCATGTAGGTAGATCCATCAACTGCTGGTGGTGCTCCTGCAAGAGACTTTTGCAGGAGCTATTCTTTTCCCAGCTTGGGTTGTTCCCTCAACTGCTCTTCTTCATCTTCGAGTTCCGGCCCATGAATGTGTGAGCGAGCCATGCGGGTACTGTTCCTAGGACTGTCGTAGGGGCAATGGGAGATAAAATGCGTGGAGTCACCACAACGAAGGCAACGTCGTTCTTGTCTGCGGCGTTCCATTTCTTCTCGTGATACATGCTTAGCCACGCGTCGAGGTTGGCTGCGTGCAGAAGTTGTTGTTGTGGGTTCCCAGTCCATATCTTGGGGTGGAGAGGAAGCACGGGTGGTATTCACAGGGTGAGCTGGAGAAGTTGAGGTGGTATGCTTATTGTTCCGTGAGTACCGCAATTGGTTCTTCTCCATCCGGTCCGCAATCTGCTGTAGCTGGCGGCAATAGTCTTCAAATCCATTTTTCTTTTCAACAGTTTCAAGGCGTGTGTTCATCTCACGGTTTAATGCATTGTCTAGGTAGGACCTTTTTGTGTTTTCAGGCCAGTTATGGCCATCAGCTTCCATGAGTAGTCGGTTGAACTCAGTGAGAAAGACTGTGAAGGGCTTGTTGTTCTGTTTCAAGCTTGCAAGGTCTCGTACAGCCTTCTCCTCCAGATTCCGGTCCAGAAAGATGAAGTCCATTTGATCAAGCATTCCGTCCAGCTGGCTCTCAGTAGCTCCTTTCTTAGCAAACCGCTCCATCCAGGGCAGCACCTGCATAGCAGCCCCATCTGTTAGACGGCCAAAAGCATACCACATACGATCATAGGCATTGCCCAAGGCTTCTTTATCGACCTCAAGTTTAGCGCGCAGCTTGCTTCGAAACGGACGGTAGAGACTTCGGTTTCGACCATCAAAGACTTCTGGGTCTGTCAGCTTGGGTCGAGGTCTCCTAACAGGGTCCGCCATTGGTTGGGGGGCTATCTCTTCAATAGTCGGTTGTGGCAAGGGCTCTCTGGGTGGGCTCGTCAACTCTTCTTTGAGACGACGAAGATCTTCAATCCGCCGTTCTTCCATTTGTTGCAGTTGTCGTTGAAGTCCTGCAATAACTGCGACAAGATCTTGTGGGACAGGAGTGGTGGTCCCTCCTGAGTGTATATTGTCTCCCATGTTGCCGTCGGTTTGGTCGTTTGACTCGTGGTCGCTGATTTCCGCTGAAAATGTGGTCATATGACTGACTTGACTATTGATTTGTTTGTAAATAGCTCAACTATCCGTGAATTTCGATGTCTGATATCCGATGTCCAATGTATCCAGTTATCCGGTATGTCCAATCGTTCAATGTGTCCAGTGTGTCCAGTGTTTCCAGTGTGTCCAGTGTGTCCAGTGTGTCCAGTGTGCGATGTACGATCCGTTGCGCGTTCAATCCGATGCGTAATCCGTTGTTCAATAAATAAGTAGATAGATGAGGGCGAACGAGTTCTAATGTAATGGGCCGAAGCCTTGCTATCTAATATATAGATATGTACAAAAGAACTCGTTGGGGAAAGGAAAGAAAGAAAGAAAGAAAGACACGCTGGCGGTGGATTTATATACTCGTGATCAGGTGATCTACGATCACCTGACTTCGGCACGCTCTTGTGAATAGCTTCAATCGAGAACCATTTATGGTTCGAGGTGCCTTTCGGGCCTAGCCCGTTACACTTATGAGGCAGCGGATTCAAATTCAGGAACAGCAGCAAACTGATTAGCAAGTACTCAACAAGCATCCAGAAACTGTTTATATAGTAATGTTGAGCCTTCATCATCTCACTGCCTTTTATTTTTCCATTGTATCTTTTTATCAGTAGCCAGCAAGTGCTGAAGAACAATCTATATGTGAGATTTGTGACCCTAATTTATTCCGCAACAAATATATATATTTTTGCCGGCAAACAACTTCAGGTAGCTATTGGCTGTCTCATACAGGTACCAAATATAGCACCTCTGAATCAATTGATTAGAATCTATATTCCAATCGCATGTACATTGGTTTTTATTAAATCCATAGACGTTTCGATGGATAGGGAAGTCATGTAAGGTAGTTGAAATTAGTGACGCGGACTGAAACTTTACACAGGCCGTTTCCGTCTGTATTTTAGTCACATGACCGCCAAGGCCATTAATCAGCAGGAACGTGACACGCGACCCAAAAAACGAGGCCTCGTCATCTGCAACCACGTACAGTTGTTTATACTGTGCCCACTAAAGCGCACTAGCACGCCATTGAGCGCTGACGTGTTTCCTCGGCTACACCCGTCTGCTTTGAAAAATTTGCGCCAATTGGAACTAGAAATGTCTTGACTGCGGTGACAAACGGATAATTCAAGCCCCACGTCCACGGCGGACCGACGGGCCGTGCTTTGCCCGATTCTCTTCCAGTCAACCTGCATCGATAGAAATGCCTTCATTGGTGGACTGCGCCTATCGCCATAGCGCGGTGCATGAGCCATCACCAGCGCTTCCCTTAGTCCTACAATTGGTACTGTTTCATGACAAATCCGCGCCGTAGCCGCTACTGCAATACTCGCTTAAATTAAACATCTGTACTTATTTCCTGTTTTTTTCAGTCTTATACTGGCTGGATGCCCGCAGATTACCAGAAAGTAGGATCTTCGAATCGCAAAATGACTGGTGAAGACAGGCAAGGACTTACTGTCCTCCACGATCCTACGATTCATACCTCCGTTGGAGAGAAAGGAGTTCCTTTGGGTAAGGCGGTATTCGAGTAAGTCTTGCCGACTGGCTGTGAAAGAAAATTGCTCTGCAAGAAGAACGACGGAGCTGACTGTCGCAGTCTGATTGCTATACATGGCTTGAATGGCGATGCATATGACACATGGACCCACAAAGACACCAAAGTCATGTGGTTGAAAGACTTACTGCCCGAGGCAATACCCAATATCCGGATAATGACTTTTGGATACAATGCTCGCTTCAAAAATTTCACCGCTCAGCAAGACTTACGCAGCATATCCTGCAAATTACTTGCCGAATTGGTTGACTTGAGGACAACACACGAAGTAAATAGGTTCTATCTCTTTTCTTTTCTCCCGCTTATTCATGTCTATAGGAGGAAACCCGCCCAATTGTTTTCATTTGTCACAGCCTAGGTGGGATAGTCGCAAAAAAGGTCGCATACATTGCCTCGGGACCCCAATCAGCAAAACTAAATGTATGTAGGCAATGCTGGTAGGATGTTCTGAAGAGCAAGAACAAGTACAACGATCAGTACATGGGATCTTGTTTCTTGGTAAGTTAAATAGCCCTGAAACGGCTTACTATGTATTCTCACTCATGCAAGGTACCCCTCACAACGGAAGCAGCCTTGCGGGCATGGGGAAACTGTTGGCGAACATTGTCTCTGCATGCTCTCCAATTAGACCGCCGCGTGTTCTCTTAGGGAGTCTCCAGAAGGACTCTGAAGTGCTCCTGGAAATCACCGAAGACTTTATTAAAAGACGAAATAAAGTGCGCCTTGTATCATTCTATGAGCTGGAGTTTACGCCTATCGGCCCCTTTATGAAGAAGCTGGTAACCGCGCCTCCCTTCACATACCTTTCATGAATTAATGCCTGCCCAAACAGGTTGTCGAAAAAAGATCTGCAGTACTCCACGTTTCTCAAGAAATCACCATCCCCCAGTACTCCGACCACCGCAATATTGTCAGATTCAAGTCTCTTCAAGACCGCACTTTCCGTCCTGTACTGTGCAGACTCAAAGACCTCTTGGGCGAACTGGACCATGAATCCACCCGGCGGGCAGAATCTAGTCCAAGGACAGGTATGATAATGAACAAGGATTCAAGAGCTGCCATCCTATTCTGATCAAGGAATAGAAGCTGCGATACCATATGACGTTCCAATTTTGCCATGCTCGTCGTTTCGTGGTAGGGATAACGTCTTGGGAAGCATGAAGGCATACTTCGCCGAGGACCAGGGCAAAGATCGAAGGAGAAGAAGCTTTGCATTGTGTGGCTTGGGTATTGATTGACCGGATCATTTTACCAAAGATCAGTAGCTAAAATTCCTTTTTAGGCGGATCCGGAAAAACACAGACGACTCTGCATTTTGTTGTGCAAAACTTTACGACATACAGGACCGGCGTGGCTTTCTTAAATGCAGCTTCAATGGCATCTTTGGTAGCGGATTTTGGTCGCTTGCATGACCTCCTCCAGCTCGGAGGGGGAAAGGACAAAGTTCGCTCTGTCAAAACCTGGCTATCGAGGCCAGAAAATTCTCAGTGGCTTCTAGTCTTTGATAATGCTGACGATTTAAACGTGGTGCCGATTCACAGATATTTTCCTGCTGTGAATTGGGGTCACATCATTATAACCAGTCGCGACCAAGCTGTCATTGGGAGCTTAGCGGAGGAAGGCCATGTATTGGATCCCCTGACGACCGATGATGCAACGCAATTACTGCTCGAGAGGTCCGGGATTCGTTACCCTAGCCAGATTGAAAAAGAAGAAGCAAGCAAAATTGCGAGTCTTCTTGGATCACTTCCTCTTGCTCTGGTACAAGCGGGGGCATTTGTGCGCTCAAGACAGAAAACTCTTCAGGACTATCGCAAGCTTTTCATGAATCGACGTAATGACCTACTTCGGTTCTCACCACTTCTTGGAGGCACAGACCGTACCATATTCACGGCATGGGAAATTAACTTCAAGCAATTGGAGCAAGATTCATCCGATGCAAGGAATCTTCTTCTCCTTTTTTCATTCCTGGAGCCGTCATGCATCCCTGAGTCAGTCTTGCATCGAGGTTCAAGTCCCCAACGGCGATGGGGCGACAACGGCGAAGTGGTAGAAATCCGTCCAGAAGGTGAAGGCGTCGACATCTGTTTGTCCAATATCATACAAGGTGACCTTGAATTCGACATGGCCATTGAAAAGCTTCTTTCGTTTTCGCTCATCTCTTGCAATAAGGAATCGGACGGGTTTAGAAATTTCTCTATTCATCCACTGGTTCAGTACTGTGTTGCACAGCGTCTGCCACCCATCGAAGTGAGCAAGTGGCGATGGCAAGCGCTTTTATTGATTTGCCATGCGTTTCCAAGGAATAAATACATTGAGCCTCAGTATGTTTCGTGTCTTGTCTGACTGATATCAAAAGCTGATAAGATTTGCAGAAATGGAGAAATTGGGAGATTGATGATGTCGCAATTAAGCCGAGTGCTTTCTGAGTATGACGCGATGTGTCTTGAGAAAGGGGAACAAGCTTCGTTTCGTCATGAGCTGGCGTCAACACTTCTAGCCGCTTCGCGATTCTCAGACTCGCAATGGAAGAGCGAAGCTATCTGCCGTACCAAACAGCTATTGAAACAGGACAATGAACCGTACATTAATGCTTGGCTTGCATACAGAGAAAGTGCAGTCATGCGGATGTCAGGCATGCTACAAAACTCGGAAAGCACCTTGCACGGCTTTCTGCATCACTTTGCCTTGCCCAGTAAAGAAGATCCACAAATGACTCCGAGATACAATGCGCAACGAGGAGAACTTGTGATTTCTTTCTCCGAGAATTTAATCCGTCAAGGGAGGCTTTCTGAAGCGAAGGCCGAATTAATCGAATGGACACCACTTAGCAAGGATTGCTCGACTCTTGAGACAATAATTTCGAGAGCGCGAGACATAATTCTTGGTAAGGTCCTTCGCTTCCAGGGTCGCTTCAGAGAGGCACTTGCTTTGCTTGATGGCGTCATTCAAGGCTGTCATCTTGATGACTTCTTTGAGGGCACAGGATGGTATCGAGTTCTTCTCTCGGAGGTCGCAGACTTATATTGTGAATTGGATCGACCCAGTGATGCTGAAAGGTTGCTGCTGCAAGAGCTTACTCCAATGATGGAGAAGGGGACCCAAGACATTGCTACGGGCAGACGACTACGAATGTCACTTGCAGAAAGCTATTTGCAGCGGAAGATGTACGCTGAAGCAGAGTCTCTTCTGGTGGATCTCCGACAGGCGTTTTTATCATCTGGCGCTCCAGATTACACTGCCAAGGTCAACATTTTCCGTATCTGGGTGTCTCTTGCGAGAGCTTTACACGGGCAATCTCGCTGGCAGGAAGCTCTGTCAAGTTGGAGGCAGGCATTGTCAGCCTTGGATAGCATTAAGCTCAGTGGGGGCTTGAATGCCGGTCTCGTACGATGCTCAATCGCTCATGCCCTGTTGATGATGGGCCATGAAGAAGATAGTGCAAGGACTTCTCAAGAGGCAAAAGCAAATATGGCGTCAGAATCTCGAGTTTACTGGATTCCCTTGTTCAACTCCCGGTGGCACGATTTCATCTTGGAAAAATTGCAGAAACATTAGATGAATTAGGCTGTGGCCAGGCATGAATTTGCAATTAATGTTTTTCATCGGTGAAACAATAGTGTCTTGTAGTCATCTAAATAGACTGAGATAGCAGCATATGGTCTGAACATGTGACAACCGCCGACACAATTATACATAATTCACAATAGCGCCTGAGATAATTTCTAGATTTAGGAGAAAAGAGCGTGAAACGAATGTTGAAAAGTTTGGATGAGAAACTTCAGAAAGCTGCAGCTATCTGGAAGTTGACATTGACATTTCACGCAAAAGGTCCAGTATCGTTTCGTCCTGCCCATGGGGCGGGAAATTGTGACGGGCTAGGCCCAAAAGGCACCTCGAACAATAAATGGCGGGCGGCGCCGCGAGTAGTGACTAAGGATTTTTATGCGGGAAAATTGTGCAGACTTGGGTATAAACGTACCCTTGGGTATGGGTAAATTTACCCAAGCAATATCCTTGGGTATTTATTACCCAAGAGTAAATGGAACTTGGGTATGGGTACGAGACCTGTACCCAAATGGGTACCCATGTCCAGGTCTAGTGCTGATTTTGGTGTTCCAGGCGCCAAGCTTTCTACGTGTGGTTACTATAGACTTCAATATTACTCCTTTCGGCGTATAAATATACTCTCCATCTCTAGACGGAGTCTTGAGACCCACCACTGCAGAAGAATATCCACAAGGACGACTTTTAGGTGAGCCTAGAGCTACCAGAGCGCTGCTGCGATTCCTAGCCAGCACCAGCATAGCTCTACCCCGGGCGCACCTACGGCAGACGGCAGAAAGGGCCCAAAGAGATGACGAATGGGGACTGGAAGCATTGGAGGAAGCAGTTAGAACAGGAGAGGGGTAGCAGGGAGGGTAGCCCAAGGCTGAGAGTCAGCCTAGGCCACACCCATCTTGCTCCAAAACACAAGGAGAGCACGGTGCTCAAAAGCCCTGCGCATACAGGCGGTCTGGGGCGAGGAAAAGGATTGGAAAGATGTTAGAAGGGGGCTAACGCCTCAGGAACCTATGGGGACAAGAGACTGTAGAATAGCCACTGACCTCGAGTCCACGAATCATGGTCTATCATAGCTCTAGGGCTCGGTATGGACAATAAACTTGATTAAATAATAATAATACTCTCCATCTTCTGTACGCCGTATAGCCTCGTGCAGTCGGATTATCGGCTCCCGATTCCCCGAACCTGAGCTACCCGCTTCAATTTACAAGCTCGCCAAAGTCAGGTGACTGCAGGTCACCTGATCATGAGAATATAAATCCACCGCCAGCACGCCAAGTTTCTTTCCTTCTTTCTTTCCTTCTCAACGAGTTCTTTTGTACATATCTATATATTAGATAGCAAGGCTTCATCCCATTACAGAAATAGGTTGAATCTTTCCTGTGGGCAGTGTTACAAGCCCTGCACCTGCCAACTGTTTGAGGACGCCTGATAAAATTTACTTTCCGCGGGTAGCGCAGGACAGGACCTGGTCAAGTTTTTTTTTTTTTTTTTCGACGGGCAAGAAAAGTCAATGTCTATTCAAAAGCACTAATCAATTGCCCATCCTGCAGAACCATGGCCAATCAGGACTGCCAATAGGAGACGTCAGTGTCCAATGCTCAGCACGATCTCCACTAGCGATGTGGCAAAGAACCATTCATTAGTCATTAATTATATAAGCAGAAACACCAAGTTGCTACAATCGCCCTAACTAAATTCTAATGTCCGCAGAACTGACGTCTTGCCTAACAGCTCGTCCCCTCCTTTAACGATCAGCTGCTCGAACTTATTCTATTGCAAAATATTGCGAACATGTGGCGTAGCTATGAGGTCTTTCCTCCCAAAAACTTTGATGCGTCCGAGCTAACAAAATAACAGAACGCATTGAAACTCCTTGAGACGCGAAGACGGAAAGTTCGACCAAAAACCCCTGCGACACCCTCCACAACACAAGAATCTGTAACCCCCAGCGGTGTCCCAACTGTGAAGGGGATACCTAGTCTAGTCGGCATGAAGGAATGGTTACAAGCGCTGGGCCACTCTGTATGGATGCTCAATCATATCTAGTTTGCATCGCCGCAGTCGTGCTTACTTATTCTAGGAAAGCGATGTAGACAATTTGAATATAATTCATATTACCGGGACGAAGGGAAAGGGAAGTACTTGCGCTTTCACCCGGTCCTTCCTTCGCACGCATGCGTTGAGAACAGGATTCCCAACACGGATCGGGCTATACACCTCTCCTGATTTGCAATGCATTCGAGAGAGAATACAGATCGATGACAAACCAATAACGGAAGATCTCTTTACACAATACTTCTTTGAAGTTTGGGAAGCCCTTACACCGCTAGGCTCAGGAAGATGCGCAGAAGCCTCGAGGCAACCCCGTTATTTGCAGCTTCTAGCTTTGCTGGCTTTTCACACCTTCATTAGGGAAAATGTTGATGCGGCGATATTCGAAACGCACCATGGTGGAGAGTTTGATGCCACGAACGTGATACAGAGGCCTCTTGTGACTGCTATCACGTCTCTGGGATTGGACCACGTTGCACAACTAGGCCCTACGGTCGAGGATATAGCATGGCATAAAGCGGGCATTTTCAAACCTGGGGCACCTGCATTCACTGTCACACAAGAGGCTGGACCTAGTGAAGTCCTACGGAAGCGTGCGGCCGAAAAGAACACCGGATTGACATTCGTCTCTTCTTCCAACATTCTACCCACCAACAGAAGGGTGTTGAGCGTTCCAGTGCAACGATTGAATTGCTCTTTGGCCCTCGAGTTGGCTACGAAGTTTCTGCAACTTAAAGGTCATGCGTTGGACGCCGGCGACATATCTAAGGGCATTGACAATTTCTCGTGGATTGGGAGATTTGAGATAATAGAACAAGGAAGCTCACAGTGGTTTTTGGACGGTGCGCATAATGAACTGAGTCTTGAACAAGCCGCCGAGTGGTTTGCCAAGAACGTCCATGCTGCACATGCGCCACAGTTAGTACACACTTTTCATGTTTACTCCTGATTGCTAAATAGTCATAGACATCGTCTTCTTATCTTCAGTCACTTCTCCGAAGAGCGTGATGGAATGACTCTTCTGGAGACTTTAGCGCGTGCTCTTGTGAAGCATGATGCAAAACCTGATCATGTCATCTTCACTACGTACCAAGAGAGGGACGATGGATATACGAGAATAGGTAAAAAAAAAAAAAAACAGGATATCAGCTGTGACTATATCAAGCTAATTGTCCTTACGTCAGACAAAACACTCAAAGTGCCAGAAACACCCTTCCCTGACCTCTGCACAATATATTCTTCCCTGTGGAAGAAAATGCATCCTGACACCGAAATCTCAACGGAGCCCACTATTCAGGGTGCCATAAGGCTTGCAGAACAGATAAGCAACCAGAAAGGCGGCATACAAGCTTTCTTTACTGGTAGCTTACACTTGGTTGGAGGGGCGCTCAGCCTGTTGCGGCGTTAGTTCTGCAGATCGACCCGTTTTGACTTTCAAGATCTTCACTCTGTTCCTTTGTACGAACGAATCATTCAACATGTACGCCAATTCCATCTTCGTTCCCGCTCTAGAGCAAAGTGAAACCGCTTAAATGAATTGAACATGGTAGAAGCTTTGATTATAATACCAGGTCCTTGAAGCTCATTAATAGTACCCTTGAACTGTTTTGGGAGAAAGTTTTGAAAGGCTCTCACTGATTGTTTCAGATAGAGAGTATCCTGAGTGAGTGTATTGATAGACAGCAGTCATCCGGGGACCTCAAGGAGCCTGCTTTGTGGAGAGTCTCTTTCTGCTTCTTGAACATAAGCAGAAATTATTTGTGATTGCATAAGTTCCACAAGTTGATCACAGTCCTTTGTTGAATATGCAGGCATTAGACCCTCTACAAGCTACACTGGGTTTGGATCTATTAAATGTCACATCATCCGGGACAAGATATGCCCATGTCAGGTTAAATCACACTGAGGTAGTGATAAACATGCTGCCAATAGAACATTAACATATAAAAGAATGGATACTCCAGCAATAACATACTTCATGACGGAGTCCAAGAATCCGCTCAATGTGGTATGCTTTTAATGGGTTCCAAAGCCCAATATATGGCAGCAAATTGTCAAAGCTCTCACAAAGAAGCTTGTTTCATTGAAGCCTATGGAAGTCCTTTCACTGATCATCAGATTTGAATCTTGCCCACACACTTCTGTTCCTGAGCGATATTTTGTTAAAAAACTGATAGCTTCGCAGGATTCTGTATATTCACCATCTTTGAAATCTTGCGCGTTAAAGGATTCCTCATGAAGTTAGGCCAGTGCATCAGGAGGTATATCTTAAAAAATTGTTGGCATTGCCTCTTCATTTCAAGTGTACACTTACTGGATGAATATAGCTCAACCAGCCACTCATATTCTTTGAAGGACTCTCCGGCTTTGAGTCGGTGTTTTCCATATGCACAAACCAGGCTGGCATCATCTTTGAATACCATTCTGGATGGATTGACTTGATCGAATAGATTTTCTTGCCTGATTCCTGTGTGTGCAAGGCCTCTCTGTAGAGTATCCCTACTTATAGTAGCAGCCACTCTGTGCTCAGGCTCAAGATTGGCACACCCTTCAAGGTCGAGCAAATTTCGGAGTCTTTCCACATTCTTGCGGTCAAGAGGCCTTGAGCCAAGGATAGCATCACTCTCAAATGCAAGGTGGCGTATTTCAATGATAGCATGTCCACAGTAAACTTGCAGTCTTTTTTGCGCTAATTGTCACGAGCTCGGAATAGTAGATAATAATGAACTGAATTCCTATCTAGACTATTGTAGCCATCGACGAGAATATCGAATCTGAAGAGGAAAAGAAAAGAAAGAAGAGTCTATTTACACAAAGAAGTCTTATATATGGTTGTGTGTGGCCTCGCTAAGCAGCTGTTTGTCTCGATTGCTTTCATGGCATTGTTTGCCATGTTGACAATGAACGTCCATAAAGGCACTGAGCTGAGCCGTCACACATCTGACTTCCAGTTGCTCAGCATTGCTGTTTAACATACTGTCTCCAATTTTTGCTAGAGATATCATTAGCCGTTTACTGAAATCTAGGGCAAGGTCCTGCTTACCCAATTGTATCTCTCCTTTCTCATTTAGGAGGACATTGCTGCAGTCAACTGAACCGTGTGATATGCCGAGTTTGGTATGGATATAAATGAGACCATCTAGAAACTCCCTGCACACAGTGGCTATTTCTGCCTCGCTGAAATCCATAATCCATGCCAAGTCGCCTAGTGGAATAGCTAAATGGACATACTCATAGACTAAACAAACCAAGCTGGGTTCTGTGTAGAAGTCTGTCAATGACACTAAGTTTTTGTGCGAAGCTTCTTGAAAAGCCCATGATGAAGGTACTTGGCGTTTCTTTATCAGGAAAGCAGGAAATCCTTCAACATCCTTTAAAGCAATCATCCCATATCCTGCTTGATCAACATTGTCACGGCGCTCTGCTAGGAATAATGGAACTTCCAACTCATGGGTTCTACCTAGGCAGCTATCTGTCACAACCTGGCTTCTCTCGTATCGTACCTATGATTCTAGTTAGTTTTATTTCGAGACTAGACACTTACCCTAAGTGTCTTCCAAGTAATCGTATGCTCAATGCCCCTCCGGGTCCGGTTCGTTAAGTCGTATGCGTTGAGGGGTATATCGCCCCCTCCAGGCTCCGTAAGATAATCAACAAGTAGAATTGGTAAAGGTAACAAATAGAGAAACAAGGCCAACCGAGTACGTATACTGGGTTGTTGGTTAAGTGCGGACGAGTCAGAAACTAGAAGGTAACCAATGTTGTAAGACTTGAAATTGATCGCGAAGAACTAAACTAAGTACATGAATGAGCGTCCTTATATATCCTTCCATCCCGTGAGTGGTAGTAGGGTTGGTATATTGACTGGTAGAAGAATGGTATATGATATACCATTCGTATATCGTCTCGTCGATCATCTGTATACCACTGGGTCACGTGATATGAGCCCCAAATAGTAGTTTGTCGGAATCCATAGCTCGGAGGTGGACTATCTAAATTGCCGATTGTTTTGTATTAGTCAGCTTACCCCTCGTAAATTGCCAGATAGGAGCTATACAGTAATTTAGACCTCTTTTGCGATTCCATTGGTTGAGCCATATGTCCATTACACCCTGGGTTCCAACATAGTTCAACCCCTGTTATTCCCGCATGTTATCATGGCTTGTTAACCGATGATTCTGCCTTGCCTCCCCGCATAATCACGTGAGACTAATACGTCGAGGTCTGTAACACTATCGACGAGAATAATCAACACAAGTATGCGCAAAACCATGGGCGCCAGGAGAAGAATGGGCCCTACTCGTAAATTCCACCCGAACGGCTGCTGGAAAGCATCTGCAATGAACGGCGGGACAGGAGGGATTTTGATCGTCATAGCAAAGTCTTTCGTAGCCAGGAGATTGGAAGGGATATGAATTTTGTTCAGAAAAGAAGCTGCGGAGATATTATGCAGTGTGTGGAAAACCGGTTGGTAAGCGCTGGAAAGGCTGTCAAGGTTGCCCGCGGCGGCAAAGGAGCATAGATGTGGGTGAATTCTGAGCGGTTCAGGGATGGCCCGTGGAGGTCTTTGAACTTGACGCTCGCATTCAATCTCTGGTGCAAGTTTGCACTCCTGTTTCTCTTGGGGAGTACATAACGCAGCGTTGAGGCCTTCCAATTTCTGACAGCGCTCCCATATCAAATCCAAATTTTGATTTGCATCCGAGCAGAAGTATAAAATATCAAGGGCCCTACTTCTGGAGCATGCTGATATCCTCCGTGGGAATATTGCCGTACTCGGCTGGGTATCTCATCAAATTCTTCAACCTCACGTCTGCAACCTGGGTCTCGGTCACGCTGTCGGCGCTCGGCTGGTGGATGATGGTCACGGGCCAGTCATTTGTACTGTATTCTCGACTGCGTATTGTTTACCGGAATTTATGGGTGCTTCGCCTGATCAAAGCCATGATTATTATCAACATCTTTATCCTTCGTGTTCCGACCACAGTCTTAGCCTACGTGGCTAACTTCTTCACCTCCTCCCCAGCCTCCATCCAAGGATACAATGTCATGGAGAAGCTGCAATTTCAGCGCCTCTGGTCGACAAAATCAACCAAATCGAGGCTAGGTTGAACGACCATTGTGAACAGTATACCAGGGACACCAAAGACACCAAGGCTTTCCAGAAAGCTTACTCCCAGCCGCCTAACTCGTTTACCCGTGGCACTCGAACAAAACTCTTACAATGAGATCCATGATTATCCATTAAAAGTCTCGGTCGTTCTTTTTGAAAATGATATTTCGAAGCTTGGTGAACGGTACAAAACCATTCGAATGCAGTTTCATCATCAATCTAGCCATTTTCGGTAGGTGCAATATAATCCGGAATACCAGTATTGGTATACCCGATCCTTGCCAAGAGGCCCAAACCCCACCGGCGCTGTTGGGTCCCTTAGCAAGGGACCGGGTACTATTGTTCCAAATGCTGAGAAACTTTAACCAAAAACCACGGAAGCTTTACCCAGCCATCGGCAGCAATACATTCAATACCGACGAAAGATTCGGAGGGACCACCGGGAGCGATATCAAAAGTCTTACGAGAAGAAACAACTTTCTGTGGCTTTCCTGGCCAATTTGATAGCCGGTTTCATCCCAATTCAAGATTTCGTTCGGACAGAATTGATGCTTTTATCACCTCAGCTACTATAACAAACCAGAGAGGAAGAAGCATATCAATCTGGGATTTGATCCCCGCACTATTGGAGCCATTTTTGGCTTATTCCTTCTATGATAGTCCTTGATAACCTTTGCGATCCGTGCTTCGCGAGTTCCGATTTTTTCGGCATCTTGGTGATATAGAAAGTTAGATAGGAAAAGTATGCAATGGTCAAAATTAGCTTTCTGCGGGAATTTAGCTTACTCCGGGACGCATCAAACGGGTTGGCGAGCTTGGCACGACATGGCGAGATCTATCTGTATTCAAAGTCATCAATGTTCTGTCGGCCGAATTGGCGATGTTCCGGGACCACTCACGTAATGGACCGGGTAACCCAGCTTTGTATTTAGATCTCTCTAATTGAGGGGGGCAATGGTTTTGGTATCAGCATTACACTCCGCGATTTTCACGTTCCTGAATTGCAATCTGCTCAAATTTTGTGACCGACAGAACATGGCGTTCGCTCGCAAGCTAGCGATCCTCCCTGGAGGGCTAGGTAGGGATGAGCAATAATCACGGTCATAAGTTGAAGGAAACAGAGTTAACTTTGATTGTGCGTCAGGCGGACTTGGCTCAAGTATTGGTAAGAAGCTGCAAAAGCAAGGTGTGCGCCTTGCTATATTGTATGCTCCTTTCGAGGCTTCGCGTCGCGACCAGCTGCTTGAACAGGGATACGGTGGAGGCTCCAACATCGATGAAATTCGTACCTATGAGTGCGATATCACCTCGCCCGACTCTGTTCGGTCGGCTTTTGATTCCCTAGAGAAGGACATGGTGGTCCCAGACTCCTCGTTTGTGAATGAGAGAGCATTCCCCAGTATTCTTATCAACACCGCTGGATATGTGTCTCTGAGCGATATGGAGATTACTCCTCCCGAGGAGACTATGAAGCATCTAACGACCAATGTCTTCGGGCCGATGCTCTGCTCCCAGGCCTTTGCGCGGCTCTACTTTGCCGCCTCCAAGGATGCTGAGTCTTCGACTAGCGCTCCCGCCCCCCCCCCAGGTCGGATTGTCAACATCTCTTCGCAAGCGGCCCATGCAGCCCTGCACCGACATGGTGCTTACTGTGCCTCGAAGGCTGCACTGTTAGGCCTGACACGCAGCATGGCGTCGGAGTGGGGAGGACGTGGCATCACTTCTAATACCGTCTCGCCCACCGTGGCGTGGACGGTTCTTGGACAGAAGGCGTGGGGAGAAGATTCTGTGAAAGAGGCATTCTTGGCAACCATTCCCACGGGCAAGTTTGCCCTTCCCGAAGAGGTTGCCGATTCTGTCCTCTTCCTTTGTCAGGTATGTGTCTCTATACGATATTGCATTTTAATATGTCAAGTCATACTCACCAATCAAATAGGACTCGAGTAGTATGGTCAATGGCGCGGACATCCGAGTTGATGGTGGCTTTACCATTCGTTGAAAGTCATGAACATGTCATGTCCTTTTTTGAGCAAAGCTTTACTGATAAACAATATTGATTCCTCGACTACCTGAAATGGTGGGGCTTATTTTGTAGGAAATGTTTAAACAGCGAGTCTACTCTTTTTCTTGGCCCCAAATTCATGTGTTGCAGGTGCAAAGAATAAAAGTGTTGTGTTGATAGAAGTCGAGATATTTGGGGATGTGACAGGTCTGGCGACGGTCCGTCAGGATCCAGAGAATTGCTATCATAGGTTCATCCCAATTGACAATACGGCACAAGGGAAACTAGGCCACATGCAGTTACCAAAAGTTTTGAAGAGAAGCAAGCATGAGGATCGGCAGTGGAACGCCTAAACGCCTAGTAACTAGTTGTGTGTGTATCTATTTTACGTCGAGGGTCGGGTATTTCCACGCTTCCAAGGAAGCTGAAAACCCTGGTCCCGGAGCGGGACATACGATGGGCAGATCAGAACTGCCTGCCATCTAGCTAAACCCAGAGTTCACACCACTGCCAATGCAAAAGCAAAGCTTCTGTAAAGACACTCCTCCAGAAGGCTGCCTGTACAGAAGATATCCCAATCAACTGCAGCAACCCAAAGACAACTCTCCCTTTCCCAAAAATCGCAACCAAGCGAAGCACATCAAGCCGTTTCCAAGCAAAAAGCAGCACACCCGGCCAGGATGAGATATCGAATGCTGTGCTGAAAAAGGCCTGGTGTCACGGGCCCGGAATAGTAGATAATAATGAACTGAATTCCTATCTAAACTATTGTAGCCATCGACTAGAATATCGAATCTGGAGAAGAAAGAAGAAGAGGAAATCTATCTAGGTCATGAAGAGGTTTTAAGAGGATTGTTGGCGACATGACTGGATGGTGTTTGTGATGTATCATCCATTGCCGTAGTGTTAAACCGCCATATGAGCTATCATATGTGAGCCGTCACACCTGGCCTGCTCTAGGCCCCCACATCTCAGCCCTATACAAACACTTGTCTGGACTGGGCGCTCCGCTATACACTGCTAGGAGCCCTCCCAGTCTATAAGATCACCCAAGTAGCTGTACTGCACCGGGAAGCAGCCATCCCACCAATGTAATTACTCCTCAATCAAAGACGCCGTGGACTGACAATTAGAGTGCACAAACTAGGCACCCGACATCCCCTACACACGAGTGTGCTGGTAGGCAGAGTAGTATAATAGCATTTTCACTGCAGATTTGATCGGATTGTGGCGTAAGATGGCTACCATGGCCACCAAGAATCAAGAGTCGATGTTTTCCCTTTGTATGCATAGTAGTAGCTGGAATAAAGATCTTTTGAAGCCTTCAGGCTTATTTTATCAGTAGTCCACCCATTTGGAAAGAGCTCAAAGCGCCAGTCCCCTGGAAGGTCACAAAACCATCCTTGAATAATTTTTTTGCTCTTGGAAATCACGCATAGTGGAAGCACCCATCCAGATGCATTAACTGACTCAACTACAGTCACCCACTCACGATTTCCAGGCTATAAAGCCACTCGCCGACCATATACTGAACACGAGTAACCACTTTAGCAGTAGAGATTAGGCCAATTGCAAACCCTGTCCCATCATAACTACATATATCCACTGGTAGGATACTGTTTCCGAATAAAGAATATTGAACGGTGTTAAACCACTCGCGTAAGGTTGTTAGATCCTCATTTTGGGCATGTTGATAATCATAGCGTTCTGAATGTCGTGTACGAATGTCTTCTCGACGTTTAACAAATCTTGATACCCAATTTGGGCCGATTGAAAGGGTAGTAGCAGAACCACGCTTTGCAAGGAAATTGGCCATTTCTCGCACAGTAGCAGGCAGAGGTGCTGCTCCACTTGTATCCATATAGTATCCATTGTGTAAGTGAATTCTCCTCTGTTTCAGTCAATTTATGGCCGCTAGGGCGAGTTTTGGCGCGAAATTGCTGCCCAGTGATGCGGCGTAGTAAGGTTTTTGGTACTTGAAAACGCTCTGCAATTTTACGTACAGATGCAGTAGTGCCATTCTAAATTTCTCCGATGGCTAGTAGGATTCCACCCTTTTGTTCGATAGATTCTCGAGAGAATTGGGAGCGTTTTGGTGGACATGGTCGGTGTTTAGAGAAGGGGGAGTGGTAAAAAGCACGTGTCATTTTGGGCAAGCATCCTCAACATTCTCTCATGCCACGGCCAAAAATAATCAAGCGGGACCAGCCAAAGCATAGACAAGACAAGCCGAGAAGTCTACCAATATTTCCTATTACCCCAAGTCTTGTTGTTGGCGCCTGGGGGCCTGATTCCAGCATCAAGCTCTGCGGGATCTCCCTTTTTGGTCAGGATCTTCTTTGCTGATGGTTCACTTCCAATGTCACTTCCAAAGTTTGCTTTGCAAAGTTTCCTTTACGTCAAACCATAAAAGGAACTAGAACAATGAGCGCAGGTAAGCGTCACATTCTGGTTGCTCTCATGCATATTTTTTGCTTCCCCTTTACATTTGTGATGTGTCGGGGCGCAAGCGCCCTAATATCTGAGATTTCCGTGTGATGCGTCAGATGTGTAGCGGCCACAAAAATCCTCATATAAGCAATGTTCGTGGTGAGTTCAGCCATACAGTGTCATTTGGCTGCATCTCACGATATTGTCCGCTATCGGCGCAACCGCTTGCCGAGAGAATGTCTAACTCGGCTTTCAACTAATGTTTGCAATAGCCTCTTCCACGGGCCGAACGGCTTGGAGTACGGCCGAGTGAGAGTGTTTCGTATCGAGTAAGCTTACGCGAAGAAGAAGAGCACGGTGGGTTTTGCAACGCTAGCATCCTCGACCCCAGGTGCTTCAACGGCAGTGCCATCTTCGGCCTCCCGACCCCGGTGGAGGACCATTCTTTTCAGTAGAAACCCAAAATATGGGGATTCGACGGTCAAGTAAATATGTGGGGCCGGTTTTATGCCATCTATCTCCACACCGGGATCTCTACATTAAATTTTGGAATCACGGAATTACCGAGCTCGGAGAACACTTGGCGAAGTCATTGCCACAGGCAGAGATTAAGTCGGACATGAATGCTTTATTAGAGACGGCATGAACCACTTCTACTGAGAGGTAACTTGTTTTATCCTTTGCTATTGTTCAGTCTGCAATAAATCACCCAGGTTCCAGTGTGGTGTGTTATTGAACCATGTCCGACAAACACTACTTCCCTTCCACAAACGCCAATTCTTTGGTTCCAAGAGCGCTACGAGCTCTTGTCTCGGCAAATAATCACCTGAGTTTGAACTACGCAGAGAGAGTCGTTGGGAATGCGTTCCATGATGACTCAAAGGTGAGCATCATCAGCGGAGGCGGCTCAGGACACGAACCGGCATGGAGTGGCTACGTTGGCGATGGCCTGCTGTCAGCTGTTGCTTGTGGTGATATCTTTGCGTCACCAAGCGCGAAGCAAATCCTGGCTGCGATTCGAATGGCACCATCGAAGAAAGGGACTATATTATTGATCACCAATTACACTGGGGATCGCCTTCACTTCGGTCTTGCGGCCGAGAGAGCTAAGGCCGAAGGTCTGATTGAAAACATCGCCGTTTTACATGCCACGGATGATGTCTCAATCGGAAGAAGTAAAAACAGTCACATGGGTAGGAGAGGGCTACCTGGTCTTGTTTTCAGTAAGCTTCTTATTTGTCCCCTCGTTCTATGGCTGCTGACCAATATGCTGTAGCAATGAAGATCGTCGGGGCAGCAGCCTCGGAAGGTTACTCTTTTGAACAGTGTCTTGCACTGGGACAAGCAGTAAATGGGCACACGGTCACGATCGCCTCGGCTCTTGACCATTGCCATGTACCGGGCAGACACCAAAAATCATCCGTCCCAGACAATGTGGTTGTCGTCGGTGCCGGCATACACAACGAGCCCGGCCAACTTCACGTTTCCCCTGCCCCGTCTGTCGAGGACCTTATCGAGCGGTGTCTCAAGTTTCTTTGCGATGATTCCGATACAGAGCGAGCATTTGTCAAGTTTGAGCCACACAATGAAATTGGTTTACTGGTCAACAACTATGGCGGCCTCTCTGCCCTCGAGTTATCTGCTCTGGCCGATGAGATTCAATATCAGTTAAGCTCACGGTGGAACATCAAACCTTGCAAAGCATTAATTGGTGCATTCGAAACGTCTCTCAACGCGCCGGGTTTCTCAATCTCTCTCTGCAACCTTGCCGCTGCAGCTCGGCAATCGAATGAATCTGTCGCTACCCTGATACGTCACTTTGATTGCACCACGACTGCTGTCTCTTGGCCGAACACCACCCGTCCCTCTCCTTCCCAGCGGAAGGCCACCTTCGATAATCTCGTTGCCAAAGCAAACGGCCAAAATGTCGCATCGCCTCGCATCAAATTCGATCCTTCGCTATTGGAGAAGGCTACAAGGGCCTCGTGTGAAAGAGCCATTGCGGCAGAGCCAAAGTTGACCCAGTGGGACATGGTCATGGGTGATGGAGACTGTGGCGAGGCGGTCCAAGGCCTGGCCGAATCTATTTTGCAGAGTGTCGATAAAGGCTGTACAAGATCTGGCGATCTGCTAGAAGTAATTTGGTCTATTCTGCAGAATGTCGACGACATGGGCGGAACCCTCGGTGCGATTTTTGGAGTTCTTCTTTCCGCCCTTTCTACAGCCCTGAGGAAGAATTCGCTCGAGGAGAAAATAAGTCCTTATACGCCAAACTTCTATTCCACTGCTCTGGCGTCCGCGGTGACGTCCTTGAAGTCACACACAGGAGCAACGGAAGGAGATCGGACTGTCATGGACGTGTTACTCCCCTTCAGCGAGGAGTTTTCGAAAACAAATGACTTTCCGTCAGCCGTGGATGTTGCTGCCAAAAAGGCAGAGCAAACAAAATACCTCAAGGCCAAGTTTGGCCGCGCAACGTATGTTGGGGATGCCTCGAGCCAGCAACTACCAGACGCCGGGGCATGGGCTTTATATGAGATAGTTGCGGGTTTGGCGGACGGGCTTGGGCTTGATCCCAATTAATGCGTCCCCAAGCACGAGTCATCTGACAGCCTCTGGCAATGCAGAGGATTTCCTCTCAAGAGAGGTGGCTAGATCGAAGGGTCAAGGAAGAGATTTGGACACATCACCATAGGCCTTTCGAAAATTTAGAGCAAATTGATATGGGTTTGAATTCTTAGAACAAAAAAAGCCGTAGAAAAGACTATTTATCTATACCCGACCACTATTTTTGAATGTGAGTATGGTCTGATTACATAGGGATTCATGCCTAGTCAAAACCTTGTACCCTGCGTTTCGTGATGGTTGAAGGGCTCTTATAGCACCATAGGGCCTCAAATTAGAAGGCTCCGGGGGGCATGATCGATGATCATATTTCTCAATCGTCATTTCGTAAACTGGCCGGGCCTCTTTAATTCAGCGTGAACCTAGTCATCTTATTTTGTAACTGAAATGTTGCTTCAAAAAGTTGGTGTATGAGCTGATACTTGTTTTTCAACAGGTCTCAATTAAAGACAGACACATATGTCTTTCAACTTTTACTGACAACCAAAGCATGTCCGTGACAACACATCCGGGAGGTCTGAATTTGTTCCACTCCTTCCCCAATCATCCACTCTACAGGATGAAAACATAAGAACCCAACACTTGAACACGGCTTTCTCATGGCCATGATAAATCCTTCTTCTACTGTACCTAATATTCGGTTTTGTACTGTGCTAACAGGAGAATACACCTTGAACTCATGCAAGTCAGTGTCTATGAGGCGATCCACTGTGCCAACGATGTCAGCCGACTGAAGAAAAGACAAAATACTTTTTCAGGCACCCTGGTCACAATATCTCTTACGTACATAGAAGCATACCTCGCTTCCATGGTTGCGCGAATGAGCTGGTCACCGTCGTTTCCTCCCCTAGATGTGTTTCCTGCAAAAGCGCGACTATTCATGCTGCCTGTATGTGAATCTCAATATGACCCTGTCTGAAACTGTACTGACATCAAAGACGGTGGAATTTCACCACACCCGTACGCATTCGATTACTATACACGAACCCGATGACCATGGAGCTTTTTTCCGTCTCTTGGCCGGCATCAATTGCTGGCCCGTGGTCTTGACCACCGGAACATGTGAGTCATGAAATGTCTCGCCGATCTACTAACTAATCACTGCCAGCGGACCATTGACAGCGCACTAGAGTGAAACCCGAGAATCCAGCACCACCGCCAGTTCTCCTCGCGCAAAGCCATGGCCTACACACTATTTCTAGCCCCGTCGCTTCAAACCATGCAGCATGCCCCAGATGAATTACTAGGGCCAACAACAGGAGTTTGGACATCCAACTGCGAAAATTAGTTGCGCAGAAGCTTGACACGTCCATTTTTATGGTAAGACTGAATGATCTATCGAGCTTTCTTCTAGGCCGGATCCGAACATTTTGTGTCAAGTCTTGTGCCCCATAACACGAACACCATTACTGATATTTTCATGCCATTGTAGGAGCAGCCCATCAGCACATATGACCGACATTGCGGTAAATGACCTCTTTCCGCCGGATCAGAGATATAGTAAAAAGATCAAGGTGGCAGGCCCTACGACGCGTCCTCCATTGCGTCTTCCGCCCTCGCCCTCAGCGCCTTCGCACTATGCACGGCGGAGTGTCTGAACTGAAGTGGGGATTCGGGGAATCGGATGTATCGATAATTCGCAATTAGACGAGGTCTTGCATGGAGGAATCTAATAAACTGAAAGAGGACAATGTATTCTCGTTTACAATAGTCGGAGTACTTGAGTACTTGTCTATTGAAAAGGTGCGCACATCCTGGCTATGTCATCGGCTAATGGAACTCGTCTAGTCGGTTCGACGTTATTCCTTATCATGAAACTCTGCCTAGGCTGACCCGAAGCCCTAGATAGCTAGGCCACCACAATCATGCGGGCGATCACCAATGCCCTCGAGACATCTACGAAAATGGGATACCCACATCCATTAGGACATAGATGGTAGAATAAGGACTGCCAGGAGGCAGTTTCAGCACTCCGAAGTCTCACAAGACCCAGATAGCCCCCCAATGGAGCAAGAGTCAACACTACGAATTTTTCACCGCACAGTACGCCAGACAAAACGACAATTCTTGCGCACACAATTGGACAGTCTCACTGATAGCCAGGATGTTTTCAGAGCAAGCAGGTGGAATAGGACAGAGGGATCCTTTCCAATCCCACCTCTCAAGAATGGAAAGACAGTCCACACCATTTATGATGCCAAAGCAAAGCTGTAGATCAAGTATGTACCATGATCAACAGAAGTATGCGATGCGATCAAAATGTCGAATACCTGATCACTAACACCCGCACGACACAGGGTTATTGAAAGTCACCTGCACAACATTGGAAATCCTTTTGCAAATGAATGCACAATATCCAAGCACGGATAAGTGGTTGGCGGGCGGCGCCGGGAGTAGTTATCAATTAAACATTGTATTAAAGCTAGTTGAAGAAGTTATATCGAATCGAACACCTTTCTCTGTCTGTGCAAGACTGCACATCAGTTTGCTCCAGTGGCAGCTCCTACAGCTGCATCTCCCACGTTGGCCACATCCTGAACCGCATTGGATACGAGGCTGCCATTTCCCCGGTTTTTCAGATCAGAGATCAATCTCACGGTGCGGCATCTTTTATAGCGGTCCTTCTCGACCTTCACTTTCTTGCCATGTTGCTTTTGCTGCTTGTGCTGCTTCTTCGCACCCGCCCTTCCCCTACTCTTCGCCTCCCCCTCCCCATCAAACTCGAATTGGTGTTTCTTCCCATGGCGCTTGCGTCCTTTCTTGGTTAGGTGCTTGAGGCCGAGTTTGTCGAAGTCACTTCTGTATTCTCTATTTGACTCCCATGCATCAATTAATACCCCTGCATCAATCCAGTGAGCATTTCCAGCATTTTCAACAGTCCGGGCTGATCCTTCCTCCGTCACCAGGTACCGGGTTGCATAAAGTTGAAGTCCACTGTGAGGGATTTGGCATACTGTAGGGTACCAAACCCACTCTTTGACCGCTTCATCTGGATGAAGACGTGTGGTGTTCAGTGCTATGGCGAAGGTTTCAGTGCCGTTCTCCGTCTTGATAGCCTTGAATGACCTGTAGCGTTCAATCAGTTACAAAGGCGGTTACATACAACCAGAACGTGTAACTTACGCAGCTTCAAGACCCTTGGGCATTTTTTCGCTGGGAGAGACACCTAGCTCAACCATATTAATGTCGGGATCTTCCCTCAGGCGAGAAGCGTTAAAATGCAAGACCCGGCCAAAAACATCGTAATTGAACTGTTCTTTGGTGACATCGATAGAACCCCAGGGTGCACTAATATCGTGGTCGTATTGGCTGTCGGTTGCGTATATGAAACCGTCGGTTCCGGAAACGAGTGTAGTCTTCAACTCAGAATCTTGAATCACTCGGAATCCATGGGTCTCAGGCATCTTCCGCACCTCACCCTTTTCATTCTTCTGTTTGACAGCATGTGCATACTTGACTCCGGTCTCGATCCGGTCCGGATCTGTGACAGTCCTATTTTGGTCCGTGGCAAGCATGTCGTTAAAAAAACTACTAACCTCTCTTCCAAGATGCGTATTAAACACACCCCCCTTGAGGAGCTGGAACTCCTCCACTTTATCAGGATCCCAGCCGTCTGAGCTTCAATAATGTCAGAACATTTGTAGTCCTCAATTGGGGTGAGATACCTTACCTGAGACAGCCGAGACCTTTATCAGCGAAGACTGAAGTTAGTTCCGGAAATTCAAACTCCCTCTTGCCTTTCTGCTCGAAAGCCTTGTCTAAGAGTTGAGCGTAGACTCGGTTTTTGGCACCAATCCGTAGTTCCACACCATTATCACATTTTTTCCCTTGACCGTTGGAGTATTCGGCTGTGAAGTAGGCGGAAGGCGCAGTGTAAATTCCCGCAGATAGCTTAAAGGTGCTACTGAGAACATCAAGTGCCATCTCGATTCCCACTTGTAGTGCCATATCACCAGTAGCGACAATATTCCCATTAGCATCGAAAACCCATTCGAATTTTGGCTCCCAACCGTATGCAACATTGTTGTCGGGGTTTAGAGCATCGAAAGTCACATTTCCCGTCGATACTGTGAACCGAGGACCAACCTCGATATTGACTTTTGAGTCAACGTAAGCGCTGATCTGGGGCTCTACCACCAGCTGTGGTCCGATAGTGAGCAAGGTTGGAATAGACCAGGGGCCGAGAGGAATAGGTTTTATCGGTGCTGAAGCTGTAGTGCGGAATCCTTTCTTGGATTTCTTCCCGTCGGGACCAGGCACATCATGTCCCTCAGGTAGAGCTCTTCCCTGAGGAGTGATGCCAAAGACTGCTTCAATAACAAATGGTTCGGCATTGATCAGTGATATCTGAGCCTTCGAGAGACCCGTGGCAATGCTGAAAGCCAGCTTTCCTTCGAATTGGAAGTGTCCCTGTGTTCCACAATGGGCACAATTAACAGCTATGGAGCCGCCTTGCTTTGCGTATATAAGATCAGCAACCCTGTTGATGACCTCTATCTCACTAAGACCTTTGGCGACTGCGGCTTCGATGCTGGTCCCAATGGCAAACGCGCTGGGGATATAAAACTTGAAGGGGAAGTCCACATGATATTCTTGGTCGAAAGGGACACCGAAGGGAACAAGCAATAATTTCACGGCAGTTGCCGCATACTGGATCATTACCGAGGCACAGACCTTGATAACCGCAATCTGGACCTCGATCGAAGTTCGAATTAACTGGAGCACATATAACTGTCAGCATACACTGGCCAATGTAGTCAAAGTGACCGTGACTTACACCTATCAATGCTTCAAAAGCATCTACAAGCCAGGAGAATAAGCCTCGCTTGACAAGATCGCCTTCATAGTCCATGAATCCACCCCCTTGTGTTCCTGAATCTGGTATATCCGTATCGACCTGTACCACCGGACCAAAGAATTCATGAAGTGCGCTCGCGTTCTTTGTGAGGTCGACAACTTCATCACCACCCGATCCATCCATGACTATCTGCTCTGGCTTAGAAACCCGGGCATGTCCCTTCACACGCTCACGCTTCACCAAATGTGGAGAAGTGTACGTTCCCCAGGAGAGCTCGCCACCGTGGAGTGCTTCCTTTTCATCAAGAAAGGTCGTAGAAACTGTCACGCAGTCATCCTGCCAGGTGGGCTTGGACGCACGGAAGAAGGAACGTGATTCACCATGGAGATGACCGCAGTTGATGTGGTAGGTTGCCAGGTTAAATTCATCCGAGGAGATCTCTTTCCATGACTTTTTTACTGTGTCTCGTGCCTCGGGAGTTTTGAAGCACACTTTTATATGGTCACTGGTGCAGGAGACGTCTTCAATATGACTGGAATGATCCAAAATAACGGTATGGTGGGAGAAAATTGCTTCCATATGCGCATGTTTAGAACCATGTAGGGCCGCTGAGAACCAGTTAGCTGATACCAGGTCAGGGGTAGAGAGATTGGTCAAGGCTCACGTCGATGTCCTTCTTGGCTGTAGTGCATGCTCTTGGTTATTTCGGGAACCAAGTGGTGAAGATCGGTATGATCATGCTCGGGATGAAGGGCGGGATACATGACGACTCCATCTTTCGCAAACGCGGGGGGTATCTGAAGGAGTCCTTCATGGGCTGCATGACGGCCGAACGCAGACACCGTGGTGCCCAGGAAGGCCACTGAAGCCAGCGAGGGCACAAGGTCGGTTAACCGCATGGTTGCTGGGCTCTGAAATTGCGATTGGGATATTCAAAGATGATATCGGACAGAGCTGGCACATCTTATATAACATTTCCGGCAGGAATCTTAATTGAAGAACTACACTCCATACTGTAACGAAACCCAACATGTTGCCTCCCCTTCGCGCCCCCTCCCCTTTTTTTCCCTTCTCTTTTCTTTTTCTCTACAAGGGTGCTGTATCAAACTCGGATCACAGTTTTCTTGTCACTAATGTTTAGGGCTGATCCACGAGTTCTCAATGTAGATCTCAGTTACCGACGTCAGATCAAACGACAAGTTAAGGTATTGATTGCTGCGGCCCGAGTCCTCCAGTCCGAGGGCTGTACTCCGTAGAAATAGTCTGAATTAGATCGTGCAGATCCTCCTATGGACACTGTTATTGAAGCATTTTCGCAAAAGAGGTGTGAAATAGTAGTACAGACTAAAGTTCGACTTCAAACCGCAATTTTACATGCGCTGATCATGTTGCTGGCCCATTCAGCTTATGTGACTCGGACGTTCCCGCTAACTAACTACGCACAATAGATTGATCTTTCAGCTCGGTGGTGGCTGTAGAATCTGCAGATCAGGAATCGAAATGGAGATCAGACTAGTTACAAGCTTAAGGTACTGATAACTTAATGTGATTGTATGGCAATCTATTGAATCGTCTACTCCTTCATTAATGTGGGTGGACGCTTGTTTGTGGCCTCTTCAGCTCTGAAATATTTGCCATGTGAATTTTTCAGCTGAGATGCAATCTTGGTGCTCAGTGCGCATTGGCCCTTCGGACCCCCGAGTCGACTAATACCAATAGGGAAAGAGACTCACGGTCCCGGGAGAAGGATGAGGAGGGAGTTTCTATGCGGCTCCCCTATTCTCGAAAAGGAACAGGTGTTCGCCATAACAAAGGAAGCGGGCTTATGGTGTAGGTGATTGGTTGGTGAACTAGGTATGGGATAATAAATACCATATCTGTGCCTAATTCCTTTGTAAGGGCATCATTGATACCAACACCGGCAATCTGTACATCTCGAGTCGCATTTTGAACAAAGATGATGAGGCCAGTACTGGATGCACAGTCCAATATTTTCACCTACCACATTCTCCCTTGGTTATGGTCTAGGGTTTGCTGTCCTGAGATGTCCCATCACTCGTGTGATACTCTGATGTCTCGGACGCTTCAGGGGCAGAAAAAAGAGAAAAATCCCACGCCAGATTAAGTTCCCGCTATACGGATGCTCCATGGTGATGGTACGCAATTCTGACAGTAATGGTTCGAGAGCCGAGCTGAACATGGAAAGATTATTGCTGTGGCTATCGCAATCTTAACTTGGCATGCTCCGTACTGGACTCCCCACAGGAGATTGAAGCTGTTCCAGTCTAGTTACCCGGCCTGCTGTTTTCGTTTTGCTCTCCTGCATTACTGGTCTTGTGGAATAGTGGACTTCTTTCAGTGATAGCGACATATGTATGATCTGGGAGTCATAGAATTTGGCGGGGGTTCTTGGAGGGAAGAAAGAAAGCAAATCAAAAAAGATCATTTAGCGTATGCAAAATTTTCATTTCCTGGCGCGCTTTCGCGCCAAACATACACATGTATACTCTCTAGTTCATTTACCCAGTTAAATACACAATTTAAAGAGCTCAAGTTGCCTAATTTGCCCAATCTGAAACCATTTAAAAATCTGATACTGATATCCTCTATCAGCCATGCCACCCAAGCGAGCCTCCCGAACACCGCAGCCAGTCCTCTAATGCGTATATGATCTTCGGAAAATGTATATTCCTCGCATTCCCCCCCCCCCCCCCTCCGGAGGAAGGCTATCAAGGGAGGAAAAATACAAAGGGTATATGTTCCTCGTGCTGCTGCCGCCAAGGCTGCAGCCATACGTCAAAGAGCAGCTGCCGCTCGAGCTGCACGTGCAAATCAAGAAGCCGATGCGTCTCCTGGACCACCGCAAACACGTTTAAGAACTCTGAATAGACGCTCTACAGCCCCCAGACACGCCGTTCAGCTACTCCTGGAAAAAGAGTGCAGTTTGCACTGCAAAATACGCAGCCGAAGCCATCATCTGCAGCCAAATCCAACGCGTCATCTAAAAGGAATCCTTGAGCCGTAGAGCTGCCTCTACGAGTACTGAGCCTGAAACCACTGAAGAAGATGAGGCATCAGGGGCCTCATATGATGAAGAGGAAGTATATGAAGAAGGGGTGAATGAGGAGCATGATGAGAATGGTCCAGAAGACGAAGAAAGTGGACAAATGGATGATGAGGGGAGTGCTGATGAGGATGACAATCTACCCTCCATAGATGACCGGGACATTGATACTGAAGAGGAGGCCTCTGCCCGGGCGCTCTATGATGCCAAAGAGAAGTATAGAGAGCTTATTGGACGACGTGTTCTAGATGAAGCCCGGCGCCGCTATCCAGAAGGCATACAACGGCAGCCTCGAGAAGTTGAGACTTCAGATTTGGAAGCAGCATTAGAGCATGCCATGAGAGCTGCAGACTATCCTGTAGACATCATCCTGAATATTCGCATCAACAAGAAGCCATATGTGAAGAAGAGCTTGCCTAATAGCCAGCGCCGTTCCTTCAATATGGAGGATGTTTAAAAGGCCTTTCTAAGTGCCATTGCTCCAACGGTTGGAGAGGAAGAGTATCAAATCATGGCTCGGAGAGTTACCGTCAAACACTCTCCTGAGCGTGGTGGCACCATCCACCATGATTTTGATGATTTTGACACTGCTAACGGCAGCCATATACTATCAATTATAGATAAACACCATAGTCGCCATCGGACAGGCATGATTGAAGCCCATTTTGATATAAATGTCCAGTGTGATGCCATCTTACCAACACCGAAGCGTTCACGGCAGCCAGAACCCCCTTCTTCAGACATACCGAGCTCCCTCCCCCTTCCTTCCCACCAAAGAAGCGCCAAAATCGATCGAGTCGCCTGCAAGAGCAGCATAGTACTTGGCTTGATACCATTCGTGTTGCTGGCAACTTTCAACGCCAGTTGATGGACCGTTGGCGTTGTCACGATCCAAATTGCACAAACAAGGATAACTACTGCTTTCCTGATCCAACCGAGCGTACAAAGCCTTTAATATCACTGCTGTGCAGCATGAAGCATGGGCAAATGCTATACCAAATGGTGAAGCGACTATTCAAAATCCTCCGGTCAAAATGCTTCGCTATTGGGAGGAGCATCAGGGTGCTATAAATAGACAGTCCCGCCAACCAGCTCGCCAAACTTTTATCCAACTTCCTTGAGTGCAGTGCTTATCATATTATTTGCAGCAAGGGCCACATCTACTACATGTCCAACACCCTGTTTGGCATTGGCCTCATGCTCAATCCTTGCCAGACCCTTGTCAACAAGCTGTCCCATCTGAGATCGTCGCATCTCTGTATCTTTCCGCTCAATCATGTTTTGCTCAATGTTGGATACTGGGAAAGTGGTACATGTCGCAGCAAGTTCACAAGACAGCACCTTTTCATAAGCTTCCACCAGCGCAGGCTGGTCTTCTCTGAAGCTGTCATAAGCTCTATCCCAGAGTAAGTTCGGCTTAATTGAGGTGGCCGATTTATTTGGAATTGGATGCACCCGGTCATGATCATGGGCGGAGGATGTTGTTGAATCATGCTCTGTTGTAGACAGTTGAGTCAAGTCCGTCTTCCTAGATGGTGCAACGGGGTCAACGCGATAATCATCTGGCCTTGGGTGCTTATGAAAGTGACGGATGTTTGATAGTGACAACCATTTCTTCCCAGCCATGATGCCTGGGATGACAGATGAAAGATTGCTGAGGAAAATATGAAAAGGAAAGGAGACACCAAACAACTTTTCAGCCCGTCAGATGGCGACTATTGCGCGGGGTAGCGCTTTTACTGATGACCAGCCAATAGATGGAAGAACACACCATTTGCTGATTGGGCTCACCGAAGTTGATCTTATCTTCATCTGGGAAGATTTAGTCATCGTCGTTCTCATGGGGACTTAGTTAACTAATAGCTACATTACGACAAAATACATCTTCCGCAAGCGAAATCCATGGTATCCTTTTAGAATTTAAGTGTAGTAAATATGCTTCACTTTACTGTATCATTGAACAAGTGTGAGGGTGGTAGTGTAAACATCTGAACCAGCCTTGTTTCATGATCGCCCGCCCACCTTTGGTTACTCCCGGAATCTCTCCCGATCCCGAAAGTTTTATTGTATGGTACCAAATTAATATACAACAACAAGCCCTGTAATCTTACAAAGGAGTGGAATACCATGAAAACAGGATGATATAACTAGAGGATAACCATATATGGACTAGCATGTTTCACGATAGGGTCTTGGAAACAAACCAAGAGTGTCTGGGGGCAAGCTGATTTCGGGAACTACTGTAAAAGAGTGCTATCTATGGCACCGGAGACAATTCGTCGTGGAACCGCGTAACTGGTCCCTGGAATAGCGTCGCGCGCAGAAACTATCTCTACACCAAGGCCTGATGGAGGTGCCTCCGGTTATTCGACACCCTCTACTATGTATTTTGACACTTCCCAGATAGGGGAGTATCTGGCCCTCCAGGGTTAAGAGCTACCATGCTCAACCAAGTAGTCAAGGCAAAGAGACTAGTCAGCAACCAGTCAAGACAGTCACAAATAACGCCAGTCGCGACTAGGTCAAATCAGACGATCATCCACTTGTTGCAATCTTGTATATTTGGCCAAGGGGGTGTGCTTGAGCAGAAACGAATTCAGAAGGTTCTTGAGGCGGAATTTTATCTTCTGATTCTGATAAAGGATCCTTGCGGAATGCTACAACCCCTGTTGGGTGAATGGGACAAGAATACGTTGCTCGACTTGCACCCACTTGGACTTCCAGTCCTCTGGAAAGGTATACAGGGAGCCGTGAATTACCTTCGCATCCTAGATGTAGATGTAGATGAGACAAGCCGGTTTCTTGATCCCGTTGCGAAGCGTATCGGACAGGTATTACTCTACATTAACTATGAGGAGCTCTGTAAGCGCCCGAAAGAATACTGCCCTCCTTCCACATCAAAGCCGACTGTGACCCACGTTCTTAACTGTATCCTTGATGCCTACACTGATGATCCTCATATATCAATGTCACCGCAATCTCGCCGTGATAAGATATCTGGTTATCATGTACGAGGAGGCAGATGGTGGTGGAGGCTTGCAGGGACCTTGGGAGTTGGCATGCTGTTGATTGCCGACAGTTCCCTGATGAGTATCATGTGTGTTTCCCAACTAGCTTACTGTGTGGCCCAATTGACCCAGATATCTAGGTGTAATAATTCGTTCACTATCAACCAGATCAATGTTCTCGCCACTTTCGCCTTGAATACTCGATCAGGCACCATTCGCATCTTCCGTGCGTTGGAGCTGATGGTCAAACCCCTCATGTTTGGACGGATTACAGATGATCTCCGCCAGGCAATTTTAGATGATGAACTCGGCCTCCTAGGAAGACATGAATTGGCACGTGTCTATGATGAAGATGAGACGGCGGTGGCGTGTCAGCGGATTGAAAATTCATGGACAGCGGTTGATGCTGAATCCTATGCGAGGGAGAAAATGACTGAATTCCTTGCTAGCATGCCGGCAATGTAGTACACTTGGATGCAAAAGCAGTAGCACCTTTAAGGGTTGATTTTTTTTTTCTCTCAAACCCAATGCCAACACAAGTATCGATTTTGGAAACAGCTGAAATAGCAAAATTCTCCATGATTACATTAAATAGTCATCATATAGGGAAGCGGTATCCTGCAAATCGCCTAAGACAAGAGATCAGGGCGTGAATTTACTACCACGACCTCCCTGACTGTATCATTGAAATACAAGCCCCATACAGTGTGCTATTTTTTTAACGGCTAACAGCTTGATTTAATCATTGTAAGACACTTTAAATGTCCGGAGAATGGTCAGGCAGGGTAAAATATGTTTCACGCCCACTCTCTTTTCTTCATCTTGTCCCGTCACATTCGTCCAAGTATAACTCTTACATGACCGAGAACTTCTGCTGCTACTGTGGAGAACAATCCTGGTAGGCTAACATGATCCTCATTTTCATTTTCCCATGGGCCCTGCTCTCCACTGCCATCCCTATTCGTCATCAGTGTCTGTCCTCAGCCAGCGGTCCCCATCCAAGCTGATGCAACCCTCCTAGGGCTATGATAAAGTAGCGAGTAACTCTTAATAATTGGGAAGCAGAAAGAGAAACTGGGAAAGACTCTGTTTCAGTCCTAAATGCCTTCTGGCAGCTATTTTTTGGGGAGAAAAATTTGAGAAAGTTCTGCAACAAAAACTGCCCGTCACAATCAGGTGAAAGCTGTCGACATTGCCCTTGTTGCTTTATTAAATGATTGCACCTAGCTCATCTGACATTATTCTACTACTAGATAGCCTAATTTAATGATGTTGGTGGCTGTAAAGCTTCAAAAATGTTGTGGTTGCGGAAAAAGCGCGCCGCTCGCCCGTGGAATACGTTAAGTGAGAAAGATAGATTGTATGATAAGCGTTGACAGTGTGACGGTTTGATGCCTCAGTCACTGATATATACAAATAACGCCATCTGAGCTAACAGACGAAAACACTTAGAGCGCAATCACACATATAAATCCCTTTTCCTGTAGGTAGATTGCTTTCCTTCTTTTCTTCCCCAGATTCGATGTTCTCGTCGATGGCTACAATAGTCTAGATAGGAATTCAGTTCGTTGTTATCTACTATTCCGAGCCTGACAGACAGGATGGGAACAGAGAAAAGTACTCACTAGTGACTAAGGGTTTTTTATGCAGGAAAACTGTGTAAACTTGGGTAGAAACGTAGCCTTGGGTATGGGTATGAGTCCTGTACCCAAATGGGTACCCATGTCCAGGTCTAGAGCTTGCTCAAGGCTCCCAGAAACACAACCGACTATTCTGTGAGCTAGGCTGAGATCCACAGGTGATTGAAAGCTCCCATGACCAACCCTCAAACCAGGGTTTAGTTACGGAACAATGGGAGTATAGATACTATCTTCAATGATCTCTAGTTTTATTTCTTAAAGGCTTAGTGTACTGGAGTTGACTGCATAAACGCCTCGTCAATAGTATTTTTTTAATAGACTTTTCATGTTCACTTCCAGATACAAGTCTCTGAGTCTATCTTCTCATTTACCGACTCGCCTGTGACTCTAAGGGTATTGCCCTGCTTGTCACGGCCTCAGTCTAGTAGATAAAAGAGATAGTATTCTCAATCTAAACGAGGTAACCATAAGGCGAGAATATCAGCCCTGTAAAGGAGAGAGAAGAAGCCACAGGGTAAGACAAAGGAAACCAAGTGAATTCATCTGATTGCTTGATAGTTGAGAAGTTGGCTACAGCTAACAAAGATATCACAATGAAAGACATGCATGTAAACAGTGCAATAGCCATATTATCTCTGCTGATCCTCAAATATGTAGATGCACAGACATAATAAGAGCTTTCTGATGGTTATACAGCCGCAATTCAGAATAATCATTGATGAATACAGCATTCCACAGCCTAGGCTCAGAGAACTCTATCAAGTTGTTAGTGGAATAAATAATGGATACTGAATTGAACACTGAAAACACACCTTTGGTTGGCAAAGAAGTCGCACAGTCGATTATGATCCAATCCTTGATCATATTCTCTTTTAGCCAGGGATGATATTTTCCACCCTCCTTGAATCGAGAGATATGTTCATCAACTCTATTGTGATCTCTCAATAATTCAATCGCCCATTTCTTTTCTGGGATATAGAAATCCACTCGACCGTCCTTAGTTCTTGACCATTCACTGGATATTGGTACGCCTAGCCCAGCTAGGTGGACAAATCCCCTGTGGAATTCATCCTGATATTGGGCTTCCACAGGTCTGGGTTGTGATGCAGTTGATATCTTTTTGCCCTCAGCTGAATGCCTCAGGATCGTGATGGAGAATTCACCCAGAACTTCTTTGCATAATTTCGGTAGTGAGTCAAATCTGGCAGGAAGGGGCATTGACATTTTGCCAATCCAATATTCAACATATCTAAGATGGTCAGATCAGAATAACAATAGGGGCATGTGAGGAGAATTACTTTTCATGTAAGCGCGATGGCAGAACTGCAACATCACCACCATCCAGAGCTACTCTGTGAATCCAACCTTTCTGGTAACAGAACTTGATGCTTGCATCATTGATATCAAATGGAATACTTCCTTCTGTAATTTTGCTCAATATGACTGAGATTCCATTTGTAGCTCTTGATATATCTGGAAAAGAGCGATTAACTGGCTTGCTTCTTAGTTTGTCAAAAACTGTGGCAGTGTCCTCCAGGAACCAGATGACATGATCTTCTGTCAAGGTACTGATACATCCACGCTTGATGTCATGGCGATAGGCCTGAAACTGTTAGCTTCTTTGCTTAAATATGGCCTCTCAAAATGCCCCAATATGAGGTTCAACTAATTCAACTAACAAAAAATTGAAGAGATAATTCAGCACATACCTCGTAAATTACATCAACTATCGATGTCACCGCTCCTGGATGGCCATTTGTTACTGCAAATATATACTCCAGGGCACCCTCATCAAAATTGAATGTCTCTTCATAATGAAATGTAAGCAATCGTGAAATGACATCCCTGAACTCTTCTTTGTCATAAAATAGACCAATAGGTGGTGAGTCTTGCTGGTTTTGTGGCGTCAATGAGATGCGTTGTTCGTCAGAAAACTTGACTGGAGTGAAGAATGTTGGATCTGGGCCTGCTGCTGGACTGCCGTAAGAGCAGAAAAGACATAGTCGAAATTTGTAAACATTAGGGGTTAGTCTCTCCTTGAAGATTGTGTTCCAGAGCGTATCATCACTGTAGGTCGCCTGTGCCTCATCCACAATAATAACAGTGTTTGATGTCAAAACCCAAGAGAGATCATGTTCGGATTGTGATGAAGTCACAGTGAAACTAGTGGTGGAGACACCTTCTAGTTCCTTATTCTTTTTTTTGACAAGCTCAATAAGACTGCCCCAGGGATCCTCAGAATCAAGTTCTTCCCATTTCTTGATCAAGAAAGCCTTTCTTCCCTCTTTGCGATAGTAGTCTCTCAAGAGTTCAGAGAGACGTGTTTTCCCACTGGCTGGAGTTCCACGCACATGGACTATGTTCACTTCATCCAAAATGGCCGCAAGTTTTGACACTGTACGCTCTCGAGGGCATATCAATCGATTTTCTGTTCTGGGATGTGTCCAAGATATATTCACTGCAACGTGTAATTGTCAACTATAAGCATGAAAAGATCATTAAGAATGGATATTCTCACCACTTTGTGATTCAGAGCGCTTCCGTTTCCGTGTAGTGATATCTCCGCTCACAACAACAATATCCACATCTGGATCCTCGCTTTTGGGGAAGAGTGATGTAATCATTCGGCGTGGATGTAGGAATTCACCATCATCAATCCTGAACTCCTCTTCATCATTGAGTTGCACCACAGGGCTGTAGAGAGAGAGTCGGCTGTAGTGGGGTGTAGTTCTCTTGATGTCTTCCTTGATTTCTTCCCATATTTTCTTCATGAGTGTCTCAATATCGTCTTGGTCTGCAATACACTCAATAGAGAATGGCCGCCTAAGGTTGCCAGGGACAGCGCACCATAATTTGCGAGTACGTGGTCGAGACATTGTCAAAGATTGGATTGGGTTGAGCACCCAGCTGGTGATGGCGGCAGCCATTGAAAGATAAGAACTAGAAGTGCACCTGCCTGATGAGAACAAGAGTTGCACCTGCCTAATAAAGGCGAGAAATGCACCTGCCTGACAAACAATACTGTAAGAGGGGTTGCCAACGGCCTTGTTACACACATATGCAGGCGATATGAGTCAATTTTCCATCCAGGACTATTCCAAGTCAGGTCAGGAAAGAAATTTGCAAGAAATAGGATGTAGAGATGAGCGATGATCATTAGAAGTGGATGGTACGGAAGACCTACGGAATATACTACCACCGCCGCCGCCGTTGCCGCGAAGGAATGTGAGCATGTGATATTAGTGTGCTGATTGGTTGATTGGTTGATTATGTCATACGTCATTCCAGCGGCGGGCACATGTATGTATGGACTCCACATGTAACTATAGATCGGAGCTCAAGAGTGGAATTGGGGAGTTGATTATTCTGGACTAATGAGGTCTATATGGAGAGGACTAGTTTAAACAAAGGAGATATATTGTCTCTTTAACGTATGCGCACATACACAGCTGTTTGGGTGCTTACTAGCTAAATGTGTGTACTCTCTCTCTCTGTGTGTGTGTGCCTATTTTACGTCGAGGGTCAGGTCTTTCCACGCCTCCATGCTCCTTGGAAGCCTCGGAAGCGGGGAATCCCTGGTCCCAGAGCGGGACATACGACGGGCAGATTGGAACTGCCTGTCAGCTAGCTAAGCTACCATCTATCATCTATATACAGGTAGCCTCCCGCGCGGGGGGCTGCTCGGGTTTTCACAACTGTTAAACAGCAACTGAACATCTGGGGGCTCACATTTTCCCGACATGGTGGACAATTGGTCCCAGGTGATGGACGACGATTTCAAGAGGGAACTCTTGTACAAGTCGCAATGGGAGACGAACTCCCGCGCGCTGTCCCTCGAATGGTCGCGTATTTGCCCGATGACTCGGCAAGGGCCCACAGTGAGCAAGAACAGCCCAGTAAATCGTATATACAGTGAACGGAGAAATCATCAGAAAGAATTAGATAGTGTGACGGCTCAACGCTATACAAACAGCGCCAACATGTCAAACGAGGCCATACAAGCAATCTGAGCAAACAAGGGCTTAAGCCTCATCGCACAGGTGTTTATAAAGACCGCCCATCGCCTAGATAGATTCCCTTTTCTTCTTCTTCCCCGGATTCGATATTCTCCTCGATGGCTACAATAGTCTAGGTAGGAATTCAGTTCGTTACTATCTACTATGCAGAGCCCGTGAGCGGGCGGGAAAAAGATTCCGTTGCGAACTGTAGATCGAGATCAGTAACCTGTCCTCTCCACAGTATGTTTACATATCAACTCTAGAGATTTCTCAAGTCCTCTACTATCAATTACTTTGAAATTGCGTACAAATTAAATCTTACTGGCAGCTCAAATCAAAAGACCCTTAAACTCGGCAATCCGAAAGCCGCTCAGCTCAACGCCAGGGGCAAATGCAACCAGGATTGGACAAAGAACGAACGCCGGCCCCATTTCAAAGAGCTGTCACAAGCATATCCATTATGTGACAACTTGATTGGTGTATCCAAAGTTAATGCTGGCAGATTCCTTTAATATGGAGGCAGTGAATTCATGTTTTCTTTTAAGTGATAATTGGGAGTGGATGTGATGGACTTGCCTATATATAAGAGGTCTCTCTTGTCTCCCTTGCTTTTTCTTACAACCTCTCTCCTCTTTACACCCTCACTATCAACACCTCCTGCATTTCAATTCATACTCAATTCCTTCAACCATTTAGCAAGGCCACAAAATGCACCTCAAATCCCTCCTCATCGCCTTCACCGCGACTCTCACCACCGTTACCGCCAGCGCCATCCCCGACTCCGTGCGTACCTTGGCGGCCCTCGAAAAGCAGGACAATGGCAGCTGCGGCCAGATTTGTAATGGGCCCGATAGTTGCTTGGTCGAGTGTACCGTCTGTGATATCAACACGTCTACTTGTGTCAGTGAGTATTCATCCCCTTGCGTCGAGGCGATGGATTGAAGCTAATGGTGAGTAGAGGAGTAGATGACGGTGCTTGATACGTGGAATACGACGTGATATGTCTATTGGAAGGGTTATCTGGTTGAGTATTGGTCAGTTGTGATATACCGATCATTATTCTGATGTACTAACCAGAGCAGGTGCTTTTTGATATGAACAATTGAACTGAAGTTGGAAAATACACGGAAACGTATTAGGGAAATGATTACAAATTTATTCGATCTTTAGGCCACCCGACACTCTGCATTCCATACTTCTGTCCCATATACCGAGCATCAACTGTACCCCGTACCTGACATGCTAAGTAAGAACGCATTCCAGATCTCGCATTGTAATACACCGTGGCATGTACTTCTATGCGTAGGACCTGCATAATCATCCGGTGCCTGACATGAGGTTACTTAAGTAATAATCCGGCATTCAAATAGTACTTAACGTCTGCGTCTCACGTGGCTAATCCGTTCTGTATTACAACTGCCATTGACATCATCCAGACTGTGATGGTCGGCGATCTAAACGCCGACCTGTTCACGCCATACCCCATACAATAGATGCCATCAGGGTCCTCATTCCAATCTTAGGTACTATAAAACCGGTCAAGCTCCAGATCTACATCTATCTCCATACTCCGTGTAGCTCTACAAGATTTTCCACGTCAAATAGTATCATTCTCGATATCAAAATGCCACAGTATAAGATCCCATCGGCGATGCACAATTCCGACTCTCCACATTACCCCGCCAGCATCATCGCACAGCTCACTTATAAATGACTGACCCGGTCACTTCCGCCACTACTCCTCTGTGTACATCTCAATTCAACTCTGAACAAACAATACCGATAAAATGCCTCTAAAAGGATCCTGCATGTGTGGTTTTATCGGCTATGCTGCTGAGTGTATGTTACCCCGCACATAAAGCGATGCTATAGATGCTGATACAATGCTAGCGGAACCTCTTGTTACGGCTCTCTGTCACTGCATTGATTGCCAGAAGGTAAGACATGCTTTTCTCCTGACTCTCATCCGTATATGAATAACTAATAGCAGAGCAATAGTGGACCGGCGGCCCCTGCACCTCCAACGTCGTCGTACCACGCGACTCTTTTAGTATCACAAAGGGTATTACCTATTCCACGGTGTGATTTCAAACAAAGGCTTTAAGTCACTCATTCAATCTATATAGGGACCCCCAAACACTGCGACGTAACCGGAAAGTCCGGCAAAAACAACCGCCACTTTTTCTGTCCTGAGTGCGGATCCAGTCTCTACACCGAGGTCGAGATTATGGCCGACAAGACCATCATCAAGGCTGGGACGTTGGACAATGGGGAGACTGGCCTTCGGGGCCATGTTGACGTTGAGTTCTATGTTAAGGATCGGGTGGGTTTTGTGCCTGCTATTGAGGGGGCCAAGCAGGAGACAACTATGTGATTTCGTTATGCTACGCTGATCAATGAATGCAATACGTCCATTTTGATGGTTAGTCTATGTGTTCACGCCATATCTCAGAAATAGATGCCATCAAGGTCCCCATTCTATAGTAAGCTAGCTACTATAAGACCAGCATCTCTTTCGAGTTTCTATCCTCTTAAAACTCTCAAAGATTGATCTTTCAAACCATCAAGAAAGTACGAGACGGCGATGGAACAATCAACCCCTCTCCCCCCCTTCGCGGGGCGTTCGTATTACCCCCACCATCATGCAACTGCAAGATACACGACTATAAATGATAGATGACCTGGTCATTTCCCTTTCGCACTACACTTTTTGCCGGTTTTACTCAACCCGAAAATTCAGTACGACAATGACTCTGTCTGGATCTTGCATGTGTGGCGGTATTGCCTATGCTGCTGAGTGTATGTCTCGACATGGGTTATGCGTTGTTCGACTGAACTAACCAATACCAGCGGAGCCACTCATCACGGCTCTCTGCCACTGCATTGATTGCCAGAAGGTATTCCATCAAATAGCATACTCTGTATACTCTGGATACGAGCGTCACTCTAACGCCATCAGTGGACCGGCAGTGCCTTTACCTCCAACCTTATGGTCCCCCGCAGCTCTTTCAGAGTAACTAAGGGTGAGAAACACCTTACTAAAATAAACCCCGCCAGGAATCCATCTCACCAATCAAGCTAGGTTCGCCCAAACATTGCGACACAACCGGAGACTCGGGCAAAAACAACCGCCACTTCTTTTGTCCTGACTGCGGCTCAAGTCTTTACAGTCAGCCTGACATCATGCCTGACATCACTACTATTAAGGCGGGAACGCTGGATAATGGGGAGAATGGACTTCGGGGGCGTGTTGATGTCGAGGTTTATGTTAAGGATCGGGTGGGATTTGTGTCGGGTGTTGAGGGGGCGAGGCAGGAGGACACTATATGATGCTATACTACTCATGATGTTCGATATGATCATGTCAAGTCAGACACGGTCAAACATGTGTCAACATGTCTTTCCGTGCAGCATTCCATACGGCATGTGGGTCTACCCACAGTGGACCGAACCGCGAAAAAAAATCTGAACCACCGTCTGAACCGTTTCCAATTTCAATATCCACAACCACAGCAAAAAGAGCAAAAAAGGAAAGCCGAACGCGGGGGTCGAACCCGCAACCTTGAGATTAAGAGTCTCACGCTCTACCGATTGAGCTAGCCCGGCTAGTTCTTGTTTGGGCAGTTGCTTCATATGTTTGACCTGCGACAACAGTTCGCTGCCTTTGACGCTCGACATTAAGGTTAACGCCGGGTCGAGAGCCTTGTCGCTGAGCGAGGTGCGTGGAAGGACGTGCTTGAAGTGTTTCATGATGCGCCAGGCTGTACTGGATTCTTCGTCCCGCGCGTAAGAGTTTCGAATTCGATAGCGGTCGAGACAAGAGGCCAGTGCTGTCAGAATATATACCCGGATGCCACGTTATACTCAACATCGACGAGCGCTGTTCTAGAACAAAATATCAACATGCCCATGGTCTAGACCAGGACAATAAACCATCACATGCGCCAGTAGAGCTGTAAACAAACCGACAACAGTCTGGACCAAGTCGACCAAGCCACATTGTACAGAAGACCGTCTAGATCAGAATCCATAAGCCATAATCCAGGATTCCGAGATGACTGCATCGGCCCCTGCATGTAACCGTAGACTGTGGCTTCAACGGCAAATAAAGTCACGACCCTGGCGACCCAACACGAGCTGTGGCTGAGCCCAGCGCTATGAGAGTGACTAGTCTGCCTGGGTGGGCGAGGCTGAAACGGGTTCATGACCGGCGGTTATTCATGGCGGTAGTCACTTGCTCCAGAGTCGCTCTTGGTAAATATAGAAGCTTGAACGCATTTTTAGAACGCGCTTGGGGCCGAATGTGTTGGTGATGGATGGATTTGGATTGGCTCGTTGTAGGCGATACGAGTGTATGGACTTGAGTCCAGGGACGGGAGCTTGTTGTTGCTGCCTGCAAGAGTAATCTCATTGTGCAGTAGACCGGGATCAAGTACTCTGGACTGAATGGTGATGAAATCAGTAAGATAGTAGTAAGATAGCAAGAACAGTTGTACTGTTGTAGAGGATAGGTGTCTACTGTAGATAGGTGTCTGCGGAGGGGGTGGCAGTACACTCCAGCCACAGTTGAATGCTTCACGATCACCAGCACCACCACAACTACAAGTGACCCAACGTCACCGCGCGCGATGACTCGAACTCCCCGACTCCCAGACCAGTAAGTGATTCGCGATGAGCCGCAGTGACTAACCCAGGCATACACCGGCAACAATGATTCAGGTCCAATCCTGAGAGAGTCATCCGCCGGCTACCCGCAGGATCGAGGATCGCAACCAGTCCCAATCGAGATGCCGCTGGAAGATGGAACTAATCAGATGCAGGAAAATGGCTTTGTCAACCAAAACACTGCCTGAAAATCCGGGAGTGAATCACTGCGATTTTCTGACTGCCGTAGGCATCAGTGGAAATGCGCCGTTTCGCCCGTGGAAACAGTAGTATTCTATAGAAAGCAGTGTCAAATGCGCCTTGGGAATCATCTGCCTCCTGGTGTTTGAAATACTATAAATTCACCGTTCCCTCTCTTCTTTTTACACTATTCACTTCTCTTACTTTCACATCTACTACATCTACCGCGTTGACTCCCAGTCCAATCAATCAATCTGCATTCATACATCTCAACTCCGTCGCATCCAACCGCAACCATGCCGGCTCCTGTCCAAATGCTCGAGCCCGTCGTGCGCCGCCTCGAGCACGACGAGGATTACGTGGTGAACGCCTTCGAGCGCCATGCCGCCCACTGCCCTCGCTGCGAAGATCCCATCAAGACCTTTGATGAGGACAATACCCTCTGCGATCGTGGAAACCAATATGCCATCGACGTCGACAAGTACATCTACGCCATCAACGACATGGCACACTCCGTCGTCGACCGCGAACTAAACCAGGCCACTCTGGTCCAAATCCCCATGAACTGCGAATCCACCCGCCGACTCCTCCTAGCAGTGCAATACGGTCTTCCACTCCGTCGCAAGGAGGTCCGATTCGAGGATGACAGGCAGAAGGAGAAGGACAACCAGAACCACAACCAACACCAGCGCCAACGGAGCGAGTCGCCGGCTCGTCCCGTCATCAGCTACGACCGTACATACCCCATTGCCCCTCGACGGCCGGCGTCGCAATCGCAGACCCTCAGCACCGAGGTCATCGAGCGGTCGCCGCAGCGCAACATGAAGCACCGGGTCATCGTCTACCCCTCTTCTTCCTCATCAGTCCGTTCCTCGTCGTCGACCAGGGGCTCGCTGTATGAGGAAGACCTTGTCGACCGTGTGGACCGCAGGAGACCATCTCCTCGTCGCAACTGGCCAATCGACTACCACCTTTGATTTTTCATTTGTTTCACCATTTCGCCTTGATACTCCTGTCGTGTTACACATACCGAACAATCCCAGTCTGCCATGAGGGAATAAGCACCCGGTTTCCGTGCAGTACCACATGCCCGGTGTATATCCAGGATTCCATGAGCTCCGATTAGGACATTCCAGTCCGGACCACAGGATTGAACCGCATTACCGGCTTATTCCCAGGACAGACGGGACCATGCTCTCATTTGTGACGATTTTCTTTTGTTTCGTGATACCCATACCCAACGCCACTAAAACAGAAAAGAAAAGAAAAAAAAGTCCCCGCAGGACGACTACTGCATGTCCTACGGCGGGTCATCCCGAGTCTATTTCGCTGCGTGCATGTTTGCAATTAGTGATTCGTGTCTCACGACTGTACAGTTATTTCATGTATTTTAGATGGTTAGATTAATGATACGATACCCATGCCTTACCGTTGCTATGCACATCCTAGATGTATTTGTAGAATACCCATACAGAACACAATGGATGACCCATCACATGAAATCCAGTTCTTGCTCATCTCACCCCACCATCCACCCACACACCAATAACAACATCCTAACTTGCACAATCTGCATCTCCTCCTCCCGCTCACCGCAAACTGCACTCTAACTGGCCGGATATGTTATCGACATGCAAGTGCCAGTTCCTAGTGTTTTCGGAATGGTGGATTTGTACAAGTACAGACTAGTCCTGCAGAATTTGTTGTTTCTCCGCATACATGTCGGAGTGTTATTTGCTGGTGTCGGATTATCATAATCAGAAGGACGGGGAGGGTTCCGATGTGTTTTGAAAGTGGGACTAGTCATAATGGGAAAGTACTAATTGTCTGGATATCGGTAGATGTTATTTCCTGGCGTCATAGCCCTTGCACTGTGCAAGTTATTCTTTATGTTAGAAGTACTCACTTGCTACTCAAGCCTATAGTGTACTTGAGATGGGTCAGGTTTGATAGCAACGAGTAGTGGCTAATGTCTCGTCAGGGCCAGGCACGTAGTCCAGGCATAAAGTTCGAAGTACTGAAAAGTTCGGTATCAATGAACTATTTATCAAAGCTCAAAGATACTTATCATGATGATATCCTGAAAAGATAGACCATAGCCAGAATAGGCCCGTCGCCTGAACAGTCAGACATTCACTACAAACCCACCTCCCAAGGAAACACCACATCAACAATCACTCACACAATCCCAAAATGACCACCATAATCTCCTACCTCACACTTCACCATCGACTTCAACATCCTCGGTCTATTCTCCACCCACCAAAACCGCAAACTAACAATGCCCAACGCAAACAGCATCCTGAACGACCTCGCGATCCGCCTGCACCGCCTCACCAGACACACAAACATCGAAGCAGACCTCGACAAGCGCTTCTCAGATCCACATCCTCAGTTCGACCCTAAGATCCATGTTCTTCCGAACTGGGACGAACTTAGTATGGATACTGTGGATGTGGAGTTGGAGTTTGTGAGGGAGAAGTGGAATGGACGGTTGGGGCAGTGGAATTGGGAGAGGGTTAAGGATTGGAGTGTGGATGTTGGGAAGGCGTTGGAGGGTGCTGGGTAGGGTTCACAGTTAAGGTTAAAACAGGATGAGACATGCTAACAGTGGTAGTGACGATGAATCTATGGAGACGCGGAGTATCAGCGAGAGGGACACCCAGAGGACTGATAGCACGACTGAGCACAGCACTGATGAAGCAAACGAACGGTCTTTTCCAAAAGTTGACACCGCGAACAAGCACGAACGGTCAGAATCCGATGGCGATGTGCCTGTCAAACGTCGTCGTAGCGAACCCCGAGCTGCTATTGGGCATTGACTGAGCGTACCAGTATCGGTGAGACGTGGTTTTACTTATTCTCACGCATTTCTCTTTCTAACCTATTGACAGTCGAGTGAAGACGCGAGATGATTTAGAAGGCGCATTCCTAACCCTTTTCGACCAAGTCTATACCATCTTTCACATGCGACGCTCCGGAATAACAATGAAGATTTACGATACTCCTCTATACCAAACTTCTAATCGCGCTAGAACCGAAACCCTTGCTCAACCCTAACGAAGCCAACCAGATACACCACAAAGTACAACCACCGAACATGAATCACATCGCGATCGTGGAAATAACAAATCCTTATGGCTGAAGATCATCACCATCCATTGTCTGCCGATCCTGCACGAACCCAAATCACTTGCATCGGAAGTCTTGGTCGCCTGACTATCCTAACCTTGTTTTCTACACACGCCCATATCATATCCGCCGCAAGCACGTACTACGGCGATGCTACTTCCACGATTTGCAACTTCGTTCAAAGTCAAATTTGATTAATATCCGATATGCATTTGCAGTACCCCTCTTTGGACAATTGGAGCGCACGGCCGTACTTTTACCATGTTCTGGAGATAGAGTTGACAACGGCGAGCATTGACCATTCGATCGAAGTAGGAAATCGTTCAACCTCCGCTTGGATCGAATCGAAGCATCCATGCTATCAGTTGAGAAACATTCCTGTAAACATGAAAGGAGGAATGGAATGTGATCTCCGCCATCTGAGTATTCAAAAACGCAGTGGGCCCTTTCCCACCACAGATGGAATTAAATAACGGAATAACTACGGAATATTCAAAGTTGCAACGCGAATTCTCTCGTTGCATATTTGTCGGACCAAGCCCGGCACGCCATCGTTTAGAAGCGAAGGAATCGGGTCTTGCGGAGTTCTGCATCTCTACCGAATCTAGACCATCACTTACTATCTATGCTATCTGATGAGAGGTCTAGATTTAGTGGCCATATGTCGAAATTTAATTCTCTGCTCGCCTGCGCTCCTGTCAAAAAAATAGTTGTAGATTTAGCTGTTGCGGTTCGTTATTATACAGCTCCATTCGTTGGCCGAAACTTCATTGTAACGTAGCGACCATCTTACTATTCCAGCGACAATGGGATACCTTGCTCACTGTACACTTGGCCGAGTATCTGGATCATAGAAGATGAACAGAAGTACTCCGTAACTGCATTATACTTGCAGTAGCCGTAGAACGTTAAGTGTGAGACCCGAGTGCAAGCGTTTGACAAGCGCACATGGACATACCCCATCGGCTAATCTACCAGTAAACACAACTGGCCATCATCCATCTTTCAAATTCCAAAACCGATAGAAGAGAAAAATCCCGATACTTAGACGATAATGCGGAGCATCGGAGTGAAAACACCGCTAAGCCCCATTCGCCAACCATATCACGTGCACCTTTCCGAACTTATCGCAACGGCCAAAATCTCGCCAACTCCGACGGCCCCTCGACTCGAAACCAGCGAATTCCGGATCTCTCCCTACTGTCCTTATTGGAATTGACAAAATGTCGAAGAAAGGTGTGTCCGCGTTTCAGTCCCCCAGCTTATTGTTGTGTCTTTTACCTACCGGATTCACGGAGATCGAGAACCTACACCCACTCCGAATTCGAAAGTCGAAATGAACGCTAACCAGACTCTGTCCAACAGCAAAGTCACGTACCATCCCTGTTCGGCTCATCTCGATGGCCATGACCGGTTTCTACCGCACGATGATCAGACCTCGTACCCACCGGCCGCTCAGTATGCTCAAATACGACCCTGTCGTCAAGAAGAAGGTGCTCTTCCTGGAGGCGACCAAGGGTGGACGGGCCAGATAAAACCGCGGACTACGATTACGATTCCCTTTACTCCTGTTTTTGCGATTTGCGACTTATACGATGGAATGGCGCTGCTTGGAGGAGAAAAGTGTTACTGTTGAATACCCTGTGCGGAGTGGCGCCGGAAGACGGTCATGTACATTAGACGGAATACAGCGATGGCTATACTGGGAAGTGGAAATTCTTTCGGTTCTGCTAGTTGTATTCTGGGTTTGCATTCTGGCGTTTTGTGCAATACAATCTGGGTCAATCATGTGCTTGATATAACCATGATCCATTCTCGAATTACATATCCCGATATATTTTCTTGTTCCGGTCCATCACATTCTCAAACGTTATTAAGTGCTTGACGCTCGATCACGTCTTATAATATATCCTTTCACCGATATAATAAATGCCGATATTGATTCATGTTCGGTCTTCAGATTCGTCAAACATTTTCCATATACTCAACGAGCGCGGCCGTTTCCGCTGAACCGGGCACTATATCGCTCACCTGCAGAGGTTAGCATACAGTATCCGACAAATATGCTATAGGTTACCTCGCGTCTTGCGTCCAAGCCGCTTCTGACTCCGTCCCGCCCAACGTTTATTGGCAATGTCTTCATTCGCAGTGTTCTGCCTGCTGCATCCAGAAGCCAGACTCGCAGGACTTAGTCTGCGTTCAACCGGTTCGGGGGCATCTTGCGTCTGTCTTTGCGGTTTAGAGTAATTAGACCCGGTAGACACTCGTGCTCTCTTATTTCCATTGTACGGGAGTTCCCCATCAACACGCATATCCTCTTGTTGTCCGGCTTGCTCTCGCATCGGGGATGTCTGGCGATGCCTGCTGTACGTTCGCCGGTTCTGACGCACTGGTCTTCTTTCGAAACCTTCAGCAGATCTATCCGGGATCTCTCGATACGAAGACTCTGGCGTGCGACGTTTGGACCCGGTATTGGCAATCTTCTGGTCTTCAAAAGTGACAGCCTTGTGTTTGTCACCAATATTATTGATACCGCGGGGATCGTAAGCACCGTTCTTGAACTTCGGGTTGGCTACTGGCGTTCGAACTTCGGAGGTCTTCGGATGGCCATTGTTCGTGCGACTTCCATCCGTACGATCCCAATGCGACACCGAATTTGCATCTTTCTCCGTGGTTGAACTGGACGACCGTTCACTTCGATCCTTGTTGGCAAGATTGTTAGATTCCTTCGCAAGGTGCTCTTTTTGAGGAATTTGCGTCAGAATGTTCGCAAAATCACTAGCATCATGATCATCCTGGTTAGGCGAACAGTGCACAGGCGACAATTGCGTCTGGAAGCTCGAAAATGGGACGATATTGGTCGACATCTGCGAGTCTGGCAGAGTCTCGATCGTACCATTGCCTCCTCCAGACTGAAAAGAATCACGGCCTGTTGGGGAGCAATACGCGCTCCTTGGGATGTTATGGGTTCGGTATATCACTTCAGTAGTCTGAACGAACCGCTCGGCTGGACTTTCGCCCCCCTTACGAGGCGTCGAAGCGACAGCGGGCATACAGCTGACCTGTTGCAAAGAGACATTCGAAGTAGGATCCGGGAAACCGCTGGCGATAGCCGATTGCAGCAACGCCTCCAGCTTACGCCAAGTCTCCGGGAATGATTCTGTCGATGTTGAAACACCGAAATTTTCCAGTTTTCCTTTGATAGTTTTCATCCACCGTTCGGAGTCCTGAACCCTCAGGAGAAGCGCGTGGATCTCTCCTTTTGCTTTCTCTTTACCGGACTCGAGGGCCGACTTTGCTGCATTGATAGTCTCTAATTCTTTGTGGATCGATGAACGTTCATCTTCTTTGTGTGAGAGCTCGGATTGGAGTTCATAGAATTTTTTCTCGAGCTCTTGCAAGGCCAACTGATCGACTTTGTTCAGGGCTATTTCAGCTTCAAGGGTTGTTATCTTTTGATTGGCTTCACTGATTTCCTCCCGCAACAAATCTTGCTGGTTCGTATAAAAGCTCTCTATCTCACGTAGCCTTGCCAATTCGGTATCTTGTGCTAGATATTTGGAATCTTTTTCATTACTGCTAGTTCGGAGAGTCTCGACTTCTTGCTCCTTCGCCAAAAGCTACCAACGTTAGCTATTTCCATTACTGGAGTCCGGACACGCTTACCAGAAATTCCATCTCCTTTTGATGCTGTTCCATCAAGGCATCATTCTGGAGCTTTATATTGTTAATATCACTTTGCATACGGGTGCATATAAGCTCTCACCTGCGACTGCTGAACTGTGGCAAGAAGCTCTTTCGTTTTTTCCAAGTCTTTCTCGACAGCTTCCTTCTCCTTCAAAATTTCATGCAGCTGTTGTTCGAATCTCGCTCTGTTCTGGTCACGAGCAATGACGCTTGCCCTGTTCAATTCTTCGCGAACTTTGCTTTCGACAGATTGGGCTTGTTGCTTCAGTGAGCGAATTTCAGCCTCATACAGTGCCGTTCTGGTTTCTGCTTCCTGGAGTGCCTCGGTAGTCCTGAGCAACGAATGATTCACAAGCTCATTCTCCGTGTCTTTGGTCTGAAGAGCGTCCTGTGCTATTCTCAGTTCTTCGGAAATCTTCTCCAGTTGAGACGTGATTTCCACCGTCGCTGAACAATCTTCGTTTTCTGGAAGTGTGGGGGCTTGCTTTGCGATTTCGCGAGCTTCGATTAGACTTCGTTCGAACTCTTCGATCTGTCGCATCAGCCCGCTTTCTTTCTCTTCAACCCCTAGAATCGTTGCATTGAGAGTGCAAACGTCCGGTCCCATTATCTCAAGCTTCTTCTGCAGGCTTCCGCATGCTTCTTTGATCGCAGAAAAATGCTTGTAAAGGTCACAATCGGCGCCGAATCGGTTCGCGATGTTCTGGAGCTGTTCTTTAAAAAACGTTCTGACCCTGTCGTTTGCTTCGGAATTTCTCTCGAAATCCTTTGTCAATTGAGGTATGACCATATCCATTCTGACAACAACATCAGTCCAGTTCTCTGTAACAAGTTTGGTACAGAGACACAAGCATACCGTGATATGAATCCATTGATGGTATCTGCAAATTTCTGGATTTCTACGTTGTCCATCGATTCTTTTTCGCCCAAGGCATTGATAGCGAGCAGACACTTATCCATAGTCGGACTCATGATCGACTTGATGGCGACTTGGGAGGATTCCCATAGCTTTGCCATTGCCTCAAATGCCGAATCCATCTTCTGGTTCATTCCAAGATGATCGGCCCTGATAAGCCCAAGCTGTTTTTCTTGAGCAAGAGAGTGGTACTGGATATATGACTCGAGCGTCATAACTCTCTTCCTTTCATCGTGCAATTGATTTTCTACGGACCTAGCCTTCTCATCGGAATGCTTCAGATCGTTCTTCAGTGTATTGATAATGGTTTCGAACTCCAGGATATGATTCTTCTTCTCGCCAGCACTGGTGGTAACTTTGGAGATTTGCGCTCGAATGTCGTCAATACTGCTCCTTAACTCTCTGCCCTCCTTGTCCAAAGCGCTCCTGGTTGCTTTGAGATGAATTGACTCCCCTCGGAGATTTTGATAGTCGGTTCCCAAGACGTTAAGGACGTGTTTGAACTTCCCAAGTTTCGTCTTCCAGGTGGTCATCTGTGCCTTGTATGTCTTTGAGTCGAGTGTTTTCTTCTGCAGTTGAGCCCCATAAGCCTCGAGCTCCGCCCTCAAAGCTTCGTTCTCCTCCGCCAGCTGTGAAGCAGTAGCCTCCAATTGCTTACGCAAATTTGCAGCAGCAACAGTATCCTCTTCACGTTGTCGGATCCGGGTTATCAGGATTTGGAAGAGGTCATCTTCTGTCAACTGCGAATTCTCATTATCGGCGGGGCGAGGTGCTGAAGGCTTGCGGCCGATGGACTTTCGGGAATGTGTACGGCGACGCTTTGAAACGCGCAATCCATCATTCGGAGGGACATGCGAGGAAGATGGACGCGATATGACTGTCGTCATAGGGGTATCGGTGCGCGAAATCGATACCCGAGTGTTACCTCCGTGCTTTGTGTCTTGCGAATACTCGTTTTGAGGCTGCCATAGGTCAATCGCGTCGTCCATCAAAGTCACTTGACATGGAACTCACCTTCACGCAATTTGATTCATGATCATGCACTAGTCATGAAATTAGCACGATAGCAATCACGGACAAAAGCGTGCTCAATAGATTGTCCTCACCATCTATGAGTGTAGTTTCCATTGGCCCAACTGCTTCTTCATCTTGGACCTGCGCTTTGTCTGAATGATCAATTGAATTGTTTCTTTGGCCAGTGGAGCTGGCTTGCTCGTCCAATCCTCCTACGCCTTGTACTTGTGGTGCTGCGAGGGAGCATATTCTCGGTGTAGCCTGATGGTCTGTACCACTATGAGGTGAATACCGCGGTTGAGAATCAACGTGAGAGAAATCCGGGCTATGCCTTCAAGAAAACGGTCACTCTGACTTCTCTGGTACTGTATGTGCCAGCAAACTTACTCGTCACTTCTCCCTTCCTTCTGCTTAACGGGCTCTTCAGTTGGGCCTGGTTTACCTTGAATGGGGTCTCGAGCAGGAGGCTTCGTGGCAGACGGCTTTGAAGACTTGACTGAAAAGTTCCTTCCAGAAGGCTTTGCAAAGCAAAAAGCTGTCACGTCGATACCAGAGCTCTTTGGACGTTCCATGAAAAGAGGCATGGACTGTTGCTGTCCCAGCCTCTCACTAGGGTATTGACTCTTCTCCATTGCTGCCTTTAGGCCTGGCGTAGGAGGTGCGTCCTTATCCTCTGCCATTTGCATCAGGATCATTTCCTCATCGTTGTCGTATGGGAACGTGTCAGGGTGTCTTTCGGTTTCTGATGAAGCCTGGTTGACCTCGGGCGAGAACGGCGTAATATCTTGGTTTTCCATTCTGGCCGTGGAATCTGAATTCAGAGGTTGTGAATTAGTTAATGGATGCAGACAGTGTAGTGATATTCTTCTTTCAGGATGAGACGAAAGAGCAGCTTGAATGTAGGGTCCATTCCAATGACTTACAGCGTTAGCTCCCAGCTATTCCATCTAATATTGATATCAGTCTGAGAAGGGTCAACGACTTGTCATTGGGAGATGAAGAAACAGTCGTTTAGGATCAAGGGGAGTGAAAGGAGGGGCTGTGATGGTGATGGTTTTCTCTGCGTCCACTGGCGAGGTTGACCTGCTTCAGCGACTTCCATTCTGGGACTTGCCCCAAGAGCCTCACTTAAGAGCCTCAATTCCGAATCGGAAATGCATCACCTAAAGCCAGTAATGCTTAGATTGTCAATCAATTTCTATATATCCTCCATGTATCATACTAGCAGGTTTGGATTAAGGACAATTATTCAATTGCCTGAGAATTAAGATCCGACTCATCTAAACTTTACATAGTAGCGGTTCTCTACCCAAAAGGCTACACATACTATACAATGAGCAGTATAGCTACAAAAAGAGCTTTGCATATCGGGAATACCACGCTAAGCTTATCAATTTGATCTTGCTATACTCACACGTTCCTATGTACGGGCGCTCCTTAGCTCAGTACATCGGGTAGTATGGCCCCTCCCGAGAAAATTTCCGATCGAATCCATCTGGGCAGGGTCGCAGGGAATAGGAACAGACGCATCTTATGTGGGGGCGAAGCTCGCACCCTGGATATGCCGGACTTGCGAGTCCTGCTTGGCAAAAACGGTCTAGACAGCTGAAGTCCAAACTGAAGGCAACGGAATGAACGCCCGCAAATCACTACAACATGAGACAGTCAGAGCATAGGAAGTCTGGAAACTAAGGAGGCTGCCGGAAAGCAGTCCCGGAACATATAATCGGAACCATGGTTCACAAAGTGTCAGGCCCATATCCCTCCGTTGGACTGTGCTCTTGCGCAGATCAAATATAGGCAACTCTCATATAACCCAAGCTTTTCTTGATAGACGCCGCCTTGGGCTTTGAAGCCACAGTCGAGAAGGTTTGTAGGGCGTCCCTGGCGGTAAAAAGCCAGCAACTGTGGTGGTTTAAGCCGCCTGTAACACTACCCGGTTGTTCCGCAAGAGAACCAAATATTCTGAAACGAGATGCGGACACCTAGAACGGTCGATTGCTTTCCCGACCAAATTCCCAGTGCCCCTTCATAGCAAATGCTCTCCGCAGAGTCGTAAGATCCCAGAGTCATTTGATATAGGTTTCCATGTTGTGTCTCTTCCCTGTGGGACCGCCTCCGTCGAAATCAGTAGATGTCCTGTTGCACTGTAAATTGATCGTTTGCGTCTTTCGAAAATCAATTGCAAAAACACGGGTTGCGTGAGGGCGTCGTTCCAGCGTCGGTCCGGTAGTAGCAATTCACGTAACAGTCTGTCTATTCAAATCCAATTCGAAAGTCAGTAATCTCGGTGGTATCTGATTGATTGCCACACCCTTGGGACCGGCCCTATAGCGGGGCTGCCGTAAATTGTGTCAACTCAGTTTGATATGGACCGTGGTTGGTCTGTCAGATCCAGAGTTTCATGGTAAATGCTTCGGTGGCAGTCCCTGGCGAACCGGACAAACGAACCGGGGCCATCGAGTCCGTCTCCGCAGAGGCTGTTTCCGCCATTTCTCAAACCGTATGAGGAGCGAATCGCCCAGAAAGGAATAAATGGAACTGTGGAGGTGTGCCTCTGGAGGTTCTGTGGGCGGCGAAACGAGACGTTCCAGACAAGGCCACCAACGTGACTTCCTCGCGGGAACGCCGCTGCTGTTTCTCCGGCGCAACAGCATACAACTTCCGCTGCATACCTTTTCCTTTCCTTCTGCATGCGCTTGTTTGTGTGATATCTGACCTGGTGTCAGGTTTCTTGTTTTCATGAGCATTTATGTGAGGCTATCTCACTTTAACTCTGCTGGTGATCTTCATACTTAGGGCTCTGCTGCGCAGACGCACGCCTAACTTCTCAGTAGTACTGTTGCCGACTCAATTCTATTTAATATCCAAAAGATCCAAAGCTGACATCCTGCTTCTTCTCAGTTTCTGAACTTTCCAACATCTCTCGTTACCCGTGATCTCTCGTTTTTAACTGTGGGCTATTGGAGATGGAGTCGTCTGCTGGATCGGATAGACATATGGGAGGTGATGGAACAGGGAACATCGACACAACGCCTCCGGTTATGAAGGGCTCGTTGCGAAAGATGCTCTCCATACCTGAATCGCTACGTATCTTGACAGACCCGGCGCAAGATTTATTTTCGCTACCTACTACCTTTCCTTGCGGGCTGAAATTGCCTCAACTGAGCCCTGACACGACCGAAAGAGTCTTTCCCATCCGCTCAGTTGTCTCTGTTGATTCCTCCACGCCATCTTCTACGTTACAAACACCTTCGTTGGAAAGCTCAGAAAGACAGATATCTCCTTTCTCAGAAATCTCCTCGACTTTCTCGACAAGAGACAGATCCAACAGCCAGCCGATAACTCCAGCTACTGACTATACAAGCTACACGTCGCCTACGACCGAGAATGGCATGTCGGGTGACAGGTGGGGACGCGGCATTCTTGCCAGTCCTGGGTCTTCCAACAGGAGAGACTTAAGCCTCGCCAATCTGCAACACATTCAACAAGTAGACAGAACAATCGAGACGGCACATAAGCTCAGAGACATGTTGCAGGAATCTCGGAATGAAAGGGCTGTCTATCCATTCGGTGCACTGGTGGTACTGGAAGAGTCGGAAGGGCGGCTGGTTGTTCATGCTTCCAGCAGAAATACTAGAGAGGTCATTGGCTATACTCCTGGAGAGCTCTTCGCGCTGGAATCCTTTTGCAATATCTTGCGACAAGATCAAAAAACAACATTCCTGAGTCACACGAAGTCTATCGGAGAGAAGTGCTATAACGTTGAGCAACATGGTCCAGATGTCCTCGATCTGACCATCACCACGCAAAACGAAGAGCCAAAGGACTTCTGGTGCACAATTCATGCTAACAAAGACAGCACGAATTATATAATTTGCGAGATCGAGCCACAACAAAGCTCATCAGACCGTCCTGGAGACAAAGATTATCCACAATCTCAACGAACACAAAGTAAAACATGGGTATCCGCAACGCCACACGAAGAGACAGATGACGCGTTTGAAGCTTTTGACGTATTCAGGATGCTAGGACAGAGCAAAAATGGATTCGAATACTCAAACATCCTCAATGCAGTATCGAGAATTATCCAGCTTACTTCGACTGCACAATCTGTTGATATGCTGTTCAATCGAGTGGTCAGAATCCTCAAGGAGCTTACTGGGTTTAACCGAGCTACGGTGTACCGATTCGACAGTGATTGGAATGGTATTGCCGTGGCTGACCTTGCAGACCCGGCATTGTCAGAGGAGACTTGCGAGGATATGCACTTCCTTGGCTCTATGTTCTCCGAGGATTTGCAAACGCTGCACTCACGAAACAAAGTTCGTTTGTCATACAACCGCAGACAGAATTTGCCTACTGGATTGGTGTACAGAAAACCCGATTCAGCATCACAACTAGACACAAGCTTCTGTTATTTATCAATGGAATCACCAGCTCCTTTGGAGTTTCTTTCGCGCCGACCTCTGGAGGCATGCGTTTCTATAAGAATCAATGTCTTCGGAAAGCTCTGGGGCTTGGTATCATGCAAGTCTTACGCTCAAGGTGCCAGGTTATTGCCTCCTTTGCAAAAGCTCTGCTGGCTCATTAGTGATACCTTGTCAAGCAACATCGAACGCTTATCTTACACACTGCCTTTCCAATTGGTGCAGCAGAACTCCCCTAGGGAAGTCGACAAGAGGGAGACTGTTCCAGGAGTGGATATCCTTAGCTTGTTTGGCGCCGACTATGCTGCTTCCTCAATTATGGGCGAAACCAAGATACTTGGAAGACCATTCGACTCAGGAGAGGTTCTTGCTATTGTGGAATATATGAGGGCGAGAAAGCTCGATACAATTGCTTGGTCGACGGATGTCAACAAAGATTTTCAAGACCTCCATTATCCCCCTGGTTTTCGATATGTGTCGAGTCTCCTTTTTATTCCATTGTCGGCTGATGCTCGCAATTTCATCGTCTTTTTCCGCACCACACAATGGAGAGAAATGACGTGGGTTGGGTGCTCAAACGGGCCGGAACCAAGCTGTACCCACGAAAAAGGCCATGTCCCGTGTAGACCAGATGCATGGTCCGCTGTAGACCAGGGAAAGGCTTCTGTTCTTTCTTTGATATACAAGACATTTGCTGAAGTATGGCAGCAGAAGGAGACAGCCATGCAAAACACGCAGCTCATGAAACTTCTCCTTGCGAATTGTGCTCACGAGTTCCGGACGCCATTGAACGCAATAATAAATTATCTGGAAATAGCCCTGGATGGCTCTCTGAGCCAGGAGACTCGCGATAATCTTTCCCGGTCGCATTCGGCTTCGAAATCGCTCGTCTACATAATCAACGACCTGTTGGATCTGACGAATGCGGAGAACGGACAAAGCCTGATTAAGGACGAAGTCTTTGATCTATCCGGGACTATCAAGGAGGCAACACATATATTCGGAGAGGAGGCCAAACAGAAAGCCGTTGAGCTGAACATTGTCCAACACACCGACCTTCCCCGTGTACTAGGAGACCAACGACGAGTACGCCAAGTTATAATGAACCTGATCAGCAACGCTGTGCAACACACCACCCATGGATCAGTGGTCATTGAGACTTGCCTTACTCCTGACACGACAAACTCCGACACCATCGGCGTCGAAGTAGCTGTCCACGATACAGGCTCGGGAATGTCGCAAGAAGCAGTGGAAGCTCTGTTTTGCGAACTGGAGGAGGTATCAAATGAGGATTATTTACAAGACTCCAAATGCTGCCGGAGTAAGGTTGACGACACCACGGGGACCAAGAATGTTCTTGGCTTAGGGCTGGCATTGGTTGCTCGTATTGTCCGTACTATGGACGGACGGTTGACTGTGAAGTCGGAGCAGGGAGTGGGAAGTTCGTTTAAGATTAAGCTCAGATTCCCATTGCCGTCTGAGGAGCTGGCAGGTACATCTGACGTCGGTGGCAGAGAACTTCGCAGGCAACTTCCAGCGGTATTTGAAAAGAGTGATATCAATCCTGCGGGACCCAAGTGTGAAAATGAATGCTCGAGTCGCTATGGAGAGACCCAAGGTCAAAAGCTCAGCAGAGCCAATATTGATATTGCAATGAGCACCGGGTCTTCTGAACTGGTTCACCAATCCGTGAGCCCCGAACATGAACAGCCTGATTCTGCAGGAACAGAATCATCTATTATCAACACACCACCATCAAAACCAGATACAATTCATAAAAACCTATCAAAACCGCGTGACTCGGTAGTCATTTCAAGCGACGGAGTCACAAAGTCAGACCCAGATTCAACAGAACAACCCGCAAAACCATCGAGCACTGCTCATCCTGAGCCAAAATCCACTCTCCATGTCCTAGTAGCTGAAGATGACCATATCAACAGTGCAATTGTACGGAAGAGACTCGAGAAACTAGGACATACGGTGCATTTGACTGTGAACGGGAAAGAATGCGCCACAGCCTACCAAGAACGCCCTGATTCATTCGATGCCGTCTTGATGGACATACAGGTAAGTCCCCCGTAAACATTAACACAGCAATCATTGACAGTTTAGATGCCCATCGTCGACGGCCACGGTGCCACGAAACTTATACGCGACTATGAAGAGTCTTGTGATAGGAAAATTCCCATTTTTGCTGTGTCAGCGTCACTGATGGAAAAGGACAAACAGACGTACATTGATTCTGGATTTGACGGTTGGATTATGAAACCGATTGACTTTCAGCGGCTGAATCATCTGCTTAGCGGTGTGTATACAGAACACATCCGCAATGGCGAGGATAGTATCTATATCCCAGGAAAATGGGAGAACGGTGGATGGTTTGGGAAGCGTGATATAGCATAAGATGTACGATACGTGATGATATACAATGACTATATACACTTTATACACACTGTACTGTTCAATAATACTCCGGCAAATCCCCAAAATCCGGCACATCATCCCCACACCTAAACGCCGGCTCATAAGCCTTCTTCGGCATAAACCCGCCCTTCCATGCCGTCGAATAACTCCACTGCGCCGCCCTCTCCGTCTTCCAAGTCCAATAAAACCACCCCTGCGCCGTCTCAAACGCACTCATCTGCGCCTCCGCATATGTCTGCAGGAACTTCTTGTACCCATCAGTATACGTCGCGGGGTTCGCGTTTGCATTCGCACATGAACACTTCTCGTCGGTGTCTGCGGTGGGACAGTACTGCGTGCTGTCACCGGGGGAAAAAGTTCCTTCCCAGCGGGTGCCGCGGCCGACGTCGTTGAGGTACGGCGCGCAGTCGGTGTCGGCGGCGGACCATTCGCCGCAGATTGTGGGCCCCCACCTGCAGTATACGAGATTAGTTTTACTTCAGCGATTGAGAAGGAGCATAGGTATATTGGGGAAAGCGGGTGAGGGGAGGGGAGGTACCCAGCATCCGTGGTGTTAATCTCCTGGATCATATGATACCAGTCATTACAGATGAGATTGACGCGATCAGCGTGCTTGAGGACGATCTGGCCCGTGTTGAAAATCGTATACTGGTGCGTGTCGAGGAGCATGTTATCGGGGACATCATCGCCCTTGAGCATTTTCTTCCATTTGCTCAGGTTCAGAAAGCCGTCATGGAAGGCTATCCATGCCGTGATGTTGTTTCCCTGCACTAGTTTTGTGACTTCGGTCGTCCACTCAAGGACATCTTTGATAGGTAACGAGAGCATAAGCGGTTCGTTGACGAGGCCGTAGATGGTGACTATGTTTTTGTACCGGTCCTGCGCGAAGAACTTGGACAGCGAGTCGTGGAGCTCGAGGGAGCGCTTGCGGTTCAGTGCGCCGTCCGTCCCGTTCAACCACCCGATAGCGCCCTGTCGACCACTATGATTCCAGCCGTTCTGGCTGCCGACGAGGCCGTGCAGGTCGAGGTTTACGCGGAGGCCGTATTTGCGACAGTACTCGATAGCGCGGAGGAGGTAGCGCCATGCGATTTGGGACACGTAGGGTTTGTCGTTTTCGTCGAAGGTCTTGATGGCCCAGTAGGAGTACTGGATGCGGACGTGGTCGAGGCCTGCGTCACGGATGTCGATGAAGTCCTGCTCAGTTATGAATTTGGCGTAGTGTTTCTCGAGGGTTGCGTTTGCGGCGTCGCCGAGGCGTTGGGTCAGTGTGTATTCGTCGACGATACCCTCCCAGGAATCGTATTTGTCGAAGAAGGATGGGACGATGAAGGGTTCGATGGAGAGCCAGCCGCCGAGGTTTACGCCGCGGATTGGTTGGGAGCCGTAGGGGAAGGATTCGTTAAGCGGGGGAACGTGTTCGTTTGCCTGGGTCGAATCGTCCCAGCTGCTGTTCAGGCCCATTAGGGGGAGGCCGCCGACGGTGGCGTTTGTGTAGGTTACGTTGAAGTCGGTTGTGTCGTACCAGGTGAAGGGGTCAAGGATGGTGCCCTTGGCGGAGGAGGGGATGCTGTCGCGGCTAATTCCTTTGAGGTTGAGGTTTGCTGGAGCGTTATCGTCGGAGGAGTCTGAGTCTGTACCGGCTGATGTGGTGTGTTTGTTGGTGTGTTTTCTGGTCATCACGACAGCTACTGGGACGGCGATAGCTGCGAGGATGAGGAGTAGGATTCCCATTCCTAGCCACCACCGCTTGCGCTTGTAGAATGGTCGGTCGACTATGTTCGAGCTCACTGTACTCCCGTTCCAATTCCCACCATTACCCTCTTTACGCAGCAATTCCTCCCCAGGCCCAGCAGCAGCAGCACCACCACCACCACCACCAGCCCCGCCAGCGGGAAAGAACCCAGACCTCTGCCTCACCTGCCCCCGCCCCTCCTCCAAATGCGCACCAGAAACAATCCGCCCTTGTGGGCGATCTCTCGTGATATCTCGCGCCGCACCAGCGCCAGCACCAGCACCGGGCCCAAGACCATCCAGCAACGCCTTCTTGCGCTGAGACCGTCGTTTTCCGACGCGCAGTCCTTCGTCCGGATATCCTCTGTCCTCATGGTCCTGGCCGGCTAATAAATGCGCGGCACTGTTGCTTGAATCGGCGCTTTGGTGTTTCGTTGCGCTTTCTTCTGGGGCGACGGTGCGTCTCGTATCATATGCATTCCCGTATTCGTGTCCATGTCCATTATTCACATTATCATCGTGGTCATGCTCATTATAACCATCAGGATCATTCCAAACGGGAACAAACCCGCGCAGATTAAACGGTAATCGCGAGTTGAACCCGAAATTCGGTCTGTAGTCTGGTTCTCGGTTGGGGTCTTCGTCACTGCTGTCATATTCGTAATCGTCGTTGTCGTTGTATGTATCGTTATCGTAATGGTGGTGGTATGCAGGATTCCGATCTGGATCGCTGTCGCGATCTCGGCGATATTGGCGTGGCATGGGTATATGTCTCTTTGTTTGTTATGCAGGAAGGTAAAAGAAAGAGAGGTGATTTGTAACTAGTCAAAACAAAAGGTCGATTGGCACTAAACATTAGTTCTAAACAAACACGGCGCTAATTTTGGTGAGACAGCAACATATGCCAAGACACAGGAATAAAACCCGATTGAGCAATTGTCTTTATTCACTAGGAGTACTCCGTAGGGAAGATTCTCCTGCTTCAAGATAGTCGACTCCATCTACTCTACTGTGATCTCCAGGGTCCAGGGTCCAGATCTCCAGTCCAGTCGTTACGGCAACGGGCGGTGAACCTCATAAGCGGATGCATTAACAGTATGGAGATAATTACTATCACTGTATCACATTCATCACTGCACCCAAAAACTCATGCCTCGCAAAAACCCACTGCTAACAGGACGGCCATCAAGGAGGGTATGTATCTCAACGCCAGAGAAAGGAACAGAAAAGGAAAAGAAAAAATAGAGAAATCAGCTTAGATACACGCCAAGGTAAAACTGATTATGTCGTTGTGAGTCGCTTCTCATCTGAGCGACTGCAAAAAAAAAAAAAAAAAGAAATGTAGAATGAGAAAAGGAAAAATTAACAAAATGATGTACGTGTTGAAACGATTTGGGAATCAAGAAATGAAAATCATCCAAGACCTGCCAGAAATCATACTGTTCTGATGTCCAGCAAGATATCAAAAGAAAATTTGCCCCGGGTATGTGTCGAAGAATGTATGTACTCCGTGATCCGCGAACTCGCCAATGAATGAAATGTCGACAGAAATGCAAATGGTTATTAAATCGGCATGCCTTGTATTTTTTTTTTTTTGGTCCGGTTTCTTTGTCCGGAAGGGAGCCTGGTCGACCTTCTCTACCAGTCCGAGTAGATGATGCGAACATCTATCCACTAATAATCTGCCGGGCACCCTCTTTGCCCAGGACACCCGGCTCTTGAGGCTTAGGGCTCCTATCGCGGCCCTTCTTCCGGCTGAAGAACGACAGCATGCCACTGTTGGCGTTCTTCCCCTTGCCCCCCGCTGCATCGTATCCCTCCGCCGGGAGGGTCGAGCTCTGGTCCGCCAATTGACTCCAGCTACCGGACTCTTCCAGCACCATTTGGACACCGCCGCCTTTACTCGTCTTGCGCGTGGCACCTTGTCCGCGAGCGGCTGGAGGAGGGAATGGACGGTGGAAAGCCTGGGCTTGGCCCTGAGTCGGAGCGGGGACGGAGGAAGGAGGGGTCGAAGCTTGCGGAACTCCGCTCAGGGCGGACTTCTGGGGCTCAATGGCGTCGCCAATTTGGGATGTGTTATCGGGGTGTGCGTGGGTATGAGATGGCGTGAGTTCGCTCCGGTTGGGTGGCGAGTTTCGGGCGGATTCAGGTTGAGACAGTTGTCTCGAATGGACCGAGGCGTTGCTTGCAGCGCCAGCACCAGGAGTAGCACCGTGGCCAGTAAGAGCCGGTGGAAGACAGTCTTCTGGATTTCTATTCCATGTTAGTAGACATACTCTAAACAGACAGAAGGCAACTTACTGTGCTGATGCAATTGCTTCGGCGGCATTGCTGTGACTGGTCAGCATATACAAATAAAACAGACAAAGGACAAATAACGCACCCTCTATATGTGACCATCGTGTAATCGAACGGCTCAAACATAGTCTCAATAAGACGATGTAATTCATCCTCCCGAATCTCCTTGGCCGTCGCATCCTCGCGCAACTCCGCGCGGGGCTTTTGCCGGCGCGCTCTAGCCTCCAGAGGTGCCTCCTCCAACAACAACTCTTCCAAATCGTACGTCGCGTCGAAATTGGTCTTTTCACTCGATGGCTTGAACACTGGCGGGTATTCTTTCCGTTCCAACATGTCGAAGTCATACTCGGCGAAGAAGGGATGTGAGGTGAAGCTTTCGAAGCTGATGGCGCCTATCCGCTTTGATCGATCCTTCTCTAAGAATGCCGCCATAGCTCGGAGACATGGTACTGATACTGCAGGGTTGGTGACGTAGTATTTCGGCGGGATCTTTCTGATCGACTCGCTAAGCGCCTCTTGAGTACGGCCCTCGAATGGTCGCTGCTGCTGTCAGTCCTTGTTCTCCAAATGATGAGGGAGCTGCGAACCTTGCTGTAGATGCATTCGTAAAAGCAAACTCCAAGAGACCACCAGTCGACTTCGGCATAGTATCCGCCACCCTCATACACTTCCGGAGCGAGATATGCCAGCGTGCCCGACTTGCTTGTCAAAGGTTTGCCAGGTCTGAAATCCGATGCGACGTTCTACACAGGTCAGCTGTGATCCCTTTTTCTATCAAGAGATGCAGTCACGTACGAAATCTGCCAAGTGAACATGCCCCTCCGAGTCTAACAGGACATTATCTGGTTTGACGTCGCGATGAATAATACCCTGGGAATGGATATATCTGAGCGCGCAGCCCAACTCTGCAATCCAGAACCGAATGGCATCCTCTGTGAAGCATTTCCTCGAAATATGGAACCGCAAGTCACCACCGTTCATCAAATCCACCACAATGTAGCTTCGAAGATCAGCATGCGAATCGGGAGGGGGAGGAATCTGGGACGCACATATATTCGATATCCTGAAAACTATATCGCAGGTTGCACAGGAATGGATGGTTGAGGTGTTCGAGCATTCGACGTTCACGAATAATATTCCGTACGCTTTCCGATTTGATCACTGGGGTTATTAGCATCAAAAACCGACGAAAAGCATCGAGAACGCACCCTCTTCTTTCCGAATGTATTTGAGAGCAAATGTCAAGCCGGTATCTTTCTTCTCGACGATGCGGACCTTTCCAAAAGCACCCTTTCCTACCACCCGCAGAAGACGGAATTGATTGAGGTTGACTACAGAGCAGATCCGTCAGCATTTCGATATAACCGGTCGCAAATCCCAGCAGGCAAACGCACTCTCATTGGTGTTAGCCACCTGTTTCCCTTGCGAATTGCCCATTGGCGCAGAGGTGAAAAAGATCCGAGTGGGAAGAAATCAGCTGCAGGTGCTCCGACAGCATCCCACTTTGTACGACCCTGAGTTGTCCACGGAGATTCCCGTCGCGATTCGGGAGACGACGATGTAGGGAGAACGGTAGAGTAGAAAGAAAGGCGAGAGAACTAATGGAGGCGAAATCGGTCAACAAAGGACGAAAGATGTCATGGAGAGCGAAGGAGAGAAATAGGATGGGCCCGTCCAGCAAGACCCCCGAACGTCGAAAGAATGAAAGAACGATGGCAGAACTTCTTTGCTCCGTTTGAAGTTAGCTGGGCAAGTCTAGTGTGTTTTATTATAATAATAAAGAGAGGGGCTGAAGGAACAATGCAGTTTCTTTCTTGTTTCTTTTTCTGCCTGTTTCTTGGAGTCGCGGCGGGATGCAGATAATGAACTTACCACGCCAAGAAGGGCGAGAATTGAGAAGCGATTTAAATCGTTAGTTGAGAAATGAAACAAAAGAGACAGATGAAAGTGTAGAATAAGGATAGAGAAGAGAGTGAGAAGGACAGGATAGCCAAAGAGAAGAGAGAGAGAGAGAGAGTAGACAACCCCCTAAACCAGAACGGTTGGCGGACGGAGCAGCAACACGGGCCACGAGTTAAAGCAGCTTTTCCTCGGTGACAGAATATAGCCCAGCGGTGCTAAAAGCAACAAAAGTTATCCAGTTATCCAGTACTCCGTATTCAAAAGCAAGTAAAGTAAGTAAACCACGGTTAAGGAGACTAATGACGAGATCGGGGGATTTCCGCTGAGCCTGAAGAGCAGTTCAGTTAGTGGTGATACAATAATAATAGGGAGACAGCGGAGCCACGAAAAGGAGATGTGGAACTATCAATTCTCCAGTACTGCATAGGACCTCGTATAACTCCTCGGAGGTATTGGACGATATTCTGCTCTAAATTTTGACTGCACATAGTTAATAACGCCTTCTGTTATATGCAGGCATGTTTGCGTATCATTGTATCTGTCACTCTGATCCATCCTTCCTCATGGCCGCCATGTGCATCTTCCCCTACAACCATGTCCCCATACCATACAGAGTAGCCATTGAATACAACTGAATAAGTCCACTAAGCTTCCTCCAGATTAACTACCGGAGGACTCCATCCGCAGAGCCAATATCCCGGATCAGCTACCGAATTCAGCATCCCTTATCCACAAACCCCCCCCGACTCCTCTGCATACTCTACAAGTAGTGCTGCTCATACAAACGCATATTCCTTCTAGAACGTCTCCATGCATGCAACATGGCGCAAATATGATCTATATCCTCTCCTGCCTTCCACGCTGTCCTCCTACATAGCACTAGTCTGCATCTTCAGCCGATCTTAATCCTACTCTCTGATCCATCACTTGGCCGTTCCATCGCGAATCCGATCTTCGTCCATAGTGCAAACCCAATTGGCTTTCCCCCCGACTTACTTACTGGCTAGGGTGCTACGGAAATACACTGACTCAGTGCGCCAGATTCTTGGGTTGTCAAATTCGTAGTAGTTCAGATAATCGATTCGTTAAACTCGTCCTGAAAATAAACCCGACCAACCATATGTATATCCTTGATCACATTCCAAACGCCAGAGATTCATCAATACAGAGTACACAAAATCACCAATAACTACCACCGCCGTCCATACACCGAGTTTTCCTCACGAGCAGGCACCCGCTTCTTCTGCGGACGCTCACGGTCCCGCGTGCTACTCGACCGCATACCACCGGTCTCTTCCGTCGGCTGCATGAGCACCCCCGGCTGTTTCAGGTCCAGGTCCCCCTGTCTCCCTGCATACCGCGACTCTGCATCCCGACCAAACAGCGCCATCATATCCGTCATCGTCAGCTTGGCTGCTGCGGTCTTGCCTTCAATGGTGAGGTTGGCGAGCTCGCGTTTGCGGTCTTGCAGGTCTAGAATCCGTTCTTCGACCGTGTCTTTGATGATCATCTTGTAGATTTTCACGTCGAGCGTTTGGTTCAGGCGGTGCACTCGATCGATTGCTTGTTCTTCCACGAACTGGACAAATATTAGCATGATATACTTATGACAAACAAGTCGCTGTGACTTACCGGGTTCCAGAACGGCTCCAGAATCACAACCCGACTGGCCGCCGTCAGGTTCAATCCCAACGCACCAGCCCGCAAACTGCATAGCAAGACTCGCGTTCCACTGTTGTTGCGCAGCTTGTTCAGACTCGCCTCACGATGGTCGTTCCTCATGCTACCGTCATATCGTGCATATCCGATGCCCGCTCGGTTTAGGAATGGCTCAATCTTGTCCAGCATCGACGTGAAACACGAGAACACGATGAACTTGAAATCTGGCGCTTCGCGCGATAGAATCTTCATGAGATGCCGAATCTTAGTTGACGGGAGGATTCTCTTGTCGTCATCCTCATCATCGCCCGCGCTAAGATAAATATCATCCTCGGACTCTGACTCGGAACTCTGGACCTGGGGAGTGACAGATCTCATGCGATTCTTGGTAGGTGATTCCGGTCCTTCGTCATCGCTGTCAGAATCCTCTGAATCGAGCCATTCGCCGCCTCCCTCTGCATCTTCATCATCACTACCACCAGCCTTTCCGAAGTTCTTGACCCCGCGTTGGGCCTTAGGGACTACCCAATCGCCGTCTTCCTCGTCCTCATCATCGCTATCCACGACAATCTTTCTGTTCCGACGGGCACGAGCAGCTTGGCGACTGGTAGAAGGCGAGTCCGTAAAATCCCCCACGTCTACCTTCTTGGACCTTTTCTTCTTATGGCTCATCTCTTTATCACCAAGCGTAGCTTTCAAATCGTTCTCACACTCGCCGCACCGGCTGATGCCACTGCTGGCTTCTTCCTTGCTCAATTCCGTTTGGCAAACGTCGCACTTCTTCGTGACAACACTGAGCGCACCAAAGAGATCAGCCACACTGTCCAGATCGTCATTCTTCCCTTGCGACGATTTCTTCTCAGAAGGACCAGTCTGCAGCAAGATATCCTTGTCCTTGGCAAGATCGCTCTTGACCAAGTCAGGATGGTTGCACGACTGACGAAGACGCAGCAGCAAAACCAAGGCGCCAGCGTAGTCGAGCTTAGTGTCGCCCATCATTTTCTCAAGGCTGTTCTCGGTGCGTTGTTCGAGACGTTTGTAAAAGTTCATCTCGCCCGGCATAAACTCCGTCGCCACCTTGATGACTTCTCGCTTGGTGATCTGGAAGCCAGAGGGCTTTTGCTTCTTCTCACTGCCATCCTCGTCGGGCTTGAGGTTATCGTTGAGCTTGAGGACGTCCTTGGTACGTCGCTTCATGAACGCTTTCAGGAAGATCTGCAAGCGTTCGATCGCAAGCTGTCCGCGGCCGTTGGCAATTGGCTTTCCAATCTGCTCCTTCCAGGCTGCTAGGTCATTGTAAGGCTTGATGCGGAGGAACTTGATCAAACTCTGCAGTTCGTCGAGGTTGTTCTGCATCGGCGTTCCACTGAGACACCAGCGGTACTCTGCATCCAGCGCGCATGCGGCTTGGGTTGCCTTGGCGTTTCGGTTCTTGATGGTGTGGGCTTCGTCGAGGATGATACGATACCAGTAGACGGAGAAGATGCCCGATTTCCCGCCCTTGCCATGCTCGGAAGTCAGGGTGCCGTAGGTGGTGATGACCACGTCGTAGTCTTCCAAGTTATCGGTTGCCTTGGCTCGGGTATTGCCGTGGTAGACGCAAACGCGAAGCTTGTGAGTATTCTCGACCTTAGCTGCGATTTCGCCCTCCCATTGCTTGATGAGTGCCAACGGGGCGACAACAAGCGTCGACTTGCTCAGGCCAGGGGGCAGTTTTCTGGGCTTCTCTTCCTCGTCTGATTCTTCGTCGGAATCATGATTCTTTCGGACCTTTCCACTGTCAGGTTTGGTATTGGTGAGCAACAAGGCAATGGTTTGAACTGTCTTTCCGAGACCCATGTCATCTGCGAGGATGCCACCCTTGGGGGCCGTTCCTTTGCCTCTGCCGAGTTCTTTATCGCGCATCCAGCTCACACCCTCTCGCTGGTGAGGTAGAAGCTTGACGTTCAAGCCGTCGACAGTTCCATCATCCTCTTCTTCTTCTTCTTCTTCTTCTTCTTCTTCTTCTTCTTCTTCTTCCTCCTCTTCATCGGAGACTACCTCTTTGGCATCATCTTCCGTATCCGTAGCGCCTTTGTCGGCCTCCGGTTCAGATTCATTATCGCTTGCCTCCTGAGTGTCACTATTGATCGCTGGAGATTTGACGGCCTTGGCCTTTTTCTCGTCTTCGTCGTCATCTGTACACTTAGGCTCCTTGACAGTGATACCCTCCAGCTGAGCAGCCAAATCATCAAGCTCAGAAGCACCCTGAGAAGTATCCTGAGAAGCATCGTGAGAGTCTTCATGCTTCTTCTTATTCCCCTTCTGCTTCTGCTTCTGCTTCCTCTTCTTATTCTTATTCTTCTTCTTGTTCTTCTTGGCTTGTTGCTTTTCATCTTCGTCATCGAAAGCACCCTGTAACAGAGCCTGGATATTCTCGTTCGCTTTCGCCGTATCCACGTAGTCGTCTACTCCATACGAACCGAACCCAACGTTATTCCGCGACCCCGCGCTGGGCGTGAAACCACCCTCACCTGTCAAATCGACGAAGTTCTTAAGATTCTTCGACGCATTGTTCATTTTCACCGCCGACGGCTTCGACGTGAAAAACGTCTTCGGAGCCCGCGGGGTACCGAAGGTGACATTTTCGGGACGCTTTATTTCAAAAGCACCACTGTCAACGGGACGAGAGAACCGATTGTTATTATAAGCCGAAGGTCTAACAGGTTTGAACGGGTCGAAAGACTCGTTGCGCCTTGGAGTCGCAGCCACGCCAGCACCAGGCGTCATAGGCGGACGATACCCCTGACTCGATGCGGGGTATTGTGGTTGTGGCCGCGGTTGCGGTTGCGGGCCTCGATGATGTTCCGGTCTCGCCTGGTTTGGTTTCGGGATGTTGAAGGGGTTGCTGGGGTGGGCTGGGCGTTGGTGGTGAACAGGGCGGAGAGGCGAGGGTTTTCCGAATTCTGGGTGTTGCGATAGGCCCTGGGGCTGCTCGTTTGCCTTTCGAGGCGTCAGGGGCAACTGAGGTGCATCGCTTTCTTTCGCCATGGTGGCTGAAGGTGTGTTGTCGTGTAGATTTGGGTGATAGCTTGGGTTAAGGTACTTTGTATCGATCAAGGGAAAAGGTGCATGTGCGGGGTTTCAATCCCTTCAGAGATTCTGCAGGAACTCTGTAAATCGAAGAATGGGTTCGTAAATCGAGTTAGTCTCGTGTGTCTTTGCTGTTGTTGAATCTATCGTATCTTTATCGTCGAACTAGGAGGGGCAAATCATCAGCATGCCAAATCCGACTCTTCGTCTCCCATCAAGGGATAGTCATTTCAGGCCTGTACGTACCTCTGAATGTGAAATGAGAAAACCTACCTCTCAGCCATATTTAACTAAGCGATTATGGCAAAAGTGTCGAACTGTAGAATGTCGTGTCGTGTCGTGTCCGTCGTGTTGCTGGAAAAGTCCGGATCTGGTCGAGTCTTTCGCTTTGTTTGGGCGGGGGAGCTTTGCCCTGGCAACCGTGTCTGCCTGAGGCTGAAAGGTTGCATTGCCAGATTATTCTATACGAGTACTCTAGAGATACAAAGAACAAACCCAAAACCAATTCTTCTGTATAGTTCTGAAAGATCGTATCACAATCCCAATAGGCTATTACCCTAAATTACCCTAGATCCACTTTAATGCCCTGATCACTGCGCCAATTCAACGCTATCCTCAAACCCCAAAATCTCTGGAACAATAACGCCCGCATCGCCCTGAAAAAGCCAATCACCCTTCTTCAGCCCCGACCTCCCAACATCATTACTATCCATATTAACAACCGCAACCCGGGCGCCCTTCGCCCGAGCCTCATCTACATACCCCGCCGCCGGATAAACCTTCGAACTAGTCCCGATAACCAGAATAAGATCGACAGGCCCCGCCTTCAGAAATCTATCCACCTCAGCGAGAGTTTGCGTCGGCAAAGGTTCGCCGAACCATACCACACCGGGGCGGAGGAGGCCTTTTTTGCACCTCGGGCAGTGCGGGAGTACTTCGATTGGTAATGCGGGGAGTGGGACTTGTTCATCGGAGATGTCGAGCTCGCCGTCAGAGTCTTCGAGGCCTAGGGCGTTTTGTAATGCCTGGGCTGCTTGTACGCCGGTTTTGTCTTCTGTGGAGGGGATGGGTTCTTGTCTATCTTTGGGGATTGCGAGGGCAGGGACGATGGGGTCTGTGAAGTCGTCATCGGAGACGTAGTTGCAGTAGAAGGAGGTGCATTTTATCGTAAAGAGGGAGCCATGGAGGAGGTGTAGCTGTTCCGGTGGGTGGTTCGCTCGTTGCGACAATCCTGGTAAATCACCCATTAGCAATAGTTAATCGCCAGGAAATCTCTCCAAACACACCATCAACATTCTGCGACAAAGTAATGAAGTCCTTATTCTTCCTCGCCAGATCAGCCAGTGCGTAATGTGCGCGGTTCGGCTTCGCCTTGAGAGCCATATGCCTCCTAAACCCATAAAACTGCCACACCAAGTCGGGATTAGCTTCGAAAGCTTCCGGTGTCGCCAAATCCGTCGCATCATAGGATCGCCACAGTCCTCCTGCGCCTCGGAAGGTGGGAAGGCCAGACGAGGCTGAGATTCCTGCACCCAGGAGGGCCATGACTCGCTTGCATCCTTTCAGGTATGTTGTGAAGGACTGGATGTCGGCTGCTGGGATTGCTGAAGAAGCCATGGCGGGCAAACTTCTGTTCTATACCGTCAATGGCTGGGGATATGTGTAAAGATTGGAAGGTTTATGATTCCAATGAGTTGGAGAAGAGTCAGCGCGATGACTCCAACTCCGCTTTCGATATTTATCCGTCAATTGGTGACGTTATACCAAACAACACACTGCGAGTTCTTTGTTCTCACACGATTCCTTTCTAAGACGCATATCTCGTATTCAAACAATAAGCTGACCGTACTACCCCGCTCTTGGCCAATTGGGTTGTACCGCGTTGGCAGCCGAATGGTGAACGATCCGTATCAGTGTCTCCGGGAAGATGTACGGATTTCTAGAATTCATGATATGTCTTTATTTTGTACATTCATATACGTAGGGTATCTGCTAAGTATTCTACATGCGGTCTATACTCGCAGGGCTTCAATGTCATCGACCTAAATCACGTCAGTAAGTACAGCCTACGACCATGGACAAGCAAACATACCTCTTTAACTGCTTCTGGAGTCAAGACAATGGGATGGTCATCACCAACACACACGCTGTCTTCGATTCTGATGCCAATGCCTCGGAACTTTGCCGGCCATCTATCGCTATCCGGAACGTAGATACCGCTGTGGTAGACGTGAGTATAAGGCCTATGGCCGGGCGGGGAAGGGTAAGCTTACGGTTCAACAGTGATGCACTGGCCTGCTTTGAGGGCATAGCTCCTCGAATATCCAGGGCAGTCGTGGACATCCAATCCAATATAATGTCCAACGTGGTGTGGGAACAAAATGTTCATAGCCTGATGGATTTCAATGGTTAGTATTATCACGAAACGCCTAGGTAACAAGAGATCAAAACCTACGTTTCCAGACACATCAAATCCAAGCTGCTGAAGTTGGTCTTTCAGACCGTTTTCAGCGATAGTGTGCAGTCTATCCAGAGAGACCATTGCGCTCTCCCGGCAAAGAGCAAGACAGCTGCGGTGCACATTAAGCACCGCAGTATACAGATCACGCTGAGGCCCAGAGAATTTGCCATTGACTGGCCATGTCCTCGTAATGTCGCAGATATATGTCCCCCATTCCTATCTTTCGTTAGTACGATCAATTGTTTCTCTTTTTTCTCAATAAGGATTACGCACTCCGCCTCCGTCCGTGAGGACCAAATCTCCGTCGCTGGTAACAATGTCAGTTTGGATCATTTGCTGGTAGCCAAGGAGTCATACTTCAGGATATCATCATTTCTGGTATAATGGATGCTAAGTGCATTCTGCTACTGTTAGTATTCCATCCGCGCACGAACAAGAATGGACCGCTTACAGGTCCGCCAGCGACAACGGGAACAAATGCGCTAGTGTCGCAGCCATTGGCCTTGAGCTTGTATTCCAGGAAGGAAGCCAAATCTTTCTCCATATTGAATTCGTGGCTCATAGACTCCGTAAAGGCTCTTCCAGCGGCCTGACCAAGTCGACGCATATGGACAACCTCATCCTCGCTCTTGAAGACCTTCATGTCATTGAGAAGTGGCCGCAATGGTCTGACCTTGCTATAGTCGACGCATTTCTTGAGCTTCTCGGACGTCGTAGTGGGGCCATAAAGGTACTTGTGCAGACTGGACCTCCCGGGGTCAAAGGCGGGAATATCCGTGTAAATTGCAGAGGCTCCGGACACGATGTTTGGTAAAATGTCCCCAATGCGATCGATGTCACCCGACTGCGAAGCACCAGTCAGCTACAGTCGTTTTGGTCTTGGGGAACAGCCGTATCTCACTTCATCCGCGTTGAATACATCTATAGCAGCCCGCGTGCCGGACCGAGCTCCATCCCACAGTTCAGCTTTGGGATCCTTTTCCCGAACGTAGAGGTGGAAAATGTGATTGTCGCCAGACCCATCATTCGCTGCAACCGTATAAGTTCTCGTATTCAAACATTCGATTCGTTCTTCGCGAGTGCTTACCGATAATGGCCAAGGCGTTGGGTTCGTTAAAACCTATTCGGAGCAATGGATCAGTATGCTGTCTGCCCTGCTTCTCGATATCATTGACATACCCGTGAGATAGAAGAAATTGGAATCTTGACGGTACTCATTGAAAATACCCGCTGCGCGATATTTGACCTCCGAAGCCGCTAGCACAGCAATCGCATTCTGTGGGAGCTTGTTCGCGAGTTTGGAGCGACGTTGGGCGTACTCAAGTGCTGTGATTCCGGGAGTCACTGGCCCAATGTCAATAACCAAAGCATGTCCATTGCCAGATAGAAGCTATACACACATTCTCCCGGACTCAGTATATGGGGATGCGTCTCGTGCAATGGTTGTCCGAATTTAAGGTCTGCCGCGGAAATCGAGGAAGCGTATGTCCGCCGAGAGGCCAATCGACTGATTCCAGGGCGCTGCACCAGAGGACGACATGTTCTCAAGGTACTAATAAAAGGATGAGGGGAGTAGCGGAGCCATTGGCGAAGCAAATATTTGCATGGCGACATGCTCGTGGGGGGTCGCACACTCGGTGATTTTGTCTTGGTCAATCCAGATGCGCTCCAACATTAACGCCGGACCCGAATCGGCGGAAAGCTCCGGTGGGCCCCGCAGTCGACCAATCATGGTTGATCCAATAAGACTTCCTTTTTGGGCGACGGCATTGGAGGGCTATAATTTACATACAAGGCTACCTATATGTATCGACTAAGCATATTCATATATTGTTGCAGCTAAATTGCATTCTCTCAATATGGAATATCAATAAATAGAAATCTCCAATAAGGCCAGAGTCAAGTTCTGCGCCACTCCACGTATCTCTCTGATCCTTGATGTCCGGATTGATTAGCCAAATCAAATTCTCGCTGTGTTGGACTACTTCCCAAACACAATGGCCATTTCGCTACGACTGTATGCTTTTCCTTGATTGCCAAGTGTAAGCCATACGCAAACTCTTCCAACTTAGCATTCGCCAGAAACCTGTCAAATAGGGTATCGTTGTCTGTGAACAAAAGTGCTCGCATCAACATCACAAAGTCTGCATCCGCTTGTTTCATACTTCCCGGACTGGCTGGCATGAACTACTTTGCCGCCCTCATGGTGTCTGCATAGCAGGCCATCGCATCAAAAATGGTCGTCATCTCAACTGTAGCATTCAGAAAGAGAGTCAATAATGTGGCATGAGAGTTTTGGTCATGGTCCTTTATAATAAAGGAAAATTGTGCAAACATTTTCTTAGGACCCGGATATGTTCAATCGGCGATGTTAGAAACCGATTGATTTCTCAGATAACAGCGGCATTTGAAATCGGGAAATCTCACCTCAATCCGGTCACGATCATAAACTTCGTTCCTATATGGACGAAAGTTTCCGCCAGCTAAGTCTTCGATGTCCATCTGGAACAGATGAATACTCAAATTGAGCATTGCTATCTTCTGACAGAACTTGAAGAGTGTGCTTTTGAAATGAAAATGCAGTTGACCGTAGATGTCATGCTTTGCACTATAGGTCCCCATCATAAACTCGGTCGAGCTCTATCTGTCAAGAGGATCAGAGGATCCTGGCATGGCCATGCATAATCATCAAACAGAGTCCTTGGCCACGTTAGAGATCATCAACAAAGGGAAGCGATACTGTCCTAACACTTACAAATGTCGAACAGCCTATTGTCGATCTACCGCTAACCTTTATTCAACACCATCATCTCTATTTGACGGTCTTCTGTCGTAAAGAAATCCTATATAACACCACCATAGCATATGACAGCCAGAAAAAACCAAACTACGCGCAAATTCCATTGTGATGATATACTATTGTTGGATGAATTTTGGTAAGAGACTATCCAACTCCAATTTAGCTACTTCTAGTCTATCCTATAGTCAACCATCTCTTGTCAAACTATCTGGTCCATCAAGGCGTTGCAACAGTACAGTAAGCTTGTAGTTCACATAATCAAGCAATTGGCATAGAAATGATTCTGAATTGCGTTGGACGGCAGCTCCTGGCCACAGAACTGCGTGTAGCCGCACAGCCGTACTGCCTGTGCCGCCGTCTTCGCTGAAGGTAATTTGGATGGAAAATTCCGAGTCATAGCTCCAGGTGTAGCTGGCCAGGATTGATAGCAGAGTCTCGTAGGTCACTGTGTTAGGATCACTCATGGCGCTAGAGAAGTGGCCAATATTTGCGGAGTTCTGGGTAAATGAGGTTGAGTAGATTATCAAGGCATCTGCGGACTTGCCCGATCCGGCTAGTGCGCAGCTCTCTTAGGGTACGAATATGTCATAACTAGTACTACATATTGCCTGCACCCTTGGATAGCTATTCTATCCATCTACATACGTATTGAACCGCCAGCTACTTCTGTTTGTTATCATGACAAAATATCGGGTGGCTGCAGCCGAAAGCAGGGATTTGGAACGATCGTCTACGTAGATCAGAAGACCAGAAAGCGATTGGAGATATATAAATCCCTAGCAAAACCTCCTCCGCCTCCTCTATTTCGGTTCTTCACCTCGAATGGAATAAAATCAGCAGCTGCAAATCCACTCAATATATTGGCCTTATAGAATGCACGAGCATGAATTTTGGTGTAGATAGGAAATTCATTGTATCAATGGCATGAATACCATTTTGTGCCAACTCCCTGATTTTCTGGCCAAAGTTATTATCTAACTATATACAGGAAGGATTCGATAGAGAAAGAAAGAAGAAGACCTGCCAATATAGGAAAGTAGCATATAAACGGCCCGCTCAAAAGTAGCTATTTTGAATCTTGGTGTGAGATCCTGCGGAATATACGACGGAGCTGCCTGGCCAGCACCTGAGGCTAATATAAATAAACGAAGCAAACATATGGAATTCCCTCTACCGTGAAGACTTTAATTCGGCGCGGTGGGTTGGCAGAATAGGCAACGAATAGTATCCTCTTTAATATGGTATCCTAGGGGAAACTGCCTTGGTCTACCCTTACAGCCTTGTAGCCTCTGTCGTCCACCTTTCAGGTTTGAGGTTATAGGCATTCTTGCCCACGTTCTTGGTTCCAACCAAAAAGACATGTGTGGTCCTGCTCTCCTTCCTCAGAGTTACACCCGAATTTTAATATGATACAGACTTGGTCACCTACTAACCATGCCTCACTAAATGTGACCCAATTCAAGTACAAGTATGGCAGGACAGAGTCTACAGGTGTACTAATGCAGCTATTAGATACAACTCCATAGTCTTCAATCTTTTTCTACGAACGAGTTCAGCAATGTTATTGGCCCTCATGATCTTGATTCTCGTACAGATTCGGAAAACCGCTGTTGAACGAATTCCCTCATAACACCATATTGAAAAAGGAAATCTCTCCTACAGTTTATACTGATCTATTGCGAAAGTATACATCTGTCGCCTTACATCCTACCCGAAAACCGTGGAAGTCCCCCGAGTAAGCCTACCATGCGCCATCCAGGTAAGCCATTGGCAACGCCTCCCTTGCGATGATGCAATACTGAGCAGGCACAGATCTTAGCTAGTTCAACATTTTCATAACGGAGGATTGTGAGATATCATGTATCATTGACTGGCAACATTCTTCCATCCTTCCGCTGCTGCTCACTGCTGGTAACCCACCTCTATTCGAAAATTCTGATTCCGAGCCACCAAAGGACCTTAATAAACCATCACTTCCAGAGGATTATGAGTCCTTAGGGCCGGAAGAGAAGTCTCACGCCGATGAACTCCACCGCCGGAGGATACTATTCTGGCCATACATGGTTTTTCAACGGCAAAGACAACGACGCACATCTTGCCACACTCCGGTATCCGCTCTTGGCCCTCCGTCAACATGCAGTAGACAGAGCTGGCCGGCAACAGAACGGCAACATCATCACGTTGAAGGGAGAACTTCTCAGACTTGTGGATCATTTGAATCAGCTTGTGGACGGGGACACGGGGCAGAGTATTCAGTGTCCAGTCCGACTTATACAAAGAACGCGGAGGAGTTCTATCAGGTTGAGGAGAATGGGAATGGGAGTAAGGCAACGATTCTACTTGAGCATTGGCGGTCTGTCTTGTGCGACCCGGGCAAGATGGATGGGTCAGCAACAAATCTTATGAGGGCGTCATGGAGGTGAACCGGCAGCTCAAGAAAGAGTGGATAGCTGAAGCGTAATATGAAGAGGATCTTGTTCGCGTTGATCGATTTTGGCCGTTTCAAGACCACGAGGAGCTTGATTAGTGCTTGGCCAGTCCATCCATCCTGGTGAAGGTTGGTCTCAAGTCGATGATGTCAACAGGCCCGTGCTTCCTTGTTAAGAGCAGACGGTAAGAGGTCAATCAGAGTAAATCTGCTAAGCACACGGACGCAGTATCCAAATTAGGTTCGTTCCGGGACATCATCAGTAGTGCAGTACTCTGTCAATGCAAAGAACTGTTGTCGTAGTAAGGACTTTAACATTGCGTATGCCTGTTAAGGTGTCAATGCGGCGGTCACCGTACAAGTAAGTATACGGCGACGCGTGGTTCAATACTGTAACATTGTAAGAACAGCCAATTCAATTCACACATATAAATTAGACAAAAACGACAATAAAGTGAGATATAATAAAGCATTAATACATAATAGGCGCGTCCCCGGCCATTGAAAAGAATGCTCTCATGCTTCGCGGTGTGTGTATGTAAGAGTGTTGTGTGTGTATTCCTCCGTCGTCCGGACGGCCCCAAAACAAACCCGCTCCGGGCTCCACACTGCGTTCTTACACGCTTTAGTCTTTTCTCTCTTTGACCTCGACTGTTTCTCTTCCCAAGTTACCCTTAAGAGCAAAGCAGACTGAGAGACTGTCTGTTTACCACGACACGCTCGAATTTGGCTGGGAGAGAAGGATACAACCGGCTCTCTCCTGTCTCTCCCTTTTCCGCGGCCTTATTTTCTTACTCCTCTTCTTATCCCACAACGTGTATCATGGCCCTCTAATTCTCTAGCAAGCCTGTCTCTTGTCTGCTAGACGTGTAGCACGTCGCGTGCTCAGCTCAGACCAACCGTTTATAACGCTACTCTCGTTACGAATCTCAGTCCCTCCTGAGCATCGCGTATCGTTACCCTCCCATGGCAGCAATATCTATACCTCCTTCACCGCAGACGACCCTCAACATGTCCACACGCCGACCTCCTCTCGCAAACGTCCCCAATGCCACCAATTCCCCACTCCGTATGGGTGGTACGGTTCCTGCTAAACGGTCGAGGACCGCCAGCACACAACTCGAGATTCCTTACGGACAACCACCCCCAAAGAAGCAAGTGATTGATGGTGTGGAGCAGGATGTACGGTCTCCATCGCGGGCGAGGTCCACGGCTCATCAACAACCGGGAGACTCGAGGATTTTTTCGCGTCGGTCGAATAATGCCCAACCAAGCGCGTTCGAGCGGAAGTTGTATGCTGCACGAGAAAAAGATCGACAGACGGCTACGAAGCCAGTCAGGAATGAGAAGCCATCCGCGGAGACTCTTGATACAATCCGTCAGTGGCAGAGACATTACCGGAAAGCCTTCCCGACCTTTGTTTTCTACTTCGACAGCATCCCTGAAGATGTTCGGGGACGATGCTCGAGGCAGGTCAATGCATTGGGAGCGGTAAGTTGAGAATATGTCATGCTATTTGGGTTGGAGATGTGGGATAAATACTAATGGCCACAGCGCGAAGAGAAATTCTTCTCGCGTCTAGTAACCCACGTCGTAACCTCTCGTCCAATCCCTCCGGAACACGCAGTCAATCCCCCAGAAACTAGCAGAGCCTCCGTGGACCACACTTCTTGTGGTGATGGCTCTTTGCAAACGGTAAATCCATCCCTCCTCGAGAGAATTCCTGAGATGCATGTTCATACCTCCCTTAAGAATGATGCGCGACGCGAGCAGATGAACATGGATGTTCTGCACAGAGCTCGCCAGATGGGAATGAAAATATGGGCTCTCGAAAAACTGCAGCGTATGATTGCCACTATCAACGATCCGGATATTAGTGGCCATGATCCTTCGAACCGTAACAACGGCCCTGGTGGGGGTCACACCCGAGGACGAGAAAATGATCTCTCGCAAGTCCTCCGGAATGAACTTGTTAACGGGCCTTCAGATCGGGATCATCTATCCTCGTTAAAGGAGCTTGTGATGTTCAAAGGTCCTTTTATCTACGTTCATGATATGAACGAAAAGACGCGTCCGGTAATGGTTCGGGAATACCCCAAGGCAGCACGGCGGCAGGATGGTATCTGGCCACAATTCCGAAGCGCACCACTAGGAAAGTGTCCCTTTATTGATGAGCCTCCGACAAAGAAGGAGATGGATCGGCAACGGATACGTCAACAGGCAAAGGAAAAGAAGGTGGCTCCCAAGCCAGCTCCTGTTCAGGGAAACAGAGACCAGGAGTTTGCTGTCCGGGAAGACACTGTTTCACAAGAACCTGCTGATGGTGTCACTAGCAATGAACACAAGCCTAGGAACGAGCAAGAAGCTGCTCCTCCACACCAACCAGAAATGCGGGATATGGTGCCACCAAGGCCAGGTTCACCTCCGAGAAAGAGCTCAGAAAGTTTTAATCCCCCGCAAATGCCGCGCAACGGACCGTTTTTCCTTGGCCGTGAACCTGCGGCCTCTGGCATGCAGCCATCGAATATTACTTCCGCTATCCGGTCCCAAATGGTGTCTTCTACTGCTGCTGCGCCTGGGGCGAAGGCCGGGCTGAGCAAGGAAGTCCACGAGCTGAAGAGAAAAGTACTCGAGAAGGGCAACGGACTTTCTGGTGCAGTTTCTCACGGTGCTGCGGATCCCGCATCATGGAAGATCAACCAGAGCCAGCGACCAGGGAAAGCAAACCCGCAAGAAAAGCCCGACACGACCCAGTCTGAAGCGGTAAAGAAACAATCTCAGGATCGAAAGGATAGTATCCAAAAGAAGGAGAGGCCAAGGGATCCGAAGCCAGGGTACTGTGAAAACTGCAGAGACAAGTTTGATGACTTTGAGAAGGTAAGCCTTGCAGTGGACAGCATATCAGGACTTGTTATTGACTCTCTTTAGCACACTCAAACGCGGAAACACCGCAGATTTGCGCTGACCACGTCCAACTGGGTTGAACTTGATGACTTGTTGTTCGAGTTAGACAGGCCGCTAAAGGAAGAATATATGCACGAGCACATTTAAGCTCGCACCTTTTATCCACGAATATCTTACGAACTACCCATAGCGATATCCCGTTCCGTTTGACAGCCGTGTCCCCTCAATCCCGATGATGGCATTTTGGCGCAACTCCGACGGGACGACATCGTGCATTCTCAGTGGCATGCATCAGGGCCCTCCATCATTATTTGGACCGGCATATCTCGAGACGTGGACCAGGTTTAATCCTCCCGTCATGCTTCATTTCTTTATTCGACAGCATTTTTGTTGATTCATATTTGATATTCACCTTTGCATCTTACGAAGCCGGTGTCTTCAGAATATCATTTGTCTTGTTTTGTTTCTTCAACCGTTGAGCCGCAATGGGGTGGCTGCTGGCTTGACGGTCATGTTACATTATCCAATGCATTGTTTTCAATTGGCATACATACCCGGAAGGACCTGGGGAGGAGCTTTTTCTTTTCTTTTTTCTCTTTTTTTGGTCAGACATACAGGGATGGGTCTAGCCCTGTGATTCCTTTTCACATTCTTTTCCCTTTTTTTCCTTTATATATTTTCTTTACACGGATGGTGGCTATGGTGGGGTTGCATTGTCGAGGTGGCTAGTTGTATGGTTTAAAACAAGGGCTTCGATTAGCATAGGTTAGTCAATACAAGTGTACGCAGTAACAGAGTTCTATTCTAGAAGACAGCATGTATTAAACAGATTCAACCCCCAACTTACCTACATCCTCTCAACAGACTGCAGTCTCAACAGCAACAGTCTGCTCCAAGTCCCGCACAACCACCCTCCCAAGCGCCGGGTGACCTCTAAAAGCCTCAACACTGAAGGGATTTTACGGCGTCATCCGGACCATAGCAGCATCACCAAGCTTCACATCCTCCCTGCCGTGGTGTACACGGCCCGTCCGCCTGTCCAGCACGTGCAGGATGTCGAATCTGCACGGCACATGCCCGGTGCCGCAGTGCACGCTGGGCGTATACCCGGATTTGATCCAGCCAGGGTGATTGGTGATGATGACCTGCGCGGTGAAAGAGGAGCAGTTGCTTGCGGGGTCGTCAGAGTCGCTGACGACCTTGCCGCGGCGGATGTTGAAGGCGTCGCCGTCGGTGCACTCGTCCATGTCGTCGTGATGTTGTTTGATGGACTGCACTTGCGCGGGGATGTTGCTCGGGGCCAGGGTCGCGTACATACCCAGCCAGCAGCTGCCCTCTACAACGGGGATATTGTAGACATTCTTAATAGGCAGTCGGAAGGAACCAGAGGTTTTCTTGCCCGGGATTCGCACATAATTCATATCGTCGACAATCTCATTGTACCCGCGTTCCCTCCAGCCACAGGTATTCATCTTGGTGACGCCACGATTATTCTCTTAATGCCAAGTGCGAAAGCCAGCAACGCTTGCTCGCGCATTTGACCATGGTTTGTCCGCATACCGGTCTCGAACTCGCCCTCCGCGGCAGAAATGACAAGAAGAGCGCAGTCCGCCGCTACAGCGCCAGCGATCATGTTTTTCGTGTACGCGCGGCGACCAGGGCAATCTGTAGGGCATTAGCAAAAGCCGTTTGGCCAACCTGGGGAACTGGATACATACCAATGAGAGTGACCACATTCTCATCAGTCTCGAACTTCTCGAGAGAAACATCGGTTGTATCACCACTGTCGCGCTCAGTTTCGAGGTTATCGAGAATCCAAGCGTATTTGGAAGATTCCCATCCTGCGTTGGCAGCTTAAGCCATCTTGCAAATGCCCTAAATGGCTAGGGCGGTACGGGCATACATTTTCAAGATCGTCCATTGTATCGCTGTCGACGGCACCGAATTGGAACATCATGTGGCCTGTTCCAGATCTATTAGAGTATAGCAGGGACGATAGGGTAGGTATGTCTACCAGCGACGGTTGACTCTCCGAAATCATCATGACCGAGGATGGCCATTTTGATATGGTCCTTGCTGTGTAGTTGAAGGATTAGCAGACTGGATATTGTACGATAATCGGGTTTGCAATGTCTCTTCACCCCATTGTGAAATTCTGATGGTTTACTGATGGTTTACTGATAGTTTACTGGTGATCAAGAGGACACACTAGACTTATCAAGTACGGTGCAAGCAAAACAGAACTTGAGAAAAGGAAACAATCTTCATTTTAACAACGATACAAACTACAGTTGGGTAGACCTACCCCACCAGTCTTCAGTCCTCTCGAACACCAAATAACAGTCCAAGATACTTCGCCATGTACTCTGTGCGTAAGTGGCGATCTTCCAGGTCATGTGGCTGGCAATGCTTCAGCTGGGGACCACTTCGAGGAAAGAGACCAACCTATTACCGGCTGGTGTGCAGTCCTTGGTGGATTCTTCAAGTCTGATTACCCGTGCTGATATCGAGAGCCAGACTCGTGGGTACGATTAGACGCATGGTAACATTTAATTGTTGGTCATACCCCAGGGATATTCTTCGTTCAATACCAGTAGGTAGTGTCATATCAGGGCAGTTGCTAAATGCCATGGTGCACGCAAGTCAGCTTCGGCCTCCGGGGTCGTCCTTGGTGGCTTGCTCAGACTAAAAGAGCCGGGCACTCGTTTGGCCCAGTTTCACCGCCAGCTGTCTTTTCTAAGTTAGTTTGACCGTTTCTTCCATCCGTGCTTGTTGCACCATATTCATACATCAAGTTGACTTGATATACAATGATATGTACTCCGTACGTAGTCCCAGCAATATGGAACCTAGCCCCAGTCCCACCGCACCGGAACAACATCAAACTCCGGCGGAGACAACAAGCAGATACCTCGGCACAAAAACCAGCCCACCCGTCTACCGCCCGCTCAAACCCCGGCAGAAAGAGGTGGTCACCAAACAAAGGAAGACACTGACAAAATGGGACGCCGATGCTCGGGACTACGCGGCATATACCAGCACGTTCGTGGGTTAATAAAGAAACAGTCTTCCCCTGAGTCGGTCTGCGGGTGAAATTGCAATTGATATAAACGTGGAGATATCTTGCTGTTTGATTTGAAGCATCTGAAAATCCTGCGTTATCTTATCCATTTGGTTGATCTGATTGATCTGATTGATCGATCCGTGACGACATTATACCGCATTCGGACGTTTGTCGCGTGGTGTACATCTACATAGTGCGGAGCACACGGTATCATTGTTTCTATTTGATCAATTCCTATTGTCTATTTCACAATGGCATCCCGATCAGCCGCGGGCTATCTCACCCATTCCCTACGGTCCATCAGACCCCGGGTACCGGTACCTACAACACCGTCACTACTCAGCACCTCTTTCATACCATGCCACACCCCAACCACGCCCACACGCCACAGCTCCCACTCCCCCATGGGCTCAACCCCCAGCAACCCACGCAAAAAAGTAACCCTGCAAACCCTCCGCAACCTCTACAAAAAGAACGAGCCGATCTCTGTGCTCACGGCGCATGACTTCCCGAGCGGACATATCGCCGAGGTTGCGGGGATGGATATCGTTCTTGTAGGGGACAGTTTGGCGATGGTTGCGCTGGGGATGGAGGATACGGGTGAGGTTGTGTTGGAGGAGATGTTGCTGCATTGTAAGAGTGTGTCGAGGGCGGTGAAGAGTGCGTTTACCGTGAGTTTCCTTGCTCTGGAAGCAGCCATGATTTGCGTTGTATTTAGGACTGGGTTGATGTGTTTGACAGGTTGGTGATCTCCCAATGGGCTCTTATGAGATTTCTCCCGAGCAGGCGCTGCAGTCCGCTATTCGTATTGTGAAGGAGGGTCGTGTGCAGGGCATCAAGCTTGAAGGAGGGGAGGATATGGCGCCGACAATCAAACGCATCACGCAGGCTGGTATTCCCGTTCTGGGGCACGTTGGTCTCACGCCTCAAAGACAGAATGCTCTCGGTGGATTCCGGGTTCAGGGCAAGTCGACGGCCGGTGCACTGAAAGTGTTGAGAGATGCCCTTGCCGTGCAAGAAGCCGGTGCCTTCGGGATGATCGTTGAGGCGGTCCCCGCTGAGGTTGCGGCGATTATCACCAAGAAACTGAAAGTTCCAACGATTGGCATCGGTGCTGGGAACGGTTGTGCGGGACAGGTTCTCGTTCAGATCGATATGACAGGCAACTTCCCGCCGGGGAGGTTTCTCCCCAAGTTCGTCAAGACGTATGCTGATGTTTGGGGCGAGGCGCTTAAGGGTATTCGGCAATACAAAGAGGAGGTTAAGAGTCGGGCGTTTCCGTCGCAGGAATACACCTATCCCATCTCGCAGGAGGAACTTGCGGAGTTTGAAGAGGCTGTTGATCAGGCTGACTCCAAATGATTGCATATCGGTTTTGCTTTTCTTTCGTTTTGTAACATCATTGTCATCATTGTATCTAGCATGGTATTATCGGCGGTCGGTTGTCATCCGACGCAGCATGTATCTCATTAATCGTTAAAAGCGTCGATAGCTATTTAGCCAAACGCAGGCGTCATGGAATATGCAACAATCAACTGTTCATCCGTCTTGAAGCACTGTAGACGTTAGTATCATTACTGAATAGGTCAAAGCAGACATACCCTCCATAGCCCACCAACACCCTCATCCAACCCAGGCGCAAACACACTGTTCACATAGCAAAACACCGAGTCTGTATCTTTGCAGTCCAACTTCTTCCTCAGAAATTTAACGACCGTCTCAAACTTCTGCGAAGCACTAATCTTAAACACCCGATTCTTCAGAATAGGCGCTGACGGCAGAGGCTGGAAACGAACCGTGACTGTCACAATCAGCATATCTCTCTAAATTCATCTCACCAGAAAAAAGGTTGCATACCCTTCCCCGTATCGATATTCTCCGCATCGGCCAACGCCTGATGCGCATCACGAGGCAGACTAGTCAGCACTACCGACGCGGACATAGTCATGGGCATATCGGCGCCATGTTCTTCATCCGGGATTGGTGCGTTGTTATTGTTGCTGCTGGTTCTGCTTCCTGGGGAGTCTGTTTGTCGTCGACTGGCTGGTCGATGGCTTAGTGTGGAGGTGCTGGCCTTCGCGTTTGAGGCTGGGGAGGCGCGAGCAGAGGGATCTGGGGAGGAAGAAAGGTCCATGGTGTTTTGACTTTGATGTGTATGTTGGTTGGTGGAGCAGTGAGGTAGAGAAGGGGAGATTTAGATGATTGCGTGAAAGTAGAGGGGTAGATAGTATGTGATGGTGGTTGAGGTTGAAGTTCCAATGAGGTCACATGCAGCACCACAACATCGCATCAAGTACGTATATCAGTAGACAATTGTCCACGCATGAACAATCAATAGATGGATTATCTCAAGAATATTGGAGAGTATGTACAGGTATTCTGTAGCGGATTATGGCCCAGTTCGGAGGGGCGCGGCGAGCGCTTGTCTACTAGAATGTCAACACAACTCAATTTTACTGCACAGCAGCATACTTTCCAGGGACATTATAATCAAATCTGATTTAGTTTTTTCTCCTTTTACTGTCTTGTTTGTATCTGTCCAGTTCTTCGACGCTGAGTCAGCGGAGCCACCTGACACTCTGCCCGAACTAATCCCAAAGCGGCATCCATCATCGTTACTATCATGCCCGCCTCACCTCACCACCTCACCACTTCACCTCATTTCGCTGCCCTACTCTAACTCTTCTCTCAGCTTCTTCACTTCTTTCTCTATACCATTTCTCGAACCCTACCGGACATTCCTTTCTTATCCTCACCTTAATCTTCTACTCCAAACAGAATTTCCTCCTCCCCCGCAGTTCCTTTTCCTTTCCCCACTTCACCCTTTCACCTTGGGGGAACGACAACACGACCTCGGACAAAGTCTCCTTTGGATATTTTGCAGATAACATACCTTTGATATAAGACGTCTTTTGGTTCACTCTACGACTTCAAAATGAGCAGCCCAAAGCGGAGAATCGAGACGGATGTAAGTCAGCGGAATTCACCCGGATTTATGGCCGAAGCAGAATGGCTGACCTGCGTGTTTCTCTCTCGGCTCCATAGGTTATGAAGTATGCGATTTTCCGGCTATCTGCTTACAGGAATCATGGCTAACCTTCGCACAGGATGTATGCGCTTCCCTCGTTGCCGGATGGCGACCCCTCTCTCCCCCGCGACGACGCTTGTCAAATGACACAGACCTCCGGAAGATAAATATGAGATGGAGTATTGTGCTGACGCTTCGCATAGGTTGATGAGTGATTATGAGGTGACCTTGGTCAATGACAATAGTGAGTTTCGCCTGTATGTTGCCACCGTTCATTACAAGTGCTGACCGACATAGTGTACGTCCCAGATGGCCCCCACGCTCAATGCGCAAGTTGACTACGAAAGGATATTAATATTGGCGCAGGCAAGAATTCTACGTGCGCATCAAAGGCCCGGACGAGAGTATGTATTGCGCAACCCCTTACTCGCTCACTCACTAACAACAACAGCACCCTTCGCCGGCGGTCACTGGAAGGTTCACGTCGAATTACCCGATCAATATCCGTACAAAAGTCCAAGCATCGGTTTTGTTAACCGGATCTTCCATCCGAATATTGACGAGCTGTAGGTCTTTTACCCAGCTACTGCTGGATTATGCTAACCTGCCTTTAGCTCCGGATCGGTCTGCCTGGACGTGATTAACCAAACGTGGTCGCCTATGTACGACATGATCAATATTTTCGAAGTCTTCCTTCCCCAACTCCTGCGTTATCCGAACCCCGCCGATCCTCTAAATGGCGAGGCTGCGGCGATGTTGATGAGGGAACCCAAGACCTATGAGGCCAAAGTGAAGGGTATGCATACCATAAACTGCTTTTTTGAAGCCAAATGCTCATAGTCTAAGAATATGTGGCAAAATACGCCAGCAAAGACGCCGTCGACGACGCCGAAGAAGACACCGAGTCGGAAGACGAGCTAAGCTCCGCCGGTAGCTATGAATCCGGCGGCGAAGAGCCCGCCGGCACAATGGACGATGTCTAACCAGCACTTCCTCTTGTCGTATCCTTCTCATTGTTTGATAATCTGGCCTCTTATATACTGCATCCTCGTCATTATATTCCCCCCAATCTATGCACTTCGTCTATGTCATATCGGGATCGAGCTGGCGTTACTTCGAGGTGGAGTTTTTTTTTTCTTTTTTTTTCTTGACATATATGTACCTGGCGCACCTGAACTGAACTACGGCGGTCGTGGAAATGGAGTCTCGGATAGGACAAGCTCAAGCTCATCTCTCGGATTTTGTTCATTCCGCCGTCTATGTTTGATATTGCTTTTCTTGTTGCGAACTTTGACCTTGGCTTTTACTTGATACTTGCAGATGTTTAACATATACATATGCATTGCAGTTGAATGGCGTCTGGTCTCGCGTTCTATTATGATACTTCCCACCAATTGTGGAATAGAATGGCACCGGTTTGCATCGTATATCTTGAGGAACATCTTGTAAAAAGGAAAAGATATACGATCGTCATGCGCTCTATCTAATGCGCAATGCAAATGCTCTGACGCCCACTCAAAACAAATAAGGAAAATAATAGCGAAGGATGCAGTCTGACAACAGTAGAAGAGACATAAGAGACATACATACGAAACCACGAACACAATGAAATAAATGTGCCAAAGCCAAAAAGGTCGAAGGGAAAGAGGGGTATTATGACATCGCTGCAATGGAGAGAAGAGAAAAAAAGAAAGAAAAGAGACCTGTCGACCGGCGACCCACGGTGAAACGAAACGAGCGAGAAAAGAAAAGCTTCCAGAAATGCTAATCAACCGATGCGAACTGGTGTCAGAAAAGTGGTATCATCCCGCTCAACATCAACACACTGGGAAGTCTACCTGTTGCAATATCCACGATACGACCGTCACGAAACCTGCAAAACACCAAAAACATCACGCCCATTCTTCCCACCCGCTTTCGATCCGCGATTCTTTCTCGGATTGATAACGACTTCACCCCAGTGTTTCGGTACAGCACCCGTGCCATTATCCGAAGTGGTATTCGACGACGCAGCGGAGGGCGCGGTTACAACGACAGGCGGATCACCTTTCGCGGTGCCTTCTCGGGATCCTGAATTCGAGCGAGGAAGAGTTGCGCGGGGTTGGAGGTGAGGTTGGGGTTGGAGGGACCAGATGTCGATGACGGATCTATTGGACCTTGTCAGTGGATGATGATGGTATGGTGGTTAGTTACGGAGGATGGAGGACGAACTCGGAGGTTCGTTGGCAGATGGCTTCGAGAGCTTCTCGTTCGCGCTTGATGGACTCCGGGTCCGGCTGGTTTATCTGGTTCGCATGGCTGAGGGCGCCATAGCCGTAGCCGGACTGGTAGATGTCATCGTCTAGGAGGCGGGTGGATTCGTACTATTTCAACTCACGTTAGTAGAATCCTTTGCTTATCATCTCGGGGGAGTGGGCAGCGAAGACAACGCTCATCCCCCGACTGCGCACAGAACTGGGGCTCACATCATTGTGGTCCCGGCGACCCTGACCCAAACAAGAAGCGCAAATCCCCATTTACGATACTCTAGACGGTGATAGTCACAAAAGTGCTGAAAATCGAAAGAATGAATGGACGCAGCCAAAAGGAAGGCGATGCGGGTGGTAGAGTATGTACGGGATGGAAGATACACAGAATAACAGATTAGTGGATAGTTAAAGAGACGCAATGAGAGTAGAAGAGATAAGAAGATGGATACACCAGCAGGTGATGCTGGGAGAGTTGGTTGCAAAAAGAAAACCGTCAAATCGCAGGAGATCGGAATGGGAGGCGGTCGCGGGTTCCGAGTGGCCGGCGGCACGTGCGTTGTGATGACATCGATTCACTACTCTGTAGCATTCAACATTCGTGAACTATTTAATACATGTAAGATTTGTGGTATGCATTGCAGTGCAGATATTCACTATGACGCTGACATATGACAGTTCTGAAGGACCTGGTTCTGCGCCAATGCCACCGGGTAAACTCTCCTTGCTTGTAGCACATCGGAGTACTTGTCTAGTTATCTAGGTACTTCCAAAGCTACACATACAAAGCAGCATCTTCTATACTAAGTATCTTATCAGCGAGATATACCCTGATATGTACTCTGTCCATACTTGGTTACTGGTTAGATCTAAGCCAGGGCTTCCGACAAGCTAAAACATACCCACCAATCAAGAATTGTGTATTGATTTTTATGGAGCACGCCCTATGACATGGACCCACTGCGTCGATCTAGAGGATTGTACGGTAGAATACGGCTCAATGATGATAGCTCTATGTAGACTATGAGTGTATTTAAAGACATCCTCTCCCCTCTTCTCTCAATACTCTCCTCGTACACCAATTGAGCTCACTACACCATGGCATCTACACAGCAAACAACGACAGCCGTCGAATTACAAGACAATCCAGGTCAAGAGAGACAGCTAAAGGCCCCAGCCCCAACTACAGCACCCACTGCAGACAATGTCATGCAAGCATCCCTCCTCGCAGACTCCCAAGTCCCAGACGGAGGTAATGGTTGGGTTGTCATCTCCGGATGCGCAATGGTTACTTGGTGGGTGACTGGAACCGCATATTGCTGGGGAGTTTTGCAAGCTGCCCTAGTCAAGGAGGGGGTGTCGTCGTCGTCCACTCTATCGTTTGTGGGTTCTCTAGCTCCTGCTTGTATTTCGTTCTTGGGAATCATAAATGCTCGGGTCATTCGTATTATCGGGACACGGGTTGCTGGTCTCTTCGGTATCTTCTGTCTGGGGTTGGGGGAGATACTGAGTGGGTTTGCGTTTCGGAACATTGGCGGACTTTTTGTAACAGCAGGCGTTGTTATGGGAATTGGCATCAGGTACGGAACGACCCTGAGTTCTCCTCGTGCGTTTGCTAACGATATACTGTAGTGTCTGTTTCATGGTCGTCTCTGTGATTCCCGCGCAATACTTCAAAACCAAACGTGGCGTTGCAAACGGTATCGTCTACGCTGCCGGTGGTCTTGGAGGTGCAGTAATCAGCTTCATCCTCAATGCATTGCTCAACAGTCTAGGCACAGCATGGACGTTCAGAATCCTGGGCTTCATCACTCTAGCCACAGGTCTGCCACCAGCATACTTGATCCAGCAACGAGTTCCAATCCCTCCAACCAAATTCGTCGAGTGGTATGTGTCCGCAACAATCAGATTGACAAATGCTAAAAAGCCCTAGGCGATTATTCCGCGACGTCCGCTTCATCCTCCTCTTCATCGCCAGCGCAATCGCAACCTTCCCTCTCCTCGTCCCAGCATTCTACCTCCCCCTGTACACTAATGCAATGGGCATGAAATCCAGCGTCGGCGCCGCCATGGTTGCCGCATTCAACTTCTCCTCCGCAATCGGACGTCTTCTCTGCGGCTTCTGCTGCGATTCCTTGGGTCCGCTGAACACGCTGTTTATGTCGCTGTTGCTGAGTGCGTTGAGCATGCTGATTCTCTGGCCTGTCTCGCAGTCCATCGGGCCTTTGATTGTGTTTGTTATCATCAATGGGATGGCGAATGGGGGGTTCTTCTCGACTATGCCAACTGTTGTTGGGAATGTTTTTGGATCCGCGAGGGTTTCGGTGGCTATGGGGATGATTGTTACGGGATGGGCTGGGGGATATCTTTTCGTATGTACCTCTGTTGTTCAAAGCATTGAGTGTGTTTGCATACTAACTGTGCAGGGTGCCCCCATTGCGGGATATATACTGGACGCCGCTGGCGGCGAAGACAATGGTCTCAAGGCATATCGACCGTCAATTTTCTATGCAGGAGGAATGGCTCTGGCGGCGGCCGGTTTGGCAGCGGGTATCCGGCTAAAGACAGAGAAGAGCCTGGCTAAAAAGCTCTAGTTACTAGACAGTAGTCCTTCTGATGTTGTATGAAACCTCCGATAGATACATGTCGTGGCCGTAACGCTATCATGCTGTGGAAATAGGCTTGGCAATTTTCAACCGCCGCACTATCAATCTCAACTCCTCATCTACAGCTCCACGAGGGGACTTCCTGCAATTAAACCCATTACCAATCACCTAGAGAACACATATCAGCCGCTCGAAATGTTCGAGATCCCAGAAGCAAAACGGTTCGTCTAATCATGGACCCACTCGAAACGCAATGAAGCTAACCTTTCAAAACCAGCGTCCGTCGCGATGATATCCTCTCCCGCGAATCCTCCTCCCCATCACCTTCTCCACCCCCAGAAATAGCATATCAAAATGGCCACCAGCGCCTAGCCGAATTACTCAACTTCAACGTCGACGTCTTTGCGCCTGAGCAGACAACCGCTGCGACCGAAAATCCAGAACCAACAGAGACCAACAACTCAGAACAAAAAGGAGGAGAGGACGAAGAACAAGAATTCGAATTCAGGCTCTTCAGCGCACCGAAACCGTCCACCACAACACCTATCGCACCACAAAAAGATCAAAAGAGAGATGAATCTGGCGCATCACAAACACAGAAACTACGAATCCGAGTACGCTCGCCAACGCCCGGTCCCGCGGATCTGTCAGAGGGCAGATTCGTGAATCCGTTCCGTGGATGGCGTTATTATTTCACGACTCCGGGCCTACTTTCTGGTTCGAAAGAGAATAAAGTCGAGGATGAAGAGCTGGGGCTGAAACGTAGACAATTCAAGGATGTCGCTGTTACTGGAGAACATATGCTTGGTTGGGCTAGTGTGCAGCCTTGGGTGAGTTACCCTCTATCCCTACAGTTATTGAGGGTTTGCTTCTAACGAGTTCATCCAGCCCGGCTGCCATCTTCCCTGGCGTGTCATCCACCTCAAACGCCAACACACCAAACTACCCAGAGACTCCTCCATCCCTGCTACCGCAGTATACACGACCGACCCCTCAACAACACGAACGCCCAAATCCCACAAAAAGCCCGGTAAAAAGCGACGCATTCAGCTGCGCAAGCGCGTGACGGCCGCGGAGACGGCGAAGCAGGCCGATGCGGAGAAGCGAAATCGCAAGAATCGCGAGAGGAAGATTAAGCGCAGGCAGAAGGCGAGGGAGCAGAAGGCTGCGGCTGCGGTGGCTAATGGGGAGGATCCGGATGTTGTTATGGCGGATGGGGGTGGGGATGATTCATCTGGGGGTGAGGAGTAGGCGGGTGAACGTAGCTGGCCTGATTTGTGTAGCTTGATACACTTGTAGTGGAACGGTGAGCTTGATTACTGAACGAAGACAATATATTCAACATGTAATTGCGTAACATAAACAACTAAGGGTATAATTAGACCAACAAAATCCACCATGCAACCGCAATGTCGAAACCCAACAGGAATGGGTATCTAATGCTAGGTATAAACATAAAACTGAGTCAAACGTAGGAAACAAGAAACCAAAACAAATCAGGGCATGCCCTTAGTGACCGAAGTCTATTGCTTGGGTGCTTCAGCTGTGTAGGGTAAGCATCATCCTCGAGCAGAAGAGAGTAAAATGGACTTACTCTTCGCCGGCTCAGCAGCTTCGGCAGGCTTCTCAGGTCCAGCGGCCTTGGGCTCAGCAGGCTTCTCCTCGGCAGGCTTTTCCTCAGCGGGCTTTTCCTCAGCAGGCTTTTCCTCAGCAGGCTTTTCCTCAGCAGGCTTCTCCTCTGTAGGCTGAGCAGCTGGTGCTTCAGCGGCCGGAGCAGGAGCTTCGGATTTAGGCGACGGGGACGAAGCAGGTGCAGGAGCGGGAGCAGCAACTGGAGCAGGGGCCTCAGGAGTAGACTCTGGCTTGGATTCGGGAGCAGGAGTCTCAGTCTTTGTTTCCGCAGCCGGGGCGGGAGCAGCAAGTTCAGCGGGAGCGGCGGCCTCTGCCTTTGGTTCTTGGGAGGGTGCGTCTGTCTTGGGCCCAGGAGCAGGAGTCTCTGTGGCCGGGGCAGGAGCGGCAGCCTCTGGCTTGGTCTCCGTAGCGGGGGCAGCGGCAGCGGCAGGAGCAGCAGCCGGAGTGGTAGTCTCTGGTTTTGTTTCGGCGGGTTGCGACGCTTCAGCGGGCTTGTCGGCGGGCTTGTCGGCGGGCTTATCAGCGGGAGCAGCGGCCGGAGCTTCCAATTCTACACAAAAAGCGATTGTCAGCAGGAGTTGAGGTGGGAGGGTTTCAGGAGAACGTACCAGTGGGCTGCGCTGGTGCTTGTTCCGCAGGCTTCGATTCAGCGGCAGGGGTAGGGGCAGGGGCAGGAGCAGGAGCAGGAGCAGGAGCGGCAGGAGCACCGGCAGCAGCACCGCCAGCAACGGTAGTCTGCGTAGTAGGTTTTGTCTCTGCAGGGTTACCTGGAGCCTGCTCCTGTTCCTTTTGCTTCTTTGCAGCCTTCTTCTTGCTACGGAACATGGCCTTGAGGCCCTTCTTCAACTGGGCGAGAGCGTTGGGAGCTTGGGCGGTTAGCGAACGAAGAGGTATGCAAATATGGCAGCGGTATACTCACGGACACCTGGCATTTTGATGGCTGGCGATGAAAAAGGCGAAAAATCAACAGAAAACTGTACAGAACACAAGCTAGAAAAGCAGTATGAGAAGAAAACGAAGCAGAGTAAGGAGCTCGGGGTCGAGATCAACAGCGCGACGGAGGTTATTTATTGGCATCCCACGTGACGGCTGACACGGACGTCAATATCCCGACTCCTTTTCTTGCTGCTAGTAATAATAATAATGTTTTTTCTCCTGTTCTTTTCTCGAACGATGGACGGACCACAGCCCCTCCTGAGCTTCATCACCCGCCGTCAAACTCCACATTTCATCAGTGCGTGGCAATCATTGGCCCTGGTTTGATTGCTCGATAGCGCGTAGTTCCCCTGAACTTAACGGTGGGTAGTGAAATGGGCCGGAGTTATATCGGCCAGCTGTACTGCAGCTATACAGTGCAGTGTGTCATTCAGTCTGCGGATACAATTGATGTTATCATAAGCTCTACTATGGAATGCCAACCACAGTTGCGGACGGATCATTCCGTTCGAGTCTCCGCATCTCGGAACAACTGCGACTCCTCTTTCGTGCTTGTGCCTTAAATTGCGCGCAGAAGACCCTTTTCTACAAATATTACAAAAGACTCTCCACGGATACTCGATATTGACCGGAGTCGATCTTCAAACGGCCGACTCGTACGGACCACACACCATGCCCGTAACGGAGCAAACGCCGCTTCTACGCGAGAATACACAGCAACATGCACCCCCGGGCACAGCCGCAACTCAGGATTCCGAAGTTCCCCTGGCTCAGGAGCCCAGCACAAGGGAATTGGTCCTAATTCTGGGTAGTATCTGGGTGGGTGTATTTTTGGCTGCTCTTGGTATGATAACCAGTCCGTGGTTTGTCTGCCATGCTAATCCCGGTAAATGATCTGTAGATACCACCATCGTTGCGACTCTGACCGTCCCGATATCCTCGTCCTTTCATTCGCTATCGCTGCTCTCCTGGCTGGCAACTGCGTATCTGATTTCCAATGCCGCATTCCAACCCATTAGTGGACGATTGACGGACATCTACTCCCGGCGCGCTGGTCTGATCTTCTCCAACGTCTTTTTCGCCGCGGGAAATTTGATCTGCGGTCTGGCCAAAGCTGAATGGGTCATCGTGCTTGGACGGGTTGTCTCAGGGATTGGAGGTGGTGGGTTGACTGCGATTTCAACATTCATCGTCTCGGATCTGGTCCCCCTTCGGAAGCGAGGTGTTTGGCAAGGGATTGGTAATATCTGCTATGGTGCTGGCGGTGGACTGGGAGGTGTGTTTGGTGGTTGGATCAATGACACGCTGGGATGGCGATGGGCGTTCTTGATTCAAGTTCCGTTCGTCGTAGTCTCTGGCATTCTGGTGGCTATTACTGTGAAGGTGCCAGTGAAGGGTGATAGTACGGGAAGACTGAAGCGCGTTGACTTCCTAGGTGCCATCACGTTGGTCATTACACTTGTGACATTCCTGCTTGGCCTCAATACGGGTGGTAACCAAGTGCCATGGTCTCACCCTCTCGTTCTCACAACGCTGCCATTGTCCGCAGTGTTCCTGGGGCTGTTTGTCTATGTCGAGTCGAAGCTGGCGTCTGAGCCCGTCATTCCGGTCAATCTGCTGCTCAATAGGACCGTCCTTTCGGCTTGTTTGACTAACTGGTTCACTACTATGGCAGTATTTGGACTCCTCTTCTACCTGCCACTTTACTTCCAAGTCCAGGGTCTGTCCGCAACTGCGGCTGGTGCGAGGTTGATTCCCCAGGCGATTGGGACCTCCCTTGGATCCATGGGAGCTGGAATACTCATGCGCGCAACTGGCCGCTACAAGGCCTTCAGCCATGTCTCCATGGCTCTTATGGTTCTTGGGGCAGCGTTGATCTGTACCATGTCGCTTGACACTCCTGCCTGGCTGCCTTTCATCTACTTCTTCCTGGGTGGAACTGCCTACGGCGGGATGCTCACGGTCACCCTGGTTGCGCTCATTTCTGCGGTCGACCATCAACACCATGCCGTCATTACATCTGCATCTTATGCCTTCCGTAGTACGGGAAGCACCATCGGCATCACCATTGCCTCTGCTGTTTTCCAGAATGTTCTCAAATCCGGCCTCTGGTCTCGTTTTGGCGGTCGCGAGCACGCCAAGGAACTAATCTCTCGCATCCGCGACAACCTGGATGAAATTCGCAAGCTTCCGACGGACTGGAGACTGGGTGCGCTGGCTGCGTATATGGACTCGTTGCGGGCTGTCTTTCTAACTCTTTGTGGTCTGGCTGTCTTGGGAGCATTGGCGAGTATTGCCATGAGAGAGCACAAACTACACACGAACCTGGCCAGACGAGAGCGCTGACTGTGTATACTTGTACAAGCGTGTATATATGGATAGCCTAGATAGATCTCTAAGTATAGACCTGATGCTCTAATCCTCCGCCCTGATTGGCCAGACCCACAGACCGCCAGTTTCCTTGGCACTGACCAATCAACGGTGATCGCCGACATGACCACATTGGGAAATGCCTTCGTCACTCAACGGTCGATGGTTCCATCTTGACCAATCCGCCAACCTTCGCCATCCACTGCACTGCGCTTTGTTCTCTCTGCATTGTTCTGCATCCTCGTTGTTACGCTTTCTGACGACTTGACGCTCTTATTCTTGCGCATTCTAGCTCTACTCTTTACATTCTCTTGTTTCCGAAACAGTGGCAACTTCCTCGACTCCAGACCAGCGCATCCCCCCTAATTCGCCTGGAATAAAGCACGTACAACTCGAAGATACACCGCCCTTGATCATCCGATTTAATATCGACACACCTACGAAGCACCAACCCGCATAAATCCTTACGTCCCCGGTAAGCCGCTCCGTTGGACTTTGCGCCACGGATACGGAGGTTACATGGATCGCATATCGTGGCTGGATTAAGGACGATAATTGCTTGGGCTGTGATCTGAAGGGACTTGACACGTTCACCTGCATACGACGTCCCAACCGTGTTACGTCGCTATCTTTTGAAGGGATTCAGAAGACCCGTTGCAACCTACGTTTTCGATTGCATCTTCGACCGTCCGCCGGTTGTTTCTTGATATGGCTATTGGTTTTAAATCGGACAGCTCGGCTACTCCCCTTAATTTGAAGACCGTGTCGAAGGGCTTTTGCTCGACGGAGATGGAAATTCATGGGGATAGAGAAGAAATGGTAATTGGAGACGGAGATACCAACGCCAACGGGACATCGAAACATGTCACCACTACACCCTCGCCTCCACGCCGGAGACGCTTGCTTCTATCGACCGAAAGTTCCTTTGTCGACAATGTCCTCCCCTCCTTGGTACAAAATCCCGAGATCGAGTTACGGTTGATCACAGACGAGCCTTCAGCGTCACTTGCGGGCATGAACAAGGTCCCGCATTACATGGACACGGTGGATAGCCAGACATTCGAGAAAAAGACGGCTGCTCGGAGGTGGTTAAAGGCCAAGGCGGCAGAGCTTTGTGAATGGGCTGATTTGCTCCTGGTGGCGCCCATCGATGCTGGAACTCTGGGGTCAATGCTTGGAGGTTTGACCAACACATTGACTCTAGCCCTCTTGCGTGGGTGGAAGTCGTCGAAACCGGTTGTTCTTATCCCGGGCATGACTGTTTGTGAATGGGAGCATCCGCTGAGCAACAAGCAGCTCAACGAGCTTGAGCGATTCTGGCCGTGGATCAGTATCGTTACACCAGTCCTGTTTGAATCAAAAGGGCCTGATGAGCTGGTGCAACTTCCGTGGGACGGGTTGAAGGAGCTTCACGGAACTATCGAAGAGACACTTGGATTTTCTTTCTCAAACGGCGCCTCGAATCCGAGCAAAGCTGATTATGAAACGACCGTATCGGCAGACAAGTTGGCAGGGACTATCACCCCGATTTCGCGACAATCACAGCTTCGATTCAATGAAACAAAAGAGAACGGTGCACTCTCGTTACCGCTGGAGATATGGTTGAATATTTTCGAAGACAATCTGGGAGACTGGGAGACCGCCAAGGCTGTTGGTATCCCTACGAATCTACCAGTTCCCAAGGAGTGGCAATGTCATCTCCTGAAGATGTCGGCTCCCGCGTCACTAGAATACACCATCCTTCGAGGCTCATTTGCAGCAATCAAAAAGCGCATCGATGCCTTGCCACGTTGGAAACCACTCTCCGATCTTGCCTGCCATCTCATCTTCAAGTTTTCACGGACCGACATCCTCTCCTATCTCACAGAAAACCACCTCGATCTCCTCTGGACAACCTCCCGCCTAACAAACCTCCCATACCGCGCATCAGCAATATACGGCAATTCCAACATCCTCACCTGGTGGCGCGACGCACCCGCCCTACCCAACAAAGAATACATCGCCGACGCCATGGACGGCGCCTCTCGCGCAGGCTTCCTCAGCGTCCTCGAATGGTGGCGCACCTCGGGCCTCGAACTCCGCTACACAGAACGCGCCCTCGAAGCCGCCAGCGCCGAAGGCCGCGTCCACGTCCTGGATTGGTGGAGAAACGCCTCCACATCCGCACCCCCGACAAACCCCCTCCCACTCAAAGTAGGCAAATCCGTACTCCTAGCCGCGCAGTCCGGCCGCGCCGAGTCCCTGGCTTGGTGGGACGCCTCGGGAATACCTTACAGCCACGCCGAATCCGTCGCCCGCATCGCTAGCACGCACGGCCACGTGCACGTCCTGCAACTCTGGCACCGGTTAAAGGGCGCGAAGATGATCTTCGACTGCCAGGTACTCGTGGGCCCAACCAAGAACGGGCACGATAATGTGCTTGAGTGGTGGCGGCGGAGCGGGTTGCGGGTGGAGTTTAAGACGTGCGATATTGAAGAGGCGCTTGAAGATGCGGATCCGGTGTCTGGTGCCGAGGGGAGAGTCAGGAAGTGGTGGGCAAGGAACGGGTTGAATCTGGGGGTCGGGACGAGTGAGTGGATGAAGACGAAGGTTTTGTGTTCGTAAGCATGTTTTTTTCCCCGCCATTCTTCTTTCCTTTCTACTGCTCTTTTCTCTTCTTCGATTCATGTTGATGATTATATGGTTGATCTGGTTGATAATACCCATTTGCTCTTTCTTCTTTCTATTACTACCATTCAAGTACATATTGCGACGCACACATGCATGCGCGTGTTTATAGCTGGATCTCAATACCTGATAATGAATAAACGAGTTAATTTCACCGATATCCACTGCGCGCAAGAGTACGCTATACAAGTTACAATACACCATGCTATGCAAGGCAATTAAATGCAACAGCAAGGCTGGAAATGGCAATTGATCATATAATCAGTCATAATCAAGTTATCCCCGTTCACCTCCTTGCCTGGACATCCGCGTAAAAAGCAATATAAATATCAATGGGTATAGTCTATCAGCGATAGGCAGGGTATGGGGTGAGATAGGCGGGGTAGAGCAATGTGAGAGAGCGAGAGCTGTTGCGAAACTCGCACGACTAGACTTCTCTCCTGGTAGTTGTTAGTATCTTATCGTTGTAAGTATACAGAAGGCAACCCACCAAGTACGTCCAGCGGCATCAACAGAAGCCGGCGGGATAGCATTCCGATCACCGAACGGATTGTTCTCATCATCGTCTTCATCGTCCGACTCCGTCTCCGACTCACTCTCACTGTCATCAAAAACGCCCTTGCCCTTGCCATTATCCTGCTGCCGCGAAGCAGAAGGCAAAACCGGCAGACTCACCGGACGAGCAGGACGGGGTGGCTTGGGCGGGTTGATGCTGAGGCCCGCGAAGCTCTCGTCGAAATCGTCGTCTCGTGGTGTCCAGCCTGATACAAGGACGTCTTGGTCGCTGTCGCTGTCGTAGTCGACGCTCTTGTCGAGGACTTCGAACGCCATTAGGGCGGTCACGAGTTCTTCGTTTGCGTGGATGAGACCGCCGAGGAATTCCTCAGTTTCGACGTATTGGATGTAGCGGAGAATCTGGCGGCGGAGTTGTCTGCATGTGTCGACGCGGTTCATGACTTCGATGTCTTCGCTGACGCGCTGGGTCTCGCGGTTGACGAGTTTGAGGGCGTTGAGGAGGTTTGTGCTGGCGACTGAAGAGTTGGCGAGGGTTTGGATCATTTGCGGTTTCTCGCGTTCCAGGCTGAAGGAGCGGAAAGTGCCCAGGCTCTTCCTCTTTTCTTTTTGAGCTAGCTTTTCTTGCTTCTCTTTTTCTTTCCTTTCCTGCTTCTTGTTCTTGTGCTTGGATCCACCGCCGACAACCATGGATGGTCCGTTCCCGGCTGAAATAGACACAGTGTGGCCTAGTGGTTGTTGTTCTTTGGGAGGCTCAGCGTCTCGAAGGACTTTGGCTTTAGCCTGACTGGCTGGCTTCTTGCGCTTGGGAAGTTGTCTATAGAGCGCCGTTACCCGTTCCATGCCCGGGGTGTTTTTGTAAGACGCTGCCCATTGACCAAAGAGTTGCTTGCATTTTTCCTTCACTAACGGATCAGACACGGGATCGGTAGCAGCAATTCGCAGTCGTTCTAACAACGGTTCATCTGCAAACTCGCGCAGAAACCGCTCCCCGGTGTTTTGAATCAGGAAGTCGAGAATGGTGAGCGCTCTCAGCTGGCGGTGGATATTTCCATATTTGCTATACATCGTCAGCTCATTGTATCCCGTTGAAAACAAGCTAACAGTACTGACAGCTTCTTGCGCAGAGCTCGACTTGCTTCCATCGGACCACTGCCCTGGATCTGAATGGCTTCGATGAGATCGACGATCCCACCAGAATCCTCAACCTCATATTGTTCGCCAGTGAGTACTTCGATCTGTGCAGTCACAGCCGAGTACGGTTTCTACATATCCTTTCATTAGCAACAGACCGATTCACTGGCTGACAGACAAACTCACCGAAGAGTGGAACATATTGAAGGTTGTTTCTTAACACGCCTCAATTCTGATATCATGTCAGAATAAACTCACAAGTTATATACGAGCAGCTAATAGTCACATCCACTCAAACTGACATATGCAACTATGTGCTTCTGAGATATCAAATCACGGGACTCGGAAGCCCACAGGCCCATGTCCCATGGATGAACGAGCTCGGCAGATCCGGAGAATGGCGCATGCAGCCGTGAGAAGCACAATCCTTCAGCCGCTCTGTTGCTTTGCCCGACCAGCGGTGGTTTTGGTTTGTTGCTTCTTGTTTGCGATAGATAAGTAAAGTGCCGTGACGTGTTAGATCCCGGGCGGTAAGGCTTGGCAATGGAGCGGTAGAAATAACCGATTACCACGAATGGAAAGGAATTGGGGAGTGTAGAGACGAGAAATGCTGCAGAATAATGAGGGGGATATAAGATGAGAGAAACCAAAGGAGAGACGTTACTTTGTGAACCGTTTCCTCTGTTGTGCCCAATCCCGTGATGTCGGTCTCGTGATCTGCCCCTCGCCAAGCATTTTGATACCGACTTGTCCCAAAGAGGATTAGTGCTATTAGATGCCTTGACGCCTTATGATGTCGTCTGCACCGGTACGCCACCGGTATCCCGCCAGGGCTTCTTCAGTTTCCAATGTAATATGTGTGATACTCGACAATCATAGCTACCAGGATGACCTCCTAGTAGTTCTCGTTCAAAGCTGTCGACAATTGGGTATGTTCTTATACCATAATATGTTAGCACAATACGACGGCACTGCACCAGCTGCTCTTGTCTAGGTGGGTGTGGAGGAACAGAGCGTTTCGGGCTATCCCTCGCTAAAGTGTGCCGCATGTGTGCTTGTTCTGATTCAGCTAGAAGTAGGAGCCAGCTTTTGTCCCTGACAGATTTGTCCCTTTGAATGCGAGACAGTGATGAGTCGTGGAATATCCCAGCCGAAGTGGGAAAAACGCGAAAGGAATCAAAACACTGCCTGTCTCAATAATCCCAAGCAAGAAACTCGCCCAATGTAGCCCTAACCTCTCGCCAACAGCAACGAGCGGCATGTCATGGCCGCTGTTCTTAATCTGGAAAATTGACGTTTCACTACCCGATTTATTACATCCAGATTACAGTGGATGGTAAACAAGCATCTCAATTTGTTCCGTTCGCGATGTCGGTACTGATATTACAACCCCTATCCATTTTGAGTCATGTGAGAATGCTACTGAGCACATGGAAGAGTTGGTTATTGTCTTCAAAGAAGAAGAAATCATGGATAAGGTGTGTTGGACAACTCGGAGCGGAACATGGCAGACACAGAAGTGCCCATTATGCCTTTGCATAGAGAAATAGGAAAATAGCATGACTATCAAATGGAACAGGACAGATAGTTTGAGGGCAAATTGTCATTATATTTGAAGCTGTGTAATAGACAACTTCATGACAGCCAGACGTTTAAACATCAATCCCTGTACGACACCCGGCGAAAAAGAACCGACGTGTCTTTGATTCTAAATCATTCAAGAATGCACTGAGCCTTCTGGTTATCGTCATAATAACTTCTCATTTCTCTCTTCCGGATACCTACAATAACTGTGGGGGGATTCTCCTCACTCTTGGTGCTTGATCCATACCGGTATCATCTATAAATCTTGGGTCTTGGAAATTAAGCTCTTTAAGGATGATACCAAAGACTTTGGCCCATACAGAGGATATGCTGTCGGTATTCGAGATGGGAGACGCGTTGAAGCGCTGGTAGAGGATCTCATCAATCAGCTTAACCGAAAGTTCATCATACAGATCACCAGCAATGCCATGGACGATCCGCTTCGAGACATCGCGCCATTTCTCGTACTGGGAGCCTTCTTTTGCAACGATAAGAACCGTTAGCACCGGGGTAGGTTTGCTATCCACTAGGGAACGACAGCCAGTGATGGCGATTTCGGTGTAGTTGATTCTTGCGCTGCGCAGGATCCGGGCCGTTTCTTCCTTGACGTTCGAAACATCGTTTGGTGTATGCTTATATAAAGCTTACTTCAAGGAGCTCTCGGTCTGCCGGAAGGGAACACAGATATGGCCCACCGGTCTTCTGCATAGACTGCAGAAAGTCATCTTCATCGACATGCATGCTGGAGGCGTCGGCCAATAATGAGGGATTCGAAGGCGAGTAGTAACTGAGAGCATGGTCACTGACTCGAGCCATGTTGAAAGGATGGATTTTCTATCAAGGGGAATATCGGAATCAAGATCATAGACGGAATCAACAGGATGTGCTGATGGAGGGGGGAGGTTCTTTGAACTACTGTCGCAGCCTATTGCCTATTTACCGCCTTGAGGCCTTGCAATTTATCAATATGATTGATACCAAGTCACATTTGACTTTCAACCATCTGACTGTATGATCATTTTAACACTGCAAACAACCAATATCAAATAGCTGTAAAAGGTGTGAAAAATGCACTGGCATACAGATTAGAATACTATCATTTTGCAAATTTTGTCAAAATGCGGTGTTAATGACTACCATGGCCATAAGTGTCAAGAGTTGATATCATCTGATTTTTTGGGTATTTATCAAAGGAATAAAATGCTTTTCAAGCCACGAAAGACTAAGCTCATCAGAAGTCCAGCCATTTGGTCTACCATACACTGATCATCACTTGGGAGGTCGCCAAACCGAGACTCAATGTGACGGCCTCGAGCAATAGGAATCTATTGGTAGACTATCTGACGAAACTCTAACATGAGGAGAGAAAGGAAAAAGGCAGGGGCTGCCGGCGACGGGCTATCTAGTGTGTGGAAGGGGTTCATGCCAAACAGATCAAAGTAATCAAAACATGCTATACAGGTAGTGAGCGTCTATGCTCCGTGACACTCAATACAGACCTTGCCCTCGAAGATCATACATGGAGATGAGGCCCACCCTAAAGCACCCATACACTCAATCACAGCCACCCACTCACGATTTCCAGGCTGTAAAACAGCTCATCAACTAGATAATTCAGATCTTGTAATAACTTTTGCAGTTGCAGTTAAACCTATTGCAGACCTAGTCCCATCAAGGTCGTGGATATCGTTGGGTTCAATGCCATCTTGAAGTATTGTACATTGCACACAATTAAACCACTCATTGATGATTTTTGGGTCTTCACGCTTTGCGCGCTCCCAATTATAGCACCTTGAGAATCAGGTTAAAAGCTCAGTGTCTTTTCATGAAATCTCATACCCAGTTAGTACCAACTGTTTGAACATTTTCTGTCAATTTATGGTTGTTGGCACACAATTCAGCTCAGTTTTACTGGCCACACAGTCGATCGCGGAGCGTGGTTCGGGGTACATCAAAGTAGCGTGCTGCTTGGATAATAAAGGATATCTCTTGCTTCTTAATAGCTTGGACTGCTAGTAAGATCCTATCCTCTTGCTCTATTGAATTTCGAAAGCTTTGAGAGCGAATTAGTGGCATAGTGGGTGACTGAAGAAGAATGATCTAGTAGATCGACGAGTTTTTTGCGTTAGGTGGTGGCTCGTTTATGAAATACGTTATGCGTCCTCGATTGGTGGTAGAATGTTCAATCTGTTGGTTGCGGAATGGAGTGTGTTATGGCTCAAGGGAGACAGTATTTGGAATATCAAAAAAGGTTCAGCACTGGTAGACTGTAAACGACTATTTCGTACGCGTTACCTCTGCATGAAATCCGCGCAACAAAAGCGAATTGGAACTGATAGCAATCACCCTGCTATATCCTCCATAAAAATCTATTATCTCACATTAAATGGCCCGATGTCGATCGTTTCAGAATTGATAACCCGCCACGCTTCCTCATTTCCTCCCCGCTCCACTTAGACAATTATGCTTAAAGCCCGCCACCGTCTGACCACCTTCCTCTCCCACCTCGTCACTACAACCACAACTGCCTCCTCTCCCTCCTACATCCAAGTCGCCAACATGTCTACATACCAACAAGAACGTTACATCGCCGAACTCGCCGTCCAGCGCGCGACCCTTCTCACCCAAAAGGTCTTCCACGAAAAGGCCAAGGGCACCGTCTCCAAGGACGACAAATCCCCCGTCACCATTGGCGACTTCGGAGCCCAGGCCCTGATCATCCAGGCCATCCGCAAGAACTTTCCCAATGACGAGATCGTCGCTGAAGAAGAGGCCAGCTCCCTCCGCGAGGACAAGGCGCTGAGCGCCGAGATCTACAGATTGAGCAAGGACATCAAGCTGGAGGATGCGGAGAGTGACAACCTGCTTGGCGGCCCGTTGCCCAGTGAAGAGGCGATGCTCGATATCATCGACCAGGGCAACAGCAAGGGTGGTGCGTCTGGTCGCATCTGGGCGCTGGACCCCATCGATGGTACTAAGGGTTTCCTCCGCGGCGGCCAGTACGCGGTTTGTCTTGGTCTGATGGTGGACGGTGATGTGAAGGTGGGTGCTATCGGATGCCCCAACCTGCCTGTTGACGATGCTGCGGCGCTCTCCGCGGGCATTGGTGCCGACCAGGACGATGGCACCGGCAAGGGTGTGCTTCTCTCCGCCATCCAGGGCCAAGGATCTGCTAGCCGTCCTCTGACCAACGGTGCGCTGGCTGAGAGCAAGCCTATTTCCATGCGGCCTTTGGCAGATATCACGCAGGCTACCTTCTGCGAGGGTGTTGAGGCTGCTCACTCCGCGCAGGGCGACAATGCCGCTGTTGCTGAGCGCTTGGGTATCACCAACCCCAGTGTTCGTCTGGATTCGCAGGCTAAGTACTGCTCCATCGCCAGAGGTGCGGGTGACATCTATCTGCGTCTCCCTGTGAAGAAGGACTACCAGGAGAAGATCTGGGATCACGCTGCTGGTGATCTGATTGTCCGTGAGGCTGGTGGTCAGGTCACGGACATCTACGGTAACCGGTTGGATTTCAGCAAGGGCCGGACTCTTGCTGCCAACAAGGGTGTTGTTGCCGCCCCTAAGGCCTTCCAGGACCAGGTCATTGATGCTGTGAAGGCTGTTCTGAAGCTGTAAAGAAAAGTTCATGTATGATCTATAATGAGAATTTATAATGATGAATGATCTTTTTTTGTCATGTCACGCTAGGTGCGCCTAGAAATACATTGGATAGATACAACATGCAGGGAAAATAAAAGTGCTTCAATATACATCCCAACGTAAAACCATAACCCAGTGTCCCAATTGCTCCCCGAAGAACAGAAAATATAGAAAATTGCCAAGATTACCTGATCTTCTTGGCCTTCAGTCTAATCGTCTCTCCATTAATGAAGATACCCTTGCCCTTGTACGGCTCCGGTCTTCTCCATTCCCGAATTTCTGCCGCAAACCTCGTCACCACGTCTTTCTTAACTCCCTCCAGCAGGATACGTGTGGGTTGCGGAGTGCTCGCCTTGACGCCCTCCGGAATACCCAGCTCGACCGGGTGCGAGAAACCGACTTTCAGGTTAATGAACTGTTGACCAGGATAGGTGGATTCGACCGTGGTTGCCGTGGATTCGATGCTGGCCCTGTAACCGACACCAACCAGACTGAGAATACAGATGTGGCCTTCTGAGACACCTAGGACGTGGTTCTGCAAGTGTGCGCGCATGGTACCTGAAAGTAACAGCAATTGTTAGGCGGTGATCCGATTCCTCCAGTAATTCCGAATCACATCACATACCCCACATAGCACGCTGGTGTTCATCTTCAGCGTCCCTCACAGACACTTTTGCTTTTCGGGTGGATTCATCATGGGCGATTTCGAGGAAGGGAGGGAGGTCAAGGGTCAATTGGCCTGCAACAGAAAAACAATCCACAATTAGTCTTGTCCTCCGATGCCCGCAAGAAGGGAACCACAACGAACCTAACGGCCCCTTGATCTCAATCGCAGTCTTCGAAATCTCCTTTGTCCTCCCACGAACTTGCGTCTGAGGCAGATCAATAAAACTCAACGAAACCTCTGGCGGTACCGAAATCGCAGCGCCGCCAACTCGAGATTGTGCCGGAGCGGTGGTCGAAAAACATTGTGTGCGTCGGGACAGGGAGGCGGCGGGAGAGGAAAACGAGGGAAAGGATGCCCATCTCAGGGTATTCCGAGAAAGCTGTCTCAAGCAGCTTTGGCGTATGGAGCAGGACATGGCGGCGGTGGTTGCGGTTGACGGAGCGTCTTGGGGTCTCCGAGTGTACGAGTGGATTTTACCCTGGTTTCCCAATCGGGATTAGTGTATATACACGTGACATTTCTATGGCCCTGTACCTGATGCTTTGCAACTTCATCTCTCTCGACCATCTTCATTGAGCGTGACGAACTCATCATGATTGCTGCTTTTGTTTGAATTTTATTTGCTGGTTTTTTTTTACTCTCTGATTGTTCATCTGCACCAAGTAATGTAATATCGGCATCTTCTGTCTGCTTTCGTTGCTATCTTCGTTTCTGTTGCTGTAATTTATAAACCTGGCTTTCGTTGAACTGGTATCATTCTATAACAATTGCGACATTTTTTTTCTTCTACTTATGGTCCGAGTGAAGGCAGTGTCCATCTCTTTTCTGATTTCGAATCCGACCCTAACAGCCACAATGAGGACGTCTGGGGCATCTCAGATCACCGTGCTGTCTTCGTTCATTCTCTTACTCACATATTTCTCCTTAATCCTTGCTCCTATTAGTGCAACGGCGAATGGTATGTGACCTGGTTACATGATAACCTCGATCTCGCTGACAGAATCAACAGAGCTCTCTACGCATAACTCATCCAATGATATGAATCTGATCTCGTTCTTGAACTCCAAAACCCAGCAATACGACGTTATATTTACAGAAGCAGTCCAACTGCTAGAGTCAATGAAATCCGCTCCGTCGTGCAACCGGCTTGCCGCAACCAAACTGGTGACGTCCTGTCAATCTATCAGCAAGGATAACGGTCTTGGATCGGACAACTACGTGACTCTGGAACGCATTCGCTCATTATATGCGGCAAGGCTGGCTATTTGCGAGCTGGATGGAGCTGGAACATCCATTCCTGCGTCGTGTTCCCCGGTGGCCGTTTCATCAACGCAGAAGAGAAGCTTCTTTGGGTTCTCGGGTAAATATAAATCTCAGAATGACATCGAAGATATACCGCGGCACTTCCTCGAATCGTGTCTCAGGTCACTTGAATCGAGACCGCAGTGGTGGACGTCTTATAGCAACAGTAGGCAAAACGCTATGGTGATTTGCCAAGCGGCAAGGATCGAGGGTGAAAAGGAAGAACTCCTGGATTTGCACAGACATATCATCGATGTTACACTCAAACTCAACCATGGTCTTGAAGAGGCTTTGCGGACTGCAGCTGCTGAGTCTGCAGAGCAGAAGGCATTTGTTCATGCTATTGACACGATGCGGAATAGACTGACCCGTGAATTGGAAGACACTGAGACACGCTTCAAACTCTTCATTAGTGGAATATTTCAGGATGTCGAGTCCAGCGTTCAGTCTATTGTGTCCAGCGTGACGATGGTTCTTGGAAGGATTCACACAGGAACGGCAGTTCTCGAAAAGGTCTGGAACGTTACTTTACTGATCGACAAGGATTTATCTGACATGTAATAGAATGTCCGGAACGTTTCCAACGAGGTCGATCATCTGCAAGAGACTCTGCGGGCCGTCCACGCGGAAACCCTGGCAAGAAGCGAGCAACTAATACAGGTACACCGACAAGATTCGAACGCCCAGATAGAAATTGCATCATCTCTTCGTTCATCCCTGGAGTCGCTTCTGCAGGGCGACATGGTCAGGCTGTCTCAAGAAATGGGAACTTTGGATACTTCAGTAGTGAGTTCTACCTTTGGAGATTGACATGATGACGACTGACTATGCAGGAATGGTTACTTGGAAAGATAGGTACCATTCTACGTCAGGAGGCCAAGGTGTCGGAGGTTAGTGACATAGCTCATTTACATGAACGGCTCTGACATCCTGACATCTACAGCGCCTTCAAACTTTTGAAATAATGTTAGTACAGTCTGAGATGAAGGCCCAGGATCTACAAAGAGCACAACTGCTGCAGTCCGAAGTCATTGCGGCACAATCGCAAGCGCAGCATAATATACAAACCGACATCCAAATCTCCCAGGCACTGCTCGATAAAGTGATTTCCACTGCAGCCAACCTCCAGACAATGGTTGATGAGACAGCAACCAAATATCGGGAGTCTCCTGTTTTGGGTGCTCTACATGGGACTTACTCCGCCTGGACGGTGTGTGCTCTGCTGTTTAGCATGCTTGGTGCGCAGAATCCGAAGTCCGCTCTGGCGGTGCTTTTTATCGGGATGGGTATGTTTTCTACTTGATTTCAAGACAGTTGCTGACACATACTTTTCTAGCTCATCTCTTCGTGACCAGGATAATCTTTTAATGGCTTTGCCATTTATATTGATGTGTATACACTTGTTTTAATGCTGTATCATATACTTTACGCGATATATTTACGCCGGTGACGACTGTACGGCAAATGCTTTTATGTCCCATAATATACGGGATTGCTGAATATCAAAACTACCGAATTCATACATTTGCCTGTCAATTGACTCGACCTAGAACCTAGGCAATCGGGATTGATTTTGCTTCTATGTACCGTGACAAGCGTGCTAACGATGGAACAATGAGACATGGCTGAGCATTAGACCTATCAAATGTCTTATGCAACACCCTGATTGACGCATGCCAGCAGAATGCGGAGTATCCTGCATTTGCGGGGAATACCGTACCTGGCGTATGCTGGTGGGAACCTCGGCATCCCACAATCAACCATGATTGTTGTAATTTTTATATTTATTGTACTCAATCGGTAAACCGAGATGACCTGTTACAATCGTGATGCTCTCCTATGATTGGAAGCAGCTCCACTGATGTTGTTTCCGGATCCACGGTCAATGCTTAAACGCCACTGCTTGATCGGTATGATAGAATTAAAGCCCCAGACAATCGGCATAGACGCTATCCGAGTTGTACGCTTCCTGCGAGTAAGTTCAATCCCCTGATGTTAACTCCGGAGCAGTCAGCAACCTACAAGTTCCCCGCGTGGGAAATTAACCACGACGATCCCCGGATTTTGTCCGTGGAGACATTAGAGATATCCACACTTTGGGTTTTTCCGCACTGCGTTTCGGATATCCCAAACCAAGCATTGGCGCATATCCTTGCTGCCTTGGTTATCTTACCCTCAATTATGGCATCAGTAACGGCTTTACTTCGGGTAATCCGTGCTCCGGATTAATTGATCTCTTTACAAAGCTTGGCACGGACGCTTTGTACGCGTACCTTGTACTCCGTGTACGCTTTACAGAGAAGTATGCCCGGTGGACCATGTTCCGAGTATCTTACAGAGTATATTTAATAACGGAGGCGAGCCCTTCCATCGTCTAACACTTTGGATACAGACGCAACTCAATCGGGGTGATTTACCACTCACTATGGCCCTCCTTCACTCTCTTACCCTGCTGGCCATGGTCTCGTCAGTCCTGGCCAGCCAAGACGCTTTCCAGTCCCGTTGTACAAGCTTTGCGGATAAGATCGATCTACCAAATGTCAAAGTCAACTTCGCCAATTACGTGCCCAGCGGAACGAATCTGTCGCTGGCAGACAACCCATCCACCTGCGGTGAATCCTCTCAGACCGTGGCAGGAGATCTGTGCCGGGTTGCAATGGCTGTTACGACATCGAATGCCAGTGAGATTACATTGGAAGCCTGGTTTCCTAGGAACTATACCGGTCGTTTCTTGAGTACGGGTAATGGAGGTCTCGGTGGTTGTACGTGACGCCTGCATACTTGATTTTGTTCCGGGGTTTCAATGGCTGATTACGAACAGGCATTCAGTACTACGACCTTGCGTATACCGCTCAATTGGGTTTCGCCGCTGTCGGAGCTAACAATGGCCACAACGGAACGTCTGGTGAGCCTTTCTACCAGCATCCCGAGGTTTTGGAGGACTTTGCCTACCGCTCCTTGCACACGGGCGTTGTGGTTGGCAAGCAACTTACCAAGTTGTTCTACGATGAGGGATTCGACAAGTCGTACTACTTCGGATGCTCGACTGGCGGCAGACAAGGATTCAAGTCTGTTCAGAAATACCCCAACGACTTTGACGGTGTGGTGGCCGGAGCGCCGGCCTTCAACTTTATCAACCTGCTTTCGTGGAGCGCACACTTCTACCCTATCACCGGCTCCCCGTCGTCAGACACCTACCTTTCGCCATCCCTCTGGAAGGTCGTCCACCAGGAAATCCTCCGACAATGCGACGCCCTAGACGGCGCGAGAGACGGCATCATCGAAGACCCCGACGTCTGCAACCCTGTCCTCGAAACCATCATTTGCAAGTCCAACGCAACAAACACCAACCGCTGCCTATCTGGCGCCCAAGCCAACACCGTCCGCCAAGTCCTCTCCCCCCTCTACGGCGCCAACGGAACCCTCCTCTACCCCCGCATGCAGCCGGGCTCCGAAGTCCTCACGAGCAGCGTCATGTACTCCGGCGAACCCTTCACATACAGTCAGGACTGGCTCCGCTACGTAACTTACAGCAACCCCAACTACAACGCATCCAACTGGAACGTCCACGACGCTACCGCTGCCCTGAGACAGAACCCCTACAACATCCAGACCTGGGAAGCCGACCTCACCCCTTTCCGCAGCGCAGGCGGAAAGGTCCTCACCTACCACGGCCTGCAGGACCAGATGATCAGCTCAGACAACTCGAAACTCTACTACCGCCGGGTTGCAGAGACCATGAACCTGGCCCCCAGTGAGCTAGACGAATTCTACCGGTTCTTCCAAATCAGCGGCATGGGACACTGCCACGGCGGCGATGGCGCGTACGGTATTGGAAACGGATATGACGCATACAACGGCGACAAGCCGCAGGATAACGTGCTCATGGCGATGGTGAAGTGGGTGGAAGACGGTGTTGCGCCGGAGACAGTCCGTGGGGCGAAGTTCGCTAATGGGCCTGGATCGCAGGTGCAGTATGCGCGGAAGCACTGTCGGTTCCCAAAGAGGAATGTGTTCAAGGGTCCGGGGAACTACACGGATGAGAATGCGTGGCAGTGTGTTTAGAGGACTGGTGGTGATGTGTATCTAAGAATTTTGTTGAGCTTGTACATACAATGCAACTGTGGTTGATATGCCAGTTCTCGTATTGTAGCCAGTCAAGCTACTTGACAAAGCCATAGTGCCTGATAGAGCTCAATCCGACCAATCAGAATTGAACTCAAACGAACCAATCACACCCTGTCCCTGCGCAGGTGCCATCGGCGATATCGCTCTCCGCCTCCGCGATAACCAGCGCTGAATGTCTACATTGTTTGCCATCTGTCTGTTCAACCAATTCCCTTCTCATTCTCTTATTTATATTTCACAAGAACTTCTCCATATATAAACCATGGCCGATGAAGACGAGTTTGCGCAGACTCGAGGCAGCGATGATCTCTTCGACGATGAAATCATCCCTGTCCCCGCGGAGGAGCAGCAAGTATCCTCAGACGTACCCCCGCAGGAAGTACCAGAGGCCGCAACGAAGCCGGACGATACACCAGCTGAGTCGCCTTCTGCTTCTGCTTCACCGGCTCCTGCACAGGCACCAGCTGGGCCACGGCGCGGGGGCGAGAGAGAGAGAGGGAGAGGGCGGGGCCGGGGGAGAGGTCGCGGAGGGAGAGGGACGAATGCGTCGGGGCGGCGAGGTGAGGGTGGGAATAAGAAGCCGGTCGAGGGTACACCTGAGCCTGAGAGTGGGAATGGGAATGTAGAGGGGGAGAACAAGGCTGAAGAGAAGGACGATGATGCTACGTCGGAGTCGAAGGGGTCTAACGGCGGAGCTGAGCAGCGTGTACCGGCTGTTCGTGGTGATAGGAGTGCTACGGGCGGGATTAAGAAGGTACGATGGCCTTCTTTCATATCATGTCCCATGACCTATTGTAACTGACGACAACAGCCCAAACTGACCGAAGAGCAACTGACTCAACGAATGGCAGCCGCCAAAGAAAACGCCGCCAAGCTATCCGCCGCACACGCCCGCGCAGAAGCAGATCAAGCATCCTTCCTCGAGCGCGAGAAAGTCGCCGATGAGAAACGCCGCCAAGAGCGCGCGAACCGCCGCGTGATGGATTCGGAACGAGAGCGTAATCGCCAGCGGAAGATGAATGCTTTGAACGGACGGGAGTGGGATGCTACCAAGCAGGAGGAGGACTACAATCCTCGAGGCGGAAAGGGTGGTTTTCGGCGCGGAATGCACGGTGGTGTTTCGGGGTATACTCGACGGGACTTTGACGATGGTCGACCGGATGAAAATGGCCGGGACAACCAGGGAGGTTTTCGCGGTAACCAGCGCGGTCGAGGACGTGGTAGGGGTGGACGAGGACGGAACAACTCCCGTGGACCGCGGAGGGATAGCTGGCAACCTGACGGTGCTTTTGAGAAGCCTACTGCTGCGATGAACGAAACAACCCCCCCGACGCCTGCGCCGGCTGCTACCAATGAGGCCGAATTCCCTGCCCTTCCGGGTGCCAAAGACCGTCCGGGAGATGCCAAACCGAACTGGGCCGCTGCTGAGAAGATTGAACCAAGCTGGTCCCCTGTGGAGGGATCTACATGGGCAGACCAAGTCGAGGCGCAGTAACCGCCTCACAGACCATATACCTGACTTCTTTGATGATTTGTTGCTGCTATATGTCCCGTGATGACTTTGATATCCCTGACATTGCTATTACATGTTTTTGATGCTTGCACGAGATGTATATGACTGGCGTGTAATGGTTATATATAATACATCTTTGTTCATATTCGATACGACTTTGTCAATTTGAACTTACTCCTTAAGCCAGTTTATCAATCTTATCAATCAACAATGACCTAACCCCGGACATCAACAACCTAGCCAATCAGAGAGCACGTATGCTTTCATGGTGAAGTCACTCCGGTTGTATACCAGAGGCAATGGCAATGGCAATGCCCTTGTTTGAACCACTTCGCCCATTTGCTTAACCTCGTTCAAGTTTATATCCACATACAAACAACCTTTCTCATCACAACCATACCCAATCTACACAACAACAGTAGTATTGCACAGCAGATACAAAATGACCGACGCATACCCCGAAACCAAGCAAAGCTCCCGCGGCAACCACCCCCGAACCTCGACGCTAGGTGGCGCCAGCTCAGTCCCAACCCCAGCAAACAACACCGGCGGCGGCACAGGCTGGGGTGATCCGGGTTTCTTCAAGGGTGGGTCGCAAGGTTCTGGTCATGTAGCTGTATGCCTTCCCCCAATTCACCCGACCCCTCAAACGCCCGGAACAATCGAGAAGAAAGAATACTAATAAGACGGACGTGCTAGCCCCCCAACGCCCAAGCGACCTTCGGCGAATATCTGCCGCTCCAGGAACAAAATGGCGCCGCATCATCCAAATTCGTGCAGCGCGCTACGGACATGAACATGGATATTTCGGGGGAGGGGTCGAACACCAGTTGTCAGACCGAGGATCATAGTTTTATGTGTCATCGGCCGGGTCATTCGGATACGTTGCCGGGGTGGTCGAAGGCGAAGAGTGCGGTTGAGGCGACGTATGAATTCCTTTCCAAACCAAGTGAGTGAGGTCGTGGTGTGGATGGTGCTGATGTTGTTCGTTATTAGGTTGCATGGGCAGGGAAGATAGGGTGTGGAATGGGGTTGCCTATGGCTTAGTTTGCTTGATTGCCGTGTTTTCGTATAAGAAATTCGGATATGTTTGTACTTATGCATGAAACTGAACTGCTATAATAAATTACATATACTAAGCTACTCCACCTTCGAGCCCTTCCCCTTGATCCGATCCCGCAACGCAACGACCTTACCAACGATCTTCCCCTTGAACGTCTGCGCCGTAAGAGCAGCCGCCTCGTCCGCCGCCACAAAACGACGAACCAACAAGTTGAAGATACTCCCAAAAGCAAGCGCGATGACAGTACTCGTCAGGATGATCACGTTATACGGCATACTGAAGTCCGGTGTGGGCAGAGGGAGAAGAAGACTCGTCGTGCGGATGTAGACGGGAGAGTAGTATTCGTAAGACTGTGCTTGGTCCCGCAGCCCTAACAGTCTGATCACTGCAGGCGCAACGTTGAAGCCTCGGTTGGCGTCAGGGGGATATTCCGTGTAACGTAAGACTGCCTTCTCGAAGTCGTATGTCAATGTGACGGTTGAAGCGGCCGGGACGGACAGAGCTAGTTCAAGCTGCGTACCGCGTTCGCGGTCGATGGCTGGACGGTAGAAGGTTTCTTTTACGATTTGGGATACCGGGACTGAGCGGCGGATGCCATCGCGGCCGATGATGGTAGCATGTAATGTGTGTACATACGGCCGCAGGAACCATGGCAGGGTCTCAAAGTAAATGAAATCGACTATGCTTGAGTTGGACGGGTTATCAAATATGATCCGCATACCACCACGCTCCTGGCCATGACCGACAATCGTCCGCTCAGCGCTTAGGGCTGGTTCATCTAACGGCACATGGGTGAAAGCTTCCTGTTCAGGTATAATGAGGTCAAACGGGCTTGATGGCTCCAAGTTGAAGCAGCGGGAAAGGCCATCAGGGTTCCTGGTCTCAGATGCCCCAGGAGAGATGATCACTCCTCTTTCATGCGGCACCCGTAGACATACTGTCTCCTTTCCTGGATTCTCATCCTCTGTGAGAGGGCACACACCACTGATAGTACGTCCGAAGATCTCTTGTAGACTCCACCCCTTCTCTGCAGTCTTTTCCAGAGGGTAACAGGTATCATCAGCGTTGTAGGGTTTAGAAGTGTCACAGATAAGCTGCTCAGTGGGGACCGGGCGTGGGATCGGGTTGTCTGTCATTTTTAGTGAGGAAACACTACTTACTACCAGCCGCAGAAAACTTACCTCGAGGCCGTTTTGATCGATCAATGTCGAGCACCATGTCGACAGTCTGTTCAATCTGCACCAGACACTCGCTAGACTCAGGGCAGACCGGACGAACATCAACGGCCATACTCTGCCAGGACGCATCGAACAGCTTGTGGCCATCGAACAGACTAGAGACTCCCGCCTTGCCCTTACAAGGAAGAAGCTTCAAAAAAGGTGTAAGATTCTCCGTACAGACGACCTCACCCGGAAGCGTCCCATGGAGAAGATGCAGTTGACTAGACGAATGATCGCCAGCAGGCTCAAAAGAAGCAATTGGCCGCGTAGTTCGAGTAGAATCGATGAAGTTCATAGACGCACAGAAAAGGCCGGACAAGGACTGGGTCAAGGTGATCCATTTCGCGAATGCCCTTCAACAACTCAGCATTATTTTCCCTTGAATTGAATTCATATGCCGGGACAACATACCCATCATCATCCGGAGCATCGATCCACGCCCACAATTCCACTCCAGTATTACCCTCCTTAGACCCATTCCACGGCCTTGAGCCCCAACTCTCAGCATCCCATCTTCCCGTCGTAAACCGGAGGTGCAGTTCCTTAGTATTCGCATGTTGTAGGATCTGGCCAAGCGCGCGAGGGAAATATCGGAAATGTCGCTGTTCGAAGGACACTTGCGACGTATTACTGCGGAAATTGAAAGAAGCCAATAGGGAAGATTGCGGCAATGGCTGGAGGACGAGACCTTCGTGGTAGTCGGAGTCAGGTGCGGCGGAGGTGAGCGTGGACAGCGCCGTCAGGAGGAGCAGACGAAGTAGGAAGAGGGCCGTCATCACGTCATTCTTGCCGTAAAGCTTCCTCAAAAAAGAATTCAATGAGGATCTGCCTTCTTTGGCTCGTCAATAGGCCATGCGGCGAGAGAATCGGGGAGTTTGGATCGGGTTTTGACGGTTACAGCTCAGCACCGTTTGATCCCTGACACCTGCCTTGAGAAAGAAACACGCGAGACCAGATAATCTCCGTCTTCTCAGCTATCAACTAGATAAAGCCCACGGTTTCTCTCAATTACAAGCATCGACGACCAAGTTGCCAAAAGGGGCCACTCAAGCGCAGCCGCGCCTAACGCCTCACCGCCCGCCAAGCGCCATCGTCGCAAAAAGGCATCATTCGGCGCGACAGCTTGAGTTCTTATCATACTCAACGGAACAGCGAGCGAATTGCTCCGGAGGACTTCTTTACTGGTAAACGCGGATTGTGCCATACTCGGTCGATTGAAAATGGCGGCGGAACAGAGAAAGCTGCTCGAGCAGCTCATGGGAGGTACGCCATACACAAAACTCAGCTTTGTGCAAAGTTCAGGCAAGCTAACAAAGATATCTCAAATCACAGCCGACAATCTCGTTGGCACCGGAACACCCTCGCGTAATGCCCAGCTATCCATTACCGATTCGAAAGTCTGTCGCTCGTACCTCGTGGGAACTTGCCCGCACGATCTCTTCACGAATACCAAGCAGGACCTCGGTCCTTGTCCCAAGGTGCACAGCGAAGGTCTGAAGACGGAGTACGAGCTTGCGTCTGCAGGGGAGAAGGCGAAATGGGGTTTCGACTTTGACTACATGCGCGATATGCAGAAGTATATCGATGATTGCGATCGGAGGATCGATTCTGCTCAGCGGCGGTTGGAGAAGACGCCGGATGAGATTCGACAGACGAATAATTTAGTAGGCCTCTTTTTCACCCTCTCATTTATTATCTAGTCTGCTAACAAAACTAGTTGAAACAAATCTCCGACCTCTCCAAAACAATCAACACAGGTCTCCTCGAAGTCTCCGTCCTGGGAGAAACAGGCTCCGTCGCCCTCGCCCTCAATGAACTCCACAAGATCCGCACCGCCAAACACCAGAAGGAAACCTGCGAGCGCGAACTCAAGAACCTCCAAGACACCTCTGGCCCCTCCGGCCACCAGAAACTGCAAGTCTGCGACGTGTGCGGCGCCTACCTTAGTCGACTGGACAACGACCGCCGTCTGGCGGACCACTTCTTCGGAAAGATGCACATGGGATACTCGGACATGCGCAAGACTTGGAAGAAGCTTAGTGAGGAGCTTAAGGGACGGCCGCCGCCGGTTCGGCACCATGATGATGAGGATGGTGGTTGGGGAGGTGGCGGTGGTGGACGGTCTGGTGGTGGTAGAGGGCCGAGGTATGGTGGTGGTGGATATAGAAAACGGGGACGGTGGTGAATGGCTATCTTTGGATCTTTTGATATTTCATCTTTTTGCTGGGTATAAGCATAGCGCAGGCGTTAGTGCGTTTGTAACCACCATATTCCAATACATAATGGATGATTTGGGGAACTTCGTATACGAATTGAATGACTATAGAATTCTATATTCAGGTAGACCAAGTTGGATTCGTAGTAGAGGATTGCACACAAGACTGCTATCTGCATTCAGATAATGAGACGAGAAAGGAGTAGTTATTCCTCACAATTTAAGAGAGAAGGATTGGGTAGAGAATAAAAAGAAATCAACATGACCACCCTATTCAATCACCCGCGAAACACTAGCGAAATATTATCATGAAAAGCGACGCCATACCAGAGAACACTACAAGTCACGCCTTGACATAGAAACGAAAAGAAAAAAAATAGAAACCAAATTCCAAGTCAATGTTGAATACTATGTACATATACAAAAGCCCCTAAGAGGCACCATGTCCATTAGTCGTAGCATGGTACAGCGCCTCAGTCAACGCCTGGTAGCTGGACGCAATATCTGGCTGTCGGGAAAGAATATCTCGTACCACCAATAACTGGGAGGCATCTGCGTTCGGTGCTTGTTGAAGGAGCTGTTGAATGGCAGGTGCGTGTGCCTGAGGTCCTAGCACCTGGATGGCGGCTGGAAGACCAGTGACAGGCTGAGGGGCGGGGACGTTGGGTTGATATTGGTGGAATTGGCCCGCCGGGTGAACAGGTTGTTGCTGCTGCGGTGGCGGTTGGGCATATTGTGGTGTCTGTGCAAGAGCTGGTGCGCCAGGGAAAGGTGCTGGCGGAGTAGGGGATACCTGAGCTGGATGCTGCTGTCCCGGCAACATGTACGGGGCCTGCGCCTGCTGAGGCGTCGGCGCAGCAGTAGTCAATGGACTTGCGGTGTTTACGGGTTCCTGGCTCGGGTGATGCGAAGGGGGCTGTACTGAAGGACGGTTCGAGACACCAGTCTTGACGACGAAGACGGCCAACAGGATCCGGTCCTGCAGGGAATCATCAAGGGCGTTATTTTCCAACAGCTCCAGGAAATCGGGCTTCTTGGTTGTCCCTGCCTCAACCGGGATAAGGTACGTATCCGTAACGGACGGCAATGGGTGCTTTCCAATGACACCGTACCTCTTGCGATCTGCAAAGTAGTTGAACAGATTGTCGAATCCTGCACGCTCCTTATGGTTCTCAGGCGCATTGATGGACATCACGACGACGTCTGTTGATGTGCTGAATCGTAGGCCACAGAGGTAGTTGCTGGCCAGCTGGATCTCTATCCGGCCGTTGATCAGCAATGTTGGCGGTGCGAGCTGGCTCCATGGTAACCTCTCGCTCAGATCTGCACCACCGACATGCTTTGCTGATGATGTGAACTCTCCAATAGGGTTCATCACCACTTTGCCGCGCCATACAGATCCCTCCTCATCGTAGTCCTTGGGGGAGTACGGAGGTGAGTCGGGCTCATCGTCATCCCTCAGTAGATGGTCAATCTCTGCGTCAGCCTGGGCCTTTCCACCTGGCACAGGCTCTCGGATATGCGTAGCGACCTCGGGGAAGACCTGATCATCATGGCCGGGGGAATGAGCGAAATGTTGGTCGTGTGACTGTCCATCGGTTTCAATTGGTCGTGGTTTGCCGGCTCGTCGACCTTCATTCGACTTGCGACGTTGCTGACCATCAGGGCTGGGACTTCCGTCAGTCATACGACGAGCCGGAGCCGTCGAGAAAACAGGTTCGCTTGAAACGTGGTCGTCCTCCTCAACTAGTTCCTCGCCCTTATGCGTCCGTCTGATCCGTGGCCCTTGTTCTTGGGTGGCGATGATGTGTTGGCGCTCCGCTTCTCGTTTGATCTCCGCATCCTTTTGCTGCAGCTCCTTGCTCGCCATGTCCTGAGAACTCATCTTGGATAGAGTATCTGGGAGCAGATTGCCTACGAGCAAACTATCCCGTAGGGACGTGTTCTTCTTTACGTTGAACAAGATCGTCCGAAGCTGTGACTTATACGGTTCCGTTGGTTCCCCGGAACCTCCGCAGAGATTTTGATACATAGCATGCTCGATCGACATACCGAGCTGCCCGGCGACCGCTTCCACTGTCTTCCCCTGGGGCAGTTTGAAAGAGTCCTGCTTCCGCGCCTCAGAAACCTGTTCTACAAATAGCTTGACTAGAGCACTGGCAACGGTTTTCCGAGCTGGGTTTGTAATATCCTCCAGACTGCCCGGTCCCTCAGATGTCTTCTCAGTGACAGAGCTCTGGCGAGATGAAGGCGCGTTAGTCGAGGGTTTCCTGTGCGGTGTTGCTTCCTTGGCTGGAGGCGATACTTTCTGTTGTTTCGGTTTAGGTCCCTAAAATAACGGAGTCAGTCAATGAAGTCTGATCAGGGCAGTGACAAATTACTTACGGCTTCAGACTGTGGGCTCTCTTGGTGTTCTTCAAACTTGCGCTTGGGCGTGCCGGCGGGTGCGGGATCACCGGCGTGGCCATTTTCCTCAATTGCATGCGGCACGGTTGGAGGCACAGAAGGAGCCGAACTCGGAGTTTGGGCCTTGACCGAAGCAGCTGGTGTACTCTCTTCTGTCTTGGCCTCACTTGGTCTGCCTCTCCTGCCGCCCTTCTTGCCCTTCCTGCGCCGTGATTTTTTCTCTTCGGCTTCTTTGCGTCTTCGTTCGGCAACCTCCTCCCAGGGCTTCTCACCGCGCGCCATCTTGTCCAGAAGCTCCTTGTGGTTCTCCGGCTTGCACTGCTCGCAGAAGTACTGATCCGGTTCCTCTCCTTTCGCGAATGTGAGACCCATGCAGTCGTTGTGTTGCCATGCTGAACACTGGTCGCAGCAGATCATGTCGCGTTCGACATCTTCCTCCTCCTCGTATTCCCCACAAATACATCTTATGATTTCTTCTTCCTCTTCTTCGCTAGGTCCAGGAGTCGGTTCGGCGGAGGGTTTGGAGGACTTGTCTTTCGATTGTGACTTGGACTTCGATTTCTTCATGGGTGTTTCGGTGACCATGTCGAGGTTCTTGTGCTGGCCTTTCGTTGAGCGGCCGGAACGTCGTGGCTCATCTGTTGTATCTTCTAGTTAGCATTATGTCACACTTGGGGGGACCGTGCCCTAAGCCGCCGCCGCCTTCTGCCTTGCCTCCGTCTCCGGGGTGGGCTTCGTGCGGCCATGGCGCAGGTACCATTATACGATTGCTTACCAGCCATAGTGCAGATACTCAGGTATTTCTACGACGCTTTGTAGACTTTGCTCAGAGCTGGCTGTGCGCGCCACCCGACAGCTTTCTTTCTACGGAAACAGGGCGTGTAGTGTATGTGTGTGTGTGTGCGTGTGTGTGTGCGCGCGCTAAAGAGTAACGCGCAAGGAAAAGACACAGCAGGACAGAGGCACAAGTCACCCGGTTTGCGAATATTACTTGAACTTTTCCTTCTCTTCCAACTAGGGCCTCAGATTCTGTTGAAGACTGCGACTCGTGTTCGCTGTAGTAGAATGACTGCAACGGAGTCGGTCGCGTGTCGCGCAGGCTTGGGGAGTTGGCGTAAGCGGGGTCGCGTGAAAAGCCTGTCCAGAAGTTGACAGTATGAGACTGGATTTGAATCGCGTCGATGGCAATCAGAAAGATTAGAAAAAGCTGGCGTAATCCCTCAAAAGCAGCCGTACTCAAGCACAGGATTGACAGAGGAATGAGCGATGGGTGGTTGATGGAATGAAGAGGAGAAGTGAGAGAAGAGAAAGAGGGTCGAGCGGCCGCGACTGCGCCGTGACTCAGCAATCACGTGCATGAGGCTCGGCGGGGAGTGGATTAGCGGCTTGGCAGACGCCACCGGGATTTTTCTGTCGCGTTTCCTCACTAACTGGTAGGCGTGGCCAGCTCTCGCCGCTTCTCCACATAAGCACGACACACACACCCCTTCTTTCTCGCACCTCCCACGTTTACATTGCGCTGCCCTGTGACTGATCCGACGAATTTTTCTCCGTGACGGATTACTGAATATTGCTATTTGATTCCTCTTTCGACACGAATTACGTCCGCAATGGCAGACATCCGAACATTACTCCGGAACGAGCTCGCCACTCGCAAGGGCACCGCCCAAACAGGGAGTACAGCAAACCGCGTCACAAAAAAAAGAAAGGTGGACGTTGGCGACGATTCGATACGCAAAAAGATAAAACCTGCTGGAATGACAGCACAACAGGAAGCATCACAAGCGATACAACCCCCGAGCGCTCAAGATCTCGAGGAAGACGCAGAGAAAGAAACCGCTGGCCCGGAACTTCCATTAGGGCCGGAAGACGAGCAAGAAGCCGAAAACACGAACCAAGCCGATGAGCAACCCTCCACAAACGAGCCTCAGACCGTTGATGAAGACGAATGGGCGGCCTTTGAACGCGAAGTTGCGGAACCGTCGCGCGCTCCGCGAGCACCCGCTGCCATTGCCGCTCCAGCCACGATATCAGCAGCGCCAATTTCTGCAGAGCAAATTGCTGAACAGCAGGAAAAGGACAAGGACACTACGCAAACGCGCGAAGCTCAAGCAGAAGGTGAACGCGAGGACGCAGCACGGTTTATGGAGGACGAATTCGATGAAATGGAACAACTGGAGGAACGTGTGAGGCGACTGAAGCAAAAACGGGAGGAGCTCAGAGCTAAGCGGGCTTCGGAAGAAGCCGAGTCGGCGCCACCCCCTGCAACTGAGGCAGACGCGAATGACGAGGACGACGACGAGGAGGAGGAGGACGACGATGACGATGACGATTGGGATGACTGGAGGTTTAAATAATGTCACAGTTGGCCTGCATTGAAAAATCAGAGCTGAAGGAATGTTGGAAGGCCCACCACAGAGCAAAGGGAGGTCTTGAATTAACCATATAATATTGATACCCCATAAACTGAATGATGAAACTACATGAAATGGACAGAAAAAGGACTTGCTAATGTCCACTAATGTTAATGTGCCGGTGTATCTTTCGAAGGCGGTCTTGGTCATATTCATGTTTGGGAGGAAATTGAAGCATCCAGTTGCATTGCCTAGTCAGCGTGTGTAATAGTCATCTTAGTATCTAATGATCTTTATGTAATAGTCTCGTCTCACTTTCTAGTTGTTTCTGATACTATTGTTCCCGGTTATGATGGGAAACTCACTGCCCATAATTTAATATATATCTAGCCCTAAATGGGTCGATCCTCACGAAACCTAAATCTCGAGAAGCCGATCAGGAACTAACAAGTAGAATGCCAACCAGTCTTCTGCGCTACCAGAACCTCTCATTTCACCCATTTCCTTCTCACCATTCTTATTTAGCGCTTCGCCAGCAACCAAGTAAGCTTTACCAGCATACGGGCCAAAGTAGTCACCCCAGTTTTCCTTATCTACCAGAACATTTTCCAGTTTGCACATCATAACTGAAATGAAAGGGTTTACTGTTATCGCGTAGGCCGGGAAATGGCTTTGTACAGAAGCGATGTCGTTGACAACAGCAATGTCTTGCCTGATGCCGAAGCTCCGGACGTGCCATTGCGCATTGTTATATTGCTGCAACTCTGTGAGAAAGACGTTTGAATCGAGCAATAAAATAGCGTGTCCTGCTGATGAGGACATGCCAGAAGCGTTTTGGATGATGTGCTTATGCTGGCAGATGTTGATATCACCGGATCGTTTTGTTTCTACCACCCAAGGATGTTCATTTGCATAGGTTGTCTCTGGGCACATGATGCACTGCAACATAATCGCCAAGGAGTTGATGAAGCCAATGTGGTGCGTACCAGCATCCATTACTGCGCCCTTGTGTATGTCTGCCACAGTCACATTTGCCCCATCGTTAAAAACATGAGACTTTATCTTCCAGATTTTGACCATGGATTTCTTGAAGCCAAAACATGAGGATTAATCAGACATATTAAGCCTATCTTTTAGCTAAAAATCTCGGTAGTTAAGTATTTGAAGTTCCTGAAAGAATTGGTTGTCTGGGTATGTTACGCATAACGCCAATAGCTAGATGTATGGAATTCTGACGTATCGCCCTATGATTGTACAGAAATGTTTTGATGGGATATTTTTCGGAGAAAGAATGATGAACTGCCACTCGACTCAAGGTTTCATTTGTATTCCACGTGAGCCTCAAGGACTTTCGAGAAGATGAATGCCCCTGGAAGGCCATTGGCGTTCGAATGCTTGTACAGCTTCTACAGGAGGATAAAGCAGATCGTGGAAAGCTTTCTGTCGAGGATATCTACGCCGGGTGGTACCCACCAGCGCTCACTCAAGTAATTGACAGGCTTACGAATGGGCATCCTGAGAGGAGGACATTTGTCATCGTTGTCGACGACTTACACAAGATTGCTGAAGCTTGGGGTAATATACAATTCCTCCAAACGCTAACACAACTAAAGCATCTCGCATAGTGTGACTTTATACTTGTTTGTGGTACATCTGCAATATCTGGGCCCATCAATCGACTAGGTTCTCGTCGAGCCATACGCCTAGCGTGCACTCCACTCAACTTTACAGAAAGTTGACCAAAGACGGACAGTAAAACTCATGGCACCCGGGAAAGATTGTTGCAATGTCGATTTCAGAGTTGGTGGCTTTTGATTGCCAATGTCCATTCTAATGAATTCACAGAATATTTATCTCCAAAGTTAAAAGGCATTTTTCTATTGTTCAAATGTCCGCTTGATTTGCCAGACGGTTCATAGTGCATTGATTCAATCATGTCACCTTTTCCGCGTCCTCTCCCGCACCTTCTCGGGACTTATCTTCAGCGTCGAGATAACTTCGAAGCCCATCTTTTCTGATGCGCATGGCTTCTTCAATCTCAGCTTCACCTTCTTTGAGAAGGTGCTTGCCACGGGCAAGGTCGCCTCGTTGCTTCTGTTTCTCCTCCTCGACCCGTTTCTCGCGTTCCGCAAGGGCCTTTTCACGCTTTTCCCGGTCAGCTCTCTTCCTGTCGAGCTCTTCTTGTTGCTCTGCGCTCATGTGTTCTTGTTCCGGTGCTGCCGGTAACGTAGAGATGTATGTTTCGATTAGCGAATCGCGTAGTTGAGGGCTTAGTGAGATGTAGCGGATATCGGTAATGATAGTGGAGGGAAGAGCGTAGATGCTCGATGAGCGATTTAGCGATTGCAATGGAATAGACTTGAGCAGAGCCGAAAGATCCGACTTTCTTGTGCTCTCGGGAAGCTTCAGGCGCGATATATGTTCGCGGTAGAACTTCTCCCGGTCTTTATCAGATAAATGTGTGTCCTTCATTTCAGACTCCTTTCTGTATTTCCGCTTGAACTCCGGCCAGTACAGCTTAGGAGTAGCACGCTCTTGAAGGAAAGCCAAGTATTTGATGCGGGGATCTTGCTTTTCTTGGTTTTTTTTGCGTTCTTTGAGTTCTTGGATGCGGTCACGGCTCCAATCTGACCAGACTTCGCGTCGGGATTTCATATTCGGAAGCACTGTATATCTGCTGTCGTCTATGATACGACCTTCTTCGATAATGTTCTCCCATGGTGAATAGGGGTTGATGCGGAAATCATCGAGCAGGTCGCGGAAGAGCGCTACAGCATCATCATCTGACAGCGGGAGACCTTCAGCACCCTCCTCCCAGCCTTCCTCGCCCGGCTCCCCGTATTCACCAGGATCGAGCCCGTATTCTTCACCCATGGCGGCAAGCTGGTACTCGATATCCTCTTCGGTAAACTCAACCGGTTGATCGTCGTCCGTCTTTGTGCGTTTTGACGGTTGCTCCTCATCTTCCTCATCGTCTGTCACTTCCACCTCTTCATACTCATCGCTCTCTTCTGCGGCCTCCGCAGGAGCCTCACGTGTGGCTGGTTCGGGTCCGGGTTCTTCAGGAACAGCTTCCGATTTTTGCGTCTCTGATTCTTCGCTCACTTCGCCACGTTCTCTGCGTTCTTTCTTCTCTCTTTCGATGCGATCGTACTCGATGACTCCCTTGAGGACCTCTTGGGGAAACTTCCAGAAACTTTCGTTGGTTTCTGTATTATAAACAAATCTCCTCTTAAGCTTAGTTTTCACCAATACCCAAGGTTCACATCCGGGTATAGCATGTTTCGATTTCGGTCTGTCCTCTGGCCCCCGAGATCTGCGGTCTTGGTATGCTTTCCCGCCGCGGAAGCCTCCCCGAGTCTGACCTTGGTGAGGATGATGGTGAGATCCCGTGAATCCACCCCCGACTCCAAAACTTTGCGCAGTATATGGCGTGGACGAGAAGGGCGGTAATGTATCCGGCGTGAGAAGTGGTGCGGTTTCTGTTGCGGCCGGCTGCAATGGAGTAGGGAGTGGTTGCGGTCGCGTATAAGTGGATTGCTTCGTTTGGGAATTGTAATAGTACAGGTGACCTGGTGATGATTCGTTAGCAACCAAAGCGAATTGTCACAGCAATCAATCGCGACCAACCTGAAGGGGCCCTGTGTTCCGTCCACCCTGGCGGTAATGGAGGAGGCGGGGTGTAGGTCGATTTGAGCATTTTGTGAGCGGAGAATAAGATAATTGAAGAATAAAATACTAATAATTCCAGAATACAATCATGAGCTGGTATGTGGTTGTCGCGATCAGAAGCTTACGGGCTTTGGTAGTTGGTCCGAGCTTGGCGGAGAACGGCGGACGCGAATTGCCTACTGGGAGCTCACCACCGACCTCATCATCGGCCCCAGCTGTTTGGTGCCCATTCTCCACGATACTTGCCATCCTTCAATCCTGCTCTTTTTCTTCCTCCATTTGTCACGTTTAACAAGTTTATTCTTTTTCTCTTGACAGATAATCCAAAATGTCGCGGAGATACGATTCTAGAGTACGTTCATCCCGCCATGTCGTCAGATGGGGAGCACCCGCTAACCAGGTGTCTTTTGTTCGCTAGACGACCATCTTCTCCCCCGAAGGCCGACTCTACCAGGTCGAATATGCGCTGGAAGCCATTTCCCATGCCGGTACCGCACTAGGAATTCTTGCCAACGATGGCATCGTCCTTGCTGCCGAGAAGAAGGTGACCAGCAAGCTGTTGGAGCAGGATACATCGGCAGAAAAGCTCTACGTTCTGAATGAGTATGTGGACACCTTTCTTGGGGGCGAATATATATATATATCTGGACTTGGTTTGGTGCTAATGCATAATAGTAACATGATCTGTGCCGTCGCCGGTATGACTGCAGACGCCAACATCCTCATCAACTACGCCCGTCAGGCCGCCCAGCGCTACCTCCTCACCTACAACGAAGAAATCCCCTGCGAACAACTCGTCCGTCGCATGTGTGATCTCAAGCAAGGTTATACCCAACACGGTGGTCTCCGTCCGTTCGGTGTGTCCTTCATCTACGCCGGATATGACCACCAGCAACAGTTCCAGCTATACCAGAGCAACCCCAGTGGTAACTACGGTGGATGGAAAGCTACGAGTGTGGGAGCCAACAACGCAAGTGCGCAGAGTCTTCTGAAGCAGGACTATAAGGAAGGCTGTGATCTGAAGGAGGCTTGTGCGATGGCTGTTAAGGTTCTGAGCAAGACTATGGACTCAAGCAAGCTGAGCAGCGAGAAGAGTAAGTGGCCATATATGGTCGTTGGATTTAGCAATGCATGCTGACAGGCTATCTTCACAGTCGAGTTCGCAACAGTGGGAAAGACCAAGGATGGGAAGATCTTCCACCACCTGTGGAACGCAGACGAGATTAACGGTCTCCTGAGGGAGCATGGGCTGGCCAAGGTCGATGACGAGCCCGAGGCAGGTGAAATAAAATAAAATAAACGCTTGTCCTCTTTTCGTCGACTATGTTTGAGCAAATAATTCCATCCTGTTACCTGAGATTTGCGCTCGAAAGATTCGGATCCCCGCTACTAGATGATTTTCAGGGATATTGCATTCCATGAATGAATGAATATGATACTAAATCATGTTATTGAGGCATCTTTATTGTACATCCAACCCGTAGATTCCCAGCCCAGTAATTACACGTGATCGCATATCATACTAACCAATTATGGAAGTATCATGTGACAGATCCTCTATAGCTTCCAACGTCGAGTCTACCGCATACAGTTCATGGATTAGGCATTGGCATAGCCAGCGTTATTGAACGTCTCTGCTTCAATTGATTCCGTACTATCTATGAAGAGCATTCCGATTTTCTATGAATATGACCCCTATATCTCTCTATTATCGTGGTTCTGCGCCGAACCGCTCGTCCAGAAAACAAGCGCTTATGATGTGGACCTCTTCCAACTGCAATGATTTACAATGGTTCGTTCTTTTCCAAGAATAGGAGTTTCTATTGAGATTGCTTTTTATGAGACTGGTTTCGAATGAAATCAACACTTTTCCTCCAATCATTATATTAGGGCCTGTCAATCCTGACATATTGCCGCAAACCATGGACCAAGGGACAGAAATGCATATGGTGAAACACGACACAAGGTGACAAATACAAGACATGTTGCAAGAAGACTCGCCAAAGGGGGGAATAGCGCTCAAGAAAAAAAAGGAACGGGAAATTAAACGGAACAGGAAAAAAAATTGACGACTGGACAGATGGCTGGGAGGCTTGGTTCACAGCGCTCTGCTTTTGTCCTCCCGCTCTTTCTGAAGTTTCAAGATTTCTTGGTCCAGCAACCGTATCATGTCTTGCGATTTCTCGATGGAGGCCACCAGCGTGCCTCCTTCGCGTTTCCATCGCTGCACCCGTTCATATTCGGCGCTTCGCCGACGGAATTTGATTTCGATCTTCTCGCAGACGCGGCATACTGTCTTCACGTTCTCGGTCCTATTCACGAGTTTCATGCCGCACGTCTCGCCGGTCCGATATTCATAGTTGCACTGGTGGGCAAAGCTCGTCCAACTGAAGTCCCCACACACAAATCTCTTCTGGTTGTAAAAGCACATGACTATGGGGTCGGTCAGTGACGTCTTGTGCTAGTCCTCGGCTCAACTTACTTCCTGTCGATGCAGTGTCGTCGTTTCAGAGTTTGCTTTATCTGCTGTTGGTTGGTCCTGACAGCCGGATGGTTGGATGAATCGGTTGGCTAGGCTTGACGGTTTGTTGAAGCTCTGCAGCTTGGGGTAAAACCGAAACACTTCTCGATATGTGAAAGGGTTTTCTATCCTGTAATGGATACAAAGAGGAACGTGTCTGAAACTGGATGCGATTGAAACTCTGATTCTGGGAGTCTCAAGAGCTTTATTTATGTTCTTACAGGAGGCTCTCATGTCGACATTCCTGCCCGCACGCTGCTGATCAATGGCCTCTATGCGTGATGCTTATCGTCCATGCCTTCTCATCACAACAATTCGCATCACTTTTCCGAGATACTCCGCACGGTTGGCCACCATGTACTCTAATGGTGGAGACACAAGATTATCACAGCATTTCTCTTGAGGCTGCATCAATCACTGGTCGAAATGTAGCTGCATGTATCCTGCTACCCTGGCAGTTGTGGCAATGGCTGTCTCGAATATGTCCATTGAACGTCTGAAAATCTTTTCATTTGCCAGAATTGCTGTGGCATCCTTGAGATCCAACTGCTGCTGCCTTGGGCATTGGTCTGCTTTTCCCCTCTTGTCCATCTGCTTGCACTTTACATGAATTCATTTCTTAAACGAAATCTCGCATCCACTTACTGAACCACAGATCATGCATTATTGGATTTCTTTGATGCCAGCTGTCATGCTGTCTTACACATTACAGACTTTCGGCCAGGGGCAACCTTGCATCCGAGAAGCCTGTGCTTTGCATCTTCCCATACTTTCTTGTTTTGGATATTGATGCTGCTTTGCCCACCCTCATGCAATTACTCGTCGGCAAACCAATTAATCTGGACATCTAGACTCGGTGGTGCTGTGTCCATTGTTTGGGTCAGGCATCCAAGGGTGATTGAGCTCCACCAGGATCTACGCACGTTCCCTATCCATTGCTTTTTCTCTTTTTTTCTTTCTCTTTTCTCTATCTCCACTTTGATTTTGCCTTCCATAAACTGTGGAGACGGACAGTCGCCTGGCATTGGGTCTCAGCATTGGACCGTAATCCTACCATAGGCAAGGATCCGGTTCTCCATCCCAGTTTCAGTGAATAGGACGCACACTTCCTGCATATCCGTCTCGGGCATTCAATACCGTTCTCGATCAATATCCACCAACCGTCTATATCCCAGGTGGCAGGGATGTGTCACTAGAGGATTTCGATTGGTATCCTTTGCATCTCCGAGCCACCATCATCCGCAATGATGTGATGAAAACAACATCCCATCCGGACGCATGTCATTCAGCTGATCTCTCTTCTCTGCAGAAACGAATAATCCCGCATCTGCCCCCGCTAAGGTGCAGGGTTTGCCTCTTGTTGAGTTGCGGTTCTCGGCGAGGGCGATAGGAGATGATTGCTGTGCGTCTACATGACAGAAATGGAGACCGTCACACAGTTCGCCTCGGTTGAAGTACATGCGGCTACACTAAAACCCCGAGTCTTTCTGACGTGGCGTCTTTCGTCTGGTCCTCGATCTTCGGTTCTGGCTATTGATAGGCGATGGTTACGTCGAGCTGAAAGCCATCACATCACAATGCGCAATGTCGAGACTTCGTTCAGGGAACGTGCATTACATTTTTTGGAAGAGAGATGATCTGACAATTGGCTATCTTCTGGAGACTTCCGATTTTCTTCAACCTGACGTTAACGGATGCATGAACCAAAAGTGGACATCCGCTTATCCGCTTGTCCGAATGTCTCTTTATTTCCATTTCATTTTATTTTCACGGTCCCCTGTCAACTTAGGCCTCGCCTCCTAATATGATGCAAGGCTACGGCCGGACCGGGTTGTCGACAATCACAAAGGAGTCAAGTAGCGAGCCATGGTAGGATACGATTGCCAACTCAGCGGTCTCTGGTACCGGTTTGCGTCCGGGAGGAGAGATGAGGACCCGACCAACCGTAATTGCCGTGGCACAGACGATCAGTCAATACCTTGTCTCCTACCCGATTAGTAAACTTGCCTTCGTATTTTGGTGGTCACTATGTGAATGGGCTCAGGACGCCTTCGGTTGTAGCGATGGTACTGGACAAGATCAGACTGAGTCGTTAACAGAGGATGCGGCATCGGAGAATTTCAGCTCGAGTAGTAATGCCACCCTACCCATACGCACTGAAGATCGCCGACCTAGTCTGGTTGCAAACAACCTACCCTCTTACTGAAGAAATGTTATTCTAGGCCATCCACCCTAACGTTGACTTTGGATTCGCGTACCCGCATGCGCTCCATACTGCTGGGTTCCTCGAACTCCCGTGATCATAAAGTCACCGTAGCTCCCGACACATACTTATCTCAGCGACAAATTAAAGCGTGTATCTCCCATCTTCGAACTCCCAGGTTAAAGAGCGCATTACTACAAAACCAATCCAACGCAACCGGATTGGTCCATCACCGTACATAGACTAAATCTCTATCTTACACCGACACCCAATCAATCCCACCTAGCGTCCGACTAATGCACCCCCATGTCAACCGCTTTCTAGACCCCGGGGATTACAGACACGGGGCTGGACTGGCCATTAGCGAACAGAAAACAGGAGGGTACTGTAGGACGGACTTTCCGATCTGCATCTCCGACAGCTGCGAGTATTCCCCACTCTTCAGGCCGGATTGTAACGCCTTATGCTGGACGCTCTGACTCGATTCGATGATTTGGTCTTGGCCGGAATCTCTCACGCAAAGCGAGAAAAAGAAATGTGTGTATGGATGGTGAGGATCTCTGCATTTTCGTCACATTGGTTATGCATGTGGCTGCGCCGCATGAGCTGTGAGCTATTATTGGGATGTTGTACTGCGGATATAGTGTATGGTTATTGCATATGGGAGCGGATGAGATGGGATTGCTATCTCCGCATAACTTCACGTCCAATTATGTCCGGTTCTGAATGAGCCAATGTAGTGGGAAAGCTGAAACGCAAGTGTGGCCACCCCGGTCATATACGCATAATCATCATATACAGAATAACATAACTCATTACTTCGACTCACCGTCCGCGAAAAGGCCTTACTTAATGCACCGGAAATAGCAATCAGGTACTTTTCTAGGGTTGCGTCGATATCACGTGACAAAAGCAAGTTTGGACCTGGTCTGGAGCGATGACGTCAAGATGATAGTAGCATTCAAATGCAGCGACCAGCCAACTTCAGTTCTTTTCTCTACTTGTATTCATTCCTGATTTGTATCACTCTCGCTGTTTCATAGCAGATAATAATATCAACGTCGAGGTGGGTGTTGATGGTCATATGCCATTGTCCCCTGCTAATCAATTCCAGCCCGGACTTAATATATACTTTGTTCGCAAGTGAACCAGACCTTTGTACGAGGACAAGTCGTGTCGTCGAGTCAACCGTCATCTCTGTGCTATAGCAACTTTCAATCCCTGATACAGCCAACATGTTCAAAAGACTCGCATCCAGCAGCCAACAAGCCAGTCGGGTAGTGCAACGTCGACGACCCCAGCTGCGAACACCTCTCGTCCAACCCCCCCCAACCGCACCTCCAGCCGCAGCTGCAACAGTCCAATTCAGCACCCGCCCCGCTCTCCACACAACAAAGAAAGACGCCGGCTTCAGTCACAGCGAAGACTTTGACCGCACAGCGCTGGACCCCAAGCGCAACGAGGGCACCAAGTCCGGTACAGACAGTGAAGTTGCGCAGCACCGCGCCGCGTATGATCCCAGCCAGACGTCACCAGAGAGCGAGATGCAAGAGATGGGGGAGGAGACGAAGCAGGAAGGGGTGCCGGCGAATCCGTTGGATGTGAGTGGTGCGAATCAGGAGGTAAATCGGTCGCGGGATCCGAGAGAGGGGATGGCGGATCGGAATGCGGATAGGGAGGGGCATAGTACGAGGGGGGTTACGCCGAAGAATCGTGAGGTGAAGACTAGGCCGTCGAAATAGGCCTGTTTTGTTTGTGTGGGAGATGATGGTGCTTGGGGGTGTGTAACATGTATAGCGTAGGATGTTCATTCAGAATTCATAACAGGGGAATTATACTATACTAGAACGCCGGATTAGAGTCGTAAATAGAACCGAAAATGTATCCACAAAAAACACCTCTACTGCTTCTTCCCATACTTGATAATGTCACTACCATAGAGAACCCAGCCCTTCTCATGGCCAGCCGGGACATCACCTTCCAACGCCTTCAATCCCGCATTCACAGCAGCCTCACCAATAACATCTGCCTCCTGAGCCCAAGGATCTTTCAAACTGGAGTGAAGCTTCCCAAAAGCACCAGCTACGAAGCGGGCCGCCGCTTCCATTGGCCTACTCTCCTCTCGCTGGCCAGCAATAAGACCGGGGCGCAGGATAACCGTTCTCTCAAAGCCCAGCGCCTTGACATCTTCCTCAATCTCGCCCTTCATACGCATGTACGGGATGGAAGAGGCCTTGTTGGCATTGCTCGACGAAATCAGAACATACACCTTCGTACCAGCATCACGCGCCGCACGCGCCATCTCCACATTCAAACCATGCTCAATCTTATGCTGATTCTCGAACCCCCCAGCGGCAGCTCTTGTCGTCGCAAAAGAAGAAATGAAAATATTAGGCACCGGGGATAGCGCAGAGAGCTGCGGTGCCCATTTCGAGGTATCATCCGCGACAAAGGTGGTAAGCTTAGTCTGCGGCGCGGAACTGGCGGCTTGGGGTGTACGGCGCGAGATGGTATCTATACGGGCGACGGACGTATTGGCGAGCAAACTGTTGAGGATGTGGGTTCCCTTGTCCCTTGGTTAGCCATCCATGTTATAATAAGATGACATTATGATTCCGTCGACAGGGGCAGGAAGAGGGATAAACTTACCACCATCCCGGTGCTTCCGATGAGCGCGACATTAGCCATAGTTGAAGGATGAAAAATGCAGTGATATTATAACCTTTGGTGAGGTATAGAAGTGCGATAGATTAACGAGAGTGCTATGTCCAATGGTTGATGTGCCGAGATGACGTTGTTGATGGCAGGAATCACACTACTCTAAATTGGGAAATAATGTCATCCTGAGGCAGTGATGGTTTCTGCCCCTCACGTGCGCTGAGTAATGCGGGGATCGGCCGAAAGCGAAGAGTTCTGCCGGGGGTTTCCGCCCTGTCACGCTATCGATAACAAATTGCGTGATCTACGCTATGCCGCTTTGGGAAAAGCCCTGGGGAGTTTTTTCTATACGGGATCTGATTCTATTTCCCCTCCCTCCATTCGCCGTCGTCAATTGCCATTCCTTATAAGAATCGAAGATATCGGTTGTGTGTCCGATATCCTGTCAACTATTCCTCACACAATGGGTGCTGCATCTCCAGCCCTGTCGGCCCTCAGTGGCCCTACTTATGTGACCGCGCAGTCGCTGGTCCAGCAAGTCGCCTACCTGCTCAGCGACAAAATCTTTACCTATTCCCCCGAGACCTTCGACCTCGATGCCGCGCTGAAGGAATGGGCCGCTGCCCAGGAAGCCAATGCCAATGGCGAAACCACCGCCGTCAAGACCATGGAGACCCGCCAGGGTGCTGGTAACATTGCTCTGGGATACCTCTTCTCGCAGGACTTTGATTTGAAGAAGCGCCACATTCCGCAGGGTATTGTCGCGTCGTCTGCTACTCTGCCATACATGCGCGCTGCTTTGGAGCAGCTCTCACTGCTGTACTCGGTGGCTAGCCCTGTCGCGGCTCATGTGGCGGCTGTTGACTATGCCGGTGAGGGAGGGTTGGTTTCGGACTATGCCTCTGCTCTCTCGCTTGCTGAGGAGTTGGGACTTGGTTTGGTCTCGAGTGCCTCTGCTCATGAGGCTCAGCACATGGCTCTCCTCACGACCCTTCTCGCTTCTGTCCTCCCCTCGATTCACATTTACGACGGTGTCCGCGTTGGCCGTGAGACGACGCGGGTTATCGATGTCCTTGGCCAGTCTGGTCTCTCGAACACCTTCGAGGCCGTCCGGAAGACCCTTGAGGACTCTCGTAGCCGCCACCTCGATGCTCAGGGCAAGCTGCTGCAGCTCCTTCAGTCTTTGAACGGTGAGCTCGGTACCGACTACGGTCTTTTTGAGTACCACGGCCACGCCGAGCCTGCCTCCGTCCTGGTTGCTTTCGGTACTGTTGAGGCTTCTCTGACTGCTCAAATCGCCCGCTCGCTCGCCAGGGATGGCGTTCGTGTTGGTGTGATCAACGTCCGCGTGTACCGCCCATTCGTCGAAGAGGAATTCCTGCGCGTCCTTCCTCAGTCCGTCAAGACCGTTGGTGTTCTCGGCCAGGTCGCCAACGAGCAGGCTGTCCAGGAGTCTAGCGTTCGTTCCGCCCTCTACGAAGATGTCCTCGCGGCCTTGACATTCGCCGGCCGTGAGCAGACTCCTTCTTGTATCGACATCAAGTACCCCCGCTCCCAGACCTGGGGCTTGATCAACACCGCTGCTGCTTTCCAGCTCGTCTACGAGAAGCCTATTGTGCAGTCTGAAAATCAGGCCGCTCCTCTGCAGCTGTTCGACCCCGCCACTGTCCAGGAGTACACCTTCTGGGATGTTGACAGCTCGGCTTGCGTTGATGCTGCTACTGCTCTGTCGGAGGCTCTTGCGTCCGACTCGTCCAGCAATGTCACCACCAGCCAGACCCACGACAATTTGGTCCAGGGCGGTGCCATCCGCGTGGACATCCGCAAGAGCGCTAAGACTTTGGACGCTCCTTATGCCGTAACAGCTGCTGATGTCGCTTACGTTGGCGATGTCAAGCTCCTGGGTGACCTTGATGTCCTTGCTTCCGTCAAGGACAACGGCAAGCTTATTGTCAACGCCCACGGTGTCAAGGATGACGAACTCGAGAAGAAGCTCCCTGTCACCTTCAGACAGGCCGTTGGCCTCCGTGGTATCTCCCTCCACCTTGTGGACCCCTCCGAGGTCGAAGCTGCTCAGCAGCCCCTTGTCCTGCAAACTGCCTTCCTGCGCGTTGCTGGCCAGGAGGGTGTTGTCAAGAAGCTTGGCAACACTGAAGCCGTTGAGAACGTCACCAAGGAGCTTGAGAAGCAGCTCCGCCAGGTCGAGATCCCCGAGGCCTGGAAGACCCCTGAGGAAGGCACCGAGGCCCCTGAACTCCCCAAAGACCTCTCGGCCAACAGCTTCGTTGCCTTCGACAAGAACGAGCACGAGCCTCCCACTCTCCTCAGGGACTGGCAGACCGTTGCCATGGGTCTGTCCTTCAAGGAGGCCTATAACGCGAAGTCTGCTCTCCGCCCTGACCAGCCTACTAAGACTTTCACCGTCCACGTCAAGGAGAACCGCCGTCTCACCCCCGTCACCTACGACCGTAACATCTTCCACATCGAGTTTGACCTTGGTGACTCTGGTCTTAAGTACGACATCGGTGAGGCCCTGGGTGTCCACGCTGAAAACGACCCCAAGGAAGTCGAGGACTTCATCGAGTACTACGGCCTGGTCCCCGACAATGTCGTCGAAGTTCCCAGTCGCGAGGACCCCACCGTTCTCGAGAACCGTACCGTCTACCAAGCCCTCATCCAGAACGTCGACCTCTTCGGCCGTCCCCCCAAGCGCTTCTACGAAGCCCTCGCCGAGTTCGCCACCGACGAGAACCAAAAGAAGGACCTCCTCACCCTGGGTGGTCCCGAGGGCAACACTGAGTTCAAGCGCCGCGCCGAAGTCGACACCGTCACCTACGCGGACATCCTGCTCGAGTACGACTCCGCCCGCCCAGCCTTCCACGACCTCATCCGCATCATCGGCCCCTCCAAGCGCCGTGAGTATTCCATCGCCTCGTGCCAGAAGGTCACCCCCAACTCTGTTGCCTTGATGATCGTCGCCGTCAACTGGACGGACCCCAGCGGCCGCGACCGCTTCGGTATGGCAACTCGCTACCTGAGCAAACTCCGCCCGGGCGCCCCCATCACCGTCTCCGTCAAGTCTAGTGTCATGAAGCTGCCTCCCAAGTCCACCCAGCCGCTCATCATGGCTGGTCTGGGAACTGGTCTTGCTCCCTTCCGCGCCTTCGTGCAGCACCGTGCTCTCGAGAAGGCACAGGGTAAGGAAATCGGTGCCGTTCTGCTGTACATGGGCTCTCGCCACCAGCGCGAGGAGTACTGCTACGGTGAAGAGTGGGAGGCCTACCAGGAAGCCGGTGTTATCACCCTTCTCGGTCGTGCATTCTCGCGTGACCAGCCCGAGAAGATCTACATCCAGGACCGCATGCGCCAAAGCTTGCCTGAGATTATGCAGGCTTACATCCGCGAGGAGGGTGCGTTCTACCTGTGCGGTCCAACATGGCCTGTGCCTGATGTTACTGCCGTGCTGGAGGAGGCTATTGCCGCTGAGGCGAAGAACAATGGCAAGAAGGTCGAGACTCGCAAGGAGATTGAGAAGTTGAAGGATGAGGAGCGTTATGTCCTTGAGGTCTACTAGTGGCCTTTTGATGTGGAAAAGTGCTATATATTATATGCATGGCTTGAGCGCTCTTTTTATGCCTGTTATGATAGATCATGCTCTCTTTACGTGTTATGATGGATTTCCAAAAATATCATTAGAGCTAGATATCTCCAATACCTATTACGAGTTCGACCCCATTGTTTCTACCAAGACCTCAATATCCCGACTCCGATACTTACTCTCCTTAACAAGCCAAAGCGCCGTTCTCCCGTTTTTATCTTTCGACCGTACATCAGCCCCAAACTCCAACAACAACCTAACAACCCCCAACCGCCCCTTCTGCACAACCATGATCAATTCAGTGAAACTAAACTTATCCTGCTTATTCAAGATTCCCCCGCGGTGCCCAAGGATAAACCTCACAGTCTGCGCATATTTCTCGTAGTCAATATCAGAAGTGTCCGGCCATGCTTATCTACTTCACCAAGTACTGTGTTGTCGCGTCTATACAATGCTCCATGAATACTTGGAGTGAGAGTATGGCATTGAGTCTTCCTAATAATCCTTAGCTCTGAGTTTGAGGTAATCGCCTGGTCTAATACTTACTGCATACGAGCCTTCGGCCACGGAGGATCGTGCAGATCATTGCTCCAAGTCCCCGGAAGAATGAAATCTATGACGAGATCTAATATCTCCGTAGGAAGACTCAATAGGCCCATGATGCTCTTTTTCAGGGAATTGCTAGGAAATTGGCAATTAAATGTTGATACATCGAGGGTTGTTGGGGGTGGGCAAATAAAGAGTCGCGGGGTGTTACATCAGCAGGGATCAGCCCTGCCGCAGCAGTGACTCACTATAGTATACTTGGTATGATTTTTGTTTCCTGCATCTTGTTGAATCGGGTATTGAGAGGCTATTTTGGGTATATATTGAGGTTCAATTGGTTTAATCGGAGAGGTAGGTCGGTTCGGCCCATCGCAGTTGCGCTTTTTCAAAAGACCGAAAATCTCCCGTCCAAAGCTCGGTATATGTTAATTATTTTTCTCTTTCTAATATAACTATACCATGTCCCATTTTCACTCTGAAAACCTCTCACACATACATCTTACTAGCAGCGCTCTACGCTCCTTTGACGAATGGCACGGTGACTGCAAAACCACTGAGCACAGGTTAACAATGACACTTTCGTTTTGATCAAGAGGTAACCCTCACGATTTGAGCATCAAGCCGGGCCAACAGTTTCTGAGCATTATTTGAACAGTTCAAGATGCCTGCGTGCCGCAAGCCCCCAGCCCCATCCGACGCGAGAATCGCGAATCAATTCTTTATGACCAAAGCTTTGAACGGCGGCTTCTTGATAATCATATATTTGCGGACTATAATTCCTTGGATGAGAATAAATGCTCAAACTGGCCCCAGCTTCAGAATGCCTTGAACGGCGATGGGCAGGCCCTCCAAGGAACACTCTGACTTACAAACTCGCGCTTAGCGAATCCAAGTGGTCTCCCGAATAGTTCCCATCCTAATCGGCAAAAATGATGAGATCCGCTTGGAAGAAAACCTACTGGTTATGAACCTACAGCCCTTTGCCGATGATCTAGCGAATGCAGAGCCTGGCATTTGTGATGGGCTAAATCCAAGTGGTGTCGACAAGCAGCTTTGGGAAGACTTGGATCGGTTCATTGTTCCAACCTCTCATGGAAGAGCACCCATAGTATCAACTTTTTTCTTTGACATGAGAGGACCAGACAGTGGAATCAGTATTGAAGTGACAGGCGCTTTATAATGAGATTCTAGGTGCTCAATGTGTGAATTGCCTTCACACATAAGCAGCCCTCATAGAAGGGGTCCTCAAGATCTATGTGACTCATGCAGATTTATCTGCTGGAGGGAAAAGGTACAAATCCAATATGATGCCGTATTCCATGCCTGCAATATATTCTCATTTCATCCACATATAGTATAGTATCTTACACTAATCAATCAACAAATCAACTCCTCTTGTTCAACCACAATTGGGGAATTACAGGTCCTGGGTATAACCAGAGCATTATTATTATTATTTGGTCAATTTTATTGTCCATATCGAGCCCTAAGGCTATGACGGACCATATTCCATGAACTCGAGGCTAGTAGCTAACTTTCAGCCTCTTGTTCCGAAAAATTCCTGAGGCGATACCCCCCTTCTATAAACTTTTGATCCTTTCCTCGCCCCAAACCGCCTGTATGCACAGGGCTTTCGAGCAGGGTGCTTCCTTTGTGTTCCAGGGCGGGGTGGCTGTGGCGAGATTCAGCTCAGGCTACCCTCCCTGCTACCCTTCTCCTGTTCTAATTGCCTCCTCCAATGCCTCTAGTCCCCATTCTTCATCCCTCCAGGCCTTTCTGCCGCTCGCTCTAGGTGCGCCCGGGCAACTAGTGTTGGTCAGGAATTGTAGCAGCGCCCTGTGGCTCTGGGCTCTCCTGAAAGTCGTCCTCGCGGGTGCTCCTCTGCAGCAGTGGGTCTCATAACCCATCCATCTCCAGATCTCTGTAGAGCTTGTTTCGTTGGTGTCGCCATTTTCGACATTCAAAGAGAAGATGATGTATTGTCTCCCTTGGAGAACCACATCCCTGACAGGTTCCATCTTCCCGAGCATGAATCCGATGTAGATACGTTCCAATGGCTGCATGTCCTGACTTCAGTTGAAAATAACGCCTTGCCAGATGCTTGGGAGCTAGTGAAGCTGTAGGGTCGAGCAGTCAGTCCTTCTGCGGCCTGTATATCCGTTGACCTTGTTGGGATCGCTGTCCAAGTTCCTTAGTGAGCCATCTCTGTTTCTGTGCTGTAATGACTTCTGTTCGGGCTCTACAGGCAAAGGCCAGGGACATCTCTTTTGGGCCTCTTCCTGGAGGTTTAATAGCTGCCTGCTTTGCTGCCTGACCGGCTCTCTCATTTCCTTTTACACCTGTATGTCCCTGAACCCATTGGATGGTGAGTTGACGATGTTGGGCGTGTAGTCTCTTGCCTATAGCATATGCTTGAATTACTAATGCTTGACCTGGCCCTGGCTGGGTATGTCACAGCCTCGCAATGGCGGCTTGGGAGTCCAGCAGGATGGTGACTGGCCTCTGATCTTCCACTTTCCATGCTACCTGAAGTGCCTGAACGACTCCACGAAGCTCTGCATCAAAGACCTCATATCCTTTGCCTAATGAGATCCCCTTGGTCTTCCAGTCTCCTCCTAGCTCTTACCATGCGAATGCCGTTCCACACCTGCCATTCTCTAATCTTGATCCGTCTGACCAGATTGCTAGTCCAGGAGAAAGAGATTGCGCCGCTGCTAGGGCCTCTGGACCTGATAGCACTTCTATTCGGCCTGGAAACTGGCTACGGATCGTCTGTATCGTGCTTTCAAAGCCCTCGGATGGATCTGCGGTAGGATATTGGCTAATCGTCGAGCGATGTGTTGTCCCAGGGACCATGGGCCCCGGTATCAGAGCATTAGTGTTCTAGAAATGATTTACTGGTCTACTGCTCTACGAATTATTGAACCTTGCTGAATTGTATATCGCTGTGGGTCCGAACAGGGTGATTTACACCGCGTATTCACCAGAGATAAGTTATGATGTATCATTCAACTACCATAGAAGACTTATTTAAGAGACTATGCTCGACCCTAACCATTATTTCGGATCTTATCGAGATCTTAAAATGTCCGCCCATGGGACCAAATTATCAATGGACAATGATCCTACAAAATCCAGACAGCACCGAAAAAAGCCTCGATGACTTTCCCGACGGCGGATAGCAAGAATGGAGTGTAGTCCTTGGTTCATGGTGTGGCATGGTTCCGTCTTTTGGGCTGCTCAACTCGGTTGGCGTCTTGCAAGCATGGCTGGCGAATAACCAATTAAAGGACTATTCGGGTTCTTCCATTGGGTGGATTTTTGGTGTTTTTAATTTCTTTGTGTTACGGCAATACAGATTGGTGAGAAGCATTCTAGTTGACTACGAGCATCAATCAGTTGACTATTCAGGTCCTATCTTCGATACCCATGGCCTCAAATATATCTCATCCCGGGATGCATAGGACTGGTATCACTCATGATGTTCAGCCTTTGCGAAGTGTATTACCAGGTTATGCTCGGCTTCAGTCTGCCCGGAGGCGCAACGGCCTCCACGATCATCACCCCCAGTATCGCCTGCGTCACTCACTGGTTTTTTCCGTCGTCGCGGTCTAGCACTCGGACTGGCAACACGGCAGGTAATTTTGGGGAATCGTATTCCCCATCATCATCACTAATCTGCTTGATTCCGTCGGGTTCCCTTGGGCCATTCGCATGGTCGGGTTCGTCTCGGCGGTATTCTGCCTAGCCTGCGTTCTGCTTGAGAACCCGACTTCCTCTCAAAAAGGCCGATGCCAGAGTGGACCTCAAGGCGCTATGGGAGATTCCGTTTACCACCCTGTGGGTCGCAATTATCCTCGATTACTTTTCCCTTCTAGTTTCACTGATCTACATTTCCCTCATATGTCATTGCACACAGCATGAACTCCTCTCTGGCATATCGACTCGCCTCGATCCTCAACGGTGCTTCAATCCTTGGCCGTGCTCTTCAGGCTATTTTGCTGATTGGTACGGTCGATTGAGCGTGGTGGCTGCGACAACTTTGTTCTGCGCCATCTTCGCCCTCGGCCTGTGGTTGCCCATTCAATCCAACATCCCGGGGATAGTCGCCTACACCGTCCTCTTTGGCTTCTAGAGCGATTCAGCAATTGGCCTGACCCCGTCTGTGTCGCGCAAGTCTCCCGCACGGAGGATTATGGGAAGAGATACGGGACGACGTATTCGCTTGTTAGTATCGGGGCGTTAGGTGGCCGTGCCGATTGCTGGTGCGATTCTGAGGGCTTAGAATGGGAATTATCAGGGTGTTATCTTCTTTGTTGGATTGGCGTATTTGCTTGCTTTCGTTTTTTTTGTGCTTGCTCGGAGGATGTGTACTGGGTGGAGATCGAAAAGGGCTTCCTGACTTTGTACATTATGCAATTAGATAAATAACTTAGACTTGCTTACCTGCTTTACAATACAAATCCAACAGAAATAACACAATCAAGACTCAAACCTCATCTCCTCATCCCACCACTCTTGAAAAATCCTCAGCCTCTTCGTCCGTTCAACAGCCATACGTTTCCCTGCCCCCGTCTTCAAATCATTAGCCAAATCCATTCACGAACAGGGCGGGATGCACCTACCTTCATAAAATCCACCAGCCTCTCCAACTTCTCACTTATATGCTCCCTCGGGTTCTCCAACCCCAAATCCGGCTTCTTCGCGCCCCCAAATGCAAACGCCCGTCCGATCCCCGTCGCCCCAATTGCATCTAGTCTATCTGCGTCCTGCACGATACCCAATTCCCGATGATGTTGCAGTATGCCCTGTAGCCGTGCGGGGTCTTTGATTTCCGTGGTATAGGAGATGTTGCTGGCGATTATCCGAACTTTCTGCGTAAGCGACGGTGATGCGCCGGCTTTGGAGAGGATGGTGGCTATTTGGACCGTGGCGCTTTCGCCTGTTTTGATGTATTTGTGGTCGCCGATGTCGTGGAGGAGGCTGGTTTTGTTAGTATGGTAGGGAATTGGGCGTGTATCCATGGCTTCGGAGTGTATTCTCACGCGCTTAAAAAGACAATTATTGGATCATATTCAATTCCTCCATCTTGACATTCAACATCCAGAATCCGTCGCGAAAGCGTCAACACGCGAAGGATGTGGTTGAAGTCGTGCGACAGGTCATATTGCGACATGTAATCCTTGACTGATTCCGCGACGGAGACCAGCAATTCCTGGTTTTTAATCAATACATCCTGATGGGATTGCGACAATGCCTCTTGGAGATCCCCGAGAGTGGTCTCTTGACATAGCGTGGTAGTGGTAGTAGTGTAAGTGGTGGTGGTAGTAGTCATGATGGGCGAGCCGAGCTGAGAAGAGGCCGAGAAGCATCGGTGGGAGACAGATGGCAGATGTATTAAATAGTTTATGTGAGTTCCGTCAGCTCGGAATGCCAGCTGTCCATTCTTGCTTTTTGTCCTTACTTATCGTATTCTCCTTACATGGTGTACCCGCACTTGGTGAACGTGGATATCCTTATCAATCTCAATGGCTGTTCAGATAAGGTTAGCGGATGATCAAAATAGTTACGGAGTAGAAATGGTGGCAATAAGTAGATCATGCACGGAAAATCACTGTAGCAAGCATTTATATATTCAAAGGGTATCTGCTATGTACTCTAATTTCTGAACCATCCCAAACCAGCAACTTTTGTGTATTCATAAACATAACAACGTACATATGGCATATCACATAATCAACATGCCCTCCCCACTGCTCCCAATTTTGTCTTCCCATATGCGCCTCCATGTGCCTTTCTCATCTCCAATGCACGTCGGTACGGTGGTGCCGTCGGTGGCTGGACCGGATCCAAGCTGACATGGTCAGGGGGCAGGGCATATGACGCATCCGAGTCCCAAGCTGAGAGATCTCCACAGGCGATGAATGAGGGTATCCACCGGTTCTCCACGGCGAATCGTTTTTGTTCTGGTGAGGCGGTCTGATCTGCGTCGGAGGATCGTGTACGGTGCGAGTCTGGGTGGAGCATACGGGTTTGTGTGTCGTGGTTTGAATTGGTTGCAGTAACTGTTGCTTCTCTTGTCGGTACTTGGCCGTCAATGTCGTGGTCTTCGTCCATCATCTCGACTCCTACGTTTCCGTCTGCTGAAACGGATTGTGGCGCTGCCGCACCGCCGAAATAAGGATTCTTCAATGCGTCCACACCCTTCAACTCATCATGGAGAGCCGGAGGAATAAATCCTTCGCAAACCACGAATGCTTCCAAACTACTCGCGCGACTGCTTCTAGGCTTGGCGACGCTCACTTTCTCGAACACAGTGCGCAGCTGAGCATACAGGAGATCGACATCACGGCCGCGAAAGATCTTTGCGACAAACTTGCCGCCAGGGCGGAGGACACCCAGGGCCAGGTTCAGCGCGGAGTAGAGCAGCTGCGATTGAATGTAAATATCCAGATCATGCAAACCAGTCACATCAGGCGCGCCATCAGAGATAACCAGGTCGACGGGATTCGGTTGTCGCACAGCAGACGGAGACGAGTCGGACGAATCGTAGGCTTCTGGGTCCAACGCACGAAGGAGAAGAGGAATCGTAGACGGATGCGTGATATCGGCCTTCATCGTAGTAATACCCTCCAGCGGCGCCATAGGCTGAAGATCAATCGAGACAATCTTGACATTTTTCCTTGGCTTCAACTTCGCAGACTCATCCTCCTCTTCACCCGCCTCGTCCTCATTGTCACCTGCTCCATTTTTCGCCCTCTCCAACGCCCTCTTTTCCTTCCTCTTCTTCTCAACCCACGCACGTCGCCCAAAGCTCTCGCCTTTGATCAACACCCGACTCAGGACTTGACTCCAACTGCCCGGAGCAGCGCACAGGTCCACGACTCGAGTCACTTTCTCGGGGTTTTCATGCTCGAAGAGATCGAATTGTTCGTCGACTTGGATGAGTTTGAAGGCGGATCGGGCGCGCCAGTTTTGTTCTTTGGCGAGACGGTAGTACGCGTCGCGCTTGTCTTTGGAGGATTTCCCCATTATGAATGCGATTAGCGGTTTCTTGGAATAGAGATCGTGGAATTAGTGATTGTAGAGACGGTGGTGGAGGGGTGGAATTTTGGAGGAGATTATGTAATTATCTTGGCGTTCGCTGACTCGTTTAGTTGAAGTAACTATAACGTACTCCACATGCGAATGTAACACACGGGCGAATGTAACACGAAATCGCTCCGCCGCGATGTTAACTCCAACATCTCCACCAATGCACTAAAATTCCATTAAAATTATTCAGAATCATCTTCCTCAGACGTCTCTACTACTATCTGACAGGAACGCGCATTGTGTCCGGCCTTTCCGCAATTGCCACAGCGCCGCGCGCGTGTCTCAGTCCGCGGTCGCCGACCAGCCCTAATGCGTGTTTCCTCCTTTAGTTGCACCTCAACCTCCATTTGATCCCCTAATTCCTGAGCTTCCAGTATTGAAAGCGACCCTCCTTTCCTTAGACGTGTTTTTTTAGCCCTCCGGCGTTTGCTAAGGGCCTCGTTTGCCGCCCGAAGATCATGAATCTCTGCTTCCATCAAATCCATCTTATGCATTATCTTCCTCGTGCCTTTTGTAAGGACGTCAGCAGTGTTCAAGATTGCCAGGCTGTTTTGCTTTTGCCTTTCCATGTTGTTCAGAGCTTATGACAACCATTGTAGTCGAGATCACTCCCATCTGAAACCCAGTTTCATCAAAGTTATAGATATCTGCTTCCTGGATGCCATACTTCGCAATTGTGTTTTGAACAAGTGTAAACCAACGACAAATAACTTCTGGGTCTTCGCATAGAGCCCTCTGATAGTCATATTTCCGATTGAAACGAGTTGTGAGCTCTGGGTGCCGTTTGACAAAGGTGCTAGCCCAGTTTACCCCAACGCGTCCCGCGTCGCGCGTTGTGAGTAGTCGGTAGTCGGTTGGCCATATCTTCCACACCAGACAACCGAGGAGGAAACCCTTTGGAATCTAGATCAAGTATGTGTTCGACAATCGTTGATTCCTCTAGATCAGTGAGCTTCCGTGAATTGGCTGATATATTGCATCGTGATTGCATGCCACGCCGGCGGCGACTAAGCTTCACATGATCCACGTGATAGATCCTGCCAGCGGCTCGAGCGCTTAGATTTTTATCATTTTGCATAGCTTGAAGGGCCAATATTACTTGGCTTTCATCATGTTTCTGAGGCATCGTTGGGTGTGGTGAAATTTGTAGTAGAAATCGGAAGTCGCGTCGGAGCGATTTCGTGTTACATTCGCCCGTGTGTTACATTCGCATGTGGAGTACGTTAGTTTCTCTGTCGACTAGGATGTAATGAATGAATATTTAAATTTCTGCATGGCTTTAAAGAGGCCAATAAAGAGTGAATGCTCAGAATACTGCGACATTGATATGCTACTTTACTCTGCAAGCAATGCTAACCTACTTGCCGTCATGGCCTCAATATCTATCATTGCTTCCATCATCGAACTGATGCTGTTGCTCAGTTCGAACTGACTCTAGTCAGAGAGTCATATTAGCTTTGAAAGGGTCCTTTTGCTGGTCCGGCATGGACTTATCATGGCATGGAGTTCTATGAATACGTCAACTCATTTGCACTCGAAAAGTCGAAAGCAAAGGAGTAATTTTGCTTCTTATGATACTTCTTATATTCAGCCACCAAGGGCAAACTAAGCTGTGAGTGAGAATGACACATCCCTGCCTACCCAACCGGCTATCTATTCAGTGCGAAGCAACATCATGGCCACCATAAATCCGGAGAAAAATAACCAGCGATTATATTCTCGCCTATCCATATGGTCGAATGACTTCTTACAAAGACCGGCGTTGACTCGCCCAAGAATCCAACAAGGCCAACAGCCAAGATTCTCGGAAGCAACGCAGGAGAAAACTAGGGGAGACTCGAAATATTTATTGGATGCTAAACAGCATTTACTTTGACCTTTGTATTTTAGAGCATTTCTGTTGTCACTATGCTAGTTAACGTCACTTGTCCATTCTTCACTCTTGGACACCCTCCTTATAGTGCTGGTTTGGCTTCCGCTTTCTCTCATACTCCTCCCAATCCCCCATGGTTGCTTCATGGTCCGAGATTGTAGGACCTAGTATGGATGAGAACCAATTAATGGGGCAAAATGTCAGTTTTATCTACTTACTTAAGCTCCTCTGGGTTTTCAGCGCACCATTTGGCAAACTCCATCTCTTTTCGAACGAGTTCATTAGGGTTGTTGCCAAGAACATTCGTATAGATATCAGGGGAACGATAGCGTTTTGGATTGTCTTGATATGCTTCCGCCACCTTTGTGGGTTTGTAATAGCCATGTTCATTTCGTTGTAGACAATGAAGGTGGTATTGGTGAAGAAAAAACTACATGTTGATGCCCATAAAGTCACGTGATGTTATTTTCCATTTTGGGACAGCGATAAGATCGGACCAAAGGCGGTGTATTTTTTCTGCCGCTTTTTTATTTTTTGCGAACGGCCTGGGGAAAAAATTGTCAGTGAAATACTGAAGTCTAGTGAGACAAAAAAAGATAAATCGTGCTACGATCATGGGCCAAAAGCGACAGCGCGACTCCAAGGACTCCAAGGGGCCTTCCGCCCACGCAAATAAGAGGAAGAAGGCGGCCAATGCGACAAACAAGAATGATTCCTGGGACGGCTTCGTCGGTCTTGAGGATCTGAACTGGAAGGAAGTTCCTCTTCCGGATCGTATTGAAGATGCTGGTGGATTCTTTGGTCTGGAAGAAATTGAGGGGATTGATATTGTGCGACCAAATGATAATGGAGAGGTTCGATTCAGGGTAGGGCCGTCCTCGTCGTTTGGAATGTTGGAGGCGCGAAGGAGGCTGACCATAATTAGGCCAAGCCCGGCACGAAGAAAGAATCGATATTGAAAAAGAAAGCGCCGGAGGAAACCGAATTTGATGATTGGGATGGTTTTAGCGACGGCGAGGCCGAGACACCGAATGAGAATGCGACTCCTGCGGACGAGAACGAAAGCGAAAGCAAGGAACCGGCATCAAAGAAAGAGTTAAAGAAGGAGAACAAGAAAGAGAACAAGGATAGCAAGAAGGACGATAAGAAGGAACAGAAGGAAAAACCCGCCAAAAAGGATCAAAAGGAGAAGAACGCGAAGAACGAACAAGACAACGACATCAAGCCAGGGCTTTCCTTCGCAGCTTTGGAAGAAGAAGAGGAGGATGATGGCGTGGATATCTCGGCCTGGGAATATCTCGGACTGTCGCCAGAAATTCTTACCGGACTCTCGAAGATGAAGTTTGCGAAACCAACGTCGGTTCAAGAAACGTGTATACCTCAAATCCTAGAAGGACATGATGTTGTTGGAAAGGCGTCTACGGGATCCGGGAAGACATTGGCATTTGGAATTCCCATTCTGGAACACTACCTGGAGCGGATGCGAAAGAACCTGAAGAAGAAGTCCGGGGAGAAGTCTGAGAAGGCAACTCATCCGATTGCACTGATTATGTCACCTACCAGGGAATTGGCGCATCAGCTGTCGAAACATATCAGTCAACTGTCCTCACTAACCCCAAGTGCTGAGCCCAGAATTGCTCTTTTGACCGGTGGTCTGTCGATGCAGAAGCAGCAACGTTTACTGGCCGGCGCTGACATTGTCATCGGTACGCCTGGTAGAGTGTGGGAGATTCTCAGCACTGGACAAGGCTTGATCCAGAAAATGCAACAGATCAAGTTCCTAGTTGTTGATGAGGCCGATCGACTGCTCAGTCAAGGTCACTACAAGGAATTGGAAGAGGTCCTGGACGCTTTGGATCGCGTGGAGACGTGGGAAGTGCCGGAAGTCGAGGATAAAGAAGAATCTGATGAGAAAAAGGTCAACCCGATGGCAGAGAGACAGACTCTGGTTTTCTCCGCTACATTTCACAGAGACCTGCAGCAGAAGCTATCAGGAAAAGGCCAGTGGAGAGGAGACGATTTGATGGACAAGAAAGAGTCCATGGAATATCTTCTGAAGCGGCTTCAATTCCGTGAAGAAAAGCCGAAGTTTATCGATGTGAATCCTATCTCGCAGATGGCCGAGAATCTCAAGGAGGGTATTGTCGAATGCGGACCGATGGAGAAGGATCTCTTCCTCTACACTCTCCTCCTATACCACCCCAAGCACCGCACCCTGGTCTTCACAAACTCCATCTCCGCCGTTCGCCGACTCACCCAATTCCTCCAAGCTCTCCAACTCCCAGCCCTCGCCCTCCACTCCTCCATGGCCCAAAAAGCCCGTCTCCGCTCTGTCGAACGATTCTCATCTCCCTCATCTGATCCCAGCTCAATCCTGGTAGCAACCGACGTCGCCGCCCGTGGTCTCGATATCAAGGGAATCGACTTCGTCATCCATTACCACGCCCCTCGCACAGCAGACGCCTACGTCCACCGATCCGGTCGTACAGCCCGTGCTGGCGCAGCCGGTAAGAGTGTTATCATCTGCGGCCCGGAAGAAATGGTTGGCGTTGTCCGTCTCGCAGCAAAAGTACACACGAACATGGCGCAGAAGAACGGCCAGCCACCCAAACGTCTCCCGCTTGAATCCCTCGAACTCGACCGCCGGATCGTCAACCGCGTGAAACCACGCGTCAACATCGCGGCGCGTATCACGGATTCTCAGATCGCGAAGGAGAAGGTGTCCGCAGAGGATAACTGGCTACGCAACGCGGCCGAAGACCTTGGCGTCGAATATGACAGCGAGGAATTTGAAAAGAGTGCAGGTCGTGGTCGTGGCCGTGGGCGCGGCCGTCACCAGCGCGAGAAAGAAGTTGGGAGTATCACGAAGGCCGAGTTGGCGGGGATGCGGGCAGAGTTGAAAGGTTTGCTGTCGCAGAGGGTGAATGTGGGTGTTAGTGAGAAATATCTAACGTCTGGACGGGTCGATATCGATGCTTTGCTAAGGGGAGAAGGAAATGCTGCGTTTCTGGGACAGGTGGATCCGTTGGGATTTTGATGATATTTGTATATTCCAGTGCTCCTACATATGCAATTGAATTTTTCGAGCTGTGGCCGCCTTCCTCTTCTTTTCCGTGTTGGTGCTCACCACTCGCCGCTTTTGGCTCACTGAGTATCCTTGAGCACGTCCTGAGCAGCCTGAGCTGATCACTGAGCAGAGGCTGAGCCGATGGGTGAGCAGCCTGAGTAAGGCAGCCTCAATAAAATGCACCATGCTAGTGCGTCAACCCATGTCTGCTTTCCCTCGTATTGTTCCTGACTGCTATTCCTTCTGACCAGCCCTCATTTAAGCGCTGGGATCATCAATCTGACAGTCAATTGTGGCCATGTCTTCTCTCAGATTATCTAGATCTAAGCTCGGGTAAAGTTTCAGTCCGCTTCTGGGATCGATCTGTGTCTGTGACGGCCCAGCTCAGCGCCCTTGTCGACAAACACCGTCAACATGGCAAACGATGCCATGCAGGCAATTAGGACAAAGAGCTGCTTAGTGATGCCGCACAATCCCTATAAAATCTCTTCGTGTAGATAAGTCTCTCTTCCCTTCTTTTCTTCTTCAGATTCGATATTCTCGTCGATGGCTACACTAGTTTAGATGGGAATATCATTTTTTATTATCTACTGGCCGAGTCCGTGACACTTATTGCTCGAGACCGTCACACCTTTCATCATCACGTGAGGTAGTGTGACAAGGATTGCAACACTGAGCTTGTGCTCGCAAAGCTTCATATTCAATTGAAGACCCCAACATCACCTTCTACAGCACATAGCATGCAATCTATGGCTTAGTGTCTATCCTGGCTATAAGTTGATTCTACATGTGCTTAGGCCCGGGAACCTCCACTAGCTTCGATCTTAACTGATGGAAAAGCAATATCATCCCCCTGGATGCAGATATCCATATCATCCTGAAAACAATTTTCAGCAGAAAACCTTGCAAGCCGAAACTCATCACGGATGCAAGTAAGAAGGGAACGCCATGAACCTCCTGCGTGGATGAGATTGACAGTGTCTACAGAAACCTCTTGTAAAGTGGCTTGATGAGACCGGAAGAGCTGGGTTAAATCATCCCCCGTGCAGCTAACCGTCGATAACTTCAGCGTCCGAAGACGTGGAATGTACAGAGCCTGGCTAATTGCATGGAAACATTCAGGCTCGATTCGAGGTTCGAAAAAGAGTCCGAGTGTCTCGAGGCTTGGAAAATGGAGGATGAATCTAGTGACAATCTTTGGCCATGCCCTTGGTTCAAGATCGTAAACATCCCCAGTCTCTATGGCGAGTACTAAGCTGATAAGACTGGCTGAGAAGGGAAGCTCTAAAGGCTGGAGCCAGGGGAGCGCAAGGGCTTCAGGGCTGATCGGTGGCATATCGGGACTAGTATAGATTTCCAAGGCTTGAAGCTGAACACCACTGGCAGTCAAAGCTACAAAAACCGCTTCAACTGCCTTTGCAATAAATTCCTGACTGTCCCTCCAGTTGAGATCAGTAGTCGGGTAAACACCGGTTTGTCTTTTCAGGAAACCAGCGCCCCAGGACCGATGGTCATTATCAATAGTCAGGGCTTTGCAGTTTTTGGTCTTCGAGAGGATGCCCGTGAGGTATGCAGCGCCCAGTCCAGAGTCTAGCAGGTTGTTTTGATCGGCTAGATACTGATTGTAACTGCTCCTATTGACATCTAGGTTGGTTCGCATGGAGGAATCCTCCACCCACAACTGAAATGGTAAGGGATCCTCAAGAGGCGGTTCATCCGTCAGATGGTCGATTCCGATCACCAGCTCATGTAATGTGATGCTAAGCGCATCATCAGATACTATTTTTTGGAGGACCTCAAGGCTATGCCTACTGAACATATGGCGACGCCGGTAAAAATAACGCCGCAAATAATGAGGCTTTGAGCAGTGCTGAAGATACCTGCAACTCTGTCGGAAATTAAACAGGTCTTCACTCTCTGTGAGCTCTTGAGCAATCATTAGGATGAGCTCAGCGCTGAGGCTGACAAAACTCGCCATAAAAAAATTATTGTAACCAAATTCTGGAAAGCTGTCTGAAATTCATGGTACCATCCTGGGTGAGTGAAGTGGTCGTGAAACCAACTGGGAATGCTTGATCGGATAACTATTGTCCCGCACCCGACAGTAGAATGGGGGACTGGAAGCACCCCGCTTGTTTGAGGGCAATCCATGAGGGGTACCTAGAGACACTACCTGTGCCTGTTACCATGCAAGGGTATTCTAATAACGAAAATTAATGCCATATCATGGCTACGGTATCAGGATGTGAAACAGACCGTGTTCGAGATAAATATTCAGAATGCAATGTGGGTTTACTTCGATGTTCATGGACCTAGATTTGATTCTCAGCTGAATGGTGGAGGTGCAGATAAAGAAATCGCTTCCTCTCCTATAAGTCTACATAAGACTTTCAGCTCGCCATGCAGCTGATGAAGATTCCCGGGAAACACCATTTATGTCTCACATCTGGAAATAAGCCGGCGCGTCGCTGAGTCCGAACGGCATGCGGCCAAGTTGCGATAGACATTGCTACTTACCTTGCTCTTTGATGAAGCCTGATCTTTCTTGTGATATGCATCCCTTAACAATTCATCTGCCTCATCAACAAGGAGGCCCCCACCCCTATCTGGCACTGTTGGATCGGCCCCATGCTCCAGCGACCACTGTATTGGCTCTAATTTGCCTATCTCTGCCGGAACATGGAGAGGCATCACACCCCGATGGGAATTCCGCATATTGGGCGCAAAATGGTTGATATCAGCGCCGCGCTTGATCAGATGGTCAAGCATTTCAATCACATCCACATCTGTGTCTCTGTATAGCACCTCATGCAGCGCCATGCTCAAGGAGGACATCGACAATGGTAGGACTAGCAAAGACAGCTGCGTAAATTAGCACAGTTCCAGATGATTCCAGGCTGAAGTTGGGGTTTGCGCCTTGGGCCAGGAATCAGCGGAGGAGGGTTTCGTCGTTTTTTTAAACGACATACCTATGTGTGGAATATGGTTGTTAGGTCTGTCTAGATAAACAATAGATGATAGAATGTCTACCAATCTGGCAAATAACGACCCCATAACTATTCAGTCTCTGAACCTCAAGTCAAGCGTCGCTTCTGTACTATCAGTCTGAAAAGACTCCGTCGAGCCCCAACCAAGCGTAAGCCACACAATCTTCCCAACATCAGGAAGGTTGTTGACATAAAGCAGATCTTTCACGCCAGAGAACGGGCGATACTCACAACCCACCCCCCTCGCCCCCTCTGAAGAATTCCAACCTCTCTGGAGAGACTTGCATCCACTCTGGTAATATTGGAATATAAAATACACTCCCCTCCTCCATGGAAGAATCAAGCTTGGAATTCAACCTCCCTGGAGTCACCTGTCCTCTGGCGCCCAGGCCGGCAAGAACGAGAGCGGGAGCTCCGCTTTGTCGAGGAAACCTTCAGTCACTTTGAGCATCTTTTGTCTCATTGACTCCACCAAAGCTCTCGAGATTCTGAACTCCACTGATGGTCATGCGTCCCCGTCGGGGAACGCCATCTCCTGGAGATGCTGCCGACGTGGATGCTGGTACGGCTATGTTCCGGCCTAATCATACTTAATCGAATCACATTGTCACCAGCAGTACTACTTCTCGGGATTATAATCCGGAGAATAATGTTGGCTTGGAGCCCCAGTGGCCCCTGACCCATCGTGAGCGAATTTTGGAACTTCACGCTCCGCTCTACGGCCCCGAACAGGCACGATACCAGCAGGAGATTCAAGCCGCGATATAATGACATGCGGAGTTTCCGCTCGACAATTTGTGCTCACCTGAGCCAACGTACTTCAAGAGATGTCAAATGATTGTGGCAAAGGCCAGATCTGGTCCGGTTTGGATGGAGGTGGGTATATTGTCTATATCATAGCCATATTGAGAGCCCTGTAATAGACTTCTGCTGCCGGTAGTCATGATTAGAAGGGGAGAGACTGTGAAGGAATACAGCAACTAGAAAATTGGGAAAAGAGCCTTCTGTTCATTCACATAGGGTTCTTCCCGACTACGCCCATTATTGACTAGCTGTCAGAGGGGCAAGAGAACATCGATAAGTCTGTTACAACCGAGCGCATTTTAGACGAGCGGCACATAGTGAATGATTTTCCATCATATGTATCGCGAATTGACTATTAACAATTTGATTGGCACCCAGGTAGTTCTAAACACGGCCAAAATAGCGATGCAACTCGCAATCGCAGCTCTTCCACTTCGCACCGCATTCGTAACAGAATCCGTTCCCACAGCGGCAACTGTCATTGTCAAGGAATTGATTTTGGTTAGCAATAAATCTATAACAGGGAAGGGGGAAAGGCCAATAACTTACACAACATGGTTGCAACCCGCCTCAAGTTCAACCCAGTGCTTACATTGCAAACATTGCTGCCAGTTCCATTGCTTCACCCACTGCAAGACTTCCTCATCGCCAAACTGGCACCCCATCCACGGCACATGGGTCTTTTGACAAGTCACACAGGTCCAGCGCAAGCAACCCACGCAGTATCTCATATTTGTGCCCGGGGATTTTGTGTTGGGACCGAGATACCGCGCGCACGTCGAGTTGGAGCAGTACGTCCGGTTCGAATCATTATGGTAAGTCACTTTCTCGTCAAATTGCCTTTCGATGTCCGGCTCAGAATCGAAGATGGGTTGTAGCAGAGTCAAGGGAATTTCAGTGTGGCAACATTGCGGTGCAAATATCGTTTCGCTGTCGAGTGAAAGTTGGACAAGCTCTAGCACACATGTACGGCAGTGGTGGTGGGAGCAGGGGGTTTTGATTGCTGTGTCTGGCGCTACCATCCCTGAGCACGAGATGCATCTGAGAGGATTGGGTTTAGGGGGGTCACGGTCACGTTCACGTTCATGTTCGGGTTCGGGCTCAAGTTCAGGTTGTTTTTGAGGTGTGACACTCTTTTCGGAGCTTTTAGCTTGAGCCTGGGCTGGCGGGTCGTATCCTGTCAATTAGCCATATTAATAATAACAGCTAACTCTTTGGGAACGCAGCGATAGTTACCAAGCAAGTCTACCTCTTTCCCCGCTGCCAAACGATGCCAGGATGCAGTAACGCGTTCGTCGTCTCTACCACGGACAACTGTCCGATTTCCTCTACCTCGTCTAGGTGCGCTGGCGATGCGCTCCGCTATCTTGCGATCTTCTGCAACATTGGCGTAGTTGTCAATTTCCTCCTGCCAGAGACTCAGGGCTAGCTGAAGATCCGAGTACACATGAGTGTCTACGCTTGCGTCAAAGATGTCTTCCGTGTCACGAAGGAGGAGTGTAATAATTGTTGCTTGACTGGCTTCATCCATGTTTTCCATTTTGGCGCATCTGGTCTGGATAGTCTTGCTTAAGTGGTAAAATAGAATAATTGGCGATTGATTGTGGCAGGTGATAAAGAAAACAAGGTGAAAGGTTGATTTTTTTTTTTTTTGAGCAGTCACTGTTGCCTCAATAAGGCACCATTCACAGCGATGTCTTTAAGAGTACAGCACTCAATAATTGATGCCTTTGCTGAAAAAACAAGAACTTACTTCTGCTACTTTGATGGCCGCTACTATACGCCTACGATATAGAATATGACAAACAGGGGTCATAGCCGATTGACAACCTGAGGAAGCATTCTCTGTTTCCAAGTCAAAATAACCCATGCCGAGCGAGGATCACGAATTCGTTCGATAGGTCAAGACTGACACTGGGATTACTGGTCGTTGCAATTTCAGTTCAGGGTAACGATCCTGGAGTTGAAAGCTAGGATTGACCGACTTTATACGTTGCCAGCAATTGAACAGTTAGAGACGAATCTAATTCTAAATTGGCAACAACAAGGCTCCCACAAAAATTCATAATTAAAAATTGGAACACGACAGGTTTGTCGCAATGAGCACCCTTAAACGCGGCAGGTTCAATCAGGCGCGAGGCAGAAGGACGCCCGCCAGAACAGCATTCCAACACGGATTTAGTACCAGGCACATGAGAGCGGAAGAACTCAAGCTGCACGTTTTCAAGCCCTTCCTTCAAAGCAAGGTCTGTCTCCAAGCGACCATGAACTGGTGGCTTACCAAAGCAAGATTGGAATGCTTTTCTTGAATCGAGATAGTCTTTGTACACAGGAATCGTGCAGAAGAAGCGCATCCCGCTATTTAAGCGCTTGCTATGGATCAGAAAAAGACACCCCAGCAATTGAGCGCGCGCAAACTGAATTTACTTGGTCCTTTAGGACTAAATCTCTAGCCGGAGGTGAGCCACTCTCCGCTTAACACCAGCGGGCAGCTCATTGACGGCACTGATAAGAGCGACGCTTAAACTTGAGTGCGTCTACACAAACCCCTCTAAGCGGAATACAGAACCAAGGGCTATCCAAGCGACCACAATGGCATCTGTGCTGAAGCACTTCCACCGGGTGTCATGGATACACAGCGTTAACAAAGACGAATTGTGTTAAAATCGGCACATTGTGCGCAACATATCTGTAACGAATACAATTTGTGCTTCTAAACATACGATAGCCCTCAGATGCCTGCGACCTACGCGCTTTGGTTAAGAGAGAGTATGCCGATCGGGGTTCCCTCCTATGCAGAGATAACTGGATACTACCCAAATGGAGTCTTTCGAACATGACCGCATCCCCTCGGTCCCGGCATACCTTTATTACTTTGGAATACTCGGAATTTTAGGTTTGATACTATACAGAACTTGCTGTTGGTCCAGTCATATGAGAACGGCTCACCCTCATTATTGAGTGGTAGAAACGATTGGATCATGATATAGTCACTCTTCCTGTGTATTGCTGCCATATGGCCTTGAAGATACGGGAAATGGGGTTGACAATGTTTTTGTTCTTATTGAATTCGAGAAGGCACTTGTGATCGAGACATGGAAACGTGTTTCTGACCATGGAGTGGACGCAATGAGTACATCAATGTCGCTGGTGTTTTCCAAATGACGAACGGGCTCAGGTGCGGCTGGGTTGAGAGTGAGCGAATAATATATTCGAGAGATAAAACAAGAAGCGACTGTGTCACTGCTCCAAGTTCCACTTGCATATCCTCAGGGATTACCCTTTCTTTGCCGGTGTCTCAGCCGCCTCTTTCTACACTGCCGCTACCTTCGTAGACCCTGGCATGATCGATGTAGAAGGGGGGTTTAGTTAGTCTAGTTAGGGCGTTCCCAACTCTGTCGTAGGGGGTTCTGATTGGGTCATTTTGATCTAGTTTACTCCCAGACACTTCTCTGGATACAACGTACCTGGGAATGCTGAGTAGGATCGCCATTGCAAAACTGAGCCGGGTTCTTACTACAATCACAGCTAACCATGTGTCATTGATTGAAGAGAAATCCATGCCGGGTGGCTATTCGAAGCACATGATGACATGTGCATGGATCTGAGTTCCTGATGCAGATAAGATCTTATCTCTTATCTCCATCACTCGGCATGCCGAACATCCCCACTCGGGATCGGAATCGGCTTTTCTCGATACGATACCGTATTTTTCTATTTTCCTAGTTTCCCGAACTTTCCGATGATGAAATTTGATTTCCCGATGTGTCATGTGTTAGGGGTCCGCCTTTTTTTTTTTTTTACCCTTGACGTATTTTCGTCGTGTATTCCATTGTGTTCCATTTGTTCTGCTGCAGCTAGAGTGGTTGTATATAGATTGAAATATTGACAGGGATTGTCGAACCCTGCAAACTTCTACGAACCCTTACTATCCAGGTAAGTATCTGCATCTACATCTGCATGAGCCCTATGCGATTGAATGCTAATCGACCCCAAAGATCCAATTTTATATACCCATCCAGCGATAATAGAAACCAGCCAAAATGTCCTGGCTCACCAAAACCATATCCTCACTCGCCAAACGACCCTCATCCGTCCTCCGACCTATTACCCGACAAAGTCTTCCTCAACTGCAACACCAACAACGAACCTACCACCTCACCCAATCTCGCCCCGTCCACCCCTCCTCCTCCCCCTCCGCCCAACAATCAACAACTACAACCGTCCTGCACGAAGACCACCTCACGAACCCCAACTTCCCAACCCCGACAAGCACAGAAAATGAGCAAACCCACATCGACACCCTAATCTCATCTCTGACCCTCGTCCAATCCCTCCGCAACAACCCCTCCTACAAAGAATCCCGCCCCCACCACTCCATGGATCCATCCCTCCGCTCAATGCATTTCGTCGCCGGTTCGCTAGCGGGGAAGAACAAGGTTACCGTTGCGCCGTTTATGTGGATGTCCAACCCTTCCTCTCGCTCTCCCTCTAAACCCTCTTCGCCTTCGGCGAGCACCGACAAAGAGGAACTAGCAGGAAGCCACCTCTACTCGATCTTCCACATAGGGGCGCACCTCTGCGGACACCCGGGGTACGTGCACGGCGGGTTGTTGTCGGTGATGTTCGACGAGGCGTTTGCGCGGTGCGTGTCGACGTCGTTTCGCAGTGGGTCGGGAATGACGGCGAATCTGAATGTGGATTTCCGGAAGCCGGCGCTGCCGGGGAGGTTGTATGTGCTTGAGGCAGGGACTGTAAGGGTTGAGGGGAGGAAGGCGTGGGTTGAGGGGCGATTGGTTTGTTTGCCGGAAATTGGGAACGGGGAGGAGGGGGAGGGGGTGATGGTTGCGGAGGCGAGGGCTTTATTTGTTGAGCCTAAGTTTGCGGAGGTTTGTTCCCTATGTATACCTGGTGGTGAGGAGATGGCTAACTTGTGCAGTCGATGATTCCGTTGTATAGAGGTTGAGTTGGACCGAGTTGGATAAAAGTCCGGACCGGGGGTGGTGTGGTCGAGGCCGAGAGAGGGAGACATTTTGGTGATTTCGTTTGCACAATACCCATAGTAGACATAGATATAGAATAGACTAGATCATGTACCATTCCTATCTAATTGTTATCTCACAATGCACACCGTGACTCCCTACCAGGCCCGATCAACCCTATAACAATCTCGCAACAATAACCGAGAGGTAATTGATGGAAAAGACCGTCCATGTCCTTCATTAGCCAGAGTAAGAACATGCCGATGACTCTCTTTTCCACACCAAGATGAAAACGACGAAAATACAATTATGTAATAAAGTATGAAACATAAGAATGCATCGAACCAAGCGAAAGTCGATAGGCCAAAATCAAGAAAGATGGAATGCACCTTGTCCTTCCTTGATCGCGACGGAGAGTCGCTCCCGGAGGACATCCAGACTGCTGTAGTCGGGCAGCTTGAGGTAGTTGACACAGGTCATAACACTGGGAAGATAGTCGTCGGGCGTGTACGGAGGCTCACTGGGACGGCAGACAACCGTGAAAATCGGTGTCAAACTCTTGAAACCTGTATACACAATTAGCCAAATTCAATATATCTGCATAAAAATACGTACCGCCAATCGGAAGCTTTGGACTTCCAGTGACAAACTGCAAAAAGTCCCGTCGTTGTTGCAAATTAAACTCACTCATCGTTTGCAGCAGGTTCCGTACACTCCGACTGTCCATGTTGAAGCCATGGTCCGCCTTGATTGAGTCCATGAGAGTCTCAATCGACCAATCTTCCTCCGATTGACCGAACAAAATCACCAACTCGCTCGGAGTGAAGGTCTTGAGCGACGAGTAGGCGAATACTTGCGAGAATCCAGACCGGAAGGCTTCCACTTGACGACGGACACCAGATCCCAGCGTCATGTCGACAACCCGGTCCACATAAAGATCAACATTCTCAATCGTCACCAAAGTGTTGGACCCGTCCTCGATCAAATCGATGGATGGGTAACCGGGCAGGGTGAAATCCAAGCCCAGGTCATCCACCTTGACGCCATCGACCTCCACTTGTTGCAGGGCTTGAGCCTTGTCTGAGGCTGACAGATCCTTGTTGTCCTCAACAGCCTTTTTGGCACTTGCAAAGCGTTTCAAGAGCATCAGAGAGTTGGCAAGGTCATGATCAACAGCCTTCACAGTACCAAGCGAGGGCGCCACCGACGATGAGCTGTCCGCAATTCGGAAGAACGCCGAATTGAAGAAGACATCGATGATTCTCGAATCGAGCATCGAACGGGCAACAAATTTACCGAGGATTTTGAAAAGCTGAAGCTGTTTCTTGCCGGACTCTTGGGATGCCTGCGCATCGCTCATGGGCGCAGGGAACAAGCCACGCTTGCCGAAAGCGTATTCATCGTCGTGGTTGCAATCATTCTCCCGCCACATCTTGAGCTTCTTCTTGGAGAACTCCTTCGAGATCGTAGAGTAGAACTCCAACGTAGGACCCAATCCGGTGCCAACCTCCTCGAAGTACTCGATTTCGAGAATACTAGGCGAAGAGCCGTACAGCTCCATAACCTTCATAGCAGACTCGAGAATCCGAGAGCGCGAAATCCGCACCTTCTGTCGCTGAAGTCGGCCCAGGAATGGCCGGTCGTCTGGCCGATCATGACGATTGTCGTCCCCATGCGAGTTATGCCACCTCAGCATCGCGCGCGAGTAGCCGAACGCTGTGGATTGAAGGAAGAGATGCCGTGTCTCAAACGGGAACAAGAACGGGAATAGACGAGCTAGATCTTCGCTCCAGGTGGGAAGGCAGCTGCTCGCCACGATCAGAGGTTCCTCCAGTTGCCGGTTCAGCTTCGCCGTGAGTTTTGTGTTGATGAACTGTGCCAGTGGCTCAGGTTTGATTGCCATGAGGTCCTTGATCTCAGCCAGAATATCATCCAGCGTGGCGTTCATTTCATGCAAGGATCCGAGTAGTCGAAGGATCGAGGCTGTCGTGGGATCCTTGTTGAGTGACCGGGGCATTTCGTTGTCTGCCACAGTAGACTCAGTCAAGCCCGAAGCAGCGGTTGACGGCTCTGGGGGTGGTGGTCCGGGAACCCGCTTGAACTTGATCGTGTGAATAGCCGACCAAACATTTCTTGAGCTAACATCCACGTTTTCACGGTCGTGGTGGACAGCGCGGTAGATAGTCGTCTCATTTGATAGCGGCTTCCCGTCAATGCTGAACTCAATGTGCCAGTCCTGGGACGGGGAGGCAATAGCAGCAGCGTAAGAAGACGGGCGACCGGTCGTGGCTAAGGAATTGCCAGTCGAGGTCTGTGCAGGACGAGATGATGACGACTTGGACACAGGCGTGGATTGAGATGGAGTGGAAACACGGGTTCCGTCCTCTTTCCGCGCCGTAACCTTGCCTGTGGATGCCACCTCCATGTTGACTGCGGATGGATCATGGCCGTGATTTTCAGGCTCATCATCGTCCATATCATCGACAATGGCGTTCAACGCATCAGCACCGTCGCCATCATCATCCTCGTCATCTTCCCCGTCGCTCACTTGTCTCGCATCGGCACACTCGAGGGGCTCGTTGTGTTGCGCTTCTTCCTCATCGTCCTGGGCTTGCTGGTGTCTCCCGGAACGTCTGGGCTTCGCACGTTGGGGTTCCTCAGTAGACGATGGATCATTAACACTGGGCCCATTCGGGCGCGATGATGGATGAGCGGCCGCGGATGAGGAACGAGGAGACTCATTGCCACTTCCGCTTGACTTATCACTGTTCCCAGTGAGCTGCTCCCGAAGCCGTGCAGCATTAGCAAGCTGGGACAAAAGTGTGTCGCGGCTGTTAGAGGCGCGCGGGCGGTCTGCTAAGCTGATTCTCGGATGAAGGAAGTCGTCGAGAGATTTGAAGGTGGCGATGGCATGGATGGACACCATGATGTTTTTGTAGGTGCGGGGGATATCGGAATCTTCGTCAGCGACGAGTTTGAGCCTAATCTGCTTTCCGAGCATGTGAATGGCGTTGCTTCGCGAATTCTCAAGCGAGTTCTGATTGACCGTCATCACCTCGAAATGCTCAGTCCGGCTGAGCAAGTCTTGTAGCTTATTGATTAGCACACTAAACGGCGTTGTAGCAGTGCTTTGGCTTTGTGCCTTTTCTGAGATAGCCGTTCCCATGAAAGCCTGCAGGAAAGCCGTACGAGCCTCGCGCGTCGACGGAGATTGGAAATCACCAAAGACATCCAGAAGCACATTGATGACACCTGAATTGAGTAATTCCGAACTGGTGATACTTTCCAGGGCGTCTCCGTCGAAATAAGACGCAAGCTTCTTGAAGAGTGGGAGACCGTTACGATCCCCAGCAGTGTCCTTGTAGCAGGCTTTGATGTCTGCAGCGAGGGCTTGTAACTGATCGAGGATCTCTAGAGCCTTGTTCCGCATGTCTTTGCCTTCACTGGCTTCATACATTTCGACAAAGGCCCGGGCGTCACGGACGACGAGATCTTGTAGCATAGTTTCAATTTTCGTAGAGAGCCTAGTGTCGAAGGCCAGACTGTCCGACACCGAGATGTCGCCGTCGTCTGGATAGGTATCCTGATCATCATCCTCATCATCATTTTCGTTGTCGTCATCACCGTCTTCATCCTCATCTCCCTCTTGGCCTTCAATATCGGACGTGGGGTTATCGTCCGCGGTTTCATCTCCGTCTGTCGACCGAGCATCATCCATCGTGCTCGTAGACGGCGATCCCTGTATTTGCTTATTCCGCTCAGTGGAGAGGGATTCTTCGGATAGCTTGACAATTTCCGAGATAACACCCTCGCGGTGGAACTGATACTGATAAACATGCTCCAACCGCTGGAACAAAAGTTCCGCACACCGTAGGGCTAGCGATACCAAGGACGGGTGATCCTTCTGTGAAAGAATCGCTCCGAGGAATGATGCGTACGGAACAGTGCGTAGGGCCTCCTCGATCAACGCAATGTCCAAGTTGTGGAGCATTTTGAGCTGCGCAACGAGAACCTTCTGCCGCACGCCCAGATTGACCGTGCTCGAGAAGGCATCCGTCAACGTGGGAAGCAAAATCATAGCGAAACGCTTGAGCTGGGTTTTACATTCCATCAGCAGGGACCGCCGCTTCTTGGCCGATTCCTTCGTCTTGGGCGAGTGGGAGCCGAGTGTCATATTAGTTTCAAAATATGCGCTCAACACGCCATCTTCTTCGCTTGCTTGACTGGCCGGAACTCCAGGCAGAAGCTCGCAAATGACATTGAGGGTCTCAAAAACTTGTTCCCGGGGACGATGGATCAATGCCTGCATGACAAGAACCCCATCCATCTTCACAGACGATTTGTCTAATTGTGGGGGTGAAACACCAGTTAAGATTTGATACAGTGTGTCAACCACATCCATCCGGAGGAGCTCCGCAGATAAACGAGGACTGGCCTTGCAGGTGATGGCGAGAACCCGGAGGAACTGAGTATGGATGTGTGGGCCGATTAAATTGGTGGTTCCGGGCAACAAAAGACGAAGTACAGCTTTGAGCATGGCGGGCTCGATGAGTTCTTCTAACTTTCCTGGCTTATGCTTGAAGCTCTCCACGATTCGAGACACACACAGGCATCCTTGCTCAACAACCTTGGGATCGTTGCTGGAAAGAACATTGAGAAGCGTTGGCATCACATCACGAACGACGGGAAATGAATCTGTAGAAAGATTGCGACAACAGTTCGCAGCGGTGGTCACAGCTGTACGTTGTGTACTAGTTGGGAAAAAGTCAAGGTAGGTCAAGCAAGCTGTCAAACCACCTTCCCGTACGATGGAGCCAGGAAAGTCAACTGAAATCTTGGAGAGAGTCTGGACAAAGTCAGCTTCTGCAGGTCTTTTAAGATAGCCTGAAAGGGAGTGAAACTAACACTAAGAGCTTGCTCGGCCAAATCGATGAACTGAATATCCAAGAGCTTCTGACACAAGACGGGTACAGCGCCACCATATACCACATTGGCTACTGAGCCCTGCAGGGCTTCCATCAAGTTCGCCAAACAGCGGCAGGCAAGGAGCATAATCTCCGGGTTCTCCTCGCCAAATTCACTAGGTTGCATCAATGCAACGAGTTCCTTGACATATGGATCTGGAGCGAAAGCCCCGGCCAGATTATCCTCGTTGGAGACAAGCAGGAGATCAGACAGCTCCTGCAGGGCAATCAATTGGATGGAGGGATCCTCTTTCATGCGTAAGTTGCAGAGAATTTCCCGCAACCGTGAGGTCATCCCCGACATCATACCACTGAGTGCCCGGAGAGTGCTTTGAAGTCCCAGAGGACCGCGACCACCTAAAATGGCGCTGCCGAATGGGTCTCCGTCTTCGTCATCCAAAGCAGAAGGATTTGTGCCATCGTTACTATCGCTGGGCGGCGACGACTCGTGGTCATCCATATCCTCATCATCTTCATCATCTTCTTGCTCTGGACTCGCTATTTCCTCTTCGGCATCTTTCATAATTACATCCTGGTCCGTCCTACCCGAACGCTTCTTGTGTCGACGAGGAGGTGGAGACTGAGTCGTTGCAAGTCGATCTGCTTGGCCTGAGTTGTTAATATCGGGCTAATCCATCATTCTCGAGCCAAAGGACACTTGCATACCTTGCGAGACCTTGGCATGCTTGCTAGACTTTCGTCGGTTGGTTGGAGGAGACGTCGGGATCTTCGGAGTTTCCTCCGTAGGTCGTGAGGACGGACTGTTTGATATGTCAGCCAACATCATGCTAATGACGACAGCCTAGAACCCAACGCTTACCCTGGTTGTGACATTGTCGGACGGGTCCGATTACCACGACGCGTAACAGCGGGAGCAGGAGCGGGAGCCGTCTGAGGAGAAGCACCGAGCCGCTGTCGCTTTGGTCTCTGGGGCGGTGAAGAAGATTTCGGTTGTGTTGGGATATCCAGAGACTGATCAAGGCGAGTATGGGCCTTGCGCTTGCGGGAACGAGGCTGGGCCGGTCCAGCGGCGAGATTCGAGGGCGACGGACCGTGGCTAGTGGACTGGGGGGACTCTGCGGCAACTCTCGCTGCTGAGCGAGTAACTCTGGTAGACATGAGAAGCTGGTCCTTGATATTGCTTGAGGCAGGAAGCGGGAGATGGCAGGGATAGGAGGGATGGGTATGATAAGGTAAAGAGGGTCAATGGCTGATAGAAGGCACAGCAATGTGGACCATTCGCAAGTGAACTGGAGAAGAGGGGAAGGGGAAAGTCTAGCGAAGATAATGGGATGGCCCAACTGCGATCGTTCCGTGAGTACCTTGCCGCCCGGTGTTTTTTCGTAATGATGCGAATACTTTCACCAAAGCGCGCAAAATCTGGCTGTCTATTGCACCTTCAACAATGGGGGCTCGAGTCAAGGTCCCGACGACAACGACAGAGCGGGAGGAAGCGGGAATGAAGCAAAGGCGGGGGGTATGAATGATGAGGCAAGGACGAACAGATCAGTACCTCGAGGTAGAAGAGGCTCTAGAAGCAGCAGCGGTGGTGGTAGCGGTGCGAGTATTATCCGGATAGCTGGACGCAGTGGCGGCGGTTCCAGCAGCGGCGGCGGAAGAGGGTACGGAGCGAGAGTCCTCACGAGGGTCCTGGCGGCGTAAGGTGGCCCTTTGTCTGGCCATAAGTCGAAGTTAGACGGGGAGGGGAAGCGTGAGATCGTGGTCACCGGTTAAGCGCCATCCGTAATCTGAGGGGATGTTGGAATGTTGGAGGTTGGAGAGGGAGTGGCCAAGCGGGTTTGTTTCCGGTGGTCGATAAGAGAGCGAGGGGCGAGAAAGAATAATAGATGTAGATGTAGAGAAAGCAAAGAATGCAATTTGTACGATGATAAAGCAAAGACAGATAGAAAGCAAAGGAAGCAAGATGAGATATAGTAGGAGGTTGAGAAGGAGAAGGAAGAAGAGGGGAGAGAAAGACAAGCTGAGGAAGAGGAAGAAGAGAAGATCCGTCGGTTGGGTTGACGTGGTGGAGGGTCCGGCGTCAGACACCAACGATAATATATATTAAGAGTTTATATGCAGGAATTACTAGTATATCAATAGGACAGTATATAATAGCATATAACTAGGTGTGTTTGAGAATAGTTTTGAGTGAAGTGAAGATCGCTCTCTCGTGGATACCCCGGAATACTACCCCAGTCTGTCACCACTACGCATCGCAATGATTCGACTTTTATGGTGACCGGTGAAATATGATACGATACTGAAAGAAATAAGTACTGATTAATGGCGATATTTCCGGTAGTAGTTTTGACTTGAGAATACGATGTGCTCCGAATACGGAAGGACATTTGAATAGCTTCACTTTTTCCTAATCGGGACATGAATGCGGGCAAGCATCGCCGATTCATACTGTCAATTTAATTCAGCATTCAATACTATTTGTATACATAATCCACTCTTCTGTCCTTTCTTTTCCGTACTCATTTATCACTTTCTAATTCTCCGGCACTGCTCGATCACGTCAACCCGACCGTAGGACACACCACTCTCGCTATATGTATCTTTAGGTATCCAAAGTCAACACCACTGAGTAACTTCTATCCTCTTAATAACTACACAGTAGAGCATCCATGTTGGATCTAAATAAGCTCCTCCGTACTTCGTAGGCTCTCCGATCTGGATTCTGGCATACACTCTGGCTACCCCTCATCACCGAGGTCCAGCATTATTAATAGAAAAGAGCCCTGTTCCTTGCATTTTTCGCCTTTTTTCTCGTGCTTGAGAATAGCAAGAAAGACCGAGTAGGAAACCGACAGAGAATAATAATAATAATATCTCTGCTAAAAGGAAATCCGCCTCCGTGCTTTTTTCAGCTCGCCGCCCGCCTTCGGCTTGTCTCTTTTCGTTCACCTGGAGAAAACTCTCTCGCCTCCTCCTCTCTCCCCCTCATTCTTCCCCATCTTTGCTCCATATCAAACATCCAGATTTGCTCATTATCCCATTAAAAAATCGTCAAAATACATCCCTCCTCTTCAACCGTCCTCGAATTCCATTTCCCCTCCCCGCTAAACCGCCGCCATGACGCAGAGCGACCAGGCTCGCCCCATCCCCAATAACCCTTCAGACGACTATGCCTTTCCCGAAATCCGACTGAAGACCAAGATGGACGACCCGGAGAAGACACCGCTGCTGCTGGTCGCTTGTGGTTCTTTCTCGCCCATTACCTATTTGCATCTGCGCATGTTCGAGATGGCTGCCGATTACGTCAAGTTCAGCACCGACTTTGAGATAATCGGGGGATATTTGTCGCCGGTGTCGGATGCCTATCGCAAGGCTGGTCTGGCCAATGCTGAGGATCGGTATGGTCTTTTCGCTTATTAGTATTGTCGGGATGATGTTAATGCTGTGAAGTATTGCCATGTGCCAACTCGCCGTGGACCAGACTTCCGACTGGCTGATGGTGGACACCTGGGAGCCTCTGCAGAAGGAATACCAACCGACCGCTGTGGTGTTGGACCATATTGACTATGAGATCAACACTGTGCGACAGGGTGTCGAGGCTGGCGATGGTACTCGCAAGCCCGTTCGCGTCGCTCTCTTGGCCGGTGCCGACCTGGTTCATACCATGTCGACCCCTGGTGTGTGGAGTGAGAAGGATTTGGATCACATTCTGGGCAAATACGGGGTATGTTGTGATATTATTGCTTAGATACCCCATCCTAACAGTCAAAGTCCTTCATCGTCGAGCGCAGCGGAACCGACATCGACGAAGCCCTCGCAGCCCTTCAACCATGGAAAGACAACATATATGTCATTCAACAACTTATCCAGAACGACGTCAGCAGTACAAAGATCCGACTGTTCCTGCGACGTGAGATGAGCGTCCGCTACCTGATCCCAGTCCCGGTCATCCACTACATCGAACAACACCACCTCTACGAAGACGAAGGTTCGACCGGTGTCTCTGACAAAGGCAAGGCCAAGCAAGACATCAGTGGCTCAGCATGATTCATGTCTGAAATGACTTGTTGTCTTCCGCCCGCGCTTTACGATAGGATATTCACGACCTGTCGAATCGCCACAACCATGTCCACGAAGTAAATGCCCCTTTATCTCGGTCAGCCCAACGGCACGTTCGATGGCCCTTCCATTCGGCCTCTACGACTTCGTTCCGTCCCCGTTTAGCAGCAGCGCCGTGTTCAATAACACCCTAGAACGAATACGATTAATCACGATAGACCTGGACCTCCCAATCAATAATCATGGTCAGCATGCTGGAAAGAACCATCGGCCCCCGACGCGACATGCTCAATCTCAACATTTCCAGGCGTTCTTCTGTTTTGGTTTATAACGAGGAAAAAAAGACACTTCTGGCATAGACCTAGTGACCTGCCTTTTGTTTTCCTTGATATGTTTTTTTTTTTTTTTTTTTCTGATGATGGATTTATACTACTATACCCTGAGTCCGATGCCATTTTTACGATCTTGTCTTTTTACTTCAGATAGAGAATAGGAAGAATGAATTACTTTTGTTCCGACCTATCTACCTAGACTGTATCGTCTGTAGCCTTTATGTACGAGCTGATGCAAGATGGACATGGATATCCAGAGATACCAAGAAAGAAGTAAAGAAATCCCAAAACCCTTGTTCAAAAGAATTAAAAAGAAGAAAAGAGAAAGCTGCATGAGTTCATGCATCATAATCATAACCATCATTATCCAACCAGACCAATCCCAATAAATATGTGTGAAGGTGTATGTACAGCCCTTAACCAAGCAAGGCATATTAGTGTATGAATAAAAATGAAGATAACCTCAAGAAATGAAAATGAGAAGAGATCGATGAATGCCAAAATGAAATATAAAAAAGAACGATGTGAAGAAGATCGATGAAACTGTGCAGGTGAAAAAGATAGTGAATGAGATCAGTCACTCCACAGCTCCTCCACCTCCATGACGCCCAGAATCACTTCTGGGTTTGCCTCGTCGACTCCAGCGATTACTGAAGCCCGATAGCTCTCGCTGACGAGCCTCCGCACTTCGTCCAGGGTGCTCGAAGCAGGCACGCAGAGGAACTGTTCCTGCGGGACGGAGACGGAGACGCCGGAGGCGGAGATTTCGGAAAGAACCATGTCCACGTTGTAACCGGTTGTGAGAGAGCGGAGGTGGCGGGGAGTGACGAGAGAGGTCGAGGAGGTAGTGGAGGATGTGGAGTGTGCGATAGAGACCCAGGATTTGGCATCCGGGTGTTGGACGGCGGCTAAAAGGATGTCGAGGAGGCGGATCTCGTGGCCAGAGACATTGGGTATCTCATCAAGAGGAACGAAACGACTTGAAATAAGGTCTTGCTTTTGCTGCGTCTGCGATTCATCATCTGACGGGCGAGACTGCAAATAATCCGACGACGTGGACGCCAACGGAGACGTGGACAACATGCTCATAGGAGTCGTTGCTGCAGTCGCAGCAGCAGCAGTGGCCGCTCCAATAGCACCGCCAGGATGGAAACTCTTGAAAACTTCTGCAGGGCCGCGTTCCGGGGTATTATGCAGTCGCTGCGCCGTTGCCAGTGCTAGGGCATCACCCAGCGCTAGGGCCACCGTTGTCGACGAGGTCGGGGCACTGAGACCAAAGGATGACTCTTCGTCTTCATGGATCGGAGCAGGGAGGGAAATGGCCATGTCCGGAGATTGGAACGAGACGAGCGGACAGGTCGACGGGTGCGTATGCGAAGTGATTGCGATAATGGGGACCGTTGGAGGAATATGAGGGAGGAACAGAAGGAGTTCCTGGGTGCGACCAGAGAACGAAATCAAGAGCAGGGTATCATTCTAAGAAATGTCAGCAATGTATTCTATATTCTCTCGCAGTCCTGGTGTAACATACCTCACGAATGACCCCCAGATCCCCATGCAGCGCCTCCGTCGGATGCAAGAACATACTAAAAATGCCCAAGCTATTCATCGTCGCCTCAATCTTCCTCGCAATCTTTCCACTCTTCCCGACGCCACAAAACACCAGCTTCCCTCCATTCTGTATAGTCCATACGATCTTGTCCACCGCGCGCACTAGGTTCTCCTGCGCAAGGCCGTCCGTCTGATAGAGGCGCTCGAGATGAGCCAACGCCGCACGCTCCGTCGAAAGCACATGGATCGCTGTCAGGAGAGAAGAGGTAGCATCTTTGGTAGATCCGTTTGGAGAACCCTCTGGCATGTCAGGAGGGGTCAATGGTCCCGCGGGGAACTCCTCGTGAACGGAGGCTGGCATCGCAACAGACAGCGGGGTCGCCTTGACGCGTTGCTGAAGAAGGGAGGCGTGCATCGACCGGGAGAAAAAGGAATGAAGGGAAGATGTCTCCCTGGAAAAAAGAGTGGGTATAAAAATAATAATATAGAAGAAAGAAAGAAAGAAAACAAAACAAGGCTGGAATCGAAGAAAAAAAGAACTCGGAACGCGGGGATGTGGGAAAAAGGAAGAGACTCCGATTATCTCGCCATGTCGGAGATAAAAAATCAGTAAATACCAGCCAATCCTCGCTGCATTCACTGCACAAACGACAAGAAGGGACAAGACGAAGTGAATTCGGACGGCAGATATTCATTTTGGGTCCACTATCACACCATAGCTACTAGAACATTCTCGCTCTAAAAGTAACAGAATTCACTTTCCGAGGCCCGATATCGTACATCTCCACACTATCTACTAATGTAGTGAAAATCAAGAAATCGGCTTGATTCCCTTGTGAATCGCTGCAATCCCACCTGTCAGGTTCTCAAATCCTCGTCCGGGAATCATAAACCCGGCCTTTTGGATCATCCCCCGGAATTCCTCTTGGCTGGGGAACTGTTCGATACTCTCCACCAGATACTGATAGCTATCCCGATCCCCAGCAACCAAGTGCCCAATCAACGGGATCGCGCTGAAGCTCCAGCGCTTGTAGACCGCATTGAACAGCTCGTTGTCCACCTTGCTGAACTCCATGCACGCAAACACACCACCGGGCTTCAGAACCCGGAACGCCTCATTCAACGCTGCCTGCTTGTCCGTAAAGTTGCGAATCCCAAAGACCACCGTGTAGAGGTCGACCGAGTTATCCGGGATAGAAGGCATGGTCTGTGCATTGGCTTCCATAAACGATAGACGGTTCGTGTTGTAGTACGGCGTGTCGATGCTGCGCTTCTTCCCCTCCGCCAGCATGTCCGGGTTGATGTCGGAGATCGTCACCCGCGTGTTGAGGTCGTGGTTGATATTTGTGGCATGGTCCAGCATGCGAAAAGCGATGTCGCCAGTCCCGCCGGCGATATCCAGGATATTCCAGCCTCTACCGGTCGAGTCGGTGTCGCGCGACGGCAGAGCAGACCCGGGGTTCAACGAGCGTACAAAATGGTCTTTCCAGAGACGGTGGATTCCCAGCGACATAAGGTCGTTCATCGTATCGTACGAGCTGGCTACGGAGCTGAAGACAGCTCCCACTGTTCCGCATCAGTCTCGTTAGCTAATCCTTGTTCCAGTGCCAATTGAAATGGACGAACCCATTGACTCTTTTTGTGCCTCGGGTACATCCTTGAATCCGAAGTGCGTCGTCTGTCCATCCTTTCTTGGCTGGTCCTGAGCACGCAGGGAGCAGGAGAAGCACCGGTAGGGCGTCGGTGCCGCCAACCTCCGCTTCGCACTGTAATGCAGACTCCGCCAGAGGGGCCGAGACATGGTGGAGTTTCGTAGAAAGACGAAAAGGAAAATATAAAATAAGAAAAACAGGGGTTGATGAGTCTCGACGAACAATTGAAAGGGTGGCAGAGGTTTGCGGTCGAAACAGCCCTCTTCCTGGACTTTTTTCTGCCGATTGGCGGAAGCTCGTCAATTACCCAAATGGGTTACTATGGCTTTTACAGGTACATCTCAGAGGTTACCATCCTGTTCTTGTTTTCAATCATGATTAACTGAAAATTGGACGCTTTAAATTCGCACGCATAATTTCCACGTCTCTCTGATTGAATCCCAGGTGACTCTTCAAGTACCCCTCCACGCCCCTCTCAAAGGAGTTTTCTATCTCCTGCAAGAATCCCACCATGGCATTCGCACGGACATTACAAAGCTGCAACATGCCTATACTCTCCGGCCCGGCCCCTGCACCTGCATAGAATTGAAGCATTTTTGTCAAGGATGGTCGATGTGCTTCCATGCCGATACGAGTCAGAGCGTAGTCATGGGTTATTGCTCCGCACGAGCTACCCGCCAGGCGCAGAATTAATGCTGCCAGTACTCCAGAACGATCTTTGCCAGCTGCGAGTATCCATGAGAAGAGCATGATTACCGGTAGAAGCACCAGAACTTACCCGAGCAATGAAAGAGAAAAGGCTTTTGCGGTGCATCTCGAATATGCTGAAAGACCATTTGAAAGATCGGCGCAGAAACCTTCATGATATCCAGATACATCTTCGCATACCCACTGGCACCGTCGTCTCCATGGGCAAAGTCCCGAGGATCAACCGGAACTGGGGTACATGTATATGGTGCCCAGACTGTCCGAATGCCCTCTATATCAGGACTGGGGGATTGCATGCGCTCCCCTTGGTGGCGTAGGTCAAAGATAACAGTGATGCCGAGCTGGCGAAGAAGAAATACTCTGCCTTCTGGAGGAATATTTCCCAGTGCCCCAGAACGGTAAGCGAACCCGGGGCGAACTGATAACTGGGATGAGCCGCTGGCATATCCGCTGATGTCGCGGGCATTGACAACTCCCGGAATCGCGACAAAGGGTGGCCGCGACATGATGCTGTCCACGATTTCATTTGGAATCTGGGTGCGGATGTCTGTCGCGAGTAACTTTTGCAGGTTATATTGCGGTTCCATTGCGATCTGAGATTTTGGCTCTAGACTGTTCGTAGTGTTGTCACTGTTGGCAGTTGTGGAGAGCTTACTCCTAATGTTCTTGCACATAAGATGCCTTTACCATGCCAGTAAGGGAGCTCAATCGTAGTATGGCACAGGCAACCTGTGACGAGGCCAATGACCTCCACGGTTGTTCTCTTACTTCTGCAGACCTCTTCAGCTCAAGAGTAAGATCAAATTGTTGTGCAACCGAGATGAGAACCTCGTCATTGTCCGGGAATTTGGATCCAGGGGCGCATCGAATTGACATCATCCTGTCAAACATTGGGTCATTCCTAGACTTCCCAGGCACTAACACATCATTTTCGCCTAGTCCTTGAAGTAGCAGTAATACAATCTGTAAAGGGCCATTTTCTTTCCATCTTAAACTATGTCCGAAAAGGGAAAAATTGATAGACCCCCATTCGGCTAAGCTCGGCGCTCACATGACGTCGGCCACCGCGAATAGCCGCTCTCCGCATCTGCCCCGGATTCACCTACTGAGCCTCAAGAAGGGCCTCCTCGTCCACCCCCAGCGGCTGCTGGATTTTGATTTTCACCATGACATTCATTGAGCACTCATGATGTCTTTGAGTCTCCTTAGACGCCTTCCGCGGGCGGTTCCTGTTCCCCGGCCTGCTAGAGTCACAGCACGATGGAGCAGTTCGTTATCGCAGCGTCCGGGGTCGGATCGGTAGGTGCCAGGACTTTCAGTTTCCTTTCGGAGAATGAAAGGACAATTGATTAAACAGTGGCTAATAGATAATCTCCTGATAGTGTCCAATTTCCAGGTGCCGTAAACAGCAAATTCACAACCGACATGGCGTTTATGAAGCCCTCTGATATGCCCTACATTCCGACCTACAGAGTCATGGATTCGGATGGTGTGCTGGTTGGCAAGGATAAAGAACGACCTGTTAATGTCTCAGATGAAGAGATCCTGACGTGGTATAAGAATATGTTAAGTGGTGTGTGAAACTGTTAGCTAGGGATGGATATATATAATGGGGGTAGGAGCTGATTAATGTTTGTCGGACAGTGAGCATTATGGATGGAATCATGTTCGAGGCACAAAGACAAGGTCGTCTAAGCTTCTATATGGTGAGTGACTACTCGATCGAAAATAATTAGACCGGCCATTGACAACCCCAGGTATCCGCAGGTGAAGAAGGCATCAGTGTCGGATCCGCAGCAGCATTGACCCCAGACGATACGGTATTCGCACAATATCGAGAGGCAGGAGTCTTTCAACAGCGTGGTTTTACCTTAAAAGACTTTATGAGCCAGCTTTTCGCCAATAAAAATGATAGCGGCAAGGGCCGAAATATGCCCGTGCATTACGGATCAAACTATCCTCGCAATGTTAGTACCAACTGCGCCAAAAGGAGTGAAAACACCTTGACTTACCATCTCAATCAGCACACCATTTCCTCCCCCCTAGCAACCCAAATCCCTCAAGCCTCCGGGGCAGCCTATGCGCTCAAACTCCAAGCCCTCCAAAACCCTAACATCCCACCCCGTATCGTCGCCTGCTACTTCGGCGAAGGCGCCGCTAGCGAAGGCGACTTCCACGCCGGCCTCAACATTGCCGCCACCCGTTCGTGTCCGGTTGTCTTCGTCTGCCGCAACAACGGCTATGCAATCTCCACCCCAACTCTGGAACAATACCGCGGTGACGGCATTGCCAGCCGCGGCCTGGGCTATGGAATTGACACGATCCGCGTTGATGGGAACGACATTTTTGCCGTCTACGAAGCAACACGGGAAGCGCGCCGGATTGCCCTCGAAGACGGCGGTAAACCAGTCCTCGTCGAAGCAATGAGCTACCGCGTCTCCCACCACAGCACAAGTGACGATAGTTTTGCGTACCGGGCCCGCGTGGAAGTTGAAGACTGGAAACGCCGCGACAACCCAATTATCCGACTGCGGAAGTGGCTGGAGAACCAGGGGTTATGGAACGAGGATCTCGAGCGGGATACCCGGAGTCAAATGCGGAAGGCTGTCTTGCAGGAGTTTGGAGCCGCAGAGCGTGAGAAGAAACCGCCTATCAGGGTTGCTTTTGAGGACGTTTATGAAGAGGTTACCGAGGAGGCGCAGGCGCAGATGAAGGAGCTTCGGAGGATTCTGGAGACGTATCCAGAGGAGTATGATGTGCGGCAGTATGAAGATGGGGTGAATAGTCTGTAGCGGTGACGTTTCAATACAGGCATGCAGTGTAACTGAACTTTTGCATGCTACGCCTACTGAATATATTGTGTCTAGTGGTTTCATGTCACTTTTCTCTGTTTCTACAAACCCTCGTTCATTTTTCCTTAGTACACAGCCCTAAGTAGCCCCAATCTGGAACTCACCGCCCACAAGCTCCTCACTAAGCTCCCACAACTGATCCGCCAAGTTCCCATCGTGGGCATATTCTCTTGTCTCACAGACCTGGCAGTCCTGAAGATACGCTCCACTCTGGTTTGCGAGATCGGGAGATAGCACAGCAACCAGAGTAGTAGAAATACCTTGCTCTAAAGACTTTGGCGACGGCTTTTCAAACGGGAATCCGGTTTTCTTGCGGGATAATGCGTCCATCGACGCAAAATCGATGTCCGGGAGGTGAGTTACAAGAGATGTGCCGAGGATGACTAGTCGTTGTTTAGTATTTATAACAAAAAATAGATGGCATGAATTTGAAAAACATACAGCCCGGGTGAACAGCAAATGCCTGTACACCATACTTCTCAGCACGTTTCGCCAGACCAACGGTGAATAGGATATTGGCGGTCTTGGATTGCGCATAAGCCGCCATAGGGTCATATGTTTTGCCGTCCTGCGTTCAACTCAGGTCAAAAAATAATCGTGTATAAAGTAAGCCGCAACAAAGTACGAACCGAAAAATTCCAATCTCCGAAATCAAACGGCGCCATCTTATAAGCACCGCTACTGAGATTCACGATCCTGGCCCCAGGCCCTGCATCCAAGATCGCCGGCATGAGCATCTTTGTAAACAGGAAATGTCCCAAATGATTAATCGCCAGTGTCCTCTCGATTCCATTGTTATTCTTGGCCGATGGGATTGCCATAACGCCCGCGTTGTTGATAAGTATATCGATCTTGTCCACGAGGCCTAGGATCTGGGTTGCGGCTTTGCGCACGAAGTCGAAGTCACTGAGCTCAATGGGGATAAATGTGGCTTGGGTTTGAGGGGAGATTTCTTTGACCGAGTCGAGTACGGATTGGACTCTGGGTAAGTTGCGGGCGAGGAGGAGTAGGTGAGATGGCTGAAACTTGGATAGAGCAATGGCGGTTGCTGCTCCAAGTCCTCTTTCGCTGGTGCCGGTTATTGCCACTGTAGTCTGTTAGAATTGGGGAGGCTGATGTGATGTTTCCAAAGGGTTGCTTGTACGGACCGGTTTTCCCTTGGATGGATTGGCCCCATCTCTCGATCACTGATTGACCCTCAGTATAGAAGTTGAAGTCGGACATTGTGAGAGTACGAAAACTGCTGGCTTGAATTGTATTATCGGAGGATGAGGAGCGTGACGTCTTTATATCCATTGTAGATCAGACCGTTTATGAAGATAAATTGTCAGCATACTGCGTTATCTCCGACATCCAGTCAGCAATATACATTAGGTCCAAGAACTATAATCGCATATACAAGTAGAAACCTGAACTATTGAGTACTGCATAAAGGATTTCATAAAGGAAGCTAGACACAGATTTCATCTGCAGGTTCCAAGCGTCACTTCGAAATCCTAGGCAGGTGACCATCCATCCTTCCCCATGGCTTCTACAGCAAAAAACGGTGTTCAGGCTAGGGTTGGTGAGACAGGGAAGGGATCCTCCGAACAGCACCTGCTTTGGCACCGAAATTTCTTGCATACCTTTGTTTGCAGGGGCCGGGAATATCACCTGGAAGTAATATCCAAGTTAGTAAACCAACGAAGTACCACTGTACATGGTATGCGCATACCTCTCTTTGCCGGATATTCATAATGTCCTGGTCGATACCAAGAACCTCCAAATGCCCTGTCACCTTCGAGAATAAATGTCCTAAGTCCAGTTTACAAGCATCACCCGTTGAACCTCCCCCCGACTTCCATTCAACCAAAGCCCCGCATCTGATCTCAATTGGTCATGAGGTTTGCTCCATCCGCTCACGACAACAAGCGTGGGAAATAGCGACCACGGGGAGTTATATACGCATCATGTTCTATTTTCGATGAAGTGTACGCGCCAGCGAAATCATCATGCACTTGAGTGATCAACTACCATAGATAAGCATGATCGGACAGCTTACTGGCATTTGCACTAACTTGTAAGTGCATGAATTCCTGGCGAGTGAGAATGTTACCGGAGCACGCCAATCCAATGACTTGGGAAATCCACGATGTACGCGCATCCTAGGTAAAAGTAGGCTTCAAAACAAAAGAAAGAGACTTCCGAAAGTCCTCAAGTTGACGATCTATTTAATCGAGAATCTCATCTGCAAGCTCAGGCTCTATGCTGGGGAATTCCAGGAATTGTTCATCTTGCTGCTGGTTCAACTGTTGGATAATCTCACACAGAACCTCGTGCTTCCGTGCCTCGGCATTTTCTGGGTGATGAGATGGATCAGAAGATTTCACTGAAGAACTTTCAGTCATGGTGGCCGCGATCGTTGTGAGAATAAAGGACATATAATACGTACGTTATGTGGTAGGCGATCTTCACGCTCTGGCAGCTAATAGAGAATTTTTCTTCTTTTTCATCTTATTTGAAGGAGTACCTTAGCTATATAAGCAAGCACAAATATTCACCTAACATAAGTCACTTGTCCTCTTTCGCATTGAGAAGAGATGTCAAGCACACAGATTATATGTGCTAGGCCATTTGCTAGTAGTGAGTGGCTAAAATCAGCGACCCTGTACATTCTCGACTCAAGGGAAAAGTAGAACAAACGGTCTGAAACCTGACTTGGTCTGCAGTACTGTAGCCATTGGAAAAGAGGCGCAAAGACGGCGTAATAGTAAATGGAAATATCCGACGACATTCATTTCCTGCTGCTTGGTATGGAGATTATTCGGAAGGGATATCTATCCTTTAATCGGAACTGACCCCGAGAGAGGGGTTTTGAGCGTTGATAGTTGAAGATTCGAACCGTCGTTGTAGAAACGGGCGTGCCTAAAAATTGGACTAGAAAGGTACCCCATGAAGCCAATTTGACACGGATTAAGAGTAAAGCAGAAATAGTTTGGTGATGGGTTGAGGAAACTAAGTACGAGATGTGAGGACGAGAGTGGAAAGGAGACTTGATGGAAATACCTAATAGGGCTGGCTATATTAGTGTGCGAGGGAGATAGAGAATAATCATCGTAGTGAAACAGGGCAAGCATTGAACATTAGATTGATTGGATAATATGACATGCGTCAACGAATGCATTCCTAGTATTTCCAAGACCATCGCCAATCACTCCAAAAGAGCATAATACCACAACATATATACAAACACCCTCAACCAAGCACCTCGCACTCCTCCCCAACCTCACAAACAGCACGCATATCAGCAACACTCTCACCAACCCAAATCTTAACCCCCTCCCCATTCTCCGGCGCCTTCCAATCCTGCACTACCACGTCCCAAACACTCAGATCCTTCCTTGTAACATGCAACGTAACAGTCTCGTTCTCCCCCGGTCTCAGAATCTTGGTCTTTTCAAATTGACGCAGTTGCAGTCGCGGTGTCTCGAGGCCCAGGCTAGATGGTAATTCGACGTATAGCTGCGGCACGGCACGACCGTCTCGAGAACCGGTGTTTGTGATCTTGACTTGTACAGAGAACGCGACGTCCCAGAGCGCTGGGTTTCCGCCTTCTGCGCCGCCGGCGCGAGGGGCTGGTTGCGGGGTTGTCGTGTAGCCGGATGGGTAGGGGTAGGGCTTGGATGAATTTGCTGCGGCGCTCTCTGGGTGATCGAGATAAGGGTAGAGATAGCGCCAAATGCGGTTGAAATCCTTTGGCCAGGCGACCTCTGATGCCGGTGGGATTTTGTTGGAGTAGGTTGGGGTAGCGCCTTTGCTGGGACGGGGTGAGGGGTATGCGCTGTCTAGTGGGGTGACCACGGAGATAGTCGCGGTCATGTTGAAGGTCGTGTAGGATAGGCCGTGACCGAATGGGTAGCGCGGGGTGACATTTGCTTTGAGGAAGTGGCGGTAGTCGATGTATAGGCCTTCTTTGAAGTTATCTTGGATCTGAACGAATGGCTTGTCGATTAGGCCCACGCTGGAGCCATAATCCGACTCTTTGCGGGCGATTGTGTATGGCAGGTGACCACTGGGGCTGTAGTCACCGAACAAGATATCCGTCAAGGAATAGCCGGCTTCCTGGCCGGGGAGATGAGCGAGGACAACTGCTTTGATGGAGTCAAGCTCGATCCATTCTTCCATTAGGATAGGCCCGACGCTGTGAATGACCACAATGACCTTGGAGAATTTGTCTGCTGCAGATTTGACAAGGTCGTCTCCATGATGCCACGCATTTAGACCTGCAACATTACGATCTCCTCGGTTGCCTTCGACGATGAGGAAGTTTTCACCAGAGTCGGCGTTGATGAACACAAGCGCGATGTCGTCAGGGCTTGCCGTTACGTCGGAGGGGAAAGAATCCGTGATGTGGAACTCCGCATTGGAGGAGACATTGGCAATGGCCTCCTGGGGAGTAACCAGATACGGGAGTTTGGCCGTGCCACTACCCCATCCGGAAACGAGAACGCCATTATCACAAGCCATGCTACCGCAGGAATTTAGACCGTTCGAGTTCGGCCCGGCGTCGGTTCCGAATACCTTCAACGAGTCGTTCCGTCGCAAGGGAAGCACCTGGTCTTCGTTCTTCAACAGTGTGATGGCATCCCTGGCAATCGCTCTGGCAGTAGCGTTGTGGTTGGCTTGCACATCAATGAACTTGTTCACGACGCCGCTGGGCGAGAGGACAGCGCCTGGATATAAAAGTCCCTTTTCGTTTCCGGTGTTGCTGGAGAAGTTGGGGAGCGGGTAATCCTTGTCTTGTCCGTGCTTGTACCATGTTGCGACGATTCGAGTGACCTATCATCATCAGTGCCTGGAATTGCGCGCATATAAGGGGTCTTACCATGTCATTCAGACGGTCAACTGGAAGACTTGCATTGAGGACCGCCTCTGACAGTTTCGGTCCCCAGAAACTGTCGCCGAACAAGGGAATGGATCCGTCTCCTGGCATGGACCTGGTTTTGTCAGTTGTCATTCAGGGAGATTGCAAACGGAGGACGGACATATCTAATCCACTCAAAGCACTTTGGACACCAGACTGATGCGCCAACCAATCCGTAAGCACAAAGCCATGGAATCCAAGCTCGTCCTTGAGAATGCCATTAAGCAATTTGCTGTTTTGGCTAGAAGCGGATTGGTTCACCTGTGAAGTCAGCAACAACACATTGAATGCTAGATGGTCGACTAACATCATTATAAGCAACCATAACGGATCCCACGCCAGCCCTGACGCCCTCTGCAAACGGCCACAAGTACAACTCGTGCATTGTACGGTCGTCCAAATTCGAAGAATACGCCTTCGTGACAACACTAGTCATCCGATGCATCTCCTGTTCATTGGCAATGAAATGCTTCAGACAAGCGATGGATCCCGTGCTTTGCATACCCTTTATCGTCTGTGCACCACCAATGGCCTGAAGAACAGGATCCGCTCCAAATCCTTCCCAGTTCCGACCAGCCTTCGGTTTCCGACCCAGCGGTCCAACAACCGGCCCTAATTGCACATTGACACCCTTTCCACGCGACTCCTCGCCTAGCGCGACACCGCGCGCATGCATGAGGTCCTTGTCAAAGGTAGCTCCGACGGTGATGCCGGCGGGGAAGTATGTAATATGGTCGGTCGAGGCAACGCCCAGCGCGGAATCCTGGAAGCAGAGATTGGGAATTCCGAATCGCGGCGCACTACCGGTCTGCCCTGAACAAGGGCCCATATAGATACCCGTACCGGTAGTGAGGTTCACTTTTTCGGCCAGAGTCATATTGCTGACAACCTGTTGCGCCTTCTCATACGCATCGGACCAGGTCGAGACCCATCCGCCCTTCGGCGCAGGGTAATACGGAATAGAAGCGTATCCATCATTCGAATCTCTCGCGATCAAAGGATAGTCTGCCAACGGCGACGCAGCGGCAGTAAGAGAAGTAAAAAGAGTGACTAGGGTCAGACACCCGGAGAGGCGCGCCATTTCGGGAAAACACTCCCTGCAGCCTTATACTGGTAGAACGAAGGTCAGATTGTGATCCGATCTAAATCCGGGGGTGACACGGGTTATATAGAGCGGGTTGTTTATATTAAAGTAAGTATTTCCCCGTATGACCCGCAACGGTCATGGGGCGTCAATCATCCCAGGATACTCCGTACGGATACCGGACATAGTGACGCATGGGGGTTTGTGCCGAAGCATTGGGCGGTTTTGACGATCTTGCCGGATGAGTGTTCGGAGCGTTGTCTCTGGTGTTGTTTTGGGAGGGTGTGATATCGAGCCAGAGGAGAAACTTAGGTTGTTCTTCGGGACATACAAGGCTGGGGTAAATGGCCTAATCGGGTAGCGGGTCAGAAGTGCGGAGGGCTAACTATATAGGGCATAGCGCGAGGTTGTATGTGATAGGTATTCTTGTATGCAGGAAGATTTGTCAATTGGCATTGTGTGAGATCGTTCTACTATGCTTGACTCTGCTTCAAATGCATCTACAAGTACTTCGTTGATTCAGACATTGAAACTGCCATCAAAGAGCCCGTGACCGTTGAATACTACCGGAATACAGTATCAACCGACTAAGCGAGAACAAAGAACTGACGATCGCTCGCAAACTTGTGCAATTAAGGTAACGGCGCTGCCGCTCAGGGGTTTAGCGAGTGCTAATCGGATAAACGAACTCTGGACCAGATTGGTGAGGATGCCTTTTTTAGACCCGGGGTGATCGTTTCCGATGACAATTCAGATTTTCATGTTTGCATCGCAGGAGTTGCAGGCCAGATAGAGAGGGAAGACATCATTCGCGGTGTTTGTCCGATATTGAGCAGCATGAACTGACAGGTATCATCATAAAATTGGTTCTCATGAATTCATGACATCTATCAACAGGTTCAAAACATATTCGATACAATGCAATTAATGGAAAGCACCAGGGAACAGATACTCCAGACGCTGCCGGGCGTCGGGACTCCAGTGAGCCTGGGGAGTGGTAAGGCCGAACTTGATAGATCCCTCGATGTGCTTGGCCTGGACCAAATCGGAGTGCTTGTCATTGGCCAGGGTATCAAGGACGGCCGTGACGAAGCGGCGGGCATTCTCGGCGTTGGCCTTCATGTTACCCATAACCATCTCGACGGTAACATCGGCGGTGGACTCGTGCCAGCAGTCGTAGTCGGTCGACATACAGATCATCTGGTAGGCGATTTCGGCTTCGCGGGCGAGCTTGGCCTCCGGGAGACACGACATGTTGATAACGGTGCCACCCCAGGAGCGGTACATGTGACTCTCGGCGCGGGTCGAGAATTGAGGTCCCTCTGGCAAAGGATTAATAACCAATACTTCTCACAAGCTGGAAAATGATACATACCCATACAGATGATGGTTCCCTTGTCATGCAATGTCACACCCTCACCCTCCAAGCTGTGTCCACACTCCCTCACAACCTTGGCAACCCGCTCATCGAACGGATCCGCAAAAGGAACGTGGGCAACAACACCCTGCTCAAAGAAAGTCCACGGACGGAAACCCTTGGTCCGGTCAATAACCTGGTTCGGCACAACAAAGTCCCGCGGCTTGACTTCCTCCTGCAAACTACCGACGGCAGAGAAGGCGATGATGGTACGGACACCGATGGAACGCAGGGCAGCGATGTTGGCGCGAGCGGGGACCTCATGCGGCGTCAGCTGGTGGTGAAGGCCATGACGACTGAGGAATGCGACCGCGACGAGCTTGCCGGTGGTGGTGCACTTGTGGTGAAGGATGGTAATCGGCGAGGAGGGGTTACCCCACGGCGTGGAAATCTCGAGAGAGGCAACCTGGGTGAAGCCGGGGAGTTCACGCAGACCGGTGCCACCGATCACGGCGATGCGGACGGGGTCTACAGCAGTCAACAATTAGCATATTGTCTTCATAAGCTCATATACAAGGCCAAAAGTATGCGACAGCGGGGTATGTGTTTCTCACCGGCGTAAGTGTCAGGAAGAGCGGCCATTCTCTGCGCCAATTGCTTTGGAGAGTAGATTTGCCGGAGAGGTCTTTTAGAGAGAGTAGAGAGAGAGCGACGAGAAGAAGCAGCAAACGACCACATCCAGCGTTGATAATAAAACGATGCAAAAAACGAGGGGCTTCCCAATCGGGTTAGTCCGGGCTACCACGTGCAGCACGTGATTCGTCTGTTTTGGCGCCATCCTCGACCAGAATTACATACAAGTACTTCTAGTCTACTATGACTAGACATGGCTTCTCAAAAACAGAACGCAATTTTATTAACTATGCATACAGTGATATAAAATACAGAGTACAAAGATTATGCCGGCCGCCATTCATAATGATGAGGCCCCTTCTTAACCGGACCTGGATCCTCTCCAGGAACACCAGGCTTATTATATGCATGCGCTCCGAAAAAGTCCATCTGAGCCTCCATGAACTTGGTCGGTAGCTTTGTTCCACCCTCATACTTCAGATACTCCAGCGTGGCCGAGATGGCGGGGATATACTGATCGGACATGATACTCTCGATGACCACCTGTTTCAGGGACTCAAAGTTCTTGTGCAGTTCTTGGGCGACCTTATCGATAAACTTGATGTTGGTCAACTGCTTGTCCGCGCTAAGCGCTGGCTGCAGGATATCGGCAATGGCCTCGGACTGGATGATACATCCGGCACGCCAGATTTGAAGGCACTTGCCCAGATCGATGTTCCATCCCTCATCCAGGGAAGCGCGGGAGATGATCTCGAGACCCTGGCAGAATGACGAGAGGAAAGCGGCATAGACCGCACGGCGCAGGTGCTCGACGAACTCCTTGCGGTCCTTGATGCGCTCGATGGGCTTCGGGGAGGGGACTTGGATTTTCTTCGCGACCTTGAGTCGTTCTTCACGGTTGCCGCTGGAGATTCTCATGTAGTGGGCGGTGGCTAAAGTCGGGGCTGAGACGTGACGGAATGCTGAATCCATAAGGGCCCATAGCGGGGTGCCTTCGGTGTTGTCGTCGTCTTGGACGACTTTGTCCAGCACGTCGTCTAGCACGTATCCGTCTTTGTCGCTGACACCTTCGCCTTTATGGTCGCCTTGGGGAGTGCGCTTGACATGACAAATTTCAGAACCGATTTGGATGAGGTAGTTGTTTCTGAGCTCGCCCTCTTTGTTCCATTGCGCGAAAATATCTCCAATCTCGTCATAATTCATGCCCAGGCCATAGTGCAGAAGGGACCACGCCTCGGCCAGCGTCGACAACATGCCACCCTCGATACCGTTGTGGACCATCTTGACAAAGTGGCCGGACCCGGCAGGCCCAACGGCAGTCACGCAGGGAAGACCGGTCTTCTTGTCTTTGGCCGAGTAGGCTTCCAACAGTGGCATCACGAGCTTCATAGCCTCGGGATCACCACCAGGCGACAAACTAGGGCCCCTTCGAGCAGACTGATAACCCCCCGAGACACCCATACCGATCCAACTAACGCCAATCTCCTTACACTCCTTCTGTCTCCGCTCCGTGCGCCGATAGTTCTCATTACCGCCGTCGAGAATGATATCACCCTTCTTAAGATCCTTCTTGATCATGCTCAGCACGGAATCAGCAGGTTGGCCATGAGTAATCGAGAACATGAACAATTTCCGATCACCCCCGCCCTCGAGAGACCTGGTGAACTCGTCAATGTCATGGTATCCCTCGACTTTAGTCTTGATGTCTTTAGACGCCTTGACGTTGGTCATAAGCTGGTCGAGGTTACTCTTGCTAACGTCCCAGACGGAGACGTCGAGGCCGATTTCCGAAAAGGCAAAGACCATCATCGAGCCCATGTTGCCGGCTCCGACGACGCCGATGCGTTTGAAGTGTTGGGTTGGGTTTGACGGCATGATGCAGGTACACTGTTAAACAAACAATATGAAAAGAGAGCAACCTGCTATACAATGTTTGAAAAAGCAGCTACTTAACAATGCCTTGTGGCATCGGGGCCGTGTCCGGTTTATACGGAGTGGGATTACATCATGGCTACCATTTCCGTTGGACGTCACGGAGCGATCACCGTTTTTATCTCTACCCCGGATTAAATATAAATGAGAGCCTTTTGATGTCACTGACGGTACAAAGGTTTGATCGGACAATTGGTCCGTATTTCGGAATCGGTGGCGGTTATCAGCGTTACATCACAGTGGACAAACCATCCGCCATTGAAACTCGAATTTACTTGAAGGCGATTCCCCCAACACCATTGATGGTCCCCAATTAAACAACCGTCCCGTCCTCGCCTTGCAATCAGAAACCGGCAAAGAAAATGACCTCCTACATCCCCTTCGAAAGCCTCCGCAACATCCCCCTCTCCTACGCCTCCTGCTCCATCGGCTCAAAACAATCCGACACCCTTCCCCGCAAACTCGAAGCCATTGCCGCAGCGGGTTTCACCGCAATCGAGCTCTCCTTCCCGGATATCATAGCCTACGGCACGCAGATCACAGGCAAGGAACTGGGCATCCGCGAATACGCGCAACTCGTCAATGTGACAAGAGAGATTAAGAAACTGGCGGACTCGAACGGGCTGCAGATCATGATGTTACAGCCGTTTGGGAACTTCGAGGGATGGCCGCCTGGGTCCAGAGAAAGAGATGATGCGTTTCGGAGGGTGGCGGGGTGGATGGATATTATGGATGCTGCGGGGACGGATCTCCTACAGGTATGTCCCGTGTCCCTAGACAAGCCCTATCTACACGCCGTGCAGAATGCTAATAAAAAACAGGTCGGCTCTAGCGACTCACCTGCCGGCAGAATATCTATAGATCGCAAAATAATCGTCTCCGACCTGCGTGAACTCTGTGACCTCCTCGCCAAGCGCAACATGCGCCTCGCCTACGAAAACTGGTGCTGGAGCACCCACGCGCCGACCTGGAAAGACGTTTGGGAGATTGTGAAAGCAATCGATCGCCCCAACGCCGGCCTCTGTCTAGACACCTTCCAGACCTCGGGCGGCGAATACGGCGACCCCACGACGGAAATGGGCCTGATTAACCATATGCATCCGACTGCCCTCAACCAGGTATTCCATGCTAGTCTGGATGAGCTTGCGCGGACGGTGCCGCCGGAGAAAATTTATTTACTGCAGATTAGCGATGCGTATAAGCCGCCGGAGCCGCTTGCTGAGAAGACTGTCAAGGGCTTGCGGCCTCGGGGGAGGTGGAGTCATGATTTTAGACCGATGCCGTACGACGGTGGATACCTACCTATTGAAGAGGTTGCGAAGGCGGTGCTGCGGACGGGGTTTAGGGGGTGGTTTTCGATGGAGATTTTTGATGGCGGGCCCGACGGGAAGGGGAGGGAATATGATATGAACGAGTATGCGGAGAAGGCGATGAAGAGTATGCAGCGGTTCTTGAGCAAGTGTTCTACTGATAGAGATTGAACTGGACGTGCGAGTTGCAGCAAGGGGAGTAGTCATGTAATGAAGAAATGCTATTAAACTATATACATATGCAATACAGGTATCGTTATTTCATCAAAAGCAAACTAAGCATTGCTGGGGTATCCAACCGAGTACGTCGGCACAAACTCCTCCTTGACAGATCTCAGCGACACAAACCGCGACAGCAAGTTGGCGCTGCCAGCCTTGTCGTTCGTACCACTGGCACGGGCACCACCGAACGGCTGCTGGCCGACAACGGCACCGGTGCTCTTGCAATTGATGTAGAAGTTACCGGCAGTGTTGCGGAGGGCGTCGCTGGCGCGGACGATGACGTCGCGGTCCTGCGCGAAGACGGAACCCGTCAGACCGTATTCACCAGTGGTGTCGATCTTCTGGCAGATGCGCGAGAAGTCCTCTTCAGTGGCGTCCGGGTAGGCGTAGACGACCAGGACAGGGCCGAAGAGTTCCCGCGAGAGGAGGGGATGGTCGGGGTTGGTGGTGCGGTAGACGGTGGGCTTGATGTACCAGCCCTTGGACGAGTCGTAGGAGCCGCCGGCGAGGAGCTCGAGCTCGGGGTCTTTATTAGCCTCGTCGATGACGCCGGCAAGCTTGTTGAACGAAGCCTCGTGGATGACGGGGCCGCAGAAGTTGGTAAAGTCGGAGGGCTCACCCTGCTTGAGGGCGTTGGTCTCAGCAGCGAGCTGGGAGAGGAACTCGTCGGCGCGCGAGGCGGGGATGTAGGCGCGCGAGGTGGCGCTGCACTTCTGGCCCTGGAATTCGAAAGCACCGCGGACGGTCTGGACGGCGGCGTTGCGGATGTCGGCAGTCTTGTGCACGAGGTGGAAGTTCTTACCACCAGTCTCACCGACAATGCGGGGGTAGCTGCGGTACTTGCCCTGGGCGACACCCTGGGCGATTTGGCCGTACAGGCTGCGGAAGACAGATGTGCTACCGGTGAAGTGCAGAGCAGCGAACTCGCGGTGGTTCAGCACGACGTCAGTGACCTCCTCGGCCTCACCAGGGACGAACTGGATGACGTCGCGGGGGAGACCGGCCTCGACTAAGATCTCGTGGACGAGGTGGTTGGAAGCGATAGCAGAGGGGGACGGCTTCCAGATAACCACGTTACCCATTAGAGCAGGGGCAGCAGCCAGGTTACCACCAATAGCAGTGAAGTTGAAGGGGCTGACAGCATAGACGAAGCCTTCGAGGGGACGGTATTCCACACGGTTCCACACACCAGGGGCATTGTGAACAGGCTGCTGGGCGTAGAGCTCCTCAGCGTACTTGACGCCAAAGCGTAAGAAGTCGCAGAGCTCCGCAGCAGCGTCAATCTCAGCCTGGAAGGCGTTCTTTCCCTGACCATGCATGGTTAAGGCCATGACATCATAGCGGTACTTGTGGGCGATAAGGTCGGCGGCCTTGAGGAAGATACTGGCGCGGTCTGCGAACGAGGTAGAGGCCCATGATTCGCGGGCCGCCAGAGCAGAGTCAACGGCTTTTTGGACTTGTTCGGAAGTGGCATTGGAGTAGGAGGCGAGGGGAGCGTGTGTGGAGGGGTTGGACTGAGTGAGAGGAGACGAGGACTTGATTGTCTGGCCAGCGATGACGAGAGGGACATTCAAAGGACCGTTCTGCTTGTACTTGGCCAGAGCGTCCTGGAGCGACTTTCTGTCGGGGGTGCCGGGGGCGTATGTCTTGTTAGGCTCGTTGTTGACAGTAGGGGTTTTGAATGTGGCGTAGGAGCCCATAGAGCGGGCGAGGGCCGGTGCCCGGAGTCTAGAGGCACGCAGAAAGAGGGACATTGTGTAGATGGTGATAGGATATGAGGATGTGGTGGAAGAGGTACTCAAGAGGAGGGGAAGGTATATAAATGAGAATGCGGGGTGGTGGCACTATGCAACGCACAGCGTAAGGATCATGCAGAATTTGATACGCACGAACCAGGGAAAGTACAAGAATGTCCAATAACGAAGCACAAGTAACCATGGACATAGTCCGAGTACGCCCTACAGAAAGAACTGACAGAGGCAAGACCGGGCCGGAGACCGGATCGCCAGATGTGGTATATAGTGCCGGTAGTCTGTATGGAGTACTTTGAATGAATAATGGATACAGCAATAAAATGGATTAGAGAATATTTGATAATAACAGAATAAAAATGCATAAGGGAATAGAGAAGATAGAGACACAATGCTACAGAGTACTATGTATACAGATCCCCCGCATAGATCTTATGGAGATCTGATAAGATCTACGCATAAAATCGCTCATTCACTACACTGCACGGTGTACACTCAGGTATAAAGTCTCGAATATCCCATGACTCGAGGCTTGCTTACTCTAAGTACTCCAAGTACAGAGACTTCTAGGTAAAAGATTCATGTCCCACGCACTCTGCTATCCCACTGTATGACCGGCCCGGTTGCCGGTGGCTATCTTATCTAATCTGCAGGGAGATCATCGACGGGAATACAGCCGGCATACCGGTAGAGATCCCATGCTGTGCAATGACCGGCTGTGGTCACCAGACCGGAGTGTGTTTTATAAAAAAGAAAAAAAAAAAAAAGGGAAAAAGGCATCCGGTGGTGGCAATATATATCCCTTGCCCCTTCCTCTTATGCTCCGTAGTTCTACCAACTATCTCTATCTCTATCTCTACCTCTATCTATACCGGGCAACATGAAGGCTCCCCGTCTTACTCGATCCCTGGTCAGCCAGGGAATCTCTCTGCCTGTCTCCCCTGTTAAGACAAGAGGAACACAGTCGCTTTCGCCAAAGAACGGCTCGCCCCTCGCCAAGCTCCCCATCTCCTCCGTCCTGCGCTCTCTAGTCATTCTCTCCATCTCTTCTTCATCCCTCCTCCTTAAACCTTGCATCTATACCCTTTCGCATCTCGCCAACCCAAAGAACCCTCTCCTGGATGTCGCCAAAAACCCTCTCCTGAACCGTCTCGTCAAGCACACCCTCTACCGCCAGTTTAACGCCGGTGAGAACAAGCTCGAGGTGCAACAATCTATCAATGATATCAAGAAACTTGGATACCGCGGTGTTCTCCTTGGGTATGCCAAAGAAGTCCTTTCTGACCATGGCAATGCCCTTGAGCTCTCCGAAGAAGCGATTCGCGAGGAGATCCAGATTTGGCTTGATGGTACTCTGCAGACCGTCGACATGGCCCAGGAGGGTGACTATGTTGCCTTGAAGTTCACGGGAATGGGTGTTCAAGCTCTGCAATACTTGCAGCAGCAAAAGGAACCATCCAAGTTCATGGATGATGCCATTCGGCAAGTCTGCGACCTGGCGCTGTCTCGCAACGTGCGCCTGCTGGTCGATGCTGAAGAACAGGCTGTTCAGCCCGGTATTGAAGATTGGTCTATGATTTATCAGAAATACTGCAACTCTCGTTTCCCCGGACGCGCCGTCTTCTATTCCACCTACCAGGCCTATCTCTGCTCGACCCCAGCCACCCTCGCTCGCCACCTGGAACAGGCTCGCCAAGAAGGCTACACTCTGGGCGTCAAGCTGGTCCGCGGTGCCTATCTCAAGACTGAACCCCGTCATCTGATCTGGGCTACTAAAGAGGAGACTGACGACTGCTACGACGGCGTTGTTGAGGCCCTTTTGACCCGTCGCTACAACAACATGCTCCAGCCCGCTGCTCAAGACCAGAAGACGCTACCTCCGGTCAATGCCATCATCGCCACCCACAACCGCGACTCTGTCCGCAAGGCCCATGCTCTGCGTCTGCAGCAGCACGCCGATGGCCAGGACCACGGTGTTGATCTGAGCTATGCCCAGCTTCAGGGTATGGCCGATGAGGTCAGCTGTGAGCTCCTGCAAGGATTTGAGGATGCAGAGCAAGAAAAGTCCAAGACTATGATGGAGAAACCAAACGTTTACAAGCTGCTTACATGGGGATCGGTCAAAGAATGTATGGGATTCTTGCTGCGGAGAGCGATTGAGAACACCGAAGCTGTTGGACGCACCAAGGATTCGCAGCAAGCGATGTGGAAGGAGTTGCGTCGGAGAGTCTTTGGTTGATTTCTTTCTCTTTCGTTCTTCGTTGATACATTGATACCATTGTTAGTAGTAGTAATTGCATAGCGTGATGAGATACGAATAGCTTCAATTTTACCCCATTCGGGCCCCTCCATCTCTTATCTTATATATAAACCTCTATCTCCCCCTTTCTCCTCGTCTTCTCTTCACACATTTCTCTTCATCGTACTCCGTACTTAACTCGCCCGACACAATGCACCTCCTCTCAGAAACAACCATTGCAACCATCCTCACTTCCCTGACGCCCTCCCAAGGCCAGGAATTCCTCAGAATCCTCATTCAATCCCTATCCTCCCTAAACATCAACAATGCCATCTACCAACCTGCTAGAACCAGCATCGTAACCGACCAAAGCACCGCTCTGTTCATGCCCGTCTCGAACACTATCACGACTGGAATCAAGATCGTCCATGTGCCCCGCACCCGTCCCATCGCTGGCGTCATCAACCTGTTTGACCCGGAAAATGGCCACCTGCTGGGCATCCTGGGTGCAGCAGAAATAACAGCTTTCCGCACGGCCCTGGCGACCATGACCCTGTTTGTGCGAGCTACAGGAGACCAAACGGGGATTAAGCGAGAGAACATTGTGGTATTTGGTTCCGGACGCCAGGCGGAGTGGCATGCGCGATTGGCGCTGCTCCTCTCCCCTCCCGGAAGCGTTCAATCCATTACGTTTGTGAATCGTGGGCGCGCTCGGTTACAGACGCTTGAGGAGGAGGTGTTTCCGGTGCTGCGGGGGGAGTATCCGGGGGTGACCATGGATACTCTGTCCCAGGAGACTCTTTCCCAGGATGATTACGAGGCTCGTCTAAAGGGTCTTTTGGGAAGAAGTGATGTTATCTTCAGCTGTACTCCAGCTACGGAGCCCAACTTTCCCTTCGCTTATCTCCAACAACACCCGAGACGGCGTTTTCTCGGTCTGATTGGGTCCTACAAGCCACAGATGCAAGAGATAGACACCGAGACTCTGTTGTGTGGTGGCGGAAAGATTTATGTAGATTCCAAAGAAGCATGCTTGGAGGAATCCGGCGAGTTGATTCGGGCAGGCGTGACTGAAGACCAGCTGGTGGAGATTGGCGAGGTGTACGGAGGATCTTCCGCTGTGCAGATAGATGCCAACAACAACGTGGTATTTAAATGCGTGGGCATGGGGCTTATGGACCTGGTGATTGCCAAACAAGTACTAGAAGTAGCGATCAAGCAAGACCAAGGCATGAATGTGGAGGGATTTGCCTAAATGAGTAAACATGAGGTTATACACAGTACCACGTTTTTTGCACTCACGTGCCGTCCCCGAATTTTCTCCAACTCTCCGTATCGCACACTTTTTCACTTCGTACCATACTTCGATATATGAGAGTATTAAATATCTCATTTATATAAAGCAGACTATGCTCAAAGATTCTGAAAATGGATAGTCCTTCGCAAGGGCAGTCTAAACGGCCTCGTGTCTCCGACGAGAACCGCAAGCGCGCCGTCAGAGCGTGAGTTATGCACCTCTCTACCATGTATCATACCTACAATCTAACCAAATAAACCAGATGCGACGGGTGTCGCCGTGTTAAAGAAAAATGCGAAGGAGGCGTCCCTTGTCGTCGCTGCACGCGCTATCGTCGCCAGTGTCTTTTCACTCAACAAGAGCAGCCGCCGCGGTCTTCGTACGTCTTTCTCTCTCTTTAAAAAAGGGTCATGCTAACAGACGCAGCGAGGACGATCGAGTCCACTACATGGAACGAATTTTGCATCACTATGTCCCTCATTTATCGCTGGATCTGCCGTCGCTGCGCACCGCGGCGGAGAAGCTGAACCAGCAGCATCATCGCGGGTCCTCGGTCGATGTCGAGGATCTGGAGGATTTGACTATCGACGATGAGGATTTTGTTATCAAGCCTATGTCTGACAATACGACTCGTACGTTTTTTCTATCTATCTTGATGATGGGGGTGTGCTAATTGAATAGAGTATTCTGGAGAATTCTCGTATCTTAATTTTTCCATGAAAATTCGGCAGAAAATCGATGAATGGATTAAGGCTGCTGTGCCGGAGGTACTTCCCTTTACCCTTTGTTGACATTAACCATGTCTAACCGCGCAGGCTTCTACCGAAACTGAAACATTTGAAGACCACTGGCGTGCGACTCAGTTGCAGTCCGGCTCGTCCCTGGTGGCTTCCATCACCTGTCTCCCGCCACGCTACGTGGCCGATTTCCTGGTCCAAATCTTCTTCAAATATGCACAAACCAACAACTTCTACGTCGAAGAAGACTGGCTCCTCGACAAACTCAACATCTGCTATACAGACCCCTCATCACTAGCCCCCGACGATGCTGGCTCCGTCTGCGCCATCCTCATGGTCCTCGCCGTCGGCACTCAATTTGCACACATGGAATCGCCGACACCAGTCAACCAACTTTCAGAAGACCACCGGTTTTCTGAAGATGAGGTCGGGTTGACGTTTTATCAGTTTGCAAGCAAGTTGCTGCCGGACATCATTGCGACTACGTCTGTGCGGAGTGTGCAGGCTTGTTTGCTTATTGGGACTTATTTGCTTCCGTTGGATACTTCGGGGCTTTGTTATACGTATTTTGGACTCGCGTTGAAAATGGCGATTCAGAATGGTATGCATCGACGGTATCAAGGGGAGGGGCTTTCGAGGAGGATGGTTGAGGTGCGGAATCGGGTTTTTTGGACAGCGTATACTATTGAGAAGTGTGTCCCTTCCCTGATATCGTTGGGAACAGTTGCTAATCAAGCAGGCGCGTGAGCATCCTCCATGGACGACCAGTCTCGCTATCCGATTCAGATGTCGACGCCGCTCTGCCAACAGACTTTCCCGGTCTCATGCCGTCCGGCCAAGTCTCGAACCATACCAACATGGTGACCTTGATCAACTTGACGTTGAAACTAGGCCAGGTTGCCCATGAAATGTGAGTCCCTGGATTTAGCTTGGTATGCCGTTATCCTCTGACAGTGCAGATCATCACTCCGCAAATTCCCAAAAGGCCAGCAGCAGGACTGCCTAGAACGCCTTCTAAACCTCCGCAAAAACCTCGTCGAGTGGTGGGCCACTCTCCCCGAAGTCACCCACTGCAGAGATCTCAACCCAGCAAACCCTCTCTTCCGCTCAAATGTGCATCTCAAGCTGGACTACTGTCTCACGCGTATCTGGATTGGTCGTCCATTCTTGTTCAGCAATATCCGCGGCATCAACCCGGCTCCGTCCCAGGGTTCCAATCCACCGTTCAAAATGACATCAGGCACCTCCAAGAACAGGAACATCCTCGTCACCGACTGCGTTGAGGCTGCTCTTGAAATTGTCGACTTATGCCGCCTCCTCCGCGACGAAGCCGGTCTCGCCCGCGCTTCATTCACAGAATTCAGCTCCTGCCGCGCAGCACTACTAGTCATCCTCGCGCAAAGTCTAACAAAACGCACCGAACGTCTCCGCGAAGCACTGGACAAAGGCATGGGCCTGATCAAAATCATGTCCATGGGCGTAGGCTCCGCGCGTTCAGCAGTCAGCGTCATCGAAGCCCTGGAACGCGCGATCCGGCGATTAGAAGAATGGAGCTCTACCCAGGGCGGCACTAACAACCTCGGCATAGTCGAGTCGGCCTACGACCGGTTCAAGAACTGGGAGATGCTTTGGAAATCAGGACCCCTTTCACCTAGCTCTGTGTTTGCGTCTGCAGCGAGTAACAACGGCACTACACCACTCCCTGTTACACCTATGATCCCGAATATCTCCCCTCCGCCTCACCCGGACACCGTCTCGGATGCTAACCACAGTCCTGATGATTTCCCTGCCCACCACCACCATCACCCTCCATCATCTGATTTCTCGCCAACTGGGATCCCAACACTCCCGCATTTCGGGTTCGATCATTTTGTCTCGAATTTCCCGCAGGAGTTGGATGAGTTTACGGCGATTCCGTGTTTTGAGACGGATCCGGCTGCGAGTGCGCAGCAGCCGGGACAGAGTCAGGGCCAGGGGCAGCGATTGGGACAGGGTCATGGCCCAGGGCAGGGGCAGAGTCAGAGTCCGCAGGGGCTGGAGTTGGATAATCGGTGGCTGCAGTTTATTAATAGTGATTAGGTTTCCTATTGTTCTTGGTTGTTTATGAGTTATGGTTATGGTTACGTTGCATGTTTATTTGCATGGATGAATGGATATGTGGATATGAATTCGATATGAGAATATGTTATATGGGTATATGGGTATGGATGGTTGGATATATATGCGAGATACCTGCTTTGTATATGCATTGAACAAACTTTGAAACCTATAAAAAAGCGCTAATCAAAAGTGACCTTCTTCCCCTTGAATGCCGCCGTACTCGCCTGCTGCTCCTTCGCCTTCCTAGCTGCCTCCCACGAAGGATGTATCGGTTTATCATCTTTAGGCTCCGTCCTCTTATTCTCACCACCCCTCTGAAGTTTATTCCCCCTCATCTCCCTATTCGCGCCAGTAGCAGAACCACTACCACCACCAGTAGCACCCCTTCGCACATCCCACCCACTATCCCGATTCCTCTTCTCCTTAGCAGCCTGCTTTTTGAGGTGATTCGCGCGCGACCCGAACTTCTTCTCCCAAAGAGCGCGACGAGCTTGTTGACCCATGCGGTTCTTGCGGCGCGGCTGCGCGTCTTCGTCGTCTGAGGGCTCGGATTCGGAGCCGGAGATATAGCCGCCCATTGAGAGGGAGGGGAGGAAAGTTGTGCTTGTTGCGGGGGCGGATTTGGAGGTTTTGGTTTTAGGTTTCTTGGCGGGGGAGGGTTCTGGCTCGGGAGAGGCTGAGGGGGAGGCTGAGGGTTCGAGGTCAAGGCCGGGGGATGGGGAGCGCGATGGGGAGGGGGAGATGGCCATAGGGTCGGGGCGGTCCTTGTCGTCGTCGTCGTCATCGGATTCAGAGTCGGAGCCGGCCAGGCGGGAGCTGAATTGTGCAAAGGCGTCGGAGTCTTCACTGCCACTTGCAGCCTCTTCGTCCATGTTTACGTCCACGTCTGTCTCCTCAATGGCACCCTCATCCTTGACCTTGGCCTTGGGCTGCTTGCTCTCTTTAGCACCCTCGTTCTTCCCCCGCGCCGTATTCTCCGAGGTACCGCCCTGCTTCTCCTGCTTCCCCTTGGCCACATCCTCCAACCCCAGAAGCTTCTTGAAACCTTCCATAATGCCCGGGAACACCTCCTTCACCGGATTCGACTTGTAAAGCCTCGCAAGAACATTCCCTTCCGCAGCACTCTGCGGCCCCTCAAGCGAGATACTCTTCTTCGAGTTCTCCCGGAAGTAAATGAACGCAGGCGCTTCAGCGATACGTTTTGTGCGCGCAAGTTGTTTGAGGAGGTATTTGCTTGCTGTTTTGTCCATGTCGAGGGCCTATCATTACCATCACCATTAGTATACACACCAGTATACACTGTAAAGAACGGGCATACCTTGAGAATCTTATTCTCTTCCTCTAACCTCCCCACCGTCCCTGGCTTCGCACCCTCCTCGCTCCGTGCTTTCTTCCCCCGTCTCCCCATTTTCTGCTTTTCGAAGCCGCGCGAGAGTTTCAGTGCGCGCGAGAGGACGTTGACTTCATAGTCGAATTTGACGGAGAGGCGGTTCGCGATGCGGGTGGTTTCGTCGTTCGCGACGGGGTTTTTGGTGGTGTAGAGGTCGGAGTGTTTGCGTTTCGGCATGGTGATTTTCTTTTATTGTATATTGAGATTGGGTGTGTAAATTATAATAATTGGGTGGATGCGACGAATGCGAAAAAAAAAAAGGCTGTCGCGGAGTAGAAATCTTATCGGGAATATTTTCTTCATGCCAAGACCGTCTACATAACACCGTATATGGACGTCACTACAAAGACAGAACTACAATCAATTGAAAGACAATATAGATATGTACAAACAAATACGAATACATTCACTAGTCTATTTCTTTTCCTCGGGGTTCTCCTCGGGCTTGGGAGTGGGGAATTTGAACTACAAATGTCAGTATATACCATGTCATTTGGAAAGGGAAAACGCACCGACTCAGGCTTGTCATCACGGCCAGGTCCAACAGGCTCCCATGCTGTCGTTCCACTCTCAAAGTTCCGGAACGCCTGCGTAAGTTCAAGAGGCTCAATGACAATCCGCTTCTTCTCCTCATCATAACGCAACTCGGTATACCCGGTCAACGGGAAATCCTTTCGCAACGGATGACCATCAAAACCGTAGTCGGTCATAATCCGGCGCAGATCCGGGTGTCCAGTGAAGAACACACCATACATATCATACACCTCACGCTCGTACCACAACGCACCCTCATACAAGCCCGTCACACTGGGTACGGGGGTCGCCTCGTCCGCGTAGGTCTTGACGCGGATCCGCGAGTTGTAGCGGACACTGAGCAGGTTGTAGACGACTTCGAAGCGGTTGTCCTTCGTCGGGAAGTCAACGGCGGTGATGTCGGAGACTTGGGTGTATTCGGCCGCGGTGTGGTATTTCAGGAAGGTCATGATGGGGATCAGACCGGTGGGGGCGGTGTTGACAATCAGCTCGTCCTTCCACACGGAGAACTGCTGGACGTATTTCGGGAGACACGACATGATGTACTGTCCGTATTTGTGCAGGCTTTCGGCTTTTTCGAGGTGCTTGTCGGCAGGGTTCACCACGGGGGCGCGGAGGGGGCCACCAGCTAGTTATACATACACGTTAATGACATATCCATCAGCTCTGACAGTTAAGGGGCGACGTACGCGGACGCTGCGCCGAGCGCATGTTGGGGACATCGGGCTCCGTGGGTGAGAGCTTCGCAGAATACTGCAGAGGGGTCGTGGTGAAAGCGCGAACGCCCCGGGAGACGGCCAGAGAACGGCCAGAGCCCAGCCGCATCAGAGAGCGTGCAGAGGCCATTGTGCAGGACCGAAGTGCGGCGATTGAACAGCGACAGAGGAACAAGAGAGCTGGAGGGAGCTTGACTGGCAGCCGGAGCGGGATCTGGAGTTCGAAGTTGGCGAAGGCAGTCACGTGGGGTGTAGGCTGAATAACGCGGCGTTTATTGGTGGACAGCGGACAAACAGTGCAAACGGCACAAACCACACAAACGGCGGCCCAGAGCTTCGTTTCTTCTTCTTCGCCTCAAACTCTCCTCTTTCCGCCTCTCCTTCTCTCTTCCCCACGTCGTTGACACTGTTCTATACTCCTGCTTTCTTCTTCCGTCCATTACTTCTCCCCCTACGCTCTTCCTCTCCGGTTTCTTTATTTCCTTTTCTGTCGTTTTCTCGGTGTTGGCGTTGTGGACTTGGTGGTCTTTTTAAAGTCGTTCACAGTCTTCATTCACATTTGGCAACCATGTCGAGCCGTCTACAAATCGACTCTGTCATCGATGATGACGATGAGTTTTGGTATGTTACCTTGCTTTCCCTTTGGAGGTATCGTGACTGACACTCTTTTCTCTAATGTAGCCCCCTTTGCATTGAAGAGTTCGATCTGTCGGACAAAAACTTCAAGCCCTGCCCCTGTGGGTATCAGGTACGTTCCTCGCGCTTCCCGGACGAAAACACACGAAGTTTCTTCCTTTTCGCGTTTAGCTGTTTATCCAGATCTGACATGTTCTGAAACGACTAGATTTGCCAATTCTGTTACAACAACATAAAAACCCACAGCGAAGAAGGCCGGTGTCCCAACTGCAGACGCCCCTACGATGACAGCACCATACAATATAAGGTTCCCGATGCGGACGAGTATGTAACCCGCCTTCGCAATTCTGAGTTGCGGATCCCCGCTAACGCATTCACTCTCCTGCACAGGTTCAAGGCGGACTTGGCATTGAAACATCGCAAGGCTGCGGCCGCAAAGAAAAAAGAGGTCGAAAAACGCGAAATCGAGGCCTCCAGTCGGAAGAATCTGGCTGGTGTCAGGGTCGTGCAGAAGAATCTGGTGTATGTGATCGGCCTCAACCCCACAATACGCGACGAGAACCAGCTCCTCCAGACACTTCGTGGACCGGAATATTTTGGGCAGTATGGAGAGATCGAGAAGATCGTTGTCAGCAAGGCAAAGCCCGGTGGCAATCCCAACCAGGGTATAGGTGTCTATGTTACCTACTCCACCAAGTCGGATGCCGCAACGTGTATTGCTGCTGTGGACGGATCGGCGAACGGCGATCGAGTCCTCAGGTACGTTTCCTGTTCTCCCCTTATCAGCTTGCACGATGTTAACATTTTTCAGGGCACAATACGGCACGACGAAATACTGCTCTTCATTCCTTCGTAATGAACAATGCAATAACCGAAATTGCACTTTCCTCCACGAGACCGGCGAAGACAGCGATAGCTATACTCGGCAAGATTTATCCTCTATGAATACGATTTCGACTCAGCGCTCAGGACATCCGAACGGCCCGCCCAACGGTCCCGGCAACGGTATTCCCCCCCATGTCGCCCGCTCATCGGCCCAGCCGATTTCTCAAGCCCTACGCCGTCAACCCAGCAAGGATGATGCAGCCAGCCGTCCGCCAGATGGACCCGCTCTCCCATCGTCCGCAAGTTGGGCAAACAAGGACGCTCCGATCAACCGTGCACGACGAGGCAGCTTGACTGGTAGCCAGTCTTCCCAGAGTCCGCGCCCTGGCGTTGCTACGGTTGCCACTGCTACGGAGGAAGCGAAACGCACTGAGAAGCAGCCGCCCGCCACACAAGAGCGCCGTCAAACTTCGTCACCGGCAGATGCACGATCTTCCCCGTCCGCATCTTCCCGCAAGGAGAAGCCCGAGAAGCCGCCCGCAGACCCTGAAGCTCCGCTGCTGGAGAATCTTCTCAATGCAGTCAATTCTCCTGGTTTCAAGTTCGTCTTTTCGACGGCAGGATTGTCTGCGGAAGATATGGCTTTGATCGAAAAACATGCCTCGTTCATCGATCCGTACGGTGGTGTTAAGCGCAGAGCGATGCGGGAAAAGGCTGAGCAGGAACGTGCGAAACGGGAGCAGGAACTGCTGCTCTCTGCTGCTGTTGAAGAGGAGGGTAGAGAAAGTGGGAGTCTCCAGCTCGGTGGTGAGCCAGATGATGCGCTTCCTGCTAGAGGCAGGGAAACCCGTGAATCTCATGGTGCCATCCAGCCACCATCCCAACAGGGAACCACCACTAACTCTGCCGTTGGATCGCCTATTTCAGCAACGAACAATCAGTTCCAGAACCTCAACCTCCAAGGTCGCAGCCTAACGCCCCTTCAGCAACAGCAGTTGATGCTTCTAAAGTCTGCCAACAATCAGCAGGCTGGTTTGGTGGATCCTCTGCAAAGTGCTGCGTTTGACCAGGCGGCCCAGGCTCGCAACAGTCTTCTTCAAAACCAGTTAGCGCAGTACAATGCGTTGCAGGCACAGAACCGCCAATCTCGGTTTTCTTTTGCCAACGAGGCCAATGCCAAGAACCTTCCCAACATCCGCATGTTAAACCAGCAGGCGTCTTTGATGCAATCTGGAACTCCGAACCCGTTGGCCGCGCCCACTCCCCAGCACGGTCTTGCCAACAACTACTACACCAGTGGAGTCCAGGGTCCCCCTCCCGGCCTGAAGACTGCTGGAACTCCTCCCATTAGCGGAGGCGGGATGTTCGCCCAAGGCCATGGGTTCACCAATGCCAATCTTGCCAACCTCGGAAAACAGGATGCCAATCCAGAGTTGATGCGTGAGCTGCTGCGTGGTCGCAGTGGTACGAATACCGGTGGTTTACAGAGCCAGGAGGCTGCGAAGCGTGAGTTCCTCTTTCCTTTCCTTCAACAGCACCAAACCCCCCCTCCCCTGACTCCCACCAATGGCCTTCTCAGCTCTTTCTATGGTAACCAGACGGGGACCTACCCCGAAACTGGACCACAGAAGCAGAAGAAGAAGGGGAAGAAGCACAGACACGCTAACACTTCCTCCGGTGGAGGCGGTGTAGTAGATCTTGCGGACCCGAGTATTTTGCAGGCGAGAATGCACCAAGTCGGTGCCAATGCTACTGCTGGACAGGCACTCTATGGGAGTCAGGGACAAGGTGGGTACAATCACACCATGATGTATGGAGGCGGATTCAACCGCTGGTGATTGTTGTACCCCCTTCATTTCCTCGCCTTTATCTTTTAATTTCCCTCTGATTCCCTCTTGTTATTCTATTCGTCATGATCAATTCTCTTGCATTGTGTTTACTTCGTCCCCCCGATCCTGATTTACGACATGATATCATCTTGTTTCTTTTTCTTCTTCAAATGGGTGCAGGATATGAGCTTTGTTTTCTTATTCGGATTTGATGCAATTTTGATACTACAGCGTTTTTATTATTTCTGTCACGAAGCATTTGGGCAGACGGCTCTTTGAAAAAACAAAAACCAGTTAGGGCTAGGCGTGCCTCTGGCGTTTTCTTCCATATTGTCTCATTACTTTGTTTTTCTGTTTTCCGAATGTCATCCCCGGAGACGAGAAGGGCTCATCACATCTTATGAAGTTTTCATGTCTTTCGAACCCACCTTGACCCAGGTGGTCATCGTATTATGTTTCTTCTTACTTTTCTGCATCCGGGCTGGCTTTGTCCGTCGGCATCTTGATGACTCCAGTTCATGGTCTTATGTACGTTAACCTCCCTGCCCCTGATGTTGTCATATACGGAGACAGGGCCTCTTATCGGAAACCTATTTCTCACAATAACTGTTCATATAGTCCCTTGCTTTGTGTGCCTGGTCAGACCGGCCTAGGATTTCCGTGTAATTAATTGTGCCTGCCCATGCGTATCGCTCGACTGTCTTGTCGTCATTCGTCTGCAGAGTCTCGCAGCGTGCTTTCATTGTTCTGTTTCTTGTGGCCGTCATTCTCGCCGTCATTTTCTTTTTTTATTTCTTTTTGTTGCTCATCACTCAAAACTCTGTGAGACGGGAAGCTGACGAGTGTTTAATCAGTTGACGAAGAATTCCCACCTCTCGGTGCGCAGCCCAAGGACAAGCGTCCAGTCGACAGTTTTGGATTCCTCTCGCGCGCTCAGCATCTCTCCGACTCCCACGGGTCGATTCGCACCGGAACTCCAACGCTTCCACCAGGGCTTCCCTTGCCGCAGTCTCATCTGGCATCATCTCTGCTGCAAAGTCCGTTGAACCCGTCAAGTCCAGCGACGTCAGTGCCTCCCGGCTTGAGTCACCCATTCTCTCGGGTTGGCACACCGTCCCAGTCTCAAGAAATCATTTCCCGACGTCAATCACCGGAACCTAAGGAGACTCCAGATGCTGCGCCTTCGTCGAGCAGGGTCAAGAATGCTTCGCAGATCTCGCTGGGCTCGCCCGTGTCAAAGTCCGCTAGCAAGTCTCGAACTCAGTCTAAAAGTGAATTGACGGCCATTGGCGACAAGAAGGAAACACCTACGACTACGAAGCCAAAGCCAATGAAACTCGATCTACCGGACACTACCGCTCCGCCACCAGAATCCTCTCCTTTCAAGGTGGAACCATCGGTCCAGAGTGCTCACGGACAAGCGCCATCATCTGCTCTTGGCTCTCGTCCCAATACCCCGATGACCGGTGTTTCGCGTTTATCTGATTCGTCTGCCCCTCGTCAGCACCGGGTTCTTCGTGTTGTGGACACACCCAAGACCGAGACGCCACCCCCTGTTTCTGCCAATCAGTCCGTGTCATCTAACCAGGCGACAGCGAAAGCTCGTTCTAGGATACCGAGTATCTCTTCTAACAGTCGGCCAGAGACGCCAGGCGATGGTGGGTCTGAAGTTGACCAGTACACGTCCGCATCCGTCTCTCGTGCCAATTCGCCTCCTGCGTCATCTAGGATCGGATCTGCACCTGTGCGGTCCATGACCAAGAGCCAGGCCAAGAAGGAAAGAAGACAGAAGGCGAAAGAGGCCGAGGCAAAGAAGATTGAAACGGCATCTGTGTTGGCGGAAGAACCAGTTATTGCACCAATCATTGGACGCAAGCGTAAGACCAAGAAGGCGCCGGCCAGCACCAATGCGCGACCATCGAGTGCAGCTGCAGAAAGTACTGCTGAACCTGCCAAGTCTAACGAGGCCGCTGTCAAGAGTGTTGATGAGAAAGCGCAAAAGGAGAAGGCGCAGGACAAGCAGCCCAAGGAGAGCAAGCCCAGTCCTACTGAGGAGAAAGCCCCTGTTTCTGATGCGAAACCCGCTGAGGAGACGTGGCGGTCGAACAACACCGTAGAACAGATGCTCAAGGACGCTGAAGCCAGTGAGAACTCGGTGAAGGAATTGTTTTCAGAGCGCACACATCCCCTACAGATGTTGCTTTCTCAGCTTCATAGATCCGGGACTCTTGACCTCAACAACCACCCGTTGTTCAACCCGGCCAATCTAAGTCAACGGTTCGATATGAAATGCTTGGCAGAAGACTATGAAACGTTGAAGCACCCAATTGAGTTGACGGACGAAGATCGCAAGACTCTGCTTCGTGGAGAGCCAGTCCGTATCAACGCAGACTCCAACATGTTGAAGGATCGTTGTCTCATTAGTCCCCGGGGATGCGTTTTGCACCACTTGTCGCCCGAGGAGGAAGAGAGATATCTCGCTCTGGAGAAAAGCATTGCGTGGACCGTCGATTCCTTCCAAGAATATCCCGCCGCCCCCATCACGGAACCCGATACGACCAACCGTGGTGGTGGTCTCGATGCACTCTTTGCTACGCCGGAGAATTTCAACCTCTGCTGGGTGGACGACGCTGCGGCCGGTCTTACTTCGGGGTCCCCCACCGCATCCTTCTCAGGAACCGAAAACATTGCCCCTGGAAACCCTCCCAACGTCCTCTCTGCAATGGAGGCAGACAGCACCCGAACCCACAACTGGGCCATTGCCAACACTGCTGAACTGGTCAACGCAACGGCTGCTTCTGTCCGGTCCTTTGCCGCAGCTACCGCTAAGCACATGCTTGGTGCCGCCGGCGTGGTTATGGGCCATATCCCCGATCTCGACGACGTTGTCGGCATGACAGACGAAGAGCTGCGTTCGTTCGCCATCAAGTCGCAGAAGGAACTCGAAACTTCACGGAAGGAGCTGGATTCGATTGATAAGAAGCTTAATGCGTTGGTGAAGCGGAACAAGAAGCTCGCTCAGCAGGCTTTGGCTACGGCTGTTGAAGGTTAACTTGTGACCTGATGTATGGTTATGTTCCGTTTCTTTTCTTCTCACGAACAACATATCTGTTATGATGTACAGTGTTTATGTTACCTTCTGTATTGTACATAAGTTATCTCTACTTTTTGTCGGGCCTGTCAGTGTACATAGTATGTTGAAATATTCCTTATGATATCCTCCTTAGTTCTTTCTCAAATGACTTGGCTTATTCAATCCTCAATTAGATTGTCCATAATGAATAGGCTGCCCATCATTCACTAAGACCCTGATCAGAACCCCCTTTCCTCTTCTCCCCTCTCATCTCCTTGCACTTCGTCTCGAGGTTACTTCCACTTCAGTCTCGATTCGTGTCAAATGGGCGTCGCGGCACATTTCTGGTCCATTGGTCTCAAAATAACATCACTAATTTTCCACAGCCCAGTGCAAGTTATACACCTTCCTTCGATTCCGGGCTTCGCATTCCTCGCTACTAGCTCTGATTGAAAACAAGTGAATTCTCAACACCGACTTTCTGTTAGATGCTGCTTTTTCCTTCAATCTCAAGCATCATCGTCTTTTCCATCATCGGCTTTATTGACATACCTTGCACGATCACCTGGCTCACCATGTGAAGCAGAAAGTAGATGGCCCTTAGCCGTCCATTGCAGTTGTTATGTTTTACGGACAATACAAATATTAGACGACAGTCTCCTTTACGAGTGAGAGTGAATACCAACACATTCCACAAGAGTCATGGCTAACTTGATTTCAGACTAAGAAAATGGAGACGTCTTTTAATTGAACAAATAAGGCCAGTTGAGTAAATCAGGCCTAGGTTTCAATGGCCTGTAACCAACTTCGCGAGTGGGTGTGCTCAAAAGCCATCACTGAGACATGACATGGACATGTTTTCACAAAGATATCAGGCCCGCCATACAATGGCATTAGAGGCTCGCCGGGGCCAGTTGTGTGAACCCGAGCGCCGAGCCTGTATATTTTCGGAACAAACGGCAAATAACAGCAAGGCGAATAATGACTTTGCTGGGCACAGCACAATGGGCTTTTTCTTGGCCTCTGTTTTCCATACGTCTAAGCATATTTATTAGGGAGTCAAACATGATTACCACAGTGGGTGAATATACTCGGGGATTCTCATGTGTTTCCAGAATGGGAAACAGTGAGGCCAACAAATGAAGTGGGTTATGCTGGATAGAAGTCGGTAAATGCCCTCGTACTATCCGGATTTCGGTTCTTGCAGGCCTAACCGTTTAAAACAGGGCCTGATGACAGACCATGTCTATACCGAAAGGGCACTCGCAACTATATGTTTTGAACAAGCCAAGCGACGCCTTCAACACCGGCTCTTGAGCTGTTTGTCAATGGGACCTCGCGATCATGCCCAATTTGAAAAAGCACCTGACACAATGGAGACAAAAGAAGACGCTGAGCCATCTATACCATGGCATATATTAACTATATTGCCATCTGCGTGCAAGTGTGCATGCGACCAATTCCATGTTTCAGAGGATGTATAAAAATTGAAAAACCGATCGATGGCATATTTTGCGGGCTGCAAGCGTTTCCGGGCGTGATGAAAGATGGCAATTTAGCAGAGAGGGTGCCAAACTGTTGCCTGCCAAGTTGTCTTCTAGATTGTTACATCCCATATGGCACTGATATAACATGACAACCACAAAAAACCAATGCTATTTAGTCTAACTGCTATCACTGCTACCCATCAATCAACCGGATAGCTTCTATCTAACCAAATATATCCATTGCAAACCGTTCCTCCATTTGCAACGAATTCACAAACGCTTCTTCCGGCTCATCCTTGCCAGTCTCGCAGTTGGAATTTTCAACATGACTGCCACGATAAATATCCTTAAACGCATCCCGAACATTACTGGCAACAGCCGATGACCCGCATATGTAAACATGTGCTCCGCACTGAAGAAGCCCCAGAAGATACTTCCCGTCCTCTTGTACCGACTCGCTCCGTGGGTAAGGCTAGGGAGGCTGTACGCCCATCTGGCATCCGCTGCGCCGGCCCGAGACCAGTTTTCTAGCTTGTCGGCGCAGATGTCGTCTTTTCCGGGGGTGCGGCAGCCTGCCGTACTAAAGCAGTCATGGTTTGAAGTTATGTAAAGTTGCATAAACACTTATGTTTGTATTACTAAGCAATTTACTGCATAACTAACTTATCATCCGCCATCGCGCTCAATCTAAACTTCATCATGACTTTCCTCCAACACACCATACCGGCTTTGCCGATATAAAGCTGACAGACTGGTCTACTGCGACTGACTGATAAGTGAGCTGGTCAAGCCAGCTAATCCGCCAAAATGCAGGGCTTCAGTAAGTATCCGAAGCCAGCACCATGCCGCAAACATAGCTAACCAATCTAGATATGGGGAGGTTAGTATCATCCAAACTTCCTACTGACCTGTACATTCCCCTGACAGTACCAGGTACTATCCCCCCGACGACACCGGCACCCCGACAAACCTCAACAAACAAACGCGCACCAAAACCATCCCAACCGTCCGCTTCGAGATGCCCTTCGCAATCTGGTGCACAACCTGCACCCCCCACGAAACCATAATTGGACAAGGCGTACGCTTCAACGCCGAAAAGAAGAAAGTCGGAAACTACTATTCCACGCCCATATTCAGTTTTCGGATGAAACATACCGCATGCGGTGGGTGGATTGAGATTCGCACGGATCCGAAGAATACGGCGTATGTGGTTACGGAGGGAGCGAGGAAGAGGGAGACAGGGGAGGATCAGGTGCCGCCGGTGGCGGGGCTGGGGGAGATTGCGTTTAAGCTTGGACGGGAGGGGAGGGAGGGGGAGGACGATCCGTTGGCGAGGTTGGAGGGGAAGGTGGCCGATAAGAGGCGTGCAGAAACGGAGAGTTCGAGGATTTTGGAGCTGCAGGAGCGGCAGTCTCGCGATTGGGATGATCCGTATGAGAAATCGAGACGGTTGCGGAGGACGTTTCGGGTTGAGCGGAAACAGCTTGAGCGCACGGAGAAGGATACAGAAGCGTTGAAGGATAAGATGAGCTTGGGGATTGAGTTGGTTGCAGAGAATGAGGAGGATAGAGTCAGGGCTGGTTTGGTGGATTTCGGTGGTGCTGCTGCTCCCGAGTCTGTGGAGGATGCGGTGCGGGCTACGCGGTTACGGCCGTTATTCGCGACCGATGCTCGAAAGGAGAAAGATGGGAAAGAGAAGAAGCATAAGAGAGTTCGAACGGCGGACCTACTGGCAAATCGCAAAGCCGCGTTCCGACAAGAGCTGACGGGGAATACCCGTGCGGCCGTGGATCCGTTTCTAAATGCTGCGGACGAAGATGCGTGGCAGCCTGGACTCAAGCGAAGGAAGATAGCCAAGGCGTCTGCTCGCGGTCCTGATATTGAAAGGGATGGGCGGGATGTCAAGGTTGAAAATGACAGGGTTTCTGGACCCCAGTCTCAGCCTCAGCCCCAGGTAGAAAAACCGCCTGAAAAGAACCCGGCTCCAGTTGCATTGGTTGATTATGGATCGGATTCTTCGTAACTTGTATACCTACTTGTATATATACTGGCGTTTGTGTTATCATGATACCCCAACAATTATTTGAGCATTACTTTTTCCAAATCATACATATAGTCAGAATACATTCCTCATTCCTCGTGCAATAGGGTATATCGTAGTAGATGGTCGTAAAACATCAAACTACATAACTCGTATCACATTCATTTCGCCCAAGGAGCCTTCGTCTGCCCCAAATCCCCAGAATCACCACCAGACCCAGCAGGTTTCGCCCACGGAGCCCTAGTCGGAGCCATCGGCCCCGGCGGTAACCTCGACGTATCTGGGAGCGAGGAAGAGGCAGAAGGGGGTACTCTCGCTGTCGCCCACGGCGCTACCGTTGGTGCTGCTGTACCTCCTGCGGTGGCCCATGGAGATTTGGTCCCTGGTCCCGGCCCTGCTGATGGGGGTGCTGGTCTGGCAGTTGGTGGTTGCGACTGAGGTTGGGTCTGAGGTGCGATGGCGTTAGGGTCGCGTTCGAAGCTGAACAGCGAGCCGAATGGGAAGTGCTGAACGACGGGGAATTTGGAGAGGACTTCTGCGTTGTACATTTTGATCATGCCCTGTGACTGTCAGCAACGGGAACTCCTCATAGGGCTAGTGAGGTTATGGCACCTTGTTGATCTTGGCCCATCCTGTTCGAATCCCAGAAATATCATAAAGCATTGGGCTATGTTCCCAGAATGGACCACGTTTGACATCGTAGATAAAGCCCACTGCGGAGAAGTACATGTTGGTTTTGCGCTCTCTCTCGACGATGTTCGCTTTAGCAACGCCCCCTGGGTCTGGTGCATCTGGTAGCGAGCCTTCTTCAGGCAACGGCTCGGAGTCTGTCATCGCAGGGGCGAATTGGGCAGCTCCGAAGATGTAGGGTAAGAATGAGTGGTCGTCTAGACCCCATACTCCATGTGAGCCTGCTGGTTCTAGGGTGTATCGTTTGATAATGGTCCGGATGAGCTCGAGATACCTGAATTGTCAGTCCAGAGCTCAAAGTCAATGTGTTCGGGCATGGCATACGGCTGCACAACCCCTAGAACAATAGCCCTCTCCTCAACTCCCGGAGCAGTTCTCGGAAACCCATTCAACTTCCAAATCCCCCCAAGAAACGCCAGAAAGCTTAACTCATGTCCCGTTCCATAATCCAACCTCTGCGCACTACCCCAACTCCCCAGAAAATACGCCTTCAACTCCTCCTTCGCCGTCACCCCATCTCCACTCCCACCCTTACCCTGCTCTAATACCTCTGGCGCAAGACACCCCTCCAACAACTCATCTGCCCTCCCCTCCACAATCTGAAACCACCTCCGAAACGCCACATTCCCAAATCTTCTCGGCCCCTGATCCGGCGGCGCCTTCTCCAGCATCTCCTCGAGCTTCGCCAACAACTGCTGTAGTTGTCGCACGGGGGCCGAGAACTCGACAGCCTCGCAGTTCAATTCCCAGGCCTGGATGCTTGTGTCGGGGCTTTTGAGCGGGAACATGGAGCGGTTGAGTTGCAGGAGGAAGGTCATTATGTCGACATAGGCTTGGCTTGTTAGGAAGGAGGAGACGTCGTTGGATTCGTGGATTTTCTTGCTGGGGGTACTAAAGGGGTGTGTTGGCCCCGCGGAGGGGTCGATGGTTGGGAGGACGCGGATGGGGAGGCCGTTTGTTGTCATTGCGCTGTTCGGTATATTGGTATGAAGGAATTTTTGATTGAATATGAGAACAAGAAGCTGTAGGAGATGAGGAGTGGCAGTTATATATACTCCGCTATTGTTATGACGATGGCGGTGGCAGATCAATTTATCTCCGCAGAGCAAGGAACATTTCCACCACCCAACACGGGCTGTTCGAAGCCACACGGCTCTAATTCACCAGTGCACTAATGTAAAACAAACACAATGCCATCGTCGCGCTCTCGAAAACGTGACTCGACCCTTCAAACCCTCGACATCCTGAATAATGTCGGCAGCGCAAAGCCAAACGCCAATGTCAACGCCGGTTCGCGTGTGCTCCCGCCGCGTCGCAAGCTCCACGCGGTCTCTCGTGCCCAGGTCACCAAGAGCGATGATGTTTGGAAATTACCGAGGTCGCCAGAGAAGCGTGCAGAGGATGCTGGGAGGGAAAGGGTTGGCGTTAGTGAGCCGATTACGCCGCGACGGTCTACGAGGATTCGGGAGACTAGATCTTCGGGGGACCGTGATGTTAACGTTGTGAATGGGAGTGGGGGCCGGAGGTCGCTGATGTTTATGCGGGGAGTTAACTACCATGAGAGTGAGGAAGAGGAGGAGGAGGAGGAGGAGGAGGAAAGTGACGAAGGGAGTGGGGATGAGCACAACTATGAGGAGGAACAGGAAGAGGAGGAAGAGGATGATGACGACGACAACGAGCAAGAGATCCGCCTATTTTCAGACGATGAGCCTGAAAATGCCAAACGGCCGAATACACGTACGCTACGGAAAAGGTCACACGAACAATCAGACAATCAGGAATTCCCGAGCTTCCTCTCTCCTACTGCACTTCTCAATGGCCTGGTGCCATCCAGTGACGACGAACCTGACGAACGCGATGAGACCGGTGAAACCTACGCCAACAACACTGGACAGGATGGAAGCGGTGATTCAGAGGCGGAACAGTCAAACGCAGAGGTGCTTGGCGAGGCTGAAACCAATCGACCCAGTGAGAGCAGGAAATGGCGTCCTCCGCCAACTCCAGTAGTCGAGATAAGGTTGCCTCCAAGTTCATCACATAAAGCACGCAGTTCACCACCAGAGCGGGAGATGCGAGATCATGCAGAGGGGGAATCCAATGAATCTGATTTCGAGATGGGACGATTGGTCGATAGCGCGCCAAACGACGAGCAGTCGAGCAGAACGAGTAAACCACGGGGTTCACCAGAGCAGGAGATGCACAGTGGTCATACAGATGAGGAATTAGAAAATGAGTCTGACGAATCTGAGTCAGAGGAGAAGCAATTGGACGATCCCGAAGCCCGACGAGCGGCCACAGCGAGTATAGTGCAAAAATTACGAAGTTTACAAGCAAAGCCGGAGATGCGGGGGAATCAAATACAAAGAGAAGAGGGGAGGATGGCCGACAATAGGGTAGACAAAGGCGATCGATCGACCAGAACGAGAACGAGTATACCACATAGGCCACGGAGCTCACCAGATCAGGTGATACAGAGTGGTCAGGCAGATGGGGAATCTGAGAAGGAATCTGACCACTCATCGCCGGAGAGGCAACCAACCGACGGTGAAGCCCAACGAGCGGGCAATGCAAGATTACGGAGGTTACTAGCACAGTTGGAGACGCGGAGGAATCGTACACAAAGAGAATCTGATGGGTCCAAATCAAAAGAGGAGCAGTTACCCGATGATACGGTAAATGACAACCGGGGATCCGCTTCGAGTTTCGAACCGGAAGATGAACAAGATTCCAGCAGCTCTTCTCCCCAGCCGTCTGATGTGGATGAAGAGGACTTTCCACAACGTCAGCCTAGAAAACGACGGCGTGTTGAGCGCTATTCTCCGGGACTCACCCGACCTCAAAGGAATCGGAACACAATGTTTGTAACTGAGGAGAGCGAAGACAGCGAAAACGAAATTGAAAAAAATGAAGAATCTGATAATGAGGAAGACGAGGCAGAGAGGGCAGCAGCCATCGCAGAGGAAGAAGAGCAGGCCAGAAAGCTTCAATGGATGGAGGAGGCGATGAGACTTGGTGGACAACAAGTGAACTGGCTTATCTTGACTAGAACAGCCAAAGAACTGAAGCAACTGGTTGATCCTGCTTTAGCCGAGTCGTTTGTGAACATATGGACAACAATCAGAGTACTATCTCGGCTTTATGGGGAAAGGGATTATCGGCCGTCTGACATGATGCTCAGACAATGTGATAATCTCTTCGGGAGCATTCGCTGTGAAGGAGAGAGATTGCTTGACCAAGCCTATCATTTGGCCACCACGTCCAATGGAACTCGTGATGAAGTCTATGCGTGTGACCTAGTGGACGAATTCGAAGCACGAGTGTTTCCGGAAATGGTGAAGTTGGTTTTTGCCTGTTTCAAGGTGTACTATACCGACGCGGACATGTTCCCTGGAATTCATGATCACTTTCGTCGTGTGCTTGTTCTCCTCCGGCAGCTTTGCGATCGCACGACGAGTATGAAGATGCAGCGGATTGTGCATGGTACGGTGCGCTGCAAAGAATCTGGACGAGCACTGAACGCCATCATCAAAGCGCTAGATTCACGGGGATTACGAAGAAGAAAATCAGAAAGACCCTACAGCTCCATCTCGGACAGGTCCGGACAGGATGGATCACGCGGTTCTATAGTGATCGAGGACGACGCTGGCCGTGAGTGGTCTCAGGAAGAGGGCCTAGCTCTGATTGATGGACTGCGGACGTATCAGGGTATGTTGCCACTACGCCACATGGCACACGGAAGTACTGACACAACTAGGGCCTGACCGGTACCTCCGGATCATAGGGCACTTCGGGCATCGACTGCGGAACCGGACCCAGCAGGAACTGCGCACAAAGGCGATACAGGTGCATGACAGGATGCGGCCAAAGATTGCGTTGCAGGTAAAGACGGCAGATGGACGACGACAGTGGGAGTGGTTGTTGAGTGTGCGGGCGTAGTTGTCTTTTCATGATTTTGTTGTTAATGATGATACCCTGGTGTTATGGCAATGTTTACACTTCTATATCCGCATGCGAACCATGGATCGTGCCACAGCCTCCTCTGGTACAATATAACCCCTGGAGGCATTCTTATATCATTCTTTATATTCCTCAAGCATCAAGCATCGTGGTTCTTACTGCTAGTATCTCGGCGCCATGTATAAAGTATGCCACTACAAGTACTACCACACCACCACCGGTATTCTCGTAGTCTCTACAATATACAATTGACATACATAAAATCCTCTATAGTATTCAAACCATATCTACATACATACGTAGTAGTATGCCAACTGTCCACAGTCCACAGTATTCCACTCGTTTGCATACTGCACTGTCGATCTCCCCTTATTGTCTCCGCCCGTCGTTCTTCTCCTCTCCGCAATCTTCCCTCCTCTCTCTCTTCTCCTACACACACTCCCTCTACTTTCCTCTCTCTCTGTGTACAGTGTCTTATTTATTTAATTCTTTGTTGTTCTCTTTTCTCTACTCGTTTTTGTAATCTGCTTTTAATTCTGTTTTTCTATTTCTCTGTTGTTGTCGCAGGTCTGTTTTTCCTCGTGTCTCCTCCCACCTGTCCTTACCCCCCGTGTTCTAACCACCGCAGTAGGCCATACAGCAGAGGAACATAATTAATATCTGACCTCTAAACCGGTCTACTCCCTGTCTACAAATTATCTGTGAGTACCTTCCTTTTTTCTCTGCGTTCAAGCAGCGTTGAAGCCGCCGCATCTACCTCTCATTCGAAGCGTGACCGATGCCTCCCGCGCGCAAGGCAAAAAAGCGCAAGCCAGATCAAATTGACTCAAAGGGATCGCTGGACATCAAGGGTTGTCTACGGCCGTTGTCTAGTCTGGCTGCTGCGGTGGCTTCAATTCGTTGCCGTTCCTGAGTCCTGACACATACCTCCGTTCTTGACCGTTTCTGCCTCCTTTTTTTTTTTTTTTTACTTATCTGGCCTTCTTATGATACACCAATTCATCATTTACCACCGAAGAAATTCAATTACTGACGCTTTGGTGGTTAGAACACCCCTAAACAAAACCGCGTTTCGAACACCATGGCTTCAACCGAGGACCGCGTCGCTCCCCCTCCGGCTACAGATACCGATACGGAGAACATCCCTCCTCCGGCCACTCCCGTCGAATCCTCTGTTATGTCCGGCAGTGAGGATCCCGTTACCAGCCCTGAGGCCGGCAAGGACCAGGAAAGTTCCAAGGAAAATGTCAAGCCATCGTCTCCTACCAAGACCGCTTCTTCCACCAGCACCGGCACGACCAAGCGGCCCTTGTCGGGTTCGACCCCCACCACTAAACGGCCTACTTCCACGACATCGACTCCCAAGACTACCACCGCTTCTTCGCGCACGTCCACCAACGGTAGTACGCTAAGCAAACCCCCTACGCGTCCGACCACAACCACCGCTTCCACTGCGACCCGCAGACCCCTGAGCTCTGCCACGACCGCTTCCCATCGTTCCCGCGCATCTGTCAGCAGCTCTGCAGATGAAAAGTCGCGCTTGAGCTCTAGCGATGAGAAGAAGGGTATCTCTGGAACGGCCAAGCGCATGTCGCTCGCGGGCACTCCCTCCACCCGCGCCCCCACCAAGCCAACCACATCCACCTTGGACCGCAGATCTAGTGTGGCTGGCACAACAGCAGAACGGAAGACCACGTCTCGTCCGAGCAGCTTGGTAGGTTCTACTACCAAGCCGGCTACGAAACCGGCCACTTCGACTTCTGCGACTCGCACGTCGACTACTGCCACGCGGCCCACCTCCCGTCCGACTTCCACCAGCACGACGAGGCCAAGTGCTGTTTCCGATGCACGCAAGAGACTAAGCACGGCTACCCCGTCTTCAGCTACCAAGTCTGCTGAGCAGGATGCTGAAAAGCTGCAGGCGCTCCAAAACCAGCTTTCGGAAAGTGAAGGCACTGTCGCCAGTCTCCGTGCAGAATTGGAGTCGGTCAACGAAAAGTTAGGTCAACTCTCTGTCTCTGGAGAGGGTGATTCCATCAAGGATGACTCTGCTTCTGATGGTCTCAAGGCTGAGCATGCCGCTGAAGTCGAGCGATTGACTGCAAGCCACGAGCAGGCGCTCAAGGCCTTGCAGATGCAGCTCGAAGAGGCAGACACCAAGCGGAAGGAATTGGAAGAAAAGTCGGTTCAGGACCTGGAGAACGCTGCGAAATCCGCTGCTGAGCAGGGTGACGAGAAAACTGCTGCCGCCTTTGAGGAGCTGAAGCAATCTCACCAAGCCCAGATGGAGGCGCTTGAGAAGGAGCTGTCTGAGCAAAAGGCCGCTGCAACGGAATATGGGGAGCAAGTCAACAGCCTCAAGCAGGAACTCGAAACCCTCAAGGCCACTTTTCAAGAGGAGAAGGCCATGGCTCTCGAAGGTCTGGAGCGGGAACTCAAGGGACGCGACCAGGTTATCGAGAATCTGAACACGGAAATGCAGCGATTGGACGATGCCAAGGAGCAGGAGGTGCGCGCCGCTGAGGAGAACGCTAAGCAAACCGTTTTGGGTCTTGAAGAGAAGGTTGCATCGCTCGAAGCCAAACTCAGTGAAACTGAGCCCGCAGACGTAGAAAAGAAGGGCGAATATGAGGCCTCGTCGCCAGAGGCTGTGACTGAGAAGGAGAAGGAGGTTGTAGAGCTCAAGCAGGCCTTGGAAAAGCTCCAGAGTGAGCTCGAAGAGACCCGCGCAACGGCCGCGACGGAATTGAGTGAGAAGCTCAAGCAGTTGGAATCCAACCACGAAGTAGCAATTGCCAAGCTCAAGTCTGAGCACGAAGAGGCTCTTGCGTCTGCTACTGCATCCCACGCGCAGGAATTGGCCGTGGCCAAGGAGGCTGTCGAATCGTCCGACTCTACCGCCAAGTCCCAGGAGCTCCAAGAGCTTCGAGAGGCGCTTGAAGCTGCCAATGCGGCTGCGCTGAAGGGGCGAGAGGAAGCTGTCAACGAGATCAAGACTGCGCATGAGGCGGAACTGCAGTCGCTCCAACAGAAAATTGAGACATCCGAGCAAGCCTTGACCGAAGCCAAGCAATCTGCAGAAAAGGGTGCTAGCTCCAGCCAGGAGATCGATTCCCTTAAGGAGAAGATCGCCGCCCTGGAGTCTCAACTGTCGACTGGCGAGGAGGCTGCTCAGAGCAAACAGCAAGAAGTAGAGGCATTGCAGCAGAACCTCTCCACTCTTGAGGACAAGGTCAAGGCCAACGAGGAGCGTGCCGCTGCCGCGGAGAAGGCACTCGAAGAGCACGCCCAGCAAGCTACTGGCGTCACTGAGGATCACTCGCAAGCCCTGGAGGCGTTAAAGGCAGAGCACTCTGCGGAGCTCGAAAAGGCCCGTGCTGAGGCTTCTGAATCCCACGAGGGTGCTCTGCGTGACATCCAGCTCAAGTACAACGACCTGATTTCGAAACACCAGGACTTGGAATCCAACCATGGACAAAAGGTGGAGGCCGTCGAGGCCGAGCTGAAGACTGTCTTGGAACGCCACACGGGTGAGATTGCCTCGCAGGCCGAGCTCCGGGAGAAGGAGATTGCGGAACTCCAACAGCAGTTCGAGAAGACCAAGGCCAGCTTGCGTGCTGAGGTCGAGGCAGCTCAGTCATTCAAGACTATTGAAGCCGAGGCTGAGCACAGCAGGGCCATTGAGACGCTCCTTGGCGCTCAGGAGGAGAAGATGTCTAAGCTCCGTGCCGATCTCGAATCTTCCAACCAGGTTAAGCTTGATGAGCTCCAGAAATCCCACGACGAGGTGTTGGCTGAAATTAAGGGCCAGCTGGCTGAGGCCCAGTCCGCGGCGCAGGACACCTCTGTCGTTGAGGGTCTTAAGTCAACAATTGTGGACCTTGAGCACAAATTGGCAGACGCTGAGGCCAAGTCGAACACTGCTGGTGATGAACTGGCCAGCATGCACAGTGCTGAGAAGGCTGAGTTGGAGCAGAAGGTCCAGGCTGCTAATGCGCAAGTGGAAGAACTGCAGAAGTCTCTCGGTGCATCCGACATCGCCAAGGCTGAGATCGACAACGTCCTGAACCAACTTGCGGCCTCGCAGGAGGAACTGACCCAGCTTAAGACCAAGAGTGAGGCTGCCAGCAACGAGCTCGAGCAGTCCAAGATGCAAGCCCGGACCTTCGAGGAGAAACTCGCCCAGGGCGAGAAGGACTTGAATGACCAGATCGACAAGAACATGTCGCTACTGAACCAGCTGGGTGAAGTCGATTCGGCAATCGCAGCCAGCCGCAAGCGTGTTCGCGAGTTGGAAGCCGAAGTGGCAGCATTGAAGAGTGGCGCCAAGGGCAGCACTGGCCTCGAAGGTAGTCGATGGGCGCCAGAGAACAAGGAGGACGCTGGTCCAGCCGCAACGGAAGGTGAGGACCTCGGTTCATCTATTGAGGGAACGGTGGGACATCCCTACTCTTCCGGACTTTCCATTTACCACCCCTTCCTATAACCCAACCCGCCCCTTGTCCAAGTTCCCTCTTTATTGACATTTTACTAATGAGAACGCGTTTGTTCGTTTTTCTCTTCTTCTGTAGATGGCCAGCCTTCAGGAACAGCTTAAGTTTATTCGAACGACCAACGATGACTGGTGCGATGAACACAGACGGTACTCCTCCCTCTTCTTCCAACGCTTCCTTGATGATCAGCGCTAACAGCATGTTAGACTCGTCACCGACCTCGTGAACTTATCCGAGAAAGTCACCGGCGAGAACAGCCATCCGTCAACACCCCGCCCTGAGCTGATGTTGCGAAGCAGAAGTGAGCGATCTGGAGAGGCATCGTCGTAACCGGTCATGTTGGAGGAGATGGTGAACGGTGAATGGTGAATGTTTTGGGATGGTTTAAATAATAATTTCCTTTGTATCAATTAGACTTGTATGTGTGTACATGTAATATCGAGATGATGCTCAGCCATGTTTCCACTTTAGATCTGAGGGTTACTCTTTCGGGTTTGAGAATTGCAACATATCTTGTGTATCACGCTTCTACGGACAAACGGGAATGCATCTGACTAGCAGTGGATAGACCGCAATGAAGCAATGAATGAATTTCAACAAAGGGAACATTCCTTCGAGTCAAGACAACCTAACAATACATCTATGTAGCAGTAGTAGTAGTAGCAGTACTTATGCAAACCCCTCCACACCACGGCGGGGGGAGGAAAAGAAAGGGCTATTTATCAAATCTTCAAATCAAAAAACCCAATTTTAATGACCTTTCCTCACCAATTCCTCAAGCTTCTTCCGGCCCTCACCAATCTTCTCCTCCATCATCATCCGCGCCATACCACTGTGCGCAATGCCAGTGTGCCAGATATGCTCCGCCTTCTCCCTCAGCAGAAGATGGTTCTCCGCAACAGCCGGAACCCGCTTCTCATACTCCCAGACCAAATCAGAGACATTCCGCATAGTAACGGGGAGCAGAGTCCACGCAGCCACGGTGCCGAACGCAAGAGGTGACGCAGAGCGCAGGATGAAGCCCCGGTTGCGCGAGACGATGGAGCCAGCCATGGCGGCGACGATAACGTACACGCCGCCGGGCATCAACCGCTCGCCGGACTCGGGGGCTGGAGCCAGAGACGCAATGGTGTTGGTGAAGGCGTTCTCGATGTGCAGGGCCCGCGAGAGGAAGTTGTTGAAGCCGGTTTCCGCGGCGAGCGAGTTCTCGTACAGGAAGAGACGGGCTTGGCGGACCTGGCTCGTCAGGATGTCTGTCGGGGTGGGCGACGAGGTCAACGACGAGGAGGGAGTGGAGGTCGAGGGGGACTCGGTCTTGGGGGCTTCTGGGATCGCGATGGGGGCGGATTTGGCGGGAGCAGGTTCTGAGAGCTCGGGGAAGTCGTCGTAGATTGGTTTTCTCTGCAATTGACGTATTAGATACCATACACAATTATTCAAACTCAAAGAGACGTACATTGTCCCTCGGGGCCTCTGCGAATGCCGTCCGGTTGGGATAGAGCGAGATACCACCCGCCAGAAGGGTGGCAGCGATCGGAGCAACAGCCCGCTGCAGATGTCAGTATAGAAATGGCAGCCAGAAGAGGAAACGAGGACTCACCTGCTTCAACACTGGCCGGAATGACATTTCGACGAGTTAGCCAATGGCTCAAAATGTATTATTGTGAGAGCGAGGTTCTCTTGGGAAAGTGACGACGGCCGAAGAAAGGTTGCGCCAAGACTTTGTGCGGCTCTTTCCGGGGACGAAAAAAAACCTCCACTACTACCAACCTACTAACCTCTCTATATGTCTGCGGAGTACTACTACAGATACAGAAACAATTGATCAATGGGATAACTGATGAGCATCATGTTGGCGCTACATCGCCGGCCATGGACCTGCCGCCAATGCCTGCAACGACTACGCTTCCGACGAGCCTTTGCGACGGCAACCTCGACGGCCACAGCGTCTAACTACGTTCCGGCATATCAAAGAACGCAGAAGAAGAGCACGGACGATGCTACCCTGAGACGGGTCTTTGACTCGCAGGCGTTCTGGAAAGACTTCTCGCAGCGGAGTTCCGCGAGTCTCAAGCCGACTGGACTAGTGCAGAACCAATACTTGACAACTCCAGACGGATTCCGGGAATTTGCCGGTGTGTCGCTGCAGAAATGCCAGGCGATCGTGGCCAAGGTCCTGGGGGCTTCGACGTTGGACGGGTATCGGAAGATCGCGCGGGATCTGGATCGTCTGAGTGACCTGCTGTGCCGGGTGATTGATCTCTCCGACTTTATCAGGGTTATTCATCCGGACCCGCGCGTGCAGGAGGCGGCTACACAGGCTTATGCTTTAATGTTCGAGTACATGAATATTCTCAACACGACCACCGGACTGCATGATCAGCTGAAAAAAGCGTTTGCGAATCCGGAGGTGACATCGCACTGGAGTGAAGAGGAAATGATTGTGGCGCAGATATTGATCAAGGACTTTTCCAACTCCGCAATCCATATGCCGCCTAATGAGCGACAGCGGTTTGTGAATTTGTCCAGCGAGATCAGCCAGGTGGGTTCGGAGTTTGTGAATAGCGCCGAACCTGCCAAATCCCATGTGGTTGTGCCTACGAACAGTCTCCGTGGTTTGGATCCTATTGTGATCCAGAAGATTAAACGATGGAACCGGACAGCGCCGGTGCCAACTATGGGGTTGATCCCCCGACTGGCATTGCGGTCGGTCCATGATGAGGAAGTCCGGAAGGAGATCTATCTGGCGACGCGGACCTCGAGTACACGACAAGTGCATCGCCTTGAGCAACTTCTTGCGAGACGAGCGGAATTGGCCAAACTCTCTGGGTACGAAAGCTTTGCGCACATGACGCTCAGTGACAAGATGGCCAAGACGCCAGAAGCAGTATCGAACTTCCTGATGTCCCTGGTGGGAAGCAACCGGGAACACGTCCAGGAGGAACTCTCTAAGCTGCAAAGCTTGAAGGGCTCGTCGTTGTCGCCTCTGCAACCATGGGATCATGCATACTACGTGCACCGACGGGTCATGGAGTATTCGCAGGCCCGCCGTTCGCGAGAACTCAACGCCGTCCCGGAGTTCTTCTCCCTGGGAACCGTGATGCAGGGTCTCTCGCGACTGTTCGACCAACTCTACGGAGTGCGTCTAGTCCCACAAGAAACTGGCCCAGGTGAGACCTGGAACCCAGATGTGCGACGACTAGACGTAGTCGACGAATCTGAACGCCACATCGCAGTCATCTACTGCGACCTCTTCTCGCGCCCCAACAAACTCCCGAACCCAGCACACTTCACCCTCCGCTGCGCGCGCGAGATTTCTGCCGAAGAAATCGCCGAGTGCGCCTCACTAGCCGACTCCACGCACCACCCCAACGACGGCATGGCTACAGCCGTCGACCCAACCACCAAAACCCTCCGTCAACTCCCCACCATCGCGCTGGTCTGTGATTTCCCCGAACCCGCCGGCACAGGCGGCCACCCCGCCCTTCTCAGCGAGCACAGCGTGCGCACCCTCTTCCACGAAATGGGCCACGCCTTGCACTCCATCCTCGGCCAGACTCGCCTGCAATCCATCTCCGGCACCCGCTGCGCAACCGACTTCGCCGAACTCCCCTCCGTCCTCATGGAACACTTCGCAACCGCCCCAGAAGTCCTCTCCCTCTACGCCCGCCACTGGCAAACCGACGCCCCACTGTCCGAATCCATGATGCGAAGCATGGAACTTGACCGCACAGCCCACGGCTCCATCTACGGCGCCGTCGAAAACGAAGCCCAGATCCTCATGGCCCTCGTCGACCAGGCATACCACTCTGCATCCCCCGGCTCAGCTATCAATAGCACAGCCGTCTACCACGATGTCTTCAGTAAGCACTCCAGCCTGCCTGATCCAGCAGACGCGCAGCCACCTACTTCGTGGCAGGGTTTCTTTGGGCATTTGTACGGCTACGGCGCGACGTATTACAGTTACATTTTCGACCGCGCGATTGCGAATAAGCTCTGGGAGGATGTATTCCAGGGTGGCAAGGCTGCTGTGGACCGTGAGGCTGGGGAGCGGTACAAGAATGAAGTGCTAAGGTTTGGTGGTGGAAGGAACGGGTGGCATTGCGTCGCTGGTGTTTTGGGAGAGAGTAACCCCTCGAATGCAAATGGGAGACTTGTGGAGGGTGGTGATGAGGCGATGCGTGAAGTTGGAAGGTGGGGATTGGGAAGGGATGGGGTTTCTGGTTAGTCTTGGTTAAGATGATATGTGATATGGATGATCTATGTTGTATATAATGACCTGACCTGATCTGTATTTACTGCATAAAAACGGTGTATTGGAAAGATGTGTTAGAATAGTAATACAATATAGAACGAACATATGTCTCGTCTCGTGAATTGTATGGCTAAGTATACATGGGCAAAGCAGTCAAGCTGACAAGCCATGAAGCATAGACCCATTCAACAACCAGCGTTTCAATGGTCATGACACGATGCACAGACAAGCATGATGAATAGTCAGACAGCCGGCGTGCAAATTGCCAGCTCAGGATTAGCGAACTGGGAATCAATGAACTTGTCCGTATTGAAATGATACCTCCCAAGCTGCGAAGAACAGCAGTTTTGCAGGATTCGGTTTTCTGATGTAAAGATGACTTCCTTCGGGTTTGCTCAGCACAATACTAGCCCACAGGCGCCTCTGTCCCAGGTGCAGGACTAGTGGAATCCGACGGTGACGGTCCAATTTTCGGTGGCGGAGGCAATGGTGTCCCTCCCCTCGACGGGGCGTAATCCTGCTCTCTACTCTTCTGTTCTCCTTCAGCAAAGTACTCATCAAATCCACGACTGGGTGACAATGCAGCATGGCGTGGCTTCCGGCGTCCGGCCGCCTTTGTCCCTGATGGCGGAGGCAGGGTCCCGTTTGGAGAAGTAAACGGTGGCGGAGCAGGCATGTTTGCCGGGACCAGGAACTGACCTCCACCGGAAACACCTCCCAGTTTAGGATTGAAGGGATCGGCAGCGACAGGTGTTGATGTGCCATCCTCTCGTGTCTCGAATACCACCTCGCCCGGTCCTTCGACTTCTTCTCCCAACCCGACTGGTAGTCGATGTAATGCGCCGTAACCCAGTTCCGCACCTAATGCTCCCTCACCACCCCAGCCTCTCGTCGGTACAAGCTCAACTTCTCGAATTACGTCAAATTCATTATTGTACACCCACAGTACGAGGGTTCGATCTAGGTGGTCCTCCACTAACTCTCCAAGCGCCGACTCGCCTCGTAATGTGCCGCTGGGAGTTCCAATGATGTAGTCTGAGTGAGGGAGTAATCCTGCACGGTACGCCGGGCTGAGAGGAGACGGAATCGAGAGTACGTGCCAGATGTGTTGGGTCGAGGAGAGGGGAGCTAGTTGCAATGCGACTCCGAGGGAGGGGTTCCTGGGGGAGACGGGGATTGAGACGGTGTGTGTTCGTTGGCCCTGTATTTCTCTTAGTCACTGCGCATTTACAAGTGAAATAAAGGGACTATACCTTTGCGCTCCAGATCTCAAAGGTCACACTCGAGCCTGCGCAGTTGCGGACTTCAGTAGCAAAGAGGTTCGGGTTTGGGTCTTCCTGCAATATAACATATTAGTATCAAACCATAATGGTTTTCATAACGACAACACGCACAATGGCATGTCCATTAATCCCAACGATAAAATCGAACCACGGCTCCAAGGGTAGTTCGGGGTCCTTGTTGCGCAGGACCTGGAAGCCAAAGGACGTGCTCTCTCCAGTGGGATTCCGCGGTTCCCGAGGTGCCTCGTCCAGACGCCCGATGATGCGATTCAATGCGCCAAACATGTTGCAGTGTATCAGGCAGGTCCGGGAATATAAGAGTCCTGGAAGTAGTCGGAGTAGAAGGATGTAAACAGTCCCTCCGCCACGTCGGATGCTCTCGCAGTTGCAAACAGGGCAAACACGCCGTCACGTTATCAGTTTATCGCGCTTTCTTGCATACAACTTTCTATATTTGATATTCTACTTGTCTCTTGCCATGACTGACGATACGGAAGAGGTTCCTCCAGAGGTGCATCACTACAATCACAGGGGAGAAGTGCCCTGGGACATTCAGAAGTACGCTTTTTGTCCTCAAGTTGTACGGACAAGATACTGACAGAATCTAGTTACTGGTCCCAACGCTATAAGATATTCTCCCGATATGATGAGGGTGTCTGGTTGACCGACGATGCCTGGTTCGGAGTAACTCCAGAACCTGTTGCCAAGTTTGTTCCCTTTGTTCCTTTCTTCTTTTGAACTACAACTAATACGGAGGTCTAGCAAAATAGCAGGGCAAATGGTTGAATCTGCACCAACCGGACGCAGTATTCTCGTCGACGCATTTGCTGGAGCCGGTGGAAACACCATTGCCTTTGCCCGGACTGGAAGATGGAAACGGATCTACGCCATTGAGAAGAACCCGGCTGTCCTACGATGCGCCAAACACAATGCCAAGGTCTATGGGGTCCAAGACAAAATCACTTGGTTTGAGGGCAGTTGTTTTGATATTCTGAAGAACCAACTCAAGGACTTGGCTCCGTACAGTATCATTTTCGCGAGTCCTCCGTGGGGTGGTATGTCTTCCTCTTTTTAGCGCTTACTTTGTCTAACTAACGAAATATAGGCCCGGGATATCGCTACGACCAGGTCTTCAACCTATGTACTATGGAACCGTACTCACTGACTACCTTGTACAAGGAGTACTCTGCTTTCTCAGAACACATGGTCCTGTACCTTCCTCGGACGTCTGATCTACGGCAACTGGCAAAGGTGGTCGAGGATGGCCAGAAAGTGACGGTTATGCATTACTGCATGGAAGGCGCCAGTAAAGCATTGTGTGTTTTCTACGGTGGATTCAATATACAATAATGCTAGATTGTAATCATAATAAGACATTTGGAGTGAATAGTATGGGTATTCACAGCTGATTACCCGTTACGGACTAGCGCCAAGCCTGCGCGCCTCCAACGCCGCGATTCTCTCTTCTCTCCAACAACTCACGCCCATCGCCTCTCTCAACACCGCTTTCCCTTACAAAACAGCGTCAGGTCGGCTGGGTCTTGCCGTACTGAGCGGTCTCAAATGTGTACTACGACTTAACCCCGTGACATTCCAGTCCACTGCGCGATCGCATCAACCCGAGCCTCAGATCGGTTCTAACCACGACCCTCGTGCATCTTCATCGCCAGTCTCCCAAGCTATTGTTTAACAAAATGCCTCACGCTACCGAAACAGGGACCCAAGAGGTCGAGGATGCGGACTTCGAAAATGTCATGCGACAGATGAACGGTCCCATGGAGGGGGGCATTTCCTTCGACTTCTTATCCCGAGAACTCGACCCCGGCGAGAAAGCAGACGACGCGGTTGACTACGAAGATATCGACGACGACGACGATCTCCCCGAAGAGGAAGCCGCGCATGTTCGAGGCCCAGCACAAAATGGTATCGCTGCGGAGGATGACGAGATGAAAGATGTGTTTGGTGGAGGTGGAGAGGAGGATCTTTTTGGTGATGGGGGAGAAGAGCAGCCAGGACGAGCGCCAGAGGATGATTTGAACGATCTGTTTGGCGAAGAGCCTTCTGATCAGGTCGATGCGACACGAGATCTGTTTTTCGATGAAGAGGAACACCAACAGCCACCACCATCCGCCGTATCAAAGCCTACCCAACCTCCGCCTCCCGAGCCTCAAACTGTCGTGATGGAAGAAGTGAAACAGGAGGAAGAAGATGAAATGGAAATACCAGAGGATGAGCCGCCCGGCGTCGAAGACATGGATCCGGCATCGCTTCGCGCATGGAAGCTCCAGCAAGCTCTATTCGCCATGTCGTCCACCCTGGGTCCTGATAATCCGCCAGCTCCGCCTGAGAACTCTGAGGAACTCCTGCATTCGCTATTTCCTGGCTTCGACCGCCATACACTACCCCGTTTCTTGGAACTCATCCCTCATAAAAAGGCTTACTTCGTCGGGAAACTCCCTCTCAAACCGCCGAGGCCTGTTCTGCCGACCAAGGTCAACCTCGAGCTTGCCCAGGATCATGAGAGGGCTTTCAAATCAGCAGGACATGGTTTCAAGCGCACACTTGACGCTGAGCATATGGGACTCGTACCCGTTACTGAGTCTCCGCAGGACGAGGTGGAGGAAGAAGAGGACATTCGGGAGGACCTGGAGCACGACATGGACTCAGCCGAAGTACTTCCCGGGGGAGTCAGTATGCAGGACCTCAGAGTGATCTGCACGGACTGGGATACTAAAGACGATGAGTCTGTGGTGGACATCGATCTTCCAGCCGAGGAACCGGGGCAGCCTGTTGACGAGGATGATTGGCTCGTGGAGACCACTCAGCCTGCGAAGAAACGCAAAGTCGGGAAAGATCCGATGGATTTCGTCGCTCTATCTCACATTGACTTCCCGCTGCTTGATGATCCTGAGAAGGCAACTTCGCGGGTCGCTCAGAAGGTCACTGTCGATATGAACGATCCTTACATACTCCTGGACGAGCGTGGACCCGAATTCGCGGCACGAAAGCCCAAGGCCTTGGGAGCCATCCAAGGAGAAGAGGTTGATGCCAATGTCGCCCGACGCTTCAACCAGCGCTACAACATCTCGAACGATCAAGCATATGACATGCTCAAGCAGAATCACCAGAACAAGATTCGAAGCACCCTGGGCAACTTTACCCTCGAGCACAGTATGCCTGCGCTGCGTTTACAATGGCCTTACTACAAAACCGAGCTTGCCAAAGCAGAAGCTCGGTCTTTCCACCGTCCAGCCCTGTCCTTCCGGCCTGGCCAAACCTCCTGGTTCAAGAACCCTGCACACGTCAAGAGAAAACACATCAAGGGCAAGGATCCCAAGAGTATCTTCGACTCTACAAAAGCTTTGTCGCTGGCTGACAACTCAAACGCCATGCTGGTCGAGTACTCAGAAGAAGCGCCTCTCATGTTGTCGAACTTCGGGATGTCCAATCGGTTTATCAACTACTATCGACGGAAAAACGCAGAGGACGACTCACGTCCAAGAGAGCGGCTTGGTGAGACTGTCGTCTTGTTACCCCAGGATAAAAGTCCGTTCTTCATTTTCGGGCATGTCGATCCTGGCGAGGTTACCCCGACCATTTCGAACACGATGTACCGGTCTCCGGTGTTCTCGCACTCGGCCAAACCAACCGACTTCTTGGTAATCCGCAGCAGCACTGGCTCCGGTGGCAGTGACTATTTCCTCCGAAATATAGAGAATCTCTACGTCGCCGGACAACAGTTTCCTTGTACCGACATTCCCGGCCCGCATTCACGCAAGGTCACCACCGTCGCCAAGAACCGCATGAAGATGCTCGTCTACCGATTGCTAAAGAAGAGCCCTGACCTGAGACTCTCCATCAGCGACGTCACCGCACACATCCCGGGCACCAGCGACATGCAGAATCGCCAAAAAGTAAAGGACTTCCTACAGCACGACAAAGACTCAAAATACTGGGTACCCCTAGAACCAATCCCCGACTCAGACGCCATCCGCTCCTGGGTCCAACCCGAAGACGTCTGTCTGCTAGAATCCATGCAAGTCGGCCAACAACACCTCCACGACACAGGCTACGGCAACGATGCCGAAACCGGCGGCGGTGGCGACGAAGAAGACGAAGAAAGCGAATCCTTCGAACAGCAAATGGCCCCCTGGAAAGCAACCCGCAACTTCCTGCTCGCATCCCAGGGTAAAGCCATGCTGAAACTCCACGGTGAAGGAGACCCCACCGGCCGCGGCGAGGGTTTCAGTTTCGTGAAGACCTCGATGAAGGGCGGCTTCAAGGCCGTCGGCGAAAGTGTCGAAGACAAACTTGACGCACAACGCCTCAAAGAACTAGGCGGACACAGCTACAACGTCGCCAGACAGCAAAAATCCTATGAGACATCCATCCGCCGGATCTGGGATTCCCAGAAAGCAAGTTTATCCTCTACAGCCGAGCACTCCGAGGGAGAAAGCGACATCGACAACGAGGAAGAAGAGTTTGGGAAAACGCCACGCTCAGAGGTACCTACACCCGGACCCGCAAGACGAGACGACGAAACGACATCCCAATTCAGTAAGATGAGCATGGGCATGGGTGATCAGAAGGGCAAGGTGCTGCGTATTGTACGACACTACCGAGACGAGAATGGTCAGATTGTTCCGAAGGAGACGCTTGTTTTGGATCCACGGGTTATCAAGCAGTATATGCAGCATCGGTATCAGCAAGAAGCTGTTACCACGAAGTACGCTGCTCTTTCTAAACCCCACCTCCAAATTCGGATAATGCTAACTCTACTTCAGACTCGAATCTCTCCAACCAACCGGCGATCCCGAAATCGACGCCCGCAACAAGAGACTGTATGTCCCCCCTTCCCTTCACCCATTAAGCGCATCAACCCCAACTAACATAAGATCAAAACAGCCTCGAAGCCGAACTAAGCCGTCTAAACCGCAACAAAGAACGGCGCTTCGCACGCGAGAAACAAAAAGGCGCTGTCCGCGGTACTACAGGCGATTCCCCGGCGGACGGCGGGAAACCAGCTGGTACACAGCGCAAATGTGCGAATTGTGGACAGGTCGGGCATATTAAGACCAATAAGAAGTGAGTCCCTCCCTTGCAGGGATGGTGAAAGTGATTGATGATAACAATGTCCAGGCTATGCCCTCTTCTGAACGGTACGATGAAGCCGGAAGATCGGGTTGCGGATTCGGCTTTTGCGATGGGTGCTCCTCCTGCTATTTAAACATTCCTTGTCTTCGATTCTTCTAGTGATACCCCTCTCCTTTTCTCTTCTCCTTCTCTTCTTTTCCTTCCTCCAATATCTTGATGAGTGTTTGTTTATACTCGATACATCCATTGCTGCATATTTTGCCTGCTTTCTTTTTTTATCTTGACGTTTTCCAGATCATGGGCGCTGGGCAAATTGGATCGCATTTCTTGGTGTCTATGGCTTTAGTGTGATCAGTTTAATCCTGCGCTTCATCTTTACATCCGAAATCATTCTGTATCCGAATCCATGTACAAAGTGCTTTTACGGTCCAATTGACACGGCACGCTCTAAAAATGATATCAATTCCTCTTTCGTGACCATCAGTGTAAAGATGTCTAAAGATATATACACGTTCTCGACTGCCCAACAATTAAATAATACGTCCAGAAATCCAAAACTCCAAAAAGCTATCCAAAAATCCTGCCCATAATGCATAAAGGAACAACCCACACAGACGTGACTCCCATTGATGACAAGAATTATTACCAAGTATAAGAATAACTCAGCATCCATACAAATCCGACAATCGCCCTCTCGACACAAGCGGCCGGCCCCGTTCACCCTTCAGCGCCAATGCTACAGGCTTCGGTCGACGATAGGTGTACCCCAAGAACGCATCCTTTTGTCGCATTTCGAGAACTGTCTTTCCAACCTGCTCATCCCGCAAAATCTTATCCCGGGCTCTGCCCTCCTTGGCTCTCCTCTTCTGTGTCTTCGCTCCGCATGGCACTTTGTTGACCTTCGCCGCAGCCAGAGCCATGTCACCGGGTGTTGCATCAGTGGTCTGCGAAGGAGCCTCAAGAGCAGTTTCCGGCGCGTTGGGAGTGTTGCCGTCAGGAGGGCTCTGGAATGGATCCTCGAAATATTGAGTGTCATCCCAGTCACGAACTACAGGAATGAAAGGCGGCGTTGACCGATGAAGCGCATCCCAATTGATACCGCGAAAGAACGGGTGCGTTTTGATATCGCTCGAATCGTTGGGACAAACATACATGCCTCGATAGTTCCGGTATCGTGGGTCCATGCCTTTAAAGAAGCTCCTTTCTGCCAGATCGTTGAGTCGGTAGTTGCGAGCAGACAGACGATACTCCTTCTCCTGGAGAAGTTGGCTTATGAGGTCAATGGCATCAGTTGATACGAACTTGTCGGATAGTCTCTGCATCGGGAAGTGCAGAATTTGGTGGTGATTCTTGAATCGTTAGCATCCATATACAGTACTCTTGTCGATGCCACTTACGACTATCTTGAGCTTCGTCGTGAATCGGTCATCTGACACAAATGGGGTGAACCCATAAAGACACTGTCTGCGTCAGAGGAGGCCATACTGTCGAATTCCTATCTTTAGCAGGCTCTTACCTCGTATAGAATGATTCCAATGCTCCACCAGTCACAGCGGCCATCATATAGTTTTCCTTTGACGACTTCAGGCGCCATGTATTGGCTTGTTCCGACAACACTTCTAGCAAGCCGCCGTCTCTGGTGTCGATCTCTCCATCCGAGAAGGTCAAATGACGGAGGTTCGCGCGAATCAAGCACTGCTTCCAATGCCTGTTTGGCCTTTTCCTTGTCTTCCCGATCAGTAGCGTCGCCGTCAATTTGGATACCTAGCTTCTTGATCAAGGAGTATCGGTGATTATTGTAGTAACCCTGGTCATGGGCCCAGTGTCCGTCAAACGCCAGTCCGAAGTCCGCTATTTTCAAATGACCAGAGGCAGAGATAAGGAAATTGTCGGGCTTGATATCGCGGTGGATCCAGTTGAGCTTGTGAGATTCTTCAACGCAAAGAATCATCTCAGCAATGTACCACTTGGTTACGGGTTCCGGCAGGATATTTTCACGTATCAAGAGACCGAGAAAGTCGCCGCCAATCATATACTCCATGACGAGGTACAGGTTCTGACTGTCCTGAAAGCTTGCAATCAAGGGCACGACCCAGCGAGACTTTGCGGATGCAACCAGAAAGTCCCTCTCAGCTCGTAGATGACCCTCCTGGCTGCTGCGGAGCATCTCGGCTTTCCTGATAACCTTCATAGCGTAGATCCCTTTCACGCTGGTAGTTTGCCTTCGATGGCCGGTTCTGCCATCAGCTCTCCGTGCACGAACATCCCTCGTCTTGACCTCGCTCATCCTACCATTCTCGAGGGCCGGGGAATCACCTTCGCTAGACCTGCTGCCCTCGTCCTTCTTCTCCCTCACCAGGCTAACGATGCCGAAACTTCCATTTCCAAGAACTTTGACGATCTCGTAGTTGGCAACGGAGGCCGCTTTACCAGGAGATGCGTTGTGACAGCGAGTTTTGAGAACCCGATACTGACGAAGATATTCCCTTTCTTGCCCAATCCAAGCTTTCCTGGCCGTCTCCTGCTCTTCTGGTGTCAAACGTAACGAGTAGAGGTATTTTTCTAGCTCAATCCGACGCTGTGAACGTGCATTGACGTGTGAAAACACAGCGTTGAAATATGTTTCGAAGAACACCTTTGCATTAGCAGCCGCTTCCACGGTGACAATAGAGGGAGGTGTATTCGGTGCCTGGACTGAAGTGCACTTCTTCTGTGGACGACCACATTCAAGTTCTTCATTGTCTGCTTTTCTCCAAAACAGAGATTTCGAATTGTCGACTGGGGAGACGGATTCGTCGGATGTGGGTGGCGTCGACTTGGGATTCGAGGGGTTCGATGACCAGCAACCGGCACTGCTAGGACTACTCGACGGATTGGGACTCTCAACGGTGTTATCGCCTTGCTTGCTGAGAGGATCGTCCGCTGCTCCTTGGTGTTGAAAAGCCCAGATACTGGGCCTCGTCTGCAGGTTTGAACGATGAACGACAGTGGAGTTGACAAAAGCTGTAGACAACTTGCTCGACAAAAGAGCGGAGAGGTTCTGATTTGACCGAGTCTGTTGGCCCTGCATATTGCCAGAATCATCGGTGAGAGTCTTCTCAGTCTCCTGCCGGGCCTCTCTCTGTCCCTCACTGTGTGATACCGTCGACAAGTCTGGTAGTGATTCCAGACCCGGGAGTGTGGAACTATGTGGCAGGGAAATGATGGGAGCACTCTGCGGACGAGAGACGGCATTCTGTCCAACCAACGTATCCTTCGCTGCAACCGGGTACGAGAATCGGGAACCACCGCCAACCTGCTCGAGATTCGAGGTAGTCCTAGAGACCGGGCTTGATTCTTTCGCCACTTAGATCTCAAATCAACGAACACGAACAACAACCAAAACATAAGAAGATCTCACCATTCGACGAATCACGGCGAGGACGAAGAAGAGTCAACAACTTCGAACTGCTCCGCTGAAGTCTAGCACTGAGTCTGTTCCGGCCCTGCATCACAACGACATCGGAACCAGATCCATTGGTAGTTGTCGAGGCTCCCGCGGACCGCTGCTCGTTGTTACCCTCTGCAGCCTTGCTAGGCGCCCAGATTCCCAACGGGCCTCTCGAGCTCCTATCAGGTCCCGAGTTGACTGTCATCTCGTTGAGTAGTAGCGGTAAAAGAACGAATGAGAGTATGGATTCGATATATGGGTGTTGCTATTGCTCGGTAATGGTTGGCTAACGATCGTATAGATAATGTGGTGTAATCCTGGGAAGTGTCACGTTTGACCAGAGATCAGTCCATGATGTCGAGAGAATGGAGGTCCAGAAAGAGTTGGATGTATCAACTGCAATGGTGTACAAGGAAGGTGCGCTGGCGGTAACTGCACCCAATGCGGGAACTACGACTGTGGACTTTCCATCGCGGAAAGAGCATTAGGGCTTTGTCTTTGAAAACAAGAGTATGAACCCAACCACACTAGTAGTGCTGATAGCCAAAGCTAAATTAGGAAAACCAGAGTTATTTATGCCAAGTACACACAGCCATGTAAAGACACGGAAGAAACAATATTAACATACACATACACCCCCTCAAGGCTCATGACTCGAGCCGAGAGATGCTGGACTCCTTGCGATATCCTCATCCCTGCTGAATGCATCGGAAAACTGTGCAAGTAACAAAAGAACAAGTCGGATATCACAAGAATTGATGCAATTGGAAACCCCTTTAAAACACCTTTTCAGGACAAAACAAGAATAAACAGCAAAAAGTAGAAAGACCCAAATTAATCCATCTATTTGATCTCAAGGAGTTTGACGTCGAAGATCAACTTCGAGTTACCCGGGATGCCGGGAAGAGCCTTCTTCCCGTAGGCGAGATGAGGAGGGATCGAGATGCGACGCTCAGCACCGACAGCCATGCCAGCAACACCGATGTCCCAGCCCTTGATGACTTCGCCCTTACCAAGCTTGAAGCTGAAAGGCTTGCCCTTCTTGTTGGCTGCACAAAAATAACGTCAGTATCTAACAATAAGCATGGGTAGGATTGGTTACGTACAGTCAAAGACCTTGCCGTCCTCGAGCTTGCCAATGTATCTCATGGCGACAGTGTTGCCGGACTTTGCAGCAGGGCCCTTTCCGAGCTTCTTGTCGTCAATGGTGACACCATTGACGTTCTTGACGCCAAGGGTACCGGTGGTCTCGGACTTCTTGTCCTGCGACGAAGGAGTAGGGCCCTGCTCGAGGTTCTTGGCGAACTGGACCTTCTTGCCTTCCTTGCCCTCCTTGGCGTCCTTGGCTTCCTTCTTCTGCTCAACTTCAGCAGCCTCACCGCTGTTCTTCTTGAGCTTCTTCTGCTGCTTCTTGCTCAGACCCTCTTCAGGCTGGGCCTTCTTGTCCTTGGCCATTAGGTCTTCCAGGCTCTCCTCTTCGGCAGCGCGCTTCTTGCCCTTGTCAGCCTTCTTCTGACCCTTGGCCTCAACGAGCTTGGGGGCTTCCTCCTCCTCGCTCTCGACCTCGGTGACTCGGGGGTTCTCCAAGCCGTCGAGCTTGTCGTCCTCCTCATCCTCGTCCATGACGTCGTCCATGTCCAACTCGTCCTCATCGGGGGAGAGGTCATAGTCGTCCTCTTCCTCTTCGTCGCTGTGGTCGTGGTCGTGGCCGTCCTCAGCAGGCATGACATAGTTACCGGTCAAGTAGACACTGTGAGTACCGGTGACCTTGAAGAAGATGGGCTCGCCCTCGGCGACAGTAATATCAAGAGCTTGCTGGTAGTGCTACAAGAGAAAAGTCCCGTCAATCTCCATGTAGATGTAATGACCTCGTGTGTACCAATCTTACCTTCTCAGGGTCCAAGGTGCAAATGACCGCCTCATCGACGTCCAAACTCTCGTCGTCCTCACCCTCCTCATCGTCGTCGTCAGTAGCGGGGGCCTTGCCCTTGACAAGCTTGGAGATGGCGGCCTTGAGGTCGAATTCCTCATCATCGTCGTCCTCGTCATCATCGTCCTCGTCCTCTTCCATCTCCTTCAGAGCAGCAGCTTCCTTGAGCTTGCGAGCCTTCTCCTTGTCGCTGGGGCCGCCGTTGGACTCCTCATCAGAGTCTTCATCATCATCTTCCCAGTCGTCCTCCTCATCCGACTCTTCAATGTCCATTCCAGGAGGAGGGCGGATAATCTTAAGAGTAGCACGCGGTCTGCTGGGGTCGATTCCATCCTCGAGCTCGGGAGTCTCGTCGGGATCAATGGCAGCCATGCTCACACGGAACTAATAGAACAATCAGCTTGAGCTCTACTTGATCGTTCAGAATACGCGACGAGAGACTTACCGAGGCCGCGGCCTGGGGAACAGCAGGGATCAAGACTCCCCCGGTGGGAACCTTCAAGGCATAGACTGCGACAGGACGAACAGCAGACATTTTGGATGAATATTATTCTTTAAGAATGCCGAAAAAAAAATGAAGGTAAAGATAAAGCAGGCAATAGCAAACGAGAGTCACCAGTCTAGCCCGAATGGTATAATTAGTCCAACAACAGAAAAAGAGGAAAGATTTTTCGCGCGTTGAGAGTCGACCTGAAGAAAACGGCGGGCGGTGGAGTCTCCAACTTTTTTTTTTCTTTTCTGCCGTCTAATCACATGACTCGCCGCTTTCAATCCACTGAGTTTCTGTCGGTGCACACCGCCTGCACTATGGAGACAATCACGTGGTGTCGCGTGAACATCGTGTCTTTGATTGATTCTATGAACTACAAGTACATATAAGCAGGGAAGACCTGCAGACACGCTGAAGAAGGTCGCCATCACACTAAGCCATATACCGCCTGCGATATTGATCAATTTCACATGCTCACCATATCCTATCCTAGTTACATACTCGGCTGATATCACCTCGCTTAAGTGAGCGTCGCTTACAGAAGATATGCAGGGACGGCACATGTACTAACATGCTATGGCATAATGGCACAAGATAGTCGATGGCCTGCAATGGGTGATTAAATGCACCGCAGTTGTCACTTGCAGCGTCCTTGTTCAGGTCGTGGTCTCTCGTTTGTCCATCCTTCCAGCTTTACTCCGTACAGATACAGGCAATGCATTTCAGCTAGCTACCTTCTTGCCCTAGCGGCAATCACCGCTGCTATTCCATTCCAAGGTCAGAACGGCGCGACAAGCCACAAAGGCGAGGTCCTCTCCATCCCAAACCTGCAAATCCCCCGCGGGAAGAAATTCATCGAAAGCCCTGCATCTGCAAAGCCCCTGCAGCACAAGCCAGTGTATGAACCCGAGGCGATAAACATGCACCAGGACGGCGGCAACACTGGCAGCATCGACTATTTAGGACCCCTCGGAAACAATCCCGAGGTCACTTCCACCCTCGAAGGCCTACACATCTTCCTCTGGACTAAGAGTGGACAGACGGTGGCTGGGTATACCACCCTGGAAACTAGCGGCTTGAAATGGGGACTTGCAGCCGTGGACGGCGAGATGAAAGCTTAGGAGACATGGTATTCTGAGGTGGACGGACAGATGCTGAACGTGGCGTACATGGAGCTCCTTCTCGATACGGACCAGGTTGTTGTCACGTCCAAGGAAGGCGAGATCTACATCGTGCAGGTATCAGTGCAAAGATGTCCGTAGTGTAAGTTTCTCATCAACCACATTCGTGGATACGATCCTGTGTTCAAGATGAAATCCGGAGGCTGCCGATCTCCATCCGTGAGATATAAGACAAATTCTAGCAGATGTAGAATCATTGCAGGCTTTGTCGTTGGAGAAAGTGGCTCCAACTGTTAGAGGTTGCCAGCCTCTGATGGGCAAATATGAAACGTGTTCCACGCAGCCATAGCTGCTTATCTGCCAATACCTGTCGACGTGGCTCAGGGATGATGTTTCTAAACGATGCTTGGGGTCAGAGATCGAGATCTGACGGTCAATCTGCTGCATTACGTGTCTATAAAGCCCCCAAATGCTGTACTCGTTTATATTAGTGCCAGTATGGCTTTTGAGAAAATAGCACAACCCGCAACATGCAGGCACCTGAACTCGGTCGACGCGGGCAGCGAGGAAGTTGACACAGATTCATAAGTAATACCGGCTGCCTTCATGTACCTGGCTACTTGACCTGATAGTCCGAATTAGTATACCTATGATAGCAAATGTGTTTGGTAGTATTACCGAGTATATGTCTAATCTACCCTCATTGAGGCTGACTCGGAGACCCATCGTACAAGAATCAATCGTATCTGATGTTTAGAGTAGACACTTGTTGGACCATGAAGCTTTTGCCGATATCAAATAGTATCCAAAGATATGAAAAAGGGCTATAGGGAGCCATATAGTGAAGTGGGATATAGAAGTGGCTGTACTATATATAGATGACCAGAAATGAGTGAAGAAGGAAGATTTAGGTACATGGAAGAATTTCCTGGCAGTGGATAAAAGGATTCATTACTTTGTTTAGCCACACGGCTTACATGGATTAGGCCAGGGTAAGGAGAAAAGGGAAAGGATACTATCCAGAGAGGCATCTCAAAGAAGTCCCGATTAGGACACGCGGGGCTATACAAACGCAGCAAGACATACTCCGTGCAAACCACCGTCAAGTATGTCCACACAGCTGAAACAGCGTTGAAATCCGAGACACATTCTTACAAAACTTGCAGAATCTAGGAAATTGCGATCGTCAGTGGCGATTGACAATCATGCTGCTGTCCCATAGTTCCAACAGAGGCAGACGAGTCTATACAAGGATAGCTGTTTCAGATCTCTAAGGATATCAAAGCATATTCAGATTTATTCAACATAGATACAAAAATATCCAAGTACTACCCCTCATTTTCATCACCCATCCAAGAAAAGAACGTAATGGTAATCAGCTCTCAAAGCCAGATTTAACCAATGTAAGCCCAACCAGCCTGGCTAGGCTGACCACCCTGCACCAAGAACCCCTCCTCAGCCCAGAAATAGGCATACCGGGTAACCATCGACTGGCGATCCAACCAAGGCCGCACCTGGCGCAGGAAATCCGCAGAAGCACTCGTCAACCCACCAGTCGAGATGTCAGTGGTAAGCGCAAACTCAGTAACCCAGACTTCCTTGAGACCCTGCTGGTTGGCGAGGTCGATGGCCTGCTGCACAAAGTTGGTGAAGTCACGAGCTTCGGTTCCGTACCAGTGCACGGCCAAAACTCCGATGCCGCAGTCGGAGCATGAGCTCAGGAACTGGCGCAGCCAGGACAGTCCCTTGTCTGCGTCTCCGGAGTTGGTGACGCCCGGGGAGACGAGGGTCGCGCGGCCCGCGTGGGGGGCGATGAATTGTTTGAAGGTGGAGACGGCGTCGGAGACGGACATGGCGGCTTGGTTGGCGAGGTCGGGTTCGTTGAAGCCCATGATGTACTTGCTGTTGCTGCCGAAGAGGACGGTTTCGATGTTGGCGACGAAGTCGGAGATAGACTTGGTGCCCCAGAGCATGGGGACGAACTCGACGCCGTCAGGAAGGGTGCCGCCGGGGGTGGCAGCCCAGTTGTAGGCCCAGGAGATGGCACCGTTTACGTCGAGGTCGTGCACAGCGTTGATATCGTTGTATGCGGCACCGCGCTTGGACTGCGTGACCGTCTCATTGCCGGTTTGGCGACGCAATGGAGGAGGCAGAGCAAAGGCCGTCGACGCCAGAAGGGCGGTCGAAAGAAGGTTCTTCAAAGAGACCATATTGGAAAGAAATGCAAAAAGAATCGAAGCGAGAAACCTGTCTCGGGAAGAAGAGAATGACAGAAAGAGCGAGCGTCAAGCCGCAACGTGCGCTGCACGAGATATAGTAAGGAACGAGGGGAATGAGCGAGAATGAGCAAAGAATGAGAGAAATGAGGGCAAGAAATGGAAGAAACCGTGGGTGGTGGAGTGGTTTATATGGCCGAGGAAGAGAAGGCCGGTGGACAGCCATGGAACAGTCACAGTGGATTATTTGATTACGATTCACTGTGACCCATGCCTGACTCGGCTTGGAAGAAGGTCACTTGTTTCGAATTCTTTATTCTTGTCGCTATTCATGCTGATTGGGCTGTAAATCACTGTCCGAATGCACCGGAGCGTCTATACCGTTGATCCTCGACTCTCCTAGCGCCCACATCAGCGCATTCACCACCAACAGCATTCTATACTCAACAAGCAAAGATTCACTTCTCCCCTAGATTTATGCAAACAATCCGGCTGAGGAGGGGTGTGCCTCATTGTCCCAAAACTGAGTCGGACTGACAATCCGTACCAGACTTGCGCATGTCCGGTACAGTCGCTCATTGGTAAAAAAGCACCCGCCGTGGAGTCAAAAACGGCCAGAACAGAAAGAATTGACAGTGTTCCATTGGAAATGCACTGGAAGCCCCTTGGCAGCCAATGGTTTCTATTGAAAAAGGTCCACTGGCCAGGAACACACAATGCAGTAGCCGAGGGGGCACGGAGTCCATCCAATAGAGTTAGGGTTGTGTCACAGGTACACATACCCCGAGTACATACATAGTACAAACAGTGAATAAAAAGGCATGGTAAAGAAAGACCCAAAGAAGAAGTATTCTACTTCCGGCTCTCCAGCACCCCCAGTACATCCGATGCACTTTCCTTGTCTCCCTTCCTCTTCTTCGGTCCTCGCTTCCTCTTTTGCCCCCCACGTCCCCCCTCCTCCAAGCCAATAAATTCCTCATCCTCCTCATCCTCGATCCGACTGCCTCCGAAACCCATGTCCATATCCATGGCATCCTGCGCCTCGCGACGCCGCATCTCCTCCAAGAATCGCTGACTACGGCTGTCGTCTTTTTCTTCGTCTCCACCTGCGGTTGGCGACGCTTGGCGTAGCGCGGCTGCTCGTTTGAGCGCTGCCAGTAAAGTGGGGTCCCGGGTGAGTGGGTTGGCTCGGGCACGGTCTTCTTCTTCTTCCATGGGCTCGTCGTGCGTGGACGTCGAGAAGTAGTTCCGTGGTCGTGATGGCCGAATAGGTTCTGTAGACGGTGGTGCAGACCCTTCTGCAGATGTAGGTTTTTTGGGGCCTTTTATGGCACCCTGGACCTCCTCGTCTGACTCTGACGAGGAACCGTCTTCGCCGATATCTGCCAACGGATTGTAGTCTGCGCCCACTCCCTCGAAGATATCTTCGTCTTCGTCTTCTACGGGAGTACTGGCGGCCGCCGTCTTCGATGCGACCTCTGCAGGTACCTCCATGCCCAGCGGTTTCGCATCTTTATCAGGCACCAAAAGACCGTTAGACTCACCGGGCTTGTCCAGCCATCTTGTCTTCCGTTTCGTATTCCCTTTAGCATCGGTAATAAGAAGGACCTCTCTCCGCCGACCGTTCTCGTCAGTCTCCACCCACCGCTTCTTCTCTGGTCTCGACTCGCCCAGTTTCTTGAACTTGGATCCCAGCGTCGACTCCGGCGGCGGTGGGGCAGGTTCTGCGACAGGAGCTGCGCGACTTGCTTTCAGTTGTCGTAAAATCTCATCCCGGGATTTCTTCTGCGCCTGCGCCTGTGCCTGCGCAGGGACCGGCGGCGGAGCCATCGTCCCTTTCTTCTTCTCCTTCTCCTTCGGAGCAACAGGGGCAATATCCTCCCGTCCCTTCTCCTCCGTTACCCGCTCAAACTCCGCCTCCAAGTCTACTTCCTCTTCCTCTGCTCCGTCCCCTTCCTCCCGTTCTCCCTCCTTCTCATCTTCAACAGCCTTCTCAGGCCCCTTACTAACATCCTCCCCCGCCCGAACCCTCCTCAACAACTCCCAATCCAACCCCTTAACCATGTGCGTACTCCCCACATCCCCGCCCACGCCCAACTCCGCTCGTAACTTCTCAAACGTCGCCTCATCAATCTTCCCCTCCTTCACCATCTCCTCCAGCGCCCTAATCCGCTTCTCAATGTTCTCCGCGCTATCATCCTGTGATTGCCGTAGTGATGCGCGATCTTGGTAGCCAGTGGGTAGTTTCGTGCCCTTTGGTGCGGCGCTAGATTTGAAGCGTTTCGTCGGTGGTTGATGGGTGTTGTTTTCGCGGCGGTAGTCGGCTAGTTGGCGGGCGAAGTTGGGGGTTGTTAGGGAGCGACTAAGTAGTTTAATTCGATTCAATTAGCATGATGTTTTTGTTGTACTTGGTAGGTTCTGGGGGGTAAGTAAAGGACGTACGGTGTCATGGGAATACTCGAGCGCATTCGCGAGCCCAGGGCTGTCGCGGGCGTCGCGTTACCGGTGCTTCCATCTTGATTACTGCTTGAGCTGGGGCTTGAGCTGGGGTTGTTGTTGTCTTGGATGAGGCGACGGAATTGTTCGTTGTTCATGGTGTCGGTGCCGGGCTAGCGCCGTAGAGATTTTGCGCGCACCGAAGATTGAGAGGGTTTCGGTTTGAGGAAATAGGGAATGGTGGGTATAAAATCAATTTATTTTTTTTTTTAAAAAAAAAAGGGAATAAAAGGGTACCTCAAGAGATATTCCAATCGCTGCCGGAAAAGTTGTGGTGAGGAAGAGGTCGAGATGAACTTCGCGCCGGATTATGACGCTGTCTTGGCATTGCTACTCTGCTCCGAACTATACAAGTCCAGGTTGTCCAACAATATAGAAGAATTCATTGCTAGAACATCTACTCGATCGAAACTAAATCAACTATGTCCATTGCGACGTGTACTCCACTAAAACCACAAAATAGACACCATCTCATTCACAAAATGCATAAATTCCCCATAGATACACCCATTAGATAGTCTCCCAACCCCCGTTATTGATATCAGCCTCCAACTTCCTACTAATCGTCGCCGGAACCCCATGTGACAGCCACACATCCCTTAGAAGCCGGTCATACCGCTTCTGGTTAAGGATGAGTTGGCGGTTGCGTCGCAGGCCGGGGTCGACTTCGCCGTGTCGGTCGAGGTACGGGGCAAAATGCCAGGAGCCGTTGTGGTTGTGGAGGTAAAGGACGGTACATTTGCGGATGTTGATGAAGAGGCCGATGTTTTTGCCGCATCTACACCGTATTTGTTAGCATTTAAAACAGATAGAGATGATGGGGACAGGAACTCACTTCTGAAGATGCTGATTACATCCGCCCAGCTTATCCTTCATACAGCACACGGCCTGGGAGCAGAAAATGTCTCCGCAGAACAGGCAGATACTCGGGTCGGTCAATTCCTTCTTCGAGCTCGGGCATCGTCGGCGGTTGGCCTCTTCGATCAAACTGTCGAAGTATTCGGGCAATCCAATGAGCTCGAAGATTGCCGGGTGAGAAAGACTAGGCAGTTTCGAATCGCCGGCACGATCGAAGGCATCGAAGTGGTTGAGCCAACCAGAGATCACTGCACCGAACGGATCGTTTCTCTGCGTGGGGTTCACAGATGCGAAAAGCTCGTCGAGCGACGGGAGGTGCAGGGCCCTCGTGAGGCGGTCGAGTTCCGTACTCTCGTCGAGGCCGGCGTTAGGGAACTCAACGCCATGCTGTACATGCAGCAAAATTACAGTCTTGCGGAGGAAGGTCAACGCGTAGCTCGATATCAAACGTCTCAATGCAATAACCACTCCAGAAGTCGCGGATCCCTCGCCTTCCTTGACGTAGCCAAAGTCTGCCGAGTTCGCACGAAGTGCAGCCACGATGGAATCGAAGAATTGCTTAGTGGAGCTGAACGCTTCGTCAGACAGCTCAACATTCATCAAATAGTGGGCGTCCCCATTCTGAGCCAGTTCTTGCTTGAGTCCACGAGGCTCCAGGATGTAAGTTGCAGCAACCTTGACAATCTCTGCCACATAACACATCTGCACCAAATGTCGCACGTTGATCTGTAGCACCGGCAGAAGCGAAAGTGAGCATTCAGCCAAGAACACGAAAATATCCTTAGAAAGTAATGGCTCAATCTCACTCGCACAGTCCGGAAGTGACGTCTCAGCCAGGCAAGGATGACCCACGAATAACTGGCAGATTTTCTGGCGATGCATGTCCCGGAACTCCACCGCAGAACGACTTATCGACCCGCCGTTGTTGTGCAGGGACCCAACTGCAGCATAAGACAGTGCCGTCTCCGCCAGGACACGCAGGTGAGTAAGCGTCAACTGGGGAATCTTGTCCAGCAGAGTTGCGCCAAACTCAGACTCCACGCCACGCTGCGAGATTTCCACAGAGGCAATGCTGAACCCGAAGCTCCGAATCAACGAGTCAGTGTGAACCAGGGCGTCACCTGTCATGATGTCTGTGGGATAGTTGAACGACGATTGAATTTCGTTCAGCTGTATTGTCTTCTTCAACCGCCTGTAGATCTGAAGAAGTTCGGACATCGGGCTATCACCGGGACTAGCAACCTGCGGCAACGGGCTGGAAGCCGTAATATCTTCTGTAGTAGGGAACAGCCCCGGCATCGGCATCCGCGCAGGCGGGACATAATGAGCTGTCGATGGAAGGGACGACGACATAAGTTGTTCAACCTTGGCGGCAACAGGAGGGACCAACGTCTTGGACAGATACTCGGCAAACAGATCCTGGTAGGACTGCAGTTGCGAGTTATCATCACCCGTGAGGAGCGCGTGGTTCCGCGGTTGCGTGAGAGCAGACTTGACTTCTGAGTTAATGAATTCGCCGAAAGAGGTGGAGACATTTAAAGCACCAGGGTACGACTCTTCCTTGCCCTTCCAGGTGATGGGTAGGAATGCGTTACCCAGGGCTTTGCAAAGAGGACAAACGAACTCCTGGCAGGTCAGACGCTCCGGGTGGTTTCTGGCGATCTGCTGAGTGTGGCGTCTCTGTGTCGCGGTGTAGTACACTTCGAAGCACGAGTAGTGCATGATATGACCGCAACCAGTCGTGACAGGACCCCGGACCATGTTATCCGCATTAAATCCCTTACTCAATCCAATCTTCTCGCTGATCACCTCCCCACCGGACGAGTCCAGTCTTCGTACCGTAGTATGATTCTCGCCTGCGACACCAAACGGACGCAGATGATCCGCGGACATATCCAAGCTAGATGGGGTCTTGAGGACTTCCCTGATCCAGTCCGGATCCCGAACATCCGTCTGCCTCAGGATACTGCTGTCCTGAACGAGTGCAAATGTACCATAGACCCTCGAATCATTGGTTTCCTCCTGGCAAAGAATGCAAGTCCCGCTGGGGTACTTCCAGACCTTGGCTTCCTCAGGAGCAGCCCCAGCTTCGGACTCAAGATCACTCAAATCTTCATCAACGCCCCAGTCAATGCCGCCTTGAGTGTTCATGAAGTTTTGTTGCTGCTGCTGGAACTGAGCCATCACCTTCGCTTGTCTCTCCAGAGCTTGCTTCTTCTTGAGCTCCTTTTCGCTGTTGTCAACTTCGCCAGCGGGAGAGTCAGTGTCGACCCTGTCGAACGGGAACCTGAGCGAAGCGGTCGCCGATTCATATGCTCTAGGGCGCTTCTGCCAAAACTTCTTAAGGATGTGGCGAATCTTAGGCTGGCACGCTGAGAAGTCGCTAATGTCGGAGATTTTCTCCAGCAGCCCGACGATAGTCAAGTGGCCTGCTTGTGTCATTCTGGCCTTTGACAGAGCATGGGAGACAAACGATGCTCTGGGCACATCACCTTCCGTGGTGTGATCTTCCAGCGTAGCAGAGAGAACCAAATGCAGCACCACCTGAAGGAACGTTTCAACGCGAGTCGGCGGGATAGTTGGTGTACGGTCCTTGGCAGTCATCACATAGTCGAGAGTCTGGTGGACGATCTGCGCAAAAAGTGGCGTCCGCGTGAATCCAGCAAGGTCAGAGAAAGCACCGGTGTTGATGGGCCGCAGCTTCGGCTCAAAGACAACATCCGATGCCTTCTTGCCTGTCTCTTTGGCCACCCACTCCCGGTAGACATTCTCTGCTTCGTCGCGCTGGTTCTTGGTGTAGTGGGCGCTGTACGGGTCGATCATGTCGATGTATTCCGGCTTCAACTCGAATGTACCCGTGTCATTCAATCCCTCAGGCGGACGGAAGTTGGCGACTTCCTCCAGCACGTCTTGGAACATATCAGAGTCGAGCAGCTTGTCGCTGAGGCGGGTCGAAAGGTCAGAGAATGAAAGAGGCTTGAAGCACAGCACATGCGCGATGTCCCGGATAATGTTCTCCTCCATAACAGCATCGCTGTCGTCACTGGCCGTGAGAGAAGATCGGTCCGTCAACATGATAACCAACAGATGAACAAACTCCTCAGCAACATCAACGATCTGAGACTCTTCCCACTCCTGTCGCGGGGTGTAATCCCGTGTCATCCAGTCCGCGACGTGGAATCGTTCAGCAATGGATGCGAGAACCCGACTAGGATCACAGGTTACCATGGCAGTCTGGAGGAGGAAGATATCACGGTAGTACGCAAAGTCGCGAGACGACACACCCCGGTACTGAGACATTTGGTGGCGAAGACTGAGACCGTTGCGAACCCACATGCCGGCCTTCATCTGTGCGAGCCAAGCGCAAACTCTGAGCGGATAATCGAACATGGCGAGCAGCAGATCCTCGGAACTGAGTTCGCTGTCGTGGATGTACTTGGCGTTGGCAGTCTGGGCAGCATCCAGCAGGATCTCGCGCACCAATGTGTTGCTGATGTTGCGACCACACTCAATCAACCACGACAGCGTGTAGTGCAGTGCATGGTGGAAACTGATCGACCCTTTCTCCACAACAAAGTCCACCACGCGATGGCGGGGCATCTGACCGGACTCGTTTGCCTCAAAGTCGAAGCACGGCAAGGACTTGAACCGGATGTAATCCTTGATCTCAGCCTGCTTAAACCGTGAACGCTCGATACCCACAGAATGCACCACAGCCGAGATGGTAGCGACCCAGACAGCTCTTAAAAGGTTGCGACCACTGTCAAGTCCCGGCTCCCGGAAGGCCTCGCAAAACTGACAGCAGAGGCGGTTGATCTCGCGCATGAGGATAGATGCAGTGATCCACGAATCTGTCTCGTACTCCACATGTTCTCCCACAGCACGCAAGTTCGGGCAGATTCCTTGCGACAACTTGACGAGGTCCAGGAACTGGGAAAGGTATTGCTCCTCCGTCCGAACACGCTTCTGGACGTACTCGGACTGGAGCAGATGGCGCAAGTCCAGGAAGAAATGGTACAGACGGCGGTTGCTGACTGATCCAGAATCAAACGCCAGGATCGCGTTGGGGTTAACTTCATATGGTTCACCAACCTGCCTCGTGGTCAGGAAGGTGTAGAGAATAGCCATAACCTTGGTCAAGAAGTTTCCACGCAGAACAATTTCCTCCGTGATTGAAGGTGTGGTTAGAAGCTGCAGTGATAAGTTGACAATTGAGTGGTCGGGCTCTCTGTCCGCAATCAGGTAGAGCTGAGCAAGGGCAGTGTACAGTGCAGACAGACGGAGACCCATGACGCGCTTAAACTCGGGGACATTGACCACGGTGCCGATATAGAGGTCGCGTAGATCTGTGCGAGTCTTCTTCCACAGCCGCAGGTCGAAAAGAACCATCCAGTCGAGACGGGTCCGTTGATACAGGTCCTCGTGGGGTGGGATATGCTCGCCCTTCACGGGCATATATGCCTTGACCTGCCAATAACCTGGGGTCTTTGCCGGAGGTGCCCTGCTAGCCCTAGACGGGGTCTTGGGAATGGGGGGGATATAAAACTGGGAATCAGGTTGGTTCTCGGTTGTGTTGACGTCCTGCTCATCCGGCTGTTCCTCATGAGCGGGCTGTTCAGTCTCTTCCTCCTGACCCTCCTCTTGTTCCCGCCGCTCGATCGTTCCTGCACGAGCCTGGGCATACTCAGCCAAGAGTGTCTCTGCGATTTCCATCGCATCATCGGCATTCCCCATGACCATGTCTTCGTCATCATCCGCAATATCATCATGCAGCCGGTTCATTTCCATCTCCATCTCCTCATCCTCGTCATCCGCATCGTGAGCTTCGACATACTCGTTAAGAACGCCCTCGTCTTCATCGTCGTCTTCTTCCTCATTCCCCGCTTCATTGGGGAGACCGGCATCCTCGTCGTCATCCTCATCATCATCATCAGGAGGCGCCACAATCAATGGTCCATTTGGTGAAATATGAACCATAACAGTCCGGTAAGGTCCATTCTCGATTTTCTGGTGATCATCGATCCCCTTCATTCCAATGCCCGCGTTGTAGGCAGTACTTCCCCGCTGCCATGTGTTCATGAGCTCTTCGCAGATGGTGTGACGCAGAATCTCATTATCCTGCTGGACACTGCATCCAGCAACATCCGCAAGCCACTCGACAATCGTTCCGCACATTTGTTCCCGGAAGATATCCCGAGCAGAACGCACGGTAGCAGTCACCTTGATCTGCTCGATGATGTTGGATGTCGTCAATAATGCCGAGAGGTTTTTCGAGTACCTGATTACACTTCTCCCAATATCATTTGTCTCATGTGCCCTTTCCTCCCCAATGGCGTTTCGTTCCCGACAAGCCCGGTTCACCTGTTGAGCCACATCTTGAATGGTATGCTTTTCATCATTCCAGAGCGCAAGGGCAAACTCCGGCTCTTCCTCCCGCTGATCACCCTCGCCATACCAGCCAGGGCGTAGCCGTGACGCCTCCTCATCCTGTCTAATTCCATCTTCAGTCTTTGGTAATCTCAACTGCTCAGGCGAGCAGGAAATGACATCACAGAAGTAGTCGAGCACGCGCGAGATCGTAAGCTTGATATTATCCACCCAATCCTGCGGCAACTGACTCTGAGCACGCTCTTTCCCCTTCGCCTCACCACTGTCGGTATGAATCGCGCAGAACAACGGCAGTCGCCACGCCTCGTTGTCTCCACAGTCACAGCATCCGCAGTTCCCCGACGACAAAGAAATCTGATACTGATGGCCCGTGTGGTCCGACGCGTCAAAGCAACGACTACACAGCACACAGGTATCATCCGCCGCACAAGTGACACAGCGGTACGTCGCCTCTCCGGCTCTGAAGATATGTCCGCATCGCTTGCCCCGGGCCGCCTCGGTGTACTCAGCTCCTTCCTCAGCCCCTTGAGCTTCTGCTAACTTCCATGATACAGCTTGGAGACCGTCGGGGAATAGGATTCGTAACCGTTCCTCGTTGTGGCCGGTGAGCGATCGGAAGAGGAGCTCTAACAGATCTTTCTCGGCTTTGGGGGTATAGCGGTAGTTGTGTTTGGATGGGAGGTGAAGGAGGCCTTGGCCAAGGATCCTCTCACATTCTGTGAGCATCATTCAAGTAATTCGAAGTTCTATGAGGGCGACACCATCCGGATATCAAAAAGTTCGGTGGGCGTTTCGTTGGCAGGACTCGGATTGTCAATATCTGTAACACTGATCGGCATCGACGGGGTATTCTCGAAAGAAAAATGTGTGTAAAATGAAGAGAGACCTTAATAAGCAAATCTAAATAGAAAAATACCACATTAGTTAGTGCTCGCGTGTGGTGAGAGTTGTAAGCGGTCCCTCGTCACGATAGGATAGTGGGGGAAAGCTGGAAGCGAGTTTGGACGATAGGGTCGAGTACTAACAAAGCAGGTCGATTCGAGTCTCTCGGATAAATCTAGCGTATCCAAATGGCCTTTAACAAGAGGTAAACGCGATTGCAAATGGACCAGCGACAGCACCGAAACTGGGAGTAGTGAAGAGTAGCAGAAGAAAAAAGAATTGCTGATGACATCGAGGCACAACAACGCCGAGCGAATCAGCGCCACCGCACGAACAACTACAACTATGTACTACAACATTGATATGAGACAATTGAGCCAAACTAGAGGTCGAAGGAAAATAAATCTATTCCATTGTACAGTCCAGTTCTGGATAATCACGATTCCCCGTCATTCCCGGGCACTAGAGGAGCATAGCAGAACTTATAACATCACAGAATTGCGCAGCTGCTTATAGGTATCCATGCTTTTATTCGGCGTCTACCATGTTATCAACGCACTCGTTTACTCGTCGTCCTCATCTTCATCGTCCGCCTTGTTAAGGTACATGGGCTTGATGTCCTTCCATTGCCGCTATGAACCGTCAGCATCCGAGAAGTTCCAAGAAGTGTTGAGGATACATACGCCGCGGTTGATGGTGTCCCAGATCTTGTTCGATGCCGAGTCGAAGGCACTGTTGGTCATTCGCATTAGCGATCACTGTACTTGTAGCTATTCGGTTGAAAGGCAGGCAGAGCGTACATCTCGAATGCGAAAGCACCGGTGAAGATGCTGGTCAGGAAGATGGCGTTCTTGCGGATGATGGATCTATAGCACAGAGCCAGTTAGTCTTGCACTGCGTTATTCGAATAGTATTATTGGGAGACATGCTGGTAAATGACTTCAGCGATCTGTTAACGGGTAGAACGCCCCCTCAATTAGCCATCGAACCGCGATAAACCCAGATATCAGTGACAATACTCACTCCAGCCATGGTGAATGTGTGAGTCCGCAGATAAAACCCGAGAGAGCAGCTAGAGGGCAGGTAAGAAGCGAGGTCGTGGTGGTTGTCAAGGGTACGTCCAGCGAAGTTTCACGCCCGGGAGTCGGCGAGGGAAAATCAGCGGCGCTTTGATTGGCTGTCCGCGACAGAGCCGCCTGACCGGATTTCCGCAGCACACTCTTCTCTACTTAGCACTCTGCTAAGAAATTCTACAGTGAACAACTTACTACACACAATGGCGGATTCCGCGCAAGTCACCAAGTCCGGAATCGCGACTGATGCGTCAACCGGAGAACGATACATTCCCTCCTCCGTCCGCGCAGATGGTTCCAGACGCCGCGAAATCCGAGTCCGACCGGGCTATAAACCCCCGGAAGACGTCGAATTGTACAGGAACAAGGCTGCACTGGCGTGGAAAAACCGTTCTCAGGGCGGGGTGCCAGGTACTGAGGGGCTGAAGAGCGACACCTCCGACTCTGCTGCGAAAAGCGGAAGCAATACGAATACTACAACCGCAGCGAGCAACAAGAATGCGAAACGCAGAGAGGCGAAGAAGAAGGCTAAGGCAGAAGGCGAATCTAGTGGTGATGGTAGGAGGAACATCGCTGAGCTTGATAACTGGCGCTCTTTCGCTGCGAGCAATGGCGGTGACAAGAAAAAGATCGAGGATGGTGCTCAGAAGACCGCTGAAAAGACCACTGAGAAGACCACTGAAGAAGCACCTGTCGACTCTGGAGCAGAGAACGAGAAGAAGGCACGGAATCTGAAAAAGAAACTCAGACAGGCACGCGATCTGCGGGACAAGAAGCAGCAAGGCGAATCCTTGCTTCCGGAGCAGCTGGATAAAATCATCAAGATCAACGAATTGGTGCATCAACTGGGTTCACTTGGTTTCGACTCAAATGGCGATAAGAAGGGCGCGGATGGAGAAGGAGAACAAGAGAAGGAGAGTGCTTAAATATGAGGCTTGATTTCTGAATGCTCATCTGAGCGTCGATGACTACGAACAGGAACCACATCTCGCCTGGACTTTTGCCTCTTCGCACAATGGACTCCGCATGGAAATGGGCCGTACTTGCTCAGCACCAGTATCGTGCTCCCGTGGATGATCGCCGCGCTAGCACTCTGTGCGTGCGAAACATCCGTTTATTGCACGGGCAAGGCGAATTTTGGAGCATCCTTCTATCTGATGCAATCTGAAGTGATGCGAAACGAACAATAACGTCTAGATTTGCTTCTAAGCAGTCATACAAGATGATACCTACCACGAGTCCAGGATAATTCACGGAATTTAGCTCTTGGCTTTAATAGCCATCGCACTTTTTCATCGTATCTAACTATGTACACTTATTATACAATCATCGTTCATCGTCTTCTTTTTAATGAACCGTTACTGCTCCGATAGAGGAACATCAACCCACTGAACCGGAGCCATCGGCAATCCACCCTCCAACTCCCACTCCGCAGGATCAAACCTGGGACGGTCCATCTCAAGATCCAACTTCTTTGCCCCAACACCCAATGTCGAAGCTATATACGCCTGCCGGACACAATCCGTGATTCCAACACCGCCATACCAGGATCCCGCCAGGGTAAGCCGTTTGTTGAAGTCGGTACGGACGGACCGTGAGAGCTCCTGCATGCGCGACACATGGCCCACGGTGTACTGGGGGATGGCGTTGCGTTGCAGTTTGCTGCGGGTAAGGATTGGTTCATCTTTGATGTTTAGGTGTCGTTCGAGGAGAGAGCGGGCCATTTTTACGGCTCTGTCATGATCGGGGTAGTCGGATTCTAACCAGTCGTCCCACCAGTGGCCACCGAACATTACTGTTAGTTTGGTGCCGGGGGCGGTGTCCTGGCCGACGCTGGAGTCGGAACCGAAGATCACGCCTAATGCTCGCTCTGGGTTTTGGTCAAAGGGGATTGATCGGGGGATGAGATAGCCGAAACCGGTGACGGGGAGGAGGTCTGGGTTTGGATAGTATAGGTTGACAACCATGACTGTAGTCACATAGTTGTGCTGCTTGAGACAATTGATTGTACTCTGTGGGGTTTTCTGGTCTTTCTGGGTAATTTGACTGAGCTGTTGAGCTAGGTTTGGAGCTGGGTTGGTAGCAATGACCCGGTTGTGTGTTTGAGATTGGTTCTCTCCGTAGTCGACCTGCACATCGTTAGATTATAGGTCATCCTGGAAACAGAACCCTTCTTGTCACTTACAATCAAGTCAGAAGTCTCCGAATTCTTACTGATAGCTCTAACATCAGCATTAGTGATAACCTCCACCTTCTCCTCCCTATCCAAAGCTGCAGCCAGAGCATCAGACAGCTGCCCAACCCCATTTTTGAAAGTCAATGCGCTAGACCTCGCAACCAATGTCTTCAGCATCTTCCAATACTCAATGTTCTTCAACGGGCCCGCATTCCTCCGAGCCAAAGAGTCATCCACGCGCACAATCGCTCTCCCCGAACTCTTGATATTCAACAGGGACCCGATGACCCCCCGGTCCGGAGTCTCAAACGTCCGGATTTGTCCCAGAAGGGCCTGCGCACTCAGCTTATCAATATCACCCGCATATATTCCATGCATGACGGCGGATACAAGGTTATCGGCGACGTCGGGGTGGAGTCTGCGAGTGACGAACTCCGCAACGGATTCATCTGCAGGGCCCGGGATGAGGTCCAGTTTTAATGGTTCTGTGACGACGCCTTTGATGAGGTTCTTGAATACCGGCTCGGAGACTAAGCTGCCTAGGACCGAGATCGCATTCTGTAGAAACCCCGCTTCCGGATCAGGGCCTGGCATGCGGACGAGGTGATCGGGGTAGTAGACATAGCGATTGCGAGCCGCGGGGTCATCCTTCTTCGTCAAAAGAACTTCGTCATGAAGGTCCATGTCAAGTATCTATCCCATAATCAAAAATCATCAGTAAAAGCGTCAACAACCACTCTGCATCCGCATTTCCGCTCACCAAATCAATCAACGGAAGACAAGCAGGTGCCGCAGTCCTCAAGGTCCGCGGGCCGTACTCAAATAGGACATCTCCCCCGTCAACTGGAATCCTCTCAGACAGCATCCAACCCCCTAAACGTCCGGACTTCTCATACAACGTCACCTTCGAGCATTCCGGGTCCTGCGACAGTCGTGAGGCCGCCGTTAGGCCGGTGATGCCGCCGCCTATGACCGCCGCATTATAGTTCCTGGTTCCGCTAGGCAGAGAGTGCCTCTGGCCGTTGCGGGAGAGCAACGATTGCGCCCGGAGTCCTCTCAATGCGCGGCTAGGGACACATGGTAACCGCATCTCAGCAAAGTGAAAGGAGTGTGTTGATTGTGAGAAGATGGCCGAGAGCTGCAATCCGGAGTCGGAGATGTCATAAATTACGGTATTGTATGGAAATCTCGTGATCTTCCATATGCCGTACAAGTACAAGCACAGAAGTGAAGGCAAAAGGCATGCTCACATCATGCGTTTGAATATCCAGACTCTATTTACATACAGATCGTTTCCATTTATCGAAATCCAAAGTCAAATAACGCCCCTCCTGCCCAGAGCAAACACACCGAATTAATACATGAAATTATGAAGCATCTGAAATCTTCTCAAGCATCGTTCTTCTAACTCCCAATAAGATCGTGATGAGCAATCACTCATGAAAGAAACGGAGAATAAAACCAAAAAGGAAAGGATGTCTGCGGGTATCACGTCACGATCTCCTGAGAGGAACCCTCGTTGCCAGCACCGGGCTTGATCAGCTCTTCCTCTTCATTCTCGTCGGCAACAAATTTCCTCTCGCTGACATGGGATTTCTGCTGACCGTCAGCCGTCCAGACCTTGTCGCCGAACGAACCCCGCTGGCCCTCGGCATGCTTGTACGGGCAGGTAGGGTTAAGACAAGGGTTGAACTTGCACGCCGTTTGAAGATGGGTAAATTCGCAACCTTCGGTCGTGCAGTCGGCGCCGTTGCGGCAGAGAGGCATAGACGGGTGCTTGAAGTGGCAGTTCGGGTTTGCGCAGTTGGGGAAGAATTTGCACATCGCCTCTGCCTGGTGTGCCGTTTTGACTGCGGGCGACGGATGACGGGCAGTGCATTTCCGGTTCTTGCATGCTGCTCCATACGTACAGTGATCTGCCGGGTCAATCGGGGCACCCGGTGGGGCCGCAGGGGACTGGTGCGCATAGGGGCAGTCTGCCCGAGTGCATCGAAGGTTGAAGCGGCAAGGAGAGTTGGTATTGTTCTCGTCATGCTGCTCTTCCTCCTTAGGCTGATCGGTGATATCCATGTCGTCGCCGCCGTTGTTGCGCTGCTGTCCCCGATTTCCAAAGTTTCGTGGCCCCTGGCGCTCAACGCGATCGAACAACGAGCGTCCCTGCTGAGGACCGTTCTGCTGGAAAGCCGGATTGATCGCCGGGGGCATGAATCCGGGCATGATCTGGGCCATCATTCTCGCCTGTTCCTCCAATAAAGACATAAGATGCATCTGATCTTGCGGGTTCATGTTCATCATCTGGTTGCCTTGCATTCCCATTCCACCCATCTGTCGCCTGCCGCCATTCTGGAAACGGTTACCCCTTTGGTCACGGTGCGAGTTTATGCGCCCAGTGCCCGGTTGACCACGAATGCGATGTAACGAGGAGTCTGCGGTACGGTCCATCGATCTGTTAATTTGGTTGAGCATGCCCCCTCTCCGTCCTCCTCGACCATTCCGCATTGCCTTTGGCCCGGTCGGACTATTGACACAATTGTTAGCTTAGAACTCCAAACAATAACTCACAATGCGACCTACATTTGATCACTCATTGATGCATCACCCATCTCAACATGCTGTCCGCCTCCGTCACCCCAAGGCTGAGAAGCACCCGATTCCTGCTCCGCGACTGTCGGAATAGAATGAGCATCGCCCGACGGCGCGCCCCCACCGTTAATTTGCCTGTTCAAGACATCGACCTGCTCAAACAACCATCTCGAAAAGTCCAACGCCTGTGTATCCCCTTCGCCAAGCCCCAGCAAGTCATTGGAAAGTTCTCCGGCGATTTGCTCCTGCGTCTTGCCGTTGACCAGCATCAGAATCACATATTCGGTCAAGGCTGAATCGTCGCCCCCTTCGGAACTCCAGCCCATTTCGACCAGCTTGGGCTGGATAACATGACCCAGCGCCTCCGCAAGAGGAGTTCCGACGGCCACTGCAGTAGTCATGGTAGTAAGATATCGTAGGGCTGAGAAAAGAGAGGTGTCGAGACAAACGGAGCGTTTGACTCGTTCCGCGCCACCTGTTGACCGACGCGAGCAGATAGGTTTTTATTCTCCGGTCGCAAGAATAGTGTCCGTAGAAGCAGTAGGCTTAAATGGCGGGTTCTAGCGGCACGAACGAAGATTTAGTTGGTGAGAGAGAGAAGAGATGATTCTTTTCTTGGTCCCTTTGGGCCATGATGAAACTGAACGCTGAAGAACGCCAAGAAGTGGCTGGTCACGTGGAGTGGCTAGTGCGTGGCTGCAGAAAGTCATGCAAATAATGCAAACATTGCCTCTTCAGGCAGGAGTCTCCAAAGTACGGAGTAATTTGGGGTGATGCCGGAAAGGCCACAAAACGTCGTGGCCTTTAAGGTACATTTTCGTGGCATTTCTGTCCTACAGTGGCCGCTTTAATTTCTAATATGTATGTCGCAGTCGAATTTTCGCAGTCGAATGGCTGACGGCAGGCCCAAGAAAGATGCTTGGTTGGCTGTCACGTGAAGTGTGTTGTTTGATAAGGATCGATGGGATAAATAGTTGGCCCGAGTAGCGAGGTCAGGATATTCTTGTAGTCGACGTATGCGCACATATAGTAGATTAAGCACTCAATCAGCTGTGTACGCGCACGTACATTCGTTAGGCAATATACCTCTTCGTTAAACTAGTCCTCTCCATATAGACCTCGTTTAGTCCGGAATAATCGACTCCCGAATTCCCCTCTGAGCTACGATCCGAGAGACCCCGCTTCAATCTGAAAGGAGCGGGTAGCTCAGGATCGGGGAATCGGGGAGTCGATAATCCGGACTGCACAAGGCTATAACTATGACAGAGAGACTTATTTAATCAGAAGGATGTGATATTGAATTCTATGGACACTTTGATAATAGAATGAGTGCTTAGCCATCTAAAGCGTATGGCTATGGTGTCCCTATATATATAAAGAATCTTCCGTTTCGGTAATCAGGCCGTTTCCAGTAATCGGGCCGACTATTAATCCATCACTGCTTTCATCAGCTGGCACCGTGATAGGGATAAGTTCTTTATAGACTAGCAACTTATATCATTTGTTCATCCTTCCACATAGGGAGTCTAATAGAATTTCTACACCACTTCTTGATCGAAGCAGGATAGAACTGCATTCAACCTGTAAATGCGTCTCTCTGTGTAAAGTCCTCACTCTTTGCTCCAAGATGATCACATGCTGAGCATATTCTATACTTTTCGCATCCAGCACCATGTTCACGACCTCTATTTTTTCCAGAAAGAGGAAGGGTACAGACATCGCATTCATGTGATGACTTTCCTGCCCTTTTGACAGGAGACGAGTACTCTTGTCCCATCTGTGCATCTCCCAGTCGCATACCATACCTGATCAGGAGGTCTCGAATCCAGGTGTTGCCCGTCGCCCGTATCCACCATGATAGACTGCGGCCAAACCGATCTTGAGGCTCTTGTGATAGCGGATGATTGTCGAGGATCTGCCGGATCAGATCTCTATGACCGTGTTGAACAGCCACAATCAAGGGCGTAAGGCCAAATCGATCCTGGCGATGAATATCACTTCCCAGCAATCTGAGCTGTTTGAAGAACATATCATGGCCTTTAACAGCTGCATAGAATAGTGGAGTCCGGCCTATTCGATCCGCGTCATCCCATCCAATTCCGGGGGTCTGTAACAGCCGGTTGAACACGGCTGTATTGCCGCGAGAGGCCGCCCAGGAGAGTGCATTTCGTCCGTAGCGGCCATCTGTTCTTTGGAGAGATTCGCCACGTTCTATCAAGAGTTGAACTATGCCCTCCTGTCGCTGATATGCGGCAAAGCACAGAGGAGGAAAATGGATTCTGCCCTGCTCGATGTCGCCTCCATGGTCGAGAACCAGCTTCGTCAACTCCAGGTTGCCAAAGCCAATGGCTTTTCCCAAAATGCTCAATTCAAAATTTCCTCTTCTTTCCAGCAGGTCGGCTCCATTTTCCAATAATATTTCCACGACGCGTCGCTTGCCCCAGTCCCAGGGAAGGGATAGTGTCAATTCCAATGGCGTCAGCAGAATAGAGTCAAAAGTGTTGAAATTTGCATAATGATTGACGTTTGCATTATAATTGAGGAGGAGCTTCGCCATTTCCTCATTGCCCCAAGTTACGGCTGAAAAAAGTGCTGTCTCGCCTTTCGGACCGCGGGCATCAACGTCCGCCCCGTGCTTCAATAACGGCTCCATCAAGCCCACAACACCGATACACGCAGCTGTGAGCAGTGGAGTAAGGCCATCTTCATCCCGGGTCTCAATGTCACTCCCATTCTCAACCAGACGCTGAATGATTCTGGCCTTTTCAGGAAATGTCTCTTGTTCAGGGGCCATGCCGATGATGACAAGGGCCAACGGAGTCCGGCCTTTGTTGTTGGTGACGTGGACGTTGGCGTTGGACTTCAGGAGTAGCTCTACAGCCGCGAGTTGACATTCAGCTGCGGCAAGACAGAGTGGTGTGTGCCCATTGAGATCAGCCACCTCAACATCAGCATCTGACTGGAGTAGTAACTTGATAATCTCCTCGTTGCCGCTTTCAACAGCCCTGTGTAGCGCCGTCTTACCCTCAACCTCATCTCTCTCATTGATGTCCTCGTTGTACTGCAGCAATAGTTGAATCACCCCTGTATGGCCGATTTCAACGGCACATACCAGCGGTGTACGTCCAGATACTAATTCGAGTAGCTTCTTTCGGTCTGGACCCTTTGGAGGCAGAACGCTGATCAAAGCATCTTGGTGATCCATTGCCGTAATCACTTGATGCATAAAACTCGATGCTTCCATGCTCTGTATGAAAGCCTTTCTCTCCAGGAACTGCTGAACAGCGGACTCATTATCAAGCAGGGTGGCTATCATAAGGGCTATGCGACCGTCCTTGTCGGCTCAACCGCTCTGCGACTGGTCATCTTCGGGACCAAAGAGTTGGACTCTTTCGTCACTACCGGGTTCTATCAGTTTTGAAAGTGGAGTAGACATACTGATATGGATAGAGGAATCGAAGGACGATCAAGAAAATAAGATAATTGCAAGGGGATGTTGAGGATTGAATGTGATGGTCCTCTGACACTGCTGTTGTCCTGGTTTATATAGATAGACAGAAAAGCAAGGGGAGTGGTTTTGCTAGGCTACACGGCGTTGTTGCCTGCCATGCCTGGAAAATCACTGTACTACATATGCAGCACAAGACAAGTTATCACATAATCCGGGTGTACTTATCATCTCTCTGAAGAATTGAGAAAGTACGTAGAAGAGGGGAACTGTGTTGGTTTTATCAAAACCTATCAGGATGCTCTACAGAAGGAGTTTAACCGATATCAACAGCGAGTAGCGCCTCAAGCAGCGCCAGCGAATATCCAGACATCTCAAGATCCTATTGAAAACGAACTTAAGCTTCTGTGAAGATCACGCCATATCTCGCTAAAGGTTAGCACATCTATCCATTATACTATTCTAGTACTAACTCATTCCCTACTACGGTATACGTGAGCATGTAGTATTAGTGTGTTGACTGGTTAATTGACTGTCATACGCAGTCACCCCGACTTTGCTAGAAGAACATCTGCCCTAGATATCCGCATCTACTTTGTATGGCATATTAACAAGAATAGGACACAAAATACAAAGCAGCATTTTACTACGAATGACGAGTACCAAGAATTCCTGCAATCATGGAATCAATTAATCTATTCTACTACTGAGGATGACTATAGTAATTGGCTAGCTGAAATCGAAAAGCAATATCCCCTTCCCCCTATTCGGTATGTTAAAGAAACCTGGCTAATTTATAAAGAAAAATTCATAGTTGCGTGGACCCAGATATACCTACATCTAGTTAATTCAGCGACCTCCCGAGTTGAAGGCTCACATGCCTTTTTAAAAAGGCATATGTGCTGCATCTGGAGATATATTAACTGTATTCAAAGGGGGAACTTCAGCGGAGCATGGCAACCCATCTTGGCCTTTTTATCTGCTTCTTCGTTGCCTTCGATGCCTGTGTGTCCAGAAACCCGTTTCACCTGTACTGTGCCTGACTGTACGCCGGGTGCTCTAGGGTGGTGTGGCCATGTCCGGGCAGCTTCTTGAAAGTTCACGAGAATTGATTGACTTGATCCTTTGGGCTGGCCTCGGAGTTGCTGACTACCTCCAGGTTGTCCAGGCAGATATATATGTTCGTGGAGTGCTGGGCTTTGGGGTCCTTTAGGGCTGCCTGTAGGCCTAGCAAGGCCGCTCGAGCCTCTGCATCAAAGGCCTCATGGTTGGGGAGCTTTACATGTTTACAGAAAATATTGGTCTTCCCAGCCAGCCAGCTCCTGCGGCCGTGCTTGCTTTCTTTTCCTTTGGAACCATCTGTATAGACGACCATTGACAGTGGTGGGACAAAATCAAGCCATCTCTGGAACTTCTGTTTGGACTGTGCCTTTGGGGTAGCAGTTGGCTGCTCTCGACAACAACCCCTATAAAACGCCTTCGTTGTCTAGATAAATTTCTTCTTCTCTTTTCTTCTCCAGATTCAATATTCTCGTCGATGGCTACACTAGTTTAGATAGGAATATCACTTCGTTAGCATCTACTAGTCCGAGTCCGTGACATACGTTGATTTTCACCTTAGTCACCCTAACTGCAGTATATTAAGTCTTGCACCTCAGGACAAGGCACAGGAAGCCAGGATCTAGATAGAATCAACGTTGAGTGTTGCGCGTCAAATCCAAAATCGTATTCCAATATCTCAGATCAAGATTCCACGATATTCTGGGTCTTGTAAATGAATTTTATAGGCTCAAACCAGTACCTCCCTCTTTGAGCAGGGACCCATTCCTTCAACGTGAGGAATCCTGGTGATGTTATCTCGTCAATGGTGTAATTATCCAAGCCGACGTAAACTGAGGCGCCGTCCTTGATATAGCCCGTGTTATCGGGATTATTCGCGTCCCAAAGGCAGAATGAGCCACCGGGAACCTCGAACAACCAGATCCATCGATGTATCTTTGCCTCATTCTCCAGCTCAGGAGTTGTGGGGGTAGCATTGAGCCATTCGAGATGGGTATGGCCGCGTGATTGGACTTCGAAGCTTTGCCCGAATTTGAGCTGTTGTGTCGGGGGAAAAGAAGATGGCGTTAGATGAAAGAATACAAAATATTTCGGGCCACCTTTGACACATGCATAGGGTAACTTACAGCCTGTTTTTCATACTTGTCGTATGGCTTGCTAGCCATAAATTCGGTGCTTTTGTTTGACTCTGTGGAAATGCATTTGATTGTTGCCCTGGGCTTTTCCACAGTGTCTACAAGACCTTTAATGTCTGGGTATTGTTTAGAATCGTATTCGTCTGCGATATGTTTGGCTTCATTGGTAGGGTTAGTGGTCTGTTCATGCGCATCAAAATAAAATGTGGAAGTGAATGATATAACATACAGAGATCGTTGCTGTCATTCTCGACATGAATGTAGCGTCCTGAACCGGGCTCAAATAGTGAAAAAACCTGGCGTGGACCCTTCTTCAACCGTTCCTCTTCTTTCTTTCTTCGATCCGCCTGCCTTCTATCATGTTCCTTTTCCTTCTCAGCAGTGAACTCGTCCTCTGCACTCAACTCAAAACGTTCAATAATCTCCGGTCCAACTCTTGGGAAGCAGGCTAAGAATTGGTATAGGGAGACTGCCTCGTCTTGCTAATGGAGATATCAGCAATGTAATGTGGCAATCATTCCCGGACTAGGAAACCTACATTAACCGACGGTGGCGCACCATCTGGGAGGGCTAGAAATTTGGGTTAGTATTGTTTGTCTCTGAAGCGGTGAGAATAGATTTGGATCTTAACTTGTTGCACAAAAGTGTATCACCTCCCGTAGCTTCCCAAGCAATAGTATTCTTGAGATTCTGCTCTTTTGACTCCTTAGTCTTTTTTCTTGCGTCTCGTAGCTGGACTTGACGGAAGCCTGGTAAAATGCAGCAGAGATCGAAGCTGCAGCCGCGGCTTTGAACTTGCTGGCCTCGTCCTTGGAGCTACTCTTGCTGTCTGCGGATTTGGCTTTTGAACAGGAGAGCCGGCCTCCCAGTTGGACTCGGCGAGCAAAAAGGACCCCGTTTTTGTTGTTGAATTCCCTTAGTGTGTCGCGGTTTCTGACGTTTCTGATATCCTTTAGACATTCATCAGTGACATCGAGACACACGGGATCCCAATGAAGCGTGACGCGAGGAAACTTTGATATTGTGTCAATCGTGCAAGGTAGGGAGAGGGAAAAAAGGGAACACGTGCATTGTAGTTGACCACCAACTTTTCTTCTTTCTCCTTAGTGCCTTCGCCGGTGTTACCAGATTTGCCTCCACCACCGATTTGGATGCCTGCTGAGACTGGACCAATACCAGCTGCTCTGAATAGAGGTTAGTGAGATACGAGGCAGACAGAGAGGTCAAACTTCGTACGCTGCAACCTGAAAAGAGCCTTCGGAGAAGCAGCTATCGGCAAGTGACTTCTCGAATGCAGTTTTTGTCTCGACTACCGTAATGGAGGAGTCATCATCCACTCTAAAGCGAGGAATACGAAATTTGTACTTTTGGCGTATGTTAATGTCCTTATTACTCCCAAGCACACATGTAAAACAGCGGCATACTTTTTCGCCATCGTGATGCTTACTGTCTTGCTCTGGATTGGCAGAGGAAATCTCGTAGCTTTCGAACTCGCGAGGGCGCAATGTGAATGCTGAGACGGCATGAGTGATGCTGCATTTTGAAAGGAGGAAGAAGTGTACCATTGTATACGCTTCGTTCAATCTTTCGGGGGGTGTTATCCAAATCTGTAACCACGTGATGTCCACTCAAGAGACAGTTTGCCCTTGTGATGACACTCCACTCTCTCTCAGTCAGATCAGCGGCATGACTAGGCCCGAGGTATCAGCAAGTATCCCAACCTCATTTCATTCTCTATTTATAACTTACTTAAGCTTTCCCTGGACTGCTTTCCAGTAACTCGGATCACAAGACGAAGTCAAAAGTTCGGGCTTTCTCTTGATCACTTCCGGTGGATTCTATCAAAAAGTCAGAAAAATTCTCAGGGAGTGTGATGTAAAAGATCTCGGAGACCTGCCTGGAACGCTATCCAGCTTTTCCTTGATAAACTCCCGAGTAGACTCATCGAGTTTGGTGAAGATCTTCTTGGTCTTGAAATAAACGTCTATCTTAGTAGTGTCGGCCGGATTGATGCCCATGAGGGCCAAGTATAAGTCCACTTTCATGTCGTTACCGACATCGGAGCCATCCTTTTCGCAGAATGGGCTCTTGAAGCTTTTCCGGGTCAGCAATGCTTCGAAAAAGCACGACGTGCTACTTACTCCTTGGAATCGAACACATTATTGTCTTTGAGAATTTCTCGGACATCACTTAGTGTCTTCAATGTTTTTACTTCATCCGCGCTCAATTCAATGATCTGTTTCTGTTTTGACGTTGAGGTTCTGGGGTCATATCGATACACCCTGAGAACTTTAGTCGGCATAGGTGCAGTGTCCGGTTGGGTCGTCACGGTGAGTTGAAGAAGCACTTGAGAACTGACAACGGTATGGATGCGGAAGAGACGGGGTGAGAATGTTGCACCTGAGTGGACTTGCTATATATGATGACGCTTAAAGATCTCAGTCGGCATGTGATGTTCACCACCAGCGGGAGGAAAATGCAGTCTTCGTAGTCACCATGGCTCCACAACGCTCAGCCCGCGAGCTGAAACGGATCCTTCATCGCTGAATTTGTTGAGAAACTAGGTTGATCCGGGCAAGGACGGCTCAAGTCACCCCAGCTCACTCCACCTTATGACAACATAGAATCTCTCATCTACCTGTGTTCAGGAGTACAAACGGATGGTGGATATTCTCCGCGGTTATGAATTGGAATAAAGCGGAATTACATCTCAGCTGAAGAGAACACCCTCATTCGCTCATTGCGAATCACGGAGTAGCAGGAAAAACTCTGTATTATGGCTAGCTATGTGGCTAAATGAATGGGTCAGAATGCGGCTGGTCCTCAAGTATGATTTGCGACGCAGGTGGAGAGACCGCCAACTCATTTGTGGGCAATGGCCTGAAACAATACAGACGGCTGGCTGAATGACTTCACCAACATGAGGGGTTGCTGTCAGCTTGTGGGGACAATCACAGATAGAGCCCTACCTGAACGGACTACGGCTCCAATCGTTTCAGCTGGGAGCGTTCCGGTTATATTCGTATTATAGCCGCATCTTAGGAAGCGATGTCATTTTTTTAATGCGTGCATCTTCTTGAACATCAGTCGTCCAGCGTCCCTTCATTAACTTGTAATAGCACTCGACTTTATTGAGAAGCTACTCAAAACTTCATCGCCATGCCCAACACGGTGGAACAAAGCACCATTCTTCAGGTGTACAGCTACGATTCGGGCACTAAAACATCCAAGAAAAAGCGGACGCTGGAATTCACTGTCACAGAAGACATGGAAACCATCAAACTTGCGTCTATCCGCGGGGTTCTGGCAAAGAATGGGGTTTTCGAATCGCCCGAGTATGGCCTTTCCCTCCTAGGCAAAGATGCGATCTGCCCCACTGACAATGGATTGCAGCGCAAAAGCTCCTTTCTGTAACGCCTCTGGTGCTGAGATGTCAGATGAAATGACTTTCGCCACGTATTTGGGTCAATTGGACGACCCAAAGAAAGAGGAAAGGGCACAAAGGAGGATAGCCAGACTGAGAACAATCAGTCACAGGGCAATGTACGTTTCCGAGACTCCAAAGCCTAAATTCATTGAATACTTATGTGTCTCAGAATTCCTGCCTTGTTGCAAAAGTTCTCAATGTCTACTACAAGAAGAGGAAGATCTTGGGCAAAATGGATAACGTGGCCACGGATTTCCTTAAGGAACAGCTAGACTTGAAGCTCCAGGTTGTCTCTCTAATTCCTGGTGGCCTTATTGCACTCGCTAACCTCTCGAACAGGAAGCGCCAGACCTGAAAGACGTCAGAGCAGAACTCCTTTCATCCGCGTTCAAGGGTTCTGAGTGGAAAGCCACTACAAGCGGCAATAGATCGTAAGTTCCCATTCCCAGGGCTTCCCCGAGTCTGCTGGAAAATCAAAATACTCACAGAGCGAAGTATTGCAGCGAACTTTTTGACGGAACGAGACTGGAGCGTGATCATCCGAACCAACTGTTTGTTGAGCGGACACAAACTAGTATTCCGCGAGGCGGGAACCACCGAGAATAAAATCGTACCTCAGAGGGTTGAAAGAACCCCATTTAATAGCAAGCAACCCCCCGTCAAAGTTGATTGAATCCCTATTGTCAAGGGCAAAGTACGTTGCCACTGGTAGGCGTTGGAGGAAACATGAGACCGAGACAATAGTAACCTTCCCAAGTATACACAAGTACGAAGTAACAGCATCTCCGTGTTGTCCGGCAACAACCTCCATAGCAGACGTCATGATCAAACGACAACACAAGGGCATAATGCAGCTATTATATTTCCATAGCCACGCCAACCCACCACCAGACCAGTGCCCGGAACGCAAAAGCACCTGCAAATCATGGTCTAGACACAACAATACCCACCCACCCTGGAAAGAACAATAACAATGTGACAAATCTCACTGGCAGACGCCGGAACAATCACATCCAAATTAGAGTCAATACTTTAAACTAGCCTCGGATTGTCGACCTTGGAACTGAGGGGTTCTGCTCCGCCGAGGAAGAAACAAAGAGCATAGGCATCGTCTCGCATCGCGTCCGGCATAAAGAAAGACGCGCCCCTAGGCCGGTCTTGTTTTTGAATGAATTTTATTCTTAATCTTGCATAGTGGTGTCTGTTTATGCTTCTTTCATTTGTTTTCTATGTTTGTTGTATGGACTCTCTGGACTGTGTTGATTGTACTGATGGCCCATGCAGACTCACGCCAACATGCTCGAGATTCTCTTGCATGATTTAACGCCCGGAAAGACGTCCCTCTGACTCGTGAGACTTTTCTTTCTCGCCTGTCTGCTCCGCAAAGCACAAGTCTCTGCTGAGATCGCGCGCATAGGAACCAGAGCTCCCCGGATCCCGTGTCGCATTCCATACGGTATATCTGGCGGTCCATATCTCAGCGGAATCGCTATACTGATGCGCACCAGCAATCGACTTGATCGTCAAAAGCAGCAAAGCCAATAAATCCTATAGAGATGTCGCATACTGGAGCAGCGCGATCAAGATCGCCAACGAACCATACCAAGTCGACCACGCGCAAACCGCCGAGAAAGACGCAGGTATCTCGAATCTGGCTGTCATAATGACAGACTCGGAGAACACCAAAGCCATGCTGACCCTCCAATCTGGGGACTTTGGCAACGGCGAGTCGTTCCATGACGAGTGGATAGAATTCCTAGGAGATAGTATGTTCGTCACAGATGAGATGTGGTCGCGCTCGAGACAACTGATCAGGCCTATGTTCACGAGGAACCGGATTGTCGATACGGAGATCTTCGAGAAATATGTCCAGCATCTTATTCTCTTGCTGGCTTGGGGTAGTGCACCGGGGGCGAGTAAAGTCGTTGATGTTGCCCAACTATTCTATCGATACAGCCTGGATGCAGCGAGGGATTACCTGCTAGGTCATGGCACGGACAGTCTTCAGAACCCCCAAGGCGCCTTTGCAGAAGCATTTCGATATGTGCAGCGCCGTCAAGCCCAACTATTTTGACTGGGGTGAGTTTCCGCCAAAAGTAGTTCGAAACAAGTCATTCTAACGAAATCGATGCAGCTCCTTCAACTTCATTCTTTCGCGCAAGTAATTCCGCGACCAACTCAAGATCATGGACAAATTCATCCAGCCCTACATCACCCACGCCCTCTCCCTCTCCACCGCCGAACTCGACCAGAAACTCTCCACAGAAGGGACCTTCCTCCTCCCTCGCCCGCTTCACCCGCGACTCTCGCGTTCTGCGCGACCAGCTCGTCGCCGTCCTCCTCGCCGGCTGCGACACAACCGCAGGCACCCTATCATTCACCCTCTTCGAACTAGGCGGCAACCCGCACATCGTCCACAGACTGCGCGAGGAAATCGGTTCCCGACTGGGTCTGGGCACCAACGCACGGAATCCTCCTATACAGATCTGAAGGAGATGATGTTCCTCAACGCCGTGATCAATGAGACAATGCGCATCTGCCCCGTCGTCCCGTTTAACGTCCGCTACTTCCTCCGCGACATGACCCTCCCGCGCGGCGGTGGGAAGGATGGCCTTGCCCCTGTGGGCATTCGCGCCGGCACGCGCGTCGTCTACTCAGCGCTCATCATGCAGCGTGATCCGCGACATTACGATCCACCGGGATCACCCAACCACTTCGACCCGGGAAATGGATTCCCAAGCGGTTGGTGTTCGGGGAGCAGCCGGAGCTGTGGCATTTCATCCCGTTCAACGGCGGGCCGCGGATTTGTATTGGGCAGCAGTTTACGACGATTGAGATGGAGTATACGCTTGTGCGGATTTTGCAGGCGTTTGACGGTATTCAGACGATGCTGGTTAGTGGGGGGAGGTGGCAGAGATTCCGTTGTTGGAGTTTGAGGTCACGCTTAGTCCGGGGTCGGAGATGAACTGTGTTTTTGTGAGGAATGGAGAGGGGGATCCTTTGGAGAAGATGAGTGGCTGATGCTAATTGTTTTCTGCGCTTATATACATACATTGAATATGTTACACCAACACGTTATTATAGGACGTATATAATCGCAGCTACGTACGATAACATCTGTGGCCATTTCCGATCTCTCTAGTTACTATAGATCCAATCGTAATGATGAGATGGCAATGAGCCCTAATTGACTGGCCTGAGTCTATCTTCCAATTAGTCTCCATCTCCTACCTGGTCCGCATACATCATTCTGCCCCCTCTGCAATCAAGTCCAAAAGCAGTCTTCCCTATCTCAGCATCCTCCGTCCCAACGAGATAGATGGTCTACTCAAGTCATCATTCTCAAATCTACCACCAGTGAGCACGACGTATTCCATGCCTTGGATATGCAAAGAAGAGGATATAAAGAAGAACATACGACAAAACAGCCACACTCGACGGCTCCATCAACAATCTCATACCATGATCCAACGGCCGCTGCGCCCATCGCAATGCCAGCGCAGCCAAAATGTGCCCATGGCCAACACAAACAATATCACGGGCCGATCACGTCGTATGGGCAATTTGCCGTCCGCCGGGCCATTCGGTCACGGTATTCTCGATGTTCTGGCGGATTTCTGCTATGAGTTGGTCGAGGCGGTTTGACACTTGTTCAGGGGTCCTATGTGTTTGCACATCTTATATCAGCATGGTGTGGAAGAACGACGAAGGAGAATGGAATAGGTGAACACGCACTCTCCTCCCGGACAGCCATCTCTCCAGATGACCCATTCTGAATTTTCGGGTCGACGCGCAGTAATCTCCGCTAGTGACAGCCCTTCGTACTCCCCGTAGTTCCATTCGTTAAGCCAAGACGTCGCCTGGATCAGAGGCTCTGAGGACGCGCCTTGAGATCCCGTCAGCGGGCTCACTGTCTTCTTTTGATCGTCCCGGTCGAGGAAGCTTTGTTGGCTCTGGACGCCCAGCCGGAGGATCTCGACGGTCCGTTTGGTTCGTTGCTGTGGGCATACGTAGCTAGAACGCGTTTCAATTTAATTAGCAACAATTTCGACCCAGCAGAGTTAGAAGCACTTGCATCCTGACCACGTTCTCTGGGTCGATCAGTTTGTGCCTTCCTATGTAGCAATCTCGGGTCTCTTCAACCTGACCCTCGCCTTCTCTGGACATGGGCACATCCGTGAAGCTCGCGTGCTTGCCGCCAACAGACCAAGCTGTATCGCCATGACGGATCAGGAAAACTCGAGCTGATATGTTATGGACCATGGTGGTCAATGGCAATGAAGAGACGTGCGTCTGTGAGAATCCCGGGGAGTAATAAAAGGAGGAACTCCTGGATTTAGAACTCAGTCCTAAGATAATTTAAATCCGACTTACAATGTTGCTTGGTCCAGAAAGATTACTGGGGAATTACTAGGAGTGATATCTCATGTTGAGGTCAATGTCTTGGAACGCGATTCCCGGACTCAACCACCTAGGCGGGATGCAGTTCCTACAAGACAGTACCATATAGCAATCATGACGTTTTTTTTTTTTTAAGGGTAAGGTTGAATCAACATCGATGAAACTGACGCCAGAGTAAAAGATGGGCAATGATGTGTGAGAAGATGGCAGAGCTTACTACTCCCAAGTGATCGGGTCATTCTACTCTTTCCAGCACAGTCGAAGTACTTCAGGATATCAGGATTATCATTAATAAAGAGAGTCGTAATCTATACAGCATACACTTTTCTCGCTCTGCAAGGGAAGAAGGGAAACCATGGGGAAAACGCCAATAATAAGGAAAGCACAAGCCGATGCCCAAAACAAATGCTACCCATAAAGAATACAAACCGTGAACAATACCAAATGGGGGGAAAACATGTCATAATGCTCGTTAACAGTCATTCCGTCGTTTTCCAATTATGAATTCACGTCCGGGTTGTCGTTATGCAGAGCTCAGAACATCGCGAGGGCATTACCAAATAGCGCGCAGGCAACGCCAAGAGCAGAAATCCTGACCGTATGACTCGAATCATCAGCAGTGGGAGCGACATGCACAGGTCCAGTATACGATGCGTGGTTATGGGCTGGATGCTCGTTGTTGTCATTAGCCGTTGCGGTTGCTTTAGACGTAGTAGACACATTAGACGAAGACGAAGGGGTAAGAGAGATTGAGTGACTAGTTATAGGACGAGAACTGATAGGACTGGTGGAGCTGGTAGAGATAATGGAGTTAATAGGGCCGACGGAACTGATAGTGACGGTCGAACTGGTTGAAGAAGTAGTGCTGGGAACCGCCGATGACATGCTGCTCGATTGCGCCTCAGTACCAGAGGGGGAAAGCGGCACCGGCGAGGAGACCGACGAAGCAGAGGTAGACCGGACCAAAGACTAACCATTACTGTTAGCTAAACCTGTCACGTCAGGAGAGCGCAGGGACTGGGGAGTGCTCACTCACAGAAGACGCGCTGGGCGGCTGGACAGAACCCGATCCTGAGAAGGTCCAACCGCTAGGCAGCGACGTCGTGTCCGAAGTCGAAGAAGCAAAGGTGGTCGGGGTGGGAACCCAAGGCCAGATGCTCGGAGTCACAAAGCTCGACGTCTCACGGTGCGTTCCACTCCAGGGAATAGGGATGTTTTCGACAGTTGAAGTCACAGGAGGAGCAGCCACGGTGGACTGAGGTTCGGCATTGTTGCCCTCGACTTGGCCTCCTTCGGCAACAATGGACTGCCACGAGCCGCTCTTGTCACCGTAAGAGTACGAGGTTCCGGTGGAATAGTCGGTCACCTTGAGTGACTTGAGGTACATGGTGTAAGGACCAGCGCTATAGTCCGTCTCACCACCAGCCCATTCTGTAAAGTTATAGTAGTTAGAAGAAAGTATATAAATACGGTAAAACAAAAAATGGTTAACTCACGAATCGTGCCATCAGCGTTGTTAGGGTCACCGCCAGCCCAGACTCCGACCTTGACCATCATGGGCGACTGAGGGTACTGGTCGTCGGGAGCATCGTCCGGAGTAAGAGAGCGAACGGTCTGACCGTCGATCTGCCAGACGATCTGCTTGCTTGTCCAGTCGATGGTGTAGGTGTGGAATTCGTCGTGGTTGTTCCGGTTGTCGTGGGTGGCACCACGGTTGTAGCTACCCGTGTTGCCCTTGCCAAAGTAGTTTGTCTGCACATAGAGATCGTTGACTCCAAGCCATTCCCAGTCAATCTCATCCAAGTCGTCCGATTGCAAAACGGCGCTGCTAACAATGCCTGTTCCGGGAGCAGTCTTGATCACGGCTTCAACCCGACCAAACATGATATACCACTTGGATTGGATCAACGGAGCATCACCCTGCTTGGCCACGGTAAAACCAGCACCAGTGGAGTCGTAGGTGGGCGTGCCCACGTCGGTGAAATCGTCAGAGCGGCCGTCGGTGAAATCAAAGGTAGCGGACCGTCCCAACGCTGGCTTGGGAGGACAAGCTAGGAGACAACCCGGTTAGCAGATGATCGCTTAGCCACTTTCCTTAGACAAGAGACTCACTCTTCTCGAGTGGATTGCAATCCGTAAAGGTCTGGGCAGCGACCCCCACGGAGTAGGAGAGAAGGCTGATGGTCACACCAACGAGAGGGAGCCTCATGATGGCGGTGGCTCGGGTATACGGTTGAGATGAGAGATACAAGTCTCAAGAGACAAAAGACAATAGAGTGGAGGATATGCTATTTGCAGATGGAAGATGCAGGAACGGATGGAAGATCAGTGGATGGAGGAGAGATGGGGAGGAAGAAGAACGATGGAGGAGAAGAGGAGGGGGGAAGCTTTTAACGACAGGCGCAAAAGTCTGGACTGACAGCAGGGAAAGGAAGGCACGGCCATGTATGGCCACAAAGAGAAGGTGCCGGTCTGACTCGACCCTCTCTCGGGGCCATCGCCAGCCTCCCCAATTCCCTGATACGGTCAAAAGTTGAGCCTTCCTGTTGTGGTAATTTTTTGGTGGGGTCATAGCTCCTGTGGGACTACCAAAGACCAATGAAATTCACATAACTAATCCATGATCGGTATTCTGATTGGCTCTGACAGCTAGCTACGCCAGATATAGCTTAGTTTTGATGTCACGTGATGGGATCAAGAAGTGCATTGTACAGAGTACTCCATATCGTTGCTAGTAGACTGCATGTACAGAGTACAGAATACTTTGTAGCTATGATGAGAACTGGTTCCACATCGGTAAAAAGGGATGCGGTGGGTGACACCATGTCCCAGGTGGTCTTGAACGTGGTGTTTGCACGAGTAACATATTGTGCGTCGACTGGGTTTCAAGAAGAAAGGACCAAGTGGAACAATGTGTCAATTCTTGCTGTATATACTTCAACGTTCCTGAATATCGATTGATATATGTCCAGTCTTTTCTTCACTTATTCTACAACTATATATTTATCCGTCGGTCACTGAATCTCGTCACCGCCACGATCCATTCCCAGCCTCTTTTTATATATATATAGAACAGATCTCAGTCCCACTACGGAGTGCTCCATACTTCGTACTTCATATTGCACTCAGAACATATATAAATCTCTTCTCTCGTGCAAGATATCGCACATGTTCCGAGTGAAAGAAAAAGATCTCAATTACCTTCACACCAGTTTGACTATGTCAGATGGCTCCACTCCGTGTTGACCTCCTTCCTGTGGGAATAAATATATATCAGTACATACTGTACTTGTACAAGTAGACACTTAATTGAACGACAAGCTGAAAGACAATGGGGCATTGTCATCAGTACAACCGCCGGCTGGTTACATCCGGACAGCCACGTGCGGAGCATATCTCATCTGGATACATCGTGATATCATGACTCGGGCGGTTCCGCGGTTGGCGGCGGACAAACGGCGACTGGATCTGTGTTCGTATCCAGTAACGCGCTGGTAAAGGACTGGAAGCATCATCTGCGTCATGGATCATCGTCCTTTCGCAATACTATTAATGCTTCAAACGCCACTATTGGGAGGTTCATCTCCTGATGTGTTTCATCTCCCTCGATCATTCGTCTCAAGCAACCCCCGGCCGTGAAAAGAAAGGTCTCGGATCTGTATCACACGTGAGGGACATCATCACATCATCCAATTTTTGCTCCGTACCCCGTACTGTATGTATATGATACCGTCTATGCACGCATCCCACCCGGGCTCGACCAGTCAACCCGGTCAGAGCAAGAGGGGAAGACATGAAGTGCGGGATGAAGGACGGACCAACTGTCAGCTAGTCTCGAGAATTGTATCAGGTGCGATTGGCATTGTCTGTGCCCTTTTGTCGTTGCAGCTGTAGTACCTGTAGCAATAGTATAATAGGAGAAAAGGACAGACAGTCAATCCTCGGGCAGCAGAGAGAGAGAGAGAGAGAGAGAGAGAGAGAGAGAGAGAGAGAACAAGAAGAAATGTGTACTCTAGAGTATGCATTTAGTTCTGTTCTTTGCAAAGATCATCCGGATCATCTCGAATCCTTTTCAATAGTCTGCATTTACCGGAGTATGTACGGAGAAATTACATACAGAGAGACGTAGCAGTACTGGTACTGAGGCTGACTCCACTACCCAATCTGGTAATCCTCTCTTGCGGCTCCGTCTCTTGTCTCTCTCCTCACCCTCCAATCTCCCTCACACACTGACATCCTCTCTCTCTCGCGCTTGTCTCGCTTCCTTTTTCTCACTATTCTCTCTCCTATCTACTGACCACTATCCATTACTTTTCCTCTTCTTCTCCTTTCATCATTATATCCCCATCTTCAGCTCTTCCCCCCCCGTCTCCGTTCGCCTCCTTCCCCTCCATCCAGCAGGTCTCTGCCCACAATGTGCGATGACGTTTCCTGAATGTTTCGTTCCTCCTCCCTCCACCAGAGCTGAAAGAGACAAGAGAGAAAGAGATAGACAGAAACAGTTCTATTGATGCCCGTTTTGCTGCTTGTCTCCCTCTACCCGTCGCGCCCGAACGCTAAGCTCCGGGCCTTCCAATAATAATCGCCCTCCTGCATACTACGCTACTTTTAGTACTATTACCACTACCACCGACTCTACTGCACTACTTGCTGCGATCACTATTACGGCTATATCTGATATATATCCCTACGACGTTTGATCATTACAGTATAGCTTCCACGAATTCATGATCTATCTTCGTTCTCACCATACCTTGCCTCGATAGTGCGCTGTATTCGGAAACTCGACCGGACCTCCTTTCACCTCGAACGTGGCGTCCTCTCCCCTCCTCCCTCCCATTCCTTGTTTATTATCAGCAATATATCTTCCTTTTTGGCCCAGACCTATCGCAAATATTCCCCAGTCTCCAGAAAAGAGCCGAGTTTGATCTCGCAATCTCCCCCGCCTCCAACGCGAACACGGAGCAGCATCAAATAAGCAAATTCATATCGCTCCCCGACGTGTCGTTTGCCAACATCATTGATGGTGGATTGTGATAATTTTCTGTGATTGCTGTGACAACCGGTTGCCAGCTGATTGCGCTGTGGAGGAAATCAACTAGGGGTCTTCGGAAGCATGGCTTCACAGGGGCGCCAGCCATTCGAGAGTAGAAATGGCTCTACAAGCTCGGATGCCGGTAGTTGGGCTTCCAAGGACACCGTTAGGGACAATCAGAACAGCTATCGCTCAAATACGGATCCTACTACGTCGAACGGTCGCAACGCGTCTCCGTTTCCAGGAAATGCGAAGATGGATAAGTACGGACTTTCCCTTTCATCTCCCTTTCTGCTTGTTATCGCTGCGGTCTTTGCGCGTCGGTATGGATCGTATTTCCTGATTTGGCCCTGATTTCTCTTATCATGATGATTGCTGCATCGGCTTTTCTTTGATACGTTACAAGCTACAATTGGCTTGCGCCACATGGTACTGTATCTTTCGGACAAGTGCTGACCGATACTAGTTCTAATATGCAAGGTCGCCCCAACCTCGGTGTCCCGCCCGAATTCTACACATCCATGTTCTCTTTGGGATCTTCGGATAACCCCGCAGAGCAACGGAAACCACCCACGTTTGGGAGTCACAGAAAAGCATTGGCCGTACTGGGTTCGGACGATCCTGGCCCTCCCCCGACTTCCAGCTCCGGCTCACGACCACCCTCTTTGAACCCGAATAACCAGACGGACTACTTTAGCCAAGAGCCGATCTCTCCATGGTCTTCGTCGCCAAAAATGGGCCCCACCGATGGCCCTGGGACGTTCTACAATGATTTCTCCGAACAGGAGGCGTCACCCTCCTCTACCACTTTCCGCTCGGGACCAGGCCGGGCCTACGGGAGTGATTCCTTTGAGGTGGATTACGGCAGGGATCACCGGAGACCTTCTGCAGCCAGTGCTACCACGATTAGCAGCCAGGGGTCCAAGTCGAGTGGTAGTAGGTTTCGAAAGAAGTTACAGGGCTTTTTTGGTGATGAATATCTTGGGTCGCGTGATCAAAAACCGGAATCAGACGAAAGCAGTCTCTACGGCAAAAATACCAGACTTGGGCCCCTCGACCAAGCGAGAGCGCGTGAGCGAGCCAACTCAGATGGATCGCGACACATCTCTGACGCCAATAATTCGTCGCGGCCAATGACGCCCCTCCCAGGTCTTCCTTCCAGTGATATTACTCCTTGGGATTATCAGAATTTGGGCGTAAGTACTTGCCAATCGATATTTCTTTCTTTTGCTCTCTTCCGTTTGCGTCTTTGTCTAACCAAGCCGTATCTGTCAGGATATTCCACAGTTTGGAGAAGCACCAGTACGTGACACCCCTATCATCGCAGATCGAAATCGTCGCGGAGCGCAAAGAGATCCGGCTCGGAGACCCTTCCCTACACATCGCCACACCCGCAGCAAAGAAGAAAAGCCCACATCAGCTGGCGACCTTTCCGGATATCCGGCTCGTCCGGCAACTGGGCAGGATGATTCTTCTATTGGGCTCCGCCCTTTTGCAGAAGGCGGCATGTCCTCTGCTATGAACTCAACTACTACTCTCGGTGGCCGTCCTGCCAGCCCCACGCCAAGCGTTCAAAGCACCCATTCACGTGAGCAAGGCCAGAACTCACCCGGTGCACCTTCTGGTACCAAGCGTTCCCTACTGGGTAAGATCCGGTTTCCCAAAGGGCATGGTCCTCTCAAACATCTTCCGGGCTCCTCAAAGGCGGTCCAAGATCAGTCGAAGTCGTCGAAATCGGCGCGCCGTGACCAGTCCCCTGTTAGACGCGGGAGACAGGGAAGTCTTGAGGATGCTAAGAGTTCCAAGTTTCGTGGCCGTCGCAATGAGCCACTCGGAAATGCGGATGAAGCGGGTGTCTGGCCTCTCGACACAGATCTCAATCATATGGAGGGGATCGTAGCGCCCGGTCAAGGAGATCAAGGTCGAGGGCTTGATGAGACGAATGCGCAGCCAGACGACAGGAAAGGGCCGATGCCCCCAGGAAATTGGGACGCCCCTGAGAGTTGGCAGGTGAAAAAGCACAACGAAGATCTCTCTGCGCGGCTGCCAAAGATAGCGAACGAAGCAGCGCGCACCACTTCAGATGGAGGCGGCAGGCCGTACTTCCTTCGCGTCTTCCGGATTGACTCAACCTTTGCTACCTTGTCGGCTGGTGTGGATGCAACTGTCGCGGATATCCTTCTGATGTTGGGCCGCAAATCATTTCTTCAAGATCACCTGAATAACTATGAGATCGTTATGCGGAAACATGATCTCTCCAGGCAGTTGGACCATACTGAACGGCCAATTCGCATGCAGAAGCGATTGCTGGAGCAGGTGGGCTACATGGAGAAAGACCGCATTGAGGATATCGGACGTGAAGATCACAGCTACATCTGTCGTTTTATATTCCTTCCCACCAAATTGAGCGGCTATAGCAGTCTCGAAGGTGATCCGGGATTCAATAAAATGCAGAAATTCAGCCATGTCGACCTCCAGGGCCGGAGTCTCGTCACCATTCCGATTACCTTATACAAGAAGGCATCTGAGATCATTACGTTGAACATCTCGAGAAACCTATCCTTGGATGTCCCCAAAGACTTTATTCAAAGTTGTATCAACCTACGAGAGATTAAATTCATGGGCAATGAGGCATTGCGTCTGCCAACGAGTTTCAGTCTGGCAAGTCGACTGACTTATTTGGACGTGTCAAACAATTGCCTAGAGGAGCTGAGCCACGCCAATCTTGACCGGTTGCACGGTCTTGTCAGCATCAAACTGTCCAACAACAAGTTGACGGAATTGCCTAGCTACTTTGGAAACTTTCCATCCTTGCGCAGTCTGAACATATCCTCCAACAGCTTCCAGGAATTTCCCAGTTTCCTCTGCAACCTGAAGAGCCTGGTCAATCTCGACATTAGCTTCAATAACATCGCTAGTATTCCCAACATTGGCAAACTGCGTACGCTGGAACGACTTTGGATGACAAACAACATGCTCAGCGGGCCTCTCGATGAGACATTCAAGGATCTGGTGAATCTAAGAGAGATCGATGCGCGCTTCAATGCAATTAACAACATTGACAACCTTTCGCTTCTTCCGCGCCTCGAGCAGCTGTTTGCCGGTCACAATGCGATTTCAAGATTCAGAGGATCCTTTCCCAAGCTGCGTTCATTGTTCTTGGATCATTGCCCTATGACCCAATTCGATATCGATGCACCTATGCCGACGCTGACGACTCTCAACATAGCATCCGCTAAGCTTGTTCAATTCCGGGATTCATTGTTTGACAATGTGCCAAGTCTGACAAAAATGGTTCTGGATAAAAACCATTTCGTCTCCATGCCATCGAATATCGGCAAGCTTCGTCGGTTAGAACATTTCAGCATGATCAAGAACCCGCTTGCTGCGCTACCGGTGACGATAGGTTGCCTTACGGAGCTCAAATATCTCAACCTCAGGGAATGCAATCTCAGCAGACTGCCCCGGGAGCTTTGGCATTGTGCCAAACTGGAAACTCTAAATGTATCGTCAAATGTGCTGGAAACTTTCCCGAAGCATGGTAGCTCTCCGCCACAGGCTCCTGGTGAACCCCCTGGTATGTCTGGAGCCACGCAGGGCACCACGGGAACCCCGAATTATGAAGAACTGGGAACGGTTGAAGAAAATGACGAGCGCAGGCCCAGCCAGACGTCTGGTGCCACAAGCTCAGGAGGTTCACCTGCCAGTGGATATCGAAAGCCATCTGTCGCGTCGTCGTCAGGCCAAGGAGCAAGAAAAGTGTCGACAGCCCGGTCCGCCACCGATGGCAGTGCGTTTACACGCAAGGATTCCAATTTCTCACAGCATGTCGCGACCACATTTGCCGGGTCTCTCAGGCATCTATACCTGGCGGACAACCGGCTAGAGGATGATATTTTCCGTGAATTGTCACTAATTCCCGAATTACGCGTGGTCAATATATCGTATAACGAATTGACCGAGTTGCCCCAGGGCCTGCTAAAACGCTGGCCATTGATCACAGAACTGTACCTTTCGGGGAATGAACTGACCTCGCTTCCGTCGGATGACCTGGAGGAAGGGAGCAACTTAAAAATACTCCATATAAATGCAAATCGATTCCAGGTGCTCCCCGCTGAACTCTGCAAAGTCAGCAAGCTCGCGAGTCTTGATGTTGGCAGCAATGCTTTGAAGTACAACGTGTCCAACTGGCCCTATGACTGGAACTGGAATTGGAATCGAAACCTCAGGTATCTCAATTTCTCCGGAAACAAGCGACTTGAGATCAAGCCGAATATCGCTTCATTGGGACCCCCCACTGCCAATGCCACTGATTTGACCGACTTCAATTCGCTTACCCATCTTCGCGTCTTGGGTCTGATGGATGTCACTCTCACCACACCCACCATTCCTGAGGAGAATGAAGATCGTCGTGTAAGAACCTCGGCATCGTTGGCCGGTTCGCTTGCCTATGGTATGGCCGACACGCTGGGCAAAACTGAGCACCTTTCCATCATTGATATGATGGTTCCGCGTCTTAAACCGGACAATGTGGAAACGTTGGTGGGCATGTTTGACGGCCAAACTCAATCAACCGGCGGCTCCAAGATTGCCAAGTTCCTTCATGAAAATTTCACGTCAACATTCTCTACTGAATTAAGGAAGATGAGAACCGAAGAAAAAGAGACCCCGCTAGATGCTTTGAGGCGCACATTTCTGGCGTTGAACAAGGATATGGCTGTCGCAGCTTACAAGTCTTTGGATGATCATGCCATTCGGCAATACCGTCGGGGTACGCCTACGACCAAGCTTCTCAACCAAGACGACATCCAAGCTGGCGGGGTCGCAACCGTTATGTATCTGAACAACATGGATCTATATGTCGCAAACGTTGGAGATGCCCAGGCAATTCTCGTCAAGTCGGATGGCTCCATGAGATACTTGACGCGCACTCATGATCCCGCCGAAGCGCAGGAAAGGGCGAGGATCCGTGCTGCCGGAGGATTTGTTTCTCGCAATGGCCGACTCAATGACACGCTTCCAGTGTCAAGGGCATTTGGTTATTTCCAGCTGATGCCTGCGGTAATTGCGGCCCCATACACACAACATGTCACTTTGACAGAACAGGACGAGATGATCATCTTAGCCTCCAAAGAATTGTGGGACTATGTGACTCCTGATGTGGTCGTCGACGTTACCAGGGCGGAGCGAAGTGATCTGATGGTCGCTGCTCAAAAGATCCGTGACCTGGCTGTCTCCTTTGGAGCTAGCAACAAACTGATGGTGATGATCCTCGGAGTTAGCGATCTGAAGAAACGGGAGCGTTACAAGTTCAGAGGCTTCTCTATGGGCCCATCCTCCTTCCCCGAAGAGCAAATCATCCCAAGTACGAAGCGAACCAAGAAACCACGTGATATGCCCGGGGATTCTAGGCTTGCCCGATTTGACTACGTTGACGCTCCTACCGGTGAACTGGCCATTATATTTACGGATATCAAAAAGTCCACCGGTCTCTGGGAGACTTGTCCAGATGCGATGCGCTCGGCAATTCAAATCCATAACGACATCCTACGAAGACAGCTTGGAATTATCGGTGGATATGAGGTCAAGACCGAAGGTGACGCCTTTATGGTGGCCTTTGCCACCACAACTGCCGCTTTGCTCTGGTGTTTCAATTGTCAGAACCAACTACTAGAGGCGGAATGGCCTACAGAGATCCTGGAGCAACCCCAATGCCAAGTGCAGTATGATACGGAGAAGAATATCATATTCCGTGGATTGTCTGTCCGGATGGGTATTCACTGGGGAGAGCCCGTCTCTGAGAAGGATCCTGTCACGAATCGGATGGACTATTTTGGCCCCATGGTGAACCGTGCATCCCGTATCTCGGCCGTGGCCGACGGAGGCCAAATCTTTGTATCGTCAGACTTCATGGGCGATATCCAGCGTAACCTGGAGGTATTTGCGGACAGTGAGCGGGCTGCTTCGACCGGCTCCGAGGAGAACTATGCCATGGATAACCTTGGGTATAGCATTCGTCGCGAGTTGCAACAACTCAATAGCCAGGGCTTCGTAATCAAAGATCAGGGTGAACAGAAACTGAAAGGCCTAGAAAATCCAGAGCCACTCTATCTGATCTACCCTCACGCGCTCTCTGGACGGCTGACCTCTTTGGAAGAGCAAGCAGCCAAGGAAAAGGCCCCGACTACCATCAGCAAGCACTCGCAGCTGGAGATCCAGACCGATCTTATCTGGCGACTCTGGGAAATCACTCTCCGATTGGAACGACTGTGTGGTGCTCTGGAAAGTCAAGACACGCGGCTCAAGGAACCAAACTCGGCGATATACAATGTGGTTAAAAACCATGGAGGTGAGCTTGCTGACTCGGCTGTTATTGGCTTGGTTGAGCACCAGGTGGTCCGTATCGAGGTAAGCCATGATTCCTATTTGGCAGTCTTCTCTTCTGGTCCTGTGTTTCTAACATTCTCCAGGTGGCAATTAACACACTCGCGATGCGACATATGATGCAGCCGTTCAGGCCTGGCGACCGGCTTGAAGACCATGCTACGCCAATTGCTGAGGTGATGCAGCAGTTGCAGACGCAACTTGCAGAATACCGGGCCCTTAAAGAGCAACTGGCTATCGGTGCTGCTGGCAGCTCCGGCAGGGACGAAGACTCCAGTAACGAGGATGGCTCAAGTTCCGGCTCATCGTCATACTTTCAACTTGCTGCGTGATCCATCTTCACCATCTCTCTCCCGATGTACATCTCCATTTTTTTTTTTGGACTCTTACTTTTCTCTCTTACTTTCTTTCCTTGTCTTCTTTTGAATATTCATCTCTCTTTACCTCATTGTTGTTCTTGGTTACACCAATTGTGTGGCGTCTCGAGGGATTGTGGAGCGTTTTCAGGAGCATGGACAGGAGCTTGGATGGATTTTGAATGTTTTATACTTGACTTGCATGATTTGTATTTAGTTGCCTCCGTGCAGGATGCACTCATGTTCTTTTAGCATCTCGAGGATCTTGCATAAATGGGAGTTATTTACTGGACAGAGCATCCTCGTAGTCTTCCAGGGCAAAGCATGCTGTGGCGTCCCGTATGTGGCGCACCACATCACGTGCATCCACATGATGAGATTTGTTTATTGTGATTCTGGCTCTTTCAAGTCCACTCCCTCTCTCTTCTGTCGTCCCCTCCACCCATATTCATCTGCCTCCATCTTCATCAAATATTGAAGTATCTCACGGTTTAAATAGGGTAGAACTTGGTCTGTCTTTTCAAAGTTGAGGAAATTCAGAGCCACTTCTGTACGTCCCGGCCCCGCTTTGCTGTTGCCCTGGATACCAGCTCAACGTGTTCTTGCATCCAGAATAGACAGATTTGTTATCGAAACAACTTTTTTTCCTCTGGCGATACCATTTCGGAATCGGATCCGCAACGTTCTGGACATTAGAGCGCGGCAAGCTTGCGTCTCGAGAGCGCTTCTGCAGTTATTGCATCACTTTTTCCCCTCTTCCTGTTTTGCCGGCCGGTGGACCTCGATATAGCCCGCCATGGCAGACTCTATGGATTACCTCTCCCCAGATTTCGATCTCAATTCCTTAACCGTTCCCCGTCTTCGAGCGATCCTCGTCAATCACGATGTCTCCTACCCAGCTTCGGCAAAGAAGTCGCAGCTTATCCGCATCCTGGAGGATGAGGTCCTGCCCCAGGCCAAGAAACTGATTCGGGATCGGGAACGGGTGAAGAGAACGAGTGAGGGAATAACGGACATGGGAAGTCGGGCGACATCTGTCGCCAGTTCGTTCGATGGCTATCAGGACTATCATGAGGGTGTGGACAGGGATTCCATGCCCCCTCCACCTACGCCCTCGAGTGTGTCGACGGCCGGAGCTCGACGCGCCCGGTCGACGCGCAGTTCGAGAGCACCTACGGCAGATTTGGACGAGCAGGGTATTCCAGCTACACTAGCGACCGCTTCGAGGCGGTCTGTAGCACGATCGCAAAGCAGGCCTTCCCGTCGCATCGATGAGGGTGCTGCGACACCGGTCGCCAGGAAGGATATGGCTACTCCCCGACAGTCTACAGTCAAGAAGTTATGGAGAAACGAAATGACCCCCTCGACCGAACCAGAACTACCTCACCCTCCGCCGTCTATCAAGCCCGAGCCAGTCGAACGTAGCGTCTTCACGGATGATAACCCGTTCCAGAGTGGAAGCTCTCCTGCTTCTTGGGAGCAGCAGAAATTGCGGAGTGCAAGGAAGAGCAATTCTCGAGTGTCGGAAAGTCCTGTCAAGGGTGGTCTGCGTGCGCGAAAATCAGAGACGCCCATCAAACAGGAAGACGGGTCTTTTGCTTCCACAAGATCACCGTTCAGATTCTCGGGTCCTTCTTTGGAGCCATACCAAGAGGAACCTGAAGAAGGGGGTTACAATGATGAGGAGAGCGACTACGACGCGGGTGAGGAGTTTACACCTGAGGAACAGCTGGCGTTAGAATATGAGCAGGCAGATCGAATGTATGCAGCTCCTGCTCAACCCAGTCGTCGAGCACGCAAGCAAAGCAAGGCGAGCAAGGCTGCCCCATGGGTGGTCATCTTATCCCTTCTCAGTGGTTTTGCTGGTTGGTGGCGTAAGGAGAAGGTCGAGATCGGTTTCTGCGGAATCGGAAAGCCTACATGGTCGCTGGCAGAGACTAAAGTGCCCGAATGGGCCAATGTTCTCGAGCCACAGTGTGAGCCGTGTCCACCACATGCGTTCTGTTACCCCAACTTTGAGGCCCGTTGCGAGCATGATTTCATCCTCACGCCTCATCCCCTATCGCTGGGCGGCCTGGTCCCTCTTCCCCCAACATGCGAGCCTGATAGCGAGAAAGCTCGCCGTGTGAAGGCCGTTGCGGACAAGGCAGTAGAAGAGCTTCGTGATCGGAGGGCCAAGTGGGAATGTGGTGAATTGTCGGCGGATGTAAAGGAAGCAAAGTCTCCGGAGATCAACGAGCACGATTTGAAGCGGGAGATTGGAAACAAGCGACGTAAGGGCATGAGCGATACCGAATTCGATGACTTGTGGCTGGGAGCTCTGGGCGAAGTCATTGGGAAAGAAGAGGTCGTCGCCAAAACTCAACAGTAAGCCCTCCTTTCCTTCTTACCCATACTCAATTCGATCCACCCTCTAGGATCTGGATGCGGTACTCTCTTTTCTTTCTTTCTCAGTTCTGACATCATGGAACTAACAGAGGCGCCAACGCAATGACAGACCCTCCGGTGCTCTCACCCTCTCCTCTACAGCCTTCACACGTCTCCCCCTCACATGCGCCTTCCGTCGCCACCTCCGACTCTCTCTCCTCGCTTATCGACTCCCTCTTTCAATTCTGATTCTCTGCGTTGGCGTCTTTGTGTACATACGTTCACGAATACTCGCTCGCCGGTCTGACATGGCCAGGGTACCCGAGCTCGTTGCCACGACTTTGGATCGGTTGGCGACGCAGGCAGCTCTGCATGCTCGCGGCGAAGCTCGTGAACCGTATATCCCTATTGGACAACTGCGGGACGACGTGTTGCGATCAGAGCTGCAAGGACGGAGGCGGGAGGACCTCTGGCGGCGCGTCCGCAGCGTGGTCGAGGGCAATGCCAATATCCGAGCTGCAGTTCGAGAGGGCCGTGGTGGCGACGTTGCGCGTGTGTGGGAATGGATAGGAGGGATCAGCAGCGTCTCGAATCGTCGAGAGAGCAGCAAGCAGTTCCATGTGTCACGGGATAGTGGTAATATTAATAGCGAGGGGCAGGAGCAGTATGATCAACATCAGACAGAACAACAGGCTTCTGGTATTGATTCATCGCGCGCTTGGAACGAGGGAAGGCCTATTTACTGACTGGACTTTTTCTTTTTTTTGCTGGCGTTCGTTGGACTTAGGCTAAATTGGTCGCCTATTTCTTTTCTTGTATCTATTTAGGAGAGATTATTCATTATTTTGGAACAGAGACAGGTACGAAGTAAATACGAGGTATTATGTACCTTTTTTGACCAGCTATTACCGTCCTTTGACCGATTATTCCAGAAATGTACTTGTGCATTGTAAATCAACACATGCATAGTACTAGAACTCGATATCCTGTGCCACCTACGAAATACTTGTACTCGGCATTGCGAGTCGTTATTGTGGGCTCCATACAGGATGTTCCCTACAAAGCACTGAAATCAGAATTCAATATTCCTTATAGAGTAACGGGAAGTCCCTTCCACTCTAGTACGTAGTACTCCGCCTGATCGATCATCTGCGGGTTTGGCTGGAACATGATAGGATCTGCCGCCAGCGCCACTTACATTTTCTTATACATACATACTAGTAGCCACATAGTACATAGCACATACTCTGTGAGGAAAGACCGTGCATTAGGGAACTTAATCCATGAGCTCCCTATGGCTCGGGTGATGTCTACGTACTTTGCGCCGTGCAGTAGTACTTCGGAGTCTGTGCTAGTACGGAGTATGCTCCGTACATGTGCATTAGCACTCTGAGCAGTTCCACGGTGTGTCTGACGGGGGACTACAATACTACAAGTGACCCATCCAGTTGACGGGACTCATCTCCGCGGTGCTTGATTGGCTGGGTGGGTAGCCGAGGATAGGTTGTTACTTTGTAGGTCGCAATACATACTCTGTACATAGTAATGAATATCGGGTTTTACGAATCATCAATTGGCACGATTGGAGTCGACGTTATTCATGGGATTGGATCGGCAGGAGTCATTGGTACTCCGTATAATGGGCGATATCTATCAATCTGTCTAACTACACTACTTGTACTGAGTGCTATGGTATAACACCGGCCCGATGACCCTCGCAAACGATTCAGTGCTGATAAATCAACAAACGGGCAAGGGGTACCCCTCCAAAGCCCTACCAGAAAACGGTGTGGGAAGCGGGAGCGCTTGAAGCGAAGACAACCCATAATTTGCCACAGTGGGTAATGCACGCCTATTAGTACAGGTGTCGCGAGATTACCGATTCCCCCGGTCCACAGTGGAAAAGATATCCGCTAGCAGGATAAGGAGGCCCGTAAAAACGGCAGGAGGGCGGTCAGTCTATGCGCTATTGGCGCTGTGTATATCGTTCTGTGCGCATAGATTAGTTCCTCTTGTCTCTGTGGACTACTAGGGCGAATCGGAGGGGATCGTCGAGTATGTCTCTGCTTGTAGTAATAGCAGTCGCCATAGCACACTGTACGAGTTGATGCATCGATGCCTCGCACTCGCTATCCTAACCGTCTGTGTCAATTTCTGGGTCGGTTCCACCACGCATGTTGAACATTATTAATGGTACGGTCATGCGTTGAGAGTCAATTTCTGGTCACGGTGGAACTGCTTCTCAGTACGGAGAATCGCTCCGGAGTAAAAACACCGTCCAGATTTACAAAAGTAATCGGGTTGTACTAGTACTGTACTCGACACATCAATGGAACCAGCGCTGCCCGTTGGCACTATCCGCGTCCGATCCCAGATCTAACCGTTGATGTACATGGTCAAGTCTGATGAACATTGAAGATTGGAGTGTCTTATGCTTGAACTGTGTACTCCGGAGTAAAGCCGTGAAACTAGTCTGGATTGGATATGCATCATGTTCGCGTGTTATCACATGACCTACTGTATTCAGAATAGCGGGTTTTCCTCCGAATTCAATCTCGATCACTCCTATCAAGCTTATCCAACTGCTCTACAAGAGAAGATCATGGAAAAGTAAACAAAGTTAAGAAAGTTGGTACGTGCTCTGTGAAGTAGTGCTACACTTAACCGAATGCTCCACATAGGCTGACATTTTTACAGTTCAACGTGCCGATATAGTACTACAGAGTGCAAGTACGATGTACATACCACTTTTGAGCACGTCCCTCTTAGCCCGCGCCAGACTAGAATTTCACCGTGGCTGTTCCTCACCTATCAACGGTGCAGGAACCATTTCCCGACACTAAACTGCTTATGGTATGCTTCAGAAATGCTAGTCCGTGTTAGTTCCCATCGTTTTTCGCCACACGGAGCCACACGGACCCAACGGCGTTTGAAATATGGGCCGGTTGCGTCGAATTATACCCATGGATCCAGCTTCGGGAATCTGTGGGTTGAAATCTGTCGCGCCCAACACCACGTTTGTACTTCGTAAAAGGTACGACAAGCCACTGCTTCCACCCCCCCGCCCAAACAAGTTTCAATGCACTATGAGCTTCCGGAGAGTGTCCCCGAACATGGTCCGCCGGCCGAGGAAATCTTCGTTTGAGTTTAAATAACTTACCGGGTTATGTGTATCATCCTCACGGAAGTGCGTGCTCACAGAAGCAAAAGCAAAGGGATTGAACTATGCTAGTAAAATCACTAGCACAGTGTGCGAACTCTCCGCGCATACCATACTTGGTAATGGAGAACATAAGCATCATTAACTTATTATGTGCCACTACCGTATCCTTTTTTCTGGTACGGTACGGAGGCCAACCAACGGGGAAGATCTCGTCGTTCCAAAAGGGGAGGCGGCTGCGTATTCTGCACAGATTATTACTCCGTAATTTGGTCGCCCAATGAATGCCCACTTTCCGGAGAACTGCAGTAGCCTCCAAATTTCTTCAGGCTTCCTGCTCTGCGTCCTTCCGGGCTACTACCGCTAGTTCCAGGACGTACCAAGAGTACAAGTACAGAGAAATTGGATTACCTGGCTCCTGGGGATTGGGGTCAGGTCCAATTATGTATTTTTTTGGTCAGCCCGTGTGAGAGACAGGCACTTTCCGGAGCCAAGTTGTCGATTTTTCTCTTCCTGCACCAGGCCCGCCCAAACCCACATTCCATCTTGGAGCCCCTCTGAGCTGCAAAACTACTACTTGTTATTATTCTTGCCTTTATATTGTGCGTCTATATGAAAGGAGGGAAAGAAAAAGAAAAGATAAGAGAAAAGGAGAGAGAAAAGATACGCTGACTCTCTCACACACATCTACGGCAGACTTGCGCACACCAAGCATACGCCCGAATTTCACACATACAGAAATTCGAGGCAAAAATAAATAATACACAAAACTGCTGGGGTCCCTTTTCTTTCCCTGCCAGGAGCATGTTTCTAGGGTTTATTCCCAAACTCTTGACCACGGTCTTGACAACAAGCACATCTTGAGCTCTGTCCATCACATCCTCCATTCTATTCTCTTTACTTTTTTTTTCCTACTTCTTGCTGTTATCTGTTTTATTGCAAATCTCTCCCCTTCCGTTTGCTCCTCGGACTATGGCCCATCAGGGTTCCTCCAGGCCTCTCCGCCCACTTGCACCTCGGACCGCATCAGGAGGTCTTGCTCCGGCAAATCCTGATCCTGGTCCCAATGAGGAACACAAGGTGAAAAGGGCGTCAATGGCCTGTGCAGAGTGCAAGCGCCGTCGGACAAAGGTATTTGCATTCATCGTCTCTCTAGTTTCCAACCCTTCTCCTCCGCTCTCCGTTGCCCGTCTGCTCGTCGAACCGATCCCAAATTTGAATATTATTCTCACACGTGTTTTCAGTGCAGCTATGATACCACAGGCAGCCCCTGCACCGAATGTACGCTACAGGGATGTCAATGTTTCGTCGATGAGTCCGCAGACAAACGCCGCAAGGTGGCTGCCAAGCGGGCTGAAGAGGAAAATAAGCGCCTTCTGGAACGAGTGAAGCAACTTGAAGGATCAAGAGATTATGAACGCCAATTCAAGGAACTGTTGCTCGAAGCTTTTCGAGAGGGAGACGAAGATTCTGTGACTGCAATCATTCACAGCATTAGGTCACGCTTACCCGAGGACCACATTTTGGATGTTCTCAATCAGGTCTTAGACAAGGCTGAGGATCGGGCTGCTACCCTCGAGGACGGAGTCGAAGATGCGCAAGGTGGAAGGGTGGTGGACGGCGTGCCTCCATATTATCCGCCAGATTATGCGACGCGATGAGACATGAGAGGATGGATGCACTCATTGACCAGAGACAATTGAAAACACTGAATGGCCGTATGCGGGGAACATTGAAAAAAAGCCTTATCTACACCCATTGTCATGACTTTTTCCGAAGATAACCTATGCCAACTTCTGCCCGTCCTCAGGCAAATTCCCCCGTCCGGTGGGAATAGAGATAACCGGGAATAGTGTCACAAGGGAAGCGAAACGGTTATTTCATTTTTATGGACAAGAGAGGGTATTCTGGGCAGCTGGATATTGGGAATTATAGCAGGCTATCCAGAAAGAGTGTCAATGACTAGGGTTATCCACAAATGTGTATCTGTCTGTCTCTGCTTCATTCCTTTCCTCTTATATCATCTTTCTCTCATTTTGTTTCTTTGCGCTAGCCCTGATGACAGTCTACTTACGGAAACCTTCAAAAACAGTTTAATGACGCTTGCAAAAGGATAGCAGGCCGACAAAGGATGCTTCTGCCTTTTTTTTATCCCCCTGCCTTGGAGCGCTTAGCGCCAATATTGCACCAGATGAGCTTCAAACATTTACCCTGGAAGCTAATTCTCACATCCGATAAAAGATTCAAGGAAAACAGATACACCTAATGAACTATCATCCTACGAATTCTACGTGCTTCCGTTTCCATTCTCGAACCGAGCCGGTCCTTTCCTGTACCCTTCCTCCCGAATAAACCTACCTCGCTCGAACCGGGAGTATACATGTGGAATATACGGCAACTTCTATGGGATAAAAATACTCTGGCAACGTAGTATTAGACCTATGTTCTTTCACGATTTTCTGTTGAGCCCTTGTTTTGGGACCCGGAAATATGGATGCATGGCACCTGCTTCACCGTATGATAGGATCGATGTTCAGTGGGCTGTGAGAGCGACGGGCTATGCGGATCATCGACGAAAAGATGGCCGCAAGCTTTCCGGGTTGACTCGTGCTCTGTCGGCGCCACGGTCAGCTTGGTCGATCGCGAACACTGAGGGTTGCCTCTACGGGGGTGATGCTAGTAGTCCGGTTACTTCTCTTCGCTTGAATTGGCTGAGATACGGGACGGCGTTATTTGTTCCTCATTTACCATTGGGGCTGGGATTTGATATAGAAAAGCCACTCAGTATGCAGGCAATGACCTTGTAGGAGAGGTTCAGGTCACGCAACCTGCGCGCTCGTCTCTTTCAGCAACATCCGCCTCCTTTTTGACTCTACATGCCACGCTGGATAATATGCTTGACCAAATCGACTTCCAATCCCCCAAAATAATTATATTTATGATGGTAATTATTCTGCCTTTGCGCCCCGGGACCTGCTTCCCCGTTCAAATGTGGAGTTTCCCCGACCCCGCAGGGCCGTGCCGACGATATCATCCTGGCAAATCCGTGACTCGGAAACTTCTCCTCTGCTATTTTCCCTCCTTTTTCCTATCTTCTTTTCGAAATTTACGCGGTATTCGCGTGGAATAACGTTTCTTGTGTGCAAGTCGGGGCATCGCAGACCCGGAAAAGTACGCAGCCACTAGCCTCCCATGCTTGCAGTGCCAAGTACGGAGTAACCGCCATCGACTAGCCATCTTATCTCCTATCGATTTCAATGGTTGCTGCTACAATCACTAGGGCAGACGCGCAGTTATCGCCCGGAAACAACGATCATGTCGAACTCTTCCAGAACAACGCTGTCCCTGCTGCTGGGCGAAAGAGAAAAACTTCTGACTCATCCGCCGGAAACAATAACAAGAGCCATGCGCAACGGCAAAAAATCACTAGAGCGTGTGATTACTGCAAGGGAAAGAAGACTCGTTGCACAGGGACGCTGCCGTGCTTGAGATGTTCTAGGCTGTCGCTGCGTTGCGAGTACAATGCTGCTTATTCTAGGGGGTTACCCCCGGATCCTCTGCCTTTTTCTAAAAGCGGAGATGGTAACGCTAGTCCTGTATCTAATCATGCCGGTTATGGGCTTAGTACTCCATCTCAGGGATCTTCCAGCAGCCGTTTCAGAGATACTGCTTCGTCGCGCTCACAGCCTCGTAGAGGCAGCTCGGGGCTTAAATCCCATGATTCACCAGAACCAGTGGCCACAGACCTCGAGGGCAACTATCTTGGTCCTTCATCGGGAATATCTTTTCTCAATCGAGTGTGGCAGCGTTTACACCACGATGAATCATCTGCGATCACGGACGAATTGCAGAACGAGTGCTCTTCAAAGAATACATCGGTGTTCATGTTCGGGGACAGGCCATATTCAAACTTCCAGGAATCCGGCTTTACGCTTCCGCCTTTCGACAAGGCCCGGGAGCTGGTTGATGTCTACTTCGATTACGCCATTGTCACTTACCGCTTTTTGCACAGAGGAAGTGTCGACGAGTGGTTGATTCAGGTGTATGAGAATGATTTCTCCTTCGCGAATCCACCGACTGGCAATATGGTTGCGAGGACCGCAATCATTCTTATGATTTTTTCAGTGGCTACTTTGTACGAGGAGCAGCATCCGGGAATCCAGAAAGATCATGGGAATGAGAGGTAAATACTTTTCTTTCTCTGTTTAAACCATGGCATACAATACTAAGCCACTGCAGTGAGCTATGGTATACGGCCTCGAAACACATGTCTTCAATAGAGTCCGGTCCTCCACGACTAGAGACGATTCAGGCACGCCTGGGTCAATGTCTTTATCTGCTCTCGTCCTCTCGAGCAAACGAGTGTTGGTATGCATTTGGCACGGCCTTGCAACTCGTGACGGCATTAGGATTACATAGAAAGTTTCCCGCAAAGAAGTCAAAGAACGGAAATACCTACCTTGAACAAGAACTCCGAAAACGCATCTTTTGGAGCGCATATACCTTAGACAAGTACCTTAGTGTCATGTTTGGACGGCCCAGGCTGCTTCATGATGAAGATATTGACCAGGAACTTCCCGAGGAAATGAATGACGAGGACATGCTGCAAGAAGATCCGGCGAAGAGAACAGGCTCAGCAGACTGTATGATGATCGCATCTGTTCTCCATTACAAGTAAGCCCTTTGTCTTCTACTTGTCGGGTCTGCGTGTTAACGCATGCTTATTTGTTAGGATCGGTCGTATTCTCGGGGAAATCTCACGGCAGCTTGGTTCGATCAATCCTCATTCTCGAGATTCGCCACTTGATAGAGTCGTTCGTCTTACTACAGAGCTGGAGAAGTGGAAAGAGGAGATGCCACCGTTATTCAGTAGCGTTCGCCCGACGAGTCTTATCCCGCCGCTTTGTCGACAGAGCCAGGTTTTACAGCTGGCGTACTCCCATGCGATGATCCATGTTACCCGGTCATTCCTCTTGAACGATTTCACAGACCTCAGTCGCAGACCTCAAATACCTCATCCGACAGTGACGAATGTCTTGCAAAAATGCATTGGTGCCGCTGAGAATGTCATTACTCTCGTAGACAGTCTCGCGAAGCAGGGCGTCATGATCCAGTCGTTTTGGTTCACGCATTATGTATGCTTCTGCGCCATTATTGTGGTATACATATACATCATTCAACAGCATCAATCCTCTTCTCCATCTGCATTTTCACCACAGAGTACGGAAAACAGCAGTCGCTTGCACGACCTATTCAACCTTGCAGAAGCCTGTCAACAGCACCTTGCAGAAGCCACTCGCAAAAACTGCCCGAGTCGTCGCTACAGCATCATCTTGGAGGAACTGAGACGTGAAGTCCATAGGCAAATCGGTTCACCATTACCGTCGAGCACCCCGGTAAACCCGCAAAATCAGAAAGCTCCACTGGACCAAGATCAATTCCTTCTGTCCAATATGGACCAGCCAGTTTCGTTGGATTCCAGTATTTTGGACTATGCTCCGCCACAGAACTTTCAGGCCTCGGACTTGCCAGGGGCTTCGTTTAACCCCATGGATGACATTAATCTGCTGGAGAGCCTGGAAGGGCCGAATTGGTGGGCCCAGCTGGATTCTTGGGTGAGTGGATTTGCAATGAAGTTGAATTAATCGATTTGACTTACTTTTTTGCAGGCCTTTTCGAATCCGTCTAATGATCCGTCCATGTTTATGTTTTGATGTACAGTCAAAGATCTTGTACAATACCCAGCACGAATTTTTTCTTTTTGGTTAGCGCAAGATGATATCCAGACGGCATAGCTGGGTGGTTTACTTATGGTTAATCATAACACTGCATTTGCATTTTGCATTTTTGTCTATTTGATCAATTGGCATTTGTCCGCATTTGGTATAATTGGAGTCTCAATTACTGTCGACTACGTTTATATGTTTGTCATAAGGAAATGGTTCAAACTCGAAGAGCAATATCTGTGTCATGATCTTTACTTGTTTCCGGGTGAACTGGGAATATTTTGAGTATCCGGTACAACTGTTAGGGTCATGCAATCAACGCGTATGACTGACTACCTTCCGACTCAAATGAACCGAGAACACTGGCAGTATCGGATATATCTACAAGGCTAATACTCCGAGCATTATACACAAGGTTCTCGGATATTCATTCGATCCAAAGTTTTTGGGTTGCCTTGTCGGAATAAAATCCGGTCCACAAGCTTTTCCGCAACGGCCTTCTATACGCAGGGCCGAAAATACTTGATATCACTGATGGATTTCGTGGGGTGCAGATCATCTTTGGGGGCTGTTATAATGTTGCGTTTTTCTTCTTTTCATCTGGAGATGTACTCGATATTTTCCCGAGAATCAGTCACCTTCCAATTGATGCACACTTTCTTTTCACCATGTTGGAAACGCCATTTCCGCCTTCAGAAACCAAGCCTCCATCGGCATTTTCCCCCGTCCCGACACTGGAGGTCAAGACGACTTCTGTCAAGGTGCCAGAGAGAGAAGCATTGACAGTCGATGAGCTCGTCCGACATAGAGCGTCACTCGGTTCCTCGCAACCGGTGATATCGTATCCACGCACAGGTACCGACTACGTCGACTATCCACTTCGCCAACTGGATATCTATGCTTTTCGAGTTGCCAAGGACATTGGAGCTCGTATCCCTCCGAGAACGTCTTCGTTGGAGACACCTGCAGTGATTGCTCTCCTGGGACCGTCTGATCTCAGTTACCTGGTCACTCTCCTTGCGCTTACGAAACTCGGTCACTCAGTTCTGTTTCTCTCGACGCGAATTTCTCTTGAAGCATATGCCTCGTTGTTGGAGAAGACACAGTCCAAGCATATCTTTATCTATGGTTCCTTCAGAGATATCGCGGCCGAACTCAAAGGGCGACTCCCGGATTTGCATGTCAGCGAGATTCCGACTCAAGCGTCCTACGATTCTCCTATTATTGAGGATGTCGACACAAACCTCACGCCGCACTTGGACCTGGAAAAAGAGTCCAAATATATCTCGTTCATCATCCACTCCAGCGGCTCGACAGGCCTTCCCAAACCGATCTTCCAGACCCAGGGTGCTGCGATCAGGAATTACGCTGGGAACATGAACATGTCCGGATTCATCACGCTTCCGCTGTACCACAACCACGGCATCAGTTGTCTTTTCCGAGCGGTCCACTCGTGCAAGACGCTCCATTTGTACAATGCTGAGTTGCCGCTCACAAAGCAGTTTCTGCTTGGCATTATGCAGGACCATGAATTTGAGATCTTCTACGGAGTGCCGTATGCTCTCAAGCTGCTTGCGGAGTCGGATGAGGGCATCGCTGTTCTGGCGAAATTCAAGGCTGTTATGTTTGGTGGTTCTGCTTGTCCGGATTCGCTGGGTAACCGACTAGTGGAGAGCGGTGTTAATCTTATCAGTCACTATGGAACGTATGTATTCCGAAGCTCGTCTACAGTAAACCTTTCTGACGACCATACAGGACTGAAACTGGTCAGTTGATGACCTCTTTCCGGCCACGGGAAGACAAGGAATGGGACTATCTACGCCCCTCAGAAGCCGTAAAGAAGTACCTTCAATTCGAAGAGCGCAGTCCTGGCATCTTCGAGCTCATTTGTCTGGACGGCTGGCCGTCAAAGGTGATGTCCAACAGACCAGATGGTTCCTACGCCACGAAAGATCTCTTCTTGAAACACCAGACAATCGAAGCATACAAGTACTATGCACGCCTGGACGACACTATCGTCCTCGTCAACGGCGAGAAGGTGAATCCATTGGATATGGAAGGCATTGTTCGACAGAACGATCTGGTTTCCGAGGCCGTCGTCTTCGGGTCTGGGAGGGCGAGTATCGGGTTGGCTGTTGTTCGTGCGCCTAACACGGAATTCTTGTCTGACAAGGATATCATTGAACGTATTTGGCCTGCTGTTGAGAACGCCCACGAGGCCATGCCCGCGTATGGCCAGCTTGCCAAGACTTTGGTCAGAGTCCTCCCGGCAGACACTGAGTACCCTCGTACGGACAAGGGAACTGTGATCCGACAAGCCTTTTATAGGAACTTCAGCCAGTTGATCGACGAAGCATACGCAACGGAGAATGCAATGACCGGCTCATTGAAACTGTCAGAGCCAGAGCTGAAGACCTTCATCAGGGAACAGCTACAGTCGATTCTGCCGGCTAAAGCCCAGGCTGCTTTGACTGATGACGCTGACTTTTTCGGTCTCGGGATGGATTCGTTGCAAGCTACGCAGCTACGGTCTATTCTTGTCAAAACGATCGATACGAATAGTCAGCAGCTGGGACTTAATGTTGCTTTTGAGCATCCGACGGTCAATGACTTGGCGCGTTATCTTGGCTCCCTTGTTTCCGGGACAGCGGATAGTGGTGTATCGGCTGAGGAGCAGATGAGGGTGTTGATTTCGAAGTACAGTCAGTTTGAACAGCATAGGCCGGTTCCTAATGGTCTCAGTGGGGGATACATTGTGAGTCACTTTTGCCCCCTTGTCTGTTTCGTCGAATGCTAATAAAACAGGTCGTTACAGGAGCTACCGGGTCGCTGGGTAGTCATGTGGCCGCAAGATTATCGGTTCTGCCACATGTTCAGAAGGTTTACTGCCTCGTACGCGCAGGTTCGATAATCGAGGCATACGACCGTCTGCTCATATCAATGCGCACTCGAAGAGTCTATGATACTCTCCCTGATGCCGCTCGAAATAAGCTGGTCGCGCTTCCATCGGATCTGTCTCGGACCACCCTGGGACTAGCCCCCACGACATACAACACCTTGACTTCAGAAATAACAGACATCATCCACTGCGCCTGGTCCGTCAACTTCAACTACCAGCTCGCCAGCTTCGAAAAAGACAGCATCGGCGGTCTCAAAAACCTAATCGACCTCGCTCTCAAAGCTCAACGACCAGCACCAGCAACATTCAACTTCTGCTCCTCTGTCAGTGCCGTCGTCAACACCGAAGGCAATGATATCCCCGAAACCCTCCCCGAGAAACTCAGCTACGCACAAGGCATGGGCTACGCCCAGTCAAAGCTTGTAGGCGAGTACCTCTGCGCCGCCGCCAAACGGCAAACAGGCATTCGAGCCCGCGTCCTTCGAATCGGCCAGGTCATCGGGGATACACAGCACGGAATCTGGAACGCAACAGAGGCAATCCCGCTAATGCTCCAATCCGCCACGACGATCGGTGCACTTCCAAAGCTCGACGAATCGCATCTTTGGCTTCCTGTCGATACCGTCGCGGACACCGTCATCAACATCACGCTCTCATCCTCATCAGAAGGCACAGAGCCATCAGGCATCTTCAACATCGTCAACAACACCCCCTTCCACTGGACGCGCGATCTCCTCCCCCATCTGCACGCCGCAGGCCTCGACTTTGAAGAAGTCGATCAGCGCGAATGGCTCCGTCGTCTGCGCGAATCAAACGCAGACCCTGTTCAGAACCCACCGATCAAACTGGTCGATTTCTTCGCAAACAAGTATGATACCGACCAACCACGGCGGACGTTGAATTGGCGCACGGAGGAGGCGAGACGGGTTTCGGGTGCATTGGCGAGCGCTGGGCCGTTGAGTCGGGGGCTTGTGTTGAGGATAGTTGAATATTTCCGAAAGGGTTGTTGGAATTAGAGTGTTCATATAAGCGACCTTTTGTTGATTCTGTTCATGCATGTCATAGTTCTCAATTAATTATATCTTTTTTTTTCATGATTATGTCATTTCATTATGTTTGCTTTGTGTTATAAGGAGCAGAAAAAGGAAAAGAACAGAAATAATGGATTGCGGTAGGCCTTTATAAATGACGAGAGAAAAAAAAATGCAAAAATATGGACTCGCGGGGAATCGAACCCCGGACCACCCCCATGCTAAGGGGGTATTATACCACTAAACCACAAGCCCATTTGATGAGAAAAAGCCATCCTGTTATATCTTATGAGGAAAACGATAGTTTGTATGTCATGATGTGAGTAAATCTTGGTTTCAGATCTGATTTTGGTTGATCGATCTGATGAGATCGTATGCGTAATTACATGTAATTATTTTTGCCCGGCGATTTCGATATCCGCTATGTATTTGGTTGGCTATCAATGCGCCCGCGATATGTATCTCCGCATATAAACAGGGGCTGACCATATGGGACATAGTACGATACCACCGAATACTGGCAAACAAAAATGAATATATACACAGCCAAAACCAAAAGTACTCAGAGTATATACACCACATATAAATACAACGAGTTAATCAAATTCCACAGGCGGCAACCCCCTCTCCTCAACAGCATTATTCAAATCCACCCGCAGAGACTGAAGAGCACCATCCCACGTCACAGAATCGCGAGGACTATCAGGTACCTTCGGTCGCTTACTCTCCAGAGCCTCTTCACTCTCACGTCCGTCATCAACCAACCACGCGAGCCAGTTGACCACCGACACAGCCTTGTCTACGTCCTTCTCGTCGACGACGACGCGCTGCAAATACCGAGAGAGCGATGTCACGTCCTCAGTGAAGGGACCCTCGTCTGCGAAAACAGCATGCCAGGCACCAACTGCAGCGCGAAGGTCTGATACATTTGAAAGCTTCTTTGACGTGAATGTAGGCCGTTCCGGGAGCGGGGGAAGATGGAGGCGCCTTTGTGCAGATTGTTGACTACGTGGTTTGGGTTGGATTACTCGTCGAGGGGCTGAGACAGCCACATTTGCATTCGAGGGGCGTTGTTGCAAACGGGTATTACGTTTGTGATCTTCGAGAACCTCACGGCGGATGTCTTCCGGGAGGGCGGCGAGGAAGTCTTCTGATATCTCTGGGTGTTCTGCTGGAGGGGTAAATTGTCTCGAGGGCCCACTGGCGTTGCTCGCGGTTGGGGGCCGTGCCCGGACGAAGCTTTGTGTAAGGGTCATGTTGCCGGATGTCTTGATCGGAGGGCGGCCACGGCGCTTTTTACTTGGTGTCGGGGGCTTTTGGATTCTCGAGGGACCTGTGGATAGAGGGCGTGCTGGGGGTGCGCTAGATGTTGAAGGCTGCGGCGTGATGTCCCTAGTGGATTGATTGTAGTAACCTAGAACCTCAGCACGCACATCTTCCGGTAAGGCTGCCAAAGTCTCGGGATCAAGTTGAGATTGAGGGGGAAGTTCTGTTGCAGGCGCCTGGACTTGACGAGGCGGAGGACAGGGAGATGTGGGCCGCGGATCTCGTACAGGTTTGGCTTGCGCTTTCAGTCTCGACCGGATATCATTTGGAAGTTCTGCGACGACCTCGGGATCAGGCTGAGATGGTAGGACGAACTGAGTACCAGAGATATTCAACCGCTTGTGGCCGCTGTCTAATGCTGGGTTGTGGGTGATTGATGTGACTGTCTCTGATTCCCCTTTGTGAGGACTCTCCAAGTTGTCGGGGTCGACGGTATGCTCCATGCGCTTCCGGGCTGGCGATGCCTTGAAGTTAAGTTGTTGCTGGCTGCTTTCAGGTTTCTCTGCGTCGCCGGATTTAAGTGGTTCTAGTTTGGTCATTTGCACACCTAAGCCCCGCAGATCGCCTGGCGAGATATTGAAGCTCCGGAGCATAGTGACTGCTTCTTTTCCGAGGACTTCTTTTGTATTGGTGGAAATCCCAAGAATAATGCTCTTGTTGAAGACGTCACACTTGCCATGTCCCAGATGTTTCACTGGCTCTAATGGTGCGTCCGCAGCTCGTCGCATGACTTTGAGGGTCAATTGCTTGCCCTTCACAAGATTCTCAACTAATCTCCGGTGCAACTCTGCACACAAAGATTGCACGAAATCTTCAGCTTGAGCTTGACTCACAAATCGAATACCCCAGTTGACTTCAGCGGAAACGGACTTTCTGAGGACCTCGTTCCCAACTTCTGTTCGGTCGATACCACGAGCGTAATCATACAGCTTTGCACCTGTCTTTGGTCCCAAGCTGGAAAGCAGCCTTTCCTTAGAAATATCCCTGATATCCTTGACGAATTTGACACCTAGATCTTCCATTTTTGTTCCAAGACTGTATCCTACTCCCGGTAGATCCTGAGCCGTGAGGTTACCGATGAAATCAAGCACGGCCTCAGGTTTCAGCTGGAATTGTCCAGCAGGTTTGGCTTTTCGCAGCGCAAGCTTTGCTAGTAGGATATTGCCACCGATACCGACAGAAACTGCACAGCCAGCGGTGGCTTTTACTGAGTCCCGTAGACTTTGGGCGATTTCATCCGCCTTGAGTTGTTCACGATAGATAGACCCTTCGGATATACCCCTGCCATCCGTGCCTCCGGCTTCCAGGCAAGAGGAGGTTATGTCCACCAAGGCTTCGTCAATACTGACACTCTGGACAACACCATCAATAGCCAATACAGCGCTGTAAAATTTGCGACTTGCATCCTCGTAAGCGGAGAAATCGTAAGGTAGCACTTGCAGCTCAGGACATGCTTGTAGGGCGCCCTTCATCCACATCCCGTTTTTGACGCCATGGGACCGTGCTACATAGTTGCAACTGGCGATCTCAGAGCCAGTACCCGTACCATGAGCGATGGCAACCGGTTTCCCGCTCAGCTCCGGATGCTTGAGCGTTGATACTGCCGCAAAAAAGCAGTCAAAGTCAACGTGAAGAATGTATCGCCTGGCCCCTGGAGCACGCTTCTTTTTGCCCGCTTGAGATATTGTTTTTTCTTTTGCTGCCACTTGGAGCTGGGCCTTTAGCTCAGCTTTCCATGCTGAAAGATGGTGCAAGCGGGACTCTCTGTAGTACTGCTGGAGGAATTCTGGGTTAACAACGCTTGAACCCCTCATACGGGGATCATTCAGGAGCTGTGCGTTATATTCTTCGGATGTCAGATCTGGTTTTAAAGTAGGCACCTTGGGAGACAATGAAGGTGTTTGTTTTGCTTTATTCGGAGATGTCGGAGAAAAGCTTCGTGCTCCAATTTGTTCCGGAAGATCGACGCTTGGTCTGGAGTCTGGTAACTCGTTACCTTGTACATCATCTGATGGCTGTTGTCGTTCATCAAGAGCACTGAAACTCGGAAATTCGCCATAATCAGACTGACTCGTTGCATTTAGAGGTTCGTCCGAGTTTCCGGTAGTCTCCGGCGGCGTGGACCGAGGGGCTGTATCCTTTCGTTCAATTGGGAGTTTCAATTGCGACGTGTACCAGCTCGAGCTAGTTTGATCATTGTACCCTGTTCGAGGACTATTCGTCTGGCTAAGCAGACGTCCGCTATTGAACTTAAGCACTTTCTGAGTCTGTCCCTCATCCACCACCTTGAAGTGCTCCCAGGGAAGCATCCGCCCTGCTTGAACACTCTCAACCACCCAAGCCGGCTTGACAATGCGATATCTGCGAAACTCCTCGCGCTTCTTCGGAGTCAGCGAGCTGGCGATGATGTGTGTCGCCGCAGTCTTGGACTCCAGGTACTGGACAAATCCACCTCCATGGCTCACTATAAGATGATGGAGGTCCTGCAGAGATGGTTGCGTGTAGCCGTTGACATGCGCAACCACGCCTCGGAAGATGGGGGGGTTGTCCGCGGATGAGGCGCGTATCTCTGCATCTAGGTTTTGCAGTTTGATCTTCTTGCGCCGCATATAATCGGAAAATCCACCAAAGCTAGATGCCTCATACTCTTCGCCCTCCTCGCCATTGAAGCTATCTATAGCCAATGTTAATATGCGATCCTTTGAACATGGAAGTTGAGAGCGTACGGTTTTCTATCCGTTTGCGCACAGCGCTGGAGTTTGCATCCAGCTGCGAGCCCATACCGGGCTAAGCGCAGTGTCATGATCCGACTTCTTGCTCTTTCAAATCGGACAGAGAGGTTGAGGAAGAGAGAATGACCGAGACGCGCCGTTCGAGTGGCGGATGAAATATGACGTGGAGTCACGTGTAACCACGTGCAGAATCTGTGTAGAAGCGGTCGATTATTTTATGATTAAATGAGGTTTATATGGAGATGATTAGTTTCAATGAAAGGAGGTATATTGTTTACTTGACGTGTATGTACTACGCAGCTGGTTGAGTGCTTAACTAGCTATGTATGTATGTATGTATGTATGTATGTGTGTATGCTCCTATACGTACCTGTTTCTCTAGACCGATCGTGACTTTTCTCTTCTGGACGCCGCCGCTTTAATGAGGGTACTCAGGGGCTTGCTCAGTGAGTATTGCACATCACGGATGGCCGCTCAGTGAGCGCTCAGTGACTACTCAAGGCCTGCTCAGTGAGCAGTCACGTGGCACCAGAGCTACTGTCGGAATATAGAGGTTCCTTACCGAACAATACCAACTGATGCCTTATTGATGCCTCACTGATATCATATGGCGCAAGCAGCTTATTCATTCCTTTGCCCTTACTGCTGTTAAACCCCCATTCGCTTAAGAATACTCTGTTAGGTAGCTACGGTCTTATATAGGATCCTAGGTAGCTTCATTTGCACAAATCAGAGACCTCGACCATATACGCTTAATACGTACTTTCGACCCTGACTAAGCCGCAACTCCGACAGCTACGTACGCGCTGGGCCTATATAAGAATCTCTCGGACCAACAATTTATCCGATAGATTCTCATCATGTGTCTAGACCTGTGACGGCAATCTGCAACTATTTCTTGCTCTCATTCCATGCCAACATAAAACCCAATATCACTTGGCAAGTACATATACCAAATTGTCATGTGTATTCCAATCGTAGGCTCTAATGAAGACTTGTAACAGTTCCGGCTGGTGGAGATAGACGATTTGGGAAACAGACCATCGTCATCGTATCGTCTGTCGATCATACCAATTTTACGTAAATTACAGTGACAGTTTGCGGGGGGAACAGATCAGATAAGCCAGATTAGGTATAGCAACATCATCATCTCGTATTGTAATACAGACGAACGTCAGCCACCGTGGGAAATTTCACCTTTCAATTATTCTATATACTACTGCTACTACTACTATACTTGGGATGCTGAAAAAATACCATGTCTCTAAAGGGATTGGGCCAATGAAAAGTGGTAAAACACGCAATACGGATCGCCGAATTTGTCATAACGGTCCACCGCCAGCAATCGACTAGTCGATGTCTTACAACAAACCATCCCTCCCTGAGTCCAAACCATCTTTCTTTCACCTCTCTTCTTATCCATGGAACTTCTACCAAAACCTCCCAAATCCTCCATTGACACCAGCATGGACAGGGTCGCCATACCACGCGCCGGTCCCCTACCGCCTCCAGCAACCCGTCGGCGAGTGGAACGCGCCTGCCAGGCTTGCCGCGATCGCAAGATCCGTTGCGATGGCGAAAGACCAGCATGTAGCCATTGTCTAAATACGAAGGTCAATTGCGTCTATCCCTCGAACCGGCGGGAGAAAGACAAGGACGCGCTCCAGCAGCTCAAGAGCCAAAATGAGCAATATAAATCTTTGTTGGAGAAGATTGCGGGGAGGGTGGGTTGTATAGCGGAGGATATTGACCAGGTGCTAGGTGTTCGTTGTCACCCTGGGGAAAAGAAAAAGCTGTTATCTGATCAACATATAGCCCGAAGCGAAGAAAAGGAAACGCTCTCCTAGTCCTGGCCGCAAAGAAAGCTTCTCTTCAGGCTCGTCAACAGGGTCCCTAGACGCCTTAGATGTTGTAGACGAAGACATCAACAGAAACCAAGAAAGCAGAGCAACTGGGTTTGTAGGGAAAAATTCTGAGGTTTCCTGGTTACAGAGTTTGGACATCGAGGCTGAGAGAGTTAATCATCCAGGTCATACCCACGGCAGAAGGAGCACCTCAGGAACGTCGCACGACAACCATATCGCGTCCAAGTCATACCATGCAGATGAACGGCCCATAGCTGTTGAGTGTGAAGGATTGAACCCGTATGACATACCGCCGAAACACACGGCCGACGTGTACTACAACATATATTTCAGCTTCGTTGATGCCCATTTCCCTATCGTTCGGAAATCGCTTTTCACGGTTCAATATGAGCGGTACTATACGGAGCCCTTCCTTAAACCGGGGAAGAAATGGCTTTGTGTTTTGAATTTGATCTTTGCTATCGCGTCTCGGTACTGCGCGTTTGTTGGGAATTACGTGCCCGATGGGTCCGATGATAGGATATTCTTTTCCAGAGCGAAAATGCTCAGTGCCAACGACAATATCATCTATGCTCATCCAGATCTTCAGCAGGTACAGATTGAAGCGTTGTTGGCTTTCTATTTTCTGATACAATCACAAGTCAACAGGTGAGTTCCATTCGAGCAATGTTCTTCAGCCACTTGGCCTTCGAAAAAAAAATGTCCCTTTTAGTTCGCAACCAGTTTTTCCCTAACAGATTCCTAGAGCGTGGAAGATGATACGCATTGCATCGAGCTCAGCAATTGCTCTTGGAATCAACATGCGCAATGTGGATGACAAGACCGACATCGTATCTAAAGAGTCACGGTGCCGTCTTTGGTGTTCAATCTTCATGCTCGAACATTCTCTCACAACCATGACTGGTAGGGCTTCAAGCTTGGATGAGTCGTTCTCCGTACATGCACCTGTTCCGCTCACTGAAGGCTCGTTCTCAGACAGTGCCGCGTCTTTGTGTCTTAGTGATGAATCGGAGCGCGAGAAGATCGCAAACTGGACTTTATTCGAGACCGAGCTACAGACCAGAGCCCGTTCTGAGCGACTCCGGTCAATCAGACCGAACCCGTCCCTTTATTTTTCCTATCAGATGGATTTGTCACTAATAGCAAGTACCATCACCAGTCGTATCTACGGGGTCCATGCCTTGCGAGACGGATGGGACCAGGTAAAAAATGCGATCAAGGGTTACTCCAAAAAGTTGAACAGATGGGTATCTACTATTAATGCCTTATTTGCTTTTGCCGATGGCGATGGCGAGCTGCTCCGCGGTCCTTCATCACGCGAAAAAACCAGCCTCGCCCTGCACTTCTACAGCACTTGCATCCTAATAAACCGCCCGTGTCTCTCACGCCCAGGGCTCAGAGAGCACGGTGGTGTCCGGTTTCCTAGGAGTCGCTTCGGAAACGATACTGCGCTTACTTGCGTCCGCTCTGCACTCCTACTCCTTGCCGTTCTACCAGACGAGCCCGATGAGGGGTGGTTCTATACAATATCCCCATGGTGGACGATGCTGCATTTTATCATGCAAGCAACAGCAGTCCTCCTCATCGATCTCACCGTGGGTTCTGTGCCCGTGAAAACAGAACTAGGCCACGAAGAACAACCCGAAAGATGCCCACATTCCACCGGCACAGCCCTCTCCAGCTGCAAGAAAGCCATCCGCTGGCTCCACCACATGGCAAACCACGACTTCGCCTGTAAACGCGGCTTCGAACTCTCCGTCAATTTTCTCCGTCGCATTGCATCGTCCAAGAACCTCGATCTCGAAGGCGTGCCGCTTCCAGCGCTGTTACCGCCAGATGAGTCGAGTGGTTCTCGAAGGTCATCTACTCCACAGCTGGCTTCTGCGAGTTCGAACCATGAAGGTTTCGGAGGCAGTACTTCGACGACTCCTGGGTCTGGGATGACGTGGCCGAGGGAATTGTTCCCGTTGAATCTTGCAGAGGAGCCGGATATGGCTTGGTTTTTGTCTATTGCTGATTTACCAGAGCCGCCTAATACATGATGAGACGGCACTGGTCGAACTATCACACCGAACCGAACATTCCAATATTCCCAGTTGTCTACAACCGACCCTGCGAAGTGCGCTTAGGGTCATGAACAACCGTGATACCAGGTGCGTTCTCACCGCTGACCCCTAAGCATATTGGAAACCAAAGCATTCTCACCCGACTCCTTGATTTGGCACCAGGTATGCGAAATGAACCGCATTTCAATAGAGCATTACTGGGGAAACCACTGTCCATTTGCTATTCATTTGGGATGCCCCATATCCCATATCTCATATACCATCTGTCCTGAGCCCTGGACGGCGCTTCAAGTAAAAACGCTAAACTTCCTATCTTTACTTGAAACAGCTTGCTGGTAAGGGGAAATTTCTGTTTTCTTTCTTTTTCCATTGTAATGAGATTGAGCTACATGTTTGTTTTCTTTTTCTTTTTTTTTGGAGTAAGGATACCAAATGTTTGCAAATGACGAAATGTATATATCAAGCGAAGCCCCCATATATAATGCTATATTCCATCGAGCTCATAATACAAGATAAAAGCCCCAACGACAGACAGATACAGATACAGATATCACCCACCACAATGCAATTGTTCTAGATATTATTATACAGCCCCAGTTCCCGTAACTCCAACAAATGAGCAATCAATCAATGTATAAGTCAATCAATCAACGAAGCAACTCCAGACACCAGGGTATCCTTTATATTTGCGGATGTCAGTCAAAGCAAAAGAAATGTAACAAACGATATGCCCATCCCGTAAATATATGTATGTATGCAAAGGATTAGAAAGAAAAGAAATGAGAAAAAGGAATCGTTCATTCCATCATCGCGTCGCCGTCGCCGTCGCCAGTTTGTGCGTCACCGTTGGGAAGGTCGTCCTTTGGCGTGTTCGCATTGGAATCGCCATTCGGTGGGTGGATGCCGTTTAGTTGCGGCGCTGCATTTTCAACGGCGTCTGTCATGTCCGTGTCTTGATCTTTGGACTCGGGCTCGGGCTCGGCTGGTGGTTCGCCGGCTTGGTCCTCCTCGGGAGACCTCTCGATGTCTTCCCAGACGCGAACCGTTCGGTCTAGCCCACAACTAACCAAGAGTCGTTTGTTCTCGATTGTGCAAGTGTCAACACCAAGAACCACATCGTTATGACCTTCGATCCGCTGAAGGACCTTCTTGCTCACAACATCCCAACACAGTATTGAACCGTCTTCGCTCCCACTAACCGCAAATGCATCGGGCGGGATACCCGCATACCCATATTTCCCAAATCCACCACCAAGACTGTATTTCCGATTCGCATGTCCCTGGTATGTCTTGATGCACCTGCCCTCAACATAATTCCACAACCGCACGCAATCATCCAGCGTCCATGCGAGCACGAACTTGCCGTTCGGTGAGAACTTGACCGATGTGACCGGTGGGTTGTCCTCGTGGACGAGTGTGCGGAGACATTGCCCCGTAGCCGTGTCCCAGATTCGGATTAAGCCGTCTGTTGCGCAGGAGGCGATTAGGGTTCCGTCCCAGACGACGTCGATGCCGCCAACGGGGTCGGAGTGTGCGGGGAGGGATTTCATGACGCGAGCGGAGCGGACGTCCCAGAGGAAAACGGCTTCGTCGTAGGAGCCGCTGACGAGCATGTTGCCCTTTGGGGAGAAGGCGATTTGGTAGACGTAGTTGTGATGGCCGATGAAGGGGATGGGGTGTGCTTTGCCCTGTAGTTGATGATTGTTAGCCTGTGTTAGGACGAATATGCGCAGCTCGAAGGCTTACTGTTGATACATTCCACAGGCGGATGGTCTTATCGTCCGAACCAGATGCGATGGTTGCCCCATCAGGACTCCACGCAATGGTTGACACACCCGCCAGATGGCCCTCAAATGTATGAATCAGTTTACCTGATAATGTATCCCAGATCTTAATCGCACCGTCGGCTCCTGTAGCGTCATCAATAACCCGCATTTCTTAAGGGGCATGAAAGTAACCGCATACCACCACTAGCAATCATAGACGCGTCCGGAGAAAAGCGCACAGCAGAAATTCCCCGCAAATGCCCCCGAAGCAAATACTTCTCTTTATAATTCAGCCTATCCGGCTTAGGCGCAGGCGGAGGAGGCGGCGGAGGCACAGGTGTAGGGGAACGATCTGAATATTCCCCGTCACCACCTTCATCTTCCGCATCCCCATCTTCGTCCTCCTGCTCATCTTGCTGATCAGTATCCTCCGCATCCTCGCCCATCTCCTCCTCATCATCCTCATACCGCTCCGACATCATATCCGAATCTTGTACCGGACTGGGACTGCGACGCCCGCGATTCCTGCGAGACGAGCGCCAGTACTCCTCCGCGTCAACGGCCAACTCGTCCGGACTTTCTGAGCCGGAGAAGCTGCGCGACCTCGGATACGGGCGCTTTGGCGGATAGGCCTTCTGGATGGTCCAGCTGGTGCGCCGGCGTGCCTCGTCGTGGTCGGAGCCTGCGGCGAGTTCGTCGGAGGAAGATTCAGCGGGAGACTGGACGATAGGGGCATTACGGGTGTTGTTTCTGGGGGTATCCAGCCGGCGGCGTTTAGAGGAGTTGTCCATTTGCGCGCGGACGCACCGGAATTATGCAGACAAAGGAAGGATAAAGCCTGAATTGAAGGGAGTGAAAGGAGGGATTGCATTGATCTTGTCTGTAAAAAGCCGGGCCGATCGCGGGTTCTGCAAGGGGAAGGCGGTGACCCCGACATAGCTAAGTGTCTACTTCAAGATAATGCATTATTCAATCCCAGCACGATCTCTCAATCAGTCAATCGCAATGTCGATTTCGAATTCAGATGTCTCTTCCATCCGTATCCTCACCCTCAATTGCTGGGGGCTCAAATTCCTCGCCAAACACCGCCACGCCCGCCTCTCCCAAATCGGCCACCAACTAGCAACCGCCAACCACCCCCCGGAAATCGTCGGCCTACAAGAATGCTGGACACAGCAGGACTACGAATCTATCCACCACCAAACCCAACACATCCTCCCCTATGGCAAATTCTACTACGGTGGTATCTTCGGCGCCGGCCTCGCCATCCTCTCCAAATGGCCCATCGAAGAAAGCAGCATGTACGCATACCCGCTCAATGGCCGGCCAACAGCGTTCTTCCGCGGAGACTGGTACGTCGGGAAGGGTGTTGCTTGCGCACGGGTACGGTTCGGGGACGGGGTTGGTGATGTGGCGGAGGTATTTTGTACGCATTTGCACGCACCGTATGAGAAGGAGCCGCACGATTCGTATATATGTCATCGGACTGCGCAAGCGTGGGAGATTGCGAAGTTGATGCGGGGTGCTGCGGAGCGTGGGCATTTGGTTATTGGGTTGGGGGATTTTAATATGGTGCCGAGTTCTTTTGCGCATATGTTGATTCGTGTGCATGCGCCGGTACAGGATGTGTGGCAGGTTTTGCATCCGGAGTCGTCGCTTGCAGCGGCTGTGGATCCGGTTGAAAAGAAACGGGGGAAACCAATTCCAACGGCTGAGTTCAATCTGCTTGAGAACGGGGCTACTTGCGATGGACGGTATAATACGTGGCGCTGGTCGAAGGCGGAGCAGAAACGGTTGGATAAGGGCGAAGATATCGGCGTGAGTAAGGATGCCCCTTGTCCCCGTGGGAAACGGCTGGATTATATCTTCGTTGGCGACGGGGGATATCCGCCTTCATTCCCGGAACCGAAATGGGCTATCGAGTCTGCAAGGATTGCCATGACAGAACGCCATCCGACATTGCGTTGTTCGCTGAGTGACCATTTCGCCGTCGAAGCTGTTGTGACCCGCTGCAGGCCAGACTCATCGAACAGTGAATCCACACAGGAGCAGAAGCAGAAGCACCGTACTCTCTCCCCCAATGCCGTCCTAGCCCCAGATACCTACGACCGCATCCTCGAGATGATTCACAAGTATGTTCTCCGGGAACGCTCGCAGCGACGCTGGCGAATGGCGCATTTCATCCTGTCCGTGGTCGTGTCGGTTGGTTGCTTCGTTGGGGTCTGGTGGACGGGTGACTTGTCATATGTGGCGTTTATATTGGTCCTGGTTAGTACGTTGAGCTTCGGGGCGGGTATTTTGGATGGCTTGATTGGGGGTTTGTTTGTGTCGAGTGAGTTGCGGGCGCTTAAAGAGTTCGAATGGGAGGTTCGGAATGCGAAGAGGATTGTTGAACAGTCTAAGGGGTAATAGCTGTACAGGTTGGGTTATACTTCTACTGCAGTTATTCTACAAGTCAATTAATAACTAATAATTACGAGAATGATTTACTGGATGGTCTTATGAAATCAAATCAATCAATTGACTGGCAGGCTGCTGCCATAAACGATACTATCAAGTCACACGGTGCGTTGTGCTTACTCGGCACACTCACGCTTGCGCTCGTCAAAGATAGACAGAGCCTCCTCAGCGGCCTTCACACCACTAAGAACCATGGCGCCAAAGGTAGGGCCCATACGGTTGAAGCCGTCAATCTCAGACAGCTCCATACCACCAATGATGAGACCCTTGGCAACCTCGCGGGTGTTCTTGACGATAGCATCCTCAGCCGAGTTCATGTCCAAACCGCGCATGCCGCCCAGCTTGTCGACGTTGTTCATGGACACCAGACGCTTGGCGCAGAAAGCACCGAAGGGTCCGTCGTGGCCAGTGGTACTGACGATGACCGGAGCGTTAATGGTGTTGGGGTCCATGCAGGAGTGGTCGTCGTGGTGCAAGGTGACCAGGGTCCAGTTGGTAACAGCACCGGCGATGCGAGTCTCCTTAGGGTTACCGCTGGCAGCCGGGCGGGTGATCAAGTCCTCAACGCTGGTGGCATTGAAGAGCTTGACGTTGGGGAAGGACAGAACCTTGGATAGCAAGGTCGAGGTGAACAACGAAGCGTGCTTGACAACGACGTAGTTGGGGTTCTCAGGGTCGGTCTCGTAGGGCACACCTAATTCCTCCAAGAAGACATTGGCAGGACGACGCATGACCATAGCGGAGAAGAGCTGGCCTCCCAGCCAAGCACCACCACCTGTGAAGTCAGCAGAAGGACCACTGAGTAGTCAGAAGAATACTAACCAGGAGAGACCGAAGCCTCAACAATGGCAATCTTCAAGTCCGGACGAGCCTTGGCCAGAACATAGGCAGTGCTCAGACCGCAAGAACCGGCACCGACGATAAGGATATCAGTCTCAGCGTACTTGTCGAGGTCCTGGAAGTAGCGGCGGGTCATAGCCCGAGAGACCTGGCTCTCACGGATGGGAGCGAACTTGAACTCGTCCCACTTGCCGCCAAACTGGTCCAAGAGCTTGGTCTGGGACTCACCACCAGTCAAGGTGGTCTTGGTCACCTCGGGGGCAACCACCTTACCCTTGATGGTGGTGGCCGGGGTAACAGTGTCGAACAGAGCAGCGGGAGGAGTCATTTTGGTTGCTGTTGCTGGTGTTGCTGGTAATGATCAAGTCGATCGTGACTGTACTCGGTTAGCCATTCCACCAAACGAGGGAGTAAGGGAAGACATGATTCCTTTCGCTGGTATTATCCAGATCAAGTTTTAGCCGTATAATCTCAGAACGAACTCATTCATTGTTGCCTGGACATGCCATGAAGTCCATCCTTCCGGATGGACTTCATGGCACACTAGAACAACAAGGAATGGGAACGAACACCGGCTCATGCCCAGACGTTACCTGAGATACCTTGATCGTTTTGATGATAATCATCCCAGCCAAAGCGAGACCATGGCTTCCATAGTGACGGGGGCCATATACATTTGGTCCTGTATATGGTTAGCAAGCTCCATGAGGATAGACTAAGAGAGGAGAACTTGTTGATGATACTGTAAATTTGACAGTAAATGTTTGCTTGAGAATGAGAAGAAGAGAGGGTTGAAAAAAAATAGAGTCGATGGAGGGGGGAAGAGGGGTTATATGTACAGCCGCTATTCCCAAACAGGCAAGTGACAGAATCCGGTCCTAAACCCGGTCCCGTGACTCACGATTGCTTCATCTTTGGATTAGAATCATTTCGATTGGCTTCAAAAAGGCCTCAATTGACTCTATGGTAGACTCTGGTTCTCCACCTGCACCTTCACGCCGCACCCGTTCACCCAATTCTTCCTCTTTCCGACCTTTTCGACCCTCCCGGTGTGTTCATTCAGACTGTACGAGCTATCCCGCATGACGTCCCTGTTCCACCTCACCCGAAGCCGGAGCACAGTCTGCCTCTCGCCCTTCTTCTCTTTGGTCAACACGTCCCACTGCGAGTCTAATTGGATTCTCCACTGGGTCTCGTTTCCAGAGACTTTCCCCGCCGGATATACATCGCCAATCAGAGCGGCCACCCTTCCCAAGTATCGACACCACCAAACTTCCCGTGCGGGCACACACCGGCTCAGTTGCGTGTAGAGTGATTGGTCGGTCGGAGCGAGTTCTCTGTCCCAGCGTTCGCAGAGAGTCAGGGCAAGTAAGGCCCGGTCAGCATGGATTAGACTGTTGGTGGATGCTAGGAGACCGGTGGTGGTGCTGTGTAGGGCGGCTGCACAACGGGAATTTTTGGGGATGGTGGCATGGGCGAAGAGGAGATTGGCCAGCGCAGATAGCAGATGAGGGGAAAATGACGGGGGCACTTGCGTCAATTCCTCTGGTGGAGGGGTAGATGGCAAGGCCGATGACAAAAGACGCTGGAAGGCGTTCGCTGAAGGCGTCGCATAGGGCCTAGTAGCTGCTAGGAGGGGATCATCAGCACGGATCTCCGCAGGCAGTCGATCAAACAGAAAGCCCTCACGGACTCCTCCTTGACAGAATTGAATATTCTCGATGCCCGGGAGTGCGTCGATGAGCACATTGACCAGAAAAGCAACAGCCGGGACTTGCGATGCTCGTCGCTTCGACACGCCAAATATCTTAGTATCCGCATCCACCGTTCCTAGTACCGACGCTGTATCGTGAAATGCCTCCTTGCGAACCCGGAATCCATTAATGATGGGAATCGGATACGGATTCACAGAAGCCTGCTCCATGAGCAGATACCCCCAACCACGAAACCCACCACCACAGAGATACAGATCAAGTCCACCACGCTCGTTCGCCATCTGTAGAAGCTCCTCCGGCACTTCTAGATCCCAATACGCATGCTGGAAATTCTTCACCATCTCACCCCTCAATTCCTTCCTCCCCTTCTCATCCCCTCCAACCTGCTCCAACCTATTCTTCAACGCTGCCGCACCGTAGGGAAAACTGAACGAGCCACGCGGACTCGTCCGGACCGCACCATCTTGGCCATCCGCCATTATCCAAGTAATTTGCGCACTCCCGCCTCCCAAATCCATAACCAACCCACCAGCGGGCCTCCCACAACTCGCAATAACCCCCATCGCCCCAATCCTCCCTTCCTCCTCCTTCTTTAGCATTCTCACCTCCCACCCCGTTCTTTTTCGAATCTCTGCCCTGAACGCCTCCGAATTCAGCGCCATGCGTGTTGCTTCCGTCGCTAATACATGTACGTTCTCCGGCGGTACATCAAAGTCCTTGCAGACAGTCTGGAAGTGGACGAGGCGGGCGAGGACGTCTTGGATTATTTTGTCGGGAATGGGGTGGCGCGTGTTATTGCTGGAGGAGAATTGGGCATCGTAGAGGGAAATTCCAGCGCGGGTGTGGTAGAGGGTTGACAGTTGGGGGGTGCTGGTGTTGGTTATCGAGAAGCGGATGCCGTTGCTGTTGCTTTGTGAGTATTGTGGGATAAGTTGAGGTATGAGAGTGGACTTGCCTTCCCATGTCCACGACGGCGTGGAGGGTAGAGGGTTTTGAGGCCATATTCATTGTAGTAATGCTGCTAGAGTAGGAATGTATACTCCTCTAGAAAGTTGATACGAAGGGAAAGCGGGGTACATCTCATCATAGACATTAGATTAATAGGCTATAAACATACCATTCAATATACATAAACAACCATATATACCAACATCAATCATAAATTCCAACCTCATAAAAAAGGTCGCAATCAAAGCACAAACCGAAAGTCCGCCCCATAATTCTCCTCCGCAATAATCCCCTTCTCCCCACTCGCCCTTTCCTCCTTCTTCCCATACTTCTTATCCAACCTCCAATTCTCCCAAACCAGGAAAAATCGCAGACTCAATGCCAACACAGTTGTGAAGAACATGAATGCCGCGCAGATCCATTGTCCCTTGACATAGCGCGGCCCCTCACTCGATGGGAAAATGTTCGTGCCTAGGAACGGCCCGCATTGTCCGATTAGATTAAGAATGACGATACCCATTCCGCGACGACTGTCGGAGCCTTGGTTGTTAAGGACCCAGGGAAGGATATTACCGATACAGGGGAAAACACCTGCAGCGGCGAGGAAAACACCCAGATACCGGACACCCACGGCGGTGCAGGTTGCGAGGAGGACGTAGCCGACTGCGCCGATTATTGAGAGGAGCATGATCATGAGGCCGCGCTGCTGGAAGCGGTCTGCTAGCCAGGTGCTGAAGATCGTCACGAGGAAAGCGAGAAAGTAGGGTGGTGCGGTGAGACCTTGGGCGTGGATGGAGGTGAAGCCCATGTCTTGGAGGATTGTGGGGAGGAAGACGGGAAGGGAGGAGAAGCTGACGTTGCAGCTGAAGTACATTAACTGATCTGGTTAGCGTGTTATATCAATAGATAGGAGCAGAGTAGGAAGGCATACAGCAGTGAAGAACGGTTTCGGGTCCAAGAGAGTTTTCCCCAGATCTTTCCAGTCGATTCCACTCACTCGATCTGTCTCGCCTCCACGACGCAAGCTCCGGGTGCATGCAACCTCTTTTTCTTCTGCGGTCAGGAAATTTGCAGAGGCTGGACCATCAGGTAGGAAGAACCAGGCAAGCACAGCGCCAACAAGCGTAGGGACACCCTCGACAAGGAACAGTAACCGCCAGCTCGATAACAGCGGATGTCCGGACGTAATCCCATACGCGAGAGCGCCAGCGAATGTGCTAGCCAACGGCGCGGCAGATACAAACAGTCCACAACGAAACCCGAGTTCACTTCGACGATAGAAGAACGACATCAGATAAGGGATACCGGGGCCAAAAGCCGCTTCGAACAGTCCCAGAAAGAACCTCAAGGCCATCATTCCTTGCCAGTTTTGCGCTGCCGCTTGACAAACGGCCATAACCCCCCTAGGCATATTAGCTTTGATGCTTATCCATACTCTTACAAGACTTACCAGCCAAAAACAGCGATAGCAGCCCATCTGTGAGGCGGAACGAGCTTCCACATGATCCCCAGGAACTCGAACACGGTGTAGGAGATGTAGAAGATGGTCAAGAGCCATGAGTAAGCGTCACTTGAGAGATGGAGGTCATCCCCCATTCCCGCAATTTTGGCATTTCCAATATTGCTCCGATCCAGCGAAGCCAACAGATCTGGAATGAGTCAGTAGCACTCATCTCTCTTCATATGATTCAACAACATACACAAAAATCCCAAGAGTAACGGAAGTCGACAATCCAACTTCCTCAACATGCGCTTTTCCACTGCTGGATCGATGTGCACAACCGGAGTCGGAGGCAATGCCGTGTTGTCTTCACAGGAATAATGGGTTGTCAACTGCTTTTCGGTGTCCTCATTAGTCGGGGCTTGTTCGATTGTGTCGTTGGGAGGATCTTCTTTGCCAAAGAAGCCCATATTGATTAATTATTAGTAGAGATAAGTTGCGAGTGCGATTGAGAATAAGAACGGAGACATGTTTGCAGATTCCGGGGGAACAGTCAAGCTTTATATGCCGAGATTTAGCTCGGATCGACATCTCACAGGTAGGACTGGCTTTATTTTCCGGAGTTGAGCTGAGTTTCTATTGAATCTGCCGGAGGCTGTAATGCGAGGGACCAATCCTACGGCATGAGGCTGGTCGAGCGATATTCTGTTCCTGCGTCCCAATATCCCCATGATAACCACTGTGTACAATGGCATGTTCAATATGCAATAACTGCACTTCCTTAGCTGCGACTCGTTATTGCTGGGGCATTCCCCATAGAACCGCTGATCGGAGGAGCGCCGATGAGCTCATATTCGGCTGTCCCCCATTCACTTTTACCGAGCATATTCCGTATTTGTATTTAAAGTACAGACAGATATGTTACGGATTTATCGAGTGCCTGCATAACATGCGTAATATGTTCAATCGTCCATGGCTGGATGTCAATTGTGTTTGTCGTCTCAGTTTATGCCTTAATGCCTGAGAACTAAATCACGTGCTACATATCTGGTATCTCTCGCCCGCCCGACTCGGCGCTGGAACACCAAAAATCCGCGTCGCGTTCCTCCCAGCCAAAAGACAAGAGGGCCATACATTCGTTGTCGTTACCGTCGCTATACCACCAATTATTCAATTGTATCTGTTCCTCTGGTCTTTTCCTTCTCAGTCTCTTGCGATCGTTTCAATCCACTCTCATTCCCACTGACAGAGGGTCTAATTCACCATGGACGACCCAGCGAGTCGTGTCCCGGCGCAGCTGGTAAGTGAGCTCTGTACCTCCCTAGACCATGGATGAAAGCTAAGTGTTTGTCCATAGCTGCCGCATATGCACCTGGTGTCGCGATATCGCTACCCGTTGATGCATATGTTGCCCACCGACACCGTGGTCGAATACCTACTCACCGCGCCCAAAGTCGTCCGCGAACTGCAGCCGATGCACTGGACTTTCCTTGATGGACCTCAAGATGGTACTGTGATGCTCACCTGGCAGCCGCTGAACCATTTGACAACTAGCTTTGCCAGCGATGGCTATGTCTGGGCTGATGTCGAGCAGGCCTTTACCTTTGAAGCTCGCGGTTATGTATGCTTACTAGCTATTCCGCTCCTGCTGTTCACCATGCTAACGGAGGACTACTTCTAGACCGTCGAAATGTGGCTGCATCGCAGCGGCTACCACCCTCCCAACGAACCTGCTGCGATTCACTGTCGCAGACGCTACCGATTGTTACCCTCCAAAGTGCCCAATCCGAACCTGCCTCCCGCGGACCCGTCCCTCTGGATCGTTCACTATTCGAGAGCCCCTCCGACGGATCATATCCACGCGAACCGCATCCCGATCGCACCTCAAGTTCAGAGCATGCTGGCCCAGCGGCGGTTTCTGCAGAGCCAGGGGCAGTTGGCCCGCAAAGATTTCATGCTGCATGATCGCAACAGCTGGCCAAGCATCAACCTCCCGCCGCAGATGGCTCCACAGGGATTTGCGCACCCCGCAGGACCCTATGCCGCTGCCATGCCGGGCCGTCCACCATTCTATGCCCAGCCAGGCCAGGTCCTTGCTGGCCCAGCCGGAGCCGCTCCGGCCAAGGCGCCTCGCGGTCATCGGGCCCCGTCTGTTGCCATGAACGCCGCGACCGCCGATTTTGCGCTCGAAGATGAGGATGTCTCTGCGGGAGATATGATGGACTTGTTGACCCCCCGCGAAGTCAGCAAAATGCGATATCAGCAACACCACGAATGGATGGAAGAGATCTTCGCTTCGCCCTATGCGATCAACCAGATTACGCCCGTGTCGCTGGGTTTGGGTCGGAAGGGCGAACTGGAATCACTGACATTGGGCTTCTTCGATGCTCCTGTGGGGCCTAGTGCCAATGGAGAAAATAAGGAATCCAAGGATGCGCCGGATTCTGCCGCAGCCAAGATGGAACCCGCCAAGGCGGAGGAGTTCGCGGATCGCGTGGCCAAGAAAGTGGCAGACATGACTGCTGAGATTGAGAAGTTGAAGAAGCGCCATGCGAAGCGCATGGAGCGCTTCAACCGTACATCTTTGTTCAAGGATGCGGAGCTTCGACTGCGTGAGGCAGCCACCGACCCGACTGACACCGGATCGGAAAACTGGCGATTGGAGGGCCGGATCGAGATTCCCACCGAAGAGGACGGTACACCGGTGGAGCCGATGGTGCAAGAGAAACCCAAGTACAAGGTCGATGATATCATCCGGGAGGTGGAAGGTTCATACCAGAAGCAGATCACGCCGGAACCAAAAATCTCGTGTGTGCAAAAGGGCGGGTTGCTGGAGAAGATCGAACCAGAACCCAAACCGGACACTGCTATTGGCGATATCGTCATGGAACATGCCGACAGCCACTTGCTCGACCAATTCGGCTCTCCTAACAACCAGCAGACACAGCCACAACCGGGCCAGGACGTTGAGATGAACATGGGCGATGGTCGACCGGTGAATACAGCCACAGGCGAAACCGGCGACTGGGTGATGGTCAACAACGAAGAGAAGCAAAATCAAGGGGCCGCGACAGCCGGCACGGGTCAAACCTTGATCCCTGGACAAACAGGAAACGCCGGTGATACGGGACTTGACACGAGCAACTTCGATTTCACCAACATGGACAGCGCAGGCGACGCTTTGGCTGCCTATACGGAGCAGAACGAGGGGTTGGATCTTCCAGATCTGGAGACGTCGGCGTTTGGGGACGCATTCCACGCGTCGGATCACGAGAATACTCACCACCATCACGATGCGGATGATATGTCGTGATGTACTTTTGCTGCTTTAATTTAATGAATGTTTATAACTAGGTGTTGGTATGTCATGTCAGGGCGCAGGTAGTGTTACATTTGCTTTGAATTCATGTCGCCCGGGACAAAAAATGAGGATGGATTTACGGTAGTAATTTGAATAGGCTGACCACTTTGTCTTTATGTATCAGCAGTGTAGAGTTGGTGATGATGTGTTGAGGCACATGACCGTCACTGGATTGTCACAAGGCTATCCCCGAAGAATGACCAGCGGTCCTGACATTCTCATCTGAGAGAAGCCTGATCCTTCATTCGTATCTCTCTCTATAAATGGATGTCTAGATACCATTAAGATGCCTCAGATCCAGTTCCCACATTCTCTCCAGCCCTACCATAACCCACACCCTATCTTCTACGATTTCCAACCCAATACAATGAAGATGTGCTTCCTCGAAGTCGACAACGACCTTCCCTCGCCCTGTATCGTGGAATCCCCTCCTCGACGACTTCTTCGTGCCTCATGCCCTCCTGCGCATCGATGCCGGTGTCGTTGCCATACTCACCATCACCATCATCACCAGCATCACCAGCATCACCAACACCGTTATCATCACCACCACAGCGGTCGCCGCTCGAGCAGCAGTAGTAGCTCGAGCAGCTCTGACGATGATGACGAGGATGAGGGCAGTAGGACTAGGGTAGTTATCTATTCCCGGCCTTCATCTTCATATTCCTACTCACGCCCACGGTCGCGGTCCTCATCATCATCGTATACGACCGTGACCAGGACGAGAGTCAGAACAGAGGAGGAAAGATTGATTCCAGTTCGTTACCCGCAATTACCATTGAGAAGGGAGAGTGAGGAGGTCATTTATATTCCCGCGAGATGTTGATCCATACCCTGTATGACTTGATCTAGATAGGGTTGTACATCCATAGATAACTACATCACCACCCAACCCATAATGCATACAATTACTGCCAAGAATATGACATTCTTGATAGAAACCGAACCATACAAATCGTATAATTGTATAATTGAATGACTTCAGCTTCCGCCTCTCCCGCATGACGTCATGAAGCGCAAGCGCCTCCTTCCTTCCATAACTTGCCTCTTTTCCTCTTTCTTTCTTCACTTCTTTTTTTTTTTTTTGAATGATTTGCTTGACTACTGGCAGGAATATTGATACTGCTACTAGCCGTCACACTGTTAGTCAGGAAGGTGCATTGAAAGGGTTAACCGTTCTCAGCTCGAGTTTACGACCCAGTGCTTACACTCTTCATATACCGTACTACGCAAAATGTATGTACTTTTTCTACACCTACCAGTCTACGATACTAACGAAACAGGAACCGCTCCTCCCTCTCCATCCGCTCAAAGCGCGACTCCGGCGGCGGTGGCCGCCTCAAATTCGGCATGGGCGCCTTCCAAGGCCTCCAACAACCCGAAATGAGCCGTAAAATGGGCCGTCTCATCAAAACCGAAGGCGACGCCATCGGCGCCTACGAAGTCGCCGGCCGCGAGCGCATCTCCGTCGCCTCTCAGCTCTCCGAATGGGGCGAGTCGACCGAGGACGACGCCGTCTCGGACATCTCGGATAAGCTGGGCGTGTTGCTGGCGGAGCTGGGCGAGCAGGAGGATGTGTATGCACAGAACATGGAGGATCATCGGGCGTTGTTGAAGCAGATCAGGAACATTGAGGCGAGTGTGCAGCCGACGAGGGAGAATCGAGCCAAGGTGGCGGATGAGATTCAGAGGTTGAAGTTGAGGGATCCAACGAGTGCGAAGTTGGAGACGCTAGAGCAAGAGTTGGTTAGGGCTGAGGCGCATAATCTTGTTGCGGAGGCGCAGTTGACCAATGTGGTATGTTCGTTTCCTCTCTATCGAATGTGGAAAAACGAGGCTAATGGGATAGACCCGGCAAAAAATGAAAGAAGCGTACGACATCCACTTGGCTGCCGTCATCGAAAAAGGAGAGAAGCAGATCCTCCTGGCTCGCCATGCTAAGCGCCTGCTCAACTACCTCGACGATAGTCCCGTTGTCCCCGGTGACCAGCGCGCTGCGTATGAACACACCGACGACACCAAGCACGTCCTCGAGGAAGCCGAGAACGACCTGCGTACGTGGGAGAGAACGGACGAACCCGTTCACACTTCGGCCGGAGAGACTTCGGCCAACCTTCTGCCTACAAACCCGGGCAAGACTGAGAGTGCTAACGGCGCCGCTGATGGTTCTGATGGTGCGGAGTCGGTCAAGGCTGTCAATGGCATTGAGAAGCCGAATCTCCCGCACGCTTCTGGTGCTATTGACACTCAGCAGCCAGTGGCTGTCCCATATTGATCAACGACTCGCGATGAGACTCGGATGGATTATGATTGACTGATTTCGTTTTGTTTGTTTCGTTCGGAGTTCTGTTCTGTCAGTTTTGTAGTTACATCGTTGGGCAGGAAGGGAAGGCCGGCGCTGGGGAAATAGGCGTGTTGGGATGGGCAACGACAATAATAATTACCAATAATATAGTAATAGTGTATGATTTCAATGGACTGATATTTCATGGGTGAATCTGAGGTTTCGAAATTGTATTCATAGTAGATTCCGGTGGGAGACACGTGATGCCAAGAGGTGAGCTCATCGTCACCACAGCTCCATATCAGAGCTTCACTCGACCATCGCCCTCCAGCCCTCCCTTTCCCTCCGCGTTCTTTTTCTGTCTTTTTTCTTCCATTTACTATATTCTTGGTTCCTCGCAAACACATCATGGATAAGATCGTCTCGCAGTACACGCGGTCGTCGCACCAGAATGAGTTCTATTCGGAGCAAGAGCAGCAGGAACTCACAGAGGCTCTTCCCCCGATCTCTCTGAACTTCAAGCTCCCCCCTCTCGATAACGTGAGTCTATGGCTTCTGGTGTGATGGTTGTTGCTGGGGTTGGTTTATTGTGGATGGTAGTTGTGCCACTTGGTCTTTGATCCGGACGACGGGCGACTACCGCGGAGGGGAGTTACGGGAACGATAGCTAACAAGCGTGTTTGAATCTATTATAGCCCTCTGGCTTCCTTCGTGCCATGACCGATGACCACTCAAATCCCAACTGCCCGATTAAGCTCGCTCACGGAACGACGACGCTGGCTTTCCGGTTCCAAGGCGGAATTGTACGTTTCCCTCCCAGATAACTCCGGTTGACTTCGCTAATGAGGCCATGGTAGATCGTCGCAACCGATTCAAGAGCGTCCGCTGGTGACTGGATCGCCAGTCAGACGGTGAAGAAGGTCATTCCCGTTTCGCGGTTGAGTCGTGGTGAGGACAAGCCGACGGATAAGCCGACGCCTGGTTTGTTGGGTACGATGGCTGGTGGTGCTGCTGTATGTTCTTTTGGAGAATTTTGTTTGGTAGGATGGTGCTGATGAGTGTAGGATTGCCAATACTGGTTGAGATATTTGAGTCAGCAGTGCACACTTCATGGTAAGTATGGCGTTGGTTTGGGTTGACGCGGGGACTAACGAGGAACAGAAATCAGACACAAGCGTCGTATCACAGTTGCGGCTGCTTCGAAGATTTTGGCCAATTTGACATACGCCTACAAGGGCTATGGTCTGAGCATGGGAACCATGTTGGCGGGTGTATGCATTCCCTCATTTCTCTTGTGTTTACACCGGCGCACTGACCTAATTCGTTATAGATGACTCCCCAAGAAGGCCCCGCCCTCTACTACATCGACTCCGACGGCACACGACTCCCCGGTAACTTGTTCTGTGTCGGATCCGGTCAGACCTTTGCCTACGGTGTGCTCGACGCCGAATACCGTTACGACTTGACTGAGGAGGAGGCTCTCGAGCTTGGACGGAGAAGTATCCTTGCCGCGACGCATCGTGATGCCTTCTCTGGTGGTCACATTAACCTGTACCATGTCAAGGAAGAGGGCTGGGTCCACCACGGATTCGACGATATGAACCCTATCTTCTGGAAGACGAAGTTGGAGAAGGGCGAGTTCTCGAATGTCACGTCGGAGTTGTAGGTTAGCCTGGGTGAACTTTTTAATCTAATCATGGCCATGGTTTTTTTAGTTACTCTGACTTTCTAATCATGAATGGTAGATGAAAGTACGAACGGATTCAAGACTAGATACGATGCTAAATAACAACTCCAAAACATAATTACATATAACCAGATCTATAAACATTCCTTTTTTTTTTTTTCCCCCACAACATCAGTTGTCAATCTTGAATTTCATCCGGATACCCATAGCGGCCAACTCGACATCCAGGTATCGCAACACACCCGGCACAGCAACAACAGTAACATTATCACCGCCGACATACCGTCTTCCATCACCATCCTCCCAAACCTCAGCCCGGGAGTCCTCAAACACCGCCTCACGGGCACACCGACGACAACGGACAATACCAGCAGTCCCCCCAAGCGCCGACGTAGCGGCCGCATTAGCTGCATTATTAGCCGCAGAAGCAGAAGTTTGCGCCTTCGCCGCCGCAATCCTAGCCTTACTACCGCCCACCGACGGCACAGCAACCTGCGTCGACAAGAAACTTCCACAATCCCTACAAATCCACGCCCGCGTCGAATCCGAACAATTCATCAACCGATCCTGCAGTATAAACGCTGCCCCGTGCGCAATCAACGAATCCCTCTCCATCTCACCAACACGAATACCACCACCCTTCGCACGTCCCTTAACAGGCTGTCCCGTCAACGAGTTCACAGGACCCGTTGTACGGACTTGGAACTTGTCGTTAACCATGTGACGCAGACGCTGATAGTGCACGACGCCGATGAAGATGTCGGCGGCGAACTCTTTGCCTGTGATGCCGGAGTAGAGCGGCTCGTTGCCGTGGTAGTTGTAGCCGGCTTTGCGCAGTTGGTGGCCGAAGAAGTCGGTGGCTGTGTTGGATTCGCTGAATTGGAAAGGGGTACTGTCTTGTGGGTGGCCGTGGAGGGCGCCGGCTTTGCCGGCCATGGATTCGATCATTTGGGCGATTGTCATACCTGTTTTTATTAATTTTTTTTCTGGTATCATGGTGAGTAGAAGGGACTTACGAGAAGGAAAAGCGTGAGGGTTAATGATGAGATCAGGCTGGATACCACTCTCAGAGAACGGCATGTCGACCGCAGGCCACAACTGCGAGCAGACACCCTTCTGTCCGTGACGAGACGAGAACTTGTCACCGATAATCGGCTTACGCGGAACCCGGTACTTGACGCTCAGCGCCTGGCATGGCTCCGTGCCCGTCTCCGCACCCATGACCCGGATACTATCGATGTATCCCTCCTCGGCATCCTTGTACTTCATGAAATGCGTGATGCCGTCGACGTTGACGTATGAGTCCGAGGCGGCATCGTAACGCACTGTATGCCATGCGGCAATGAGGGAACCCTCGCGTACGCGGGTACCAATGTGCGGGAGACCGTCTTCGTCGAGGGTAGCGCGCCATTCAGCGCGGATTTCACCACCGGGTGCGAAACCAAAGAGCTTGGTGACTTCGCGCTTGGACTTGCTCCGACGCGAGTCCTTCTCGTCGAGGTTGTGGATCTTGGTCTTGTAGATTGTTCCATGACCGAAGCCGCGCTCGTGCGAGGACTTGTTGATAATCATTGCATCGTCCATGTCGTAACCCGTGTACGAGAGAATAGCGACGACGGCGTTGGTGCCGTTGGGAAAGTTGTCCAATCCGTAGGCGTTGTAGAGGGGTGGGCGGACGATGGGCGTTTGACCCGTCTGCAGACGGTAGAGCTTGTTGTCTGTGCGGTAGTCGATGGCTGTACCCGGGGTACCCATGGTCTGCTTGCTCATCTGGCACTGGTACATGTTACGGGGGGATTGGTTGTAGTCGGAGAAGGGCGTCATGTTGGCGACGATGGAGAGGATGTTGGTTGGTGTGAATTCGATGTGTGAGGAGACGCCCGGGATGAGGTCGGAGGGCATGCATGCAATTTCCATGAAGGGTTGCTCGAAGGGGCCCACGTAGTCGAGCTTGTCGGAGCCCAGGTGCTTCACGGGACGGTACATTCTGGCGGCTTGCGAGAACATGTAGATACCCGGGTACTGGCCGCCGTTCATGTTGGGGACGTAGCCGATTTCGAGCTCGCGGGGAACCTTGTGCATGCCTGTTACCTTCCAGTGACGGAGGGTGTCGTGGACCACGCGGGCTTGCTTGGGGGAGCAGTAGCCGATAATCCGGCCGTCCAGTTGCACAGTCACGCTCTCGTCGATGGCGGCTGAGGACTCGGACCGCACGCCCAGCTGCACCAGTAACCGGGGAATATGCGAGACGTTCACGTTACTGGTAGCGATCAAGCACTTGTGTGCCAAGTGGTTGAGCAGACCGCAAGGCGCACCATCGGGTGTGTGGACAGGGCAGAAGAAACCCCAACTCTCAGGGAGCAGCTTCCGGACTGTAGTCGTCTTCAGTTGCGCAAAGAAACTACCACGGTGAATCATGCGGAAGTGACTGATGAATCGGTAGAAATTGATCTTTTCGGCCATGACAGTGTAACCGGATGCCTGTTGCAAGTCGAGACCAGTAGGACTGACTAGGTTACCTGTTGAGAGGAAGTATTCGAGGGCCCCTCCGATGTTTTCGTTGGTTCTCTTCACGATCTTGGGTAGGAAGTCCCTTTCGAACTCGGGGTCTGTAAATTTGGCGCCGCCGTTTCGATTACACCAATCCCGCGTGATGGGCCCAAGGGACCTCACCCATTCTTCCAGTCTTTCCTTCAAGATCATACCATACAAGAAACCACCAAGCAGAATTTCCTGGTTGGACACAGCATCGGGGTTATCGGGGGCACAGTCTCCAGCGACAAGGGCGTAAAGCTTCCGAATCATGAACATAAGCATCTTGAACTTATCATAGTCCTGAGTCTCGGTGACATCCTGGTTGCCCAGATGCGGCAGGACAACCTTGCGCAGAAACTCGGTACCGGCGTCTTCGTTCGACATGTCCGCGGGGACACCAAGGACAGGCTTGAACTTCTCTCCGAGGTAGGCGCGGCAGGACGAGCGGCCATGGAGGTTGTAACCTTTGTATGTCCGCAGCAAAAGTTCCACACGGTCCGTAATGAAGGTGTTGCTGACACCCTTGGACGAAGCACCACCAACAATTCCCTCGAAGATTTCGCGATCGTTGGTCTCAACCAAAGCCTTGAGGATCATCATCACCGGGATGAGATATTCGTTCTTACGCCACGAGAAACGGAAAGTCACGTTGCCGTCGCTGAGATAGTGGAGCACGTTGGTCTGCGATGTCTGGTCCGGCCGGACAGATCGAATTTGCACACCGTACTTGGTGTACGAGTTTCCACGCTTGACAAACGAACCACGGATAATCGACATGGGGTAGTTCCGTTTTCCAACGACCAACATTCGAATGAGCTTTTCGTTACCGTTGACGATGAAGTAACCACCCAGTTCCTCCGATTCTTCCTTGTGCTGAACGAGCTGTTCGGGGCTTGCCTTTTCTAGGTGACATCTGTTGGTCTTTGCAATAGTTAGCCGCTATTGTGTTGTCGAATTGCAATTCCGAGGCCCTGGTCTGCTCACCCTCAACATAATCGGAACCTGACCCAGCTCTCTAACCGACTCCATCCAGTCCCCATTGTTGACCTGGTACTCAAGCTTTGCGCGCAGCTTTCCACGATACGTAGCATGTCTCTCACGGGTTTCCGAGGGGTAAATATTCCGGTTGCGCGTAGTGAACTTGTTCGTGGGAGGCAAGACCGGCTTCTCGAGGAAAACTTCCCGGATGCGCACATTGAGCCGATTCCTCTTAGGCGCTTTCCGTCCCTCTGCTTGCCTCGCCTTCTTCTGTTCGGGAGTTTCGACATCCCCATCAAGGAAGGTCTTGGTGCCAATATCCTTTAATCCATGCTCAAGCACCTTGGTGTCATCGAAGAGCGCATTGAACGAATCGATATGAGGACGGATTGCAGCGGCCAAGGCAGGATAGGCCGTGTGGTCCTTCGGTGGGTGTCTGAAAAGTTGCTCCCGGCGGAGCACGTCGTAATTGACCGACCACTCGGTGTTTGTCGGTGCGGGAGCCATGGTGAAGCGTGCTGGGAATGTCTGAAGAGGAAGAAAAGAGTCGTTTTTTTGGTCGGGGAAATTTTTCGATCTTATCATCACGTGGTGATAGCGTTACAGCCTCAGGCAGTAACATGTTAGTTATGTTAGTGCCTTTCTGCCTGAGGCGGACATTCTCGTGCTTCTGATCTCATCGCAGCGACTCAGCTCATTTGCGATGCTAAACATTTCGCAGGAACAGCGCGAAGACACACTACTAATATCATTCCTTTCTCTATTCAATAAGCTTACAGTTTGCGACGGTCAACTGCCTTTAAAGAAAACCACTCTCTATCCATCCAGGGGAACTCTACACCGTGCTTATCACCCTGGCAGTGAGAGCACCAGAACGAAGAAGCCTCATTCTCCATCGCGTTAAATTACTATCAGCGCTGTTATTATTGTCGATTCCCACTGCTAGACGATCGCTCACCTGCCCGGACTTGACTTTGCGCTTTGGTCTCTTGAGCTCCTCCGCTGGTTTCGTCGGCGCTCCTTCACTTGCGCGCGCTCTCCTCTCCTTCTAGTCATTCCAACTTGCTCGACTTCTATCCTAGGTTTACATCTTTTGTCGCTGCCGCAGATTGTTTGCCCGTGGTAGTGTTCGCAATCCTCAGAACCCCTTTTCGACCACTATTCCCCTTCAACATCCCACCAACCCCACCTGTTGGTTACAAAATTCCTCCTGCTTATCCGGACCGGACGGACCTCGAAACCAAAAGCGCATTTGAACAGGACCGCCCTCGTTAGATTCTGAACTGAACTGAATTGATCCGGAGCAAGTTTCAGCTGCTAGCCGCTGTACTCCGTCCTGCGTCTCCTTACCATCCTGCTGCGACATTCTCCGCTTTATCATTGCGCGCGCTCTGCGACGACGAACGAAACAAGCGACACACCGACGGACCGGCAGACCGACAGTACACACATATAGTTTCATCATGGCAGGAATATTTCGGACGATTTATGACTGGCTTTTGAGGATGTTCTGGTAAGTGGGCCATTTGTTCCCACCAGCGTTCGGTTGTGTGGTGGTTGCGCCCGCGAATAATAGCCTTCTCGGGCCGTTCCCCGCAAACCGTTTTGTTCACGATTGTTTCTGTTGGAAGTAAAGAAAGAGGCACCGGAACTAAGAACAACGCCATGGTGGTAAATGCAGGGCGACGGAGATGGATGTCACCATGATTGGTCTCCAGAACGCAGGGAAATCCTCATTATTGCGTGTGCTTGCGGTATGTCCTGCTTCTCTTTCCCGGAAATAATCCGAATGGCTAAGATGTATCCGTCTCGTTCCAGGGTGCCGAATTTACTGTAGAGTAAGTCGCATGCTTTCCTGTAGGAGTCCTTTGCAGGGACCAGCCGAGACGCCCGCTAAACGCCATCCACAGTTCCATTCCCACGATCGGGTTCAATACGAAACGGGTACAAAAGGGACATGTGACTCTGAAATGGTCAGTATCGCGGTTTGTCTGGAGGAAACAAAATAGAGCTGATCTCGTGCAGCTGGGATTTAGGAGGACAGCCACGCTTCCGACCCATGTGGGAACGATATTGCCGGGGCGTCAATGCTATAGTGTAAGCTTGCGCCTGTGTTTTCGTCACCTGGCTGAAAGATACTGACAATCTGGGCCAGCTATATCGTGGATGCCGCTGACCGACCTGCGCTACCGGTTGCGACGGAGGAACTGCACGAGCTGATGAAGAAGCCCACATTGGATGGCATCCCGCTCTTAGTCCTGGGAAACAAGTCGGATCTCCCGGATAAACTCTCTGTCGACGAGCTGATCGAAGCGATGGATCTGAAATCGATCACGCATCGCGAAGTGAGCTGCTACGGCATCAGCGCCAAAGAGGAGACGAATCTGGATGCGGTGCTGCACTGGTTGATTGCGAGGGCTAGTCGATGAACGCCCCTCAGCTCTTCCTTTCTGCCTCTCTTTCTCTCCCCCCTCTCGGTATCCTGGTCATTCTGTCGTTTTCTTCTGTAGATCCTGTCGGCTCACTGCCAGGAAGTGCTAATGATGTCGAGGATGCGGTATCAGTCCGGTGCATACCACCGCAAGCGATTATTTTCCGTTTCTGTTATCCAGTCCAGGAGTGTCATTTCAGTTGGTTTTGATTTGATTTTGTTATTTGGCTGGCGAAGGTCATAATGATAATGATAATGAAGTGATGCCCAACCGTTTTGTATTCATACGCGGCCGTTTTGATATCAATATAATGATTCTTCATTCAGACCAAATAAAACAAAACAAATAAGAAATAGGGATGCGATGCAAAGAAGACGGAAGGAAGGTGCATGCATTGATTATATAGATCAGTATGAAATGGCAGGTTACTACACACAGACCAACGATGCGTTGGCATTGCAGATGTCCGGCGCCAACCCCGCCAACAAGCAGCTGTCGCGCATCAGGGCTGAGTTGGAGACGGGAATGGGATTGGTTGCTGTTTTTCTGGGCTTAGTGGCAGTTGACATTTACCGATGGCTTTTTTTCTTCAGTATTTCTTTTTATTTTTCAGTTGAATAGAGTAGAAGGGCTTGTTTGTACAGTGGGTTACCGAAAATGGTTTAGTCGTTGGAATATATACATAGAGACCGAGTATAGGGTTCAAGGTTGAAATTGGATATCCGAATGTAGTTATTAAAGACCCAAGATAATATAGGAAACCAAGGGAATGGTTAATACATGAAGCAATGGTGCTGTGTTAACCAAAAAACCAAGAGACCAAACCTAACCTAATATCTAATGTTCCAAAATCTTCAAATCCTCAATTCCTCCACCGATGAACCGCCGAGCCACGCGACTCTGTGCCCAAAACCCGCTCACTCGCGGCATTGTCACTTGTCACCATGCTCCTCAAACGCACTATTTTCATCCTCAAGAGTCTCATACTCACTAATATCCGTCTCCTCCCTGCGCTGGCTAGTTATCTTGGTACCTTTAACGCTATGGAATCGACTGAATGTGCTTGTGGACGAGGCCTTCAAGATATACGCCATGTTCTCCTCCACTGTACCAACCAGGCTGGCCCCCGGATGCGCCACCTTACGGAGGGATCAAGGCGGGAGCTGGATTACCGGGCCTACCTAACACGCCCAGACCTGGTACCGAAGGCAGTGCGCTTTATGCTTGAGACAGGCCTCCTAGGCCAGTTTCAGACGCTACCAACCACATACCAAGTCACGACAACGGACTTGAGGCAACCAGCAGCATAGTGCAGCTGAGGTTACGCGCTTGCAGAAGTAGGGAAGGAAACGAGGTAGTATCCAACAAGCCCATGGATCTTCGTGGCTATGGGAACAGCGGCACGAAAACTAGCAGCACGGAATATACAACATGCGGAATAACATACCAGGATGTGTGTAGAAAAGCGACGATGTACATAGCGATAACCACTACGACGGCTTACCCGGCTGCCCTGCAGGACCTGCCGCCACTCGGCCTATAGGGCCGACAGATGCGTGTATGAACAATAAATAAACAAATAAAAATCCGTCTCCTCCACCTTAACCTCATCCTCCAGCTTAACCGCCTCCTCACAGGTGCACCCCGAGAGTCTCCTAGCATAAGCCCTCAACTCACACTACAGCAAGAAATTATCAAACTCTAGCGACTGTCCAAAATGCACAAACCCATCTCTATCATAGAGATCCAAATCACACTCCAAAGCAGCAGTGACCTTATCTACGAGATGATCCGCATCCACATCATCCTCATCGGCCAAAACCATCGGCCATATCTCCGGCGCTACAGCCAGTATCTGGAAGATATCAACGACACGCTCATACTGTTCCATCTGCTCACTTGCAAGCGACTCCAGCTCGCCGAGACTAAGATTGCTTGCCGCAACGTACGCAAGGACGCTGCGCCTGTACTGCTCGGGTCCATTGCAGCGCTTGCAGTGCTCTTCATATTCGCCTGTGCATAGGTAGTGGACGAGTGTGTGTCCAGTGTCTTCGTCTATGTCTTCTAGGATGATGCATTGGGCGGTGCTGGAGTAGATTGGTGCCATGCGGGATGCGAGCTCGTATTCGCATTCGATGAGCTACTGCGGGACTGACAAGCTTTGTTGGGTTTTGCCGAGGAGGAGGGTTACGGATGTGTTGGCGTAGGGGCTGTTTGGGATTAGCAAGTTGGTGCGTATAGAGTGATGGGTGAAGTGAGAGGGGTTGTGTACGAGAGTCTTGGTGGTTCGTCCAACCACGTTCTCAAAGGACTAGATGTATTCAATTGCATTAGACGCCAGGTCATGCATATCAAACTTGACTGCCGCGCAGTAAGCAAGTACACACTCACACTCCCTCGAGCCTTTTATCTCCGGGCCTTGCAGCATTTGATATTCGCCGGTGTAGATATAGTGAACTATAGTATGGACAATGTCTTCGTCAATATCGTAGAAACAGATAGTGGGAATGCTGTCAGGTTCTTGGGATTCTAGGAGAGCTGCCAGTTTCGGGTACTTCTGAACAAGGGGTTTGGGACCGTGTATGTCTGTCTTCACTCGCCAGATCGTATGATAACTGACTCGTCCAGGTATAGTCTGTTGGGGGAATTCGTCAGTAGTTTGGGATGGACGTTGTTTGAAATGTCATACGAGACCGCTGGCTGTTCATTCGTTCCCATTTTGCTGGTTTTTTGAAAGTTTCGAATAGCTGTCAGGTTTGATCTTGTTGGTATCGATAGGAAGGTGTATGTTGTTGGAAGTAAGACAGACAGAAGTGTTTATTTAAAGTGAATAGCTGGCTTTGTTTAGCAATGATACAAAGAGAAATTGAGCACTCATTTACTCATTCTGCTTTCATTGAGGGGAAGACTCGCGCATTGCCTCCTACATATGCTGCATGGTTGTACTTTGAACTTCCCTTAAGCTGTACAGTATTTTGAAAAGGGCCCGAGGAAAGAACATAACCACACTTACAGTACCTGGAATAAAGGGCTCAAAGATACATCCTGTCCAGAAAGCAGGATTAACAAAGCCACATTTCTAAGAACTGAACCTTGCAATGCCTACTTATATTAAACAGCAAGAGTAGAAAAGCGAAATGAGGATATTGCAAAGGCTTGTCCTGAAAGATGGGGAGAGGACGCCACAGCCTTCCTGAGTTAAGTATCCGGTTCCTATCAATATAGGAACATACCTGGCGTCTCTGTAGCTCCATGGGATTGCTATCTGGGTATATTGTCTTGATATTTTCTAGAAATGATACCAGTAAAGTACAGTGTGGCTGGTTGTGAGACCATATAGAGATGGTGTATAGCTCTCCTGTCTCAGAAAGCCGCAGCGATCCCTGGCGGTGCGACTTGGCTAGATTATACCCCAAATAGCCTGATCTCCGGGGCCCACCGTGAGCAGCCCTACAAGGCATTACTTCGGCCCCTTAGAGGACAATAATAGTACTACAGAGTGGTAATATAGAAAACGTGGATGCCTACGCCCTTGCCATAAACGGAACGCCAAGTTTTTGCGCCACGGTTTTTCACGTGACGGAATCTTTCTCCCTTGTCTACTCTTTCTTTTCTTATTCTTATTCTTACTACTATAATCCTCTTTTCTTGGATGTGCAAAACTCCATCTTGAAAGAACTGTATTGATCCAAGTGCCTGGTTACCATTCAGATTCGTTCAGTCAGCAACTTTATTACTGCAGCTGATCGACGTCATCCGCCCGGCCTCTTCGGCAGTCAAAAAAGATACAACCGTATCGCATCTTGCTTCTTCTTGCTTCTTGCCAGTCACAATGGGCATTATTTTACGGCGGCGAGATTGGTGAGTCTTCATCGTTATTCTTTATGCTGGACGAGTCGCTAAAAAAACAACTCCAGTTACCGGGATGGCTGGACTGGCAGTGTACACTGCGACGATGGGAATACCTGGTATGACTGGGGTCGTTGGGTTGCTTTTGCTGTTATTGTTGCTGCAGCTTTGATCATTTTCTTTCTTCTGGCGTATGTACACCCCTGTCTATCTCTTGGCATTTTTCCCGCTGACCTGGATCAAGATGCGTTAACGCCCGTCGCCGTCGCCGGCGTGGACTCCCGCCGCATGTTGGCACCAGCTGGATGGCTCCGCCGCCTGGTCCTCCTCCTCCCAATCAGCCTTATTACGGGGATGTGTATTATCCGCCGCAGCCGCCTCCGCAGTATTCGCCGCCGAATCCGCAATCATACGGGTACTTTGGTGGGCAACCGAATGGGATCGAACTGCAGCCACCGCCGAATGCATACCACCAGGCTGGGCCTGGACAGCCGGCATATTCGCCTCCACCAGGTCCTCCACAGGCTGGAAAGACGTAAGATACGAGTATGCAGATTAAACGGACGGCAGCATTGACTGTCTATGGATCGACCGGAACCAGGCGTTATGGAGGGCTTCTTGTTTTGTTTCATGATATCTGCAGGAGATTTTTGCTATTTTCTTTGTTTCAATTGTTTCCATATATACAAGCGCTGCATGATCTACTGTAATGATGGTCAGGGCTTGTCTCGGACGAGGCCTGTTTATACCACTAGAAGCAACAAATCGATGTTATCTTAATTCACCTTTTCCTCTGTTTTTTAGCCATGTAATAGTCTACTACTGCTACTATTACTATGTACTCTCATGCACAGAATGCTAATGCCTGCCGTCGCCGAGAACCGCTGATCGTCCCTCCCTTTTTGTGCCGTCTCTGGCTCTCTCCGTCTTTTCTCCTCTCCTGCTCTTCTCTCCTTCTTCGCTCTTCCTATCGTTTTATTTTTTCGTCGCTCTTTCCTTCTTTCAATATTCTGTCTCTCCTTAAGGGCTCTATTTCCAGAGCCCAGCCAGGCCCCTTGAAGCCTCCCTCCCAGCGCTGTTCCGTCCTTTCGCCTTCCCAGTCTCTCTCTCTCTCTCTTTTTTTTTTTTTTTTTTCGCTCCTTTTATTTATCTGCCTGGCATATATTCACTTTCAGACGCTCTTTACAGGAATCTACGCTGGATTTAGCCTGGGTGATCTTTATTATTTACAAAACCGCATCTGCGACGATACTCCGAATTCAACTGCACGAGCGACCGCGCACGACTTTTTTTATTTGAATCCCACGCTATTGTTCCAGGAGAATTTTGGCCGATATATGTGCGAATTGCCCATTCGATTCATTTTTAATATCGTGATATTGTCTTCGTGTGGAGGAACACCGCCAGCATGAGTCCTGTCGATAAATCGTCCATGCTATGGGCGCGAGATGCCATTTCCGACCTCAAATCTGCGCCAGAGACCTTTTCGAGCTGGGACAAATGTATGGCCAAGTCCTACTGCAAATGGCCCGTTATCGTTGCAATCATTGTCGCCGCTGTCATCATTATCGCGATCTTGGCTTGTGTCATCAATTGTCTCTGTTGCGGAATCCAATGTTGTACCGGATGCTGTCGTTGTCTATCCTGTTGCTGCCCATCGCCGCGGAAGAACAAGGGTTCTCGAAAGCAGTACATGGATGATGTGTCGCCGTATCACCAGCCGCCGCCTCCCATGCCACAAGCAACCGTTTATCAGCCTCCTCCTCCCGTGGCCCCACCTACGTATCGGGGTGCCCAGATCGCGCGATTTGATACTCCCAGTAGCCCAGCTGCATCCAAGACTGGATTCAAGGTCAACGAAGATGCTTTGCCTGAAATGCCCACCTGGGATAATGCTCGAACCAGACGGGTCGAAGACACCAGCAGCCCCCGTCCGGAGGATATGGAAATGGAACCGTTGAACCAGCCTCGCCGATCCCCATCTGTTCCTAGATCCCCTGCAAGCTTCATGGGCCCGCCTGCCAGAACGGGTACCACACCTAGCTTCTATGGTGAGCAGAACATCCATGCGCGACGGTCTCCGGGCCCGCAATCTCCTCCGGCTGCTACTGCCCCGCTTTCGCCATATGATGAGCCTTACGGAGACTACCCATATGGTATGTCACCACCAGGCCCAACTCCGGCTCCGGCTCCGTACGCGCCTCGACAGTACACCCCGATGCCATCGATCTCTCCAGCACCTGCCGCCTACACTCCTTCGCAATATACCCCTATGCCCTCCACCATCTCCACCCCTGACCCTGTACCTTATCGCCAGCCGTCTCCTGGTGTTGCTGTGCCCTACCGTCAACCCTCTCCTGGCCCTGGAATGCCATTCCGTCAACCATCCCCTGGTCCTGGTGTTCCCTTCCGGCAGCCCTCCCCCGGCCCTGGCGTGCCGTTCCGCCAACAATCACCTGCAGTGCCATTCCGCCAGCCCTCCCCGGGATTCCCCCAGCCACCCAGCTACCGCGGACTATCACCAGCTGCTTCTCCAGCGTCTCCACCACCGGCTTTCTCAGAGACGAATAATGGCCCGGGCAGGCCCCCGAGTCTGTTGCAGAGTGGACGGAAGCCTTCAGTGAATTTCTAGAGGGGGTTCTCTAAAAGGATTACAGCATCTCTGGTTTTATTGATTTTATGAAAAAGGAAATTGTTTTTTATGTTATGGTTGGGTTCTGTATGGGTTGTTCGGGTTCGGGTTTGACTGATTTCTTTTCTTCGTTGTGAATAACTTTTCTCTTCTCGATCTTCTATTAGTCCATTATGTCCATGTGCACAGGGTGCACACAATACCCACATAGCACCCACTTCTCTTCTTTCTACGTCATACATAGTTATAGTACATGGTTTAATCACTTAGACAATGCTATCAACACATACCCTATCCTATCCAGCCTCTCACCGGCTTACTTCCCACGGCAAGTGCCAGATAATAAGCACAAGATACACCGTTCCTCGTACGCCACAGGGAAGATTACAAGTATCACACCGCGACAAACACACATCGACCATCGGCACACACCGTCCAATCCAACTGAAATGTCAACATGGGACTCTGCATGACGATGCCACGTGGCTGGCGCTTGCTTGCTGCTGCTATCGTGTGTCGTGTCGCCTCATCTCATCTCATCTCATCGCATTTTGAAATCAATAGGCAAACAAGGACAGTGGATTTTTATTTTGGTGTAAACATATCAGATATATAGATCTGGTGGCTTTGGCATTTTTTTTACTGTCGGATTGAGTTTTGGAGCGAGTGCAAAAAAGCAAAAAGAACAGCGACATGCCTTTTTATGTATGCTATGTTTATGCTTCATCGAGCCCTGCCCTTTTCTCCTCTGAAAATAGGCTAAACAAAGCGATGTACTGATGATGGTGGTTGTTTTTTCTCGGTAGACCCTCAAAGTCAAATACGAGAACCCCGGGGCCTACGAGCAGTACGGGAGGGATATTCAAAACACGTACGTTGTCCTTTCTCTCTCTCTCTCTCCCTCTCTCTCCTATTCCCCCTCAATAATATAGGCCAAGCTAATGATGAAATCGCAGAGTTAAGACCAAATACGGCGAGAAAGGCGCCTGGGATTTTAAGCAGCTCATTGCGGAGCCTGGTTCGTTTCCGCCGACGCAGTTTACGATGTATGCATCCCCTATCTTTGGTACATATGTGTAGATTAAACAAGGGGTTAATAATAGATGACTAGCTTCGAAGTGCCGGAGGACGTTTCATTGGATGAGTTGTTGGAGGTTAAGTTGGGGGAGGGTGTTTCTACTGATATTCAGGGGATTTGAGTGATATGTTGACATTGTATATTTGCGTGATGAGATCAGTGAGGTGTGGAAGGGGGTGTAGGATAGGATAATACTACTGGTTCTAAATTGAATTTTGTATTAGAATATCTAGATGTGTAGTGTAGCATGTATCATATTGGAAGGAGGTTACTCTAGCGAGAAATCGAATTCCTTGAATGCCTCCTTGAATGCATTCGCGTCTGCCTCTTCCTCATTCTGCGACTGCACCGCGTCTTTCCAGTGGATTCGCTTTTCCAGACCCATTAACTTGGCCATGACTCTGCGGCCGAATTGGAGGTCGAAGCGGAAGTCGGGGGTTAGGGGGAGGATAATACATCTTTCTTCTGGTTTAGCGTCTTTTCTCTGTTCCTCTTCAGAAGAAGGAGCCCAGATCCAGACGCGGAAGAAATCACCTGGTTCAGCGCTTGGATCTTCACGTGCAGCCTCAGATGGGGGCTCGAATTTGGGATAGCTCAGATTCTCCGCTTCGACCTTGAACGCCGCCTCGACAAGACCGCGCGTAATCGTGTCGGAGGCGATGGGGACGAATTGCCAGTGGATATGGATGCCGTTTCCGCGGCTGACTTCGAATGTTACCGCGCCGAGTTTATTACTCGCGTGTTGCTTAAGCATAGAATGTAAGGAGGTGCGGTAGCGCTGCATTTCGATGTAGGTGGACAGACGGGCTTCTTTATCTGTGATTGTGTTGAGAGTAGGTGTGTGCGTGAAGGGGATGATGAGGATGTGTGATGGGAATCCGAGTTCAGGAAACGTCTTAGCGGATGGTAACGGCCCCTTTGCGGTGGTCAGGTAGCATTCGTTTCCAATGGAGGTGACAAGATGTGTTGCGATGTTGGGGTTGGATAGACAAAAGAAGCACTCCTGCGGTCCTGGAGGGGGTCCTCGCGCGCGTTTCCGGGGACGCTGGCCGTGGTCCTCGGGGCCTGCAAAGCGATGGTACGATTCACGCTGGCTTGGGAGACCTTTGCGCTTTGTTTGGACGGGGCCCAGCGGGGAGGCGGTTGCACCCATGGGCACAGTGAGTGGATGGGGTGCCTTGGGATCAAGGCTGAAGGCGTACATCCATTTTTGCTTCGAGGGGTTGTTGTAGGATGCTAAGCTGAGGAAGCGGGTTAGGGGTTTAGCGTCAGGCTCTTCTTCGCTGGGCATGTGGAAGAAGGGTTCACGTTCGTAGAAAAGGTCGTCTGAGGTTGAAATGTGATAGCGTGGCTTCAAAGTTGAGCAGAGGTCTGCAAGAGGTTGTGTTTCTTCTGTGGTAGTGACATCATCCTGAAGTTGGACTTTGGACCCTGTTCGGATTCCCTTCGGCCATTGGTGTGTGATTAGGATGTCCGCATTATTTGTTCCATAAAGAGCCCGCACGTCTGCATCTGTATACGCCGGGTGAAATCTGTTACTCTGTTTTCCAGTCTCCAGTGTTCCACCAAGAGACACGAGTCTTATTCCTTCTGATGTCTTAAGGGTGCCGCGCTTCCCCAGGAAATACAGGTTGGAGCACACCTCATCCTTTGCCTCTATTCTCTCTACCACCCGCGTCGGAAGTGGCCTGCTTCCGAGGCCGAAATAGGTCGGAAGAGGGACGACAATAGTCTCCTGTAGCAGTGCACTGACCTCGTCAAGTTCTTTCTCTGTCGTGCAGTCGCCGAAGAGGTCGCCGGCAATGATGGCAAAGGAAAAGTTTTGCTTGGCTTGAAGCTTGGCGAGCTTAGTAAAGACTTCTCGTAGCTCGCAGTTCACATTTCCAATAACAATTCTATTCTGGTTAGCAGAGCACGTACAGAGGGCTTACAGTGTAGACTTACATTTTGGACGCCATTTTCAGATGGAATATGATATCAACATCCCATACACGCCTCAAATCTTTCGCCCCGGGTTTAGAATCCAATATCAGCAGTAATTGGATTGAAATATCTCTAGATGGTAAAAGTGAAGGACGCCCGCTTAGTCTGTTCTGGCAACGCGGCGAACAATCGCTATTTCCAAGAACGGAGCTTGGGCCAGCTTCAGTCCACGTGATATATACACTAACCAAGATAGGCTAGCGCTGGATACAAACACCGAGCTAATCTCCGCACCGGAACAACCTCGCTCCGATGAATTTTTTTTGATGGAGCAAAAGATCCAGACATTTCGAGATATCAACAAGATACTTTTGAGCCGGCGCTGCTCATATTTTCCAGGATGGTAGCGGCGTCGACGAATTCACGGCCCCAGTCCGTGAAACGGTTAAGAAACAGCACGAAAACTACCAAAAATCATCGATTCGAGCCCTTTTCGCAGCGCGTCGCAAAGCTTAAAATCGACCCGATTCACCGTGTGCGCCGGCCGAGTTTTGGCGAAGAGGGAGATGAGACGTCTTCATATTTCAGATCGGCTTTCGATCACTGGTGCGAGTTGAATCTGTCCGAGAATTTCTCCCAGTTCGCCCGTCGAGTTAGCCCGTTATCCGAGAGTCTCGCTCAAATTTTGTACCATGAAGATAAGATTATGGGATTGTTGGTGGAGGGTATTGAGAAGAGGGACCAGCATTCCATGGAGGCTTTCCTGAGTCTGCTTGCGCAATTTGCGAGGGACCTGGGTGTGCGGTTTGAGAAGCATTTCGCGACTGCTGTGACGTTGGTGGCTTCGGTTGCTGCTACACATCCGGAGGTTGAAGTGGTCGAATGGAGTTTCTCCTGTATAGCATGGACTTTCAAGTTCCTTTCGAGGCTATTGGTTCCGGACTTGAGACAGCTCCTGGGTATTATGGCGCCGTATCTAGGACGAGAGCGCCAAAAGCCGTTCGTGGCCCGTTTCGCCGCCGAGTCGATGTCCTTCCTTATCCGCAAGGCCGGCCTTGTCTATTACAAGAACAAGGAGCCTCTCGAGCTAGCGACATCCTTTTTACTGAACGATCTACGAGAGACAGCGGCTAGTTCGAAGAACGTCGAGACATACAAAGAGGGACTGATGGCGATGTTCTCAGATGCGATCAAAGGAGTCAAAGGAGGAATCCATTCCAACGGCACTGATATCCTGAGCTGTTTTCTGGAGAAGGCATATGCGGAGGATGATCTAAAACGTGGACTAGGATTGGAAGTCGCTGGTGGTATCGTCATCAACCTTTGCCATGAAACGACTGCCGCAACGTTCGAGCCCATTCTAAACACCGTCACATCATACGTCGAGACCCATTCCAAGCAATCGGACAGTCGCCGTGCGGAGATGTGCTGTCGTTTGCTGTTCCTGTGTGTTACAACCCGCAAGGGTTGTAGGGTGAACAACTGGAAGACCGTTCACGAGACTTTGCTCCTCTTGCTCCAGAAGGCTGCGGCTGCACCGAGTGCGTATGCTGGCTCGATGCCTCAACTTCTGACGACGGTGGCCTATGCACTTCAGGTGTCTCGTATGGACGTTATGCTGCCATTCATGCGTCCTCTCATGGACGCTGTAGCGAACGACAAATTTTCAGCCTACTTCTTGTCTTTTTGCGCCACCTTTTCAGAATATGGAGCTGAGAGGTTCCATGGAGTTGTTCTCCCTTATTTCCAAAAGTAAGAATTTAATACCCTGGCTTCTTGACCATTGAATGCTAATTTAATGCAGGTTCGTCAACTCTTCATGGCGTGAGCATGAGTATGGACTGTGCTTGACAATATTGCGCTTGAACCATGCCGGCTGTGTCACCTCCGAACCATCTAAGCCTGGCTACATTACTTGCCCTACCTCTTGGAAGTCTCGTATAAAGGAGGCGTTGAACCAATCCAGCCCCGGCGTCGCGGAAGTCGGTTTAATGAATGCATACTCGAAGCTTCCGAAGGCTATATCACTGTTTTCCGAACCATCTATTCAACCTGATCTTGTCCGGAGCCTGCACGATCACCTATCCCATGCATTGAGCGATAACGAACCCGAGCCATCAGTCACAACCAAGTTCTTCCTTGGCCAAGGATTCAAAGCCTACGTCGACCTTGCCACCGGGTCCGGCGACCTTGATCTGAAGCTCTGGGATTCTATCAAGCACATGGCCACGAAATACTCCCGTCTCCCCTTCTTCCTTCATGCAGTTTTATCCTATGTTTCAGCTTGCTCAAAGACTTCCTGCTTCAAGGATTCGATATCGGATGACTTCGCTAATGCCTTAATCACGAACCTTGCCGGCCCATCGCATGAATCACGATTGCTGTCTCTGAAGATTCTGCAACAACTACTGCAGGCCACAGGCGAAGATGCCTCTCCACTATCTCTAGCCATTGAGATTGAAGAGAGCCCTCTCAACATAGACACTGCCCGTGTCATCTCCATGCAACTACGCAAGCTCGTCATCCTTTACCCGCAAATAGTTTCCCGCAGATGGATGGCAACTTTGATACCACATTTCTGCTTTGGTTTGTTTTCGAAGAAACTTGGTCCTCTCTGGGATGATGCGGCCGAGGCTTTGAAGACGATTAGTGAGCATTCAGAGGGAGAGAAGATCGTTTCGGACATCGCGATTCGATGGCTTCATGAGCGTGACCCCGACGTGCCTGACGAGGGGCCCGAGGAGGACGATATCAACCCCCGCGACTTTGGAGAGTACCAGTGCTTCAACGCCGCGAGAATTGAGAGAGTACAGGGTGCAAACTTTTCAGCTACAGTGCAGCCGGTTGCAGTACTGCAGCGGACCCTGGAAAAGGAACACATCTTTGCAGAGGTTCTCCCCACTAATCCTCGCGCTCACGCTCTTAAGGTTCTTAACGCAGCCCCCATGGTAGCTGAAAAACGATCTCGTCAAGTTGTTCCGTTGTTCATGTCATGGGCTCAACATGATGAGGAGGATACTGCGCACTTGGAGCCGGAGTCTGATTCGTCGGATATGCCAGCGCATGGGGAGTATGTTCCCTGGGGCTTCAAGGATCGATTGTCGTTCCTTGCCCTCTTTGGTCGATTCATTAATCCCAAAGTCTTGTTCAAGGCACCTGAAGTTCACGATGCGCTGCTAGGATTGCTTTGTCACGGTAACTCCGAAATCCAGCGATTGTCCCTCAAAGCTTTGTTCACCTGGAAGTCGCCAAGCGTCGTGCCGTATCAGGAAAGTTTGTTGAATATCCTGGATGAATCGAGATTCAGAGATGAATTATCGGCCTTTGTCCATGTCGGCAAAGACAATAGTACCATCGAGGAAGGACACAAGGGCCAAGTTTTACCTGTCCTTCTAAGGCTTCTCTACGGTCGAATGATCTCAAAGGCGAGCGCAAACGCAGGCCAAGCAGGACAAATTGGACGGAGAAAGGCTATTCTGCGAACTCTGTCCCACTTGCCAGACCAATACTTTGCGCTTTTCATGCAGGTCTCTTTCGGGCCTCTTGGGGAAGTGCAATTGGTTAAGGATGGTGAAGTTGACCAGAAGCCGTTCGAGCAGGAGCTTGCTAGCCTTAGGAGGCAGATGGGTTTGTTGAAATTGATTGAGACTGTGTTCGACACGCTCCAGTCCCGTGTAGCTCCATTCGCCGAGAGCTCTTTGAATGTGGTCCTGTACTGTCTCGTCAGAGCGTGCCGAACTCTCGAGAAATCGCAGAACCCCGGTGCTGCTGAGGAAAAGGTCCTTTTGGCACTACGCAACCTTCGGCACACATGTATTCGATGCCTTGAGCTTATCTTTTCTGTCTCGCTGGATCGAGACTGGACGCCCTACGTTCGCATTATTTACGAGGATGTGATCAACCCTAGATTGGAGAACTTTGCCGTCGAAACGGCCCAGGGTGTATCGGGTCTTCTCCGGCTTTTCCATACCTGGGCTTCTTCACCCGGATCTTCCTTCTACCTTGTACAGGAGAATAAATTTGTTTTGACGAAGGTTGTTGACACTCTTGGGGTGGATTCAGCCCGTGATGCCGTCAAGACCTTTGTGATGGACGAGGTTTTGGTGCCACTGATCGAGCACGCTAGCGGCAAGAAGTTGGAAGAGGAAGAGGAAATGAGCGATTTCTCGCCAGAGGAAATACGCTCGACTGTCCTGTCGCCTTACATCGAACATACCCTTTCTCACCTCGGTCGCCTTCTCAAGAGAGGTCCCTCGCGGCCTGTGCTGGTGTCGGGCGTTCAAACCCTGTCTCTCCTTGCCCCGTGCGTCGAGTCTTCAAGCGAGACCTCAAGTTTGATCAGCATTACGACGTACCTTCTCCGCCAGCCTGCAGACCGTGTCTCCCCCAAGACTAAGTCGGGCTTGTTGCGCATTCTCGAGCACTTCTTACCCCTTTACAAACCCAGTGAGGACCCGGAGCTTTCTCAATCCGTATTTGAGGCTATCTCGGCCACCTTCGACTACTTTAGAGACGACGCGAACCGAGAAGTGCTTTCAAGAGTATTCAGTGCATACGCGAAACATGATCCCGAACTCGTCGAGGTGGCCCAGCTGTGCGAGGACTTGAATTCAAGATCTTTCAAAAAGCTTGGAGCGGACTACGAGCGCCGCCTTCAGGCCTTCAGAAAGATCAATGAGGATATCTGGAACAGCTTGAACGCGAAGCAATGGCGACCATTGCTTTATAACATGTTGTACCACGTGAAAGACGAGGAGGAGCTGGCTATCCGATCTAGTGCCTCTTTCGGATTGAAGCGTTTCATGGAAAATGCCATTCTTCCAGCTAATGCAGGCGCCGAAGATTTCGAGGCGCTTGTGAGCAAGACGCTATTCCCTGCTCTACAAGGCGGTGCCCGTCAGAAGTCGGAGCTGATTCGGTCTGAATTTGTGACCGCGCTCGGTTACTTTGTCAAGCTGAACCCCGAAAGGCCTGCTGTTAAGGATTTGCATGTTCTCCTTGTTGGAGATGACGAGGAAGCGTCCTTCTTCAACAACATCCTTCATATTCAGCAGCACCGCCGTCTCCGTGCTCTGCGCCGCTTGGCTAGTGAGGCTATTAAGGGCGAGCTTCAGGCAGTGAATATCAGCACTATCTTTCTTCCGCTTGTGGAACATTTTGTGTTTGATGACGAGGAGGGAGATGAGAATACCCATAACCTGATTGCTGAAGCTGTGACGACACTTGGAACTCTGGGTGAATCTCTTGACTGGAATCAATTCAGGAACACCTTCCGCAGATACCGTGGTTACATGGAGAGCCGGCCCGAAATGGAGAAGAATGTTCTGCGACTCCTGGGTAGAATGTCAGATGCCCTGACGAACGCGATGAATCAGTCGAAACCTCCGACCAAGTCCGATGGCGACGACGACGGCAACGACGACGATGAAATGGCAGATGACACTCACGCCGTGGTGCCTACGAAATCCACCCTCGCTCGGTCCCTCCCGTCTGCCACTAAGGTTGCCAACGAACTGACGACGAACTTCACACCCTTCCTGACCAACTTCATTCATTGGAAGGATGAGGCGCAGATGAGCCTGCGTTTGCCAGCCGCGGTTACTACTATCAAGTTGCTGAAGTTGCTGCCCGAACAAGACATGGCAATTCGTTTGCCGCCTGTCCTCTTGGATGTCTGCAGCATCCTGAAGAGTAAGTCTCAGGATTCTCGTGATACCGCGCGGAAGACGTTGAATGATATTTCTCTTCTCCTTGGACCTGTTTATTTCGGCTACATTCTCAGAGAACTGCGGAATACTCTCAAACGGGGTTACCAACTCCACGTTCTCTCGTTCACGGTGCACTCGATGCTTGTTGCTACCACGGACGACTTCAAACAAGGAGATCTGGACTATTGCTTGCCTGATCTGGCATCCGTGGTGATGGACGACATCTTTGGTGTTGTTGGTCAAGAGAAAGAGGCGGAAGAGTACACCAGCAAGATGAAGGAAGTCAAGAGTAGCAAGAGCTACGACTCAATGGAGTTGCTCGCCAAGAACTCTACTGTCCCGAGCCTGTCGAAATTGACCAGACCGTTGCAGGCTCTCCTACAGGAGAAGCTTAATGCCAACATGGTCAGGAAGATTGATGAGCTTCTGCGGAGAATCGGGATCGGTCTCCTAAGGAACCCGGGCGCAGAAAGCCGTGATCTTCTGGTGTTCTGCTACGAAGTCACTAAAGAATCGTATAAGCAGCCCGTTCAGGATGACGATAAACCCGCTGCTCCTGGTTCTAGCGAGTATCTCTTGATCAAGTACGAAGGTGCCAAACGGGGCGAGAAGCGCGGAACCACGTCGTCATACCTTTACAAGCTGAACCGATTCTCGCTTGATGTCTTGCGAGCGGTCCTTAACAAATTTGGTTCTCTGCTCACTCCAAGTAACATGGCTGGCTTCCTCCCGATCATTGGTGATGCTCTGGTGCAAGCACACGAGGAAGTGAAGATCGCTGCCCTCCGATTGCTGTCAACCATCATCAAGCTTCCTCTGCCTGAAATTGACAACAACTCCCACGTATACTTCACCGAAGCCGTCAAGGTCATCAAGGAGGCGCCCAGCACAAACACCGAAGCCTCCCAAGCAGCCTTGAAGTTGATCTCGGCCATGTTGCGCGAGAGGAAGAACACCAAACTCAGGGAGGGTCATCTTTCCTATCTCCTCCAGCGCCTCACATCCGATATTGAAGAGCCCGATCGTCAGGGTGTAACCTTCAACTTCATCAGAGCCGTCATGGCTCGCAAGTTCGTGGTGCCGGAAATGTACGAACTGGCAGACCATATCGCAACCATGATGGTAACGAACCAGACGCGCGCAGCTCGGGATCTGGCACGGGGTGTCTATGTGCACTTCCTGACTGAGTATCCTCAGGCCAAGGGTCGTTGGACCAAGCAGCTTAGCTTCTTGGCTAAGAATCTCGAGTATAAGCACTCTGATGGTCGTCAATCGGTTATGGAAGCGCTGCATATGCTCTTGTCAAAGACGGGTTCCGAACTCGCGCAGGATATCGTGGGTACTTTCTTCTTGCCGTTGGTCATTGTCATGGCAAATGACGATGCGCCTGAGTGCAGAGAGATGGCGGGTGCCTTGCTTGGAGAACTCTACAGCAGAGCTGACCGGGAGCAGTTGAAGACAATTCTCGGTCCTATCCGCACATGGCTTGAGCAGACAGACAACATGCTCCTTTGCAGCACCGGTTTGCAAGCCATGAGAATCTATTTTGAGGTCGAGGAGACCGAGAAGGAAAAGCAAGCACGATTCGTCACTGGCCTCCTCCCGGAACTCATGCAGCCAGTCCTCAGGGACGAGTCAACTGAGAACTGGGAGACGCTCTATTTCTCCCTCCAGCTCTATATTAAGCTCTGCAAGACAGTTCCCTCCATCGCCTTGTCTAAGAAATGCGCTACGATCTGGTCTTTCATCCGCGAATGCCTCTTCTACCCACACGCCTGGGTCAAGACTTGCGCCGCAAACCTCGTAGGCATGTGGCTCGCAGACGTCGCCAAGACAAATGCAGCCAATGGCTACGGTTCGATTCCTCTAGTCGGAAGTGCAGAGCTGGCTCTAGACAGAGACGCGATGCTGCAATTACTCCGTGCCAGCATGCGCTGTCTCCGGACTCCCGGTGTTAGCGAGGAACTTGCAATGCAGACAGTCCGCAACATCGTCTTCCTCTGCCGATGCAGTGCCCAGAATGGCCTCGAATTCTCCAACTTGGGAAGCAAGGACGCGGAACTCGACGAAAGCGACTCCGAAGACGAAGACGCCGAAGCTGATGCCGACGCCGCTGCCGCCGAAGCAAAGACAAACGGACACGCCGACGGCGAGAAGGAGAAGGCAACATCCAAGACCGCAATCCGCTACGTCTTCGAACAAGCCTCCTTAATCCTGCGCCGCGAACTCGTCAATACGCGTGCGATATCCCTCGTACCCAGGACCGCATCCATCGGTCTCTTCGCGGCTCTTTGTCGTCACCTCGAGGCGGAACACATCTTGCCTTCCCTCCCGATTATCCTCCTTCCCCTGCAACATCTGACCGACTCGTCCATTCCGGCACCACGTTCGTCAGACTTAGAGTTCCGGGAGACTTACAAGGCCCTTGTGTCTAACTGCCATGAGGTTCTGGATCTTATTCAGAAGAAGTTGGGTACGACTGAGTTTATCACCCAGATGGCTGCTGTGCAGGACTCTATTCGGGAGAGACGTGAAGGTAGACGGGTCAAGAGGCGTATTGAAGCTGTTACAGATCCTGAGAAGTATGGACAGGATAAGAAGAGGAGGAACGACCGGAAGCGTGACAGGAGAAAGGAGAAGGGCATGGAATTCCGTGGAAAGAGACGGGGTTGGTAAGGAGGTTGATTTTTGCTGTATACATTTTTTGCCCATGTTGGGCTTATGACGGCGTTTATGGGAAGCATAAAAGGGATATGATGAATAGATTCTATGTTTTAGAACAATGGTACAGTTCATTAGTTTCTAATAGTACATGTGCAAATCATGGAGTAGGGTGTATCATCAATGTGTATAGCAATGTCCATCCAAAACGCCTCTTTTGGTCAATGCGAACCCCCAAAACATTCATCAAAACTTTTCTAGCATCATCATCATCATAACCACAACTGGCCGACTGACTGGTCATCATTCGAGATCACTTCCAACAATCCGTTACGATTGTCCATCACCGGACTTCTCCCCTTGACCATCCCTCTTAAACGCAACCCCATCATCCCAAAACTCCATGTCACCTTCCAAGTAACCCCTCGTGACCTTGTCCCCCTGCTTCTCCATGATATCCTCCAACGTAGTCTTCTTATCGAAGAAGATGTTCAGATGATCAGCGATAACATGTCTGTTATGGCAAGACGGGCACCGAATCAAAACCGTCCCCTTGTGATATCCATGCTTAGACATGCGGTGCGATGAACGTTCTCCGCATGGTTTGCAGGTGAAGGTGATTTGGTATGCGGGTTCTTGTTCGCGGCGCAGGCGGTTCTGTTCTTCATGTTGGGCGTCGGATTGCGCATCTGTTTGGCGGTCGGTGAGAGGTGACTGGCCGGTTGAGGAAGAGGAGGAGGAATAATTGAATCTGAGTACGTGGTATGTGATGGTTGGTCTCTGGGGCTTTGGGAGTTGTGTTGAGGATGAAGGTAGGCGGTTGATCAATTGGGAGAATGGGCGAATGGTTGTGCGGGAGATAGCTGTTCTAGGGAGAGAGGTTTTCAGAGCCCGGAGGCCGTAGGACAGCGATGAAGGACGCATTGTGAGATGTGTTAAGCAACGGTAAACAGTTAACAGGAAATCGATTGACTGAAGATATTTGAATCAGCCGTCGGAGGCGATGACGGAGTACAAAAAGCTTCGCCGGAACCACGTTTCTCCGGCCTCTTTCACTCCGCGGCGAATCTCCAAATCAAGCTCCAACAACTTTGCAGAATCCGGGGAAATGCTTCGAAAACGCAGAAGCCAGCTTGGTCGTGCTGATATTTCGAATCGTTACCCTCGCTGAGCTGTGTCCCGATTGTCGCTCTTTTCATCGAACTGACCCCGCGATACTTTGCTTCTTGACTGCCCCGCGTTGAGCTTCGGAGTATCGAAGACTTGAATCTTCAAGATGGCGATGAGGGCCAGGAAGAAGATTCATGCACCGCGAAGGGTGAGTGTGCTCTCTTTTTATTGAGAATCTGTGCTGGATTGGGCAAAATCTCGATGCTCATGGTGGCTGAATAGTGAAGACCACCATCGACGATTTCGCTGCCAGACACTCTAAGACGGCGATAAGCTAACTGAGCTACGTAGGGTATGATGTCTAACAACGTTAACACCTTTGACGAAACGTGGGATGTCCTGGCATCGTCCTTGAGAGAGATTCACACGAAAAATGCGTCCTCACTCTCCTTCGAAGAGCTATACCGAAAAGCGTACCGGATCGTATTGATGGGGAAATGTGGAGACCTTTACGAGCGGGTAAAACAACTGGAAGGGGAATGGCTTGGACAAGAGATTCAGAAACGGATCACTGCGTCAATCACGTCGAGCCTACTATTGGCAAAAGAGCCGGTTGACGTTCAAGACCAGTCAAACGAGAGACGGGCCGCAGGAGAAAAGTTTTTGTCTGTGTTGAGAGAAGCGTGGGAAGACCACCAGTTGTGTATGGGCATGATCACAGATGTTCTTATGTACATGGTTGGTTACATTGTCGCTACTCTGTTCTGTCATATGTCTAAGTTAACGTGTCTTTCTTTGGATAATAGGACCGAGTCGTTACTACGGAACACCGGAAACCGTCCATCTACGTCGCAACTATGGCCATCTTCCGCGACTGTGTGATACGGTCGAATGTACGCCCCGATTCAGATTCCGTGGTTGGTGATGTCTTAAAGGATACCGTGCTGTTCATGATTCAGCTCGAACGGGCAGGACATGTCATCGAACGACCATTGATACGACATTGCATTTACATGCTCGAAGGGCTATACGAGACCATAACAGAGGAAGAGTCATCAAAGCTATACCTAACCATATTCGAGCCGGCGTTCATCGAGACGAGCAGAAGTTTTTACCGGACAGAGGGGCAGCGGATACTGGAAATGGCAGACGCGGCTACATTCTGCAAGATCACCACAAATCGGATCGCAGAGGAGCGGGAGCGATGCCTATACACATTATCCACCCTTACGGAATCGAAGATCAAAGATGTGCTGGACGAAGAGTTGATTAGCAGACACATTGCTGAAGTCGTCAACCTTGAGGGCACTGGTGTCCGGAGTATGATCGATAATGACCGGGTTGACGTTCTGGCAAGCATCTACGAGCTCAACTCCCGAGTTGACAAGAAGAAAGCGCCTTTAACATTGGCTGTGCAGAAGCGGATAGTGGAAATGGGGCAGGAAATCAACGCCTCAGCGACTTCTGCCCAGTCCACAAAGCCGGGTGAGAAAGAAACAAACGGCGATAAGAAATCTGAAAAAGAGAAGGAGAAGGAGAAGCCCATAAACCAGCAAACAATGTCTGCCATCAAGTGGGTGGACGATATTCTGGCCCTCAAGAGCAAATTCGACCGGATTTGGAAGGAGTCTTTCAAGCAAGATCAGGGCATGGAAGGTGCAATGATGAACAGCTTCTCAGAGTTCATTAACTCGAATTCTCGTAGCTCGGAGTACCTTTCTCTGTTCTTTGATGAGAACCTGAAAAAGGGCATCAAGGGCAAGACGGAGAGCGAAGTCGACTCTCTTCTCGACAACGGTATCACCCTTCTTCGTTATGTTAAGGACAAGGATCTTTTCGAAACATACTACAAGAAACACCTTTCCCGCCGTCTCCTCATGAAGCGCTCAGTCAGCATGGACGCAGAACGACAAATGATCTCCAAGATGAAGGTGGAAGTCGGAAACCAGTTCACACAGCGCCTGGAATCCATGTTCAGGGATATGACTGTCTCCGATGACCTAACTTCCAGCTACAAGGATCACATCAAGAAGACCGGCGACCCTGATCAAAAGAAGGTTGATTTGGAAATCAATGTCCTCACCAGCACAATGTGGCCGATGGAGATCATGTCGAACAACAAGGATGGTGAAGTACAGCTCCCGTGTATCTTTCCGAAGGAAATCGAGAGCACCAAGCAAAGCTTCGAACAATTCTACCTCAGCAAGCACAGCGGCCGAAAGCTCTCGTGGCAAGCCAACATGGGCACTGCGGATGTCCGGGCAACGTTCCAAAGATCGAACGGCAAAGTGCAACGACATGAACTCAACGTGTCTACCTACGCCATGGTCATCTTGGTCCTCTTCAACGACGTCCCAGCAGGAGAATCCCTCACATACGAGGAAATCCAAGCACGAACACGTATTCCAAACCATGATTTGATCCGGAACCTGCAATCGCTTGCCGTCGCGCCCAAGACAAGGGTACTGAAAAAGGAACCAATGAGCAAAGACGTGAAGCCAACAGATAAATTCTTCTTCAACCACGACTTTCAAAGCCCGTTCATGAAGGTTCGAATTGGCGTCGTCAGCGGCGGAGCCAATAAGGTAGAGAACCAAGACCAGCGCAAAGAGACCGAACAGAAGATGAATGAGGAGCGTGGAGCTAGTATTGAAGCTGCTGTTGTGCGGATTATGAAGTATGCTCTTCACATTTCCCAGCTCTATCACCAGTCGAATGCTAACAGATTGCAGACAACGCAAGAAGCTAATCCACTCGCAGCTTATGAACGAAGTCCTTTCTCAGTTATCTGGCCGTTTCTCTCCTGACATCAACATGGTGAAAAAACGTATCGAGAGTTTGATTGATCGTGAATACCTTGAACGTGTCGCTGAGGAACCCCCTACGTATGGGTATATTGCATAGGCCATATCCACCTCATTTCCATGATTCCTCCTTCTCCATCTCCTTATTTATTCTCGATCTATACTTGGCGATAATGCAATATGACATGGGTTTAGCACGGCGAACGGTGGCTCTTTTTACCCTTTACTTGTTGAATGTGGTGATGACTGAATGCTTTTGGACGAATCTCAGTGCCATAAAGTACTGTATATAGTGCTTACTTGCTGAATATAACAAACAAACTTGAAATGTGTTCTGTCCATAGTAAACCCGGAATCTTCTTATTGCTCTTTGATCTAATTACGACTCGAGGCAGACTAGGTCCGAATCATTACACCGAAGAAAGCCAAAAAAATAAAAAAATAAAAGCTGAACACTTCTTCCATCGGGATGTGCGTGAGGAAGTTGCTCTCTCAGAATACACGCCTGCTGTAGTTATGATCTATTCATGGGGTCCTGGTATGCCCCACGACGACAGTAACTTCAATGTCTTGGTTATGTTCAGCCTTCCGGGAGAGATATTAAATAAAATTCATTGGGTGCTTACCAAGGAGGAGCTAGTGCCTAGCTTCAGCTTGCGGTAGCTCTTAAGTTTTTCTTTTGACCTATTATTTAGCACCATGCTGATCGGATTCATGTAGAACGACGTTGGCGCTTAATGACTATGGCCTGAATATCCTCACCTAATGAGTACCAAGTTTCGATACCGAAATCAGTAGCTTCTTTTTTTGCCTTTTAGGTACGTGGGTGACCTTGGAATCTATTCTATAACGAATTCTGACGATTCAACCGCATCCTCGCCGATCACCCCCAGTTGCCCTGATGTTGTCATATTTGGATTGTGGCATGAGCTATACAAACTGGACCTGAAAAGACGGATTAGTTAGAATATGGTCTTCTTAAGCAGAAAATCTTCCAAGTCGTCTAAATGCCCGATTTTACAATCAAAGACGCCAATTTTCGTGACAGCCTTGACAGAAGCTTTGGCGGAAACTCGCTCTGTATGGAAATGAATGCTGTTGATATAACGAACCAATTTCTTTGCATTGTGGTTCGAGGAATCTGTGACGCCACAATATCGACGAGTGGCAAGAGCATGCTGCATCCGTCACTGCAGCATTTGCAAAAGAATTGTTGAGCTGGGTACAACCAAGTGATGTTGATACAGATAATCCGGTGAAGGTTATACTTGATGAAGGCCAGTACACGTATCGCACTGTACACCTTTTGTGTCTAATAGGTTTGTAGTTCGTGACATTGTTTCAAAAATAAGAAAAGACATCAGAGATGTCAAATCCAACATATCGAAGAAAGAGAAAGTCAGACTCCTCAACTGGCTCACTTCAGTTAAATACGGTTCTACGCATACGAATTACATCCGAAGACGACAGCCAGACACGGGGAATGGTTACTTGAGTCTCCCAAATAGCAGGAATGGCTGACATAGAGCAAGGGAACGCTGTTCTGCCCAGGCATTCCTGGCGCTGGGAAGACAATACTTGCGGCAATCGTCGTGGACAGTCTGCTCCATAAATTTCGAAACGATCCAAGTATTGGGGTTGCTTACATGTACTTGAACTTCCAGAGCAGCAAGCACAAACATTTCACACTCTTCTTCTGAGCGTCGCGAAGCAGCTGATCAGGCAATCATCATCCATGCCAGAGAAAATACGAGATTTATACGAGTATCGTCAATTTAACGGGACTGCACCATCCTCAGATGAGATATTCAATATTACCCGACTGGCCTGTAAGTTATACTCATGAGTATTCCTTGTCATCGATGCTCTTGACGAATGCAACCCATTCGTTCGATCAAACTAGCCGTCAAAAATTTTTGAGCTGCAATCCTGTGGTGATATCAAGCTATCCGCCACATCGCGATTTCTCAATGACATCGCAAACCGAATTGGGTATATTAAACTCAAGGTACGTGACTCGGTTAACGACGTGAAAAAGTATTTAAATGGAAACATGTCTACCCTCCCTTCATGCGTGATGCGGAACAAGACCCTACAAGACACCATCAAAGAAGTCCTTGTAAGATTTGTCGATGATCTGTCGATGGAACATATGTTCCTAGCTCGTTCTACAACTTGAAAATTTCCTTAGAGAACAGTTATGTTTCTGCTCACACAGCTTTACTTGAGCTCTCTCTGTGCTAAAGTAAGAGAAAGAGCTATTTTGGACGCCCTTGAACAGATTCGACGACAGAAGCAGGATCTGTTTATTCCATAAAGCACAGAGTACTATCTCTAGCATACGATGGGGCAATCCATCGGATGGAAGTCAAAGTCCGGGGCTCAGCGACCTTGCGCAAAATGTGCTTATATGGATAACCCACGCGAAGAAACCCCTAACTGCAATGGAGCTTCAACATGCACCCTCAGTGAAGCCTGGTACAAGTGTACTCGATGAGAAGAAATTCAAGACCTCAATGACATGATCTCCGTATGTGCAGGGCTCGTAACGCTTGATGAAGAAAGCCAAATCATCCGTTTGGCGTATGACACGACAACACAATATTTCGAATATGCATTGAAGAGAGTGTGGTTGTCAAACGCAGAAAGTGCGATTGCTAGAATCTGCATGACATACATTTCATTCGACACTCTCGAGAATCCATCTCGCGAAGGCAATATTGTGTCAAGTTTTCCATTTCTGCAATATGCCGTCGATTACACGTTGACACATATGTTTCAGGTGGTAAAGTCGTCAAAACGAGCGCATACTCTTTTTCGAATTAACAATTGGTTTCTCTCGCGCTTGAGCAAACTTACAGATTGGGTCTATCATGATAATAATGATGATGGCGACGATTTAAAGATGATCCGGGGGCAGGGGGGCTATGGCAGTCCTTTCCACGCAGCCTATGCTCAAAGAGACTCATACATCGAGTAGAGATTCCTCAGCCATGAACCAGACGCTAACTTCAGGGTCAACATATATGCACTCCCTTGAATGTGGCCACAATATTTAATCGGTGGGAAGTCTTCGAGCTTCTTTTGAATTGGTATACAGGTCACGTGGTCACGTGACACGACGTACACCCGACTGATGCAATGCCTACCCCATGCGGTATAGCGCATCACAAGACTCGCACATGGTTCTCATCTTTCCGATCTGAATCGCAAAACTTCACCACAAAGCATGACAGGTAACGAACCACGGGTCGAACGATATATTTGTTTACAAACTGCTATCTCCAGACAGTAAACAAGAATAAGCATGGTGCGGTATTGACAACAAAACTTGCATACAGTAGTGTCTCGTGTCTGTCTTGTCTTGCTCTCACTGTGACATCATTGGTCTACGACGTAATAAATGTAACAGTGCTGCAAGAAAGTTTCCGGAGAGAGGTTTTGCCGGGGGGGGGGGATTACGGGCGCTAGGGCTGCGAGTGATGACCAATTACAAAGTAACTTTCGCGGGGGCTATTGTGTCGAGACTCTTATGCGCTGAAATCCTCCAGGAGCAGGATAACCAATAATGATAGTCAGGAGGATGTAGATCAATAGTGACATGAGGGGCAGCGGCTGCGAAATCCCCTCATCGGGCGTGATAAGATCGGGCTCACCGACGGTCGGCCTCCGCACCATCGTTAGAAGTACATAAAAACGCTCCGGAGAATACATGCAGTTACTGTTTCCTATTTGTATGCAGTTAACAATGCAAAAGCCAGCGCACAACATATGGAGCGAAGAACTTTGCGAATTAAAGTGTAGACATGTGACCTCACCTGACTCGTCATGTGCCCTGTCTGACTTTCTCCCGTCGCTTGTACGGAAATGCGATTCGAATCGGCCGGCGTCTCACTCAAATAAGCTCAGCTTTACTTTTCAATCTCCCAATGAGATTGGTTCCCCACGCCAGTTTGGCCTGTTACCAGCTGAAACCGGGTTGCGACCGCAATCAGTATCCGATCGTCGACTGTGGCGGTGGTATGCCCACACACTAGCGAGGACTACCGAGCACGATCCATGATTATTGAAGACGATCGGAAATAATAGTCGCTCGGCAAAAATAGTCGATTTGTACCTGCACACCCCCCATCTCAAATTAATCGGAAAGGAAAGTGCAATGACGTCGATCCCGGAAGAAATAAATAAAGCTAGGAGAGTTATTGAGCTAAGATCACTAACCTCCATGCGCTATGGGAACGTGCTGCCGCTAACAGGGATCGAAACTTCTTTTTTTTTTTTTTTCCCCTACAGACTAGTGAAAGGTACCCGGAGGATATTCATTATTGGATAACTAGGCGCTCATGCACTGATTTGCAGCACGGGGAGCTTCGTTAATATGACCCTTGGAGATATGCTCGGAAAGGGATACGCCCCTAGCCAATACCCGAGTACGAAGAGTATGGAGTACTGCAACCCTGGCCGTGGCCTGCCGGAATGTTGAAACGTGCAAAGTAAGGGCAATGGGAGAATTAACGCGCGTTTGAAGAGATTGAACCGCGATGAGAACAGTGCTTGAGAATGGCGGGTAGGGCTTCATTCCTGTGCTGTTCTGGGGAATCTTCACGCCCGTCTACGGAGGACGGAGGGAGATTCCATACAGATTGTGCAGGATACCTCAAAACTCAAATCGACTTTGATCTCGTTTGAATAGTACATCTTGCATTTGGAGACTGGCAAGGGACACGATAATTGGCCGTTTCTGTACGGGTACGCATCTGACAATGGTGAGGTGATCTTGGAACCAGATCTAGTCGCAAACCGGATTTCCTGATGCGCTGCTCTGCCCCGAGATTACTGCGACAATGTTCATCATTACCCGAATCGACATGGTCATGACATCTATTCTGGGCGTCGCCCAGCTTGCCCAATCGAGTGCATCGGTGCGTGTTTCCCTGCTGATCAGATAATGTGAAGAAATAAGGCCGGTGAAAAGGCATGTGGACATTTTCCCAGATGAGTAGGCGAGATACCTGGGAAAATCTCCGTACTATGTATGTACTCCATACTGTGTACCGCGAGAGGGCAAATGCAGATGACAGTTATCTGTCCCTTGATGCTCCTTGCGTCATGTCCTTATTCTTATCCTGTTTCGGTCGGCCCAAGTGATTCTCCGATGTGGGGCGTGACTGTGGGGAACGGATAAGATTTCGATCTTGAGAATTTGAGGCTCATTCCGAGCTTTTTGGCCTTTTGACTGGACAATGGCTGTCGATTATTGACCAATAGCAGGGTTGTATAATAGTAATTTTTTTTCTCTCGGTTTTCTCTTTCTGTCCTAGGGTTTGGATGGAGCTGCATACAGTACGGAGTAATAGTGAAGTAATAAATTTCTATACAACCTCGCATATGCCAGGACCATGCCAGGGACCTGACAGGAAACAGATAGTCTGCAGTACAGAGCGTAAAGGGCAGTCTCAGAAATGTACTTACTATGTAGAGAACAAAGAAGTCAGAGTGATGACAGAATGTCGGTAAAATTGGAAACGGACCAGAAAGCGAACAAGAAGCAAAAAAGAAAAAGCTGTCACCCGTGAGACGAGTGTCAGTCAGCCGAAACGCACAGCGGTTGCTGAGCAGCGAAAGAGACGGCGGCAAGGGAGTCCCGGCAACGAGGGCCTCTAGCCGTTTCGGGTTAGTCCCTTCCTGCAACCCTGTCGGTGCTGCCGTATCAATACTGTCCGATACCGTAATTTACATGGCCAGCTGTGCAGTATACAACTGTCCAATGTGCCTACCATCTGCCTATGGACTGCTCCCATATACTCCGTAGGTACCAGTGACTTGTCCCTCTGCAGGTAATCAGAGGCTGCGAGTATTGTATCTGTACAAAATCTCCCAGTATTCTGTACAGGACATACAACTGGACGTATCTAAGCTCGTCGCCCATCTGGAGATCGCTCCCCACTCCGGCGTTGCCATTGCAACAAGTTTGGTCATCCCTTCAGCTTCACACCTTTTTCTTCTCTTCTTGAGACCTCGTTTTTTACTGCTTTTTCTTCCAGGTCCTCCCCTCCTTTTCTCTCTTCGATTTCTTTTTTTCTCCAATCCTCCTGTCGTTTTTCCCTTGCTCGACAGTATATCCTCCGACCCTATCCCTTTCTTCCTTTTTGACTTTCCCATGCTGCGTCGCTTCTGCCCCTCCTCGTTCCTATTTGGTCTTGATTGCTGCTCGTTTCGGTACGTCCTGCACCCTGCACCTCTCCAGAAGCCAGAAAAGGATTATTCGGGGTTTATTGTTCTGAAGGCTAACGTTATTGTCAATTTTTTTTTTCTTGCGAGATAGAACCCTCCGGTGACGAGAACTGATTTTGATCCTCCTCCGCTCCCACCCCCTCTGGTTGCACTCCTTGCTCTCCGATACTCCTTTTACTCGACGTTTTATATCTGCCGGTCATGGCCCTGTAATTGTCGATTTTAGCATACGGAGGAGTGCCGGCTGCAATTGTGGTCTGTGGCGCTCTGCTTCGAACGAGCCGTGTTTGGTCAGCTTCAGCTTGAGCGAAAGGATATATATCAACTATTGCAATTGGATGTCGAGGGGAAAAATAAAAAAAAAAGGATACACAAGCAAGAGAATCTATCGGATACCACTGGCCAGGTTGTGACGGCATAGTTGAACATTCTGTCTGAGTTCTGTACTACTGCACAACCAAACGAGACGAAAACGCAATGGAACATTCGTCCCCGTTGGCTGCCATGCAGCCTCCATCTGTCATGTTTGGTCACTGTTTCCGTCCCGAACCAACGTCGTATCCGTCGTGCGGTCCCAGGTCGGGCATTGGAGCCAGTTCTTTCAACTTCAAAGACCTGTCCATGAAAAAGGGCGGCGACTACTTCAATATGAAACCGGTCCGGGGCACGTCGCCAACCGCAAGCCTTGCTGCGGACTTGTCTCAGAATTTTCATATCGATCAAAGGTGCGTGCGTTCGTTGCTTTGTTTCTTTCTTTGATTGTTTTATATCCTTTCTTTAACCCTTTTCATATGTTTTGTTTTACCGGGACAAAGAGTTGACACCAAAATAGCCCTCAATTGGCAACGCCCAGACGGTCTTTGTTCTCTTCGAACCTGTTTTCACAGGGCAATGGTAAGCCGATGCAACATCGGACGAACTGCTTCAAAAACGGTTTATGCTTATGCGTGTTTTACACATAAATAGAAGATACCATGACCACTCCTCCGATGCCATCTTCGCCTGCTGCCGCTATGGATGGTATGGAAATGTCTCCTTTGCCGCACAAGCCATCGTTTTCCGTTGCTCGGGATACCGACATGAAGTCTCCGAGCTTGGACATGGATTCGCCTATGCGGACAAGTGTCCCCAGTCCGCTGCAGGATTCGCCGATGCTGCAAAAGGAGAACCTTATTGAGTAATAATCCCGACGTCCAGTTGGAAGGACACTTGTCTAACTGATCGTTACAGGAGAAAACGTCCTACCTTTCTGCGTCCCTCTCTCGCGAAGAGCAGAGCTCACTCTTACCAGATGGGGATGAACCGTCCGGCCCCCGAGAGTCAAGCTCCCCCGTTCCGATTCAACAGCCGTGCCCATGGAAAGACTTCGTTGAGCAATTCGGCCTCGCTGGAGGATCTGTTTGGGGAATCTCCGCAACGGGAACGACCCGCCTTGCGCCATCACTCGTCTGGTAGCCTTGCCATGAATGCGCGATTGCGCGGCGGTCTGGGAACCAGTGGAAGCCACGCCAAGAGCTGTGGTTCTCCCGCGTCGTCGATTCGCAAGAGCTCCAACCCCTGCCTGCGCCCTCGAAAGCTGTGCAGACGGTCGTTGAGTATGTTTGAACACCCACAGGACGTTGTATCCGAAAAAGAAGCCAACTACACCACAAATGCACCGCTTCCGTCGATCCCCGATATCGACATTGAAGGAACCCCCTCCCTACAGCTGCCTCACTTCATTCCGGAGGACCAGGGAGATTCATTGGCTCGGATCAACAGGGAGACCCTGCTGGAGGTTATGGACGGAAAGTACAACGACCGGTTCGATCACATCTTGGTTATCGACTGCCGTTTCGAGTATGAGTATGAAGGTGGGCACATCAACGGAGCGCTGAACTACAATGACAAGGAGTCGCTGGCCGCTCAGCTTTTCGCGGAACCGAAACCACGGACTGCACTAATCTTGCATTGCGAGTACTCCGTCCACCGGGCTCCGATCATGGCGAAGTACCTTCGTCATCGGGATCGCGCTGTCAACATTGATCAATACCCGAACCTTAGCTATCCCGATATGTACATCTTGGAAGGGGGTTACAGCGCTTTCTTTGCTGAGCATCGCTCGTTGTGCTACCCCCAGAACTACGTTGAAATGAACGCTAAAGAACACGAATACGCTTGTGAGCGCGGTCTCGGTAAGGTCAAGCAACGGTCCAAGCTCAACCGTGCGCAGACCTTTGCCTTTGGGGAAAACTCACCTGAGATGGAAGACAGCCCAACCGGGCGATGCCGCAACCCTGGCAGCCGCTTCTTGGGATCTCCTTTCGGGGATAGTCCTGCTCCAGGTCGGAGTCCTGCTCGCCGCATGCTTTCCTACTAAACGCTACCAACCTTTTTGATACCCAAAAGAACAGAAAACGAGAAAACCCAACAAAAACATCTTGCATTGACTCTCGGATTTCTGTACGGCGTTCTCGGTTGATTTCTTTTTTTTTTTTTTTTTGCTCGTGTTATACCAGCGTGACAGCTTTTTTGCCATCGCATTTTCTTGCATCGTTTCGAGCGCTCTAGTGAGCCATTTCGGACATTTTATTACGGCTGACAGTGGTCAAGGATCGTAAGAGTACTATCCTTGGACTATCTTTTCTTTATCTGTTATTTTCAAGGGAGCTTCAAGGAGCGGCTATTGAGCGCATAATTGGGCCTTGGCAGGCAAGCGTCTTCATTGTCGACTCCTAGCTCCCGTCCACTCGTTTGATGAATTTCGGTTTCATTGCATCTTTACCACGTTTATCGGTATCTCCTTTGCTCTGTTTTTGGGACAAGGTGGACGACTCCTTGATCAACGACAGTATCCGATTATCACATTGCTCGCTCGAGTCGGACATTCACTGATGACCACCTTGGATTTCATGACCGGATATCTTTCTGTTTGTTTTGACTGCCACTCACTTAGACTATTTCCTATGTTTTGTATACGACCTGTCTCACGTCTCACCTTGATCACCTTGATTTTGACCTCAAGTCAGCCAGATCACATCTACGTCTGAACATGTTTTGCTCACGATCTTGCTTTTTTTGCCTAGTCTTTGGCATCTCCCTTTCTTTTGGATTGACGATTTCATTGTTACCACTTTTTACTCCTCTCTTCCCGCTTCCCTGTACCATTCTTTCCACCTGTGGAGCCACTGCATTTCTCTTGCTGTACAGATTTCTGATTACAGGCTGGACCCGCTACTGGGTTTCTAATTTTGTGAAGGCCTGACCTCGCCCAACGCGAGGATGTTAATGTGCATGAGATGGCAGCGCTAACTGTACATATACCACATACCCGACAGCTAATGGGATCAGCTTGGGAGGAAAGGATATTTCCTTTGTTGGGCTATGAATGAATCAATTTCAATTTCAATTGCATCCTATACCAGTAGTTCCTGTACGGAGTAAACCCAAACGCCTAACACCCGCTATGCCACCGAGTGTATACAATATCCGAACTCCCAGAGCAACATCCGCAAAACCCCAAGATCATAAGACTTCAACCTCCCCTCTCTCCCAAGCTCCCTTAACCCCCTCCCACCTAACAACCCAAACATCCCCCATCCGCATCCCCGTACCCACCATCTCCTCCTCCACCCCGTCCCCCGGCGGCACAACAACACCCACCTCATCAACAAGACACCTCACAAAAACCGCCTCCTTCCCCTCCGGCCCCTGTACCATACTCGTCCCACCCGCATTATCATCCAACCGCCTCAACTGCGGCGGAAACGCACCCAGAAACGAAGACCCATGATGCCTCGCAAGAAGCGTCTGGTGCGCATGGATAAAGCTCGTCTCCTGTGGCGACAACGGACTCGTACTCGACATATCATCTGGTGTAGGCACGGAGTCCTCGGGCTGTTGTTGTTGCGTTTGCGACGATTGCGACGATTGGGTTGGTTGGGAGTTGTGGTTGGGGGAGATGAGGAGGAGATAGTGCATGCTGTGCTTTGTGAGTTTTGCGAGGCGTTGGCGGAGGAGCGAGCGAATGAGGTATTGGGTGCGGGCAAGGTCTGTTTGGAGGATTGAGAGTTTGAGGTTTAGGGTTGCGTTGTTTGTGTTGTTGGTGGTTGATATTGGGTCGGCGGATGAGGCTGCTAGGTCTTCGATTGCTTCGATCTACCATCACTACCGGTTAGCTACCTTTTCAATTCAACGAGATGCAAACGCAACGCTGCGCAAGCTGATATGAAGGGACAGGTAACGTACCTGCCTCCTGACCCTCTCCATCATCCTATCCATCAAACTCGCGGGCCACGGGAGAAGCTCTGAGACGGCGCGCTCGGCGACCCAGAAGCGCGTGAGGAGTTGGCTGTCGAGGGTTGCGGATTCGGGGGTTTGGATGTTGGCATCACGGTCGACAGAGGCGAGGATGTCGTCGATGTCCATGTTCGCGTGCTTGGTATGGGATTTATGGGGTTGGGGAGAGGCAATTGCGGTGACAATGGGTTTTGATGGTGGTGGTGGATAAAGAGCAAGAGCGGAGCAGGAGCGGAAATATATGTGCCTGAGGCAGTAACTTGTAACTAACTATAACTATGTAGTTAGTTGGATGGATTGATGGCATGTGGGTATTCACTTTTCTCTTTTACTTCCTTCCTTTCTTTATGCTTTGAAATTTAGTCTTATGAGGGTGAAATCTAATTTTCTTCATCTTTTTTCACCCCGAATACTTATATACGATCCCCGGGAGACAAACGGCCCTCCAAGCATTCTATTCTGCACATTCCGTGCTACCAGGAATCACGAGCGAAGAGCCATACAATTTCCAACAGGACCCAATTCCACTACTCCAGTATGCCAGGGAGTGTATACACAGCGTTCCAAACTCCCAAAAGGTTCAAACCAGTCCTTACTGCGCTAAAAAGCCATGGAGCTTGGAAATACAACGCATGGTTAGATTGGCATTCCCCAAGTTATCTCGCAGGAGTCGAACCTTTCATGGGCCTTGAGCAAGATCCTTGAGGCGAGCTTCTGCACTCGAGGCTGCCATGAAGGTCATAGCACAGAGACGCCGGAAGAAGCGCACGGCGCCTACGAGCACTTTCTGGGAATTATCCTGAGTATCTAACAAGAAGCGACAACTCGAGATGGCGACAGAAGGCTAGACTGCGAACAAGGCCCTCCCATACGAGATACCTTGTTCGTCGAGCTAGTTAGCACAGCTCAACATAGGCTTCGTATAGTACGCTGTTACACCAACGTAACAGCATATCCGCCAACTGATTGTCGGTGAAAGGAATGCGACTTTGATACCAGTGGAAGAGAAAATATACTGGACGTTACATGGCTAAGGCGACAATACTTCTCTTGCTCTGGTGCCCCCAATGGCATAAGCTATAAAGAAGCGTGGAGTATTGGCAAAACTTTAGAAGGCAACGGAAACTCCAGTCAGTCGTGACTGTAGAATTCTTTTTAATATGTATGTGCAGTGACCTTAAAGTGAGCATCGTGTTGCTTCTGTAATGTTGGCAGAGACACTTTATGAAAACTAGCATAAGCTAACAATAGATACCAGGAGACGACGACAATACCAGCCAAAGACAGCCTATACAGTGACATAGAAGACCAGATCAGAAAGGCCGTGAAGTACATCTGGCTGGCTAGCTACTCCAAACCAGGAAGAGTCAGTAGTACCTATACAACCATAGTATCTCACCTGTTCTGGCCGTTGAGAAAACGCAAACGCCCCACTACCCACTACACAGTGGTTTTGGGAAGTTTACACACTGGCAAAAATAAGCCATTGGCTCTCCATGACGGAGAAATTGTTGAGCAGATCAATGACCGCGAAGTAATGTTTTACTATGTAGCAATGATCATACTGTATGTGTCGCGCGACTGTCCGTATCGACCGAGCATGGGCATTTCCCATATAATGAACCAGCCAAATTAGCAAATACACTGGACGGACATCGAAGAACCAAGGAATGGGCGTGGTTGCATGGGTTCAAACAGTGAAACCACCCAGGCGCCACATTTAGGCGCTCATGCGTCGTGATCATGTCTAACCCTCCTGCGTTAAGTTCACTTTCTCAACCAAAGGAACCCGCTCGACATCACTGGAGATAATAGGCTGCAATGCTATACTGTTGTCGAGACCCTAAGTGTGGGCGTTCTACCAAACAAGCCTGAGCTATTAGCCCAGTTGAGCTTGATCCCTGGATAGTGGGAGATCCTGACGAATTTTGGTTCCTAGACAGTCTGCTGGACGCCAATTCAGCAGTCGAAGACATGCGAAACGAATTCAGAGGTTTGGTAAGCCGTCTCTACTAGGGCTGATCGACTCCAATGTACACTCACAACCGTTGTTGGGCACGTCATCTATGCGAGCGAAGAGTTGTCAACAAGATGAATTGATGTCCTCCAAGATTAAGGAGGTCCGAACGAGGCGATAGCTAAAATTTGAGCAAATGACGTGACAGGCATCAAGCCGCTATGTTCATATAATCTGGATCCGACAAGAAGATCACAAAGGAACACATGAGAATATCACAGTTATCTCTCAAAACAAGGAAATTCCTACAGTACAGCTCTACAGAAATTATGTCGTTCGAGGATCGATCCTTGGAACCCCTTAAATGCAAAGAAAGCCACTGTGTGTGTAAGAGAATACGCGGACACGCATGTATATATACATCCCGCATCTCCCAGGGACGCAAGCTTCCCTTGTGAGGGAATCAAAAATGGTTTCAAACCCATATTTAACCAGATATCGCATAAAAAAAAAATCTGATACTCCAAGGTACACAACCATTTGTATAAGAGGCGATAATTGCGAAAGAGACAAGTTGCGTTCTTCGTTGCGTTTTCAGCAGTCTTTTAAACACTATACTGCCAGTCTGGAAACATATACTAATGCACACTCCAAGCGCCGGAAGCAACCAAAGAGACCAGCAATGCTGATTAAGGCATCCGACACTTCTTCGAGATGAATCAACACCAAAGATGCCATTGCAAGATACCCCTGCTTGATCGTTGTTGGATATGATAGAACTTCAAATCCAGAGCCGCTAGTGAATTCAAAAAACTGGTGTACCATGCTGCAGGAGCACGATTCACTTGTAAAAATAATTGGAGGTCCCTCACAGACAATAAACGTATTTACTTGATAGAACATTTCCAATACATTGTACAGGCCAGATCTCTAGATATATGAACGGCAGCAGCCGCAGGTCTGGGCTCTATTCAACTTGCAGTTTCACTTGGATTATTCAGAAAAATAAAATGACAATAACCATTCCGAATCAGCTCTCCTTCTGCATAGCTTTCTACATATTAGTCTAACGGCGTCAAGAGAATCTACCATTACCCACTTCGCATGGGACCGAAAGGAGAGGCTGTGGAAGCCTTCTTGGAACAAATATGTTACCCGAATGCTAGCAAGCGAGAGATATTACCACTCGCGGAAGCGTTTTCTTTGACTTTCTTATCCATTCTCTATCAGAAAAGGTTGATACGGAATAGGACGAGACTAGAGAACAGCGGGATGAGACAGAAAGGCAGCAGAGTTGGCATTCCTTATTGCTCAAATCATACAGCCAACCACATCTATGATCTCTTCCACTGCCGTGTATTCCACTCCACTCCATGTATGTATGGCCTTTGGTGAGCTTGAGCACACAGACAAAGTCCCCATGGCTGATATGTCAGCTGTGCGTATCAAGTAAGTGGTCACGCGCAGTCAACAGATAAACATTCGCAAAACAAGCAAGGGTCCAGAAGCATGTTGTATTTCGTCAAGGCAGATAATACTTGAAAATGCAGCTATCTTTCTTGAGCGAATGCGGCATAGAGGATGGAATGCTCACTCGGTACGCACTCCGTAGTATGTACCCCGTACATGAATGGCATCTGTCATCTGCCATTCTAGAAAGACATGAAGGAATGTAGATGTCCATTCCTGAATGCTTGCCTTGTGCTATTCTTAGACGGCATGTATGTACCGTCAGGAATGAGAATCAGATCTAGCTATGTAGAGTTACAATCCAATGATCTAATCGATCAATTCTCAATTTACTGTGATCCATTCAGATATATATGAATTTTATTCAACTCTGTAGAAACGTATGCACAATCATAATTCGTACCACATTCGATCAATCATAACTCATAAGAACCCTCCTTACCCCGAACTTTCTGCAGTTTCCGAAGCCACCGCACTCTGTGCACTCTCGTCACTTTCGTCACTTTCAGGTTCCGTAGTCTATCACACGTTAGTCCGCTAAACCAAACAACGAAAGACATGGACGTACACAGCAAGTCGCAAGCGGACCGGGTTGGTGTAGATATGGGTGACTATATGGCGGTTAGGCAAATTGATAACTCGTATCAGGATAGGAAGATAGTTTCAACTGACTCTGCAGGGCATTGGTTTCCTTGGATTCGCTGTTCGGTGAGGTTTGTTAGTTATGTTGATTGATTATTCATTGCTCAACGTGGGGGACATACGATGCATGGGTCGTTCGGGTCCTATAGAAGTGTTAGCCTCTAATATCTTATGAATCTCACAACATTCGGCTCAGTATTACCTGACGTCCAAGAATCGGAAGAGCAGATGCAACAGCACCGAAAGCAGCGAGGAGGAAGAGAAGACGCATGGCGAATTCAAGATTATTCGGCGATTAATAACAGGACGGGAATGATTATAATGCAATTGATTGCGTTTATTGAGATACTTCGAAGTCTGAACAGAAAGCAGTGAGAGACACCGCTACTTATACCTATACTTGCCTCCGCTACGAGATACGAGGCGGCTAACCCGAAAAGCAAAGAACAGTAAAAGAATACAAATCAGACAACCATAGACCAGAAATAGAAATGGACCAAGCGCAAGCTTACATGTGACTCGACCAGCTCAGTAACACAGCATGCAACAAGGCTGCAGGTAAAGGTGGGCAAGCGCGAGTCCAACCCCGCAAAGCAGGTCGACAGTAACAAATACAACGACGAATATAGAATGCTACTGCAGATCAATGCGGAGTAGAGCCGAGGATACTTAACTTTTAGACGACTAGGGAAGTTGTTCGAATCTTTTCATTGTGAGAATGCCGAGGGAAGACAAAAGGATGACACTAGTACACTGCTATCGGTCCAAAGCCTTGCCCAAAAAAGATGCATAAACAAAATGCACGGACACGTAGACAGCATTAAGATACCCACTTTACCAAAGAGACCCCTCAGCACAGTATTCAAACACACATACACCACACCGGAATAATCCTAGCAAGCAGGCAGGGCAGGTACACAGCTAACGTCGAGAGACTGAAATGCTCTCCACATGATTTCAGCTCCGCGCACCTCCGTAGACGACTCATTCAGATAAGCAAAAAAGAAAAAAAAAAAACTGATATCAGACTATCAACATCAGGTACTGTGGAGCAAGCTTGGGTGGTACGACTTACCACTGGGCTGTAGATATGTAACCCTATTTATCAGCTTGTGCCACCAAGCTCAAACGGCTAATCCTAAAACGGCCAAACCCTAGACTCTTGGGACGGCCAGATCTTTCGAAAAACTCCTTTTCTTCCTTGTCCCTAGCCAGCGACACAAATACATTCTTCAAGAAGTGACTGTTCCCAATCGCTTGATCATAGTCCTCCGGGCCAATCATGCCATCAATAGGCAGCAAGGCTCCCCACCGGAACGATGCGAGCACGTTCCAGACGATTTCTGTACTCTCGATTGCCTTCTCGTGAGCTTTTTTTCCCTTGCTGCTGAATTCGATCAGGCAAGGTACTTCGGAGAGTTTGTCCCATGAGGCGACAATCAACATAAGAGACTGACGGAGGAGGTAGAGAACGGGGTTATTCCATGCCTCTTGACAGAAAGTTATGAGGGGTTTGCATATAATAGAATCTGTTGACGTCTTCTGCTTGTAGACAGCCCACTTGCGGGGTGCTCGCAATAGTAGCTGCGCTTCATACTATGCGGCCAAGCTTTCGCTCTCGATCTCTTCATCAGCCTTCTTTTTCTCGAATTCAGAGAGGAAATCGTAATCTCCAGGCCGTTCTTCCACATCTGGTCCTAAATGTTGGCAAAAGCGCGGGGTATCGGTTTGGTACAGCAGAGGTGCGATACGTGCTGACGGCCACCGCACGAGAAGTGATCTTGTATGTCTTTTGGTCGACGAAAATATTCTCTAACTGCAAGTGAGGGCGTACAAGGACATTGGGCGCTGCGTCAATTTTTTGAGGGACCAGATAAGGAGCCACATGCAAGTACTTCGCCAGAAGCGCGATGCCGTCTTCAGGAAACTCTTGATCTTTCCATAGATTGGTGATAGTTCATTCGAGGGACTGCATGGGATCCAACCCAGGCCATTTCATTGAATCCCGGCGCGAGAGTGAAGTCGCTTGGAGTTTACCAGAGGAGGGTAATCACAAGGTCCACGATCCGATTTCATATCTTTCTTCGCGCCCTGCCACAAACTAAGACATGTAAACCGTCCCATCGAGTAGCGCTCCAAGGGTCCCAGGACCAAGGGGTCGTATTTAAACTGATTCTCCAGCCAATGAGCGCAGTTCATCCATGGAGTAGATGCATCCATGGCTATTGAAGGTTATGCTGATGAGTCTGTTCTCCATATCGACAACTTGCTGAACCAAACCCAGCTTCTGGGAACGAGATATCCAGCCTGGTGCCGTATGCCTTCTCTTCGACGATATACTCGGCTTCGACAGGATTGTTCGGGACAGATGACAATGCGAGGACTCGAGGAACGGGAATCTTTAACAAAGTACAGATCTGTAAATATTAGTACTATGTCACTATAGTGGTCAACGTGACGTGACTTACGATATCACACGTAGCGACCTCGGAAGCCATGGTGTAGCGAGCAAGTCCAGCGTGGGGATTGGGTGCTTTTGCCCAGACTTCAGAGCCGTTGTGCATGATTAAGACAAAAGCCTTGTTGGAACAGCCATCAACAGTCTTTGTGACTCTGGTACCTGGTAGATGATTTGGTGAGAATCAAACTTGTAGTAGAATGAATTATCTAGGACTCACAATTCGTTGCACCTTCGGAGATACTGACAGCAATCGTTAGGAGTTCCTGCAGGTTGAATTTCACATAATGTTCCGCAAGTCTTTATGTTCGTTAGTTATACTTGTTGTCGTTAGCGCGAGGCATTTCCCAGCATAAGAAAAAAGAAAAGCCGTTAAACTTACAGAAACCTGTGCTTGGTGTAGCAAAATAGCTCCTCCTTAGGAATTTCTTTGTCTAAAAAAGCCATTTCAGTCATCTGTGATTCCATATGTGTAGGCAACTATCTTACCTGACCCATCCCTATGAAGCTCAGGAAGCCTTCTGTCCGCACAGGCCTCCATCGCTGTAGTGAGTTGATATGTAATTCAAACCAGAAGATGAATGATTAACTGATTCTTAAAGAAAGGAAGGAGTTGGAGGAGATGAGAAGAGAAGGGAAGAAAAAAAAAAAAAGGAAGAGCGCGGTAGCCCAACAGTACAGTGAATACATTTCCGTTCGTACCATTTGCCTCCCAGGAATACTTAATGATTTTTCTTCAACATAATACGAACTTGCCCTCCAGAAAAGCAAATACTGAGAGTTTCTCAGATCGACCTCTATATAGACCCCCAACAGGATTACAAGGATCCGAAAGAATCGCGAAAGTCCAGGCTAAGCCGAAAACAAGGCCACCAGCACGTACAATCTGGAAACAAACCAAGCACGAAAATATCACCCCCATCCCTTTAGAAGAACTTCATTGGCGGAAGATGGAGCGATCAACCTTTGGGGCATGCAAATTGTCTTTTGAGCCCACGGTATGTATCATAATAGGATGTCACTTTCATATGTTCATTCATACTTACTGAATCTCTCAGGCGGATGACAATGTTTACCAAGTCACAACCTACCCTGGCTTTCATGGTAGTTTAGCTCGGGACCTCCCACCGCCCAACGAGCAAGGCATACGTCTTGTTGAATTCAAACAACATGCTGATTTTGAACTCCCGTCGAGGACCTTATTGGGTATACATGCAGCCCTAGCGCGAATTATGCATGCTTCGGGAATGGGCTAACGGATCGAGGAGATTATCCGTGATCGGGAGACTTTGCGGAGCTTAGCGCCTGACGGTTCGACCGACGTCAAAAGCTTCTTGCTCGTACCCTGAGGTCACTTTCTTCGTTCGCCCTTGTACTACTGTGAACTGTACATTTCTGTTCATGCCTGTATGATAATGATAGCCTGTGTCTTTATTCTCTATGAAACCCACTATTATTGTTTATCAGAAGCTCCTATACTAAACCAACTAGTAATGCACACGTCTGTGGGTCATTTACATGGAAATAGAAGACGGCCGGGATGACCGGGAATATCACAACTCGCGTTGAGAGCTCGATAATGTGGCACACTTGCTGAGAAGGAAATAAGGTATACATTGTCGTCTCGCTGGTAGCCATCATTGCAATTGTAAGTAAGCAAACCAAGACGGTCATCTCACGTACTGAAGAAACACGATCGATTTCAGCCCAATCTAATCACCAGTGTCCCTCATCATAATCGGCGCCATAAAAGCTAGGTGAGCAGAGTAAAGCAGCAGAAGACGGTATATGGAGAGAAGAAAAGGTATCGATGCTTAAGTTGAAGTAAAAGTAAAAGCCTGGATGTAAATTCAATCAAGTACATAGATAGCTTCGAAAGAATGCAATAGATAATGCAGAGCAGTCAAGCCAAGACAGAAAAAAAAAAGAAAAGAAAGTCAAATGAAAAGAATCAAGAATCAGTCAAAGCGCTTCGAATCGATGCTGCAAAGACAATGATAGCAATTTAAAGAAATCAAAGTCGCCCGCTCGCTGAGACACTTGCATACAGCAACATCTGCTAAGTAGCAACATCACTTCGTACTTCATTCATATAAATCAATCAGGTCGTTCCCATCTTCATATCCCATCAGGTCACGTCAAAACAAGTCAAAGCAAGCAAGTATATGTTCATGCATCATGTTGAATTGCTGAAAGTGGGATAGTCATCAAGTGTCAAAGGTGCTATTCGCATTCGCATGATCGTAGTCAAAGTTGAAAGAAGCGAAAGAAATTGGTAAAGAGAGAAGTATAGTCAGTCTTTTTTTGCCTTTTTTTTTTTCTTTTTGTATATCAGGGTACGTTGACAGGGTACTGTGCGCCCCGTTGGGTCTGTATTTCCGACTCGAAGTCAGGCCAATGAAGAAAAGAGAAAAGAATATAAGGAAATCTCAAAGAACGTGTGATGACCGAGATAGGCCTTGTGTACCACATCCCGAGTCGTCGACGAAATCCAAATCCAAAGAATTGTGTGTAGAAAAAGGAAAAATGAAAAGCGAAAGAATGCCAATCAGAATTCCAAGCGACCAAGAGTATCAGCCGGCTTGGATCTTCAGAAGACTCAAAGACGAATGCGCAGTTCGTCGTTTTCCAGGTCATGTTCGTGTCGTATTTTCTTTGTTCAAGCTTTTTTTTTTTTTTTGTTCGTTTTCTCGTTTCTCAATGAGAAGTCAGATCATTCAATGGAGATTTCGTTATAATCGTTAGAACCGTTTTTGCTTATACGGTCGAATCGAGGTAAAGTCGTGAGGAAAAGGAAATCGAGGTAAAGAGCTGATACCATGGTGGAACAGATTATAGTAATATTACGGCACCGCCATGGGAACAGATCGCCGTGACAAATATTCATGCAACAACCGCTCATTTTCGCGAATGCTGCATATTTAGTATCTCCCGTCGGATCCGTTCTGCATCAGAAAGACCCGGCTCCGTGGTATTATACGGGAGCACGCCCTCAGACAGAGAAGGCTTCAATTGCGGCACCTGAGCAGGGCCAAAAGGCTCCGATGAAGATGGCGTGTGTCGAAGGAATCTGCCCGACGAGGAATGGCGATGGCGTATTCCCTCCAATTTAAAGGGCGATCCCAGTCGTTTGATACTGTCACCGCTGAGGTTGCGTCGATGACCTGACACAGGTCTTTCCCGTGGCATAGTCTCATCTCTTGACGATGAAGACGGCGGGGAGAAAAGCTGATGGATAGCCCTCGGGTTCACAGAGCTGGTGGTCGCACCACGGTTGCGAATCCGCACGCGACGGTTCCCAAGATCGTTCAATTTGCCCTGGCGTGCGAACTCTTCCAGATGGGAGTACGCGTTGGGTTCGTTCACCTGCGACGGGTCCTGGGCTTGCGGGGCGTTAGTTATATTCGAGAACAGATCCATACGTGGCGGCGATCGCAACCGGAAGCCTGTCGTCACATGGATCGTCTCTCGTCGACCCATCGGGTTATGGCGATGGACTTTCCGTTTCGAAGAGCTGTTGTCCGGACCCCAGGTATGATAGGTAAACGGTGATCCAAGGCGTGGAGCACCGGGTCGGTCGAGGCCAAGAGCTCTCTTTGCGACAGAATCTTCCGGTGCTGTTGTTGCTACCGCTGGCTCTTTGGGGCTACCGAATGGGTTGAAGTCGACAGGAACGTCCTGAGGCTGATCTTCGGTCGCGAGTTGCGACAAAGGCCCAGGAACCGAGCTGGATACGAGGGACACACCCAAATCGCGGGTCGCAAAAGTGGTAGAACTCGGACCGGGTCCTTCGAAGCAGGATGATTCTCGGGAAGACGAGTCCTCCAACGGTGCAGGACTCTTGGACATCATCAATCGCTGGTAGTGCGGTGCGATGGAGAACTTGCGCCTGCACAGCAGCTTGAGTCGCCGTCTGGTGGAGGCTTCTGACCTAGGCCATCCGGGCCTTGTTGTCGCGTTGCTGTTGGCTTTGGGAGTGGGCGTGTTGTTACCATCGTCACACCGTTGCGACTGGCTCAGAATATCTCGGTTGAATTTGAAGGCTTTGCGGTCCCAGGTCCTCTTCGCTTCGCGCGACACGCGGTGAGTGACTCCTAAGGGTGGGATACTGCCGGGCGTCATTTTGAATGGGGTGATAGTAGGATCCTGGATGTACAATTGATATGTGTTCCAGAGGTGACCGTCCATCTCTGCAGTCCAGCGCTCTTTGGCGGCTACCTGACGAGTGCGCCTTTGCTTTGTAGCATTCTGTTCGGGTAACGGTGGAGGCGATTGCAAGACAACAGATTTCTTCGGGAGCTCTAAGTAGAAGAACGGGTCCTGCAGGTCGCTTTCGGTGCTGGTACAGCTTCCCTCCGACGGCCGGGAAGCGAACGTTTCGACAGAGGAGATGGAGGAATCCGAGACGTGCGAGCAAGATGAACTGGGTCGCCGGATCTCCTCACCTGAAGCTTGCTGATTATTCAATACTGACCATGCGCCTGTGGTATTGAGTTCTGTCGGGGTCGTACGAATCTGGGTTGGGGGCGTTTTCAGGGCCGTGCGGCCCCGGGGAGGCGCTAAGAAGCGATCGTTGCTGGTGGATCCCGAAGCGGCGTTCGACGGTGCCACGGCCGCATTGGACGGTGGTGACGATTGTTGAGGGAATTCAATTGATGGAAGAGGAATATCGGAATGGTTCTGATTCCATGAAATGGGATCAGAATGTACCTGCGCAGAGACGTCGGTCCCTGAGCGAGGGCGAAATCGGCGCGAATGACAACTGGCCGCGCGAGGTGGCGGGGGAGGGACGTCGAGATGAATAGAGGCGCGCTTGGGGGTCCTGGGCTCGTCTGCACACGACGGAAAGGTAAAGTTCTTGGGCAATGTGCGCGACAACCCTCCTGGTCGGCCCTCCATTGTTCGTCCACTGTTATCCAATTGACACTATCCGGACGGGTTGAGCGATCGAGAGTGAGGTGGTTATGGCAACTGATAAGTTCGTATAGCGGTCCGAATTAAGACACTATGCCAATCGCATCGCGCGCGAGAACCGATCTGTCTCAATTTTCGCCTTCGAAGGGGTGTGCGCAGGGGGGGGGGGGGATCGAGGAATGCGATGGAGTCAGAGGGATTGATGGCGAGAGGTCGTTCAAGAATCCCTAAGAAGAACCAAACCAATTTCCACACGATATGCTGTAAGGGATTTTCTTCTTTTCTTTTCTTGAGAATAGTTAAATCAGACGAAAAAGAGAAAAGGAAAACTGTTCAAGTCAATGGTGGTCCAACGTCTTTTGGCGCGGGAGTAATAGATCGGTAAGAATGAGGTCGTAAGGTCGTTACAAGAAAACAAACAGGCCAAAAAGAAAAGAAAAATAGGAGAGAGTCCAGGAAAAAAAGGTCAATAAGTAAAAGAAAAAAGGAGAAGGCAAAGCGATCGAATTCGCCGTGCGTTGTACTTGACGGGGTGTATGGAGAGGAGAGAGGAGTGTCTCTTGTATGGAATTCCTCAGATGAAGTCAGGGAGGAATGCCTCATCCACACATGCAGACAACAACACACAAACAAACAAAAACGCCAAACCAACAAAGGAAACAAAAGATGCCTGAAAAGAGAAAAATAGGTGGATAATGGAAGGAGAAAAGAAGAGAGGAGGAGAGGAGGAGAGAAGAGCGAGAGAGAGCACGGGCTGGCGACGGAGTAGAGCGACGCCGACAGATCCACCGTTAAGATGGCAGATAATCAGAATACAATTGAAGATGAGAAAGACAGGAATTGATGGAGTTAGAGACCACGAGGATGCCCGCATTCCAGAGATGCTCCCTCACTGTCTGTCTGTCTCGTGCTCTCCCGGATACTGGATGCTACTGACTTGACTTTTGCCATACAGCTCTACAACTCGCATGCACCGTGCAGCATCACCACGGTAATCTCGGCGCTGAATTACAAGTTGGACAATATTCCATTGTTCTTATTGACCAATTCTGACTCTAGATTTCTTCTCTGGCTAGTTTCCCTTCGTTTTCTCTAGATACTACTACCCCGGCCTACCAACCAGGAGGCTGGACTACCCAATCCATCCGCCTCACCGCGCCCCAACGATCTCCTCGGGAGAATACATACGGAATACTGTCAGTTAATACAGGGAAGGAGCTACTGAGCTGGCACACTGAACAAATCAGACCCAGGATTCCGTTAAGGCCGTCAATTGGCAGTGGAGGATCTTCTGGTATCCCAGTTGGGCGTCTAGCTGCAAGGAGGGTCCAGAGCTCGTTCTTCATGTGCTTCTGCTAGATTGAGCATTGAACTTGAACTTCGGTGTGTGCATTCCTGATGATGGTTGCAACTGATAACTACTGCAATTGACTCATACAGCGAACCATGCCACCACGAGGGTTTACTCCATCCACTGCAGCTCACAATTTCACTTCCTTCATCGAAGTCTTTTCAGGAACTAATTCGATTGATCTGCAGCGTCGCGGAGGAAACAGGAATCGATCGTGATTGCCAGGCCACCAAAGAGAAAAAAAAAAGAAAGACGACCAATTGCCAATGTGCGGTCAAGTCGGTGGCTGGGGAAGGAGTTAAGACAGGAAGGTTCGTTCAGTCCATCCGGTCACAAGAAGAAAAAATACTGTTCGTTCCAATTTAATTCGCCTCCTTCTGGCAAATAAGAATTGGTGTTTCGTCCCTCTGCGATGCCAAACTCCAGTTTCGTGCAGATGCGATGTCCCTAGTGTTTCCACCGCTGTACGAGTCAGTATGGATTCACACGGTTCGCGTTGCAATGCTGTAGTCCTGGTTGCCCTGGTAGTGCTCTCAATTTGCGAATTCCGACATTAAGAGCAATCGATCACAATGCTTTCTTAGCATAAGAACAACTGTGCTATACAAAGAGTACTTCGGAGTAGGGATCAGGTACCAGAAGCGGGCACGACGTCATCGTAAGAAAAATTACCGACCCTAAACCTAATCAGGCTATATTGGTCTCACTCGAAACGCGACTAAACGCGACTAAGCGTGTTTCAACGCGTTGGTAAATTACGGTATCAACAATACAGAGTACCCTGCTATCTAGCCTAATTTGGAAACCATTTCACTCATACCCTAGACAAGTGTATCTACAATTAACATGCATAGAGCAATAAAACTGAATGTGATGTGACATGATTGTTCCTAGATGTAACCATTGCAAGATAGGTGAATCAATCCCTTAGTTACTTCTTTAGTTCCTTTCGTGCCTTGGTTCTCCCCTTTAGAGCGGATATCCGGAGGGGGCTGGGACAATGAGAGCACACCCCGAGATAGCCGGTTGGTGTAATTAGCAGCGGGTGCGGGCTTTCATAGCTGCAGGCAATAAATCAAGAGATTAGGGTATGTGTCTGTAGTTGCTATAATAATAGAATGATGGACGGGTTCTTATTGACATTAGCACAGTGGCATACAGTGACTTGCAGTATGGCATACATACCCAGAACTCTAGTATAAACTCGAAGATCTTATGGAGATCATTCAGATTTGCGCTTGCACCATTGTCAACAAAATTCCTATGTCTTACTTTACTCTAGTCATGGCTGTATCCATACGCAATAGCAGAACTATTTCTGCGTCTATAGCTAGTCCGTACTGTGGTGCCTATTCTTCATTGCTCTTGATAGTTATTAGGACAGAGTTTGTCATTAAGTTGTACTGTATTCGCAGTGAAGGCAAATTAAAACAAATAATATTCAATTTCATAAGTCGTTCAAGTATATATAAGAGTACAGGGCACTACCCGACACGAGTCAGTATATGCGCGCGCCTCATGTTATGTACGGCTGTATGCATGTCCAAGTTGCACTTACACGGCGAGCTTAAATATGTCTGTGCGGCGCATCGCCATGTGTGGAAATCCGGTTTTCCTTGCTGCCATTTGTAGTGCGTCACATCGTGCAAAAGCAGGGAGGGGTAAGAAGCAAAAAAGAAAAATAAGAACGCCGGAAAAGAAGAGATGAAGAAAATGAAGAAATCACTAGGCTGTCCCCTCCCCAAGCAATGCAAGGTCGACCTCCGGCTGTCGCGGCTTGAAAAGGAACTTGACGTTTCGATCGCAAATGTTCTCAGTGCCATGGAGAATGTTTTTGGGCCGACCCTGTTGCTCGACGAATTTCCAGTCGTACTTCAATAGCAAATGGACAAGGAAGATCTTCATCTCATTGGTCGCAAAGAACCGTCCCGGGCAAGCATGCTGCCCATGCCCGAAACCAAAGTGTTCCGGAGTTGTCGTGACAAATTGGTGACGATGCTCGTGGCCGGGCGCCTGGCGCTTGTTGTAGAATCGGTAGCCGTCGTATCTCTGCGCATTCGGGTACACAGAGTCGTCCTGCATTATGTGACCTGAAACTACCACGCCGGCACCCTTGGGGATAACCGTTCCGTCCGACAGCGGGACATCCTTTATAGCAACACGGTTGATCGAGGTCATTCCTGCCGGATTCATCCGCTGGGTCTCTTTCATGACGCTGTCAAGCAGCTTCATCTTGACCAGGCTGGTCTTCATCAGGCCGCCATCTTCCTCCAGAACCGCCTTGATTTCATCACGTAGAGGCTGGATGTGCTCCGGGTAAGCAGTCAGATCGTACAGCACATTGGTCAACATGTTTGACGTAGTGTGGATGGCAGCCAAAGAAAGTCCGACTTGGGCACGAGTTTCGTCGAAAGGACGTCCGGCGGAAGCTTCTTCGATCCAGTCCAGTACAGTCGGGTGTGTCTTCTCGCCCTTCCCTGGCAGCTTGCCTTCGCGGATCAGTCTGCGCTTCTCAATCTCTCCTTGAACGATACGACGGGCAACGCTCATGTCATTTCGCACTTTCCGGGCCGAAGGAAGGAACCAATGCACCACGTGGCGGAGGGCAGCGGGCCAAAGTCGGAGTTCCCGGGCAGCAACAAACGAGTCGATGGTGTAGTTGACAGATACGTCGAGCCATTCCTTGTTGTGGCAAATCTCCTCGCCCATGAACACAAGCGATGACAATCTAGCCACCATGTGCGGGATTTCCTTTGCGAATACAAAGGGTTGCCATTCTAGGCGATCAGTTAGTCAGGCTCACCACAAACTGTTGAGGGTGACGTACCATCCGATTCGGAAAACGTGTCCTTCAGCAAAGAGGCTGTCTCTTTTGAGAGAGGAATGGTCTGTTGGCCAAGGGTTTGGGTGATTTTCTTGTTGATGATGTTCAGCACAATATGATCTTTGTCCTGTCCATCAAAAACCTCAAAGCCAGGGAACTGGCCTCCAAAGAATAACTATAACTGTTAGTAAAAGCTTGAAGCTAGACAGTGAGTTATACATACCCTCTTGGTAGCCTCATCAAAGCTGAGATGCGGGTGACTCTTGACTTCGTTCATGAGACGAGGATGTAAAACAATCATCAGACTATGAGAGAACATGGCCTGGAAAGCGCTTTTTCCCTATACAAATGAATCCGAATTAGCACTTATTTCTTTCTCTTCCCTATAGAGATATGAAAGCGATCCTACCTGAGAGAAGCCCTGTTGAATTAGTTCGTTGGCCGAGTTGACGAAACGCTCTTTGGCTTTTGTGTTTGACAGCTCCCAACGAGTCTTCCCCACGAGGGGGATATTCTTGTATGGGAATCCATCGGAAAGGTCTCTCAAGAAATGAGAGACATACACAAGGAATATGGCCGCTGCTAGGCCCTGTAGCACATAGGGGTTCTCGAAAAGTTCAATAGTCACAGCCATGTTCGGCTGCCGGAACATCAAAATTTCAACTCAGACGGAATGGTTGTCACAAAACAAGGGTAACAAGATGGGCAGCATCGCTTTCCTATATATCTTTAACCCCTAGCACGGATAGCGGAATCTAAGCAACCGAGGCGGGGCGCATGGTTCGATACGTTAGATACGGTGATCGACAGTCTAAAGAAACACACTGACATGTCTCCGAGTTATGTTTGTCTTGTGCAAGCTTGTGCTCATTATGCTCTCAATTTTCCAGAGAAGATCTCACGAGCGAGATCAGCGTCCTCAGCTGTCAAATCTGCTTTATTGGCATGGAAATGGGCGCTTCTGAGATTCGAAATGCCGATGGTCGACGTCTCCGGGAAAGTGATAGGCACCCCATATTCCCGAATAAGAAGTTCTAGAAGTTGTTCGCTTAGAGGCCCTGCCACACCGTATCCGTAGGTGCTAGGTGCATTAACAATCATCTTTCTGTCGAGCTGAAAACCGTGTTCCTTTGTTGACACGGAGTACTCCGTATAAAGAAGGGCGCATAGCATCTTGAATATTGCAAGGATTGAGGGTTAACCCAAATTGGATAGATCTGGTTTTGCTTTTTCCTTTGTTGCCAGTATCCCCTGTCCAATATGCTGGCTGTTCTCTGTGATCGCGGTGTAGCCATACTAAACAGTGGTACGGAGTACAATTCCTCCATGCATCTGCACGCCTCGCTTTCATGCACAAATCCTCCAAATACCCTCTGTAGACAAACTGATTCGTCGTTTAGATGAGTCGGGCTTAACCGATGGAGCCCAGACAAGTATCCCAATTTGGTATGTCGCGAGGAAAAGGACGGATCGCTTAAGGGGTCACCGTTCTGAATGCCATACGGAAAATGCCCCATCCGAACAATATCTGTTTTAGGGAAATCGGTTCTTCGAGAAGGATTTCAATAATCAGTTCTCCGGTCGAGTAGTGTCCGTATTTGCATCGTAACTGGAGAGTTCCCCACGTACTCGTTCTCGTTTTCGCTCCCGTCTGTTGTCCCGTGCGGATACGGGATCCAGATATCCGAGAATAGCTGCAGAATTCTGACGAAACACCTGACTCTTCCGTAGTTGAGGTTGATACTCCGTACAGAGACGAAGGTGAAATGAGGCTCAAGACCCCGTGACGCCAAGACCCGGATCAGGACATCTCTCAGGCGACTTTCTCCTCTTCAGTCGTGCTTGTTGCAGGCGGGGTTGGGCAACGAGCAAGGCGCTGCCACTGCAGACGCTCTCGAGCCTTGCTTTATTCAACCTCAACTGCCAAGCAGAAAAAGCGACCTCTATCTTCTATAGCCTATTCGTATTCAGCTTGCCATCATGGGAGACCCTGGTCTCGGACAATCCCAGATTCACGGAATTGAGCAGACTGTCCTGCCTACTGAGGAGGTCTCAGTCCTAGTTACAGGCTTTGGTGTAAGTGGCGTACCTGGAGACCACCTCCTCTCGGAGGCCAGGATTGCTAATCTCGTACCTGACAAGGGAACTAGCCGTTTAAAGCCTATGCTGCCAATGCCTCAAACTTGATCTCTTCATCTCTCCCGTCATCCTTTACTTTTCCTTCGGCGGCCCCCTCATTCGCTCCCCAAGAGGGCCTTGCCCCCACTTCCCGTCGTATCTCTATCCATGTCCATCCCACGCCGATACCCGTGGCCTACTCCACGATCCGAGAGATAGTGCCGGTCATTCTAGACGAATATGCAAAGAATCATGGTGGTCGACGACCGGACATCGTGATCCATATGGGCATAGCTGCAACGAGGGACTACTATTCTGTGGAAACACAGGCACACCGCGATGCGTATCATCTTTCAGATATCACTGGCAGGTCGGGTTTTCTGGACGGTGAAATGCATTGGAGACAGTTAGGGCTGCCTCCGATTCTAAAGGCCGGTCGCGCGACGAATGTTCGTACAACAGTAAATGCACCAGCAATGGAAACACCAGGCACGGTCCCTGGTTCGAAGTCACAGCAGGCTGTGCAACAACATACGAACCCTCGCCCACCGGATGACCAGTTTGTCGATATATGGAAGACGTTTGCGCCTCCTGGAGCGGATATTCGCATCTCGCAGGACGCAGGGCGTTACGCTTGTGAGTTCATCCTCTACACGAGTTTAGCACAGGCGTTTCAGGAAGGCCGGGACCGCAACGTGACTTTCTTCCATGTTCCTCCATCGTGTAATGATGAGGATATTGAGTATGGGAGGAATGTTGCGATTGCCTTTATTAAAGCCCTTGTAACATCTTGGTTTGATGAAAAGGCTACATAGAAATTCATTGTTTTAGTCCATCATATATAGCTCGCATTGACTTGCAGGATTGGAATATCAACGCAACAACACAATAGATTCAACATCAGCGTCACTCTGAAATATCCTCTTTTTGTTCCTCTTACTCTTCAATCGCTTTTTCTTAATTGTATTAAAAATAGCACTCTCTACATCCGCCTGACGCTTTCGGCAATTCCTCGGATGAATGCGGCTGAAGCCGACAGAGACAATCGGCCGACATAAATTCTTGGCTCGTACAAACCGACCTGAAGCCATCAACACATTCAACATGATAGAAATAGCCAACATGTTCGAGTATTTAAGCATGCCGTCAGGAGTACTAACTGTGCTCCTCCTCGTGGTTCCCATCCTCCTCATCCCCATCGTCATCCTCGGCCCGGAAAGCAACCAGTTCCGCCGCCTCCAACAACTCTGGTCCCGACGCCAGAAGCAAAATGCCAACAGCAGCAGTGAAATCGTCTCTTTGCGCGTGTATCCTGTTAAATCCTGTCGCGGGTTCACGGTGAACAAGAGCATACTCCGCTCACACGGTCTTGATCTCGACCGACAATGGATGTTCGTTGATGCGGAGACTCTGCAGTTCTTAACTATTCGTCAGATCCCGGAGATGACGCTGATTAACACGAGTCTAAGCGAGGATGGCAAGTCACTTTTGCTGAGTATCACCGGTGTCAATGGTGATGTTGCGACTACAGAGAAACCAATTAGTATCCCCGCAGTTCCCGATACGGATTGGCTGAAGCAGCACACTACTCTTTCTCAGGTGAAGGTTTGGGACGTATTGACAGACGGCTACGTCTATGGCAATGATATTAATGGGCCATTCTCGCGCTTCTTGGGCCGGGACGTCGCGCTCGTGTACAAGGGTCCCACGCCACGAATTCTGCAAGGAAACGGGGACCCCCAACTGCTGGGCCGCACGCAGAGTGTGAATTTTCCCGATGTGCATCCTATTCTTATTGCTTCTGAGGCCTCCATTGCAGAGCTGAACTCGCGGCTTCGTCAAAAGGGTGCCGATCCTATTACCATCGAGCGCTTTCGTCCAAACATCGTGATCAAGGGGAATGCGCCTTGGACTGAGGATTCGTGGAAGACTGTTCGGTTTAATGGTAACAGTGGAAGCTTGGCAGAAAATGGGGACTCGTTTGTTCTGTCATCGCCTGCGCTTGATCTTGATATCGTGGCGCGGTGTGCGCGGTGCCAGGTACCGAATGTGAACCCCGAGACGGCAGAGAAGCACTCCAAGCAGCCCTGGGATACTCTTGTGAGTTACCGACGGATTGATGAGGGAATTAAGTTCAAACCGTGTTTCGGGATGCTTGCTGCGCCGAGAAACGAGGGTACTATTGAAGTCGGGATGAGGTTTGACGTATTGGAAGAGACGAATCAGCATCGGTATATCAAGGGATTTTAACCTATTCCTATCCTATCTTATACTACTGTATAAATAAACGAAGAATGTGCTAGTGTACATAAACACGTATACAAATTGATACCTATACCCATAATCAAGCGCACTAAGTCTTAATCTGGTTCCTCGCAGACACACACCAGTTATTCCAATCCGTAAAGAAAGAAGGCTGTACGTGACACTTGTTGCTAAGCATCTGCTCCTTCCTCGTCGCCGCGTAGACATCTACAATGCCCTCAATGGCCTTCTTATCATGTGCCACGAGCACCTTGACCACCAACAAACTTGCCTGACTGCAAGCCGTTGCGTGAGCCTGCGGTCCACTGTGACCTGCCTCGCGATGCAAGTCCTTCAACAATGCCCAAGCAGATTCAGTTGAGTCTTCGGTGATCGATGGGACAGCAGATCCCTTACACAGCTTCGAGTACTCGCGGAGCACATTCGTAGCCTTGTTAGCGATCTGCTTAACATTGGTCCTCCGGGTAAGTCGGAGAAGTGGCAAGAGAAGATCGAGAGCAAGAATGCTAGAGTGGCATTTCTTAACGTAGATCTCAACAAGATCGAGAACACGGTTCTTGAAGTTAACCATGTTCTCCTTGGCGTCTTTCTTGTCTTTCTTCTGTTCGAGGGCGTCGCGACGCGCCTTGAAAACCTTGACGAGTTGCTCATCGACGGCTTCCATTTCGTCGTCGTTCATGTCGGCTTCGTCGTCAGAGCCTTCATCTGGTTTGTTTGCTGCGTGCGGGCCTAGGGCTGCAGCGAGCTTGGCTTGGAATTCGGCTTCTTCGTCGTCGGGCTCGTCAGATTCGTCTTCGTCTTCTTCCTCGTCATCCTCGTCATCATCTCCACCCTCTGCATCAACAACCTCGACGTCGCTGTCCTCTTCATCATCATCATCGACGTCCATCATCTCCTCATCTCCTTCGTCATCCTCTTTGTCGAACATCTCCTGCTGACCAGCAAGGTTCTCACTAGCTTCCAGGATAGAAGTCAAAGACTCCAACCCAGTAGCAGTAACCTTATCCGCAAAAGCACTAAACACCTGCTCACTGATCCGACGGAACAACTGCGACTGCTTCGACGCAAAGCTCAGCAGAATCTCAACCAACGTATCCGAAGCATCAGAAGTTTCGTCCTCCTCGCCCTTCTTCTTCCTCGACTTCTTATCGCCCAAGAACTTGGTGTAGCAGAATTCGAGTTCATCCAACATGGACACTGCGTCTGCGTCGCCGTTATAGACCTGGAGGAGGGTCATCGAGTACAGAAGTTTGAACGCGTCAGCGGCGGCGTTTTCGTCCTGGCCAGAGAGTTTCTTCAACGATTTGAAAGCGGACTTGACAGAGTCACTGAGAGCGCCGTCAATGTTGATAATAGATTTTCCATATTCCTCGGACTTGGCCGCGTCGCGAATCTTGCGGACGACAGTGTACGGCAGGGTGGCTGCGTACTTCTGGGAAGCGATCAGGCTGTTCAGGCAGGAGTTGATTCTGTTGCGGAACATTTCCTGGGTCTGGGGGGCCATGGGTGGTTGCGGGCCTTCTTTTTCATTGGGTATGAAGTAGGCGGATCGCACGAAGATGGTGAGGATATGCTCCAGGACATCTTGGAGTCCCTCATCTGCATCTTGGCTCGAGGCTCGAGACCGGACAATCGACACAAGCAGGTTGGCCAGACATTGACGGCTCGATGCGGCTGCCTTGCTGTCATCGGTGCCGGAGTGGCTAACGAGTTTCTCCAACAATGGCACAATCTCCTTGAGTGCGTCAGGGTTGGCTTCAACGGCGATCTTCTCCACGGTCTTGGTCTTGGTGACTTGGTCGAAGTTGACGGAGCCGGCTGAGCCCATCAAGCCCTTGATGGCGGCTGCGGCGAATGCGGGCTCTTTGGAAACACGGGTCTGGATGGTCTTAACGGATTTGGTGGCCATGCGGTGCAAGTATCTGTCTTCGACAGCGAGCTGGTTCATCAGACATCTGACCAAGTTCCTCGTGAATACGAGAGAAGCTTGTTGCAGGGGACTCTCATTGAGAACCTTGACGAATAGCAGAAAGCCCCAGTATTTGCGCTCCTCAGATGAAGCAGAGGCAAACAATCCGTCTACTCACGTTAGAATTTTCAATTACTTAAACTAGAGGTCAAGGCACTTACTGTCGACAACATCAGTCCAAAAGTCAAGGAAAGTCAGGTGAGATGACTCCTTCTTTGACTTGGTTTCCTTTGCAGCCGGAATCCTGCTGAGAACGGCATCCCATGCGAAATGAAGCTTGGAGTTCCACACTCCAGTAGACTTAGGCTTGTTCTCTTGGTTCTCATCTTCCGTCCCTACAGATGATTCCTTCAGAACCTTGGCCAGCTGGTTTCTCTCCCGTGCATCCAGCGGATGATCATGCTTCCACGCCTTTCCGGGAAAGTTCGCCTTAGGGAACAGATCCTTGGCGGCCAACCAGATGGCAACTCCTTCAGGCGTGCGGACCAGCTCAAAGCTGGAGAGACGCTCCAAAGCCGCCTCAACGTATTTGGAATCGACTTTTTGCGAAGAAAGGTCGTAGATGCAGCGGTAGATAATCCAGCCGCACTCTTCCCTGATCCATGGCTTTTTCTTGGCCAGATCGAAGACCAGATCTAGGAGCTTAGTCCACTCTGAAAAGGGAGCACTAGATTTGAAAAGGATCGAAGACTTGATGATAGCTTCTGATCCAAACAGCCGTCCGAAGAAGTGATCCCTTTGCTCCTGCGAAACGTGTTAGCTTTGCGCCACATAGATCAAGCATAATTCAACACACCTGCCCCGAGTCGCTGCCAGAAGCATCCGACTGCGACTCCCAAATATCCATAACCTTGCGAACATCAATCTCCAAAGCCTCCCTCGGAGTCGCAAACACCTGCGTCAGAATCTCAGTTAACGCAATAGAAAAACCGATTCTAGCAGCTTTGCGACTACTGCAGAGACCGCGGAACAGCCTCTGCAAAGCTCTCTGGATCTGCTCATCGCTCAGGTTCTTGTCAGGGGTAAACTGCGAGACCAGCGCCTGCGCGGCCTTCAGTCTGATCTCGTCTTTCTCGTTGGCAAGGTCTTCATAGATTTCGACCAGTTTGGTGTCGACGGTGTATGGCTCGCGCCGCCGCTTCTTGGAGTCGGGTGTCATCGTATATTAGAGAAATAGAAAATATGGATTATTTTCTACCTTCTCAATTGAAACAATGCGTGCTGGAAATAAGCACTGGTTGCTGTCTGGAGGTTGCGGTGTTTTGGCCAGCAGCAAAAAATTTATGAGACCATCCCAAAGCGGTTTAGCGGCATCTGATAACGGTACATTGCCGCTTTGGGAGGCGAATAGAGCAACTTCTTTAACATCTAAGTAGCTTGTAATTTATAGCGAACTGGTAGTATTCGAATATAAATCAAGGTAAACGTATATTATTTATATGCCTATTAACAAGATTCAAACTCGGACAGATACCAAAGACAACAAAACAGAAACAAGGGGTATAGTAACATAGGGCAAGATAAAACAGTCATCGTAAATCATCACAAAATCAACCATAACAAATACTACTGAACAAAGACTAGAGGATAAATATTAAACCCTCTCCAACTTCCTTCTCTTCTCCGCAAAAACAGCCTCCAACTTCCGGATCTGCAACGACAACCCCTTCTTCTCCGCATTGACCAGAAGCCAACTCTCCATCTTCTCTCGAACAGCCCGCATCGCTCCAAGAATAGCCAAATGCGGCGGTCGATCCTCATTCTCGTCTTGGTCAATAGAAGTCCACCTTGGCGCACCAGGGTTCAACAGTAAGTCAAACACCTCGCTCCAAATCTCCCGCTCCCAGTAGCGCTTCAGGGTTTCCCGGATACGGTACGTCCTGGTCATTGCTTGAGGGTTCGAGTTCTCGTATTCGGAGCTGCTGCGTCTGACGGGGACAGACTCGATGTATTTCCCGAAGAGCATCACGTGCACCGTACCGGCAACACCGTACAGATCGATTTGATGCGTCCAGGGTCTCATCTCGCGAATTTCGTTGCACTCGTGGCTGCTTGGTTCCCAGTCGGCAATGAATTGGACAGATGGCTGGAAGGCGCGCATGTCGATACTGCGGCCAAAGTCGATGAGGGTGAGACCCTTATCGCGCCAGCCGTATTTACCGTGCGGAGAGTAGTGGATTTCACGTGGGTCGGTGTTTTCATCATCAAGATCGAGCAGAGAAGGTGTACTGTCTGCTGGGCGTGAGGATGGGTCGTCGAAGCGAACTAGGCAGTTGTCGGGTTTGATGTCCCCGTGGAGGACACCATTTGCGTGCAGTGCTTCGACGGTTCGGAAGAGCTCCACCGTGAAAAACATGGCTAGACATTCGTCTAGACCACCTTCTCCGTTGTTATGGACAAGAGTCGGTTCGTTGCGGATGATGTTGATGAGGTCTAACAAGGTACCCTGTCCGCGGTAATCCTCCACAAGGAAACTCTCCTTCTCGAAGACGTGTAGCTCGTGTGCTCGAATGATACTGTCGGCGGCCCGGGAGCATCCGGGGGATTTCTGAAGACGTTCGTGAGCAGCTCGGATCATGTAGAACTCCCACGGATTAGGGGGTCCAAGTTCCATCTTAATCGCCTCGAAACTGTAACGATCCGCTGCCTTTCTGCTATTCGTAGATCGGGAATCTCGACTGCCGTCCATTTCGGAATCCGTATCTAAGCTGTCGACGCTTTCCGCGAGATATACGGGAGCATAGGCACCAGCTCCGAGTTCTCGTCTGACAATATAACCCCGTTCTGCTTTTTCAAATTCAAGAATCGGTGCGTTGAACGAGGCCTCGTCGCCACTCTTCAGTCGCTTGCTGAGGTTCTTGATATACTTCTGGATTCCAGGGGCGTAGTGACTTTCCTCTTCTGCGTGAGCCTGATAGCCAGGGTAGGATGAAATTGGCGGGCTCAGAGAATCGATAACAATTTTCCGAATACTCTTGTCAGTCGGATTGCACTGAGCATCTTCGATAACAGGTCTCTGCTTCCGTGCCGGACTACTCTTCAGAAACGGCATCAGCGGACTCGAACGTGACTTCATTGCCGACGGACTCAGCGTCACATCCTCCGGGATACTGGCGAATCTGTCCCCTTCAGGAGAGAGACCCAGAAGGTCTTCCATCTCGGGCGTGCCAGGGCTCGCAGCGATACCGGGCATCGGTTTTGACGGCGTCTTCGCAGTGTAGAGGTTCCTGGCGGTTCTCATGGAAGGGAACGAGCACTCTGTTTGTTCGACAATGGGCGTCATGAAGGGCAAGCGATTCTGAGCCATTATCTCCGGGTCACGATAGGGACCGCATGGCGGGTTGTAATCTTCAGGCATTTGCGGCACAAACCTTGGCCGTACAGGTTGCTCAACAGCGTCTGTCTCTTCACCATCGGTATACTCTTCATGTTCTGGTTGGAAAGCCTGCGAGTCCGTTATTGAAGGCTCGGACACATGCCGAGATCCTGTAAATTCCGTCCATTCGCCATCCACAACGCTTTCAGCCCGTGTGTCATCAAACCCTTCGTTGCCGAAGGTCTTGTGGAATGTCGTGTCGTCGTCATCAAAATCGCTGGAGGCAGCGGATATCCGCCCAGTGACTGTGCTTTCACCGGCACTCGTATATCCGTCATCATAATCGTCGTCGTCGAAGTCACTGCTGTCGGCGGGCTCCGTCTCGGCTTTCAATGGCTGATTGAAGATGCTGTAGATCTCGTCCGTAGCAGCGCGAGTGTGAAGAGTCATGGTTGGCTCAGCAGTGCTCTTGCGGCGTACTTTCTTTGGTTTCGTTGGGGAATCAAAATTCATTTTAACTAGCACCATGTTAGTCTCAACAAGCATCGACCATAAAGCAAGCATCATTGACGCAGAAAATTAGTCTTACTGGTCTGTGTTTCTCCCTGGACTTCGCGGACCTTGGGTTTGCGCGCTTTTCCAGCTCTGCTGTCACGGTTCTCATCTTGATCAGGTTGTGAGTCGTGGAGGGCAAGTTTCTGATTGAATTGATCTGGTAGCTCCTTCTCGCGGCCCCTTCCTACAAGCTTCTCCGTCGAAGGCTCAGCATTTCCTGATATCTGCTTCAGAGGCTGTTTCTGTGAGCGCCAATTTTTCTTCGTCCATCCCCGGCTCATAGCCCTCAGTTCTTCGAAACTGATCTCATGGTTCGGATTCTTGTAATCAGGGTATACTGCTTCAAGATTGACGAAGACGCGCTCCCGTCTACCAGTACGTGGATTTACCGCTTCGCTTACTCGGTGCTCTGGAACATGCTTGGATTGCATTGGTTCTTTGACTTGTTGTTTCGCATTTGACTGAATACATTAAATCGAACCCGATACCGGTTTATGCCACCAATTAGTCCTGTGATCGTAAATATGCGGAATTCAAAAACTGTGTTCCAAAACCCAAACAGTACTTACCTCATCCCTGAAAATCGTCATTTTTTCCTTTGGCGCTGCCTTCTTTCCTGCCTTCAGAGTTTCCCCAGCCCAAGGCTTTGCCTCCATAGCGTTTTCCTTCTTTCGATCATGCAATGACCCAATACTATCCCACCCCTTTGTTGGTCCACCACTGAGAGCAGGCTGGTTTGCCGGGGCGGCCTCCGCATCGGAGAAGATGGCCATCTTCGGCTTGCCAGACTTCGATTTCTTGGCTCCAGCCGCTGGGGCGGCTGGCTGCTGAGGTTGTTGTTCGGGTGCATCACTCGAAGAGGCAAATGGATTTGCTTTGGCAGCCAGTGCTGGTCGGGCTTTGGGCAATGCGGGTGAGGTTGGCCCGTCTTGAGGTTGTTGCTCATATCGCTGCTGGAACTCGCTGAATTTTCGGATCAGTCGCTCGACTGGCCGTGCCTCCCGGTCGATTCCAAGATGGTACACCTCCTCGGCTTGTGCCCAACGCCCCGCACTCTCTAGCCAGGCGGCAAATTCTTCGTAAAAGAGAGCGAGTTCTTCACCGATGTGGTGACGGGCAAGGAAAGCAAACGTTTCGCGCGGCGAATCCGAGAATAATCTGATATAGTGAAGCCATAACCGCAGATACCGGGAGTCATTCTTGTAATGATTCGAGGAGAGGAATGCCCTGACGGCACGCTCTAGGAGAGGCAGGAGTCCGGATTCCTGTGTTGCTTGGGTCGACGGGTAGGCGTTGAGCACCCATTTCACATATCTGTCGTAAACATCGAGCGGGTCGTCTGATTCGTTAATGGCCTGTATCTCGGTTTCAAATTCCTGCCTGATGGCATCGTTCACGGTTCTCGTGTCATTCGGTGATGGGGTGGCCAGCTTATCGGTAGTATCTCTTGGTGAGAAGATGCGGGCTAATTTTCGTGCAGACCGTCCTCCGGGGAGTGACTGGATGTTTTCCTTCTGATTCTCGATGATCTCGAAGTCGACGAGGTCTTCTTGGGCCGCCATGTTGGCGACACTGTCGTATATAGTGATGAGCCGGCTGTTCTCTCGATAATTAATAGATGTCAATTAATATAATGTTCGGTTTGTCGTTTAGCTGGACTGTCGTGTAGATTGTCGTGCGTCGTGGGGCGTGGTGGTTGTCGATGGAAAAAACACGAAGTCGGCGGTGGGTTTATCGATAAACAGCTGCTCGCCGTTGCCCTGGAGACACCCACGTGACTGATATACATGAGCGGTGTATAGGGCGGTTTCTTACTGCCCTCCTTTTTGGCCGATTCCCAGATGTTGCTGTTTTACTTCTTTCGCGAAGGCGAAAAGCTGGAGGAATTGCCACCCATCTGTTGCTTGACTCATTGCTTGTCCTTTCCCTAGTGAGGTATACCGCGCCCTTGCAATGTCGACACACAAAAGCGCGTCCAGTGCCATTCCCGGTTCTCCATTGCCGTCGCCGAAGACCTCAAAACGCATCGCCAGTGCAGGCGACATTGATGCAGCGCCACAGCCAAACTCTCCGTCTAGAAGATCGAAACGATTAAATTCAGACGTACCGGATGCCTCGAACCAACCTCAGTCTAATGGGGATGCGGTTGAACCTAAGTCGAAGTAAGAGAGAGCCAGGGCTATCTCTATAGAGTGTTGCTGACAGTTTGACGGTTAAGACGTCCACAGACTTCGCGAACAAGGGTGAAAAAGGAAGTTGAAGAGGAGTCTGAATTTTTGATTAGCGTCAAGACCGAAAAGGACGGCGCCGTTAAGCAAGAGGAACCGGAGATAGTAATGGCAAAGGCAACAAAGAAAAGGAAGTCAAAAGAAGAGAAAGAGACTGAAGTCATGCCATTGCGACCTAGGACCCAAGGGCTGCGGATGTTTGTGGGCGCTCATGTTAGCGCAGCAAAAGGTTGGTTACGGTGTATTCATCTCGTCTGAACCAGTAGCTCATAGTCTATCCAGGTGTCTTCAATGCCGTGAATAACACCAAACACATTGGGTATGTTGCTCGTTCGCCAGCTGAGATGATGAGAAGCTAACATGCTTCAGCGGAAATGCGTTTGCCCTGTTCCTTAAATCGCAACGGAAGTGGGACAATCCTCCATTGCAGGATGATCACAGAGACCAGTTCCGCCAGTCTTGTTCAGAACAGAAATACAACGCGGCCAAACATGTTCTTCCCCACGGGTCCTACCTCGTCAATTTGGCGCAGGAAGACAAGGCCAAGGCTAAGCAGGCGTACAATTCATTCCTCGACGACCTCCAACGCTGTGAGGCACTTGGAATCAATCTCTACAATTTCCAGTAAATACAACCTAGATAAACAGTCCCTATCAAGATAACTATTAACACTGACTGAATAGCCCCGGCAGCGCCGGCCAGACCACCCTCCCCTCCGCCCTTACCCGCCTTGCGAAAGCCCTCACCAACGCCCTCGCCGCGACCTCGACCGTAACTCCCGTCCTCGAGACAATGTGCGGCCAGGGAACGACAATTGGTGGCTCATTAACCGAATTTCGTGACATTATTGCTCAGATACCCAAAGAACATCACTCCCGCGTCGGAATCTGTATTGATACATGTCATAGCCATGCGGCCGGCTACGACCTCGTCACGTCCGCAGGATTCAAGGCTTTCTTGAAGGAATTTGATGAGGTTATTGGTCTACAGTTTCTCCGTGCCTTACATCTGAATGATTCCAAGACGCCTCGGGGTAGCCATCGAGATCTCCATGCAAATATCGGAACGGGCTTTTTGGGTCTTCGGGCGTTCCACAACATAATGAACGAGCCTATTTTTGAAGACATGCCGATGATCCTGGAGACTCCCATCGACAGGCCCGTATCAAACACTTCTAAACCACCTACTACGGACACCTCGGCCAGAGCAGCGCATGAAGCCTGCGCGAGCGAAGATTCCGAGTCCGACCTGTCCGATCCCGAACAACCTCCCAAAAAGAAACAGACCAAGGGTAAGCCCAAAAAGCCTACAGCTCGCGTCATCGCCGATCCCAGCGTTTGGGCCAACGAGATCTCACTTCTCGAATCCCTTATCGGGATGGACCCCGAGTCCCCCGAATTCCGTTCCCTCGAGGCGAAGCTAGCAGATGAGGGGAAGGAGATGCGGGAGAAGCATCAGGAGCAGCATGATCGGAAGGTAGAGACAGAGGAGAAAAAGAAAAAGAAAGCGCTGGAGAAGGGGCAGAAGTCGTTGATGGATATGATGAAGGGCTCCTCGGCTGCGAAGGGGAAAAAGCAAACGGCGGACTTGTAATGACAATGGAATAGATACGCGTGTACCAGTCATATCTATATATCAACGTTCAGTGAGTGCTCGGCCCTAACTAAGGCTTATCTCCGACAAAGTCCGATCTTTTCTTCAATCTATTCTCCGTACTTCGTATTCAGCCCATTATATGAAGAGACACCCTTGCTGTGGTCTGCACACTCAAAGAGCAGCACGACCACTTTCATTCTTCTCATTTCAAAGCCTTGAACTCTCAACTATGCCAGGAAAGGTAGTTCTCTGCACCGGAGCCAACCAGGGCTTAGGCTTCGCCGTTCTCCAGGTTGCTGGCCTGCGCCACCCGACGAACACCTATATCCTTTGCAGCCGCGATCTTGACGCCGGCCAACAGGCCGTTCAGAAGCTCAAAGACCTCGGTGTAATCGCCCAGATCGATCTTGTCAAGCTCGATGTCACCAACGACCAACATATCTCTGCGGCCGTCGAGCATGTCACCGAGACATATGGAAAATTGGACGGTAGGCTTAAGACCACCACTAACCAAATCTCACTGGTTTTTCCAAATATGTACTGACTGATGCAATGCAAGCCCTAATCAATAACGCCGGCATAATCCGTCTGCCCTCCAACGACGACATCTCAGCAGCTCGTGCCGCATACAACGAACTCTTCAATGTCAACATAACCTCCGTCGCACTACTTACGACCGCCTTCACGCCTCTCCTCTACAAATCACCAAACCCCAAAGTAATCAACATCTCCTCCGGCCTGGGCAGTATCCAGAACGCCCCGACCAAAAAGAAGGTGCGGGTCCCGTCGTACAGCACGAGTAAGACCGCGGTGAACGGTCTTACAGTGCATATGCAGGTTGCTGAGAATGATCGGGTTGAGGGTGAGGCGGCGAGTAGTGGGGAACCGAGGATTCGGTATTATGCGTGTGCTCCTGGTCTCCTCAGGGCTGCTTTTAGCGGTTTCTGGGGGAATGGGAGGGATCCGGAGGAGGGGGCTGAGGTTGTTGTTCGGCTTCTTGCGGATGATACGGGGGAGTATGAAGGAGGGACGTATTGGGAGTTTGTGGATGATGAGATGAAGGTTGTTCCGTGGTAGGTTAGCCAGATGGACTACGGTGGTACATTACAGTAGTGGTTCTGCATAAGGATAGGGTTACGCTTCATTAAGAATGACAAAATATGACAAGGTCGTCTGAGACAACAAGACAAAATGCGTTGTCTTTTGGAAATCAATTGGTGGTGTCAATCGAATGAGTATCCCGCGTACAAACCATGTCATGTCTATACTGACATGCTTTCCTTTACATCACTCCAAACATGTCAACAAAAACCAGATCCGCCAAGGAAACATTGATTGGTATCACAGATGTAAAAAGAAGCATGAAAAACAGGAAGAGAAAAAGGCGCCTGAGAAATCGACAGTTAGGGAATGTGGTTCCCCAACTCGTTCGAGAAATGAATATCACATAAGAATAGATAAGAAACGGAAGAAATTGATGACTATGTCCAAAGGGAATTTTTCAAGGAAATGAATGAATGAATGAACTCAGTTAATCGTTGTGTCTGGATGCGTTTCTTTCTGGAGATTGCGAAGCGGATTGGCTTCCGTGGGCTGGGCCACGCTCCGAAGCTGAGGGAAAGTCTGCATCCGTGAATGTAATAATCGGAGGTGCGGACTTGAGTGGAGAGGCAGAGGTTGATCGTGATGGTTCGAGGTTCGAGGTGGTAATGGATAGCCCATGGTTAGTGCTACTGGCTCCACTTGCCCGGACACCGTACGAGCGTGGTCCGCCAATAGCCATGTCATCTGCGGGAGTGATGTTGACATTATCGGCGACGTTCACTCTGGGACTGGATTGGGCCATGCTTAAGCCTGTGTCTAGATGGGGTACTCGCTGATAACCTCGCGACCCGTTGGGGGCAGGAGATTCTGAATCATCTTCCATGTCCGAGCCCGTAATCGGGCTCCGGTCCCCCATGTTTGACATGGCCTCTTGGCGCATCTTGGAAATCTTCATATAGTTGTAGGTGGCAATACTGCCAATTGTAACCACCAGACCCGTGAGGTTTACGGCAGTGAGCTGGTCGTGGAACACCACACCCGCTGCGCTGATGGTGATCACTTCCTTAAAGATTCCGCATATGCTCAATGTGACCACGGATGAGCGCTTCAACAGAGCAAACTCCGAGGAAATCATACAGAAAGCGAGTACACCGGGGAAAATCAAGAGCACAAGCCCGAACCCCGTCCCGTGGGTGGCGGCGAGTGCCTGAAAGCCATTGGCGATCTCAGCAGGACGTTCCACGGCAAGAGAAATGACGGTCAGGGAAATGAACATAACGGGCGTCAAGAAAAAAAGGGTCGAAAAGGGATTGGACGTGGCCGGGTGACGGAGCAGAAGAATCTGGGTAAGGCCCCAGCGGAAGCCCGAGAAGAAGGCCGATGCGATCACCAAGGCAAAACCTACCGCATTGAATGCGGTTTCACCGGCCACCATCATGACCACACCGACAGTCATGGTAGCGATAATGATAATCAATTTGACAGAGGGGGTTTCAAGGCGAAAAATAAAAGCGAAAAGCAGAACGAAGGCAAGGGCCGAAGATTTGCACATGGTCAAGAAGGTGAGCGAGATGTATTTGAGGGACATGTTGCCCAATCCAATGTCCAACGATGTCGCCGTACCGCAAGGGACTAGGCGAGTCAGGTAGAAGAACCTGGTGATCAGGGGTCTTTTCTCGGAAGACCCAGTATCCCGTGCAGGTGACGAGCCGGACGCCGCGGATGTAGATGGATTTTTTGGGCGGAGCGAAGGAATAGCCCAGAGAATCAGGCCAGAGAGTGTGAACTGGACAGCCATGTGCAAGCTGGTTGTGAAGAGAGGAAAGGGGAATACGATGTCGTCCTGCGAGAACATCCATTTGTTGTACTGTCATATGCCAACGATTAGCTATCCGGCCCAGAACTTGACGCGATGGGAGAAGGAGAACAGGAAGACTCACAATGGAAATAGACAGAGAAAAAAAATACCACGAAAGAATTAGAACGCCATTGACGAGCAACCTCCGGAGAACGCTCCTCTCGGCCAGACCCAGACTGAACACATCGTTACGGGAAGCCTTGACATCCGCAATACGGGCATCCAATTGCCTCCGTTGGCGTCGTCGCCGGCGTCGCTGTTTACGTCTCTGTTTTGCCGTAAGACCCGTTTCTTCGTCATCGTGAAGGTCATCATCGGTGCTCATGCAATCCATCTCCATGCTCTCCGCAATAGAAGAGAGATCGGAAGCGTCCGCATCCTCCCCATTTAACGGCTTCTGTTCTTCCCGCTTGTAACCAGCGCCATCACTAACAATCCGGGGGGACTCCTCCCTTTGCTCGGTCGGAAGCGACTGCGAAGGACCCGCGGCGCCGGTGAGCATCGAGCTGCGCCGTCGATGATGGCTTCCCGAATGAGACAGGCCCATTCTGCGGAGGTTAAGATAACGGGGAAAGAATGTATGTAAAAGAAAAAAAAGCGAAAGTCGAGAAGCGATAGGAGAGTTTCTCGAACTCAAACGCACTCCATTAGTAACCGGATCGGCTGGACAATCCCCCACAGGTCCTTCACACGCTTTTTTCACAGGCTGCCCGTCGGGCTGATCGTTGGGAAGCAACCGAAAGGAGAAATACGGGGGAGAGCTGAAAGGCGGTCGGAAGGAGAAATGTCAATCACTGTCGGAAATGAGTGAAAGATATGAGAGAGAATGAAAAGGTAAGGAGAGAGTGAAAGAAAAGATGAAGAGAAAGAGAGAAAGGAAATTGAGGAGGGAATATAATCAGACAGAAAGAATCAATAGGGCGACAGCGAAAGCTGCATTGAACAACGCAAGGGGAGCCAAATCAATGGTAATTGTTGCAGAGAAAGTAACAAAAGAGAAAGACAAAGTAAAGAGAGAACAAGATCAAAACATCCAATTAGAAGAAAAGAAGCGAAGAAGCAAAGTCGAGGGTTGAATAGAGAGACAGAAAGAGAGGTGAGGTCGAGATCGAAAGGAGGCACGAAACCAGAACGTGACTTTTCTTTCTGCCGCCCCTGAATCTCTCATCTGTGTTGTCTCTACCACCACCACTGCTGCTCTGCTCTACTGGCGATAGCACTGTCTGCTACCAACTACTATCTACAGTTGTCCATATATATATTTTTTCCATCATGTCTGCTTATAATAAATCCCCAGCATACCGCTATCTCAGCCTTCAGATCTCCGGTCGATCCGGGGTTGACCAGCGCCATCGTTATTGGCGGAGAATAGCTCCGGGGTGATCACTGCTCTAGTTTCCTTCATTTGGCCCTCACCATCATTCCTGAATGCAGACAGGAACAGCAGCTGAATGCAAGGTCCAATTGACCTCGCCATATTCCAGTCAATGAAGTCGACTGCTTTGCTCGTCAGATCTATAAATCCCCATACCGGCAATTGGACTATAATAGGACTACGATACCAAACAAGAAAGAGCACTTTTCCATGGAACATACCCCAGGGGTACTGAATATTATCCGATTATGATGGTAATGTGACTATGGTCCGAATCTCTCTTCCTTACTCTGTCGAGATCCAATTATTTCATCGTTCTCGCACCGCAGAATAATCCCATCCCAGCACATCCTCTCAGATGCCATTATGATCCCGCACGGCTATAATTACCGTCGCTCTCATCATCATGTCGTTAGTCCAGATGCACGAGATATCTACTGCTATTGTTATATGTTCTTTGAATCAATCCTCTTCGCCGTCCTGCTTTTCTTTTTCTTCCGCCCCTAACTCTTTCGCTAGTTCTCCTTCGTATTCATCCCGGCGTGGGATGCTCTCTGCTTCATTTTCGTCCACACTAAGTGCTATCTTGCTTGCCCGTTGACAGCCCTACGTCTCTTAACATGGCTGAGCAATACTCCGTCCAGAACGCCCCGGACTACAATGCCGTCGAGGACTATGGTCTTATCGGGGATATGCACACTTGTGCTCTGGTCAGCAAGGCCGGAAGCATGGATTTCATGTGCTGGCCTGTCTTCGACTCCCCTTCCGTATTTTGTCGCTTGATGGACTCCAAGAAGGGAGGCCACTGGAGCGTCAAGCCAACGATGGGGGTGACCAATCCGCTCAGCAAGCAGAGATATCTGCCCTATTCGAACCTCCTCGAAACCCGCTGGACCAACGATGATGGAGTAGCAACTCTGGTTGATTACTTTGCTGTCACTCCCAAGCGAACCCACCAGACCGGCCGCTTATTGACTGGATATTGTCCTTGCAATGAACCCGGAGTCAACCGGTTCAAGTCGGGCTTACGACACTCAGCAGTCGCCCGGAAAATTGAATGTAGCCGTGGCAGCATGGAATTGCAAATTGAGCTCTTTCCGGCATTCAACTATGCCCGCGATTCCCACATAACCCGCGCCAAACTGGAGGATGACCTCTCGGAGCATCCGGTGCAGACAGTTCATTTCGAAAGTGAAACGGAGCGACTGCAACTCGCAATCTGCGCCACCTCCTCGGAGCCCGACATCGCTGGCTTCCCCAAAGCCCAGTTCCGGCTGGAGGAAAGGCCGGAGATGCAAGGCCGGGGGCTCGTCGCGGTTGTAAAACTTTCGGAAGGCCAGGCCATCCACTTTGTTTTACACAGCCCCGAGATGAGCATGCCCACGGGTGCCGCGGTGCCAGGCCATATCAGGCGCCTGGAGGAAGAGACATACGATTACTGGACCGAATGGACACGGAAGTGCACCTTCCGCGGACAGTACCGTGAAACGGTCGAACGCAGCCTGCTGATCCTGAAATTATTGACCTACAAGCCTACTGGTGCCATTGTTGCTGCACCTACTTTTTCCATTCCAGAAAACGTGGGTGGGAGTCGCAATTGGGATTACCGCTACTCCTGGGTCCGAGACACATCCTTCACCCTCTACGTCTTCCTCAAGATGGGATACAGTGACGAAGCCGAGGCATACGTTAACTTCATCTTCGACCGCATTTTCCCGCACGCCCACGCGGCCGAACCAGGCAGTAAGCGGCCATTCTTGCCGCTGATGTTCACCATTCGAGGAGAATACGACATCCCCGAATTGGAATTGAACCATCTCGATGGCTACAAAGGAAGCAAGCCTGTCCGCGTAGGTAACGCGGCCGTCTTTCACACGCAGCTGGACATCTACGGCGAACTGCTGGACAGTATCTACCTATACAACAAGCACGGCAACCCCGTCACCTACGACCAGTGGCTAGCCATCCGTCGCATGATCAACTACGTGATCGAAGTCCGGCACGAAAAGGACATGTCCATCTGGGAATCACGTGGCCAAATCCAGAACTTCCTCTACTCCAAGATCATGCTCTGGGTGGCCCTGGACCGCGCAGTCCGTCTCTGCGAGAAACGCTCCAGTCTTCCCTGTCCAGACCGAAACAAATGGGTCCAAATTCGCGACGAGCTTTACGACGAAATCATGGATAAGGGATACAACTCCGACCGCGGCCACTTTTCGCAGAGCTTCGAGAGTCCCGAAGTCCTGGACGCGTCCATCTTGATTGCGCCACTGGTGTTCTTCCTTCCACCCAACGATCCCCGCTTTATTAGCACGCTCAAGAAGATCCTTCAAGCACCCGAGAAAGAAGGTCTCTCCAGTTCCCGCATGGTCTTCCGATACGACCACAAAAAGGCCAACGACGGCGTGGGCGGCCGCGAGGGCGCCTTTATCATGGTTACTTTCTGGCTCGTCGAAGCAATGTCTCGTGTATGTCTATCCTTCCCTTCCCATTCCATATCTTCATACAAGCATATAGATAGATACTAAACTATTCAACGCAGGCGGCATCCTACGACGTCGACATCCCGAATCTCCGCAAACTGGCGCTCGCCCATTTCGACAATATCCTCTCCTACTCCAATCACCTGGGCATGTTCTCTGAAGAAGTGGCTATCTCGGGTGAACAGATGGGTAATACGCCGCAGGCGTTCAGTCACTTGGCTTGTGTCAGTGCGGCGATTAACTTAGATCGGTTGAGTCGGGGTCATAAGTCGGATGTGTCTTGAGGTTTGGTTGGATGGGATGGGATGGATGATTTGAATTGGTCTACGTAGTAATCCTGGCTTATTTTACTTTAGTTAATGTTTTATCAATTTAGTGGTCTTGTTTATCTAAATCCTTTTTCATAGGTTTATTGAGTCTGATTCGATTCAATTCACGCTAAATCATAATATCCTGTCATCTTGAAGACAAACGAAGATGATAAAGCTAGCCCTTGTACATCCGGTTCATCTCCCATATCCCATACAGCTCATTAATCACCCGGAAAGGTAAACCGATGGTTGAGATACCCCAACTCAACCAAGGAATTCTGATACTGTATCAGATCAATTCCTATTCTCCATACATAATCTTCGCAGGAAGTTTCGTTTATGTTTGTCATTTGCGAGAAAGGTTATCAACGGTATAAGCAGAAGAGAATCGAGACGGTTTAACCGCCCTTCCTCTGGCCAGCAGCGTTGTTAGGAGTGCCGGGCTTGCCAATTGACGCGCTAGCATTGCGGAGTTCGATCTTCTTGCGCTCCATCTCGAGCTAAGAGTCGAATTATTAGTATAGAGATCCTACTATTGAAAGGGAGAGCGAAGAACATACCACTTTGCGCACATGGCTCAGCGCTGCCACATCACCCGCCACCAACGGCCGGCAATCATCAGCCCGGTAAGGCGCCGCTATCGACACCGCATCCGCCACGATAATGTTACTTCCATCCCATCTCGTAGGCATCGTCCGGTTAAACGCATCAAACACATCCTGCGCCTCTTGCGTAACGCCCTTCCCGCGCTTCGCTTCACTCTCCTGCGCCTTGCCAATCGCAGTGGCCTCGCGGGTCTTCAGGGCGCGGATGTCGAGCGCTTGCACGGGAGGAGCCGCATCGGTGAAAGAGGGGCCATCGGGGCTGTTCGATGACGGGGAAAGGGAGAGGAGGTTAAAGGATTGGATCCGAGAGACGGGGATGATGCGGTAGTCGCCGGCTTCGGCTTGTTTTGCGTCTGCGGGATTTGAAGAGGGCTTGGTGTTGATGGCGATGAGGTTTGTGATGGGGCAGGCGGTAAAGAGGGTTCCCTCGATCGTCGAAGGTGCGGGTGAAGATGTGTTGATGCGAACGCTGGAGAAAACGACAGCTGATTAGTATCGCATTCTGCGAATCAATGCTGACAGAAGCTTACCGTGCACCAATCGCACCGCTCAATGCCACTTCCAGTGGCACCATGGCAGCTGCCATTCCCAGGCCTATAGCCACACACTACCGCTTATTGTATATCGTGTAGCGAAGCCAACCACAAGGAACTGTGATATAGAAGAAACACCGGACACCAGGTCTCTCTTCCTTCAGAGCCTTTCCAAGTAACAAACGACGTCAAGCGACGGATACAAAAACAGGTTACTGAAATCGTTCAAACAAACAAGAAAGCGCGTGACAAGAACCCCAACGTTATCCCAAATTCAATAAGATGAGAAGGAGGGAAGCTGCATGCACGCAATGTCTCGCCTCGCGACAAGAACTCGATCCCCCTAAGCCAGACCGAGTGGGACGTACCGTAGCGGAAGGCGGGCGCTAGCTCAAAACAAAACGACAAACAGAATCACGCGATTTGGTTCTGGAGGCAATCAGACAGTAACACACAGATTGAGAAGCGGCCAAGCAAGCAGGTGTGTAACCGCTGGCTCATCAGGCGGGAAGAGGGGAGGGGGGGGAGGAGATGCAAGGAAGCTGCTGGGCGACGTGCGTGGATGACGGCCGCCAGGGTCGACGTTGTCACAGTGGATGCCAAATGCGGTTAGCGCGGGCGGAGTGAACACCTTATCATCGCAACAATTTCATACTGTATGACAGAGAGGCATTTGCCATAATTTGTGCTGTCAATGGCTATGTTTACTACTCCGTAGAAAAGACATTAGACACTATCTTGCATCTCATATTGAATAGCAAAAATTGAACAGAAATACTTCATTCATGCGTGTCCATGGCATCTGGTCCATAATCGAATGTTCGACGATGATTAAGAACGAGGAAAAAGAAAATAGGGCATCTAAATACATAAAACTATTGCACATCTTTTTATACCGTAATCGTTTCCATCATTCCCCACAGAGCTCGGCTCAATTCCCCAGGGCATGACACCACCCTACAGAAGATGGATTTCACGTCCAGCGCAATGCGTCGTGTCCTACGGAGAAACAAAGCAACTTTAAGCAACGTAGGTCGAGGCGGACACGTCACCACCACGGCCGGTCCAGTTGACGTGGATGTCCTTGCCCTCGGGGAAGTTCTCGTTGGCATACTCGGGCTTGATGCGGAAGGTGTGGGCACCGAAGTAGTCACGCTGGGCCTGCAGCAAGTTGGCAGGGAGGTCCTTGGTGCGGTAGCCGTCGTAGAAGCTGAGGGCAGTGCTGAAGGCAGGGAGAGGGATACCCCAGAGGGCAGACTTGCTGACAACGTTTCTCCAGCCGGTTTGAGCGTTGTGGATGGCCTTGTTGAAGAAGTCGTCGAACAGGAGGTTCTCGAGGTCGGGGTTGTTGCGGTAAGCGTTGGTAATGTCCTTGAGGAAGACGGAGCGGATGATGCAGCCACCACGCCACATGAGGGCAATGGAGGGCTTGTTCAGCTTCCAGCCGTACTCCTTAGCGGCCTCCTGGATGAGCATGAAGCCCTGAGCGTAGGAGATGATCTTCGAGGCGTAGAGGGCCTGTTCCAGGTCATCGATGAAAGCCTGCTTGTCACCTTCGAACTTGGGAGTGGGGCCACCGAGGATGGTGCTAGCACGGGTACGGTCGTCCTTGAGAGCACTCAGGCAGCGGGAGAAGACAGCCTCGCCAATGAGAGTGACGGGCATGCCAAGGTCAAGGGCGTTGATGGCGGTCCACTTGCCGGTACCCTTCTGGCCGGCCTTGTCAAGGATCTTCTCGACGAGAGGAGTGCCGTCGTTGTCGTTGTAGTAGAGGACGTCACGGGTGATTTCGATCAGGAAGGAGTCAAGGACACCAGTGTTCCACTTGGCGAAGACATCGCCAATCTCCGTGGGGGAGAGACCGAGACCGCGCTTGAGGAGGTCATAGGCCTCACAGATCAGTTGCATGTCACCGTACTCGATACCGTTGTGGACCATCTTGATGAAGTGGCCGGAACCCTGGTCACCGACCCAGTCACAGCAGGGTTCGCCATCGTCACTCTTGGCGGAGATGCCCTGAAAGATGTCCTTAATGTAAGGCCAGGCGGCCTCGTGACCACCGGGCATAAGAGAGGGGCCGTAGCGGGCACCTTCCTCACCACCAGAGACACCGCTACCAACGAAGCGGATGCCCTTCTCGGCCAAGGCCTGGGTACGGCGGTTGCTGTCGGGGAAGTGGGAGTTACCACCGTCGATGATGATGTCGTCCTTCTCGAGGTGAGGCAGGAGAGCCTCGATGAACTGGTCAACGGGCTTACCAGCCATGACCAGGAGCATGACACGGCGGGGGCGCTTGAGCTTGGAGCAGAACTCCTCAACGGAGTGAGCACCAACGATGGACTTGCCTGAAAGGGAAATATCGCATCAGTCTTCTGAACACCACACTATGATGTCACATCGCATTTTCTCTGCCACACTTACCCTTGGCCTCATTTTCGAGGAAACGGTCGACCTTGGAGGTGGTACGGTTGTAGGCGCAAACGGTGTAACCCTTGTCGGCGGCGTTAAGGATCAGGTTCTGGCCCATGACGGCCAAACCGATCAGACCGAAATCAGCACTGGGCAAAGGACGCGCTGGAGCGCCGACATTGATGCCGGCGAGACGGGCGCTTTTGTCAGTTGCCAAAGTTCTAATGTCAACAAAACTGGGCGCAAGGGACAATTTGAAGAGATTGGACATTCTTTCCTGCGCTCTTCTTCGAACTGCGACATGACCTTGCGAAAAGACCATGTCGTCCAGCCCTTCCGAAGGGCAAACTAGCTCTCATTGCTCATCCCCAACAACCCAGATAGAAACAAGGGAAACAACAGATAACAAAACAGACGGAGATGAGGTTGAAGAAGCCAGCCAGAAAGAGCAAAAAAAGGGGGAAGTTGGAATCAACGGAGAGAGGACTCACACTGCCTGGTCTGCCATTTTGATGATGAAATTGTGAAGTGGTTAAGGAAATGGAGAGAACTGTAGATTATTATATCTACAGCGGAAAATCAGCTCCGAGGATAGTTGATAGAGAAGAAAGAGGGAGTAGAAAGAGAAGAGAAGAGGAGGAAGAGGGAAGAAGAAAAAGAGACTGTTCTGATCCCATACGGATTACGGAGCGGCCTTCCGTCATGGTGGGACGGCGCTGGGCGGGGCAGCCGGAGGAGCAGAGTCGTCCGGTGAATGAATACATTTTGCTGGAGATGAGGCATTCGTTTTGCTTCAATTGACTCAATTCTGATATTTTCTAGTTCCTCTATGTATGATCATGGCTACTACTGTTCTCTCATTGCTACAATCGCACTCGAGTATGCACAGTACTGCACTCCCTCATATCAACGGTATCGGAGATGACGGCAGTTGACGGCGGGGCAGATAACCTGACGACGGAGAGGGGCAAAAACCAACCTGTCTTCGGTGAAGCAGAACCGGCGACTGTTCGGCCTCGTGCTGAGTCAGATGTGTTTCTGTCGGATTCTCTTCTTCCGGTCGAGTATCCACTTGACTTAATACTCCGGAGTAGACTATCCGATAGTTATGCTGTGTGACCCCGTTTACTACTGACATCAAAAGCCGCAACGGCTACTGCAAGTTCATCACTCGGCTTGGAGTGGGGGTGGCGTCCAAGAGAACGAACATGTGGCGCATGTAGAAGATTACCTGTGGCGGTGCTGTTTGTGCAGTTTGCCTCCTACGGTGACCATTTACAACCCCGATGCTTTTTTTCTTCCCCGTCACATCACCGGCAACTTCAACCACCGACCACCTTGAAACATCTAGATCTGCAACGACGTGTACATACCTGCTTTGGGCATTCGATCTTCCCAACCTAGTGCTTATCGCCGGTCGAGAATCAATCTCTCCGCGTGTTCCTCACAATCACAGAATACCACATCACCTCTTTCAGGCGTGACGTCTGGCGTGAGACTGCTGCGTCAGTCAAGCCCTGAAGGTACGTTTGCTGCTGTGCTTGTTCATTGCGACACGGCGCATCACGTCTATCTGTAACGTTCTTCGAGCTCTTCGTTCATCATGTCCTTTCCGCCTCCTCCAGGTCTGAAGCAAACGCCCTCGTCGCTCCCTCCGCGACCTCCTGCGCCCGCAATCACTGCTTCGTCCGGTTTTAAGCCAGCGTACGCCGCGCCGCCCTCTTATTCGTCACCCGGTACTACTGGTGGATATGGTGGGAATGCGCCGGGATCGGGGTACAATGCCTTCTCGTTTCAGCCGCGTGCCGTAGCCGCCAGCCAGCCTTATCAAGCAAGCATCTCCGCTCCGCCAACTACCACAGCTGGTTACCCAGCCCCGACGACCTCTGGTTACGGTAACTACTATCAACAGCAACCACAGCCCTACCAAAGCGGACCATCATACTATGGCCAGGCACAATATAATGACAGCTATGGCTCATATCCAGACCAAGCAAATGCATATGGGAGGAACTATGGACGCAATGAGTCTGGTGCAGATGCTGAGAGAGAAGCCCAAATTGCTCAGTGGCAGAGTGCCTATGTTAACAACCAGGAAATGTCAGCTGCCGCTCCCGGCAAAGGGCCCGCCCCTCGCGCCGCTCAGGGGCCAGGCGCCTATACACCTTCGACCAGTGCTCCTACATCCCACACACCCACCCCGGCTTCCGGGCGCCCCCAGCAGGATTCCAAGACCGTTGTGCGTTCTGGTGGTGGCCAGACCTGGACCGATTCTACTCTCCTCGAATGGGACCCGGCACATTTCCGACTTTTCGTGGGTAACCTTGCAGGCGAGGTAACCGACGATTCCCTCTTCAAAGCGTTCTCCCAGTTTCCTTCAGTGCAGAAATCTCGAGTTATTCGCGACAAGCGCACGCAGAAAAGTAAGGGATTTGGGTTCGTCAGCTTCAGTGACGGCGATGACTATTTCAGGGCTGCCAGAGAAATGCAGGGCAAGTACATTGGTTCTCATCCAATCCTCCTGAGACGGGCCACGACCGAAGTTCGTCCTGTGTCCGGCAATGCCGCTAAGGGAGGAAAAAAGAACCATGGTGGTGCCGGTGCCGGTGGTTCTGGCGGACGCCCGGGTTCCGGCAAGGTCAAGCATGATGGAGTCAAGAAGCCTGGAAAGACGAAGGGTGGACTGAAGATTTTGGGATGATTTGGCATGCTACTACCCTGTACCTGGCATAATTTGAATATACGTAATGCAACTGTATGATAATCGCATCGAGTCTTTGTAATTCCATCCTTCCGAATCGCTCCTTGTAAAGGCGGTCTTGCATCGAATTGATTGTCTGGGTATTCTAAAGCAAATCACAATACATGTAAATGCAGCAGCATGAAAACGCCTTCCTCAATCTCAGCAAAAAATCACAAAATATCATCCATCATGAAACTCGTAGTGACAAATAAGTAAACGGCATATCATCGGAACATGACATCGTCGTCAATCGTGGATAAACAATAATAGTATAGCCGGTCGTATATATGTATCGTATAGCGCGCATCAAGAAATCGACTCGTTATTAAGGGTATAAGGCGCATTTGAATGTAATCATCCAGTCGTCGTCTAGCGGAAAGAGCATAGTGCTTTGTTTTCGGCTTCGGTTCAATTCATCTCACCATAGTTCGCAGTAGAATCAAGTTTACTCCGGTGCACTCTCTTCGTCCTCATCCTTTCTCCTCGAGAACAACGAGACGTGGTTCTTCATAGCCCAGATTCCGAAGCCGGCTATGGCGAGGAGGATAAATAGGATAATGATAATGACGGCGATGGCGTCGTTTCGCTTCATGGCTGCGGTTTTGTTGTTGAATTAGGACGGAGAGGAGGGGGTTTGAGAGAGATATATATTTTCCCTTCGTTGATTCGGGCCGGGTTTTAGGGAGGGTTGTTTTCTCTTTTTTTGTAAGGCAATCAGTGGAACGTATATCACAACCTCCGTGTAACTAAAGAAATAAACAAGCAAAACTGAAGAACAGAAGTAAAAGGATAGGTAAAACTCCCTAAATCGCGCGGGCTCCCCAGCATATAAAAGAAAAATTAAAAAAACTGTCAGGTACGGTGTATCTTTCCCAGCCATTTCTATTTACTATTTTAAATCATCGGTGCTCTGCTGTCTCGATTCGCTGATTTTTCTGCCGTCGGTGGCTGGTTGTCCTTTGATTGTCTTGCAACCCAATTAATCTGCGATCCGCGGGTGGGTCGGCTTTAGAGTGTGCCATTTGGTAGGATAGACTTAAGCAGTTGGGTTAGTTACAGACACGGTTTAGTGTGGTTGATTTAGGTGTTGGGCAAATGGCCTGGTTGACCAGCCTCCTCTTTTATGAGACCTGATCGGCTAGGATGCGGGCTAAGATACGAATACATATCGAACCAGGGGTATGCATCAGTGATGTTGAAGAGAGGTTTCAGAGCACTTGTACAGTTCAATGCCATCATTACTTTTCAATTGTCTCTCGGACGCGGCGAAGTTGCTGGACATATATGAAAAACCTCTGATAGATGCGTCTACGGAGTCTTGTAATACCACCTAATAGCTGGTCTCTTAGAATTACCTCGGATCATTTCCCATTGATACCTCGCAGAGAAAGAGGCAAATTAGCACCGAAGCAGGCCTTGAAGGAAAAGAGCAGAGAAGCTCCAACTCTGGGTTAGAGTGTTAGCAGCCTGAGGCAGACATTTCATGCTTCTGTCAACGTCAACCCACTTTCGTCCTGTCAAATTCTTGTCCATTTCACGAACTCATCCGACATCCTGGAGACAATGAAAAAGCCAACTACTGAGATTCAGCCTCAATGTACTTGTTTCTGGTTCCGCCAGATGACAGAACCGCTCTTATTGGCAAGATGATGCACCTCCATTACCCCCAAAATGGAATTTTGATCTTATCACTGAACATGACTGGCTTATCTACGATTGATACCCCTGGATGAACCACCGATCATCGACCATTTTTGGGTATGGCTATCTCACTTCTCGGTAGAATGATACGAAGCTTATGATGACTTCATGATGAGACACCGCTGTCAACAGTGGAGAGTTGAACCAGTCGGATCTTTCGATAACATGAACGCCATATTAATTGACAAGCAGCGTATTTTTTTAGAGTTCTGAGAAACCTGTTGTTTTCAATAGACGTTGCATCGAGGTCACTCGCTTGGGGATTCGAGATTCATACAGAAAGAATTGTTTTCACCCGAAGCATTTGAACTGCCACTTGTCACTCACTACTTACAAGCCCTCGTATATAATCCCATTGGGAGATTTGGCGCCTGACTTTTTCGACATGGAGGCATCAAATACCCGGCAAGGAAGACCTGCTGTGCAATCAGTGGCCCTCGAGTCCATGGCTCCAAGTACAACAACCGATACACGCTCCGCTACAGACGCGGCGCCAATCGACAATCCACCTTCCAGCGAAGAGAATCAGAACTCCTCCAAGCCAGTGTACGAGAACCAGCATACCAAGGATGATCCAGAAGCAGGACTCTCTGCCCAGAACAGTGCATCCAGCGGGGATAGCGGAGGCCAAGATCTAGACCAGATACGAAAGTTGGTTTCGCGGATGTTCGGCCGGGAGAGGAAGGAAAATTCGCAGGAAGAAAAAATGAGGCATTCGGGAGTTGTGTGGAAGGATCTCACTGTCAAAGGTGTGGGCGTGGGAGCTGTCATTCAGCCGACAATCCTTGATATCTTTCTGGGGATACCGAGGTTGGTCAAGAAGCTCCTAACAAAGGGTAGGAAGAGTGCTGGTACTGGGAAACCGCCGACGAGGACAATCATCGACGGCTTCACGGTATGCTCTTCAGAACTTCATTATACAAGTCTTAACTCTCACATATATAGGGCTGTGTCCGTCCTGGGGAGATGCTTCTCGTTCTTGGACGACCTGGTTCAGGATGCTCTACTTTCTTGAAAGTCATTGGAAACCAAAGATCCGGATATGAGGCTGTTGAAGGAGACGTTCTTTATGGAGGCACTAATTCAAAAACAATGGCAGATAAATATCGCTCTGAAGGTATGCTCCTGAAAACTGATCCCACCACGAAGTTGACTGATTTATTGGTCTCGCAGTGCTTTACAACCCCGAAGATGATCTTCATTATGCAACCCTAACAGTGCGAGATACTCTAATTTTCGCTCTGAAGTCTCGTACCCCAGGCAAGACATCCCGAATCCCCGACGAGAGCCGGAAAGATTATCAAAACACCTACTTGACTGCTATTGCAAAGTTGTTCTGGATCGAACATGCGATGGGTACAAAAATCGGCAACGAGCTAATCCGAGGAATATCTGGCGGCGAGAAGAAACGTGTATCCTTAGGCGAGGCCATGGTCACAAAGGGCAGTACACAGTGCTGGGATAACTCAACCAAAGGCCTCGACGCGAGTACGGCTTTGGAATACGTGCAAAGCTTGAGAAGCCTAACAGACACTGCCGAAGTTTCTTCATTGGTGGCTCTTTATCAGGCCTCTGAAAGCCTGTTTCGTCAATTCGACAAGGTCATCCTTATAGAAGATGGCAAGTGTGCTTACTTTGGTCGTACGGAGCACGCAAAAGCCTACTTCGAGCGACTGGGCTTCGAATGTCCTCAACGATGGACAACACCTGATTTTCTGACATCTGTTAGCGATCCAAATGCACGGCGCATCAAATGTGGATGGGAAGGGCGGATTCCGCGTTCTGCTGAAGATTTCCAAAGAGCATACCGCAAAAGTGACGATTTTAAGGCGGCTTTCGCGGATATTAAGGTGTTTGAAAAAGAGATAGAGTCTCAAAGAAAAGAACGAGAAGTCGCCAGAAGCAAGATAAAGAAAAAGAATTACACCGTCTCACTCTACAAGCAGATTATGATTCTTACCCACAGACAGTTTCTTGTCATGATTGGAGACAGTCAGTCTCTAGTAATCAAATGGGGCGTGGTCACCTTCCAGGCACTCATTATAGGGAGTCTGTTCTTCGACCTTCCGCAGACCAGGTCAGTCCTACTCACTTAGCTCTGAATAGGATAACTGAAAGATGTACAGTGATGGTGTCTTCACGAGAGGTGGAGTGATGTTCTTCATCCTTCTTTTCAATGCTCTACTTGCAATGGCCGAGCTCACAGCAGCCTTCCAGAGTCGGCCGATTCTAATGAAGCATAAAAGTTTGTGAGCATCACAGGGACCCTATCCCTTCCCAAAAGTAACTGACATTTTCAGTTGCTTTTATCGTCCAGCAGCTTATGCTCTGGCCCAAGTCGTGGTCGATGTCCCACTTGTATTTGTTCAGGTGGTGCTGTTTGATGTGATTGTCTACTTGTATGGTCGAGTACTACTACCTTCATACCAGGCTAATTTGTGCTAGTATGTCGAACCTTTCGAGGACGGCCTCTCAATTCTTCGTCAATTTCCTTTTTATATTCTTGCTCACCATGACCATGTACTCTTTCTTCCGGGCCCTAGGAGCGTTGGTCTCGTCACTTGATGTTGGTATGCTAAGTGGAGACACTCATTCTTAAGAAAGCTGGCTAACCTATTTCTGTAGCTACACGCCTTACTGGAGTTGCAATTCAAGCCTTGGTTGTCTATACAGGTACGGGGAGTTTCACTATTCCTTTACTATTCAACTGACAATGATGCTAGGATATCTCATCCCACCCTGGAAAATGCACCCCTGGCTCAAGTGGTTAATCTGGATCAACCCCGTGCAATACTGCTTCGAAGCAATAATGGCAAACGAATTCTACAATCTGGATATTCGATGCGAGCCGCCTTCCATTGTCCCAATTGGTCCTAATGCTGTGCCGGGCCACCAAAGCTGCGCAATACAGGGCAGCACTCCGGATTCGACAATTGTTCGTGGTGCAAACTATATCCGAAGCGCTTACACATACACTCGATCACACCTATGGCGGAACTTTGTCATCGTGATTGGATGGTTTATCTTCTTTGTCGCAATGACGGTACTGGGCATGGAAATGCAGAAACCGAATAAGGGCGGTATGGCAGTTACTGTTTACAAGAGGGGCGAAGCACCAAAAGAAATTGGGCAGACAATTATGGAAAAGAAGAAACCTGAAGACGAGGAATCCGGCGAACGGGATACTGCCAGACCCGACTCCAGGGAGAACGAGTCGGGAGAAACCATGGAAAAGGTTGAGGGGATTGCTGAAAATACGTCAATTTTCACGTGGCAAAATGTCACTTATACGATACCGTTCGAAAGCGGACAGAGGAAGCTGTTGCAGAATGTTCAGGGTTATGTCAAGCCTGGTCGTCTTACGGCTTTAATGGGGGCTTCTGGTTCAGGGTTGGTACTTCAACATCATACAACAGTGTGTTACTGACCTTCTGCAGCAAAACCACTCTACTCAATGCTTTGGCGCAACGTATTAATTTTGGTGTTGTTACTGGCACGTTCTTGGTGGATGGAAAGTGAGTAACCCGACGTGACTGAAAGAGAAAAGTACAATTCTAAACCTCTACAGACCCCTCCCAAAAAGCTTCCAAAGAGCAACCGGCTTCGCCGAACAAATGGACATCCATGAACCCACAGCAACAGTCCGCGAATCCCTCCGCTTCTCAGCCCTCCTCCGCCAACCCAAAGACGTTCCTGTCAAAGAGAAATACGACTACTGCGAAAAGGTCATCGATCTAATGGAAATGCGTCACATCGCCGGTGCAACGGTTGGATCCATGGGTTTTGGACTAAACCAGGAACAGCGCAAAAGGCTCACCATTGCAGTTGAGTTGGCAAGTAAGCCAGAGTTACTACTGTTCTTAGACGAACCTACATCTGGTCTTGATTCTTTGGCCGCTTTTAATATTGTCCGCTTTCTACGACGGCTAGCGGATGCCGGACAGGCAGTTCTGTGTACAATTCATCAGCCGTCTGCTGTGCTTTTTGACCAGTTTGATGAATTACTATTGTTAAAGGCAGGTGGTAGAGTCGTTTATAATGGGGAGCTGGGGCAGGATTCCCAGAAGCTTATTAAGTACTTCGAGAATAATGGTGGTAAGAAGTGTCCTCCGGATGCGAACCCGGCAGAGGTATGTCCAGCACTACTTGTCTAACATTACCAACAAGACTGACACATACACAGTACATGCTCGAAGTCATCGGCGCTGGAAACCCAGACTATAGTGGACAGGATTGGGCTGACGTCTGGGAGAACTCTACCAAATACAAAGAGCTGATGGAGGATATCAATCGAATAGTTGAAACCCGCGCTGTTAATACACATCAGAGAAACAAAAATGACGACAAAGAGTTCGCCATGCCGCTCTGGACTCAGATCATGGCTACTACGAGGCGTGCTTTTATTGCATACTGGCGAACCCCGGAATATGCACTGGTAAGTATCCCAGGAGTAATCGAAGCTGATCTCTAACAAGGCTGTAGGGCAAATTCATGCTTCACATCTTCACCGGCCTCTTCAACACGTTCACCTTCTGGCACTTGGGAAACAGTTATATCGACATGCAATCACGGCTGTTTTCTGTTTTCATGACGCTTACCATCTCACCCCCATTAATCCAGCAACTGCAACCACGATACCTTCATTTCCGTGGTCTCTATGAATCCCGCGAATCCAGTTCCAAAATCTACTCCTGGATCGCATTCGTCGCCAGCACCATCCTTCCCGAAATACCCTATTCCATTGTCGCAGGGTCCATCTACTTCAACTGCTGGTAAGCCACCCGACCCAACCACCACCACCCCCGCCAACCCAAAACCTAACATATTTGTTCAAACATAGGTACTGGGGCATCTGGTTCCCCCGCACCTCATTTCGCACCGGCTTCACCTGGCTCCTCCTAATGCTCTTCGAGCTCTTCTACATCGGCTTCGGGCAATTCATCGCCGCCCTGTCCCCGAACGACCTCTTCGCCTCCCTCCTCGTCCCCGCCTTCTTCACCTTCGTCGTGGCTTTCTGCGGCGTCGTCGTGCCCTACCACGCGCTGCCGCATTTCTGGCAGTCCTGGATGTACTGGCTTACGCCGTTTCATTATCTGCTTGAGGCATTTTTAAGCGTTGTTGTGCATGAAGTTCCTATGAGGTGTGTCGAGAGAGAGGAGAGTTGGTTTACGGTGCCGCCGGGGCAGAGTTGTGAAGGGTATGCTGGGGGGTTTGTGCGGCAGGCTGGGGGGTATGTTCGGGATGCGGGGGGTGGGTTGTGTGCATTTTGTCAGTATGAAAGTGGGGATCAATTTGTGTGTTTTCTTTGATGCCCTTGGCTTGGTTATGGTGTGCTAATATTTCATAGGCTGCAAGCTTCAACGTCTTCTATCAGCATAAATGGCGGGACTATGTAAGCGAAAGACCCTTTGTTCTGGCGAATACTAATATCCTAGGGCATCTTCTTTGGATACGTCATCTTCAACTTCATTGTCGTGTTCATCATATCATGGCTATATCTACATGGCATACAAGATTTGAAGAGATCGCTTAGTGCTCGAAAGACAAGAAAGATTGTCAAGCAATGAGCAAGAGTGCTTTGGATTGTTTGTTTCTTTAGTGTACATTGTTCAGAGTGTTAGAGCTTCAAGTTCGTGTACTGTTTATAAATTGAATCCACCCAATTGTCATCATGCGAGTAGTTCTACCCCAAGAAAAACGGTACAACGACCATCTATAATATAATCTAGACAAGCAGCCTTAGACCCAAGACTATGCACCAGAATTAGACGGAGAAGGGGTCGGAGCAGAGGGTGCCGCGAGGTTAGACACCGTAAGAGGTTGAGGTTGGTGGTGAGAGTTCCAAGAGTGAGAAGCGCTAGGGCCACTTTGATTCGGGGAGGGAGCAGCAGAACCCTCAGGACCGTTTCCATTTCCATTTCCATTCATCAGACGAGCACGTTTTGCTGGTGGGCCACCGGCTACGGGACTCCGGCTGGATTCGAGGTAAGGCGAGCGATACTGGTTGGATGAGGAGGCAGATTGACCACCAGGTTGAGGAGACTGTTGATTTTCAGGGCTTGAGGCGCGGGCACCCTGCATGGATTTTGATCGGCTGTGGTTGGATTCGTCGCCCGTGCGTAGTTTAGACTGCTCCGGAGAATTATCGTTTTCGTCCAGAACGGGGTTCGAGTATCCTACGCCAACACGGCCCATGCTTCGATCGTGCATCACCACTCGTTTCCATTTGGCTACCACGTTTTCGTAATCCCATCGAGGAGAATGGGGGTTGAGATGGCTTTCCTTCACGTCCAGCTCTCGAGCAACATCGCGCGGTAATGGGAGAGTATCCGGTGGGAAGAGAGCAAATTCTCTTGGCCACTGGCAGGAACCGAGCCTCTCGACCTGCGCGCGGAGCTGATTCGCCTCCTGCTGAACGCGCGCTAACTGTTCATCCAAGGATTTCCGTTTGTCCATTTCCCGGGCAAATGCGCGGGTGATTTCAAGTTGCCATACACTGCCTTTCTCCTCCGGAGGAAGCGACATCCAATGTTTATATGCCAATTCAAGATGCCTCAAGCTCATATCCTCGTGCTGCTGGACACCTCGAGTAATCATACTAGAATCCATACCCATACCGAATCTTCCGGATTGAGAATTGTTCGTGGCATCAGCAGAGAGTTGATCTGATTGCCATTGCGCGATCTTGGCCCGAAGGGCTTGTCGAACGATCTCTAGATGCTCAGTTCCCGGAGGTTCCAAGGAGAATGAGGAAGAAGATGGGAATGGGGTCGCGGAGAAAAGGCTCGGGGGAGGCGGAAGCAATTGCAAGCAAAGCGATGGAAACGTTTGAGATTGGATATCGAAGTCAAATGGAGAAATCCGTGGCCGCATCCTGGAACTGCAGTAAACATACTCGTAAGTATCCTGGTTAGAAAGAAAGATGGGAAAAGACAAAACGTACGTCGCAGCTCTAATGTTGTCCAATACCTCTCGCAAGGCCAATTCCAATGCCCTCATAGTATCAGGATTCTGCGAGCTTGCATTCCGACGAGCGTAGTCCGGCAAGTTTATGGACCCTGTCCGGGACTGCGACGGCGTGTATCGCGCAGCGCCATCCTGGGGATTGTTTGGATTCGGAATATCATTGATAACACCGGTCGCATGCCAAGTTGGCGTGTTGAACATCATACGGACCTGACCATCTCGTGACCTCCCACTGTTCTCCCCAGCGCCGTACGGATCTGATTGGCCTTTCGCCGTGATTCGCTCAGGGGTGTCTCGTTTGCCGGTCGAGGTGCGCGCCTGGCGTCGGGTGATACCACTTCGAATACGTCGGATTTCCTCAACATTGTGTATACCATCGGGCTTCTTCTTAAACAGGAATTGGTCGAGATGTCGACCAAGGGAGGATGAGGTAAAGGATTGCTGGCAATATTGGCATTTTCGGTCCTTGACTGTCTGGCCCTTCGCGGCAGGCGTCTGGCCCTGGTTGTCATCGCCTCCAGTAGAGCCTTCGGGGGTATCGACCTCAGGTGGTCGAGAAGAAGGGGTGTCCTCCATGTTTCACAGCAGCCACGAGGTCAAGGATTGAATGCAGGTGCAGGTTTGCGAGACGCGTGGTTGTCGGTGAAATGCGGAATGGCAAGATATGCTGTGCGAGTTGCCAGGTTAAATCATGACCTGGTTTGTCTGCTTCATACAAAAAGTGCCGAATTAAAGCAGGCACATAAATGAGCAGAGACTCTTAATAAAAATACGTGGTGGTTGAGTTGGAGAGGAAAAGGTGGAAGAAATGGAGAGCGGACGAGGGAATGATGGAAGCTGCTGTGTTTTGCCAAGCTTTTACTGGACTGTGGAGATTCTTCACAACTCTTCCATTCACAATACAATTATCTTTGCTTTTGCTGGGAATATTTTGAAATGGCTAAATCTGTCATGGAATTACCAGTGAATTGGATAGATTGCTTTCTTCTGACCCCAAATATATGCATGTACAGATGAAATATCTATATAGATAGCCAAGCAATGCTCGAGAAAGGATACTTGCTGCTAACGAGATCACAACCCGGAAGCAAATTCTATGTATGGAATCTGTCAATATCGTAGGTCGTCAGCTGCTGGACAACCAAGAAGGGAGGCAACAAGATGAAGGCACTGGGCCGTACTCTGGAAGCCTTCCAAGACTACACTAGCTCAATGGCCAGTAACAACCGCCTCATGTAGCATAGAATTCGTCATTTGTCGGACGTTCAAGTTGATTCTCTTTCCGGACATCCAGCCCTTCCAAAGTGCATATTGCGATGGATCAGTTTTGTCGTGAGATAGCGATGGCCAGTCTGCTAGCCAATTCGGACATGTTTCTGGTAAGACCTTTGGCACTCCATGCCATGCAAATCGCGATGGACCATTCATATACACAGCGTCTCCTGATCGAAGACGAATAATTTCACACTCAATACCATCGTCATGGCTAATCATGAACAATCCATCGCAACCGAAACTGACACTGATCAAGCCCACATCACACTCCTCGCTGACATCGCGATGGGCGCTCAATGTATCCCCGGCGGAATAAACGTTCAGTATTGCAGCTTGCGCTTCCGTCTCTGGAAAGGCTGCGCGCAAGAGCTCCGCAACATCATTCGGGAATGGAGGGGGGGGGCCGTCTGGGTATACTTTGGCAGTCCAATCATATTGGCCGCCAAGTGTGATCCAGCGGAGCTTTTTCTCTAACAAGTTCTGTACCGTGATCGGCTTATGCGTTCCTGGATCCTTGGGGTGGATGGTCCTCGTTGGATCGTCTGCAAAGAATGATGGGATTTGATTCCGAGTTTGGTCTGAGCTTGAAGAACCAGGGCCATCTGGAATCTCGGTGTTTTGCGCCTGATAGGGATAGGTAACATCGTAATGCAGATGAAGATTCGTCTGGTGTTCGTTGTTTGACAGATCGCGGTGGAATAGACGAGACAGCAGTTCGATCTGGACGGTAGGGGGAAACATCGACGGGATCATTAGCAGGCCTGACATTCATTAGTTCTCCGAGTTTATGGGCCCTACCATTCCTTCAGTTACGAAGGATGATAAGGTAGTTGCTTGTGCTGACCAGAGACGGATCGATGAGTAAAGACGGGAATATTTTCAAGTAAAGGACCTCTGTGCTGCCATACACTGCCGTCGCCTTTGACGAACTGGTCAAATGCCAGTCGAAAGTCCTCGCTGGACCTCCATTCCGAAACAGAGATGCCATCTGGAAGACTGTCCGGGTCCAAAGCCTGGAGATCAAGTATGCTAGAGTCGTGGTCAATTTCCGCTAGAGGAGTTTTCTGATATTTCTTGTAGCGTTGACGGATGGAGTCTGGAGGACGATCATGAGCATTGAGGCCTTTGATCTGAGCCATATTGATCTTCCAGAGTGCTAAATATGAAAAGCGACAGTTCTTCGCCTGCCAAAAAAAGAATGACGGAATGATAAATAAAGTCACGTGGCAGCGCGTCCACCGCCTTTCGCGGTTTGTTTGGGCGCAACGCTCACCGCCTTCGCTCCCCACCACCAACAGCGAAAATAAAGAAAGAATCAGGATCCATTTATCGTCAAGCTGGTTGAATTTGACTACTCTATTTCGGAATTTCGCCGCTGGGTGCTCGCTTGGTGCTGTTTACTTCGCTGCTACGACTGGCCGATTGGCAATTGGGATTCCCTTCAGCACGCTCGTTGTTGTTGCTTTCCTTCTCTTTCTCCTGACAACAACACAGGGTCGACCCTTTGTTTATAACAACCTGTGCTCCCCAAGGCTTGAGGAATCAACGCTCCGACGGGTTCTCACGACTGTTGCTCGATTATCTGATACTGGACGAGGCTTCGACTGTTTTTGTCATTGTGTGAATATTTCAAAACAGAACATTTACTTACCGCCAACATGGAGAACTACCACCGGATTGAGAAGATCGGAGAGGGTATGTCGGAGATCTGCATGTCACTTCGCAATTGCCTTAGATCCGTCCCATCGAGATCGAACAAACCGCTAGGAAACTGACATTTTCTTCTTTTTAACAGGAACTTACGGTGTCGTCTACAAAGCCCGCGAACTCACCCACCCCGGCCGTATTGTTGCCCTGAAGAAGATTCGTCTGGAAGCCGAAGATGAAGGTGTCCCTAGCACAGCCATTCGTGAGATTTCTTTGCTCAAGGAGATGCACGATCCCAACATCGTCAGCCTTCTCAACATTGTGCACGCCGATGGCCACAAGCTCTATCTCGTCTTTGAATTTCTGGATCTCGACCTCAAGAAGTATATGGAGGCTCTCCCCGTGAGCGAAGGTGGACGCGGAAAGGCCCTTCCGGATGGTACTACAATGAGGAAAGACATGGGCTTGGGAGATGCCATGGTCAAGAAGTTCATGGCCCAGCTCGTGGAAGGAATCCGATACTGCCACAGCCACCGTATCCTGCATCGGGACCTCAAACCGCAGAACCTGCTCATCGACCGCGAGGGTAACCTGAAATTGGCCGATTTTGGATTGGCGAGAGCTTTTGGTGTCCCGCTGAGAACTTACACTCACGAAGTAAGCTGTCTGATGCCACAACCACGCCAGCGATGTCACTAACACTCTTATCCAGGTCGTGACATTGTGGTACCGTGCTCCTGAGATTCTTCTGGGTGGTCGGCAATATTCCACCGGTGTCGACATGTGGTCTGCTGGTGCAATCTTTGCAGAAATGTGCACACGTAGACCGCTCTTCCCCGGTGATTCCGAGATTGACGAGATTTTCAAGATCTTCAGGTGCGCTTCCTGGGTCCTTTGTCGAATTACACAACAAAGAACATCGGACTAACACAAATTTATTGCTTTACAGACTTCTCGGTACTCCAGACGAGAACATTTGGCCTGGCGTCTCATCTTTCCCCGACTACAAACCTACGTTCCCCAAGTGGAAGCGTCAAGATATGGCTAACGTCGTTCCTGGGTTGGAAGACGCCGGCCTCGATCTCATAGAAGGCCTACTCGAGTATGACCCAGCACGTCGGCTTTCCGCGAAACAGGCCTGCTTGCACCCATACTTCCAACACGGTAGCTCTTACTATTCTGGTCGCAACCGGGCAAAAGGGTACCATTAGTGGTCTGACAAATTGATTTTCACTCTTGTGTGATTCTATCGTACGTGGATAGCCAGCAAGGAACCTCTACCTCAAAAGGGATGTCCACTACTGCGGACAATGATACATCCCTTTATTGGCTATCTCGTACCCCTTTGGTGTCCGTTTTCATTTCCCTGCGCTTGACTGACTTTTTCCCGCTTTCCTTTTTTCCTTTTCTGAATTTCTTTTGTTCATGGCGTTATCTGTGGAGCGATCTGGCAGGAAGGAGGTCTAGGCTACTGGATACGATTACAAGGACGTGTTGTTTTGACTTAACGTGTGCATGCATACCCATATCTTTATGACTGAAATATATTTAGTAGATGACTTTAGCTTTCTAGTTAATTTATCTTTCGTTTCTTTCTTGATTGGTTATCATTTACAGGATATCAACACAGTCGAAGAGGGCCACTTTTGTCGGTCTCTGATGCTGGTTGGATGCTGACCTGTGAGACAAGACTCGAGAAACGACTATCGAAATACCTATCAATCTTCAATATTCAAAGGGCCTTCATCATGATCATCAAAAGGCCAATGTTTCATAACCGCAGTCCGCTGAAGATAACTCTCTGAATCCTCCAACATAACCTCCTTAATCGCCTGCGCCGTAGCTCTTGATCACTCAAGATGTTCATTATCAGGAACCCAGCCCACAGAATCTATCCCAATTATCTCACGCAATTCTGCAAGCTCTTGGCGCGCTTCATCTACCTGCTTAAGCTCGTTCCTGCACTGCGATATCTCTTGCGCCGAGTACTTCACCGGACACTCAACCGGGCCCAAACAGTTGCCATTATCAACAGCCATACGCTCGGTGGGCCGTCTGATGAAAGCATCCACCATCACAACTTTGAGAGGCACCTGCTGCTCCTGCTTCTGTCTCTGTTGCTGGTCACATATACTCAGTCCAGCTCTGTGGCCAGCAACTTGCACGAGATCGTTTAAAAAAAAAAAATAGTTCCCTGTGTATGGAGACTTTTTAGTCTCTATGTCTACAATGTTGGTTCGAGAAGGCTAGTGAGGCCACTGTCAGCTACGAGAAGGGCATAGCGATATTCCCATTCAAGAAGGTTGTTGAAAAACCCCCCAGTCTCCTCCCGCGATCGAATTCCAACGCGGACGACTCTCGCTGAGGAGCTGCTTGAATTCAGGGATTCATATGCCTTTCTTTGTATCAGCAAATGCTCATAAGACTGATGGGACGTTCGGGAGCATGTCTCGCATCGCGGAGTATAAATGGGGGATGACTACCGCTTGATAATATACGTGATAGGAAGCATCAGATTTTTAGAGCCTAGTCTTATATAGTATCGATATTGCATATGGAGGTCAGAGAAAATGAACATCCTAAACCTGACTATATGCCAGCCTAACAGAAAAAAAGCAATCTCTCTGAGCCTGGGCAGCTGGTGGAAGCCCTCGTATTCAGTTCAAGTCTCTTGGCCAATTGGTCAATTGTTTAGTGTACTGCAGCGGAATACGAGTTCCTGCGGAGTATTTCGTAATATCCTATATGTAGCGTACAGCAACGAGGGTGCTTACGCCGGACTCGCTTATTATGGAAATTTGTCTTACAAAATAAATCGGTCGTATTCGGCTTTCGTGTCGACTTCGTCGTAGACATTGTCAGCATCTTGGCAAGGCTGTGTCTTGCTTGACATGAAGCCCCTGCCTCGATTTTGATTTTATAACCCCACGGTGATGGGGGTACAATTACCTTACCATTATGTTAAATCCCAGTGCCCAGTTTGCCTCGGTATAGCCGCATGAACCGGCAACCGGGGCTGTGCCCGTTAGCCTACCCTAGGCACGGAGTACTCCGTATTACCGCTGTAACAATTGCATATCCTAGATGCCGATCTGCAGCCTTATCCTCTGCACGCATCTGCTGCATGATTAGGGCAATACATGGGCGAATCCCAGGGCAATGTATTCGCCCGGGTGGCGGCGATGCCGATTGATAGCGAATCGCGGCTGAATTACCCATGGGGCGCATTCTCAAGGCTCGATGCGATATAATCGGGGAGATAACCAAAAGACGCCTGGCCACACCTGTGAATACGAATACCCTGCGCAACCGCATCTCGTGCGACTTGTTGCTGATGTCTTCTATTAACACATCTAAGCTGACCTACTATTTCTGCCATTTCCATCTTGATTCCATATAATAAATAATAAACCATGGACCACGACGACAGGAGCGACCTATCCTTCGTACCACCATCTTCACGTTCCGGAAGCCGAACACCGCGAAGGATCAGAAAACAACCTCCACAAGATACCGTGAAGCAATTCTGGGACCAATTCAGCACCAAGTTCCCAGGAAAGGTCTACACCGTTCTTCCTGATAATTCGTATGCACGCAGCAAAGCCGCGCGGATACCCAAAGGCGCCATTCAGGGCCAGAATGCGGCAAAGCCGTACGACCAAGCCAGGAGCGAGTGTGAGCGGGCTGTTAATCGGATTGTGCGGGAGTGCGAACGCTTGAATCAGAGGTATACGGATCCGCACTTTGATATCGAGGTTGATTTGAAATCAGGGCGGAGGGACTACTTGGATGGGCTGGATGTGTGTAATTTGGAGATGCAGCCGAAAGGCGTCAAGAGGGTTACTGTAAGCGATCTCAAGGCCGCAAGATGATTATCATATCGCGGAATAGTGAGGAGGCTGACGCCTTGGTAGGAGATATTCGAAAACCCACAGTTCTATGTGAACGGGCCAACTGCATCAGATGTACGCCAGGGCCGCGACGGTGATTGTTGGCTCATGGCAGCTTTGTGTACTCTGGGAAACAAAAAGCGCCTTATCGACAATATCTGCGTCGCGCGAAATGAGAAAGTCGGTGTTTATGGATTCGTTTTCTTCCGAGGTAAGCGATGATCTTCTAACACCCGGAACCAAGACTAACATCTGCTCAATCATATTAGATGGCGAATGGCAACAATGTATTGTAGATGACAAGCTGTATCTGCGTGCTGCAGATTACGATGAATCATTAGACGAGCGACAGGTCTGGGACGATATCATCCGTAGGGACACCGAAGAGGAATACCGGAAAGCCTTTCAGACTGGATCGAGAGCCCTGTATTTTGCTCAGTGTGCGGATGAGAACGAAATATGGCTGCCACTACTGGAGAAGGCTTTTGCAAAGGCACACGGAGACTATTGTGCTATTGAAGGTGGATTTGTGGGGTGAGAACAGTCATGAATCAACCAGTTGAGGACGGGGCTGACATGTATCAGAGAAGCCATTGAAGACCTTACCGGTGGTGTCACCGTAGATATATTGTCCAGTAGTATTCTGGACAAAGACCGCTTTTGGAAAGAGGAACTTATGAAAGTTAACCAGGACTTCCTTTTCGGTTGTGGCACTGGTTTCTGGTCCAATTGGTTGTGTCCAAAGTACCAAGGTCGTCCTAGGGACAGAAAGGGTATATTCGAGAATCACTCGTACTCTATCATGGAGGCCCGAGAAATTGATGGCCATCGTTTGCTTCGATTGCGGTATGCGATGTTTTTATTCGACTAAGTGGGACAGTGCTAACACAACCAAGGAATCCCTGGGGCAAGAAAGAGTGGAGCGGAGCATGGAGTGATGGTTCTGAACAGTGGACTCCGGAATGGATGGAGAGGTTAGGACACAAATTCGGTAATGACGGGGTACTAATATCCGCATACCTTGAATGCTGAAGGGAAGCACTGACGACGGGTGAAACAGGTCTTCTGGATTTCTTATGAGGACCTGCTTAAAAAGTACCAGCATTTCGAGCGAACACGCCTGTTTGGGCGTGAGTGGGCAGTAACTCAACAATGGACTACGCTTAATGTCCCGTGGTCTGCAGATTATCACAGTACCAAATTCATGATTACTGTGAGAAAAGAAAGTCCCGTGGCGATTGTCCTCTCGCAGGTAATTCCCTTCGTATTTTCTTTACTTATGGCCGGTCCACTGACACAATACAGCTCGATTCACGTCACTTCAAAGGATTAGCAGGCGAGTACGACTTCGCTCTCAAGTTCAGGGTACAGAAGGATGGCGAGGAAGATTACCTTGTCCGCAGTCAGAGCAGCCATCTATTGAAACGTTCCGCCAACGCAGAGATTACTCTCAAGCCAGGTCGTTATTGTGTCCTCATGAATATCACAGCGTACCGAAACCCCGATGTGGAATCAACAGAGGAGGCCGTTAGTCGCTTAGCTTCAACAAGGCGCGAGAAATTGGTTCAGATCGGGCTGTCGTATGATCTGGCACACGCCAAGGGTCGTGTTGTCGAGACGGAAAGAGAGAAGAAAGCCCGCGAGGAGTATGAGATGCGCCGCAGAGCGCTTGATAGAAAAAAGCGACGCGAAGAAACGAAAAAGAAGTTGCAAAAAGAGTGGATTCGAGAACGGAAGATGGCAGCTCGGAAAAAGAGGGCAACAGAGAGACTTACTGGTCGAAAGGACAGCTTCTCCTGTAATGAATCCCTGGGAAATGGTGTACTTAGAAAGGGATCGCCCGAGGACTCCACAGTCAACAGTCTGGCTACATCCGGAATCAACGGCACCACTCCCACCGTTCAGCTAAACGGTTACAATAAGCTAAAGCGCAAGAGAGACTCGAGGCATCTTAGCATTGACACAAATTTCACGGCAGATGACTTTGACAGCAGTGATCTGGAACTGCTAGACGGATTTGAGTTCGACTCTGATATCGACCTGCCCGAGAAACCTGAACCTGTGAAACAAGCGCATCGAGAGCTCTCAGTCTACTCCCCACATGAGTCTATCAGTGGCCATTGGAATGCAGTGTGCGTTGTAGGTCTGCGAGTCTATTCTAAGGATCCGAAGTTGAGCCTGGAAGTCGTTCGTCCTGTGCCGGAAGATGATGTGGAAGCGGCATTGGATATGGATGACCCTGCGGTATCTGCTACAAATGAGAGAGGCGGATGGGATCAATTCTCTTTTTAAGACAATGCCTTCATTTATGTTCTTATCTTGATACCGCAAAATTATAGACGATGCCAAGAGTCATATACTAACGGCAGAAATATAATCCGCTCTCCGCTCCGCCCTTATCAATTAATTATCAATTAACGCCGATCAACGTCCCGCGTCACGTCTCCAACTCCCTCCAAAAATGGCGCAATGCGCCTTCTAGCACATTTCTTGACAAGATGGCACTCGAGGCTTTGTCCTTTTTCCTTTTTCACTCTACGAAGAGCTTCCTTTTCGTCTTCTTGCAGACGATACTCTTCATATTCCGATAGGACCTTTGGCATCCCTGTGGGGAGCAATGGGCATGTCTTGTTGAGGTATCATGCGCGAGATCACTAATAGCAACGTCCAAGGCTAATTTATATTGCTGGGAACTACAGTGTAACCGAATCACTCGCATCTCCGAAACAAGCCTATCCGAATGTTACCGTTTATCTTCCCCCGGGACCGGTTTTCCAGCGACAGAATACACCTACAAGTACCGATGTGAAGAATTCGGTCTCCCACAATGACACCGATTCCTTTCACACCCAACATCACCTCGCAGCATCGACCTCCTCAACCGTCGTAACTATCCACTACCGCCTAGGCACAATCGAACCACCCGAGGAACAACTCCCCGACGCAGAATCTCCCAAAGATGACGGTAGCAGTACTGCGAAATCAGCAGCCGCTAAACCCAATGAGAATCAGCCACCCCGCCTTGTCCATTACGAATACCAGAATGCCGTTCACGATATATTAACAGCCTTCGACTGGATCCAGAAAACCTTCCAGCCGAATCAGCTGAATATCCTGGGTAGCCACGTCGGGGGCTCGCTGGCGCTGATGCTCGCGCTTACGGAATCGCAGTCTATACATGCTGTCGCGGCCGTGGAACCAATCTGCGACTGGACGGAGTTAGATCAGTGGTGCGAGATTGCAGAGTACTTGACAACAAGACCTGAACCAACGCTCGAGGGAATAGAAGGATCAATGGCATACATGGCCATATCTGACACTGAAAAGCAAGAGAAGAGGTGGAGAAGCAAGTCTTGCTCCGTTGCACCGCCAGATCTAGTTCCCCTCCTCGAAGCCCGGGAGTCACTCTTCGTCAAACCAGAGCGGTACTTCGACCCGTTTGCGTCCCCGGTTCTCTTCGTCCGTACCCCGGGAAGGGCCATCCCCGCAAAGTTCCCGCAATACCTCACCGGCCCCGACAAACCCATCCCGGTATTAAAAGAGCGAATCGTCCTCGACGTAATGTCTCTCGGTCTCGCAGAAGACGAAGACACTCTACCAGGCGAACTGTTAAGCGAAGAACTAGACGACGAGGGCTTCACCCACTACGACACCGAAATCTCACCCATCTACATAGTATCCGACCACACCGGACGAAGATACAACGTCGAGATCCCCATGTACCGCAAAAAACTCCTCCGCTGGCCGCCCTACGGCCTCGAGTACGGTCTCAGCGGAGCAACATGGTTCCAACCACACCTCCTTGAATTTAAGCGGTTGGATACGACGCTTCCATGGGTTCATATATTCATCCGCCAGCCGAAGTCTAAAAGGTCCAGGACTGTCCTCTCGGAACAAGCTAAGGATATGCAGAAACTTATGCAGAAGGCTTGTCTGTGGGATGATAGGGGTGGTAAGGAATCTGGTGAGAAGGGTGTTGGTTTGTCGAGAATCCCTTCGGATGAAGCATGGCCTGCTAGCGCTCGCATGGAGAAGGCGGCTGGGGAGTGGTTGGAGAGTGTTCGGGATTGGCCACGGAATCCTGAGAAGAAAAAACAACGCATAGGTGAAGAGTTGAGCTAACGGATATTCACGTATGCATTTGTATAGCATCTTGCGTTCACCCACGGGGTTACTTCACTATGAGCTATGAGTAAACTTTAATGATTATCTCGATTCTATGTACGAACCGTATAAAACGAGAAATAAATATTTCCAATGCCTAACGCTAATCGCAAAATGTATCACATCTAAGGTATTAAGCTAACGCATACGCCGTTCCAATAATCGAAAATATAAGGATAGAGTGAGGAAAGCAGGAGTAAGCCAACCGAGATATATATATTCCAGTCTATATCTACAACGACGATCCCCCAAAAGTCGTAGTCCCATTCGGCGACTCCCACCACGGCTCTATATCAGCAAGACTTGGTATCGTCGATGCTTCAGCATACGAGGCCGAATTCCCCGGTATTTGGGGGAATTGGTTATTCGCCAGTCCCTCGGAGAAGAGCTGGAGATCTGAGTTGCGGATCCAGTCTATGTCTTCGGATCCAGTCTGGTTCAACGGGGGTGGTATTGCTTGAGCTTGAGATTGTGGTTGGGTAGAAGGTGGTGTTGTGGGGATAGCGAAGGCTTGGTTCTTGTTGGCACTGTTGCTGTTGCTGTTATTGGCAGCAGCAGCAGTAGGAAGAGAGTGGCCTGAAACAGAGAGTCGGGTCCTTTTTCTCGACGGGTCCACTTCTGAGCGGCCTTGTGCTGGCGGCTGAGATGATTGACGATTTCCCATTTGACGTTTCGCACCAGATCTGCGCATATGCGCTTGCCATCTTCGTTGGAGACTAACCAGGAAGTCTCGTGTGCGCTTCGCGTTTTCGAAAGACTGCCCCAGTTCATCTAACGCACGGAAGCAGAGGTTGAGATATGCAACCATTTCCGCACGGGTGGTTCCGTTTTCGTTATTATTGGCTTTACCGGGGGAGATAGTGACGTATAGGAGCATAAGGGCGGCGCTAAATATAATGGCGACGACCTGGTTGTTCATGCGGCGGAATGTATAGTGTTTTTCGTAGATCTGGAGTAGTCTGGCGACGGCCATGGATGATTCTATGCACATTCTTCGAGCGTGGTGGTAGCCGGGTCCTTGGCGCGGACTGCGCGGCTGGATGTAATGTTTCGAGACCCAAGGTCGGTGGGTGAAGATGACTATTTGATGGTATTGCATGCTGGTTGATGTTAGATTTTTGGTCTTCAAGGGCATATTTAATGGTGGCATACTGAAGCATCAAAAGATGAGGCAATATTGGAACAGCATCGTTTCCAAGATCAACCTGCAATGTCGATGGCAGATTCACTTTCCAAGCAAACAGGTCTTCGGTTACTCTGTAACACAACCTTTGCAGATCATGCCTGGAGATATCAGAGCATCCGTAGCTAGAATATGTCAGTTACCTCGAGCGCGGGGGGAGACGAGAATCAGACATACAGAATATGACCCACGGGAGATATGATTTCCCAAAGAACCGCAAATTGTCTGCTGATCAATTCATTCGGATTCTTCAATCCAGCAGGAGGCACTTCTGATTTGGCGTGGAGACCGTAAGGATACCAAGTCCCTTCTTTCTCGGCCGCTATGTCCGAGGCAGGTTTTGGGACGGTGATGTCTCCAGTATTCAAACGGAAAGGCCGCCCTAGGTAGAACCCCCAGAAACTTCACAGTGTTAGTCACGCAAAACCGATCAAAAGGGTCATCTCAACTCACTGGTCGGCAGTATAGCTTCCCCAGAAAGCCACTCGACGCACATCGGCTTCGAAGGCACTTATGTCCCCTTTGTCGACATAACATGTCGTATCAAGATGCAGTCCAAGGTCGAAAGCAAGTCTCATCGACATTCCTGTCCGTACACTATGTCAGCATTCTAGTTTTCCCGCTCCCCTTGTCTCATACGTACCACTGTAAAGCCATCCACGAGCATCACGGTTCGAAGAACCCTCATGACAGCTCAAAATGACAAGGGCCTGTACTGTAGCCACGCACGGGGAGTCCAACTCGATTTCCAAAAGCGCCTTTGCCCTGTCTGCAAAAAACTCCGATAGAGATTTGGGGAATGTGATAAACGTCGGATGGTAGCGTGCCTCGAAAGCACTTCCGATGGAACACCTATATCCACGTTAGATATTGGAACAATGTAAACCAGAAAACGGGCATACATCGCGTTGGTAAGCACTTCCGAATAGAACGGCGTATCATCATATTCTTCCCTCCATTTTGTCCTGGCTATCATATACATCTCTTTGTCAACCACGTAGGTGCTAGTGTTTTGCCAAGTGAAATAGAGTTCGACGAGATGGTCCTCCAACTCCTGATCAACCGGCTGTCCAACGCGCAGGTGATTCAAGATATCTTGTCCATCGTGACGGACTGTGCGCGCATCTGGGCGCTGGCGCTGTTGCGCCGCAGACACATCTACCAGGTTAAGGTTTGAGGTCGCACCGTAAAACCGTAGATGACCGTCACCGGCAATCTTCAGCGTTCCGATACGATGCGAGATCTGGTCGATCACATCCTTTTCTGCCTCGTCTTCTTCATCGCCGCTGTCGCTGTCATAGAGTCCGTTGTTCTGCGCTTGTTCGAGCAGGACGCCCGGTTGCTGAGCAATATCCTGACTCAAATACAGACTATCTGGGCTCAGACTGGTCGTTTCCGCTGGCATATTGACTCCCGCACTCTCCAAGTTGGCGTAAAGCGTATCCAAGCTCTCGGCGGTTGGGAGTGTAAAGCCCCAGCTGTAATTGTTCAAAGCCCCCGAGCTCAGCGAGAAAGGGTTCGTGGCATCTGGGCTTTTCCCTGTAGGAGGAAAAAAGGATGGATTCGAATAGATGTTCTGAGACGACGATGCCACGGGCATGCTCGATTCAGGCGCTTGATTCAACTGGCCCCCAAGAGGAGAAGTCCCGACAGGGATACTCGCAGGGGATCTTTGTGCAGGAGACTGGGCGACATTTTGTTGGGCCTTGACAGGCGGTTTGTTCTTCGAGTTGGGGCTCTTTTTCTGTACTTGCTTACGAGGAATCTGAAGAGTATCCAGTACTCGATTCATACCTGCTTCATCCTCAGGTTTCATAAGAGGAGGTTCTAGCCCATGGTCCTCGATAAATTGGTATAACTGGTCAATTCGTGCGGAGAACAGCTCCGTTGCAGCTCGGAGAGACACCCTGGAACCATGGGATAAACGGTCAGCTTCTAAAAACATGCTTGTGAAACCAACCCTTCTTTTTTGTTTATTATCCATGTCTGCGGGAAGTCAAAACTTACTTGCGCTTGTCGTCGCCATGCTGGTATTTGCAATCCTTCCCTTTTCTTTGGCAATTATTACAATGCGGGGAAGCTCCGTCGCACTATCTCGTGTTAGATTAAAAGAGAAGAAAACAGGTCCAAGAATCCTCAATCCGGATGAAAAGAAGATAGAATTCCAAAGAGGGAAAGTCCTAATCAAAATAGGCAAGAAAATCCGCAGACCCAACATACTCTAATCTTGCTCTCCCGACAAGGAACACAGGCCGTGGTGACATGCTTGCGGGGAGCCTTCTTGGACTTCTTCTCCGACTCGGGCTGCATCGCGTCAGAACCGGAATGGAATCGGCGGCAACGGGACGGAAGAAGAAGGCTCTGGACGGGTTTTGACGGGAGTGCGTGGGTGTATTTGTGTGGCCAGTGAGGAGAGACCGGGGCACTGGCGGTAGTTATCGGGGAGGAAGCGAGAAGAGAGCGAAACAAATCATCAAGTCAACCGACATCCGGATTCGATTGGATAATCACAGGCATATCCTGCATTCAGGAGATACGAGTAAATGACAAGAGAATGGCGATGAAGAAGAAGATAAAAAAAGAAGAATAGGGAAAGGTCCATTGAGGTCTGGCTGTTTTCTGTTTTGGGGCCACATGACAGGAATTTCCGGGGAGTCTCTGGTTCGCGGGGTGTTGTGGGGAAGGGCGGGGGCGGCCAATGACTGCGCTTCCATTATCAGAGTACAAGAATGTATGAAGATAGTACAATATGCTACTATGATTTTTTTTTTTTTACACTTTACACTATCTACCAGTTGCTGGTGCGCTTGAGCGTCTCGTTCTGGATCACCTCAATCCAGTAGTTGTCCGGGTCAAGGATGAACGCCACGTTTCTCATGCGACCATCGGTCAGGCGCTTCTTCCAGTTGACATTCAGGCCCTCGAAGCGATCGCAGGCGGCATTAAGGTCATCAACGGAGATACCTGAAAGCAGGATTAGCGATAAAATATCTATACAGTCCAAAAATGCACTCACAGATGTGACCAAAACCTTGAGGCTCCGTGTTGCCATTGTGGTAAACGTTGCCCTCCTGCTTCTCCGTGCCGTAGTTCCAAGTCAACTCGAGGATACCCTCCCACTCAGCGACAGGGTTCCTTGCATCCTCCTGCAGCTGAGGGTTGGACTTGGGGTATGCCAGGAAGTAGAGGTTGAAACCGGCATCCTTGTTCTCACTGGTGCGCACCAGAGTCATACCCATAACCTCCTGGTAGAACTTCAAGCTTGTCTCAGCTGACTTAACCCGGAGCATAGTGTGGTTCAGGCGGTAGGTGCTGGGGTCCGTAGTGGCAGCCGCGAAATCCTCATCACGGCGACGGATGATTTCCACCCAGTAGCCATCGGGATCCTTGACGAAAGCAATATTCCTCATGCGACCATCCGTGAGCTTCTTCTGGAACGCGTATCCCGCGTCCTCGAGTCTCTTGCAGGCCTCCTCGATGTTGTCGACGGAGACAGCCAGGTGACCGAATCCGCGGTACGGTTCTGTGTTGCCGTTGACCACGCTGTAGTTGGGGTCACTTTCCGTGCCGTAGTTGTGAGTGAGCTCGACAACACCGTTGCGGTCCGTCCAGTGACGGTCACCCTGAAGCGACGAGGGGCCGTTGTATGCAAGGAAGTAGAGGGAGAATTTGTTCTCGGGGAAGTCGAGCTGTTGGATCTGGCTGAGGCCGAGGTATTTATAGAACTCCACTGCCAATCGTTAACTTTCGGTCTTTCCCACAAGGTCGATCTGATCTGACTTACCCGAGCGCTTCGGGTCCTTGACCCGGAGCATGGTGTCTGTAGACCAGGAACATCACGTCAGCTCCATCGATCGATTGGTTCGATCAGGACGATCATGGGACAAAGGTAGGTTACGAACGGTTGAGCTTATAAGTAGACGGGTCAGAAGCCATGGTTGCGAGAGAACGATAGGTTCCTGTTCCTGTGGCTGCATATTTGGTCAGCTTTTTTTTTTCTTTTCTTAGTCCGATCAACAGCGGGGATTGACAATGCCAGACCTTGGACAATTGATCTTTGTGGAGTGAGGACCCCGAGAGAAAAGTTTCTTAGTAGAGGTAAAGAGCGATTGGCAAACATGGACAGAAAAAGAAGAGAAGAAGTGAGCGGAGAGGAGAGAACACAAGAGAATCGCTGGAGATGATGCAGGTGGGGTAAATTCAATGCTATGACGCTATTCAGATTATTCAGCTATACCTGGCAATTAACTCCGATAGATAACGACTTGCTATGGATAACACCGAAGTATTCTCTGACTGAGACTCAGTAATAAACAGGAAAGACGCTTGGTAATTCGCGTCTGGGCTGTGGTTCAGAGAATACTGGTTTGTCCTTCTACAAACGGTCCCAAGCCCCGCAGTCCGGTATTCGAACACACGCAAAGCCCAAACACCGCCCATTTGTGAACTTGAACGATTTATGAAAACGCTTGAATCTCCAATCAAAAAGATCACTACTTCTAGAAACCAAGCGGCCTGTCCGCCCTGGATGCCATTGATCAACGTCGGAGAATTGGCTCGGAGAATTAGCATACAATGCGGAGAAACAAAGAACAGGAATGAATGCAATGTGAGAGGCTAGACTAAAGTCGGGATACGTCTTGTATACTCGCTATACATTTAAAAATCGGAGAATTAGTACCATCTGATCAGTGAAGTTTGCATTGATTTGTACATGGACTACAGACTGGCCAATAGGAGAATTCTTCCGGAGCTACATCCCCAATTCATGGTCTACCAGTATCACCTGCAATGGCATACACGATACTGAGGATGGACAAGGACATATGTATATATATCGATTCGGCCCTCCCTTTCCAGAGGGTATATCAAATAGCATAGGCCATTATCGAGACACCCAGCATGGCACAAATCCCAGAGACCCAGACCGTCGCCCTTGTCCGTACCCTCGGTGGCAATGTCGAGTTCCTCGAGAAGCACCCTGTTCCAAGAGCCGGTCAAAACGAAGTATTGGCTAAAGTACTCTACACGGGAGTCTGCCAAAGTGGTACGCATTTCCCCCATAGCTATTGAAATAAGAAGCCATCGACTGATGGACTGTTTTAGACCTGCATACCAAAAATGGTACCGCGGCTGGTGCCGACGGCAACCCTATCACGAAGATCAAGCTTCCACATATTGGTGGACACGAAGGCGTCGGACGTATCGTGGCTGTAGGCCCCGGCTGCGGACAAGACTTGAAAGTGGGAGGACTTGTCGGGATCCGGTTTTCAAGTCGCATCTGCCGACGCTGTGAATTCTGTCTTGCGGGGACGGAGCAGTATTGTGTGAAGGGCACGAATCATTTACATCATGAGGATGGGTGCTTCCAAGAGTATATTGCATTGGATGCGGACTATTTGACCATTCTACCGGATGATCTTGACCCAAGTGTCATTGGGCCGGTGCTTTGTGCGGGAGTCACGGCTTATAAAGTACTCTTCCCTTACTTGGTCCCGTATGATGGTGCTAACTGACATAGGCTGTTTTGAACACGAATGTCAGGGCCGGAAACTGGCTGGTCGTCGTGGGCGCTGGAGGTGGGCTTGGTCATTTAGCTGGTGAGTATACTAAACTGGAATCATTGCCCGCTTGTACTGACGTGAAACAACAGTACAATACGCAAAAGCCCAAGGAGCACTAGTAATCGGGGTCGACGCCGCAGACAAGCGTGACTTTGTTCTCAGGCTCGGTGCTAAACATTTCATCGACTTCAAATCCACTGACCCGGCAAAGCGCGTTCAAGAGATTACTGGACTGGGAGCGCATACGGCAGTGGTCACGGCCGGTAGTGCAAAAGCGTATGCGCATGCGTGTGACATGCTGCGTGTTGGTGGTACGCTGAGCTGTATCGGGATTCCAATGGGGCGCCCGTGCTTGGAAACTCCTATCTGCAGCGTTGTGATCAAGGGTCTACGTATTACTGGTAATCTGGTTGGGTCATTGAAGGAATGCTTGGAAGCGGTAGATTTGGTTCGTAGAGGTGTGGTGGTACCAGAGATCAAGATTCGGGAGTTCAAAGACTTGCCGCAGGTATATGATGAGATGGAGAAGGGTGACATTGCTGGGAGGATCGTGCTGAAGATTGGCGAGTAGATCCAGTAATTATTTTTGTGATCAACCAAATGAAAAGTCATGGATCTCCGATATACCACTTCTCACATTATTTGCAAAATCCAGGCGCTCATCAATGCCGTCGTTGCTCTGTTCTTCCACAGACCATCTCTCGTTCACACCAAAATGTAAAGCACGAGCTGGAGCCTTTACCAATGCCTCAGCGGTTTTTGCATGAAGGATTGAATTTAGCACCGAATCCTGTTCCAGAAATGGTAATAACTTCTGATAAAGAGCATGCAACAAGTCTTGAGGGCCAAAGTGAAAGCCCTGAAACGATGAAAGAATGGAAGATGTACACAACACTGTGTCTGCAAGAGAGTTTGCAATCTCAAAGCACTTCAGAAGCTATATTGATCCAGTCAGCATCTCATACGGATGCTACTGACATTTTGACATACCTGATCACGGCCCAGGGGAAGCAAATCGGACTTGGAAAAACCCTGTAATGAGCGTAGCAGATCCCGGCCGACATGGACCGGGAACCTAAAAGTCATCAACTCCAAATACGACGTAGAAGAAAGTAAGTGTTGAGATAGAGCCTCTTGCCAAATGATCATCCGCATCCATTCTTTGGTGATACAGTAATCTGCTATTCGTGTGGCCGCCCGATCACCTTGGCCCAGGGAGAGCATCGACAAAGCAGCTTCTGTCTCCCTTAGAGTGTTGACAGAGAGACCATTTGAGTCACTTCTTCTGATAAGAACGTCATCAAAGGCCGCGAATAATCTTGCATGCTCAAGCAAGCCCTGCACGTGAGTGTTCTCAGATGCCTGTGTCCGGTCTAACAAGCAAGTTGGACTCGCATAAGACGGTTTCAGGCCAAGATGCATAGCATAGCCCCTACAAAAAGTATGTATGAGCACCGATACATCTAATTAGCACACCCCAAACTGGTTGGATACCTTTCCGACACCCATAGAAGAGTAAATAGAATATCGCGGTTCGCAATCACATCCTCATCTGTACCCCACTTCTTTGTTACCATACCGTCTTCATCTAGCCTCAGCAATCTGGCACTTGAAATAGCTTCCTGTATAAACAGCATGGCCGAATTTCGCTTATTGATCTTAGCATGGTACACGTGTAGGAACAGCGAGACAAGCACAGAGCGCGCATCAAGGTTCTCCCTAAAGTCTATTTCTTCGCGCAGACGCAGACACTCCGTTGCCAAGAGATTACTGTCGACCTCTCGATCTTCATTCATGAGGGGTACGAGTTGAAGCTGTGCCATTGTTGCTGCGCAAAGCGCCAGAGCCAAGCAGTACGTACTCGGGTCATTACCACCCTCCAGCCTCTGCAGAAGCATTTCGGCATTGACCACTGGCCAAACACTGTAGGAAGAACGTTGGTATCTGCGCATAATGTAAGCCAAGGTTGTCTGAGGAATCGTCTGGCTCCACGGGTGCGCCGAATCGGGTCTCCTCTCAATAACAGAACCGTCTCTCGGAACGGGTTCAGCAGGGGTATTCGCTGAGACACCACAACTGCCAGACATGCTGTCGCTAGGAAGATCAGCAGCACGCCGGAACTTCGGACCCCTTTTGCGAGCTGGCTTGAAGTAAGTGCAACTGACCTGTTTTGGCCCACTTCGACAGGTGTCGCAGGGCCAGGTCCCGCTGCATCTCACCTTGCGAGATATACACCCATCGCATGCACGTTTTGTAGGACGAAGAAACATGGATAACGTTGATATAGAGTTATGGACCTGGAAAAGAGATAGAGACAGAAAGAGTGCTGGATGGTTGTCTTTAAGTGCAGTGCGGGGAACTGGCTGTCATTGGTGATACTAAAACATACTAAGCTCCAGTATCCCAGCAGTCAGATCATTTTGGTCAAGGAATATCCCGGTATTCTAATTAAGAGAATGTGTTTAACATCATATGGACTGTATACTGTATGGATTTTGTAGTTGTATATCGGAGGCAGTTTGACTACTCCACACAGTACGGTTGACATAAAAGTCAATCCCACCACAGAAAAGACGCACGATTCCATGAATAAAAGCAATAAATTTTCAACTATAATTCGAAATAATATAATAGAATACCATAATATCAATCGATCTCAGAAATCTGACTGTATGTAGCACTGGCCCAGCGCATCACCGCCAACTGGTCGCCAGATCCCCGACTCCATCTTTCCTTCTCTAAGCAGCGGCCAACCTCACCTCTTCCAATTCCCTCTCTTTGACTTTCACCAACACCCATTCGTCCAGCACAACACCTTTCAAATCCACCTGAATCCAATCGCATTGCATCGCAGAATTGACTCCATTCACTTGTGCAGAAGGTTCCATCACGGTTGTCGTGTTTAATCAAGGTTGGTGGCAGTTAAGCCTCTCCCGGGAGATAGATACATCCAATCAATCTTCAGTTTCCTGCTACGTTCTCCTGGTTTGCATCATTTCTCTTCTTTTTCTGTCTTATTCTTGTTTCTTATTTGGCCCCCGCGAGCCCTGGTTCAGCGTCATTAGTGACCCGTCAGGCTGTTTTGGCATATCGTCTGATCGCTTACGGGCTGTTAGGCATCATGCCTCACACTCCGGCGTCAAGGACTGTGGATTAGCCCTCAAGGCGCCAATCCGTTATCCAATCTTCGCTTAGTTGCTGATCTGAACTCTTTTGGTCACGGGCGTTTGTGGTCGTGTGCTCTTTTACCCGATTTCTTACTTCTGCTCTCTTTACTCCCTCCATCTACTTCGATCCATTCTGATCTCACTGCTTCATTCATTGCTTCATTTCGCTGTTCTTGTTTCAAATACGAAAGAAGTAAGGAGAAAAGAAACCATGGCTGAGTTCCAACATCCAGTTCAACCGGGCTACTTCACCCAAAAACAAGTCGATACCCACGAGGTCGGCTTTGTTCCCTACTGGGCTCGCAGCCACGTCCAATACGCCCAGAATCTACTGGAGTGTTCAGACGAACCTATCGAATACGATCACGAGGACGAAGACTATCAGGACAACTGCTTCTTCTTCCCGGAGGATTGTTCCTGGTCCCCGCCTAAAGACTGGGCTATTGACGATAACCCCGAAACTGAAACCGATAGTACTACTGAAGGCAGTCGTACTGAATCTGACTACGAAACTGAGAACGACATCTACATCTACGACGACGACATGATTCCCGGTCTACCTGACATCAAGATGCTCGATGCAGAGGCGTTGAGCGATCTGCTCGAGGATAACCTCTCCCCGCCAGAAATCACCTCTATGATGTAAACCCCTCTTCCCTTTTCCATCCAGATATCGAGAGTAACTAACAAAGACAGGGTTTTTGCAACAAATGGTGCCGTCTTTGCCCACGCATCTTCTTTCCCATCTCGCCAATTGCGCAACCTGAGCGCAACTTACGGCGCTGCCTACACCTGCTATGCCAAAACTGTGTCCAGCGGCAACCTCACCGGTGTGAACCCGGCTAGTCATCCATCTTCCTATATTACCGCACAATCTGTGTCGCTGGGCGATGTGGGCTCTATCGTCTTCGAACTCGATGACTCGGTTGCTGTCGTCACTCGTATCGCGGACAAGGTTCTCTTAGCAGCTATCGGACCATCGAAATTGCCGCAACCACAAAATGACGATATTAATGACGATGGACTCATTAGAAACAGGTCATCAAACAATCTCCACACCGCGGATACCGCTACACCAGACATTAACAACAACACCACTACAAACGCGGACGCCCTAACCGTCAACCTCGAAACACAATATCAAATTGACCGCAGTTCTGACCTTGCCCGTCTCGAAAGCCTGAACCTCTCTGCTTCCCCTGCTATCCTGTTGGCACTGGAGTCGAAATCTGCTGCATTGGGGAAATTCTTAGGTCAGAAGTTGGCAGATTTGGAGAGTCCGGATGATTTTTAGCCTTTTTACCCCACTCTACACGTGTTTTATGTGTGCTGTGTCTATTAACCTTTTCTCTGTGTTGTCTATATTACTTTCACTCTTTTCTCTACCATACTGTGTATCTTTGGATTGGCGTTGGTAACGAAATGAATGACTTATTAACTCGATGCTTGATAGCAACCGAGTGCTTATGATTACGATTGAGTTTTCCTACAGCCTACAACTAGGATGCCAATGGACTTGAATCTATCGTCACTTGTGAATAAGTAGAGAAAATATGTGCATGTCACTAACTCTTGACCCAAATTAAATACAAATTATTAAACCATATAATCTGGTAAAATAAACCAATCAACGACCAAAGCGTATGCAAAACAAGTCGTGTATAGTCGTATATCAACAGAGAAGAAATTACAAAGAGAAAATTAAGCCTTCTTCTCACCCTCTCCAACAGCGCTACCTCCAGGACCCATGTGGAAATGTCCATTACCAGAGCCTGTAGTAGGAGCCGGCGAGGTGGGCGTCTGAGCAGGAGCCTGAGACTCCGTAGCAGCCTTGGTGTCGAGCGAGGGAGTATCAGCGGCAGCAGCACCGGCTTGCTCGCCGTTCTTCTCGCTGTAGGCGGGCGGGTGGTTCTCTGCAGGAGTAGCAGCGGCGCTGCCCTCAGCAGCGGGGGTGGCGGGTGTTGTTACGGCGGGGGAAGCAGGGGTGCTGGCTGCGCTGGCGGAGGTGTTGACGTGGGTAGGGCCGCGGGTAGCGTCCTTGATGACGGTCCACCATTTCTCAGCGTCGGAGGGGGTGTGGGCTTTGAATTGGAGTTCGGTGGTGGTGTGGAAGGCGTTTCCGACCTTGCTGCCGGAGACGTCTTTGCCCTTGACGCTGAACTTGCTGCCGTCGATGGCGCCGATGATGCAGTCGGGAAGGTAGAGGGAGAGTTCGGGGGCGGGGTCGCGGCGGAAGTCGTCGTCGTCTTTAAATTCGTGCAGGTAGCGTGCTGGAGACACGACATAGTAGCCTGAGTTGTAGCCCTTGATCATGGCGCGGGACTTGCGTTCGAGGGAGCCCTCGATGAGCGCTTTGGTGGCGCGGTGATCTTGGTTGGGGAAGGTGATGTTGGAGAGGGAGCGGGGAGGGGCGTCGGGGTTGACGAGGACGTGGTCGTTGCGGGTCATGAAGTTGACCCATTCGAAGTCGGGGGGTACGCGCTGGGCGGAGCCCAAGATGTCGGCGTACATGTTCTTCTGGCGGTCGAGCTGGCCGCCCATGAATGTGAAAAACTGCTCGAGAGCGCCCTGGGCGGTCTGGATGACGTGTGCTTCGAACTGCTGGAAATTGTTTTGCACTGCGATGATGTCCTGGCGGTTGTTGTTCTCCTCGATGACCTGTTTGTTCAGGCGGTGGTTGACACCCCGACGCAACATGTAGGGATCATGAGAATGCTCAATCTTGTTTCCGGCCGCCGCATCGAAAGATGCCACCTGCTGGGCCAGCAGCTCGATATGCTTCTGGGTGACACTACGAGCCTTGTCGACGGCCTTGGCACCCTTGGAGGCACCGCTCTGCACCTCCTTTCCCTTGGCCTTGATTTCCTTATGCAGACGCTCGAGAACGGGAAGCACGGAGCCCTTGAGGTTCTTCTCGGTGTCCAGGTGCATATTCACAATTCCCTGAGTGTTGGACCGGATGTTTTCGAACAGACTCGCGATACCGCCGGTGCTCTGAGAGAAATGATGTCCCTCTTTCAAGGGGTCGTTGACAGACTATCGCTCACATCAACCACTGTCCACTAACCAGATATCAAAAACAGATATACACACCTTGAGGATCTTCTCATAGTCCTTCGACTGCGACTTCTGCACCTTGGCCGTCACACTAATATAGTCCTCCAAGTATCCGCACATGTGCTTCCAAGCCCGGAGACGTTCGACGAGCAGGTTTGTCGTCTGCTCAATAGTTAGTCAATTCCCTTGTATCCTTCCATTTCCATCTGAAACATACCTCACTGCTGTCCGAATCCGGGATCGCCTCATCGTCACTCACGGACGTCCGACGGGTGGCCGTCTCGGTAGTGGTGCTGCGGATGGTCGAGGAACGAGTGGGGAGGGTAGCTGTGGGACTGGTAGGAGTCGACATTCTGAATGCTCTTGTCGAGGATAAGAAATAATGTAGATTAAAAGGTGGTTAAAGGGAGATAGAAAGAAGTGAAAAAGAGAAGACCAGCTGATGTCCAAAGAAGCCAATTAACCGCCAGCCGCGTGAGGGGGACTAGTGCCAATGATGGGTGGGGAAGCGCTTGGATCAGAGAAAAGGATAAAGGTATTAAATTAAATACTCCGTAAAGATATTAAAGATATAGCATTTGCACAGACAAAAAGAACACAAGAATTGAGCAGACTCAAGCCCAACAAATACTGTCGATTCAACACTTGGGCAGCGATCGGCCGACCGATGAGGTCACTTCCTACCAATTTTCCTCCGCGACCCCTCCATAGAGTGTGTAAAAGTGTAGTGGGATATCCAGGCACACATAGACCTAACTCCGGAAACACTTATTGGCCACTGTCCAATTTCAAACCCCAAGTTCCGAGCATTTTTGGGTTCCCAGTAGTAGTACTAGTAACCCGATTATTGTCCACACATCCACACTCTGTTCATCAATGGCCAGATCTAGCTGCTGCGCCACACTCAGATGAATTGGCCAATTGCCGGCCGATCAGGGTCTGGGATCACATGACGCCATTGCAGGGCCAATTACGGTGGGGTGATGCCAAAAATTTCCTGCTTGGGTTAGACTCACCACAGCCACGAATGATATCATAGTATTCGATTTCTACAGATACGCAGAATACGGCATTCGAGGTAATGTGAGGAAAAAAAAGTAGTCTTGAGTCATGTATAGAGATCCCAATGCTATGCTAGAGAAATTGAGGTGAGAGATGTGCAGTCATCAAGTTTTGCAGATGCGTGATGAAAATACATAAAAAACGTAACTCATGCGGGCCAATCAGTGTATGCAGGCACTGCTGGCGTTGTATCATTCCTGTCATCCGAAACCAATTCCGACTCCTTTAAAAAACACAGAATTTCAAAATATCCGTCTATATGGTAGAACGCCAATCCCAAAAAAGTAAATAGAGAAATATTGAAGAGAATTCCTTCCGTCTAATCATGAAGATGACCCGCATCCTCATGCTGGTGAAAACAGTGTGAACCTCCTGGGTAGGCTCCACTCAATGATGCATATTAGGTAGGTGTATGAATTTTTTTTAGGCCCGAGCCTGAAAGACGCGGAGGTTGCGGTCCTCATCATCCATTTGACTGGGCGAGCGAGATTGGAATAGGGGTCGTTGTGGTACTTCCAGCGTCGGACATTGGTTTTCCGACGACCCGCGAGCCGAATCCCGAACGTACGCCCGTTGCGGTGATTGCGGAGGCGTCGGGGTGCGAACGTCGTTCGCAACAACGGTGTTGTAGTCGGGAAGCGGATCGTGTCTTCGTAGATGTATGTTTGACCGCAAGGCCGTGTCGTAACTGGGCACGCGACTCAGAGTTTCGAGCTCTGAAGAGTGGGGATGGAACGGTGTGGCCATGCCCGACGGAATGGGATGTTGAAAATGCTCATGCTCACCCTCGTCAGAAGCCCGTCGGGACAGCACGGGACTTGCCGGGGTGTGAGAGGTCGAACCCGAAGACGGGCCAAAGTAATCGTGAGGCACCCCCAATCGCGAGTCAGGGTGGCTCTCCGGCTCTGACGGCGTAAGATGGCTGGCCTGACTGAGTCGGTTGGTGCGGAGGTTCGCCAGACGATGGTGCAAGGCTGACGCAGAGATATCACTGTTGGTCAAAGCATTCATCGAGGCCAGGTTTTCTGCTGACAAGTTGCGACTGAGCGAGCCAAATGGCGTACCCGGGCTACTCATCGGACCAGGAGTCCGGTAGCCACTGGGATCGACGTCGCTGTATAGCTGATCGAACTGGTGCTCGCCGTACAGCGGTGGTGCTTGTCCAGCGATGTCTTCGATGGCCCTCTGCGCCGTTTGAGGGCTTTGATCGACTAGGTTGTTCTCGTCGTCGAAGGGCAGGTTGGGGGAGATATAGACCGAAACGGGAAGCGTCGCGCGTAGCTGCACGAGTTAGAAACTTCTTTCTTTTCTTTGAATGGCGTGCTGCTTACCTCGCTGACATGACCATCGGGATTATGAAGCTGGATTCGGAACTTGAGCTTGTGCCGGATCTTAATGCCTCTAGTGTCGGTGTCTTGCAGACACTTCGTAAGAGTCTTGGGTAGAACGAGGTTGCGTGAAAATTGATAGCCTTCGGCAGACTCGTCGATGATCTCCAGGTCGTTGTCCGGATCAAACTCATGCTCATCGGTGACAATCGTTCTGGTGTTCTTGTACGAATTGCGGAAGGATTCGGGATCATCAGGATTCAGGGTGAGATCGTGAGTCTCAACAAGTTGCGAAACGATTTGTCCAATGCGGAGGCCTTTAAGGAGGGGTATTAATTTGAAATCGATCTGAAGGTTGGTACCGAAAATGACGGCTTTCGTAGGAGTGCTAATCGAGTATTCGATCTTGTTCGGCCAAATGTTTTCCACCGACTGGAAATTCAACAGTTAACTAACTTTTGACCGGTTCAATTGGATTTCAATGGAAGCTTACCATTGCATGTGACAGCTCAAGCGCGCTGGGTTCCAAAGTCCGGATGATCCGCAGCGGCTTGCGAACGACAATATCCTTCGCATATTTTCGATTGATCTCCGCCTTGAACCGGTACGTCACGTAGGTATCTGTCAGGCCCTCAACGCTCTCCGGTAGAGAACCATCGAGGACGACATCGAATGGGTATTCGTAGTTTCCGGCGCGAAGCGTTTCGGTCTTGCCTTTACCGGGCTCCCTGAATCGCCACGTCTTTTCATAAAACGACTTTTCCCTCCAGTTCTTCCGGCCGCCACCAGCAGAAGTCGATGGGAGATGCCAGCTGCGACGCATTAGTATCACAGAATAACAAAGTGAAACTGCGGGGTGCAGGAATTGTATAACTCACCACACACGCGAAATCCCCGTTAAATGTAACCGAAGGTGTTTGATAGTGAGGGGTTCTGATAGACACAGCAAAAGACGACCGGTGAGATGGGCGCTGGCGGCTTCATGTTCGCTGCCGCGGAAGACAATGTAATCTTCGTCCAATCTAAGCGGTTACACAGTCAGCATTCTGTCGCGATTGTGCGCAATTGCAGCCGATTTCACGATAAGGAATCAGCTCACCGAATGTTGAAGTATTTGGCGTAACTAGCGCTCTCTCTGTTTCCAAAGAGACTGAACGCCATGGCGGAGGTGACGACAACAGCTGCAGGCGGGCAGCTGTCCGAAGATTACAGTCTAGTCACTGATAAGGGGAAAGGAGGGGCACCGCGGAGCAACACGAATAGACACGCGATCGTATAAACGAGGGGGTCGACGAGGAGAAGTGAAACTGAGGGACTAGTGCAGTAGAAGCGAAGGTATGTAGGAGAAAGGGAGACAAAAAAAAGGTGCCCGCAACGGGAATGGTTGTTGGAGAAGAACCGAGAGTGGCGAGCAGAGTAATGAAAATGATGAAAGAGAAGGAAGGAAAAGAAGAGAAAGGTCAATCATATAATATAGTCTGCGCAATCCATGGAATATAATTAAAAAAATAAAAACAGCAGATCCCACGGCCAGATCACGCTTTTTTTTTTTTTTAAGAGGGATGCAAAAAACGGTTACGCGTATTGCGACTTTTGCCTTTTTGGTTAATTACTCGTCCGCTTATTCCCTGAATTTTCATCCCACCATAAGATCTGCAGGAACTTGTGTGTTCTATAGTATGGAATAGAGTGTAGAGAGGTTTATCTGCAGCCATATCACACTGCATATCACCGTACCCTGGATAATACAAAAGAGCTATGATGTCCCCTTTACATCGTGAATTCAATTCCTGATTTGCAAAACAATCAGGGCTGAGTTTCATGATCGACGTGCTTGTATCATATCTCCGTGGAGTGATGGTGTGATTGCTGAGATTTGGTCTCGTCCATGTGTGTTCAGGTACCCCTACACCAGACAATCATGAGATTACGACGCACACAATGCAGAGACATGCATCTTGGACCTTCCCATTTGTACTTGTAGACCTCCTTTTCTCGGCTCAGCATTATGATACAGAACATACACATGGAATAACCTCGGAGGGAAGGCCGTTTGCACGGGCGGTTTCGGGAGGGGGATCATCCCGGGACTGTGATTCCGGAATTCGGCAGCAGTCACTAAAGATAATGTTCCTGGACAGAGATTTGAGTATTCTTTTGTAAGACCAGAGTGATATCAATGAGAGAGCCCTGGCACGAGACATCTAGAACACGACCGTTGACGCAAGCGCGTGACATGATCTAACCCATGCGCCATATCAACCTATTTTATACCAAGGATATTGCATACTGTTAAAGAATTCTGTATGATTTATCCGAAAAATCCCAATCAAGCAGGTCCCTAACAACACGGTGAGTCACTTTCCAGAAACTTTCAAAAGGAGATATTCCGATCCTTGGCTTCGATGATTTTCGTGGGCCAAGTATTCGGTCGGAGTATTTACCAGAGATGATATCCAATCCACAATTCATTGACAGCTGAGCTTGTCTTGCCATTATTATGCAAAAATACTAGCAGTATTTTTGATCCGTATCACATTATCGGACTTCAAGATAACACAAGCCATCCATCCATCCACTCGGCATCTCTCCCGTCCGGCTTCTTCCCTCCATCACCATCGCATCGGCATGCCGGGTCTCACAGCCTTTAACGGAGCACACCTCCGTTACCTGATGGGGCCGATGCACCCGTAGACTTTATTACCCTATAAGATCGCGCAACCCTATCTTTCCCTTCTCCCTGTACGGAATAGTTTGAACTAAGCCTGAAGATTTTTTTTTCCCGTTCCCGCGTTTAGGGCGACTTAATCTTCGGGCCGTTGGGGCAATGCTGGACTCCGTGCAGTCTTTTCTTTGAAACCATGTCGCCATCGTTAGCTATATAAAACTTATCGGTACGCAGTCCTCCGGTCCTAGCCAGTCAGGGCTGGCCCCAAGGTACATACAAAGAAAAAAGCCGGATTGCTATTTGTCCGTGCTTTTGATACGGGATAGAATAACCATATAAGAATAACACCACGGTGGCTCTTGCTCCGTACACCGGCGACTCCAAACAGCATTTTGTACGTACCTTTTTTAACCTCTTAGAATGACAAAATTTGCCACTGTCGAAACTAGGGGTACTCTTATTACTTTATTGCTTTACTACTCCGTATTTACTGTTGCTTTCGTACCTTGTAAGGCTCTGAAGACTAAAGTCCAATGAGTGTGATTGTTCCCACCACATGGTGAAGGTTTTTTTTTTTTTGTGAGATCCGCTTCGATGTGTAGATCATCGGACGGCATATCTCCGGTCTGTCAGGGCTTTTACAGTGGACTTTGGATAGAGGCTGTATTTGCACTTGCTGGTATTTACCAGGAGCTATGATATGACACTGATCTTAGCCTCTCAAGGTCTAGGGTGTCAGAATTTCAAAAGAAGAAATGCGTATTTACCGTGCAATCCAGTATCATTAACAAGGGACCCGAGTATCTCCATCCCCCAGCATACCCAATGAGAACGTAAAAACCATGCAGCCCGGAATATCCGAAGCCATTAGAACAGTTATGTATAGACAACTAGAAAGGTACATTAGACAAGCAAGCCGATCAGCCCAATCCCCGCATCCCAATATGCAACCAACCGCAACATAACCCCTCAAACAACAACCCGCCAAGAGTCAAACGACATGAGCCACAAGGCGTAGAACGACACGCGACCGGGTCTGGATGACAGACGAAGACAAATAGAGCGAGCGAGACCAGATCAACCAGCAGGGATGGGGAGGGCCATGGCGGGGGGAAAACGGACAACCCGGAACGAATACACAGTGGGCGATTAAGTAGTCTCGAACCAGCGAGACCTATGTACGGCACGGCACTAGTATCACCAAATGCAAACACTGGACACCAGCAAATAACAAGCCCTCATTCGTGTGTTCGAGCGATTTAGAAAATCCACCCCAGAATCACCCAGATCGCCAACCCGGCTGCTGCCACAATCCCCGCCACCTTCAGCACTGCAACGGTATCCCCCTGCTTTGCCATCCGTGTTAACCGGCTCGCGCTGCCGCGGAGGTTCGAGGAGAACGAGGAGAAGACTTCATTCTATCATAAAATAAGCATTAGCTGGTGTCCAAGCACGATAACCATAGGAGGGGAAAGACCAACCGAGTGGTCGAGCGTGTTGTGATCATGGGCGTTATCATGGATATCGATCGTGACCGATTTTAGGGCTGATACTTTGCTGGACAGGGAGTTGAGGAGAGCGTTGTTCTGTCTGGGCTCGTTCGTTAGTCACTGATGACCGATATAGCCATAGTTGGTCGTTGAGGAAAAGGGGGACATACTGTTCCCGTTCGTAGGCTTCGCTCATTTTGCTATGCACTGAGTATTTCTTTGCCCTAGATTATTCGCTTAGCGGCTTCGAGAGCGGGTAGGCTTTTTAACGTTCAAGAAAATTATTGCGATAAAATATGGCAAGGTGTCACTGGGGAATTGAAGCGATGACGATGACGCGGACCGAGGATGGCGAACACGTGACATTATCCGGGGATAGGTCGTACTTTGTAAATTTTATGTCTGAACCAAGGTAACATCCGCAGTAGTAAAACGAATTACAATATATTTAGATTATAATTTCATTATGTTACGCTATGTACCCAGGAGAAAGGGAAAAAGAAAAAGAAGTCACCTGAACCTCGAGTGAGGTCACTATTCTATTATGTAGCTCAAAGTGCAAGCATAGAGATGTATCATAAGGTATATGGACTTGAAGGGTGCACCAAATGAACATGAAAAGAAAAAAAGAAACCCCAGACGCTATGCAGGAAAATCAAAATTAATGTGCAAAAAGACCATAAATGGCAAATCACAAGACAGGCCCAACAATATCATCATCTCATAGGCATCAACAACAGGCCCTGGATCGTTTAGACATCCAAAGGGGTGTTATAATATAACAGTTGACACAGGATAGCATAATCATATACAAGTGGGTGGATACAATACTTGGAAGAAGTAGAGAAAAAAAAAAAAGGCAGGGTACAAGTTCGTCAGGGGACCGAAGTCGAGATGCATAAAATGGGGTATTGTTCTTTTGGAAGGGCCGAGGAAGGATCAATAGTAATAAAAGAATCGAGAATCTTTTGTTCATTGTCACCACATGTCGTTATCGTCGTCGTCGTCGAGTTGGACATCGTCACCGAATGCTGAATGCCCATAATGATTATAATACCCGGATCCATAGCCATCACCGTTCTGATAGCCGCTTGAATGTGACCCGTACTGGTCATGCGTTTCATCGCCATAGTCGTACGCTTGAGACTCCTCATAACCGTCACCATATTGTTGTGCCTGATTATGCTCGTTAACACACTTGCGCGGGAAGATTGACGAAGTTCAAGAACTTACCTCTTGGTATCGCTGGTATTGTTGCTGATATTCTTCCTCTTGCCGCTGCTGCTGTCTTTGAGCTGCAGACGTGACTAACGTCATATGCGGATGCATCTGTTGCACCTTGGCTAGATACGAATACATAAAGTTGCTGAGGAGGACTTGGGAGTGCAAAGCCCGTCGCGGATTTGCCAACTTGATATGCGCCATCCTGTAGATAGCTCGTTCCTCGAGAATTGGAAACCGGGTCCACGGATAGTCGACGTCTGGTCGAAGTTCGCGAACTGGAGGATCGGGTGAGAAGTTCCGGGATAAGCTCTTCTTGTGATGACTATCGCTGCTGTTGTGCTTTTTCCTCCCTCCGCCAAAGATAGATGAAAAGAGACTGGATTCCTTCTCCTTCTTTGATTCTCCAGAAGATCTCCTTGTGTTGTCTTTTTTCCTGTCGTCATCCAATTTCAGATCGGGCCTGTCCATGGCGAAGCTCTCGCGCCGTGACTGATTACTACTATCGTCGGAAGACTGATGGGAATTGGTGCTATCGTGGACTTTGTCGACGAATTTGGACTTTATCCTCTTGGCATCGCTGTCCTTGTCCTTCTTCTTTTCTTTATCCTTATCTTTCTCTTCAGTACCTAGTAGCCAGTGCCAACTCGATTTCCGGCTGCCACCCTCGGAATCCTTTCTTTCCTTCGACTTCTTGCTCTCTGACTTGCTTTCTGATTTACGGTCGTCCGAGAAGGTGGGGATGAAGGACAGGCTATCGGTCCGAGTTGTGTTTCCTGGGAGCGCTTGCGGGTTGTTGGCGAAATCGTTGAGGTTTGATGTGTTGTCTTTACCGTGTTGGCGTGATTGAGCTGAGCTCTTTCTTGGTAGAAAACTCGACGAGGACTCGGATCCTCGTCCGGAAGATTTCCTTTGTTGTTGCGAAGTCTGACTGGCAGACCGGTTACTATTAGCGGACGGTGTCTCCACGGCTCCTGAAACTTTTCGCTCAGGACTTGACCGTCCATTGGAATCGACACGAGGTTGCCCTTGTCGGGACTGCAAAGGTTTGCCAAGCTCTGTCGCATGGGCCTGAGCTTGTGCGTTGCTCTCTGGCGGAGGTTGGGAAGAAGCTGTGGTAGGGGTAGAGCTGGAGCTGGAAACGGGCTCTTGCGCAGGAGTAGTTGGGGGTGACTTGGACTTTGCCTGGGCACGCGTGGCAGAAGGGGTAGGGTCCGTGGAAACCCGTGTGAGGCCCAGTATTGGTTGATCGGCGGACGAGGTAACAATCGACGGCAATGACTGATCTGATTCGGATGTCTTGGCGAACCTTCGAGGCCGATCCCCTTTTTTCACGCTACCAGCTTTTCTGTACTGCGTTCGGGTCGACCGACGAAGACCGGGTGCCTGTGGCATCGGAGGCAAGATTGGCTTGTCTTCATCGGCGCCAATGGAGAGACCCTGCATGCCATCCAGAGACAACTTGTTTGGTTTTTTTTTATCATCCACCATGGACTCTAGTTCGAGCAGGTTAGGGCTCATATGATCCTGTTTTGACTGGGATCGTTTCCGTTCCAACCGCTCCGCCCCGTCCGTATACCCTTGAGAACTATCAATCTCCCTCGATAGCATCGACCGCTTGCGCCGTAGTCCGCTCGCAGATCCCGGACCCTCCGGACTCAAGCTCGCAAAGTCGGTGGATCTGCGCTTGATGCGTTCCGACCTGCTTTCAAGGAAAGACCTAAACTCCATGGGTGCCAGTTCGGGGTGCAAGCGGGCTGGAACCCAGAATAGCCGCGAAGCATCATTTTCGTCATCGGAGGGAGAGGGTGCCACGGAGGGGGAGAAGTCGGGAAGGTCGGGATCGCTGGTCGCTACCGCATCCATGGACATGCGGCGGATGGCTGCCAAATTATTTAGTTCCTGAGCCACGGCTGCTGGATTGGATTCGTAATCGACGTCGTTGAGGGGAAAGGATGTTGTCGCCGTGTCGGTCTTGGAGGACCCGGGAGACGCCGGGCTGCTCTCGCGGTCAAAAGACTTGCGGGTGACAAGGGGCGGCGGTCGAGGCTGTCCATTTACCTGCCGCTGATTATTGATTTCATTCAGGTGGCTTTGCAGCTGCACTGATTGGGGTGAGGTTGGGGATGCCGATCCAGCGAGGTTAGGGGGAATTGTCGTGATGGATTCGCTGAGCGGGGAGGAAATGTAGCTAAGGCGCCTCGAATCCCGTTTATCGTATTCATCGTCGTCGTACATGTGTCCAATGGCTTCGGTAACATGGTGACTCGGGTCACTAATTGACAGGTGAGGCCCGTGGCCTCTCCGCGTTGCATATCCTCCGCCAGCTTCAGCGGCGCTCGTTGAAGAATCCTGTAGAGACAAAGAACTGGTGAGACAGAGTTTCTTCGCATCCATGGAGATTATAATGGCTCTTTGTAGCCATCTCCTTCTCTGCCATGGACAGACAGACCGGACCACGGGTGCAAGTATAGGGAAAGGGTGTATGTGTGTGAATGACAGGGAACCCGGAAAGTTTAAGAAAAATGATCGTACCTGCATTAGAGAGAACAAACAGAACCGGAATCGAACACGCTAGAGGACGAAGATATGCGAGAAATCGGCGAGATTGACGGGGAGGGGCAGCAGGATGCTCGCTCGAGATCGGGAGGTCAATGTACCACCTGGGCCGGAAGACAGCGAAGGAGAAGGGTCATCGAAGCGGGGAACACGAGTCGACGGCGAGGCACATCCACGGGTACGAAGGAAAGGGAACGGTGTTGAAAGCTAGGCATCCGGCGCCTGTGATGATAAACTCCCTATATTAAAAAGAAGTAGAAGTAGATATAGGATGAAGAGGGAAGAAAAAAAGAGACGGAAAGGAAGAGATGGCAGTGGTGTGGAGGCAGAGGAAGGGAAGGGGAGAGAAAGAAGGACGGAGAATGGAACGATGGGTTATGGGCGGAGGAGGGAAAAAGAGAGCCTGACTCGCTTTGGAACTACCAGCCAAGAGATCTGAGATTTCGTCGATTTTTTTTTATTTTCTATTTTTCTTCGAATCGGTCAATTAAAAAGCAATAATCGATTCTGGTTCGTTTATTTTTCATTTGTGCAGCGCAGGTCGTTCCTGGCGCTGGTCTGTGGTTCACCTCCTCCGGACTCCGGAGGGAGTAACTATTCTCTACTAGTATCTTAGTATCTTCAGCTCAGCTCAGCTGGAGGTCCCGGTGGAATTCCTCGGACTGGTCTGGATCGTTTCTCGAATTCTTCAAGCTGGGAATTTTATTTGACAATTCCTTTTTTCTGCAACCTGTTCTGCAACAATTATTGCAACATCGCGGTATGCCGGACTAGCCCTTTGCTCATGGTTCGCTGTGGCTGGTGACCATCACCACCTCAGTACTTCGCACGCGCTTCCTTCCCTTTTTCAGCATATATTGTTTGCCATTCCTTACTACTTACTGCTGTTCCCTTCGTCTTTCTTTTCTTTTTCTTTCTCCTTACCATTAAATATGCATGATGAACAGGAGACTATCACATAGGGTTGCGATCGAATTTCTACTTCCAAGATCAAACCACATGGAGAAAACGAGAGAACTCTTGGTCTTGGTCTTATACTCAAAAGAAACGCTCAGTGGTAAGCACAAAACGATAACTGCCGGAGAATTTCCCTGCTCAATACAGATGACTCAACCCAGCGCCATGGTCCCATGAAAATCGAACAAAAACGAATAGAGTCCAAAACAATAAGAAAAGATTCATTGGTATCATTTCGAAAATACAGAGAGCGCATTCAAGATGCGTCGACGTAGTTGCTAAATCCCTCGTTAGTAATGTCCAATAAAGGTACAGCATAGAGCGAAAAGGTGCTTACCTAGGGAAAATGCCGACCCGGTCCCCAATGCGCCCCGTCCACCAATCCTCCGATTTATCCGTCCGCTTCAAGATCGTGATGATATCTCCCTTCCTGAATCCCAAATCGCCTTCTTGGTCCGCATCAAAGGTATATAGGGCAATTGCTTGGTCCTGTCGCAGTGCCGAAGAGCCTCCGGTCTTTTGCCCAAAGACCGGCTTTGGCGCCGTGGGCCGGCTGGGTTTGCGGTCTGAGTAGACATAGTCTTCCTCGAATGGTGCGGTGTTACTGCGACTGCGGCTGTAGGAGTCATATGCGGGGGATCGAGTGGTGTAACTCCGTTCTAGGCCACCTGCTCCCATAGGACGGTCATAACCCTCGTCGGCCCATGTGTTCGCACGGCGAGGTCGGTCGCGATACTCGTAGTCATCCATACTGTCCCTGTCCCGCATGCCCATCCTAGGCCGAGATCGTTGAGTACCTTCACCATACGCAGTGCCTCGGCGGCCCTCCCAGACAACATCGTCATGGGACTGGTCGTAAACCGGAATGTCGTTGTACATTTCATCGCCGTACATGCGATTATTACCGGCAAACGCACGCGAGTTCAAGATGCTCATGAGAGGGGCTGCAGAAGGCGGCGGTCGAATCGTTCCGCTCAAGAGCTGACGCGCAGAAACCCGGCTGCTGTAGAGCTTCTCGTTGGCATCCTTGCGTTCCACCAACATGCTACCTTCCAAGCTAACACCGGCGAAAAGACCCTTCGTCTTAGAGTATGAGAAAATACCTGCGACACCCCTGGTGCTGGCGGCACCCGCAGCTTCTGCATTTCGCCCGACGGGTCCTGCGGCGATCGACACATTACCACCCAGAGTCAAAGTCCCGACTTGCGAAAATGTTCTGACCGCAGCCGCATCGTTCAGAATGAAAACAAAGTCTGTCAGCTCGAATCCAATCTGACCACCAAACCCGGCACCCGCGGTCGCGATAGCAGATGGGGCAGACCAGGTGCCATCTGCTAGACGGGCGATTACAACTCCCGATCCAAAGCGACCAGAACCCAAGAAACCGGCTTTCAGAACCGTAAGAATTGCGAGACCCTATGGATGTGGCTGTCAGTTAGGCCCGGGGATGCGCATGTGAAGCGATGATGAGGAAAGATGGAAATTCAAGCTCACCTTTGCATTGGCAAGAATTTCCGGAGGAATGACTTTATCAGGGCCAAATGCTTGCTTTGGATCTATGAAGGAAGCAAGAATCTTGCCTGCCTTCTTGCATTCGCCTGGTTAAAGAGAATGTGGTCAGCTCATGTCATCCCAGTTAATTTGCGGGGAAGGTGGATGGGACCGGGACAGGTACGTACTGCTCAAAGACGAAGGGAGCGGATTGTGTATCCCGAGAGGCATATTGACGCTGCTCAGGGGGTAAAGAGGAAGAGAGGTGAGCAGTAGTGGGAGGTAAGGGAAGATAGAGGAAAGGAAGATGAGAGGTGATAATAAAAACGGTTGCGATGGAGTTCGCGCCGGGACCGTCGAGGGGGGCGACCGGAAGTGGGATAGATTGACCTGACGGCTGACAAGTCCGAACACCGCCCAGCTATACAAAGTATGAGGAGACTTTTTGTTATCTAAATTTGATATCTAAAGAATAAATGTAGAAAGAAGTATTTGCATTCAATCTGTTCTTTATATTCTCTGTATTCCGAGCACTCCGGAGCATGGAGAAAGTGAAAATATCAAAAAGACAAGGCTGGGATTTAGTAAAATAAAGTGTTATTGTGGCTGAGCAGGAACCTAAGAGTCTGGAGTAGCGTTTGCTCGTGTAGCTGTCCAGAATCTTTGCTTGCCTTTCCTCTAGTGACTGCAATGTTGATATTGAGGCTAATAACGTCTGACAGTTGTTGGCATCTTTACTCGAGTCAGCGTTCTGAGGGTCAAACTCGCAAATACCTGATAGACACCTGAGGCCTAAAGGAACAGCACCGCCACAAGCAAGCTCCGGGTTCCAGCCACACGGTACATAATGACATTGACTCCGTGCATTAATTATGGCCTGAATTCAAAACCATCCCTGTTTCAAGTCATTGGTATATAGCAGGACAATGAATTCAATGATGTTATGAAACAGATGCTTCTAATTGCCTACCTCTAAACTGTTGAAAATGGCTACAGGTTCGGTCTAAGCTTGAAAACCAACTCCCGATTGATGAAAGCAAACTAATATCGGGCTCTATTCAGTACGAATCTGCGTCTGCGGGGATGAGGGCACTGGCAAGTCCAGTCTCATCACGTCCCTGGTGAAGGGCGTGTTTGTGACTCACAAGATCCAGCCTATTCTACCCCAGATCACGATCCCTCCCACCATTGGAACCCCGGAGAATGTCACGACGACGACGGTAGTCGACACCTCCGCCCTACCGCACGAACGCAGCAGTCTGGCTAGGGAAATCCGCAAAGCAAATGTGATTCTGCTGGTATACTCAGATCATTACAGTTATGAAAGAGTGGCGCTATTCTGGTTACCATACTTCCGGTCTCTGGGAGTTAACGTGCCTGTGGTGCTGTGCGCTCACAAGGCGGATCTCGGGTCGGACCACAGTGAAACCCAGGTTATCGAGGATGAAATGCTGCCATTGATGGCGGAGTTCAAGGAGATCGACTCGTGCATCAGGGCTAGTGCTCGAGAACACCGTAATGTCAACGAGGCTTTTTTCCTCTGTCAGAAGGCCGTTACTCATCCGATTGCGCCGTTGTTCGATTCGAAGGAGTCGTCTCTGAAGCCCGCAGCGGTTGCAGCATTGCAGCGCATCTTCTACCTCAGCGATAAGGACCGGGATGGCTATCTTTCGGACAAGGAAATCAAGGACTTCCAAATGAGATGCTTCGAGAAAGCACTGAGCGAGGAGGATTTGGTCCACATCAAGGAAACCATCCAGAAGACGTATCCCGCTTCCGTGGCCCCGTCGGGAGTCGATTGCAGGGGCTTCATCCACTTGAACAAGTTATATGCGGAGAAAGGACGTCATGAAACTGTCTGGATTATCCTGCGTGCGTTTCAGTATACCGACAATCTCTCGTTGCAGGAGAACTTTCTTCACCCCCGGTTCGAGGTCCCTTCATTCGGGTCTGCAGAATTGTCGCCAGAAGGCTACCGATTCTTCGTGAATCTCTTCCTTTTGTCAGACAAAGATAATGACGGTGGTCTCAACGATGCCGAACTGGCGTCCTTGTTTGCACCCACGCCCGGATTGCCCGCTTCATGGGCGGATGGTTCATTCCCCTCATCGACAGTCCGCAACGAAGCCGGTCATGTCACTCTCCAGGGGTGGCTTGCGCAGTGGAGTATGACTACTTTTACATCTCCCAAAACGACCTTGGAATATCTCGCCTACCTAGGATTCGAATCCTCGGACCGAAGCAATCCGTCAACGACCGCAGCGTTAAAAGTCACACGGCCGCGCAAGCGTCGGCGGCGTCCGGGGCGCGTCGGACGAAACGTCGTCCTCGGCCATGTGCTAGGTCCCCCAGGTTCCGGCAAGTCTGCGCTTCTGGATGCCTTCTTGTCGCGCGGGTTTAGCCCTACCTACCACCCGACTATCAGACCTAGGACTGCGGTGAATACGGTCGAACTGCCCGGAGGCAAGCAATGCTATCTAATCCTGGATGAACTAGGTGAGCTGGAACCGGCCATCCTCGAGAACCAAGCGAAGCTCTTGGATCAGTGCGACGTGATTGCATACACCTATGACTCGTCGGACCCCGATTCCTTCGCCTACATTCCAGCATTGCGTGCAAAATATCCTCATCTGGAAGAACTCCCGAGCGTATTCATTGCCCTCAAGGCCGATCTAGACCGGACCACCCAACGAGCCGAGTATCAGCCACACGAATATACAGCGCTCTTGAACATGCCGAGTCCACCGCTCCATGTTAGTGCCACTTGGAGTTCCATCCAGGAGGTATTCGTGCACATTGCCGAGGCGGCGATGGAGCCCAGCACCGCATTTCCCCGAAGTGAAGAGGAGGACGAAGGTAAATGGATGGCTTGGGGGATTGCCCTTGGAGCGGTAGTATGTGCGGGGGCTGCTGCAGTTATGATCTGGCGACGAGTAAGCGGCAGTGGAGTCTGAATCTTTTATCTAGATACCCGTTGGGATTCTCTTTTTTGTTTCATTTATATTGCTTGTTAGTTGAGACTGATATATGGAGTACAAGGTATTTCTTCAAGTATTGAGAATGAACAGAGAATGGCTTTGGCCTCCTGTTGCCGCCGTATTGTATAAGGGCGAATTCGCATATGAGCACAGTCTTAGATTACTTCTTCATTACATAGTCGGCTGTGATCTATCCGGGCCCCAGATTTGACGATAATCGATATTACAGCCGACAATCATCTTCCTAGTCTGGAAATTGGAGGCTGGAGCTATACGCTATGCTCTAACCCGCCTTGACAGCTCAGGATGCGGCCCGGGGGACTCCATAGTAAAATGTATTGAAATTAATGGAGCATACCACAATGGGTTAAGATCATAAAACAATATGGCTTTTAGACAGATATTCCATAGTACAATAGCACGTACTCCGTAGTATTCTCTCCAGTACTGCTGCTTCTCCACATTCGAACTGAACTCTTGCCCCGCCCGCCGTCAGGAACCGAAAGTCTCGCTCTCGGGGGCCTGTGCAATCTCCGTATCCCAGTCCTTCTCTCTTGACTTCCCCTAACAGACTCCCTGGTCATTCTTTCTGACCCTAGACACTCCTTTCGGCCGTTTAATTCGTATAATATTCTTTATTTGCCCCCCGTATATGGATTACTTGCATTAGAACGCGCACAGCTTGAGTTGCCTTCTGCTTGACTTCGCCCCATTCATCTCCGCAGCGAGCTTCGAACGACGTTAGACCTGGCCACCACGCGCGACGGTCTGTTCCTCTGTCGACATAATAAACATATACCAACGACGTTTTCTTGCATCTGATTATATTATTTTCATTCGTCGAAAGAGATCTTGAGCATAGCGACCCAGGCTGCACCACCGCGAGGTGCTGCTCTTGGGAACCCCGTTGCGATCGCGTGACGGAGTAGAGACATTCGCCCGAATATTGTCAATACTGGGTGGTGTTTTCCTGGATAAAAACTGGGGGATATATTTACAGGCGGTTCCTGGTGGTGTGGTTGCAACCATGTTGTAAGGATTATTCCCTCTTCCCTCACAAGACGTCATCTGTTGTTTTGTCTATTCTGCGAATGTTCCAGACAGCACACAGTGAATAGCAGCATCAAGCACTTTGATGGCCTATCCAAAATGGTATCCATATACTGTGAATGGTTTTTAGCTTTGCTAACTGATCTCTTCAACGGCAGTGTTCTTCCACCGCCGCCGCCGCGTTATACCATCCCAGTTGCGTATGCAGCTGGGGCTTCAAATGGTATGCCTGTGCCAGTCGTCGAGACGAATAATGTCATCAGCCATCCTGAGGATGGATGCCCGTTGCAGGTGGGAGAAGGTAGCGTTTACTCTGCTGAGCCTTACGTGTAGTTGCATCTGGGCATAAGTTCGCTAACACTACGGGTTCGAATAGGAACATACCACCTCAGAGATGACCTACACCTAGCGACTCCCCCTCCACATCCATCCGAAGCACCTGTCTTGAATCCCAATCCTCTTGCGACTGGTCCAACGCCGCCAACGTCGGGGGTCAAGCTGTCTCTGGTCAATGTCAATAGTGCCAACAAGAATCGCCCATTTGCTTCAAAAGAGAACGTCATGGCCCCGGTTTTTGGAGAAGGAAACCCCGCGCTTGTCTCTCCGGCTACCAAAGACTCTCTCAAGAGGCGGAAACCGAAGAACAACATCATCAAGAGTAGCTCCTCATTTGTTTCGCGCGTCATCACCCACGAGTCCATTACGAAGAAACTGAACGATCGAAACCCGGATGGCCTTTTTGCCTTTGCAAACATCAATCGCGCTTTCCAATGGCTGGATCTCAGTTCCGAAAAGAAAGAAGAATCACTCGCCAAGATCCTCTTCACCAAGGCGCATATGCTGTGCCACGACGTTAACGAGATGACAAAGAGCCCGAGTCACGTCGATGTCGTTATGGGTTCGTCAGCTGGCGATATTATCTGGTACGAACCTATTTCGCAACGTTACGCGCGCATTAACAAAAACGGCTGCATCAACAACTCCCCGGTGACTTACATCAAATGGATACCCGGGTCGGAAAACTTGTTTATGGCTGCGCATTCAAATGGGCAACTGGTTGTCTACGATAAAGAGAAGGAAGATGCTCCTCTCACTTCGGAGCCTGGCAGTCTTGCAGAGGAAGCCGTGAAATCATCTGGTCGGCAGCCGATGCAAATACTCAAGTCGGTCACTTCGAGGAACCAAAAGACCAACCCAGTCTCGTTATGGAGACTAGCTGGTCATAAGATCTGTCAATTTGCATTTTCACCTGACCGTCGACACCTGGCTATCGTTCTTGAAGATGGTTCATTGCGAGTTATGGATTACCTTAAGGAAGAGTGAGTTTACCGAGGTCCGATATGATCATCATTCGCTAACACATAGCAGAGTTCTGGACATCTTCCGCAGCTACTACGGTGGCTTAATCTGTGTCTGCTGGTCACCCGATGGCAAATACATCGTGACCGGCGGCCAGGACGATTTGGTAACGATCTGGTCATTCCCGGAGCGCAAAATCATCGCAAGATGCCAGGGCCACAATTCCTGGGTCTCTGCGGTTGCGTTTGACCCCTGGCGGTGCGATGAAAGGACATACCGATTCGGAAGCGTTGGTGACGACTGCAGACTTCTCCTATGGGATTTCAATGTTGGCATGCTTCACCGTCCCAAAGCGCATCAAGCCAATCCTCGCCAGCGCACGAGTATGGTTGCATCCAGTGTGCACCATGTTCGTCATCGAGCGGATAGCACAGGAAACCGAGTGAGATCCGATTCTCAGCTTACATCGGACACCCATGACACCGTAGACCAAACTGTCCGACATCAGGTTGAGCCCAGATCGCGGACTGGTCTATTACCGCCAATTATGGTACGTTAAGTGCGGAATGTGTGTACTCTTGAAACGCCACGCTAACCCTCTGATCATAGTCTAAGATCGTTGGATCCGACCCGATCTGCTGGCTAGGCTTCCAAGAAGACTGTATCATGGCATCCTCTCTCGAAGGTATAATTTCCCCCCCCCCCCCCCCAATCCACATTACCGAGTACGATTCTAACGGGAATATCAAAAGGTCACATCCGCACCTGGGACCGATCCCGAGAAGGCGTTAACGAGAACCATCACGGCTATTCCTCATCCCCAGATATAAGCGCCACTGCCACCGGGTCAGGATCTGGACCTGGCGAGTCGGGTAATTGGATTTGAACACCAAAAGTCGACCACCTCAAGTTTTGGATTGTAAATATGCTTGCATGTACTATATGTGCACCTGGATTATATACTTATATACCCCTATTCAATGGATTTTGAGATTGTATTATGCTCTGTGTGGATAAGTAGCCCAGTCTGCAATCTCGCGTCAAAACCAACTCTTCTGGACTACAACCGTAGTCCACCCCGCAAATAGTAAAAAGCTAGTCACTTGCTCCATCATGCCGAGCAAACGAAGCATCAGTCCGCGCCAGATATCTGAACGCGCGATCAATCTCAGAATCATCACAGCGCACATGATACGATCCCCTGCAAACAAGTCGACGATCCTCAGTCAAATCTTGATGATACTCATAGAACATAAAGGTAGTAGCATAGACCAACAAACCCCAGCATCTCCCGGATTCCGTGTTGGCATGGTCGAGAGTATTCTCGAGGTCCTTCATCGTGAGCCACAAGTCTTCAACCTCGTTGGTTTCAGCGTCACAGTTGGCTTTGGCAACGGTCACGATGTGGTCGACAAGCCCTTGGCGACCTGGGCTTGGGGCTAGATATCCTGGGACATGGCGATGGCGCTGGATACGGAGAGTGAGTGTATCGGGGTTCGGTTGTGGTCGGGGTTGTGAGTCTGGCGTGACTGCGAAGCCTTTGAATGCGGGGAAGTAGTGGGCGAGGATGCCTGATGCTACTGCTTTCACGGCATCTGCGGAGAAGGGGAGTCTTCGACTGACTGGACTAGAATATCGAGGATGTAGAAAGAGAGGTATGTTGCCATGTTTGTATGTTCGAATTGGTTAGGCGATTTTTTAGATCCTGGGAGATGGAAACTGAGGTCTGGGGCTTCTTCTGTCTCATCCAATTCCGCCCGGGGATCATAATGTGTTTGTTGAATCCTGCCGCCAGTTGAAGGGTTCATAGAAGGCGAGCAAGCTATGGCATCGTTTGCCTGCGGTGGAAATATCCCCATTGCCGTGCCAGGAACCAAAACCACCGGCCCGACCTCTGCTCCAGTGCAATCTTTTGGTCAGCAAGCGACAGTTCAATGGCGAACAAGTTGGTCCTGCTGGTCAATGGAGCCACTCCAGAATCCAGTATGGATATACTCCAACGTCTGGTTTCCAAGTGTGATCCAGCTAGCTTTGATCGTGGAAATCAGGATGTGATGGATCCAGAATACCGCGAGGCTGTCAAGCCGGATCCCGACCAGTTTGCCACGAACTTCCACCCCGCTGATTATGGCCTCATTAAGCATATTGAGCAAATCCTTCTCCCTAGTATCTGCAGCAAGGAAGACACACACGAAAGCTCCACGCGGAACTCCACGAGTTTAATGTGAGTTGAAGCATGCTTCTCTTGCCAGTCAGTCAACTAACTTGCTTGATAGGCTTATTCAGGGCCATCTGGTCTGTTCCACAAGCATGTTGACACCCCAAGCTCTGAGAAACAGGTTGGTTCTCTGGTGGTGTGTCTGCCCTCTCCATTCGAGGAGGTGGTTTGATTGTGCAGCACCATGGCCAGAAAGTCAAGTTCGACTGAAGTGCCAGAAGTGTTTCCACCATCCAATGGGAAACCTTCTACAGTGGCTGCGAGCATGAGATCAAAACTATCACTGAAGGTGGTCGGATCACCCTCACTTACAGTCTATACGTTACAGAGCCCCAGCCCCAGAGAGACATGCCTGTTCTGGATCCAAAGGATCTTCCCTTGTATGACTGGATCAAGGACATTCTCAAATGACCCGGCTTTCTGCAATAAATTATGTACAATCCCCATCTCATTCTCTAACATGCGTGCGTTAACACGAGGTTAGGTGATGTACTTCGTTTTCCCTGCTCCCACGCGTATCCGCAAGCTCCGGAGTATGATCGCTCTCAGCTCCCAAGTATTGAAGGCGGCTGATCTGGTGCTCTATTCCATCCTCATCGAGGTTGCCATCCCCCCGATCCTGGAAAAGGATGGGATGTATGGAACCGAAAATCAGGGCCTGGGGATTCAAGAATATTACTCTGAATGTGAAGAGGTCTATGATGCGAATCTTCTGATAAATTGCCTGGGGATTGGGGACTCCGAACACATGGACTTCAGGGAAGGTCAATTGATGTCATTGATCACTGATTGTTTCGCTGAGCTTGACCGCTATCGGAAACTTTTGATTATTGCCCGGCGAATTGCAGACATGCATGAGCTCCATGAGTACGCACGGTAGAACTATCTGCCTTTGAATTCCAATGATTTCTATGACCAACCATCATCACTTGTCGGATCACGTGTTCGGTCATACACTGTCAGTGATCATGAAGTTGGCGAGAAGGGGGAATTTGACGAGATGAGTATCCAACGTTGTCCTCGAGTCTACAGATAGCTTAACTTGATCTATTCCAGGTAATTCAAAGGTGTGCCTGCGTACTCCTTGCCTGGAATCACCTGGATCACGGAGCGCAAGCATAAAGAGATGGCCTTCACCCACCTTGCGTACGGTAACCAAGCTTCAAATAAAACACGATACTGCTGCACGGCGACCTTGTCGGTGATTTCTCCGGCGAGTCAAGGAAACATTCCCCCTTAGGCAGAGAGAGTTGAATGGACGGCGTATGTTAGGGCATAGCTTACGTGAAGAATGACAGAGCGAAACAAGATGTTCTCGATGAAACCTGCAGCGTTGTTGGAATGTTACAAGGAATATATCGAACCTGGTCATCTGATTCGCCAACTATTGCAAGGGTATTTAGAAAGAAAGAAAAGAAAAAAAAACTGAATCGAAATATGAGCCATGTGATCAATCTTGCAGCTCTGCCAAATTCAAGCTCACTCATACCTTAACCCCAAACTTAGGAGCCACAGGAGCAAGCTAGCCTCACAAGAAAAGCATACCACTAATGCTGAACGCATGCAGAACTTTTTTTCGACGGAAATCGCCATTTTCAAGAACATTCTCCAACACCACCTACCCAACTCTCCCAACAGAAACACATATCATAGAGGATACCTTGCGCTATTATAAACCAGACCAATACTACCCTGTCAACATTGGAGATGGATATGAAGCCAGATACCAGATTACAGGAAAACCAGACTACGGCGCCTACTCAACAAGTAATCAATTCAACCAATGCAGCGATCTTTTTAAGAAAATCATAGGGACGATAAGTACAAAGTCCTGAAAATTTCAATATACCTCGTCCTGCAGCCGATGTGCATGACTCTTCTTGAGATGATGGGGCTGAATTCGGAGCCGTTCAATATTCCTTTGCTCAAAATAACGCCGAGGATTTTGTTGGCGCTGGCTTTTTTGCATACGGAGGTTGGGGTTGTTCATACCGGTATCACCTTCCTCTCTCCTCTTATCATACTTTTGGAAAGCCGTTTCTTACTAAAGCTAAACCTAAAATCAACAATCTAATGCCCAGGATCGAAAATGAAACCATGCTATCAGACTTCGCCAAAGCAGAAGCCAATAGCCCCAGCCCCCGGAAGATAATCAACGACTCGCGCAACGTCTACAAAATCCATCGATTCCGCAGTCCAAAGAGCTACGGCTTCCGAATGCTTTTTGACTTTGGCGCGGCACGGATCGGAAAGGTGCATGACACTGGGCCGTTCGTGCAACCGCATATCTACAGAGCGTCGGAGATCATTTTCGAGATGCCGTGGGGGAGTGAGGTGGATATTTGGAATTCGGGATGCTTGGTAAGTGCCCTTTACCTCTGCATCAGGTCCTTATATGGAAACTGATATTGTAGATATGGGACCTCTTCGAAGGAACACATCCGTTTAATGACACATTCGACACTAATGGCGGCCATGACCCGTTCAGACATCTCGCGCTTATGACTGCCTTGCTTAGACCACCGTTTAGTGAATTCCGTAACGAAGTGAGACGACGGAGCAATGTCTTAGTGCCAGCGGTAAGCACATGTCTTCGAGCTTTACTTAAAGTCCAAAAGCTGATGTCAGTATACTAGGCGCCTGGATTGAGTATGAAGAAGCACCCATTCCGACAGTTTTGTTAGAGTCTGGAATGGCGACTCTCTGGAAAAGAGAAAGGGGAGTTTTATTCAATTCATGGAATATATGGTCAAGTGGTTGCCGGAAGAGCGCAAGACGGCGAAGCAGCTGCTTGAGGATCCGTGGTTGGCAGAGTCGTGATCCCATACTGTTCGAATTGTTTCGCTGCAGGAAAATTGTATCACTGAAATTTACCACAACCAACTGCGTTAACTACTCTGCTGGGATCTAGTAATTCTATGAAAAAAACAAACGGGTATGCCGGGGAGTACAGGCTACTACGCTGCGGAGTACTCCAGAGGTATCCATACCAGGAACAATCAATTCCTCTTATCATAATAATAACCGAACTAGAAATATCTCATAATTATCAAAAACCTCCAGCGGTATCCCTTCTAATACATCGTGTCCCATAATCGCTGACCAGCCCTCAAAAGACCAAAGTCACCGGACCCGTAGAAACCTGTGTTGTGTTGCAGTCCTCTATTTCTTTCCACCAGGCGGTGTTTAATTCGAGTCACCGCTTCCATTGTTGTAGTAGGTGCTTCCGTTTGGGTTGGAGTAGTAGTACGAGCCGTTGTTATCGACAATCAAGCATTAGTCCTCAATCTGGAGATGGCAAAAATAGGTGAGAACAGGAAATAGTATACTAACGAGTTGGAGTAGTGGTAGCTGTTGGAGCCATTGCCGTAGTCGCGGTTGCACCAGGGGTTGCCCTGGAGGAGTCAGGTTAGACTTTAAGTCTCGAGGCGAGGACAGAGTGACGGGGCTTACCTGGCTGTTGGTGCCAGTGCGGGCGATGTTGTAGCCGCTTCTGTAGTCCATTGTGATGGTGGATATTTGTAGTTGATGGTGTTGATTGGGATGTAGATGTAGATGGAGAGGTATGATGGAGAGGTATGATGGAGTGAGGGGTGGATGAAGAAGGATGAGAGATGCTGAAGATGAGGAGGAAAGAGAAGAGAGGGCTATAAATGCATTATGGCTACCCGTAGTCCGCGACCTTCCTTCTGTAACTAATGGTAACCTGTTGACAACGCGAACAAGAAACAAAGAGAAATCAATGAGCATCACAATGGAATCTAGCGCTCATGGTCTAGCATTGGCATCGCATGGCATATGTACAATTAGAGAAAGATACAGAAAATTATCGAGCTAGAAATTACTCCCAAACATTCGAAAACAAATCATCAGCACCACCAAACCCGCCAGCCGGTTTAGTAGAAGCCGTCGTAGAAGAAACAGGTGCTGCGCTCTCCCAGCCGCCAAAGTCCTCGTCAGCAGCGACTGTCGGAGCGGGCTTGGAAGACGAGGCACCCCAACCGCCAGGAGAAATGTCATTTGCGGTTATGGTCTCGGGGACTTTCATCATATCAGCCGTTGAAGGGGCAGCAGGAGCGGCGGGTTCAGGGTCCGGGTTGGACCATGCGTTGTCGCCTCCCCATGGGTCGATGCTCGACGGGGGAATGTTGGCTGTCACGGCCGGCGTTGACACGGAGGGGGAGGTCACGGGTTTAGGAGCAGGTGCGGGTGATGGGTTCAGGTTGAAGACTGACTTCATCTCCTCCTGAGGAGATGATACCTTCGGCTTGGGCGGTGGGGAAGCGGTGGTGGCTAAAGGCGGGGATGCAAGACCAAAGAGATCGTCCGAAGCTGACGGGGCTGGCGGGGGCTGGGGCTTGCTTTGTTGGGGTTGCAGCGATGGAGACGCAAAGCCTCCGAAGAAGTCTTGTCCAGAAGAGATCGAGGTGGTATGCGACTGAGGCTTAGATTGCGGAGGAGCTGTTGGGGATGTCAGGCTGTCAAATAAGCTGACGCCTGCACCGCCACTGGCTGATGCGGTTGGAGAGGACAGTTTGGGGGCTGCAGGAGACGACTTTGCACTGGCATAGCTCGCGAGGTTGGCGAACGGAGATGGTTTTTCCGCGGGCTTCGGGGGTGGAGAGGTGGTGGATGGGAATGACAATCCACTGAACGCATCGGTCAAACCACCCATGTTCGACGATGACGCAGATGGGGGTGGCGGAGAGGCCATGTCTCCGAATGATGGCTGGCGCTGATGTTGGACGGGAGCCGGCTGAGGTTTCGCGTAAAGCGACAAGATGGATTGCTTCAAGTCTGGTCGCGACATTCCCGAAGAACCCGTAGGCGTAGACGAAATGCTGGCTGGACGGCTGGAGGGCACGGGCTGAGGGCTACCAAAGAAATCGAGTCCAAGCAACGAGTCGTTTGCACGGTGCTGTTTCGGAGCTGACTGCGGTTGCTGGGGCGGCTGTACACGCGGCGTAGGGTCTGTCGTACTAGGCCGCGCTGGAGGAGAAACGACCTCATCATCATCGAAGAGGCTGACCGACGCCGTTTGTTTGTGTTGTGCTGGGGGAGGGGGGTTCCTAGAAACCGGTGGTCGTTGGGAGGCCGAGCGCTCAAGTTTGGCCTTTTCCTGGACGACAGCAAGGGGCTAACCAGTCAGTTTCCTATCCATTGTGTCCAGAGTCGAGTTGCGGCCAATTCACATACCACATCATCGTCACCGGCTTCCAGGGTCGACGGGTCGGGCATACCCCCATCCATTACCCAACGCTTAGAATCGTACTTGGTGCGGATAAAATTCTCGATCTTCCTGTCGCACAGCAACCATCAGCATGAGGTTCAAGTGCCATTCAATCTCCAAGCTTCACTCACGCTTCTGAGGGAACATGACCGGGCGCAAGTTTCGCCTCCCAATATCTGTAGCAACCCATCAGCACGACCATCCTACCCAGTATCTTCAAACAGCAGGTGCGCCAACTTATTAGCTCTCGCATTGCCCCATTTAACCACACTCTGAAGTTGTTCATCGGTCCACGCATCGAGATCCACGGACTTCACTCTGCTGATATGTGTACCCATACCCCTATGAATTCCGGAGCAACGAATACAAATAAAGATTCCCAGGTTCCAAGACGCCCATCGCGGATCTAATTAGAGCATTGTCAGTCTCCCATCATAGCACAGTAATTCAAGTGGCGCAACTTGAATATGGAGGATCTCGTCGGGCAGCGGTTCAACTAACGTTTGTTGCGCTTGCAATCGGCACATGTCTTGTTCGGATCAAGCTTGAGCAGACTCTTAATGACCTGCTGGTTCTGGGCGGCCTGATTCGGGGTCGGACGGCGAGACATGACAGCAGTTCTATTCAATCGGGGAATAACAACAATGGAGGTGGTTGTGCACGAGGGATGGAGGATTAACGGGGACTGAAATGCGGATCGTGGCCCTTTGGGTGGCGGTGCGTGGCAGCCTTGTTGCCTTGTTGCCTTGGGCTGGATATACTAGTTACGGAGTCCGAGTATAGAACGACTGTCACTATTAAAGAATGGGTATAACCATGAGAAGAATAGATATCATTCAATAGTCATATATTCATATCACATCACACCTACCAAAACCACACACAATACTCACCCCAAAACACCAATATACTCCGCACATCACATCCATGCTTACAACCACTGAAACCACTACGCCTTCGCCTTCTCATCCCCCTCCGTAAACCTCAAACTAACACTATTCACACAATGCCTCTCATCCGTCGGCGTCGGATACCCCTCTCCCTTGAATACATGCCCCAAATGCCCCCCACAGTTACTACACACAATCTCCGTCCTCTCCATCCCAAACGAACTATCCGTGAACCTCTTCACAGCACCAGGAACCGAATCGAAGTATGCGGGCCAGCCGCAGCCGGACTTGAACTTGTGGTTGGCTTTGTAGAGGGGCGCGTCGCAGCCGGCACAGGTATAGACGCCGTTTGAGGGGTAGTGGGCGTCGTAGGCGCCGGTGTAAGGGCGTTCGGTGCCTTTTTCGCGGAGGATGCGGAATTGTTCTGTTTGTGTTAACTATTAGCGACATGCCTGGTGGGAGAGGAGACGGGAGAAGAGAGGGAGTGAGGCGAACCAGGACTCAAAACGGCCCTCCACTCATCGTCGCTGCGCTGGTCGGGGTAGGACATGTTGTCGCTGGATTCAGCTCTCGCGCTTGAACTGAAGAGAGATCCGATGAAGGGAACGGTAGGAGCTGCTTTGAGGACTGTCGCTCCGGATACTGGAAGGGGTAGTTTGCCAAAGTAGTGAGATGGAGATGCGGTGGTTTGGGATCGAAGGGGAATCGAGAATGTTCGGAGCGCGGCAGTCAGACGCTGGAAGCGCATTTGGAGGGGTTGTTGAATGAAACTGTAAGCGAGCTATTTGATAAGATAGAAACGATGGTCCTTGGCCGGAGCTTAAGGATTGAATCTCGTCGCGCACTTGTAGAATCGCGAATTTGCCATCGCTTTTACGTCATCATGTGGAGAGCATCGAGAGTATTCGTAATTCCGAAACATATAACTAGTTATTTATTCAAATCTCTATACAACAAAAGCGAGAAGATTCAGCCATAGACAAAGAGAATACCTATATATCCATCAAATAATGTCCAATATTTGCCTGTCAAAAAAGACTGTGATTATAGTATTTGCACCTCACACCATTCACTCTTCGTTGATATAGCTTATCGCGCTTACTGCGCGAAAGGAGTAGGGAAGGCAGAGGGAGTTCCAGATGGCGTAGAGCCAGAAGCAAAGCTGGAAGGAGCAGGGCCCGAAGGAGTAGGACCAGCACCGAAAGGAGCAGTGCCGAAGGGAGCAGAACCGAATGGGTTAGAACCGAATGGGTTAGAACCAAACGGGTTTGAGCCGAAAGGGTTCGAGCCGAAAGCACCGCCAGAGGGAGCAGGACCAGAGGGAGCCGCGCCAGAAGGAGCAGCGCCGGAGAGGCCAGCACCAGAGCCACCGAAGCCACCGAAACCACCGAAGCCACCGAAGCCACCGTGGTGGCCGTGGCCACTAGGTGCAGGGCCAGAGGGGGTAGCACCCGAAGGAGCAGGGCCGGAAGGAGTAGCACCCGAGGCGAATGGAGGAAGACCACCTCCCTCACCGAATTGACCCTGCTGCTGACCCTCCTCAGAAGGCTGAGAGCGCTTCTGCTGCTGCTGCTGTTGGCCAAAGCCGCCAGTGGGCTTAGGGCCCTGCGGCGGCGGGCCAGAGGGAGTGCCAGAAGGGAATCCAGAGGGAGTTCCAGAGGGAAACCCGGAGGGAGCCCCGAACGGAGGGCCAGAAGGAGTAGGACCAGCACCGAATGGTGCGGTACCGAAGGGAGCGGAGCCGAACGGGTTAGATCCAAATGGGTTGGATCCGAACGGGCCGCCAGAGGGAGCAGGGCCCGAAGGAGCGGGACCGAAGCTTGACGAAGCAGCGTCAGGAGCAGCAGAGGGGAACCCGGAGGGACCAGGAGCCGGAGGGAAGTTCGAAGGCAAACCGGAGGGAGCGCCAGCAGGAGTGCCGGACTGCTGAGGAGGGAAGCCAACAGGCAGACTCGAAGGCGTGCCAGTCACAGACGCCACTGAGCCAGCAGCAGTCGGCTGTTCTTGGAACTTCTCGTTGGGGACAGGAACGGCAAAAGCAGAGCCGCAGAGGGTGAGGAGGAAAGCAGCGGTTTGAGGCTTCATCGTGATAGAATCGGAACGGTCGTAAAATAAAAATCAAAGTGCGAAATTGATGATCTGGGGACGTGAGGACGTTAAAGACGTGTGATATGATATTCGTGATTTACTGAGTCGCCAGGACTGATTGTGGATTGTTGTACAAAAATAAAGAGTAACTGACACGGGGATCCTTAGGGGTTTATATAGGTGTCTGGATCCGGAACACGATGGTCGACACACAGGCCAAAGCTTCCGGGGCGTGCAAAACAAGGCCGAAATTGTGGAGCATCATGCACCACTGCCTGGTTTCTCAGATTAGAACAGGCAGACAGAGAATCACTTCATCCGTCTCTCACTTCCGCTCCGAGAGATTCAGCCCTAGAGAGCCGTGGGAGGCTTAGGGAAAACATACGTAATCCTTCCATCGTGGAGGCTCATATGCATGTGGCTCTGACTGAGTGGACTATGCAATCTGCATGTAGTTTGACGTTTTTTTTTTTTTTTTGCTCTATTTTCTGTTGGGTGTTTTTCCCTACTCAGCTGCATTTCGAGCCGAGATGTGAGCTTCCCCGTATGGAGCATAGACACTCTCATTCCAAAACCATCGTGTTACGTCGACAGTTCGACAACCTCCGTGTGTTTGCAGTCTGTATGCACGGAGGACTGTTTATTGACGACGATCTTGGTGCACCGACAACTCTCCGTCTATACATAGCAACAGCATGACAACCACCACTTCACTCGTCCATATTGCAATGATGCGTCAGTTAATCTGTGTTTTTTCAACGGTGGGATTCTTTTCCACCGCAATTCGTGGCGAAAAATGCTTGTCAGCATCCTCTGTAGTCTATCATACGTCCAAATCACGACGTGCCGATCATTTGGCTGTGAGAATTGCGCGTTCTCTCTCAGCTGGGCCTGTAGAGGTGAGAAAAAAAAAAAAAAAGAAATGGCCGGAAGTAAGACGTAAATTAAACTCTTACTACGTGAATAGCCCGCATGAGAATTGATATTATGATCAGGAATGATTCCTGGCCAGACCAATGTAGTCGGAAGACCCCCAGACAAGTGAGCAGCCAACGGAAAATTCGACGAGCCAACGTGGAGACAGAATCGGAGACGGGATGAGACGAGGCAGCCCAGTTTCCGATTAATTTTGATTTAAACGATGTATTTCGGAATATCCGGAGATTCATTAGGCGAGTAAAGATCATCACTGCAATCTTCGTCAGTCTCGGGGCGATGCGTGGCGGTGACGGATACGGGACAGAGTTAGCAGGCAGACAACAACAAGAATAGAACCCTCAGGTCAAACCCTGAACGTAATCAGGGTACTTGTTCACGCATGCATGGTTCGGAATAGTTCAACACCCTCAATTTCCCTCCCCTTGCAGTGACGAGAATAGGGAGAAACTCCGGGGTTTCAAGATCGTTTGGCGTGGTGTGGCGTTCGGAGGGGAAAGGCCGGTGATCGACAGTCTCCGGCGTCGCAGAAGAAAGCTCTGGTCCATTATTATTGACGTAAGGTTTTAATAACCCTAACAAAAACTGGGTTTCTGGGATAGATTAAAGTGTCAATTAATTCGGGGTCCGCTCTCTAGAGATTGCGGTTGATCAGGAGAGAACTTTCTCCGAAACGAGTGACTTGGTCTGTGACTACATGTGATTCATGGTCCGACAGGGGAAGAGAACATGAAAAGCAAGAAAAGGCGAGACCAAACAAAAGGCGAATGCTTCAAGTAGAAAGGGGGCGATGAACGACAAGGCGAGGTTAAAGACACGAAGTCCGCTCAATATACCTTATCAATCAATGCCATCAAGACCGTCAGTGTGATCTGGACCATGCCTTAGAGTTGTTCCTAAGTCAAAATGCGCTTTCTAATCATTCGCAACTGAATGCGATTTTGGACATGCCGTATGCAAGGTATCCGATTCGGTCAAGAGTATTCGGGTAGAGTACTACAGAATATATATAGCCTTATTAGTCTGACTATGAGAAAGTGCAAGCCTTCTAGTCAATATTCTGTTATAGCATTTCGCCTACATCTTGGTGTGAAGCTCCCAAATCCTTCATCCGCCAATGTCCGGTAAAATAGCAATGCATTCTTTTGAGCGCCATGCAGAAAGAGAGTCTATAAGCAGCAATTGCAAAGCTCCCATCATTCTGTAGAGTAGAGCACAGATGCCTCATTGACTGAATAGCCATGTGATGGACTACACTGACAGATTCGAGCTTGTCTACTGTTACCGCCTGAGTATTTTGCTCGCTTGCTATGGAGCATCCACAACTAGCCACAGGCTGATAGAAAAACTAAACTCATGCAGCACAGAGAAGAATATCTAAAGAACATAGCCAATTTTGTGGACAGTGTGATATTTTGGCATAGTTGGCATAGTCAAAGGGCTCCTTTGATGTCCACATGCGGATATATAACGTACTCCACATGCGAATGTAACACACGGGCGAATGTAACACGAAATCGCTCCGCCGCGATGTTAACTCCAACATTTCCACCAATGCACTAAAATTCCATTAATACTATTCAGAATCATCTTCCTCAGACATCTCTACTACTATCTGACAGGAACGCGCATTGTGTCCGGCCTTTCCGCAATTGCCACAGCGCCGCGCGCGTGTCTCAGTCCGTGGTCGCCGACCAGCCCTAATGCGTGTTTCCTCCTTTAGTTGCACCTCAACCTCCATTTGATCCCCTAATTCCTGAGCTTCCAGTATAGAAAGCGACCCTCCTTTCCTTAGACGTGTTTTTTTAGCCCTCCGGCGTTTGCTAAGGGCCTCGTTTGCCGCCCGAAGATCATGAATCTCTGCTTCCATCAAATCCATCTTATGCATTATTCTCGTCGTGCCTTTCGCAAGGATGTCAACAGCATTCAATATTAATGTTGGAGAGCTATCTTGGTGATGAGAGATTCGGCGTTTTATAAGGTTTGTCTGGGATGATGCTTCAATTGGGTTATTTGGCGTTTTAGAGACCCAGCTATGGGAGGTACTCGGTCGTGAATTTGATGGTGTTGGCGTTTTGAATCGGACATCAAGCTTAGATATTACCCTCTCAGGGTCAAAGGGGATAAGTCCAGCCCCTCGAAAACCACCTTCAATATTTTTTCCTGTCATGGTGGCTTGGTACGCGGCGTAAAATGCAGGAAAGAAATCTTCTTTGGTGACATGGGTAATATGCGCCCGCATCAGCCCTTCAATATGCTTACCATAAGCAATCTTCAAAGGGCTAAAGTATCCGACATCAAGAGGTTGAAGGATATGGGACGAATGTGCAGGCATACAGAGTGTAATAATGTTGTTATTCTTGCAATAAAGCTCGAAGTCGGTTGAGTGGTGACTCTCATGGCCATCAAGGATCAGGAGACGATAACGACCGATTGTTCGGGCCTTTGTGTATTTGTCAAAGTGCTTGATCCATTCCAAGCCGAGTTCATTTGTTATCCAACCGCTTTCTGATGTAGCGATAACCCAATCCATTGGTAGTTGATTATTCTGATACCAAGAAAGAAGGTGATATTGACCTTTGACAATGATGTATGGCGGGATCGCCCAGCCACGAGCATTAACTCCCTGGATCACTGTGACCCATTCGCGATTGCCAGGCTGTTTTGCTTTTGCCTTGCCATGTCGTTCAGAGCTTGTGACAACCATTGTAGTCGAGATCACTCCCATCTGAAACCCAGTTTCATCAAAGTTATAGATATCTGCTTCCTGGATGCCATACTTCGCAATTGTGTTTTGAACAAGTGTAAACCAACGACCAATAACTTCTGGGTCTTCGCATAGAGCCCTCTGATAGTCATATTTCCGATTGAAACGAGTTGTGAGCTCTGGGTGCCGTTTGACAAAGGTGCTAGCCCAGTTTACCCCAACGCGTCCCGCGTCGCGCGTTGTGAGTAGTCTGTTGGCCATATCTTCCACACCAGACAACCGAGGAGGAAACCCTTTGGAATCTAGATCAAGTATGTGTTCGACAATTGTTGATTCCTCTAGATCAGTGAGCTTCCGTGAATTGGCTGATATATTGCATCGTGATCGCATGCCACCCCGGCGGCGACTAAGCTTCACATGATCCACGTGATAGATCCTGCCAGCGGCTCGAGCGCTTAGATTTTTATCATTTTGCATAGCTTGAAGGGCCAATATTACTTGGCTTTCATCATGTTTCTGAGGCATCGTTGGGTGTGGTGAAATTTGTAGTAGAAATCGGAAGTCGCGGCGGAGTGATTTCGTGTTACATTCGCCCGTGTGTTACATTCGCATGTGGAGTACGTTATCCTTGTTCCTTTTCAGGGTAGTATCCCAAACCAAGCACTACAGTGAATGACCGCAGCCACGCCTAAGGGCACACAACCCACACAGGCCAAAGAAAAATGAGAAAGAAAATTCTTCCTCTAGATATATCCCCCAACTCTCTCCCTTCCTCCCTCTTCTCAATCATCCGCTCACCACCCTAACAAGCAACCATGGCACGCACATCCGTGTCGTCCCTCGCGCAGGAGATTTCTCGTCATCTAAATTTGATCAGCGACCAGGAAATCACCGAGAGGTCTACGCGGAAGCACCTCGAAGAAGAGCTCAGCACCGCTCCTCTGTTCTCCGCGCTCGCTCAGCAGGTCATCGAGAGCCAATACCAGAACGAGAACGAGAAGAACGAAGAGAATCGAAAAGTGTATTCTCAATACGGCCTTCTGGGATTGCGAAAGAAAGATGGTCACTCGCAAGTCAATCAACATAACTTGATATATGCCAACGTTGCTGCGCCTTGGTCGTCGTTCATCTGTGGCAGCCAGGGTAGTGGTAAAAGTCATACTTTGTCTTGTTTGTTGGAGAATGGGCTGATCAATTCATCGCCGGCTGGAAGCCTGTCATCTCCTTTGGCCGGTATGGTGCTGCACTATGACAAGTTCACGGCGTTCGGCAGTACTCAGTTTTGTGAGGCCGCGTACTTGTGCTCATCTGGGATTCCAGTGCGTGTCCTTGTGTCGCCAACCAACTACTTCGCCATGAAAGAGGCGTATGAGAATCTTCCTGGCCTGGGAGATGCGTCCAAGTTGCTTCGCGTGGTGCCCATGTACTTGTCACAAAAGCACTTGAATATCAGCGTGATCAAGACCCTGATGGGGATCAGCAGCGGGCCCAACCAGCCTTTGTATGTTGAAGTACGAAACCTGAAGTTTAAACTATAATAAAGACAAAGCTGAAATGTCCCTAGTTCATCATGAAAATCCTTCGCGATATGGCTCGAACCAACCAGGGTCGCGGTCATTTCGATTACAACGAGTTCAAAACACGGATAGAAAACGAGGAGTTCGTCAGAGGCCAGACCCGCCCGCTGCAGATGCGTCTCGATGTGCTTGAATCATTCTTCGAACCGGGAACTGTAATGGTTAAAGGAAAAGCGCCTCAGAAGGCACCATATGACATCTGGCAATTCGACAAGGGATCCTTGACTATTGTGGATTTGAGTTGTCCTTTTGTTGGACGTGATGATGCTTGTGCTTTGTTTAACATCTGTGTGTCGTTATTTCTAAAGGATCGAAAGCACGCTGGACGCATGATTGCTCTCGACGAAGCGCACAAAGTAAGACATCCACAGTCTCTATTTGTAATCCAAAGCTAACTAGGCGCAGTTCTTGACAGACACTGCCCCCGAAGCGATCGAACTCACGGAGACTCTCCTGTCTATTATCCGCCAGCAACGCCACCTGGGCACGCGAGTGATGATAGCTACACAGGAGCCCACGATGTCACCGGCCCTCTTGGACCTCTGCAACGTCACCATCGTGCATCGGTTTACTTCGCCTGCCTGGTTTGCCGCTATTAGGAAACACATTGCTGGCGCGTCAATAGGCGACGAAAGCGAATCCAAATCGGTTTTCTCTGATCAACTTTTCCAGCACATTGTGAAGTTGAAGACCGGTGAAGCGCTGGTATTTTGTCCCACTGCGCTGCTCGATGCTGTCTGGGAAGGAAGTGGCAGTTCTAGCACCACCTATTCCGAGGCCGATGAAGATAGTGATTCCGGTGTCGAAATCAATGCCCAGAGTGTCTCACAGCTGGGCCCCCGGTACTTTAACCTCAGGGTTCGGAAGAGGGTGACTACGGATGGTGGACGAAGTCAACTTTCCAAGTGATGCACGCAACCAAATAGCGTCGTCCTTTTCTATATCGCATCTCTGTTGGATTTCATTTTGAAAATGTGAGGAATAAGCAAATCTAACGCATCCAATGGGCAATAAATGGAAACTGGATAGGTAGCTCAATAAATGCTTTGTTGACCCGCTGATTCTCGTAAGGCCCTTCGGAGATTCCTAAAGCATATAGTACTCCGTGGAATTTTCTGGTCGCTTTCTGTGGGGAATCCCAATAGCCCAAGACTAGATCCTCCGTAGTGTACCGGACGATGTAGATATACGGGTGCCGTATCCCGTGAACATGTCTCAATTAGGATGATTGGTTCGGCAAGTGAGACATCACCAAAAATCTTTGCTATGATTTCCACGGCGCATTGATTGACTGATTTACCGATTTACCTGAGCAGAGACGATCCGGTCCTAGCCGGGGGTTTTTTTTGCCCTTCCAGTTCCTAGTTCCCTAGTTCGCTCGCCTTGTCGATATCCGCCAATGAGAGGGATCATGACGCCAGACTGTTCCAGGGTCTCCGAGACATTGCCATAGTCCCTTTTTCCCTTTTCTTGTATATTAGGCCCTGTCACCGAGACATAGGATTGGCTGCCGGGAGTTCAGTCGTTAGGTTTCAGAGACCCGATGGCAGAATCACACTTTCATCGTATTTTTCTTGGAGATTCAAGATAGCGCAACGCTATGCTGGATTGTCTAAGTCACTGGAGGCCATCATAGACAACTGATGTCATTTTCGATAGAAAAAGCTGCTTAAAAAAGGCGAAGGTGTCAAGTAGTCGATGAAGGAAGGGAGCAAAGGAGATGAATTCGAGGAGTCGAAAAAAGTTGAGACGGTCGATCGAGTCAGCTGACCACCATGGCTGTCCAGTGCTTCCACTGCAAGATAACGGCTATTATTGCATATTTCTGGACACCCAAATCGTAATCTGTTGAATCATTGAATGTATCGAAATCTCCGGCGGTCCAGACCGCTCATCGCGTTTCCCTATTGGGCGAGTTCTATCTAAGCTAACATGACAGTCCAAGGGTCTTGTTCTTGACAGCAACCAGGATAACACGATCCTGCTGCACCTAGCACAACACTATGATGAGACAACAGAAGCTCTAGGGAGAAAAAGGGAATAACACACAAAGCAGCCCTGTGATCTAGTTGAATGAGTGCCAATAGAAGGGCGCTCAAGGGTATCCATAGACCGATGGATTCGACTGCAGTGGTCACTACTAATAATAATTCCAATAATGGACCCTTTCCGAGTATTTGCCTGAACCCATTTCTGTGCTGGAATAATCCATAATTAACTTCCCTAAAATAGATCCTGCTTCCTCGGCCCTGGCCTGAAAAAGTAAAACATGGCCTGGGATGGCTCCCTTGCGAGAAGGTCTATAAAAGGCGCTGTCCTCAAAGTGGACGAAAAATTTCTCTCTGGTAATTTTATACACAAGAATTATTATTCTTGAACAGTCGTTAATCATAATCCTGCTGTCTTCGTTTCCTTCGAAGCTTTCAAAGTACATTCGCTTCATCCATAAGCACACTCAATCACAATGCGGTTCACCATCACTTCCGTTGCTGCTTTTGCTGCCACTGCTGCAGGTGTGTTGATTACTATACTATCTCTCTGCTGAGACAAACCTGCTGACAATATCAGCCCTCTCCATTACCTCTCCCGAAAAGCACGACGATGTCGACCTGAGCAAGTCGACCACCATCGAGTGGGATTCGGTCAGGTACGAGCATGACCTTAACAACATGTCAACATCCTGTACTGACGAGAATTTACAGCTCTGACCCGTCCTCCTTCGATATCTACCTCGTCAACATGAACGGATACCCCAACGTCAACAAGCTGGTTGCGGAGAACGTCAAGACCTCGGACGGCTCTTACATCTTGAAGGATCTTGCTGGTGTTGACAACGGGTATGTTGCCTTCCTAACATTCAGTCCTTTGACTAGATAGATATTGTTACTTACATGCGCAATAGCTCCGGCTTCCAAATCAACTTCATGTCCAACGACGACAAGAACACCGGCATCTTGGCCCAGTCCGCCCAGTTCAACGTGGAGTCCAGCGACTCTACCATTTCTACTACCTCTGCCTCTTCGGCTTCGACCTCGACCTCTTCTTCTTCATCTTCAACTTCGTCTGCCTCTTCTACCACTACCAAGGGTAAGAGCACCGCCAAATCTTGCACATCATCTCCCACAACCACCAACATCCGCAAACACACCACCACCCCTTGCACTCGCACTTCTTCCTATGCGTCTTCTACTTCTCCCTCTACCACTCTTGGTGAGTCCACTCACTTCACAAAAAAGAATATTTGTACGGATAACTAACACGATTCTGCATAAAGGTACCTCCACTGCTGCCAGCTCTTCCTCGACCGCTACCCCCTCGGAAACCATTGTCCCTGCCAACGGTGCTGGCTCATTGAAGGTCCCTGTTGCGGCCGCTGGCTCTCTTCTGATGGGGTTGTACTTGATTCTGTAAATTGGCTTTGATATGATGACTTGTTGGAGATGACTACTTAGTTTGGAGTGAGATGTCTGAGACGACGGAGCGTTTGATGACCCTTTTCTATCTGTGGATTTTGTTTTGATCATATTTTCTTTGGTTATGTGATATGATTGATAATAGTGTATAACTGAATTCGTTGTATTTCTTGCAAGTCTCACTTTTGATGCTTGAAACTCCCAGCCGCCAATCACCTGGGAATACATCCTGATCCGTCCTTTGTGCTGTCTGTCTAAGAGTACATCCAGAAGAGGTCAATCCTCCTTGTTGGCTCCCGAGCGAAGACCATGCAGCGTAGATTTCCACCTCGCCGACAGTAGGTCCTTGAGCTCCTTCTTTTGCAGGACGGCGTCATTGTCCTTGAGAGACCCTGGGACCAACCGACGCACGTGCTGCTCTAGTTCCCCGTCACTTTCTCCAGTTCATATCGGGAATGCTTCCCATGTCGGTTCTCGTTCATACCAGCCTGGGAAATAGTCGGGCTTGAGACTGTACAGGCGAGAGGTAAACCAATGAGCGCAGGTATCGAGTTTGTGGTTCTGTTGACCTCGCATCAGTCTGTGGCTGGTTGAGGTCGTTGAGGTCGTTCAGCTCAATATACCTGGATCAGACTGGTCTCCCCACTCTTCTCGATCTCCTCGACGGTGAGACCGAAGGTGCGACTCTTCTTGCGTACTAGCATATCTTCGTGGCCTGACATTTCTCGATCAGACGTGCTCGATATGATGAGGAAAAACGGAGGATCGTGAGGGGTTGAAGGAGGTCGAAGAGGAACGGAAACAGTCAAGTGATGGTGATGATCGAGGGGGCGAAGGGGAAGAGGTGAGGTTTCAGAGGGAAGGAAGTCGCTCTATAACGACGACAGCCATCAAAGAGGGAACGTGACATCGCAGTCTGCCCTTTCCTGCGTCAGGGTTGCACCAATTTTCATTTACTGCGGCTGAGAATGACGGCGAGTCTGGAAGTGCAGTTCTTACTGGACATGAGCTGGTATATATATTCATCAGCCGCTGATTACGCATGGCATAATGTACAGAAATTTTCTTCAATCCACGCAACAAGGTATCATACGCAACCATCCACTACACAAAATGACAGAATAAATGACGCTAACTGTCAGGGTATCTCGAACACATCCAAAAATCCACATGTAAATAACACACCATATTCCCAGAGATGAATGGCACATAGACATTCAGCGTCGAGAAACACCAAGTACTGTAAAGACACCTTCGCCCACTTCCACTCTCCATCCATCCCGTACAAGTCTCTTGAACACGGCCGGTCCCAGCCGGGATGTCCCATCATGACTGTGTCGCCCAACCCCGGTGACAATGCGATATCCTTCATATGCGCGGCCTTCCCTGGCTCGCATGTACTTGGTATCACCAAGTGCGTCCCACCAGCCCTGTACTCGTTCACTGGAAATACGGACGGCGTCCTGCACCGAAACTCCGTGTAGATCCAGCATGGTAGACGTCGACTGCGAGTCTACCAGTGCATCAGAAGCGGCGGCGGCGTTGCGTTTCGCGCGTTCCAGATGGTCGCGTCCAATGGAGGAGTAATACGCAGCCGCGCCACCCATCAGTCGATCAGACTTTCCACGTCTGTATGCCATCGAGGCCTTGGAGAATGCTTCCGCACCGGCAACAAAATGCGCGCCTGCGGTTCCTTGTGCCCGATCAAAATCTCTGATCACTCGCGATTCTGGCTTGCGTCGATTAGGCGTTTCGTCTTCGAGGTCGAGAGCCGGAGGTGTAGCTGTGAACTGAATCAATTGAGATACCGAAGGTGTCATTGGGCGGCTTATCAAAGCAGCTGCTAGCTCATTAGCAGCTGAAATCGAGTTTCGTGTGATACGAAGTAACCCGGCAAAAGTAATCGGTGTGATCGAAGGAAACTCTTGGGTCAACTCAGCCACTTGTGCAGCCATGATGGGGTTTTCGTGAACCTTCTTTTCGTCTTTCGGCGCATGCGCAATCGCAAGAGCCCTAATAGTCGCGGGTAACGACGCTCCATTGGCGTGGTAGGTTGAGGTGACCGTCTCCTTCTTCAATATCGGTGAAGTTCGGGAATGAATATAGTCGACATCCTTTAACCCAGCATCCCATTTGTTGATACTCGGGCCCTCATCAAACTCAGACCCCACAGGGGATGACAACTCCTGGATTCTGTTCTTCTTGTTCTTCGTCTTCCGCTTGCGTCCCTTTCCACTCGAGCCTTCCTGGAAGCCGTCGATACCTTTGGGAATCGAGACTTTGCCCCCATCATCTTCGGGAGGTTGCTCGTCGAAGAATGCGAGATTGAGCAAGACATCCATTACACGGTCGACATCACCGTCGGATTTTTTCAGCGTATGCTGAATAGTAAAGCGGTCGACCGACGGAAACATTTCCATCAAGTAGCTAGTCTTGTCCTCCTCATTTGCCCCAGCCAAGGTAATGTTCCCATCGGCTCCCAGGATATATCCTGCCGACCCAGAAGATGTCAAACGATCATTGCTATAACCAAAGAGGTCCCTATCTCTCATATCAATCGAGGAGAATTCCGATGTGAGGCTTGTGAGATCCGTTTCTTGGGATTGGCCTGAACTATCATTTCGAGAGGCACTGCGATCCGATACTATTCCATCATTATCGTTGTTTGTCGTCCCTAAGCCACTGGTGCCTGATGGGTCGAAGGGAAGATCCTCCTGCTCCAGTGCAGACAACTGAAGGATATCTAAAGTGTCACGGGCCTGTTGGATTTGATTCGAGTCTGAAAGGTCATAGTCGGAGACAATCGCTGTAAATAACGCAGCATCCAGTGGTGGGCAGTAGGTCTTTTCTAATTCCTGTATAGCAATCGCTTCAGCGGTTAGTCATGCCAAGTACGACGTTGAATTCATTGTGCGGTAACCCGGAGATATCGAGTTGTCAGGGTACTAACTTGAAAAAGGGTGTCGCTTTTCTCACCCATCTTCGAAGTCGCTTGCTCTGTGTCGTAAACGTATGCGAGATATTCTGGGCATTCCTTTGATGTAAAGTTGTTGGGTTGTTGGTGAACCGGGGAGATAGTGTGGCTGCAGGCTGCAAAAAGTGGGCGGGGATAGATGACATAAGACTCTGCACAAATTGCACAGAATGCATAGGCAAACCCTGCGCTATACCGCTCCTGGGCGTCATCCAAAATCGGCCAAATCTGGGAAAATACAGAACTTGTGAAATAAACTAGTCTTATACATAGCAATTCAACAGTGAGAACCTGTCTAATGATAGCATCCCATCAAATCCCCTCTGCTTGCACCTTATAGTACACTCCCATCGAAGAAAAAAGAAAGCAAAAAAAGAGAAGAAATCAAACCATAAGTCCGCTTCATGCCATAGACGCCATATATTTTCATCCACACTTCCATCCCGCCTGTCAACCTTTTCATAAAGCAACACGATTACCAAGTTCAGCAGTCAGGCCCATAGTCAAGACGGGTCTGAAGAGATCGTGATAGCCACGGGAGTTCAGAGAGGAAGGTAGGTAGAGACCAGACAAGCAGGGTATTATTATTCGTACACCGTAGAATGCATAATCAAAACGTGACAAGCACAAAAGCACGTCCACAGAAGATCCTCCGTCGAGAACAAACAAGAGAGTTTTTCTTTTGCTTCATTTCAGTCATCTTCATTCCCCTAATTGCTTTAATAGTAGACCTCCTTCTCCACTGCCATAATCAACTCGGTAAGCTCTTTACGCAAGGACCGGTTGCGGTCCCATGTCTCGATGATCTTAGGACGATGACTGACGAACACGGCCTTCTTCCATGGAAGCCCGCCATACTGCGCCGCAGTGCCGGTGGGGAGGTTCTTAGCAAGATTGCGCAGCACCAGGGCAGCCTTGTAAGCCACACCGACGGGTTCGCCTCGTTCGTTAACCGGAGAATCCATATAGAACCACTTGCGCACGATACGTTCTTGGAGTACAGCACGCTTTGAGGTTGGAGGCTCCGCATCGGGTGGAAGGTCCTCCGGTAGATGCGAGGATACATGGCCGGCAACCAGCGGAGTGTCAGCACTGGGACCAGAAGAGCGGAACTTCGTGCAGTTGTCCCATAGACAGGTATGTACAGGTGAATCGGCCTTCTCCAAGTTATATTGCCCGGGAGTTTCAGTAGCCTTGAGGTTCATATGGTCGGAGAAAACGTGGGTACGGAGATCAGCCGCAGTGGTAAATGCGCGTTGGCATTCCTTTGATGGTTTTGTGTTGTCTGCCCATTGGCAGTAGAGGTAGGGGAATCCCTGGAATGTATATGCGGTCTCGAGTGGCCGGATTCCCTTGATGATGAACTTTGTCGCGGCGCCAGGGCCATTGATGACTTGGGCCTGAGCATTGGTGAAAGTGGTACTGACATTCTTAATGAATTCCGCCGCAGGGAGGACACCGCCACCGGGAATCCGAGGGTCTGCAAATCGGCTTTGGTAGGCTTGCCACAGCGCGATTTGTGTAATCTCGCAATCACCATCTTCGATAAAACAGCAACGCAGCCAGCGAGAGCTACGCTCGGGCTCTGAGAGCTCCATCAGGTCTTTGAGGAGCTCAGGGGGTACGCGAGGTATTTCTGACGGCGGGGGTGCCACTTTCTCTTCCTGCAGTACCGTTTCCTTCTTTGAAGGTCGCCCTTCGTAAGCTAACAATGCAATCATGCGCGGCACAAAGATGATAGGAAGGTTAATAACGTCCATCAGGGTCTCAACATTGTCTGGAGAAAGTGTGTACTGGTACCAGAAGTCCAGTGCGCCACTCAGGATATCCTTATCCAAGTCAAGGAGCGTATGGAAATATAACTGTTGTAAGGTCTCTCTCGAAATGTTTTCCATCGCTTTGTTTGCGTCTGGCTCATCCAGCTCTGTCGCGAAATGGGTCAGAGCCCAAAGGGCCCGCACAACGTGAGCACGGTCTGATGACTCGAGGCATTTGAGAAGAGTAATCCAAAGCGGATCTTGTGTGTCAGTTCTCATGAACTTCGTCACCTCTTCCGCGATATCCAAAGCATCATTCTTGATTTCATTCAAGCGAGGCTGGTTCGGAATGTTGAGGAGGATGACCAGAAAATCCCTTAATAACCCTTTGGCATAGCGCGACACATAAAACGCGTTCTCTTTCAGTAACACCATATTCCGGAGGACCAGAGTTGCCTCCTTCACATTCCGGAGACGATGGTTGAATTCGTAGGTTTCAAGTGTGTCATTTGGCAGTGTCACTGGTAGTTTCGCAATCTTCTCCAAAAGATCCCGGGTACCGTGTAGTGAGTTCAAAACGTTGACACGGTCAGTAGGCTGCCGAAAATCGTACTCGAGCTCCCATTTGACACCAGTGCAGAGATTTGTGATATCCAAAGCTTTGCCCATGAGAGTCTCAGCAAGCAACGGGAAGCCTTCGAACTTGAACTTATCCCAGCGCTGATTGGAAATTTGCACCAAGTGATACAATGCGAAATCGACCTCGTCCGAAATACCTGACTGCAAACCATAATGTGCCCGCTTGTAGATATGATCCGCTGTTTAATGTACGGTCAGCTTCAACCAATCAAATCCGACATCTTTTGAACTTACACTTCGGGACTTCGATGAATCTTAGTGGAAAATAAGGGTCGTAGAAATTGGGTTGCTTTGCGGTCTTCGCTCTGTCGCTGACACTCGGAAATAGGCCCGGTCTATTCCCTGGCGTCGCCACCTCGCGCGTTGACATGGGCACCTGCCTCTGCCCATCCCAGCTTCCTGCATTAAACTGAACACTGCTCGGATTCGCGGACGGGATGATATTGTCATGCGGCGAGGTTGATTGAGGGGATGCGTTCGCATGAATATGGGAGCGTCTCACCGGAGCTGTATCAGGAATGAATGGCTGGTTGGCTTTGGGAGCCTGGCGCAAACCCTCTATGAATCGGTCAGTATGGAATACGAATATGCGAAAAGCAGGTTTCGAGGTTTCTCAATACTTACGTCGTAGGGACGTGCGCGGTGTATTGGCGGACATCTTGGTCCTTGGCCAAAGGTTTTCGCAAAGAAGCCTTGCGCGTTAAAAGCTGGGACTCTCGATGCTATCCGCCGTATTCCTGTTGCTCCTGTATACAGGCCTATCAATCTCACTCGAGTTGTCGCCAATAAATGCCGCCTATGTCTTGCAATACCACGGCTTTCGTTTCAATATTTCTTCGAGGGCAGGACGTATCGGGTCTCGTATTCGAAGGCGCGACGAGTTCTGACAAAACGATCTAATTAAAGCTGATTCCGGTCGTTCCTTGTTTCGATCCCTCCTAGGTCGGCGATGCTCGGCGTCGAAAAGCAAATCCAGATTTTCCTAGGAAGTAGCAAGTGTATTTGCACAACTTGCCTCTATTGCCGCATGAGTGAGGGCTAGAAACGCGATCGAGTTTAATCGGAGAGCCAGTCGACAAAAGGAATGCGACTGCAAGGTATCGACGCGGCCTTTGGTTGACGGAAATCGCAGTGTACTCGCGCAGAAATTAATTACTTACAGTGGATGGCACAAGTAGCAACCGGCTGTTAATGCCTTCGTGGTGGCCCTTGCAAGCTTCGTGAACACAACCTAGTCCTGCGATCCATCCTGGCAGCCAAAAGTTCGCGCGAACATCACGGGCCTCGCGCGTGCCCCGGAGAATAAGTTGATCCGAGAAGTCCGAATTTGTGCTGAGTCATGATGCATGCCTGAGGAAAGCGGCATACATCTAGGATACTCCACGACAATCCAAGTTCCTAACATCACTTTCGGAGAGCAATTCTGCTCGACAAGTCATGTCCTGTCAATCAATATTCATGGGACGAGATTGTTTAAAGCTGCTCAAAACATCTGAAGCTGAATGTCTCTCATGGAGGATTGCCGGGTAATTGGCGGTTACAGTATTTGTTTTACACCAAACATGTCATAAATATCTACATGGACGGTCTTACCAATATCCTATCTCTGAAGCTACATGTGCCTGTGAAAGGGGGCTGGAGGATTGGCTGTAGCAGAGATTGTGCGGCTTCATCCCATCTTCTCTAGATGGAAAGTGTGAATGTTGAATATCAGAAATGTCGAGCTGGCTAAGTGTTGTCCGGGTTGGGTTAACATCGAACACAAACCTCAGGTGATGGAACAACATTTGAACGTGGTTTCTGGGGTCTGTACTTCGTACAGGCTCGAATGTTGTCCCTGTTTTTTTTTTTGCGAACGGCCAATCATAGAGAGACACGCTTCAATCATGAACAGTCCCTTGACTCGAATATACTGCCCATCCAAGATCCTATAATGAAGGGATGGAAGCTACGAATAAAAAAAAAGTGCTTTTATTTATACTATTCTGTCCTAGTCTCTGGCATCGCGGCTTCCGTCTCAGACTTTTCACTGCATGGCTGCCCGATTTTTCTCAGCTAATTGCCTACAGACTACAAGACATTGCGGAACTGCAAGCAACTGCTCGGGGGCATTACAGGGCTTCGCTTGGGAGACTAACTAATGGCTCGAAATACGGGATACGCTTCTTATGGATAAACACTTATCCTTATAACTTCAGTCCGCTTCACTGATCATCCCAAGGATATCTAATTGGACACGACCTAAAAAAGATGATATTGTTCCATGGCTGCATACCCAGAATTTTCTTTATTCAAATTATTCAACACAAGCCTTCACGCACTGCTCCGCACTCCTGCTCTTCTCTTCCCCAAGGCGAATATATGCTGAGACTTGTCACGGATTCCTCATATCATGAAGCTTACAATACGGGACTCCCATTACTATATCTCAATGTATTCTTCTACTACCGACGTATAGCGGGCCGAGGAATTCTCATCAATTTGACAAGGACCCTGTGGGGCCGAAGGATGAGACGAATGGCTATATGCGCACGCGCCAGGGGCATGAATGCTGTAGTAGCCTTCGGCTACCCTATAGAATTCCGACGATCCCGATTCTTTGTATTCCGAGAGCACACGTCGGTCCCGAGTCGGTACTTCAATTGACAAGCAATATTGACTTTCTATGCAATATTTTGGAGACTGAACCTATTAAAGAGCATGAAATATATGCTCTCGAACCTCACTCGTCTTTCTCGTGTTCCAAAAAAGCCACAACCTTGAAGTTTCGAAATCTTCTAAAAGCAAGAGCATCAAACACATCTTCGGGCCCATGGCTTGGCACTTCTTGGCCCATAGCCAAGCCCTGTTTTCTTTAGAAACTCCCACAATTCTTCGTGGAGATCGTGGGACGAATTGTGGGAGGTTGGACCAAGTTCATGGAGACGTCCGTGGGAATCCGACTTCCCACGCCAAATAGTGTATGTGCAGTCCCAATCAAACAGGCTCGATTGCAAAGCTTGGGAGACATGACTCTGTAGTCTGCAATTGAGTGTTTGTCATTGGCTAGGGGCCGGGTCCGATTCCGACATGTAGCTATGCCTCTATTCAACATGTTTTCGGGGCGATCACTTCCAAAGTCACAACTACGACCAACTCTTCATACTGTGATCGAGAGTATCAGCTGCCAAGCCGAATAAATCATTATCCAACATGCTTTTCTACGTTCACAACATCAAACGGGCAGAATTGTCGGGGATGTTGTCCGAATGTTCGGAATTAGGGTGAAGAAGACCATATAAAGGCAGTGCGTCTGTTTGCTCATGAAGACAACAATTGAGACTCGCATTGTGCTTATCAGCAATTGTCTCATCTTTATTTCTTTCATTTTCTCAAAAAATGCAACTCAAGAACCTGTTCAACGCCTCAGTGATCGGTGGTGCTGTCCTGGCGGCCGCTCACCCTGGGCAGCATGAGGAGCGTGTGTCCCCGGAGGTTCAAGCTCTCAAAAGGGATGTCCGCCACGGATTGAAGAAGTGCTCGACTCGCTTGGAGCAGAGCGGCTTGCAAGCCCGCGCGAAAGCCCGCCGTAAGTCTGTAGTTGAGATGTGCTGCCGGCAGCTCATGGCCCGAGACACTAGCGCTGTCTTAAGTAAGTCTCACAACATGACTGGTAGTGCTTCCCCATCTTCTGCTGAGGAAATTTCCAAAAGTTCGGACGAGAAAGTCTGCCTTCTCGGTCCGAGTCTGGAGGGAGAGACCGGGCCGTACTGGATTCCCGGAGAAAGAATCCGTTCGAAGTTGCGGGAAAGCGAGCCTGGAGTGCCGGTAATTGTGGAACAGCAATACATCGATGTCAATACATGCCAGCCCATTCCGAATCTCTACACTGAAATCTGGGTTTGCAACGCTACTGGTGTCTATTCCAGTCTTGTCGCGTAAGGAAATGGAAACGCCGCGGACCTTGCAAATCACCAGCGTACCTTTTTGCGAGGTGCTCAGAAGACCAACGCGGATGGTATCGTCACCTTTGACACCCTGTTTCCTGGTCACTATGACAGCCGGACAACCGACTACCACGACATCGCTCGTTTCAACGCCGCGCCACTTCCGAACAACACCCTTACTGGTGGAACGATCCCACATATCGCGCAAATCTTTCTGGGACCAGGACATTATCAATACCGTGGGAGTCGATCCACCCGTACAACACGAACGACATTCCTATCAACCCCCAATGCTAAGGATCGAGTTGTCCGGCAGGAGACCGAAGGCACGGATGCGGACCCGATGTTGAACTACGCTTACTTGGGTGACAAAGTGGAAGACGGCCTATTTGCATGGATTACTGTGGTAGTCAACGTCTCTGCTGTCCAGTACCCCTACTACACCAACGTTTGGACGGCCAGCGGTTGATGGTACTTCGGGCGGTGACCCGAGAGGCATTGATGGAGGACTCCCTCAGAGCAGCAGTGATGCCTCTGCTACCGCGTCCAGCAACTAAAATTGTGGTGCAGTATGGTTCTCTGTTGATCTAAAAACTGGGGACGATGTATTTACAATTGTGATACGCATCGAATGATAGAGGTATAGAGATATAGATCCTTGTGTGCATTGTTCACTCATTTATGAATTCAGACTGAATTTCTTCGACATAAAGAATGATATATTGTGAGGGGAGAGTAAAAAAGAAAGAAGCCTGATTATGTGTTGGGTGGTCAATGGTAGTCACATGCTCTACCCTAAGCCCACTTCGTCTCTCATTCACCAACACTCCTCATCTTATCCGTCCATCCTTCAACCCAAACTTCTTTATATATCATCTAAGCGAGCATATACTATCATGTCAGTGAATAAACAATAATTCAATCATGTATCATCCTTCCCAGCAGGCCCCGGAGCTCACCCAGCTTGCCTGCCTGCCTCTCGCGAAGTTCTCTCACACAACCACCTCAATCGGACACAATGGCCCACTGAACTGGACTCATATAATTGGAAACGGTGATATAGTCGGAAGAATTGAAAGCCACACTGTATCTGGATCTACACCAGCACGGGTTTTGTTGAAGGTGTTTCGAGACTACGAGTTATTGGTATCGTATCTGGGCGTTTCTGGGCCTTGCACTTAAGACGTTACTAACACTTCATCCTCTGATACAGGAAGAAGTCGACCTTACATACCACTCACAAGAAGCCGCAAAGTCTGCGTTGTCTGGACAGAGTGGTCAGGCGAAACCAGTTTTCGCTGTAATCGTGAAGCTGCCTTGTCTTGCTGTGAAATATCCAAAGGACAATATATGTGTGCGTTCTTACTCTCCATCATCTAAAGACTTTACTTTTTAATTCTGACATTCCCTGGGTGCAGATTCGTCGATTCCAAATCAAATTCTCGTCCGATCGCGACTACTACTCAACCCTGGTCATCCTGAGCAACATCAAATGCCCATTCTCGGAATCCCATGTCGGCTCATTACCACCCGCTCGCAGACCTTCACAATGGCGCTCTGGGTCAGTTGCTTCTGCGCCCGCTCCTCCACAAATGTTCCCTAGTGTTCCGGATGCGCCAGGCATACCGACATTGAACAATATGTTCTTACCGTCCCAGTCGTCTCCGACGATTGATCTAAATCCATCTGCGAGATCATCTACTACTGGTATCTTCCCAACAGCTGCAAGCCAAGGATTGACTCTTGCTAACGATTGATTTGCGCTAATAGGGCCCTTCCAACGTCCCGCTTCATCGAGTACCACCCACACGCTTACAGACCTCGTACCAACAAACAACGGCCAAGCACTGGTTCCAAGTAGCACCGTGCCCTCTTCTCGCCCTTCTACGGCCTTTCATGACGCCCAAACGCTCGATGAGGTTCTACCTCCGAGGCGGGCTCTGCCATTCGCGAAGCCAGCTGCGAAGAAGCCACGTACAGCAGAAAAGCAGACAAACAACGCGTCTAGACCAAGCGAATCCGGTATGATACACTAGCTGGTCATCAAGAGCTGCCTTGCTAATGGATGATCCGAAACAAAGGCCCCGAAAAAACCCAGACGTCAATTCGAGATCACTACGATTCAACGCCATTCAAAGCAATAAACGACACGAACAACGCCAGCAGAATAAAGCGTAGCCTTACTTCGTTTCCACAGCAGAGCACGAACAGCGAACCCGCCAACCATCCTCCATCTCAACAGAACACGCAGGCAAGCACAAATATACCTATGCCTATACCTATCCAGCCCGTTCCTCCTCCAAGGACTCTCTATCAGCAGGGACCATCATATGACAATACCGCTTCGAGGCCGCACAGTCATACAAATATATCGCGCAATACTCTACCCGCGAATATACCTTCCCAATCAGAGCAACAGCAGCAATGCAATGCTTTACCTATGAATGTGAGCCCTCTTCCACCACAACCGCAGCCACAATTCCAGCAGCAACTACAGCAGCAGCAGTCACGGCAGCCAGACCCCATCGCAGACCTCACCTCGTATATCTCAGACTCAAAGGCGGAACGTATAGCTAGACTGGAAACTTGGATCTGCTCACAAATCCAAAACGACGATTTCATTTCGCTTGCTGAGGACGTGGAAGGTCTTTGGCAGCGGTTTGCATTTGGAAAGTGGTGACACTTGACGTTTGACTTTATGACTTTGACGATTTCTATTCATGCCATTTATTGATATTTGTGTTTATCTGGGCCGTGATTTATATATCTTACGTTGAGAGTATAGGATCAGAACTCTAATTGTACGATAGTATTCTTATTTAGCGATAGAAAGACCGAGGAAGAGTCTAATACTCTGTCAACGGAATCACCAAGGAACATGAGTAGAGAGGAGTCTCAAGACAAGAGCAAATCATATACGTACTGCATAGAAAAAGGGAAAAGGAAACAAAACAGGAGAAGAGAATCAAATTTCCATTCCTAACATCCAAAAAGCAGTTCAGTTGATGAAGCATGTACGACATGTTCTTTTAATCCATTTATAGAAGAGAAGAGGAAAGAGTCACCAAGACAAAAAAAAAATTACCGCTGTCGTCGATAAATCAACCCTGAAAACACATTCAAATACCCTTCCTTCGTCAACAACGTAAAATCAACCACCATACGGCCCTGTTGTGTCTGCGCCTGCGCCTCTGTCGCATTAAGATTATTCTCCGGCAGCGCTGGCGGCGGAGACGACGCGTTCGCATTCGCAGCGACAGACCCCTCAGCTCCGACGGCAAGGTCAGCCAGGTGCTGCAGCGAGCGCTGCTCATTGGGCCCCATGACTGGCGGCGGGGCGGCGGCGCCGTTGTTACCGTTGTGGCTGTTGTTCTTGGTCAGGTTGGGATCTTGGAGCTGGGACTCCTGGGACTTTGCGCGGCGCCATTCGAGGAAGATGCGGATCTTGTTGTCCCAGCCTGGCGTGGCGAAGACGTCTTGGAATTCCTCGACGCCGGTGTAGCGTTTTGTGCGACGGTCGAGGATTTCTTCGACCTTATTGAGGGCTTCCCAGCATTCGTTGGCGTATTCGGGGAGGACGGTGGCCTCGAGGAGGGTCATGGAGGCGAGAGCCAGACTGTGGAGGTCGAAGGGGGTGGAGAGGCGGGATTGCATGGTTGCCTTGTGGAGTTCATTGGTGAGCTCTTGCGCGCTGTAAATGATTTCGTATGGGCTGTAGACGAAGATGTGGCGCTTGATGAGGAGCCGGATTGTCCAGTAGAGTTGGTTCTGGAGGCTCTCGAGGAAACTGTCGGACGAGGTCTCTTCGGGGACGTGGAAGCCGCGGAGGTCTTGGACTTCTGAAAGACGCTCGAGAGAGGCTGCGAGGTTGGCGCTGATCAAACGTCCTACGCCAGTGTTGGTTTGGCAGATGTTGTGGTCGGAGGTGGCTAGTGTGACCATATCAACTAGAAATGAGGAATAAGCTAGACGTTGTGTTAGCAAGGCCTCCTAATATGCAAAAAAGGGGATCAAACATACAGCCAACACCTGTCGTGACAGAGCCAACCACCCGCTCATCTTCCCGACCACCAATTTCGTGGTTTCCAAGAACACTCGGATCAGCCACACTAATGGCATACCAGCGGGTGAGGATGATCAGTGAAACCCAATCGCGTCGGGTAATGTTGGCGTCAGAATCACGGTCGGGGTCAGAAGCTCGCTTGTTCTTGAGCTGACCAAGCCCCTTCGCCAAATCAGACCCAAGTTTGATAGCAGACTGGATAAGAGTATGCTTCGGAACGCCGTCCTTGAGCACGAAGTTGTCAGGTCCTCGGAAGTCGCAGTCCATGATCATAAGCAGCATCGACTGAAGCCATATCAGATTGACCGCAGTCGAACGGACTAGTGCAGGTTGCCGCGTGTAGTACAAGAGGAGATCCTGCGCATTGTCGAATGAAGCCACTTTTTCGAAAGAGCCAGTAACACGACCCATGTCAGTGCGCGTCACTGTGTAAAGACTGTAGAGGAAAACCTCTTGGATTTCGCGACTGCATTGGTGGAGGATCTCGAGCAGACGTTCCTTGGAGTGCGGCAAAATTGGGAAGACCGGATGAATGTTGACGTGGTAGCTGCACCTTATTAGCTCCTGAAGACAACATGCACAAATGAAGTGACGTACGCATTCAATGCACCATCGTCAACATCCAACGGTGTCATATCCTCTTCCGGGTGTTTTGACACTTCGGGAATGTCCATGCCAGCGGGAAGACCATCTTCGTTGCTGACCGGCCAGAACAGATTACCGGGCTTGGGTGCAGATGTAGCGAGCACAGGATCCGTGGAGGTCTCTGTCGTGTCTACTTTAATTAGTTGGGAGCAGGACCACGTAGGTAGTGCCAAGAAACGTACCAAATGCATTTTGCGAGCCACGAGGGTTAAACTGCGGCTGCGAGAACGAACTTGGGAGTCCTTCAAAGACGGAATATGTGCGCTTGCGATTGATCGGGCCCGCATCCATTGGCGGGGAGAACTCCTGATAAGGTCTTGGGGACGGCACTTCGTTCATGGCCTGGTACTGCATGTCGGGATGGACCATGGCGGCAGGCTGCATTTGGCTCTCCAGGGTGTGTAGGCGTTCCGCAAGTTCCTTAATGTAGCTTTAATTTCGTCAGTTAGACCGTTGCTGTCACTTAGTGGAGTTTCCATCTTACCCTTTGCTGGGACCGCGTTTCATCGGGACGCGACTGAACTGGCAGACAACACCGAGTCTGCGACAGTTGGAGCAAGTCTCGACGCCGGATTCCGAGGTAGCATCGCAACGGACCTAGTAGAGATGAAAAGGTTAGCTTTCAGTCCCCCGTCGCGTCGAGGAATCACATAAAAACAAAGTACCTTCTTGCGCCGGCACTCATCACACGCCCGCGAAATCTTCGATCTCTTTCTCCTCGCACTCTGGTCACCATAGCTCAGGTCATGGTTTGGATCCGCGCCCACCTGCTGTCCCGGAGTGAACTGCAGCATGTGCTGTTGTTGGTGTTGATCCGGAGACGATGGACGACCCATCTCCGGGCCGCCGGGGTTGGACGCCCCCAGAACCATCGACTGGCCGTGATGAACGCCATTACTCGACCCGTCTGCCAGGCTAGGACCTGAAGTTTCGCGGGAGAGCTCAGCGGACAAGAGCTCGTCGGCGGTCAACTGGCGATTGGCGTAGTATTGCATGGCGCCTTGGCTCATTTGCGCCGCGTTGGGTGACGGATACGAGGGCGCGGGAGGCATGTCTGACTGCTCGCGGGAATTCATTGCGTCAGATTCGAAACGAGACATGACGGAGGAAATCCAGGCGGAGTAGCGTTAAGCATAAAAACAAAAACTCCGGATGGATAGGTGGTGGTTGGTGGGTATTGATAGTGGTGGTGGTGGAGGGAAGAAAAGGTGGAAGAAGCGAAGACGCGCAAGGCAAGGTTTTACAGGCTAAATTTGCCTGGGCGGGGAGCATTGTGAAGGGGCTAGCGCCAAAAGCCCTCGGCGCAGAGAGCAGGAAACGGCGACCATTGTCGCGCAACGAAATGCAAAAATCACTGTGAGGATATACAGCTGGTGATAGACTCGGATGATATAAAAGTTTCCTCCTTGGTGATGATCGCGCCGACGCGGCGGTCCGGCTTTTTGTTTCTGCGTCCAGCGACGACGGATTAATACTATTTCCCACCGGCCCAGAACTCGAGTGGTCGGCGGAGAGAAGAGATGAGCTTCGATAACGAGACGGAGGGTAGGAGGATAGATGGTCCGGAGGTTGCAAGTCAGGGTGCCTGGAATCTGAGGGAACTCCGGCTGGTGTGGTCTCGCCGTGTATACGGATGAAGCCTGGGATGAGGAGGGAAAATGCTTGTCGGTCTGATATCGATGGCTTCTCAGAATCTTGGCTTCGAGAAAACTCTTTCTTTACTGGTATTTGCCCAGCTATCGCTAGAGTTGTCTGATGCTGCGATATCACGGATTTCCCTTTTGGGACGTGAATGAAGCCATCGCGATGATCCCAGGCCCAGTGCATCACCAACAACGATGCTGAAACTTTCAATGCTAGAGAGATGTTAACCGCTTTTTCTACAGGAATAAGAGATCTTTTTTTTTTTCTTTTCTTTCTTTCTCTTCCTTTGGCTGCTATGTTTGAAGCTATGCCGGGATATTACTGCCACCAAATTCAGGCATCAATTGTATTCTAGTGTCCAATTCAGACAGACCTCATAGTACAAGTGCGAGCAGAGATTGATTCCAAATAACTAATTCATTTCACGCGTTCGAGGGCTCTTCTGGACCAACTGCCTTCCCAAGGAAATGGACCTCTGACCCCGTTACGACCTAACTTTCAAGTCGATATCAGAAGCTACTCCACTTTGCCAGCCATGACCAGAACTTCACGCATACTCCAAATGGAAGGTTTTTACAGAGACCGTCGGGCATACTGTCGTTCAAATGAAAGGCGCACGGTCATTGCGATAGACAGACTGACATCAGCCGCGATGAGAAGACTCGTGCTCACAGTGTGCAGACTAATCAGGCCAAGGCTAGAATTGATCCTGCAATGTTTCATCAACCCCGACGCGTGGTTACCAGGGACTAGGCACCTGCCATTACATTGCATGGAACAGAATCTCTTTAATTCGGGACACCTAGTTACAAAACTTATGGCGTACTTGTATTCTATACGGCAAATGGTCAAAATATAACGATATCGTAGAATATCAGCCAACAAGCCGATTCAAGTGCTCGCACTCTTGACTCACACCGGGCCGGACAGACCGGGGGTATCCGCAAGCCGAAGCGACTCCTGATAGCGGATAGCCACCGGGACTAAGAGCCTCTGAACACTCCACAACGGGGGCGGTCCGCTGGCCACTTTTTCCCTGTCCGAGAAGTATTTCTGTTTCGGGTCAAGTGCACGCGCCAAGAAGCGGGTCTGGCCGTGACGGGTTGGGATAGATTAACCTAATTGGTGGCTGTTTGGGCCAGTAACAGATTTTTCTATAGGAGTACTCGTATGGCGTGCAGAGCGGGCTATGTTGATTCGATTCATTATCGCAAGGTTACATGAGGATTGGCAATTGTATGCGATAAACGTCTATCTCGGAGTGTTATGGCGCAAAAGTGTGCTTGTCAAGATCTCGGAGCTGCTTCTTAATAGGCCATTTTACCCGCCAATAACAACCAAAATACGCCGGTGAAACAACTACTGCAAGTACAGCACTGTGCATACAGTTTGACTAAGAACACTCCAATCTGCCAATAGAAACTAATATATAGACAGTGGCACTGCTAACTTAATTTTCAGGCTATGCTGTTTGGAGTTAGTGCTTTTAGAATTTGATATTGTGCTCTGCGATGACCATTGTATGGTCTAAGAGTGGTTGGAAGAGAATTTGGGGTTTGAAATGTAATATAGGCCAGTGTGAAAGTACAGTACTTACACGAGTAGTATTGTATACGTACGCAAAACTAGGGCTTCCAATAGCGGCTATCTTGTGACCTGACAGAATTGCTCAAGGTAGCTATCACCTGAGCGGAATGACACCACATAACACTGTAGGGTAGATAGCTTACTGCTGTGTTTGGATACTCTGTACTATTCTACTTTTCTGACTTAGTCCCGGTGAAAGTACCACTAGCTACTCCGTACACCCATTTCAAACCAATACGGATACTTATGCCCTAACCCCAAGCTTAGCTAGTGGCCCCACCACGGCAACCTACGCATTCTTATCCCCAGAATCAGTCAGTCCCGTCAAATTCAAGATGTGACAGTATCTACCCGTATACAAGGACCATCCTGTCAACAAATACTTGGTCAACGTAGTTATTACTCAATCAGTTAGTCACACCCAGTATCGACCCTCCCCCCGTCTATAACCGACCGTCATGAAAATATGGATGTCTCTCTCTTACTCTGCAAACCCACCAGACAAACTCTAAAGTAGCGCTAACCGCTAGAGTCCGTTCGCATAGTGGGTCACTTTCCCGGTTTCACCCATCCACCGTTTGATTGGCCGGTGGGGACCGCTGACCGCCTCCACCGAGATCGACTTTCTGCCCCTCCCACATGACTGCACTAGTCCGTAATGGGGTTAGCGCCGGCACCGCTGCAGCCGCCCCCAAGGGAGTAGTCGGTGACGACATTGTGCAGTATTCAATACAGAAAGAGAACTGGTTTGGAGAATGCTTGATAGCAATGATTTCATGAGAGGAAGAACTGGGAATAGAACTGACGCGAATAAAGGCGAATTGATACAGTCAGCATAGAACCGTCAAGCAGGTTACTTTTACTTTTGTAAGTGACACTTTTCTTTTTCTCTTTGGTGCGTCCCGGTAAAATACTCCGTACAGATTTTACCTAACACCAACCACTATCATGACCAAACAAAAAGACAAATCGTGTAACGCTGATGCTGCATACAAAGAAAAAATTTGATTGTACGTTTGAATGGACGGTTCTTGTGGCTTGCATAGAACACGGAAACAATTTCTAGAAGGTTAGCGAGATCAGGGACCGTGGTCGAGCAAGGTACACTATGTATTCATGTGAGTGAGTCTACCTTTTTGCACTTTGTATACATGTACGGAGCTTTACTTGTATTGATGGGGTATCTCCCACTAAATTCTAATCCAAAGAGGCAATCCGCCCGCGGCCCCAGAGTTTCGTAACAGGATCCATAGGGCGAAGCGAGATACGGAGTACGAAGACTCCAGATAGAGGTGCATATTGGTACAGAACAGCGCACAGGGTGTGTATACCAAACCTGCACAATATGGAGAGCTGAAAGCTGCATGCTCTTCCCAGATTGACGTTGCTGCTGTCTCTCACCGGCATCACAGAATCTCATATACCGCGTATATATCGGGCTGTGGCTGTGGTCAGACCACTGGACTGTAATGGACTGTACCACAGTCGTACAAGCCTCTTCATCAGCTTACTCAGATGACATTCCATCAGGTAAAGAAAAAGAATAGGAAGATGCTCTTACAGCATATTTTCATAGAATACATTCACAATTACTTAAAACAATTTCTCCCTGCTATGCACAGTACAGCATCCTCTGCCTGCGTTTTGCCCTATGCATTCCATTCTGACCATACAGTACAAGTACGGACACCCAGACACCCCAACCACGCAACACCCTTGCCGTGCCGTATTGTTACAATACAGTAAGCCCACACGGCGGTTCCGTTTCCCCCTCCCCAATTAGCCTGCCATTTATTCCTGGCGGTTCCTCGTTTTTCCTGTTCCCTTTTTTTTTTCTTTTTTTCTTTTCCCTTTTCTCTCTCTTCCTTCTTTCTTTTCTTCCTTCGTCACAGGGTTTGGTCGCAACTCTGCCTCGATATCGATCGCCTTTTTCCTTTCTTTTGGCCGCCACAGCCGGTTTTTGGTGTCCTGTCTCACGGCCGGCGCCAAACGGTGCGTAGGCTTTGGCCCCCCGAGTCCTCGTCCTTCCTGTCTATATCTCTCTACTACCCGCTGCTTTTAGCGTGATTGATCACTCCTGGCGACTGCCTTGGATGGCTCTCCTCGCTTCAGCCCTTTGAAACGCGCGTGATTCAGCTTAGCGACAACCTCCCGACCGGTTTCGCCTTTCGCATTGCGGTATATACCGCTTTTTTCGACGACGGATTTTTGTGAACTGAAGAATTTCGAAAGATACCAAAGATACCCCCTGTTTTTGTCATTTAACTTTTGCTCGTTTGGGAGTTGTTTCCTTCTTGTTGCAGTCGGTCCCGTCTTCTTTGCAGACGGACCGCACCTATACCCTGCCAATCCCGCCTTGACGGCTCTTTATGCTCTTCCCCGACAGGGCTTCCTGTTCGGTTGATCATAATCGTTTGTTTTCTGCCAACCGGTCTTTGAATCGGTTTATACCTGTTTGTTACTCTTGAAACCCGTTTGGGATTTTTACTCGTCGCGAACCGTCGCATGTTCCCCGTTCAGTAAACCGCGGAAATGCTTATCGATGGCGAGAAGTGGGCTTGTGAAGCTTGCGTCCGGGGTCACCGTGTCAGCAGCTGTCACCACAGTGGTATGTTCCTTCCTATAATCCTTCGAATCAATAGTTCCTGGGCTAACATGATGCATCATGCAGACCGTCCATTGACCCACATCAACAAAAAAGGCCGTCCAGTCTCTCAATGCGCTCACTGTCGCGGCCTACGCAAGTCACGTACAACCCACACAAAGTGCGAGTGTGGTGACAAAAAGAAGAATTGTCACAAGAATGACTCGGATCTCCACACCGCCGACAGGCGAGATCACAAGCGTGAGCATGTTGGTGTTGGTTCCCTGGTTCATATTTCTGATCTGAAGTTACAGAGGACTCCCGTCAGCGCTGTGGCTGCTGTCATGGCCAGCGCTGTATCTGTGCGCTGAAAAAGGAACACCATTTAGATCCTGTTCCGGAAACTGGCCTTCCCCCGGCACAGCCTACGATTTTGTCGGAATGCCCCAAGAAGCCTCAATTGACATCGACCAAGTCGGAGAGCACCCTCACCGTCTTCCGGGACGGTCACCACCATAAGCCACATCACAAGCATAACGACATGGCGCACAAGTGCGGTCTGCCTTATACCATTCCTCGTTCGCATACTTTCCATGCGCCGTCTGAGGTAACCCGCCGCTCGGTCGACCACTTGCCGCTATCGCAGTCAGCGATGATAGGGGAGAACCTTTCCTACCATCAGACCGATCAGCAGCAGCCTCCGCCGCCGCCGTCCTTCTTCGGGCCACCACGTCGTACCAAATCCGAACATGGTTCCCCCGAGAGTGCTCCCGTTTCGGCTGCTGAGGACCTTACGATATCTGTTCCGTCACTTGACATCTCGCCCTTCTTCCCTCCCCGAGCGGCCCCGGCTTCGCAGCAATCACCCTTAGAACAATCGAATGAGGCAGGCTCAGAACCGACCGCATTACCAGAGACAGACGAATTTGGCAAGACTCCTTTGAACCAAATTGTCACCAGCGTCCCGCCAGCCGACATGTTCCCGGGCTTTTCCACTTCGACGACCTCCCCGGTCTCCGGCATTGCGTTCCAAGACCCGTATCAGGAACCGTTCTTTGCGTCGCCTGATGCTGAGATTCCGGTGGGTAATGCCGGTTTCAATGCCCCGTCAGTCGATTGGTCCAGTTTCCCGCTTTATTCCTCGGACGCACCTGCTCCTACGAGTACTCAAGCTCCATCGTACGCGAGCTTCGATTACAACTCGATAGGCCCTAATTTTGCGGCACCATCGTCCTCGGGGGATATTTCGGAAGCAGACGAGTTTGGTCCACTGCCTGGCCTCGCCCACACTGGCAGCGATCTGCACAGTGTGAGTGAGGCTTCGGATATGGACCATTTGCGTCTCAGCTCGGCGTCGTCCTTTATCAGCATGCCACAGGCACAGCTTCTGGCGTCGAACAATCTGGACTCGATCAGCATCGACGACTTTTTGAAATCGGCCAACGAATCGACGGCGGCATTGGAGCATCAACTGCAGACCAACATTGGCATGGAGCAGAAGCCATTTCCGGATTCCTTTGCTACGTCGCAGCCACCAACATACCGCGAGGGAAATGAAAAGTCCGTCACGGCTGGTCCGAACATGGTCATGCCCACGACCTCGCCAACGGATCCTACATGGCCTACCACCCTGTTTGATTCAGGGCCGTCAATGGAAGACCCCTTCTACCCTCAGACGTGGACTCAATGATTGTTCTTGTTTCCTTTCTGTTTCTACTTTGCGGGGAAAATGATTGTCTGCGAGGCTAGCCGTCCTGTGTTTCACCACCTCCACACCGTCTTCACGACCTTGATGAGAGATGATGATAGATGCCTTGCGTACCTTTTAGCCTTCATCTTTAGATACAATTGGATATTGCTACTTACTTTGTACCGTTCTGTTTTTCTATATTCTGTACATTCAGGGTTCACACTTGTTTACGCTTATACTCGGGAACCGTTTGGGTATCTCACCTGCGCTGCTGCGTACCGATGTGCAACCTACGATGTGCCGAGTCCCGATTGCTGTTACCCAACGGCCCGCAACATCCTTTTCATCCAACTGCTTGTACAGTACACAAAGTACATACATAGGTAGAAGCGTACATATGCATGAATCATACATAGACGATCAATGCAATCTAGCGGTGAACTTGTCTTCTCTGTTCTTACATAGTCCCCACCTACTAGTATAGGGGTACGGCCAGACCTGTTCCGTTCCTCCCTTCAAAAAAAAGTACCAATTGCCCTCGAAATACTCCGTACCACATACCTCATGTACAGTAGCACGTAAATGACGACCTATGTACGGAGAAGCAACGCAAGGAAAACGACAAGCTTTCGTGGCAAAGGCTTGTTGCGACTTGGCTACGAAATGAAGGGTGTGGTATGTGCGTTTTTGTATCCCTTGATTAATCAGGTTGCGTTGGGTTGTACGAATGGTATTGTAATACGGGTATTTGAGACTGGGTTGAGCTGGGATCTGGCGGTGAATGGTTAAATGTCATGGAATATTCATCGGAGTAAGTGCAGGTGTATGTGTCGTGCTGTGTTATGGCGGTGCTTGGTTTGTTTGATTGTTGACTTGTCTTGGGATAGGGTTGTGGTTGGTTGGGCGTTTACTTAATATTTTATCTTCACTGTCATCAGTGAGTAGTGCAAATGTCAGTTTTGATATCCCTGTATAGCTTGGAAACTTGGCGATTCTTTATCGCCATCTTAACATGGAGATCTATATACAAGTGCAATGATTTATATACTTGTCTTCTGATACATGGGCCTAGTCTAGCCTTCGTTCTTATATTGACTCTTTGTCTATTTGATTACATTCTACACGAGCATTACTTCAAAGCCAACATCTTTTTGCTTGCCGTCCGTCCGCGGTAGTCAAGTTCTTGGTCGCTGGTGTCCGGTTTTCTTTCTGGATTGTGACCAGGTGGACGTTCGAAAAACGATAGATAACCTGGATTGTCTCAGAGGAATTTCTGTGATTACAACAGCCAACGCACTCTGTATTCACGTCCATTGTAAGTAGCAATAGGCTCTACCTTTCTAATTACTCACTGACTGGCAACTGTCCTTCAGGTGGTGACTAGCGAACATGGCAGGCTGACGCCCGATATTCCGTCCCTTGTAGAGTCCCAAGCAAGAAAGTCCGATTGATGACGCACGAGGCTAGCACAACTCTTTTAGTATATTACTATATATTTGACAGGTCTGGATAGCGTCATCAAGGATCCGCACTGGTGCTATGAAAAAAGGCATGGCAGTTGAAACTGGATCTGGAGCATTTGCCTTCCTTGAAAACAATGCAAGCATGTTCTCTGGCTTAGTTTCACTGTGCAAGTTCAGTCATGGCTGATGATTCTAGACAGTCAGCATATACCCTTCGCCATATATATACATGGAAATTGCGTTTCTATGCACTTGCTATCGTCAGTGGTTTCCAAGAGGTTCACAAAGGAACCACGGGGTGGCCTCAAGGTTCGAGATGAAGAGGCCGGATTTCTTGTCCTTTTGCGACCAAACCTTCACATAATGGCTTTTATTCAACTCTTATCCAAGCATAAGACCATACTTCCGGTCACCGCTACTAGACTTCATAAGCGAGAAGGGTTGGAGTACCACGGCTGTCGGGGACTCACCGTACATCTTGGATTCTCAGAGATTCTGGAACAGTTGAATATCAAACCAGGGAGTACAGGAGTCCTCTATTATTGACAATAATCACTTCATATGCTGTTAAAGAGAAGGATTCAGGGCAAGTGGACCCAGAGAGTTTCCTCTAGTAAGTCCGTGACCTGTTTGAGTAGGTATGGACATTATAAAGTGCAAGGCTGCTGCTAACGATGATACAGCTCGAACAAGAAGCTGGCGAATAAATGCGAACGGATCGATCTTCATGTCTATATGTCTATCAGATCCGGGATGATTTCTGATCAACACGCAGAGGCTGCGAACTACTCCACCTCGTCTGAGACCAGCCGTTAGGCCCTGCTTACACTGTGCACGAATAAAATCATCCGGATCCCCTTCAATTTCGAAAGTCAACCAGCCGTGGCCAACCTTCAAATCACTGTATACAGCAAGCATCCTCTGCAGCGATCCTCGCCGCGGCCGACTTCACGTTTAAGATCGGCACAACACGGCATAGCTTCCAGGCGAGCCGTACGAGTCGGTTATTAGTCCCAATAATTTTGGATATTAATCTTGTGTTTAAGCGAAACATTCATTACAGAACCAATTAGCATGACGGAGTCTAGTCGAAGCTTTTCAACTGTGTAATTCAATGTTTTGAAGACATTGTGGAAGCCTTGGGCTTCAATGGATAATACAGTTCATTCTCAAATTGTAAGCGCTTTCTCATTTGTCATTCAAAGCCCAAGCATACGTGCAGCTGGTGACGAAAGAGTTATAACTAATTGTTGACAAGAAAAACGTTTCAGTCTGCTCTTCCAGCAACAAATGAGGAACCTCCACCAGACGGAAGATTGCGAGCAGAATAACCACTGTCTCAGTACTTCGAATATGCTGACGCTCAGTTGCGGTACATCCTCTTCGACTTCAGTGTCGACAAGTCAAGCTTGAAAGTTCAGCATTCCCGTTCTGAGAAACCGAAGATCTGGTCAATTCATTGCACCAGCCATGATGAGAATATGTTTTCAATCCATCAAACGAGCAAGAGAAATTGCAGTTAGCACAGAAACACCACGTCAACCATCCCCAGTTGAAGAATTATGCGTTCGTGAGTCTGGCGACAGGCTAAAGAAATTCAACGTCCTTTATATTCCATTCTTGACGCCCGGCAAGGTGAAACCGACTAGCCTTATGTTTTTGCATGTCTACAGATGCCCGAATGGAAACTGAAGAAAGTTGTAGAGCAGGTATCGAAGACCAGGGGAACTCTTGCACAAGACCGCGGAGCACGGGGAGGAAGCTCCATCAGTCTCGACGCGGACCATAACTATATCATATCGTACTGGCCCAATGCTCCAGATTATGATGCGCTGGCCCGGCTGGAGGGACTACACGGAAACTGACAGACGGAGTATTGACACCCAGACGTCATTTGCGCATCTGGGTTTTCGTTGTGGTCAAAACCAAGCCTGAAAGGCATCTGGTATAAAGTATGCATGCGTAGGTCTTTGAGAATACCTGCTTCGTTATTTCCAATGCGCTGACCTATATTCTAGCGGTCGTCCACAAGTCCCGAAAGGGAGCTGGAAAGCAGTGATCAAAATTACAATTTCCCGATCCTAGCTTACCTAGCAAAGCGCTCAATTGAGGTTGATGATTGATCAGAGGTAGTATGTTATTGCTATCCTCCGCCGGATGTTTTGAGAGGGCATTTCTTTGCATCAGCCAGTCGCGGCGCAATGCACGAAGCCAATAGGGAGTTGGTATCAATACAAGGATGAAAGACATGGTATCTTCAAATCGATTTGGAAAGTAGAAGCTTCTCTCACCTTGGCTTATCCAAAGGAATGACACCAAGAATATGTGAGGACTTCAACCATTTCGCCGACAACATTTTGAAGAATTTGGGTCTATCGTGAAAACAAGAACTGAATCCAAACATCGCATGAACCCCTGCTTCTATCCCAATCGTCGCAGCAATCAAGTGAAGTGTTTCTGTTGCAGCCCTAGACCGGGCGCCCGAAGCGATGCTCTAGTTCTAGTACTCATACTAGTGGCTACTCCCTGCCGGAACACGCAATACTGTCGGACAACAGGAGGCCTAAGAGCTTTTCCGAACGAGGAAGAGCTCCTAGACAGTCACGGCCTGAGTAAATGAGCGAGAGTGCGACTCATTTCAGCTTCTCTGCGTCACGTCTTGCTTGATTGCTTCACCCGCACCCCAGATCTCTAGTCCGACCTTGTTTGGGCTTTTGGTCGAGGAGAAGTCTTAAGAATTGACAACGAACTTTTGCAGCCCACTCGATACCGACTAGCCCCATCATGCTGCCAAGCCAGGCACTCTAACCTTAATATGTCTATGAATCTAACAGGCAAGGTTCAAAGAATTTGTAGGGTGGTGGAAGCGGCAGGCATCTTCGACAATCGTACATTCCTCTTAGCTTGTGCCGGTCCTGTTCTCTGGTCTCCCTCCTTGAACTGGTCTGCAGGGATTATCCACCCGGGGGCAATGCTGAATTCGCGAGCAAGTGCACCGGTCTGTCCAATTCGGCGGATAGGCGGATCCGGCTCAGCTAATTTCTCCCCAAATGAGGGATTCCCAATCCTTTTCACGGATTCTACTGCCATGGCCTCAATGGAGGTTTATGGTCCCTTTAAAATGTTTGATCGTGCGCAGACCACGCAATGCATCATGTCATTGCTATTGACACTGTGATCGAGGCAGCTACATTGGTGCCGGAAGATGTACAACCAAGCCAAGTCTCAGACCGGGGCTCATCGCCAGCCCTTGGCAAGATTGTAATCTGGAAATCAACGGCAAAGATCTTCATGAAGATTCCAAGAAACGCACCCTGGGATCCTCCTATGACCTACTGACCGAAGCAATTGACTCAATTTGACACCCATTAATGTCGTGCATCATAGCTAGAATGAAGAGGGCTATTCGAATATACTGAAGCTGTAAATACCAAGTAAAGTGAACAAAATTAATGAAAATGAGCTTTAATATGACGGTATTGTAGACCGGGGCGGAACAACATTGATCCAGCTGAGCTCGGGCAGTCCGCCTACGTGATGTATCTGTCTCGGTGTCTTGCGTCGTCCGTCAATCCAAAAGATCTCATCTTTTACCAGCTTCTCACCCCCTCTTTTCTCCTTCTTACTCTGTCTTCTTCTACTCTACCTATCTTATTTCTGACCTCTGCCCACTACCGCCACGATGGGGTCTGATCCGCAGTACATCAAGTACCCCGACCTCTCTCTCGCCCAAGATGTCTTTCACCTCTCGAACCCATCGGCTCCCCAGGCAGTGCGCCAGACATCGCTTCAGAAGCTCCAACATGCCATCAAAGAGTACAAGATGGCTCCCTTCTACCGACACCTCGCACACCCCGTCGAAGGTATCCTGAACAACTCCGGTGAAGGCGTCCCCCAGCACCCGCACGTTTCGGGTACCACCAAGACCCTACTCGCTTCGAACATGCTGGCGTCACGGAATACGCCCCAGAAGATCGATTTCGCGTGGGACGAGGCACTGTACCAGTCGCTAGTTGAGGATAACAAAAAGGACCTGGAAACTTTCCAGAAGGAGGAAGATGAGGCAAAGGAGGCCGCTGGAGAGACGGAGGTGCTGGCCGCAGGAGGGAAGCGTGCTGAGTTCTGGGCGCGAGTAGGAGATAAGGTGAGATTTCAAGATATATTTTCGGTTTAGAGAAAGGGTGGTGGCAGATGGCTGACTCAAATGCAACGCCAGGACAAAGCAATCGAATCCCACGAAGAGCTTCTCGAGAAGATCACGCTCCTCGGAACCAAGATTGACCTCGTGCTGGCCATGATCCGGATCGGAATCTTTTTCGGCGACAAGGTATCTGTCAAGAAGAACATTGAGCGGGCCAATGCCCTCATTGAGGACGGTGGTGACTGGGACCGGAGGAATCGTCTGAAGGCTTACAAGGGATTGCACCTGCTTACCATCCGCTCGTACAACCTTGCCGCTCCTCTCCTCCTTGACAGCTTGTCGACATTTACGAGCTACGAACTCTGCAGCTACTCCGCCCTCGTGATCTACTCGGTTCTTGCGGGCTCGTTGTCTCTGAAGCGTGTGGACTTTAAAGAGAAGGTTGTTGATGCGGCAGAGATTAAGGCTATTTTGGGCTCTGGCGAGGACCGTTTGGCTGCTTTGACGGGCGAAATCTCTTCTGGGCCTAGTGCCGAAGACGAGGAGATGAAGGATGCTACCGCCCAGCGGACAACCACAGGACCGGCCCAGACTGCCATTAACCTCACCACGTTGGGAACCGGCTCAGGCCAGCAGGCTGAGGCCGAGGAACCCGTGGATTTTTCTCCGCTCGCAAACCTGGTCAACAGTCTCTACAACGGCAACTACCAATCGTTCTTCCGGGCTTTGGCAGCCGTGGAGGACAACTTCCTGACCAAGGATCGGTACTTGTACGAGCACCGCGCTTGGTTTGTGCGGGAGATGAGACTGCGCGCATACCAACAGCTGCTTCAAAGCTACCGGGTGGTAGGATTGAAGACCATGGCTAGCGACTTCGGTGTTACCATTGACTACTTGGACCGGTAAGTCTTTGTTCTATCCGTCGTCACGGTGAACTCTAACTGAATCTCCTCTAGGGATCTCGCCAAGTTCATCGCCAGCGACCGTATTGCATGCACAATTGACCGTGTCAACGGCATTATCGAGACGAACCGACCCGACTCCAAGAACAAGCAGTACGCGGATGTGGTGAAACACGGTGATGCCCTGATCACCAAGCTTCAGAAGTATGGCCAGGCTGTGCGGTTGCGGGGAAGCGAACGGAGCTAGAGGGATAATGGTTGCATAGCATGTTATTTTCCATTGATCTTCTAATGCCATGTTGGTCCATGACTTTGGGAATTGAATGATTGAGGATTTCCGTTGTCGATGTCCGCTGTTCCCTATGTGTTAGACAAAAGCATGCGAGACTGCTCATATCTTAAAGTACATTTAATGCGATACACTATGACTCGAGGCAGAGCCTGTACCTGGACAAATCGTAGTTGCATTGAGTTAGGTACATGACTAGGACGTGGTTAAGGAGGCATAAACGCGTTACATTAGCACTGCACGCCTACTCGGAGTACCGATAGAATCTTCGCCCAAATCTGAGCTCCCTACCCATCCCCACTTTGAGTCATATGATAAGAACGAATCAAACTTACCTTCGGGCCACCCAAAAATCACCTGACCAGTGGCGTTTGGGTGGCCCGAAGTCAGAAAATTATGTAATAAACGCTCGGCCAATGAACGCTCTCCATTTCGTACCGCTTTTTCTCCACCAAAAGTCCGCAAGAATTTTCTCTGCTTCTGCTTCATTCCACAGTACTTTCAAAGTACTTAAAATGGCGAAATTCTTGGAAAACAGCCGGTGGTACCAGGCATACAAGGAGCTAGCCTCTCAGGGCAAGCTCCAGCTGCCAGAATATGAACAAGTGAGTGATAATCATTGCAATCTGCAAGTATTTTGAAAGTGCTTATGAAGTACTTAGAATGAAAATGGGGAGTTTCTGGTGAAACCAGGCGAGTTGTTTTGTCGTTACCCAGACTGTGATAAGCGAACTGTGAGTAGAAGCTGAGTTTAAAGTACTTATTAAGTACTTACAGATGAACAGACAGAATTCTCAAAAACAGTTAATCTTCGCTGGCACCTCAAACACCATCGAGATGTTCAAATTGCAAATAGTGGCACTGGTCGCTTTAAGCAAGTGGAAAAAGATATGACAAATGGTAAGGACTTCCAAAGTACTTTAAAATTACTTCAAACACATTCTGAATTAATACTTACAATGTTGTATTGCTCAGCCTGGTATAAAGAACTTGTGGAGAGCAACCAAATCATGGATGAGAGTAAGGATGAAGAGCAGTCCAAGGAGGACGACCAAGAGCATCAAAAGCCATATGTGCCATGGAGAAAGGATCTGATGGATGTAAGTACTTTCAGGATACTTACAAAGTACTTATTTAACTAACATTATTAGATCAATCGCATCAAAGTCCGAGCAATTGCTAAGGCTCTTGGGGTGTTTCCTTGTGATGCATGTCAAGAAGCTGGTATTAGTAAGTAAATTTATCCAAAGTACTCTAAAAGTACTTTCTGATAATCTTTTAGGTTGCCTCTCAGACATGAACATATGCACTATCGTTATGCATCATTTTGATCTTAGAAGTCCTGAGGAACTTGAACAGATGGGTCTCAATGCTACTAATTCAAACTGAAAAGTATTTAATGATGATTATGAGATTCAGTGAAAACATACATTCTCTTTATATTAAAGGCATCAATCTAGTATATATATTTGAGAAGGGAAAGATTATTAATAATTTCTTTTTGATTAATCAAGGATCTAGTTCTAGCTGTTGACGCTGTTTCTGTTTTTCTAATAATTGAATCTTTAACTCCTCAAGTTTTATAGCTTGTTGAAGCTTTTGTATCTCAGAAGTATTATCTGAAATTGATAGTTAGCATAAAAAAGTACTTGACAAGTACTTTATATCTTACCTTGCTCTTTGGTTTTCTTTCTGCTGTAAGATTAATGAGTATAGACAACATTAATAAAGTACTTTATTATTACTTACTGAGGCTTTGAAGTTGTTACCCTGCCTGTACTGGTGCCTTGCGACTCTAATTCAAGAATCTCAAGATCTAAGTCACTTTCAGAATGGCACTGTTGAGTTGCACTTTGTTGATGATGCTTTCTTTTCTCTTTATACAGAAAGTCAGTGATATAATGATATGAAATGCACACTTAAAGTGCTTTAGAAGTACTGCATAAGTATTTACCTGCTGATTTGATATGCCGGCGATATGAATCTGTTACAGAACTCACTGTATCAGCCTCACGTGATGATACAGAGTTAAGACAGGCTCATTGGATAACAGCTCATGGAGAATATGCAAGAAGGAACAGGGATCAAATTGATATTCGGCGTGTTGGCACCTGATGATCACGTGTTTCACGTGATATGCAAGGAGTATACTAATATACAAGACGGATGTTATACCATCAGCCTGGTATAGGTATACAAGTATACTATGAAAACATCATACCAGGAAAAGGGAGGATATATAAGAACACTCATTCATGTACTTAGCTTAGTTCTTCGCGATCAATACAAGTCAATCAGCATTGGTTACCTTCTAGTTTCTGACTCGTCCGCACTTAACCAACAACCCAGTATACGTACTCGGTTGGCCTTGTTTCTCCATTCGATTACCTTTACCGTTTCTACTTGTTGATTATCTTACGGAGCCTGGAGGGGGCGATATACCCATCAACGCATACGACATACCGGACCGGACCCGGAGGGGCATTGAGCATACGATTACTTGGGAGACACTTAGGGTAAGTGTCCAGTCTCGAAATACAACTAGCTAGAACCCTAGGTACGACACGAGAGAAGCCAGGTTGTGACAGAATCCTCAAGTGTATTCTGGTGATACTGATGATGAACGCCCTTTTCTTTCCAACTCTTATATTGACTGATGTCCTGTACATCTAGACCCCAAGAACTAGTGATATATTAGACAAATATTCATAATATGTTAGAGAGATACTTGCATTTTTATTGCTTGAAGCAAAGTCAGATGTTTGCCATACTGGTTGGATTTATTATGAGTTTGTTCAACAGCATTGGTATCTTTCTCAGCAGCATTCCAAGCTGATGCTGAGATTAATGAACAGGCTCTATTCAAACCAGATGCAATCATAGGGGATCCCTTGTGAGTAGCCCATCGTTGAATATGTGGATCTTCATATTCTATAAGAGGGTGTAATGGGCCGAAGCCTTGCTATCTAATATATAGATATGTACAAAAGAACTCGTTGGGGAAAGGAAAGAAAGAAAGAAAGACACGCTGGCGGTGGATTTATATACTCGTGATCAGGTGATCTACGATCACCTGACTTCGGCACGCTCTTGTGAATAGCTTCAATCGAGAACCATTTATGGTTCGAGGTGCCTTTCGGGCCTAGCCCGTTACATTACCCCCCTCCTCGTCGCCTCCGCGATCGCCCCCCGGCGTGGGGTGGCTCATTTGGTATACTCAAGGCCGATTGGATAACAATCCCATTCATCGTTTTGTAGGTTTCCCAGTCATCCAATGCTATGGTATCCTCCATGTTCCTTGCATCGTTCCATTCCGGTTCCTGCCAGCCAATGTATTTGACTAAAAACTCATGTCTTTCGCCTCGTCCCCACCGTCGAAAACGCTCATCTAGTATTCGTTCGACCATATATTCTTCATTCCCATTGATCATTTCTGCAGGAGGTTGGTAGTCATCTTTCCGTTGGCTAGGGAAGGGATCCATTGCCGCTGGGCGGAGGAGCGCTGTATGAAACACGTCGTGGATTGTGCCTGGTGTGTTGAGGCGGTAGGCGTGGGATCCAATCTTTTCCAACACAGTAAATTTTGCCTGCCTGCTTCCCAGTTTCTTGCTAGGGCGTTCTGTTTGTATATTGCGCAGGTCAAGCCAGACTTTCTGCCCAACCTGGTATTCAGGGGCGACATCTCTTCGACGATTGGCATAGTCTTCTTGTTTCTGTTGGGCAACAGCAAGTTCTGTTGTGGCAATGTCAAGAGCTCCCCTTAGCTTGGCTGCAATTCGTTCACCTCGTTCACGCATGGTGCCCAGGTCTGGTGCTGAAAGGTTGATTTCAACATCCTCTTCTAACTGAAAGGGATCAACGTGGTAGCCGTGGTCAAGGAAGAATGGACTGACACCTGTGGAGGCAGCATCCCGGCTGCATATTGCAAGCTGTGCCATTGGTAGCAATGACGCCCAGTTTGATTGTGTGTGGTCACAGAATGAGCGCAAGAATAGTTCAAGAGTAGCATTCATTCGCTCAGTTTGGCCATCGGTTTCAGCATGGTAGGCAGTCGATAATTGTCGTTTGATCCCCAGTAGCTCACAAAAACGCTTCCACATCTCATTGGTGAATTGTCTTCCTCTGTCTGATACAATACTGGCTGGAATGCCATGGTAACCAATGAAACTCTGAATAAGCTTCTGTGCTACTGTGTAGGTGTTGATCTTCTCACAGGGTACAGGGATGACACCTTTTCCAAGGCGATCGACAATAACCATAATGTTTTCATAACCATTCGAAGTTGGTAACTTCTCGATGAAGTCAATCGCAATATACCTCCATTTTCGGTCTGGAATTGGTAGAGGCTTCAGTAGGCCTTGTCGGCGGTCTCTCCATACATTGTTGGCACTGCATTTGTCACAGTTCCGTACAAATCGTCTGACATCCTCAGAGATTGCAGGCCAGTAGACCCTTCGTGCCAGGATAGCATACATTGCGCTCCTCCCTGGATGGCCTGTAAGTACCGAGTCATGTGTTTCTTGTAGCAACCTTGTCCTCAAAGATTCAATGTCAGGGACCCATCGCCGGCCTCGGTAGCACAAGCGGTTGTTCAGTTCAATTGAGCATTCTGAGATTGAGGCTTTGATCCCCAGTTCACATGGGAATTGAGGTGCTCCCACTTGCACTGCTTCTCGTATACGACCGTACTTTTCATCTAGTGGCTCTACCCGAGCCCAATGCTCATCAAGAGTCATATCCAGTAGTTCTTCCAACGATGGTTGCTCACTATTGAGGTTGGTAGGTTCGTTCGCCTGTTCATATCCTTGAGGTGTGCTTGGCTCGCTGTTATAGGGCTCCGTGCCGACTGGTGCTAGAAGGATCCGGGACACATTGATAGGATGGGGTTCTTCAACTAGTCCTCTTTTGCTGCTTCCTTCAACTGGTCCGTCCTTGAGGATCTCAGGATCGAATAGTCGTTGTTCGCGATGCTTTAGCCGTTCATCACCCAATGCAGGAACATCCTGCTCTCGTCGAGACAGTGCATCAGGGCGCCCTGCGAGCTTCCCTGGTCGGTAATGAAGTGTGAAGTCATATCGGCTCAATAGATCTGCCCATCTCATCTGTCTCTCATTCAGTCGTCTCATGGTAGTAAAATAACGGAGATTGCGATGGTCTGTCAGTATCTGGAAATTTACCACTGATATGAGCTCTGATTCCCACTCTTTCAATGCGTTGATGATCGCCAAAAGTTCCTTGTCATGAATCTGGTAGTTGCACTCTGCAGGAGTGTTTTTCTTGGAAAAGTACGCACAAGGTCGTAATACACCATCATCATCATACTGTGAAAGTACGCCACCAGTGGCCCACCCTGATGAGTCAGTCTCAACGACAGTCTCGCGGTCTGGATCAAATTGCATGAGGATCGGTGCCGTTGTAAACATCCTTTTTAACTGTTGGAAGCTTTCTTCGCATTTATCATCCCACACAAAGGGTTTATCTTTTTGAGTCAACGCTGTTAGTGGAGTTGTAAGTTCAGAATAGTTTCGGATGAAACGTCTGTAGAAGTTCGCAAATCCCAAAAATGACCTGACACCTTTCACAGTGGTAGGGGCAGCCCAGTTCATGATTGCTTCAACCTTTGCTGGATCCATGCTGACACCTTTTCCTGCCTCAATAATGAATCCTAAATATTTTGTTGACTTCACTTCAAATTCGCATTTATCAATATCAATCTGTAAGCCGGCCTCTTGGAGACGGCCTAATACTTTGCGGACATGCTCTTGATGCTCTGGCAATGTCCCATCTGTAAATATCAAGATGTCATCGAGGTAAGCAGAAGCGAATTCATCTAGGAAATCTCGTAGGACCCAATTGACATAGCGTTGGAAGGTGCTCGGTGCATTGGCTAGTCCAAATGGTGTTACAAGCCATTCAAACAGCCCAAATCGAGTTCGGAATGCAGTCAACCATTCATCGCCGGCAGCGACACGAATCTTGTGAAAAGCAGCAATAACATCCAACTTGGTGAACCATTTTGCTTTCCCAATTCTTTCCAATGTTTCATTAATTAGTGGTAGGGGGTAGCGGTCCTTCTTTGTAATGGCGTTCAGTGCTCGGTAGTCAACACAAAATCGCAAGCCTCCACCAGGTTTCTTGACAAGCAATACGGGTGCTGCAGCAGGCGAATTGCTAACACGTATGAAGTTCTTTTCCAACAACTCTGTCAATGTCTTCCGTAGCACGAGCAGTTCATCCCTTGACATATTATAAAGGGGGCCCCATGGAGGTTCAGGGGTCGTTCCATCAGCATTCTTATTGAGTTCAATCTTATGGTCGATGTTTGGTCCTCGATGTGGTGGTTGCTTGTCAGCTTCCTTCCGGTCAAATACTGATAGGAATTTATGGTAATGAGGTGGTAGTTTGGTGCGGGGGTCTGTCGGCAATTTGGGTCGTAATGCTTTCTCAATATCCTTTAAACTTGCGGCGAAAATCTGTACACTGCTGTCCTTTTTCTTTTGTCGGTTCCATAGTGCAAAAGCGTTCGCCCCAATGGGCTGGATATCCATTCGTGGTTGATCTTCCATGCTGCTAACAACAATGCCATTGGTGAAGCGCAATTTCGGGCCATTCGGGTCGATAAACACTTGTTGGTCGTCTATCCATGCGAGGCCTAAAATCATGTCGAGTCCCCTACCCAGTTTAGGAACGACATACAGCCATGCAGTGTTTTGGTGGTTTCCCCCACGTTCAATGAGATTTTCGCTACTTCCTTTATACAATCATCTGTTGGGCCCTTGTAGTCATCGATAGCTCGTGGTTTGATGGTCACACGCTCCAGTTGATGTTTTCGGGTAAAATTCTCAGAAACCATACCATATGTAGTACAACCGGTGTCCACTAAAGTTCTGCTGACCTGTTCTCCATTGACTAATGCAGATACTCTGAATTCAGGTCTGTCAAACTTGACTCTTTTTCGGAAGTCGTTCCACTCCTTCTGAAGGTCTATCTGAGCTGTTGGGGCCGGTCGCCACGTAGGTAGATCCATCAACTGTTTGTGACGCTCCTGCGAGAGACTTTTCGCAGGAGCTATTCTTTTCCCAACTGTGTTTCTCTGGGGCTCCTCTCATCTTCATCATTCTCCAACTTTGGAGCAACCTGGGTCTTTGAAACGTGTGTGCGTTGGGGTGCATTGTACGGGCATTTGCTTATGAAATGGCCTGATGCCCCACAGCGAATACAGAGGTTCTGCTCCTTCCTTGCATTTATTTCCTCACTGGGGACCCATTTGGCAGTCTGTCGCGGACGGTGGCGGGAGATAGTGGGTGTCCAGTCCATTTGGTCGCCTTGTGGGGTGGTCACTGGTGGTGCCGGGTTGGTGTTGAAGCTTGATGGGTTGGGATTATTGGCCCGACGGTTAGCATTGTTATGCTGTAGGGTCCGTGATCGGCTGGCATTCTTCTCCATGCGGTCCGCAATGAGCTGGAGTTGAACAACATATTCTGAAAAGTTTTCCTTCTTTTCAACGGTGACCAATCGGTCGTTCATTTCATGATTCAATGCATTGTCAAGGTAAGACCGCTTGACCTCATTATCCCAATCGTAACCTCCAGCTTCCATGAGCAGTCGGTTGAATTCATTGAGTAAGGTGGCGAAAGGCTTGTTGGCTTGCTTTAGGTTCCCTAGGGCACGGACGGCTCGTTCACGGAGGTTACGGTCCTTAAAATTGAAGTCAAGGTGATTCAGAAAGTCTTTTAAGGTCTGTTCTGTGACAGTATCCATATCTCCAGCGTAGTGGTCCATCCAGGGGAGGACCTGGGCTGCAGCAGAGCCGGTTAGTCGACTGAAAGCATACCAGATGCGATCATAAGCACTGCCGATTGCATCCTTGTCGATGTTTAGTTTCGCACGCAATTTACTGATGAACTGTGGGTAGAGGCTTCGGTCAGAGTTGTCGTATGGTTCAGTGTCTCCAATCTTAGGCCTAGGACGCCTAAGGGAGTCAGTTGTTGAAGGTGTTGGTTCGCTTCGGGGTGGTGAGGTCCGCTGAGCTGGTCGAACATTCTGTAGCTCCCGTTCCATTTCGGCCATTCGAGTCCTCATGGACTCAACCATCGCTGCAAGATCATCTTCCATGTTGGGACTGTTCATAGTGTCGCTTTCAACGTCGTCAGGCGTGTAAGTTACCATTAGATAACAGTTGCTCGATCTCAATTTCCAATGGCTTCAATCCGTTGTGTTTTTTCGTTGTGTTCAACCGTGATGCATCCAATGTATCTAATGTCCGTCGCCAATGTATTCGATGTCCGATATGTCCAATGTATTCGATGTGTCCAATGTATTCGATGTCGCCAATGTATTCGATGTCGCCAATGTATTCGATGTGTCCAATGTATTCGATGTGTCCAATGTATTCGATGTGTCCAGTGTATCCGATGTTTCCAATGTATTCGATGTGTCCAGTGTATCCGATGTTTCCAATGTGTTCGATGTTTCCTGTGTATCCGATGTTTCCAATGTGTTCGATGTTTCCTGTGTATCCGATGTTTCCAATGTGTTCGATGTACGATGTACGATCCGTTGTCCGTTCAATCCAATAGGTAATCCGTTGTTCGATAAATTAAGTAAATAGATGAGAAAGGAACGAGTTCTAATGTAATGGGCCGAAGCCTTGCTATCTAATATATAGATATGTACAAAAGAACTCGTTGGGGAAAGGAAAGAAAGAAAGAAAGACACGCTGGCGGTGGATTTATATACTCGTGATCAGGTGATCTACGATCACCTGACTTCGGCACGCTCTTGTGAATAGCTTCAATCGAGAACCATTTATGGTTCGAGGTGCCTTTCGGGCCTAGCCCGTTACAGAGGGTATTAATTAGAACATGAAGTACTTATGAAGCATTATTCTGGTACTTACTTTTTAGCAGATCAATCAATTGAATATACTCCTCTTCAGTCTGACAATATAACAGACTAGCCATGCGATGCCTTACTCCAGAATGGGATGACCCTTTTCTTAGAGTCTCATCAATCCCACGCTGAAAGTGAATATGACAATAACGAATGGAATTTTGTATATGCCATAATTCATCTCTGTCTTCTTCATCACAGGCCTTGATAAATGATGCTAGGCCTATAAGTGAAATATAAGTACATAGGATGTGCTTTGGAAGTATGTAGGAAGTACTAACCTTTTAATTGACCTCTGTCCATGTCCAATGTAACAACTTGCCACCCATCTCCATCAATATGTTTCCAATGAATCACCTGATCAGTCAACTCCTTGATGCGTGCATTTATATGCCAAAATAATCTGGCATAAGTATTTTGATCTTCACCAGTTATAAAACAGCGGCAGAGTGTTATTACTAAATATCAATCAGAGTATTAGTAAAGTCCTTTAGAGACACTATATAAATACTTAGTTACTGTTACTCACTTTTTCTGGTTGATCTGATCTTCGCTGCAAATACCACCTCTTTAATTCTACTTGAATGTACACGTTTGTGAGATGCTGTTACAGATCTCACTGCATCAGCCTCACGTGACAATGCGGGGAGTCAAGGCAGAATCATTGGGCAAAAAGACCATGCAGAAAGAACAAGGATTATGATGAGGAAGATATACACCCAAGCATCACGTGACCACGGTAGAAAGGACGACGGAGGAATTCTACCAATATACCAATATGGTAGATAGGACAAAGAGGGAATGCTACCAATCTATCAGGGAATGGATATTACAGGACAGAAGGAGGTAGCATGGTAGGAACGGAGAATCTACCATTGGACTAGGAAAGGTATATAAGGACATTCATTCATGTACCTAGCTTAGTTCTTGGCGATCAATTCAAGTCTTACAGCATTGGTTACCTTCTAGTTTCTGACTCGTCCGCACTTAACCAACAACCCAGTATACGTACTCGGTTGGCCTTGTTTCTCTACTCGTTACCTTTACCGTTCCTACTTGTTGATTATCTTACGGAGCCTGGAGGGGGCGATATACCCATCAACGACTATTGAACTACGGAGCCTGGAGGGGGCGACATACCCATCAACGCATACGACATACCGAATCGGACCCGAAGGGGCATTGAGCATACGACTACTTGGGAACACTTAAGGTAAGTGTTCAGTCTCGAAATACAACTAACTAGAACCCTAGGTACGACACGAGAGAAGCCAGGTTGTGACACATTGATCGCCAGTCAGTACGAGTCAGGTTTCGAGACTATATTGACTTAAAACACGAACTGCAACCATGTCTAACAACAGTAACAGCAACACTACTCCTAGATCCTCTCGTGGATCTGAGGGACGAACTCCGACTTATGAAGAACTCTTTGGAATGGTTAGCCAGCTGCAGGAAAGCATCACTACTTTGGAAGAACGACAGTCAGCCAAAGCTATCAAAGTTCGACCACCGGAACCCTTTGATGGTACTCGATACAAGTTGCGACCCTTCATCACTCAATTGGACTTGTATGTCCGCATGAACCGGAGCAAGCTCATATTTGAATCCGACAAAGTCCTACTTGCAGCAACTTACTTGACTGGACCAGCATTTGATTGGTTTGAACCTACCTTGCGTGACTTCCAGGAGAAAGATGAACAATACCATAACGACAATACCACCGAGGTTTTCAGCAGCTTCACTGAATTCAAGAAACGACTCCAGGGAACATTCGGAGATATTGACGCCACACGGAACGCTGAACGAAAGCTATGGCGACTCAAACAGACAGGATCAGTAGCCAAGTTGGTATCTGATTTCCAGCAGATCATCACCCATCTGAATTGGGACGAGACGATGTACATTGCGAAATTCGAGGAAATGTTGAAACCAGAGATTCAGGAGAAACTGGTTTGGATGGAACGACCGACTTCATTGAACGAACTCTTTGAACGAGCCGTCAAGATTGACAACACCCTGTATGACCTTAGAGTCAGACAGAAGGAGTCACGATATGGGAACACCTTTAGAGGAAACCCACGAACGAGCCACTATCGATCGAACGATAAACGACCAGCTCAACCACGAAGCCAAGGGTATGAAGATCCCTATGGACCACGACCGATGGAGCTGGATGCCACACAGCATAGGCCCTTCGTATCCGACAAGGAAAGAGAACGAAGAAGGAAAGAGAAACTTTGCTTCACATGTGGAAAGCCGGGCCACATGACGAAGGCATGCAGGCAACGACAGAACGTTAGGCCTCAGCAACAACGAGACGATAACAAGCAACTGCACGCTACCCAGGAGAGAGGAGCGTATGACACCACAGGAATTGTGAACCCTGAACTCAGAGCAACGAATGATTCTGGATGGCACACGCAAGAGGCTTTGGATGAGCATGGAGGACCATGGAGACCCAGAACTATGATTGTACCCAACCTGAGCCCATTGAGGAGGTTGATGGAAGAACAGACGACCCTCACGACAGAGGAAATTGATGAGATCATGAGTTCAAGCGAAGAAGAATATTGGCCCAATGAACGGACGGTGGGATCCGACAGCGGAAGCGACAAAGCCCATATAAGGACGGATGGGTCCGAAAAAGCCATCAATGAGCCAGTTCATGAGAAATCACTCGGCGAACTGCCCAACCAAGATTGGCCAGTTAATGATTTCCTTGACGAAGAGTACGGTGCTCAGTGGAATGGCCACGATCCCAACGTGGAGGAACTCCATGAGATACCGGAGACACCTCAGAACGCAACTCCCGAAAATGATGAACAAGAAGAACAGAGTCTGGCAGAAGATAATGAGGGATACACGAAGTCCAGTGTGTATAGCCCTATTTTGAAGCAACAGCTATGGTCCAAACGGTATACGGAACAACGAAAAGCCGACGAAGAAACGAATACCGACGTTGCCGCGTACTTCATTGATGATGTTGTTATCTCACTTCAGGAGAACCCCAAGAGGCTCTCTAAAGGATTGAAGGAACTATTCAATGAATTGATTACATACTGCCCACATCAGAACTTGAAATGTTGGGAACGAACGAACGAAACTTGGGAAGAACACCTACAGCAATGCGACCAGCACCCATACACATGCCACCACTGTGGACAGAACAACGGAGAACTATGGGGATACCTACGGGACATCACGACCAAACGACTACGAGGCCCCATCCACAGCTCATGCAAGTATGATTGGTGTGATTGCGTGCACTATCGAGAGCACCCAAAGCACAACCAATTACCTTGGATTGTGTGTTATAGTCACGCCTGTGGAGAACATTACGATCGAAAGAAAATGGCGCATTATTTCCCAGAACGACCTAGGAAATACAATGACAGTTGTCCTTGTTGGGATTGGAACTGTGCATGCAGGGGATATCTATTGCACCCAGAGCATTCAAGTATGCACTGGACTGCATGTTATGAAGATGACTGCATAGTTCACTTCGAACCCAAGGATTACTACCCAAGTCCACGACGTCTACGGCAACCAAGATGGCAAGCAAGCCTATCAGCGACACAGCGAGGATACCACTTGAAGTTTACGACACCAGTTCTCAATCAACTAGCCAGAGTGATGGTTGACTCAGGAGCTACTGGAAATTACATGGATCCTAGATTCCAGCGACAATTGGGGATCTTAGGAATTGAGAAGGCGCAGCCAGAGCCTATCTCAGGACTGAATGGTGAGAATTTGGGAAGCCACCTGACGGTCGAATCGGGATTTGTCCCTATGGCTGTAGCGGATCATGAAGAAAGGATCAATTTCGACGTGACACCGCTGGGACAATACGATATAGTGTTGGGGATTCCATGGCTCAGGAATCACAACCCGGAAATCAACTGGAAAACTGGACAAATGAACTTTGCAAATTGCGATTGCCCAAGAACAATGAAAGGACCGAGTCAACGGGAGGCCGGGACCTCACCACGATCTACAGGCAGGAGACCTGGTAGATACGTGAAGCAACCGAGAGGTGGGTTGAGAATGAATAACAGAGAAACGAATGACACAGCGACGAATATTGTTTTAGCAGCCACCAGGGCCTCAGAACGACATTGGCTGATGAATTTACCCGGATGGGCACCGGACACGACCCAGAAGTATTGCGAATATTTGATGGATGAGGATATATCCAAGAGATCAGCGCCGATTGAGGAATATCGCTCAGAAAGAGTTGATAGCAACCAAGAAGCATCAGACTCAGAGCTAGGCTCATGGGAATGGATTGACCATAAGGAGCTAGCAGCAACGACTCAGGAACCACAGATTCCACAGGAGTATATTGAGTTTCAGCACTTGTTCAAGCAGCCTGAACGACCTGAACTACCAGACCATGGACCACACGATCATCGCATACCCCTTATGGAAGGGAAGACACCGACATGCAAGAAGATTTACCCGATGTCAGAACGAGAATCAAGAATACTACGGGAATATATTGAAGAACAATTGGCGAAAGGATTCATCAGACCATCAACATCACCAGCAGGGCACGGAGTCCTATTTGTACCGAAAAAGGATGGAAGCCTACGACTATGTGCAGATTATCGACCACTCAACGCCATCACCATCAAGGATCGACATCCATTACCACGAGTTGATGAAATGCAAGACCGAATCAGAGGAGCAAAATGGTTTACAAAATTCGACATTGTAGACGCCTACAATCGACTACGGATCGCCAGAGGAGAAGAATGGAAAACGACCATCAGAACGAAATATGGACATTATGAATATTTGGTCATGCCATTTGGGCTTACCAACGCACCAGCATCATTTCAACGATTCATTTATGATGTACTTGGAGTATATCTTGACATCTTCGTGATAGTCTACCTTGACGACATCTTGGTCTTCTCCAGCACCTTTGAAGAACATGTGCAGCATGTCAAGAAAGTACTGCAAAAACTTGAGGAAGCGAAGCTACGATTGAAGTTGAAGAAGTGCGAATTCCATGTTCAGGAGACTGAGTTCTTAGGACACTGGATCACTACAGAGGGAATCCAGATGGATAAGAACAAAGTTCAAGCAATCTTGGATTGGCCAGAACTGAAGAACACCAAGGAAGTTCAGCAGTTTACAGGACTTGTGAACTACTACCGACGATTCTTGAAGGACTACTCACAATTCATGACGCCACTGTTCAAATTGTTGAAAAAGGGACAAGAATTTCAATGGGGACCAGAACAACAACAAGCGTTTCAACAAGCCAAGGAAAGAATTGTATCTGCACCAGCACTTGTGCAGTTCGACCCAGAGAAGGAAACCACGATTGAAACAGATGCATCAGACTACGCCATTGGTATGAGAATGACTCAACCAGGACCAGATGGAAAACCACGAGCTGTTGCATTCCACTCACGAAAACTAGTTCAAGCGGAATTGAACTATGACATCCATGATAAAGAATTGCTAGCTATAGTGGTAGCATTCAAGACTTGGAGAGTTTATTTGGAAGGAGCACAACACACTGTACTTGTGAAGACAGATCACAAGAACCTGACCTTCTTCACAACAACCAAAGAGTTGACCCGAAGACAGGCCAGATGGGCTGAAGTACTATCGCAATATGACTTCAAAATCATCCACTGCAAAGGAAATGAGAATGGACAAGCAGACGCACTCAGTCGACGACCAGACTATGAGATCAAGGACAGAACGATCAACCCAGCGATATTGAAAACCAACGAAGATGGAACCATCAGCTACAACCACCAGGTGTTAGCAGCAACGATGCATATCTCAAACGAACCTTTGGAAAAGAAAATCATTGAAGAAACACAAAAAGACAAAATGATCCAGGATATGATTGAAAACTCAGCAGAAAATGACAAATTGACCACAGATAACAATGGATTAGTGTACTTGCACAATCTCATCTATGTGCCAAAAAGCATGAGAAATGAGATCATCAGCATGCACCATGACACTCCACTCCACGGACATTTGGGAACAGAGAAAACAGCTGAACAAATTATGAGAAACTACTACTTCCCAAACACGCGAAAAGTTGTTCAAGAATATGTGAAGAACTGTGAAACTTGCATTCGAGATAAGGCAGCAAGACATCAACCCTACGGAAAAATGCAATCCCCGGATGCTCCAACACATCCATGGGAATGGGTTACCATCGACTTCATCACACAGTTACCGACATCACAAGGATATGACTCGATTACAGTCATCACAGACCGAATGACCAAATATATCCATTTGGTACCAGCCAAAGGAACCATGACCGCAGCAGATATGGCACAAATATTCCTGAAGCATGTTATTACCAACCACGGAATGCCTCAAAAGATCACATCAGACAGAGACAAGCTGTTCACTTCAAAATTCTGGACAACACTCACAAACTTGATGGGTATAGAACACCGCCTCACCACAGCCTACCACCCACAAGCAAATGGTCAAACTGAACGAACCAACCAAACGATTGAGCAATACCTACGGCATTACATCAATTATGAACAAGATGATTGGGTTAAATTCCTACCCATGGCACAGTTTGCATACAACAATGCAGAGCACTCAACGCTCAAAGTAACGCCATTTTACGCCAATTATGGATACCACCCAGTGCTATATGAGAAACCACGACCACAAGAGTCCACATCAGAAGCAGCAAATGAGACAGTCCAAAAGCTGAAGAACTTACACCACCAACTGTCAAGAGACATTGACTTCATGAACCTACGAGCGGCTATATATTACGACAAGCACCATGGAGAGGGACCTACCTTGAAGAGGGGGAGAAAGTATTCCTGCTCCGCAGAAATATCAAAACGAAACGACCAAGTCAAAAGCTCGATCACCAGAAGATTGGACCTTTCACCATTGAAGGAAAAACAGGACCAGTGAATTACCGCTTGAAACTACCGAAATCAATGAAGCGCATACATCCAGTATTTCACATCTCGCTATTGGAACCAGCACCGAAAAACGCCATGCCAACAGAAAATATCGAAATCGAAAGCGATGATGATGAATATGAAGTTGAACGAATTCTGGATTACCGACAAGTCAATGGACGACCATGTTACCTGATCAAATGGAAAGGGTACGATACCTCTGAGAACACATGGGAACCTATTGCGAACTTGACTGGTTGCCACCAGTTGGTGAAGGAATACCACCAGCGACAGCAGAGTCGAAGTTCTCCCAAAAGGAAGGAGAATTCATCATCTGAGACAGACTAGGATCATCTGTCACCGCAGCAAGCTGAGCATCCAGAGAAGCGGTCTCAGCAACAGGCCAGGAAACTTGAGAATCCAACTCCTCAAGAAGAGCCACGTCATTCTCTAACATAGCCTTATTTCGAGCCTCAAGAAACCGTTTATGTTTCCGCAACCGGGCCAATTTGGCAGACGTCTCGGAAAGACGCGCCAGTGCCTCATCATTTGAACGCTCCGCATCTTCGAGGTCGGCGGCTAATCTCATTCGATCACGCTCCAAATTTTGCCATTTTCGTTCATTATGAAAATCACGTTCACACTTGACGCCAGAACGCACACAATTATTGCATTTTCGATTTGACGAGATTCGTTTACATTCACAAGACATATTGGAAGCACTCATCTCGGAACAACGGAGACAAGGAGGAGAAAAGAAACCTTCCTTATCTATTTTATCAGCCAAACGATCACGACGAGGGTTTGATTTGGGCATGATAAACGAAGCATGAGGAAAAGAAAAACAGAAAAACAAAACACTCACCGACGGGAATGCCGCAGTTCTTATGGCTCTCGAGGACGAAAGCCTGAAAGAGGGGGAGGTAATGTTACAGATCTCACTGCATCAGCCTCACGTGACAATGCGGGGAGTCAAGGCAGAATCATTGGGCAAAAAGACCATGCAGAAAGAACAAGGATTATGATGAGGAAGATATACACCCAAGCATCACGTGACCACGGTAGAAAGGACGACGGAGGAATTCTACCAATATACCAATATGGTAGATAGGACAAAGAGGGAATGCTACCAATCTATCAGGGAATGGATATTACAGGACAGAAGGAGGTAGCATGGTAGGAACGGAGAATCTACCATTGGACTAGGAAAGGTATATAAGGACATTCATTCATGTACCTAGCTTAGTTCTTGGCGATCAATTCAAGTCTTACAGCATTGGTTACCTTCTAGTTTCTGACTCGTCCGCACTTAACCAACAACCCAGTATACGTACTCGGTTGGCCTTGTTTCTCTACTCGTTACCTTTACCGTTCCTACTTGTTGATTATCTTACGGAGCCTGGAGGGGGCGATATACCCATCAACGACTATTGAACTACGGAGCCTGGAGGGGGCGACATACCCATCAACGCATACGACATACCGAATCGGACCCGAAGGGGCATTGAGCATACGACTACTTGGGAACACTTAAGGTAAGTGTTCAGTCTCGAAATACAACTAACTAGAACCCTAGGTACGACACGAGAGAAGCCAGGTTGTGACAGATGCATCAAGTTGAAAAAAGGGTAATGATAACCAGAGTTCTGCCTGTGCTTTGGTTAAGCAAATAATCAGAAAGTCACCATTGTCAAAGATAGCAGTAGTTGCATATTTCTGGAATAATATATCAGTTTTGACCAAGGTTAGAATGATTGCAAGTACTTAGGTTGAAAAGTACTTCCAAGGTACTTACTTGTAGCTCAGGGTCCTTTTGTCGCTGAAAAAGAACACCATTGATATCCTGACCAAAAGGATATGCAATAAGCCTTTGCTTATGTAGAATAGCTCTTAACTTATCCAAATTAGCAAAAGCAGCATGTAATTCAGCAAGACATTTAACATCTGGATTCCTTTCTTGGAGCCATTGCATAAATTGATCTGAAAAGCAGAATTGTCCTACCAGATGTAAGAAAATAAAGTACTTCCAAAGTGTCTTTCAATCAAGTACTTACGAAGTTGGAATGACTCCAATCTGCATTCTTGTATAAGTTTAATTAAGCTTTGAACAATAGCAGGAGGTGGCTTATTCGGAGGTGGTGGTGGATGAGTATGAATACCATAAGAAATGAAAATAAGGTATGGCCTTTGCTCTAAATCTTGTGGGACTAGCCAATGAAACTGTCACAACCTGGCTTCTCTCGTGTCGTACCTAGGGTTCTAGTTAGTTGTATTTCGAGACTGGACACTTACCCTAAGTGTCTCCCAAGTAATCGTATGCTCAATGCCCCTCCGGGTCCGGTTCGGTATGTCGTATGTGTTGATGGGTATATCGCCCCCTCCAGGCTCCGTAAGATAATCAACAAATAGAAACGGTAAAGGTAACGAATAGAGAAACAAGGCCAACCGAGTACGTATACTGGGTTGTTGGTTAAGTGCGGACGAGTCAGAAACTAGAAGGTAACCAATGCTGAACGACTTGTATTGATCGCGAAGAACTAAGTTAAGTACATGAATGAGCGTCCTTATATATCCTTCCATCCTGTGAGTGGTAGTAGGGTTGGTAGTGTCAATGGTAGTGCTGAACTACCTTCCTGACTACCCGCATTACTACCAAATAGTCACGTGATTCCTTCACGTGATCCTGTGCCACATATAACTGCACTGTGCCATCATAATCCCTGTTTTCCATATCCAATGATTCTGCCTTATCTTCCCGTATTGTCACGTGAGACTAATACGATAAGGTCTGTAACATTACCTCCCCCTCTTTCAGGCTTTCGTCCTCGAAAGTCATAAAGCTGTGCCACTTCCCCAGGTAAGTGCCCATCTTCAACTTCCTTCTTCCTATTCATCATGCCCAAGCGTCGTGCTAATAGCCCTTTAGCTAGTGCTTCGAAACAACCCCGTGACTGGCAAGCCGTTATTTCCGAGCAGACTGCGTATATTTTGGACAACAGTTTCATTCCCTCAGTTTCTTGTGAGCTCTGTGCTTCCATGGGTGAAGAGTGTGTCATGGATCGTTCTCGTCGTTATTCAAAATGTGCTTCTTGCACCCGTCTTCGTCGTCCTTGTCGTCGAGAATTTCACACTGGTAGCGAGTGGGAATTGTTGAAACAGGCTGAGGCTAAGGTTGCGAGTGATTTGTCAAATGCTGATGATGAACTGGAGCAGCTTCAATCTCATTTGGAGGAAGTTCAACAGAAATTGAAATCGACTTTGGCTCGTCATGCTCGTTTGCGTAAACAACAGAAGTTCTTGAAAGAGCGTGGTTTCAAAATGTCAGAACATGATGCTGAGTTATTGCGGATCATGGATGAGAAGTCTTCAGAGCAGCTTGATCCGCCAGTTGTTGAGGTTCAACAGTTAGCTGCGACTTCTAGTAATCCTGATTTTAATCAGATGTTGGAAGAGATTGCTCAAATGCCTTCCTCCTTCTGGGAGAACGTTGAGCTTCCTTCTGGTGAAATTGCTTCAACATCTGATGACAACCCGTCAAGTTCGCGATAGGTTCCCATGTGTTTTCAGAGGTATCATATCCTTTCCATTTGATCAGGTAACATGGTCGTCCATTGACTTGTCGGTAATCCAGAATTCGTTCCACTTCATATTCATCATCATCGCTTTCGATTTCGATGTTTTCCGTTGGCGTGGCGTTTTTCGGTGCTGGTTCCAATAGCGAGATGTGAAATACTGGATGTATGCGCTTCATTGATTTCGGTAGTTTCAAGCGATAATTCACAGGTCCTGTTTTTTCTTCAATGGTGAAAGGTCCAATCTTCTGATGATCGAGCTTTTGACTTGGTCGTTTCGTTTTGATATTTCTGCGGAGCAGGAATACTTTCTCCCCCCTCTTCAAGGTAGGTCCCTCTCCATGGTGCTTGTCGTAATATATAGCCGCTCGTAGGTTCATGAAGTCAATGTCTCTTGACAGTTGGTGGTGTAAGTTCTTCAGCTTTTGGACTGTCTCATTTGCTGCTTCTGATGTGGACTCTTGTGGTCGTGGCTTCTCATATAGCACTGGGTGGTATCCATAATTGGCGTAAAATGGCGTTACTTTGAGTGTTGAGTGCTCTGCATTGTTGTATGCAAACTGTGCCATGGGTAGGAATCTAACCCAATCATCTTGTTCATAATTGATGTAGTGCCGTAGGTATTGCTCAATCGTTTGGTTGGTTCGTTCAGTTTGACCATTCGCTTGTGGGTGGTAGGCTGTGGTGAGGCGGTGTTCTATACCCATCAAGTTTGTGAGTGTCGTCCAGAATTTTGAAGTGAACAGTTTGTCTCTGTCTGAGGTGATCTTCTGAGGCATTCCATGGTTGGTGATGACATGCTTCAGGAATATCTGTGCCATATCTGCTGCGGTCATGGTTCCTTTGGCTGGTACCAAATGGATATATTTGGTCATTCGATCCGTGATGACTGTGATCGAGTCATATCCTTGTGATGTCGGTAACTGTGTGATGAAGTCGATGGTAACCCATTCCCATGGATGTGTTGGAGCATCCGGGGATTGCATTTTTCCATAGGGTTGATGTCTTGCTGCCTTGTCTCGAATGCAAGTCTCACAGTTCTTCACATATTCTTGAACAACTTTTCGCGTGTTTGGGAAGTAGTAGTTTCTCATGATTTGTTCAGCTGTTTTCTCTGTTCCCAAATGTCCGTGGAGTGGAGTGTCATGGTGCATGCTGATGATCTCATTTCTCATGCTCTTTGGCACATAGATGAGGTTGTGCAAATACACTAATCCATTGTCATCAGTGGTCAATTTGTCGTTTTCTGCTGAGTTTTTAATCATATCCTGGATCATCTTATCTTTCTGTGTCTCTTCAATGATTTTCTTTTCCAGAGGTTCGTTTGAGGTATGCATCGTTGCTGCTAACACCTGGTGGTTGTAGCTGATGGTTCCATCTTCGTTTGTTTTCAATATCGCTGGATTGATCGTTCTGTCTTTGATCTCATAGTCTGGTCGTCGACTGAGTGCGTCTGCTTGTCCATTCTCATTTCCTTTGCAGTGGATGATTTTGAAGTCGTATTGTGATAGTACTTCAGCCCATCTGGCCTGTCTTCGGGTCAACTCTTTAGTTGTTGTGAAGAAGGTCAGGTTCTTGTGATCTGTTTTCACAAGTACAGTGTGTTGTGCTCCTTCTAAATAGACTCTCCAAGTCTTGAATGCTACCACTATGGCTAGCAATTCCTTGTCATGGATGTCATAGTTCAATTCCGCTTGAACTAGTTTTCGTGAGTGGAATGCAACGGCTCGTGGTTTTCCATCTGGTCCTGGTTGAGTCATTCTCATACCAATGGCGTAGTCTGATGCATCTGTTTCAATCGTGGTTTCCTTTTCTGGGTCGAACTGCACAAGTGCTGGTGCAGATACAATTCTTTCCTTGGCTTGTTGAAACGCTTGTCGTTGTTCTGGTCCCCATTGAAACTCTTGTCCCTTTTTCAACAATTTGAACAGTGGCGTCATGAATTGTGAGTAGTCCTTCAAGAATCGTCGGTAGTAGTTCACAAGTCCTGTAAACTGCTGAACTTCCTTGGTGTTCTTCAGTTCTGGCCAATCCAAGATTGCTTGAACTTTGTTCTTATCCATCTGGATTCCCTCTGTAGTGATCCAGTGTCCTAAGAACTCAGTTTCCTGAACATGGAATTCGCACTTCTTCAACTTCAATCTTAGCTTTGCTTCCCCAAGTTTTTGCAGTACTTTCTTGACATGCTGCACATGTTCTTCAAAGGTGTTGGAGAAGACCAAGATGTCGTCAAGGTAGACTATCACGAAGATGTCGAGATATACTCCAAGTACATCATAAATGAATCGTTGAAATGATGCTGGTGCGTTGGTAAGTCCAAATGGCATGACCAAGTATTCATAATGTCCGTATTTTGTTCTGATGGTCGTTTTCCATTCTTCTCCTCTGGCGATCCGTAGTCGATTGTAGGCGTCCACAAGGTCAAATTTGGTAAACCATTTTGCTCCTCTAATTCGGTCTTGCATTTCATCAACTCGTGGTAATGGGTGTCGATCTTTGATGGTGATGGCGTTGAGTGGTCGGTAATCTGCACATAGCCGTAGACTTCCATCTTTTTTTGGTACAAATAGGACTCCGTGCCCTGCTGGTGATGTTGATGGTCTGATGAATCCTTTTGCCAATTGTTCTTCAATATATTCCCGTAGTATTTTCGATTCTCGTTCTGACATCGGGTAAATCTTCTTGCATGTCGGTGTCTTCCCTTCCATAAGGGGTATGCGATGGTCGTGTGGTCCGTGGTCTGGTAGTTCAGGTTGTTCGGGCTGCTTGAACAAGTGCTGAAACTCGATATACTCCTGTGGAATCTGTGGTTCCTGAGTCGTTGCAGCTAGCTCCTTATGGTCGATCCATTCCCATGAGCCTAGCGCTGAGTCTGATGATACATCATCAACTCTTCCTGAGCGATATTCCTCAATCGGTGCTGATCTCTTGGATATATCCTCCTCCATCAAGTATTCGCAATACTTCTGGGTTGTGTCCGGTGCCCATCCGGATAAGTTCATCAGCCAATGTCGTTCTGAGGCCCTGGTGGCTGCTAAAACAATGTTTGTCGCTGTGTCATTCATTTCTCTGTTATTCAACCCACCTCTTGGTTGCTTCACGTATCTACCAGGTCTCCTGCCTGTAGATCGTGGTGAGGTCCCGGCCTCCCGTTGACTCGGTCCTTTCGTTGTTCTTGGGCAATCGCAATTCACAAACTTCATTTGTCCAGTTTTCCAGTTAATCTCCGGGTTGTGATTCCTGAGCCATGGAATCCCCAACACTATATCGTATTGTCCCAGCGGTGTCACGTCAAAATTGATCCTTTCTTCATGTTCCGCTACAGCCATAGGGACAAATCCCGATTCAACTGTCAGGTGACTTCCCAAATTCTCACCATTCAGTCCTGAGATAGGCTCTGGCTGCGCCTTCTCAATCCCTAAGATCCCCAATTGTCGCTGGAATCTAGGATCCATGTAATTTCCAGTAGCTCCTGAGTCAACCATCACTCTGGCTAGTTGATTGAGAACTGGTGTCGTAAACTTCAAGTGGTATCCTCGCTGTGTCGCTGATAGGCTTGCTTGCCATCTTGGTTGCCGTAGGCGTCGTGGACTTGGGTAGTAATCCTTGGGTTCAAAGTGGACTATACAGTCGTCTTCATAATAAGCAGTCCAGTGCATGCTTGAATGCTCTGGATGCAGTAGATATCCTCTGCATGCACAGTTCCAATCCCAACAAGGACAACTGTCATTGTATTTCCTAGGTCGTTCTGGGAAATAATGCGCCATTTTCTTTCGATCATAGTGTTCTCCACATGCATGGCTATAACACACAATCCAAGGTAATTGGCTATGCTTTGGGTGCTCTCGATAGTGCACACAATCACACCAATCGTGTTTGCATGAGCTGTGGATGGGGCCTCGCAGTCGTTTGGTCGTGATGTCTCGCAAGTATCCCCATAGTTCTCCATTGTTCTGTCCGCAGTAGTGGCACATGTATGGGTGCTGGTCGCATTTCCGTAGGTGTTCATCCCAAGTTTCGTTCGTTCGTTCCCAACATTTCAAGTTCTGATGTGGGCAATATGTATTCAATTCATTGAATAGTTCTTTCAATCCTTTAGAGAGCCTCTTGGGGTTCTCCTGGAGTGAAATAACAATATCATCAATGAAGTACGCGGCAACGTCGGTATTCGTTTCTTCGTCGGCTTTTCGTTGTTCCGTGTATCGTTTGGACCATAGCTGTTGCTTCGAAATAGGGCTATACACACTGGACTTCGTGTATCCCTCATTATCTTCTGCCAGAATCTGTTCGTCATGTTCTTCATTTTCGGGAGTTGCGTTCTGAGGTGTCTCCGGTATCTCATGGAGTTCCTCCACGTTGGGATCGTGGCCATTCCACTGAGCACCGTACTCTTCGTCAAGGAAATCATTAACTGACCAATCTTGGTTGGGCAGTTCGCTGAGTGATTTCTCATGAACTGGCTCGTTGATGGCTTTTTCGGACCCATCCGTCCTTATATGGGCTTTGTCGCTTCCGCTGTCGGATCCCACTGTCCATTCATTGGGCCAATATTCTTCTTCGCTTGAACTCATGATCTCGTCAATTTCCTCTGTCGTGAGGGTCGTCTGTTCTTCCATCAACCTCCTCAATGGGCTCAGGTTGGGTACAATCCTAGTTCTGGGTCTCCATGGTCCTCCATGCTCATCCAAAGCCTCTTGCATGTGCCATCCAGAATCATTCGTTGCTCTGAGTTCAGGGTTCACAATTCCTGTGGTGTCATACGCTCCTCTCTCCTGGGTAGCGTGCAGTTGCTTGTTATTATTTCGTTGTTGCTGAGGCCTAACGTTCTGTCGTTGCCTGCATGCCTTCGTCATGTGGCCCGGCTTTCCACATGTGAAGCAAAGTTTCTCTTTTCTTCTTCGTTCCCTTTCCTTATCGGATACAAAGGGCCTGTGCTGTGTGGCATCCAGCTCCATTGGTCGTGGTCCATAGGGATCTTCATACCCTTGGCTTCGTGGTTGAGCTGGTCGTTTATCGTTCGATCGATAGTGGCTCGTTCGTGGGTTTCCCCTGAAGGTGTTCCCATATCTTGACTCCTTCTGTCTGACTCTAAGGTCATACAGGGTGTTGTCAATCTTGACGGCTCGTTCAAAGAGTTCGTTCAATGAAGTCGGTCGTTCCATCCAAACCAGTTTCTCCTGAATCTCTGGTTTCAACATTTCTTCGAACTTCGCAATGTACATCGTTTCATCCCAATTTAGATGGGTGATGATCTGCTGGAAATCGGATACCAACTTGGCTACTGATCCTGTCTGTTTGAGTCGCCATAGCTTTCGTTCAGCGTTCCGCGTGGCGTCAATATCTCCAAACGTTCCCTGGAGTCGTTTCTTGAATTCAGTGAAGCTGCTGAAAACCTCAGTGGTATTGTCGTTATGGTACTGTTCATCCTTCTCCTGGAAATCACGCAAGGTAGGTTCAAACCAATCAAATGCTGGTCCAGTCAAATAAGTTGCTGCAAGTAGGACTTTGTCGGATTCGAAGATGAGCTTGCTCCGGTTCATTCGGACATACAAGTCCAACTGGGTGATGAAGGGTCGCAACTTGTATCGGGTACCATCAAAGGGTTCCGGCGGTCGAACTTTGATAGCTTTGGCTGACTGTCGTTCTTCCAAAGTAGTGATGCTTTCCTGCAGCTGGCTAACCATCCCAAAGAGCTCTTCATAAGTTGGAGTTCGTCCCTCAGATCCACGAGAGGACCTGGGAGTAGTGTTGCTGTTACTGTTGTTGGACATGGTTGCAGTTCGTGTTTTAAGTCAATATAGTCTCGAAACCTGACTCGTACTGACTGGCGATCAATGTGTCACAACCTGGCTTCTCTCGTGTCGTACCTAGGGTTCTAGTTAGTTGTATTTCGAGACTGGACACTTACCCTAAGTGTCTCCCAAGTAATCGTATGCTCAATGCCCCTCCGGGTCCGGTTCGGTATGTCGTATGTGTTGATGGGTATATCGCCCCCTCCAGGCTCCGTAAGATAATCAACAAATAGAAACGGTAAAGGTAACGAATAGAGAAACAAGGCCAACCGAGTACGTATACTGGGTTGTTGGTTAAGTGCGGACGAGTCAGAAACTAGAAGGTAACCAATGCTGAACGACTTGTATTGATCGCGAAGAACTAAGTTAAGTACATGAATGAGCGTCCTTATATATCCTTCCATCCTGTGAGTGGTAGTAGGGTTGGTAGTGTCAATGGTAGTGCTGAACTACCTTCCTGACTACCCGCATTACTACCAAATAGTCACGTGATTCCTTCACGTGATCCTGTGCCACATATAACTGCACTGTGCCATCATAATCCCTGTTTTCCATATCCAATGATTCTGCCTTATCTTCCCGTATTGTCACGTGAGACTAATACGATAAGGTCTGTAACAGAAACCTTGCAGTACACCTATGATGTCGTAATGCTCCTGATCCCTGTGGATGAAAAATACCTAAGGACTTTGTAAGTACCTGAAGAGTACTTCAAAAGCTTCATCACCTACCACATTTCGATTTTGAAATAGTTGTCTTAATCACACCACATTGATCCTCAGGGATCTGGTTCTTACCTTCCACTAGCCCTTGCAGAAATGGAATATCAACCTGTCCATCCATAGGTATTTTCCATGTAAGATGATTTGCTGGATCAGACATAGTGTTCACACATCTGATATAGGGCTCATGCATCCCAAAGACATTCTAGAGAATCCTATAAGTACTTTGATATAAATAAAAGATAATATAACAATACTTACTGTAAATTGAGACTCTCCAAGCTCTAATGCACATGTTAATGCTTTTTGTAAACAACCATGACTGCCACAGAGAGACTTCGCAGCAGAGAACATTCTAAAATTGTTAGGGTCAAAAAAAAGAAAAAGGAATACCCAGGCAGTCTGATAAAGCACTTACTTATAGGCTTCTGTCTTTGGTTCCTCATCCAATTTTTCAAGATCCTTTTGAATGTCATATATTTCATTGCACAAATTATCATTCAATTGTGAATGATGTAAAGATTTGAGTTCAGTTGATGCAAATTCACATAGCTTTACTCCTTGACAGTCTGAGGAACTATGATAATAAGCACCTCCAAGAAAGGAACTCTTATGATAGGCCCGGTTCTTATATCGCTGTTTTGTTGAATATTGGACCTAAACATCTTATAAGTACTTTGAAAGAACTTTATAATACACTAAATAAAGCTTCAGAGGTTACTGATTACCTTTCCAATCATGTTTTCGACACCTTTTGCAGATGGATCAGCCAGAAACACAACATAAGCATATCCATCTTGATGGGTAGATGGATATTCAGGAAGATCATTAAGATATTCCATCTTGCAAACTCTCAGAGAACTTGATTTTCCCTTTGTGATCTCCAGCATCATTCGCTACTGTTGATAAGTACTTTTATGTTACTTTGAAAGTGCTTTATAAGTACTTACCTGGTCACAGTCATGTTCATGTTGTATCGCAGCAGCACCCTGATTTTGAAGTGAGGGATCGAGAAGACTATTATAAATATTGATCCTCTGTAAATAACTGGAATCATCAATTGGCAATAATGATGCATCAAGAAGGTATTGTTGTAAGGTATTATCCAGCTGTTGTGAAGCTGGATCTATATCAGACCCCATTGTATACAGCATAAAAAAGTACTTTGGAAGGCAGAAAAGAAGTACTTCTTTTGTGATTTCATCATTTCACTGCTTTCTTTACCGAAAAATTAAGGTTCACACTAAAAAGTTCAGGGCAAGGGCTATTATAAAGTTCCGGCCACCTGAAAAATCATGTGACTTAGTTACGGCCACCCAAAATGGTTTTGGGTGGCTTCTACTTTTCAGGTGGCCTTAACTCTATTTTGGGTCCATGCCACCCAACGACTCCCCCACTTTCTGCTTCTCCATGTCGAGATTAATCAGCAAGCAGCTAACCCTCAAGGGACTCTATAGCCCTCTCAAGGTACCTCTCCGCAAACCTCTCCAGCGTCCTTTGTGCTCTCCTTCCTCATTCTTTCGACGCCCGCAAAGTTCTATCCGAAACTTATCATACGATTACTCGAACCCATGCTGATTATCTAACTCGCATAAACCGTATCTTCCATAAGAAGGACTAAGAGGCTCGAGGCCGGGGTGAATGGATTGATATCCATGACTACGATCCCCTTGCACCGGGCGAATAATTTTAATATCAGCGACGTTGATGATGGAAAACTGCGATCTGAAATTTCAAGAGGCCCTCGGCATACCTTACCTTGGCAAGGCGACTAAAGAAGAGAAAAGTAAAGTTGTTAAGTGCATAGTTGGTTGTCTGCACGGCTATAAGAGTCATCCTATACTTCCATGTGTTGTTCACACGGATGGTGGTGAGGCTAGGCTCGTTGGGCGTACTTCATTGTGGGCACAGCTACCCCAGCAACCTACCTCTCATCTCAAGTTAGTGACCCTATAATAGAGAGTATATCAGAATGCTAACTTAGCTCTAGGCGCTTAAAGCCACCAAACTTAGACCTGATACCCCCGGTTTTCTCTACATTGCTGGACATAAGAATCAAGTCTACTTATCGCCTCCGAATTCGTACTGTGCTGAGCTCAATCTACTTGGGGCCGACGTCTGCAACGCTAACGCGGCTGTTATTGAGTTTATCGGTGACAGTAGGATGAGAGTTGTCTTTGGGTACTGGAATGAAATCAAGAACACGGAGGAGACTTGGCCTTGAGTTGACCTTACTGCTAGGGTATGCGAAAAGGGCTGTGACTTGAAATGGTTTCGGCTTCCTGATTTGACTTTGCGTGTTTTTCTAATGCCTGTCTAATTACCGAAGTTTTAGGTTCTACTCCGTATAATTGTTACTTTAAATCTCAGTAAAATACCCCATAATCCAGATCTTCCATCTGGCACCGATGGCTCGTAGTCCATCCCCATAGGTGCTTAAACTTGTTTCTTAACACCAGCAAGCAGCAGACTCCTGGAAGAAGTAACTCCTATCTATATATATGAGGCCTTTTATACAATCCGTCAGTCTTTCAAAAGAACACAATAAAATAGCTGCTCTGTATAATGGCTTATACAATAGACAACAGAGTCTATTTATCCCTCTGGTATGAACATTATGAACATAAACAAGGAGGAAATATCCAGACTTTCTTTCCATTCACTGGTATAAAGCCCTGGATTTTTGGCGTCTGGCAATGAAAATGAAGAGTTTGTTCTTCCACTTTTCCCTCCTGCTGTCTTACGGACTCCATATTAGATAGCTACCCAGTAACGGATGTTCAGTGAATACAACCTATCGAACTGTCCATAGGATCCATAATCCCGTCCTTTCCAATGAATACCAACCCTGAAGAACAAAACAATCACCAGGACACTACTTCAGACATCCTCGCTTTCTTCTCTCCCCTCCTCCTGGTTCTGGTTTCAACTCTGTATCCAGCGCCTTAGCTATACGAAAATGTACGTCTCTCTTTCTCCTTCATCATGAGAAGGGTTGTGATTGTGCTCATGTTAGACGGAACAGAGTAAAGCTTCAACCCCCGCTACGGATAGCACAGGGCTTTCCTGGTTCATCGATTGTTTGCTCGCCAGAGGAACAGCAACGGCAACGACAACAACAAGAACAGCAGGGGCCTCCTTTCTCGAACATGTATGACAAGGCTGGTTCTGGTTCTGGTTCTCGCTCTGTATCCAGTATACGAGATATCAGCAACATGCCAGGAACCTCGCACCGTTCGTCCTCCTTCAACCCCTCCAATCAAGAAACGCCTTCAAGGTACGACTCGCCCACCTCCTCATGGTCCTCCCCAGCTGAATGGTACTGAGACTAACAGTGTTTTCCAGGCCTCAGACTCCTCCGCAAGAAGCAAGCTCTAGCACTCCGGTTATTGCTCCTGCCAGTGCTCCTGTGATACACACCAAGTTCGAAGCGGTCGCCGCCCATACTGCAAAGTGCGATCTTTGCAATACCAGCAACGACTCAGGTATGTCTCGCTGCCAGTCCTGCGGCTGGCAGTCGTGTCATGCCTGTAAAATCAGCACCGGGTGTACAAGGATGCACAATTATGGTAGTCGTACGCATGCCAACCCAATCGACCGTGTTCCGCTGGTTTCGTCCAAGATCAAGGGCAAGAAAAAGAGTCAGGGTCGACCGAAGTCTCAGCCGACGAGGGTGTTGAAGTGGGAACGTGGACGGGACCAATCGCAGCTGAGGGAGAGGGCAGGAGCTAATCGCAAGGCGAACACTCCTAGCCCTAGTCCCGCTGCAACGGCCACCCCTTCTCCCTCCTTCAATACCCACCGTCGGCAGTCGCCCTATTCTACCAGCAAAGACCCGTCATCCGCCATTGATGGAGACTTCTTCGAAAATGAGAAGTACTTTGAGGGCGTGCGGGATCTGTATGCGTTCAGCATTGAGGCATACGGGGTCTGGACCAACGATCAACGGGACCGTAATCCTGCACAGCGGTGGCGCTACCACGCTGTACGTCTCGAGGAGATCCATGAGCATGCCTTGCTCAGCGCAACGCGGGCTGTTCTGGAGTTCAGGAGGCAGGAGGCGGAAGGTAGCTGAATTTGGTGATTGTTGGTTTGGCTTTGGGTTCTGAGTTTTCATGTGGAGGTAGGGCTGTGTGTTGGAATATTGGATGGGTTTGGTTATTGGTTTTGTATTAATGGGCTGGCATGTTGACATGTATGAGGTTGGTTTGGTAATTGAGATATTCTTGTAAATAAATGGCAAAAAAACCAGAGTCGTCGATTACATGAACATGGATCTCTTCGCATGAAGCTGCTACTAAATGATTTCAAGCCGGAAAGTCCTACCCATAGTACCCGGGTTACTGATCCACGAGCAAACATAGCATAGGACAACACTGCTCGCCAAGCAAGCTAGTAGGTATTGCCCCTTTTCTGGTCTAATGCCGCCTCCTCATCAAAAGGTATATCCCGATAGACGATCGCATGCCTCTTCACGGTGTCGTATATCCGGCGTCGCTCGAGTCCACGTCCGAGTTCCCGGTGTGTCTCGGCTCTTAAGCGAAACGGATCTGAGTCGTTCTCTGTGTGTACATCACTTTCTTGTCTCCGGCGGATCTTCCTGCCAAATTGACTATATATAACGAAAGGGAAATAGTGGACGATTTGTTCCCAGAAGGCGTACATCATCAGCGGTATCCAGAGAGCGGCGGAGACACCGACTTTTTGTAAGATGTTGAGTTAGCACGAAGTGGGAGAGAGGCTTGGGGTGATGTGATTGGCAACCTACATATGATGGGCAGATGGGGAATATCCATCCTGGGGTGTACTTGAGATCGCCAGAATCATCGTGCTGGAAATCTGCGATGTCTAGGGCAAACATTTGAAGTGACGATTCACTTTTTATTCGAACGGAAAAAATGGAATTACTGTCACAAGCACATATATTCAAAAAGCCAATGTTAAAGGAAATTTATACCAGCTTATACGGGTATAATGCTCCATACAATGGATAACACCAACTTTCCTTACATCAAACACTTACTCCACCCCATGCCTACAAGCATCCCCTCGTTCCTCAAAACTTCCCACGGACTAGACCTCTGGAGAGCTCGCCCACGGGTCGGGCCCGCCAGGACAGACGAATACAATTACAGTAATATAACTATACATCAATCACGTGGAATTTGTAAAGATAAAGCTAACTTTACAGTAATAATACAATTCTTGGCGGGCTGCAACTCATATCCTCCCATGGCAGCCCATCTCTTTTTGAGCTACAATAAATTGCAATTTTCTCATATGTTTACAGTTTCTTCTTTCCAAAGTATTAAATAGGGAGTCTGGGAGCTAGACGATTTCGATTGATCATCCTTTGAACGACATGGTATGGTTTTAAATTACAGGCGAAAGCAAGAAAAAGAAGAAAAAGAAAGAAAGAAACCTCTTTAAGAAGAGCACCGACGCATTAAGCTCACAATAAATGAACAAGGTGTAAAGCTGAATTACTGTACCAACAGACTGAAGCTAGTGGGCGACGGCAAGGCGGTTTGTCATGTTTGGAATACTTAACAGTATTCTGCCTCCTGTTTGATAAACTTTTCACAATGGTTGAAAAGGGTTAGAGGTGAGTTTTCGAATAGGGCCATTCTTGGAGACGCGTTTTAGCGCACGTCGTCCATGTGACAAGATTTAGACCTCGCCTTAATCCGCGGGTGATCAAATAAGACAAACAGTATTATATTAAGATAGATAACCATTTCATGCATACAAATCAGATAAAGTGTGAAAATTTTATGAAACTCCATGAAAATGAGGGTAGATGAGGTTCAGCGAGGGTCAAGGGTCAGGCAAACTGTTCCCCACGGTAACATTGTCCCTGTGACAGGCCATGGTCTTTGGAAGAAAATTGCTATCCTTAAGGAGTTCCTGATCCTGCGACAAGCTGGGCCATGCGGCAGGCCACAGTTTTTTAGGTAGAATAACGGCTGTCCTATGAGGCTTATTGTTCTATGGCAGACTGAACCTGGTGGTAATTTCGGCCCTGCGGCAGGCCACAGCTTTAAGGAAAACGACAAATTTCTTACATATAGGCATTGTGGGAAATCTTGAGTTACATCACATGGGCTGCATTATTCCTTCAATTGCTCAGTAATAGATACACAGTCAGATAAAATCTGTTTATTCAACTCAGTATATTTGTTTATATAGCAATTCGACCACATGGCGTGAAAACGAGGGTATGCTGTCCGCTCAGCTGCACTTGAGCCATAGGTTAATACCAGTCAGTACTCCGTGGTTATCCTTGTCCCTCCCTCATCGCTACCAGGGTGACGCCTTAGTGAGCACTAATTCCGCACTGGTATACATTATACTCTCGCAAAACACGCACCTACTTATTCCCAGTCGACTAGAAAGGGCTCCTCAGCACATGCTTCATAATCTTCTCGTTTATGTCGACCTGGTACACCTGGGTGATTTTAGGTACATAGTTCCCTAGGAATTCTGACAAGGGAATATGTTAGCTGTATCCAAATCGCGTGCTTTTGATGACTTACTCGTGCCCTTTTTGGCTTGTAGTTCTCAGCTTGTATACATGAATGAACGTCATTCCCTTCTGAGATTCAGCTTCTTGTATAACTGGGAGTTATAATTGCTGTCATGCTGATCGAGGCATTGGTTGAGTTCATCATGTGAGCAGTTTGCTGCCAGAATATGGAAGCGCTTATAGGCCTTCCTTTATTAGCGATGAGTAGCAATGAGTTGCTGGCCTTATCATGAAGCACATGGCTGTATCTTGGAATGGAAAAGCAGGCGGCACTTAGTTTGCCTGGATACAAATCATCGTCATAGGTAAATATGACAGACTTCAATGAGGTTGCCCTCCGTTATGGGACAGATATTCTATAGAACATGCCGCATTTACCTCGCGGATCAGTCTGTCCTTCATTTCATCACTACAAAGGATAGTCATCCAACTTTAACAGTGCATATCGAGATAGACCAACAAGTGTTCACCAATGCGCTTAGTCTGTTCAACCGATGTGCTATGTGCCTCTTTGGCCACGATCTATAACTTCAGTCACCCCTAAATAGGGATATGAAGAAAATTTACGTGTTGGTATGCAAATATGATCAACTTATACATTGATTGCCGTCTTTTTGAAACACTCTCCATATGACAATCTCTTTTATCATATTCTTCGAAGCCGGGGTTCCAACTAGATGGCACTTTTCCATTTGGGCAATTCTTTCGCCAATCAATTTAGCCCCGAAACTAGTAGGGGACTTTGTAAGGTCCAGTCGTTCTTTTATAGTATTGTGGATCAAATAGAACGAGGTGAGTCTGACTACATCTGGGAGGAGTTTATAGTTCTGAGAACCTCGCCAAGTTGTCATCTATTCTGGTATCATTGTTGCTCTACAGACTAGCCAAATGTCAGTATAGCTGTGATACGCACCGGAATAGAATCATACCTTTCTTTCATCTCATCGGTTTCCATTGTTTAACAGAACAAACTCAACGCGGCGGAAATCGGTGCCTGCGTATGCTCTATTATTTGGAAAGCCAGTTAACCCTTGCAGGTCGTATTTCTTCTTATAATTGCGGGGTCATATATAGGGCCATTGAAAACGCATTTCGACAATAAACTGACGACATTAGTTTTATACCGCGAACAAATTTGACTGGTGTATCTCCCAATTCAAAGTTTCATATCCGCCAGAAGTCTGGGGTGGGAAGCATGGCGTGATGGCCAGCGAAGATCAACAAGAGCTTGGTTCTGCGCCTTTTGCTTTGGTATATTTAAAGCAACTGCTATTCCGATGAACTGAGCCTGGAAATACCGGGTATTGACCGACTACGTAAATGTGATCTACGGGAAAGTCACATGATCCCGATAACCATCATGTGATCGACGAAGCGTGCGGACAAAAGCTCGACGGACAACAACAGAGCGCAGTCACTCGCATGAGCAGTCCAGACCATCGACGCGCGGCTGACCGGACGAGGACGACCGTCATAGTCAACTGATCTCCGCCTTCTAATTGTTTCATTATTTCCCTCATGGTCTGGCAAATGAGACTCGTGTCCAGCATGCGGGCAAGTCCGCTGCTGCGACGCCCAATTCTCCAGGGCGTCTCCCGGCCGATAGCCTTGTCCAGTATGTTCTGATTTCCCAAATTTGGCGGTTTCCGTTTTGGTTCCTCTTCCCCGATGAGCATCCTGTCGGAATTTGGTGTGATTGGGTGCCTGAGCCGTCATTAACAGAGCGCCGGGTGCCAATCGTCCTTCCCCGAGGTACCCTTACGGTTGTTCCCGATCTCGTGACACTGGGGTAGGGGGTATAGTACGGGTTGTATTGTTTTATCTCTGCGTGGTTTATGACTCTTTCCGTAAAACTTCTGTTGTGTACCGTTATATCTATGCAAATGAATTATTGATTTCCAGAGCGAACCGCCATTTCATCGAAGAAGCTATTACTGACTCCTCTTGACTCGCCTAGCGTCGCGCATCATGGCTCAAACAACCGTGCAATATACCGCCCGTCAAACCCTCTCGACGACCGTTCCTCGTACTCGCAATCTCGACCTCGACAACATCAACCCTCATGTGAGAGAAGCCAAGTATGCCGTCCGTGGTGAGCTGGCTGTCAAGGCCGAGGAGTTGCGCGTGAGACTGGCACAGGGAGACAAGTCGTTGCCCTTCGACAGCGTCATCTTCGCGAACATTGGCAACCCGCAGCAGCTGGATCAGAAGCCCATAACCTTCTTCCGTCAAGTGCTCAGTTTGGTCGAGAACCCGTCGTTGTTGGAGAACCCGGAGGCGCTTAAGAAGTCGTTCGGCTACGAGCAGGATGTCATCGATCGCGCTCATACTCTTTTGAAGGATGTGCAGAGCGTGGGCGCATACAGTCACAGTCAGGGTGCCCCTATTGTTCGGGATAGTATCGCTAAGTTCATTGAGGAGCGTGATGGATTCCCCGCGAACCCTCAGGACCTCTACTGCAGCGCTGGTGCTTCGTCTGGTGTCAACACGCTTCTTAACGTGATCTGCAATGGCCCTGACGCTGGTGTGCTCGTCCCTATCCCGCAATACCCTCTCTACACTGCCACACTGTCTCTGTTAAATGCGCACTGCGTCCCCTACCTCTTGGAAGAGGAGCAGGCTTGGGGCACCAATGTCAAGGCTATTCGCGAGTCTGTGATGCAGGCCAAGTCCGCTGGCATCAACGTTCGTGCCATTGTCGTCATCAACCCAGGCAACCCCACGGGTGCTTCGTTGAGCCCGGAGGACGTCAAGAACGTTCTCGAGCTCGCTGCAGAGGAGAATCTGGTGGTGATTGCGGACGAAGTTTACCAAACCAACGTTTTCGCTGGCGAATTCACCTCGTTCAAGAAGCGCCTCCGCCAGCTCCAGCAGGAGGAGCCTAAGAAATATAATGACGTGGAACTGGCTTCCCTTCACAGTGTCTCCAAGGGTATGGTTGGCGAATGCGGTCAGCGTGGTGGCTACTTTGAGCTGGTCGGATTCGACCCCTTGGTTGCTGCGCAGATCTACAAGTTCGTCAGTATCATGCTCTGCCCGCCGGTTGTCGGACAGTGTCTACTCGAGCTAATGGTGAACCCGCCTAAGAAGGGTGATCCCAGCTACGAGCTGTACCAGAAGGAGTACAATGGCATCCGGGACGGACTGCACAAGCGTGCGCTTGCTCTGTATGATGCTTTCCGACAGATGGAGGGTGTTGAATGCCAGGAGCCTCAGGTAAGCTTCCTCCTCTGTATTATTTTCAATGCAATATTAACAAATCGATAGGGTGCCATGTACCTCTTCCCCACAATCACGCTTCCTACCAAGGCCATCGAGGCTGCCGCTGAAGAGGGCCGCGCTGCCGATGAGTTCTACTGCATGCGCTTGCTCGAAGCCACCGGAGTCTGCGTTGTCCCTGGATCTGGATTCGGTCAGAAGGAGAACACGCTACACTTCCGGACCACATTCCTTGCGCCTGGTACCGACTGGGTTGAGCGGATTGTGGAGTTCCACAACAAGTTCATGGCCAAATATAAGTAGATGGAGGGGGAAATTAGACGACGGGCGGTGCCTCTTTTGATTTATTCATGCGCATAGATATATTGATGTTGGATGAGCCTATGAAGCTGCATAGCAATGATATGATTTATGATGAATATTTTGTACACTGACTACCTTTACCTTGTCGGATCTGAGTGATGAAGAGGACTGTAGAGCCCCTTCAAGATCTGCTTGCGGATGGGGGTTCGACATGGAGAATGGTTAGGTTTACGATGATAGTTTTCTTGGATAAACCGGTATCCCGAGTGACAGGGATCGACTGATTCATGTGCATAGTGATTCAAGTGTATGAACTGCATGGCAATGATAGCTTGGTTTATCTTCACTGCAACATGGCATCCCACTGCGTTCTCGGCGCGGAAAGCTTAGCGTGACATTCACTATAGTCTTGGTCGGAGATATCCGACTCTAAGAACGGTTTGATAGCGAAGGATTTCTTAGTTTCGATTGGATTCGGCCTTAGCCTTTTTTTCTTTTTCTTTTTTCCGGGAATGTGATCTCTTAAATCTCCGAATTCTCTCTTTCTGACTTCTTTGTTGCTTTTGTTCCCCTCCCCCACGCTGTCTCTTTCCGCTTCTGTTGACCCCCGGATACTGGTGAGGTATGGACAATCGTAACATGGAAAAGACAGAAGTCAAGCCAGAAGAATCCACGCTCAAGGCTCCTGAACTGGAGGGAGGAGCTATCGACGATGCGCCTCCGCTGGAAAATACCCAGAAGAGTCGCTGGGAGCGCAGCTGGCCAACCATTGCCTGCGGTGCTGGTCTTTTCTCAGATGGCTATCTCAATGGTGTATGTCCTACTGTCACAGCCGAAAATTTCGTTAATTGGCTAATCTAACGTGCGCAGGTGATCGGTCAAGTCAACACCATGCTCGGCCAAATCTACCCAGACACCTACACCAAATCCCCCGCTAGCCAAAACGTCTCCTCCATCGCCTTCGCCGGTACGGTCCTGGGCCAACTCGCTTTTGGCTACATGGCCGACCACTGGTCGCGCAAATGGGCCCTAATGATTTCTACCATCATCCTTATCGTTTTCGGCGCCCTCTCCGCAGGCGCTTACGGTTACCACGGCAGTCAATACGGCCTTTTCGCAGCGCTTACAGCCTACCGATTCTTCTTGGGCGTTGGTATCGGCGGCGAGTATCCGGCTGGCTCTGTGGCTGCGGCGGAGAGCACGGGAGAGCTGAAAAAAGGGCATCGCAATCGGTGGTTTATCATCTTCACGAACTTTCAGATCGATATGGGGTTTGTGCTTGCGGCGTTTGTGCCGATGATTCTGGTGTTGATTTTCACGGAGGATCATCTGCGTGCGGCGTGGAGGGTTGCATTGGGTTTGGGTGTGATTCCGCCGTTGAGTTTGTTTTACTTGCGGTTGAAATTGAATGAGCCCGAGGAGTTTAATCGCGAGCGTATGCGCAAGTTTCCGATTTGGTTAATTATCAAGTAAGTGCCTCCTTGGTGTTGATGGGTAGGTTTGCTGACCGTTTTAGGTTCTATTGGTGGCGTTTGGTATGGATCCTTCGCGCAAGTGTACGTTGCAAGCTAACTGCTTAGACTATCATATCCCTCGTCTGGTTCGTGTACGACTTTTCAACCTACTCCTTCAGCATTTACTCGTCGAAATGGGTGTCCATTATCCTGGGAGACAACGCGCCACTGTGGAAGTCGTTTGGTCTGAGCACTGTGATCTACCTCTTCTACCTTCCTGGTTCATTTGGCGGTGCCTTTGTCAGCGACTGGTTGGGCCCGCGCAGTACCTTAGTTCTTGGAGTTGGTCTTCAGGGGATTATTGGCTTCGTCATGTCTGGATGCTATGAGTATCTTGCGACGCCCAAGAATGTTGCGGGTTTTGTGGTCGTCTACGGGTAAGAGCTGTCACGCCTTCACATGGGGGTGAGATTGACTAAATTGGACAGTATCTTCGTTTCGCTTGGAGAACTAGGCCCCGGAGACAATATCGGACTTTGCGCGGCAAAGAGCAGCGCAACTGCTATTCGTGGTCAGTACTACGGTATCGCCGCAGCTGCGGGCAAGATTGGTGCTTTTGTAGGCACGTATGTCATCCCGATTATACAGAAGAACGCTCCGAACGAGGTTCGATCTGGTCAGGATCCTTTCTTTGTATCGAGTGCACTGTGCATTTTCAGTGCCGTCGTCGCCTTCTTCCTCTTTCCGAAGATTGGACAGGTATTTCCACGTGTCTCTTCCCTGGTAAGGTCTGGCTGACAATGGCAGGACACTATCACCGAAGAGGACCAGAAATTCCGCGCATTCCTCGAAGCTAACGGCTATGATACTGCCACCATGGGTAACGCGGAGCAAACAACGACAACGATAACTAACCCCCCGGAGCAGTGAACAGCGCCCTTTTTGTATTTTTGGATATCCCCGTCTACTAGCCCAGATTCAGCCCTCAGCGCTTTCCCGGTTCTTGGATCCTCTGATACGGCCCTTGCGACATTCATCAACAATGAGCGACAAATTGCGGAGGACGTTCAAACAGAGAAAACAAGCCCCCCATGCCCACATCCACGACTGATGAAAGTTATGGAACACCCCCACGCAACAACCAAATCTTGAATGCCCGAATGCGCGAGAGAACAACAGAAAAGAAAAGGGGGAAACCCACTGACACATACTGCGCTGATCTCGTTCCCATGGTCTGACCGGCGTGTGTGCCCTTGCTATACCATTGTCAATACTTTGCCCCGAGTGTACTTAATATATGAGTGTAATGGGCCAGAATTCTATACAAAGCTAAATGCAAAATACAGCGAATGTATAAAGCTTGTTCGCGTCACCCTAGACCATGAGGCGTCATATCATGCCGTATTATCTGTGCTACCTCCCCGCTACAGTAGAGCGTCATGTCGGGATGACTGAAACCTGATCTATCACCGTAATGATCTGGGTCTCTGCAAAATGAGCAATGTCATGACTCGAATCCGCGCAGGGTGATTGTTTAATGGTCGGCCTTGACAGGGCAATGGCCCGCGGGTATTGTACCTGTCTAGCGTTGGAATGCAAGATGAATTGTCTGAATTGTCCGAAGTATGACGGCAACAGATGAGTTGTAGCTCCATACCCCATAGATAGAGCATCTAAACAGAAACCAGACCGCGAGATAAACAATATGTAGACAATAACAAACAAGTACAGAAAAGAGAGAAAGAAGATCATCACATGATTTGCCATTCAACATGTAGAAAACCCTCCGTCAGGGAAATCTCGGAGGTTACGCCTCTCCTCATTGAGCCGAGGTTTCGTCTTCAGTCCCCGGCGCTGTCAATTACCGACGAACATTCCCTTCTCCGTGACCCCCGTCCTTGATCTCCTACTTATCTACTTTCTTCCCTCCGTCCTCTCCTTTACCTTTGGAAATATTTTTAATCTCTTTTAACTTTACTCCAGCTGGTCTGTTCGCTCCTTCGCGCTTCGTTGCGTCGCTCTCGGTCGAGTAACCCCTCTCGTGACTTTCCCGGAATCCGACATCCGCTACCCAAACCGTCCTCCAGGAGGATACAACACTTCTTCTATACAAGACAAGACAAGATAATATATTCACAATAATAATCCACCAAAATGGTCGCAGACGCTGTTGTCTACCACCCTGCGCTGGCGCATTACTTGCGCTTTGTCGCGACCACCGGTACGTCTGGACAACCGGAAGCTCGTCTTGCCATAGCATACAAAGAATACTAACGTAGAACACAAACACCAGTCGGTCGTGACAAGATTATGCGGACCCTGCAATATTTCTCGCGCTTCTACGCCTGGTACCTCCTGCGCACGAACCGCCCGCAATCCGCCATCGAGCCCTTCAACGCCATCAAGAAGCAATTCGGCACCACCCGCAAGATCATCCGCATCGGCAAGTTTCTCGAGCATCTGAAAGCCGCCGCCATCGCAGCTGATAACAAGGCCCCCATCGACCCGGTGCTGCGCTACCTGGCCATCGGTCGCCAGCTGGGCTATGCAGGATACCTGACGCTGGACACGATTGGGGTCGTGGACACGATGGGGATCAAGAAGTTGAGCTATGCGAAGAATTTGCAGGAGAATGCGTACCGGTGCTGGATGGTGGGGTTGATTTTCAGTGCTGTGTCGAGTGTGTACTCGTTGTGGAGGTTGCAAGAGAAGGAGAAGACGGTTGATCGGAAGGAGGGTGAGGGTGTTGTTGAGGCGAAGAAGATTGAGAAGTGCGTCCCCTGTTTCTTTGGCTGCGTTGAGGTATTTGCTAATGTTTATGATTGCAGGGAGCGCTCGACCGCTCGCACTCAGCTCGTTTCGGACGTTTGCGATTTGGCCGCGCCCGTCTCCGCCCTCAAGTACATGGATCTAGACGACGGTATCGTTGGTATTGGTGGTACCATCTCCAGTTTGATTGGTTTGCAGTCCCAGTGGCGCAAGACTGCATGAGCGATCCAGATGGTTTTGGCACCGTGCTGAGTGGGTTGTTTGCTATTTCTATATACCGTGGTTTTGTTGGTATTTCCCTGTTTACTGCTGTTATCTTTACGAGTACCTGTATCTTTATCGTCTAGCAATATATTCCCCTTGTGTTTTCAATATTTTCGTAGCTCAATCTTTTATGCATACTTGCACCGAGGTCCTACTCTTGAGGCGTCAGAATCCCAAATAAAATAAGCTCAGCCCACCTGCCTGCAAAAGGAATGTATACACTAAGCATGCGCCCTTATCGGCACCTCCGGATAACCTAGCCCAACTGGCATTCGTCTAGGCCAATTGACAAGGATCGATATGTTTCCTGCAAGGGAGGTATCAAAAGCAAGCACCTGGTACAACATGTAGTAATTATAGAAGACAGGGGGAGATAAGCGATCAGGCATTGTTGGTCTTTTCATCTTGAAGAATATGTCTTATTGCATTATGACCAACATGCTTCGTTCTTGTTTTGTTTGTTTAGTCGAGGTCTAGACGTGTTGTATCCAACCCAACGGAGGCGTTCAACGGATTGATCGATTACTGTTTCCTTGGAAGTAAGAAAGAAAAGGATGCTCCATCCAGTCCTCGATGTGACTGACCTAAACATCGTCCTCACTTTCTCGGGTACCTTCCTCTCCATTCTTTTTACCCCACAAGCTGGACTAACAGTTAGCAAACACAAACAGGAATCTACATCCTCCTCTTCGGATTCCTATCCCTCAAAATCAAACAACGATGGTATCTAGGCGAGACTTGTAAGATGCGTCTACCACAATCTCAAATTTCCAGCCCTAATACCCGCAGTACCCGCCTTCATCACCGGAATCGCTTTCGGACCCCTCGGTGCTCGATTCCTCCGTGTGAATGAGTGGAGCTATGACAAAACTACCGGAACAAGCGAGATTGCCTATGTATGTTTTCCTCATCTCCTCTCTTGGCTCCATGAGCTGATGTCTATTGCTGGCAGGGCTTATCCCGCCTCGTCATCGGCATCCAACTAGTCAAGGTAGGCTACGAGCTACCGAAGCGATATATTAAAGAACGCCTACTAGAGTTACTCATTTGTTTACTTCCGCTCATGATGATTTCGTGGCTCGTGAGTGCAGGATGCATTATGCTCATGGTCCCCGATATCTCATTCGTATGTTCACTACTTCCCCTCCCTTGGGTAAAGCCGCAGACAAAGTGTGTTGATCAAAGACCAGCTCTCCTCCCTAATAATATCTTCCTGCATAACCTGCACAGACCCCCTTCTCAGCCAATCCATCGCCAAAGGCCCCTTCTCCGATACCTACGTCCGCCGCGGCTTACGCGAATTCATCTCCGCGGAAGCCGGCCTAAACGACGGTTTCGGCTTCCCATTCTTGTTACTAGCTGTGTCGTTACTACGGTACGCAGAGACACCGGCGAACGCGTTTAGTCTGGAGCAATTCGATCTGGAGCGCGGGGTGCCGGCGTACTTGGATAGTGTGGGGAAGGGGCGGTTTGGGGGCGGGGGGCTTGTGGCACTTGGGCATTGGGTTTTGGAAGGGGTTGGGTATATGATTTTGCTGGGGGGTCTGGTGGGTGGGTTTGTTGGGATTTTGTGTAGGTGGGGAGTTGGGTTTGGGGTGAGGAGGTGGATTGATCAGGAGGGGTTTATGTTGGTTCCTGTTGCAATGGGTGTATGTCTGCTTCCCCCTCCCTTTTCTGAGGTCGATATGCAGCGTGCTAAGTGATGCGTAGCTCATGTTAACCGGTCTTTGCGGCTGCATCGGCTCCGACGAAACCCTTGCTTGCTTCATGGCCGGTTGTACATTGAACTGGAACGGCGCGTATCGTGCCGAAATCCAGTCCCGCCATGACTCCTTCAACACAACCCTCGAGACACTCCTCAACTTCGCTACCTTTCTATTCCTGGGCGCCGCCATGCCATGGGACCAATTCCACATGCCCCAGTCTTCAGGGCTGACAGTGAGCAGACTGGTAGGACTTGGGGTGATGGTGATGTTGTTTCGGAGGGTTCCGGCGATGATGCTGGGGTATAAGTTTTTGGGAAGGGGGATCTGTAGGGATTGGAGGGAGGGGTTGTTTCTGGGGTGGTTTGGGCCTATTGGTATGCATTCCTACCTATCTGTTCAGCATCGGTTTTGTTGACAATGTAGGAATCGGGGCGATTTCATACGTTGAGTATGCTCGTCGACTTTTTCCGAGACCCGGGGAGAGTGATAACGAGATTAACCGTTTGACAGCTGTAATGAGGCCTGGTATGTGCACCTTGCAGATCACGACAAGAGACTCACACTTGATATAGTGGTATACTGGCTCGTTCTGTCCTCAATAATCGTCCACGGTCTCTCCGTCCCTGTCCTCAATATCTTCTATAAGATATTCAAAGTACAGCCTGTCCGCGACCATCCTGTGGAAATCCATCTCTTGTCTGAGAACGAGCCGCTACCAAATAACAGTGTACTACTGGATAGGCAGCGACAGTCGATTATTGTGAACAACCAGTTCTCAAGGGTGTCAGAAGCATCATATTTGGAAGGTAATACGCGGGATACGGCACGAGATGACACGGGGTCAATTGTTTGTGAGAGGGTTGAGGTTGAGTTATCATCGATCAAATAAGCTCAACCCCTGCAACAAAAATATTTATGTATACATCCGTTAGATTCAACAATAACAAAAACACCAAAAAAAAAAAAAAACACCCATTCATTCCTCCGAATACTCATCCACAACCGAGAAATCAGTCCAAATACCGTCTCCCAGCTTAACACTCCTCAGATTATATAACGAGACGTCATACGGTACCTCGAGCCTGACCACATCAGCACGCAATGAAACAAAAGATCCATGGCTGGGCTGGGAATGATGGACATACCCAACAAATTGAACAGGGGGATAGCTCTGCGCTGAACGAAATGGTCCGAATTCCTCGATTCCTAGTTCACCGAATTTGGTTTCTACTCTGGTGCCGTTAGACGGTGGAAGTTCTGTATGGTATAATATGGGGATAAAGGGAATAGTACAGGTCCCATATGTCTTTGCCGTATTTTTCATAGGCTGCCGGGGTGCTGTAGCCGATTGCGAGTCTCTATGTGTTCGATTAGAATGAGTTAACCTGGGCTTCCAAGTTTCCTTTGCATTTTCTGGATTTTGTGGACTAACAACTTGTGTCATTTTGCGCGGTGTCGCTAAATATTCCTGGGCCTAAAAATATCACTTAGAAGGCCAGCAGATATGGCTCTATATATCTGAACATTCCAAGTCTTCATTCCAGTTGAAACCGAAACTCTGCAGACGAGCGGCTATACATCGCGCCATGCAGAATGCATCCAATGCTTTTATTTCCATCTAGTCCGGTTTAAGAGTCCGAAGATATGCACTTATGCGGTGGTTATGCATGATGGAAGCTGATGTTTGCTTTGACCGTTGCTTGCTTGCCCTAACTAATGCCCTTGGGTATAAACAAACTTTGCCGCTGATATCGCTATTGGGCCTCTTGTGTTGATATCCTCGTGTTAATGAAGAGTTGGACATTTAACTGGGGCAAGTGAAGTTTCTTTATGTAAGACTGAGTATATATGCCTGGCTAATTGGCCGTTTCTAACTTCCGGGCTTATTCCAACGTCAGCATAGGTTGGAAGCGGGCAACAGAAGAGATGTATCAAATAAATACCTGAGATGCTCCATTTTTTTGCTTCCGATGTATTAGTAAACGTTTATGTTTATGTCCTTGCGGCATCTACGTACATATAATCGCATATTTTTGATGGTTGGTGGGGCAGCCCTGGTTAATCGAGCGATTACTATGACTATAATTATAACCACCGTTTAACGGCAAAGTCGGAACGGAATACACGGCACGGCGATTATAATCGGGAAGAGAGTGTAGGACACATGTTGTGAGAGGATCGAGTCATCGTCGATCAAACGTGCCGGGGTTGGTACGGGATATAACAGTTACTGTGTTACTCTTCTTGTGTTACCCGGACATGAAACTGATATCAAGAATCACTTTCTGTCATTATCTCATTCTCGTCTCTTCTCATCTCGTCGCATCTCATCTATCATATCTCATCTCTCGTATCATCGTCTACATCCTCCGCTAGCCACCTCGAGTTCTCTCAAACAGGACAGGTCTATCTCATCAGCATACTTCGGCAGGTAGATAGCCATGTTACCATAAAACACACCTTTCCACACGAGTTGCAAGTCTTGGTCTCGCCGGGGATACCGGCACCGCAGGAGGGGCAGCTGTTGTGGGCGGGCATGGTAATCTATACATGGAGTCGAAGTTAGTTGATGGTCTCGGGTAGTAGATTAGTAGATCGCAACCCACATACAGATCTTGGGTACCTTGGTGGAATTATAGTTCTGGTATGTAAATAAATTCGTTGATAGGAGTATTTGGAGAGAAGATGTTAGATTTGAGGAAGGGAAATTGTTATCGTGACCCCGCTTATGGGTGAGTCAGGATTTGATTTGGTTGTGTGTGATTGGTTGGTTGCTTATGGTGTTGCTTACTAGTATATTCTCGGTGGTACGTGTGTATACATTTACTGGGAATGAAGTGATATCAAGTCGCCTCTGTACAAAGCACTAAGGTGTAGTCATCCAGACTGTCTAAAACTCACTGATTAGGCAATCCTGAGTCATCCCGGCCCGAACCGAGTGAAGACCCAGGAACTTAACTACATCTTACCAAATTTACACACGGTGGAATAGTAAAGAACGGTGTTGTATGCTTCCGGTCTATGATAATACCTAAGTAGATGACCCGTTACATCCAACTGTCTCCTGTAGACCCCGAGCCAGATCCCCTCAAAGTTAGAATCGTCTGGACGTGTGAGAAACCGAGCTTCGCCTCCTGCTTCCTCGCCAAAAGGTGGGCAGTCCTGAGCACGTTTTTGATCTGTCTTCCATTAAGTGCCACCTCGGCCATCTGGTCAAGCTCTTGGCTTGAGAAGCCTCCGATATACGCATCACCAAGGAATTGCGTCCAGATTTGCCGTCTCGATGCTGTGTTGAGCTCCGGATAGCGTAGGGACACATGGATGCGGGACTCGAAGGCAGGGTCGATATTCTCCGCACGGTTGCTCGTAAGGAAGAGAAATCCCTAAAGAATGTGTTAATGGTGTTGGTCGTTTCCGGGTTGGGGGGGGGCGGTATAGTTGCTTACCTCGTAATATTCCAGCATTCTCAGGAAGATGGACACGAGCTCGTTCCGTTCCAGATCAGTTGAATTACGGGCTTCCATGAAGACATCAGCCTCGTCAAGCAAGAGAACAGCATTCCATCTCGGAACGATGGAAAGAATGTCTTTCAAGCTCGCCTCGACCCTTGAGGCGCTCGTTCCAAGATCACCTGCGCTGAGCACGTAAAGAGGTACTTTCATCACCTCTGCAACGCTCTCTGCCGTAAGAGTCTTGCCCACTCCAGGTGGCCCGCTGAGAAGCATAATAACACCGCGGCCTTTTCCTTGAATGATATCATCAAAGCCATCGAGGTGCTCAGAGTGGGCATCAGCAAAAGCAAGAATCAGCTGTTTGAGATCTTGCTGTGCATGGGGCAGTACCAAGGAGTCAAATGCCCGGGCGTCCCATTTAATGTCTTGCACGCCGTCAATGTAGAACTCCAGCCACCTTTTCTCCTTCAGGGCGTAGCCACGAATTATGGGGGTTGAAATCATTCGCTGATCATCGGAAAGCTCGTCTGATACGTCAGAATCAAGGTATATCTCATCGTTCGGGTTAAAAGTAGTGTATGCTTTCGTGTCGATGACAATGCGGCTTTTGATGCTGAGTTTCATCTCTCGACTGCAGAAGTAAGTCTTGGCAATGCCCTCATACTGCTTGTAATGGTATCCCCGGTGATCCTGCCAGAGCTTTCCACGTGCCGTCAGTTGTCTCCGGATGGTGGCGTGGTCGCTGTGATAAACCAAAGGGAACGCTGGCAGCGCTGCGATAGCTGACGTTCCCTCGTAAGCAGGCACCGACATGCTGTGTGTCACGTAGCCGAAGTCCTCTCCATCGAAGTCAATGTATTTTCCCTCCATTTCAAACTTCCCGTTCTTGGGGTTTATATCGCCCGATTCAAACGAGAAGGCGCGCTTGCGACCGTCCACAACGCTGAAAACAAAGTCACCCGGCTCGAAGATAGTCCAGAGGAGATCATGAGATATCACACCGTTTGCAACAAGGTTATTCCTAGAAGATATAACATCGCGAAGCTCCTCATCTAGTACCCTGTAAAGCAAGTCAACATGACTCCTGGTTGTCATGTCCTGCTCGTTGTTCCTCGCTTCCACAAAACGTTCCCACCGGTGAACGAATGGTTTAAACGGTCGGTTGAACTCGACACGATCAAGCTTCATTGTAATGCCGGGATATCCCTTCATCACGTCGTCCAGGAACGTCTTGAGTGGTTGACTTTGCACCACGATCGACTTGACCTGGAGGGATTTGCGTCCATCATAACACTTGACATTCCGTGCAACCAGCACATACTGGCCTGATTCTTCATTCTCGGCAGGCTGTACGAGATCGTCGGGGTATTCTTTTGTCCATGAGGACCGACCTCTCGAATCGGGCTTGGTTTGGTATAGGTTGTGAACTTGGCAGATGGAGCCTGTCGGGGCGAACTGGACAGACTCTGACTTTCCCTCTGAAAGAGACATTAGCTAGTGTGTAGATGCTGCTTTGAAGTCGAATAGCTTACCGGTAGAGATATCTCCCATTTTCAGCAGTTATGTGTTAAACAAGAAATATCCTGAAATATCCTAGTGAGATCAAAATATCTATCCTCCGTTTATATGTTTTGCCATTACACCTCGTACTTTGCCCGGGCAATACACCATGAGTCACAAATGAGGCTCATGGCATATCCGCTTGATGATCTGCATAGTGGTGCTATGTCTAGAGCCTCAATACGAGCCCAAAATGGTACAAAGTAAGCAAGAGATCGCCGCTAGCCCAGGTTCAAACCTAGCCTTGCATCAACTATCTAGGCTTCAGCGTCATTGCGATACGTGTACAGCGTCAATTGCCTCGACATTCTATCTTCCATGCTTATTATTTCTTTTGTGAAGCCCGTCATTGACCCAGAATTATGACTCACAGGATTTCCTATGTGCCTCAAACAAAGATACAGTTCATCTTGCATTTGCGTTCTTTGCCCTCCAGTTGGTTGTCGGCGTGTTGCCTCTGCGACTAAGCTACCCTGTGTCAGTTCTTCCACAGACAAGGCAAAGAGTGCAACTGCACTTGCCCCTCAGTCAGGCTGTGAATGTATTTCCTTTCAGATCAATCTCACAATGTGATAAAGGTAGATAGCAGCATGCTTTTTCCAGATCAGTTCAGCCTGATCAACGTATCTCTAGATCACAGTATCTATTCACAGTTTTGTTGAGAGCACACCTTTGAATCTCTCAGGTCGAGCTCCGACATCGTCCACCCTGCGAACCTTGCAAGTCTGAAATTATGAAAAGGCTATAAGTGTCAAGATATTTCACTTACTATGATATATCTTACCGATACATCCTTGATTCACCCAGATTATAAGCCATAGAGGAGTAAGTGAGGTCCGGACAAGGCACACTGATTGTCGAAGCGCCCCTTTGCATCGAGGGAAAAATGAGAATTGACGATGTCAATTATCTTCTGGAAAGGCAGAACATCGGACCAGCACGGCTGCATAGCGGTGACAACAGCAAAGGAAGCGCATAATTTCGGTACATGCTTTGGAGGGAGGCAAGTCCTAGAAAACCAACTACAAAACACAGAAATTCGAGGGATTCCCCCCAATTTCTGGGGCGTTGTGTGGTCTGATTATGTTTACCAGGTATTGGCGAATTGAAGGCGAGAAGAAGATCGATGAAATGCGCTATTTCGGGCTGCTGTTGAGTGAGGTGGAAGGCAAGGATGGCTATTACGAGCAGGTTGGTGCCTTAACTAAACAAAGGCATGGCGATCCTGGATCAGAGATTCCACCTTTGGGAGCCTGGATCTCTGGTAATTACTTGAAGAAGCTTATGGTACACATCTGCGCAGCACAGAATGACCTTCGTGTATCATGAATGCCCAAACATACTCCATGCTTTGCTAGCTCAAATCCTATTGCGCGTGGTCTTGCATGATCATCTCATCGTTATACTGTGTGATTGGCTCGCCTACAGGCTACAGAAATATACCATTCCCGTAGGCATATCAAGTGACATCCAAGACCACAGGGTCAGGATCCCGTGACATCGGAAAAAAGGAGTCACCGGACAGAACCAAGAAAAACAATCCTCTGAACTACTGTACCCCGCATCCGAACTGCGGAGTCTCCAGACAGAGGGAAGGGGCCTTATGGATACCTGGGGTATACACCCTGAATAATGGTCGCAGAAGTATGAATAAACCACATGCCCTCCTCCCCGACACGGTAGGTCCACTTCGGGCAATGTAGGACAAGGAACCGGTTGCAACAGGATCGAACCGGGACATATAGGGAGGGCTTTGTTCTGACCAACTGAAAATGCCGCATCGGAATGTCAAACATTCCGACTCGGAAGCAGTGCAGGATTGCTATCGAGTATAGTCCTGTTGCACAGTCCAAAAGTTGGCTATCATTATCAATTATGGAGCAGGCTAAGCTCTTGTTCTGATGCATCTCGTGCAGCACTACGTAATGTTTCCCGAAATGTCTTCGCCTTCCCGAGTCCTGCGGTCGAGACCGTCACTTGCTATCCGTTTGTAGACCACACTCAGACCGCATTCACTATTCTACCAGTACTGGCACAGAAACTATTGATTCATGGTCCTTGCTTCTGATTCTTCTTCAAAAGTACTGTAGTGGCAACGGGGAAAAGGATCTTATACTGGTACTACTACGTACCATGTAAGAATAACAGCGGCAATAAGTTCTCCCATTGATGCGAAATCAGGACCAGTGCGTATTCTGATTGGCTGTCCACAAGGATACCCTCGGCCCAGCCACTGGAAGGCTATTATGTAAGTGGGGATGGTCGGTAACCAATAAGCGAGCCGATAGTGCTCCCCTCGGCCGGCATTTCGTCACGAAGCCGGTTGGATTCACTACAATAGAGTATGGAGAGGATGGTTACTGTATTTCGAATAGCCTCTTTTCTGGCTTTCTTCCGCTTTTCTGGATCTAATTGTACTTGTAAGAATTTCCTTGAACCTCCCAGTAACGTCACCACTGCGTAGTCGTGACCGTCGTGACAATCATTCTTTCCTGTTCTGCACTTGTAGAAGTACTCAACTATTTCTTCCGCTGCACTCTGTACTTTTCTCCTGCATACTTGCAACGTATTTCCCCCTAAATCACGCGTGATTTTCTCGCAATACTATCCAATCCCCCCTGTCCATTCCTTTATCCATTCTTAGCGCTTCCGTAACCTCTTCGTGTCCGCTCGCAATAATCTGGGGTTTTCTCGGGTCTTTTCGGATTCTCGCCACTAATCCGACATCTCCCGTGTGGAGAACCCAAGGCAATCCGCCTCAACGGCTGCTCTCCAACTCGCGAACCACCGAATCATGGCCTCGTCGCAGAACATTCATATACCCCCGGGTCTCCCTCGAGAATCTGGTCCTCTCTACTCAGATTTCTTCGAACAACAAGTCGCAAAGCAGCGCAACAACAATTATCATTCTACTTCTCTAGTCAATATGGTTGCTACTTCTGTTAATCGTACCGCTCTGCACCCCGGTGGTGTTCAGTATGTTCATTCTTTTCCCTTTCTGATACTATCTGGACGTGGCAACTAACTGTTCCAGGCCGGGTAACCGTCACACTGAACTCGAGGAGGAACTCCACGAGCACGCACACATTGACTACAACCGTGTCGCTATTGTATGTTCCCTCTTCTATTCCATCATGAAGTTCTATACTAATGGCGCAGATTGCAAACCCCTCTGTCCCTGCGCTCTACGAAGATGCTCTCGTCTACGAAACCGGCTCTGCCATCACCTCCAGCGGTGCTCTCTCTGCCTACTCCGGTGCCAAAACTGGCCGTTCTCCCTCAGATAAGCGGATTGTCAAGGAGGAATCGTCAGAAAAGGATGTCTGGTGGGGACCCGTGAACAAGCCCATGACCACAGACGTAAGTTTTGTTACATTCCCTTGTCCATGCACTCTCCCTTGCGTGGCCGCGGTCAAGCTTTCTGGCAGCGGCATTTTTCCAACTTGCATGAAAGTGCCGCTGCTATGGATGCTTTGTGACATGTCTTCCTGCGACGTTGAGGCATTTATGTATCCCTTATCGTGTACAACCCGAAGATAGGGGCATGTGACCCATTTGCCTTTTCGGGCATGGCGTGATCCGCATTCTCCACCAGCCGCATCACGTGTCATGATGTCATTCTATAGGGCTGAGGCTAACTAAACTCCTTCAGGTCTGGCGGATCAACCGTGAACGTGCTGTCGACTACCTCAACACGCGTAACCGCATCTACGTTATTGACGGTTATGCCGGCTGGGATGAGCGGTACCGTATCAAGGTCCGGGTTGTTTGCGCCCGTGCCTACCACGCTCTCTTCATGCGCAACATGCTCATCCGCCCCAAGCGTGAGGAGCTTGAGCACTTCCACCCCGACTACGTGATCTACAACGCTGGTTCTTTCCCCGCCAACCGCTTCACCGAGGGTATGACCTCGGCCACTTCCGTCGCCATCAACTTCGCTGAGAAGGAGATGGTTATCCTCGGTACCGAGTACGCCGGTGAGATGAAGAAGGGTGTCTTCACTATCCTCTTCTACGAAATGCCCGTTAAGCACAACGTCTTGACTCTGCACTCCTCCGCCAACGAGGGTCAGAACGGTGATGTTACCGTCTTCTTTGGTCTGTCGGGTACCGGCAAGACCACACTCTCTGCCGACCCCAAGCGTGCTCTGATTGGTGACGACGAGCACTGCTGGACTGACCGTGGTGTCTTCAACATTGAGGGTGGCTGCTACGCCAAGTGCATCGGTCTCTCTGCTGAGAAGGAGCCCGACATTTTCAACGCTATCCGCTTCGGATCGGTTCTGGAGAACACTGTCTTCGACCCCATCACCCGTGAAGTCGACTACGATGACAGCACCCTGACCGAGAACACTCGTTGCGCCTACCCCATTGAGTACATTGACAACGCCAAGCTCCCCTGCCTGAGCGACAGCCACCCCACCAACATCATCCTGTTGACTTGCGATGCCCGTGGTGTCCTGCCTCCGATCTCCAAGCTTACCACCGAGCAGACCATGTTCCACTTCATTTCTGGTTACACCTCCAAGATGGCTGGTACTGAGGACGGTGTCACCGAGCCCCAGGCCACCTTCTCGTCTTGCTTCGCTCAACCTTTCTTGGCTCTGCACCCCATGCGCTATGCCCGTATGCTCGCGGACAAGATCTCGCAGCACAAGGCCAACGCATGGCTTCTCAACACCGGCTGGGTTGGCGCTGGCGCTACCACTGGTGGCAAGCGTTGCCCGCTCAAGTACACCCGTGCTATCCTCGACGCCATCCACAGCGGCGAGCTCGCCAACGCAGAGTACGAGGTGTACGACGTCTTCAACCTGCCCGTTCCCAAGAGCTGCCCGGGTGTTCCTTCGGAGCTGCTTAACCCCAAGAACAGCTGGACCGCGTCGACGAGCTTCAAGGACGAGGTTAACAAGCTGGGCAAGTTGTTCAACGACAACTTCACAAAGTATGCGGACCAGGCAACAGAAGATGTGATTGCTGCTGGGCCAGTTGTTTCATGATTTCGTTTTTCTGTTTGTTTCCTTTGTTTAAATAATTGCATGGCGTGAGTTTTGGTATTTGTATTTCATTTTTATGTACAGGGAAAAGAATGATATCATTGATACCTGAATACTTCATCTTATTCTTTACTCCATATTCCGCACTTAGTCCGTACTTGGGTGTAGTCCGTGTAGCATCAACATTGTAACTAGTAAAGTAGTATGCTCAGGCCTCTACAAGACGCCCTGCCACAGCCATTACCGGCAAGACAGCCACTATCTCGGTTGACAGGAAACCAACGCCGGGAATAGGATCTAGGTAAAAATATTTACCGGCTGTTTCCCGCGGGATCCATCATTGACAGTTTACTAGTACACCCGGTCAGGGAACTAGTAATTATGGACTGGTGATTGGCCTCATAGCCACGGTCCGTGGACCCGTGTGCTAACACCAACAGAGAACAAACACTTACCGGACCGTCACCCGAGGGGGACCCCATCACGGAAGAATATAATTCAGTGACAAGGGTGCGGGAGGAATGGAACTATGGCTAGCACGTATACAACCGTACGTAGTAGGCTGTATGTACCAAGGCAGATGTATATCCTCGGGTGAGATTCGGGCGGAGGGAATTCACGTATCCTTTCATAGTACTTTTCAAGTTCTAGTACTAGTTATCAATTATTCTGCTGTATATTGCGGTACTCATTATCAATGGTATCTATTCGTGATGGCTACGGATACATACTCGGCTCATCTATGGCTGTTTTCCCCAGCTACGGAGTAGAATATCGATTGTCGGGATCCCGGTCGGTTCTCGTGGTTACTTAAAACGGACTAGCGGGTGACAGGAAGATGTGTAATGTATTGTTATGTAAGTTACCGGCCCCGCAGTTTATGACGTTATGGGGGGAGGTTATTATCGTTGTATTATGAGTTCTCCCCGTACAGCAGTATGAGGGCATTGTAGATGGTAGTGTAGATAATAGGGACAATGTGAGAATAAACTGGGTATTGATTGATTATAGAACTATGCAAGAAAAATGAATCACTGGTAGTATATAGTATAGCATTATATAGAAAAGCAAGTATAGAAGGAAAGAGCAGTATACGCAGTTACTCAATCGGGCAGATCCGTCGCTTTCCGTTGTTTCGTCGGTTATTATATCTGGCTGGAAGATTGACGTCCTCGCTTTATCTCCTTTTCATCTCTCCTGCTCTCCATTTCGGTTGCGTTTTCGGTTCTCTGTTTCGTCCTGAGCTGGTATATATACTTGTGTACCCCGTTCTTGTTATCGCTTCTGCTTCTGTGACGTTGTGATACTTCCATCTCTACGGTAGGTGTTCATCCTCGTAGCTCTCACCAGGCTATACGATCATCCGCTAACGTCTTATCAACAACAGCCATGGCTACCGTCAAAGAAGCAACTCCCTCCCAGGCCCAGCCTGCCCCTAACTTCCTCCACCACCCCTACACCCGAGCAGCCCTCCCCTTCGTCAACGGCGGTTTGGCAGGGATGACTGCTACCGTCGTCATCCAGCCCCTCGACATGATCAAGGTCCGTCTACAACTCGCCGGTGAAGGTGTCCGGACCGGGCCCCGTCCCTCTGCGTTTGGCGTGGCCCGTGATATAATCACCTCGGGCAAGGTGGCCGATCTCTACACCGGTCTGTCCGCTGGTCTGCTGCGTCAGGCTGTCTACACTACTGCGCGTCTGGGATTCTTTGATACCTTCATGAAGACGCTTAACAAGAATGCCGAGTCTTCCAACCGAGGCGTGTCGTTTGGGGAGCGTGCCGGTGCCGGTCTCGCTGCCGGTGGTATCGCCGCCATGGTTGGAAACCCGGCCGATCTGGCTCTTATTCGCATGCAGTCTGATGGGCTGAAGGCACCTGAGAAGCGTGCGAATTACCGTGGTGTTCTTGATGCTCTGGCTCGTATTTCGAAGAGTGAGGGTGTTGGTGCGTTGTGGGCTGGTGCTTTCCCGACTGTTGTGCGTGCCATGTCGCTCAACCTGGGCCAGTTGGCGTTCTTCTCCGAGTCTAAGGCTCAGCTGGCCAAGCGGACGAACCTGTCGGCTCAGAACCAGACGTTCGCGGCTTCTGCTATTGCGGGATTCTTTGCTAGTTTCTTGTCGTTGCCGTTTGACTTTATCAAGACGCGTCTGCAGAAACAGCAGAAGGATCCACAGACTGGGAAGTTGCCGTACAAGGGTATGTTGGACTGTGCCGGCAAGGTCATCCGGGATGAGGGTTGGTTGCGGTTTTACCGTGGTTTCGGCACGTATTATGTGCGGATCGCGCCTCATGCGTTAGTGTCCCCACATTGTCTTATTTAGCTGTCCTTCGCTGACCCACTGCTCCACAGGATGGTAACGTTGATCGTGGCCGATTATCTTCGCATTCTCACCAAGTAATTTTCTTTGGGTTGGCTTTTTATATTGGTTTTACGCTGTGTTCATTTGTCTGGAACAGATGGATTGCCTGGACGGCGGCTTTACTTTCCCTGATTCTTTGATTGTCTTTATGTGACTCGCAATGACTGTCATGCTGATGACACGTCCTTTCTATTCAGCGTTTATTATGTACTGTTAGAGTCTGTTTTATATACCCCGCGGCCGGTGTGGTCGGGATGGCTTCAATCGAGCGATACCTTTAATTTATGTGATCTGTAGCAATTATATACACTAAATAGCACTAGGACCACGCGTCATGGCCTTTTCTTGCTTGACCCGAACAGGCTGCGCTTCTTCCTCGTCATCGTCATCATCTTCATCGTCGCTAGCAACTGTAATCCCAGACTTCCGCTGAGCCCTGTTTCTCTTCCTCCGACGACCATCTCCCCCATCCTCATCCTCATCCTCATCTTCATCCTCCTCCTCCTCCTCCTCCTGCTGCTGTCTCTGCATCCTCCTAACCCTCCTCTCCAAAACCGCATCCCTCTTCAAATCCTCTTGCGTCAACACAACCGAACAAACCGGACACTTCACCGCACGCACACGATTTCTCCGATCCCGGCCAACAGGCACCATCATCGGACTATGCGAAATCATATCCATAATCGCCTGCGCCTCAAAACTATGCGGGCACTTCGTCGACGTCAACGGCTCATTGAACGTAAGCAGCGTCAACGGACACTTCAGCGAGACGCGCTCTTTTTCAATAGCAATATCCTCGTCATTACCCTCAGCGGGAGTGGACTGGTGCCGGCGAGTTTGCGGCCGTGTCTGGGTTCGTGGAGGGACTGCGGCGGTGGACGGGTCTTCGAGGTGTCTGAACCATGTTGAGGCGTGTGGGAGAGGGGGGATGTCGTCGCCGGGGTGCTTGGCGTCGTGGACCATGCGGTAGAAGCCGATGTAGGTGTTGTTTGTGGAGTAGCGTTGGGTTAGGGAGAGGGCGTGCCAGTTTTGGGTTTCGGTGGTGAGTTGGGTTGTTAATTTCTGGCTGGGGGGTTCGCTGGCTCGCTGGGATTGTTGGGTTTCTTGGTAGTCTTCGTCTTCTTCGTCCTCGTTTTCCGCTTCCTCGTCCGAGTCAGGGTTGGAATTGCGTCTTCGTCGTCGTGTGTTGCGGGGTTGTTGGCGCTGTGTAGCCGTAGACGCGGCTTCTGCTTCTTTACCCAGGTCTGCGAGGATGGATATAAGACCGCCGGCTTTGACTTCTGTATCGACGATGCCGCGCATTTCGGACTCGAGTTTCTCGGTTATAGCGTGGACTTGTTCTTCTGTCCTTTTGAAGCGCTGGAATTCTTCATCCTTCTCGTCCTCACCCTCGCCCTCCCTCTGGTCTTCTCCTCCATTATTTTCATTCTCATATTGACTCCTCGACCTCTTCCTCGCCGTGTACCGCGTATACCGCTCCCTCGCATCAGTTAACCGCTCATTGACCTGCGCCGCCGAGTCGCCGAGTTTCTCGACCGCGTGGGTAATGTGCGTTTGGAGGGCTTTGAGTTTGTGCGACTGGGCGAGGTCCGCGAGGGCGGTTTGCGATTTTTGCGTTAGGGGTGCGAGAGGAGGTTCGTAGGGTGGGAGTTGCTGGTCGAGGTTGGGGATGCCATCGTCATTGCCGTTGTCGTTGGTGGTGGTGGAGGCATAGCGGCTGTTGCGGGAGGGTGTTGGGGTCGCTAATGGCATTTTGTAGCTTGACCAGCCTGGTGTATCGGGCTTTGGGCCTGGGGAGTACAAGTACAAGTATGTATGTGGAGGAGAAAATACGATGGACGCGGCGCGATGCGCTAGTCTGTTTTGGGTATGATTTACCATGCCTTATGTTACAGGCATCTATGGAGTAACTAGTTAACTATATCTAGATAACTACGGGATGGTCAGATTGGTACAGTACTCGATTGTCTATCAATATGCTGGTATTAAACCTTGTAGAAACAGAATGCGTGATAGAAACCTGGACTATTAGCATAATTCAAAGCAAGTACACCGTGCTGCACTTACTGGCTGCTTCCTTCTCCTCCTCGGTCATCAGTAGAGCACCAGTCTCCCGATCCCGTACTCCCATGCGTTCACTAAGCGGTCTCAATTCAGAATCATTCTGCTCGTCTCGCCAGATGTCCAGGAATGGCTTGCGGTAGGAGAGTTCGAGGTTGTAATCCTCGGTCAGACTGACTGGTTAGCGGTGATCGGTGAAGAATGGGAAAAGGAGGCTTACGCTCGAAAAGCTTCCCAGGGCACGACGTATTCCGGAATTCCCTCCACCGCTTCTTCCATGAAATATGTGTATCGCCATCCAAATGGCGGCCGGAAGACGCCATCGTCCGGCGCGGGACCGGGGAACCGGACTTGGTAGATGCTATTTCCCCATGCTGGCTTGTTATCATCCTCCTCAACCTCGCCGTCTTCAGGATCTTCTGGTTTCTCCTGCTTGGCTGTTTCGCGTTCCTTGCGCTTCGTGTTGTATTCGGCCACCCGTGCGCTGATGACGTCTGAGTTGGGACACACCCCCAAAAACCGACCACCCTTCCTCAGCAATCCGGAAACGTTGCGAAGCATTTGGCGCGCCTTTTCTTCGCTCTCGAATGCGTAGTGGATGGCGAACATGGATGCGACGACGTCAAATCCTCCACCACCCCATCGCGAGCTCATGACCGAACCTCCCGGACCTGCGTTCGGATCAATCCCGACCTGCTGGATGATAGGGATATCGCCCAGGAACTCTCCGAAACAGTCCTTGGGGATGAACTCGCCATGGAACAGTGGACCACGGCGTCCGCGCGGGCCACGGCCATTTCTCATCGAACTGTAACGGTCGCGAGCTTGCTCGACAGATATATCTGCTGGGTCAAGGCCAACGTAGAGGTCCACTGGCTGCGGAGCTTGCTGCCATTTGCCCAGATCACCTCCCTTACCGCAGCCCAAGTCGACTACTAGAAGACGTCTTTCCTCCATCGGCATTGGCCCGGTGCCTTCTGCCCAGTCCTTGGAATCAGCGTAACGCGAGAGGAACTCTTCGTCCGGAGAGAACTTCTGGATCAAAGTACTCTTGATCCAGTTGTTAAAGCTCCGCAGACCCTTGATCTTACTCTCCGTCTTCCGCCATTCCTTTCCTCGCTGCGGCACCGTATTGTAATGCTGACGGACAACATCTGTCACCCCACGAACCTGAGACGCCCGCATAGCATCATTCTCCTGAGCACGCTCCCGCTCCTCCTGCCTCCGCCGTATCGTCTCACGGTCAACAAGCCCCATCCTTGCACCACCACCCGGCCTCTTGCGCGGCCGCGATTGCGCTTCAGGAGTCGGTGCTCTCGGCGGCGGCGAAGGCGAGCGATCCTTCGGGGTATCACGACTGCGGCCCGAATTCTCATCCGCATCGCGTCGTGCGTAAGCAGACGGTGGTGTTCGGCCACGTTTGCGTAGCTTCTGGTGTCGTTCTTCGAGACGCTTGCGCTTGGAGACTGGGCGGTCTGAGCCTGGTTTGGGCTCCTCTGGTTTCTCTTCCGCTAGTTTTCTCTTCTTCTCACCGTTTGGGTCGGATGGGCTGGCGACGAAGTCGGTGGCTTCGGAAGCCGGTCTGGTGGCGTCGGGGCTGTCCATTGCTTTGGCAGCCGGGCGTTTTCCTTTCTTCTTTGTGAGCTTGGAGGATCGAGTGGTCTCTTTATCGGGTTCCGGGGCTCCTGTCTGTTCCGTAGAGATGTGACGATGCGGTGGCTCTTCTGGAGCGGCAGTAGAAATTTCTTGCGCAGCTGGTTTCACGGACGGCTCTGTATCATACGAAGACTGCTTCACAAGCACAAGTCCATCAGTAAAAGAATTGGCCTCAATCAAGCCAACAAAAAGGATGAACGACGAATCGCAGAAACCAGTTTCACTAGCTAGCCGCGGAAAATACCCACACCAGCTACTAGCGCACTCGGAACAACCACGCAGCAAAAGACAAACGAGCGGATAAAAAAGATACTCACCGGACCGGGGCCAGGAACAGGAACAGCATACACCGGAGAAACTGGACGAGGAGCTTGCGCTGGTGCTGGCGGAGAGTACGACTGGGCCTCCTGGTCCACAGTGCGGCGCTGAGGCCAAGAGCCCGCGTCGGCGTCGCGGTCAGCCCAAGCGTCGCGGGCGGGATCATACATAGCGCCTCCTGATACTCGCCGGTCATCGCTCATGCTGTAGCTGTAGAGGGTGAAGATGGAAAAATTTGGGGAAAGAAGAGCTTGGTGGCTTTCATTGTGAAAGACAAACCCATTCACTGACGGTTCCCTTCCCTGGATTCCTTGGTTGAGCCCAGCGCTTTCCGTCATTCCCCTTACCGCATCCGGAAGAGATTCACTACAGTGAAGATACAGGGTTATAGAATCAATGGAGAGGATTGGTAGAGAGTACTGCAGTGTGTGGAATAGTCACCAGAACTGCTATCAAAGACATTAAATGCTTGAATATCTGAGGATCTATGACGTCAATGGGTATATACATAGGAACCAAATAACATGACCTCGACGCCGTGCTTGAGGAATGCGATAATAACAAGAGAACAATTGGTCCAATACAATCAATGCCCCGGGGTCGACTTCCTGGGAAAGTTGACATTCAAGACCTGCCGCATTCGCCGGATCTTCGACCACCACTCGCGATCAGTAGCCTTCTTAGTCTCCTCGTCAACCTCTGAATCTACCACTGACCCATCCATCATTGAAGGCGTCTCCGAGCCAGCGCGGAGAGTGTCCATCGAGGCAGTTGAGCGGATTTGGCGACGATGCTTCACTTTCAGCGCCTGAGTCGAGACTTGCCATCCGCTGCGCAATGTCTCTGGTTTATCAGTCGGCTTGCCTGTACCGCTCTGCGCTTTACCGCTGACCCAGGGACAGTACTCCATGTGTTCACCGGCCACTTCCAACTGAGTGTCAAGCTCGGTGTCTCCATATTTTGGTTTGTACATCCAGAGACCAAGTCGTCGGAAACACGCACCACACGCAGCTAGTCCTGCTGCTCCGTCTGAGACAGTATCCCAGCCAAATAATGCCAATGCGAAAGCTGCTTTGTTGATTGTGATTTTCTGAGATATCTCTTCCTGAGTTTGAGGAGCGCTCTTTTGTTTTTCTCCTTCCTTTGTCTCCGGTTTGGGGGTCTCTGGCTGTGTCGTCTCTGGCTGCTTTTCTGGTTCAATTGTTTCACTTGGCTTGTCTGGTTCAACAAATCCGGTTGGTAATATGTTGATGATTTCGTCAAGATCAAGCGACTCCGGTGTCTGGATGGCTTCCTCCACTGGTAGTTTATCCTCCATCTTCACCAAGTTCAAGTACCGTTTTTGTAGGCCGGAGATTGCTACATCAGGGTTGGACAAGGGCAGGCGATGGATCGTAGCTAGATAAATTAGCATTGAGTGTAGCCAGGAAAAATGCAGAATGCACTCACCATCGCAGCCCTTGTTCCTCCACGGGCAATTCTCACCATGACCTTCGACCAAACGTTTTGTATATTCCTCCACGAGCCTTGCGCCTGCGCTTCGGTTAGTTTCCCCATTGAATCTAAATCATGGGTCGAGTGAAACATACGGACGTCCTTCCTTTCCTGCACTTTCTCCGCATCATACCCATCCAATTCATCCAGCTCGTCCGGCAACTTGACAACCACCGATCCGCCACAACCCCCAACACATGTCACCCGCGACACATCCGTACAGATCCATCCTTGCTTCGCCCAAGCCACTTCACTAACCGCAGTCGGCTTCGGAGACCAGCGATCCACCCGACGAAACGTCTCGAGTCGTTCGAGGAAGCGCTCGCGGTCCCAAGGGACGAAACTGGGTCGTGCTGTCGACGAAACAGAGGATGCCCGCGTGCCGGGTCGGGCGACTTTCAGCATCGAATTCTTGATGGAAGAAGTAGAGGAGCTATTGTCGTCTTTGCTCAAGCGGATCTTCTTGATCGCATCGCGTGCTGTTGTCGGAGCTCCGGTGGTGGTGGATTCTTTGGCTGGTTGGTCGGGGATCGAGGGTTTGGTTAGGGATTCGAGGACTCGGTGGAATTTGCGCTTTTTGGTTTCTAGTGCGTAGGACATTTTTCCTGGTTGTATAATTGGATTGGGCAAGGAGGATGGGTGAAGTGGTTGTTCTGTTGGTCTGCGGTCTTCGAGATGATGTACCGCGCCATACCCAAACCGGCAATTTGCATATATGCCTTAAGAGTCAGGCATATAGAATCAAGTCTTGTCTACAGAGTACTTCCACAGTGAATTCTAGATTAAATGAATCAAGACCTAGCCTCTTCTGCCTAGCACAAGAATCTCCTAATAAATTGGTTTAGTAGACAAATATATGTCCTCTGATTGGCCCTCGGCGTCTCGGCCTCCGACTTCGCGATTTTTCGCGGTTTTCAATAATCATGCCATTTATTTGTATCTCTCCCACCTAGGATATTCCCAGGAATCAACAATCATGGCTTCCTTGGGGAGCTCAGCATCCTGGGCCCGAGGCTTCGCGCCCCGGTTATTCAAGGATTCCTTCACCTGTCGCCAATGCCTACGTACTCAGAATTATGCGACCAAATCCGCTTTCCGTAGACAGTTAGCCGGCCTATCCTTCGCTCAGTCTGGCCAGAGAGCCAATCCTACGATCCTGAACTCGAAGACTAGACAATTTTTCTCGCAGAATCTGAGAAGATCGGTTTCGTCATCTACGGTTGCCAATGCTGCAGAGGAAGGCGCGACAAAAGCGAAGTCGAGCTTTCCGCAGGTTAGCGATAAATCGGTTGCGTACTGGCTGCTAGGCAGTGCGGTCAGTGTGTTTGGTATTGTGATCTTTGGTGGTTTGACTCGATTGACGGAATCAGGGTGTGTACTTCCATGGGAACTAAGCACGATCATGAACAAGGCTAATCGAGTCGTTACAGGTTAAGCATCACGGAATGGCGTCCCGTCACCGGCTCCCTCCCTCCCATGAACGACGAAGACTGGGAATCTGAATTTTCAAAATACCGCGAATCCCCCGAATTCAAGCTCCTAAATCCGCACATGACCCTCTCCGAATTTAAGTCGATCTACTACATGGAATGGATCCACCGTATCTGGGGCCGCTTCGTCGGTCTGTCGTTCATCTTCCCCGCTATCTACTTCGTCGCCCGCAAGAAAGTCAGCAAGCCAATGGCTCTGCGTCTTGCTGGAATCGCCGGTCTCATTGGATTTCAAGGATTCATTGGCTGGTGGATGGTCAAGTCGGGATTGAAAGATGATCTGTTCGCTCCCGGTAGTCACCCTCGTGTCAGCCAGTACCGTTTGACGGCACACCTGGGTGCAGCATTCGTCTGCTATGTTGCTATGCTCTGGAACGGTCTTGCAATCTTGCGGTCTCGTCGACTCATGGTGGATCCGGAGGCTGGAATTAAAACGCTCGAGGCACTTCGTGACCCCCGGCTCAAGCTGTTCCGTCGTTCCGTTGCTGGTCTGGCTCTCCTTGTCTTCACCACGGTCATCTCTGGCGCACTCGTTGCTGGTCTCGATGCTGGTCTGATCTACAACGAATTCCCGTACATGGGCAATGGCTTCGCTCCCCCCAAGTCCGAGCTGTTCGATGAACGGTACTCCCGCCACGAAGACAGATCCGACCTCTGGTGGAGAAACATGCTCGAGAACCCCTCGCTCGTCCAGCTCGACCACCGCATCCTGGCAACCACCACCTTCACCAGCATCATGGCCCTGTGGGCATACTCCCGAAAATCCCCCACAATGAAGAAGCTACTTCCACCGGCCGCAAAAAAGGGCGTTCACGGCGTTGTCGCATTTGCGTTCATGCAGGTTGGACTCGGTATCTCAACTTTGCTCTACCTCGTCCCTATTCCTCTTGCCTCGGCGCACCAGGCTGGTAGCTTGTTCCTGTTGACCTGGGTTATGGTTCTGGGGAGCCGGGTCTGGCACCCCTCGAGGACTGCGAAGTTGTTGCAGATGGCTGTTAAGGCTCGTGGGCAGCAGTTTTCGCAGGCGGCTGCTCACGCGGCTAAGAGGGTATAGTCAGTCTTCTGTCTGGCTTGTTCTCGTTGTTTGTCACGAAAAGATATGGATGACTATATGCCTGTATATTAACTAGTACCTCTCTTCTTCCTTGTAAAATATGATTCTTTCACTTGTTATTTTCTCTATTTACAGTCCACGAATCACAGTAATACCGACCACTGATCCATACAAAACATCCAAAAAATCCAAGACACCATAACCCAACCAAACAAAGGAAAGCAAACATCCACTCATCCTCATCCCCCACGACACCAACCAACCTCAAAAACAACCCCACCACCCATCCCTCTTTCTAAACTCCTCCATCGCTCTAGCCGCCTGGTCCTGCGCATACCCATGAAGATCGCTCAGTTTATACGCCTGATAGCACCACCTCCTCGCCGGTTCCTTCTCTCGCTCCTCCTGTATCCACTCGCCGTGCGCCTCGAGGCTGAAGGCGTACAAATTTCTAGCCCCGGCTAGGACTTTGTCCATTTCGGCTTCAGCCTCATCGACGTCGGTGGCGGTGGAGGGAGTGAAGGCCTCGTCGTCGAGAAGCGGGGCGGTGGACTGCCAGTCGTCCAAGGAAACGGGAGAATTAACGGTGGCTTCGGGGGTACGGCTGGGACTGCGAGCCCTATGAACACCTTGTCTCTGGTCCCTTTTGGTTTGAGACTGGGTGCGAGGTGTCTGCGCTTGCTCCCTTCCACGCCCACGTCCACATCCGCGCTGAGAGCGCCTCGCCAGGTCCTTCTGGACCTTGTTGGCGTTCTCTCGCTTGGGTAGACCTTTCTTCTTTTTGCTCTTGGGCAAGGCACTTGATGAAACAAGCTCGTTCCGGTCGATTGGGCCAGTGTGCACGCGGCTCCCAGCGTTGTGCGTCCGCGTGCAGCCGTTCTTGATCGTGCAGGCATGGCAGGATTGCCAGCCGCAGGACGAGCATCGGGACATGCCCAAGTCGTTTCTGGCGTTGCAAAGGTCGCACTTTGCGGTGTGCGCCGTGACTGGCTCGAATTGTGTTCGGGTCAGGGAGTGCTGTGTCTGGGCGGTTGTGGTGACAGACGTAGCAGGAGGCGTGCCGGCGGGAGCAGCTGGGGAAGGAAAGCTGGAACCAGGTGTTCCAGACATATTAGTATACTGAGGCTCGGAGTTCCTCAGTGGGGAAGACTCGCTGCCACTGGAGTATTCGATGGGAGAAGGTTGTTCGTGTTTTCGAACGAAAGGTGAGCCTTTGGTTGTTTTCAGCGGCAGCTGTTTCCATCTAAATGTCAGCAACCACGATCTCCTGGGTATCAGTTTCAAGCGGGAAGAGACTAACATTCTCAAGCAACTGAGGCGCTGGATACAGAGCAGAACGAGAACCACGACGAGCTGGAAAAGGCAGAAAACGAAAGCCCTTAAAGCAGTTCCCCTGGTCACTTTTTGTTTGGTTCACCATCGTGAATCAGATAGTAATTATTACCATCAATGGAGTGCCGATAAGTCCCGTCTCAAGGAGGTTAGGGCACCGGAGATATCGCTGTTAGGGGTGTATATGGAGTAAAGTCCGGAGAAGTGAATGGCAAGAGAGAGGAAAGAGATCATCTTTTATAGCTGGATGCTACCTGCGGAAACAAAAGCATTCAGGAAGTTCCCTCCTCCGTAGCATTGGAACCTACAGGATAAATGGACCTTTTTATCTATTGTCTGAGTCAGTATACAAAGTACTTTGTTTTGCTTATTACTTTCTTGTTTAGACATGTGGTGAGAGAACGTAGATGAGACATATCACTGAGGCATGGGCATGGAGAGTTCCCTTGATTGGATAGAAAAAGCATTGTACAATGGATTGAATGGTAATTTGTCTGTCTTATTGTGTAGAAATGATAATGAGGCTGGATGTCCAAAAGATTCTTGAAGGGTATTCCGATTTCAAAAGGTAAGCTAAAGGTTTTTATTCCCCTAATGCATCTATTCATTGACATCCTAACATAAACCCATAATAGACAGTCATCAAACGCATTCAACATCCCTCGTCCAGTTTCGTAGCATCTATTTGTGGGCTACATCTTGTTAGTTCAACGGTAGTGGTTATAGGGTATGGTGAAACTTACCAATGCCCTCTTCCGGCTTGGGCTCAATGCCAACGACCTCAGCAGCAGTCTTGCCCTCCTGGGCAGTCTTGTCCTCCTTCATGAAAGGGAAAGCAAGAACCTCCTTAATACTGTAGTTATTGGTAAGGAACATGACCAAACGGTCAATACCCATACCCCAGCCACCAGTGGGCGGCAGACCGTATTCCAAGGAAGTACAGAAGTTCTCATCGATGAGCTGAGCCTCCTCGTCACCCTGGTCCTTTTGGCGGGCCTGCTCCTCGAAACGCAGACGCTGGTCGAAGGGATCGTTCAACTCGGTGTAGGCGTTGACGATCTCCTTCTTGCAGACGAAGGCCTCGAAACGCTCGCACAGACCGGCGTGCTGGCGGTGGTATTTGGCCAGTGGCGACATCATCTGCGGGTGACCAGTGATGAAGGTGGGGTTGACGCAGGTCTCTTCGATGAACTCGCCGACGAGTTTGTCGAGCATACGGGCGTTGGTTAGCGGTGGCGAGCAGTCGACGCCGGTCTTTTTCAGGACGCGCTGGAGGAACTCGTTGGACTCGGCGGTATGCAACTGGTCACCTGGCGGGAACTTCTCGCCAGTGGCCTCCTCGAGGGCGGGGATCATCTCCACGCGCCTCCAGGGCGCCTTCCAGTTGACGTTGTAGGTCTCGCCGCTCTGGGTGTGGAAAGTAGTCTCATAGCCGCCGGTGACGTGCTTGACGAGACCCGAAACGAGGTCTTCGGTGGTGTTCATGAGGTCGAAAGCATCAGCGTAGGCCTGGTAGAACTCGCAGGTGGTAAACTCGGGGTTGTGGGTAAGGTCAATGCCTTCATTACGGAACTGGCGGCCCATTTCGTACACACGTTCAAGACCACCGACAATCAGCATCTTCAGGTACAGCTCAGGAGCAATACGCATGAAGAGGTTCATGTCGAGCTCGTTATGGTGAGTAACGAAGGGCTTGGCAGTCGCACCACCAGCAATGGCGTTCATCATGGGAGTTTCCACCTCAATGAAATCGCGGGTGTCAAAGTAGTTGCGGATGTAGCTAACAATCTTAGACCGGGTAACGAAAACATTGCGCGAGCGGTCGTTCATGATCAAGTCGAGATAACGCTGGCGGAAACGCTGTTCCTTGTCCTGCAGACCGTAGTGCTCGGAGGGGATGGCGTGCAAGCAAGGCGACAGAAGGACGACCTCAGTCGCAAAGATCGAAAGCTCACCATCGGCTCTGTTCTTGGGGCTAGTCCGACCGGGGAATCCAACAATACCGACAATGTCGCCTCTCCGGAGGTGCTCGTGCTGCTGCTCGAACGGCACGTCGCCAGTGGCGTGCTGACCCTGGCACACAACTTGCACCTTGACACCCTCCGCACGAATGTCGTAGAAATTGAGCTTGGCGCCCGAGCTGCGCTTGGTGTAGATTCTACCGGCGATGCGAACAGTGGTCTCGGGTTTCTGCTCGCCCTTCTCAAGACCCTCGTAGTTCTTGAGGAACTGACGCAGGTCATCGGTGACGTTGAACTTGTGAGGATAAGGGTCGGGCGACTTGGTTTCGCGGAGCTTATTGATTCTCTTGCTGCGGATTTCGAAGTATTGCTATAGCGGGGGAAAAAATACCTTCATTAGCTGACAGTCCGATACCGCCACACATATCAAAACCAGAAACACTCACGTTAGGAGTCAAGTTAGCCTCCTCCTCCTCAGCGGAAGCCTTCTTCTGGGTCTTAGGAGGAGCAGCAGCCTCCTTCTCCTTCTTCTTGGCCTCTTTCTCGCGCAGCTTCTGGCGCTTCTTCAGCTCGGTCTTGGAGACCTTTTCGCCAGTGACCTCGTCAAGCAAGAGGTTGGCCATGGAGGTCTCGGCCTCCTTAACTCCGTTGTCCGTCATGATAAATTAGATTGTCTTTCGTTATGCGAAACAAAAGAAGGAAAGGAAAATTGAGACGGAGGAGGGGTTTTGGTGGGAGGGACGATGGCAGGTTGATTTTTGGGTCTGAGTCAGGATCCGCGGCTGTTATTGGTCGGTGGAATTTTTTTCTGGGATTTACTATGGTACTGCTGCGTTCTGGCGACGGTTACGCTACGGAACTTATATTAGGTGTTTTTACTTAGTTTCTGGTTCTCCTAAGCTATGGCAGCTTAATTTGTAGCTCTCTGTTGTTCTTGATATGCGATTGCTGCCAGTAGTTACGAATTTGGTAATGGGGCTTAGGGCATAGGGCAGCCAGGTGGGGTTGACCCCGCCTTGCCGTTTTCGGTGTTCTATACAGCGGTAGAGTATGCAGCAATACGCACCCAAGCCGCGACAGTAGACACGCAATTGATAACAAAGCTCCCTATTTAACAATCTCACATCCATAACAATTTCCATCAAAGACGAAGTTTCCACACCAAAGGCGAACGACTGCCGTCCACCGTATCAGATCTCAACAAGCCTTAACGTAAACATGCCATGAACAAAACCCAAACGTCGTAAAGCATCACACCAAATCAGACTTCCCTAACCAGCACCAGCGCGGATGTTAGAGAAACCGGCCCAATCTTCAGATTTAATACGAGTCGGAAACGTCGTCTCGGTATTTACCATAGGCTCCTCTTCTTTTTTAGCAGTGGATAACCATCCCTGCGCCTTCGAGATCTTTTCCTTCTCTCTGAGAAGGTACTGGCGACGGCGCTGACGTTCAGGATCTTCGGTCATGAGTTCCATACAACGCTCGACGGCTGTAAGATATGTTAGCGTTGACTGTCATGTAGAGGACATCAAGGAATTAGGCTTACCATTTTCATCATAGATTTGAAGCTCCTGTTCAATAACATCGATCAATTCTTCGCGGCATTTAAAAAAGAGCTTGGTGTACACGCTCTGGCAGATTGAATCCACAAAACGAGAGCTCGCAACTTCATAGTATCCGCGAGTGGTCTAGGATTGTCAATTCTGTGCATCACTGAAAAAAGCTGCGAACTTACGGCCATCATCTTAACCTCTTGAATGAACATGTCGATACCCAAATCGGCCTCCGTGAGTTTTCTGATCTCAGCATCCCGCCGCGGGTCCTCTCGAGGAAGTCTATCCTGCATGTCCAGGTACTTGTGGGCGCGTTCCAGATGACGCCGAGAACTCAGGTATGAAAATGCACTCATTCTCGCACGTTCGAGCGCAAATTGAGACATGCTGAAGGGTTTGTGCTTCTCGATGTTGAAGTTCTCAAAGGCGTGCTGGAAATGCTCTTGCTTGAGTCTCTGCAAGTAATCGTCGATGATGCGGGTGAGTTCGCGGAAGAGGCTTGTACGATGGTATTGGGAGAACACAGTTTCAAGCTGTCGAATCAACATTTCTCTAACGAGTCGATGAGTCGCGTTGAGAAAGGCAGTCATAGGCTTGTGCCAATGTTCCACACTTAACTGGTTCATGATTTCGATAGCTTTAGGATCGGTCTGGTCTGGTATTCCGGCACGATAGGAGTCCTCGTTAATTTCCCTGATCTCTTCCCAGGTGAACATCCTCGCCGGACGGTCGAAAGCATCGAAATGTGGGGTAGAGTACCCCGTAGCTTTACGTGCAGGAATCTCGTTTGGAGTTTGTGGGCCAGCCGTTTGGGCACCCGAGGCATCACGCTTCAGCGAAGGCTGAACGGTAGTCATCTCACAATCTGAATCGTCTCCCTCACGATTCATTGCCATAACCGTGGAATCAGCTGGAGATAGGAGCTGAACCGTAGGCCGGGCCTTGACCAACGCTCTCTTGAAGTCCATTGCTATATGTAGCCAGATCTTTGGGAGAGGATACTGCCCAGAACCGCCCTCAATATGTGCCCGAATCTGCTCCTTGAGATGGTTCAACTTCCCGCAGAGTATGTAAGGTACATTATTTGATGGAGGACTGGGCAACTCCTGCAATTCGTGTTCAATGCGGTTCGCTTTTTCGTCGATTTGTTCAATGATTCGAGGAAGGCACCCTTGAATTTGGTCAAGTAAAAGATTAGAGAGAGCGGCCTGGAGACGCCGGGTACCAAATCTGTCATGGTATGCCGACAGTTCAGTACTCCAAGGACTCGAATCGAAAAACTCAGCTTCCTCCTCGCGAGCAACAGAATGCTCGATGGAGGGGTCTTTGTTGTTGCGAACGACGAAGTATCCATGGCCAAGTGAGAACTTGTCGCCCTCAAGTATCTCCATCCATTGAGTATACTCGCACAGCTGGATTCGGTCGGGTTTCGTCAAGACGCCCAGGGTTCTCGACTTCGCTCCGCGGACGTCCCCAATTATGCGAGCCGCACTGGAGTTGGTCGCGTCATCCGTCATTGGCAACGCCAGAAGCACAATGCAATTCTCCTGCGAGATATATTCCTTGACTAGGTTCTCAACGAGAGCAACCAAATATCTTTCCTCGTCAAATTCTGCCTGACTGATGACACCGGGAAGATCGTAGAAAGAAAGATTGGGGAAGTCCGGGGCGGAAATATCAAGACGGACCACATTCGGAGAGAATTTGACTTGGTAATGCGAGCCATCAGTCCCTGCATTCTGCCCGGGTACGTAGTCCGCTGGTGGTCTGCCAGGATTGAGGATTGCAAGTTGCGCCCATTTCACCGCTTCTTGGACATCGTCCTTGTCAGAGAGTATCAGAAAAAGCTCATCTTCCTGGTCCTGTTCAATCCAGGGGCCGAGCTGAAACTTTTTCGAGATTTTGATCTTCCGACTGCCGTCAAAGATGTATTTCCGCGAAAGATAGACTTTGCACGTCCACGGTTGGGAGGGGTCGGAATGCGACAGGTTGATTTCCATCGGGCATCTGGTACAAGTTCCGGCGCTGCGAGGGACCCTGATCTCACTCATACCCTCGATCAGCGAGCTTTTGCCGGTGCTTTGGTCTCCAACTACACAGATTTTCGGCAGCGCAATCTTGTTGTCCTCGATCCCCAGGTGACGCAAATCTTGTATCTTTCTAACCAGAGTTCTCATATCCTGGGATATGAGGTTGATCGAATCCTCAGCGGCAGGCAGACTTGGGGGGCTGGCGAGTTGCATCGTGTCTATTCAGTGTGAGTTGTCTATCTGTATCCAAGAAAAAGATAAGCTTACCGGTCGAGACGAGACTTTCTTTTCCTTGAGACATATGCTTCGCTTCTGGTGTTGTTGAGCGCATGCCAATCAAGAATATCCGATACAAATGCTCGAAACAAATTGGCAGTCCAGAAGCTCAAGATGCTTGAAATGGATGAGGAAGAGGGTTAACACATCGAGGGAAAAAGAGTGAAAGAGAGAAAGGTGAAGGTAGAAGAGAGTGCATGCCCCTCTGAAGTGAAAGAAGAGGTTGGCCCTGCGGTTCGACCTCCCAGTGAATGGTCAACACCAGCCAGCAATACGTCTTGATTCCATAGGAGCAATCACAAGTTCTCTTCCAAGCTTTGATACAAACACAGTTGATCACAACCCGAGCCTGTTGTGAGTAGCAGAACTCAACTAGACCATTCCCCCGGCACGTCGTTTGGGTATACCTTGACTGCCCTCATTGCAACCAGCGCCCACCGGCTGCAGGCCTGGTATAAGGCGATGCTAGCGATCAAGCATGGTCAATTGATACTCCCTTTGTACAGCATGATTACCAATTCTCAGTATTAAGATGCCGATAAAATTGGCGGCAAGTGGTTCCCAGATCCAACGGTTCACCAACGGGGCTCCTTCTGTTGTTGGCGGTGGGCCTGAGATTCGGTGATCCGCTTTCGGGTCTCTCAGCCAACTTGGTCAATTTCTCCTGTCAACGAGCTGAGCTGTATAGGGGTGCGAGTAATCCTAGCAGTATCTTTATACCAATTCATCTATTCTCTATTTTATTCTGAAAGAAAAAAGGTCTCTTCTGTCCTTCGACGTCTCCATGCTTCAAGTTCCAGTCCGCGAACACAACAACCTGGCCTCGACTAAGGCCGTGATCTTGGTATGGATCATATGCAGCCACATACTGTCCTCATTGTTGCTTCAGTCAATGCTGACAGGATATTCATGAATAGGTCGGGGGTCCATCCAGAGGAACCCGGTTTAGGCCATTGTCTCTCGACGTGCCCAAGGTTGGTGATAGTCATGCCCCTCCCCCTCTGTTTTGAAGTTGCATTGCGTCTGCCACCACGGCGCATACCAATTTTCAATGCCCATTCTGTCAACCCGCGCTGACAAAATGCTGTATACCAGCCCCTGTTCGAAGTCGCTGGTCATCCCATCCTCCGCCACTGCCTCCAAGCCGTCGCTAAGATTCCCGATATTCGCGAAGTGATCCTGGTCGGATACTATGACGAATCGGTCTTCCGAGAATTCATCAAAGACTCTGCCAAGGACTACCCCCAGCTCCGCCTCCAATACCTACGTGAATACACGGCCCTGGGAACGGCCGGGGGTCTCTACCATTTCCGCGATGCTATTCTCAAGGGGAAGCCAGAGCGCATCTTTGTGCTGAATGCGGACGTCTGCTGCTCGTTCCCGTTGGGTGAGATGCTGAAGTTGTTCGAAGAGAAGGACGCAGAGGCGGTTATTCTGGGAACCAGGGTCAACAACGATGCGGCCACCAACTTTGGTTGTATAGTGTCAGACTCGCACACCAAGCGTGTGCTGCACTACGTCGAGAAGCCCGAAGGCCACATCTCGAACCTCATCAATTGCGGTGTCTACCTGTTCTCGACCGAGTGTATCTTCCCCGCGATCCGTAGCGCCATCAAGCGCCGCACCACCCGCCCTCGTCTGGTCTCGTACCCTTCGTCTGAGCACCTTGACGCATCGTTCGTCGCGGCCAACGCCGAAGAGGAGTCGGAGAAGAGCGAGGTCCTCCGTCTCGAGCAGGACATCCTCTCCGACTTGGCTGACAGCAACCGATTCTTTGTTCACGAGACCAAGGACTTCTGGCGACAGATCAAGACGGCCGGTTCCGCCGTCCCGGCCAACGCACTTTACCTGCAAAAGGCGTTCCAGGCACAATCTGAAGAACTCACTCCTCCCTCCGCGACCATCGTCCCGCCAGTCTTCATCCACCCTACCGCAACCGTCGACCCGACCGCGAAGTTGGGTCCTAACGTCTCTATTGGGCCCCGTGTGGTTGTTGGGGCTGGTGCTCGTGTCAAAGACTCGATTGTGCTTGAGGACGCTGAGATCAAGCACGATGCATGCGTTATGCACTCGATTATCGGGTGGAGTAGCCGGGTTGGCGCCTGGGCTCGTGTTGAGGGTACACCGATTCCGATGGGCAGCCACTCGACCAGCATTGTGAAGCACGGAATCAAGGTGCAGAGCATTACGATTCTGGGTAAGGAATGTGCTGTTGGCGATGAGGTGCGGGTACAGAACTGCGTGTGTCTGCCGTTCAAGGAGCTCAAGAGGGTATGTTTACTCCCATCTTCATCTTGCATCGATCCAGTTACTAACTTTATCAGGATGTTGCCAACGAGGTCATTATGTAGAGTCCTTTGTTCTGTTATTTTCCATTGTCTACTTAATGTTCTACCTACACCATTGTTTGCAGATGACTTTTGCTCAATCCAAGATGACATTCCAGCGCTCGCTTTGCTGCTTTATTCAAGACAAGACGTGAAACGATGATGTATTAAAATGACCAGTTTGAAGAGATGAGACCAAATACCAACGCCATACCCAATTCCTTCCAATAAATTAAATCAAAGTATGTGCAAGATCGTAACTCATCATAGATCAGTGAAGATGAGCAAACAGGTATCAAAGACCAAGTGCGCATGATCACTTCGGTCAAAGAGGCCTCTCACCTATACGCACCAGGATCATAACTCGTCTGCTCCGGCGGCTGCGCATATCCCGACCCAACAGCACTAAACCTCACCCTGGGCGCCCCCCAAACACCCCTCGCCGGCGCACTATCCGAATAATCCTGCGCCTCCCCGGCATGATACTGCTCCAGATGTCCATTCCTCGACACATTCGACCCCGAGTATGACACACTATCAGCCCTCCCATGCCCAAGACCCCCGCCCATACGCGGATCAGGAACATCATGATAGTACCTGGCCCCAGCAGTCGGATCATCCGCCGCCATCAGGCTCCCACTACTCCTCTCCTCCAGTTTCACATCCCCCGCCATCATCGGGTTACTAGCCATAGGATCGTACTTCCCGAGTCTAGTCTGGCGTTTGCGCACGATGATATCGAGCGTGACGGCCGCGATGAGCGAGGCGACCGCCGCAACTGTGAAGGAGAAAAACGCCTTGTAGATGCGGCACACGGTTATACCGGTGGAATTACCCCAGTAGGTTTCTGTGCAGGTGGTTAGGATGGTGTGGGACATGCTCCAGCATAGGACGCCCAGGGCGGCGAGCCAGATGAGGAGCAGGATTGTGTTGGAGGTTAGGTTTAGGCGCGGGGAGAGGCCGCAACAGCAGTGGACGAGGGTTGTTAGGGTGAAGTTAATGAGGGAGAGGACGACGGCAACGATGAGCTTTTGTGTTTATTAGTTCAGTTGTTTTGTGTGGATTGAGGGGGGGAGACTTACGACTAGGTACGCCCATGGTAGCTTGTAGTTCTGTTGGTGCAAGTGGTAAATAAAGACGGCGAGGATGATGCCGACAATGATAGTGGAGAGAAGGGCGAAGAAGCGGATGATATGGAAGGGGATGGCGGGATACAGCGAGGGTTTGACGGATGACTTTTTGGAACGCATTTTGGCGGTGATTCTGTATGTCCTCCGGTTACTTGAAAGAAAAGAGAAAAGAAAAAAAGAGAGAGGGAAAAGAGAGACACAAAGAATGTTTGCTGGAGGCTGTCGCAACAGTCGATCACCGGCGCGGCTCCACGGGTGTTGCTAAAGAAAGCACGCCTAGTAACGGGGGTTTTGTTGCACTATGTATGTACGCAGAGTGCCGTTAACTAGGCAATGTGTTGTTGTTTTCTTGAGAGGGAATTGGACCTCATAATAAGCCAGCCTTGTCCAAGTTTAATTCGTGTAAAGACATGATGGTGGCGGTGTTGGCCTGGAGATCGGCCTCGACCACGCGGCGTCTATATTTATCCCGCCTACTATGGAGTATTGTTAGAGACACTTTAGGTGTGTTTCTGGAACTGTGGTTCACTTAGTGACAGCCAGATCATACGCGGTACTTGCAATTAGGATGAGAGTTAAATTGCCTTTAAAGTGGAATTGATTTCAGGAGAAGCGTGCCAGTTTCTACTGTGTAAACAAATGACAGGAACTGGAGCAGTGACCGATGGGGATATATATGCAGATGTCAGCCACGGGACTTTTCAGCCCAACCAACAATAATTCAAGACCTCAAGGTTATGTACCCCATAGATTATTATGTGTTCCTTCGTGTTTATATTCGACCCCATTCAAGTATTGCGTATTGCAGCTGTCAGCCATCACGTTGTAAGGTCACGTGTCATCAATACAACATCGGGCTATCAAAATCTGTACTCCGACAACTGCCAACATAGAAGTCGTCGCGTTTATTCCTGAGATATTCAAGAGAAAAATATAATACACCGATAATGCCTGATCGATAGCATTGAAGGATTATTTGCTGCAAAACCAACTGTTGTGCGGAATAAGCCATGGGCCTCCTGAGGACGGTGGCCCTGGGGATTCTGGGGATCTCCGGTCTGACATTCGTGGCTCTGTTTGGGAGACTGCCGGTTTTTAGGTACTATGAAAAACTCAAGAATCCCAGTTTCTACGAGTCTAACTCTAACTGGTCGGCAGGAAAACACCTATCAGCTTCCTCTATAAGGTTATTTGGAAATATATCCCAAATGGCATATCTCACTTCGACAACCGCCTGCTGGGTGGATGTCTTACATTCTGCTGTAACCGAACCGGCAAATACGTATGGAACGAGAACCATCCACTAGTTCTAGTCAGTATTCAACGCAATGTGTGACTTTCCCCGTGCTAACGTTTGTAGATTTTCTTCTTGTCGCTGCTTATTACCGGAGAATACCTGTTTATCCCAACCGCGTGGCCTCGGATCTCCACCATCCATAAAATCTGTGCACCACCGGTTGCGGCTCTCCCGTATTTCCACTTGTATGCGTGCGTCGTCTCCACGTCCTACATCACCCCGGAGAACCATGCGCAAGAGATGACTCGTTATCCCTACGACGGGGTCATCTTCCACCCGGGACGTTATTGCCCAACGTGCAAATTCGTTAAACCAGCACGGAGCAAGCATTGCAGTTTCTGCAAGGCGTGTGTTGCTCGACAAGACCACCACTGTGTATGGCTGATCAACTGCGTGGGCGCGAACAACTACCACTACTTTCTGTGTTTGCTGCTGTCCTTGTCAGCCCTGCTGATCTACGGCTCGCTCCTGGGCCACTCGCTCCTAACTCAGACCATGGAGGTGCTATTCCTTCCAGAGTCTGGATTGAAGTTGGCGCAGAAAAGCTGGACTATGTGGTTTAATGTTTGGTCGTTGGTTATTGCGTCCGAAATCCGCATCGGAACTGTGACTTTATTGGCGTTCATGACGGCTCCGCTGGCGATGGCTTTTCTTGTGTACCATACCTACCTGGTCTGGGCTGGGATGACGACCAATGAAAGCGCGAAATGGTCTGAATGGAAAGATGAAGTGACTGATGGCTGCGCTTTCAAGTCTACAAAGGGAGAAATTTACGGAAACTCGCCTGTTCCAGGTGAGAACCAGAAGCCTCAATCGGCTTGGCCGATGAGCAGTGATCAGATCCTTCTTTTGACAGACGGGGAGCCGCCAGCTGAAGGCTACAAGATTTCGTCGAGGTCCAACGATATTATCCAGCCAGATGATCTCGATGCACCTTATGATCCGAGATGGCTTCGCGTGCGCAGTATGGAAGAAGTTGATAACATTTACGACTTGGGATTCTGGGATAATCTGCGGGAAGCTTTCAAGCTACCTGTCAGCAAGAAGGTGCAATAGAACTGCCTGAATACTCTATAACTAATTCACTATTTTAAATGCCTGAGGCTTCAATCAGTTTGTAACTATCATTCCCGAAAGAGTGATCAGCGGGACACTTCGGAGATCGAGTAAATCCGAGTATTCTTCGCTCCGCATTGATAATTATTTTAACCCCAACCGCCACCTGCAATCAATAATAAAGACGAATTTGTTCGGCGTTTAGCTAGTACCAGCTGTCATAATCAGTTATCATGACTGACCGCGCAGGGCCAGATGCAAAACCAAAATGCACACCAGCCGAACTAATGCTGAAGGTCATCTTGACGGGGACCTTGAGCCACTATGAAACCCGCGGCATGGTTGACGACAAGAGACTGGAGCATATGCTCTCCGCTGGGAAGCAGATTTTGTACAAGACGCACCAGGAGAGTGATGTCAGGTATGCTTATATTTGTTCTCGTTTTTGTCATCCGATAGGGACTGTATGCTAATTTGTTGTTTTTTACTAGACACAATCTGGGTTTGTCGCCAGACATCTGGCAGGGCTTCACAGACGTACTCACCAAAGCAATCCCTGTCCTCGAGGCCCAATCATTCGCATGGAAGAGTCCCCCGTCCGTTAATTACGACCATTCGTCCTCCAACCTCATCGCATTCAACTATTTCTCGCTGGTCAAGGATATCGAACGCTTAAATGACCTTTGCACGATCGCCCGCAACCTCCTCGCCACGACAAAGAAGGCGCAAAACATGGCAGCAGAGAAAGGGTTCGATCAACGGATTATAGCGCTGGTGGATACATGCGTGAGGGTTACGGCGCGGGGCTTCGACGGGGAAACCAATGCGAGGAACGAGGAGCGATGGCAGAAGGTCGTCAACCTTTACAAACGTCTGTTAATCACATGCCTGCAGTTTTTGCACAATTTCATCATGCACAATGAGCAGCGGAAGATGGTGCTTTGGCTGGATTTGTTTGGCTATCATTCTACGGGGGATACGAACATTATTCAGCCCAAGGAGCCGTTGGATCAGACGATTAGCAAGCCGGAGGGTGTCGCGCCGATTGTTAAGTCTGGGGAGAGGATTGTTAATCCGCCGATCCGGGCTCTGTATGATCAGACTGCGGAGGATCTGCTGTTGGAGACTATCTCCAATTTCCCGAGAGAGCCTGCGACGATCAAGGAGGAAGCAGCTATGCTGCTTCTCGCCAATATCAAAGATCACATGGAAAAGCTTTTGGGACGAGACTTGACGGCAATCCAGGAAATGGGTAAAGATCCTGAGCAGGTTAAAGAAATCCGGGCAGTTCTTACCGCCATACTCGGTGCGAAGGTGGACGGATGGTCAGATCTTCAGGATAGGGCCAGGGACCTTCCTCCAGCTCTTCCGGAGGATGAACCGCCGCGCAAAAAGTCTATTCTTACCATCGACCGCAGTCCTACTGCAGGCTTCCCTCGGATCTGCTGGGCCGATCTCCCTGACCTTGCCGAGTTCAGTGCCGTCGCTTCAGGGGATGCCGTTGTGGCCGAAGAAGATACTGGTATGCCGCGTTCCGCACAGTCCGCCGCAGAGACATTACAAGAAGCCAAGGATGAGCTTATGGCACGATTGCAAGAAACGTCGCAAATGGGTGACGATGGTGGCCAAGAGTATGACCATCCCGATGGTGGGACAGTTGCCGATGACGACTCGCGTAGTCTGGAGGCTGTCGCGGACGGAAGCATGGAGGAGGAAGAGGAAGAAGATGACGAGGATGATGATGACTACAGAGGCCGCCCAGGCGATCAACAACGGGGTTTGTTGACTGATATTCCGCTTGTGCTTGGACCTGCGGAAATTGAAGCTCTTCCGATGATTGTCCAGGCCGGCATTGTCGACAGCTTTGGTCTCAAAGGAGGCGAGAGGGTTGGCTCGAGGAATATGCAGGCACTTCGATGTCACATACTGTTGACCCAGGAGACCGGCCGCAACCTGCTTCGCGAACTGTTGATCTTCATTGCCGCCTGGGATCTTCCTGACGACGAGCTGTACTTCAAGATGATGGTGCAAATCATGGATGCGGTGCTTAAGAACGGCTTGATGTCTCACGCTTATTCCGACTTTGGGCAACCAAAGGATATCATTTCCCCAGCGCAAGCCGTGGTGGTCAAGATCTTGACCCACATCTTCCGATCCAAGTACTCTCCTGCATCCGTGACAGGAACACAGCCCAATCCCTCAAAGAACCCCGCGCCCCTTTCCAGAGTCGACGTCCTCACCGTGCGCTACATCTTCACCATCTTCCGCGGAAACATCATCCCCGAGACCTGCGCCCTGATCTACCTCCAAGGCCAGATCCGCGCCGGACGCGCACTGCCAGAGGACTTCCCGCTGAATCTGTGGGACATGGAACGCGTCTACGAAGGAGTCTACCAGTTCCTCGAGTTCTTCGCTGTCCTCACCGAAAACAATGACTGGAAGAATCTGCTCGTCAAGTGGGAGATCGTGTACGACCTGGTCACCCTGATCAAGGAGCTCGAGGCTAGCATTCCCAAGGGCCAGTTAAGCTCTCTGCCCATGGGGATCCCTCCACGGCACACCAGTCCTCCCAAAGATAGCCCGCAGCCAGGTACAAATGGTGGCCCCGTCGCCGTCGAACGACCCTACGACCCCAGCGACCCTGACCCCGCAGATGCCGGGCCAGGCTCGGGAGCCGAGTCACCACCGATCACAGAGGACCCCTCCGAGTTTGAATGGCGGAATCTCAAGAAACTGGTCGTGCTCGTGCTCTCGTCGCTCGTTTGGAAGTGCTCCGAAGTGCAAGACCAGATCCGGAGATACGGTGGTCTCGAGACGATTCTCTCATGCACAAACTTCGATGCGCATAACCCCTACATTAAGGAACATGCCGTCATGTGTCTCAAGTTCCTGTTAGAAGGGAACCGAGAGAACCAGAAGATGGTGGAAGAGCTTGAGGCGAGGGAGGTTGTCAAGGATGATGGAGGGTTATTGGAACGGAGTGGATTCGAGGCTGTGATCGATAAAACGGGAAAGTTGGCTATTCAGCCCAAGTCGGATAATAACGGGGTTACTAGGATAACTATGTGAAGGAATGTCATGTACGAATAGATGATCTTGTATAGAGTTTTCTTTGATATGTTTTGCATTACATTGGATTCGAAGATTATGCATATGCACTGCTGGTATCTCCACTATACAACAACACTGAGATCGTACGCATTGATCATCACCAAAATCATTTCTCATCAGTGATCAATTTACCATATCCAAACACCTCCATCTCACACTCTATCAAATCAACCATACATCCCATCCCACTCCTCCTCTTCATCATCCGCCGGCTTCTGCCTCCTCGCCGTCTCCTTCTCCCTCTCCTGCTTCGCAAAATCCGTCCGGTCAAGCGGACATGTGCCCCTCAACCTCAACCACGGCCGCACACACTCGAGATCAAACAGATGCGTAGGATGGCAGGGCAACTGCACAACGAGCGGGTATTCGTCTTCTAGGAAGGGGTTGTTGCAGATAGGACAGACTTGGGATTCTTTGAGGGATTTGCGGGGGACGCGGTCGAGAACTTTACCACAGCCAGCGTTAGCAATTCCTTATTTTTACAAGAAGGGAAGGGGAGAAAGGACCATCGCAAAACTCCTCACTAACACCCTCCACCTCCCTTGGCGGCGTATCCGCCTCACTCAACAACGACTGAATCATCGTTGTCAACAAATCCTCCCCTCCCTGCCCACCTTCCTGGACTCCCGCGCTAGTCCCAACATCACCCCCCTCCCGTCGCATAACCTCCAACGCCTCCGCAAGCGAGTAAAATGCCGCGCTTATGTCTCCCGGCACGGGAACGGCATGTTGTCTGTGGCGCGAGGCTTCGGGGTTGGAGATCTCGGAGAGCGTTGCGAAGAAGGTGGAGAGATCGGGGCGGCGGCGGCGGTGGGCGGTAGAGGGGGTGGTGCTGGGGTCTGTGGTGTTGTGTTCGACTGTGGATTTCGTTCTTTTGTTAGTTTGATTAATTAGGGTGTATAGGATTGTGGTTGGGCGTACCTTCATAGGTGGACATTTTGGTGGGAGGATGCGCGGGGTGGTGTCCGCTTTGCTGGTTTTCTCTTGGGGGTTGGTTTTGGTGGTTGAGGCGGGTTTTTGCTTGTGGATAGAAAGAAGGAGTTGATTGAGAGAGTCGGGATGAGGAAAGGAGAGGAGGGAGAGATATTTATGTTGAGGTGAGGTCGAGGTAAAGTTGGTGATGCGAGCAGTTGCTGCGGAGGCAGCAAAAGACGCGTTGACTAGTTATCGATAAGGATCGTTACTAACCAACAGGGATCTAGTAGATTCTGTGAAAGTTTCTAGACACTTGCTAGAATCCCATTATTATTTGGTCTTTCTGTCTAAAATATACGAGTAAACTTTCAGTTCAATAATCCAGTACAGCTCTTTATCGTGATGTTCTCCGTCCGGTGACGCCCATTCTTCCAAAGACACCGCGCCGACTTGATCTCATTCCCGGTGTTTCTGCAGTGACGCTCAAGGACCAGGTAATTGGAAAGGATCTACATGCAATGGTGTCAAGCTAAGAACGACATAATTCAACCTCCAGCAAAGGTCCTTCAACATATGCCCACGTGACTGCAAACCAAGGGACCCCCTACGCGCAAGAACAACGCGCACCAGCGCATTGGATTGAGAGAAAAGCAGCACCTAAAAACTAGATATGAGCACAGAAGATGGCGGAGATAGACCCAATCAGGGTTCTGATTCCCTCTTCCAGGGAAAGCAGTTCTGGTTATCGCAGAATATCCCGCAGAGGAGTAGGTTCAAGGAACTCATTACAGTAAGATCCCTTGCCCTTCACGTGTTTCGGGACTGATACTGATATACCGGACAGGAACATGGCGGAATTATAAGACTACAAGAGAAAGACGCAGACGTCAAGTTAGTCGATCATAAGAGGAAGAACCTCCCTTCTGATACGTCAGTCGCCTCCCATATACCTCCCAAAGGTACCCTGTATTAACAGCCGCCAGCTACTCATACAAATACATCGAAGACTCCATCCGCAACAAACAATTAGCAAGGCTAGAAGACTACCGCGCTGGCCCATCACCGCAGCGCCCCGTGGGAGCTACTTATATCCCAAGCCGTGGCATCAAGGTTATCTATTCCCTGGAAGATGATCAGATGCTTTGGGACTATGTCCAACAGTTTGAGGGAAAGACTGGGATTGCTATTAGTGGGAATAAGATTTATCAGGATTTGGCGGCGAGAGTATGCCTAAGACGATAGCGGTTTGGGAGGCTGAAAGCTAATGTTGTGCAGAACCCTAGACATACATGGCAGTCATATCGTGATCGATATCTGAAGAGGTTACGTGGACGCCCTCGGCCAGGCGGTATGGCGGGGTCTGCGGCCCAGACATCAGACGCAGGGCCTAGTTCGTCAGCTCGGGATCAGGAGCCCGCCAGCAGTCATCGACAGTCGCCAGCTTCTACTACAGGCCGGGTTCCAATAGTACATGAGATCATGGTCGACAGAACTTCTTCAAGAGCTCCTAGTACGACTACGGAAGAACAGCCCCGGCAGAGAACGGAGCCAACTATCAACAAACCGGATGAGCGAAAGCGAAAGAGATCATCTAATATCGAACCTATTGATCGCCCTCAATCCAGGCAGCAGGGGTCACCAGAACAAAAGAGAAGAAAGGCCCCAAAGCCCACGCCACGAGAAACTCGAATACCAGAAACAACCCGCCAAACCGAAGCCATGAATCACCATAGAGACAAAGAACAACAAGATCATTCAAAGCAACCCGAACAACCCGAGAACGAAGTCGACAGCCTATTTCTAGAACTTCCCTTCTTCCCCGCAACTCCGACCTTAGAACCCGAAGAGGAACAAAGCTCACAGCCCGATATCGACGACTGGATCGATGATCATGTACGTAGTGGCAGAGCACAGAACGACGCACAGGTGATCGAAGCCCTACGCTGCACGAGCATGGACCCAAGCCTAGCTGATAAGATCCTGGGTAATCTGGTCGCCGGGAAGGGGATACCGGATGATATGCCGGGGGTGTGGACATCGGAAGATGATAGGTGCTTGGAAGGGGCTAATGCCCGGGATATTGAACGCGTGCTGGAGAAGCATGGGACGGATTATTTCAATGTAAGATGGGAGTATCTTGGTTTGGCGAGGGATGCAGGGCTTGAGAATCCTGATGATCAATGATCATGCTGTAATGAGCCTTAATCCAAAATTTCATAAACAACTGGTGTCGTATATCGTACAGGAAACCAGGGAGGCATCGGATGAAATCGAGAAAAATAGAACAACCCGGAAAAGGAATAATAAGAAACTGAAAAGCTCAATCGCACTTACGCATTCTAGCCCGCCCTGTCCATATAACGGCGCCTGCAAAACCCATGAATGTAAGGATAGACGAGGACATCGACTCTAAAACCGACAGTACATAACAATAAATCACATCATTAGATCATTGCCAGGCAATTTTTATCGCCATTCGAGAGATTTCATTGATATCAAATTTAACCCTCTTTGAAGACACTGCGATAAGGTTAGCGTTCTGTTTCACCAATAATGGAAGGTTGGAATTTACAGATGAGCCTCATAGAATTTGAGCATCTTACTGCGCGTCAGTCTAGGTTCGCAAGTATCAACAAGTTGAAAAACTCACCTTCTTCGGGCATTTTTCGTAGCATGTTTCAAGAGATACTTTCGACTTCCTCCCATCTTTCCATTGGATATACGCGTATAGGATGCTTGTGTTTGCTTCGCGCATGATGGTCTCAATGCTTTGCACATCATTCTCCCAGCTTTTGCGATTAGGTGTCCAGTCGGCGTAAATATCGCCATTCTCGTTCTCCTCCCCTGCTGTTGAAGTTGGTGTTCCGATAGCGTTGCCATCAGATTTTTTTTGTCTCTTAGGTGCTGCCTTTTCGGGCGTCTTCTTGGATCTTCCAACCGACTTGCGCTTCTTGGGAGCTGGCTTTTCCGGACGGCCACCTTGAACTCTGTAGTACTCCTCAACCAAATCCTTTGCACCCTCCCTATCGCACTGGTGAGTATGGCGGCTATACGCTGCGAATTATGCTCGATCACGTACAACAGGTTTTCTTCGGGCTCCATCGTCTGATCTGCGGGGTCATCGTATCCCTTCCATTTCACTTGAAGCAGGAGTGTACCCTGTCGCATTGTCAGGTCAGCGCATCACATTTGGCTGTCACAGGGGAGTTGGGTTTGCGCGTACATCTTTAAGGAATTCATGGCCCACAATCTGTTCAACGATATAGCTGCCCAAGTCAGTGCGGTCCATCTGATGTCCATTGTCGCAACTTACACGCCCTCTTCCTCTTCGCCTTCTTCGCCTTCTTCTCCGCCCTGGTCTGTGTCGTTGGGTGTTTGTTGTTGCTCATCATTGTTCGCGTAGGGGATAGAGCCCCCAGTAGACTCGCCGTCCGACGTCTCTTCCAGCGGAGCTAAGACGCGCAAGAAGGTTAGCCCGAGATCGAGCTAATTCAATCGAGGGACAACCCACGAGGCATGGTGCCGGATGAAGAGGTAAGGCCGAAAAGTCTGGAAAGTAAAGTCACGGTGGTCGCGGGATGTGAAACTATCATTGAACCATGATGATCGGCGGGTTAATTGATGAAAGTACAGGGTGCAAAATCGAGTTAGATAGAGATGCTTGACTTGCGAAGAGTCCGAATTGCGATGCGCGTAGAGAGAGGAAGCGCGCTATACCGCCTTGGGAAAACAGCTCACTAGCCCGATTGGGACATCTCCAGAATTTCTAAAAAGAGCCTCCGAACGACTATCGGATCGTGGCCAGATTCAACTCCCCTCCTCCCGCTTCTCTCACTCTATCAAGGGCTTTTGTCTTGGTTATTGTTTAATTCTATCCTCTCTGTGATATTTTAACTTATCTCTTTTTATTAAATCTGACTTCCTGCCACGCGGCAGACCACATTTAAAAAATGGCGATGCGTACGTCTCGGTGCCCCTCATTCTTGAATTTATGGACTAACTCTCAACTTTTCTCATTACAGAGCTTGATTTGTCTCAAGGTCGATATCCCTTCCTGCGAAATGATCCGACCGTATCGAATTAGCGACTGACAGTCATAATAGCGTCGGTGATGAAGGATGAGCAGGGCCGGCCGTTCATCGTTGTCCGGGAGTACGTTCTTCGAATACCTTTTTTTGCGGTTAATGGCTATACACCGGAGAACTTGTGCTGATGGGAGACGCGGTACAGCCAGGGAAAGAAGAAGAGACAACATGGCACGGAGGCCGTGAAATCGCACATTGTCGCTGCCAAAACGGTTGCCAACATCGTGAAGACTTCTCTGGTATGGTTATCGAACACGTTGCTTGAACAAAATCTAAGTCATATTCTAGGGTCCACGTGGTCTCGACAAGATCTTGATCTCTCCGGATGGTGATATTACGGTAACGAACGATGGCGCAACTATTCTTGGGCAGGTCCGTCCTCAACCCCTCGACGCTTGTATGAAATTGTCACTGACCTCTCGCGTTCCTGAAGATGGAAATCACGAACAACGTTGCCAAGCTGCTGGTCGAACTCTCGAAATCCCAAGACGAAGAAATTGGGGATGGTACCACTGGTGTTGTCGTTTTGGCGGCGGCTATGTTGGAGCAGGCCGCGGATTTGATTGACAAGGGCATTCACCCCATCCGGATTGCGGATGGATACGATACCGCCTGTGAGATCGCCATTGAACAACTCGATAAGATCAGCGACGAAATACCCTTCTCAAGAGAGAACACTGAGAACCTGCTGAAGGTCGCAAAGACCAGTTTGGGTAGCAAGATTGTCTCCAAGTCTCACGACCAGTTTGCGCAGATCGCCATCGATGCCGTTCTCTCCGTTGCCGATCTTGAGCGTAAGGACGTCGACTTCGAGCTGATTAAGGTTGATGGCAAGGTTGGAGGTGCTCTTGAGGATTCCCTTCTGGTGAAGGGTGTTATTGTCGACAAGGACTTCTCCCACCCTCAGATGCCCGACGAGGTGACAGACGCAAAACTGGCGATTCTCACCTGCCCGTTCGAGCCCCCGAAGCCCAAGACCAAGCACAAGCTTGACATCACATCGGTCGACGAATTCAAGCGGTTGCAAAACTACGAAAGCGAGACGTTCAAGGAGATGATTCAGAACCTGAAGGACGCAGGCGCCAACCTTGTTATCTGCCAGTGGGGTTTCGATGACGAGGCAAACCACCTTCTGCTCCAGAATGAGCTTCCCGCTGTCCGGTGGGTTGGTGGCCCCGAAATTGAACTGATTGCCATCGCCACGAATGGTAGAATTGTCCCCCGTTTCGAGGACCTGAGCTCGGAGAAGCTGGGAACTGCTGGCCGTGTTAAGGAAATGACTTTCGGTACTACTCGGGAGAAGATGCTTATCATTGAAGAGTGCGCCAACAGCCGTGCGGTGACTGTTTTCGTCCGGGGAAGTAACAAAATGGTTAGTCTGAAGTCCCTAGTCTAGTTTCTCTATGGTTTGCTAACTTTGGCGCTCTGCAGATCATTGATGAAGCCAAGCGATCGCTACACGATGCTCTGTGCGTCGTCCGCAACTTAGTCAGAGACAACCGGGTTGTGTACGGTGGTGGTGCCGCTGAAATTGCTTGCTCGCTTGCCGTCGAGGACGCTGCTGTCAAGGTAGGTTTGGGGATCCTCTTAATTCTAATTGCATTAAGGCTGACCTGTGAACTTTATAGAGCCCTGGTATTGAGCAATATGCTATGCGCGCATTCGCTGATGCGCTTGATGCCGTGCCATTGGCCTTGGCCGAGAACTCTGGCTTGAGCCCTATTGAGACCCTCGCATCTATCAAGTCGCGCCAGGTCAAGGAAAACAACTCCCGCTTGGGTGTCGACTGCATGGTGACTGGCAACAACGGTATGTTTTCTGTACTCTGACCAATCTACTACTTGTACTAACAAATTTGTAAAGACATGAGAGAGCACTTCGCTATCGACCCATTGATCGGAAAGCGCCAGCAGTTGTTGCTGGCCACCCAGCTGTGCCGTATGGTTCTCAAGGTATGTGGCCGCTCTTCTCGTTCTCCTACGATCCAGACTAACGTGTTACTAGATCAACAACGTCATCATTTCCGGCGACGATGACCAAGAATTCTAGATTTCTTGTATACAACCTTTGTCTCCCGGTGGCCAACTGCTGCTGAACGGACGTTGCAGTCATAGGGAATTCACAGTTACATATATCTTGGTAATTCGTTTCTCATGTTTTATGTAGACAGTATTAGTGTCCAATGGAATAAAAGCAACGGACGTGCTTGATACAACTTGATCCCGAAATAACGTTATATGCGTAAGTAGCCATAGTGAATATTTCATTAGGCTTGCTTCTTTTCTCTTTTTCTTTTCCCAGTCTCTCTTTCTACTTTACTTTCCATCTCAGATTCCCCTCCTTCCCTCTCTTCGAGCTCTTTCTTCTAGTAATTATGCAAAGACCCATATTGAGCCAGAGGCTGCTATGGAGCAATGAAAAAACCTAAGCCTTTACTAACGGCGGGGGATAGACGATGACTATCCCCCACGACTTGAGCGTTGAGTGCGTCCAATTGCTCAAAAACGTGGAAAAGCCAAGTCAGGCGATCCTACCCCTGAAAAATCTATGTCGCCATGTGGCGTGAGCTCCAGAAGCCACCGTTTCGCTACTTTCGTAATTGAAATGCATATAGACGAAGATCCATGGACCACAGGAGCTTCGACTTATGAAAGATCTTACCATTACCAACCAGCGGCAATTTCTTTGTTTGTCTGTCAAGGTAAGGGATCCAACTACTGGGTCTAGTCCGTGGATGTAGCTACATGTTAACCTGTCTTTCGCCAGTTCTTTCTTGAAACTTATGTACCGTCAATTTTCTTCGCGAAAGACAATAGGACCTACAACAATATGAGAACTAAAAGCCAATACATGGAATATGAAATCCGCCCATGGTTAGCCAGCTTTCTTTAGAGGCAAACACAATGAGCAGTAAGTTAACACTTTGCAGTCAGGGCGAGTCCCAACCCTAAACTAACACAATTAATCGCACTAGGGCAGAAGAACCGTGTCCATGATCTCAATATCTCGTTTGGGACTAGCCTCCCTGATCCTGCCTATCTTCTGGTTCGTTCCAGAAATACGTTTCTGACGGCTATAATCTTGGAGCAAATAGATATTCAATCAGGTCATGCCCCTCTAAATCGGGTCCTAAATAGCACTATTAAATGACTATTCAACGCTCAGAAAGCTTATAATATCCATGGTCGTATGGAAAACGAAAGATCGATGATTGAAAATACAAAGCAGGTTATGGAGCAGGAAATACTAAAACAGCGTTCGATATGTTGTCTTTGTTGAGTTCCGATGTGATGACAATTATGGTTATTTCGGCGGCAGAAAGAGTCCATGATCACATACGACCACGGCGTTATGGAAATCGACACGAAGCTTTGGCTGGAAGAAAATGCCTACTATTGTGTTCTTGCAGGTGATGAATGTACTCCAGACTCCTTCCACAGGCCTAAGTCAGACCATCGAGAACATGTGACAGTGCGGTCCTTTGACGGAAAGCGATACCTAATATGACACGTTTTGACGATATCGCTGCTCCTTCGCTCAGCAGCCCTCCACGAAATTTCTGAAAGAGCTTTTCGAACTGCATTTAATAAACCCCTGATAAATTTGACGAAGAACATAGCCTAGTTGTAACGGCAGATTCGTCAGCAGAGACATTTTGAAGACACCGGGATGTCCATGGAAGAAAGCACCTTCCATTCTCTACAGGTAACATCCGAGATGGCCCACTATATTATGGGAGTGTGGCTGGTCAGAGAGATAGGGCATATTCGATATGATGCTAGCTTATGGGATCCGTTGTTCCCACGGATATGTTAGGGTTATGATATTGACAGTCAAAGCATCCAGGCAACTATTGCAGATATAGATAGCAAGCAAGCCCATGATAAGTACTAAATTGTCTTACAGTCCTATTAGTGGGCTACCAGGGGCTTGTATCAATTGCTACACTATGATAAAGCAGCTACTTACAGTAACTACCAAATGGCAATGTAATCAGATTCTAGGACTCTCCAGGACCATTCCAAACCTGAAGTCTAGGAATCGCACCTGCATCAAGGGCTCTATGTACAAATATCCAATGTGAAACGCGATGGGAACAAACAAATAATCGTTACTGGAAATCTGCTCATAGTCTCCTTCCAGATGACCCTCGCTCGGACCTTGAAAATTTTACCATTGGAATGAAGAAGGACTGGTTGACATTGCTCATTTTTCTTGAGGAGATGGCTGGAGCCAACGTAAGTATGGAAGGAGGATGGCAGCGATATACAGGTATTCGCGACCAAAAAGCATCTCTGGTTTATGAGAGACATTATGGTAGTCGAGATCTTTAAGGACGGGGAACGGACTTTGACCTACACAACTGAGCATCGGATTGTCGGTCCCTCAAGTAAAGCGATGGGTAACCAAAGCAAGCTAGTTGGCTGCATACAACTCCCTGGGGACCATTGTAATTCCAAGTCACTTCATTCGGGAGTAGAGCATGTTTCTGACTCAACTCATTCTTTACATAATACTCACTTGTGCGAGCCTTGAAACTCGAGATAGCAAACAGTGCTTCAACATCATTACTACCATCCTCCGCCAATGTCCCGATTTTCTCCCAATTTCTCATCAGCCCGTTCGAGTCATATGCACAACCTTAGCTATGACAGCATGTATCTCAAGTTCTATTTGATTCGGGGGCGGGGTAATCACCCAGCTAACAGCATTGAGGAAAATATTCACCATCAGATTGAACTGAGCCGAAGGCAAGAACAAGGGAGGCTGGACAATCTTGGGGCTGGACACATTTCCATTGCCTGCTACCCACCGTCAAAACAGATCGAGCCGATTGGCATTCTAGGGCCTTTACATGTCGTCCACACTGGCCCGTGTTTAATTGCTCCAAGTACAAGGTAGCTACGTAGGCAATTGGTATTACCAAGGTCAATGATAATCATCGCCAGAAGCTTTCCGGGTCCATAGCTGTGATTTTACGTGTCTGTCTGTCAAGCAGTAATAAACAGATAGATTACAACTTTAATCGGCAAATAGATAGCATGAGAGATAATGACACAGAGCATTTCAATAATGGCGAGACTTGTGGGAAAATGAACAGACACCATAGCACTCAATAGGCATCTAAACAGGGCCCAAGCCCGAGTCCGTAGGCCAATCAGGAAGTACACGTGCATCGAAACTATTTTCAGGAATATAATCAAACAATCCCACCTCATTCGTACCGGGAAATCCTTGAAGGCCTTCAAATATGTCATTGTTCCAGGAAGTATCTTGGAAGAGAATCCGCAATGAAGGGTCGACCGTGAAATTTGTCGGGTGCGCGTCCGTGTTCTCGAGTGTGGTTGGTCGTTGCGTAGTGTCCGGATTCGAATTCAATCCAGGATTTGCTACATCTGTAGCCAGACACTGTGCCGGTTGAGACCGGTCTCTAATTCTATTCAGGACTTCTAGACATCTTGCTGCGGCTTTGTTGTTTTGGCTTAAATTTGCCAAGCAGTCACATGCCTTGGAAAGGAAGAAACCGAGAGTTCCTGATGAACTGCTGCCAGGTCTGTGTCCGTGGGTTGACATGGTTTCAGATGATGGATACTTAAAACAATCGCTGCCTGAAAAAGAAAGTAAGTGGCATACCAGCTGAGGCCAGTATGCAAGGCATCAGCTTGGTCAATGCAGAATATTGTGATGTTCTGGATAGTTGTGAGTGCCGCGTTTTGGCACATTACAAACGCCTCTTCGCTATCCCGTGGCAGCTTGCACAAACGCTGAGTCCCCCACCAGAGCATCATCCGCAGGTTTTGTTCCTTCCAGCATACTATTGCTCGTGGGCCACGGAACCACCTTGGAATATCTTGGGATGTGAAATAGTCAGGCAGGGATAGTTTCCAGGCTTGAAGTTGATGATCGAGGGAGCGTGAGATACTTGGATAAAATGATTTCTCATTTGGGGCACCAACCACGTCACTGTAAACCATATTTCCGATGGTTGCCAAACGTGCTTGTGCAATAATGGCCGAATAAGTAACGTACTCCACATGCGAATGTAACACACGGGCGAATGTAACACGAAATCGCTCCGCCGCGATGTTAACTCCAACATCTCCACCAATGCACTAAAATTCCATTAAAATTATTCAGAATCATCTTCCTCAGACGTCTCTACTACTATCTGACAGGAACGCGCATTGTGTCCGGCCTTTCCGCAATTGCCACAGCGCCGCGCGCGTGTCTCAGTCCGCGGTCGCCGACCAGCCCTAATGCGTGTTTCCTCCTTTAGTTGCACCTCAACCTCCATTTGATCCCCTAATTCCTGAGCTTCCAGTATTGAAAGCGACCCTCCTTTCCTTAGACGTGTTTTTTTAGCCCTCCGGCGTTTGCTAAGGGCCTCGTTTGCCGCCCGAAGATCATGAATCTCTGCTTCCATCAAATCCATCTTATGCATTATCTTCCTCGTGCCTTTTGTAAGGACATCAGCAGTGTTCAAGATTGCCAGGCTGTTTTGCTTTTGCCTTTCCATGTTGTTCAGAGCTTATGACAACCATTGTAGTCGAGATCACTCCCATCTGAAACCCAGTTTCATCAAAGTTATAGATATCTGCTTCCTGGATGCCATACTTCGCAATTGTGTTTTGAACAAGTGTAAACCAACGACAAATAACTTCTGGGTCTTCGCATAGAGCCCTCTGATAGTCATATTTCCGATTGAAACGAGTTGTGAGCTCTGGGTGCCGTTTGACAAAGGTGCTAGCCCAGTTTACCCCAACGCGTCCCGCGTCGCGCGTTGTGAGTAGTCGGTAGTCGGTTGGCCATATCTTCCACACCAGACAACCGAGGAGGAAACCCTTTGGAATCTAGATCAAGTATGTGTTCGACAATCGTTGATTCCTCTAGATCAGTGAGCTTCCGTGAATTGGCTGATATATTGCATCGTGATTGCATGCCACGCCGGCGGCGACTAAGCTTCACATGATCCACGTGATAGATCCTGCCAGCGGCTCGAGCGCTTAGATTTTTATCATTTTGCATAGCTTGAAGGGCCAATATTACTTGGCTTTCATCATGTTTCTGAGGCATCGTTGGGTGTGGTGAAATTTGTAGTAGAAATCGGAAGTCGCGTCGGAGCGATTTCGTGTTACATTCGCCCGTGTGTTACATTCGCATGTGGAGTACGTTAGTTGTTTTGTCCGTTGGTTCCGGGAGAGGCGAGTTCATAGAGCAGGACTGCAACATTAAGATCAACGGTCTGTCCCTTAGAACAAAAATGGTTCTCACTTACGGAATCGTCGATGTTACGAGGGAACCGAGTTTCAATGAAGGAGTTAGATATCGTGCTAGGTCTTCCGGTGGTGAGACTCAATCCACTGTCAAAGCAATAAATGATCCACCAGACAACCCTCCTCTGTTCGTATAATAATGTGTCATTGCCCGTTACCGCAGGTGGCTCGCGATGAAGCCCAAGCCCAAGGGCCATCCGATATGCAATCCCAATGAAGTTGTACCCTGTGTTGGGCCGATTTCGCTTCTGAAGATAATTGCCCTGTAATTACGTTAGTAAGGGAAAACAGGACCAGATAAATATAATAGTCCTTCTTACCATTAGAAGAAAGGCCTGCACAGTGAGGAGCGTTCCTGATTCCAGCATACGCATCGACATGCGTGAGCGTGCAGCGATGTAGTATCTTGACTGCTCCGTCTCTGGTCCGCCAGCGAGAATCCATTCCCCGATTGCTAAGACAATATGGAATAACAGATGCCATCTCGAGCAGGCGTCAATGTCTGCGCGGTTCTGGTATTGCTGCCGAAATGTTTTTTCGTGCAGTATCGGGTATGATGGATTATAGAACATGAAATAGGAGTCAACTAAGCTTTCTAAGACGACGGTGTTGCCCAGATCCGCCGACAACGAGAGCTCTTTGGTTGCACTGGGAATCGTAGGCGAAAGTTGTTCCAGTTGATCATTCTCTGGGACAGGGTACCCAGGAAGCAAGTTCGAGATAGTTCTTAGAAGATGAGATCCTGAGCTATTTCCTAAAGGCAGTGTCAGAACACGCTCTAAGTTACGGCTCGTGTTGTATTACCAAGATAGCCGGACCCTGTGCTTCTTGTTGGCAATGATGCCATTCCATCTAGATCGTCTGTTTGCGAGGGTGGAGATTCGTTCCACTCAAACTTGTCCGCAGAAGGGGCATTTTCCCTTCCGGGATCCGAGCGCCACTGTACTTCAGGTGAAGACTCATTGCTTTCGCTAGACGTTGCCATTGTTCTCAAGGCTCTCTCAATGTCAACATCCGGGTTGAGCTTTTGCAACATTCTCTTCAAATTGGCACATCGGTTCTCAAACTCATCCAAATGCCTACTTCCTTTAGAGTCGGGAAAATCCAAGAAAAAACAGAAGCGCTGACCTCCTTGTTAAAGGCGTGCGAGACGGTGGACGGACATAGACACAAGATTTGTGGTTCCGAGAGCAGTAATGGCAAGGCGAAGTGCCCGAACACTTTGTCGTCTGTAAATGATTTGTTGGGTCAAACAAAGAGTATTATTCATGTAGCTTACCTTGCTCTTCCGTTTCTATTCGATGCGAGTACACCTTATTAGCTGATAGCCTTTCCCATGCACATTAATCTCCACTCACCCTGCACTCTGTACACTGTGGACATCTGTCAACCAGATGGACGGACTACCAGAAAGAAAGCAAGGGAAACCTACTGCCCGGACCTCTGTAAGCCGTGACACAGCACTCAATGATTTTGGCATAGTCAGAGATGATCAATTATGCGCAATAGTGTGGAAAAAATGCAAGTTTGTAGTTTGAGATGGATACGTATGATCACGTGCAAATCAATCGGGCCACAGCATTCCGAAAGCATGGTTCTCCAGATTCAATTTGGTCTCCACCATACGATGCGGAGAGAAAGTGCTTTTCACAGTGAAGCAAGCATTACACCAAGCCCGGTCTTGCTTTGAAAATGGCATTGAAACTGTAGTGACTTTCTTATTGAGGGTGCTAATGTATTACCCTAATTGACGTAAATGGAAAGAGTATGGCTCTTATCATTTACAATCGTCTCCTCTAGTTCAAGCACTTATAATTGAGCCTGGCAAGTAATCCATAGACAAGGTGTTGAATATTAAAGACAATGTTGAAATATCGCATTGTGAATGCCATCCCCCCGTCCTTCCACCAAATATAGTACACAAGGACAGTAGATTCACCCCCTTAATTCTTCGAGTCTGAACAATCACAGCCGGCTTGATAAGTGTGTTCGTATATTCATACCATTGGGAAGATAATTATTCTCGGCTATTCGGACGGCATCTACCCACGTACTTTCAATACCACTTGCAAGGAGCCGTCTAGCAACACGCTGCTTTGTGCTTTCCATGTCAACATCCACGAACCAAGTACCATCCACATAATCAACAATCTCGGACCACGGAGCGATATTACAAGACAGGTAGTTGCCTTCGAGGATTATAATCGAAATATCTGGGGATACACATATACCGTTTTCAACAAGATCCCCTACTGCATGGTCAAATTGCGGCCCATATAAAGCCTCCTTTGTACGTCAGTCTTGCTGAGATGAAGGGTTTTGACCAATTGCAGTACTCCGGCTGCGTTGGAAGTCCAGCGTGCGCCGCGGTATGATACGACTCTTCGCGGTTTAATAGGGAATTCAAATATGCCTTTGAATAGTGGAAGCCGTCCGTCGGGAGCGTGATAGCAAGTGACTCTGTGGTTTGCGAATTGAGACGTGTAACCAAGGCATTTGCGATTGTGGACTTTCTTGAGCCCGAAGGGCCGCTTAGAGCGATGATGACTCGTTTTGAAGCGTAGTTGTCATTATTCCGGGATTGGTATATCCCAAGGGCCCGAGAAGCGAGAGTCCGAATAGACACATTCCATCTTTGAGCAGAACTGAACATTTATCGAAGTCTGCTTTGAGTGAAATTGCCCCTTTTTCTATCATTCTCTCCAAATTAGGCTCGATAGTCATAGACTGTCAAAATAATTCATTTTCCGGAAGTCGTTCCTTGTGTTGCTTTCCAGGTCTTCACCAAAAAGGTGGTCCGGCGCTCCCACAAGATCGGGCCACTGTCAACCGTGGAGGATCTGCAGGGTGCACTTGCAAAATTCCGAACCACTCTTGTCCGCTTCACATGCTGATCATGTCCTCTCGATCAACAGCGATATGCTATGTACTGAATGAGCAGGGATTGCAGACAATCATTGGTCTTTGCTTTTTTCGTTCATCGGAGATTTGTGCTTCAGGGAAGTATCTATGACTGGCAAAACAGATCTCAAGTCAGCCCTGTAGCGAGGCAAACAATCCAAATCATGGAGATCTAGTTATTTCATTGTTTTTGCTACCTAAGTGTTGTAGTGGGCCTTGGACCTCCGCATTGCAACTATCGGAGCAGCACCGGCCGAGTCCAACTCCAATCGATTTCGTGTAACAAAGGGATGTCTATGTCTTTTTCCTTTTTTTTTTTTTGTTTTTCTTCTCTTCTACTTCTTGCTCATTATTTGTCTGTCTGCTGTGTATATCAATAACATAGAACCGTCCAAGTGGATGACGGATAGCCTTTGTCCTAGGGTTAGCTTTGGAATAGCAACAAAGGAAGACTGTCGGCCGCGCAATAACCCCATTCTCTAAGTGGGTCCTGCCATGCTATTATAAGTGTCTACTGCATGTTGAGTGTTCTCTCGATAAAATTCTTCTCCCAAGCGGTCTTCAAGAAAATCAACGCAGAGCAAAGAAAACATGTCACCAAGCGCACAGAATCTGTCGTGTGTTCTCTACGGTCCTTTAGATGCCCGGTTTGAGGACCGTCCAATTCCTGTTCTCGAGAATCCGCAGGATGTCATTGTTCGCATCGCCTATACAGGTGTTTGTGGGAGCGATGTGAGTAGTCCCAGCACAAGTATTGCTGTCATCAGTACCCAGTCCTAGTTTTACTGACATCTTTTCGATTAGGTCCATTTCTGGCTGCACGGGGGAATTCGGACGTTCGTTTCTGAAACACAACCTCTAACAATGGGCCACGAAGCATCGGGGACTATACATGCAGTGGGCTCCGCGGTGACTTCCCTTCAAACTGGAGATAAGGTCGCAATTGAACCCGGCTATCCATGCCGCCGCTGTCACCACTGCAAGCATGGCCACTACAACCTCTGCCCGGAGATGAAATTTGCAGCCGATCCGCCCGTGCTGCATGGAACACTCACTAAATACTTCATGCTGCCTGCCGATTTCTGTTACAAGATGCCTGAGAGCGTCAGTCTGACAGAAGCTGTTCTCATGGAGCCTCTAGCTGTTGCCATCCATGCTGTGCGCCAGGCAGATGTTAGACCTGGGAAGAAAGTTATTGTGTTTGGTGCTGGGACTGTTGGGCTCTTCTGTGCGGCTGTTGCTAGGGAATTTGGTGCAGCTTTGGTTGTCTCCGTGGATATCATGGAGCGCAAGCTTTCTTTCGCACAGCGCTTCGTTGGTGGATCTGTGGGGAGAACGGTCCTTGCGGATCCATCTCTTAGCCCTGAGGAGAACGCAGTCCGCTTGGTACAAGAACATCGGTTGGGTGAAGGGGGTGACATCGCTATTGATGCATCTGGTGCTGAGATGTCAGTGCAAACAGCATTATTCTCGCTACACAAGGGAGGAACTTATGCTCAAGTGGGGATGGGAAAGCGCAAGATCGAGTTTCCAATATCAGAGATGTGCGAGAAGGAGATTACTGCTAAGGGTTGTTTCCGGTATGGAGCGGGGGACTTTGACTTGGGGGTGCACCTTGTGGGTTCAAGGAAGGTATCGTTATCTGGGCTGGTGACAAGTGTCTTTCCATTTGAGTCGGCTACTGAGGCGTGGGAAACTGCTAAGCGTGGTGAGGGTACGAAGACATTGATCGAGGGGCCCAAGGATTGAATACGATATGCATAGTTTAAGGAATGAAGTTGTGCCTTTTCGGTATACCAAGACTGCACTGCTGCTTGTATTCATATCTGTGCAAAGTACAGATTCTCTGGTCTTTGACTTGTGCTCTTAACCGAATATATCGAGATGGATCTACATTATGTAACTCTATCGCTCTATGTATATTCAGAGTCCGTACCGGCTACCCGGACAACAACTCGCATATACTGCAATCTGGAACAGCAAGTATCGTCAACTACGCCGTACGGCGATATCAATAAATCAACAACACTAAAGTACGTGATAAACGCATAAAACAAACATGACTGGCATCTCCTCACATCCACGAGTCAAGGGGCTAACCGGGGACGCGGCCCGGAAGGCAAAATGTGATGAGTCGACTAATATCCATCACTAGGATGGTAGATATCTATCTGACCACGGCGAACTCCGTACAAGGCAGGAAAAACAGCCCGAATATGTATCGAGCATCGTATTGATCGTAATCGAAATAGTTGGTGCGTATACTCCGTGCACCGCTGCCGTATAGCTATACGGCGTGATTGAGTGATTGATCGCTCGATAGCTATCGCTTTATTGCATGCTATTAGCGCCTGTATTCCAAGACAATGTCTATCATCGAGTGATCACCCATGATCGACGCAGCGGTGGATATCGATATCCCTGAATAGAAGCAGAAGCCATCGCGTGCATCTGCACAAGTACATACTCTGTACTGTACAGAGTACACCGTACAGCGCCCGATACAAGACAAACTGCGGACTGCACAAAAAATGAGGATATTTGGTAACCAAAAGGATAATCGCAGAAAGTAGGACGGAAATCAGGTATTGCTATCGGCGCATGACCTCCCGGAACAACAACGGATGAGTTTTCGCGCGTTACCTGTCACCGAATCAATGGGTGTTTTATTATTGTTTTCTATTGAAAACGTACGCCCCCCAACCAACGCCGTTCCGTACATAGTTCGTCGGAAAATGAGTATCCGGCTAGAAATACTGAACCAGTCTAATATTCCGAGGACGGAAACCCCAATGTGTCATGTGATGTTCTGCCTCGGCTCAGGGGCCCCGGTTTTTACCGGATAGGGACATGTATGTCCTCGTGACCAAACCTGGGGTTTTGCCACTCTGGGGTTATCCGCAGACTATAGCATACTATGTTAAGCGAGTTGTTTTTTATGGGGTTGAATCCGGATAGATGGGCATGATTTCATCCCGGTCCATGGTCATGGCTATAGTCTTGTTGATCGTCGTGCGGAGTTGTTGGAATTGGAGTACTTGTATAGTATACAAGTACCTGTACGTAGTGCTCTGTACAGATGATTAAATGGTGAAACATGCCGGTAAGAGAGCGACGTATGAAAGAAAGCCGGTTAGTAGCAGAACTGCGAAACAAAATATAGCTCGTCTGACTACTCCGTACGCACTGTGCTGAGTTATATTTGGTGAGGCGTTGGTTGAATGCCTTCCCAGAGGTAGTACTAGCACGCCATACATGGCAGTAAACATCAAATGACCCTGTTTATGTATGTACTCTGTACAGGATACGCTCTTGTACTCATTCTAGCCCTATTATGCGGCTTTTGCAGTCTGGGCCCGGTGCGGCTGCACAGAAAAGGGTTCTTTCTTTCCTTTGTCGCTTGCAAAGTATAACCAACCGTGCATATCTGTACACAGCCTGACGTGGACTCGCGTTCACATGAGCCCGAGAGCATGCAACTGTGCCACTTGCACTAACAGCCAGTTCCGGACTGTTGGAATCACTGAGCTGGGCATCTGTCATTGTTTGGCCCCGGATTGGAAGTTGTAGCAGCGTTTGGCTCTTGTGACCGTTGCCCGAATTTGGGCACAAAGGACTACTCCTACTCCGTCTTCCCGTTCATCTTTGACGGTCGAGGATATCCCGCCAGGGATGAATCGGAAGACGTAACAAAGGGGCGGTAACGCGGGAGATGTTCGCATGATACAGACCAGATAAAAACGAACGAATCACTGCAGAAAAATGGCCCTGAATACCACCGAGGATAAAGAATTGATCAACCAGATCGGAAGCCTGGCGGTAGTTCCCCGGGCCGGTAAGGTATGCAACGAGAAACAATTGGGACATGCCACACCGATCCAGGAGCATCACAAAAAAGCAAAACCCTCGGAAGATCCCAATTAACGCCAACATGACGAGGAAGGAACAAACAGTTTAGCAGGCTATCCCGACTATCGGAAAATTTGCAAGGTCATATGGACATCCCAATCCGGTAAGCAAACAGTTACAGACAGGGCCGGAAGTGGGAAGCATTTCCGGTGGGAAAAGAAGAAGATTTTATTTTTTCTAGAGCAACGTGACTCAAAACCAACAGTTCTCGAACTCCTAAAGAAAAAAGAAAGAAGAATCCGAAATTCCGTGGCCACAGAGCAAACAGTTGAACAGAGCGCGCGGTCCTTGTATCATCTAGTTGCAACCATTGCAACAGCAATTCCGTAGTTAGGGGAAAAAAGAAAGTAGAAAATCAGCAGAACAAACTGAGTGGCGCACGACAAAAACGGACAGGGACGCGAATCCCTTTCTTTTCTTCTTCTGTTGAGGGTTGATGTGATGATTATTGTTGCATGATGAGAATAGAAGTTGAAGGCAAGGCGGATTTGACTGAAGTTGTTCGCGGGCGCTAATCATTGGCGGGACCTGGTCAAGTGACGGATGAATTGTCCAATTCGCTGACTAAGGCAAGCGATAGGTCACAGGATCTGGATGATTGGTGTCTAGACCGCGACCATTCAGTTGGGCAGTCTATGCGAGCACCGAGTAACCGCTGGTTTCTTCATGACATTATTTCTATGAGCATCACCAGACTTTCATAGACAACTCATCAATCACGGTACTCTATCATTAACCGCTGTCAGTTTGTACTTTGTGCTTCACTCTATTATGTATGCTGTTTCCTTATGGCTGTATCCAGCATTTCAACAGTGGAACCTCCGGAAACAGACCGGTAAAATTACTGACCCACCGCTTTGGGGTACAACTTCGGAAGTACCGTAATTTATTACCAAGTAAATTTTCAGGGCGGTAATAAAACGGACCAACCCAACCGGCTGAAATTCTGACCGCCATCCTCAGTTATCCAATAGAAAAATTGGGTCTGGAACCTGCTTTTCGGGAACCCCCGTTCGCCCCTCGCAATTCTTGATCCGGTGGTATTCATTACATACGTTGCCAATCCATACTGTATGGTAATATATACCATACATACATACTCTCCACTCCCCTAATAACAGGTATTTTCCTCCTTCCGCTCCACCTCTTTTTCTCTCTTTTTCGTGTCGTTCTTCTTCCGTTTCTCCTTCCCACCACGTACTCTCTCTCTTTCTCTCTTCTCTCTTTACCAACCTATCTGATATACGGCTTCAATTCTCTCACCTCGTCGACCCTACCTCCCATACAACCCTCCTACCGTCGGTCGTTTCCCACCTTCTCCGCATCCAACTCAGCAGGACGGGCGTGAAGGAAGACAAGGAACGAGCCAGCCATCTGAGGGAAAGAGCAAAGGCAAAAAAGATTATCGAATTAGCTCGGAACTAGGAAAGGGAAACCCTGACATCAAGCGTGACCTACGAAAGCTCGTTGAAGGGATCAATTCGCGTTATCTATACCCTGCTAGGCCTTCCGCACCATTGTGTTACTCTCATCCGGATTGAATTCGATATCTACAACGATCCCCGTTCATCCGTAACCGAACCTTTTCTTGGAAGCTCCTCCATTGATCGGCTGCATTCATTGCACACGCTTTGTTGCAGCTGCGGCGCCAATTTCTTTCTACTTGATCGGTATTCTGCAGCGCATACTGCAGAACAAAAAGCTTAGGTCGTCCGGTGATATCCTTTATCAGTTCGCGGTGTACTCTCGCCATCGTTACCCTAGCGCCGTACGACCGCACTCGGGGGAGACGGCGACCCCGAAATCGACGAGAAGTTCTCGAACAACGAAAAGGATCACGAGCCTTTTAAAACCGTGGCTTCGCTAGAAAGGACAATATGTTTCCTCGCTTGGCTACTCCGGTATTGACTGTGGATACAGAGAAGATCCACAAGGTAGATACGGCAAATGCGCAGAGTTTACATGGGATGTGGATGGGTAAGCTTATTGCTGTCTTCTGTGTGACTAATCAATCTGGACTGACAATTATCTTTCTATGAACAGTGTTTTCAAAATGTGCCGATTATATGGATCAGGGTCGTCGATTGGAAAACCTCAGCTGGAGATTATGGACGCGGGAAACATTTTGTGTTGACCCGGAAACCTCGAGTGAGGCGTCGGTATTGCCACTTCTCCGTTCTGAGGCAGGTGACTTGCCCGACCTTTCGTCCAGTGTCGAATCGGCGGCCTCAGACCAAGCGGAGAAAATCGAACACCACATCAAACGCCCCAAATGTGACTACAAGCCGGCAGTAGTTCGTGAAGATTCCATGCTGAACCTCGGTCGCGGAAAGGAGAAGCACATCACGTCTTCTGGTTTGGAACGAATGGTTCTTAACATCAAAGAGAAGAAGGATCTTGAACCTATTCCTCCTACCATGACAGTATCGCCACCCGTCGTTGACATTACTACCCGTCCCTCTACAAGACCCTCATCCCCCACTCCTACCCCGCCCTCGACCTCAACCGCGAAGGAAGTGCCAGTTCGCCCATCCCTGGTGCGGAAACAACCCATTGAGTCGACCGAATCGTGCTCGACCACTGCGCCCGACAACAATGACAGCGATGTACCACAGCAGGATGGCTCTGATACGAGCGTTTCTTCCTCTGGTATTATCCCGACCCGCCCTAGCCTGATCAAGTCTCCCAGCATCGTCCGTGGATTCTCTCCCTCGCAAATCTCCTCGTCGTACCGCTCGCAGCCCAGGTTGGCTCCCGAACCCCAGAAAATGAGCACCCCCGTTCAACGCAGACCATCCCCTTTGAAGAAGAAAGGTGGAATGTTCACACTGGGTGGTTCGTCTGGCGATGATGACGAAAGCTCGTTCGACGATCGTATGCTGGCCCAACAAACGCACCGCAGCTCTCTCTCGGATGAACTGAGCAAGCCTACAACCGTCGCCCCCAGTCCGATGAAGAAAGTGACCACATTCAAGGACCAAGTTGGCACGATCGATCCACCAAAGGATGCCAGCCACGACAGCGATGAAGATGCGATCGAGACCGATGATGACGATATCTCTGAAAGTGCTATCGATGATGATGATGAGGACTCGGATTGGGAAGATTCGGTTACGGAAAGTGGACGGTCCAGCGTGGATGATAACCGCATGTTCCAGCGCGTGGATTCTCGACCCAATCTTGTCTCGCGTCGCTCCATGCTCACGATGATGATGAACCAACCGAACAAGTTGCAGAGTCCTGCCTTCCGTTCCAGCCCTGCCCTTCAGCGACAGCGATCGCGTCTGACATGTCCCAATGGCCCGTCCTATCCCACTTCGCCGCCCGAAGATGGGGACAATTTGACAATGCGTGGCCCAGAAGTGCCTCGATCCAAGCCGATAATCGTGACACCCAATCCGCAATCCGTCGCCCATTCCCCGCGGACAACGCGCAGAAACATGCTTGCTACCGAGTTGACCGAATCCCTTCGACACCATCTCCTGTGGGAGCGCCAGCAGAAGAGCGCAACAGCAAACGCCTTTTTGAAGCGACGACACACTGCCCATGATATGGCCAACCTGCAGGAGTATCCTGGAGCCAAGGGTGCTCGAGGACAGGGCAGCCAACATAAGGAGAAGGACTTATCGAAAGGCAATGGTTCATATTCCAACTATACCGACTATGGACCGTGGGAATACCATGCCAAGGGCTGGTAGAGACCTCTTTGCTTCTTCATTTCTCGACTTCATATCCTCTTCATCTTTCTTTCTTCCTCTCCTTCCCGGGTCACGACTCGTGCATATGCCGTTTCGTATTTTCGGAGATACGTTAATGTGTTTTCTGACCTCGATATCCGATTTCCACCGATTTTGCTTTACGTCTTTTCTTTGTGAAGACCACCGATAAAATACCCCTGTGACAGTTACGATCACGACGACTCTGCATAGCATCTTGGCGCACTTGAGGGATTCATTTTACGTTCATCTGTGGTCTTATTTCTTCGATCGGTTTTTCATCTTCGCACTGCATGGCCTCGGCTGTTTGTTTTATGTTCTGGGCTATTTAGAGGACCGACTACAGAATTAATTATCTTGTACAGTTTTTGTTTCTTCCCGGTTGCACGATGGGCATTTGGGTCATGGTGGTTTTCATGTTTTCTTTCTTTTTTTATTATTTGCTCAGGAAGGCCCACGGGCATTCAAAAATTTCTTTCCCGGCCTACGACTACGCCTGTCTTCATCGTGACTAGGGACCCGGCCTTATTAGGCCGCTAAAAATGCATGTTTACTTTTTTTGTCGATTTCAGTTTTGTTTTGATACCAGATACCAGACAGTTTTCTTGCGAGTTTCTTGGTTCACATGTACCTTACTATCTCCACATCATCATAGAAAAAAGCATATAAGAAGTTCAAGATCAGATGATGCCATGATTATCGACTACACCGTAATTTCAGGCCGGGATGCTTCCCCGGACCAGGATAGCTTGACCATGGAGGTGTTCTAGAATCGCACTGATCGCTCTGGTATGCAGGATGATGGGATGCTTACTTTTACGCAGCCGTGGCTTGTTGGAGAGTCATGCCTTGTGACTGAACGTCCGAATGCTGGAAATGCGACCCGGTGGGAGGGTTCATTATGATGTCTGCTAATTCGGGTACGCCGTAGAGTGCTATACGATTAACTACGCTCGCTCATTATTCGCCTTGGAAAATCAAGGCAGCACTTTGTACTCTGTACAACTCTGCACATTCCACTCAGGTAATGCTACATCTAGCCCACCATGACCATGCGTGGATGAATAAAACACCTTCCAAAGCATTCTTAACTCTTCGAATCAAGTCATCCCAGGTGTACATACTTGTATGTAGTAGAACTATCGACCCAAATCTTCGCCACCGTAAGTCATGACAGTCCTTACCCGTTTCGGCGACCAGATCGAGTATCCCCCGGCCGGGGAAAAGGTGGAAGTACCTTGAACCTCTAACTTGGTTCTCCGTGGTCTAATTCGCCGGGATTACGCCGATGTATCAAAGAAAAAAGAAAGAAAAATTGGAGTGGTCACCTGACCCAAGCCAGAATTCAAGGATGTCTTCCTATTTCTCCCGATACCCCAAAGATGCTGACCAGTCATATTGCTTGAATGCGGACAAAGGGGAAAAGAAAAGTGATTGTATTAGCTAATTGGCTGGACCCCACGTGCTAGAAGCCCCGTACAAAGAGAGGAAATTTGCGGCTCAGTTTGTGGGGCTTGAGGCGGGGGGTTGTGATTTGTTGGCTTTTGTTGGCTTTTTTTTTTACGAGTAACTGGTTGGGTTGGTTGTTTTACTGTACAGGTACCGGCTATTGAGTGTAAACAGGGTGTATTCGTATGTATAGGTACTTGCACGGGTGGCTTACGGGTATGTACAGTACAGTGGATCAGTACTGACATTTGCATCCTTATGGAGTCACTATGGGGCTTATGGGGATTTTGTAGATGAAGTCGATGGCGGGCTAGAGCTGAGCTGGTTTTGACCGTTGTTTGAATAGGAACTTTCGGTGATTTGTTGGCATTTTGCAGGGGTGCAGGTACCTTTTATCTTGGCTGTGGAAGATTTATAGGTCAAACACGTACATCATTCTCTTCATTTTCCATGATCTTAGATAGTCTGATACTTTACCTTCTTCTGTTTTCTTCAGGCTGCACAAACTACGTACAGACTACGCATTTCAATGGGTCGTCGCTGTCGGCATGACATATACACGGAAAACTCCGACCTGAATCCAAAATCGCCGACCGAGACGAGTAGTCTCGGCATGCCGAAGACAAAATTCTCCGGGGCACACCGGGCCGAAATTATGCTGGTTTCCACGCGGAGAAGAGTCTTCTTTGTTTGCTTTCTTTTTTTTTTTTTATGTGTTTCCTCGTCTCTTAAATTCTCCAGCTACCGATGTATTCTTGTGTAAGGAGTAGGTAAAGTCGATTGCTGCAGATATAGCATACAACTCGAGCGTACCCTGCATATACTTGTAGATAACGCCTAAGCCTACAATTACTTTGTACAAGAATGTTCACCAACAGAAATCCTATCTTGATCCAAGCGTTACAACTCTGTCGTCACGGACCACTGCAATCCGACGACTCGGGTGGATGCCGAGTCAAACGGCCTTGTACGAATTGGTTCCAGCGCTAGTGCGGTGTGGAGCTTTGACGGGCAGGTCCGATGTATCGGACAGAGTGTTTGTTGCTTTTATGCAATACATTTTACTTGGATGGATTTGGGGGTTTGGAATGTCTGGATTGGTGGGATATAGGTTGAGTTGGATACGTAGGACGGAGTATGGAGTACAGAGCACCGTCGCATATGGAAGGGGAGCTATAGTAGAACGTGCAAATGTACTTGTAGTGAAGAATGTGCTTTGGCAAAGGGGAGCATGCAAAGTATCTGCGCTTTAATCAATGCCATGTACTGCATTCGCAATCTCCAACGAGTACTCGTTCAACTTGTTTGGGTATGGAGTAGCTCTGTTGTAATCCTGATTCAATATCTTGGCTGCATTGGCACTTTACCGACTACTCTATTAGACTAAATGCTCTCATTCTTGTTGGCTCCGTGATACCTTGCAAACCACTCTCCGCATCAAACACGGAGTACTTCGAGGCCGCTCAATCAAAAGTGCTCTACAAAGTATCTACCGACATATTCACTCATCTGACCATAAGCAAACATATCCGCGACGGACGACAATTTCGTACTTAGCACAATTTTTCAAGCCGAAGTGAACACATTCTGACTCGTAGGCTGTTTCGAGAAACATTCTAGAAATGCGCTTTTCCAAATGCAGCTAGGGCTTGTATTAACGTCCCTGGTAATACATACCGAGTCATGTGTAATTTACCGTACTGCATGCGGCTATGGTGTATCTTACATAGTTCCAGTACAAGTCTCAGAGTACTCGATACAAGACCGTAAATGGGTTTATGTTTTGCATGTTCAAACCTCTCGTCGAAGTTAAGGCTTTGTTATAGAAACTGGATGAGACTTACAATTGTTGGACGTCATATTTACATCCACCTGTGAATGCCGGAATATGAGCGTCCGGAGACCTGACAACCGAGGAAGCATTCCCCAGCTTTTGTATTCCGCATTTTAGTAAGAAATCATGTGTCCTCACTGAGTTTTCCGCATGTATCCCACTCTATTGGATTCTAGCTCAGGCTCAATTGAGCTTCTACGAATACCTCAACTCCCATTGGCTTCGAGCAGATAAACTCGAACAAAAAGCCTGCTTCAGAAACGAATGATTTTCGTTGTAACTGCGGTAAGTAAAGTAAAAGTAAAGTATTCTGGAAAGGTAGAAAAGTCTTCAGGTCCGGTGACCTCTTGAAGATCCCAAAGAAGAAAAAGCTTCCTGAATATTTTCGTGCAGTGGATCGAGGTTGCATTCCCGGTGAACGGCGCGGGGCATTTTGGCGGGGAAGATTGATGCCTATCTGCCTGGGGGTTCGGGCAGAAATTTCAGCCTTATTTGTCGAATGGGATGCCTGTCGGAGCACTATGTTCCATGAATGTCCTGGAGGTTAGTGCATAAATGCGTGCCATGCGTCCATACTCCATTACTGTACTCTGTACAAGGCACAATATGACATGGCGTCCCCAGTTTTATTCAGCATATGCACGTTATGATTCATATTATTTCATATTATTAACTTATTGCCACCGAAGTTAAGCATCGAGGACAATTCTCCATACTATCCCCATAGAATGCTAAGGGTTGAATATGTATCAAGTTCCACTTCGATTCACTGTGAGTCGCTGTGACTCACGGTGGCGTTGACTATCCTTCATCTGTCATTTCCTGCTTTGGAAATCTAGTCACGTGGTCATCCGACCGCCAACGACCACATCCGTATATAGAAACGTATATAGAAACAATAATATTGGCCACTGGCTATATAACGCAATCGTTATCGTGCCCTTATTAGAAAATCACTCGGCTATTCTCCTGCATCTAGCACCTGCAGATATCGCGGGGAATCGGACCTGGTCACCAGATCTCTGAGTTGGCAGTTGCGATCAACTGGGATCTATTCCTGCCCGAGCTCGTCGCCATTCAGACGGACAAGTCAGTGTTGGTAATTTTTATTGTCAGCAGGTCCCCTTTTTTACGCGCCGCACTTGCCGGGTAAATCCTTGATGTTCCCATGTGCTTCGCGTGATTTGTGCTGGTCGGTTACTGACCGCTTCTCAGGAATCGATTCATGACACCGGGTTCGGCTAACGAGTCGATTGATTAACGAGATAACTATGGAAAGTATGTCTGAGGGTAGGTCACTATCGATGTTGGGGGAAGTCAGTTTCGAGGATCACTCTGTCTGCACGACATCTGCCATATTTCCCGCCGCAAATGCGCAGCTATGGCTGTGAAAAAAGTCCTCCCTCCATGTTGTCGTATTCCAGACGCAGGGCTTGCCGATCGGCATGGCCCATCGTCCGACTGGCTGAATGTCCGTCATTGTGCAGATGTCGGGTGGCTGCTGTGGTCCAGGCGCCGTGCCCGCATTATCTTCAGGCAGCTCAGCTCGTGTTTCTTTCTACACCTGACAACCCGGCCCGCAACCTTGATCACACGCTCATGCTGATATTTTGGCGCAGGTCAACAGCCACCGATGGTGGGTATTGAGTTGGCAGCCACTCAGCCTCCGGCTACTGCAGCGCCTAATGCTCAACAAGTACCCGCAAAAAAGCAGAAGTGCCGCTTCTTTACTTCCCGTAAGGGTAGGTACAATCCATTTGTGATGTTGGCGCACCGCTTTTTTTTTTGATTTCATGTCATTTGTCGTTTGCATTATTGCATAATCTTGGCCATTGATTACGGTATCTCGCATACACACGGTCTGGTTTTTTACATGGGTGTATCAGGGCTGGGCCGATCCAATGAGTTACTTGTAACTTGGTCTTGTTGGCGACCGTTTGATCGCCTTGGTGTTGAAGATATCTGCGTGATGACATCATTCTTATGAGCCGTTCATTTGTCTTGATTTCCGTGTTTCATTGCTGACGTTCATCAAGGTTGCCGGTCTGGCAATGCCTGTCGTTATCTCCATGATACTTCCACACTTGACCAAACCCGTTCACCGCCAGATAACGCTGTCGACCAAGCCAATCGCGCATCACAGAGAGAAGACCCTGTACAAGATGTAGCCACCGATCTAGGAAACCTGTCCATGAGGCCACGACCAGTCTCCAAGCCACCAGTCGTTTCAAATCCTACGCCTGCTCAAAGACCAGTCTCCACAGCTGAGAGCGAAAACCCACGGGAATTCCAGATCAACCAATTGCGGCGACGCTTCCGCCCAAAGGAGACCAATGATGATTCCGGGACAACAATGGAGCTTGAGCTGGCCCCTTCAGACCCTGATTTCCCGTTTGAGATGGACAAGCTGCAATGTACCTTATACGTTCCGCAATCGTATCCTGCACAGGCAAAACCCAAGCTTAATGTTACCAATGCTGATATGGACAAAGCCTTTCAAGATAATGTGGCGAGGGGCTTTGACGACATCGTGGATACTTCGATGCGGATGAATAATCGGGGAACTTTGCTTGCATGGATGAACAGTCTTGACCGGCAATTGGAGCGTTTACTCACGACAATAGTAGAAAGAGGACCCACTATCAAATTTGTTGCGAACGTTGGCAGCAGAGAAGCGCCAGGGAGTCAACAACCAGCGCAGGGACAACAGATGGTTACCAGCGTCTCAGAACAAGTTCGATCTGCTCCAAGGACGCAGCCAGTAGCTGCGCCAGCACGTATGTTCACTGCAGAGGAGAAAGCACAGGCTGAGAAGAGACGGGAAACTGAGACTAAACAGCTGGATGCTCGTCTCGGTAGACTGCCACTGTTCCAGAGATCCGGGGACGGGCTTTCATATACCGTGCCCGTTCAACCGACCAAGGCAGATCGACTTCCTGCTTCGCTCCGTTCCATCAAGACGGTGAATCTCGAAGTACCACAGTTATACCCCTTGGAGCCTAGTACGATCAAATTACTAGGCGTCGTCGGCCCTGAAGCTCAAGCCGTTGAAATTGGTTTTGCGAAATGGACTGGGGAGAACAGCAAACTCAACCTGATGTCGCAAGTCAACTACCTGACAAGCAACATGCACAACCTTGCAAAGACACCACTTGAATCGAAACTCGCTCCAGCACCGGTCGAGAAGCCTGTACATGAAGAACCCCAGCAGCCACAGGATCCGTTTCCGGAGCCTGTGGCTGGATTAGAAGATAAACCTCACGTTCATGTTATCCCACGACCTCCGGAATGGTCGATTCCTAAAAACGACGGCGATGGCGAGGAAGACTCCAGTGACCTTACGGATTCTGAGGTGTACTCGGAGGACGAAGAAGATGGAGGAGCCCCTGTCACGATCTCAGAGCTCAACACGGCGGAACGTGGTGTTGCACTGTCTTTTCCGTTCTTGGAGCTCTACGGAATCGAGCTTTTGGAACTCATGGGTCTCTACATTACGATACGATGCGAGCGGTGCAAGGAAACGCTTGATGTGAAGAATATCCCTCAAGCGAAGGATAACAGCGACGCGTACACACCCAAGGCTGAAACATGCAAGAAGTGTGCTAATGCGATGAGTGTTGGTGAGTTGACTTGAACAAGGATTGTTGGCTTGTGAACAACATAACTGATTGGCGCATTATTCAGGATTCCGACGACAACTGATGCATCCTCATTCAAACCGCGCGGGATACTTGGATTTGGATGGATGTACCGTGGTTGATCTACTTCCCAGGTAGGACCTGCTTCGACGCCTTGTAACGCTTCAGTAGCTGATGGGAACCTCTCTCTAGCAACTTCGTCCCAACATGTGCGGAATGCTCCACGACGTTCCCCGCACCAGGTATTGCTTCGGTCCGTGGCGAGAGCTCGACTGCTATGTGTCGTCAGTGCCATCGAAAGATGGGTATGTATTGGTTACTTTTCCACCCGCGCTTACAATTTCTGATAATCGAACAGTGATGAAGATACCCGAGGTGAAATTCCTTAGAATTGCGTCTGCCGCAGGTAAGTTCGGATATCATAAGCTGGAATCACATAGATGCTGATAGTTCCAGTTACATCTCGCGATCGTGCCCCACGACGGAAGGTTCGTACACGGTATATAGCCATATATGAGCAAGGAGACTAACGTAGACAGCCCAAGGAGGTCCTTGGTATCGTCGCTGGCCAGGAATTGCCACGACGGGGGCGTTGCACGCATTATGCAAAGAGTTACCGTTGGTTCCGGTGAGTATTCAACCTTTACTTGACATTGTCGCGTACAGTTGCTTACAACCAACAGATTCAGTTGCTGCGCAAAGGTTTTCCCTTGCGACAAGTACGCAACCCGTCCACAACCTCTTTCTACCTCGAAACGAAAAGATACTAACAACCCCAGATGCCACGACGCAGAAACAGACCATCCCAACGAACACGCAAACCGCATGCTCTGGTAAGCCCCACACTAATCATACACACTAATGAGTAATAAATCACAATTAACAAAAACCAGCGGCTTCTGCTCGCGCGAACAAATCTACCGCCCCGAGAACTGCGGCATCTGCCACGCGATCCTCATCGGGAAAGCAGGAAGTGGGTTCTGGGAGGGTGGAAAGGGGACGAGAAATCGGGTGTTGATGAGTCGGAAGGGTGCGTACACCTCTTTCCTTGGGTCGTCGGTTATGGGTTGTTGCTAACTTGAACAGATCCGCGGAAGTATAAGCGTCGTGGGGGTACGACGGCGAATGCGTCGAAGAAGAAGTAGATGGTTGTACAGTGACAGGGGTGGCTGTGTGAAGGGTATTCTTACGAGTGGACGATGTGTACAAAACGTAGAACACTTGTATCTATCTAGCATATTTACGAACGAGCGAAAGAGTCTGTACATCCAAGCATGGAAACTCCTTCTTGACGTATGATAGTGATACCAAAGAAAAAGAGTAAACGAACAACCAAATCAGGTAAAGCGAAAGTGGGTTCAAGAAAAAAAAAAGCCATTAGCGAGCGCCCAGTGGAGCTCGAACAAACAACCAATAAAGAAACTGGACGGACATGCGAGAACTCGAAACTCGGACCATCACCAACCTACTTGGGACGCTCTCCCAACTGAGCTACACGCCCAATTTTCACTAATATGATATACGCTTAGATGTCATATTATATTAAAATAAAAATAAGAATTTTCAAGCCTTGAAAAGCCCACTTGAAAAGCCCATAATAACCACGAAAACTTATATGGAATAATTAAGGTGATCGGGGAATAAATAAAAAATGACAAGGGTGGGGTTCGAACCCACGAGATCTTACGATCAGCAGAAACCTCAGAATTGTCTGACTTAAGTCTGCCGCCTTAACCACTCGGCCACCTTGCCACAGGTTCAGCTACATCTCCAGCTAAGAGTATTATGTGCCAAACTAAAATGGTAATGATTAGGTTTGCGATGTTATGGTGTGTACAAATTGTCATTATTTTGGTTTCTTTCTTTTGAATAGCCTGGTTCAAAATATCTGTTCTCTGAGATACAGCACGTATAATGTGCGAGTATGCTAAGCAAGTTATTGAAAGATGTTTGAATTGAGATAAATTATGTACACGCAAGTCATAATTCATATACCATATACGATATCAGTCGAAAGCCAAGCTATAGAAACTACACAAGGTTACCACGCAGCTCCTGCTCCCGCTCAAGCGCCTCAAACAACGACCTGAAGTTCCCAGCCCCGAAGCCAGAAAAGTTGTGTCGCTGGATGATCTCAATGAAGACAGTTGGACGATCCATCAAATGCTATACACCGTTAGTAGCTCTATTTTCTAGTGTTGAATTGGGTTTCCTCACCTTCGTAAACAACTGCAACAAATACCCACCCTCATCAAAATCAATCAAGATATCCAAATCGCGAATGGTCTGGAAATCCTCCTCCAGAACAAGTCCTGCCTTCTTAAGCCGCACCTGCACATCTTCGTAATACGCATCCGGGACCTTGATGAATTCGACTCCACGCGCTTTGAGGTTCGTGATGTCGCGGATGATATCATCCGTTAGGAGGGCGATGTGCTGCACGCCGGCGCCGTTGTAGTAGTCGACGTATTCTTCGATCTGGGATTGTTTCTTGCCTTTGGCCGGTTCGTTGATGGGCATTTTGACTATTTCGTTGGGGGAGGCCATGACTATACTCTTGAGGGCCGAGAATTCGCTGCATTTGTTAGTTAATCTCAATTGTAGAGGGTTGTAGAGAGTATATTACTCACGTGCAAACCTGAGTGTCATCAACGGACCAGAAACGATGGAAGCCAAGGGCTTTTTCATAACTGGAAAAGGTCAACCAATCATCTCAAGCAGAAAGTTAGAAAACGTACTATTCGCAAATCTCCTCCATCTCATCCCAATCCTGATTCCCCACACAATGATCAATCCTCTTCAGAAACACCCCCGGCAACAACCTCTCAACCGGATCCTCCACCCCGCTCTCCAACCGATACCCTGGCAGAAACGCCCCCCGATAATCCCCCCTCTCAAGCAACGTATGCGTCGTCTCCCCGTACGTCTGCACCCTCGCAACCTTCACCACACCCCCTTCATCCTCCAACACCTTAACCCCGTGCACAACCCTCGCTCCATTCTTCACCGCAGCCCCAAAAACACCCTCTACATCATCAACCTCAAACGCGACATCCTTCACTGCATCCCCGTGTTTCTCAATGTGTGCGTGAATCTCACGGAGCTGGTCCTGTTCTTCGGCAGTGAAGCGGTCGAGTTGGTCGAGCGAGCGGAGCGGGGAGGTTAGGATGAAGGTGATGGCGCCGTTGCGGATGACGTGCGAGCAGGTTGCTCGGGAGCCTGTTTCGAGGCCGCGGTAGGCGATGCGCTTGAAGCCCATGCGGGTGGTGTAGTATGAGGCGGCTTGCTTGGCATTGCCGACGTACCAGTGGACGTGGTCGTAGGCTTTGTAGGAGGCGAGCGGGGAGGAGTCGCTTGTTAGGGTTGAGTCTGGGAGTGCTGATGGTGCCATTTTGTTCTGTTTATCTATTTAAAGACTTGGTTGGGACTTGAATCTTGGATCAAGAGACTATGTTAGATCAGGGCTGTTTGGATGATGCTGGGGATGACCAGTAGATGGAGCGGTATTTATAAACCATGGTTGACACGGTTATCATCCTATCTTCGATTTCCTTTCCATAAAGTAGCCGCGACTAACATAAAAATCATGGTTATCGAAGAAGCAACACCCAGGGTAAGCCACGGCAAACAAAGGATGATGGCGGTTGTTAGCGGGTATTTCACGGTGCGGAGCGGAAAATAGCGGGTGTTTGCGATATCCGGGGCCATAGCATTCAACGCGATGACGAACGAGCAAAGGTAAATAAATAATGATAATATATATTCCGTTTTCTCGTTATCATTCGCATTTCCATACGCAAAAATTCTCTTGTGTACCTACTTTACGAACGTCAAAATGTCAAACCTAACAACCAACGACTCCGCCGTCCTCCACGCTCTCTTCGACGCCGAATCCTCCCCATCCTCAGCAATACAAATCGACTCAACCCTCCCCCCATTCCCTGCAAACCTACAAATCACCCCGGAAGATCACAAGTTACTCGGCAACCGCGAAAAATCCATCATAAAATCCCTCCAAATCGACAATGTCTCCCAAGAAACCATCCACTCCGCCATTACAGCCCTAGACGCTCTTATCGAGGATAACCCGACTTACCCGCCCGCCTATGCTAATAGAGCGCAGGTGCTTCGGATGCTTGTTGACAAGGAATCTAGTCTGAGTGAGAAGCTGGAATTAAAAACGGGGGATGCAATGTTCACGGATCCAGCGAATGCGCCTACTGTTTCTCGACTCTTCGCTGATCTGGGACAAGCAATCAACCTATCCACGCCTTTATCACCAGCAGACCCCGTCTCTCTCCTTCAGGCGCGTATCCTGGCAGACACGCATACACATCGCGGGTATCTGCTGCTTAAAGCTGCCAGGGCGAGGAGGAATTCCAAGGCTCAAGGGGTGGGACAACTGTGGGAGCTGGGATCCGATCAGTTGGAGGAGATGGCGAGTAGGGACTTTTTCCTGGGAGGGAGATATGGGAATAAGATTGCGCAGCAAATGGCGGTGCAGACGAATCCGTATGCGAAGATGTGTGGAGCTATTGTGAAGGAGGCGATGAGGAAGGAGGTTGTAGGATGAGTTGTTACTTTGTAGCCGTTATTCTGTTACAATGTCATTGTGTATATCTGAATAACGTGTGTTTAACTAGGAAATGCTTTTCATACGTGTGTTGCCATTGCTTCAACGATTCTCTTTACTAAGACATTGCTATTGCTACATCAAAACACTGGTATCAAATACACCTGCTCATGCCTTGCGAGGATCCTTGAAATGTCTCTTGAGTGGACGCCAACTGTGATCGTTGTACTCTTCTTGCACCTTTTCGCAAGTCTTCAGACCCCATTCAGATACACCGACCATGAGCGAACTACACACATAGGTTAGCAAGATATTTCTGTGTAGTGAACGAAGACAGAACTCACCTCTCAAACATGAATGCCATACTTCCCTCTCCAATCTTCTGAGGCTTCAAATCCGCATTGCTCGCCCCCTCGAAAGCACTCATGTCCGGACCATGGGCACTCATGACATTGTGCAGACTGGCGCCAGCCGGCTGGAAGCCACCACCAGTCTTTGCATCGTAGTTTCCGGCAATCAGTCCCATGAATTCAGACATGGTGTTACGATGGTACCATGGGGGACGGAAGGTGTCTTCTTGCACGAGCCAGCGGGGAGGGAAGATCACGAAGTCCGCGATCGCTGTACCAACGTGGTCCGACGGGCCAGTGAGGACGGTGTAGATCGACGGATCGGGATGGTCAAAAGAAACCGAACCAATGGTGTTGAATCGTCCCAAGTCATACTTGTAGGGATAGTAGTTGCCGTGCCAAGCAACGATATCAAACGGAGAGTGGTCCTGACGGGCGGAGAAGAGAGTGTTTGCGAACTTGCTATACAGATGGTACTCAGACTCATCGTCCTCAAAGGAAGCCACAGGAGCCTGGAAGTCTCGTGCGTTGGCTAGACAGTTGGAACCAATTGGGCCCAGCTCGGGAAGCTGGAAGTGGCCCTGGTAAAGCTCGCAGATATATCCTCTCACAGGACCATCGGGAAGAGTCACGCGATATCTCACACCACGAGGAATCACGCAGATCTCATTCGGACGGACGACGAGTCTTCCCAGCTCTGTCTGAATATCCAACACGCCATGCTGGGGAACAATTAAAAAGTCTCCATCAGCCGAGTAAAACGCCTCCTTGCCCATGTCCTTTCCAGCGGCGTACAGCAGAATCCCAAGACCATGTTTCAAGGTAGGATCTCCTGCGCCTGCCACAAGATGCAAACCATGAACCCAGTCAACCTTCTCGTCCAGATCAAACGGATTCCACCGCAACTGGTTGGGGATATGGTGCAGCTTGTGAGTTTCGGTTGTCATGCGCGTGTGGTATGTATCTGTTTCCTCAGCGTTGAAGTTCTCGTGGGATGCTGCGGGGATGATTCTGTAGACCCAGGTCTGTTTGTTCTCATGTCGGGGAGCGGTAAAGGCTGTTCCGGAGAGTTTTTCGGCGTAGAGGCCATATGGCGCTTTTTGAGGGGAGTTGTGTCCTATTGGAAGGGCGCCTTCGATGGCTTCGGTTCTGTTGGGATTATCGTTAGCAGTTGTCACTTTCCCTTTCTGTGGTTTTTATCACGTACTCATGATAAGAGTCGAAGCCATTCTGGTATTTGTATGGATCGGGGTGTTTAAACTGAGTAACCGGCATTGTGTTGGCGGTGTCGTTTCAGTGGTGTTCCTTCTCGTAGATAGTTCCAAATAGTCAATCTCCTGGAAGGGCAAGCTCAACTGGGCTCTCTGTGAAATATATCCATCATCCTTTCCCTTCCACAGTCTATTGCGACTTCGTCCGTCGCGACGGGAATTTTCATCCGCGTAAAGCAAGGTTGCGGGGAAGTCGCGGAATATAGCCGGCAATAAGCGGGGAGAGGGGGCGGACTTGATTCCGCAGTCCCAGAACAACGGAAAATTGAGGACGGCGCAAAGGGAAGGCGACACGGTTAGAGGAGATGACGAGGACAGCAGAAGCTAGGATTAGAAGGAGGGGCAGTGTCTTTTTAATCGGCCTTCTTGTCGCTCTCCAAGTTCTTGAATTATCCTCATAGATACCCTGTCAAGTTTCAACCTTATCTATATCGAAACAATGGCTTCGTGGCTTCAGATCCCGAAGAACTCACCCTTTTCGCTGGCCAATATCCCCTTTGGCATTATCTCCTCAACAAAGGCATCCCCTCGAGTTCCCGCGATCGCAATTGGTGAATATGCGCTGAACTTGAGCGCCTTTGCCTCGTCTTCTGGCTTCTCGCAGCTCCCCGCAATCCAGCCTCATCTCAGCGTCTTTAACGAGCCAACATTGAACGCCTTTGCCGCTCTCGGTCGTCCGGTACATCGCCAGGTCCGCGAATACCTTCAAGCCGTTTTCCGCGCCGACACTCCGTACCCTCAAGTCCTCAAAGACAATGCAAGCTTGCAGAAGGAAGCGCTCTTGCCTCTGTCAGAAGTGACGAACCACGTCCCTCTGCAAATCGGTGACTACACGGATTTCTACGCCGGTCTCAACCACGCTTACAACGTCGGTGTGCTCTTCCGTGGTCCAGAAAATGCTCTACAGCCCAACTACACCCATCTTCCTGTCGCATACCACAGTCGCGCATCGTCTGTGATCGTTTCGGGCACACCCATCCACCGTCCCAATGGACAAATCCTGACCAACCCAGCTGCCAACCCCAAGGTCCCTACCTTCTCTCCGTGCAAGAAGTTGGACATTGAATTGGAACTGGCTGCGTTTGTTAGCAAGCCCAATGACCTGGGCAAGCCAGTTCCCGTTAACGAAGCCGAGGACCACATCTTCGGTCTGGTACTGATGAACGACTGGTCTGCCCGTGACATTCAGGCCTGGGAATACGTTCCTCTGGGTCCTTTCAACGCGAAGAACTTTGCCACCACAATCACCCCCTGGGTTGTCCTCATTGATGCATTGGAGCCCTTCCGCGCGCCGGGTCTCGAGCCAGGTGACCGTGAGACTCTGCTGCCCTATCTCCGTGAGAAGCGCGCTGTCAACGCCTTCAACATTCCCCTCGAAGTTGAAATTACGCCTGATGGTGGAAAGTCGACGGTTATCTCGAAGAGCAACGCGCAGAACCTTCTGTACTCGTTCCCTCAGATGCTTACGCACCATACCATTACGGGATGCAACATGAACACTGGTGATCTGCTTGGTAGTGGTACGATCTCTGGAAAGGAGCCGCAAACACAGGGTAGTATTCTGGAGCAGACAAATGGAAAGAATCCCATCAAGCTGAGTGATGGTTCGGAGCGTATCTTCTTGGAGGATGGCGATCGCGTTGTTCTGCGTGGTTTGGCTGGTGAGGAGGGAAGTTACGTGGGCTTCGGTGACTGTGAGGCTACTATCCTGCCGGCGTTGAAGCTTGAATTTTAGATAGTTCATTTCTCCGTTTTTATCTTAAATGTTTGCTGTATGAAAAGTGAAGAATACGAAATGACTATAAACCTGAACGTTCAAGTAGGATCCGACATCCTTGTGCAAGTATAAACATATAAAAGATCAATCCTATTTACAAATCTATTCCTTCACCCTAAACTCCTCCGGCGTATCCTCCTGCGTCATCCAATGCCCCCTCCTCACACACTCCTCCCCCTCCAACCTCTCCGCCACCTGCTTTATAGTCGGAAACTCCCCCATATCCACCCCAACCCTCTCCGCCCCCCAAACAGCCGGCACCAAACAAACATCCGCCAGCGTAACACTATCCCCCACACTAAATTTCCCAGCCGTCTTTTTCACAATCGCCTCGTACGCCCTAAACCCCTCGACAACCAAATCCTTCGACCACGCCGCCCGGTCCATACCAAGTGGTCCGACACGCTTTAGGATTCGCAGGTTCGTAACGGGTTGCACGTCACAGGCTATGATAGATGCGAGGGTGCGGAGAGTAGCCCTGGTCTCGGGGTCGGAGGACGGGGGGAGGAGAGAGGGTGTTGAAGGTGTGATTTCATCGAGGTATTCGAGGGCGGCGAGGGATTGGGTTATTGTTGTGGTTTGATTGCCGTGTTCGATGATAAGTGACGGGACGGTGAGCGAGGGGTTTAGGGTGCCGTAGGTAGGGGCGCGCTGCTCGTCTTTGAGGAGGTTTATTGGGATGGAGGTATAAGGGAGGGCTTTTAGGTGCAGGGCGATGCGGAGGCGCGCTGAGCAGGAGGAGCGGAAGTAGGTGTAGAGAGTTATGTTGGTGATGTCCGTCATTTTGGTGGGTTGTTTGTGTGAGTTTGCTTGTGTGAAATTATTCGTTGCTTCTTGCTTTTTGTGGGGGACGACGGCTTGGTTTTAGATGCTGCTGTCTAGATATAGTGGTCTGGTACTGTAATGTATTTGTCTGACTTCCTAATACGGTAGCGCGGGACTATTTCCGAAGGGCTTTGGGATACTCACTGATCAACACTAACCACGCACTGGGCGTTTATTGAACACTAAAGCCCACTCAGCGGTGCAGGAACTCATTGAAACTCATAGATGTATGAGGGTGTTATTATTGAGATTGCGGAGCCATTGTGAGTATGAGTTGATTCTGGACATTCCTCTTTCAATCAGCCAAGCGTTTCTACTATCATACAACCAGTAATGTGATATGATTATGGCTGTTCGACCGGAGTAATGGTATAATCCCAAGACTTAAAGCAAGAAAGATGCTTCTTTGACAATCACAAAAGCGACCTCTTCTACTAGCCCAATGTCTGCTTCTACATGAACAACGATGCCTTCAGCAAGCCCCCGGCTCAGAACCCGTCCGCGTCTTTCATAAACAACTAAGCAACTCAGCGATCGTCGGGCAAGTTCTCGACATCGAAAACCGCCTTAATGCCTTTGGCAGCCCATTCTTCAAGGGTGATAATCATGGCTCTAGTTGTTTCATCCCAAGTGCCTCAAGCAGTTGACTCCTTGCGAATAGTCTATTCCGTTCACCCACAGACGACTGGACCGATCTTCCTTTGTCCATTTCTCCAAGTTTAACCTGGAATACCCGATAGCTGCGTTGTCTGCGAAAGGATCCATTAGTGCCCACCCCACGACCCGTGACCAAAGAACACCACAGGGCTACAAATATGAGAGCGGATGTAAATATGCAAACTTGCCCGGCAATAGGCGTACAAATTCCTTACCGTTGTGCAGGGGCATATTCCTAGAATGATCTATAATTTCCCTCTACTGGCCAATGTATCGAGTTGATCGTTGTATTTCGGACTGACGATTGCTTTCTGCACGGCTGTAGGAGGGGCGGAATGTTTCCGCTGCTGAGATACCCGAGTCTACATGGACGGAGTTCCGTTTATTTCCGTTTTCTGTAGTCTGATTTGCCATCTTTCGTGGCTATTCTTGAAATTGTTCTAGAACTATTATCTTCGGTTTCAATTAAGAAACTGCGAATTGGGATGGGAGTGTAAACTTCATGAATGCACGTGATATATCATAGCCAGTTAGTGACTATGCCTACAAAATGACACAAAGTAAATGAATTAGGAACTATAATTTCACGTGCCAAATCACATCAATAGCTATAAGCTATTCAAAACATGATCGCCAATTGAACCTGGGTGTTAGGGCTACCCTCCACCGAATGTTCTAAACACCCGCCGCCGGCAATCAGCGGCTATTTCGCAACATCCGCCCCGCACCCCCTCTCCCGGATATTTTGACACTATTCCTCCATTCCTCGTCTTCCTGATTGTGACCTCATATCGCTCCAGAAAACACCAGATAACAATCCTCTCAATGCTATTGGCCAATGCGCCTCTCTAACCAATATGGAAACCAGACAGCCATCCCGTGGACAACACACCGCGGACCGGGTGTACCAGCGCACCTACAAAGCTTGTATCTCCTGTCGGCAACGCAAGGCTAAATGCGAGTTGGGAACGGGAGAAGATGGTACTCCGATCGGGCCTCCGTGTGCGAGGTGTCGGAGGGAGCAGAAGGAGTGTTTGTTTAGTGAGAAGAGGGCGTGGGAGAGGGGAAATAAGAGATGTGGGTTGTTATCCGGGTCTGGTTTGATTGTGCCACGTCTGTACTGATGTGGGTTTTATTTAGATGCGGAAGATGGTGTTGATACGCTTTCATCAAGTACACGAAGAAGGCGATTAAATGATGTTGGTGAGAGACATCATTCGCGTGATGTGTCAGAGTATGGACCTAGTCCGGGGAACAATGACACCACATTTGCAGAGAATACCGGGAATATCAACGAGAGCGGCCAAAATAGACAACAACCAACCTCCAGTCTCGGTAATTCGATGATGCGCACTGTCGTTGCTAGCGGGAATGATGCTTTGAATATCCTTTTCGAAGCTGCTGCGGCCCACAGTCGTGGAAATGGCACGGCTGCAGGTGCTCAACCGGGAAACGCTCTGTCTTCCGAGAACAGAACTACTAGAAGCGAAGATTCATTAGGTGGCTACTCAGGCGCCGATTTAGAGGGTTCAACGAGCATGGTGCACCCTGTGAAAATCTCTCGGGTGTCGAAAGAGGTCCTCGATGTGTGGGAGTCATGCCGTTTTGTTAAGATGGGATGGTTTACTTCCAGGGAAGCGGTGACATTTATTGACCTGTATGTCTCATTGTCATTGGACATAGTCGAAATACAACTAACTAGATGTTGACAGGTTCTTCAAGAATATGTCTCCATTATCCCCGATCCTTACAGACTTCTACGGAAACCACAAAAACCATTACTGCCTACTCACACGCGATCCAGTCCTCTGTTGCACAATCCTGATGGTATCAGCTCGCTATCACGTATTACCAGGAGCTGGCGGCGAATCAAGAAACTTCTTCATCCACCACCGACTCTGGCAGCATTGCCAGCAACTAATCACACGCCTCATATTTGGTCAGGACAAATCTACTTCGTCAAAGATTCGCGGCATTGGAACTATTGAAGCACTTCTATTGATGTCCGAATGGCATCCTCGTTCACTGCATTTTCCTCCGGAAGTTGACGGTTGGGATTGTGACCTAATGACAGGGACTACCGAGTCTCGCGCAAACGCGGACGAGGAAGATATGCTGTCTGCTAACCGGTGGCTAGAAGATATGATCGAGCCTGCTAGAAGATCGGATCAAATGTCCTGGATGTTACTTGGATCAGCCTTGTCGCTTGCACATGAACTTGGTATTTTCGAGGTCGGGGATAAGGAACCGAATTCTCCATTAGAACCGGAAGGGCACGTGCCGGGTGACCAAATGAAATTCCGCAGGCAGCGCGTACAGCGCCTACTATACGTGTATATCAACCAGTTGGCATGGAGGATAGGGTGTATATCGCTTATGCCGCAGAGCTTGAATCACGCGATTATAAGCGGGCAAGCGACAAGAGATCTCAGCCGCTCTGGAGATGGATGGTTCACGTTCATGGACTCATGGATGGATTTGACCAAGTTGGCGAAATCGGTGACTGATACTTTCTTTCCTTCTGTTTCGTTTGCGAGGCAGCAGTTGCATAGTGGTCGGTATATTGATTTACTGGATCATTTTCGACCGTTGCTCACTCAGTGGAAAGAGAAATATCTTCGGCCTCAATGTAAGTGTCCCATTGATTCTATATTCCGTATTAAATGGGCTGACTATCATCGCGCGCAGTATTGGATAAGCCATTTTTCAATATCCTCTTTATAGAATACCACTTCGTCCGCGTCTATACTCACTCAGTCGGAATGCAAGCCGTTGTAGAACGTGTCCTCGCAGATGGCGAACCCAATTTGGAAGAAGTGCGCCCTCTGAACATTGACTCCATCGATTATGAATATATCCAAGAAGTCATCGATGGCTGCTGCCAAATCCTTCAAAAGGTCACCCAGCTCGCAGAAATTGGTGCATTGCGATTCTCACCAGTCCGGATTTTCTTGCGCATCACAAGCTCGTCCATATTCCTAATGAAGGCCCTAAGTTTGGGCGCGCGCCAAGCAAAACTGCGGGAGTCACTCGACATCCTCGAGAGGACCATCCAGGCGCTAAAATCCAATGCTCTGGATGATATCCATCTGAGTAGCCGTTACGCTACACTACTGGACTTGCACGTCTCGCGTCTACGACGCAACCTATTAGTATCTTCAAAGGGCAAGAACAGCCGTGGAACTACCACAACATCTTCTACATGCCCACCTTCACGGCCTGATAATGGGACTGCTAATGGCAATACGACAATGGTGAACAGTACACCAATATCACGTAGCATGTCGGATATCAGCTTCATTCCATCGCTGAATGATATGGCTGCGGACGATTGGCTTTCGTTGCCGTTCGACCCGTCGATGGCTCCATTTGGCATTAGTAGTGGTGGACAGATACCGGCGCTTGAAGGAGGGGCTCTGGATTTTATATGGAACTTACCATCATGACCATACAAGTAGACATTATTGTATTCGCAAAACGAGCACCTGTGAATTCCCCCTCGTGGTTAGTTTTGCCGTTTCTGATAGTCTCCCGATACGCTGTACTGTAAACGCCGTCTGCCTGGCCTCCCAAGTATGGAAGGACCTCCCTCACTGTTCTGACCTCATCCCTTCCCTAATTCTTCGTTGAGGCATCGAGCCGTCACACTTTCAAATGTATCGCCGTACGCTTGTCTCTGGTTCTCACAAAGTAATTGAAAAGCTTCGGTTTTTTTTTTTTTATTCTTTCTTCCTAATTACTTTCATTTTTATCATTTTATCATTTTACTTCTCCATGTCAAATCTTTCACATCGCCCACGATCCCTAGGTCTTCCCCGAGCAATTCGCCAGCGGATCTACGAGCATCTTATTCCACACGATGAAGTCCAATTTCCTACGAAGAGCTTGGCCAGACCACATTATCGTAATCACAAATTGCGACAAAACTGCCGGAACTTGCTACTGGCATGCCGCCTAGTTTACAACGAACTGGCGCCAATTGTGTACTCAACAAACACTTTATTGATCAATACGAAATTCCCATCTGCAGAGACTGCAGAAATTTGTTATTCAGCCTGTTGTTAAATTGACTGTTTTTCTTAATGTCAGCAGCCGTGAGCTAGGGTGGTCATGCTGCAAGGAGCAGCCAATCCATTCTCACCCTGATTGTGCTCACTACGATGAACCTCTCAGTTCAAGGTCAATACCGCAATACCAAGAAGTCATTTCAGAATGGTACCGCGCCATTGACCATCTTGCACCATATATTCAACCCTCTTGTCTTCATCTACACTTCATTTGTGATGTTGCTGATACAAGTGCTGCTGTTGCTGCTGTCATGCCATTACTGAACTGGTATATGAGAATAATTACTTTTCATGTAAGCGCGATGGCAGAACTGCAATATCATCACCATCCAGAGCTACCCTGTGAATCCAACCATTCTGATAGCAGAACCTGATGTCTGCATCATTGAGATCAAATGGAACACTTCCTTTGTAATTTTGTTCAAAATGTTTGAAATCTTGCTTGTGAACCTCTCTATACGAGGGAAAGAGCGATTAACTGATTCTCTACTAAGCTTGTCAAAGACTGTGGCAGTGCCCTCCAGGAACCAGATGACATGATCTTCTGTCAAGGTTCTAATAATCCCATGCTTGATGTCATGGCGGTAGTTCTAAAACTGTTAGCTTCTTGACTCAGATAAAGCTTCTCACCATGCCTCACTATTGGTGGTGTGGGAGAAACATCAAAATAAAAAAAAATTAAAATTCTGGCACATACCTGGAAAATTACATTGACTAGGGATTCAACCGCTCCTGGATGACCACCTGATAGCACAAATATGTAGTCCAGGGCACCTTCATCAAAACTGAACTTTTGCTTATAGAGATACTTAATCAATCGTGAAACAACATCCTTGAACTCCTCTTTGCTGTAAAATAAGCCTATAGATGGTGATCCTGGCTGGCTTTGTGGTGTCAATGAGATACGTTTTTTGTTGACAAGGGTAACTGGAGTGAAGAATGTTTGATCTGGGCCTGTGCCTGGACTGCCGTAAGAGCAGAAAAGACATAGTCGAAAATTATATGCACAGACAGACTTCTGTCTCTTTTTGAAAATTGTGTTCCAGAGCACAGAATCACTGTAAGCCTTCTATGCCTCATCCACGAGAATCACAGTGTCTGATGTCACAACCCAAGAGTGACCCTGTTCTGACTGTGATGAAGTTGTGTTGAAACTAGCAGGGGCATCTTCTAGTTCTTCATTCGAATTCTTAACAAGCTCGATGCCAAGATGGATCGGTGTTTTGAAGTTGGAAAAGGACAGCCAATAATTAATCGCTTTAGCATGCCATTAGATTCGAAGGATTTCAAAGGATTGAGATTGCGCGCGATGTTGGATGATGGCTCACCCTCATCTATAGCGCACTCACCCTAACTCACCCTGGTCGCGCGACCGAAAAGCGGCATCACCCTTTAACCCACCCGGAAGGCACCCACCGAACCATTGTCCGCAGTTAAGCCACACGCCGGCCGGTTAGTAGTTGGGTGGGTAATCACCAGCGAATCCCGGCTGTTGTATGTTTTTGTTCTTACTCGTGTAATAACCGAGTTGTGCTTTTTATGATGAAGTACTCGGGCCAGATTTTTCCCGGTTGATACGTAGCAGCGAGTACGCTGTAGAGGTCAGTGCAAGAAAAAAAAAAAAAACCTTGATGGATACAATTCATCTAGACTTATCTAACCCGTTCAGTCCATAGCCCCAGAGATAACCAGTCAAAAACCACATGAAAATCAATTCCAACCAGAGCGCAGTCGGCCTGCATTTCCCGCCGCTCCTTCTCAGAATCCCCACGCCGTTCCGGAAACCACGCCATCTGGCGTCTCACGACCCGTTTGAGCCTTGGCAAGTGAGACCTCAGGTCCACGAGTAATTCTTGTACACGGCCAAGCAGATTTGTCTCCCAATCCCATGTCTGCCCCATCATTTCCTGACTATCCCATTGCAAGCATAGCTCTTCCAGAGAACTGGGCAAGACAGTCTTGATATCGGGTGCTTCTTCAGGAAAGACACCTAATAGAACTGTTATAGGGACTTCTGCAGAGCGTATTTTGGGAAACATTTTTAGAAAGCCCTGGAACGCCTCTCTATTCCCCCAATCATTGTAGTCTAACGCGTGGTTCCCGCGAGAGAAGGGGTAGTATTCCACGCCCATTGATAGCGCCTCGACGTGTGGCTTACAGACTCTAAGCATCAAGAAGGATATATGGGTTGTTCAATGCTGGTGAGGTCTTGTATGCCAAGCCCAAGTGGAGGGATTTCAGGTTGGGCGTGTGTTGCAGCAGATCATAAACTTCCTGATCAGCAAGAGTTGAGCGAGCAAGCACCAATGTATGTACTTGTTCAAGTTGTTTTCGGGAAATGATAGTATCCTGGAAATTCTGTAGCCATATTGAAATAGACACAACAGATGGTAAGTGGAACCACGCCATGAATTGGCTCGGGTCGCAAGAAGGATAGCCTTCAGGATAATGCTCATACAGCGGCTCCTCCTCCTCAGAAAGAGGAACATTGCTGCCATAGTCAACTGTAGCAAGATGGGCGAATTTTGACATGGTACCGTTTGGGGCGGAGAACAGGGCATGTCTTAGCATTAGGCCAGGGAAGCCTGACTGCCACACAAATGTATAGTCAAGTCGAACAGATACCAAGTTGTGTAGCTGGGAGAGAAGAATAGCGACTAGTGCATAGGCGTTGCCATCTTCAATGGCACTGTTCCACTTTGGAACTGCTTCTTCAGGAAATTCAGCCTTTCTAATCACTCCTTTTGCGACTTCAATGACATCATTGAATTTGGATATTTTGTTTTTCCATTCCCAGTCGTCTTTGACTTTTTCATTATTCCAATTGTGCTGTTCCACATTCTTCTGTGCAGACAAAAGGGTGACATGTTGTATAAATGAGGCGAGATTTGGATTTTGAATGACTGTTCGAAATAGGCGTAAGATGCGAGATAGGGGAACAGAATCCCACTCCCAAGAAATGTTTTTGTATAGCAAGGGTAGAGTCAATGCATGAAGATCCTGTGATACTGCCGAAATCAATGCAAGATCACTCAATTCATCTAGATAGTGATAACACGTTGGGCTGAATTTGGAGACACAAGGAATCTGGTAAAGAGAAGAAGGTTTTTTATGCTTGGATGAACGATGGGTGGAAAGTTGGTTTTGTGACTTAGCAGCTTCTTTATACCCCAAGAGTCCTTGCAACCGAGCATATGGTGATAATCTTCAAGCCAAGTGTCAGTTGGCTTATGCCAAGAATCCGAGTCTTCCATCCTGCGTATTGCTGACACCCAATACCTACCTCTCTCATCTCGGTGATGTCTATTGTCTTTAGAGCAGCAGTAGGATCTGTGTGATCTCATAGCGGGTGTGGGTAACACTGGCGAATGTCATTCAGTATTAGACCTGGCACTTGGATACAGACTTTGTACCCAATACCCAACTGCCTTCGAGGCTCGTACCCATTTGGGTTCCCATGTCCAGGTCTACTCAGTATGTAGCTACCACTAGTTACATAGGCAGCTAGGCTGTTGCTTCGCAAGTGGATAAAACCTATTCTGGCAGAAATCAGCAAGAACCCAGGACCAAAGCAGAATCAAGCACCTTCCCCCCTTCTGGGGAAGACGGATGTTCACATTGGATCCATCACACATATCACACCTAGATTCAAAGTGTGGCGGCTGGCGTGGACCTTCTATGGCATGCGAAACAGCGAAGCTGACCAATTGGGGAGGAGGATGGTATTATGTAACGGCCGGCCCGCGGGCGGGCTGTGCTCTACCCTTCTGCCCACGGGCGGGCCGTGGTGAGGTCTAAATCATGAGGTATTTCTGCTATTGCGTTTTTCTACGAACGCAAGTTCATGCTACGTTGTAAGTAAATTGCCGATCATTGGTAATAATGCATAGAACATACGCTAGTCATGCAGTCTTGAGGGTCTCAGGAACAGATTGACATATTTTGACCCCGCCTTGGGGGTGGTTTTAGCTGACACGCCCTCCTTACAATGCTGAAAAGGTGATGCCTCCATTCGCCCATAGTGATTCAGCTGTAAGTGAGTGGATATCTTGCAGATCTCAGGGGCCTGTTGTACACGTGCGCACCCATGATATCCCGAAGGAAAGAAAACTTCAGCCAGCTTCGGTCTCTCTCAAGCAATGGGGTGGAGTCTCCGATACTCGTTGCCTTATGTAGTATCAGGACGGCAGCCAGGACGCAGCCCACAAAGTGGAGCAGGTTGAATTTAAAAGGAGCTATAAACCACCCTTTCCCAGATCCCCAGTGTAAAATAACTCTTGAACCAGTTCATCAGAGACCGGCCAGAAAGATTTCTGGGACCTGTTTCAAATTTAATTTGAAGAAGCTCATGAAAATGGTATCCACCAACAACCCCAAAGTTACTGAAGGCACCACACCGGATGAAAGGGACACGAACAATCCCCCTGGAGATGAGAGCGTCTCGGAAAATGCGCAGCCAGTTGTGCCTGTAGGCCCACAGCTGTCAGTCAGGGTTTTCAAGACCTTCCCCGGCGCAGAAAAAGCATCCCCTGAGGCGGTTTGTAAAGTTGGAAGTGCTGCCACCTTTGAGAATGAAAGCCTCGGATATTTGCGAAAATATTTGAACAACCAAAAGATCTTAAAATCAATTGAGTAATCACTGCCAACCCTGTTAACTTCAAGAAGACTTTACAAGGTCAACTGACAAATATTCCAGCTCAGCGCTTCCATTTTGCACCGCGGATGGAGCGAGGGTAGAGGAGACAACGACGATCTCTGAGTATGCGAGACTGGTTCACAAGAAGAGTGACACTGGAACTGTTAAGCGCAAAGATGGTGGTAGCGCCTCCACAGAAGCCCAAGAACCTGTGGTATGGAATCATCTTCAGCGGAAGAATTCAGCTTAAGATCGCTGACTGTTGTCCACTCCAGGATGGATCAGATGAGAGTGATAAACTGACAACCTGTGATGTGTACCTGATCGCCCGGAAGAAGACAGAGGTACAACTCAGTGATCCAGTTAAGAACTTGCTTGACTCTGCGCTGGACATGAACTTCTCTGTAAGCATTCAGTTTTAGTTAGCTCCTCCTTCACACTACTAACATGGATGTCTAGCAAAGCGGGGATCTACCAAAAGCAGTGCTGAAGCAGCTCAAAAGCTCATATGATCATAAGTTGTGGGCAGCAGAAGTCGACAAAGGCCCAAGAACGTTTGTTACCTGAGGCCCCCCACTCAACCTGACGCTGAAAGATTGCAGTTATCCAGCCGAAATGTCTGAAGAGGACTGGGCTATAGTTATGCAAAACAATGACCTGTTGCATGGCCTCCGAGTTATTCCTGCGCGTGCGCCAGACAACAAGCTTACTTTGAATGGAATAGATCGATCCTTCCTTCCTGGTACGTTGCCTGAGTATAATACTAATACTATTCCAACTTTGCTGACTTCCTTCCAGCGTTCACCCTGAAGCCAAGGCCTGTTGAGTTTTACAAGAAGGCTCCCGGTGTAGAGGTAGATACAGTAAGTGACTACCTCCCATTGTCTTAAAAAGAAGAATCTCTGCTCATAACCTCCAGACTGTTGGATTTGCCATTCCCCGGTTCCGCATCCAGGATGATTCATATGTAAGGATGACAGAAGCCAAGACTGATGTTGAATCATCGTTCGCTCGGAGCTCATTCAGCCAACACGACTTCCAAGTAGCTGCGTACGTTCTTTCTAATGAAACAATGTCCACAATCTCTATTGCTTAAACTGACCACGACATCTATCATCAGAGGGGGGAATGTCTTTGGATATGATGTTGGCGCCAAGTTTGGTTTTAGCGCGAAAGAGCAAGACGGGTATGCTCAGGCTCGCCAGGAAAATGTGGAAATGATGCACATTTCATACAATGTTCGTGGGCATACCCTGCATGGATGAATTTCACAGACTGATATTTCTCCCAGTTCCCCCGTGTTGTAATAAGATTGGATGAAAATTCATTGGAATTGGACCCAGTCTGTCGTAGTCGCCTTGATAAGGTGACAGACTTCAATTCCATGTCGGAATTTTTTGCTGATTACGGTTAGTACTCTATCTGAGCTGAATTTATCAGCCAGCTTCCTGCTGCTCACCTTTTTAAATAGGTCAATTCTTTGCAACGCAAGTCCAGCTGGGGGGTCGATTACACGCCGCTGAAGACATAAAATCTACTTCAAGTTCCGTTAAGGAGGAAAAGGCTAATGCATTTAAGGCTGCTGTTAGTGCTTCCTTCTCTGGCCCATCAGCCCGGGGAAGTACAAGCTACAGCCATGAAAGCAAGTCGGCAAGTGATGGCACAGAACAGAAGATATCATACAATAAGTCAATGTCCTGGGAGGCACAAGGTGGCGATACACTGCTTTGCAACAGGTAGGGCTTGCACTCACAATCTAAGGGGCTTGGTCTCAGACCCATCGCTGATCCTTTTCCCAGCCCTCCGGATTGGTGCCCAACAGTTCATTCATTCTATAACTGGCGCACTATTAAGGTAAATGGCCTCTATTCCGACGTGTCAATAGTCTGACATGTATTAATTCAACTCGACAGCAAGAAAATGTTGTCTTCCTCCCAGATCTCATTGGCAAGCTTCCTGGGTTCAAACACATCCCAGACACATTTAAGAAGATCGCCAAAAATCAGAAACCAGATACTGCAACTTCGAAAGTACCATATTTTGTGGAGTTCTCGCTCGAGCTGGAAGGCTCTGAGGGCAAGGAATTTTCATTGGATGAGAAATGTCCAGGTACTGATGGCGGTAAGTTGAATCTATCCTTAGCCGACGACTAAACTTAATTATGTTCACAGACAACATTGTGGCGAAAGATGAGTACGCAATGGCTTTAACTCCAACATTCCTCTTGCCAGCTGTATATAAACATTGGCTGAAAGTGAAGCTTGAGATGGGAGGAAAGGCGATACATGTATTGCCGTTGGGAAACATAAATCACATAGGTGGCTTGATTCCGTATAGTAGTTTGCCCACTAGTTTCGGGGGAGACCCAAGCAAAGTGCGCAGAGTTACCTCACGGAATGCAACTCAAGCTGCCAAGGTATTCAAGATCCGAACTGAAAACGTTAAAGGCAACAAACTTGTGGGTGTCCTCCATCTTTATGCCCTGTAGGCAGTTCTAGACTAACTGAGGTTGGAATCCCAGGCAATACGCGGTCAGAAATATCAGATCGATAACCCAGGCGAGTCAATGTCCCTGTCAGCTACGTCCAACTTGATGGATTATGTCCCCCAGTCCTATCTCTTCGCTGCCACCAGTCCTCAAACTCCGGTCAAGTTTGCTTTCTGGGACACTGAACTTGCCGATGATGAGCAAGAAGGAAGTATCCCAGATGGGCATGTAGTGAGCTTAGTTGCTTGGATTCCAAACAGCGACAAACGGGGATTCGTATGTCTTCGCGACAGTGGTGGGGACTTTGAAATCCTTCCAGGTTCACCAGACCTGAATAAAGTCGCCAGATTCAAGATCAAGTACGGAAAAGCATATGAGGCGCCGCCTTCCGCGGAGGTGCGTCGCCGTGAAGCGGCAGTGCATGATTTAGAGGACCAGTTGTTTGGCGAACGCAATCCAGCTACTGAGGCGCCGCCTTCCGCGGAAGAGGTGCGTCGCCGTGAAGCGGCAGTGCATGATTTAGAGGACGCGTTCTCATAAGTTATCTAAGCAGAAATCCCTGCTTGCTTTTGAACATCTATGGCCGATCGCAGTTTTAAATGGGGGAAGGCAGACAACGGCTTATGAGACAGTGTCAGAAGGCCTGAAGAGGGATGGAGGTTGGAGGAGCACCCTCATGTTAAAGTTCCATCTAGATCCTAATGGCTGATACATGTATTATGAATTCGATGTTGCTCAGGCACAAAGATAGTGGTCCAGGCGATGAAGCATTCAAACTCCATGGTGTCTAGATCAGCCTTCATCTACATTCATCCCATTAGCCAGAACGTTAGATGGACTTTTATAATGTATACGGAAACCAGTACAGCGTCTTGGTTGGAAGGTAGGCCAGGGCATCTCATAGACCAAGCTAGAATATTTAATAGTTTCATGAAATAGTGAGACCGTTGCAAAAACACTCTATCTAGTGCGGCCCCGTAGAGCGTCAATCTGCCATATTCTTGAGGGTCGTGCTCCAGTATACTTGGATTGAGCCCTGACTTCGACCTGGAAATCGGTTCGAAAATAACCTTGTCACCGCCGACCAAGGCCGTCTCTCGTCCCTTCTTAGCTTCAGTAGAAGGTCCACCTCTTCACGGGACCATGGCATACCCTTCCTGGAGCTCCCATGGGGCTCACTGTAATCAGGTGGGTGAGTCAAGCGGCTTGCTGACCGCACATCTCTGTTCCCGGATTTCATTGGATCAGATCTAGGAATGTGACATGGTAGCGCGCCTTCCGAAGAAATTGCAAACGTTTGTCAAGCGGTAGAGACAGGAAGTGTGGACGAAGCACTGAAAATGAATCTTCCCCTCCAATAGATGTAGAGAGACCTCAAACCCGTTTGGATGATTGTTCATGTGGTTGGTGCGGCTTTCGCTTGCGAGATTTAGACTTTTTGTCGCTGTGTGAGGTATCAAGAGGGCTCTCAGAGGAAGAAATGCCGGCTTCAGTACTGGGATAGGAGCGAGGCAACTGCTGATGACCCTTGGTGTGAGGGGGGCTAATTGACCTAGGATTACCGTCCTGCCTCTGTGTGATGGAGTCTTGCTGGTCTGGTGCATCACAGAAAACAGGTGGGGGGTCTGGATATGGACATATCATCTCTGAAACTGTTGGACTATCACTCTGCAAGGACGGCTGACGCAGATCTCCTGCCTCCCAGGGCCCATTATCGGCGAGAATTAGAGGGTCAATCGGAATGTCATTTTGTATAATTACCTGGCATATTGCCAGCCACTTGCGCCCTTGCAGAAATTTCCAGGCCATGGTCACTCAAATCGGACGACTTCTCAGAAGGCATCTCAGATGTCGATGGCGTAGACGCCGGTGGAATGACATCTGGTAGAAATGTTATGATATACGCATTCCGAGGGCCATGGGGTTGGATACATAGAATTCCTCGGCCAAAGACCTCCTGTACTCCATCAGTGAATGCAAAGCTGCTGTCCTGTGGTATCTGTGACAGACTCAAATGCTCTCTAGTAGCATCATTGGCCATGGATGAAGTGCTTCCAGCTGTTGTCTTCACCCTTGGTGGATGCCTGCGTGTCTTTGCTGGGAATTCTTTTGGCTCACAATTAGGTCTGCATACCGACGTTGAAGAATCTTCAACTAGCCCACCTGCTGCCGGACTACTCTCACTATTGTGGTTATTCTTGGAATCTTGGCAACCTCGGACCATTCAGGGTGCAGGTTCTTTAGTGGTCCTTGTCGCTTGACTGTGGCTGACGGATCGGCATGATCTTGGAGACAGATGGGAATTGTGTTGCCCTTCCAGGTCTTGCCTGTGGATGACGACACAGAGAGAGAAAGCAACCTGCAGGTATTTTTGAAGGTAAGTTAGGATGGGTTTGCTTGGAACTGGAGGCGGCACCTTCCCCATCATTGTCATCAGGTCTCTCATTTCTCACCCATATCGGCACTTGAATTTTCGACCCCAAGGCTCCTGTATCGGAGGCTTTCAGTAATGTTCGCCTCGTCCATTGCATTCTCATCTTCATAGCTTGGGGCGACCTCGCCTTTAGATCCCTCGACAGCCGTTTCCTCGGACTGAATATTTTCAGCTCAAGATTCACCTCCAATTTTCAGTGTGTTATCCAAGATGCCCATTGAAGGCGACTGAGAGATCTGCGCATATGAGTTGGTACATACTGGCAGTGACATTCTTGCACTGCTCTGGCGGCTAGTTCCTAAAGCCTCAACGTGATCTTCAGACAAGCCCAGACTAGTGGCCACTGGAGGGTATATCGTGTATTAGGAAAATGTAACAAGCCACTGGTGAATCATGCCTACCTGGATACTCTTGCTCAGTTCCAACCTGTTCTGAGTTTGAATAACTGGCAATGTCCATCGATGGAAACACCTGCTGATGCGACCGCCCCTGTGTGACGTTGTCCACTTCAACAGCCGGTCCATGATGCACGATTTCACGACCATCACCATCATTGGTCTGTAGTTGTGTCGCCTCTGCCACTGAATCTACATGTCCACAATTAGTAAGCTATGAGGCGTGTCCACTGTAGGTTGAGCATACCAACTGTTGAGGGCGCGTTCTGGCTCGAAAATACATCCTTGACGTTCTTACCCTGGTGGCCACAGGTGTGTTTGTCTCTGGACCCTTCTCAGACACTATCAAGGTGTTTTCTACCAGACAAGTGTCCTCAAACTCGATATCAAATTCATTGTGAACTGCTGTTGTACCCCCACTGGAGGAGACCCTCAGATCTTGAGACTGTTGGGAGGTTCCTGGTGTACCATTCTGGGTGGGAATGTTCGCCATCGTGAGGGCACATGGTTTAGATGGAATGGGACTAGTCCAGGGTGACAGGCGTGCTGGAGCTGAAGGGGCTTGGTATGGCTTCCAACGAGAGGTAGGAAAGGCATGTGAGCGCGGTTTAGGTGGAGAAGGTTGATAGCAGAAGTTGATATTCTCAAGGCTGATATTCATTGTTTAAAACGAACTTAAAGAGAATCGAAATGAAAGGTATAAGTTGTGACTGGGTTTTTTAATCCGACATGAGTAAGAAGCAATTTAACAAGTGGTGGCTACAGACAGAAATTGGTCGTAAAGATAATGATAAGAAAAACATACTAACTACACATTCAGATGTTGGGATTCACTTTGATCCCGTGGCCTAACGCTATCTTCCTCCTGAAACCTGGACCTCGAGGTCTAGTAAAGCCATACACACGATGGAAATCACAAATGTTGGAGAATCAAAGGAAATGACTATATCCTCGCAAGCAGCTTCGCATCGCTGAAAAGTAATAGGGTCGATTGATTCGGCAAAAGGGTGGAGGATTTCCATTTCGATTTAGTTCTCCCCCCCGGAGAACGCCCCGATCCCAGGCCTCCCGGTTCACGCCGGCTCTCGCTGTCCCACCATCTTGCTCGAGCTTCATTGCATCGGAAAACAAGAGAAATTCAGATAACTATATATATTAAAACAAGAAGAAAACGACTTCGCCAACCTTCCCGATGCCATCTGGTCCTAACATACGTTATTGATGAAATGAATTATTCCACGAAATAATGAGGGCAGCACCAAGGCTATCAAATATCAACTAAATACAAATGTGCAAGACATAAACGACCAGATAGCAATCAAACCATGCTAACAATCATTGTATCAACACCATGCATGCTGTCAGGGAATCTGCAGCCATAAACTGAACAGTTCTCCCGCTGGTAGTGGTGCCCGCAGGTGCAATCTACTTCCCTACAAAAGAGGCCATTGGGGCAAATAGATAGTCTCGCAATATATGTCAGATCAATTATCTCGCGAGGACGAGTGACGGGCCATGTTTGTAAGTACAGTCATCACCGTAAGTGCACGGCCCAAGGAGATGAAACCGGTTGCATAATTTTTCTGCCTTTCGGCTGCAGTGGCTCCCAAACACCTGGCAAGCCGTTTTTTTCAATTGAAGTCAGGACATGCAGCCATTGGAGCATATCTACATCAGATCCAGGCCCAAGAGGATGCAACCTGCAGAGATTGTGGCCTATCAAAGGAGACAATACACCATCTTCTCTTTGAATTTGAATGCCGGAAATGGCGACACCAACGAAACAAGCTCTAGATCAGGGATCTAGAGCTGGATGGGGTTACGAAACCGACTGCTGCAGAAGAGCACCCACAAGGACGACTTTTAGGAGAGCCCAGAACTACCAGGGCGCTGCTACAATTCTTAGCCAACACCAGCATAGCTCTACCCCGGCGCACCTACAGCGGATGGCGGAGAGGGCCCGAAGAGATGACTAATGGGGACTGGAAGCATTGGGGGAAGCAGTTAGAACAGGAGAGGGGTAGCAGGAAGGATAGCCTAAGCTGAGAATCAGCCTAGGCTACACCCATCCTGCTCCGAAACACAAGGAGAGCACTGTGCTCGAAAGCCCTGCGCATCTCGGCGGCCTGGGGCGAGGAAAAGCATCAGAGAGATTATAAAAGGGAGTGTTGTCCCGGCAACTTATAGGGACAAGAGACTGTAGAATAGCTGCTGGCCTCGAGTCCATGAATCATGGTCTGTCATAGCTCTAGGGCTCGGTATGGACAATAAACTTGATTAAATAATAATAATACAGTAAAAAATCGAGATAAATCATCATTATATCCATCCAAAAAGGGAAAATATTAGCAAAATTATGCATAAGTGGTTCTAGGAGGTTCGAACCGCAGAACCGCGATGTTCGGTTCGTGGTTCTAGATGTTGGAACCGGAACCGCACTATTTCGAGGCCCTAAATACCAAGGACCTTTCTGGCAGAGTCGCACCCGAGAGAGTTCAGCTAGCATCAAATTTCGTTGTATTCAGAGAAGTGATGGTTATAGCTAATTTGCCTGACGGGATTTGGTAAGCCGTATCTACGAATAGAGTCTAGACAGATTTCAATCAACTTGGTTCTTCGTACAGATAGTGCAAGAATTCCCATTTAGAGAACTAATATACTGGTCAGGGCAGGTCTCATATCTCGTGAAACATCAATCTCCGCCTAAGATGAGGATATCCCCTATGCCACCATGGTCTCTACAGACTCTTTACCCGGGATCATACCGAAGTTCTGGTTTCCCTTCGCCTCAAAATAGTGGCCATCTGCGACTTTCTGTGTGCCCTCACCGAACAGGTTGTACTGGCGATTGTTATCGCCGTACTGGCTAGCAGCCCTGGGCTGCTCTGTCAGATCGGAATCGGCTAGTGATGGAGAAATTCCCGCCAGCTCCTCACGAGCCTTCGCCAACGGTTCGATTTGCCTCTGCATCTGTCCCAGAAATATCTTGTGCAGGACCATGGCTCTTAGATCCTCCAGAATACCGGCCATCAATGTCTCCACGCGCTGCTGGCCCTGCTTGATAATGATTTCTCGGTACACGGAAGAGTCATATTGGTCCTTTGACTTTTTGCCAATTTTCTGGAAGGTCTCCAGCAGCTTGCCGGCTTTCTCGCCACAGCTATACAAGACAGTTTCCAGTGCCTTGGCGTCATCGGCAGGTTTCAGTTTCTTTGCCGGGCCCTTGGCATCTCGCAAGGTTTGACTAACCAGTGGAAGCTGTTTATTGACTTCCTGGAAGGCCTCGGGTAGACTATAGAGGTCTTTAATAGAGTCATACGCCTCCACTATTCCTTCGGTAACCCTGATGAGGCCAACAATCTGGCGAGAGATATCGGGAGCTGACATTATGCACTGAGTGACTGAATGAAGAGTCGATCAGAATACTCAAGATTGAAAATTCTCATGGAAGCTCGATACTTACCTAGATTGTGAGCGAGTCTCTTCTCCTTGTTGACTGGAACGCTTTGCCAGAGGGAAAAGTAGAGTGCTGAACGTGGAGCCGGCAGTCTGTTATTAAGTGCGGCAACAAATCCACATAACTCTTCGGGTATGCAATATGAAAGTCTCTGCCAGTCTGCCTAAAGATCTGACGGCGGTCACTGCTCTGGCATTTATAATTTTCCGTGCTCAGCGTTTCGCTCGTTCACGACTATCCGCTTCAGCACAGACAACGCAATTGCGCATGGGGGCGGGACGCTAAGAGCCAGGAGCAACTAGTCGGTGTGCAGCGGCAGAATTATGCATGCTCTGTGGGGACCTAGCGTGGTAGGTGCCAAAGTGAGGTGGGGTGCTACCATTAATAGCCCCAATCCCTCCTTCAGCGGCCTGGTGCTAGTAAAAACTGGTTCGCCGAACCTGGCTCTCTGATCACGCAAGAGCCATGCTCCGCTCTGAAACGCCCCTTGTCACGAGGGCCGCCATGTTATGTATCTCTAATTACGCTAATTACGACGCCGCAGCTTCGCTTATCCCGGGCGGCTAATCTGACATCGAATCATGTCTTGCATCATAGGTTGATATGACGGATCAGAGGATGCGGGCATTGAAAATCCCACTTCCGCACTGCATGAAGCCATTAGTGGCGTTTGACTACTATCAGTTCGAGAAAATGTCTCATCAGATCTTTTCTTAAACGCCCATCTTCTGCGGAGCAAACTCAGTATCGTAGAACTGTTTAGTCCAAATTTATGTTCATATTGCTTTAGGCGCCCGCAAACCATGTGCCCAACTAGAGCTGCACGGCGAGTCCACAACGTCGTGTATTCGGCGCCAATGGGTAAGAATCCATAGCGGCGCGGATGACCCGAACGGAGGCTTGAGATGGATTTTGCGAATTCGATTTATCCGCAAGGTTGGATTAGAATATGTTACCGTAATTGACATCAAGTCCGGACCTATACTTGATAATGTGGTCTTGTGTACACCGTTGTCATGGATTACAATGCGTCTTGGACTTTGGAGAATCCGAATCCAATCCAATCCGACTTTAACTGCAATTTGTTCAGTGTGGCCTCAAATAGGAATAGTATCAAATTGTGTGGATTTTGGCGCGGATGCGGAGGGAAGGCACCTTCTATTCACACCAATCCGCTCCGAATACAACTCTACGCCCAACTGGAAACCTACAGGGCCATTCAACGCAATGCTGTAATGTATCGCGCGAAGTCTCCCTGTTTTTCGACGGCCTGCCCGCATCTAATCGTCAGAAATTGGAACATGCCAATAGTAATCTCTCTCCAAATCCTTTTATATGGAATAAAATGCCGGCAAATCTCCGGGCCGATCGGCGAGCCCTGAAGCTCTGTTGATGTGACGAGCGAAGGCAAGACCCACTCTGACACATGGTAGATTTAAGAGACAAGTTGTAGGCTGGCGCTTAGTCTGAGCGCGATACTTTGATGATGGTACAGCCCTCCACACAGCAAAGCAGCATAAGGCTAGAAGGGGTGGTGGCTCCTATAAAAGGTATCTAGCCGTCGAGGCGCCTAATCCATCCTCGGCAGCTGGAGAAAGGTACAATTTAAATATTGAATCACAGCCAGCAAGTCTCGGACTAGACCCCAACGACGAAAGAAATGCCATTGTTCATGCGTGTCAGACTCAAGCGGCTCCTACGGCGACGACGATCTCCGAATACAGATCAGAATAATACACCGGAACAGCAGCCGAAGAAGACCTTTCCTACCGGCATCAAACAGTTGTGTAGCCCAGATGATGGAACAATCGAGTGCGTGTCCTCCTCAGCTAGAAAACGCCCCTATCCCTAACGGTTCTCCCCTAGCATTGTCTTCGTTCATGGCCTGACTGGTGATCGCGAGGCGACATGGACTGCCCGAGGCGCGACGGAACCCTGGCCCCAAACCCTCCTGCCACTCATTCTTCCGATGGCGCGTATTCTTACATTTGGTTACGATGCCTATGTTGCCGACTGGCGAGGTGTAGTGTCGCAGAATTCTATCGATAGCCACGCGTGGAATCTGCTGACATCTCTTTCATCGTACCGAGAAAAAGACGGCACAGTAAGGCACCCCAGGTCTATCAATACCGCTGCTTATTGACACGCACAGAATGAACGGCCCGTAATTTTTGTCTGTCATAGCTTGGGTGGACTGGTTTGCGAGGATGTAGGTATCACCTCTATGGTAAAGGATGACGCTGATTCCCGTGGCAGGCCTTGTTCAAGTCGAGGCAACGGCCGGAGCGACATCTCCACAATATCCTCCATTTCACCCGCGGTGTTATATTTCTTGGGACCCCGCACCATGGAGCTGGCCTTGCCAGGTGGGCTGAAGTCATAACTCGATCCATCGGCCTCCTCAAGCAAACGAATCCTAAAATCATTGATGTTCTCAAGCGCGATTCCGAGGTGCTTGCGCGGATTCAAGACGGTTTTTACACGATGATCAAGGCACACAGCACAGCAGAAGCACCGCCGATCGAGGTCACTTGCTTTTACGAGGAACTACCCGTGCTGGGAGTTGGTTTAGTAAGTTAGAAAAAGCAGGCTCCCCCTTCAACCACTGACTCTTGGCAATAGATCGTGCCACAAGACTCAGCCATCTTGCCCGGTTACATCCCTATCGGTATACATGGTAATCATATGGATATGACTAAATTTGTCAACATTGAAGACCCTGGTTTCGTGGCTATCTGCGGGGAGCTGCGTCGGTGGGTCAAAGATTCTGATATAAACAAGAGACGTCACGCGAATCGATCACCAGCCGACAAACCTGATGCTGCCAGCCAACATGGCGATAATGCTCGGCAGTATAACCTTTTCGGTGAGGGAATGCAGAAAATCGCGGATGGGCATTATTTTGAGGCGAAAGGGGATCAGAATTTCGGTATGATTCCACCTAAGGTTTAGATAGTAAAGAATGAGGCGTTGCGACTGGCATCGGCTTAAAAAGATATAGAGGTTGAGAGAACTGCATCTTTCCTAAAGTTGAAGAGATTGCAAAGTGTCAATTTTGCTTCTAAGCCCGCCCTGACTGTCCGGCTTGAGCGATCCGCCTTGTCTGGATCGCACACAGTTGCTGTCCCCACTAGGCTGCAGCATAACCGCAGGTCCCTGTCACAGGCTGCACCTGTAGAATAAACGATATGTTATTCGGGGGGATGATCGGAGTGGTTACCTGGCTGCCTACCCCGCGTAAGGTATTGTATATAAAAGCTGTCCGATTGGACATTCGTTCTTCTCTTCAACGAAATCTCTTGTGTTTTAGCTAGTCATTAGCACTGCGAGCTTAGTCTTTAACACCATGCTAAGAACTTCAAACCTCCCAATCGCTTGAGTCAGGCTGGTCGTTCTGCCAAACAGATGGGCCGGCTGACTGGCTGCCAGTGGCTCGAGTGCCGACGAATGTTCATTTGGATTTGATGGACCACAACATGTAAGCTACAAGATCGTCCCTCTATATATCTCTCTATTCTCTATTTCTTGTACTAATAGAATAATAGTATTCCGGACCCTTTCATCGATTTGAATGAAATGGCTGTCGAATGGGTGGGAGAGAAATCGTGGTCCTATCGTGTGGATCTGCCTCCCATACCCTCTACAGTTCGCGAGGACGGATCCACGGTCGCATTGGTGTTTGAAGGCCTAGATACGTTTGCTCATGTGCGCCTCAATGGGGAAACGCTTCTTCAAACCGAGAACATGTTTCTTTCACATCGGGTCGACATCACTCATCGACTCAAGGACCACAATCAGTTTGAAATTGCTTTTGAGCCCGCATTGCTAAAGGCTCGTCAGATCAGAGAACAGCATCCCGAGCATAAATAGGTCGGGTTCAACGCTGATCTTTCAAGACTGGCTGTTCGCAAAGCTCAGTATCACTGGGGATGGGACTGGGGCCCGATTTTCATGACTGCCGGCCTGTGGCGACCTGTGCGCTTGGAGACTTACCACGGGCGCCTGGAGGATATTCGCGTGAATTATCGCGTGGCCGACAATCTGAAGTCTGTCCAAGGAACCATCTCTGTCCAGATTGAAGGATCAGTTGGCGATATCGTCATAGCCAGCGTGGAATTGGCTGGAAATTCCGTCTTCACAGGCACTGGTACAGTCAAAGATGGCTTGGCGACGATGAGCTTCAGTGTCTCTGATGTGTCGCTGTGGTACCCGCATGGCTATGGGCCGCAGACTCTCTATAACGTCAGTGCTACTCTCAAGTGTGCGACGCAGGATCTCGACCATCGCTCTCAGACCACAGGGTTCCGCCAGGTGCAGCTTGTTCAAAAACAAGACGAGATTGGTCGATCATTCTACTTCCGTGTAAACGGTATGGACGTCTTTTGCGGTGGGGCTAATTGGATCCCGGCTGACAGCTTCCTGCCCAACATCTCGGAGGATCGATATCGACGTTGGTTGAGATTGATGGTAGAGGGTAACCAGATTATGGTTCAGTAGGTGGTCTATCCATATCACTTTTTATCCTCAGTGATTTCGAGGCTCACACTACGCAGGGTTTGGGGTGGAGGCATATACCAGGATGATTCTTTCTATAACATCTGTGACGAGCTAGGCCTCCTTGTTTGGCAGGATTTCATGTTTGGCTGTGGCAACTATCCTACTTTCCCGGCTTTCCTGGATTCTGTCCAGAGAGAAGCGATGCAGAACGTTCGTCGCCTCCGACACCACCCCTGCCTGGCGCTCTGGGCGGGCAACAATGAAGATAACCAAGTGCAGGAGCAACAGAATTTGGAGTACAACCCCTCGGACAAAGATCCTCAGAACTGGCTCCAGAGCGACTTTTCCGCCCGCTACATCTACGAGAAACTTCTCCCTGATGTGACGGAAAAAGAATGCCCAGACGTACCATATCACCCTGGGAGCCCTTGGGGAGATGGCAAGTTGACTTCTGATCCTACGGTTGGCGACATGCATCAGTGGAACGGTGAGTTGCCAGTAACGGTAGTAACGACATATTGATGAGTTATGGTTGACATGTACCATCAGTCTGGCATGGTACCCAGGAGAAATACCAAATATTCGAAACCCTAGGCGGCCGGTTCAATAGCGAGTTTGGGATGGAAGCATTCCCAAGCATCCAGACCGTCGATGCCTTTGTCACCCAAAGTTCACAGATGCATCCTCAGTCTCACACACTTGACTTCCATAACAAGGCCGATGGCCATGAGCGACGCATTGCTACGTATCTGGTGGAAAACTTCCGTACTACAACCAACTTGGAGGTAAGAAAGGCCGCTTCCCGAAAGGTAAAATTTATTCTGATGAATTAGAAATATATCCACCTCACGCAACTGGTCCAGGCAGGCGCATTGATGTATGCCTACCGCGGTTGGCGGCGCCAATGGGGCCAAAAGAGGCACTGTGGCGGAGCCCTGGTCTGGCAGATCAATGACTGTTGGTCCGGCACGTCATGGGCCATTGTCGATTATTTCTTGCGAAAGAAAGCAGCCTATTATGTTCTATCGCGGGTTCTGGCACCGGTGGCCATCGGTGTGCAGCGAGAGCACCACGACTGGAGTGTGGCTCATGCCCGACCAGCGAAGTCGAGTCGTTTCCAGCTGTAAGTGGTGAGTAGTCGAACACAGACGCTCAATGCTACAGTCACATTGCGTTTTATTTCCATCGAGACCGGCCGGGACGTAAGGCCTAAGATTGAGAAGGAGGTCCAGGTGGCTGCAAATGGGACAACAGATGTGCTGGAAGGGACGATCAACAATGCCTTCGAGGAGCCACATGTGCTACCGCAAGTATCTTTATCGATGGCCTCGTTGTATCTCGGGATGTGGATTGGCCCCAGCCCTATAAATATCTGCCGTTTGCTGATCGCGGCGTGGTGGTGAGCCAGCCTTGCCATGGGGGATCGAACACAATCCACATTAGCGCCAAGCGTCCCACTAAGGGATTGGTGTTTGAGGAACGAGATGGGGTCACGCTCAGTGATAATGCTATTGACTTGGTCCCTGGTGATGAACACGTTGTGCGGATGACGGGGCTGTCTCCAAGTAGCCCTGCTTTGAAGTATCACTATCTGGACATGTGAAGGGATGAAAATAAGCCTTGGGGTGGTGGGTTTCTTGTGGATACTTAAGAACTATCGGCAAAACAGAAATAGCTTTCTAGAATACTCTTAACCAATTTTGTCCGGTCATTCATTCATCCGCCATCGAGCCTCCTGCCTTTAATCCTTGTAGATTTTGGTAGAGTACCTTTAAAGCTCTAGCTCACACTACGAGTTTCCCAAATTAGATGGATAAGATGCTGATTTAGACGAACAAATAACCGTTTGTTACATCTGTAATAGTCATTGAAGCGCTGAAAATGGAAATTAACCATACTCTCTGAAAATTTTTCAAGTTTGGTTGCATTTTGGTACCGCTTTTGGTGACTCTTTCAACATGTAATTCGGAGTTCCTGATCAAGAACAACTACTAGGATTTTACTTGGCGTGTTTGGGCTGATCTATTACTAGGAAAGCACGCCTCAAATCGTAGACATCCATGGCTATCTCTCTTCGAAATACTATCGACATTCTGCAAGCCCATACCCTAATTGGCCCCATTGGCATTGCTAACTGCGAACCTACAATCCAGGACATCATTCTTCAGCTGCACAGTTATTTCTTCTTTACAGCTTCATTTTGTTATCTCTTATTTGTGATTAAATGAATAGCTTGTTGAAAACTGAACATACAGCAAAGCCAAATCGTGTTTTTCTCCTGGCCACTCTGTGTCCCTTTTTTACAAAACTTGATAGCCATCAATTGAGGCGCCTGTATTGTCCTTCATCTCATCTCGGGTTCAGTGGTGCCAGTGACCAGGATCTGTTCCTTTTGAGTACTTCTTTTCCTTGGGTTAAGGGCATTGAAGATTTCTGTGAGCTCCTCCAACGTCCGCTTGTTCGTCTCCACGGCAAAGAAGTAGATGAAGACTGCCTGAGCGATGTTCCACCCAGCTAAGATAATGTAAGTGCGCCAGCCAATTTTATCAATTGCATTGCCTATTCCGAATTGGTCAACGAGCAATGCGATGTTGGACAGAACTGATGAGAACGCCATGCCCTTGGCGCGGATTTCGTACGACAGGCATTCAACCGGGTACATTGCTTGCAGAGGAGTCCAGCCAAAACTGAAACAGAAGTCGATGATGAAGATAAGAACGACTGAGGCTGTTGCTGAAATAGAGTCTCGTGAGTTGCTGTAGACACCGGTTGTCGCAGAGAAGCCCACGAAGCAGAGCTGTCAGATAAGCAAAATGTCTACCGCGCTCGCACTGAGAACCATCATTGTGGGAACTTACACTGCACGCCAAAGAAGCTCCGATCATCATAGGTCTCCGGCGCAACTTAGGAACAAAGAGACCACCCAAGTAAGAAGCTGCAGCTGAGAGAATCATGTTTCCCAAGTTCAATTTAGCACACGTGCCGGGTCGTTGACACCAGCGGTTGCCAAAAAACCTCCGATGTAGTAGCTTGCAACACCACCTTGAGTCCACTGGCTAAAAACAGCTGCGATGAACATGCACATAATCCGCCACCTCGCATTGTGAGTATTGAAAAGCGCTCTAAAGTCCCAGAAGCGCTTATCGGAACCTTCTAGGCTTATAGCTCCCTCATATTCTTGGATCTGCAACTGAACAAAGGCGTTGTCCACACAACCTTCTCCGTGATACTTCGTAATAACCTCCCAAGCCTCATTGCAGTGACCGTGGCTATAGAGCCAACGGGGTGACTCTGGAAGGAACCAAACAGAAAGCACGACGGCACCTGAGGCGATCATTTGACACCATACCGGGATGCGCCAAGCGAGAGAGCTTGGAATGTTCAAGCAACCTCGACAGGCACCAGACGCTGTAATTGATCCAATAAAGTATTGGCAATTGTAAAGGCCAGCCAAGATATCACGGTACGCCGGATGGCTGATCTCGACGACGTACGCTGGCCCAGCGGAGGCTGCCATAGAGTATCCCCAGCCTAGGATATTGCGTTGGCGCTGTTTAGCTTCTGATAGTTAGAGGATTCAATTCATACCTAGTAAAAAGCGGCTAGCAAGAAATTGATCGAGCTGATTGGCCGTACCACGGACGATAGCGCCGAGGACAACAAACAAGCAACCGATGAACATCCCAAACCGCCGACCCCAATTGTCTAGACACACTCCAACAAAAGGGAGTGCGCTGACACCACCAATCGTATACATGCCCTGAATCAGGGATGCTCGCGCACCGACTAAACCCGAACCGAACGTCTCCTGAAATTGTGGAAAGGGGCAACAGGGCGCCCATAAGAGAACCGTCAAAGCCTGGTCATGTCAGCGGTGAATGTATATTGAATCCTAGTTTCTGACCGTTGATGGTAGAACAGAGATAGGCGACTGTCAGGCAGCCATACAGCCGTAGCATTCGAGGGCTCCACGGATTGGGAGGATCAGAACGTTTTGCTGCATCTAGGGCCGCAGACCCCTCAACGACCTCGGTTCTGACCTTGTTATTCTCATCGTGAACAGTGTCGTTTAAGCTATACTTTCCCTCGGTCGTTATATCTGATATTGTTTGACTGGTGTCCGGCATGACAGGCATTCTTGAGAATAAAATGGTTCAGCCGCAAACAGAAACCCCCCAAAAAAAAAAAAAAGTAATTGATGATTGTCAGTCAAGCGAGTATAGCAGTGACTGGCTAGGGTATCAGGATGATTTTAACAGTGAAACAATTCGCCTCGGTATTTTATACCAAACTGATCACTAAGTTCCATAGTGGGCGTGGGTCTCCGTGTTAAAAAGGGTTTAGTGGCTTTTCCCCAGGGCCCGAATCAAAAGCTTTTTTGGCTGCCGATGAACCAACCAATCCCGCAAACCTGGGGTAGGTTAATCATATCGACTCCATTGCTCCGTCTTCCTTATTTGGAACAAAACAGGCACGGGTCCGCCACACTTTGCGCCTTTTTTCTCTCAGGAGTTTTGGGAGACAGGCCTTTCGACGGCACCATGAAAGAAATCTACGCGGTACCATTTGACAAGATTTGATCAACGTGGAAATGCGTATTGGGGGTTGTCTCTGGGGATGACTTGACCAAATTAGTACCTACAAGTCAAGTGCCTTGGATACCTTGACGTTAGACTTTCGTCACAAAACCCTAAGGGCTAATCTCAAGTCCTTAGAGTGACACATGTTCCCTGGCATGTTCCTTAGCCTGTATGATGGCTTAATAAAGTTCTCCCACTGTTCTAATGACAGCTGTTTACTGTTCAGCTAACTGATTACGTTGAAGCAGAACTGATTTTGTGCCATATGCTTGACATCAAATGCGCCGGAAATTGTGAAGCCTTGGTCTATTTTAACAAGAAATCCAGCGAGAACAATTTTCTCTGTGCAGAAGTCTCGTCAGTCTTGGGAAGCTCGATGTAAATATTGAATATGCCTGGGTTTGGGCGATATCTGCATTCCCACCAGTCCTAATGCAAGATACTGTTGGACCTTTCGGCAACACGCACACTCTACACGGGATTCGAGTCAAAAGGCTTTCTCACGAGTGCCCTGGCCCTCGGAGAAATCCATCAAGGATGTCGTCGTGACGGTGCATGATTGGCACCGTGTCTCTCAATGATACTGCAGTACACAATGGTTTTCAGGCGAAATCTTCTTCGATGCGAGGTAATTAATACTATCGCTGATCAGTTTTTTACAGAAAAGCAGATAAATAGCCGACATACATCATCACTATCGGATAGGGGCATTCCAGTGTGTACGCGAACCGATCGAGCTGGCCTGCTATGGTCGTCGCACTCTGCCGACATCTACAGCGATGCGCGTAGAATACCAATGGAATATAAACTGATAGGCGGATTGGGGGGCTAAATGGGGATTCTGTGCGTGCTTTTGCAAAGAGGCGGATGAGGAGGAAGATGCTTCAGGTCTGGAACTGGGTAATGAGGATGAAATAGCCAATGCGAGGATAGTCTCATTGCTTCCGCAAAAATGCGTTGTGGGCGATTTAAATCGCTCGGGTGGCAGTGATAACCAGTGTGGATCGCGATGATGGATACCATTAAAATTCAGGAGGGGGCTAGGAGGACGACTCATATTTGATTTTTGAGGGCGTGGAAAAGGATTTGATAGCTGTAGAAAAAAAAAGAGGCCGGCTTCCTGGATCTATGTTCATGGCAGTATCAATGTCAGGACAGAGGAGGTCTTAAAAATAGAATGCTTATGGTGACTGTAGACTCCATGCGTACCAACCAGAACACATCTGCAAACGCGCTGGCAGCGATGCGATCCGAATTTGAGTACTGGACATAAAACACATAATAGCACAACCGTTCGAGGCAGAGCACACGCGACAGACAGGATGATCGGAATCAAAAGCAAGGGGCTGAAGCTGGTGATCAAGATGGTATGGGTGCCAACAAACGTCAAGAACAGGTCAATGGTACTGGGAATCGACCAGCTCAGTTCGTATTACACTGGCGTCTCCATTGCGGTACCTAGAAAAGGGTCGCTATCGTTGAGAGCGAGGTAGAGCGAGGTCATAAGCGATAGTCGTTAGATAACTAAGGAATTTCGATCCAAGTTCTAAGATAAAGATGAAGTAGAGAAATAACACCCCCCATTGGGGACGGGTCCCAACTCTCCTGTACCATAAATATATAAGTCCAGAGAAATCTTCGGGAGAAGCCTTAGTGTTTAGTTAGCCTTCGTTGGATAACTCAATGTCTCTTGGTGAATTTTCTGGGGGAATGAAAAAGACCATCCTTGCTCTCGACCGCAACACTCCGTGCCAAACCTGTCGCTCACATGCTTGAAGGGGGGCGCGAGGCTGGCTATTCGAGAATATGGATTATGGTCTGTCTGATGAAATATCATGGCTGCCAAAGACTTGTGCATGTGATAACAGTTCGTAGTGCATTAGGACATCACAGTAACCTTTGTAGCTACCAAAGGATGAACAGCCCTGTGGATGCCCTGCCTCCACAATTCTTCAGAATCCGGAATTTAGGGTGGTTCTGTGGATGAGAGCCCATAACTACATTTAGGCAGCGCAGTGTGGTCTTCGTACGAGATAAACGCCTTTCTTGAACTCCCAATCCAGGTGACCTATCTTTCTCATTCAAAACCCGTTCTCTGCAAGGTGTGATGACAGGCTCCATTGATTGCTTTCTTCAAGGGTCAGTTGTTGGAGGAACAGAAAAATCCCACCGGAGCGGGGGTTCTTCGTTTCTAGCAGCCCCCTGCCCACTGAATTGATTACTGAACTCAATACCTTAGTGGGCTGAATGTTATCTTGCGGGGTAAGTCGAAAACAAAAAATTCTTTGAGATCAGAGACCTGACGGGCAACATAATGGAACTATTCTGCTTCTCCGCCATCTACCTCTGTTGATCATTCGAGTGTCAGAATTTTGCACATCCTTGGACGTGTATTTGTGGCGCCACTAAAATCATAGTGTCAGCCGTGTCATAATGGGCTTAGCTCCAAGTACACGAAACAGCCGAAAACAGTCTAGTCCTAAACAGTCACGGAAAGAATGCAGTTGGCCGACGTTCGGAGGGGAATTTTGATCCTTTGCATTTAATGATGATCTGGCAGTGATATGAACAGATTTCGCTCATTGCAGATTCCTTAGCACAATAATGGCCTTCTTATTCCAGTGGAGTTTATTTGTCACGGGCTCATTCTAGCAGCTAAGCGGACGTTATATTCCTATCTAAACTAGGTAGCACTTAGATATGAGAATATCGAATCTGGAGAGAAGAGAAGAGGAAATAATCAACGCCAGACGAAGGACACTACTTACTGGGCGCGATATTGCGCAGGGAGGGCTAGTGCTCCGCTCTTTGGCCATATTGAACCTTGGTGGTGTTTGCAAACACCGCCCATCAGCTGGCCGTCGTCAGATCAATCTGTAATGGGATTAGAATCCTCCCCATGTAGTTTCCCCAGATCACTTTGAATTTCTGGGGGATGCTTATGAATATAGCGACCAAGAAACTCATATGACCGAGAAACATGGATATTGTTTCACCTTTCTTTCCAGCCCCTCATTGTATGTATTGATACCCCCATCTCACAAGTCAACCCCACAAGAATATTAGACTTTTATCTTTATTGTCGGCCAAACTGATGTGAAAAGATCGGATCTGGCCAGGTGTCTCTTATTTGGTTTCTTTCTTTCTTTTTTTTTGAACTGTTTCAGATCGCGTATCTTCAATCATGTTCCATACGTTCGAGAGTACCGAGAAGCACAGGAAGACTGCCCAAAGTCGCCAAGGTGAAGAAAAGCATAAGTCGCCATGTGGACGAGATATCAGATTACACGCCTGCAATTCTTGCCGTCGCCGCAAGATCAAATGCGACGGTGAGAAGCCTTGCGAGGCATGCCGGTGGTATAAGAAAGCTGACACGTGTTACTATTCGGAAAAGCGGCCGTCTCAGAGGTAAGTATGTCCGTCATTGCATAGGATTGGCTTCGATAAACTGAGCAGGGCAGGCATGTCGAAAAACCGTTTCGAGCTTCAGATGAGTATCGAGGCGTTCTCGGGAAGCTCTTTCCGAACACTGCTCCCGAAAATCTGGTGCATCTCTCTCGCGAGAAGCTATTGGAACTGATTCCCGACGGCAGACCCCAATCTCTCCAGCACAACAATATTGAGATCACACGATATCTTGCAAAATGTGAGTGGAATTCATTTAGCATCTTACTAATATACTAAATGATACTATAGGACTCACAAAGAATAACCCTCGGCTCTTTTGGAAGGACCATGAGCATGAATACCCGGTTCCTGCAAAGCTTACACGAGATATCCTATCTGCTCCAGCAAGTGGAGCTGGCGTTGAACGACTCTTTAATTCTGCTCGCGATATATGCCACTATCGCTGGGGGCAATCAAAACCAGATACAATCAAGGATCTTATGCTCCACCTCTTCTCATCTGAGTTTGACCTTGAAAGAGGCGAACTAGAGATGGTCAAAGAGGATCTCTCTCCCGGAGAGGCCGCTATAGCTGATCAAACAAGAAAGCCTGTTCCAACGCTTGATGAGCTTGAACCAGTCAGTGACAATGAAAAGGAGGGCTACGAAGTAGTTAACTTATCTGATGATTCAGATGATGAATCAGATAAAGACCACGCGTTGACTCCCACACAGATCACAACCCAGGGCAAGCACACACAATGCAAGCGGCCTCGTAGTGCCGATGAGTCTCCAGAGGATAGTGATAATGGCCTGTCACTACCTGAAATGCCAATCAAAGAGTGCACGCAGGGGCGATCGGGGAGGATTCGAAAGAAGCCAAAATTGCCAGATGGATTTGAGATTGATAGACTGTAATTATAATAACTGCTCTTTTCCGCAGAAATGGCTTTTCGGCAGAAAAAGATCAAAGAAACTGTATTTCAAGCGAAAATTAGTTGAACGAAGAAATCGCTTCTTAATATCTTCCCCCGAAAATCAGCTTATTGTAATTTATTACAAGTTGGATACTCCAAAATACTTCAAAAACTGCATAATCTATACACCGCTGGCCAGATCACGAGTCTTGGCAGGTTCATTATGTTTATATACCCATGGGTACCCGCAAAATATCCGCGGGTAGCAAGATAATAACCATGGCCGCCCGCAAAGGCCTTGCGGGTAGCAAATCATAACCATGGCCACCCGCTTGCGGCCACGGTTGTGGGTATCCATGAGAATCTGCGGTTATGCCGCAGCCTAAGAATGGCCTATCACATCGATAACCTACTTCATAGAAAAAAAACAACTCCTCAGTGGCGAACCCCCCCCTACCTTCTGAGCGAGTTCCCGCATTGCGGAAAACTCGAATCTTATATTTAACTTCACGCGGAATCGATTGATACTACTTTCGACGTTGTTCTCCCCAGCTGTCGCTGACAATGGGGGGTGCAAAGAAGAAAGGGGTGGTCGGAGCCGCATCTCCGTGGCCTAACCACTCGTACAATCATAAAGACCACGACGAAAGCGCCCATGCAGCTGCCATCCTTACAGAAACCGCAGAGCTGAGGCAAATCGCTGACCGGACCCAGGGACTACCTCCCAGGGACCTATTCATCCGATTTATGAGTTCAGTTGAAGACCTGGCAGCTAAGGTGCGCGACCGCGCCAGCAACCATGGAAGTGACGACCATGATGGCCGGAAAGAGGCGCTCCAACAGATCCAAAATATGTTAAACAAGCAGACAGAGGAGATAAAAACTCTACAGCACTCAGTGCAACCCCCCAAAGCAACCAGCAGCCCCCCTATGTCTAGCCCCTCTGGCCATGCAAAATCTTATCGGGATGCGGCTCTAGCGAGTCACCTGACATCAACAAAGCCCTCGTTGGTCTCGGGCTGGATGCAGGGCAATACCAATGGATCTGTCAATACAAATGGAACACTAAGCACCTCGCCAAGCAGTCCAGCAACACCATTCCCACTGAAAGCAGACCTGGAGATCCATATCCGGGGCACTAATCACCAAATTGTGGACCCACTACGCCACCAGAAGGAGGCCAGACTTGTGGAGCGAGCAAACCGTGCTATTAGGGAATCAAATAACACTATCATTGCCCACCGGTCAGTCTCTACAGGCCGCATCCTCCCCAGCGGGGACATTGTCCTACGTGCAGAGAGCCTTGAGGATGTGGAACAACTGGCCAGAGCAGCAAAAGACTGGTGCCGTGCCTTTGGAGACGATGCAACCATCAAAAGAAGGACTTATCGTGTTGTCATGAATGGCGTCAGCTGCCATCTTGACCTAGCAGCCGCACCAGCTCGCATTAAGGCTGATAACCTAGGGCGTCTGGCCTCTGCCCCCACAATGATCACATATACTGGATGGCTTCTTGGCCCCCGTCACACTGCAGAACACAAGCCAGAAACATCCAAGCTGATTGTTGAGTTTGATAATGATCGAGCTGCCAACATTGCCATACTGCTTGGTCTGGCACTTGATGGCCGTGACCACCCATGTGAATACTACGACCAGACTCATCAGATTCAGCAGTGCTTCAACTGCCAAGCATATGGCCACATAGCCCGAAACTGCAAGCGACCTACCTCATGTGCATACTGTGCACAAAACCATTCCTCTCAGAATTGCCCTACAGCAAGAGACCGCACTAAGGCTCAGTGTGCAGTCTGTCAGAAACAGAACACTAAGCGAAGTGAGAAGGTCTCAGAGGACCACTTTGCCTTTGACCGCAGCTGCCCAGCTCGTGTGGAGCGGGTGGAGATTGCACGCCAAAACCGAGCAAATGGACGTGGATGGTATGAGAGTGCTCCAATCTCCCTTGGCTCTGAAGCCCCTTCGGGGGAGAGACAAGGCCAAAATCCCACCCCTGCAGAAGCCACAGAGCACCACACCCAACGCCGCGGCCCAGGCCGACCCAGGAAGAGCAATAAAAGACCTCGCACAGAGGACGAGCCTGAGCTAAACAGTGTTATGGCGGATACCCAACCAGAAATGGAGACAAATGCCCAGACGCAAACTTTACAGCTCAGGGAGGGCCCTCGCCAGCAATCTAGAGCAAGAGCCCTCAGTGCCCCAGGTACTGGTGCTGTTCCAAGAGTACTCAGACAGACTCGAAACCGACACAAAAGCTACAATCAGCACCATGGTCAAGAGTCTGGTGATGAACGAAGCCAGTTTCACTCCAATGAAGACCCAATGGAGGAAGAACTGTAAACAATAATGGACCTTAAACGAATTCGAATCCTGCAGGCCAACTGCTGGAAATCACGTGAGAGAGTGATGATACACCTCTTTGGTGAGAAAGAGGTGCGCGACCTAGAGATCCTGGCTATCCAGGAGCCCTACATCAACAGACACACAGACCAAGTGACCACATATTCCCAAATGCTTGGAAACCGTTTCCACCTCCTGATCAAGCCTACTGGCAAGGACACTGATGTGGCCAATATGCCACGGATCTGCTTCTTTGTCAGTAAGGCACTGGATCCAACGAAGTGGGCGATAAAGCACTGTACAAAGGACTTGAGCACCTTGACACTTCACACAAGAATAGGCCCCATACATATTCATAACGCATACAATCCCAGCCCTGTGACAGGCCAACCCAGTGTCATGAGAGCTCTGCACAATGCACTGGCTGAATATCCCAACCAAAAACATATGGTAGTGGGCGATTTTAACCTCCATCACCCAATGTGGGCCCGACCTGACTACAACCACCGCCATGAGGAAGCAGATGATCTCATCAGGATAGCTGAAGTCCATGGCTTAGAACTGCTTACACCGCCAGGCACTATTACATATGAGAAACATACAGGCAGAGGGAGTCACCAAACTACAATTGACCTGACATGGGCCACTGCTGAGGTAACAGATCTCCTGGTGCGCTGTCAAGACCGACGGGACTGGATGCATGCAGCAGACCACATACCGATTCTCACAGAATTAGACATACCTGTGCAGAAGTCTCCAGAGAAGCTAAAGATGCAGTGGCGAGAAGCTGACTGGGACACCTTCCTAAAGACACTGGCCGCAGACCTCCAGCCTATATGCCCCCTAACCACCACCAAGGAGATAGATGCCACAGTTGACCACTTGATTAAAACCATCCAGCAAACTGCGGAGACCACTGTCCCTACAGCCAGGATTACTCCCTACTCCCGCCCAGGATACCCCCCGGAATTAAAGAGACTACGCAACAATGTCAACCGCACACGACGCTGGGCTGCCTCTGGCCAGGAGGAAGATATCAAGGCATTCCGTCAGGCCAAGCACACACTAGGCCGAGAAACTGCTAAACTGAGCCGGAACAATCACCGTGCCCGTGTGGAGGACGCAACTGAATCAATAGAAGGATTTTGGAAACTGGCCCGTTGGGCACGCCGTCGCAGAGGCGTTCAACCAACCTATACGCCAACTCTTCACGCAGGGAATCAAACATATGAAACTCCAGAAAGGAAAGCACAGGCACTGCGGGAGACTCTATTTCCCCCGCCTCCTGAAGCGGATCTCTCCGACATCCCTGGTTATGAATACCCCGAACCACTACCGATGCCTGCCATCACAGAGAAGGAGGTCTGTCAGGCAATCCAACGGGCTGCGCCAAACAAGGCTCCTGGTCCTGATGGTATACCGAATCTGACCCTACATCGCGCTCTAGCCATTCCAGTCTTCCTAGGCCATCTCACTAACCTGTTCAATGCTTGCCTGAAGTTGGGCTACTGCCCAGAGCACTTCCGAAAGTCAACTACAGTGGTATTGCGGAAGCCTGGGAAACCTGACTATACAGACCCAAAGGCGTACAGGCCCATCGCACTGCTCAACACAGTTGGGAAAGCATTAGAAGCAGTTATTGCAACTCGCATAAGCTATATGGTCGAAGCGTACAGTCTCCTACCACACACCCACATTGGTGGCCGTAAAGGACGATCATGTGAACATGCTATTCATCTCCTGCTGGAACAGGTCCATGCATCCTGGCGTTCTGGCGCATTGGTAGCCACACTGCTTACCCTGGATGTTAGTGGTGCATTTGACAACGCTGCACATAAACGCCTGATTCATAACCTCCGAAAACGAAGGGTTCCAATCAGTGCTGTTAACTGGATAGCAAGCTTCCTCCGCCACCGCATCACAGATATTTTACTAATAGAAGGTGCGACGGGCCAGTTTACCACGGACACAGGCATACCTCAAGGCTCACCTCTCTCTCCAATTCTCTACCTGTTCTACAATGCTGATCTGATCGACCAAATACACGAGGCTTACCCTGGAAGAGCTCTGATCACTGGCTACATTGACGACATATGCATACTTGTCTGGAGCCGGGCTGCTACGACTAACTGTCGACGCCTTGAGCAAATACACAAAATAGCAGAACAGTGGGAAACCCAGCATGCCTCCAAGTTTGCCCCAGCAAAATATGGTCTGATACATCTGTGGCGGAAGGTCCGAGGCGTTCCTAGACCCTTGAGCTCAACCAATGCTTCAGTCAAAGTGCAAGGGGTAGAGGTTAAGCCAGTGCCTACCCTTCGCTACCTCGGTGTCCAGCTAGACCAGCATCTCACCGGCATGAAACAAGTTGAACACGCCCAAGTCAAAGCAACTGAAATGATAGCAGCGCTTTGCTCCATAGCAGGATCAACCTGGGGAATCACCCTATCCCATCTCCGCCAAATGTACACAGCAGTCTTATGGCCGCAGATTACATTTGCCTGTTCCACATGGTTTGTACGGGCTGGATGGGGCTTCAAGGCGGCAGAAAATGCTGCTAGGAAAGCCATGGAATCTATCCAGCACAGGGCCCTCTATAGGATTGCCGGCGCATTTAGAACGACCTCTCGAGCTGCTTTAGAGATATGTCTCAACATACCTCCTCCGATGATTGCATTGGAGCGTGCGGCTAAAGAATCATATCTCCGGATAGCCACCTCTCCCCTTATGACCACCCTCATTGAGATACGCCGCTCTGGCCAACGACCAGCACCAAGGAATGCACAGGAGCGACGCATGCGATGGTTTACCAACCCAGACCAAGACCCCCTGACATCTCCACTAGAACAATGGGGTCGGCGAACTGCAATCTCTCAGGACAGACTGGAGGTTATACACCCACATGTGACCTCACCATGGTGGTCAGGTCTGGAATCCCACATAGCAGAAACCCGCGAAGATGCCTTAGCAGCTCACCAAACCGCCTTACATAGCGGCGCTGACATCATTGCATACACAGATGGTAGCATGACAGAACAGGGAGTTGGAGCAGCAGTGGTTTCACCTCTAGGGCGCCAGGCAGTTCATATTGGCTCCCCAGCTACTCATACTGTATATGCAGCGGAATTGCGAGGCATAGAAATGGCTCTCACCCAAATAGGCAACACATTCAGACCGACATCACAACGTTCCCATCGGGCCCATACCGCAATCATCTTTACAGACAATCAGGCGGCAATTCAAGCGTGTTCAGCTCCAGGAAGGTCTTCAGGCCAATATATCCTGAGCGAAATTACACGCACTGCATCTCAATTACAGGAATGTGGCTGGGATATACAGCTCTATTGGCTCCCGGGTCATGAAGGCATCTATGGCAATGAGTGTGCTGATGCTCTCGCAAAAGAAGCTGCTAATTCCCCGGCACCCAGTGGTGCGGAAGAGTTTACCCTCATGGCTAGCACTCGAAGAACCCTCCGCATAGAAGCAGCAAATGCATGGAAGACTGAATGGGCCGCTTCCCCCCACGGGAACTCCCTCCGTCGTCTATGGAAAGAGCCCTCAAAAGCACCAATGCAACTATACCAAGGCCTACGGAGAGCCGCCACATCAGTCCTCATTCAAATGCAGACTGGGAAGATTGCGCTGGCCAGCTATCTTGGTACCTTTAACGCTATGGAATCGACTGAATGCCCTTGCGGACGTGGCCCCCAAGATACACGCCATGTTCTCCTCCACTGCACAAACCAGGCAGGGCCCCGAATGCGCCATCTTACACAGGGGTCAAGGCGGGAATTGGATTACCGGGCCTACCTAACACGGCCAGACCTGGTACCGAAGGCAGTGCGCTTTATGCTTGACACAGGCCTCCTAAGCCAGTTTCAGACTCTACCAACCACATACCGAGTCACAACAACGGACACGAAGCAACTGGCAGCATAGTGCAGCTGAGGTTAAAACGCTTGCAGAAGTAGGGAAGGAAACGAGATAGTATCCAACAGGCCCATGGACCTTCGTGGCCATGGGAACAGCAGTACAAAAACAGTAGCACGGGATATACGACATGCGGAATGAGATATCAGGATATGTGTATAAAGGCGACGATGTACATAGCGACTACCATTACGGCGGCTTACCCGGCTGCCCCGCAGGACCTGCCGCCACTCGGCCTATAGGGCTGACAGATGCGTGTATGAACAATAATAATAATAATAATAATAACCCATGAAATGGGCATTCCTGTATCTGTTGGTTGCATAGAAGGTAGCCACATTGGACCCAATATTGATGATGTGTACAGAAATTTATTTGAAATGGCACACATCTTACACATGTTTCTAAATGGCAGGGGATTGCCATTCTCTAGGCAAACCTATGGGGCTGAATGTCCTACTGTGTCTAATATTCCGCTTTCCAAATGTGATGTTAGAGTGGTCGCAGGTCAGCTGGGGTCGATGAGTACACCAATCAACTACTCTTTCCCACATAGTTAAGTTAATATTACGTATCAAGCATATATGGTCGAGGTCTCTTGTGTTTGCAAAATGAAGCTATCTAGGATCCTATATAAGACTGTAGCCTACCTAACAGAGTATCCTAAGCGAATGTGCGGTTTTAACAGCAATAAGGGCAAAGGAATGAATAAGCTGTTTGCGCCATATGATATCAGTGAGGCATCAATCAGGCATCAGTTGGTATTGTTCGGTAAGGAACCTCGATATTCCGACAAAAGTCTTCTCTGGTCTCGGGCTGGATGCAGGGCAATACCAGACCCGATGGGTAGCTAGCTTCACCCAAGGTCGAACTGCCAGTCTCCGCCTAGGGAACCATACAAGCCAGACATTCCAGGTTCCAGCAGGTCTCCCACAAGGCTCCCCAGTCTCCCCAATCCCCTTCATGTTGTTCATCGAGCCCATGTTCAAACAGGGCTCAGTCTGCACCCGACGCGGCCGCTTTGGATATGCAGATGACATATGCCAACTGGTGGCCTCCCCTTCCTTGGAGGAAAACTGCACTTTGCTTCAGCACTGCACTGAGGAGCTCAGACAATGGGGAGCTAGAGAAGGCCTTACATTTGACTTCAGTAAAACTGAACTGCAGCACTTCACACGTGGAACCAACCACTCCAACCATACATGTTCCATAAACACCCCTCAAGGCTCACATACAGTCACACCTCCCCCTCCTGGCGGTGCAACGCGTTGGCTAGGCATCTGGTTTGACCGGAGGTTGAGCTTCAACAAACACTGCAAGTCTCTCACTGCAAAAGCCAAGCAGACAGCTGCTGGTATAAGACTGTTAGCAAACACAGTTAGGAGGACTAGGGCACACCTACTGCGACAAGCGACAGTTGCCGGTGTCATTTCAGTTCTTTGCTATGGGGCTGCGGCCTGGTGGCCAGGCCGAAACAGGCCCAGGCCCAGGGACCAGGGCTCTGTATCAAATCGAGTCGATTCGTCCCTTTCCTGCCTTGACTGGGTACTCAGAGATGCCCTCAGAGCCACCCTACCAGTATACCTAACCACCCCTATTCCATCCATCCATCGAGAAACCGCCATTCCCCAATGGAGATCATCCTTGACCAGAAACGCGCCTCTGCTAGACTGCGTGTGACCAGACTGGATGACCGCCACCCAGTTCACAGGCGCTTATTCCGAACACGACCCTTTCCGGTGAATACACGCCTAACCCATAATCACTTGCCATGGCTACAGGGGGTAGAACAGACTGACCCTCTGATATATCCCCCCTTGGCAGGCTGAGAACCCCACAGAAATCCAAAATATTTGCCCTACCCGTGATAGGGCAGGCGCGGCCTTTCAACAGTGGGCTGATACATGCCCTCCACTCTCCATGTTCCTCTTCACTGACGGCAGCCGCTTAAGCAACTCTGATGCTGTGGCTGGCGCTGGATGGTATGGACACTGGGGTGCTTGGCAGCAGGAGTCCACCCATGGCCATCTTTGCCTCCCCAGGCATGAAGTTTTTGATGCAGAGGCCACTGCAGCATATGAAGGGCTAAAGGCCGCCTGCGATAGTGCCCAGGCCCCCTACACATGCCCACTGTCATAACCTGGCTTCTCTCGTATAGTACCTAGGGTTCTAGTTAGTTGTATTTCGAGACAGGACACTTACCTTAAGTGCCTCCCAAGTATTCGTGTCACGAACTCAGAATAGTAGATAACAACGAAATGATATTCCTATCTAACTATTGTAGCCATTCGACGAGAATATCGAATCTGAAGAAGAAAAGAACAGAAGAAGAGTCTATTTACACAAAGAAGTCTTATATATGGTTGTGTGTGGCCTCGCTAAGCAGCTGTTTGTCTTGATTGCTTCCATGGCATTGTTTGCCATGTTGACGGTGAATGTCAATAAAGGCACTGAGCTGAGCTGAGCCGTCACACCAACCATGAGGTATTTGATGCAGAGGCTCACGCGGCCCTGCTTGTAGTCTGTCTCCATACCAGGACAGTGGTAACTGTTAGGGTAATCCTAGCATTCCATGCTACCTTCTCAACAGTCTTGTGGCCACTCCATACATTCTCTTGAAAGATAAGGAGATTGAAATTATAGTTGAAAATATCCATTGTCTTTGAGGTGAGTTATGGGACTCACTTTGTCTGAGAGCAGGACTCTTTTGCTGGCTGGCACCTGTCACGGCGCTCTACTAGGATAATGGAACATCCAACTCATGGGTTCTACCTAGGTAGCTCTCGACGAGGATAATTGACATGAGGAAGGAAGAAAGAAGGTAACGCCATATTTATCAACAAAGCAACAAAGCAAACAGCCACGCCTCACGTGATAACCAACCAACGTGACCAGGCCGTCACAGCACCTAACCTGATAATGCATGTTCAAGAGAACAAAGTAATTGTGTAGTATCAGAAAACTGTGACTTCTCAGTTTAGCGACATTATCAGCAAACACTACGAACATGGCAAATGATTCCATGAAAGCAATCGAGACAAACAGCAGCTTAGCGAGCCCACACAAACCCTACAAGACTCCTTCATGTAAATAGGCTTTCCTCTTGTTCTCTTTTCTTCTTCATATTCGATATTTTCATTGATGGCTAGAATAGTTTAGATAGGAACGTCGATTCATTATTATCTACCATTCCGAGCCCGTGACAAAAATCCTCCTTTGTTTGTGGAGGGGAAGGTGGGGGTAGTTGTCGGCTAGGATTGATTAGTTAATCGATTGATTCATTCATTCTCACCGTTTTTAAGGAGAGGGTAGGTGGCATCGACTCGTAAAGCGGGTCCCGCCACGCGCAAGTCACCTGACCATGTGGAATTTGTTTATACCGCTAGTAAGTAAAATATTTAAATACCTGTAAATCCTTTGAATTTCACTCCTTAATTTCTTCTTCTTCCTCCCGAATTCTCGATTTCTAGTTCTTTAAGTACTTAGCAACTACTCAGCCACTACTTGCAATGGAGAACACATTCATTTCTGAAGATCCTGGTTTTATCTTACAAGATGATCTATTTAGATCAATTGAAACCGACTTGAGTCAACCCCAGCAGGAGGTATATTATCTGTACTAGTTCCTAACTACTTTGACATTAATTGCTAACTAGATAGAAGGAAGAAAATATTCTTATTCAGCTAAGTGATGCCTCAACGAAGCCATTGAAGGTCCTTAAATTAGAATATACAAGTGATCTTCCGGAATATCCATCTACTGATCCTAATGGATATGGGTATGTTATAAATGTGCCGCCGAATCAGCAGAGGGAAACTGTAGAGGACATGGTTAACAGTGTAAATATTTCACAAGTACCTTACAAGCACTTGGTAAGCAGATACTAAGCACTTTATAGATTCAGTACTGTGTTCGACAAAATTATCGCAACCGGCCTTCCAGCCATTCTTCATTCCTAGGAACATCATATACTAGCTCCTCTTATAGATGTTCTGGTATAAAGATCTGTGAATATGCCGGTATACAACTGAAAAATATGCATCACACTCATGTTACAGATGATTTATGGACAATTTTGCAAGATATTCGACAGCGCATTCATGAGATGGAAAGAGATACAACCAAAGATGCTGCATATAGGTAAGAAGTACTTATCAAGCATTCCGTTATCAAGTATTAACTACTTATGATTCAATAGATTTTATCGATCAGCAAAAAATCTCTTTAAAAATCAACTATCTTGTTATCACTTTCAGAATTCTTGCCAGCCTAAGTTAACCCAAAGCTCCATTCCGGTAATTAATTATCCTAAGTGCTTATGGACTGCTTATTATAGTTGCTAATCAATTATAGAATCCTCTAGGTGGTTTCGATTTCTATGTTAGATGCATCAATGCACCATCAGACCCTGCAGGTCATTATACCTATAGAGTTCCAAAGAATGGCTCAGTGCACCTTCAGTTTCTTGAGGGATTGTTGAATAATGAAATTATTATGGATATGGAAGAGTGCGGTGCTGTTGAATCGATCAAGTCAAAGTCACTGTATTGTGGTAAGTGCTTATAAAATACTTAAAAACTGCTTGCTAAGTACTTATTGTCTCCAGCATATGATCATCCTCAGGGACCTGGAAAATTAGTACATGCTAAATGTAATGTGACTTTCCATTGGTTAATTCCCACTGATTTAAGTCAAAATCCATATTTTGTCTTTATGTCTCATGGTGTTCATACACATGTTCCTCCACCTCCACGAAAGGCACCTGCAAAAATTATGAATGGAATTCTGCAATTGATAAATCAGGCTCGGAGCCCAAGCTTGACACTGGGTAAGTGCTTCCTAAGTGCCTGATAAGTACTTAATGAGTGTTGATAAATGGCTTTAGGTACATTTCTTAAAAGTCCAGCATTACAATCATTCTGTGCTGAGCATAATTGCCATACAATTCAGCAAATTCATGAGAGTTTCTCAAATATGGACCCAATTCAAGCTGTCATTCGAAAACAAAGACTTCTCCATTATCCAGCTGGTCAGAATGTCAATGGTGTAATGTTCGAATTAGGAAAGAACAAAGATCTTCAGGTAAGTACTTCATAACTGCTTGTTCAGTACTCTATAACTACATAATAACTTATCAATTTTTAACATTTAGGAGTACATACATGAAGTTTATCAACAAAATGATCAGATCATGATAATATGCATTCTGAAAGAGCAAGCTGAATTACTTCATACATTATCTTCTATAGAGATTGATATGTCATTCAAACGAGTACAATCAAAAGAGATGAAGGAGGTGGTATTTGCCACATATTTAGCAGATCAGAAAAAGAGTAAGTAAGAGTACTTTTCAACCACTTACTAACCACTTACTAACTGCTGGCTAATTAGTTATGACTCTTTGTCGTGTCTTTACAACTGAAGACACTACAGAGGGCTATTATATCTTATTCAAGAAGATCTATCATATTGTGTATAAGTTGACAGGCAAGAGGATTACCTTTCGTGCCCTACATGGTACTGGTCTTCATGCTCTGGTAATGGATATGGACAATAAGCAAATTGAAGGTATCTAATAGGCACTCCCTGGCCATTTCACAATCAGTTATCAAGCAGCGGCTAACTAATTGGCAATAGGATTGGCTCAGTTTCTAATGGAGATTGATCCAGACCACCATTCACGTATATGGCTTCTAAAGAATGTTCTTCTTCTATGTCGAGTTCATTTCCTACGAGGGATTCGTGAAACTCTTCAAACTCATTCTCTTAATCCATACATCGGGACACGCATGGCTGCGCTTTTAGAATGTGAGTCTGAAGAGGACTATCATAAATGGTGTGATCTGTTAATCAGTAAGTACTTTCTTACTAACTAATTCAAATGCAAATTTTGAATAGTTAATAACTAACTATTTATAGAACATGAACATCCTGCAATTCAGAACTGGGCTCGTCATAAAAAGAGTGCGGTAATTGCAGCAGGTCTCAATAAGTATTGTTCTCTTATACCACATCATATCTTTGATATGGTGCGAAAGAGTACTAATGCTGTTGAACAAACTCATAATAAATCCAATCGTCGTGGAAAGCAATTGACATTGCTTCAAGCAATTCTTGAGTATGTACCTAATAACCACTTGTAAAGCACTTACTAACCACTCATTAAATACATCTAGATCATTGAAGCTAGATATACAGGACGTGCAGCAGAATCGAAGCTATAATTCATATGGTCTTCGACACCGCTATGCAACTCAAACTTTGGAGGCTAGCTTTCTAAGACATATGGCACGATCTGGTATGTATTTATTGTTATAGCTTGAAACCCCAATTGCAAGTGCTTGAGAAGCACATATAAACTGATTAACTCTTATAGAATCAGCTCGACAAACAGAATCTAACTCACCTGAGTTGAATATACAAGATCAAGATCAAGATCATATTTTCTTTCCCTCATCTAGTAGCGGAAGACCATTGCAACGAACTCCAAGTCGAAGGGGGAGCATGAGCCGGCGAGGGAGCTCTCGAGCTAGATCAAGGTAAGATCTATCTTAAATAGTCCTTAACTATTTGACAGCTACTTATAAAGTACTTACTAACTGCTTTATCTTTCTAGCTCATCCCAAGTTAGTCTCCAACGAGTTGCTACAGCTAATTCACATGAGCAATATCAAAATACAGAGCTACAGAACCTGGAGGAGGAATTGAAGATAAACAATCTAAAGGCCGAATTACTTGCAAAGCAGATTGAAATCAAGAAAAGAGAACGTGAGCTACGTGAGTTAGAGTTAGAAAATGGAGGACAGCATTAATCATTAATACATATATTTATGTACTTAATAACTGTTTTTTTAAGTAGTTGTAACTGAGCTTCCAGATAATCACTATATACGGGAACCGGAGAGATATATATACTATAAGTACGCTTTCCCTACACATACACATACACATACGTAAGCCGTCAAACTGCTGAATAGCATTAATAATTGTTTTGCAAATATTTATTAACTAATTTAAATTATAATCAATGCTTAAGCAGTAATCTCAAGTCTGTTTTAAAGCACTCATATTAGCCAGCATCGTAGTTGGCAATAGGTATGGTAAAAGCTCTGAAATTTAAATAACGGTAAGAATATTACACAATGAAGTTACGTGTGGCGCTTGCGTGCACGAGCCATATTCCACACGCCTGACTGGCCTTGGCACGCTAGTGCGTGGCGTTAGCTTTTAGCGTGTCGAACCCAACTACTTTCTGGTTTTTAAGCCATCAGCCAATTAACAGTAGCACACTGCACGACGGTTGGGATGGCCGCCATCTTTATGTCAGCTGTCCTAACCTGGTATGTGTGTGATAAGGGCCCAAATTGACTGAGGAGCCATGCCTTCAAGAGGAATTCGACTGTTCTCCAGATCACCTCAGGTCTCGTTCATGACCACCACAGGTGATTCAATGGCTGAAGATCGCAGCCTTGCGGTAGCAGCCCTAAGAGATATAGATCGTGGCTGTCCTGCTGAGTGGGACGGTTGGAGACCTTCGGCTGTTGGTGTTTGTAGCCAATCAAAACAGTACACGCCAGAGCACAAACAATGTACCACCTTCGTGCTGGTCCTTGAAGTAGTATTCTATGTAAATCTCGCAGTCTCCCATAGTGGCTGCGGCGCAGGGCCTCCACATACACAGCGCCTAGGGTAGGGAGATGATTCGCTGACCCACTATGCTGGGAACAGGCCGGAACCCTCGGAAGGTGGAGACACCGGGAGTCAGTTCAGACAAGGATGGGTGATGGTCCGACCCACAGGGATAAGGAGTTGACCCAATCCCTACTAATTGCAGACAAGGCAGAAACACCGACAATGTAAAGGATCGTGGGCGTGGCAGTGTAAACATACAGATATCTAAAACCGCGCTACAGTGGATTTTACCGCCAAGTATAAGACATTATCCTATATCCACTCGTGCTGTTTCTGTAATGTCAGAAGTGTGTCGGGCTAATCCTTGCCTGAATTGGTCGACAGTAGTAGCTATCTAACGTCGAAAAAAGTGGAACGTGCGGCAATCAGGATCAAGTGCCCACAAGGATTCCGGAACGGGATATACGACGGACGAAGCGGAATACCCTATCTAGTAGCTGAACTAATTCTATCATACATGCTGGCAAAAGCTCCTCAGTGGAGAAAGGGAAAAGGAAAAGAAAAAGCGAGAGGGGAAAATTGGTCGACATCTATAACTATCTAAAGATTTGATATTAGTGTCTCCATCTTCCGGGTCACATGCCTGACTGCCCTCGCATAGTGCCCGGTAGTCATAGCTAGCTTAGCCGTAGGCCACCGAGTCAATCAACTACGTCTGCCTAGTAAAAACTCTCACTCATCAATCCCCAAAGCAGACCATTTTCCCATTGTGACTTTGATTCAAACCCCTCACCAACAGAATCTCCTAGGGTCGGTCTTTTCCGATGACAACGGAGTACGAGTTTGGCGGACCGTAGGCAAATCTCACCCCTTGATTTTAAATCAAAGCTAAAGTCTCGCTACAGCCTGGGTGCCGCAGCAATCACCTTCGGCCTGCCATTGCTGCTATATTTCTTTGCGTTTAGCTGTAATGATGTTGCTGGCTGTCCCATACCATCTCTCCTATCCGCTCGCCCCCTCACCTGGGCAAATGTGACAGCAGACACGGGTCTACTGAACCTCAGTATAAGCAATTTCATCAGCTGGGAAGTGATATTCATTACTGTCGTCTACTATGTTTACAGCCTCCTTCTCTGGAGAATTCTCCCTGCTAAGGAAGTCCACGGCACCAGGTTGGTGCACCATGGTCGTCCGCTATTGTATCGCTTCAATGGTATGTATATACGAACATCGTCACATCCTCTTCTGAATATCAGTGTGGACTGAAAATTCTCATTATAGCATTTTTTGCAAGTGTGGTCACTAACCATCTGTGCTGCCGGAACCTACCTGCAAGGTGCTCATTTCGTCGTCTGGACTTGCATTACCGACCACTATGTGCAGCTTCTAACCGCCAACATCCTGATCTCATACGCTCTCTCCACATCCCTTTATCTCTATAGTTTCAGTGTGGACACGAAATATCCCAACCGGGATTTTCGCGAGTTAGCTGCCGGAGGTACCACGGGGAATGTGATCTATGATTTCTACATTGGCCGCGAGCTGAACCCCCGCGTCACTTTGCCATTTTTCGGAGAAATCGACATCAAGACCTGGTGTGAAGTCTGTCCAGGTTTGACCGGGTGGATCCTGCTGGATTTGGCCTTCATCACCCAGCAATACCGCAATTACGGCTACATCTCCGACAGCATTGTCTTCACGACGGCTGTCCAGGCCTACTATGTGCTCAGCAGCCAATACAATGAATCCAGCACCCTGACCATGATGGACATCACCACTGATGGCATGGGCTTTATGCTCTCCTTCGGCGATCTCGTCTGGGTTCCGTTCCTGTACTCCACCCAGTGCCGCTACCTCGCCGCCTACCCTGTGCATCTGGGCTGGACGCGGATCGCGGCCGTGAGTGCCATCTTTGTTCTCGGCATCTATATCTTCAAGGCCGCAAATAACCAGAAGCACACGTTCCGGACCCAGCCTAACCACCCCGCCGTGGCTAAACTCTCCTACGTGCAGACTAAACGGGGCACGCGGCTCCTCACGGCTGGATGGTGGGGGATAGCTAGACATATCAACTACTTTGGAGACTGGCTTCAGGCGCTCCCGTTCAGCCTGCCGACGGGACTCGCGGGGTACATGATTCTCCCGGCGGGGAGCGTCGTGGCGAGTGCCTCCCAGGCTGCCGTTCCGATGTTAGATGGCCGGGTGGCGGTGCAAGGGCCGGCTACTGGCTGGGGAATGATATTCACATACTTCTATGTGCTTTACTTTGGAATCTTGTTGATCCACCGTGAACGTCGAGACGATGCTATGTGCGCGAAAAAGTATGGGGACGACTGGAAGGGGTACAAGCGGACGGTCAGATGGAGAATCGTGCCGTGGATTTATTGAGTACGTGTATATGTATACTGGATTGCGTTGGCTCGTCGGCTAGAGTCCAGACGAATTTCCTCGCTGCCAGCTCGACAAGGGACCCCAAGATGGATTATTGGACACCTTACAACGGATATAGGTCTGGAGGGTACAGTGAAGAGTGTGCCGATGGATATGGTTGGGAAATGGGGTGCTTGGTGGATGGTAATAAACTAGAACCAAGAATGTCTCGAAGTTACATACATCGAATTGATACAAACCTTGCCACTACGTCTTTTTCTCTCAAGCTAGGAGGGGCCCCTGGATATCCCTCGAGCGTTCTCGAATAGAAATCTTGGCTTTCGGATTCGCCTGCAGCACGAGTCCAAATTCCATGGGTTTCGCATTGGCGGAAGTGGGGGCAAGCTTCCAGTTGTACTTGAGCAATAGATGGGTCAGTGCGATTTTGGCCTCATGGGCAACGAAGAAGCGACCGGCACATGCGTGTTTTCCATGGCCGAAGGCCAGATGGTCCACACTCGTGCTGACCAGGTGCGCCTGGTTGGCGCTGCCACCGGGTTGATCACGCATGCGCTGAAATCGGAACCCGTCGAACTGCGTCGGATTCTCGTGAACACTGGGGTCCCACATGCGATCTGCGGACACCCCGTTGACACTTCCTTTGGGTAGACGAGTCCCGTCGGATAAGGTCATTTCCTCGAGGACAAGTCGATGCATTGATGCTGATGTGAGAGGGACTTGTCAGTCCTACTGCTGGAGAAAAGAAGGAAGGATTGAAGGGGTTTCGTACTCATGGCTAGCGGCTTGAGACGCTGACTCTCTTTCAGCACACTGTCCAGCAACTTCATTTCGTAGAGCGACGACTTGCGCCAACCTCCCTCCTGGATGACCCGGGCGACCTCCTCCCGCAGGGCCTCGGCCAGCTCAGCATGTTGTGCCAGGTCAAGAATCACCTGCGTCAGAAGCTCGGTGGTCGTCTCAATTGCCGCCTGAGCCAGGATGAGCTGTGCCACGGCTGGGTCATATCGACCGTCCCGCGTGGCCGCAAAGTCTTGCTCAAACCACTCAATGGCGTCGTTATATTGAGGCACTGGCTGGTTCTCGGTTGTAGGTGAAACGACGGGGGCGGAATGTGGGTGGGCGCCATAATAGGCTGATGCGGGCGCATATTACCAAAGAAGATTTCTTTCCTGCATTTTACGCCGCGTACCAAGCCACCATGACAGAAAAAAACATCGAATGTGGCTTTCGAGGGGCTGTACTTATCCCTTTTGACTCTGAGAGGGTAATATCTAAGTTCGATGTCCGATTTAAAACGCCGACACCGTCAAATTCACGACCGAGTACCTCCCATAACTGGGTCTCTAAAACGCCAAATAACCCAACTGAAGCACCATCCCAGACAAACCCTATGAAAAGCCAAATCTCTCATTACCAAGATAGCTCTCCAACGTCAATCTTGAACGCTGTTGACATCCTTGTGAAAGGCACGACGAGGATAATGCATAAGATGAATTTGATGGAAGCAGCGATTCATGATGTTCAGACGGCCAACGAGGCCCTTAGCAAACGCCGGAGGGCTAAATAACACGTCTAAGGAAAGGAGGGTCGCTTTCTATACAGGAAACTCAGGAATTAGGGGATCAAATGGACGTTGAGGTACAACTAAAGGAGGAAACACGCATCAGGGCTGGTCGGCGACCGCGGACCGAGACACGCGCGCGGCGCTGTGGCAATTGTGGAAAGGCCGGACACAATGCGCGTTCCTGTCAGATAGTAGTAGAGACGTCCGAGGAAGACAATTCTGAATAGTTTCAATGGAATTTTAGGTGCATTGGTGGAAATGTTGGGGTTAACGTCGTGGCGGAGCGATTTCGTGTTACATTCGCCCGTGTGTTACATTCGCATGTGGAGTACGTTATAACTAGTTATATAAAGTTATGTTGTGTGAAACTGGAGGGGTTTCACACCGATTAATCGGGTACTCCTCCAGTGACCGGACATGTAGACGACCTTGGGTAGAATGAAGTGAGTGATTCTAAAGATAATCCTCAATTCCAACTTTGCTTGAAGTGGAAAACCTACCTCTCGCCTCACAATGATCCCAAACGTCACATTGAAAGATGCTGGTGATACTTCGGAGCAGTGTGATTGAATAATCAGTGGATTATGGCGATAAAAAAAGACATGAGGTAGGAAATATGTGTCAATTCCCTTCTTTCTTTCTTTAAAAAACTGAGGATGTTGACGTTCTGGCTGCAAGACTCGCAGTCTACCAGTTCACGTGCGATGCCCTGGAGGCCAGGCAGCCCCATAGTGATGAGAGGCGCTAAAAGTCATTGGTAGCCTGAAATTCCGGACAAAGGGTGCATTTCCTTAACCATTATTTTATGTAACCTATGATTTTGATGTTACCTGCTTTTTCTTGCGAGCCCATAAAACACAACAGCCACCAGGGCATAAAAGCCCAGGGCAAAAAGTTGCATGTAGTATAACCAAGGCTGACTCTTTGAAGTATAAGAAGCATAGAAAAATAACTCGCAGTTGAAGCTGATTACATGGAACGCAAGGTTCAGAAATTGCAGGCAGCCTTGAATCCTCGGTCTTTTTCCGCTCACCTCTGATTGGATAAGCAAAGAGAACAAAACGATGCCATAGATACCAGTGAGCACAAGAATCACCTTGATAACCCAGTGCAAGTTGGCTAATACCTCAATCAGGGATCTATCGAATGACTGGAAGAAAAGCTCCGTGACGATGTTGATCACCGAGACCAACGCATAGATTATTACCATTCCAAGAGTTTTGGATTGGTTAGACCAGTTCCCGTCAGGATCTTCGGCGTCTAGTATTGTCTCAATGGACGGAGGCGGATTAGGATCATTGGCACGCCTCATGGGCTCAAGGAACTCGGAGCCCTCCCGAGCCAGTGAGCTTTGGGGACAAGTTGAAGGATCTGTTTTGAAAAAGGTATTTAGTTTTTTTAGCAAAACACCACCGCTAGGTTAGGCCAGACATACCGCGGTCGAAATATCCCAGCAAGGTTACAAGGGGTGTCGCTAGCAGCACCAAAGATACAACTTGTCCGAAAGTCCAGTTACCTCGGTCATGACTTGCGGTCTTTGTCCACAAACCATACCCCCTCGGAGTGTGATCAAGTGCGATCATGAGACGGATAACACCCCAAAGAAAGGCAATAAATAGCCACAACGCCTATTTTGAACAAGTCAATAATAGCTAGGCCAGCAATGAGATATGATTATACCTCCACAAACATCGAAGACCATGCATCTAATACAAAACGTGAAGCGAGCAAGACCGCGAACAGTGGCCGGTATACCAAGGAGAAGCTTAGACCTCGCGCTCGGCCACCTGTAGTACACAACTTGTAGACGACACGCAGCACGCCCCGAGCCTGAACACTAGCCCAGGTTCTGAGGCTGCCCCAGATAGTGACTGAAAGCATTTTGTGTAACTTCATCACGCGAGAAATGAAGCCAATGGCTATAATCAACACTGAAAATATCATTGACCAAAGTCCTATGTTCGAGGTGGGCTGAATTGCCAAATAGCATTTGGCATAGTCTGAAGGACCAGGACGTGCAGTATAAGGAGCGGCATAATTCGCCGTGGGAAGTAATCCCACAATCAGCAATATGGCAAGTATTCCCATAGCGACCAGCCGCCAAGTTCGCCCAAACGTGTGAACATAAAGGTAGCTGCGCAGGACCATCAGACAAGACAAATGAGTGAGACAAGAGAACCATGTTAGATAGACGATAATCTGCCATTCATAGACAGTCAGACCGCAGTCTAGTTGAAGAGCGCCACTGACAATGATAGAGAACCCCGTGATGAGTTGGAGATCACCCATCGCGACGATACACTAATGTGAATTAGTCCTCGAGTTAAAATTAGTGAACAGTGTGTCTGGGGAATACCTTGATAAATGATTCTTCAAGTCGATCCTTGAGCTGTTCATTAATAGAGGTCAGGAACCAGCCTCGTACCTTGCAAGTGACCATCTGGTCAATCGGATTGGCACGAAATGGCCTGTCCTCAGGGGTCATTTCATGTTTCCCGAAAGGATCACGAGCTGGATCGTAAACCATGAAAAAGTACAATAATATTATGACAACCGCAATTCCGGCAGATGCAATGTAATTGGTAATGACCTGGTTTTGGTAAGAATATGCTCTTCGCGAACTATGGGGAAACAAACTCCAGGTCCTGTGATATCATTGTCGGGAGAAAGTGGAGGTGGTTGGCCCGAGCAGTTTACATGGCAAGAAGACATCATGAGAGCTTGCGATGGAGAGATGGCTTAGGCTCAACCCGTGCTCTCTCTTCAGGTAGATGCAATGCATGAGGCAAGTTTATTGGAATCAACACGAGGCTCGCTTCGAATGAATTCTGTCCCTGTTCACGTGTTTTGGCCCCCAAGTCTAATGGCGACGATCCCTTCCCTAATAAATACAATTCGAGTTGTTTGTTTGGCATCTCTGAGAACTTCGTGCAGTTCATTCATGTTCATTTTATGAATATCAAGCGGCGAGAATACGAAAAACAACGGTCTCCCTAATGGCTTTGGTCACAGACCTTGTTTTGCCTTTTTTTTTTTTTGTTCTCTCGGATATTGAGTCTGTAACATACATACACGCCGTCGGGATATTCCGGCATAGATAAAGGATAACGGCAAGGAAGTACAGTTCCAAATTCAAATAGATGACATGGCTAAACGGTCCAAGAAACATCATCAGACGGACGTCTGGTTTCATGCACGTGGCGCTGAGAAACGCACGAGAGTTGACTATCTCTTTCATAGGTCTTGAATGGTTATGTGACCATTGTTATTGTTGTTGTTCATACACGCATCTGTCAGCCTTGTAGGCCGAGTGGCGGCAGGTCCTGCGGGGTAAGCCGCCGTAATGGTAATCGCTATGTACATCGTTGCCTTTCCACACATATCCTGATATATTATTCATGTGGTATGCCCCGTGCTGCTGGTTTCGTACTGCTGTTCCCGTGGCCACGAAGATGCATGGGCTTGTTGGATACTGCCTCGAGCATGAATCGCACTGTCTTCGGTACCAGGTCTGGCCGTCTCAGGTAGGCCCGATAATCCAGCTCCCGCCTTGACCCCTGTGTAAGATGGCGCATCCGGGGTTCTGCCTGGTTTGTACAGTGGAGGAGAACATGGCGTGTATCTTAAAAGGCCACGCCCGCAGGTGTCACGGGCTTGGAATAGTAGTCAATAATGAATCAATGTTCCTATCTAAACTATTGTAGCCATCGACGAGAATATTGAATCTGGAGAAGAAAATAGAAGAGGAAATCTATATAGATAACGAAGGGGTTTTATAGGAGTTGTTGTCGACATGACTGCTTGTTCCAGTAGCGGCATTTGGATGTTGTTTTGTGCCATCTCTCTGACTTTCTGACCGTAATAATGCTTGAGCGGCGCAAAACAGCTTATATCAAGTGGTTGAAGTAGATGAGATGAATGAGAGGCATGTATAGAGGAATGATCTTTCTTGCAGTACAGAAATGATCAAAACTGGGAGTTGCATGGCTGCTATGGCCACCAAGAATCAAAAGGCGATATCTGCCAGCGGTCTGAGAGGCAGTATGTTTCTCAAACATCTCCTAAAGACATTCAAGTCTAAATTATCATTTGTCCAGCCATTATCGCTCATGCTGACTCTGTACTCTTAGGAGTGATCGGGCAAGTTGGCGGACATTAGATATTTGAAGATGTAGGCCACGCTCATGCATATCTAGAATCCATTTAGATAGAGTCTCTTCTTCAAGTTCTGAAAATTTCCGGCCCTTTGCAGTTCATTCTTTGCGGGAGTGGACTCCATTCAGGCGTTTCATCAAGCTTCTTGATGCCACATCAAATGCGGCGAAGATATGGTATCACCGTTATGGTACTGAGAAACCAACTGACAAGATGGACACGCGCGGAGCGTACTGCCTACTTTTGGCCAATCTATCGAGTACAAATCAGTTAGTATGGAGCATTGACAATGACTCGATAATCCACGTTACAAATGAAAAAGGTAGACGAAGGGGATATCTCACTTACTGATCCAACATTCACTCCCCAACCTACCTTACTCGCCTCCTCGACCAATGAGAAGACTCCCCCAACCCAACCTTATTCAGACGACAACCCACCCAACGACGACATCATGATACGCCCTGCTAAAGGCTTCATAGCCTGGGTCGCCGGCGCCATTTCTCGTGATATCCCGAGAACCATGAGAGCGCCATGGAACGAAAGGATAAGAATAAATGGCTCAAGGCCATGCAGCGCGAATTCTCTAAATTGCAGAGCAAAGATATATTTGAGCTGATACGAATTAGCGACGTTCCAAAAGGAAAACGGTTTTTCCGGGAAAATGGGTGTACGACAGGTCCACCAACAGCCCTCGCTTTCTGCCCTGTAGTTATCTCCGAGCGCTAGCGCGGGGCGCTCTGACCTATGTATACTAGTTATATAGTCAGCTTAGCCGATAGGCCACCAACCAATCAACCATCCATCACACATTGACCGCCGCAGTTCTGTCGTTTTCTTAGAGCCCCCGCGCGGGAAGGTTAGTTCGTTCGGCTTGGACGAGAAAATGACCGACTTTTGATAGAAATGTCGTTGGTGTCTTGCCGTAATCTTCGCCCGTTGGGGCCCCATTCGGGCCTGGGGATGCCATCACAACCCCCATCACAACTGGATGCGAGCGTTCATAAGCGAAGCGAAAGTGAGCATAGTGGGACCGCTGGGTCGCCGGCGCGGGACCGAATGCACGGCAACGGGTTTCCGCCCATCCACGGGCCCACCTCCGGTGGTCGTTCCGCCGGTTTTTTTGGTGCTATCCCGACTCCGGAGGATTGAGCCTGACTCCCGAGAATCGCGCATCCCCTACCTTGTATCCAGCATCACAAACACAGCGGCAGCAGCGATATCGGCAACACCACATGATTTACAAGACGATAGATATACCACTTCCCAAACGTCATGGCCCACGCCCAAACCAAAGCACATCGCCTGCCAACGTCCGTCGGGCCGCAGCGCATGCAAGTTGGAATCGACAATCCTTCTAGTGACGAGATTCGACAACCATCCGGTAGCGCCCAGGTGCTATGTCAATGCCATCATAACCTGTGCACCTCCATCTTCGCTTGAACGGCACATGTGTGCCGGATTCTTGTGGTTTGTTTATTGCCGTGGATCGACATAATCTTTGAAGATCATGCTCCAATTACTTCCCCTTTCTGGTCAAGCTCGCAACCGAGGTCGAGCCAGGCACCGACGTCGGATTTCCATCCAGGTTGCCAAGCCCAGTATCTTAAATACCTACCCGTTCTTCCTCTCCGACCTGGACCTAATCTGGTCGTTACCGACCACATTCAGCAAAATCTGGAAGGTAAGCACTGGACAATACCAGCAACCTCGAGACCTTTTCATCGACAAAAGACAGGAACTAACTTCTCTGGAAGTCTGATCCGAAGATCTTGCCGAATTGTACCATGGCCGCCACCCTGACATTCCGGGCGCTGGTCTTGGCAGCCCTTTTGGCAGTCCTGGTACCCTACTGTTCCGCATTCCGATACAACCAGTCCCGTCATGGAGATGTCCATGTGTCAGACGAACAGGACATTTATGCTGCTGAAGCCGAGGCTATGATGAAACACGATGAAAGCGAGGAGGGAGAGGTAGGTCAGGACCCATTGACTGCTACCTCATAGTACCATCTAACTAGTTGGACAACAGGACCACGGCGACATCGGAGTACCAGATGGCGCTGAGTTCACGACATTCAATGTTAACGAGAAGGGCGACGAGGAAATCGCGGGTTTCATCTCAAAGGATTTGGACGAGAAGACGATCGAGCATCTCTTTATTGTTCTCCACGGGAGGCTAAGGGATGGAAACGGCTACTGGAAGACGCTGAACAACGCCATCAACAAGGCCAGAGACGACAACTTCCCCGGAACAGACCGCAAAATGGCAGTGCTCGCCCCGCAGTTTTTCTCGACAAAATTCAACTCTGGCCAGTACAAGAAAAATCAGCTGGCGTGGGACGACTTGAACGCTTGGCAACCAGGTGGCCAGGCTACTCATCCCGCAGATACAAGCCTTACCTCTTTCGACGTCTTGGACGGCCTCATCAAGCTCCATTCAGACAAGGAGAAGTATCCAAACCTAAAGAACGTCACCGTCATTGGCCATGGTGGCGGTGGTCAGCTTGCCCAGCGGTACTCGGCTCTGGGTAACGATCCCCCTGACAATGTCCACGTTCGGTACATCCACGGCGACCCATCGTCGTGTATGTACTTCACCAAAGACCGTCCTATTCTCTCAGACACCGAAACTTCGAAAAAGTCCTGCGATTCCTACAATATCTGGAGATACGGCTTCGACAAGTTCCCCGGCACGGGAGGCAAGCGCATGACGCCAAAGGAATATTTCACGCAGTACGTCAGTCGAGACGTCGTCTCGATAGTGGGATTGCAGGATACGGGGAGTGCCGGTGATACGAGTTGCATGGGGAACATGCAAGGAGGCGAGAATCGGCGTGCTCGCAACTTGATCTGGTTCCGGTACATCAACACGCTCGCGCGCACGGACGAAGACCTGGAGGGGTTCCCTGGTTCATTCGAGGATCTTCCTGACTGGAGCGACGCAGTGGATGGAAAGAGCCATCTACGACTCGTCGTTGTTGAGGATGTGGCTCATAATGCGGAAGAGCTATTCCAAGGAGATCTCGGGCGAGGGGCGCTCTTCCACGATGGCGACATCGACGAAGGCTGGCGCCCCAAGAAGGACAACAACTAGATCTGGCGGTTACATAGAACGCAGTCGATCAAGATACATTCATTGTTGAACAAGCGCCTTAAAAATGATATTGTTTAATATTAGTGTCTCAGCTTGCTGAGACTGCATTTCTCTAAGCAATCAGCTGCCTTGTGTGGCATTCTGGAACCACCCCCTGCCTGCTGCCTCCGGCGTAGCTCGCTTCTCGATCTGCACACAGGTGCCGGCGTTCACATCAGCTTGGCCGTCGTGACTTAAACCACCATCCCAACCCAGACCCCGGCCGACCCGTGCACTCCGAAATTCCTGTTCTGAACGACCCAAACGGGATTGCGGCTGCGGACGGACAGGCCTAAACGCGGCGCGCTTGTGCGTTTCGCCTGGGAATACTAGCCGCGGGACACGATGGAGATGGGCCCAAGTCAGACTTGGGTGTCAGCCTCGGAATGGTCTAAAAGTTGATGAAGTGGGAGTTCGAGATTGGACCAGAAGGCATCAATCAGGGTCTGGAGAAGAGGCACCACCATTTACGCCTGATATCATCTCGGGGGGGGGGGGGGGAATGCCGGTGTTCGGGGTTATGGCGGTAAGACAGCGAGCTTGGCGCAGTTCCACTTTGGGGAGTGCCGAGGTACCTGAGCTGCTCTCTGATGCCTTTGTCCAAACGGCTTTGATTGCTCAGCCTCACTCCAGGTTGCTTCGATCTGAGCTAAGCAGGGAGTTTGAGACTTACAGAACTCTACAAGGGGAATCCAGATAGTTATCCTCGCTCCTCAATCGCAGATTCAATATCAACGCCCACCCATGGCTCTTACTAGAGACATCCAACGTGTAACCCAGCGTATAAGCCGCGCCGATCAGCTCGAACGACCGTTCTGGATCCTATAAATGTTTTGGTCCAGGGAGCTTGTCTTAACGTAGGGAGCGAGTATATATTGATATCGTTTAGTCTCGTTTTCAAAGGCGCAATATCGTCTTTGTCGTCCTCTCTCGCGTGGTATTAGATCAAAGGATACCATAGTATACGTTCGGATCCTTCCTTCTAATCGAGATAAGGATCGCGAGCGTGTGGAAACTCCGGGTTGCTGGCTGGGGTGTGCAGCCAGCGCATTATGCAATGCATTAATGATGCTGGATTGGCCTGTCACAGGGCTGGGATTGTATGCGTTATGGATGTGTATGGGGCCTATCCTTGTGCACAGTGTTAGAGTGCTCAGGTCCTTGGTATGATGCTGTATCCCACTTGGTTGGGTCCAGTGCCTTGTTGACAAAGAAGCACACCCGTGACATATTAGTCATGTTCGTGTCCTTGCTGGTAGGCTTGATCAGGAGGTGAAAGCGGCTTCCAAGCATTTGTGAATATGTGGTCACTTGGTCTGTGTATCCGTTGATATAGGGCTCCTGGATAGCCAGGATCTCTAGATCGCGCACCTCTTTCTCACCAAAGAGGTGTATCATCACTTTCTCACGTGATTTCCAGCAGTTGGCCTGCAGGATTCGGATTTGTTTAAAATTCATTATCGATTACAGTTCTTCCTCCACTGGGTCTTCATTGGAGTGATACTGGCTTTGCTCATCATCAGACTGTTGGCCGTGGTGCCGGGTATAGCTTTTGCATCGGTTTCGAGTCTGTCTGAGTACCCTTGGAGCAGTACCACTGACTAACAAAGGGAGAAGGTCAGGACTCAGGATAAGTACTTATGAATTATCTTGCGTGTATGGTAGTCAACAATTCACATTTGTGGAAATCATCCTTTTCTATTCTTTTTGGTGGCTTTATATAACTCTAGTTTAGGTTCGAACCTGAATCAGACCATTTCGAGGCCTAGGGGTGCTGTGGGGGACGATGGCTGCTGTTTAGTGGGAAGTCCATTATGAAGTACTCTCGGGCCACCCACTATAGAAAATCTTGTGACAGGCTAGACCTAGCGTGCTCCTATTATTATTGTATGGATGAGATGGTCTTGCTGGGGAGAACTAGATAAAAGCGTGAAGAGAGAGTAGGTGGCATTAGGCCAGGACATTGTCCTTGGGTATATCCAAGGATAACAGTAATATATGTGATAAGCGAGCTGAACAGACAAGCGAGCTGGACACTCAACAGCAACTGCGCCTTGCAAAATCAATCACAACACCCGATAGTTAAAAAATTATTCAGATTTCTCTTCAGACATTTGTAAATCTTTCTGACAAGTTCGTGTGTTCTGTCCTGGATTGCCGCATATTCCACAATGCTGTCCCATTGGCTCGGCCCTTCTTTGTGACCACTACTTTGACGTGTTTCCTCTCTGAATTGAGCCTCCACATCCTGTTGGGTCTGAATATCTTGTACTTCCTGATTCAATGAAAATACGCCCTGTCTTCTCACCTGACAAGCTGCGGCGAGCGGCCAATGATCCTTTGCCAGGGCAGGTTGTAGAACCTCCAGAACCAATAGCTGTTGGAGGAGCGGGAACGAGAGGTGTAAGGACGGGAACTTCAGTATCAGGTGAAATGGACTGGATATGATGAAGACCGGACGTGGTACCCAGCAGTGAATTTGAAGGGGTCTCCGCACTGGATACGTGACTACCATGAAGAGTACCTGAGCAAACCAGGATCACCCCAATTGGAGGAGTGGTTGAAGGCTTGGGAGGAAGGAATTGAAGAGATTTACGACCATCCAGATACCAACAAGCCGATTCGGAGCTCAAGGACAAACTCTATCTAAGGAGGGGGGTTATGTGATGGCTCAGTGCCTTCGTGAATGACATCGACAAATAATGCCACCTGAGCAAACAAAGAAAAGCACTTAGCGAGGCGACACAGCACTGATATAAAAGCCCCTTTTCCCGTAGATAGAATTCCTCTTCCTTTTTCTTCCCCAGATTCGATGTTCTCGTCGATGGCTACAATAGTTTAGATAGGAATATGTTTTTTATTATCTACTATTCCGAGCCCGTGACAGCCAACAGGGAAGCCTCCTTTGACAAAGCTCTCCCACATCTTCGCTTACTCTAGAGATCAATCCTTTATTATCATCCTCTTCATAACTTACCTTGCAGGGCCTCAGATGCCATCACCTTCAACTGCAACCAACTTCTGGTCTAACACTTGAAGAATTAACCTATTTACCCGACTTTCCACGTTATACCTGTCATCATCTTGCACTGCAGCCAGTTCCTGACCTGACTTCATTAGCCCAACGCACCTACCTGAACCTCCATGGAGAACTTGCACTCACCTTCCAAGATGGAGCGAAGACCTCACCCGAGCTTGCCGACAGCTCTATCCCTGCGAACGTGGCCATCGCGCCAGCTGATCCCCGAGTGATAGGGTTGTATGGCGTGCCCGGCTGCGGCAAGTCATACCTGATGAAACAACTCAAGCAGGAGCTGGACGAGTCGAATTTCCAGTACTTTGAAGGGTCTGAGATAATGAATTCTGTGACTTTTGGTGGGCTCAATGCTTTCAAGAAGCTAGATGAGCACCAGAAGAACCAGATTCGCAAGCTTGCCATCAACAGTATCAAGTCAACATGCGCCAAGAGTGGCAACGTCGGTATTGTGACCGGGCATTTCATGCTTCTGGGATGATGAAACAAGCGAACAGGCGTTGAGGGTCTGTACCCAGGCCAACTTGGATACTTATACACATATCCTGTACGTCAACACACCTGTGGAAGTGACGGCGAAACAGCGGGCAGAAGATACCGAGAGGGGACGTCTAAATGTGTCGATCTAGCATTTGCATCGCTGGCAGGAGACCGAGATTCAGGAAATACGTGGCCTTTGTCGTGAAAATGACATTCTCTTCGCAACCATCTACCCGAATCTGAAGGGTAAGTCAGCGATCTTGATTCGTGACTTCCAGCGCCATGATGAGAACCTTAATGGATCAGCTGCAAAGCAACTTTTTGATGAAACCATCTCTGCGCATTACGATAAGATGCAGACTCTTCTTCGACGCTGATAAGACGCTGGCCGCGGATGATACCGGTGCACGCTTCTGGGAGAGAATCAAGGAGACAAAAGGCAAAGATGATCCGTTAAGCACACTGTTCGGAGGGCCACTGAAGTACTCGTATACCGCATTCCGACAGGCGATGTTGTTGTATGAGGAATCAACCAACGATGATGAATTTGACGCTATCTGCGAAGAAGTAGCTACGTATACACACCTCTATCCACAAATATGCTCGCTTTTGCGCCAAGAGGGAAGATACCACCATGTTTGACCCGTTATCGTGACCTGTGGACTGCGCCGTGTGTGGGAGAAGATTATGGAGAAAGCGGGCGTCTCCAATGTGATGAAGGTCGTGGGCGGGAATCGAATTACAGATGGGCTTGTTGTCACTCCTTCGGTCAAAGAGAGCTTGGTTACCCGTACGCAGCGAGTTCATGCAGCATATACCTGGGCATTCGGAAATAGCCCTGTCGACCTGCCGATAATTATTGCTGCTCACAAGACCATCATTGTGGTTGGCGAGCAGCAAAACCGGAGCAAGAGCATGGGGCACAATTTGTTGACTGCAATGGTGAATGATGGGTTGCAAGCTCGCCAGGCTTTGCTGCCAAATAATTTGTCGCCGCCGCGGCTGGACATTGTGAGGCTGTCAGTTGTCAATCTCACAGAGAAGTCATTTCTGGATTTAATCTTCCAACCCCACAAGTCCTCTGGTGGCCTACGACTGTACCATCATATAACCAAGTATATTGATATCCGCTCTCACCATATCTAGTGTCTTGGTGCTCATCGAACAGCTCACCTCTGACTGATGCGTGTGAGGGGCTAGATCCCAAAAGCTATTATCTAGCTATATACAGGAAGCATTCGATAGGGAGAGAAAGAAGGGAAGAAAGAACGCCTGCTAAGGTCGGCAGCTAGCGTATAAAGGTCTGCGTAAATGTATGCCATCGGGCATCTGATGAGAATCGGTCGGATAATCAGTCGATCCGATTACCGATATTCTCTATATAGGCCAGCGTGTACGCACATTTAGCAAAAACAAGTACTCAAGCACTTGTACTACGTGTGGTTACCATAGACTTCAATATTACTCCTTTCGGCGCTTATTAAATCCTCTATCTTCCGTATGCCATATAGCCTCGTGTAGTCGGATTATCGGCACCCGATTCCCCGAACCTGAGCTACCCGCTTCAGTACTTAGTCAGTGCGGTCACATGACTACCCCGGTTGGCGTTTTTCCCGCCGGAAGAGAGAAAAAGTTGTTGCGATCCGCAAACTCCATCGTGCCCACTTTCGGCCTCGTCGCCTGTCGAAAACATTCTCTCGCCGGTCATATAACAGTCTACGAAGTCTCTTGGCCTGTCCATTCCACAACCGAGACGTACGAATCTCGCTTCCCGTTTTCCGCCCGACTTTTTCGCTGTTCCTAAAGCGCACATTTCGAGTCACGCTTTGAACCACCGGCTTCACGGCTACGTCAAATTAGCGACCTCCTACCCCTCGATCCTTTTTTCTACCTTTTTATTACGACTTCCAATACTTCGCTATGGATCACTCGAGAGATCCCTGCCCCTGGGTTGCCCTGAGCGACTTTGGTGGTGCTTTCTGTATGGGTGTATGTCTCCACCTGCATTCATGCCATTGCACATACGGATACTGATATTTTGTCTTGCCTAGGCAATTGGTGGTGCGGTCTGGCACGGTGTTAAGGGATTCAGAAACAGCCCCTACGGAGAGCGACGGATAGGCGCAATCACAGCCATTAAGGCACGAGCACCCGTTCTCGGTGGTAACTTCGGTGTCTGGGGTGGTATGTTCTCGACATACGATTGTGCTATCAAGGGACTTCGGAGAAAAGAGGATGCATGGAACGCCAGTTAGTTTACCCCTTTTGCAAACGGATAATGGCTTGATGTCGGACGTTCGGGGAGAAGGAAGTCGTTCATTTGACTAACTGCTGTTTGAATAGTTATCGCTGGTTTCTTCACTGGTGGTTCTTTGGCTATCCGTGGTGGTTACAAGGCTGCTAGGAACTCGGCTATCATGTGTGCTGTTTTCCTGGGTGTTATCGAGGGTGTCGGTATTGGTTTCCAGAGACTTATGGCGGAGAACACAAAACTTGAGGTGAGACCCGATTGCTTTTAAAGCACTGAGATGCGTGTTCTTGAACGTTTTGACTGACCTTTGCCGATTCAGCTGCCCCCTCCGCCTCCGGCCGAAGGGAAGGCTGTCATCTAAACACGTCCCTAATATATTGATTCGAAGCGAATATCCTCTCATCTCGCCATCTTCGACTCATACCTTGATATACTCTCATCTCTTCTCTCTTCACTGGTGTTGGGTCCTGGTCATTGCTTTTTGCTGTTTTTTTACAGGGAGCGTGGCATAGAGTTTTTCTTTCTGTCTTCGGCTTCCATTTATGTTATAACTACTCACTATTTTGACGGCGGTTTATGGATTTCACAGATTTTGCATTATGATTGTCTTGTGTCGGAAATCAAAACAGTTGTTCGGAGATGCCGGGGTGAATTCACCTTGGGGCATTGCCTTTCTTGTACATTATCTTGCGGATTATCAGGTATAATGCGACATTTGGATGCACTATATCTCACAATCTTTCATGTAACACTGTAGCCGAGTACTCGCTTAGAATAGGAGGGCCATCGCCAATACTAGATTACAACGCGGCTCTTCGTTGTTCAAGTATCTATTGCTAGCTAGCCGTGACCATGTTGTACAATTACAGATGAATCCCCAATATCCAAAAAGATTATCCACCGCCTCAGCCTCCATGTTCTCAGCTGTATTTCCCAAAGGGGAAAAGCTCCTGATAAGCACGGACGACGTCATCCGTCCCCGAATGCACATCGCGCGACACCGACATCCTGGACCCCAGGGGTTATTCATGCCAGGAACACTTCTCCTCGTAAAACTGCAGGCTCCCGCCTGTTGTTAATGTACAACAGAACGGACTGACATGTTACGCCCAATGCCCCTCTTCGTACCCAAGTATCTCTAGCCGCATACATCCGAAGACATCGACCCGGATTACAACGCTTTAAAATCGCCTACGTACCCCTAATTTCGACTAACATCCGACATAATGGCTAATAAATCACCATCCCCGATGTTCAAACCAGCTCTGATCCTCCACGGTGGGGCCGGCGACATCCACCGCTCTAAACTCCCCCCGGACCTCTACGAGAAATACCACGCCTCGTTACTATCCTACCTCCGCTCGACGAAAGACCTCTTATACGATGGTGCGACCGCCCTAGACGCAGCCACTCACGCCGTCTCACTAATGGAAGACGATGAACTATTCAACTGCGGCCGCGGAAGCGTTTTTACCTCCGCGGGGACGATTGAGATGGAAGCTTCGGTTATGATGACATCTGTTCGTCGCGACGATGAAGATAAACAGGAAAATATAAAAAGAGGAGCGGGGGTGGTGGGTCTGCGGAACGTGAGACATCCTATTCGTCTTGCGAGGGAGTCGTTACTTCGCACGGGCTATGATACAGACGGCAAGCCGAATGGCGATGGGGGGAGTATGCATATGCAGCTTGTGGCACCATATGTGGAGGAAAGGGCGAGTGAGTGGGGATTAGAGATCATGCCTGATGAGTGGTTTTGGACGGAGAAGAGGTGGGAGGAGCATCGGAGGGGATTGGAGGGGAAGGAGGAGAAGGAGGGTGAAAGTGAAGAGGATCAGGAACTCATATCCATGAGCCAAGGGACAGTTGGTTGCGTATGTCTTGATCAATGGGGAAATCTGGCTGTTGCGACGAGTACCGGAGGGCTCACGAATAAATGGCCTGGTAGGATTGGTGATACACCGACTATGGGTTCCGGGTTTTGGGCAGAGGCTTGGGATGTTAATTATCCATCATCTTCTCCAGAGGATGAGGAAGAGGATGCCCCGGACGAACAGGAAGCATTGATATCTCCAACATCGCCAAGTTCCCCGACCTGGGGCTTCAAAAACATCCGCTCTCTATTCTCAGAATGCACGCCGTCGTTCATCAACAAAAGAAACAGTGCATATACATCTATCCCGGCAGCCAACCCCGATAGCCAACAGACCCCTGACGACGATGAGAAGGGCTATTCAGACCAGGTTGAGCCACACGCTCGCACCACCAGACGAGCAGTAGCCCTCTCCGGCACAGGAAATGGCGACTCCTTCCTTCGCATTGCAGCAGCGCGCACAGCCAGCGCCATGGCTCGCTTTTCACCGCCTGCTTCTTCAACTACCCTTGCTCAAGCTGTCACGGCCATTGCAGGACCGGGTGGCGAATTGCAATCATCTGCCGGAAAGCGATGGGGCACAACTCGCGAGGGAGAAGGCGGAATCATCGGGATTGAGGCGGAAGCGGAAGTCGATGCAGAAAGCCGAGGGCACAAACTACGACATGGAAAGGTTGTGTTTGATTTCAATTGTGGAGGGATGTGGAGAGCTTGGGTTGAGGAGGATGAATATGCGGGTGAGACTGAGAGGGTAATGGTTTTCAGGGATGAATATCGTTGAATAGTCTAGCCATTCAAGATTTCACTGTTAAGAGTAAAAAGACACCAGGTATTGAAATAAAATGAATTTATCGATTTTGAAAAAAAAAGTCCCATCGAAATGTTCCGACACGGGGAATCGAACCCCGAGCTGCCGTGTGAGAGACGGCGATGTTAACCATTACACCATATCGGACGTTGTTGGCTTCGATTTCCAATAAAGTGCTATGGGTATAATTTTGTATGGCTATCTTTACTTAAGATGTGTGTTGCCATATCTATCAGGGCTAAGCAAAGGAGGAGACAAAGAGTAAATGCAAAACATTAATGTTTAATACCAAACATCAGCTATTATTAGACAGCCACACCCAAACTACAATCATTTGGCAGCCAATTCCTGTCATTGCTTTCATTGTCATCCAGGTGGCTTGATGCTCGGACCACTATTGTCACGGGCTCGGAATAGTAGTGTTACAGACCTTGCCGTATCAGCCTCACGTGATGATACAGGGTTAGGATGGAATCATTGGATAACAGTTGATGGTGGATATGCAGGAAGGAACAAGGATCAATTTGATATTTGGCAGACCTATCACGTGATCACCAGCGTATCCGGGATACGCCAAGAACTTATCATGGCTATGAAGAGAACATATCAACGACACGCTCGGAGCGTATCGAGGATCAGACCCGAGCATATCATGGATACGACCAGGAAGGATATATAAGGACACTCATTCATGTACTTAGCTTAGTTCTTCGCGATCAATTTTCAAGTCTTACAGCATTGGTTACCTTCTAGTTTCTGACTCGTCCGCACTTAACCAACAACCCAGTATACGTACTCGGTTGGCCTTGTTTCTCTATTCGTTACCTTTATCGTTTCTACTTGTTGACTATCTTACGGAGCCTGGAGGGGGCGATATACCCATCAACGCATACGACATACCGAACCGGACCCGGAGGGGCATTGAGCATACAATTACTTGGAAGACACTTAGGGTAAGTGTCCAGTCTCGAAATATAACTAACTAGAACCCTAGGTACGATACGAGAGAAGCCAGGTTGTGACAAGTAGATAATAATGAACTGAATTCCTGTGACGGTTCCGTTCAATATGAAGTTTATTGGTGAACTATCTGGCGAAATACTAGCATGGGGAAAGAAGAAAAGAACACTGTGCCTGCCAGCGTCGAACTATTTAATGTGCGAGGGGCTCTGGCCCTAAAACAGAACAAAGAAATCAACACAAAGGAATCTGTTGGAACCCAGGGTGTAGTGGACATATGGCTCAACCAATGGAATCGCAAAAGAGGTCTGTCTTGCTATATAGCTCCTATCTGGCAATTTTATGAGGGGCAAGCTGACTAATACAAAACAATCGGCAATTTAGATAACGTATTCAACGGGCGAGCGGCGAATACGGCCGAAGTGCGAATTTTCCCCGCAACCATTACTTTTCGAAGCTTTTCAACCACCAACACCATTCAATCTGACTGAATGAGACTATCTCCTAGTTAAATACATGTCTATTTACTAGGACATCTCCTTATAGTGTGCCCAATAATCCCACAACCACTACAGCGTGGTGGAGCTCGCTGGCGAGGTGTAGCATCATTAAGTTGCTCATTAAGCTGTGCATCAAGCTGCTGAATAGTATCAAGCTGCTGAATATGCTCACGGCCTTCCTGTACAGAGATAAAGAGGTCATCCCCTAGAGAAGTGTGTTTCCTTGCCTTCTTCTTCATTTTCCGCTCATTTTCAGCCCGTAGAACCTTGATGTCTTCTTGTAGAATGAGGTTCATATTCATTGCCATCTGTGCAGCCTTCTCAAGATGTTGAATATGAGAGATTGGGCTGCTAGAAAGTGTCCTTTTTTTCCGAAGACTTCTTTGTAGGCTGCGAACCTTATGGTCTAACTGGCGAGGATTTTGAGGTGTTTGAAAAGCAGACGAGATTGAGCCTTCAGTTAGATTTGGCGGTGGTGTTGGTGTACGAAGTTGAAAGGTGATTTTCTCAAGAACCCGACCCTGATTCAATGGTTTAAGACCTGCACCTGCAAAGCCACTGCATATATTCCCTTTGGTAAATGCTGCTTTGCGTGCAGGAGGGTATAAATGTAGAAAATCTTCCTTGTCAATGTGGTTGTGTTACAGAACTCACTGTATCAGCCTCACGTGATGATACAGAGTTAAGACAGGCTCATTGGATAACAGCTCATGGAGAATATGCAAGAAGGAACAGGGATCAAATTGATATTCGGCGTGTTGGCACCTGATGATCACGTGTTTCACGTGATATGCAAGGAGTATACTAATATACAAGACGGATGTTATACCATCAGCCTGGTATAGGTATACAAGTATACTATGAAAACATCATACCAGGAAAAGGGAGGATATATAAGAACACTCATTCATGTACTTAGCTTAGTTCTTCGCGATCAATACAAGTCAATCAGCATTGGTTACCTTCTAGTTTCTGACTCGTCCGCACTTAACCAACAACCCAGTATACGTACTCGGTTGGCCTTGTTTCTCCATTCGATTACCTTTACCGTTTCTACTTGTTGATTATCTTACGGAGCCTGGAGGGGGCGATATACCCATCAACGCATACGACATACCGGACCGGACCCGGAGGGGCATTGAGCATACGATTACTTGGGAGACACTTAGGGTAAGTGTCCAGTCTCGAAATACAACTAGCTAGAACCCTAGGTACGACACGAGAGAAGCCAGGTTGTGACACATTGATCGCCAGTCAGTACGAGTCAGGTTTCGAGACTATATTGACTTAAAACACGAACCGCAACCATGTCCAACAACAGTAACAGCAACACTACTCCTAGATCCTCTCGTGGATCTGAGGGACGAACTCCGACTTATGAAGAGCTCTTTGGAATGGTTAGCCAGCTGCAGGAAAGCATCACTACTTTGGAAGAACGACAGTCAACCAAAGCTATCAAGGTTCGACCACCGGAACCCTTTGATGGTACTCGATACAAGTTGCGACCCTTCATCACCCAGTTGGACTTGTATGTCCGCATGAACCGGAGCAAGCTCATCTTTGAATCCGACAAAGTTCTACTTGCAGCAACTTATTTGACTGGACCAGCATTTGATTGGTTTGAACCTACTTTGCGCGACTTCCAGGAGAAAGATGAACAATACCATAACGACAATACCACTGAGGTTTTCAGCAGCTTCACTGAATTCAAGAAACGACTCCAGGGAACGTTTGGAGATATTGACGCCACACGGAACGCTGAACGGAAGCTATGGCGACTCAAACAGACAGGATCAGTAGCCAAGTTGGTATCTGATTTCCAGCAGATCATCACCCATCTGAACTGGGATGAAACGATGTACATTGCGAAATTCGAGGAAATGTTGAAGCCGGAGATCCAGGAGAAACTGGTCTGGATGGAACGACCGACTTCATTGAACGAACTCTTTGAACGAGCCGTCAAGATTGACAACACCCTGTATGACCTTAGAGTCAGACAGAAGGAGTCACGATATGGGAACACCTTTAGGGGAAACCCACAAACGAGCCACTATCGATCGAATGATAAACGACCAGCTCAACCACGAAGCCAAGGGTATGAAGATCCCTATGGACCACGACCAATGGAGCTGGATGCCACACAGCACAGGCCCTTCGTATCCGACAAGGAAAAAGAACGAAGGAGGAAAGAGAAACTTTGCTTCACATGCGGAAAGCCGGGCCACATGACGAAGGCATGCAGGCAACGACAGAACGTTAGGCCTCAGCAACAACAAAACGATAATAAGCAGCTGCACGCTACCCAGGAGAGAGGAGCGTATGACACCACAGGAATTGTGAACCCTGAACTCAGAGCAACAAATGATTATGGATGGCACATGCAAGAGGCTTCGGATGAGCATGGAGGACCATGGAGACCCAGAACTATGATAGTACCCAACCTGAGCCCATTGAGGAGGTTGATGGAAGAACAGACGACCCTCACACCGGAGGAGATTGATGAAATCATGAGTTCAAGTGAAGATGAATATTGGCCCAATGAACGGACGGTGGGATCCGACAGCGGAAGCGACAAAGCCCATATAAGGACGGATGGGTCCAAAAAAGCCATCAACGAGCCAGTTCAGGAGAAATCACTCAGCGAACTGCCCAACCAAGATTGGCCAGTTAATGATTTCCTTGACGAAGAGTACGGTGCTCAGTGGAATGGCCACGATCCCAACGTGGAGGAACTCCATGAGATACCGGAGACACCTCAGAACGCAACTCCCGAAAAAGATGAACAAGAAGAACAGAGTCTGGCAGAAGATAATGAGGGATACATGAAGTCCAGTGTGTATAGCCCTATCTCAAGACAACAGCTATGGTCCAAGCGATATACGGAACAACGAAAAGCCGATGAAGAAACAAATACCGACGTTGCCGCGTACTTCATTGATGATATAGTTATTTCACTCCAGGAGAACCCCAAGAGGCTCTCTAAAGGATTGAAGGAACTATTCAATGAATTGAACACGTATTGCCCACATCAGAACCTGAAATGTTGGGAACGAACGAACGAAACTTGGGATGAACACCTACGGAAATGCGACCAGCACCCATACACGTGCCACTACTGTGGACAGAACAATGGAGAACTATGGGGATACTTACGAGACATCACGACCAAACGACTACGAGGCCCCATCCACAGCTCATGCAAGTATGATTGGTGTGACTGTGTGCACTATCGAGAGCACCCAAAGCATAACCAATTACCTTGGATTGTGTGTTATAGCCATGCATGTGGAGAACACTATGATCGAAAGAAAATGGCGCATTATTTTCCAGAACGACCTAGGAAATATAACGACAGTTGTCCTTGTTGGGATTGGAACTGTGCATGCCGAGGATATCTACTGCATCCAGAGCATTCAAGTATGCACTGGACTGCTTGTTATGAAGATGACTGCATAGTCCACTTTGAACCCAAGGATTACTACCCAAGTCCACGACATCTACGGCAACCAAGATGGCAAGCGAGCCTATCAGCGACACAGCGAGGTTACCACTTGAAGTTTATGACTCCAGTTCTCAATCAACTAGCCAGAGTGATGGTTGACTCAGGAGCTACTGGAAATTACATGGATCCTAGATTCCAGCGACAATTGGGGATCTTAGGAATTGAGAAGGCGCAGCCAGAGCCTATCTCAGGACTGAATGGTGAAAATTTGGGAAGTCACTTGACAGTCGAATCGGGATTTGTCCCTATGGCTGTAGCGGATCATGAAGAAAGGATCAATTTCGACGTGACACCGCTGGGACAATACGATATAGTGTTGGGGATTCCCTGGCTCAGGAATCACAACCCAGAAATCAACTGGAAAACTGGACAAATGAACTTTGCGAATTGCGATTGCCCAAGAACCACAAAAGGACCGAGTCAACGGGAGGCCGGGACCTCACCACGATCTACAGGCAGGAGACCTGGTAGATACATGAAGCAACCAAGAGGTGGGTTGAGTAACAGAGAAATGAACGACACAGCGACGAACATCGTATTAGCAGCCACCAGGGCCTCAGAACGACATTGGCTGATGAACTTACCCGGATGGGCACCGGACACGACCCAGAAGTATTGCGAATGCTTGATGAACGAGGATACATCCAAGAGATCAGCATTGATTGAGGAGTATCGCTCAGGAAGAGTTGATAGCAACCAAGAAGCATCAGACTCAGAGCTAAGCTCATGGGAATGGATTGACCATAAGGAGCTAGCAGCAACGACTCAGGAACCACAGATTCCACAGGAGTATATTGAGTTTCAGCACTTGTTCAAGCAGCCCGAACGACCTGAACTACCAGACCACGGACCACACGATCATCACATACCCCTTATGGAAGGGAAGACACCGACATGCAAAAAGATTTACCCGATGTCAGAACGAGAATCGAAAATACTACGGGAATATATCGAGGAACAATTGGCGAAAGGATTCATCAGACCATCAACATCACCAGCAGGGCACGGAGTCCTATTTGTACCGAAAAAGGATGGAAGCCTACGACTATGTGCAGATTACCGACCACTCAACGCCATCACCATTAAGGATCGACATCCATTACCACGAGTTGATGAAATGCAAGACCGAATCAGAGGAGCAAAGTGGTTTACCAAATTCGACCTTGTAGACGCCTACAATCGACTACGGATCGCCAGAGGGGAAGAATGGAAAACGACCATCAGAACGAAATATGGACATTATGAATATTTGGTCATGCCATTTGGGCTTACCAACGCACCAGCATCATTTCAACGATTCATCTATGATGTACTTGGAGTATATCTCGACATCTTCGTGATAGTCTACCTTGACGACATCTTGGTCTTCTCCAACACCTTCAAAGAACATGTGCAGCATGTCAAGAAAGTACTGCAAAAACTTGAGGAAGCAAAGCTACGATTGAAGTTGAAAAAGTGCGAATTCCATGTTCAAGAAACTGAGTTCTTAGGACACTGGATCACTACAGAGGGAATCCAGATGGATAAGAACAAAGTTCAAGCAATCTTGGATTGGCCAGAACTGAAGAACACCAAGGAAGTTCAACAGTTTACAGGACTTGTGAACTACTACCGACGATTCTTGAAGGACTATTCACAATTCATGACACCACTGTTCAAATTGTTGAAAAAGGGACAAGAGTTCCAATGGGGACCAGAACAACGACGAGCATTTCAACAAGCCAAGGAAAGAATTGTGTCTGCACCAGCACTTGTGCAGTTCGACCCAGAAAAGGAAACCACGATCGAAACAGATGCATCAGACTACGCCATTGGTATGAGGATGACTCAACCAGGACCAGATGGAAAACCACGAGCCGTTGCATTCCACTCAAGAAAACTAGTTCAAGCGGAGTTGAACTATGACATCCATGACAAGGAACTGCTAGCCATAGTGGTAGCATTCAAGACTTGGAGAGTTTACTTGGAAGGAGCACAACACACTGTACTTGTGAAAACAGATCACAAGAACCTGACCTTCTTCACAACAACCAAAGAGTTGACCCGAAGACAGGCCAGATGGGCTGAAGTACTATCACAATATGACTTCAAGATCATCCACTGCAAAGGAAATGAGAATGGACAAGCAGACGCACTCAGTCGACGACCAGACTATGAGATCAAAGACAGAACGATCAATCCAGCGATATTGAAAACGAACGAAGATGGAACCATCAGCTACAACCACCAGGTGTTAGCAGCGACAATGCACACCTCAAATGAACCTTTGGAAAGAAAAATTGTTGAAGAAACACGAAAAGATAAAATGATCCAGGATATGATTGAAAACTCAGCAGAAAACGACAAATTGACCACTGATGACAATGGATTAGTGTACTTGCACAATCTCATCTATGTGCCAAAGAGCATGAGAAGTGAGATCATCAGCATGCACCATGACACTCCACTCCACGGACATTTGGGAACAGAGAAAACAGCTGAACAAATAATGAGAAACTACTACTTCCCAAACACACAAAAAGTTGTTCAAGAATATGTGAAGAACTGTGAAACTTGCATTCGAGATAAAGCAGCAAGACACCAACCCTACGGAAAAATGCAATCCCCAGATGCTCCAACACATCCATGGGAATGGGTTACTATCGATTTCATCACACAGTTACCGACATCACAAGGATATGACTCCATCACAGTCATCACAGACCGAATGACCAAATATATCCATTTGGTACCAGCCAAAGGAACCATGACCGCAGCAGATATGGCACAAATATTCCTGAAGCATGTTATTACCAACCATGGAATGCCTCAGAAGATCACATCAGACCGAGACAAGCTGTTCACTTCAAAATTTTGGACGACACTCACGAACTTGATGGGTATAGAGCACCGCCTCACCACAGCCTACCACCCACAAGCAAATGGTCAAACTGAACGAACCAACCAAACGATTGAGCAATACCTACGGCACTACATCAACTATGAACAAGATGATTGGGTTAGATTCCTACCCATGGCACAGTTTGCATACAACAATGCAGAGCATTCAACACTCAAAGTAACGCCATTTTACGCCAATTATGGATACCACCCAGTGCTATATGAAAAGCCACGACCACAAGAGTCCACATCAGAAGCAGCAAACGAGACAGTTCAAAAGCTGAAGAACTTACACCACCAACTGTCAAGAGACATTGACTTCATGAACCTACGAGCGGCTATATATTACGACAAGCACCACGGAGAGGGACCTACCTTAAAAGGGGGAGAAAGTATTCCTACTCCGCAGAAATATCAAAACGAAGCGACCAAGTCAAAAGCTCGATCACCAGAAGATTGGACCTTTCACCATTGAAGAAAAAACAGGACCAGTAAATTATCGCTTGAAACTACCGAAATCAATGAAGCGCATACATCCAATATTTCACATCTCGCTATTGGAACCAGCACCGAAAAACGCCATACCAACGGAAAACATCGAAATCGAAAGCAACGATGATGAATATGAAGTGGAACGAGTACTGGATTACCGACAAGTCAATGGACGACCATGTTACCTGATCAAATGGAAAGGGTACGATACCTCTGAGAACACATGGGAACCTATCGCGAACTTGACTGGTTGCCACCAGTTGGTGAAGGAATACCACCAGCGACAGCAGAATCGAAGTTCTCCCAGAAGGAAGGAGAATTCATCATCTGAGTCAAACTAGGATTGTTTGATGTCGCAGCAAGTTGAGCTGCCTCTGCATCAAGAAGGCGCTCAAATTCCTGAAGATCTTCATCAGGCACAGAAGACTCTTCTCCCATTCCTTCCAGCGCACCGAAATCATTATCCAGCATTTTCAAATTCCGCGATTCAAGAAAACGCTTCTGTTTGCGAAGACGCATCACTTTCATTAACAACTCATCGGACTGACGCTCAGCCTCTTCAAGCTGACTAGCAATACGCTCTCTCTCGCGATCGATTCGTTTCCACTCAGACTCTGCATGAACATCACGCTCGCATTTGCGACCAGAACGGACACAATGGCCACATTTCTGGGTAGAAGGAATTCGCTTGCACTCGACAGGGCGTCTCTCACTCATTTTCGAACAACGCTTACAAGGAAAAGATATCTCGCCTTCACGATAAATCCGATCAGCCAGCCTCAGACGATTGCGGTATTCAACTGACATGATGAGTCATGACATGAAGAAAGAAAAAGAAGTTGAACACCTCAGCGCTTACCTGGAAACTGCCGCAGCTTTATGACTTTCGAGGACGAAAGCCTGAAAGAGGGGGAGGTAATGTTACAGAACTCACTGTATCAGCCTCACGTGATGATACAGAGTTAAGACAGGCTCATTGGATAACAGCTCATGGAGAATATGCAAGAAGGAACAGGGATCAAATTGATATTCGGCGTGTTGGCACCTGATGATCACGTGTTTCACGTGATATGCAAGGAGTATACTAATATACAAGACGGATGTTATACCATCAGCCTGGTATAGGTATACAAGTATACTATGAAAACATCATACCAGGAAAAGGGAGGATATATAAGAACACTCATTCATGTACTTAGCTTAGTTCTTCGCGATCAATACAAGTCAATCAGCATTGGTTACCTTCTAGTTTCTGACTCGTCCGCACTTAACCAACAACCCAGTATACGTACTCGGTTGGCCTTGTTTCTCCATTCGATTACCTTTACCGTTTCTACTTGTTGATTATCTTACGGAGCCTGGAGGGGGCGATATACCCATCAACGCATACGACATACCGGACCGGACCCGGAGGGGCATTGAGCATACGATTACTTGGGAGACACTTAGGGTAAGTGTCCAGTCTCGAAATACAACTAGCTAGAACCCTAGGTACGACACGAGAGAAGCCAGGTTGTGACAGGTTGTTTCCAGCCACCATCATACCTTCCACTAGTTTTCCATATGCGCGTTTGAGCGGCCCAAAAACCCCAACATCCAGGGGCTGAAGAAGATGAGATGTATGTGGAGGCATACAAAGACAGATAATTGAATTGTTCTTGCAGAAATCATCAATTCAGCAGTTTGGTGACTTGAATGACCATCAAGGATAAGCAACCGCTTCGCGCCAGTTGAATGCAGCTTTGAAAAAGGATCAAAAATTTGCTTTAACCACTTGAGACCAATTGCATCAGTTGTCCAGCCATTTGGACTGTTGGTAAGCTTCCAATCCAGGGGAAGATTATCCTCTTCATACCAAGCAGCCTGGTGTTCTTTCCCCTTCAAGATAATTGCCGCTGGAATAAGAATGTCCTTAGAGCTCACACATTCAATGATTGTGACCCATTCACGATTTCCCTGGATAACTGTACGAGGTCTCTCACTGCGTTCTGCTGCAGTAATAACCTTGGATGTTGTGCAGAGTCCCATTGCAAAGCCAGTTTCGTCAAAATTCCAGATATCATTGTCACAACCTGGCTTCTCTCGTGTCGTACCTAGGGTTCTAGCTAGTTGTATTTCGAGACTGGACACTTACCCTAAGTGTCTCCCAAGTAATCGTATGCTCAATGCCCCTCCGGGTCCGGTCCGGTATGTCGTATGCGTTGATGGGTATATCGCCCCCTCCAGGCTCCGTAAGATAATCAACAAGTAGAAACGGTAAAGGTAATCGAATGGAGAAACAAGGCCAACCGAGTACGTATACTGGGTTGTTGGTTAAGTGCGGACGAGTCAGAAACTAGAAGGTAACCAATGCTGATTGACTTGTATTGATCGCGAAGAACTAAGCTAAGTACATGAATGAGTGTTCTTATATATCCTCCCTTTTCCTGGTATGATGTTTTCATAGTATACTTGTATACCTATACCAGGCTGATGGTATAACATCCGTCTTGTATATTAGTATACTCCTTGCATATCACGTGAAACACGTGATCATCAGGTGCCAACACGCCGAATATCAATTTGATCCCTGTTCCTTCTTGCATATTCTCCATGAGCTGTTATCCAATGAGCCTGTCTTAACTCTGTATCATCACGTGAGGCTGATACAGTGAGTTCTGTAACAATCATCTTCATGTATACCATGTTCTTGGATAACCTTGCGTACAATCTCAAACCACTCTTTAAGAACCTTTGGATCCTCTTGTTTTGCCCGCTGGTATGTGATTCTTCGATTGTATCTTGTACGTAGTTCAGGACGACGTTTGGTAAAGGAATAGGCCCAGTTGATTCCAAGAATTGCAGTTGGATCTTGTGTACGCTCACAAAGTAAAATTTGTGCCATTCCACGCAGGAATTCTGACTGAATTGAGAATCCTCGCTTGTCTGCATCTAGTAGACTCTTGACAAGCACTTATTCTTCATATTCTGTCAATTTATGGCCATTTGCACGTGTTTCTGTACGTGGTTTGATTCCATTAAGCCGCTTGCGGAGGGAGGATTCAGAGACACCATATATCTGGGCGGCTTTCAATTTTGATTGAACTTTTTTCTCTTTCCATGCAGTAATAGCCATTTGCATACGGGCTTCCTTAGATAAAGGCATTTTTGTGTATAAAAAGTAGAAGAAATGATGTGTTAAAAATGGTTGTGTTGAATATTTTGGTGGTTGCGGGGAAAATTCGCACTTCGGCCGTATTCGCCGCTCGCCCGTTGAATACGTTAGTCCACCTCCGAGCTATGGATTCCGACAGAATCAAACATGTCATGTGACTTAGCGAGCACTCATGCTCCGTGACAATTCCTATCTAAACTATTGTAGCCATCGACGAGAATATCGAATCTGGAGAAGAAAGAAGAAGAGGAAATCTATCTAGGTAATGAAGAGGTTTTAAGAGGATCGTTGGCGACATGACTGGATGGTGTTTGTGATGTATCATCCATTGCCGTAGTGTTGAACCGCCATGAGCTATCATATGTGAGCCGTCACAACTATAATTGACAGAATGCACTTTATCGGCCTTTTGCTTGTAGGACGTTAGCTTTGATATCAGTCGCTTGACTTGAGATCATGTACTGTCTGGTGAATCGGTCATCGTTTTGTAGGCCTCAGCAGATTGGGGGTAATATCCTTCGACATCCGATAATATTGGGGTGCCTCCCTCCAAATCCAGGGTCGCGACCCTGAATTTCCAGTTACGTAATCGACCACCGAGCTGGCCAGTTGGCCGCCTCCCGGAACGCGGACTGCTGCTTTTGAAGCCTTTCTCCCACAAAATGGGTATATATTCCTATAAAAACCATACTCTTTCTCAGGACATTTTAGCCAATTGTGGCCTATTTTGCTCTAAAGTCTTTGTATCTATCATTGAAGCTTCCTACGCGGTTGCTTAAAGGCTCTAAGTAGTATCAAGCATATCAAGCATCTTTTGGGATTACATTCTGCTTTGTGTTAAATGAGCCGACTGATAAGTGTCCCCTATTATGTATGTCTGTCGCTACCTAATGTCATCTGTTCTATCCTGCTTTCCTATTCGTGCATTATATCTCAAACCAGTCCACTCATCAATGACCAAGATTCGGAGGCTGGCGATAGGCATTTTCCAAAAGCCTAGGCCATCGTCTCTCTAACTTAGGCCGTCCTATGCCTGAGGAAAGGTGGCAGCCTAGGCAGTAGACCTTGTTAGTCCGGAGTAATCTACTACTGATTCCTTTCTGATTACGATTTGAGAGACCACCGTTGACTTTATTGTCGGACCGTTAACGCTGTCAACAAATTCAAAGCAAGCAGGATACCAAGAATCAAAATAAGCTGCTGAGGGACACCACGGCCTGAGAACGACATATAAACGGACTAACTACAGTTGAAATGACGCCGATAGTTGGAATGATATGAAAATCTTTTGGAGCAGTGGTTGGCATATTTGTCACTTGATTAAGAGTAAGTGCGTTTTATTAAGCTAGCTCTGTTTCAGAGGCTGCGTAAATTCTCCAAAGTATGCTGCCATCTATCTCCAGCAAATAAGTCGCAATGACGTTCCTTGCTAGCTTCTTCTTCTGCGTACATAAGTGATGTTTTCCCCTGTGCGTCTTTGTCATCTAGATGGAGATTGTTCCTCTGGATGAAATTCAGGATCTCCTTGCTCAATGTACCATGAATGGCTCCATAGTGTAGAATACTTTTTCCACTAGTGTCCTTTGCAGTCACATCAACACCATGATTTGAGAGGGCCCCTAAAACCCCAAGCGCAGCCACAGGACCGTACATTGCCAGATGGGCTAAATTTTGGCCTTTTGGACTTCTCCACAGAGCGTCAGCACCGTGCTCCAAAAGAAAGTGACAAATTTCCATTTGGCCTAGCAAACTGAATCCCTGAAGATATAGGCTGAGTGGCGTGTTCCCATCTTGATCAACATCATCCAATCTCGAGCCATGACACAACAGGACAGTAAGCATTTCAATAGAGCATTCCATGCCTTCTTCTAAATGGTGGTGCACTAAAGTTGCGCCTTCAGGAGGCAGTTATTGACAACGCTCAGAAGTCATTTTCTCAAGTTCGTTTGGAGATCATGAAGAGGCTCAAGTCGCGCAAGCAAGCACTCAAGGACCTCGGTGATGAGCGTGTGACTCCTGAGCAGCAACGCGGTCATCTCCTCAGTGTTGTAGCTCGCTTTCAGGAAATAACCTCACATGGCCTGAGCTCCAACTATGGAACGGACGACATTTTCGATAGCCATCCAGATCTTCGCCTAGCAACTCTGGTCATGAATCGCCATATTCTGTTTGCAGAAAACCTAACCGTCTGGGCGCATGAGTATAAAATCAAGACGGAAACGGACATGAACAACTCGAAAGGTGACCAGGTAGACAATTTTGAGGAGGACTCCCCAACTTCGGAAGACGGGCAAACTTCGGAAGATGAGCATTTAAGTGGCTCAAACAAGCCGACCAAATCTATCAAGACCCGCGAAACTGCAAACATGGAAGATTTGACTGAGGTTCTCCATGAGTGTACCGAAGAAGTATCTCCCAAAGATGGGGAAATTTACGAGTGGTTGACCGAGGTCTTTTGTTCATCTCGTGGATTTGAGATGGGCACTTTCAACCCTTCACTTCTTGCCACAACAATGAGAAAGCAATCTGCAAAGTGGCTCAATTTCACGCTGGGATATATTAGTGACATAATTACCATTGTCCACCGGTTTATTCTTGCGGCTCTTGAGGTTGCATGCGTTGATCAGCGCGTCTGTCGCAGACTAAAGGCACGACTAATGGAAGACTTGCTGTCCAAATATCAGGATGCTATAAAGCAAGCAAATTTCATCCTCAACATTGAGCGAAATGGCACGCCCTTGACATTGAATCATTACTTCAATGACTCGTTACAGAAATGGTAATTGAGAAAATCCCACCTTCTGCTTTTTCCATGGCAAAACTAACAATATTCAGCCGAGCCACTCGGATCCAAACTCAGCTCGCGCCTAAAGTTCTCGGTGACTGCAAGCATGGAGACGTAATTCGCCTCTGCGATGTATCTGCAGTTCATCACAAGAACAACACCAGACAAACTGTAGAGGACATTCATGATATATTGCAATCATACTACAAAGCAGCACTCAAGCGCTTTGTGGACAATGTCTGCATGCAAGCCGCTGACTATTATCTCGTCAACGGACCAGAGACGCCAACAAAGCTTCTCTGTTCTCTTTATGTCAACAAACTCTCTGCGGCGGACTTAGAGGACATCGCAGGTGAAGAAAGTCATGTTCAACGTTTGCGGGTGCAGTTGACCAAGGAGATCACGGATCTGGAGGCCGGAAAGAAGATACTTCTTTAGACCAATGCGTTAGAAATTGTTTTGAACTTTTGTTGTATCTTTGTCCTTAACGCTGGTTTATCTTTGCGATATGGCAATCCCTTCTGATGATGCTATAATAGCTACGTACTAGGCAGTTGCTACATAATGGGAATGTTGCGTGGACACGTGGATTTAGATAATTTAACTGGCAAATGTGCGCTAATCTTCGGCACCTCCCTGGTCTCCGTCCGTTAATTCGCATCACCAATCATGGAGGAAGGTGCAGTTGTAGCTGAATGCACATGGATCCCTTAAGGCTGATCGCTTAGCGCAAGCGGGTGAAAACTCGCAAAGCTCTCATGGCAAAAGGCGTCACAAAGACCTTTCCATGAGGCTTGCCAGTGACAAAGAAATGGAACAGTTGGAGAAAACTGGCGAGTCATCCCAGAAGAGCAGACCAGCCACTGGCAAGGTTCTGAAGGATTATCAGTAGCCTGCGCAGATGGAGAGGCCACCTTCTTGGAAGATTTTCTCAATAGCTAGTAAGTCTCCAGCATCTATCGAATAATATGAATGGATATACTAATGCAGTCAGCAAAACTCAGCAACCTCCTGTCTTCTATCAAGAGTTGGTTCTAGCAGTCAGAAAAACAAACATGCAACACAACATAAGCACCTACAAACCACTTTTCACAATCAATCAAAGATGCATCCCAACAGTGTCCCAACCCGGAACAAACTCACTCAACCCATCCTTTTCAAAACGACCATACAATTCCTGTATATACCGCCGCCTCTGCGTAGCATCCTCCCAATCATTCCAAACTTCACTAACCCAACAGTCCAGAAAGATCAACAGACACAACAAATCCTCGACCATGACTCCTTCCTCGACGCAGTACTGAGGTATCACCTCATTCCCATGCTCATCATGCTCACAGATAAAACAATTCCCCTTTACCACTGGGTAACCCCGCTCACAACTGGCTCCCAAATTCAAATAGACATCTTCCCTCCTAGTCGTCAGCGTAAACCTAGAAACAAATTCAGCCTCCCCATCAACGTGAGACACCACCATCCACATAACATCGCCACAAACCTCAAGGCGTCCCAGAGGCATCTTGAGAGTCAGTTAAGATTCCCGAATAGAACAGTCCGTAGTCAAATTTAACCACAATCAGAACACTAAACCACCACCCACCCGATGAAACTAAACGCCTAAAGGAAAAAAAAAAGGAAGCGACTAAAATCAAATTACCCAAAACATCTTATCAACGCACTCGTTTTTCAGATTCCTATACAAACAGCAAAAAATGACATGTCTCAAACTTGGAATGGTGGATCCACACAAGAAGGTTCCTAAAACTGACATGTGGGTCTGCAGCACTGAAAAGGTCCGCGACCAAATGGTGTCGCAACTGGATGGTAAAAATCATGAAGGATTTCTGGGATTGATGCTAAGCTTTTCCATTGAGTCGCCCGGTTTCTTAGTGGGCACTCATGACTGAGAACCATTCAGACCAGAGCTGGCGGGCCCTGACCTCATTACACTGATGGTGCCTCAAGACATCGCCCAGGCCAGCACAGCCGCGACGGTGCTATCCATGAACAAGGCAAAGAAGGCTAGAGGGAGTTGGAGAATATCTATGTCATTTTTGGTATGTCAGTCTTGGCTCTGAACCAGGATGTATGCAGGTTGGACTGGCGTACCTTGTTCATATTCTCGTATATTGAATGAATATAATGATTGAGTCAATGAGTGCCGAGGAGCTTATGTGTTGTGTAGAGCTCTGGTAGCCCGAGACACAAAATAGGATGCCCGGCGGTCCACAGGCCACCGCAGGCACCTTCAAATGAACCAACAAAGAATCATGATTAGTAGATGTATAATAACAAGTTTCGCAATAAAAGGGATTCTGAAGGTAGGTATAGCATTCCACCAGCCTTCCGACAGTTTTGATTCAATCAGTTGCAAAGGATTCCCACATATACAGCGCTGAGCCTTCTCTAATGATATCTTTTCGAAAATTTAGAGGTGGGATTTACAAATGGCTATCTGCCTATTGTCATTGATGTCCTCTGGCAATGAAAGTGTATTGGTAGGCTATTTAACAAAATACTAGCACGAGGAAAGGAAAGAAAGGTAGGATTCGCTACTCAACAGATATCTACAATGCAGTAGGGGTTCCAGCCCCAGTCAAAACAATGCAATGAACTTAAAACATGTCCTGTACTCTCCTCCGGCTCTGCTCCGTGACAATTTCCACCTCAAATGGGGTCATTCCTTGTTAACATTCCTATTTATGGCCATTAGCTTGCTTGGCCTCATAATTTCCACAGTTTGGAAATTACCTTTGCTATCAGGATTCCTTTCAAGTAAAGGCTTTTTGGCCTCTGGAGCTTCAAACATATCACTGTCAGTGTTCCGTCTTCTTTTCGTAGCAACGCAGTTAGGACGAGGCTTTTCAACAGAATGCGCATCAAAGAAGTGGCGTCTCAACTCAATGCCGCCTTGGTATTCTTTGCTTCTGCAACATGGATGTGGGCATAGAATTCGATCATTTTGGTCTTTTTGCTTGATGTGATTGTCGATATGCTCAATGAGTGTGGCTTTTCTCAACCATTGCTGAAATCTCTCTTCGGGTTCCTTGTCAGTATCTCCTAAGCAAAATGGACAGAACCCAGGAGCAACAAGCGTAAATCAAAACGTCAGAAGTCCGCATCGTGGTTTCAAGTTGTTGAGGTGATAGGCACAATGATTCCTCCACTCTGTTTCATCGGGAAACCATTTGGCGCAAAGATAGCAAAATTCGAGGAATGAGCGAGGAGCCCGACGATGTGCCCTTTTACCATTCTTATACCGCTGTTGGTAAGGTGCAGCATTTGATTCTTTCCGTCGACATTGTATGATGTGCTTTGAGCGTCCTTGGATTGGGAATCTGTAAAAAGTCAGAGACCAAAGAGTATTAGTGTTGAGAATGAAACATACTTTGACATTTCTGTCAGACATATGGGGCACTGTCCATTTTCAGGTGATTCACCTGGATAATATGCGACCCTCTCCTTAGAGACACATAGATTTACCAGATCTTGCAAGCATTGCCTTCCAGTCTGGCTGTTGATTGGCACTTCTGTGAAGAGATCGCCACGCAACCTGTTCCTCTCTGGCATATATTTGCAGTAGATATCGAACAAAGAGGTGGTGTCACGCTCTGTGAAATTATTCCCTGCAACATATTCACTGTAACTAGAAGTCCACCAACTTCTGACAAATTCTTTCAGTGCTTTCTGACGCTTTTTTGCAGCTTTGTTGTACAAATGTGTTCGCTCACGTGTTAGGTCTTTATGATCTTCTGGGTTCTTCAATATCTTCTCAGTTAGAATCACAATCCTGTTATTGATGTCAATCATTTCAGGGTCACGCTCCAGCTCTTCCATGGCCTCAGCACTGAGGCGATGCGGGACATTGATGTCTCTATGATGTGCCATACTTCGCTCCATGTCAAGACATTCAAGATCTGGTTCAAGGTCCCAGTATGGGGCTTGTACATCAATCGCAAGGACCTTTGATTGATAGTTCAGATATGTCTCAGGATTTTGATGGTGCAAGGCCTGGCTGCGCGCAGCTTCAGATGCACGTACTATGGCAACATTAGCATGGTATCAAAAGATAGGTAACAGTCTTACATACCATCAAGTTTGTTCGCAACAGCTCCCCGGATTCCATGGATACGGAGGACATCTCGAAAACAAGCTCGCTTAGCTAAAGAGTAAAAGTGATGGCGCAAAGAAGCAAAAGTTAAAGAGCGATGATTGTCGGCACCATCAGTTTTAACCATCCGAAGAATAGGAAGTTCCTTCTTGCAATCATCCCATTCAAAGGACCAGGATTCCCGCCCTCTTGGTGGTCGTTTGTCAAGAAGCTCTTCCACTGTTCGAATTCCTTTAAAGGCCTGATCAGCCAGACCAACAACCATCAACCAAAAAGGAAAGTTCCTCCCAAGGACTTTCTGTTCTGGGACCCAATTCCTGGGGCTATATGTGGTCAGAATGATCAATGCTGCCATGGGAAAATATAGAATGATACACACATTAGGTTACTTTTATTGTACCGCTGGCCTTTCAAAAATTCCTGATCCATCGTGACCCAGTATTTGACTTGTCCAGTTGAGGTCCACTTCATGTTGAGAACAACATGCTTAAAAAAAAGTCAGTCACCTTCTAAATTGCTGCAAAATTGTAGGACTTACCCGGTAGTAGAGGCTCTCATTTGAACCTGGATAGGAACTTGCTTCCACCACTGCACCTGCTCTTGCTCCTGAGGCAGAAAATAAGGATAAAGTGAAAGCACAATAAATCCTCATTAGCTCATGTGGATAGTCGTGATCATCTTCTTCAAATAGATGTCGCAAAAGATAACTAAGGTCTTTATTTGTAACTGGGAATTTCTCTCGGTGCTGCACAGTAAGATGATATTTTGGTGTGAGGACATTATCAATGTACTTGATCTTTATCAGCCTCTTAGTCTGTAGAAGAATCAAAGCTGACACCTACATTGTAAACATCATTTTTGAGGTATTTTGGAAGCGTTCGCCCAGTTTTCCTCTCCCATTCCGCAACAAAACAGGATATGTTGTGGCGCACTGTAGACTGAGAAGGTAGGTCTTTGCGAGTAACAACAAAATCCTCCGCAAAGAGTTTTAGTGTTTGAGCAGACGGATCAGGCTCTTCCTTTGCAAAGTTTTTGCTCTCAGGTTCATTTCGAGATAATCGCCAACTACACAATGATCAGTTGTGCCAGATGAAGTCAATCTGCATTACTTACAGACACCAGTTCTCAATTGCCCTAGAATATGTGGCTTCAGTGGCAGGAGCCCTTTGCTTTAGACACACAACATTGTCTTGCTCTTCTGTCTCACGTTGATAAGCTGCTGTAAATCCCCGAGACTCGGCAAGTCTGCTGCGTTCCTGAATCAACTTCAACCTTCGATCTTCCGCGGTCATATGACCATGATCAAGTGACATGTTTGAAAAGATGAATAGCTAGTCAGAACTGTCTTTAGAAAAGACACAAGGCAGAAGAATGAAGATGAAAAAAATGATGCTCAAGCGGAAGAAAAGCCCATTTATGCCAAATAGTCTTCTAGAACACTGTTTGGTTTCGCAAGGCCATGCACACCCACTCATCACCCTGCTCACCCACTGATCACCCCAACACTCACCCTCGACCCTCAAGGCATCACCCCAATCACCTGCACTCAACTAATGCTCACCCAAGCATCACCTTTAGAGCAATAGTGAGCAAAGGGCAAAAATGACGGTTTGTCGCACTTAACATTGTGGCTTAAATATGGCTGAGCAGACGGGAAGCCCTGTTTTCTACACCCTATGGTTGTATGTACTGGAGTTAGAGGGATTGTATACTCTGTATGTGCCATCCACTGATCCATCCACTGATTTGTAGGGACACAATGGCTTTGGGTCACATTTTGACTGATGTTACAAAACAATCGTTTGTTTCATTTTTAGAATATGGGCTTCCTATATTTCTCCCTGCCGGGCATTGAATTGTCTCTCTTCCTCAGCCAAAATACTCGCGGCTTCCTCACTGCCGTTTTCCAAGGCATACTGGGCAGGCGTAAGTCCCGTCTCAGTAACCTTCAATGGATCAGCACCTTTTTCCAACAGGAATGGGATCATATGATGGCGGTTCCATAGGGCAGCAGAATGTAGTACAGTCCCTGGATCTTTACGAGGCCTTCCTCTGTGGCTTATACCAAAGCTGTTGGAGTTATTAATACCACAACCATGATCAAGGAGGGTCTCTATCACAGTCTTCCAGTGTTCATCATCTCTCATGATTGCATATTTCAGAGCAATGCTTCTGGTTGGATCAGCACCCCATTCAAGTAACAGTCTGATGGTGTCCAGAGAGGCGTCCCTGGCAGCAATGCTGATCGGGACACAATAGATGGGTGTTCTTGGATTTAAATCTGCTCCATGATCAAGCAACCATTGAACTGTTCCTTTATCCTTGACAGAGTCACTGCAGGCTTGATTAGTATACCTGAAAAGGAAAGGGAAGGAAAGTAGAGTCTTTCACCTCAAGATCGTAAAACGCCATGGTGACTTTTGATTGAGATCCCACCCATATTGGTACAAAGTTTCAAGGATCTCCAGTCTCTTGTTCTCTGGTACCGCTTCACTGAGAGCATCACGGCTCAGTGTATAAGTTATTGGGACTCCTTCCTCCAAGAAGTACTTCACCAATGGTACATCTCCACGGTGAAATGCCGCCACCAATGATTCATAGAAACAAAGAGAATCCAGGTCTGGCTCCAAGGCCGACTCGTCTGCACGCCAGCCATCCAGAATCAACCTTGTTTGGTCTAGGCCTTCTGCCTCAAGTAGGCGCTGCTCCCATGCCTCAGTGCTCACTCTGCCCGCGCTTTCATCATCTGACTGTAGGGGAGATCCGGCCATGATGGTGAAGTTGTGTTGATTGTTGATGGTTAGAGAGAGTATGGAATCTGTTTAAATACAGTCCATAATCAGTGGCCCAAGGCAGACAGTAAGGCGTTCTGGTGATGGTAAACAATGTGGCAGTGTTGCTGATCATACTGTAGTTGGATTTAACTATGATGAGAATCGACATAAACCGGAACGGGTTATAGTTACTCCGGTTAGCGAGAACTCATATATGTGGCTCGCCTACGGAGTAGTGAGCGCACTATAGTTAGTTGAGCACTCAAGCATTCTCATGTACTCTAGATACATTAATAGAGTATAATAACCGCCTATTGTTGTTTAATTATCTGCTATATGCCTCGTGCAATTGGTCCTTCGACTCCCTCATCTTATTCCCCTGAGTAAGCGACCTCCGAATAACTACGGTTTCCGGATATATGAGCCCCCAGAATCCACTTCAGGGTTTAACTAACTAACTGCGTTACGTAACTAGTTTGAAGTGGGTTAAGTTAAGGGGGCTGTATTCGGGGGTCGCTTACTTCCACAAGGTTATAGCAGGTAATAAAAACAACAAAATAATACTCTATTAATGTATCCAGAGTACACGGCGTAGAGTGAGGCCACATATTCATAGTTAACTCACGTCAGGCCGAATGATTTATTAAGCAAGTCACCCTGGCTGCTGTTCATCTATTCGGATATGGCTACAAGAATTCTACGAAAATCCTAGAGATCCTAGGAAAATTAGAGTATAAATATCCAAGTTTATGTAGTATGCACCCAATACTATGTACAAAGTCAAAGTCTAGATTTCCCTACCCACGCCGACAGTTTCTCCCATGCTGAGCGGTAGTTATATACAGGAGGATAATTAGTGCCATGTTCTCAGATACAGGCAATCCGATGGAGCGCTCAGCAGTCTGCACTGCCATGCAATACTTTTTTGTTTTCAAAAAACAGCCTCACCTCACCGGGACCTTCAGGGTCATATTGAAAGAGTGCACGGCCACTGACAGTATAATCCAGTTTTGCACCTTCTTTCTCTTGGTCCGCAGCCTCATAAACATGAACTTCAGGTTTTACACCTATCATATCACGAACAATGTTCTGCAGTTGGCTGATATAAGGTTCTTGTCCATCCATCCTCTGCTTATATTGAGCTTTGGTGGTGTCATAAACCGGTAACCCGTTCCTGTCTTCTCCAATTTCCTTGGCAGGGGTCAAAATGAATGCATCGGTCGTATCTTCTGGGAAGTATTTTTCGACTTGTTGGAGACTTTTGTATCTTAACTGTTCCTCCCCACTGACCCAGGAACGAGGAGAACGGAGAAAGTCTTTGACTTGTCTTTGGAAACCTCGAGGGTTGAAAGAAATATCTTCATAGTAATGAGCAGCATAAACAGCTTGGTCAGAGACGAGAAATAAACAGGTGCATCCACAGAGATCCTTGGTTCCGATGTTGAATGGTACGTTTCCAAATTTTTTGAACTCAGATGACGAGGTAGTATCGTCAGGGATCAGCGGGATCATCAAGTCACCGCGTCGATTGTTTGTGATTCTCTTGATATAGTCATCAAGTCTCGAAGGCGATACTCTATCCAATCCTCGCTTGTCCAGTTCGGACGCGGACGGAAAGGTTCCATTTCCATCATCTGTGAAGGAGAGGAGTCGTCGCTCCAAATCGGAGGAATCACTGTCCTCCTTCTCTTCGTGCTCGTCATTGTCAATGTCTGCCTCGTCAATGTAGTCACGTTTGCTCGCTCTGCCACAGCTTCCAGCCTCACATAGGTTTCGACGGAGCCCTGGGCTTCTCGCTGCGATATTGCTCGTTGCAAGCGAGCCGACAGGCCTAGAATCAAAGGGAAATTAGACTTGTGCTATGGAGCCGGTAACTAGTTAAAGGCATTGGGCCGACTTACAAAGGCTCAGCCCTGATGGTAAACTGGCCGCACAGCAGTACAAGTACTGCGAGAGTTTGCAGCCACAAGGGAAGATGGCGCGGAAAGAACATGATGGGGCCGTCTGGGCACTATGGAACAGTAATGATGATAGAGGATAAAGATAATCAAGCTGTAGTTGATTACTGTTGCTGAATATTCTGTTGGATTATTCTTTGCAGTCATGGTGTGGATACACTGGCCTATATAAATACAACGGATTTACTGGCAAGGCATAATACAAAACAGCCCATGGCAGTGCCAGGCATTCTTGAGGCAGCCTAACAAGTATATTCTGATCTACCCTTGTCAGCCTGGGCAGTATAGTATGGCGGGTTACAGGTTATTGAGTGTAAATTGCAAAAACCCAAATTTAGTAACAAATGTTTACAGATTTAACCTCCGCCTCTTTGTAAGGCATACTCATCCATAGCATTATAGTTATGGATTGTGGGCTGTACGCCTTCACATGTGCAGGTACTCCAGTCATTCGGTGCTTACTGTTTCCTGTTTAATGTCGCCCAGCCTGTGAGGCTGTGTCATGCTAAGCAGCAAGCCTCTATGCCATTGCGTAGTATGTTTGTCTTCTCTGGTTCTGGTTGCATATGCCGTATTCAGACATGAGATTCCCGCCCAACCCACCCAGCTACCATGTCTATACTTGAAGTGCTCATGGAAGACATTAACAATACTTAGAATTGATTATATTACTATTTAAACATTATAAAACCATTGAGGTTGAGTGGAATTAGCCCAGCAAGGCTGGCCTGGTCAGGAAGACCCTGCGCCAGGGGCCAAAAACAACCAAATGAACCAATCATATGAATATAAAATATCGATCTATTCGAACCTGGTGAGACGCCAGGTGAAACCCTTTTCGGTCTTGATTTATTTATTTATTTATTTGTCCTAATCTCGATGACTGGCATAAAACAGACAGACAGAATGGCTGCAAAATACTTCAGCCTCTTCACAGCTAGTCTGGCTGCGGCCAGTACTACAATGTCAATGGTCGGATCCTTCCTGACTTTGATGCCCCAACCATCATTGCCTCCATCATGGGAAATGTAAGAACTGCATTCCACCTTAAGGACCAAGTTAATTGATTAGGAGATGACTGACAACAAAGATGCCTCATTTCTACATATGCAGTTTGGAGTGATTTCTGCTAGTATCACATCCTTATCTACTGCATATTTCTACCGTTTTCATTTAGTTGAATAGCTTTATTTCTAGCATAAATGCGGCCTTCTTTCTCAACTCATTTAGAGAGGCGGACCTTTTTGAGCATACAATTCGTTTCCCTATTACTGTAGCTTTGACACTGTGAAGACTCACAGTGTGAGGATTCCCCGGAGAAGGTCTTCCCCGAGGCATATCGCGACCACGTGATATCGCGGCCTTGATGCCTGATTAGATAAGACCTCTGAGTGGTCACCGTATGTAGCCATGTAACGACAAAAATCAAGCATGAAGAAGGAAAAGGAAAGAGAAGAGGGATTAGGCATTGTGGCCTTTTTCTATCCTCTTGCTTAGTGAAGACAAAGAAAACAGACTAATGGTCAACAAGTACAAACCCACGAAGAGATCAGTGTACGGCAGCGCCGTGACAGCGAATCCCAAAATTTTTTTGAAGTTCTTAAAGCTGTGCTTGCGTGGTGTGTTTTATAGCCACCCATGATGTAAGCACTGCTGTGCCAAATACCCTACCTATTAAGGTCATCCAGAGTGACTGGGCGGAAACGCCATGGTTCTCTCATGGTATACCACGTCCTATTGTGGTGTTTTCGCCGTCATCCCAACTTACACCATATCGGACGCTATTGAATTTGATCACCAAAAGCTTTCCCTATGGCCATTTACTTAACAATGGCCGGCCATTAATCCATCCGCGTGCAATCACGTATATCACTCCGTTGGTCTACCTACAGGACAACCTACATCTTCTTGAGCTTTTCCATGGCCCAAGCTACTCCTTCAAGGATTGTATGTCACCCACAGTCTATTGAAACTATATTTCAATTCAGCTAACATAACCCTAGGTGCCTTGCAGTCCCTTGGAAATCTTTTCGAATACTTCCTCGCACGGAAGAACCGCGAAAAGCAAGACAAAGACCGATATCACCTAACCATTGCCGGGGCTACAAGTGGCGACAATGGATCGGCAGCAATCTACGGCCTTAGGGGGCAAGAAAGATGTATCGGTTGTCATTTTACATCCAAAGGGCCGCATCAGCCCTATTCAGGAGGCGCAGATGGCAACCCGCACAGATAGGAACGTCCACAATCTTGCTGTGAAGGTGGGCATTTGACGATTGTCAGGGTATCGTCAAGCCTCTGTTCGGCGATTCTAATATAAATCAGACCTTGAAACTGGGTGCTGTGAACTCGATAAACTTCGCAAGAATCCTCGCTCAGATTGTCTTCTACTTCTACTCCTATTTCTCACTTGCAAGAAAGTCCCCTTCACTCAACGTTGGTGACAAGGTCCGATTTGTCACACCGACTGGAATCTTTGGAAACATACTCGAGGGCTTTTTCGCAAAATTGGCCTACCAGTAGACAAGTTAGTTGTCGCAACCAATGAGAACGATATTCTGCATCGCTTTTGGGAGACCGGTCGCTATGAGAACAACCATGTTCAAGATGGGAATAAGGCCGACGCTTGCAAGGAGACCTATAGCCCCGCAATGGATATCTTGGTCTCTAGCAACTTTGAGAGAGTGATGTGGTTCCTAGCAAAAGGTAAATCGCTGGCTTCCCTGCTCCTTTGATACCATGCTAATTGGCTTTTAGAATTTGCAATTGCCACTGGTACGGATGAACGGTCTAGCAAAAAGCAGGCTAGCCAAGATGTCTTAGCCTGGTATCAGGCACTAAAATCATCGGGCGGTTTCGGACCCATACACAAGGATATCTTGGAAAACGGGCAACGAACCTTTGAGAGTGACCGTGTGAGCGATCCTGAGACCATTGAGACTATTAAGTCCTGTTATCAACGGACCAAATAGGCGCTTGATCCCCATACTGCAGTGGGAACTACTGCAGCACAAAGATCGATGACTCGGGCTGGCACGCATCACATTTCGCTCTCAGCTGCCCACCCCGCGAAATTTTCGGAAGTTGCTATATTGGCCTTGAAGGACAATGCTGGTTTTAATTTCGAGGAGCAGGTGCTCCCTGACGAGCTCAAGGCTCTTTCGCAAAAGGCAACACGTGTAACCAAAGTGGATAATTCATGGAAGGAGATGAGGGAGATTATCAAAGGTCTTGCCGAGGAGGGACTTGAAAGCCGAAGCAAGCGATTGATTGAAGTTATCTTTGTTCTTTGCCGGCGACTTTGAGTATAAGAGTCATAGCCTAATAATTAAGCTAGGTTGTATAACTATAACTATACCTACCTAGCAGAGTCTAATAAAGGGGAAAAAAAAAAAAAAAGTGTTTAGCCCGAATTCTTGATGAAAATTTCTTGATCTAAGTTACTTTTTATTATTTCTAAGCGACTTATGATCTATTAAATTGGGTTGTTAGGGTTACTATCTTACCGCATTCGCTTTCAGTGTCTCACTATATTAAGAGAATACGAAGTAGAACATATGATTGGCTAAAGAACGAACAAGATATAAACAAAAGACATAGACCACCAAACGGCTTCAACAGTCGAAATCCAAATCACCACCCCTCCAACGGCGTCAACCTCGCCATAACCCCATCCTTAGGATGCACCGTCGCACCCTTCCTAATCTCCAACGCAGCATCGGGATTCCTCAGCTCCATCTCAAACTTGCCCACCATCGTAGCAACCAGACAAGCAAGTTCAACCTTCGCGAACATCTGACCGATACAACTCCTCGGGCCTTGGAGGAAGGTTAGCAAAGCGTAGTTGTTACTTGACCCGCCAGTCTTGTTGGTGCGTCCTGTATCGGGGTCGATCCACCGTTCTGGGTTGAATGTAGCCGCCTCGGGGCCCCAGAATTCTTCCTGGCGGTTGATGATGTGCGGGGAGATCATGAAGAATGTGTCTTTGGGTATCGGGGTGTTTATGATGGTAGTGTCGCGAGAGGCGATACGGACTGTGGCGGGAACGGAGGGGTAGAAGCGGAGAACTTCGTTGCAGACGGCGTTGAGGTAAGGGAGTGAGTCGAGGGTCGCGGCGGATAGGGGGGCTGGTGAGTCGGTGGAGATGGAGGGGAGGTTTGTGCGGATTTCTTCGCGGAGACGGGTTTGTACGTCTTGGTGTTTGCAGAGGGCGTAGATGGCCCATTGCATGGCTGTGGCTGTTGTTTCATGGCCGGCTGTTAGGAAGGTCATCATTTGGTCGACCAGGTTTTCTTCTGTGAAGGTGCCACTTTGTAGGGCGACGGATATGATGTCGACCCCGTTGCTTTCGGTTTTGTTTTCCATCTTCTCACGCTTCTCGTGGATGATTTGCCGGGCGACGCTACGGAGGAATCCCGACGTCTCTTGGGCAATCTTGTTGCGCCGGACGGGAAGTTTTTGGAGGAGCTTCAGGTCGACTGCAAACAAGCCCAGGAGCACAATTATTCTGGTCATCTTGGGGTCGTCATTGAAGAACCGACGATACTGCCGGTTGAGCTCATTGTCGGGGTCCCGTAGAGACTCAAAGTCATGGTCCATTCCTGCAAGACCGACAATATCCAAGGTCGCTCTGCTGGCCCAGTTACCGATCTGGATGACATTGTCTTCTGGGTTCTTTCGAGATTTGATCTCCTGTTCGATCAAATTTGCCATTTCGGCGCTCTTAGCCCAAAATACCGGGTAAAGGTCTTTGACATGGCGGTAGGAGAACGCAGGCATAAGATTCTTTCGTTGTAGCTGTAGGCGCATTAGTACAGTTGAGTCGCAAGCAGTAACAAAAGAGGCGCACCTTGTGCTCATCTCCCTCTGCGAGAAGTAGCCCATTCCCCGTAACACGTCTGAGTTGAAGTTGGACCAGTTCTGGCTTGCAGAAATCATACGCTTTGTGAACGAGTACCTCACTGAGGGCTTTGGGGGATGTCAAAAGAACACGTTCTAAATTTCCAACCATGTAATAGCGGATCAATCCGTCATTGGGCACATTTCTGACCCAGTCTGCCATTTCATCCAGCGGAGTCTCCAGAAAAATAGACTTCGTGTTGCCTTTGAGCCATGTTCGTGTCTGGTCCGTGGTCAGAATAAGCCCTTTCTCACGGGTTAACTGATGAACAGGGGATCTCACTGGTGGTGTCGGCAATTGTTTAAGAGGAGTAAAAAATTGAGGGTATAGACTCAAGTCATAGATGATTCGGAGTGCTGTCGCAATAATTGATAATCCGATGAACGTCAGAACGGATGAATTGAGTACTCTATCCTCGGGTCTTAAATGTACCAAGGCTGCGATACTGAAGTAGACAACCCCAAAGTGGATACTGGGCCGCGCCATTATGGGTATTAACGAAGATCAAGCATGCGAGTGACAATGGGTATCGCAGATGTTCCGTATATTTGTGGTTGAAAAGAGAAAAAAGACCGAATATGAAAAATTTGCATGTGAATAGATTCCGCATCAATTCATAATCCACACACACCAGGGAGTCTTTCACCCTTTTAAGCCACTAACACCAGAGCCAAAATGATAACGAACCCCTTCTCTTAAAAAAAAAAAAAAATCGCACTTGGTCAGTGCTGAAGACCCGCAAAGATCCCCCGAACAAGTGCGAGATCTCGGTCCCACTTTGACAGGAGAGCCCAGCCGAGATTCCCAGCTGGCCGCCGAATCTGTGACCCGGGTAGCCTTTTCACTTATGCTTGATTTAGGATTTGACTGGGCTTCGAGATCCTGCAGCATGCGTATGCGTATACAATGTAAGCGATGATCAAATCGCTTGTCACCGTCGGGGGAATCTCGATCGCTGTTGTTCGGTGGAGTGACGGTGAGAGGCTAGCTTGTCTTGCCTACCAAAAGCCCTGTGCAAGAAGCGGGCGAATCCCTGACTGTCTCGACGTGTTCATTGTACGAAGATACATTTAAATTGTCGAGACAAGGGAAAAGATCCCGAGGCTGTTAGTTAGTTAGTTAACGTAATCCACAACCGAGCGGGCCACCTTTCAATTCTCCGACGCATGCCATATTGATGATTGAATTCAAACTGCCACTATGCCACCAAAACTGCGGGAAAAGACACAAAATTCAATCCAGCAGGAAGGGAGGGTTTTACTTGCTATTTCATCCTTAAAGAAAAAAGAAATCTCCAATATTCGTGAAGCTGCACGCCTGTATGATGTACCTCGGACAACACTACAACGCCGATTGAATGGCACCATAAATCGTGCTGAAAAACAGGCCAATTGTCTCAAATTGACAAAAGAAGAGGAAGAATCACTTATCCGATGGATACTCTCTTTGGATCAACGTGGAGCAGCTCCCCGACCGTCTCATGTCCAAGATATGGCCAATATTCTTCTTTCCAATCGTGGTTCATCCAAAACCCAACCTATTGGCAAGAATTGGGTATATAACTTCATCAAACGCCATGATGAACTAAAGACCCAGTTCTCAAGGAAATACAACCATCAGCGTGCCAAATGTGAGGACCCAAATCTCATCAAGGAGTGGTTCAATCGTGTACAAATCACTATAATGCAGTATGGGATTGCATATGAGGACATTTACAATTTTGATGAAACTGGTTTTGCTATGGGCCTTATTGCAACTGCCAAAGTAGTGACTAGAGCTGAAACTGCTGGTTGTCCTGCCCTATTGCAGCCTGGGAATCATGAATGGGTCACTGCAATTGAATGTGTTAATGCTATGGGGTGGGCTCTGCCTCCGTGCATTGTATTCAAGGGCAAGTCTCATATACAGGCTTGGTATGAGGACAATGCTTTACCATCAGATTGGCGGATTGAACTTGGTGAGAATGGATGGACAACAGATCAAATTGGTCTCTCCTGGCTTCAAAATATCTTTATTCCAACAACAAATGGCTGTACTAAGGGAACATATCGTCTGCTTATTCTTGATGGTCATGGAAGCCACTTAACGCCACAATTTGATCAGATGTGCAATCAGAATAATATTGTGCCAATTTGCATGCCTGCACATTCATCTCATCTTTTACAGCCTCTTGATGTTGGCTGTTTTGCAGTCTTGAAGCGCACTTATGGCCGCTTGGTGGAAGAGAAGATGCGGCAGAGGATCAATCATATAGACAAGCTTGATTTCCTTTCAGCATATCCACAGGCCCGTAAGGAGGCCTTTAAGATGGATAATATCAAGAGCGGCTTCATGGCAACTGGCCTGGTTCCATACGATCCAGAGAGGGTGTTGACACAACTCGATATATATTTGAAGACTCCTACACCCCCTGGGAGCCAATCCACCAACTCTGACCCGAAAACACCTCATAATCTCAAGCAACTAAAGAAGCAAGAATCCACTGTCAAAAAGCTATTGAGACAGCACAGCAATAGCCCCCCAACTCCTGCAAAGGCTGCTATGGATCAAGTTTTCCGCAGTTGTCAAACGGCCATGAATAGTGTTGCAATTCTGGCAAAGGAAAACCATGATTTGAGGGCTGCGAATGAGAAACAGCAGCAGAAAAGAAAGCGCTCTCATAGACAGATAGCCTATACAAGGGGCCTTTCTATTCAGGAAGCCCAGGGTATCATACAAAGTGAGAACGATGCCCAGGAAGCCTCTACTACTATACCTGTCGGAGCTGCTTCGGCAGCAAACCAACCACCTGTACGGGCACCACCACGGTGCAGTGATTGTCGTATCATTGGGCATAGAAGACTGCAGTGTCCTAATCGCAATAGAGCTTAGTTTTTGTAATAAATGCCATTTTTTGTTGTGTTATTGACTTAAACATTTTGACCACCGTCGGGAGGTGGCCCGCTCGGTTGGGTGGCCCGCTCGGTTGTGGATTACGTTACGTGCATTGATTACTCATCAGCATATGAATGCACAAGTCAATGTACAAGTCAACCCTCAAACAACGACAGTGAAATGCATGCATAGATGCAAGATTCTCCTCTGTCGTGAGCCGCTGGGTCTTACAGAAATATCACTGAAGCGTCTTATGCCGTCCTCTTGGTTTTGACGGCATAATTGGCACGTTGAATGATGGGCTGTTAACCGATATATGTTCCTTCAAAGGGCTTCCTATTGAGATTATAATTTCAGTATTTCCAAACATGGAAGTCTTCGTCAATATGAATTAAATATATGGATGTACGAAGTAGAAAGTGTTAAAGTCCATTGGAAATACGAGAAGAACGAGAGGAAAGGCAGTATGTATGAGTTGTATTCGGATAACTGCACGACTATTGGCGAACAAACAAATCCCTTCCTGATAATTCGCAGAACCTTCGTCAACATCTCAACAAGCCCAAATATGATTAGATTTCTCCTTTAGACTGAACGCGGTGCATCACCATTCCACCTGCAGGAGCCTCATTTAATCAAAGGCCTTCTTCTTCTGCATCTCCTGAAACATCGTCTCCTGAGCCTCAATCAACTCCTTTACCTTTGGCCTCTCGGCCATCCTTTTCAGCCACGCCGTCATATGCGGAAACTCTTTCTCATCATACCCCTCATCAGACAACACACTCTGAACTCCATTCTGCCACGGCACAAACGCCAAATCAGCATACGAAATTCTATCACCAACAAGCCACTCCTTATCCTCCAACCACCGATCCAGCACCTTCGATACACGCTTAATCTCGTTCACATAGCGCTCTACAGCACTGTCCACCCGTTCTGCATGGTACCGCTTGAACCAGACAGCCTGACCGTAGTAGGGTCCTTGTCCCGTGACCTGATAGTATAGCCACTGACGAGCGTGGTAGAACTCCTTCGTGCCAGGGGTAAAGCTGAGCTTGTGCTCTTGGTCGTAGTTGTCGAGGATATACTCGAGGATGGCACCGGATTCCCAGATGGTGATGTCGGTGTTAGGGTCGTGGATGGCTGGGAGGCGGCCGTTGGGGTTGATAACTTCGTATTCTGGGGTCTTGAGTTTCGGAAAGTCAACGAATTCATTCTCGTAGGGGATATCGAGTTCTGAGAGGATGAAGGATGTCTTTAGTGGGTTGGGGCCGAGATAACCCCCATACAGCTTGATGGGCTTCATGTCACGAGGCATTGCGATGGTTTGTGGTATATTGAAGGTGGAATTGTTTTGATATTAGAGAGACGAGAGGAATTGGGATAATATTTATATAACCCAAAAAGGTAGGCCTGTCTCTTGACTCAGATTCCTCCTATTCGTGCCGACCAGGAATCCTGCGGCCTGTCAGGAATCCTCGTGTGATGGATCTAGTGCTGAAATTTTCCTTTTTCGGAAATTATTCATCAGATCAACGAAGGGGGAAACAATGCGATCTGACTATTTGATAGAAATTGATTTCAAAGCTTATAGAAGCTTCCAGAATCCGAGTTTGTCATTTGGTAAGTTCAGCTTCGGACCTTCGGATTTTATTTCAAATCGATCTCACCACAGTACTAAGATGCTTACTTTTGAGACAACAAAAATTCTCACATAAATCTACACCAGCCTTCTTCCCAAAGCGAAGAATTATTCACGCTAACCATATGTGTGTTTTTGATTATTGTGTAAGGAATGCTATCGAAACGAATCTATTGGATTCCCATCTGTATACATGCATCTGTTTCGATATTCCTCATAGTCTTCGAGCATAGAAGTCCGCTCAGACCATACTTTCCTTGTGCTTTTGCACATACTCTTTCCAAGAAGTCGTCTTCAAGCCAAGCCCCGAAAGCAACCTTTTGCTACCCTCCAAGCTGCGACCGTTGTAATATCCGGGCTCTTCAATAAACAGGTGGTTCTCGAGCAACTCATCTGCAACCGGCGCCGGCATGAATCCCTTGTACGACGCTGCGTCCACCTGCACATATCTAGTCTTCTTGCCAGTAACCGCTTCAAAGTCGGCTAGGATCTGAGTGGGGGTGTAATAATCGGCAGAGGCCAGGATCTGGGCACCAATGAGACTAGTGCGCTTCTTGATGGCCGCGAGGACGAATTTGCCTGTCACAGTCAGTTACCCCATGTATACAGCGGGAATGAGAGCTTACCGAGATCTTCGGGAATATCAATCAGAGGGAACTTGGCGTTGTTGGTGACTGGATAGGCAAGATTATAAATGCCGTCGTCACCCTTACGGATCATACCATAAGCCGCAAAGTTGGACATAAAGTAACCCGGCAGAACGAAAGTGGCCGAAACACCAGACGACCGAATGTACTGCTCGACCTTCTGCTTCATGTCAAAGTGAGGCACATGAGTGAGACGGCCGCCGGAGGTCTCGGTGACATTGAGCAGAGACGAGTAGATTATATGCTCAACACCGGCTTCCTTAGCAGCGTCGGCGACATTGGTACCGTGGGTCAGCTCGACATCCGCGCCGCCCTCGCCCCATGGGGTGGTGACGAGGAAAACCGTGTGAGAGAGACGGACTGCGTCGAGGACGGAGGCAGTTGAGTCCATATTGGCCTGCTAAAATGGCCAGCATGGCACTTGGACAAGGGGTGCATAAGTATGACGCCCGCTCTTCACTTCAACCCCCTGCTTCACTAAATCCTGGGCAGCAGGCTTAGATACATCACGGGTAATACCCCGGATCCTGAACTCCTTCGACATTGCAGGGTCGGCTAGGATGGCCTGGATCACGGAACCTCCCTGGTTGCCGGTGGCGCCAAAAACGGTGATAAGCTTAGACATAGAGGAGTGATATGATTGAACCAAAAAAAAAAAAAATATTCGAACTCAAAGAATAAAATGAACTGTATAAATTGATTGTACAGGAATAAATAGTTCGTTTCACCAGCTAGCTCGGCCATCTTTATAATTGAATATGCGGAGTACAGAGAGACGGTGGCGGGCGTAAATGTTACTACTCCGGACGGCTGTTAGCCTGATTATGATGTACGCGAGGCCGAAGCAGTCCCATAGTAAGCGATATTTCCTCAGAAACCGCCACACATTACCCCAGATATGGATTAGCACGGAGTAGAGTCTTCGGTATGCCGGGTATGTGGAGCTCGGACTAAACTAATCCGCGGGGTTACAGCTCGGAGGGTTCCAAGTCCTCACTCCGAGAGCACTTAGTCACGAATCAGTAATCTGCCATGTAAACCAGAAGATCTGATATCTTTATTTCATTTTAGAAAAGACACGTTACCTAATCTGGGTCCTGAGACTCGGTCTACCATTCCATGTCCCCGTTTTCTCCGCCGCATCAATCAAGTGATGATGTGACTTTGAAGATAATCCGGGTTATTTACAACACTATAAACTACCAATGAGTCCTCGCAATCCGCATGTTTCATCCGTAAGTAGACCTGGTGCCCCATCCACCCCAATTGCATGTTAATGAATTGCCAGTGTAATGAATGCAGGGCCCGGAAATCAAAAGTAACTACACAATCCACTCTAGACCAAGTCGTGGTCTGAAGCTGATGGCTTGGAAGTGTTCAAAAGAACGTCCGACATGTGCGCAATGCAAGTATAATCAAAAGCAGTGCACCTATGCACCGAAAAAATCGCGAACTCCATTGACCAGGGCGTGAGTGCCGGTTGACCCCCAATCAGTCCTCTTGTCTAACCTCGAAAACATAGTCATCTAACAGGTATAGAAGAGCGGCTGGGTAGATATGAGACCGCCTTGGAGAGGCTTTTCCCAGCGGGGGATGTGGAAAGAATTGTCCGTTCCCTGGTGGAGGACCAACGCACCGAGGATGACCTGCTTACCTTGTTCGATCTTTTCCCGGATGATGTCAACCTCATCTCGGCTCCACTACCTTCTCCCGATCAGCTTTTGTATTCATTCTCAACGCCAGCCGACCAGACATCTCAACAAGCTTACTGTGCCAGTGAGATTCGCGCAATCCCCCTCCCTAATGTGACTTCCCTCCTAACTTGTCTCAGGCGAAAATGAGCCTCGTGGATTGGAAATATCAGACCACAATGGGCAAACTGGTGCAATTTTTTCGCAACATTGCTCAAATTTAACTCAAGAGGGGTGGCAACGATACTCTAACGATGTAACATACGTGGATGCATATTTCATGAACTACCATCCGGGCTATCCTGTTGTACATCAACCAACATTCAGAGCTGAACATGGAGCCAGCGCACTTAACCATCCCAGCTTGGCGTGGCAAATTCTGCACAAAGCACTAATAGCAATGGACGCATGGACGCTGGGAAATGTCCACTCCAATATCGACCTGGATCTCTATAATCAAGCCAAGGATCTTCTGCAAAAAGTCTCGTTGATGGAGACAGGGAGCCTAACCCTCCTGCAGGCACTATTGCTAGTGAGTGGCTTTGCTCAGAAACGGGGCATGCCCGACGCCGGGCTGCAGTATCTGTCCATTGCCGTGCGGATGGCTATCGGCCTCGGACTCCACCAGGAGTGCGCGGATTTGTCTTCAACTATGTTTGAAAAGGAGATGAGACGGCGAGTTTGGTGGACTGCCTATATTTTTGATAGTTGTGCTGCCAAAAGCTTCGGCATTCCTTTGCTCCTTCCGAACAACAGTGAAATAAGCACTAGGCCGGTGCTGAATGTGCACGATGAGGTATAGTTGCTTCATTTGATCTCATATATGGTGACTGCTAACAGATCTGTGGCCAAAGGACTTTGATGTCACAGCCTCGTCGTTGCCACCTGAGGTTAATGGGCCGACATTGTATTCCGGCCTGATCGCTCAGTCCCAATTCCACGCCATGGCAAACGCTATTTACCGTCGTCTCGTGGCAAAGCCGAATGTCTCTATTACCGAGATGCAAGAGATGGAGAAGATGATCGATGACTGCCGGAGCTCCTACCCATCATACTTGATGGACGATGATTACGCGTCCCGATCAGCGTGGTTGAGATCCTCTAATGACCGGCTTCAGATCTGCGACAGAAACCTACGGATTTTACTGTGGCGTCCGTATCTCCTACAGTGGGTGAAGATAAATAGCAAAGGTGAAGGGCACGAGGACGCTGTTTTACGAGACAATGGACTACGATGTCTGTATGCTGCTAGAGAATCCCTAAACCTGGTCCACAAGACCATTAAGGGTGGTGTGCATCTACGACTCGTCGCATCTTTCTTGTTGTATGTCTCTGAGCTAGTCTTCTATTAGTGCTCCCTCCACTAATCAGATATTAGGTATTGCCTCTTCCACATTACGCTGGTATTTGTGATATCCCTCCGGTTGGGTCCCGCCCTACCAGACACCTTCAGTCTTCTACAGGACATCAAAACCATCAAACAACTTGTGTCGCAGACATGGCTCGTCAATGATGCACAAGCTAGTAACTTCCTCAACCTCATCAACCGACTTGCTCTCCCGTTTGATGCCCCGATTGAAACGGCTTTAGCGGCCAGTATCTTGCCCACCGAGATGTTCCTGGACAATGGTGATTTTCCTTCGGGTTGAGCAATTCGAGTTGAGCAATTAGCTACGTATAACCCCATTTATATATATTTCCTCCATTTTCTGATTTGACCAATCACATACCCATCCATCAGTGTAACTTACCTCCCCCTAATACGCACAGTAACCACACCATCCCTACTCACGATTTTAAATATAATAAACCCCACCACCCCCCAACTCCCCCCGATCCCGTACCCCATTCAAATACTCCCTCGCCCTCCTTCCCACCTCCGCTCCATACTCTTCCAACGGTGGCAGCGGTCCCGACATATCCTTCTTCACCTTCAACCAGATAACAGGATCAAGACCACGACAGGCCTCGCGTATCATCTCCATATCGTGAACCGTATACCCACCGCCAACCAGGATGGCCACGGGTGTTGGGGTCGGGGCCGTAGTGCCCTGGGAAGAAGTAGAAGCAGTATTACCATCGCCGCGGAGGAAGGCGGGGATGTCGAGCGTGCCGGCTTGGGGGGATGATATGGAGTGTATTACTGTATTTTAGGCGTTATCAATCAATCGATTAATTGATGTTGCGACTATGGTCATGATATACGGAGTATAATGAAGCGTCTTTACGGGATAGTTAAGGAAGGTTGGGATTTACCATCATAATCGGGCCGCAAGGCGGCGGATACGGCTGAAGCGACGCGGGGATTTCTTCCGCAGATCAAGATTGGTAAAGGGTTCTTTGGGGTGGAGATAGAGGATATGGAGCGGATGGAGTGGAGAAGGCGGGATTGCATTGTAACACAGTGGACGTAGAATAGAGTAGGAATAGTGGTAATTGCTACTCAAGACTGTTAAAGAATGAATGTTTAGATTGATGTAATGCAGGAATACACTAGTCCGAGCTGACAAACGCGGAGGCCGAATGGCCGAATGTAAACAACTTTTTCCCATCTCTTGCACTAGCCCTTTGCATCGCATTGTATAATGAATGCCCTACCAGATCCCCGGAATCAACGAATACCGAACGCGAGATTTGATTTGCTTGTACGCATCGCCGTACTGGAATATCATCAGTTAGTTAATATCAGGACGAGCCAGAGAAATAACATGTATATAGACTTACTCTTTGCGTCATATACTCTTCCAAAACCGGAACCCCGCGGGACGCAAAGTCATAGAAGAAGAACCCAAAAGTCGTTGCTGCCCATGCAAAACCCCCACAGACCATCGCATACCCAGCTCTCCAAACAGTGTAGCCTCCGTAATTGATGTTCGTCGCTAGCGAGAACAATCCCCCGCCGTACGGTTTCCCTTGATTCCTGGGATCCTGCTTGAATGACTTCCGCTGAAACTCGGACACAGCTTCGACCAACAGACCGATAGCGTAGGCACCCAGTCCGACTGCAACCAAAGGAGAAGAAGAGAAAGTGTCGAGCAGAGTTCCTAATTCTGGAACAGAAGAGACAGGCGAAGTGACTGCCCACAGCGAAAGCAGGGTATTCAAAGTATTAAATACAGTATTGAAAGCTGGAATAGCAACCCCAGACCCAAGGCTCATCGTTTGCTCAGAGACAAAAATAATATGGATGATTTGCTTCACGCTGCTACCAATGGATAACAGACTAACTAGTCCATAGTAAGGCTGTAGGCCGGTGACGGATAGTGGGTTGAAGACGTGTAAAGGTGACACGGACTGGCCGCCTAGTTTCTCGATTAAACGGAGACCCCATCCTCGTGTAAGAAGATTGTATTGCCAGAAGACGTCTGCTGCGCGGAGGCCCACGAAGAGGGATTTTCCAAGGGGCGAGGGCTCCTTGATGCGGGAGACGTTGTCGCGGAGCTTGCCGGGCATGGTGGAATGGATGAAGTTTGTTCAATGGGTGTTTGGAAAGGGAAAGGAGATAATTTATGCATACTGAGAGAATAATCCAAAATTGCCAATGATGATGCAACGTCATGTTGATTATTCAGGCTTCCAGGCTCGGAGTCAAAATAGTGTCCGAAGGGCCGAAAATGGTTGAATATTCCCGGCAGTTAGCTGTTTTACATGACCTGACATTTTCCCATCTATTGATTTCCCCGCCTGATCATGTCAGGGGATTCAGAAAGACTTTGATGAATGTACTCGTTTCTGGAGATCTTGGTTGCGAGATAGTGTGTAATCTCTTAAGAAACAGCAATAACAATTGATGTTGAAGGAAGGGGATTGCAGATCAAGTTGAGGAGGAGCGCAGATTCTCCACAAGTAGTTGAAGAAATTGTATGTGTAGGGCATTACTGCCCCAACTAGAAATGCATGTTTTATGTATCTGCAAATGGAACTATCTTCTCATTACTTTCTTTCCATCCCGTGTCACCATGTGCCAGATCACGCGTATATGAACAGTTCAAAAGCATACTTAGAGAAAGTTAGGTCTTCGAACATGTGATCCATATTCCTTACCAGCTTTCACAATAAGGCCGAAGATCCAACTCATGTGTGAACGAAGTCTTCTTCTGCGTATGCAAATACCAATATGCCTCCGCAATCTGTACCGATGATTAACTACCAGCACACATTCTCACGCGAAGGCGATACTCACTTGATCCGGGCTAATCTTAGATTCAGGCATTTTCTCATGAAAGCCCTTGGTTTGCTCCGTGTCAATAATGCCATCCACAATAGCATGCGCCACATGGATACCCTTGGGCCCGAATTCGCGGGCTAGCGACTGTGCCATCGCTCGAACGGCAAACTTGCTCATTGCGAATGAGCCTAGTCCGTTGCCTCCTTTGAGGGCAGCAGTTGCACCTGAAAGATTGTATAATTAATTGTTCTAAATAGCTAATAATCGGATGGAAGGGTTGAGTTACCTGTGAAGATCAAAGTCGGCGGATACTGCAACTCATCGGAACCAGAGCCAAACATCAACGGCAACACCGCTTGACTAAAATTATAGGCCCCGTTGACAGTAGCCTGAAGACTTCCGAGATATTCCTCCGGAGTCGAATCCAGAAACCCTTTGCGAGTGAACTTGCTAGCCATATTGAAAATAGCCGCGGCTACGCGGACATCCTGGCCCAATTGCGCCTTTGTATCGGCTACAGCGCGGTTCATACTCGAGATATCTGTCACATCTGTTGGGAGAGCTAGCGCGTATCCATTGTGCCTTTTAATATCCCGAACTAGTGGGTCCAGTGAGGCTTGCGAACGTGCTAACAGCACGACGGGGTATCCGCGGGCAAAGCGGCGCGCAATGGCTGCACCGGTGCCTGGACCCGCCCCGGCGATTATGGCGATTGTTTTGGGGGTTGTGGTAGGCATTGAGAAAGTTGGAGGCTTGGATGATGGCTGAGAGGACGTTGTGACGGTGTTATAAATTCGTGATGACGTCGACGGAATACGGTAATCCGGGGAATCATATTCGGACTTAATAACACCGTATCATGGAGCCTGGCACAGAAACCTCCCGTCTAATGCCTTCTTGACCAACCCTCGCACGGCCATCTGGCTCCTCACTACCTCCCCAGCTTCTCCCAACTATTGCGAAGACTGCTCAGATGCCTCATTCTGAAAAGCACTTTTTCCCTAGGAATATCTGTCAGTATTAGTGCATAATGTGCATTATCTCTCGATTACCCTATCGATGCCGGGCGCAAAGGTATCGCGTTCAGCAGGCCCACGAAAACAAAGAACACATCCATCACTGGGCCTATAAATAGACCTATGCATTGAGAATCATCGTTCCGACCTGAACGTGCATTATCGCGCACCCGGCTATCCTCTTGCGTGACGTTTGACCCCAGCGGGAAAGGTGGAATGGCGTATCTTCTTAATACAAAGCCTGGACTTCCTCCTACCACCGCGGTAGGAATGTACTGCTCGATGATAGAACTATTGAATTGTCTATGTAGGTTCTGCTTGAACTTGCTAGAAAGAGGCCGCCAGCGAATCGTGGTGAGCCTTTGCTAATGTCACTTAGAACCATTATAAAAGGATAAGTATATACCTATGCTTACTCTTGAGCAAGCTTTTAGTATTAGTCAAGTTGAGATAGATATTTGTTGAAAGTAGACATGTTTTCTTATGGCTTTGGCGTAGGGAAGTTGTTTTTCCATCGCCTTATCCGTGTCCAGGTGTGAACAAAGACGCCGTCGAGTTCGTATAAAGTTCCATGTTTACATTCGAGATTGCTTTCACATGGGCTTGCATTCATTCTAGATCAGATCGCTATTGAAAATATTACCGAATGATGAGGACTGGATATAATGTGTCCGTTGGCGGTCGTTGTAGGCGAGAATTGAGACATCACATAGAACAAGTGAATCAATCATTACCCCAAGAACGCAAATCCGGACACAAAATCTCAGTACAGAGTAATACTATACCCAACGTTCAAACCCATAGACACAGCTCCTTACCTCAACCTGATATCAAAATCACCCCCATCGGCAGTTGTCCCCCATCCCACTACCGACGTCAACCCAACACCATCCACCACCCACCACACTCCCCCTTCTCCGCCTCCTTCCATTGATCATCAGCCTGTATTACCTGTAGTTCTACTTTTGGAACTGCAGACGTGGGTTCTGGGCCATGCTCTGAAAATGAGGAGTATTGTGGGTGGTTGTTAGTGGTAGGTGGGTTTCGGCAGATGAGCGGCGGCCACAACAGCCGGACCATATCAACATATGGAACCAAAACCCACGCACGGGGTTTACCGAGCGGCGAATACGGGGGGCAAGGATTAGCGCGGGATGATGATCGGTTTTTTTTGTTTCTCTAGCGACATTGTTTCATAATGCTCTGTAGAATTGGTCTGGTATTTGTATAGTCAAATGGTGGCCTTTTTGAGTAGTATGTACTTGTCTCCGCATACAGAGTGGCCGAGCTGCAGGCTGCATTGACAATAGCTCGGAGATAACCAACCTATGGGGCATCATTCGTAACGTCTGCCCGGGATTGCCATGGGATGTGGAGAAAAGGTTTTTCTGCCGCTGTTCCGTTCATTGAGTTAGTTATCCACGAGGTTTGGTATATAGCGTGGCTTGTCTTCAATTCCTTTCTCCTAGTTTGTAGGTTCTCGTTGAGGATAGGCTCCTGCTGTAGGATATTTGTTCCTGAAGAAAATTGAGGCTATTGTTACGCTATCAGAGTTTTCTTTTCCTCGGTTCTTGCTCCTCTTCCCTGCTTCGGGAAACTGTCTGCATTCTTGTGATACTTTGATCGCGAGGTATTCAATTGCGCATCCGCTATGGCTGTTCCGAGAGCGAAGACGCCTCTTGACGTTGTTGTGGTTGGGTAAGTTTGCCGTATCCCGATTACTGATCTGATGCTAATCTTTTGTAGGGCCGGTATGCATCCCATTTTCTGGAACATAAACACTTGCTCATGAATCGCAGGTATCGGTGGTATGGCCGCTGCCCTGACCCTGGGTATGCGTGGACATTATGTCACGATTCTTGAAGCCGCGCCAAAGGTATGCAACGCATCTAAACCAGATGTGTAAATGCAGGATTAACATGTCCATAGCTCGCAGAAGTCGGTGCGGGTATCCAAGTTTCCCCAAACATGCTGAGACTATTCGACAGTAAGCATCGCCGACCTTTTTCCAACATGAACCCACAACTAACATAGTCAGAATGGGGCATCTCCGACCTAATCCACGCCCAAGACGTCGGCCTCGAACACATCCACGTGCGCCGCTGGCAAGACGGCAGCCTCCTCAATACAATGCCCGTCAACAAAACCTACGGCCAACAAGCCGTCATCCACCGCGCAGATCTGCACAACGCCCTAATCACCCGCGCTCTAGCCCAACCCACCGTCACCCTGCGCGAGAACTCCCTCGTCACAGACGTTACCTTCGACCCCCCAAGTGTAACCCTTGCCAGCGGGGAAATCGTCCGCGGGGATATCGTGATCGGGGCTGACGGTATCAAATCGGGAATTCGTGCGAAGTTGCTTGAAGATGATAGTGTCAAGGCGCAGCCGACTGGCGATGCTGCGTATCGGATTATGCTAGACCGGAGTGTTATGGAGGCTGATCCGGAGTTGAGGGAGCTTATTCGGGAGCCGCAGGCGACGAGGTGGATAGGGCCGTATAGGCATGTTATTGCGTATCCGGTGCGGAAGCATGAGTTGTATAATGTTGTGTTGATTCATCCGGATCGGCATGGGGTGGAGGAGTCGTGGACGACCAAGGGGTCGAAGCAGAGGATGATCGATGATTATCGTGGTTGGGATAGCAAGGTTACCAAGTTGATTGACTTGGTTCCTGATGACGAGGTCCTGGAATGGAAACTTTGCTTACACTCGCCGTTGGAGACCTGGATCCGTGGCTGTGTCGCTCTTATCGGTGACGCTTGTCATCCCATGCTGTCAGTCCCTACCCCATCCCATTTCCCTGTTTGGAATCAAACTAACAAGAAACAGCCCCTACGTTGCTCAGGGCGCCGCCCAAGCTGTCGAAGACGCCGCAGCCCTAGGCATCCTCCTCTCAACCATAGGTTCCCGCCACCAAATCCCCCTCGCCCTAACCGCCTACGAGCAATCCCGGAAGCAGCGTGCCGAGACCGTCCAGCAGTCTGGCACTGAGAACCGCATTCCGCTGCACTTCCCTGATGGGCCGGAGCAGATTGCGCGCGACGAGCAGTTCCGCACGTCGATGAGGGAGAGTAGTAAGAATCCAGATCGGTGGAGTGATCGTGAGACGCAGAGGTTCTTGTGGGGGTGGGATGCGGAGAAGGCGGCGGTGGGGGCTTGGAAGGGTGAGTTTCATTTTCGTTTTGTTTTGAGCTTGTTTGGCTGTGTGATTTTGAAGTGAAACTAACTTGAGCAGACGTGTGCGGTAATGAGTCTAAAGTGAGCGCGTACCTGTGAAGATGGAGTGGAAAATGTACAGAACAGGAGGGATCGTACCAAGAACAGTTTTTGTTTACCAGCGAGCATTTGTACTATAATTTGAACATACGGACTCAGAGCATTAAGCTCCAGTTGAATATCAAGAGAAACTTGAATGCTACCAAACATATATGCTTTTTATTGCGTTACACATTAAATGCTCATCTCATATAGAACACATGATCAAAAAATCTGATTTTACAGCCTCTCACCAGCAGCAGCCTTCATCTGGCCGTACTTCTTGAGACGGATAGCAGAGACGGTAATGAAGCCAGTAGTCTCAGCGGGAGAGAAGTCACCAATCTCGTCCATGCTGGACTCGGACATGTCGTACAGCTTCTCGGTCTCGGACGAACGGCCGAGGATGGAGACGCAGCCCTTGTAGGCCCGGCAGCGGACCTGGCCGTTGACGGACTTCTGGGAGGTGGTGATGGAGGACTCGAGGAACTCGCGCTCGGGGGAGAAGTAGAGACCGTTGTAGAGGATCTTGGAGTAGTTGACGGTGACAAACTGGTCACGGAGAGCACGGACTTCACGGTCCATGACGAGACCTTCGAGGTCAACGTGAGCAGCGCGCAGAAGAGTGAGACCAGGGGTCTCGTAACAGCCACGAGACTTGATACCGATGAAACGGTTCTCAACAATGTCGATACGGCCGACACCGTTTCGGCGGGCAATGGCGTTAGCAGTCAGGAAAAGCTCGACAGGGTCGGTAACGGTCTTCTGCTGGCCGTTCTCGGTGTACTCGAGCTTGACGGGGATACCCTTCTCGAAGTGGACGATGAAGTCCTCAGGCTGCTCGGGAGCCTTGAGGGGGTCGACGGTCAACTTCCACATATCGGCAGGAGGGGTGGTGTTGGGGTCCTCCAGGATACCGGCTTCGTACGAGCAGTGGGCCAAGTTCTCATCCATACTCCAGGGCTTAGACTTGGTAGAGGTGACAGGGATACCCTTCTCAGCGGCATAGTCGAGCAGGGCGTTACGGCCGGCGAAGCGGTTGTAGAAGACAGGGTCACGCCACGGGGCAATGACCTGGATGTCGGGCTTCAGGGCGTAGAAAGCAAGCTCGAAACGGACCTGGTCGTTACCCTTGCCGGTGCAGCCGTGAGAGACAGCAACAGCGCCCTCCCGCTTGGCGATCTCAATCTGGGCACGAGCGATGACGGGACGAGCAAGAGAAGTTCCTATCCTTTTGTCAATATCCGACATGCCCGTGATCCAACCGGTTCAATCGACATACCCAAGAGGTAAACATTCTCGTAGATGGCGTTACAGGCGATGGCGGGGAAGCAAAGCTCCTCGACGAATTCCCCTACTCAAGTTAGCCACCATGTTCGATATACTGTCCACTGGGTACATACGGCGCAGGTCGACAATTTCGGCCTTCTTAGCACCGAGCTTCAAGGCCTTCTCGCGGATGGCATCAAAGTCCTCTGAGGGCGATTATTAGAACGATCCCGGTGTCGCGATGGTATCCTGCTTCTTACCTTCCTGACCAACATCGGCGGCTGTTCTCGTTAGCATCTGTCTGGATGAATTGGTGTGAAGTAGTATCAGGGCACTCACTGAAAGAGATAACATCCCACCCATCATCAATAAGGTACTTGACTATGGATCCATTAGCGGTGTTCAATATTCTATGAAGAGGATGAAGACATACGGATGATACTGGTGTCTAGACCACCAGAGAAAGCGCAGACGAGAGTTCCCTTGCCCATTTTGAGAGAATTGGTTGTATTGGATGGATTAAGGAGAGAAGAGTTGAGTCACGGCGGCGTAGATAAAAAATTGGCGGGACAAAGTGCGGGTGCGGGCGGTGGGCGGCCTTGGCTCGCCGAAGTCGGTTCGCTGATAAGATGACTGTGAGGGGTTGCATAAATTAGATAATTAGATAAGTCTGGCATAAATGTGCATAACTTATCTATTCCGTATTAGGAAGGTGGCGCTCATCCAGTCTATACAATGCAAACAATAACTTACTATGCAGAATATGCCTCTTATATATATACTCTGTCCCTGTATACAACACAACATGATCATACTACAAAATTTAAAGCTACATGTCGGCACTCGGCTTGTACCGCGGTTATTGCCTGACATCATTGCAACGGTACAATTGAATTTCTAATCCGGTGGAGCTCTCTCTCTCCTATATCTCTCACGCTCCCCCCCAGCGCATATTGACGATTCATTCTTCTTCTCAACTCTGCGATACAGAATAACGATACCATGCCGTTCCCCGACATCGAAAACAAAGCCGCCACAGGCATTTCCTACTACACGCCCGCTCAGATTCCCCCCGCAGGCTCAGCAGCAATTCCCCAGTCCGACGGATCTGGTCCCCCGAAGCTGTTCCAGCCTCTGTCGCTGAGGGGTGTTACCTTCCACAATCGCATCGGAGTAAGCTTGTGAGACATCATTTGGTTGGACACATCGCTGACGGGGCCAAACATAGCTTTCCCCGCTTTGTCAATACTCCGGCGACGATGGACACATGACCGACGTGAGTTACTTTGCAAGGATTGAAAGCAAGCAAGTCAAGAATTAACGGGGACCATAGTGGCACATGGCTCACTTGGGTGGTATTGCCCAGCGCGGCCCCGGTTTCCTCATGGTCGAGGCCACCGCCGTTCAGCCCGAAGGCCGTATCACTCCCCAGGACCTTGGTCTCTGGAAGGACTCCCAGATCGAGCCTCTTCGTCGCATTGTCGAATTTGTGCACAGCCAGAATCAGATCATTGGTGTTCAGATCGCACATGCCGGCCGTAAAGCCAGCACCGTCGCCCCTTGGCTCTCCTTCAACGATGCCGCATCGGAGAAGGTTGGCGGCTGGCCCAACAACGTCAAGGGACCTGGCAGCGAGCCTTTCACGGACAACTGCCCGATCCCGCATCAGATGACCAAGGAAGACATTGAGGCTTTCAAGGCTGCGTGGGTGGCCGCTGTCAAGCGTGCTGTGCGCGCTGGCGTGGACTTCGTCGAAATCCACAATGCTCACGGTTACCTGCTCATGTCCTTCCTCTCGCCTTCTGTGAACAAGCGCACCGACGAGTACGGAGGCAATTTCGAAAACCGCATTCGCCTGACCTTGGAAATCGCCAAACTCACCCGCGAATCCGTCCCACAGGACATGCCCGTCTTCCTGCGCGTCTCTGCCACCGACTGGCTCGAGGAATCCCGCCCCAACGACCCCAGCTGGCGCGTCGAGGATACCGTCAAGCTCGCGGAGGCCCTCGCGGACAGCGGCGACATTGACCTAATCGACGTTAGCTCTGGCGGTGTCCATAAGGACCAGCACATCCACGCCGCTCCCGCCTTCCAGGCTCCGTTTGCAATTGCGGTCAAGAAGGCTGTTGGAAACAAGATTGCCGTTGGCTCTGTTGGTATGATCAACTCGGCCCAGCTGGCTAACTCGCTACTCGAGACGGACGGGCTGGACTTTGTTCTTATCGGGCGTGCCTTCCAGAAGAATCCCGGGTTGGTCTGGGCTTGGGCGGAGGAGTTGGATGTTGAGATTGCCATGGCCAATCAAATCCGGTGGGGATTTGGTAGTCGTGGAGGTGGCCCGTTCTTGAAGTCGAAGAAAGGTCAGCAGTAGACGTTGCACATAGAAATAGACATACGTGGCTAGTCGGAATGCATAGATTATTTTACATCCCGCGTCTCTATGCAAATGCTTGTCGTGGCTGTCGATTTTCATCATTTGGTAGTCATGTAGACTAACTATTATTGGCCAGGTCATAGATCACAGCGTTACCAGAGCAAGTGAGGCTGAATTCAGCTCCGCACATTCTACCTCGATGCGAATTGATTTGAGCGCCCAAGGAAACTTGCCCACTCCAACGGTTCATATATCAACCTTCTCATGATGCCCGATCTATAAGCATACACGGTTGGCTGGATTTGCGCCATCACCACCGAATATGTTGCAGCTCGGGTATTCCTGGATGAAAAGCACGACGGCCCGGATTACCTTCCACAACAACAAAAGCGACTACACCCTGGGCAGAATTGGAAGGCACAAAGTAGTTATTGCTGGCTGTTCTGCCTTTGGGCGAATAAGGCACTGCCTCCGCAGCACGGATGGCAGAAGATATGATGCACAGCTTCTCCAATTTTCGAATTGGTCTCATGGTCAGCATCGGCGGTCCTCCCAAAATGATCTACGTCTTGGGGATATTGTAGTCAGCATACCTAATAACTAACTAGTTAACGTAACCGAGCTGGCCAGCTGGCCGCCGCCTGCCGCCGAATCGTACTATACACTGATTTTGAAGCTTTTTTATATACATACATGAAACAGATATAGTTCCAACACGGCAGTAGTGCGATCAGGGTGACAGAACAATACAGTACCGGTACGGTATCAAGACAATATCGAAACAGGAACTCCAACAGATTCTTTCTCGATAACTGCGCTAGTACACGACAGGCTAGATGCCTATCTTTCCATCAATAATCTGTTGGTTACTGTATTAGTAAAGTTTGAGCTTACCTCTCTCTAGATTAGAGCCCGGCTAAAGAAAAAAAGAGTAAAAGTTCCGTGCGCCATTTTTGCAGTTAGCTGTATAATAGATACTGTGTTTACCATTGTGGACTATCAAGTTAATGGACGGCTAGTTTCGAGCTGAGTATCAGAAGCTGCATGATGAGACACTTAGTATGATTGGAATCCAATCATTAGATAATGTACTTCCAGTAGTCAGCATTACAATAAGTTCGATGTCTCGGTCTTTTAGACGCATAGATTATTACCAGAATAAACAGGTCATTAGGCCACTCGGCCATTGCTTCCCTCTCAGACATCTATTTAAGCATCAGCACAATATCACTTCCCATATGGGATATTGTGTTCAGCTTCATCATCAACCGGATCATCAACATGTCCTGGGATCCTCTGTTTTCCTCCCTACCTCTAGTCTTTGGCACTATCATCAGCGGCATATTACTTCATATCCTTGTATATCGCCATAATGAATGGGATAGCAAGGCCCCCTACCTGATATTCAGCTACCTCAGTACCGCGCTGACAGGTATCCTTTTCGCCCCGATCTCCAGCATTGCCATCCTGGGATCGTGCCCTCTGGTGGGCTTCTTTGGAATCATTCTAGCCTACAGTCTTCTATCATCCCCTGGGAGCCTTTCCAGGCCCATTCATGGCTCGTATCTCAAACCTGTTCGTGACGTGGCTGTCCGCCAGGAATCTGCCTCTGTATGAGGAAACTCAGCGGCTTCATGAGAAATACGGTGATTATGTGCGATTGGGAAGTTGGCTCTTTTGCATTCATATTGCTTGTACCTGACTAATTTTTAATCTGGAATATAGGCCCTTCGGAACTATCAATTGTCGAGCCCCGGGCTGTTCGGGAGCTCTATAGCTCGCAGGCCCCGGTTTCAAAGGGGCCATTTTACACCATGTTCGAGCCGCCCATTGCGCTCTTCACTGTGAGGGATAAAGAGGTTAATTCCCGTCGACAGAAAGCTTGGGATCCGGCGTTTAATTCAAAATGTATGCCCACCCTCCAATATACAAGAGAAGACAGAAAATAGAACACCTGACTATAACAAGCCCTCTCTGAATACGAACCACGAGTCTTAACATACACCATGCAATTAATGAGCGCCATAGAAGAGCGAATCGGACAGCACATGAACGTTCAGGAGTGGTTCAACTATTACTCCTTCGACGTGATGGGTGATATTAGGTCTGCATTGTAGAACAGGTGGAGAATTGGAGAGAGGTGAGCCTTGGGGTATGCCTGTATCTGTGGCAAACTGGCCCATTGCGCCTTCCATTAGTAAAATATCTGTTATGCGCTGGTGCAGGGTTAACAGCTTTGACTGGACCCTTCGTTTCCAGAGTTTGTGGCGTTCATATGCTGCGTTGTCAAATGCACTGCTAACATCAAGGGTAAGCAGTGTGGCTACTAATGCGCCAGTACGCCAGGTTGCATGGACTTGGTCCAGCACGAGGGGAATAGCATGGTCACATTATCGCTCTCTACTCTAAGAATGGATGTGTGTATCTATTCAGAAGTGGTAGGCTAATAGGCCTAAATAGCCTCTTGGGAGGTCGTAGGTCAGAGCGCCCCGCGCTAGCGCTCGAAGAGCCCCGGAAGCACCTTACCAAGCCCGCTAAATCCTGCCACCAGAGCTCTGCTCCGTATAGGGGTACTGATTGTAACGCGACTTGAACCTGGCGGGCCAGTCCTGGGGCGAGTCCGCGACTCTGGCATAGGCGTTGTACCCGGTTTTCTGCGGCCCGTGCCTTGCGCATACAGGTCTGATAATGGGCCTTGAGATTTAGCCCAGAGTCCAGCCAGACGCCGAGCCATTGGGTTGCCTCTGCGTTAAAGGGCACGCAGTGGCCATCTACTTCCACTCGTGCTCGTCGAATCTGATCTTTCAGCTCCCAGCCGCGCTTGCGGGTAAGCAGGACTGCTTCAGTTTTTCCCGCATCAAACTGGACCACATTGTCATGACCCCATTCAATGGCCACCTTGGCTGCCTCTTGCAGTTTATCGCAAACCTCCTTAACAGAATATGCTGGAACGAGTAGGCCTATATCGTCTGCGAATGAGAGAGACCGGACGCCTGTCACTCTCTTCTCAATCACATCAAACACATCACTGAAGTAGATGATGAATAGAATGGGTGATACTAGTGAGCCCTGCGGCACCTCTGAGTTAATTAAGTGTGCTGGGCACTATGTGTTGTCAATCTGCAGCTGAACCCATCTGTCGGTCAAGAAGGACTGCACCCATCGGATCAGGTCCCCACCCAGGTTGAATTCGATCAGCCGTCCCCAAGGCTGCAAGGTCCCAGGCAATCCAGTACTGGCCCAGTTGTAGAAATCTTCTTGAAGCCTTCGATATAAAATCAGCAAGCATACATGAGGACTGAGAACCAGAGTCGGATCAAAGATGATTTCTCGAATCTTAAACTTATTCCTACCCAATTCCGTCAGCCGACCGGCTCCCAAGGAGCTACAAGAATAAGCTACGCAGCCTTTTTCCAAGGGACGTCTTCGTGGACAGCTTTCAGTGATAGCTGTCAGCTGGCAGAAGAAAAGGATCTGGAAGCGCTGCCAGCCACTGTCAAATTTCATCTCCGTAGTGCTCAAGAGAACGCATGCAAAGTCGGCAATGTCTTCAATATATATGCTACTATACGAACTTGACCGTGACTTTCCCCTTCCGGATGCCGCCGCTTTTGCGAGGATGCTCAGGGCCTACTCAACTCTATTTTGGGTCCATGCCACCCAACGACTCGTCCTAGAACACCAAGGCGCCAAATCTATTCTCAGCAATTGGGCTTGTTTTATTGGTTACTCTTGGATGTTCTAACTACAGGTCGCACACTTATTGGATATCATTCTGATTAAGCTTTCAGAATCGGGCCTTGAAAAACAATCTGGCTTGTGAAGGGAGGAACGAGGTTTCAACCCTCATTGTAAACATAGTCAGATGAAAGTGGTCACAAAAAAATCATGGAAGGATATGGAAACGTTGAATCAGTCTGTTACCAAAACCTTCATAGTCGGTAATACACATTGAAATGCGATACAGATAAAACAATATGATACAAGTATCATACCATCTGAGTAAAGTAGCATTTCGATGCGACGAAGGACAAGAACGTGGGAGCCGGGTTTGTGCTCAATGGACAAACCGCACTTCGATATCTGACAAGAGATTGTCCTGTATTGATAGTGCATTGTGCCTGGCTCGTTTACTACCCTCCTCCATCCTGGTCTGGTCCTGCCATGCAAACAAATTAGAGCCCTGCCCACTTAACTGACCAGTAGTTAGTTCAGGTCCGGCCTGATCCAACCAAGAAAAAAAGATGATCGTATTGTCTCCACCTGGACCGGTGGTGACTACTCGGACTATGCCAGCGTAAAGTGTGGTGTTCGTTCAGTAAAAACAATGTTCGTTTTCTAGGCCCTTCTGCTCGAATAATCAATGCAATCAAACAAGCTCGGGCCGACTGTTATTTCTCGATAATCCGTATTGCATGGTCCCGTAATGCATTCCACATTGGCCCGGTCTGGTTTGTTTCCTGTGCCTGGTCTTTGCTTTTTGTTTTCTCTCCCTCTCTCCACGGCATGGCTGCATACAATATTCTCCTCTCCCCCTGGTCGATCGACCTGTATAAATCGTCCGCGGTATCTCACTTCTTCGCGCAGAAGAATATAGGAAAGGAAAGAAGAATCCAGGAAAGGAAAGAAGAACCCAGGAAAGGAAAGAAGAACCCAGGAAAGGAAAGAAGAATCCAGGAAAGAGGATCTCTTGGCTCTCTTGGGAAGAAGTATTTATACTTCGTTCTTTCTTTTGTTTCTCTATTCCACCGTTCCACAGCTCAACACATAATTAAAGGACACTCGGCGAAATGCGCGCCCTTAGTCTCGCCATTGTTAACGGCGCTATTGGCCTAGCCAATGCTGCCTGTCCTTACATGACCGGCGAGCTCAACGCCCGCGATACCTCCAGCAATGATGCCGCTGCTGCCACTGAGGAGTTCTTGTCGCAGTTCTACCTCAACGACAACAACACCTATATGACGACTGATGTCGGCGGACCTATTGAAGATCAGAACAGTCTGAGTGTTGGCGAGCGCGGTCCGACCCTGCTGGAGGACTTTATCTTCCGTCAGAAGATCCAGCGGTTTGATCATGAGCGGGTGAGTCCATGCCACTTTCCATCAAAATGTGTTCAGGTTTTAACAAGAGTAGGTCCCTGAACGTGCTGTCCATGCTCGTGGTGCTGGTACCCATGGTACCTTCACCTCGTACGCCGACTGGGGCAACATCACCGCCGCCTCGTTCCTGGGCGCCGAGGGCAAGCAAACCCCCATGTTCGTGCGTTTCTCGACTGTCGCTGGTAGCCGGGGTAGTACAGATCTTGCCCGTGATGTCCATGGTTTTGCGACTCGTTTCTACACTGACGAGGGCAACTTCGGTGCATCCCTCTTCCATTTCCTTCTATATCAATGCTGACCCTCCACGCATGTAGACCTGGTTGGAAACAACATCCCCGTCTTCTTTATCCAAGACGCCATCCTCTTCCCCGACCTGATCCACGCCATCAAGCCCCGCGGTGATAATGAAATCCCCCAAGCCGCCACTGCCCATGACTCTGCCTGGGACTTCTTCTCACAGCAGCCCAGCGCCCTGCATACACTCTTCTGGGCCATGGCTGGCCACGGTATCCCCCGTTCTTTCCGCCACATTGACGGCTTCGGTGTGCACACCTTCCGTCTCGTCACTGACAACGGCGACACCAAGCTTGTCAAGTTCCACTGGAAGTCGCTGCAGGGTCGCGCCAGTATGGTCTGGGAAGAGGCACAGCAGGTCTCAGGCAAGAACGCGGATTTCATGCGCCAGGATCTGTTCGAGTCGATCGAGAACGGTTACTATCCTGAGTGGGAGTTGGGTGCGCAGATCATGGATGAGGATGATCAGTTGCGGTTTGGCTTTGATCTGCTGGATCCTACCAAGATCGTTCCTGAGGAGCTCGTTCCCGTCACGCCTCTGGGTAAGATGCAGCTCAACCGCAACCCGCGCAACTTCTTTGCCGAGACTGAGCAGGCCATGGTAAGCCCTCCTTGCCCTTACCACAATCGAAATGCAGTACTGATATAAGCCCAGTTCCAACCAGGCCACATCGTCCGCGGTATTGACTTCACCGACGACCCCCTCCTCCAAGGCCGCCTGTTTTCCTACCTTGACACCCAGCTTAACCGTCACGGTGGCCCCAACTTTGAACAACTTCCCATCAACCAGCCCCGCGTCCCCTTCCACAACAACAACCGCGATGGCGCTGCCCAGATGTTTATCCCCCTAAACCGCGACGCCTACACGCCCGGTCCCCACACCACCAACCAAGGCGCCCCCAAACAAGCCAACCAAACCGTCGGCAACGGCTTCTTCACTGCGCCCAACCGCAAATCTGGCGGCAACCTCCAGCGCACCGTCTCCTCGACCTTCAGCGACAACTGGTCGCAGCCGCGCCTCTTCTACAACTCGCTCAACCCCGTCGAGCAGCAATTTATCATCGATGCGATGCGCTTTGAGAACTCGAATGTCAAGTCCGAGGTCGTCCGCAACAATGTCATTATCCAGCTGAACCGTGTCTCTAATGACCTTGCCCGCCGCGTCGCCCGTGCCATTGGCATTGAAGAACCCTCTCCTGACTCTACCTTCTACCATAACAACAAGACGACCAACGTGGGTACCTTCGGCGCTAAGCTGCGGAAGCTCGAGGGTTTGAAGGTCGGCTACCTCGCGTCCGTGGACAATAAGGACTCTCTTACCGAAGCCGCCACGCTCAGCGAGAGTCTTTCCGAGAACGGTGTTGAAGTCGTCGTCGTCGCCGAGCGGTTGACCGACGGCGTCGACCAGACGTACTCCGGCTCCGACGCTATCCAGTTCGATGCGGTGGTTGTTGCCAACGGTGCGGAGAGTCTGTTCAGCTCCTCTAGTTTGACTGGCGGTGCTGCGAGCACGCTCTTCCCTGCTGGTCGGCCATTGAAGATTCTGATTGATGGGTTCCGGTTCGGTAAGCCTGTTGCTGCGCTTGGTAATGCTATTACTGCGCTGCGGGACGCTGCTATTTCTCCGAGCAGGGAGGGTGTGTATGTGGCCAAGTCTGCTGATGACATTGTCGATGAGATCAAGGAGGGTCTCTACACCTTTAAATTCCTTGACAGATTTGCTGTTGACAACTAAGCTGTCCCAGCCATGGTTCACCCTTTTCAGGTGGAAAGATGATTGCAGGATGTCCTGCTTAATATCAGTCAATGACTTTCTGTCCGCTTCGGTTGTTGATATTGTTATTTATAATAATATTATTATTATTGTTGATACACACATCTGTTAGCCCTGTAGGCCGAGTGGCTAGACCTGGACTTGGGTAAACTTACCCTTGGGTATAAATACTCAAGGATATTGCTTGGGTAAATTTACCCATACCCAAGGGTACGTTTATACCCAAGTCTGCACATTTTTCCCGCATAAAAATCCTTAGTCACTAGCGTGTATTTTTCTCTGTTCCGATCCTGTCACAGCATCAACGATTATTATACAATCTAATAATCTCTCTCTTCCTTACCTACCATATATATATTTCTCGCTTGCTTGCCGACTCACCTGGTCAAACTCGTTGATCCGCCGCGTCTTGATGGACTGGTAGGCCGCCTCGATCAGCCGCTCGACGCTGGCGCTGAACACTGTCAGAAGGGGCTCGGCCGTGGGATCCGGCGGCGCGGCCAGCGGGGCCACCGCTGTGAAGGCATGCCCACGCAGGAACTCGGGCCACCGGGTGAGCTCCAGCCAGGGGGATATCTCGGTGGGCGCTCTGGCATCCGGGTCCGGCACCTGCTGGGCCCCGGCCTCCGCCGCCGCCGCGTCCTCGGCGAGGGCCCCGGCCACCTGCCTCCGGATGAACTCCACCTCGCCCATGGTGGCCGCCTGGCGGGCCCGCTCCGTGTGCGCGGGTGGGGTGACCTGGAAGAAACCGCTGCCGGCACCGGATGGGAAGAAGCGCTGACAGCTGACGGTCCGATACGGGGGCAGCGGGGACACCTGGCTGGCCGGGGGCTGCCGGCCCCGGGGTCGACGGTCCGCATGGATCCAGGACCGGTGCTGCTGGAGGCTCTGGGCATTGCGCACGATGTATATCCCGAATTTGCCCAGGAAGTAGCTTTGGATGAGGTTCAGTGCGATATCACTCATATTCTCGATCTGGAGACTGAAGTGGATGTGCTGTCGGATGAAGCGCGAGCGGTCTTAGACTTTATTCTCTCTAAGCTTGACGCAGGACCAGTGAGTGCTTCGCTTTGTACCCATTTACAAGCAAGGACCGAAAATAATTGTTTCAATAACAAGGGATACAAACCGATCATTCTATCTGCATACAATATTGGCGGACTGGTCCTGAAGCAGGTAAGTCTATGGGACAAGTCTCTTCATATCATCACTTACCATATTTCTCTTCCAAGGCTATGGTTATCGCTCGGGAATTCGAATACAAATACTCCCCTGTTCTTGAAAGACTGAAACTTGTGGTAAGAATGTCAAACCTGCTCCTGACCTGTGATTCTACCGCTGTTACCTAATCACTAGGATCAGGTTTTCTTTGGCACCCCACATCACCTGCCTACAGACTCATGGGATCGAGTTCTGCTCTCCATTTACAATGACACCAACTGCTCAATGGAGCAGTATGCAAAATCGATGGAGCTCTACAATCATTATTACCATCCAAATCTTGCCGCCAATGAGGTTCTAGCCTATGTGAAGATACTGAATGTCTTCCAAAAGAAGAATTTGAATCAAACTGTACATTGCCATTCAATGGAATGAGCTTGAATTTGGCTCCTCACTGACATATTATAAAGAGAGAATTCCCCACCACAGGACTCCCGCTGGAAGAGTGGTTGGCTCTATCCACAGATCATACTTCTTTAGGAAACCTAAAATCTGGCGAGAATCGGCAATTTCTTCGACGACAACTGGAACAATGTATCCCAGGTAATATCAAGTTTTCATGTTGATGTCAAGAAAAGCTGAAAGTGGTCTCATATGCTGACTGATAAGCGACAAAAGCGTCCCAACACAACTATTCAAGAGCCATTTCACTTCTGGGAAAGCATGGTATCTACATCCATCAAAGCAGGCACTGCAAGAGCCGTTTTTGAAAAATGTGTGAGGTACTTCTGTTGGAGATTGGATACAAAACTCTCTTCATCCATATGTCTTAGTGTTTCCTCCTTATATTTTCCACACCGACGTCTCACATAACCTGATGGCTTACATGCGACATGCAGCCTTACAGGATTGACAGCTTTTTCTGTCTGCAACAATCGACACGAGGATTGTGGGTCACATAGATATAAGGAGTATATTGCACAGTCTTTGCCTTCAGTTTTTGTCTATGCATCCTTCTCTGTGGGCTGCTTGTCATTCCTTTTGGGGAGCGATTGAAGCGTTTACCACAGTTGCACTGCCGGAAGAGTATCTGTGGCATTGTCTCAATGCTCTAGTCTTTTTAGCAAAGACACTATTGTATGCGTGCTGGATCTGGTTCATGCACAATTTGAACAAGAAGTCATACACTCAATTCTGGAGCGGCTTTCATCAATTCTGGAAATTGGCAAAGCTTCTGTCAAATTTACCATTCTTCTTGGAGCCAAATACGACTTCTCATCAACTCCGGTGATTATGATAGACTTGCTGGATGGAAACTGGGACTTGATGAATCAACAAATGGTTGAATCTCGGATGAATTTTCTTCTCAAAAAGCGACCGGAAATGGGCGTCGTTAAAACTGATATCACAGCTGGTTGTAATGCTCTGCTGCATGACTGGAGCTTGGTTGATAGCTTTCTGTCCAGTCTTGAGACACTTCCCCAGGCAAGCATACAGTCCATAAAGCCGCTAGCCAAGCTCTTCCAGCAGCCCGATGAGTGCTTCCGGTATATATTTGATAGAGTACCGGAAGGCGAACGAAGTTGAATTAAATAGCCCTTGCATGCCTAGTTTTCTCTGTACGTCCACTCAGTCCTCATGAGTTAGGGACTCTGGTCCTAGCCACCATCTCCAGTCTTCAAGATAAACATACCGAACAGCCAGATTCTGGACAAAAAATTTTTCATCACTGAGCCTTCTTTGAGTCCAGAAGCAGTTGCTTTTGACATGTGTCATTTTCTTCCCTCCTTGGTTGAAGTTGTTCACGACAAAGTCCGTCTGATCAATCCACACGTTAGGACCTTCTTAGAACCCAGAAGCAAGGCAAACTTAGGCGCCTCAGCAACTGCAGAGCAGTGGTATCGAGCTCAACATCCTCACCTTGTAATAGCCAAGTCCAGCTTGCTATGCCTGTATCAATGCTTGTCACCAGGCCCCAATAGCCCCAATTGCATTACTCAAACACAGATACAACAGGATATGGAAGATGCTGTGCGGCTGGGAACGCGCGGGGAGATAAGGGTGCTCATAGAATACGCCATGAAGCACTGGGAGTCACACCTTCACAAATATGAGGCCCTCTCTTCTCATGTGAGCAAAACATTAATTCAGCTTCTGGGTGACTGCAAGTTGATGGCAGCATGGTCCTGCTGGAAACACTCCCTTGACTCCGCAGAGAGTCAAAGCCTTCCAGAGGTGGCACTGCAGAGCCCACTGGAAATTTCTCACTCCTATTGCATACCAAATTCGACTGCTGTTCGAGTATTTGACACTGCATTTCTAGCACAATCAAACTCCGATTGAAAGCTAGACATCAATACTTTGTTGGCTCTGCAACTGAAAAATGGTGTGGAATTGATGCAACATATTTCTAAGGCCCGTGAAGATGCGAAGAACACCCAGAACATTGACTTCACCATTTTCAGGGCAGTACAGCTCGGCGTGGCTTCCTTTGACTCTGCCAAGAGAATGCTCAAGAACTGTATATTGCTTGATAATGCCAGTGGCCTACTCTCTCTCGAAATTAGTCGAGGAAAACACGAAGCAATACAGTACTTCTTCAGCAAAGATCCAAAGGGTTTTGTTGATACCATCAATGAAAAAATCACGACTCTTCACAAAGCTTGTCTGTATGGATACCCACAGCTGGTCCAGTGGCTTTGCGTCAAGACACGTCTACCTGAGCTGTCATGGGTGAATCATCAGGATTCAGACGGCTATACACCATTACATATAGCTACTGAGCAAGGCCACTTTGATATCATGAAAATGCTGGTCGAGCATGGAGCAGATCTGAATGTCACAGGTCCCTCTTTACTGAATCCACTAAGCATTGCGGCCAAAAAAGGGTTTACAGTTATTGCCAAGTACTTCCTTGTGAAAGGTTTCAATTGTGACACCACAGATGACAGTGCACACACTTCTTTGCATCATGCCTCTATTGGGGGATCTATGGAGATTACATGGGCCCTTCTTGCAAAGGGCGCAATCTGGAGCCAGGAAGACTGCAACAAGGATAATGCATTGCATCTCGCCATCAGAAGTTGCCGTTGGGATGTTAGTCTATTTCTCTTGAATACAATCCAACAGATCAACCAGTCTGATGGAGATGCCATCCAGCTTGTTAGGCTCAATTGTCCTGGTTCTGACGGAAAGACTCCACTTGAATCAGCAATTGATGCTGATCTCAAAGAAGTCGCGCTTGCAATTGTAAACGTTCATGTATTCCTGGGTATTGAAAGGCCCAGGGGCATACTTACACTCACTGCGTCTCGTAGCTTGGGGAATCTAGTAGCAGAGCTCCTGGCAGCTGGCTTGGATCATAATGAGAAGGACGAAAATAACAACTCTCCCCTTGATGTAGCGGCATCACAGGGAGCAAGGAATGTGGTTGAAATCCTACTGAAACATCAAAAATGCCGCGGTGTCACAAATATGACTGCCATGGCTTCTGCCTTGCACAAGGCGGCAGTCAGTGGGTATTTAGAAATTGCTAGACGCCTTCTGAGTTTAACAAGAGGCCAGTACGACATTTGTACCCTTGATGAAGTGGTGATTAATGGACATACAAGTGGCAATGGTCTTGCTGAAGGACAGTCATTCTAATTTGCTGACAGAGCTTGGTTGAGTACTTCTGTCTTGTGCTCAATACAGACAGGGAAGGATCCTGGATTTTCTGTTGAGGAGCGAGGTGGACAAGAACTCTCAAGACAAGAATGGGAACACTGCTCTCCAGATTGCTGCTGCCTGGGACAAGCCTGAAATTATAAAGTTGCTTCTGAATCAGCAAGTGGACATGGAGCTAAAAGATGTACACGGCTACACTGCTCTTTTGGATGCATGCAGCAACCAATCTTTGGCCTCTTTGGAAATCCTCTTGAAGGTGGGTGCAGACATTGAGGCCTGCACAAATGAGAGAAAAACCCCCCTACATCTCTCAACAGCGCATGAGAACATCAAATGCTTTTAAGTACTTTTCAAGTGGGGTGCACAGCCCGCTCCAACATGCTCATGGTCTGACCATTCCACATTTCTAGAGCACCTGATCCATACCAAAGATGCAAGCTGGGTGAAGATATTGTTTGAAAAGAAGCAAGGAGAGCTATCAGTCTGACAGCTTCCTGGCTTCTCCGGAAGCATTTATGATTGCAGTCAATAAGGGTGACTCCCACCTCGAAACAGTCGAATTGTTCCTACAGTACAGAGTCGATGTTAATGCCCTATACCAAGGCGAGACGGCCTTAATAGCTGCTACTTATAAGGGCCATGTTGAAATAGTAGACCAGCTCCTCAACCACCCCACTAACTCTGCCGATGTCAACAAGGCAGGTGGGGAGTTCGGTTCAGCTGTATATGCAGCTGTTGCAAACCCAGACATTCCCTATGACCATTTCAGTAAACCCACCATTACCAAGACAGACCAGAGCCGAATATTTGACCTTCTCTTGGATAAAAGCGCCACAGTCAGCCCTATTTACGAGCAATACGGTACTATTCTTCATACAGCCACGTGCTACTTGTCTGAGGATCTTGTCACGGTGCTAGCCCGTGATATATGCACGTGACCGGGCACGTGACCCACAGAGTTATCTATCTGCGCCAACGCGATCCTGTTGCAGCTCTTCGAGCTGCGTCTTGTCTATGAACCTGTAGATAGCCTGACCTGTAGCTTAATCTGTTCGTCAATTCCTACCATATTCCTGCACCTGACCCCGCACCCTGACACTACGCAGCTCCTACCCTTAGGAGTTGACGCCTGAAGATGTCTGCAGCCCCGCGTCCACCATTCTTGCCGGGCAGTTTAGAGGAGTTCACTGAACATGCTGCAACCCACCACTCTGAATGGTTTCAATACTGTCGCCTTGCTTATGAGTATATTGAGGAGGCAGAGGCTGCTATTACTGAAGCAAGAGGACAAGCTGATCAGACCAGCCTGAAGCTTCAAGCCTCTGAAACGGAAGTGAGCCGCCTGAAGGAAGAACTCTCTGCCCTACACCTCAAACAAGAGAAAAACCAAGCCCGAGACCAGGGAATCATTGAATATCAGAAGGAACAACTACGGGAATCACAGCAGAAATATCTTGAAGCCTTGAAGGAAAAGGATGAAGCACTACGCCTAGCAACTCCTGTGGTTAATACACCTGCCCGAACTCCTGAACCCACTGCTGAAATACACACAGTTGCTCCGGTGGGAACGCCTGCGTCGGTTGATCCCCCATCTACCAGCTCTGCCAGACTCTCTGAACGCCTACCTGACCCAGACCGATTTGAAGGTGACCGGAAGGATCTTCGCCGATTCATCTCCCAAATCCATGAGAAGATGAATGTCAACCATGACCGTTATCCCACCCCGCAAAGCCGCATGACCTATGTTACCAATCGCCTGAGAGGGGCTCCATATGCCCAAGTTCTGCCATACATCAAGAAAGGAATCTGCCAGTTAAAGGATTATGAAGAAATCCTAAAAATCCTGGACCGAGCCTTTGGTGACCCGAACCGTGTGAACAATGCCCGTAATGAACTGTTCCGCCTGCGCCAAGCCAACAAAGAGTTTGGTATGTTCTTTGCTGAGTTCCAGCGCCTTGCTCTAGAAGGGGAAATGTCTGAAGATGTTCTGCCTACCCTGCTGGAACAAGCTATCAACCGAGAACTCCGAGGAATGCTCATGCATAATGAACCCCCAAACCGTGAATATCACCAGTTTGCCAATTTCTTGCAAGACTTGGAAAACCGCCGCCGTCACTATGAGAATAACCCTCCACCTGCTACCCGAACCTATGCCTCAGCTACAAAACCCACCAACCCTGTCAGACCCACTGAACACCCTGCTACACTGCAGCCTGCTGAAAACAATACTGATGTTATGGATCTGTCTTCTGCTCACCGTCACACAACCTCCCGTCGAGATCGTGGGGAATGCTTCCGTTGTGGCTCCAAAAACCACTTGGTCCGAAACTGCCCACTACCTGATAATCGCCCTGTGGGAGTCCGCCCAGCCTATCTATCACCCCGTCCTCACTCCCCCGCAAGCCCAGAACCTACACCTGTGTCAGAACGATACCGTTCCCCATCCCCAGACCTGTCAGCAAAAGGAGCGAGTCTGGCCTAAGTCGCGACCAGACGATGAATGAGCGCACTATCCGTATCTCTGCTGCTGCCACCCAAGGATTAACTGTTGAAGAGGAATCCTTCCGTTCAAACCTGATGATTCTGCCCATAACCCTGTCCCGACATGAAAAAGAACTGCTAAGCTATGCCATGCTTGACACTGGTGCCGAAGGAAAGAGATTTATTGATAAGGAATGGGCCCAAGACAAAGGTCTTGAGCTACTGCCACTGAAAAAACCAATCCGCCTTGAGACTTTTGACGGTCAAGAAGCTGAGAGTGGACCAATCACCCACTATGCCCAAATGCATATGAGAATTAACGATCACCAAGAGAGAAGGGCTTGCTTCCTGGTCACACAGCTAGCGCACTATCCTGTTGTACTAGGACTTCCCTGGTTAAAGATCCACGATCCCCGAATTGGCTTTGCTGAGCATACTGTCCTGTTTGATAGCAAGTACTGCCAGGAACACTGCAACATGCCCATGAGACCTGCAAAAATACGAGCTTTACATGATATTCCACAAAAGACCCGCCCAAAACACCTGCCTCCCCGACCTGAGCGCTTGAAACACCGAGATATTGCTGCTGTATCCATGTCTGCCTGCTGTGCCTATGCCCGAAGGAGTTATCGCCTGTTTACTGTCACCGTTGATGATATTGAAGCTGCCCTGAACCCTGTGCCTGATGAAGAAGACCCAATGGCGAAACTACCACCTGAGTTCCAAGACTTTGCAGATGTATTCTCACCCAGGGAGGCTGAGCGCCTGCCACCCCACCGCCCATATGATCATGATATTAAGCTACAAGATGGGAAAGTGCCCCCATTTGGGCCCTTGTACCCAATGTCCCGAGAAGAGCTGAAGGCCCTGAAGGAATGGATTGAGGAAAACCTGAAGAAAGGGTTTATTCGCCCCAGCTCATCACCTGCTGCATCACCTGTCCTGTTTGTGGAGAAGCCTGGAGGAGGCCTCCGGTTCTGTGTTGACTATCGCGCCCTGAATGCCATCACTGTGAAAGATCGCTACCCACTACCACTGACCAAGGAGACCCTGAACAACCTGAAAGGGATGAAATATTTCACCAAGATTGATATCATTTCTGCCTTCAATAACCTGAGAATCAAGAAAGGACTTGAATACCTGACTGCTTTCCGTACACGACTAGGGTTATTTGAATCCCTTGTGATGCCCTTTGGTCTGACTGGTGCACCTGCTTCATTCCAGCGATTCATGAATGACACCCTGCGAGACTACTTGGATACCTTCTGCACTGCCTATCTGGATGACATCCTGATCTATAGTAAGACCCGTGAGGAGCATACCCGCCATGTCTGCTTGGTTCTTGAGAAACTGCGAGATGCAGGCCTCTTTGCCAAACTGTCCAAGTGTGAATTTGCTGTGCCTGAGACCAAGTTCCTGGGTATCATTGTTGGCCGAGATGGCCTACGCATGGATCCTGACAAAGTGAAGACTATTGTTGACTGGGAAACCCCAACTTGTGTGACTGATGTCCAAGCATTTATTGGCTTTGCAAACTTCTACCGGAGGTTCATCAAGGATTTCTCCAAGATCATTACACCCCTAGTGAACCTGACAAAGAAAGGCATCCAGTTTAAATGGAACACTACCTGTGAGCTAAGCTTTAATATGCTGAAAAAGGCCTTCACCACTGCACCTGTCCTTAGACCATTTGACTGGAATAAGGAAGTTATTCTGGAAACTGATGCTTCTGACTATGTTTCTGCTGGAGTCCTGTCTCAGTATGACGATGATGGTGTCTTACACCCTGTGGCTTTCTTCTCCAAGAAACACTCAGTGACTGAATGCAATTATGAGATCTATGATAAGGAGTTATTGGCTATTATCCGCTGCTTCGAAGAATGGCGCCCTGAGCTGGAAGGAACCCCATCTCCTGTCAAAGTTATCACTGATCACCGGAATCTGGAATACTTCATGACAACCAAGCTCTTGAATCGTCGACAGGCCCGCTGGTCTGAGTTCCTGTCCCGTTTTAACTTCAAGATCATTTACCGCCCAGGCAAACAAGGAGTGAAACCTGATGCCCTGACCAGGAGGTCAGAGGATCTCCCTAAGGAGGGGGATGAGCGCCTGCTACACCAAAGCCAGACTGTTCTGAAGAAAGAGAACCTTGAGCTTGCACCTGACAGTTCATCTGTTATCCTGAACGTTACAACTAGAGCCCAAGCTCATTCTGCTGAGAACCCTATTGTGAACCCACCCAGAACACCTGCTCAAACCAGGAGAGTTAGATTTGCTGATGAGACCAATCACAACGTGCCAGAACCACCACAAGATATCAAGAATCTGCTGGACAGTGCATACCCACTTGATGAGACAGTACAGTCAATCCTGGAAGCCCTGGACAAGAATGCCACACGACACCCTAAGATCACCTTGGCTGACTGCCAGAGAAGAGGCAACTATCTCTTCTACCGGAATCGACTTTATGTTCCAGATCATGGAGAGTTAAAAGCCGAGCTATTGAGACAATGTCATGATAAGCCAGCTGCAGGACACCCTGGCCGATCCAAAACCTATGAGCTCATGTCCCGAGAATACTACTGGCCTGGAATGTATCAATATGTTGAGCAATGGACCCAGAACTGCCACACATGCCGCCGCATAACACCATCCAGAGAAGCCCGTCAAGGCCTCCTGCGCCCTCTGCCTGTTCCTGAAAGATCCTGGCAAGACATTAGCATGGACTTCATCACACATTTCCCGCCAAGCCATGGGTATGATGCAATCCTGGTTGTAGTAGACCGACTGACAAAAATGAAACACTTCATTCCATGCAAGGGAACCTGCAATGCAGAAGAAGTTGCCCACCTGTACACTTGCAATGTTTGGAAACTCCATGGCCTGCCACGAACTATTGTATCAGACCGAGGTCCGCAATTCATTGCCCAATTCTGGAAACATCTGATGCGCCGCCTGCAAATCACAAACTTGCTCTCAACTGCATATCACCCTGAGACTGATGGCCAGACTGAGAGGACTAATGCTGTTCTGGAACAATACCTCCGCGCCTATGTATCCTACCTGCAAGATGACTGGTCTGAATGGCTACCACTAGCAGAGTTTGCTGCTAATTCTACCCGCTCTGAGACTACCTGTGTTTCCCCATTCTTTGCAAACTATGGATTTCATCCACGAATGGGATTTGAACCTGTCCAGCCTACCAACCAGCCCACCAGAGATGCTGAGGAATTCGCCTGCCGGATGAAGTTAATCACTGAGTTTGTTCGTACAGAAATTATATCTGCCCAGGCTCGCCAGGAGGAACAAGCCAACCGGAAGAGACAACCTGCCCGTTGTTACCAAGTTGGTCAGTATGTATGGCTAGATTCTCGCAATATCCGGACCCTTCGCCCGCAGAAGAAGCTAGACTGGAAGAACTTAGGGCCATTCTGCATTACTGAGATCGTCAGTCCGCACGCTTATAAGCTTGACCTGCCTGCCAGCATGAGGATACACCCAGTATTCAACGTCAGCCTACTTCGCCCTGCTGCCAGAAACCCTGCCCCGGGCCAAAGACAAGAGCCCCCACCACCTGTTGAAGTTGATGGACTCGAAGAATGGCAAGTTGAAGACATCTTGGATTCCCGTTGGGAAAGAAGAGGCCGTGGAGGACCTCGCTTGAAGTATACTGTCAAATGGACTGGTTATGATGAGCTGACTGAAGAACCTGCCTCATACCTGGAGCATGCTCAAGAGATCGTAACAAATTACCATCGCCGTTATCCCTACAAGCCTGGGCCTGGCCTCGACGGAGCTCGGCCTTGAGGAGGGGAGTACTGTCACGGTGCTAGCCCGTGATATATGCACGTGACCGGGCACGTGACCCACAGAGTTATCTATCTGCGCCAACGCGATCCTGTTGCAGCTCTTCGAGCTGCGTCTTGTCTATGAACCTGTAGATAGCCTGACCTGTAGCTTAATCTGTTCGTCAATTCCTACCATATTCCTGCACCTGACCCCGCACCCTGACAGATCTGATAATACATGTGCTTGAGAAGGGGAAGGGAAGGTGGACCATGTTGGACCCTGATTGGGAGAAACAAACACCACTTCACATTGCTGCATATCAGGATCAACTTACAGTGGCTATTGTCTTGCTTGATTCCCATACTATATCAGTAGACTCTCTGTTCAGGAAAGATGTGCAAGGGCGGACTGTAGTCCACTTCACAGCTGCTGGGGGAGGACTCGCGTTTCTCAAATGACTCAGGGATGTCAGAGGCCAAGATATAGTCACAACACCTGATGATGACGGTGTCACGAGCTCAGAATAGTAGATAATAACGAAATGATATTCCTATCTAAACTATTGTAGCCATCGACGAGAATATCGAATCTGAAGAAGAAAAGAAAAGGAAGAAGAGTCTATTTACACAAAGAAGCCTTATATATGGTTGTGTGTGGCTTCGCTAAGCAGCTGTTTGTCTCAATTGCTTTCATGGCATTGTTTGCCATGTTGACAATGAACGTCCATAAAGGCACTGAGCTGAGCCATCACAGACGGCTGGACTCCTCTGCATTGGGCGTGCAGGTGCAGGTTCCCATCCAATGCCAAATGGCTTATCCAGCAAGGTTCCTCTGTTGCAGCAAGGACGGTGGAGGGCTGGACTCCTGAAGATGTTGCTGTCTACCATAATAATACCCTCCTTATCAAGCACTTGCGTTGTGAGGCCATGGAGGAAAGATCGCTAAATTCTCCTGGGTATCCATTCTGGACCCTCTGTAAATCCTGCTTCAAGGTAAGGATACATTCATTGGTGAAAGACCATCTCCTGTGTTCCCCTCGCTCTGAGTTTGCCTATATCTTTCTGTGCTGACGAAGATTAGTCTAGACCTCGGCAGGCCCATGGGCTACCCATAATGGGTAGGCCCATACCCACCCATGGGTGGGCAATGGGTAGTCTCCAGGTACCCATGGGTGGGTAGTCCGAAGCAGATACCCATAATGGGTACCCAGTGGGTACCCATTTGACCCAAACCCTAATCAAAATAGAAACACCCATGACTTGCATAACTTTATGAATTTACTAGTAATATCTGGTAATTTTTGAGTATTGTCCTTACAGCATGTAGGCTTTGAAATAAAGTTATCCTTGACATTACACTATTTTCATAGCTAATAGTACTCAAAGCCATCATCCCCACAGCGAGACCTCTTGCGGTTCCTCCCTGATGATATAATTGAGAGTCAATGGGCTACCCATGGGCTGTGGGTTATGGGTAGCCCGTGGGTAGCCCATTGACTGTCAATTCCGTTTGGAATTCATCAAGTTCATGCCCCGGGCCCCCAGAATAAGATGATAATTTTGCAGCTTTTTTTTTTGGCCGCACAGGAGTCTTAGGGCTGAATAATAATCAACTGGGGTTACTTGCAGGTGGAATTTGCACTATGAAGTAAAAAGAATCGGACATCTAATGATTATGGATGTCAAATCCCTGTTTTCTTCTGTAGCTGAGTCGCAGACTCGTAGTTGTAAAAAATATATATTTCGTATTCAATACAACTACATTGGCTTTTGACTAACATTACTCAATGTATATACTATTTTGTATACAAAATCTACAGCCAGAATATAAAATAGCTATTGCATTCCTTATATTCAAGCCAATTTCAAAAATTTACAAGGGAATTACTTAGAAGTTGACTATAATGATTATCATGGCCAAAACATGTTTTTTTTTACCGTAACCTATTACGCTGAATCAGCAAATAATGCATCTCAATTAGGAAAATTATGCATGCATGGGTATTCGATGGGTTACCCATGGGCAGAGATTTCTACCCATGGGTGGGAAATGGGTATTACATTGGTATTGGGTACCCATGCCGAGGTCTAGATTAGTCTATTTGTGGTCGTCGATGTCACGGACTCGGAATAGTAGATAATAACGAACTGAATTCCTATCTAAACTATTGTAGCCATCGACGAGAATATCGAATCTGGGGAAGAAAAAGGAAGATGAATTCTATCTACAAGAAAAGGGGTTTTTATATCAGTGCTGTGTGACCTCGCTAAGAGCTTTTTCTTTGTTTGTTCGAACGGCATTGTTTGCCATGTTGAAGGTGAACGTCAATAAAGGCACTGAACTTAGCTGAGCCGTCACAGTCGATACCATTGCCAGGCATGTATTGATTTTGATTATTGCTTGAAGTGCTACAAATCTTATACCAGAAAGTAACTTGGTCACATTCAGGAACATAGCTTCACTGAATCCACGGGCCATGCTCACTGATTCAAAGTCATTGATAGGGAGTCTTCTCTACAATAGTGAAGTATTAAGTGTGGGATCAGTAGAAATGAAATATATTTTCTTCTCTCTTCAACTTCCTCGAAGCAACGCACATCTCTGCAAGTACCAAAGCATATATCTCCCTGTGCATATCGCAGCCCTTGTCGCCGAAGACTAAGCCCCTGGAACGCCTTCCCCAGTTTGGGCCACCTTTCCAGTATGAGGGGTGAAAGTACATAGTTCGAGCAGCTTGTTCTTCCATGACTCCATATTGTTTGGTGAGATGGCTGACGAAGTAGATTGTTGTTTAGGATCAAAGATCATGGGTTTGTCTTTCAGATTCCATCCCATGAACTTTCTCACCTTGCTCGCAAGTTCAGTGAGCATGTCAGCTTTTGTCTCAATGCTGAACTGTGCAATGAAGTGACTGTAGTCATTTCTCTCTAGAAGAATGGCAGTTCAGAAATGGCTTGGCAAACTGCTCTTCATTGAGGCATTTTCGTCCATGTCCCATTGCACTACATTGGGCTGGGTCCCGCTTCCTTTGCTGTTGCTGTGATGGCTCAGTGCTTCAGTGAATGACATCAACAAACAATGCCATCTGCGCAAACAAAGAAGAGCACTTAGCGAGGCCACACAGCACTGATATAAAAGCCTTTTTTCCCGTAGATAGAATTTCTCTTCCTTTTTCTTCCCCAGATTCGATATTCTCGTTGATGGCTACAATAGTCTAGATAGGAATTCAGTTCGTTATTATCTACTATTCCGAGCCCGTGACAACTGCTCCTGTTCTTGAGAGCTAGGAGCATACTCCCCAGACCTGTGATAATCTCTGGGGCGAATTGAATCTTCACGGGAGCTTAGTTTAACCCACTATCTCCGGGGAGCAGTTGGCATGGCAAGAAGCGGAGCAGCAGGAATGATGACCTCAATTCCCTGTTCCATTGATGGTGCCATCGCTATGTTGAAGGGGGGGGGGGGGGTCAAAGCGGTGACGGTCAAAAGCGCTACAAAGAAAAGTGGACACAGGTGAAACTCTAGCGCGGTACGTTTTATTGAGGCTACCTTCGTCAGGCTACTCACCCTCTGCTCAGTCTCTACTCAGTGATCAGCTCAGGCTGCTCAGGGCGTGCTCAGGGCATGCTCAGGTCTACGCAGTGAGCTAAAAAGCGGCGAGGGGTGAGCACTAAAACGGAAAGGGAAGGCCTCTGAGCTGTCTAAAAAATCAAGTACGTATGTTCTTCTTTGGCCGCCGGTCGAGCTCTAGGCCTTTCTCTTTGGCAACAATGGCGGTGACCTACACATTCGTCGGCGGCTGTTTTCTTTTGGCCAGGGCAGAAGGAGAATTATATACTCACATCCTACACCTTGACAATTATATCTTTGCCCGGTCCTAACGCCGTCTCCTCTTTCAGAACGAGGTGCCATCACTCCCAAATGACTCAAGTAAGCTCTTGTACCCAATGCCTGGGCAGTTCCAACCATTTTTGCCGCGACGGATAACGAAAGAATGCATATAGGAAACGGACTGTCTCATCTGAGTCTGAGATCCATTGCCAGTGCCGTACTTGCTCGACACCAATGTACTGACAGTATCTGCCGGGGAGCCATCGGTGAGCTTTCAACATAGCCTGAGGGTCAAGATAGTTATCTACCTATTCCAGCACATGCATGTCTCGTTGAGTTTTTCTTGGGTGCTTACTGCTTCTGTGATCTGTCAAAGCTTGGAGACATTCAGGCTCTCTGCTTGGGCCAAACAGTGTTCAGGGGGCAGCTGGCTTTCATTATTAACTTCAGAGGTATTGTCACTGGGTTTATCTTCACCATCTGAATCCTCACTATTGAGTTCCGGGTCAAGGGTGGATAGACCTTGACAATGGAACTCCATGGGAGTCGAGGTCTCTCCAAGTACAAGAATATTAATCGAACTAGGGTTGAGTGGCTAAGATATTTTAGTGTGGAAATAGCAAGCAAAGGGTGTTAGAACGCCTCAATATTGTGAAGAATATATATCTTTACTATAAGCCGATCTATGTAACGTACCCCACATGCGAATGTAACACGAAGTCGTTCCGCCGCGACTTTAACCCCAGCATTTCCACCAATGCACCTGAAATTCCATTGAAACTATTCAGAATCGCCTTCTTCAGACATCTCTACTACTATCTGACAGGAATGCGCATTGTGTCCGGCCTTTCCGCAATTGCCACAGCGCCGCGCGCGTATCTGAAGTCTAAAAGCAAAACCTATGGGAAAGAAGAATACAAACTTGTAAGGCTATACAGCACCATCAATGCGCGCACAACCCTTATATTATTACGCATCCCTATAACCAATACATGCTTGCTCATTCATAGCACGCAGGATAGTAACAACTAGTAAATTATTTAGCATACTCCTAGAGGATAAGAGGTCAGTGAACTTACTTGAGCTATCACCACTGTCAAGACGATCCATAATCTGGGAACCAATATCACCGTCAGGTACAGTAACATCATTCTTGGCATTACCATCCTGATCTGTTAACACAAGGTGTCCGCTATCAACTCCCTCCTAGAAACTCCGTCAGTACATATAAATAAACCCCATCTGGATATGAAAACAAACCAGCCTATATTCATCTCTATGAATATTTGGAACGTCGACTTCATGGGTGGCAGGAACAACATCCTCAAGCTTTTTACCCGTGAAGATATCAATGCACACAAGATGAACCTTGGTATGCCCGTGCTTGCCAGTCTTAGATGAAGACATCTCAACGATTTTGCAGGGACGTCCCTTTATCGTAACATGACCATTTTTTCTCAGAGCAGAACAGGTCAACTTAGAAGTCAATTCCCCATTGTCAATATTGACGCCCTGTAATTTACCATTTAATATAGAGAATTTGAAATTTAGACAGAAGTGAACTTACTTCACCATCAGACATGTTGATATTTGAGACGGTAAAATAATAGGAGAGCCCAGATATTTAGGGTATACTAGAGGATTAAAGAGGATAGGATAAGGACTGCATGCGCAATAAATAAGGAGCAGAAGAAAATTTTGTTTCAACAATAATTATGATATAGTCTAGCCTTGGGGTGTATTGGGTTCTATATAGTATAGTGAATTTCTTTAACGGAATACAGCTCAGAGTATTATCACAGTGAGAAGAGACTGAATTCTTTCAGCTATGACATGAATCTAGTGGGGTGGCTGAGGGGTTCTGTAATAATTTTTTCCGCTTTTAGCTTTCAGCTGAACTATCTACTGTAGTACTGAAAACTAGCAGGGGCTGATGCAGCAAGGAGCCAATTAAGAGGTCCTACGTGTCATAGTGATATGCCTATGCTCGTGAGCAATCTTCAGCTCATCCTGATAAGGGGGTTAAGACCCCTTCTAATAGTAGCCCACACCCACGCACAGGTTTTCAACTTACCTATGAGTAGATGTTGGACTGAACTGGCATTCTAATACCCAAGATGATATCATTTCGTGCCCGATATGCGTGCCGCGATCAACTCCACTTAGTTCAGTAAGGAAAATGACGGAATACCTTTGCCTGGTGGATTGAGTGGGCAGGACTTTTAAATTGGAGAGAGTTCTGATCTTAACTAATCCAGCTGGACAAGAATTAGAATCTGCAGTCTATTTCCCATGAGGAAACGATATGTGATGACAATTATTCTTATGGGCTTGTGGCGGGATCGCGAAATGATTCCCTATTATTCCTATTATTCCCATTAGGCTGCGGCACCATCCGCAAAATCCACGGATGTCTTGCGGATTTGTAAACCTTTCAAACATGCCTAGACTCGTAACCTACTTGGGAGTGCATTAATTATGCAGTTTTGCTTGTATTTTTCGGGTATTTGGTGAGTAATGAGATACACAGGAAGCTGTACAAGTATGCAGTATATGCTTAAAACAGAAATTTAGATTTATATTATTAAGTTTAGAATACAATTTATCAATCTCAAACCCATCTGGCAGCTTTGGCCGCTTCCTTATTCTTCCCGAACGTGCCTGTACACCAGTCTCTTCAGTTGAAGTCTAGCTCACGCTGTTTAATCTCAAACTTTGATGAACACATATGGAGCATCAACTCCTTGTATCACGGGCTCAAAATAATAAATAATAACGAACTAATATTCCTATCTAAAGTATCATAGCCATCAAATATCGAATCTGAAGAATAAAAGAAAAGGAGAGTCTATCTACACAAGAATGTTTTATATGGCTGTGTGTGTGGGGCCTCGCTAAGCAGCTGTTTGTCTTGATTGCTTTCATGACATTGTTTGCCATGTTAACGGTGAAATGTCAATAAAGGAACTGAGCTAAGCTGAGCCGTCACACTATCATACTATGTTCCTCAGTCCTCACCCTCTTCAGCTAGTTATGCAAGAACAAACGCCATAGGATTATTATTATTATTATTGTTGTTCATACACGCATCTGTCAGCCTTGTAGGCCGAGTGGCGGCAGGTCCTGCGGGGCGGCCGGGTAAGCCGCCGTAATGGTAATCGCTATATATACATCGTCACTTTTTCTGCACGTAACTACATATCCTGATATCTCTTTCCGCATGTTGTATATCCCGTGCTGCTAGTTTTCGTGCCGCTGTTCCCATGGCCACGAAAATCCATGGGCTTGCCGGATACTATCTCGTCTCCCTCCCTACTTCTGCAAGCGCGTAACCTCGGCTGCGCTATGCTGCCGGTTGCCTCAAATCCGTTGTTGTGACTCGGTATGTGGTTGGTAGAGTCTGAAACTGGCCTAGGAGGCCTGTGTCAAGCATAAAGCGCACTGCCTTCGGTACCAGGTCTGCCCGTGTTAGGTAGGCCCGGTAATCCAACTCCCGCCTTGACCCCTGTGTAAGATGGCGCATCCGGGGGCCTGCCTGGTTTGTACAGTGGAGGAGAACATGGCGTATATCTTGACGACCACGTCCACAAGAGCATTCAGTCGATTCCATAGCGTTAAAGGTGCCAAGATAACTAGCAAGCGCAATCTTCCCAGTTTGCATTTGAATGAGGACTGATGTGGCAGCTCTCCGTAGGCCTCGGTATAGTTGCATTGGTGCTTTTGAGGATTCTTTCCATAAACGACGGAGGGAGTTCCCGTGGGTGGAGGTAGCCCATTCAGACTTCCATGCACTTGCTGCTTCTATGCGGAGGGTTCTTCGAGTGCTAGCCATGAGAGTGAGCTCCTCCACACCGTTGTGGTTGGGTGCTGGCGGATTAGCAGCTTCTTTTGCAAGAGCATCAGCACACTCATTGCCGTAGATGCCTTCACGACCCGGGAGCCAATACAGCTGTATATCCCAACCGCGTTCCTGTAGTTGAGATGCAGTGCGTGTAATCTCGCTCAGGATATATTGGCCAGAAGACCTTCCTGGAGCTGAACACGCTTGAATTGCTGCCTGATTGTCTGTAAAGATGATGGCTGTACGGGCCTGATGGGAACGTTGTGATGTCGGTCCAAGTGTGTTGCATATTTGGGTGAGAGCCATCTCTATGCCTCGCAATTCTGCTGCATATACAGTATGAGTAGCTGGGGAGCCAATGTGAACTGCCTGGTGCCCCAGGGGTGAAACTACCGCTGCTCCAACCCCCTGTTCTGTTAAACTGCCATCTGTGTAGGCAACAATGTCAGCGCCGCTGTGTAGGGCATTTTGATGAGCTGCTAGGGCTGCTTCCCGGGTTAAAAACGCCATAGGATGATGCATATCATTTGCTCTCCTATTTCCCTTTTAAAAATGCGGTATTTTTCCTCTGTGAGCGAACTTGTCATGGAATGTGATCCAATGACTGCATGGTTCATTTTCAAATTTCAATGGCTAGCCATGGCATAGATAGAGATTTCAGCTGAGATTCGGATGGAAATGTGTTGAAGGCTGAAAGAAGTGGGTATGAACGGAGATGATCAGCATGAATTGCATCATATGAGGAACTCAGCTGGACATTCGCGCAAACGAAACAGGTTCGCCAAGTGGTTAGGTTGTTGATATCAGGGTCCATGAGGGGCTGTGCAATGGGGGAGGCCATTCCAGCTGAAAAGCATGTGTATGCTTATATAGGCCCTATAGATCCCCTTCTTTGAATCTATTATCTTCAACAGCCTAAACAATCCCAGTCTCTTTCTTTTTCCAAACTTCCGTTGAACAATATGTCCACCAATCCCTCGCCTACCGATCCTGTGGGCACTTCAAGTGCCTCTGTGTCCCATAATAAGGGTAATTCACTCATCGAACCCATGGGAGCGGGCTATAAAGTCGATTATATTATGGATGTGAAACTTCAAACGAAAGATGGTACTGATATCCCGCTTCACAATCACACCCTGAGTTTCAAAGACGACGGTTTCCCTATCTCACATGTTTCCCGAAAATGGGGGGATAAGTCCGAACGTTTCAACCAGGAAGAAGAGGACTACTGGCTGTTGTACGTCCATCTGAACCACGCTGATATGGGGATTGCAATTGGGGGAGAGACGCCGGTCCTCGTGAACGCAAAGCCCAACTGGAAGAGCATTAGCTCTGAAGAAACGAGGTCCATCAACATAACAAACGCGTGCAAAAATACTTTCAAGCTGTCTTATCGCTTTGAGGATGAAGCAAACGGTGACTTTAATCAATTTGTGGCTGTCCGGTGCCCCAAAATGGATAACCCAGCCATCACGGTAAAGACAACGGGTCACTATGCTGGTCTTCACTGGGTAGGCCTGTTTGTGAAAACGGCTACTGATGACACCAATCGGTTCATCGCAGCGAGAACCACCAACCGCTTGCTCCCAGATTACGCTGAGCGCATCCGCACGTACAAGAATTTCGACCAGTGGTATAATGAGGATGGCCAAGGCGGTGTCCATCCAGAAATAATCAAGCCAGTGCAGCTGTTGAAAGGGCGTATCCAATGGAATGTAATTGCTGTTCTTCCAAAGGGTATCGCGGGAGTAATGACAGCACCATGTCATTAAAGTCGATGAACTGAGACTGAGAGCGTAGAGCTGCCATTTCGAAGGGCGGGGGATACGAACCTGCATCTGCCCAGTCCACGAGCCACACCAGGCCGTTTCGGTCCAGAATAAGATTCCGCGGACTGATGTCCTGGTGGGTGAGAACAAACTCGGTGAACTTGAAGGGCGGAAGGTCTGACGACGCGTGCTTGTATGTTTTACAGATGTCCAACGTGTGGTTGAACCAGCCCTCGAATTCGGCCACGTCCTTGAAAGGCCCGGCACTGTAGTGCGTGAAGAAGCGACCGCGACATGGGCCCCCGCCGATCGGACCTGGCTCCAATAGCTTGATGGACTGCATTTCAATGATCATCTGGGCCGTCTGCCTCGCGACATCCATCTTTTGTTCATCACTGAGATCTCTCCAGCAGCCATCAAGCGGTTCACCGTCGATATAATCCATCACAATATATCCCATGGTGCCAAAATATTTCGTGTCGTCCATGAAATGGAGAGACCGATGGATACGAGGAGCTCGAATATTGGACTTTGATGCAACTAGTTGAAGGACCTTTGCCTCACAAGGCAGCACATCGCCGCCGCCTTTTAAAACGAGATCCTTGGACAATCGCACCACCGTCGTTTGGCCGAGATCGTCAAGGATCGGAGCAGACTTGAGGAGGTCGACGAGGGATTCGTCGGAGACGCAGTCGATGTCCTTATCATCCAGCGGGAATGCCCTGTCTGAGGCCTTACTGGCTGGCTGTCGAGATTGTTAGTGCAAGATTCACCCCCGGGGGAATTAAGTAAGGGAGTTAATACGTCGGTGAACGGGCGTAAAGGTCCTTCCATATTTCCAGTCCTTCGGATATTATGGGTAAGGGTCAGTGAGAAGGAAAAAATAGAATATAACGCGAAATGGGGAACCTCGAAAAGGCCTTCGCATCGATTGGAAGGACCGATCGACAAGGAAGAAGGAATTTTGAAGTGAGGACTGTTGTGCAAGTCACATCCCCTATACACCGATTTGAAATGGAGAGACTTGCATGAGCAGCCTGAAGATTAAGGGATGCTGTCCAAGTATTTCATCTTACACGGAAAATGAACAGGTAGTTCATGGCGGGCTTGGTGAGATCGACCTGAAGTGGGAGCAAGGAAGTTTTATTGTCCACCCGCATGGCACCACAATGAAGAGCCTATTCCAGACAATTCCAAGCCGAGAAACGTTGATTTTGCACTACCTACCAAACTCAGGAGAGTTGGAATTCGTGAATGCTTATGAGTTTTCCGATGGATGGAGCTTAGTGTCTCTAGCGGATGACTTTCGCTGATCTTTCGATTTTAATCAAAAACGGCATACGCAATACCACAAACTATAAAATCGGAAACTTGTCTTCTTCCGAAGCAGCTGCTAGAATGCAATTGGTTCCGGATTATATGGCGTTGTTGATAGAGAAAGACATTGAGGAAATTGCTACGAGGTCGTCGTCTACATACCGGGAGCCACCAATTGGCAGGACATTGAATTTGACGAATAGCAAACAGCAGTTTTGATTCACCAAACAAAGGCCAATGTCCACTCAGCTACTCGTGTGGTTCATGCCGCCGTGATCTTGGCTACTCGACAGCTTGACCCTCGTCATGGCGACGATATTTACTTAACTCTTTTGCCGGTGGCTCTCCGGGACTTTGTTCAACAGAGTCAGAAAGCCCCTGATGATCCATTCTCTGTGGGAATTGGAGGAATTGGAGCATATCCCATGAAAACATGGCCTTCAGACTTTTCGGTACTGCAAATTCTCTCAAACCCTCTTATGAGAGATTTAGCGGTCCCTGCAATATGGCTCTGTCAAGCTCATACGCGTTTTGCAATTTAACCAGATTGCCTTTCGATCCAGAAAAACATGTCTTTCGCGCCTTTTCTAGTGTTGGAAACCTCGATCCTAGATTGAAGGACTCTTACGGGTCTGTCAAGGCTTCCATTTAGCAATGAGACACCATTCGCCTGGGTTGTTCATTTTTATAACCACATCAATCAAAACTGAAACTGCGTGTGCTATACAATGAAGCATTCCATGACTCTGGGGCAGTGGCAGTATTCTGTGCGCCGATTAAAAAGGAGCCTTTTGGAGGACTGGATATAACCTCTTGTGTTTGACCTCGTATGCTGTTGGAGAAGCCGGAATTTTTTTAGATACAGTATTGGTTTGGTAATTGAGCTCTCGTAAATTTTAGTTGTAGTAGACGCCACGACCCCTAAAACCCAAACAGATTCCTATCATCATCATACCCCCAGTCTCTCAACGCCGGCAACGCAGCCTTCTGAATCATCGTCGGCGGTCCACAAAGCAGCGCCACATTTCCCTCTGCAGGCTCAAACGCATGTTCTTTGATAACATCCTCATTAAGATGACCTTTCAAGCCCTTCCACTTATCACTAGGATGAGACAACACATGTGCAATCTGGAATTGCTCGCAGTGGTTCCTGGCAAAATCCTCTAGTTCAGAGGAAAGTAAGATGTCATTCTCGGATTTATTCGCGTCGATGACTTTGACCCTCGTTTTATCATCGGGTGTTTTGAGGATTCGCGCTATGATTTGATACCCCGGTGTCACGCCCGATCCGCCGAGGATCAATGTGACGTTGTCAAATCTGCGCTCGTTATCATCGACCTCAAACCTCCCATGCCCTAAGTATCGTATTTCGCCGGACGGCCCCTTAACCTCAACCTCCTCGCCCTCCCGTAGACAATCAAGGATATTACTCATCGTCCCACCGGGCTGGTTTTCATCTGGGAAATATGTCTTGACAACTAAATTGAAAGAGCCATCATCTTCGGTGTCGAGTATAGGTCTGGTGGGTGTGTATGGGCGGACGACGAGACGGTCTTCGAAGTGGAAACCGAGTTGGATGTGTTGGCCTGTTGAGAGGCCGAGTTTCTTGGCGGGGGTTGGGAGGGTGAAGGTGTAGAGTTGAGTGTCGCGTGAGAGGCGTTTCTTGGTACTTAGGGTTGCTTGGGTCCATCTGCAGTATTTAGCAAGGATGCTTGGTGTGAAGGGATGTGGGAGCGTACTTGTGCTTATCCAAGGCGATTTCGGGGTCTTTTTTGTCTGTTTGCGATGCTTCTGCCTTCTTTTTTTCTGCATCTTTCTTTATATGGTCCATTGCCTTTTGCGTGACTTTCCCGATAATACATTCTGTTCATCGTCAGCATCTAGCCCTAATGCTGTCTGAAAAGGAAGGCATACCCTTCAACTTATCCTGCGCATAATTATCATGGATACTCTCAAACTCCTCTGTCGTATCCATATGAACAGCGCCCGCATGCGCCAAAATGGCCCCCTTGCCCCCAGGATGCCAACTAAGCACGCTAGTCGCATCGTATACATTTCCATTCACCACAATCCAGCAGTCATCCTGCGTGTTATGTTTCTCGATTTCTTGTCGGGTCAATTGGTTTTCTGGCGCGGATGCTTTCTGTTTGATGGATTCGATCTGTTCGGAGGTCGAGGGCTTCATCCAGCCGTTTGTGCTGGTGCCCGCGTCGACGGGGTGGCGGAACAAGAGGTGTGTTGAGGATGTGTCTGAGGAGTCGTAGGTTTCGGGGCGAACTTCGTACCAGCAATTGTTCATCATTCTGGTCGTGTTAGCACAAGGTGTAAGATAGGGACAGAGACAGGGAAAGCTACCCCTCAATATTCCACACAGGCTTTGGGGGCTGCGTATTCTTATGCTCATCAAACGCACGAACCAGTATACTCTTCGCGCGAACAAACTTGCTAATAGGCAAATCAATATGCCAATGCAGCCAAGTCCAGAATTTCCTTCCATGTCTAATCGGCGCATCGGGATACTGTCACATTCATTAACACAAATCCCACCATTCTAGTTCAAGCCAACTCACCTTCCGTACGCAATACGACCACCTATTCCCCCCATCCAGACTAACCTCCACCCGATCAATCTCATTCCCACTCCCGCTATACGCATACCCCTCGACCCGATACATCGCACCATTTTTTAAATCCCCCAAATTAATCCTCTCTCCCTGCGCAGGTCTAACAATAACGGAGTTGAGCATCTGCGTCGTACATATCGTACTAGGATGACGGAACATGATCTCCGCGATTTCTGATCCAGGATCTTCAATGAAACTAGGGAGTTGCCTGTTATCGTAGATATAGTAATAGCTGTCGTTCTCGTAATCTGTGACCCAGACTTTACTTAGCCACTTGACTGATCGAGCGCCTACCCAACCCGGGAGCATTAGGCGGAGGGGGTAGCCGTGGTCTGGGGGGATGGGGTGGTCGTTCATTTCGTATGCTAGGAGGACGTCGTTGTTTGTGTCTAGGACGTAGTCGAGTGGGAGGCATGATTCGTATTTTCCTTCGCTGAGATTGTCGGCGCCTTCGTAGTTCAACCAGAACGTTTTATTGGGGTTACTTTTTGAAAGCTGCTGGACGTCCGCTTTGAGGAGGACGTCGCGTAGTAAGACACCTTTCCAGTATGAGCAGCCTGCTGCTGCGGCTGTGTAGTTGAAGGCACGGGTTTTCTTTATCATGTTGAGTTCTTTTCTGCGATTTCCATCGCAGGCTAAAAATATGGGGATGTTGATGCTTTCAAATTGGTCTTTAAGTTCGTCCATTCCAAGCAGTAGGCGTTTACCAGCGATGATTTCAAGTTTGTGATTTTCCCAAAGCAAATGCGGGACGGAGCCGTGGTTGCGGACGTAGTGTATTGGCGATGGTGTAATGAGGCCTCCATCGAAGAGAGTGGTGAGGTCTACCTCTGCATTCAATGGATGCTTTCCAGTTAGACGAGTAAGTTTGTCACTGCGAGGAATCCAACTGTCAGGAGAAAACTGGTCTGCTTCGTCAATCTGCCTAGGGAGATCTTCATTCTGCAGAGTTGAGTAGCCCTTGCCGTGGTTCGTCGTCATTGACGCGCGATACTTCTGCTCGTAACGCAGACATTGCAACAAGGCTTCCTCTTCAACTGAGCGCTTGGGCTGCTGTCCTTCCTCTCCAGTACTATCTTTTTGACCTCCGTCTTGCCCGTCTACCTTACCCTGCCCCTTCTGCACTCCAGCCACCCCGTCCTGCTTCTGTCTCTCCTCCTTCCTCCTCTCCTCCTCTTTTTCTTTCTTCTTCAAATTGGCAGCCCACGGCTGCTCCTCCTTAATGAACGCCTCCGTAGTATGCAACACATATCTCCAAAACCTCAGATGCACATCCGGCCGTTTCAAATGAAAATCCATCTGCTTCGTCAACACGTCACGCACACTAACCAATTCCCCATGTCTAACCTTCCCCCTCAGCTCATCGAGTTTGGCCCCCGCGATACCCTCCAGATCCTCCTGATAATCATGATGTCTGTCATCGCCAGAATGCGTGAGACCAATATGTCGTGCATCGCGGGAGCGTGTGCCGACGCGATGGGAGTGTGTTCGCGCCCAGTCAGGTTCGTTGAGGATTTCTAGGGTTGAGGAAGGTGGTGTGCCGGGCATTGTGGTTGTCTGTTGTAAAAGGAGAATGATAGTATCAATTGATGACAGGGGAAGTTAGTGACCTTGATCATGGATGATGGTATACATAGATTCATGTTGAGGATGTATTGCTGGTGTTGTCGCGAGCTCGTCCGTTCTTGGAAGGTGAGGGGATGATGTCAATGTGATGGTGGTGGAATCGGTTGGGTTGGTTTTCTCCGCGGATGTGATCCTTGGTTCTGGGTCCTGGGATGGGAAAGCTAATCTGAACGACGAGAGTCAAAAAAAAAAAAGTTACATAAAGTAAAAGAAGTAGTATCAAAAAGTTCATTATTAAACGCCAATCTATGCTAAGTAGATATGTGGTTGTAGTTTTAGTTGGAGTAGTATCTCGACAGAACATGCAGTATAAGTATGGTTTGGTCTGGAACCGTCAAATTCACATAAAAGTCCTCATGATCAATCAAATCATTCGCCATATCAATGCATCAATCATCAGTAAGCAAGCAATCAAAATCTGTGGTATCTATATACAGGCATGAGGACGGTATCATTGTATATCAGTCTGTTAAACAAAGGAAATGTAGCCAACGAGCGGAAAGCAAAAGCAAATCAAGAAGAAGTAAACATGAGTCGCAACTTGCTCGACCGCTTAGGCGTCTCCTTGCTCTGTTTAGAATCCCGCTCCGAGTGGGTGTCGTGCTTGGAGTAAGTCCTCGAGAACGCGGGCTTAGATGGAGTTTTCGATGGGGTTGACGGCGAAGGGGCCTTGGATGGTGTCTTGGATGGCGTCTTCGATGGAGAGGGTGCCTTGGAGGTTTTCATCGGGGTAGTTGCAGCCCTAGACGGAGCCTTTGGCGGAGGGGCCTTTGAGGGCGACTTGGCCGGAGGAGGAGGCTTGGACTGAGACCGCATCTTTGAGAAAATGGAAGTAGTAGGTGGTTTGGACTTGCTCTCGCGGCGGGGAGTGTGCACGCTACGCGAGCGGCCAGTGCGACGCGATGAAACCGTCGCGGCGTCATCGTCGAATTTGAATCGAGGATCCCGCGAGTTTCGTGCGTTGTTCACGTCGATACCAGACATGGTGGCCGCGGTGTGCGTGATGAATTCGCCGTCGACCTTGGTGCCGACGCTGTTGGCTTCCACGTCGGCGACACCGCGACGCCACATCTCGACTGAACTGAGACATTCTGTGTTGATTTCCATCAAGTCTTCGGGCCTTTCGGGCTCCTCGATTGCCTTGGGCTTGTTTTCGTTGGAGCCCCCACCTCCGATCTGCTTGATGATCTTGTAGCCGCCGAACATGACGATCGTGGCACCGATGCCGACACCAGCGGCAATTAGGAACTGGGGACTGGCGAGGAGAGCCCAAACAGCCGGCGCTGATGTCTTGAGCATCGAAATGGCAGCCGGGGCCATTTTGCCAATGAGATTGCTGATCTCGGCTAGAGTCAGGGCGACGGCAGCCATCGCATCGGGATGTTGCTGCAATTGACTCATTGCCGTCGTCGCACTGTAATGCAGGCATTCTGCTTCTTCCAGTAACATCTGTGCACGGTTCACAAGGCTATTCAGTTCAGGATCCTCGATTCTCTGCAACTGCATGTTATTGGCCGGTGAGGCGGCTCCGGGCGGGTCGGAATTCCGTGGTACCATGGCCTCAGGATTGTAGTCTCCGTACGCGAGGTCCATATCGATATCTGCATCGCTCATGGTGCGGCCGGTTGGTGGGCGCTGTTGCGGTACATCCCGGGTGTCCATGATGGGCTGAGTGTGGCGCCGGGGGAGAGCCGCGGGTGGTGGAGCGTACACGGACTCCTCATCGCTATAGTGCGAAGGGGCGCGGGAAGAGGCGCGACGGGGATGATGACTGCGACCGGGGGCCGAGGGGCGTCGTGCAATTGATCTTGACCGTCCGCTTCGCCGAGAAGATGCGACAGAATGCGAGTCATCAAAGGTGAAGTTTTCCATGGCCTTAATGGCTTGTCGCTCAGCTACTTTTGCATTGCGCTCGTATTGGAACTGCGTCTTGCGTTCACGGTAGGCATTTCTGGCATTATTGAAAATGTTGAAGACTTGTTTGCTCTGCAGAAGTTAGAATCTACGCAGAGAATGCAGAAGGAAGCAGATGGCTCACTGTATTGACGACCTTGCCGGACTTGTCGATCACGGCCACTGTCTCGCCTAGAGGCATGATGTATGTATGTCGGAAATCGCAACAACGCGACCGGTGATTGCAGGAATGAAAATTTGTTTGAAGGATAGATATTCGAGAAGCATGAAAAAACGGCGTATAAAAAGAAATGAAAAAGACCGGATCGACAGGAGCAACGCGCCGAACGAAGCGGTGTGTATAGATCCAGTCACGGTGGAGATGGATGCAAAGTCCCGGCGGATGCGAGTCTAGCGTGGAAGACGGATTGGAAAAGAGTCGAAGGACACACGAGTCAGTGTCCCGGGGTATATATATATATATATGATGTCCACAATAGCCGATGGCAACAGAAATAATGGTGCCTGTTGTTCAGCTGTGGTGTTGTAGTCTTGTATAGATCCAGACTCCGGAGTACTTGTATGGATAAGGCGGGACCGTTGGACTCGGTGAAACGAAACCACGAACAAAAAGTCTTGACGGATGTCAGACGAGGGAAAATAATAAAGAGCAATATAGAATAATAATCAGGGGAATTAAGAGCAGGGAGGTTGGCAGGAATAATGCCGGTTTTAATAGGAGGGGCCCACGAGCAGAACAGCACTGCGGGGGCATATAGAGTTGGTTGGGTGTCGAGAATTCCTCATTATTATTATTCGAATTAGAAACCGCATCGAATCGTCCGCACGAAGCGAGGGGAGCAACTGGACGAAACTGGAATTCCTCGGTGGAGATGGTGCTATGCGGACATGAGTGGACAGCGACATTGGTGGACGAACAGGAGATCGTGGAGCGCTGCGGTGTTGTTGTCGCCGTCTGATTGACGGATTTTCTTGAGTGAGGCATATTGGGTAGATGACATCGCGAACAGACTTTTAGAATAGCAGTACTAGTGCTCTAACGCTGGATTCAGGTACGTACTCTGTACTTGTGAATCATCGTGTTATGGATTTCTATTGGGGCCAAAGTGAAGCGAGTTGATTACCGCTTCCGGACTGGCGGTGATGCACCCTGCTCTGATTGGTTGGATAGTCACCGTCTCTGTGGCTGGTGTGTGTGGCGCACCATACCGTATTACAGTCACTACAGTACAGTATGAATTCTTCTCTATCGACAAATACTGGCACTCCATACCCCATACTCGTCTTGTCCAGAGTACTCCAGAGTAGCCTCGTATGATCTCATGAGAAAAGGCTGTTCTATTTATATGCTGCTATATGAGCCACAGCTTCTCCATACAGCTTCACCACATGCTCAGATAACAGTCCCGCCATGCAGACAGGAACAGCCTCATTCGCTGGCTTCTGCCAGATAATGTGCCTGAGACGGTGTAGTCCTGTTGATGCTGTTTCTGCGATTGATCAATCATGCTTGGGTCTTGGTCTTCAGTCCAGTCCAGCATCCTTCAACCTTCATCCTTGTTGATGCCCGAGCCCAGATCTCTCATATAGACAAACATACCGGCCAGAAAGGGATACTGAAGGATACTTGCAGTTAACCCCTACCACCACTCACTGGACTCCTTATTCCCAGTGCTCTATGCACACTGCGTTACCGACCTCGGGATTTCACCATTCTCAAGCTGAATGGCATAACAGCATCGTTCCTTTTTATTGACACGATCGACTGAACCAAGTCCCTGGTACCATAGTCTTAAATTAACCATGGCCACCATTAAACCCAGTATGCCTTTGGCTCGATTGTCGTGGGAACCGAGGTCAGTTCTTTCTATAGAGCAAGTACGGACGGTCGCATCGCATAGAAACTAAACCGGACAGATATCTTCCCTCTGAAGTACCTGGATTTTGTTGGAATCTCAAAAGAAACAACAGCAAAAGCAGCATCAACAGTAGTGGTGAGTCGCTTTCTTTCATCTGATTTCTGTTTCTGTTTTTGTTATCCTTCGTATCGCACCGCCACAGCCGAACTTCTCCAGTCTCTGGTCACGAGACTCATGAGCCCCTCGACATCGCCTTCAGACACCATCCACGAGAAAAGAAAAGAGAAAAATATACAGCATTGAGCTGGATGAAATGAACAACATACGATAGTCATTGACTTGTTCTCTACGTGGACCGATTGGAATCAGCTCCACCCAGGATACGGAGATATTTTTGCACTGCATCATCATCGGAGATCCCATCGACCAACAGGGCCATTTCCCGGATCTAGGAAATAATCCTTCACTATACATAAGTAAAAGAGCACAGCTGAGATTTTCATCAGCAATGGACAACACAGTCGAATCCGACAGCACCTCCGAAATCGACGACCAGACCAAGGCCTGGGAATCCGATCCTCGTCTCGTGACTCAGCGCGTCCACGATGCTGACAACGAGCTGAATCCGCTTGAATGTGGCATTGGTCATCGTGTTCAGGCCAGTCGCTCCGTGTTGGCATTGGTTCTGGATGAGGAGTGTGTGTTCGCTGGGCTGCAGGGTGGTGACATTGTGGTACGTACTATCCACACACCCACCTATCATGTCGGTTGTGTGGTACCACTAACAGTGGGTAGGCGTGGTCGCTTGAGACCTACGATCTCGTACTTTCGGTCCATGCGCACAAAGAAAGCGTATTAGGGCTGTATCTCTCGGAAGATGGCGATCTGCTATTTTCCAGTGGTGGCGATTCCGTCGTCAATGTGAGTATCTACAACATCATACATATGGAACCATGATTAACAGGTGCAGGTCTGGTCAACAAGGACATTCGATCGTCTCTACTCCATCTACTCCCACCATGATGTAGGCGATATCTTTGCCGTCGCCTATTCATCCACCCTCAAGACCATTTACTGTGGTGGTCAAAACACCAGCATTCAGGTGCGTCGCTTCCTTTCCAGATCCATCGATTTCTTCAATTAACGCTAGCAGTGGTGCGACCTCTCCAAAACAGACGCTGCTGCAACTCAAACATCAGCGGCTCATCTATCCCGCCGGACCCATCGCTTCTTTGACTCACGTGGTCCAGATGGCACCCGTGCTCCACGCCCTGACTCCAGTTCAGATGGCAGCGCGCAGGGTGGGCAAGTTCTGACGTTTAAACGGGACCACCACCGCCTGTTTTCGCACCATGGCTACGTGAACGCAGTGCTTTTGGTACGGGGCTTGATTGAATCTGCGCCGACGGAAGAGGTGCTGCTTTCTGGTGCTGGCGACGGCGTCGTCAAGTTGTGGCGTCTAGGTGACGATGGTAATGCTGCGCCAACGCAAATGGCTAAGCTACAGAATGGGGATCCTGTCCTGTCTATCGCCGTCGATGGCTCGTTCTTGTACTGTGGGTTGGCTGGGGGCGCGCTCAATATCTGGAACCTGGACTCGCATCAGTTGGTGAAACGTATTACCAGACATACTGGTGATCTATGGGCTGTAGATATCATTCGTGGAATTGCCGTTTGTGGTGATTCCAATGGTATTGTCAAGGTTGGTGTTATTGGGTCCATGTCGAAGGCAATCACTGACAACACAGAAATTCAATTCTCGATTCGAAGAAGTCGGCAGCTGGGTCGCCCACGAGGGAACCATGCTCGCCTCAGCAGCTGGCCGCTTCAAAGACCGGCGAATCTATGCTACCGGAGGCAACGACAACACAGTCGGGATCTGGGACTTAACAGAATTCTCCATGAACCAGGATGAAATGCCCCCAATCAGCAATGGTATGCCTCCCCTTACCTCTCCGGCTTTGAAGATACTAAGAACGTAGACGAACTGGTAAACGCACTGGCCAAATTCGTCGCCTTCAAAACTATCTCCGCCAGCCCCAAATTCAACGGCGAATGCAACCAAGGCGCAGCCTTCCTCCGCCGCCACTGCAACTACCTCGGCGCCAAAACGAAACTCTTAACCACAGGCGACAACACCAACCCCATCGTCCACGCGCGCTTCAACGCCACATCCCCAGACAAAACCAACAAAACTGTTCTTTTCTACGGCCACTACGATGTCGTCGGCGCAGACACCAACCGCCCGAAATGGAAAACAGACCCCTACCAACTAACCTCCATAAACGGCTTCCTCTACGGCCGCGGCGTCTCAGATAACAAAGGACCAATCCTAGCAGCCCTCTACGCAGCCGCAGATCTGGCACGTACAAAAGACCTCTGCTGCAACGTCGTCTTCCTCATCGAGGGCGAGGAAGAGTCCGGCTCTCAGAACTTCCACGACACAGTCCGCCAGCACAAAGACCAAATCGGTCCCGTAAACTGGATCCTACTCGCAAACAGCTACTGGCTCGACGACTCAAACCCATGCCTTACATACGGCCAGCGCGGTGTCGTCCACGCAAACTTAATCGTCACGTCCGACCACCCAGACCTCCACAGCGGAATCGACGGCAGCGCCCTCCTGGACGAACCTCTAAAAGACCTCTCGATGCTAGTTAACACCCTCATCGCCCCGAAAGGCCGCATCAACCTACCAAACTTTTACGACCCCGTCCTCCCGCCCACCCCAGCCGAGAAGGACCGCTACGCAGCCATCGCGGACGTGCTCCTCCCGCGACACCCAGAGATCCCAGACTCGGAAGCACTAATCAACTCGCTCATGCACCGCTGGCGCGAACCATCCCTAACAATCCACTCCATCGAAGTCCCCGGGTCCAGCAAATCGGCTACAACGACTATCTCCCGCAAAGCGAAAGCCTCTCTGTCCATCCGTATCGTGCCAAACCAGGACGCGGACGAAGTCGCCGCGAACCTCACGGCCTTCGCACAGGAACAGTTCGATAATCTGGAGAGCGGGAATGACCTTACTGTCGAAATCACCGGGAAATCCGATGCCTGGCTTGGAGACCCTGATAACGAGATCTTTGAAACGCTCGCAGATGCGATTACGACTGCATGGACACCGGACTCGCATGCTACCAAGCACCATTACCCGCCCATCGCGTCTTCTTCGTCATTGTCACCTGAGCCAGCAGCACCTACCACAGCTCCGGCAGGAACAGGTGATAATGCGGCAGCCGCATCGAGACCCGAACTCCTCCGCAAGGACTCATCGGATAGCTTAGCCTCGCACATCGACCGCATCATCATGTCAACGACGACCTCGTCAGCCAGGAAAAACGCAACCCGGAAGCGCTCAGCAGTGGGCACCACAGTCCCGACATCCTCGACGTTGACCAGCAAGTCAACCACCGGAACGGGAACGGGGACGGGAACGGGAACTGGTAACGTTACTTCCTCATCCTCCTCAGGCACGGACACGCCAGACCCCGACTCCGCATCGAAAACACTCGATGAAGGATCTACCCATCTTTCCCCGCAACCGCCCACCGAACCGCGTCCGTCGCACCAGCAGACCGGTGAAAAAGTAGCCTCGCCATCGCGAACTGGCGTTCGACCGATATACATCCGTGAAGGAGGGTCTATTCCTACGATTCGGTTCTTGGAGAAAGAGTTTTCTGCGCCGGCGGCGAATTTGCCGTGTGGGCAAGCTAGTGATAATGCACATTTGGATAATGAGCGGTTGAGGGTGGAGAATTTGTATAAGAGCCGGGAGATTTTGAGATATGTGTTTGGGAGGTTGCCGGAGAAGGCGAGGGAGTAGTCTTTCTACTCTTTAGATATTGATTTTTTCAGTTATATTATGAATTACATATGAGATGCTTGTTTCTGTTTATTTCAACTCTAAGAAGGCTGAGCTGCCTCCTTTGGCGAGGGTGGTGTAAGAATGTGCCTCGAAGCCGGCCTGTCTGTTGTTCTGCACGGCTTTGAGTCCCCTCGGTCGCATTTCCTCTTCGTACTGCTCTATGGCGTCTTTTACCGAAATTTGCCCATCAAGTGCCAATTTTAACTGATCAGCTAGGTAACAAGCATCGACGATTGCGTGGTTCACGCCCTCCCCGCGGACTATATATATCAGCATCTGCACCACCATATCACCAGGCAAAAGAAACTCACAAGGTGTCATGCAATGCGCCGCATCCCCAATTAGCGTACACTGTCCATCCCAAGTATCCCACTCAACATGCGGCCAATCCATCATACTAACCACAGCTACCTGCGCATCTTCGGGAAGCGCGGCGGCCATTTCGCCCACGGGTCCAAAGAACGATTTCCCCCGTTTCATAAATACTTCGCGCCTGGATGTCTGGAGTAATTCTTCGTCTTGAGAATTGTCTTCATCGGACTTGAGCCATGATAAAAACATTTGCGCTGTGTGTGACCCTCCTGCTTGTTTGGGAGTATCTTGTAGGGACCAGAAAAGGCAGGTGTTCGTTTCTGGGTGCGTAGCGAGGAAATATAGAGGGTCGATGGTCTCCTTAATCCGCTTGTACTGGTCTTCAGTGATAGGGAGGCCTGTCGCCACGGCATTGATGGGAAGGTCCTGCGCTTGATGTGTGGTCGGGGCTAGGACTTTGCGGACCGCTGACATGGTGCCGTCTGCTCCGACTAGGATGTCTCCGGTAGCAACCGTGCCGTCCGAGAACTCTGCCTGAATTTCGTTCCCTGTTCGCTTGACGCCGATGAGTTGTTTATTCCACTACTCCAGTTAGCTTCCTGGCACCGGGCCGAGCACAATCAACCAAAAACCAACCTGAACATCCACCCCCTCAATCAACGCCTCCCTTATCCCACTCCTCCGAAACCGAAACTTCCGACTAGCAGGCCTCCTTCCCTCAACAACCCCTGTCAACCCATTAACCCACGGCACCCTCCTCGTCCCATCCAGCCCCGTCTCGCGATCGATCTGCGCCTGACACAGCCGATCAAATGTCTCCGGGAGGAAGTGTGATTGCATGGCCTCGAGGGACCATTGGATTGTGAGGCCCCAGCCTTGCTTTCTGACGGAGGCGGATTGTTCGCGCTCGTAGATTGTGTACGGGATTGAGTGGCGGCGGAGGGATTGGGCGAGGGTTAGGCCGCCGATGCCGGCGCCGATCTGGGGTTGTTAGTTTGATGGATGGGCTTTCGGGGTGGAGTTTTGGGGTGGGTATGGCGTACGATTAAGATCCGCTTGTGGGAATTGGGTTGGTTGGACATTTTAGGCTGAACCGCGGTTTGGCTCTGGGTGGAATCTGAGCGATCAATTTGATATTAAAAAAGCAGAAACGATGCAGATTTATGTTGAAAGAAAAATTATGAGGGAGGAAGAGAAGAGAAGATGACGGGAGGTCGCAACTGCAAAAAACAGCCTGCAAGCCCCTCTTGCCGCTTTTGGCCGAAGGGCTAATCCATGTATCGGGTCATGTGACATGGGTTCCTTCCATATACTTCCCATTTGACCCAACATAGAGAGTTCTGCGTGCATGTGCTCTGCGCGAGCAAGCACAACGTTCAAGATGGCTACGCAGTTCATCTATAGGAATCCGAGGCCACTACCAGTTTGTTTCTTCCCGTTCAACAATATATATACTAACAAGATGACAACAAGGAACCTCCCATCTCGAAATGGATGAGATTCCTCAGCAAGAATCACAACGTCAAGTTCGTCTGGCTCCAGTTCTTATCCTACACGTCCAGCACATATACTCGAATCGTGCCCTTGGCCAAATTCACCCGGATGTCGAGCATGGTCAGCGCTTGTCTATCTCCCGGGGAAGATAGTATTGAGAAACGGATGTCCTTGGTTACTAGACAAGTCGAGACTGCGCCAGCGAAACTCTCACCGGCCAGAGAGAAGCCCTCGGATTACTTCCCAAAACCTTGCGGGAGAGCCTCGACGCTTTGGAAACGATCTTATATTGTTAATATTTTCAGCCAACGTGCGCCCAATGTCATTGAAGGACATCCTATTGTATCAACTTATATTGCTGTCGGGAGGAAGGAGGCGGGGATATTGCGGAAGATGGAGCCTGATGAGCAACGAGGGTGGCTGATTTCTAGGTATTAGAGACATGACCCCGTCCAAATATCGAATTGCACGGGAGCTCTATAGTGTCACTGCTTGTATCATTTGAAAACGATACTAACACTGTATTCTATTCCGTTTCACTGACATGTCAATAACGCCCGTAATCCTTGCCGGACGGTTTGCTGGCTGAAGCCCACACATCGCACCTCAGGAGGCCGCATTATCAAGACGGTAGATGCTAGTTTGATGTTTTGTTGAGCTGATATGGCAATTTGGATGAGGTCTAACGGGGCTTCTTTGGTCGCCTCGGAGAGTCAAGAAGCGCAACCCAGAGAGATGAAATTGATAACACGAACATCATCTGTAGTAAACAGATAGAAAATGGAGGTTGAGATCGGAATGATGTGTGGAAGGGCGACGTATAGTGAATCTATCCTATGGAGTCATGTGATGAGACACCAAACACCAACCCATCCCGTATCCTCTCTTGATTAAATTCCAAGGCAACAAATAACAAGCCGCTCAATTGGTGTACGATTTTTCATGCGGTGACGCCAAAAAGTTCAACCACCCAGAACAGCAACATAGCTGTAAGAAGCCATGTTCATGCCCTGATGTCTGGTCGAAAAACTTCCCCAATCTTGCAGTCATGCGTCGTGGACTAATCATGAGCATCACCAAGGAAATGCCCTATCACAGATTGAATGGCGATTCCTAAAGAGAAGTCCTAACGTCGAGTCGCAATCCCATCTTATAAGACCAAATACGTCCGAATCACGCCTGTGGCCAAACTCACCGACATAATCGAAATCAAAATCGGCAACCACGTATCCCTCTGAACCCAAATTTCCCTGGATATGGCTTGGCCGTGTGAATGCGCCGACAAGGGTGGGAACCCAAAAATAAAAATGGACATATGATCCTTCGCGGTCATTGAGCAGATAAATGTCTTGACAACACAGCCCGTCACTCGGTCGAGACCAGAAATTGCTCAAGATCAAGGTCATCATACAGCCCAAACTGGGCCACAAGAAGCAGCTTAACCAAAGCATGCAGCTTTTCTGGTGAAATCGCCAATTCATGAAGACGAAAGCCATCGCTTTGGTACTATTTCGTCAACGGTCGAAAGCAATTACGATGCACATTACCAAAGATACAATCGAGATCGAACTGATACGAGCACATGGTATCCAATACATCGTGGAACATCTTATCGTCTTCCTTGTCGCAGTTTGGAACTTTGAGCATTGCCTCATCAGCCCTTGAGGGAGGGAATTTGACAGCTCTGTGCTCAACCTGTTTCGTCCAGTCTACAATATCAAATAGGAACTTCTGTTAATTTCTGCCATAGCAAGGCATTGGAACATGATTCTCCGATGCTCTACCAGTGATCGCCATTTGCTGAAGTGTCGCAAGCGATGATCGTTGGGCCATACCACCGCCCGACACAATTCATCAAAGCTTAGAGCGTCTGGAAGCGCCTGTTTACAGGAGAACGGAAAACCAAGAGAGATACTGCATGCTTTGAGAAATAGTGGATGTAGTTTCCATCAAGCTCCGGGAAATACCCCTCAGTCGTAAAGGAAGGGCCGAAAGGCTATCTCTGTGAGACGGGGCATCCCATTTATATCACTGCAGAGGACAGCAAAGTTGGAACGGATTTCTTGCCTCGCTTCCGAGGTATCAAACAAGAAGCCGCTCAATGCCTTGTTCATTCCGTCGAAAATGCGCTCTATGTCCATTTCCCCTTGGGCGACCCAGGTCTCTAGTCTGCGATCCATGGTCAACTTCATGTATCGATGACGGCTAAAGGAAGAAAGCAAAGTGGGAAGAGAGAAACATATAATTATCGGCGCCACGTGTCTGACTTACGTCAGAGCTGCTTCTCAGCGTGAAATATGTAAGTGCAACAGAGCACAATGATAACGGAAGTTACAAACAAGAAACAATTTGGCCGCTATCATACTTCGTTGCAAGGGGCCATGGAGGTCTCACGAGGTCGAAGCAATCGAGATATAAAGTGAATTATACTCGACAGAGAAGAACTGAAAAGCATCCAGCTCGTCCGGTGTACGATACAGGAGTTAATTGGGGCTGTTCCGTCGCTGCGTTTCTGCAAGAATGATCTGCTGCATAATGCATGCCCCTGTAACCCGTACCCACAGTGCATAAACAACGTCCGAATTATGCATCCAAATCCCGAACCCAGCTATACCCAAACGGGAAAAATCAACAAAATGCCCGGCAACGGCGGCCCAGTTTCTCTTAAATCCCGCCTAACGTCTTAATCTCCGGAATTATTCTCCTTCCAATTGGCAGACCTTCACCGGCAGTTCAAAAGTACGCTGCAAATTGCCCTACTGGTCCGAGCACAGACAGCCAAGTGATCTGATCATCCTCTTGACAGGAAATCCCGGGTAGCCGAGTCTCTGCAGTCATGGCGAAGGATTTTCAAGACAGAGAGGGGAGCTACTATAAATGTACATTCCCCTCCTTTGGTTCGTGGGTTGCTATCGAACTGGATGGTTCTCTATTGATTGTTTCAATTGGATTTTCCGTCTTGGATATTTGCTGCTCATACAATGGATGAAATCCAGCCAGAGGTTTACATGCTCAGCCGAGATGCTGAGGAATCCGCGCGGTATGCATTTATCTCCGTTGAAGACCCCGCACACATTTTGGGACTACTTGAACAAGACATCATTCAAGACTAAAATGTTAGAATTCTAGGCTCAACAGCCAACATGTCTTCCTACTCGAAGTCTACGGTAATAACTTGATTCATCCGTCTATTCCCAAAGAGAACATTCAGAGCGTGGCGGATATTGCGACTGGAACGGGGTATGTATCCCTCGACTCTGATAAGCTTGATAAGTCGAGAAAGTAATGCGTGAGATGTATTCAGAATTTGGTTACGAGATGCGGCCACCGTGTTAGGCATGCAGAATCGCAATCCTTCAAGTCCGTACTACCTGCACGGTTTCGACATCTCATCAGTCCAGTTCCAGCCCGTTGCTACGCAGACCAATGCAGAAATCTACCTATCCCTGCAGAACTGCCTCAAGCCTTTCCCACCGGAGCATCATGGGCGGTATGATTTTGTGCATGTGCGATTATTAATTGGCGCTCTCAGAAAGGGCGAATACGAGCTTGCCATAAAGAACATCTTCGATATCCTGAGTATTAACCAAAGACATCATCAGTTTTCTAAATTTCAGTAACTGACAGAACGCAGAACCAGGTGGCTACTTCCAATGGGAAGAAGCCAACGCGCACTCCATCACAAGTGATATAACCCCCCAACCCCCAAGCTTCACCGAATCGCGTCGCCTTGTCCTCGACTGCGTAGAGAAGTCCGGCCTCCTCATAGTGCCGGCTAACTACATTAAGAGCGAAGCCAAACGCATCGGCTTTGGTAACCTCCACATCGAGGAATACTATACTGCTTCAAGACCGCATTTGCGAGACTGGTCCCGCGTCTGGCTTACTCGGTTGCTCCAATCATTGATACCGATGGCCATGATTAGACTTGGAAAGGCGAGTGAGGAAGATGTTGCTGAGGAAATGGCGGAGGAATTGATAGCTGAGTTTGAGAGGGAATGTTCCGAGGCAACAGTGGGATTGACAATGGAGATGGTTATTGGGAAGAAGCCGGAAAGACGAGGGAGTCTGCTGTAAATGATTGTTTCTAATCGTCGTGATATATGAGCGAGTCTGATAATATACTCTTGGGCATTATTGGCATCGCGGTGACGTCTTCTGATAGGACAGGAAATCGACTTGATTGCGCTCTTCCTTCAAGAAATTAACTAGTCATGTTCTTGAATTTGAAAACTGAAAATTTCCTAACATAGAGATTGCCCAATTGGGCAATTGAGGCTGTCATGTTCCGCATTCAATACGTAATTACGTCAGGGCTCTCTAACCAGTCCTCCGCCTCCAAGATGTGTACCACTCGCAATATCTAATTCATTTGGATACCCAATTCGACTAGAAAGAGCTGTATCAACAGAGACAGGCAAGAAATGTCTTCTACGGGTGAATCATAGAACACCAGACCGAAATGGCAGACCATAACGACCATGACACTCAATCCTCAAAGGAACAACATGAAAACGGCATCGACAAAAGGCACGGACAGGAGACCACGCGACCACCATCCCATCCTGTGTCGCGTGCACTATGGAATTTCTCAACCCAATGGTTCCTAGTACCCCAAGGCACCGGAATCATCTCTTTAATCCTTCACCAACTGGACTATCAATTTAGCGGGATAGAAGTCATATCCGTGGTTATTTGGATATACACCATCATCCTGCTCGCGCTATGCCTATTCGTCTACCTCCTCCGCATCATCCTATATCCGCGACATGTCGCCCGCGTACTGCGAACGAGTATCATTGAAACCGCATGCCTGGCTAGTGTTCCCATTACCTCCACCTCAATCATTCAGATGACCACTCTCGTCCTGGTGCACTCATGGGGCAAAGCATGGGGAATTGTCTCATACGTGCTTTGGTGGATTGACACGGGTATGGCGGTGGTGGCAGTCATGGTCATCCCGTATGTCTTTGCCAAGGTCCAACCGCCGGGTGTGAAAGCCATCCTACCGGGTGTGTTACTACCGTTGATATCAGCCTTAACCTCTGCTGCCGGTGGAGGCGTCATTTGTGTATACGGACAAATTAGTTCACGTCTCCAAATTCCCGTCATCATCGTCTCGTACCTAGAGGTCGGCCTTGGACTTCCAATGGCCCTCGGATTGAGTGAGATCTTTGCGACTCGTCTTTTTGACCGCTCCTTTCCTAAACTTGAGCAAATATACCAAGACATGATTCTCTGTGGTCCATTCGGACAGGGGAGCTTTGCTTTACAGGTCCTCGGACAGGCAGTATCCAAAGGCGCCTTTGCGGAATACAATCGTGGCACATTCTTGACAGCTCAAGCTGCACAGCCAGTTGCCTTTGCGAGTCACCTTGCAGGTCTGCTTTCTTGGGGATACGGGACGTTTTGGTGGTGTTTTGCGATCATCAGCATTGTGCATACGTTTATCTCGCAGCCGGGTGGGATTCGGGAGTCGCAGTTTAGTATGTCAGCTTGGGCGTTGGTTTTTCCTTGGGTAAGTCATCTGTCGTTATTCGTTCTTATACAAAGTTTCTAACAGATTCCAATAGGGGGTTTACACAAATGGCGCTGTACAGCTGGGGAAGATTATGGATGCACCGGCATTCAAGGTATGGTCTACAGCGTTATTTATTTTGTTGCTTATCATTTGCATTACCCTTCATATCTTCACTATCAAGGGTTTGGTTACCGGAAAAGTATTGGGCCTTGCGCATGGTTGGAGGAAAAGTGCTTATAGAGATGACACTGATGATAAGGAGGCTTGATACATAAACTGGAATGATATGTATTAGGTTATTGTACACTCTGGGGTCACAATGCATATGTAAATACATTCGTTCCGAGCACCAAGGTGGAAGCTCATTACGGCATTGTGGGTAGAGGTTTGTCTATAGTTTGTCTGGGATGAAGGTGTGGCTTGACTTTTTTTTGCTCCCAGCTGTATTTTCCTCCTGTGCAGGATACAAGTTACAATGACAGATGAAACGCTGGTTTAGTTGTTGACATATGGATGGAAGCCGTTGGAAGATGTCTACGGCACGTATCTGGAGATGATTGAAGAAGGGAAAGTGGGGGTCTCTTCGCCCAACAGGAAGTGGAGTGCTAACAGTCTGCTCCCAGCTGGGAGCTGCTATTTGTCAAATCTTTTGAGCTTTTTCAAGCTCTCCAGAAGCTTTTGATAATGATCATATGGACTCCCCGAAACATTCTGAATATGCACCTCTTTACCTTTCCTTGTCAATCCCCGCCCACTGGCACCCAACTTATCAGCGTTATGAACTGACCCTCCCGCCATCTCATCCAGCAATGTACTGAATTTTTTGTTTGCCGGACTAATGAATAATGGGTTTATGATACCCACATTCCGGCATTCATTCTCCAGGACCTTGAACTCATTTTCGGGAGTTGTTTCGGATGGATCATATGAGGAGCTATAACCGGCAACTTCGTTGTCCGTACCCGATTTTGAGGTTTCTGATCGCTCAGGGTTCAGTACTCGTCTTTCAGACTCTATTGTTGTTTGTATTTCCCTGGGCGACGGCTTTTCGTCTGGGATGTTATGTAGGGCACGTAGGTGTCTGACTAAGCCTGGGTATACAGATGAAGTTCGACTAGATGTTCTTTTAGCTGCTTGGACAGAAGTCCTAATAGAGATAGAAGTGTCCCATAACATATTGGGTAGAATGTGTGAGAAATTAAATATGACATTGATAGTGTGAAGATGCACAATGCATGTGGCAAAATCTGAACGCCTGCGATGCAGGCCTTTATATAGAGAAGGTTCTCAGTTGTTAAAATTTGTCCGGTTCTATGAAGTCACATTCGCAGCATCTGTAGTCTAGCCATCATAAGCTGCACGGGACTGACATCATTTGTACATTGTTCAATGACCATCCAGTCATTCCTCGAGAATGGTCTTCAAGGATATTTTGGGGTACAAGGATCCCCGCTATAAACAAAGTTCATGATTATGAAGTCCACTAAAAGAATTGTTGCTCCTCCACCTAATGAAGAACTGGAACCATGGAACGTGGTAGACCAGTATGACTGCTTCCATGTATTCTTTTCCCCCGCATGTAGTCTTGGTGCTTTTGCTTACATTCATGAAATCATCGTGGCGGCATGAGCCTAACTTAGGACATACCACCTCCAGTTTTATATGATACAGATGACCTTTATCAAGATGCTTCAAAATCCCTAGTACACTACGATTTGGGATTTTACACGATATACAGATACTACCATGTCTTTTGCTCTTCTCCGATATCAAATCAAACCACGCCCCCTTCGGCAGATCAACTTGCTCTCAAAAGTTTGTTATCATGAACTGCAAAAGGGTGAAAGTGAGTTGAAATCCAAGCTTACTTACACTGCTATTATGTGTTGACAACCGACTTCGATTTCTTCATCCAACCCTCATACCCCGATACCTCTGAACCGCCCATTTTGATCCTAGACAAGAAAGCGCGCGTAATGAAATGGGACGAAGACAATGCTACATTGAGTGAAGCCTCGGTAATGAATATCTAACTTGAAGGGAAGATCGATGCTGAGGTATTGAATACAGGTTAAGGCTGACCGGGAGTTCAGCAACCAACAGAGGATCTGGGTAAAAGAGAGGATCTCTGAATTTGAGAAGAACAAGGAGCCAGAATTGGATGAAATGTGACTAAATTGTTTTGAGGCCGTATAAGCGCTCAGGAAATTGTATTTCAGTATTTTCTTGAACCTGAAAAGCTTTTTAAGATAGAGTGTGTTTTGGAGAGTAATTACCTTCTATGTTTTACACGAAACAGGATCGTCTTCGTTTCCGAGGTACAGCTGTGTTGGGAAAAATTCCTTGGATACTTTCTCTTCTTCAATTGCTCAGAATCAGCCCTGATCCCACTATTTATTTTCAGCTACGTACACCTGGTAATAAAATGGAATGTGCTCGAAAAGCGATGCGGGAAGACCATCCCGGTCTATATAAACCTGAATTCGGCCATCTTCCCAGATATTCGCCCAGCTCTCGTGGTTAAGATGTAAATTCGGGAATACCTCCAGCTGCTCGGAGTCCTTTGCATTTGGGAGAAGAGGCATGGCTCCCACTCTGAATAAATGGAAGCAACCATGGCCATCACATTCATCACGCATCAATTACAACAACCATTTCAAAAGTTTCCCCAACGAGACTTTTCAATCCTTTGCTCAAGAATGACCAACGGACTTAACAAATCAGTTTCTGAGAGATACCCCGGGGTGCTGAGTCGGGTCGAGGCCGAAAATGGCAATGGAAACAATGCCCTTTGGGCTGTAGAGTAGGACATGTCCTGCAGCAGAGGTGGTCTCAAGTTGTTACTCTAGAGCAATGGTAGATATAAAAAGTACTTGTCTCCACCAGAAATCCTGCTGGAATGATCACATCTGGGAAGAACTTCGCCAATTCGAGTCTCACTCACACGCAGTTATCGATTAGATTGGGATGATAAGCCTATCAATAATACTATCTAGATCTATATACCGCTTCTTCAACAAGACATAGCACAATGAGAGACTAATGCATGAAATAAAATCTTTTTCGCAGCAGCAGCCTTTTCTCTGGATCGGAAACCTCAAGCTTAACAGTAGCCTCCTGTGCCATTCGTCCCATTGTGCTAACAGTGCCATACTCGTGATCAATTTGTTGGAGCATAGTTAAGCACATCTCACAAGAGGTCATAGAATGCCACAACTACAAATGATGCTGTGGTTGTTTCATGCATCATCAACAGTTGATGGGCTGGCCTGCCAAACTTCAAAGAGCGCTGTACAATTGCAGAAACCGCCATGAAATACACGAGCCAGGGCCGATAAATCTTATCTAACTCCTTTCTCACGGACCTGCTTTTGCTTCTTCCTGTTCTACTTCCGTTTTCTGCTCATTTTATTTCCCCTCCAGGAAGATGTCGAACATGAAACAGGATTGACTATGCGTCCACCCTCTCATCTTTCTGGTGTTGCGGTGCGGATTATGGGACTGTTTACGAATCTTTCGGCAACTGACAAGGCCCCCTGGAGATGCTGACAGCACATATTGACCAGAACATTGCCACCGATACAAAACATTATGAGCGATAAGCAAGACTTGACAGTTGGCTACATGGACACTAGTTTCTAGGTACAAAGTTGTCAACGAGTTGATCACGCCCATTGTGGAACATCCACTGTGACAGGGCCCATTGAGCATCTTCTAGGAGAGCCACGTGGGCGGAGAGCATTCCTCCCCTTTTGCACCACTTAGGCCTCCAACAACTGTACCACATACCATAAACATTCTCTCCAGGCAGGCCGACGTGTCTATGGTGCTCAAGGTAGACCTAGTGTTAACCCGCTTAACGCGACATACCAGCAGCGAAGACAGTGTCTCAAACGTAAACCCGACAATTGACGACTATTAGTCACGATACTGGAAATCCAACAAGACATTGCATGACATATGGAAGTATAACTCCGCGCATGCATTTATCCGTACTAGTGCACAGCTCTATGTCAATTGACATTCGCATCGGAAAGTAATTCAACGTGATCAAACCATCAATTCGAAATAATACAGTATACGCATCTCATCTAGGAATGGCATCTATTCGAGAGCTTGGGTATATGACCGCCGATTAGAACAACGTGCAATTGCGCGTCATCGAAAACAATCATCGTCACGCGATGCCATGATGTAATTTTAGCAAATCCCTAATAGCCAGTCAAACCCTGATACAGAACAATTCAGCGTTCTTCCACACCCTACTAGTACACATAACCGCGTTGCCAGCTAGCTGGGTTCAATAGCCACACGCAATCTAGCATTTCACGCGAACATCCAAAGACCAGCACACATACAACAACTCATCTCAAGTCACATTCTCCCCGCGCCCAGGGGGCAATGCGGTTGCGATGCAGTATACAGAAATCATGATTAGCTGTTGTCCGACTATGTCCAGCATGTCCGCCCATAATCACTCTATCCAAGATCATAACAGCACTGCTGAAACTATAGGATTCACGAGCCCTCCTGCAAACCGGAAAACATCACTAGATATGTGGTATGGGATAACACAGCGGGTTCTCAGCATGGATTTTGATTTCTACACGCGGCACGAAGGATGTTGATCCATCTGTTACTGCCGTCAGGTCGCGCTGTCAACGCCCAGTCCACATCTGACTATAGAGGCTGTTGTACAGATCCAGAAAGCAAGTCAAGCTGCATAACATGTCATCATATGACATTTGCTATCGATCCTGCTGGAAAAGGCTTCTGTATCCATCTACATTAAAAGAAAGCTGATCTGCGATTCAAGCTAATCAAAAACCCACCGGCAGTCCTGTGGGCGCCGCAAATTTGATCACACCAGTCTATTTGGTGCCTTGCTCTGCCTTGCTCCAAGAGCCAAACATCATGAGAACCTTATCACGACATATGATCTTCCAATCCTGGAAGGTACGCAATAACAGGAGAGTTTCTGATCTTGCTGGATCCAAAATCACCTGCAATAATATCCCCCGAGGTTGGGAGAACCATTCCACCATCTCGCGACTTCACTATGCCATCAGCTCGCTTGGCCTGGCTACGAAAATATCTGTACGGTTCACACTTGTGATATCATGCACATACGATTACATACATGCTTAAAGTGGGCACAAACCAAGGGCGTGCCTCTCGTTGTCGTTCTACGTTACGGTCGGTCTTTATAGCTCTGCGCTAAACTCATCCTATCAATCCCACCCGACCACTTTCGACAAGTATAGTCGACGGTGAACCGTCTTCATGTTCCTACGTATTTGAGCAATCGCGAGCTCGTGGGCCGGGTCCCTCACTTACTACCCACTCGTACCTCAAAGAGATAAGGTGCTGAATCATGAGACATATAACAAGTGGTTGAATTGCATTTGCCGGACAGACGTGGGAATTTCTGCAAGAATCTTGATTATTCGTCTGGGCTAAGCGCTGCTGACTTGTTCGTTTGAGGTTCCTGGTTGACAGCTGTGTCAAATATAAATCACCAATTAGACGTGCTGAGGAACCGGGTGGCATCGTAAGACTTTCTTGACCGTGGCATGGGTTTATTAACTAACGTGGATGATTGCTCAGGACGGCCTCTGCCCTCCTCCGTGCTGACTTACGTGGATTTCATTACGAGCGAGAGAAGCGACTGTCAACAACCGATTTCACGAAGTCGCTAGCCATTGTGGGAACATCAAGTCTCTAACCTCGACAGACCAGTTTCGGCCTCCGCGTGACTGTTTTCCCTTGTGGGGGTGGAGGTATGTATTATATATAATGGAGCTGACGCCCGCGGATGTATTAGGCACATTCTTCTGCATTTATGTACTATTACCTATCATTAATACTAACAAATAACAACAATCTATGCAATCCCATATCACATATACTACAACCATGGTATCACAAATATTCAACACATTTATTAAAAACCACCTGGTCGAAAAACCAATCACCATATCCTCTTAGCAACCATCTCATACCTCTGCACATGCTCAAAACTTCCCTCCTCACTTCCCTTCTTCGTCTCCTTCTCCTCATACGCGCGCACCCTTTTCAACCCCTCGGGATCATCAGCATACACCCACCGCCGTCTATCGTCCCCGACTTCCACGACGCCCCAGCTGCCGATGCGTTTGCTTCCTTCGACTGCGTAGCCGCGGGACTTTGCGGTGTTTTCGGTGGGGTGGTTTGCCGTGGTGCCATTATGGTTGTGGGGTTGATTGTGGGGATGGGGATGCGCGCTTTCGTGTTCGGCAAGTTTCATACCCTGGTACCGTCTGCGGGAGAACGCGAGGAGACTTATTCCCAAGAGGAGTTTGAAGATAAGGAGGACGAGGAAGAGGGTTATTATCAGTATGACGGTGAAGATGTAGACTGATTGAGCGGGTGTGGGCATTGCGTTTGCGAGGACGCTGCGGAAGATATTGCTTATATGCGTCATTGAAGACGGAACGATTGTTTTCAGTGTCAATGGTGGTGCTGATTGGACCGGTGCCGGGGCGTAATGATTATGTATCGAGGAGAGAGACGTCGCTTGCATGGCTGTTGAGGAGGGTTGTTGGGGTAGCGATGCAGCGAGGAACATTTTGTATGTTTGGACAGAGACGCGGAAGAATAGGCATGAGAGTGGGATGACGGGGAGACCGAGCCTGCGGGTGAGGTTTTGGTCGCCGAACGCGTTTGTGTAGTAATCTTTTGCTAGGATGTCGAGGAATCGACCGTAGATGTTCGGGCGGATGTTGTTGAATTTGTTGATGTAGGCGTGTTTGAGCCAGTCAACTAGTATTTCCGAGCCTAGGACGACAAGGAATGGACCGAGAACTTGTGCGAGACTCGGGAGGAAGGTGTTGACTTGGCTGAAGGAGGCGATTAGAGAGGAGGGGAAGATTGTGAAAGACTGCGGGAGGATAGAGGATGCTGTCCGGGGTGGCGTTGAGAGGGGTGTGCTGTTTGTGCTTGTTGAGGAGTTCCCGCTGAGACTCCAGGTAGAGCCTAAGCTGCCGACGAAGTTGAATGCACCTGTTTCGACGATGTTGCGGGAGGCGATTATCGTGAGCATAAGCCAGAGCTGGAAGCGCTCCACCACGTCGGCGCAGGTTAGTTGGAAGAGGTTCTCTTTCTCAAACTTCTTGAACACGGTCGACTTGATCTCCACAAACTGGTTGGAGAGTAGGAGTGTAATCAGGGCATTAGAATATGAGTTGACCGCCACGTTCAATGTCATGACCTGGTAGAACAGCGAAGTCGCATGAATCACCGTATACGCCAGCGCAAGTAAAAACAGCCCGAACGGCCGAAACACCTTGCTCCGTCCATCCGGCCTGCGCTCCAGCGCTTCTCTTGAGAAAAGACACTCCAGCACATCCTGCCCAATAGCACCAAGCAATCGATCACTGACTTCGAGGACATTGTAGATCACGTAGAGCTTGATCGCAGCCTGCCCACGGATCCAGTGATACATCCGACTCGCATCAAACCGCATAAGCACCCAGCATGTTACAATCATAAGCAACCCCTTCAGAATATCCGCCTTGTCATCCGGAAGCAGCGCAGAAGGAATAGACTTCTGTCGACGATGATGCCGATACGTCTCGGCCCGATGGCGCCGTCGCGGCTCCGTTGGAGCTCTAGAACGCGACTCCCGCTCAACAACCTGTTCTTGTTTCGCTCGAAATCTGCCATCCAGATCAGGACTGCGTTGTGGTTCACCAAAGCCTGCAGAATTAGAAGCAGTCTTGTTCCTCCGACGCCATACCCGTCCAACACCGTTATAAACGAACCCCGAGATAAACCGGAATTCAACACCTAAATTCAAAACCCACGATTCCAGTAGGATGTACAGTGCTTTGACAAAACGCAGAGGGAGTATCGTAAACGAATAAAGCCACGAATCGAGACATGCTAGCAACCCGAACCAAAGCACCTGCTCCACTGCCGGAGGGAGCATAAGAAAGTTCACCAGTCGTTCGAGCTTTACCCGCGCAGACTCATAGGGAAAGTCGGATGTAGCTGATCGATGAATATACAACGGGGACGGCCGGCCAGATGCAAGCTCTAGTTGCAAGTATGTAGGTATCGACACAGGCGGAAGGGGTATAGACTGGGGCATAGGAGACGGGAGAGCCGGCTCCGCTAGCTGGGGGGGTGGCGCGAGGCCGTGATTATTATGGTTATGGTGGTGCTTAGATTCAGGATGTTCCATGCGAGTTATAGACGGTCGATCCTGTCTGGGCCGTGACGACCAGGTCTGCGCTAGACGCTGATTATTCGAGGAAGCGGGCTTCTGCCGCTGCGACGACGATGCTGACGGGGTAGAAACCGTCCTTGACGCATGAGGCCGCCCATTGCGCGACGAAGAAGACACCGGCCTCGTCCCCGGGCTCAACGCCTCAGGGAGATCATCAAGGTGAAGATCCCTACTACCCTGAATCTTAGCAACGTCCGTCGATATCCTCAATTCACTCGGAAGATGTAACTGCGGCTGCGACAACCCATCGCCAGATCCCGAGCGTGAAGCCGTCGTGTACGTGTTATCAGACATGACCCGCCGACCGTTATCCGGCGAGGACTCTGGAACTGGGCGAAGCGCAATTGACTGCGGCGACGACGTGAGCTCGTGGATCTTCGACGGTGATAGCTTTAATATCCTCTCTCCATCTTTATCCTTGTCCTGGTTTCGCTGCGGAGTCATTGCCCCGGGACCTTCAAGATCCTCCCCCGATGATCCACGATGAACATGAGCGCCCTCTGTCGCTTTCGTCGTACCCTTTGGAGATAACGGAACGTTCAGGTTCCCATTGCTGCTACTGCGATCCGTCCTACTAGTCTCTCCATTCACGGTATGTGGCTGAAAAATCGACGGCCCATCCAACAAACTCGTCGTCGATCGCGCACGAGACCGCTTGGGGCGCAATGCCGATCCAGCTGTTTTCTGTCCATGTTCGTCTTTTGCCTCCGCTTCAGATGTAGTCACGGGATCCTCCGCGATAGCTTCCATCTTATCTGCTCTCGCGGAAAGAGGAGGTTCCGGTATTGAAGGCATCGAATCGTCCTGTCCCGTGTTCATGTCCGTGGTCGTAGTCTTCTCCGAACGTTCCGTCATATCTGCATGAAGCCCGTTACTCAACCCGCGCGGAACACTTTCCTGAACATCATTCCCTCTGTTATCGTTGCTGTTGCTGTTCTCATATTCAAAATTCCCAGACGACTGGTCGTGTGATGCCGCTGGCGCTGTGGCTGGAGACGGCGAAGAGGCTGAAGCTGGCGATGGAGGCGGAAACAGGGGCGTAGGGACGGCCATTTAGGTAGGGAGGTGGAAGAGCAATGGCGCGCATCAGGTGGTGATTTCTTATCGGCTTTGGGGAGGGATCATTGCCAGCGTGGTGATTGTTGCTGAAGTTTGGGAAATGTTGGTGTTGGTTAGTGTCGCGGTCTGGGATGGTGATCGGCGATGAAGCTCGGAGCGGGCGGAGTTGGCTTAAAGATAACGGTTTCAATATTGTATGGAGTACAGGAGTGAGGACAGGTTGCATTATGCATATCGCATATTTTGGGCTTTTATAGGATATTATTGATTTTATACGATAGCTATTAGATTGACTATATTACGATATTTCTCTTCTCTCCTTTGCCCTGGAGAAACGGGCGTTTATACATATATATCGGAGATGTTCCCTACAAAGCAACGCGATTCCGATTCCAGGTAGAGATAATAGATTGCCATCATAACATACAGGGTATTTACAGCTCTCTATCATAACAAAATGAAAAGAAAACAGGTGATCAGTTCAGGTCATCATATGCAGAAGATTAAACCAGCTCTTCCAATGCTCTCGCTCATTTAAGCAAAGAAAACAAAAAGGAAATTCTTTTGTGCGCAACGAAAAAGTCACCAGGACAATATCAGAAGTTGCCGTCGTTGCGGTATGGCCGGAATGCCGGTTGTCCCGCGTCTTGTCCGGAGTATGCATGGTAGACAGGAGAGGCTGTCGGTTGGGTTGGTGTTTGTGAAGTCATGGAGGGGTCAAAAGGGAGATAATTCCCATTGTTGGGTTGAGGGATTGGATTCATCGGGGTGAAGGTTCGTTCTGGATATGCGACAGAGGGAGAAGCACTTCGATTGATGGGGGTGAACGATGGCATGGGATAACCAGACTGAGCAGTCGCATTTGGGACAATTGGGGAGAAAGTTTGAGTGGGATAGTCCGTCTGTGCTGACGGTGAGATTGCAACGCCAGGAGTCATCGATCGGCCATACAGATCGGGAGCCGCAGTGTGGGATCGATAAGGAACGGCAGCTGGTGGATTGGGTGGACCGTAAGCGCCGTAGCCACGCTCCTCAGTCATTCCCCGGTATCCAGGTGCCGGAGTCGAACGGGCCGTCGCAGTGGGAGCAGGGGTGTGCCGTGACGGCGGCGGTCGAGTAGCGGGCGTATTTGAGCGCATAGGAGGGACGTTGGCTGGTAAAGGGGGTACAGGTGGTGCTGGTGATGGACCGCGGTCCAGAGGACTGTACGTCGAAACTGCGGCAGATTCAGAGAACGCAGACGTCTCAGTAGCGGTTCTGCTTAGGCCGGGATGTTCATCGGGCCATGACAGGTCAGGAAGTGTAGGGTTGCGGTCCGCTGCAGTTGAAGGGCGCGAGGGAAGCGTTGTTTGAGTCGTGGTGCGAGAGATGGTTGTGACGATAGGTGCCTTGTCTTCACTCTTCCCTACAGCAGGCAATGTTGGTTTGACACTCGCACCCATGTTTGGCTGCGTTGGTGCTCGGTCTTGCAGAGCCATTCCCTTGGCTAACGCCTTGTTAACCTTTACCGTGACGATGCGCATCACACGGGTGTTGATCTTGCGGCGACAATACGCTGTCAAAGTACCATCGCGCGATGGGATGTGGTGAAAGAGGAAGATAAGGTAAAGAACGATTGCGATCAACAGTTTGATGACGGATAACACCCAGATAACCAAGGTGAACAGCATGGAAAACAGGACGACAGCTCGCAGGTTATTGTTCACTGCCAGGATCCTCACGTTTTCGAAGAATTGCGCGGCCGAGCTGTCATCGGATTTTTCTGCGTTCTTTCCACCAGGGAGAAGGTCCATCTGCATTACGGAGTACAGCGTGATGGCGTTGACGACTTGACGGGGTCCATCGGCAAAAACAGTGTTCATCCAGGCTGCATAGTTAGTACTAGTCGGCAATCACGGATAAACGAGACTTACACTCAAACGAGAAATACGTAAACAAAGCCACGTATTCCGCTCCCTTCTTACTCTTGGTCAGCTCCGCGAACACCAGAAACCGTTTCCACCCGCGACCTCGTCTTCCTGGTCGGATACTTTGAATGCGAACTGCGAGCGAGTTGAGGTAGCTGCGAGCGATACTTTTCGAGCGGATCGCGCGGATGGCGACCATCCATCGATATATCAACAGAGCGAAGGAGATGATGATACAGACGGCGTAGATCCAGCGCGAGATATGGAACGGGATGGTGGGTTCGATTTGGCCGGCCCATCGAGAGAAAGCGAGGAGGTTCACGGCGGTAAAAGTATCGACGCCATACACGGCCAGCGAGATGAAGAGGAAGAACCAAAGGAAAAAGTAGGAGAAGGGTGTTAGGCAGGACTCAGATTTGAAGTCGTCGAGATTCTAGAGATGTCATGGTTAGCTTGTTGTCGCATAGCAGTTAGCAGTTAGAGCTCAACTCACCACATAGTCCCATTTCTCCTCAAGAGAAACCGGTCCCTTTTCACGATCGCCACAGCAGCGCATCTTGCAAGTGAAATCCTGACCAGCAGGAGAGAGGCGACCAAGGAACGTTTTGAACGGATGTAGAACGAAAGAGAGACAGCAGCGAACGACGTGAATGGACTTCGCGGACCAGCCGGACGAAGTCGCGATCCCAACCAACAATGACAGTAACAGCAAGCAACAGCAATCAATGCGCCGAAAGAAAAAAAAAAAAAAGCTGGAAAGGATATTTTAAGAATGTTTCATAAACGATAGCCGGGGGATAATGAGCGACACGCAAGGACAACGAGGAGTTGGATCAACAACGCATGGCCACTGGACGGTCAGAGCGAGGATAGTGATAGACAGCTGGCGAGATGATGGTTTCAACGAAGCGCTAGGCAAATCAATTGTCTATAAATGATTTCTATGCTTTGGCGCCGCGACGGAGCAGAAGTAGGAGCACAACAGTCTGCAGGACCAGGATGGCCGGCGCGTATGACCCGTGGGAATGAATGAATGGACGCGGCTGGAGACAATGAGAATGAAAAACGAGTGAATGATTGACGGACAAAAGTAATGCAGGCGAGTCAGAAACAGAAACACCCTAAAGAATGAAGGAAAGAGGTGAATGAAGGAGATGAAACAGAGGGGTCCATCCCTCCAACAGGGCTGATTGCGACTTGAAACAGCTCGCATATTAATTCCCCTGATCCATTCTTGGCCGCAACGGGACCCGTGGTTCCCCAATGCTTAATCCTTCTGCTATTCTATTTTGCAGCTAGTATGTACTCTGTATAGTTGCCATTCATTGTGTCAATGCAGAACATCTATTGCTTGTAGAAGCATACATGCATAACCGCCACTTGGACCACATCCGTGTCAGACCCCAATACTAGTCTGTCCCACACTAATATCCCCCGGCGTTCCCCGTTTCTCGTCGGGCAGGTATCGTCAACCTCGGCTGTCACGTGGTGCACGTGATTGTATTGATACACAATTTATGCTTAATATGCATAAGTGCGTACCCTAATGCACTACAGTAAATCCTTGAATCTTAGGAACAAGCTCGTGTAATGTGTATGCTCCCCGGATTACACATAGAATCGGAGGACCTGTGAAATTTCAAAATACCCCTAGTAAGTAAAATATATAAATACAATATACGGGAACCGGAGATATATATATACACTTGAAGCGGAGTATCAGCGTCGGATCAACGCGATTAATGCAATGACTGCATTCTGCCCTGTGGAAGAGGGGCAGCCCACGCCTCGGCCCAGCCAATCTCACTGCCGGCCTGTACCTGACAATGATGAACCCTGTCCTCCTGCCAAACGGCAACAGCATTTCTCAGAGGATGAGGCCAAGATTACCCTGCGCCAAGCGATGGAATCTGTACGGATCAAATCTCCAGAAGAGCGACCTAAGCTCTGCTTTCTTTGCCTGGGGAATGCTAATCTCCCGCTAAAGAATTGGATTGTGGAACATGCAACACCCGGTTCACTCACCAGGCATTTTCTATGAAAACATGTCAATCCTCCCTGGCCAACCAAAGGGGTTGAGTGTAATATCTGTGGGGCGAAGCTGCTTGAACAGAAAGTTCATCTTTTAAATCACGCAGAGAGGTGTCATGGAACAGTTGTGCAAGGTTCCACTCAGGGAAGGCTAGCATTGGAATGTCAATACCAAGCTGGGCTTGTGCCATTGTAATAAAGAGTACTCTAAGCAATTCTCAGTGATTTTCGATGAATCTCTATTCTGGTTTACAAGCATTTTTTGTTTACAATGTACAGTATATGATCGAACTACAAAGTATATTGCTTACCTTATATGGGTACGCGACGCACTAGCATCAGTATAGAGACTTCCTCCACAGCAACTTTGCATGATTGGCGTCCATGACCGTCTACATCATCATTGTCTTGACAGCCATGCAAACTCTCTGATGAATGGGCCACCGGGCGCTACCCGTGCTGGTTTTGGGTAGGCGATGCTTGATTGGATGGGTGCCCGTCGGGCGACTAACTGGGATTATGCGAGGGCAGTCAAGAGTCATGAGTTAGCAAGTTCCAAGACTTCTAACAGCGCTGTATGGAACACTTTCTGCCTCACTATACTGCTTGATGCGCTTACATTAGTAACGCATGCCTAGACAGAACACAAGAATTAAAAATATACAAAGGATACCATGCCGGTTTTGCTAGGTAATGAAGTCGCGGTCAGCGAGCCATAGTCTGTTCTATTCATAGGAGCTGACAACCTGGACTAATTTTTTTGTTTGCTCCGTCATCCTCTGCCTCAAACCCAACTGAATCATCATCAAGGCCACTTTTCCTGTCATTAAATATCCTTTTAATTGACTCCTTAACCAGAAGGCCCGTGAGAGTTTTGTTCTCTTTGTCGCTGTTGATAATTTTGGCTCTGAGCTGCTCCTCCTTCTGGTCTAATTCTTCTTGTTGGAGCTGCAAGGCTCTAAGCTCATGAGCGTGATTAGCTTCAAGGGCGTTCTTGTTTAGCTCCATTTCCTGGATCTTGTTTTGTATGTCGAAGTGAAGGTCTTCCAATTGTGATGTGCGTAAAGAATCTTGCAAAGCTTCTGCCAGCCTCTTAGCTTCGAGGACCAGAAAACTGACGCTGGTTGCTGTGATTGGCTGCCAGTGAACTGCTGTGTGTCGAATTTGACAAATTGTAGATAGGAGTGTGTCGAACTGTGAGCCCCTCAATTGCAAAGACTCATGGGGAAGTTGTGGTGACCACTTTGCTAAAAACTTCCACTCTGTGAGCTCCATAGCTGCAGCACAATCCCATTCGCGGTTTTCGACTTGAGAAGGTAACCATTTCTTTGTAAAATCAAAACAGCATTCTTCTAGAACTTGTTGGATACTCGATAAGACAGAATGCTGAGCACTATATGGAAAGTATGATGGATAAAGAGCAGGCATGGGTAATCTCGGTTCTAATGCAGGTCCAGGTGCTGTCTAAATGTGAGTAACGGAGGCTCATCTCAGAAGCTCATTTGCTTACATGAATTAGTGTCTCCCTCAGTCTGAGCTTGCGCTTCATCATGGGCTTGTAATTCAGCAGACAGTGTCACAGGCTGCGCCTGTAGAATAAACGATATGTTATTTGGAGAGATGATCGGAGGGGTTACCAGGCTACCTACCCCGCACGGCGTACATTTGTATATAAAGCTGTCCGATCGGACATCTGTTCTCCTGTTCTTCAACGAAATCTTTTGTGTGATAGCTAGTCATTAGCGCTACGGGCTTAGCCCATAACAGACAGTGACACTGGAGGAACCTGCGTCCTCGCACTGTCTTCTGCGAGAGCAAATGTAATTCCTTCAAGTTGTTACAGACCTTGTCGTATCAGCCTCACGTGATGATACAGGTTAGGATGGAATCATTGGATAACAGTTGATGGTGGATATGCAGGAAGGAACAAGGATCAACTTGATATTTGGCAGGTCTATCACGTGATCACCAGCGTATTGTCGGAATTACGGCTTAGTCAGGGTCGAAAGTAACTAACTTACGTATCGAGCGTATGTGGGTGAGGTCTCTTGTGTTTGCAAAATGAAGCTATCTAGGATCCTATATAAGGCCGTAGACTACCTAACAGAGTATTCTAAGTGAATGTGCGGTTTTAATAACAATAAGGGCAAAGGAGTGAATAAGCTGCTTGCGCCATATGATATCAGTGAGGCATCAATCAGGCATCAGTTGGTATCGTTCGGTAAGGAACCTCTATATTCCGACACCCCCCCCCAGACTGGCGGCTAAGCCAGTCTGTTTTAGACGAATTCAGTAAGTCCGAGCAATCGAATGAAGTTGTGGAATCGCTGGCCGGTCATGATTTTCGTCAGGCCATCGGCAGGCATGCGAGAGGTCGGAATCCAATCAATGAGGACGCGTTTAGACTGGGTTTCTTGACAAAGCCAGTGTTGATGAATATCAACATGGCGTAGCTTCATCTGAATGGCTGGATCATCTTTGCAAAGAATTCGAATGGTTTGCATGTTGTCGCATTTGATAGATAGCTGATGTTCAGGATCAAATCCAATGGCAGTGAATAAGCGCTTCCACCATTGCAAGGTCTTGCCGGCTTCTGAAATAGCAAGGAGTTCAGCTTCAGTAGATGATGTAGTAATTGTCTTTTGCTTGGATGCTCTCCAATCAATCGGGCCCCCATATAGGGTGGCTAGATAGCCTTCAGAACTATGGCGGTCTGAATGATCACCAAAAGCAGCGTCGCTTGAGGTAATAAAACATTCAGATGGCTCAGTGGCATCTCTATTCGCGGTAGGTGAATACTTGATTCCCACTTTCTGTGTATGATTGAGATAGGCTAGGACTCGATTAGCAGCATCAAAGTGCTCCGGTCCGGGGTTTGTCATGAATGTAGCCAGGTGTGATGCTATCTTTGCAACATCAGGGCGTGTAGCTATCGCAGCATAGTTGATCGATCCAATCTTTTGTTGGTAATGATGTATATCTTTCGAAGAAGCAGTGCCATCATAGATTGTGAGCGTTTTGACGGCAGGCGTTGAGGCGTGTTTATCCTCCATATAAAAGCGACTGACGATTTTCTTTATATAGTCAGTGCTGCTCAGATGAACCACCTGATTGACCCGGTCTCGGATAATCCTAACTCCTAAGAAGACATCGCCTTCTCCTTCATAGGGGAGCTCATATCGTGCCAGCAAGGCAGAGGCGATTCGCTCTGCTTCCTGTGTCTTGTCTGGATGGTAGACAAACAGTAGATCGTCGACGTAGACCAATAGAATGATTCCATTTCCTGTAAACAAGCATGGTTCTTCATTGACTGGTTCTAGTCCGATCTGGCGTAAGGTTTGGGTCAATTCGTTTTGCCATAATCGTGGAGATCGGCGGAGTCCATATAGAGCTCGGAGCAATCGTAAAGCGTAACCAGGTCGTGGTCTACCGGGTGGTATTTCCACATAGACCACCTCGTCCAATCAGCTATTAACGAAGGCATTGATGGCGTCAAACTGCTTCATATCCAGGCCGAATGCGGCAGCGAGTGCCATCAAGGTTCGGAAGTAGCGGGCGGCTAGGGTAGCAGCCCTAGTCTCAGCATGTGTAAGCACTTGCTTGTTCCCTTGCACACACAATCGTGCTTTGACTTTCTTAAGGAACCCCTCATCATCAAATTTATATGCATTCCTGATGGACGATCCATCGTGCTTACCCACAATTTCTCCAGCTTCGGCCAAGACGTCTGGAGACATCTACCGGCGTCTGGGGCGTTCGTTTCAAGCGAGACTACTCTAGAAGGGCTCTGGACCCTCTTCCATTGACCTATGTTGCCTCCTATACGTTAATACATTTTATGTTGAACCACGTTCCAGTACATACGACCATAGGGTGTGGAGAACAGGGCTTCCCGTCCGCTCAGCCGTACTTAAGCCACACGCCGGCCGGTTAGTAGTTGGGTGGGTGACCACCAGCGAATCCCGGCTGTTGTATGTTTTTGATTGTTTTTTTTTTTTTTAAATTGTGTCTGAGAAATACTAATTTTTTACAATGAAGCAAGTAATCAGATATTCTGAATCCTGTAAGACCTCGCTGCTACGCGTCTCGTTAATTATCATGAGGTGATTAGCCCTCATGCCGCCACGAAAATCCATCCCTGTACCACGGGCTCGGACCAGTAGATATTAACGAAACGATATTCCTATCTAAACGAGTGTAGCCATCGACGAGGATATCGAATCTGAAGAAGAGGAAAGAAGAGGAGAGTCTATTTACACGAAGAGGTCTTATAGGGTTGTGTGTGGCCTCGCTAAGCAGGTGGTTGTCTTGATTGCTTTCATGGCATTGTTTGCCATGTTGACGGTGAATGTCAATAAAGGCACTGAGCTGAGTTGAGCCGTCACAGCCACACTTACCCTGCTCCGAAACACAAGGAAAGCACTCTGCTCGAAAGCCCTGCGCATATAGGCAGTCTGGGGCGAGGAAAAGGATCAGAAAATCATAGAAGGGGGTGTTGCCTCCGGAACTCATAGGGACAAGGGACTGTAGAAGAGCTGCTGGCCTCGAGTCCATGAATCATGGTCTGTCACAGCTCTAAGGATCGGTATTGACAATGAACTGATTAAATAATAATACTAATAATATAAAATTCAATTTGAATAAACAATTGATTCCAATGTTGATCTTGTATATAGACCCTGATATTCTCAGAAAGGGAAACCAGAACGACAACCGCTGGACAGTGGCTTATGTGATGCAAGTGGATTGTCTCTTGCCATTGCATATTATCAGCCAGATTACTTGTTGACTAAAGCAAGAGCAGTCAAGAGAGGTCCTCTAGGATTGAACAAGGCAAGGCCCCGGTTGTTGTTGTTGCCACAAATGAGAAACGAAAAGTCGACGCAAGTTGCAAGAACCCATACGTTTATACAACATGGCGCAGCGAACATAAACAGTATGTAGCACGTGCTTTATTGGAGTAGTGTCAGCACTCCCGGCCTATAAGGTAGGGCATTGTAGTCGCTGCTGGCGCTCGGATCTCGTCCCTGGTAAAGAAACTGCAGATTGCACGGATCAATCGTCATTGTTTGATCAGGGTTGCTGCGAACCAAATCGCCGTGGCTGATGTCATTTGTCCAAGTGGCGCCGCTGTTGGCCTTTCCAGCGAAGGGCTGGCTCTCGCTTGTCGCCTGCGCTTCCCACGAACCGCCTAAACTGTTGGCCGTGAATGAGCGGAAATACCGCCCGTTTGACCCAATCGCCTCGACAATCATGAGATATTTGGTTTGGTCCTTGACAGTGTAGACCTGGACTGCTTCAAACAGATTGTTGGAGGTATCACTCAGGACCACCTCTGATTCTGTGCCGAAGTCACCTGGGAAGTCGTCAATGGACATGGTGGACCGATAAATCTTGCCATTATCTCCCGCAAAAAATAAATACATATTTGTATCATCGCCGATAACTGTCTGGTCGATACAGCCGGTACTGGAGTCAGAGATGCTTCCAGAGAAAAGAGGATGCTCCGATGACCATCCATTAGCGTCAGTGGGATCATTCGATGTCCGATAGGAGAACGCGGTCGAGCCCCATTGGTAGGCTAGAACCCAGATGTCCTTCGGCTTGAAGTAGAACAGTGTGGGCGCAACGGCCCCATGGCTCATTGCGTTTTGAGTCGCCGAGGCCATGTCAGGCCAGTCCGAAAAGACACCGAAGGCCATCGAGCCGTAATTCCCAGCAGCATCGGCGGTGGACGCATACACAAGATGCTGGTCGTTATAGACCACATTGGTGAAGTCTTTGAGCGACAACCATCCCGACTGAGGACTCGCTAGTGCACTAGTTGATGTCCAACTGTAGGTCGACGGAAGATCACAGTTCGCTGCGATAGCACGCACTGGTGCGAGCAAAGCTAGGCCAGCCTGGATCTTTGGAAATCTCATTGCAAAGCTAGCTCTTCGCGAGACTAGGAGAAGAGGAAGGGATTGAAAAACCGGCTATGCGAAGCAGGAAATCGAAGCGGAGATCAACCTGGTTTATATACTTCATGTAGAACTTTGGCATTGACTGACCAAAAAAAAAAAAAGAATGGCTTGGTCAATCTATTTACGGATAAAGCCCAAGATGCGTCTACAGGAGAATTGCCTGGTATATTTTACCCGATACCACGCTAGCGAAACGGGTCCTAATTCCCCCGAGAACTCTCCGGGAAAGAGCGTCCTTTCTGGGTATATTCAAGCTCCGTGTCGATCCCTTAGAGCATTGTATTATACCAGCGCCGCATATGTATTAAACAGAGTTGTGACGACTGTCTCCTGGGACAGGGTAAATGTATCGAATAGATTGTAATTGATTTTCATGACAAATCGGCTTGTTCTGTATGGATACCTCCTTGTAATAAGGCTAATTCGCTCTGAAACTTTAGGATGCCATTAGGTTCTATGTGATGAGTGATGATTTTTTTGGCAAGACAAATTCTGCTTGAGATTTCCAAAAGAAAATGAGCTCGGAATTCTTTGCCGTAGAGTCTGGTAATTAGGACCTTATCATATCTGGAGGCCAGGTAAATATCTGTCAGTGAAGATAGTGCGGACGACCTCGACGACCTTCAACCTACAGGATATTGTCGGACGTCGCCAATGCGCGGCGGAAGCAATGCAGGGGCGACGGGCCTCATCCATAAGTCCCTCTTCGCCCGAAAGGTCGCCTGGTCGAGGCTATATTCTCCATAGTCGAGATTCGCCTCGATCTTGGCCAGTTAGAAATAGGCTGCGGCCCCTTCCTTAGTTGGCAGCTGCACGGTCCAAAACACTTGGGTGGATCTGGTCGCAATAAGAGCGAAGGCCTGTAATTCTACTTGAACAGCACAAGGGCCTGGTTATCCAGTAAGAGGCAGAAGAAAGAAGAAACGAGTCTAGACATTGGAATAGGGGCTTGTTGGAGATTTAGGAAGTAGGAATAAGTATCACGGGTCATTTAGGTCTTGGCGCACTGCTGGCCGCGAATTTACACGCAAATAGCCGTAGAACAAGCCTAAGAATTGATCAACAGCCTAAATACCTTGCCTATCTTGCCCCCGCTTTCCACTTCCAATACTCCTCCGAGTCCTCCCTGTGACCTGGCCAGCACCAGCTGAATTTCGCCTGTTCTGGAGCAAATCGACTCTAACGTTTCCACATAGAACCTACAAGAGTTTCGCCGCTAGAGAGCATTCGCGATAGCGGTATATGCAGGCTTAGGGCTATAGTTGCTGTCAAAAAGCAGGGGACTAGAGCTGGCGCGCCAAGAATCCTAAGTAAACAACAGTTAATGATACACCGGCGTTTTCTGTGATTTGAAGAGTCATCTACCGGATCAGCAACACCCCAAACTGTTATTCCAACACATTTAGGCTGGTCAAGACAAGCTTTGACAACCTGCGAATGTAAATGATTAGCGAATGATCGGTTACGTCATTGGTAAACTCACGTTAACATAGTCAGTAGAGCTGGCACCAGCAATGTCAAGTTCAGTGACAGCAATTTCGGTAGTCCCGGCATCGGCCAAAGCATTGAGAGCTGTTTGGGGCTGTAAGCTTGGTTTCAGTTCAACAAAAGTGAATGGGTACTTATCCAGAAACTGCATCACCGGCACCGGCGCTCAAATGGGTCTGAGATCCTATAGAGAAAGTGAGTAATATGCCACGTGCATTGGGCTAGCAGGAATCCTACCAATACCGTCGATCGGGATGCCAGCAGCGATCCAGCTCTTGACCTGGCTGACGATACCGGTCACTTTAGAATAAGAGGAAGTATCCAGGCTAGGAACAGTTAGCTTCTGTGCAATACGGAATGGGCTCAGGGCTGTCACTCACTTATAGTCATTGATATAAAGCTTGGCAGCAGGATCTGCAGCACGCGCTGTTTCGAAAGCAATCCGCACGTATTCCTCGCCAATAACATTATAGAACACGCTTTTGCGTAGGGAGCCATCCTCGTTAAAGATTTCATTTACAACGTCCTTAGGCTGGTCAGTCACGTGGCTCCATGAGACTTTATTTTATGGTCACAACTAACCCAAGCGTAAATTTGACCCTTGTAACGGTCCATGACAGTGGTGATGTGGTTTTTCATGACGTTGATCAGGGTGCTTCTGTCAGTGATAGAAGAAACCCAGTTTGGCAACTGGGAGTGCCACACTTATTGCCAGATTTAGTTTCTTCCTTGCAATGATGCTCAAGTTTTGGGATGTCCAAAGCTCACCGAGAGTATGACCGCGGACCAATTTCCCATTTGACTTGGCAAAGTTGACCTACCGTCTGTAAGAATTTGAAAAGAAGCGACAGCTGCGGAATAGATGGGTATCATACCAAATAGTCCGACCCTGCGAATGAAAATTCTCCCTGTGAGGCTATATTTCCAATAAGCCTCTAATATCGCAAATCTCTAGATGACTGGTGCGCTTACGTTCAGTAGCATCCCACTTCATACTGTTCTCTGGAGTCAGTTGACCAAAATCAGCCTCGATGATTGCCGCGCTCTTCGTATTCTCAGTTAGAGTTCCCTGGTCACCAATATTTCCCAAGTACTTTTTTCCGTGAGCTTTGAATTTATCATTAATGCTCACAGAGACTTGTCGGGGTCCAAGGGGGTTTGCGAAGACATGGCTAGCAAAGAGGAGGGCAACAGCTGTTGCCTTAATTTGAACCATGTTTGGGAACATGTCTGCTCTTTCAGCTGAGAAAAGGCCGAGTAGTAATAGCCAAAAAGCATGAACTGCAAGAAAACGAATAACCAACAGACAATATCCGATTTATTCTGGGATAGAGGCAAACAGCTCGCTTTATACGCGACAGGGGCCAAGAACCATTAGAGAAGTGACCACCTCAATATAGCCGAACGGATTTCCTTCCCTAATAAGTCACGGCTGGTATCACCTGGTACATGGTTCTTGGCAAATAATATTCATGGGCCTTGTTCTAGCCTAAATTCTCACGTCTAGAATTTAACCTGGCAGCTATATTGCGCAACTGCATGTCTTGGATGAATTTTGATTGATCACTCTAATTCGTGTCTCAGCTCGGAGTCTCGAATAGATTGCCGGCTAAAAGCCCCGGTATAATTAGGGAATTTATACCACCAGCGCCTCTCCCCACCTCAACCCCCGGTCTAGAAATCCAGATTCTCCTTCCATTTCAGACATAGTGAAAAACTGGTCCTCCGGTACATGACAGATGAGATGCAGTGTCCTGGGTAAATACTATCTCATCTTCCTCGTCATCACTGATTTGATTGAGGTCATCAAGAAACTGTGTGTCTTTTTCTTCATTTGCCTCCTCAAGCTCTGCCTCTGAGCTGAATTCGCTCATCAACGCAAGCTCTTTTCCCTCGAGGTCAAACTTCGTTGCGCACATGAACATCATTAGATCCTGGATTGTTGTGGCATTCAGGGATCCACGACGATAATGGCAAATGTCACGGGCAGAGTTAAAAAGCCGCTCTACACCTGCACCAGTTGCAGGAAGACAGAGAACGTCACGCGCAGCGCTTGCAAGGGCTGGATATTTACGCTGGTTCTCCTTCCAGAATGGTACGAGGAGAAATCTCAATGATATCTATAATCAGTGTAAACCAAGGGAAAATTTAAAGGAAGGGTTTACATACCACTCTCAAGATATTGCATGATCTCGTCACGCGAGCCTGATCGTTGTGGCTTTGATCCCTTAAGAAACATTTCAAGCTCTGATCTCGGTGTCGACGACGATTGAGTCTGCGATGACGTCCGTATATCTGTAAGACGTTGCTTATATGGCTCAAGGTAGTCTTCGAAGCTCTGACGATATCTTTGACACCAACTATTGTCCCAATCCTTGCCTGAAAAGAACTGAAGCTTGCTGTCTGGTGCAAGTATTGTACCGATTGCAAAGAGATCACCAGGAATTATTGTTATTATTATTATTATTATTATTATTCATACACGCATCTGTCAGCCCTATAGGCCGAGTGGCGGCAGGTCCTGCGGGGCGGCCGGGTAAGCCGCCGTAGTGGTAATCTATGTACATCGTCGCCTTTCTACACTTGTTCTGAACATGTTATTCCGCATGTTGTATATCCCGTGCTGCTGGTTTTCGTGCCGCTGTTCCCATGGCCACGAAGATCCATGGGCTTGTTGGATACTATCTCGTTTCCTTCCCTACTTCTGCAAGCGTTTAACCTCAGCTGCACTATGCTGCCAGTTGCTTCGTGTCCGTTGTTGTGACTCAGTATGTGGTTGGTAGGGTCTGAAACTGGTGTAGGAGGCCTGTGTCAAGCATAAAGCGCACTGCTTTCGGTACCAGGTCTGCCCGTGTTAGGTAGGCCCGGTAATCCAACTCCCGCCTTGACCCCTGTGTAAGATGGCGCATCCGGGGGCCTGCCTGGTTTGTACAGTGGAGGAGAACATGGCGTATATCTTGACGACCGCGTCCACATGAGCATTCAGTCGATTCCATAGCATTAAAGGTACCAAGATAACTAGCCAGCGCAATCTTCCCAGTTTGCATTTGAATGAGGACTGATGTGGCGGCTCTTCGTAGGCCTTGATATAGTTGCATTGGTACTTTTGAGGGTTCTTTCCATAAGCGACGGAGGGAGTTCCCATGGGTGGAGGCGGCCCATTCAGACTTCCATGCGCTTGCTGCTTCTATGCGGAGGGCTCTTCGAGTGCTAGCCATGAGAGTGAGCTCCTCCACACCGTTGTGGTTGGGTGCTGGCGGATTAGCAGCTTCTTTTGCAAGAGCATCAGCACACTCATTGCCGTAGATGCCTTCACGACCCGGGAGCCAATACAGCTGTATATCCCAACCGCGTTCCTGTAGTTGAGATGCAGTGCGTGTAATCTCGCTCAGGATATATTGGCCAGAAGACCTTCCTGGAGCTGAACATGCTTGAATTGCTGCCTGATTGTCTGTAAAGATGATCGCTGTATAGGCCCGATGGGAACGTTGTGATGTCGGTCCAAGTGTGTTGCATATTTGGGTGAGAGCCATCTCTATGCCTCGCAATTCTGCTGCATATACAGTATGAGTAGCTGGGGAGCCAATGTGAACTGCCTGGCGCCCTAGAGGTGAAACCACTGCTGCTCCAACCCCTTGTTCTGTCAAGCTGCCATCTGCGTATGCAATGATGTCAGCGCCGTTATGTAAGGCGGTTTGGTGAGCTGCTAAGGCATCTTCCCGAGTTTCTGCTATGTGGGATTCCAGACCTGACCACCATGGTGAGGTCACATGTGGGTGTATAACCTCCAGTCTGTTCTGAGAGATTGTAGTTCGCCGGCCCCATTGTTCTAGTGGTGATGTCAGGGGGTCTTGGTCTGGGTTGGTGAACCATCGCATGCGCCGTTCCTTTGCATTCATTGGTGCTGGTCGTTGGCCAGAGCGGCGTATCTCAATGAGGGTGGCCATAAGGGGAGAGGTGGCTATCCGGAGATATGATTCTTTGGCCGCGCGCTCCAGTGCAATCATTGGAGGAGGGATGTTGAGACATATTTCCAGAGCAGCTCGAGAGGTTGTTCTGAATGCACCTGCTATCCTATAGAGGGCCCTGTGCTGGACAGATTCCAAGGCTTTCCTAGCAGCATTTTCTGCCACCTTAAAGCCCCACCTAGCCCGTACAAACCATGTGAAACAGGCAAATGTGATCTGCAGCCACAAGACTGCTGTGTACATTTGGCGGAGATGAGATAGGGTGATTCCCCAGGTTGATCCTGCTACGTCCTCATGGCATGTCAGTATATTCCAGTATTTTCAAAGGTAAGCTGCCATCTCATTTACTGTCAAACTGTTATTGTGACGGTCCCCTTCAATAGGAATTTTGCTAGCGGCTGTCTGCGCGGATATGAACAGGAACTCGGGCACATTTGAGAAGAGGCGGCTGGGCAACGCCAGGGTCGGTCTACTCTAGCAACCCAGAATCACATGCATTGAATCACTACAGACAATAAATACTGCCGGAAAGGACTGGGTTTCTATCTCTCTCAGGTATATGGCAAATGAGCTGGATTCGTCTCTGAAGCAGGACTCAGGAATGATGATGATCGACCGACACACAACTCGCCGATGTGGCCAGAAGCACAATATGTGACATGATCGCGACTAACACCAGGCTCATATATGTGTTGCTGTCCCCAGTGATGGCCGCAGGGGCGTGTCTGGATCTGAGCAGAACTGTGGGGACGAATGAGAGGACCTAGGGACCTGGCTCAGTTGCATTACAGTGTGGGAGTGCATGCAATCGGATATCTGGTTTATAAATGCGTGGCAGCTAGCTCAGTTGCACGAAAGGGAGAGAATTCAGTGCCAATCGAATTATCAGTGGATAAGAGGATATGATGGCTTGTCGTAACTCATCCTCTTAGTTTGTAAACGGTTCAGAATGCCAATATCGTATGTCTATTCCCGCCAAGCGTTAATCTGCTTTCTTGTTGAGGGTCGTACTCCAGTGTACCTGTATCGCGCCTAAAGTCCTCCCTGGATAGTGCTCCGAGAATAACCTTGCAACCTCTGACCAAGATCGACTCTCTTCCTTTCTCAACTTCAGCAGAAGGCTCGCCTCTTCCATGGACCATGGCATATTCTTTCTGGAGCCTCCTCGGACCTTTCTACAATCACGCTGATTTTGTTCAATCTCATGTGAGGTACTTGAGCAACTGGTTGCCAGCGCATCTCTCTCTTCACACGCTGTCGGTGAAGAGTTAGACATGCAATGTGGTAGAGCACCTTTGAATAACCAAGAAAGGAATTGCAAACGATCGTCAAGTGGGGCAGACATGAAGTGAGAACAAAGCGTGAAGGAATCCTCCCTGGGCGGCAACATTGATGGAACTCGAAGCCGTTTGTGAGCTCGCCCGTCTGATTGTTGCGCCTTCCGCTTGGAGCTTTTTGACTGTCCACCGACGTGATGGTCCCCACAGACACCATCAGGAGAAAAAGCGTCGGGATCGGTGTTATGTTGGGAGGGGTGCAGTTGTTGATGATCATGAATGTGAGAGTGGTCACTTGTTTGAGCATCACCATTCTGGCCACCAGCCTTTTCACAGGAACCTCGATGATAGTTAGGTGGGCTGTGAAGAACGGGTGGAGGGTCAGGATATGAGCAAGTCGTCTCTGAATTGATGAAGTTGTCGGCTTGTGGGACAGATTGCTGGAGGCTGCCATCCTCCCAAGGCCAGTGGTTGCCAAGGATTGCCGGGTCGATGGAATGTCGTCCTGTGCATCCGGAAGCCTGAAGAACTCTTCTAAACTGTCATCCGAGCTAGATATACTGGGAGATGATAGAGCATTCTCTGCCGAATCTCCCCAGAAGGCGGGCGGCTCGATTGGGATATCAGTGTCATCTTGAATATCGCAGCGGGAAATTGGATCCAGATCTGAGAAGTGAGGCGCTGAATCATGGGGAGACGTTGTGCTGTGCTCAGGAGTTTCTGGATATGTATTCTGTTCTGGTACAGACATCTCCAGTGGTTAGGATTGAGAGCTTGATGGTGTACACGGCTGAGTGTTTGCACTGATATGCACGCAAACTTCGGCTGGTGGCCGTGCAGGGAGATTATGCTTAGGAAGTGGCAAAGTGCTTGGAAGGGAATCATGATAAGGCTTGGGGCGAGGGGATTTTTGGGTTCTTGGGGTGCATGGATTGGGTGATTTGTATGGTGATAATGGCTTTCTGTAAGAGCGAGCCCACGGCTTGAAGTTGTTCATGTGAAAGGTAGGGGGCATATTTTAGGAAATGGGATGCTTAGGGGTATATTATGACAGACAGGTGATTGGAAAGAGGGAAGAGGAGGGGAGTGGAAGCTGAAGGGAAGAGTGCGGGTTGTGGGAGAATTGAGTTGAGATGTTGCAACCTCTACGACCTCAATTGTCCTCTTTATACTTGCCCTCGGTCTGCCAAGTCCGCCATTCCACCTTTCTCATCAGCAGAAGCAATGAGGCGAATTTCTCTCATCCTGAAAATCCCATCTGCTGATGTGTCTATTTTCACCGACTAGTGACGCCTGGAGGCCGAGATCCAGTGCCCTGCGCCAATTGCATCTGGGTGTTGCATCTCCAAGCCTCGCATGTCAAACACGCTGAAATAAAAAGGATGCAGTAATTTCGCTATTGGCTGGTAAACATGGCGAGGATACGTAAATGAATTGATCCTGGTGGGGTCGAAAGACGGCTGTGGAGGGGGAGAGGCGCCATCCAGTTCACAGCTAGACCTGGATGCTGGATAACCAGGAAGTTCCCTTTCCCATGTAGAAACTCGTGAGCTTGGCCGAAGAATGAATCATGAGATTTTGAGATAAAAGATCATAGCAAGGCAGCTGAGCATCCAGCAGTCCTCAAGGGAAGCCCAAATAGGATGGCATGGCCGGAAGCAAAAGCCAAGAACTCAAAAGTCGCTGATCAGCTGGCGGACCACGCATGAAGGGGGCCATGACTGCAATCATAAGCAGCAGCACAGCATCAGGGGGTGATGTGGATAGGTCGATTTCCAATGAAGCGACAGTAACGAGGTCTCAATGTCTCAATCGTTCAGATGACCGTCGGCCACTCCGGCGCCATACTGGAAAAGGGTAATCGTCGGATAACGCGGCATCTTGGTAAGAGGGCAGTGCACCAGGCGAGGGCAGACAGGAGAGGGAAAAAGAGAAGAGAAAGTGCGTGGTTCTTTGAAGGGGGAGATGTCGGGCTTTTATAGATGCAATGGTTGTGTTGAGGCGGCATGTGAGCCTCCCAAAAGCGGCGTGAGGCGGCGCTATCCCTGATACAGTAGGCGCCATACCGCAAATGGCAATGGTATTCCCATCGACGGCAGGCGGTAGGGCCCGACAGAAGTGCGGTTCAATGGGAGCCGTTTCTGGCGCCCCGCTAACCGTCACAACAGATACTAAGAGAGCATAGGATGATATAGAAGAGCTTAAATTATCGATTTTTTAAATTGAAATAGTAAAAAAAAAAAAAAGCTCTCTTTTTCTATCTTTGATGTAATATTTGTCATTTTTCTATCGTAATCTCCATAGCTCATCACCCATGATCAACCTCTCTTCTCAGCAAGGAACGATAGCAAAGACTCTTTATCCGCAATTAGGTTCCTCTCCGCCGCTTGAAACAATTTGGCAGTAATCAGCATGTCTGGATTGTACTCCAAAATCTCTTTAATAGCTTTATTATGACATCTCTCCAAAATAATTTCTGTCGTTTCTTCGGTTATGGGTAAGATCCGATCATCCTCCACAATTTCCATAACCACATCGTCAAGGCCATAGTTGTTTTTCTGCTCTGGATCATATGGATAGCTTTGCAACTTGGAAGCTGTTACTTCCAAATCGGCATTATGGTAAATAGCCCTTGTCGCGCGGTATTTTCTCTCTGCACTGATGTCGACATCCTGCCAAATTTCGTCCCATATCGCTAGCGGATCCAGATCAGGTTGTAATGAAAGGAAGGCATTAAGTGAATCAGGCTGTTCATGAAATGCAGCCTCTTTGAAAACCTTCTTGGTAATTGGAACTGATTGTGTGTTTTGGAGAATAGCAGCTACAGTGTAATCTGACTTGGCTGCAACGATCATAACCTCCTCCGTGATAACCACATCATCCAGTCGGTTTTCCAGCAATATATCCATTGATTCATCGTTGCTTGCTGCTTGTAGAAGGACATTGTGTGTAACCGGTGCGTCTGGCTGCGATGTAATAATAATTTCGAAAGCCGAACCATTCGCAGCAAGCGTTCCCATCGCCCACTCATCCACAACCAAGTGTTTGCGATCAAGAAGAAGCTGCACCACCTGTGCTTCATCATAGTTGCCTCTTGCTATTTTTCGGATGATTTCTTGAATCGGTAGATGATCGCAAGGTTGATCCAGAAGCACCTGCATCACCTTGAATTTCGTGCACGCCGCTTCAAGAACCCGACTTGAGATCTGGGCTTCGGGGAATTGCTTGACAATGCTCGCACACATCTTTGCAGCACGGTTGTCTTCAAAGCTGACTGCTGCTAGCAGACTGTTTTCCAGAGTGGGAAAGGATCGTCCCGGGAGCTGGAAAAGATATCCCACAGCAGAAAGCGAGTTTCCTGCTGCCGCGCAGACGATATCCGTGGTAATTGCAACTTCTGAGCCTCCATTCTTCATCAGTAGTTCTAGGATTTCAACCGCATAACGCTCATTTGAGGCAGCTGCCTTGATCACTTTCTCAGAGACAATGAAGCCCAGCTGCTGTCTGTCCAAGGCTGTCTTGATCATGGCCAGTCCATGTTCAGTATTAGAAGCCATTTGCTGCATGTCATCTTCAGTCAATGGACTTTCTCGGCTGGGGAGATCAGCGCTCCAAATAGCGTTGGGTTGTTGGAGAGGCTGGCTGGTCATATCTGCTTTGGTGTTTGGTTTTTTAGTGTCAACAATCAAATTGAGAAGTTGATGGGAAAAAATCAAAGTCGAGAACCAGGGGGTTGTTGGGGGTTTAAAAAATCAAGAGCTGAGCTGAGCCGAAATGCGGCTGAAGTTCAGCTGCGAGCAGCCATCCTCCACTAGACCTGGACATGGGTACCCATTTGGGTACAGATCTCGTACCCAAGTTCCATTTACCTTGGGTATGAATACCCAAGGATATTTTTTGGGTAAATTTATCCATACCCGAGGTACGTTTATACCCAAGTCTACACAATTTCCCTGCATAAAAATCCTTAGTCACTAAGGTGTATTTTTCTCTGTTTCTAGCCCGTCACAGCGTCAACGATTATCATACAATCTAATAATCTATCTCTCTTTCTCACCTACCATCTATAATACTACTCTAACACGATTTCTATTTACCAAATGGCTGCCATTTTCGGCCTCAGATGACGCCAATTTCGGCCGTCATTTGGTAACACGTGATCTGTACCTTTCACCACAGCCAGTGTGTTTACGACCACGCACCACGACTCCGACTCCTTGTTTCAGAGCCCCCTGTGGGCGTTCCTGTCAAAACCTGGCTTCTCTCGTATCGTACCTAAGGTTCTAGTTAGTTATATTTCAAGGCAGGACACTTACCCTAAGTGTCTTCCAATGTATCCGTATGCTTCAATGACCATCCAGGCCCAAGTCGTAATGCGTCGATGGGTATATCGCCCCGTCCAGGCTCCGTAAGACAAGTAGAATCGATAAGGTAACGAATAGAAAAACAAGGCCAAGCGAGTACGTATACTGGGTTGTTGGTTAAGTGCGGACGAGTCAGAAATTAGAAAAGTAACCAATGGTGAATGACTTGTATTGATCGTGAAAAACTAAGCTAAGTACATGATTGAGCGTCCTGTTATATCCTTTCGTTTGTATAACATTCTGACTAGCATCCCGATGGTAGTTGTCATGGTAGTCGTAGTCGTAGTCGTAGTAGTCGCAGTTTGTGTGTGTGTGTGTGTGTATCTATTCAACGTCGAGAGGCGGATTTTTCCACGGAACGATCCTGGTCCCGGTTCGGGACATACGACGAGCAGATCGAGACTGCCTGTATCGAATTAAACTACGGAGGACTGCCTGTATTTAGATGATACTCGCGGCGCCCCCGCCAACCATGTATCCGTGCTTGGCGGGCTACACCGGTACGTCAATATCACTGCAATGTAACTCGAGATTCCACCCATCATCTTTATATGCCATTAACTCTATTAATTGAAGAATGTCAGATAAAAAAAAGCGCATCCCTATAAAATTAAGACCCTACTCTATTAGCGGAATATATAATCTAGTCACTATTTGCAGTATTGAGGGGGTTATTCTCCTCATCATCTTGCTGATGCCGCCGCGGCAGATTAGCATGGACTGCCAAAGGACCAATTTGTGTTCCAAAGCTTGATAGAATGCCGATGTACTTACTTTAGTAGCTACGGTTAAAAGGCACGTTTCGTTCGACGCGTAATGTCTCTGGCTGTGGTTCACCGCCTTCAATACAATTATAGCAGAAGGCCGCCCAGCAGCAAAACTGTATTGCACCGCTTGATTTAATAATGCTCTAATAGTTAATTAGTCAAGTTAGTTAAGCTAGTATATGATGTTATTCCTGTCTTTGGTAGGAGTCTTGAAGCCATGATGTACCCGTGCATGGGTTAGTAGGCGGAGTTGCTGGCGGTGATCTGGTGGCCATATATATTACCTCCGACTTCCCTCTACTGTATTATCTCCATTCACCTACACACCATGGGGCGAGAGACCCCAACCAGTGGGCCTTTCACAGTCCTCCCGCAAGTTGCTGGGTGAATATCATCCAATATCATTCATTTGAGGATCTCTTGTCCCTATCAACAACATGCAAGGACCTGCGCGCATCAACAGAGCATTTTCTCTATCGGCAGATTTCCTGGAGATTCGGGGAAACTCTTCCCCTGCGACGACTCCTGCGTCTTCTTCGGACCATCCTAAACAGACCAGATCTGGCATCTTCGATACGGCTCTTGAGCCTACTCTCTTTCAAAAGCAAATGGATCACGCCCCAGCAAGACATCGACTGGAGGGAAGAAGTGCCTAGCTTCCAGGATGTAACAGAGAAGGCGATTAATGTTATCAAGCGAGCAAAGTTTACAGATGCAGAAGAATGGGATATTGCTCTTAAGAGGGGCAACTTCTTTGCCTTTGCAGCCATTTTGATTTCCCAATTGGCAAATATCAAGACCCTTCATTTGGACTTCTGCTTTGTCTGGTTGGATGGGTTTCCTGGGAGGATGATGAAACATGCTGTTTTCTCACCAAACAAAGAACTGCCAACGTTCAGTTATCTCTAAGAGGTTTATTATGGTGGAAATGTGCCCAATCCGGTGAAATACTGGACGGAAATCGATGATGGCCCACCAGATACGTTCTCCGATCCTTACAACCACGCCCAATTCATAGGTTGGTTCGGTTTACCATCTCTTCATCATCTGGAAATTTGGCTGCGGGATATTGAAGAATTGAAAGAAAAGCCAGAGTTGGACCTCAGCCACTTGCATACACTGATTCTAGTTCGGTCAACGATACCTGAGATGGATGTTCCATTTTTACTCCGCCGCACTGGGGGTCTGACGAATCTCCATCTGGGACTAGCACATGAGTGGGAGGAGCAAATGTTCTATGAGCATAGTGATTGTCTTGCGGAGGGACTGGGATTGGTCAGTTCTACGGTCGAGAGACTTTCTGTTGGTCTTGAATACCACCCATGCTACTGTGGCGAATCTCATGGCGATGATGAGATGGAGGAAAGGAGGAGCCCATTGCATGGGATTTTGACCCGATTTACTCGTCTACAAGTGGCAGAGGTGCCTATTACCTTTCTCCTTGGATTCAACCCCGACTATGCAGCCAACCTGGATGGCTCCGTTTTGCCTGATACTCTGAGAGAATCGGTTTTGCGGAATGATCTAGTCAATTTGGCCGGGTTCGAATGGTATGACGGCGATATCCTTGACTCCATCAAAATGTTCTTGACACATTCAAGACACTCGACACCCCTACTCCGCAAGATTACATGTCGGCGATGGAAACGAAAGTATAGTGAGGATTGGCCTGATGAAGATTTCCAGATGCAGCTGGCTTGCAAAGACATTGGTATTGATTTCAACATTGTTGTTGATCATCTTTCGTCTGGTTTATGGAATGAACGGAAATGACACGCTAAAGCAGAATACACAAGCGCAAGAAAGTATCTATATACAAATCATCAAGGATGCTCCATCCTCAAGCCTCAAACTGGAATTCCCGCTTAGCACGTTGCTTGCTTCTTCCACGTTGCTCGCTGCCCCCACGCTGTCCGCCTCTTCCACGTTGTCCGCCTCTCCCACGCTGGCTTCCTTGTTCACCTCTCCCTCCCTGCCCTTGTTGCTGAGGCTGTTCAGTCTCACATTCTTGGTCGTCATTCTTTCCTTCATCCCCCTCGCCTTTGTTGAGATTCTTGACTGGGAGCTTCTGATGATGCTTTCCTTCGACAATTTCATCGTACGCCGCTCCCTTTGTCTTCGCAGGAACAATATCAAAGTCCATGCCTTTCACGCCCACGAAATCCTTGCATCCCCAGTCACCCTCATCTCCCTGAGAGCAGGGCTTCGCAATTTCATTTCGCTCGCGGTTCCAGGCAACAATGACCGGCTTGGGCGTTTTGTTTCTTAGTTGCTCTCCGCCATGGGCCAGTAGCCATGTGTAAGCGTCCATAACCCCTCCACAGTTTCCTTTGGCTCTGTGTTGCTTCATCTTGGATTCATCGCCACCGGCCGCGTCCCTCATGCATGTTTCTATGGTTTCTCGCAGCTGTTTCGCCTCGTCGACATCCTTGATGTGGTCAGAAAAGATCACGACCTGCTTGTTTTTGTTCTTATAGACGTATTTCTCCCCCTTCAACGAAGAGGCGAGGAAGACTTGGTTGTCCACAGCCAGTGCGGTCATGACCGGTGGAACCATGAATTTTGGGACATTTTTCTGTTTCGCCAGATTGGTGACTTCTTTCCCTGCATCTTCCGCTATCTTCACCAATTGTCCGTGGGATGGGGTTTTTTTTACATCAACATAGGAGCTGAACAAGTACCAGTCCGACCCTTTTCTCTTTCCGTTTTTTTATTAGAAGAAAGAAAAAAAAAGCCAATGGGGTGAGACAAAGAAAACCAGGTGAATTTATCGGATTGCTTGAAAGTTGAGAAGTTGGTTACAGCTAACAAAGATACCACAATAAAAGACAGACGCAAGTAAGCAATGCAATAGCCATATCATCCCTGTTGGTCCTCAATTATGTAGATGCACAGACATCATAAGAGCTTTCTGATAGTTATACAGCTGCAATTCAGAATAATTATTGATGAACACAGCATGCCACAGCTTAGGCTCAGAGAACTCTATCAAGTTGTTAGTGGAATAAACCATGGCTACTGAATTGAACACTGAGTAAGAGCGCACCTTTGGTTGGTAAAGAAGTCGCACAGTCGATTATGATCCAATCCTTGGCCATGTTCTCTTTCAGCCAGGGATGATATTTTCCACCCTCCTTGAATCGAGAGGTATGTTCATCAATGTCACGGCTCGAAATAGTAGAACTGAATTCCTATATAGACTATTGTAGCCATCAACGAAAATATTGAATCTGGGGAAGAAGAAGAAAGGGGAATCTATCTAGGCAATGGGCGGTCTTTATTAACATCTGTGCGATGAGGCTTAAGCCCTTGTTAACTCAGATTGCTTGTATGGCTTCGTTTGACATGTTGGCGCTGTTTGTAAAGCATTGAGCCATCACAACCTCAGCTTGTAGAGCAGTCTGTGATTCACATAATTCCTCAAGCTCATCTTCAGCTGAATCAAGAGACACTGGAATATCAAGTGGCTCAGTTTCCTTGTTGACCTGCTGCTAATAACTTTTGAATTCTTTCTGAAGGATCTCCCAGTAGTGCTTCATGTCACGGACTCGGAATAGTAGATATTAACGAACTGAATTCCTATCTAAACTATTGTAGCCATCGACGAGAATATTGAATCAGGGGAAGAGAAGGGAAGAGGAATTCTATCTACGGGAAAAGGGACTTCTATATCTGTGCTGTGTGGTCTCGCTAAGTGCTTTCTTTGTTTGCTCGGATGGCAGCGTTTGTCGATATCAGCCACTGAGGCGCTGAGGCGCTGAGGCGTTGAGCCATCACACTAATAGCAGGTCTTGTTTATACTCCCCCAAGGCTCTTCTGGAAAGAGCATCAGCTTGAATTTCCGGCACTATCAAGCCTCGCTCAGGATATTCTTTATATCCCAGCTAGTGGTGCTGGTGTTGAGCGTCTCTTTAACTCTGCTCGTGATATCTGTCATTATCATCGAGGCAACCTCAAACCTGATACAATCAAGGATGTGATGATGTATATGTGCACATCAAGGTTTGAGATTAAACAAGAGGAGCTAGATTTGATAAAAGAGTATCTCTCAGCTGGCGAAATTACAGGCGTTGAGGAGGAAAAAGCCCTCTCGCAGCCCCAGGAAGATTTGGAACAAAAAAGCGACAATGAGGAAGATGATATACTATATAATTCACAGCCTGCAGCACCTAGTGAGCGTGCCCTAGGGAAACAACGCAGAAGCATTTTTTCCGAGCCAAGAGATGGGATAGACCGTGAGCTTGATGATGATGATGGTGATCATCCTCTACCTAATATACCACATGAAAAGGATAGTACGCAGGCGCGTTCAAGAAGGGTTCGGGAACAGCTAAAGATGTCAGCTGGCTTTGAAATTGATAGATACTAGCTCCTATTAGAAGAATTACAATAAATTGAGCTATGACAAAAGTTTTCTTCGATCCTATATCAACAGATGTGAATTATTCAACCAGTAGACTTTCTTACAACTACAATACCATTTAATACTGCCAAGGATTGCATAAATTATATAGACACAGATTCGTCAAATTCGCACTGTTTACATATCCGCATGGATATCCAAATCCGCAGATGTATAATTTGGATATTTTGCGGATTGTGTCGCAGTCTATCCCAAACCAACCCGAGCATGTACAGGTATTCTGGGGATATGCATTACACCCAGATCGAGTAGGCAACTTTATCAAAAAGCCCATGCTCTCATGTTCAAGGGAGGAGATCATGACTGAGTTACACCATCATCTCAACTTTCCGGTTCATGATATCTTGAAAGATCAGTCACCATCCCGTGTGTGATGCTTCGTATGGCAGCGACCTTTTTACCTCGTGACACCACGGACAGACCAAAGGTGAATCCGGAGCATATTATGAATCTGGCGCTTATTGCTCAATTTGTGAATATTCCGGATGAAACTGTTACGATGGATTATGCCGTGAGAGGAGCGCAGATGGCTGTGTATAATTTTATGGGGTTGGACAAGGAGACAGAAAGTCGAGGTAAAGTTCTACTTTGTCTTTTTTTGGTTTGTGGTGGATAATGTATAATGAATTAATTATCTATACCTGGTATTCTGCTGACCATGGCTGTATGACAATTATCACCTGCATTACTGTAGAATAACCAATAATTTCACTTCCATAAAACCGACAGCCTCGCATATAACCAGAACATGGGAATTTCTTATTCTGCCAAACAGTCGTTTGCGAGGCTGTCGATTACGAGCCAAAAGCAACCATCAGGGATAAGATGGCCCCAGCACCCGCAGATCGCAGTTCTCCGTATTATGAGGCATTTTATCACTCCTCATCGGTGAGGATCATTGCATATAATCGACTGTTTCAAGCAATAAGACGCGGGATGGCTCGATCCGTGCAATACGACAATTGGTTCTCTGCATCATAGCAAACAGGTTCGTGATACTTGATCGAGAATGATACCACTGCATCAATGTAGGTGTATGTGGTGTGCGTAGATTGGGCTTAACCATCTAGCCTTGAGAAATGAGGTTTGGATAGATTGACAACTGGGCATTCATGCGTTTGTTCGATATCCTTTGTAGAGCCTCATTACAGTCGACGTGGGAAGACGATATATTTCTCCATGGAGGTCAGACAAGGTCTCGAAATAATAAAGCAAATCAGCAAGGCCTTCAGTCAGAAACCGCCACACTGATTCAGCCCATCAATCGCAGTCACACGTCAAAATGACTCAAAGCATCATGATCAACCGCTACCTCAGCCAAGCACGGTTGATGAATTTATTGAATGACCTCTTTGGAGTCGGACAATTCAATACCCAGGTACGAATGAAATTATCGAGAAGCAGAGTATAGTTGGAGATGAAGCGTGGCTGACTAGACGGCGTTTTTATAGACAAGGAATGGTCAGTATATCATTGAAGCGCCACGTCTGCTTACAATTGTGAGTGAAGCCGCGAAACCCGCCTTCCACGCACGAAGAAGCAAGAAAATGTTTAAATTGCTTTTTTCTGTTGAATCTGACTGGATCAGGAGGAGATAGAGAGTTGCATCCAGCGCCCATCTGTTGCTGCGGCCAATTAGCGCGTATCAGTTGGTGTAAATTCATTGTTTTTTTTTTTGGTGGTTTCTACGCCATTCCTGCTAAACCCACGCATATTCAGGTGCAAATGCGCTGATGCTAGGGTGCTGGTCGGCTGATTATATAGTGGGCCGTGGGGGAAGTTCGGAGCATTCTGTATGCGGAGATAATCGGGTGGGTTACAGTGGCAATGCATCTTTTTAGTCTGGAATAAGCTGCCTGTTAAATCAGCATCTGTAAGCCTATCACTGAGGTATCACAGGCCGTGATAGCCATGCATAGGCAGGGTACCTCGTGTAAAGCAATGGACAATGAGTGGGGCCCTTGTCTCGGCTGGGCGTTTTCGTAACCTAATAATGTCACCTATAGAAATGGGTCGCAAGGTATAAACGAACGCCGTTGTGCCCGGTCAGACTCGGATGTGGATATCAAACCTATGACACTCGATATACTGATATTTTTCATGACACATAAACCAGCCATGGTGTCTCTACTACCTATGCAGCAGATTGACGGAAAATGCGTTGATCAACGAAAACTTATGTCCCTACTCAGAGCCGTCTATGGCATTTCCAACGAGGGCAGGAATAATTTCTACGTCGAGGTAAGAACCCTTCCACTCTGACTATTCGTGTATTAATACAGTTCTTGAATAGTTGCGACTGAATAAATATAAAATCTACCGAGCGACCGACAGCCCTGCTCTCACTGAGGTGAGTGATCGATGGATATATCCCTTGATACCGGGCACCACACACTAAACGTGTAGGCGGAAATCCGAAATTGTCGAACGTATTGCCGGTTGCTATAACGATATAATGAGGGGGTATATATTTCTGTATATACGTTTTCTAGCAATGTTCAGCTGGCTGGATATAATAATAGTAGGCTGGGTTACGAATCATGATTTTAATGATGTTAGTGATTTGGATGGCAAAACACATGTTTTGTGTGGCTGTAAGGGGCGAATTCGTAGGCACGTAGATAAAGCAAGTACAGGCAAATATTTAATAATGAATCATACATAATATGATATCTCAGGATGGCTGTTTGTTACTGTGATATGTTAGCTGGATTGGTGGAAAGTTGCTGCGCATCTGCCTGGTTGGCAACATGTTTTAAATAGGTGCCTTAATTACAGAGTATATATATGGAGGCCATTCCATCCTATATCTGAGATATCCAATAACGCATTAACTATAATGATAGGTATCAAACAAGCCAAGATTAACTTGATGAAGGGAAGGATTGATCAACAATCGCGTTTATTCCAAACATGGCCGACAAAGTGCAGACTTGAGGTTATTCAACCGTTCAAATCGAATTCCGATGCTGATATAATTCAATTGGTCGAGAATGCATCACAGCTGGAATTACTGGATACGGTATGAAGCCATCTATATTGTGTGTTCGGTACTGATTTTATAGACTACATCGAAGCTGTTTATCGTCCGACAAGAGGACACCTGGTCGAGAATAAACATCTCGAAAGAACTCTTTGAACAGTTTCTGGGTGTTTACCACGTCTTCCCAAATATCTGGAAGTCTGTTTTCCCTCTTGGGTTCAAACTGAGCGAGAATGAGTTTGCATTTCCCGGTCCTTCCTCTCGGTATACTACCAGCGAAGGACAGGATAAGTGCGGTCGGTTTTCCATTCTGAAGCATTTCTAGCTTGAAGAATACTGATATCAGCAGAAATATCATACATACTCCGTCGTGTGGAAGAGCATGGCAGAGAATGTGAACCAGTCGATTCACCGTGGTCGATTCGACACACAGTCGTCTATCATCAACTAAATGGAAAGAAGGATATTCAAAAATCCAAGTCCATTTTCCTACTGATTTCCCTTCCTTCGACAGTGTTTGAAGATGAATTATCCCAAGTCATCCAAGAATCCACAAAGGAGGTGAATCCATGGGTAATCCATTGGCTGCTCGTTGCCGACAGCACAAGAGGCTGGCCTGCATACATATCCTGGATAGAAAGTCAGCTTCAGGAAAGAGTATGCTCCTGCCTCATCATAGAGATCATCGCTAATGAAACAGTCTCGACCGATATACGTGGCCACCGTTGGCGATGAACACGATGCGAAAAGCCTCACTAATTACAAGTTCAGCCTTCAGGATCGACAGGACCTGTATCGATTTGAAGAGTATATATCTACTCTGCAAATTATTCTTCCTACGATGCTGGAGAATATTATTCGTGTCCGTGATGTCTATCAGGAATGGTGCTTTGAACACAGTTTATCTCGGGATCATCTTGGTTTATTGGTGGAGTTTGATGAGCATATCTCTGATGTTAAGAGGGATATTCAGCGGGTTGAAGTGTTGAAAGAGAGACTGCAGTCTACTATTCGGCTGGTATGTTCTGTGTATTAAACATGTCCAACAGACTAACCCTGCCAGTTAACCGATCTACTATCCTACGAAGAAGCATGCATGTTGAAGAGTTTGGCGTTGGAGTCCCACAACGAAGGAATAGTGACATCTCAACTGGCAGTATGTGAGAACTCTTTGCTGCTTAACTGATCTAACAGCAACAGTTTCAAAGCACCAAAGATGCGGCCGCGGTCAAAGTGTTGACTATCATTAGCCTGATCTACCTTCCCACCACGATAGTGGCTGTAAGGCATCATCTGACCTCCACTGTGGCAGCGCTAACCGCCACAGAATTTCTTCTCAACAGAATTTGTCAAGGCCAACAATGGAAAAATGGAAATTTCCCCTCAATCATGGGTTCTCCCCGCAGTCGCACTGCCCCTTACCAGCCTCACTCTTTGTCTGTGGTGGTTGTGTGTGCGATTCTCACCGCCAGTTCACACTGGCGATAAGGGGTTACTCAGTCTACGCAGGAGAGTGCGGGATATCGCCGCAGGAAAAGACTCTTCCGATCTAGAAGAGGGACTGCAGCAAAAGGAAAGAGAATACAAAACCCCTCCGCGGCGACAGACGATGGAGGTAGCAGGGGTTGGGTCCAAACCGCAGGCTAAGATGGACTAGCTGTAGTTATCATATTTACGCATTGATGCACGAGTTGACATTGTGACTTGCAGCGAAATAAGATCCGAAAGATCATCAGAGTAATAATGCGGGCAATTCTATTCATCAAGAGTTCTTTATTTCTTTGCGACAGCTTGCACTACCGCAACCCGGGATACGGCAATGCAGGCCATGCTTTGTTTTTCTTCTTTTCCATCCCACATTCGTCCACGAATTGGTGGCGTTCGTCCCAAACAGTCGTCATGGATGCCTAGACTGACTAAGGAGATTAATGTGTTTAGTTTCCCTGCATTGCAGCTACTCCCTTTCACAGTCTCCTACAGGAACGTATGGCAGCTCACCGGGATAGCTTCTAAACCAGTCCTTTGCATTCCGCAGCTCCCGCCACATTTCTTGCCTTGCTCGTTTAGTCCTTGGTGCATTGACCATGAATCTTGTCGATTGTCTTCTATACCCGCTTTGGCGTCTCGTGGCTATATCGAATCTCTTTCCCCTTCCACCGAGACAACATGGTCCCAATCGTCCTCGGAGCGGGTCGCCGTCCAGTGATGATACCACAGTCGGCACCGATCAACCGTTTCCCACTGCCCTCGTATATCCGATCAGCGAAGCTTCACAGATTGATGGTTTCCCCTCGACGAGATTGATGGATGGGGCCTCGTTGCCCCCTCCTCGATCCCTAGGAGTCTCCGACACCAACGGCCCGGCAAAAGACCTCGCCGAACAGCTTAGAAAAGCTCGAATTGAAGACATCGGAGGAAATTTCCATTTCTACATCTCACGACAAACGACGCGCGATCTCATCAACAAAAGTACCGTCACGGACATCCTTGCCCAGCATATCAAAGATCGAAAGGCTCTACAGCGAACTGTCAGGAAAACTTGTAAACGCGGGAAAGCCCTATTTGCCATTCTCGTGCTGGTTGGGAAGGAAGCTGAGATGGAGCTGTTCTTCAAGGATGACATCTTTGATGACCAGCTTCCCCTTCGACGACGTGATCAAGATAACGAATTCAACCTCTGGACGGAGGACGGGAAACCGGTGACGGCCACTGGACATTGGAAGAGCAAACATCGAGAGAAGTTCTATTCGTTCCAATGGTGGTTCCTGGCACCCGTCTTTAAGGACCTCATGCATTACGAGCTTTCCAATAATGCCAGTTTACCCACCGTGCCGTTGCTGCCAGAAGAGAGCCATCTAGTCCCGCTGAGTGGCGGATTCAGCGATGTCTTTTTTGTCCGTTTTCATCCCGCGCAGATGGAATGGAGCGAAGTCGTCGATCTGGAGGTGAGTATCCATCCTTCTAATATGTCATCTTGATTCCATCTGATGTATTCCGCCAGTCCAAAGGACCACTGTGTGCAGTGAAACGCCTCCACCAGTCCGACAAAGACGAATTCAAACGAGAGCAACAAATTCTCCTTCGGCTGACCCCCAAGAAAGACCGCCATCTCATCAAGCTGCTGTCCACCTTCCGAAAAGACGGGAAATGGCACCTGATCTTCCCCTTTGCCGACTCCAACCTCCGTGCATACTGGGATTGCCGTCCTACCCCTGATTTCGACCGAGATACCGTCCTTTGGTCCCTCACGCAAATGACTGGCATCGCACGTGCTCTCGCTAGGATACACGAACTCACCATCACGGTCAACGTCACCGATCATGATCCAGTGGATTCACCCAACGGCACCACCCGCAAGAAGAAACGGTATGAAACGCTCTACGGTCGGCATGGAGATATCAAACCTGAAAACTTCCTCTGGTTCCAGCATGCTGTCGGCGTCACCGACCCAAGAGGAGTTCTCCAACTGGCCGACTTTGGCCTAGGACGACTACATGGCCAACACAACTCTCGAGAGCAAACACCCGCCAACGACGTGCCTTGCTCGCCGACCTATGAGCCCCCCGAGTATAGGATTGGGAAATATGTCTCCCAGGCCTATGACATGTGGAGCCTTGGCTGCGTCCTGTTGGAATTCGTGACATGGCTCGTTCTCGGTGCGAAGGAGGTTTACAACTTCGCCGACTACCGCGGTGAATTCTCCCCTCGCACCGGGATCAACGACGACAACTTCTACACCATTACTTCGGACACGACAGCAGTGGTCCGAACACAGGTTCTCGACTGGGTGAATCGGCTGCATCGCCACAAACGCTCTTCACGACTCATGCATGATCTTCTTCATCTTATCACAGAGCATCTGATTGTGGTTGAACCGAGCGCCCGAATCGAATCAAAGAAACTGTACCAAGAGTTGAACCGAGTGCTCGACAAAGCTACTAAGAATGATGACTACGCCTTGACGCCAATGCCAGCCTGCCATAATAAATGCGCAATGAAGTAGTGCTTCATGGCACTTGGCGATCTATTGATGTCTATATTTGTAACCTACCCTTTGCACATCTGTTTCCTTGACCCCCAGAAATTTTCCTTCTTGGTCTATCATACTTATGAATTGTTACATTACATATATACTATTATCTTTACTACGGATGGATTGGTGATGCCGAGTTTATACACTGGTGGACTTTATCGGGCATTGGCATTCCTGGACGGTTGTATGGTAGATTATTGGATATAGGTCGGGTGCAGGCATTTGTATATTCATGGACTCATATGATCAATGATATTGCATCAATTATAGTAAATAATACACTCTGGATTTCTAGGATGCCTCAAAATGCAAAGGTAGTTTCTTGGTGCCTGGCCAATGAGGCATAGTAGTAGTAGTAGTAGAGAGAGAGTGTGTGTGTGGTGTCTATTTTACGTTGGGGCGGCGTTTGCAGTACGGAGTATCGGGAGGCTATACCAGAAATGGTGGCTACGGCAAACTAGTCAGAAAAGGAAACTCACAGGTCTTGGTTTTACATCCCACATGATTGGGAGTGCAAAGGTGTTAGGATACCTTGTATGGGTACAAGTTGCTGTATAGACGCACAAACAACATGAGCCGGCAATGAATATACCAATAGGGGTAGTCAGTTTCTTTCGCTCAATTAGGCTTACTCCTAGTAGGACTCAAATTCAGACAGATAAATTCAGACAGCAACTGACTACCCCTAGTGTCATTGAATATATAGTAGCTAACTCTGCTAACAAACGTCTACCCTCATCAGCAACCATACACACCGACATACCACGGGAATGAAACCACAACCCTAACACTATAGGCCCCCGTGAGATACTGCAGAAGGCGCTCAAATCCAATTACGAAGTCTCCATGCGGCGACGTCCCCCACCGACGAATATCCGCAAAAAACGTCAGAGACCGAAGGTCTTCGCCAGGATGCAAATACAGATACAGCTCGGCATCGACTGCTGAATTCCGCTCTGGTATAAGCTCGCCCATGGAGCGTCCGGATCTATTCAAAAAAACCCTTCTTGCGCATCGTATCAACCAGAACATCCAGCTGGTGTTCTCGTAACCCACTACCGATCTTCCCGATTCCGGGAAGCAAACAGAACACTCAGCGCAAACACAGAGAGGAAGGGAGTGGTATTTGTCACAATTGCCAATTGCCTTGGATCCAGCATGGCTATGGGTGGTACACAAGCTATCGCAGACTCATGTTAACTAAGGAAGCCAGATTGAGAGTCAAAAAGATGCGATTTCAAGCAAGATCTGAGATGTCCGATGAAGAGTCTGATCCCGACAGGTGTTCCTAGCTTCTCAGCATTTTGGCCATACAACTGAGGGATCTTGTGCGTGGATCCCTCACACTTGTTTCCTTCATGATCATCTCTGTATTCCCCAGAAAAGCAAAGTTCAAACTAGCGCCAGTCGGTCCTCGACAAATGATTCACAGACCTAGACGTATCCGATAACTGGATTGTTCGGACACAGCAACCTGCGAATCAAGAAGGTAAGTGGTGCCAGCTGCAGCGCCATAGTATGTCTGTACTCTGTACGGAGTATTCTGTAGTGTTATTCCTATCCGTTGACTTATACAAGGAGAGATAGCTATGTACTAGCATTGCATGAAGAGAGTGGAAAGCGGTATCTCATAATAAAACTCGTGGCCTGTCATTGAAGGTGCCTTTTCCACTGTCTACTTGACCCTTTTTAGCTTCCTAGTACCTTAGCATCATGTCCAGCCACTCCTCCTAGGACCTCAACAACCAGCAATTACAACCTCACTCTCGGTCGAACCAGCCCCTAGGAATTTAATTGACATTAGAAATCGTAAATGCCACGCGATGGATATGACGGGGAAGGTCCTGAGCATGTATCTTACCTCCTGAGCACTAGTAGCAAGCAAAACACCGTCACTCGACCAAATTCTATGAACAGCCAACCCTTGATCTTTCCCTGCCCAAGGACTTTCCCGTTCAGACGACATCCACTGATCTGCGCGCACAGCATTGGGCTCATGGAAGTGTACTGTGTGATTCAGACTCGCAACCACTCCTAAATCCTCGTACTTCACATCATCTTGGACCTCCATAACTACACCGAGTAAGTATGCGTCAGTTAAGAAAGCCAGAGCTGCAAGATGAGATTGCATTCTATTCTCTTGTATGGGTCCTTTGGCGCGCATCCAGTAGCGGATCATCGTGTCGGCAGGGTTCTCAGAGTATTCTACCTCTTGTTAGAAATATCTGTATGGAAGGGCAAGGTAGCCAAATGTGACGGACTGTTCAGAATCTTTCCCTTTCGGATCTCAAGAGGTCCATCTACTTTATATGTCTCCAGTTCGGCGTGTTCCGGCGGACTCAAATCGGCCGGCATCTTCTTCGCATGTTCATACGAAGCATCGCCGCCTGACCTTCCCGTTGCTCCAACTGCGGATGCAAAGCTTACTGTGGCGGTAGCAATAACCCTTTCTCCCTGGGTTGCTCGAACAATGCGAGTCGCGAAATTCTTGCTGTCGCGCATCCGCTCAACATGATACTCGATCGAGACATTTGGATTGCCAGAATAGAGGAAACTAATATGCATGCCGTAGACGACTAAACGCTCGCTAGAGACCGTGTGCTGGGCAGCTACCAGGCACTGTGCAGCCGTCGTACCCCCATATACTCCTCGAGCGCCGGTAAACGTCCATGGGGAACGGGTAGTGGTGAAGACATCCTGGAGACGCGCAAGTTAGCATAGATATGCTAAGGGGAGGTATACATAGTCAAGACCAGTTTTTCTTTAGAAACGGATGTCAATTCGACGGTTTTCTCGATTGGTGAGCTCATTATATCGAGTGAACTTGAAGTTCATTGAAAACCCCGCAAGGAATACGAACGGCTGGTATGTTCAAGCCACAAATGGCCCAGCCACGCCATATTGCTTATTTTCGCTGCAAGGAATTCGAGATATCGGATGATGGCGTTTAAGGTTAAGGATAATTACTGTGATCGATCTATATTTTCCATCTCTTCTTTAAGAAATGACGAGGCCGTCGCAGGAATCGATGTATTATCAAATCAGCCAACCTCGTCTGTTGCCCTCATTCCATACCAAGTCCGGTCAGCCAAGGAATACTAATATGAGCATTATCAGGGGCTCCACCTCTTTGGTCGAGCCTGAATAATTGGCAAGATACCAGATCAACGATTCTGTCAATACAGAAACCAGAGTGGGGAATATACACCTCAGAACTGCTCCCGAATGGGCGTCAACAACTCCCCATTATCCAACGCATATTCAAGATTCCTCAATGCCAGCAACTCCATCTCCCGCTTAGTCTCAACAGTCGTCGTACCGATGTGCGGTAAGAGCATGACACGGTTATTACCGATGAGGCCAGGATGTACTCTTGGCTCATCTTCATAGACATCCAATCCTGCAGATAGGACTTTCCCATTGTTCAGAGCATCAACTAGCGCTGCTTCATCGATTAGAGAGCCGCGCGCTGTGTTGATTACCACGACACCATCTTTCATAACTTCGAACTGTGATTGCGAGATAGTATGCCGCGTGTCTGCGGTAGCCGGGAGGTTGAGACTCAGGATGTCAGATGACTGGAGCAACTCGTCGAAAGTAACATACGTTGCAGATGCTGGGAATCAGATTAGTTAAAATGAGGCAGCATTACTAATCGCGGTCCAGTCATACCCTCTTTTTGTTGGGGTAGTCTTGAGCGATTATGATAAATAATTTTCAATCCAAACGCGCGAGCTCGATGAGCGAGAGCCTTGTGACGTTAGTTGAATTCTCAAAATGAAGATAAAATCAATCTTACCTGACCAATGCCTCCCATTCCCAGTATGCCAAGAGTCTTGCCATAAAGATCATGTCCAAGAGGCGCTCCCTCTTTCCACCTTCCATCCCTTAGTGCTTGCAAAGGGATCATCGCATGGCGCAAAGCACCCAGAAGTAAGAACATCGCCACGTCCGCTGTGGCATTTGCAACGATGTTCGGCGTGTTCGAGATACGGATGTTTCTCTCCGTACAAGTTGATATATCCATACCGTCATATCCAGCGCCATTGAGACCAATATACTTGAGTGAAGCTGGTAGTGAAAGGACTAGTTCTTCGTCGAAGGGTCCGGTCTCTTTTGTGGCATTGGTGCGGTAGAGACCAACAACATGGTCGAATTTACCTTGCTCGCAATACTGGAGGAACTCATTCCTGTTCCCTGTGAATTGAAGTACATCATACTTGGTGCGGAGGCGCTCACACTCCTCCTGAGTGTGTTGGAGACTTCCGATTAGAAGAAGACCTGGGATCGACGATGCAGACATTTGTGAATTGTCTGATAGCAGGGCGGGGACTTAGCGAAGCACCGACAACATTCAATGATGATTGTTAACACATACGTGAAGGCTGAAAAGATAGACGACTCCTACCGAGGCGGTTAAAACGTTTTGGCCCCCGGCAAGCCGTCCATTGCCCGAAATATAATGTGCAGGATTCGGCAAATCAGCGTGTTGCCGATCACCACTATGAGCAAGAACTTGCATAAAAGGTGCAATACTCCGGAGCTCACAGATTGAATGAGGGTTATTATTTAGGGAAAATATAAGCGAACACAAATGTCGCGATTCCAAAATATTATCGACCTCCCACCGGACGCTGCCTTCTCTTTGGTAGAAGCATACGCACACGATCCATTTCAGCAGAAAGTCGACTTGTGTCCTGGGTTTTACCGAGACGAGAACGCGCAGCCATGGATACTTCCCTCAGTTGCCCGAGTGAGTTATACTTTTTTTTTTTTTTTGCTGTGGCACGTCTAACATCAATCACCAGGCAAAGGAGCTTCTGCACGACGACTCAACCATCAACCATGAGCATCTGCCTCTTTCCGGGCATCCTGAACTCGTGTCAGGTGCAAGACGACTAGTATTCGGTACTGAGAATGTTGATGTGTTCGACCGGATCGCCTCCATCCAGACTATAGGAGGGACCGGAGCAAACCACTTGGGAGCGCTGTTCTTGTCCAAGACCCTTCAACCTGCGAACGTCTGGATCCCTAATCCGAGCTGGATCGCGCATCCCCAGATCTGGGAGCAGCTAGATGGAAGCACAAGTGTCCACTTCTATCCATACTTTGACAAGAAAGACCATTCGTTGAATTTCAACGGGATGATTCATACTCTGCAGAACGAGGCATCTGAGAATGATGTAGTGGTGCTGCACGGTTGCGCTCATAATCCGACAGGCATTGACCTAGCTGAGGCGCAGTGGAAGGAAGTTGGCGCTATCTGTGCGGAAAAGCGTCTTTTCCCGCTGATAGACCTTGCCTAGTGAGTCTGGATTCCGAATTTGTTCTGTCCCTCAAGTCTAATGTCTACGTAGTCAAGGATTTGCCACAGGAGACCTTGAAAATGATGCATGGCCTATAAGAATGCTGTTTAAGGGCGGGAATGTCGAATTCGCCGTGGCACAGTCATTCTCGAAGAACTTCGGCCTATATGGAGAACGCGTCGGGGTGCTCCACCTTGTTACGCTCTCTGGTGAAGCGAAGACAAAAGTGATCCCACAGTTAGAGCGACTGCAGAGATCGGAGATAACAACTGCTCCGTCGTACGGCGCTAGAATTATATCCAGTGTTCTGGAAGATGAGGACATTCGTCGACAATGGCAGCAAGACTTGCTTCATATGAGTGGCAGAATGCAAGCCATGAGAGAGCGTTTGTACAAGCTTTTGGCAGAGCTCAAAACACCTGGGTCCTGGGAACATCTATTGTCTGAGGTATGTATTTCTCTGTCCTGGATCTCATACAGCAATACTGACAATTGTGTCCACGTTGCAGAAAGGAATGTTCTCCCTCACTAGTCTGTCTCGACAACAGGTCAGTATACTGAGGGAAAAGTATCACGTGTACATGCTCCCCTCTGGGAGGATCTCAGTCACTGGATGTAAGTCGTGCTCTTGGGACATTGTTTGCCGAACATATATTGACAATGCCAGTGACGGAGTTCAATGTGGAATATGTCGCACAGTCTTTTGACAGTGTGATAAAGAAAACTGCCTCCCTCTGAACTAGTAGAATCGGATGACGGGGTAGGGCTGGGATTAGGCGCGATGTTAGCTCGTGATCTAATCAATGTAAATGATTGATCGCATATCAACCATGATCAATCTACATTTTCGGGGCACAAGCGGCAGTAGAGGGCGCCTGCGGTGTATTATTCCTAATATCCTAGCTCACCAATAAAAGGCGGTATTTGTGAACATTATATCCACCCCTCTGATCAGAGCTAAGATCAGAGTATCACCACCACACGGTACATCACACACACACACACACACACACACACACACACACACAAAAACACACAATTGACACAGCTCAGACGAGTAATGCCGCCTGTCACCAGGCACTCGGCCAGAGGCCACGCCTCAGGCGGTCCCCGCTACGGGGATAGCCCCCGGGAACAAGGCTTAGCCGCGCTAGTGAAAGCCCGCGAACACTGAAAACTCGAAAAGCCAGATAACCATATGGAGGGAGGCACAGGCGAGCCAAATGCCTCGCCTCCACCCCCAACACCTCTGTTCATGGACTATGAAATGGCAACCCAGATGCCATCAGCTATGCTGGAGCCACAATGCCCAAACAAACAACTCGACTTTGAGCTTGGAAAAAACGCCGGCATCGCCCTACAAGCCCGGTCCAAAAAAGAAAAAGAGGAAGACAAGGAGATACTGGACTTCCTCAACCTACTGGACAAGAAGTTCTCCTCTATGAAACAGAAAAGCCTTCCCAGGGCCTCCTCTTTTGGCAAGGGCCTCCAGACCTTCGTGCACAACTACTTCACCCAACCCAGTGCAAATGCAAATAACCAAGGCCACACAGCCAACCCAGCCCCAGCTAGCCCCCCAAAACATATGCAAACGCTATCCCCGCGCCCAAACCGAACAACACTACTGAAAAAAAAATCCTGTGGTCTCAGCCCCTAAGCCAGCAAGACCTCTTCGCCTTTTCCTTCGACTCCCAACAGACCACCCTGCCCGACATGCCAGCCCGCATGTGGCTCTACAAAAGCTTCGCAGTAGCCTAGATCCAGCAGTCACTGACGCCATCAAGGAAATACAACATGTTCCCACAGGGCTCGCTATTGGGCCTAAAGATGTCCAAAGTGCAGAGATCCTACTTGACAATAAGGATGATATACAACAGGTAATCCAAGGCTCTAATGCTGAGCTAGAACAGAGATGGGCAATCTTTGTCATCCCCGGTGCCATCAAACAATACATTGGCTATGATACCTCTATTGTCACTGTAACAGAGCAAGCAGCAAAGGAAGAATTTAAGCTGCAGACAGGCCATGCCCCTAAAGCTACACTGGTTGTCACGGCGCTCTACTAGGATGATGGAACGTCCAACTCATGGGTTCTACCTAGGTAGCTATCGACGAGAATAATCAACATGAGGAAGGAAGAAAGGAGGTAACGCCATATTTATCAACAAAGCAATAAAGCAAACAACCACACCTCACGTGATAATCAGCCAACGTGACCAGGCCGTCACACTGGTCCAGGAAGAGCCAAGAACACTCTCTCAATTCAGACAACACAGCAACAATGATCCTGGCAGTGCCAGAGACTTCTGCCTCCAAGATCCCACCTGTGACGGCCTGGTCACGTTGGTTGCTTATCACGTGAGGTGTGGTTGTTTGCTTTGTTGCTTTGTTGATAAATATGGCGTTACCTCCTTTCTTCCTTCCTCATGTTGATTATTCTCGTCGATAGCTACCTAGGTAGAACCCATGAGTTGGACGTTCCATTATCCTAGTAGAGCGCTGTGACAGGCACAGGCCAGGGAGGATTTCCAGTCCTGGCTTAGCTCCATCCCCCAACCATCGTTGGTTGTCTATACAGATGGGTCCAAAGAAAAGGGGAGCACTGCAGCAGGAGCCGGCTGGGTGGCCTACTGGGGCACCAGCAGGATCAAGATCTTCAGTGGGCACACAAAGCTTCCTAATCAGGAGATCTTTGATGCAGAAGCCAGAGCTGCCCTGCTAGGTCTGCAGGCAGCTCTCAAAAATCACCGACCCTGGCATGCCACCAACCTATATATCTGCCTGGACAACCTGGAGGCAGTACAACAACTCCAGGGTCAGCCCGGAGGATCAAGCCAATCTGTCTTCAGAAGCTTCCAAGAAACGGCCCAGTCGTGGGCAGACTATCCCAGAGCACCTGGCGTACGGCCAGGCGCAGTGCAGGTCAAATGGGTCCCTGGCCACACAGGTATAGAAGGCAATGACAAGGCAGATAAAGAAGCTAAGATGGGATGCCAAGCTCCCCTGGAGCAGTCCCCACCACCTGCTTCAATAGCAGCTGCCAAGCGAGCAGCCCGGAGGGTGCACTGGCAACATTTCACACAGTACTGGGCAGACAAGGCCCCCAGGCGCTATAAAGACCTTGGAATTGGCTTGGAGAAACGACCCCCAGAGCTACTCCTACCACAAGCAGCTCTGGGTCGCCTCCTAGCTGCCAGGAGCGGTCATGGGGACTTTGCTGAGTATCATGAGCGTTTCAAGCATGAGGATCAAGCATGAGGATGCATTGCTAACTTGCTCATGTGGCCGAAGAAAGGAGCCTTCCCACTTCTATTTCTGCCGAGAGGGTCGCAAAACAGCGGCACATCCATGGGGCCAACAACCAGTAGTGGACATCCTCACCAAAAAGGCCGGGTTCACTGCATATGCAGATTGGCTGGGTAGATCACAATTCTATACTGCCATCTGTAAACGCCATTAGGATGCTAAATGCATGAAAGCTGGGAACCTCTAGGCTTACCTCTGGTTTCCTTCTCTCTGTTTCTCCTTTTCGTCTTCCCCCCTTCCCCTCCTCTTCCCATCTCTCCCCCCTCTTTTCTCCTACAGTCCTACTTCTCCTTGCCTCAGTTTTCGTATCAAGAAAACCTGAAGACACTCAGTTCGCTCTTCACAGCTGTGAAAACCCAAGCAGCTCCCCGCGCGGGGAGCTACCTGTATTTAGATGATAGATGGTAGTTTAGCTAGGAGATAGGCAGTTCCGATCTGCCCGTCGTATGTCCCGCACCGGGACCAGGGCTTTTCCGCTTCCGAGGCTCCCAAGGAGCCGTGGAGGCGTGGAAAGACCCGACCCTCGACGTTAAATAGAGACACACACACACACACACACACACACACACACGGTACATCACATGACATATTGCCAAATCATGTTGTCATTCGTAGGAACCAATGCCTCATATTGACCGCATTTCATCCAAGGTGACGTCCAACTCTCAGTCGAATTCGATGTTGCTGTTTCTCTTTTACTCATGCCAAAGGCGAATGGATACATTGGCGTACGCGCAATTGATCCCCAAGACGTCCAAGCTGTGAACCCGGTCCAGTGAATTGGGAAGACCCAGAACGAAACGATGTCACGCTCTTCATCTTCGTCATCTCAGTCCAAGGCTTCGTCTGCTTTCTCGGGGACGACCCAAGGAAAGATCGTTGAATTGGTTGGGGATACATGTTGGTTCTGTGAAAGCATTCCAGTCGAGGCGTGCCATGTCATTGCTCAGAAAGATCCAGCTGTATGTGCCCCTCACTAGATATAATTTATACTGTTTTTGTCAGTGCAAGTCCGTGTTGACCCTTCCAGCTATCAACAATCATAGACCAAAAGCTGTTGTTGACATCACTGAGAGACGTTGACAATGGTATTGGTCTATGCCCAACATGCCATAACAATTTTGATACCGCCCCAGACCCTCGACTCGTCATCGTCCCCACCGATTTGGATTTCTTCATCAACTTCGAAGAAAAAGACTACCGAGAGCGAACACTAGCAGCAAATGGAGGCTTTTCCGTTCCCCGCCAATGCCCTACAAAAGACCAATATAAAGACCACCAAATAGCAAACGGAGAAATACTAGAAGGAAGCGGCTTATACGCACCATACATACTGATGAGGTTCTACGCAACCGGATTCAAGCCAAACCTGTCCCCGAGACCATGGCACGGCCAACCGGTGCACATGATCCGGCGCGCGCTTATTGCGCTTGGATCCCTGAATTACCGCAACTTGCCGGACGGCGTGTCAGACAAGCTTCGCACGTTGTTGGAACTTTATACGCGACCGCCGCCGCCAATGCAGGAACGCGATGTGGCTGCAGGACAAGAGAAACCGGGGAAGTTGTTCCGCTCTAATGATGACTTGGACACGTCCACCGCGAAGAGGGAACTGAGTGGGCCGCAAACGTTTTTAAGTGGTCTTAAATTGGAACGGAGAGGGCGTGAGTCGCAGGGCCATACTGATCATAGTATGTCGGCCTTCACACTTGGGCCTGAATGTACGGCTCTAGATGCTATTAGCATGGTCATGTCACGTCGCCAACAAATCCTATGATTGAGCAGCTTTCAGGCTCTTACGGAGTTTTTACGGATAATGGAAGAATGGGCGTGTGGTCCGACTGCTACCACATACGGCACCATTCTGATGACAGGGAGCAGCCTGTATAATTATTCTCGAGTCAATCGATTAGAAAGGTGTTATGGCCTCGATCGAAGTGGAATGGATGAGAATTAAAACATCAATTCGTTGGCCATGGTGCCTAAACACAAGGACATGTAGCTATAGTACACGGAATTAAGGAAAGCTACACATATCAACGACAATCCATAGCTCTCTGCACCACGCTTCCACAAAAACATGAATAGATGTAAACCATATCAGAACGCTAATACGGCTCACCCTTACTTCGCTTTTCCTCCTTGTGATAAAGTTCCTTCTCATCCCCAAGAGTATCTGCGCCATCCTGGAGCAAGTCATGCCAGTACACCAGCATTTGCAAATACGCCTGTCCCACTCCCAAAGTCTGCTACCGATCGCGAGGCAGCTTACCGGATATGAGCCCCAAGGTGCATTTAAAATAAAACAGTAGATGTCCGTGCTTTCGGCTTTCGATCGGTAGCCCTAATTGAGTGAGAGTATGTTGAAAATTTGTCCTTGGTGGGTAAGACCACCGAGGCTTAACGCACAGAGAGCCGCCTTTTTCTTAGTCTCTCGGGATTGTAGGATTGTAGCGGGGATACCTTAAAAAGTCACGATTGGGTTGGTGTACGCGTGGTGTACGGTAAGGAAGAGGTTGAAGATCCGGGCATTTCTGACGACCTCATCTGAGTAGACAGGCTGGTATAGAGCAGCGGCAAGTGCGGGTATGAGCAGGAACGTTATATATGTTGCTGAAATAAAGGTCTTCTCCTGGCGCGTGTGATCTGAAGGAAAAAAACAAACAAATTCCGAAACTCAAAAGATAAAGAGTAGTCATTGTCTGATATAACGTCATTCCCAATTAGGTAGCTTATTCTCTGTTTTGTCTCTTATAATACCATAAAAATCACCAAACAATACCTGCCTGGGATATGTTTAACCACTCGCCTGCACTCGGCCAGCTTTGCTCTCCCGGGACAATCAGTGCAGTGCAGAAGATGAGCATGAAGTGCTCAGTAGCCGTGATGAGGGGAAGTAGAGCATAGGGAAGCGGTATGCCGGTAGCATTTCTGGTGAAAGAGATGCGACGCAGCTGGGGAACGGAGGACGCAAAGGTATGGATGACCAACATGCTGCGATACATTAGCCCCAAAGAGATACTGCAACGTACGCACGATACCAGTTAGGAAAGGAACCCATGCTGGTTATAGAGTCGAAGATTTTCATCATGGCATTGGAGGGGGTTTTGCTGTGTGGTTGTTGATATGTCCATGAGGACGCCATGTTCATATGACTTTCGCAGCCAAACCACCCATCAAGGGTTACAATGATAAACCTAACCAGCTCGTATTGTATGCTCTGGCAATTTAGAAAAGAATCCCGCGTATTCTTTGTCATGCTTCTTATGTATCTATGCTGGAACCTGTCGTATACCTGGCGCAGAGCCTCAAGACAGGTACATATTCTTATTCAATTGAATAGCAAGTACATACGACCATAGGGTGTGGAGAACAGGGCTTCCCGTCCGCTCAGCCGTACTTGAAGCACATGTTAAGTGCGGCCAACCGTCAATTCTGCCCTTTTCTCGTTGTCGCTCTAAGGGTGATGTGTGGGTGAAGCTAGAAAGCAGGCTCAAGAGCAGAGAGAGGAACAAGAACAGACAGAGAATCAGGTACAACAATCAAGGCCACGCAGGCCAACAAAATGCAGTGATTTTGGTGCTTTTGGCCATAATAGGCTTAGATGCCCTAGCAAATAGCTTCAATCATTTTAGATAGAAATTAAATCCAATTTCGTGGTGGTAAGAAGCATTGAAAACTGCAGCGTTGAGAATTCGTAGAATTCGGAGCCACTCGGTGGTCGATTACGTTATGCCCAGAGGACATTGATGAGAATAGTGAAGATCGGATGAATATCGGACCGGTCTAGCGAGCTCCGGAGGGGTTTCATCACATGGCGATGAAACGCTTTTACTTAGTCAAGCAAGCACTCATTCTATTGTCATGGTGGACATAGTCTATCTATATCACCCTTTAGTGTAATTCAAAGTTCTCTTCCATATAGCCTCGTACAGTCCGGATTATCGACTCCCGGTTTCCCGAACCTGAGCTACCCGCTTCAGACATGATCCGGCACATACAGCATAGAACAGGGTGGGCTATGACCACTCTGTCAACACCGCCGACATGGAAACATCCTCACGGACAAAGAGAGCGGACCAGGAATTTGCACCCCTGAAGCGCCCCCCTGATAGATCTGAACTATGGCCAACCTTGATCATGGAAGCTGGGTTTTCAGAATCGAAGCCGAAACTTGCGTCAGACACGGACTGGTGGATCAAGGCATCACAAGGCGACGTGAGAACAGCCCTGACCGTCTCTGTGCGAAAGATGCCCGAAATTGTGATAGAAAAGTGGGAACCGATTTGCACCTTGCAAACTAGCACCAGGTTCCAATTTGTGCCAACTCTTCAAAAACACCTGGTAGTTTTAATCTTTAATGAAGTTGAGCCCCGGTTAAATGATTAAATCTGTAAGGGGCTAGACCCCAAAACAACTCAGGGCGCCACGGCTCTTATATTGCACGGATTTTGGGCACGCCAACGACGCACAAAACAATCTTAATTTGTGTAATGGCCTGTGCCCTAATTCAAGCCGTTCAAGTACGCCGAATGCTTTTCGATGGCCGGAAAATTGCTTCTATCTGGTGTATAATCCATCATATGTATTGAAGTAGTCGTCATTGGCTCTTGTGAGTCAAAACGAGCAGATTCTTCAGGTATTTGCAGGAGAAAGATAATACAGAATAGTACATGAAGATCGCCGCAGCACCAGCTGCAAACATATTCCCATCCACCACACGACAAAAAAAAAAAATTGCCAAACACCTTGCCAGTACACACATCTCGTGCAAAAAGGAAAGCAATGTTGTAAACTCGAATGTCAAACGAGAACCAGAATCCCGGCCCTATACCAACGGACCCAGATCCAAGCGCTGTAACCCCAGTACCCAAAGACTTGCTCCTTAGCTTTCCCGAACATCTAACTCGTCCACATTCGTTTTCTTTCGAGTTTCTGTTCTGGACAAATCTGCGTCCCGACATTTTAGACTTTCTTTTGCTTTCCTTTTTTTTTTTGTTCTCGGATTGAGCAAACCGTCTTCCTTCAGGAATTCTCAATTCATTTGTTTGTCTTTTTCGGATATCGCCGATAAGTAGACTATTTCTTCGAATATATTAGCGATGTTCCGAGACATACCGTCAGGAGAAAATGTACCCCAGCCGTAATAAACAGTAAACCTCCTTCGGAAGTGTGACCCTCTCTTCTTTCTCTTGTTGTAGGTATTTTGACCCTTCCAGTCATGTAGCATGATGTTTGGTCTCGAAATGGTATGGTGCCTAAGGACGGTCAAGCGCATGTCTAAGACAGCATTCAATATGCGGAATAGAGGGGCAAGGCAAGACTAGGCACGCATCGGAGAGACCCCTGTGGACTGCAAGACCAATGAGATCCCAATCCAAAGTGGTTTGGTGGCGAGCGTACAAGGACAGTGCGTCAGAACAGTTAGTTTTGATGGGCCAGCATCCAGGTGATGAGACTCATGTCTCCGTAAGGATAACCCAGTAGGCGCGGTCAGATCCAAGCAGGAAATAATAGGCGTGTGTGCGACGCAAGGAGATCTATACGAGTTTTGCTGGAAAAGGGTCAGCAATCCAGTCTGGAGAAATCACATCATTTAAGGCGCCATACCAGTATATTGCTCGAGAGGGGAGCATATCTCAGAGAACAGTATCGAAAGCAAAGCCCCCAGGAGCGAGGTCGAACTCAAACATAAGTGCCGTTGAAGATAAGAAAACAGGCAATAGAGAAGTCATGACAAGAGCAATAGGATTGGAGACTAATATTCGAAGTGAAGTAAATTCAGCCCAACATATCATAAAAGAGATCCTAAAGTGGGTATTAAGAAGAGAATATGCCGCTAGGAATCACGGAACAGTAGGCGGGCGTCGATCATTTGGACGACGGGGAGACTTGGATTTCGCGTTCGATACAAATATACGGAGTTTCTGGTTGGCGTCCTCCAGCTCGCGGGTCTTCGAGCTCCATCGGACATTGTCCTCAATTCTCTCCCTCCGCTCCTTGTCCAGTGCTGCGCGAAGCTTGTTGAAGTTCTGCTGAATCTTTCCGTCAGGCACGGCAGGACGAGGCGCACCCTGCTTGGCTTGTTCGAGTTGGCGCATGAGGTCGTTGATCTGAGCAAGCTGGTTTGCGACGATTACGTCCTTCTCAGCCAAGGCGGCGGACATCGAAACCGGATTACCGATTTTGCGTTTGGGAACTTCCTGCGTGCTGCCGGCATCTAACATCTTGTACTTAGCCAAGCGGCGTTCCAGAATCTCGATTGTTTTCTGAGACGCGACCCACTGCTCATGGTGCCTCTGGGCGCCTCTCAGGGCAGTATTGATCTTTTTGTGACAGTGGTTGAGTTCCATTTCGAGACCGCAAGCTATTTTACGAGCTTCCTCGGTGGCAGAGCGTTCTTGTTCGACAGCCAAGTCACAGGCACTCTTGAGGTCAGAAATAGACTGCTGGAGACGAGCTTCGTTCTCTTCCGACTGAGCGTAGGCTATCTCGGCTTCCACGCGCGCGATATCTGCGGACAGGTTGACCGAATCGATCTCTTTCTGCTGGTTTATCATCTCATTCATTGCAGCATCTCGTTCCTGGCGGACTATCTCCAAGGAGGCGAGCAGCTCATTACAACGGATGGCAAGTTGTTGGTCCTGTTGGTCCGTCACTTGGTCTGTTGCGGCGGCCAACTGCAGCATGGCGGCGTCCCACTCTTGGCGGGCTGTTCCCAAGGCGATAGCCAGTTCGTTGCAGCGGATGGCAAGTTCTTGGTTGTTAATCGAGAGATGCTGTTGGCGGTCGAGAAGCTCTTGGTGTTGGATGGCGGATTTTTGGTGTTCGTCGATCAGTCGTTGATGCTCGTCGGCAAGTTGCTGACGGTCTTCCGTGAGTTTCTTGCACTGAGCATCCAGTCGCTCGCGCATGTCATCGAGAACCTGACGTTCCTTGACAAGATGTTGTTGGTCCGAGGACTTCTGGCGTGGAGATGCGGGCTTCTGACGTTTCTTGATCAGTTGCTGCTGTTCATGGACAAGCTGCTGGCGCTCTATGGTGAGTTGCTTGCGTTCTTCAGAGACTTGTGCGCGCTCAGCAGCGAGTTGATCGCGCGCGCTATCAAGACGCTGACGCTCTTCGACAAGATAGTCGTAATCGTCGGCAGGCCGCTGCTGTTTTGAGAGGTTTTGACGCGTGGACGCAAGCTGTTGACGTTCCTCGGCCAGTCGCTTCCGTTCCGCGGCGAGTTGCTGGCGTTCTTTAGCAAGTTCCTGGCGGTTACCCTGTAGGCATCCCTCAGCGACCTTGAGCTGGCCACCAATATTGAGAAGTTGCTGACGCAGATGATGGTTGTTAGATAGCTCGCGTTGGTGAGCTTCCACGGCTTCGTTGCGATGGGCGGTCAATTTTCCTAGGAGGATCCAGCCCTCCTCTTTCTGTTGCGTCATGGCATGAAGTTCTGCGGTTGTCGAAACCAGAAGCTTGTTCTTCTTCGCGAGCTGAGCCTTCCTTTTGGCCAGGTCACCTTCGTAGCCATTGATCATGTCCCAGAGGTCACTTTCCGCCTGGGTGAGCGGCCGGGGTCCATCAGTTTGCGAATCCTGCCGCAAGAGGACCGACTTGGCGCGCCTGAAAGCAGTTGTTTCGGGGACGATGGTGTATGTAACCGCGGCCAGGATGACAAGCGAGATCACGGACGCCACGACCATGATGGCGTGGTAATGGTCAATCTCGCCGTCGTCGTTGAGCAGACGGCTCAGTAACTGCCAGTTGCTCACAAGGAGGTCTTCGTGTAGGTTGAGGCCCTTCCTTTCTCCAAGACAGTAGTAGCCATCGTACAGGGCATGCCAGGAAAGTCGATCCTCGAGGTAGTACCGAGAGATTGCCCCTGGGCGGTAGAACGAATGTATATCGGCGTTCCAGCCGTCAAATACTCCATGGAGACAGCGAGCGGCTGGAACCAGCACGTTTGTATACATCGTCAACCCACAAACCCAGGTCACAAATAGACGAAAAGATGCTGCGATGGGGCGGTTGAGGGGAAAGTACCAATCGACAAACGAAGGTGCGAGGTGGTATGGTCTGCTGTCGACCATCCAGCTGGTGAAACGTTGTCTGAGCTTTGCCAGGCCGTCATCATGAAACAACAAAAGGCGAAAGGTCTCCCATATGTAGCAGCCCAGCAGAGAAAGCGCGGTCTTTATGGGAGATATGACTAATTTCCTCGAGCCCGCACAGATGAGAAAAGAGATAGTTTCCCAAGCCGTCATCACCAGAGTGAGGAGTATCAGAGTCGCGAGAAGGATGGCAGAGCCAGCTGTCAGGTCGGCGTAGGCAACGATGTTCATCAGAAATTCCGGGAAAGGAGGATCTTGTTCGATTTCCCCCCAGAGAAAGAGTTGCTCAAAGGAGGTGGTCATGGTGATAGAGCAGACCGTGATCGAGATAGGGAGGAGGAAGAAAGTATCGAGATGATGGTAATGCTGCTGAAAGCAGTAAGCGTAGTGGAAGATGGAGAGGAAAGATGGAGAGAAGAGGAAGAGAGGAGATAGGAGAAAAGAAAAGATAGTACAGTATTTATACGTAAATAAACGAGTCCAAGCCAGCATTCGAGAAAATCGCGAAGCTCAGTGAATGCTTCTCGAAGGTAGCATACAAAGCAAACAAAGGGCAATCTACGAATTTTGATTGGACCAGCCAGAATTCATTCACCAGCTTGGGAATGATATTAGGGCTTGACTCACCAAGCCGCGTTTATAACGGAAGTTGCCATAGTCATGCATACGCAAGTTAGTGAATGATTATCGAGTCAAATTATCCTTGCCGCTGGCATATCTTGAGCTAGGAAGATACAGATCCTTTCGTTTACGTCGTTGGATAGGAAAGCCCTATCGAGACGTTTCTTGAACGATAATAAGGTAATGGATAGTGGGCGACTTGCTAAGTGGTATAGAATTATATATACTGAATATGTAACAGTTCACCATTACAGGATTTCTGGGCAATATATCTGTTTGGGGAGCTCTCAAATTCGTTTTGATATATATCCCGCTTGCTGAGCCATGGATTTTATACAACTGCTACTCTGGTTTGTAGGGCATGTACATACGCTACAGACCTTTCCTCTAATATGGAATGATAATAATGATAATATAAAAGTGAAATAATCTCTTCGAGAGAAACGCTAGTACAGACACTTAGGGTTAGCGCAGCATAGGAAGGTCTTGGCGAGGTCTGCCCGTTCACTGAACCCTCATGCGATATATCCCCGTGAGTACATACTACACTATGCATCTGGGTAGTCTGGGTAGCCTCAATAGCCAGAATGGCCACAATAGCCACAATAACCGGTCACTGGATGTTGGAGTAGGTCTCTTGGCGGGAGATCATATGATGCCTCAGGTATCTTGTCCCCACCGTGTGATTGGTCCAGACCCTCGCCGCCTTCAGCTGGGCTCAACCTCGATCATCTCCCTGTTTTTCTTCTCTCTTTCTCCTCTCAAACATTCCATTCCTCTTCCTGCATAATTCCATCGTGAATTGTTCATTGTGCTGGCTTAATTAACATCTCACTGCTTTCTGACCTTTTGCGCTGTTGGTAAGGCTGTTGTCCGCAGTCGCACGTCATTCGCCAGAGCACAGTCGGCAGTTTGCCCCGAGCCGATATCGTCTGCGCGTCGAAACGGTCCCGATCCTCCCTGCGCCGCAGCCTACTTTCGATAGTAGTTTGTTTTATCGTCACTCCGTCCTTTTTTAGTCTCCACCTCCGTCTGTCGTTCAATTTACGAAGAAAAAAAATCGGAAGAAATGTCCGTCCAGTGACGCCGTCCCTCCGTCCTGCCTTTTCTTCCCGCACGGTTATGGCTACACCTGCTGGGTATCGTTATATGGCCTCCAGGCCTATTATTCTCGGTCTGGCTCGCGTGTTTTTCCTTGCGTTATGCCAATTGCCTCTCCTTTCTGCCGCTCCGACCGGCCACTCCCCGTCTCGCCCGTTTATCAGCATCTCCGAAGAGCCCTCTAAACCCGCCAATGATCCCAGTCTATGGCTTTATCTAGGAATTGCCGCTGCTCTTGTCTTGAGCGGAGGCGCTTTTGCCGGTTTGACAATTGCTTTGATGGGCCAGGTAAGCTTACACCGTTGCATGTGATCGCCAGGAACAGCATGCGGATATTAATACGATTATGTCCGTCTATAGGATGAAGTCTATCTCCAAGTCATTCAAACCTCGGGCGAAGGTTCTGAGCGAAAAAATGCGGCCAGCGTGCTCAATCTCCTGAAAAAGGGAAAGCACTGGGTTCTAGTTACCCTACTTCTCAGCAATGTGATCACTAACGAAACTTTACCTATTGTCCTGGACCGATCGCTAGGAGGTGGTTGGCCGGCGGTTCTGGGTAGTACTGTCTTGATTGGTACGGTTCCTGCATTTCTGGTTTGTGTGACCATTCGTATCATCATAACTAACTGCAAACGCTTTTTCTAGTCATCTTCGGCGAGGTTGTTCCTCAGTCGATATGCGTTCGCTACGGTCTTCCCATCGGAGCTTGGATGGCGCCTGCTGTCTTGGCTCTAATGTATATTATGTCACCCATCGCGTGGCCTGTTGCCAAGCTGCTCGACAAGTTGCTGGGCGAAGACCATGGCACGATTTACAAAAAGGCCGGGCTGAAAACGTTGGTCACGCTGCACAAGACCTTGGGTGAAGCCGGGGAACAGCTTAACTCCGATGAGGTCACCATCATCAGTGCGGTTTTGGATCTAAAGGAGAAATCCGTCGGCAGCATCATGACCCCAATGGACGATGTTTTCACAATGTCTTTCGACACCGTCCTCGATGAGCAGACGATGGATATCATCCTTTCCCAGGGTTATTCCCGCATTCCCATTCACGCCCCAGATAACCCGCTGAACTTTGTCGGCATGCTGCTGGTGAAGATGCTCATTACCTACGACCCTGAGGATGGTAAAAGAGTACGGGATTTTGCCTTGGCCACGCTCCCGGAGACCCGTCCCGAAACTAGCTGCTTGGATATCGTGAACTTTTTTCAAGAGGGCAAGTCACATATGGTCCTTGTCTCCGAATATCCCAGTGAGGATCGTGGAGCGTTGGGTGTCGTGACGCTGGAAGATGTGATCGAGGAGTTGATTGGAGAGGAAATTATCGATGAGTCTGATGTCTTTGTTGACGTCCACAAGGCGATCCGACGCATGACGCCGGCCCCCAAGTCCCGTGTCCCCAAGGGAAGAATCGTCGAAGAACCCCCGACCTTCAATACAGTGCCTCAGGGCGAATTAGTCGACGTTGGTAGTGAAACCCAATCACCTTCAAAGAAGGATGTTTCCAACCTCCGCCGCCGCTCTCTCGAAGCTCCTCAGCCCCGTTTCCAACTGCGCAGGCAAAGTACGGGCAGGGACTCGGACTGGAAAGGTGGCTTGGTCACACAACGTGGTGCGACAGACGAAATTCGCGAACATCTCAAACACTTGGGACCATCGAATCTGGCCAGTCGGCCGCGACAAACTCGGTACCAAAACGTGAAGATCAAACGTGGTGGCATGTCTCCCTCCCGCTCGGGACAAATAGAATTCGACTCGAGCCAGAGCAACTCTGAAGCTGCTTCAACCCAGCATGCCACAGTGGGCTTGGCTGGAGGAATTGGTGCGGGACTCTTGCAGTCTGCCGGCATGGATGCCAGTGATGGTGTTCATGCTGTCAAACTGGGCTATGGCACCATCGGACCCGCGGTTGATAGATCCAAAGACACACCCACCCCTCCAAAACTGAAAGACAACCCACAATTATCCGTTCCAGAGCCCGTTCGCGAAGAGCAGGATGACCATTCCCGACCACCACCATCTAGGCAGGGAAGCGCCCATGCTAGCATCCGCTCAGGAAGTTCGCAGTCTGCTAAAGCTCTGAAACCTGGTAATTACGTGCACCCCGGTCCCGCTCGCAGTGGCAGCATCACAGAGCAAGTGATCGACGTCAACGGTATCCGCAAAGTTGTCCTCCACACGACCAGCTCATCAGAAGGCGATGAAGGACAAACCAGCCCGCCCAACACCGGCAAAGCAGAACCTCCTATCCAACAGAGCGCCAAGGCTGACGACAAGGGCTCTAACACTGGCACGAGTAGTAATGCAGCGAAGAAGAAGCGTCGCCGAAAGAAGCGTGCTGGTCAAAACAAGTCTTCTGATGCTGGTGCAAATGAACAGCAGCCTCTTCTGTCTTGATAAACGACCTACTTTTGCTGCTTCTTTGCTGATCGCTACATTCTTCTGATTTTTTTTTTCTTTATTTCCATTTGTTCCATAGCCAATTTGCAACATGTAAGAATAGTTCTTTGCAGATATTTATCTTCCTCGTTTCTTTAAACGGCGGATATGCTCAAAACTTCACTTACTCGCATCTGAGTTGATTTGCCTTGTACGATAGCGTTACCTTACATGGTTCACGGGGAGGATCTGATTCGATTGTACTTTGCTTGCGATGGGACTCACTACGTAACAGGTCTCCGACTTGGCTAGTTACCAAAATGCATTTACCGTGGGACGAAATGTGATCCAGAAGACATTTTTCATTTCCCATATGGGAATAAACACCACGCCCCTCAGACATAAACATAAGGAAAAGCATATGCAGGATAGAAAGAGGGATTCGTAAACAGATCAAACGTAGAAACATAACATTCATGGTGTGAAAGAGACCACCATGTGCAACCAATTTCCTCCACTCGCACACGGAATCATTGAAGGAGGGGATCCTGGAAACTCCGTCAGTCAAGTATATATATGAACGGGATAATGAAGAACATACCCGGTAGTGCTTCTGGTGGTTAGCAGCCCTGTTAACACGGGCACGGTATCGGAACTCCTGTCGCTGGGCACGGTCATTCTGCTTGTGCTCGGCTTTGGTAACAGCCCGTCTCTGCGGCTCCGGAACACCAACCATGCCCGAGCCACCGTTGGCGCGGGAAACAACCGCGCGGTTGAGATTGCGGCCTCGGGGCTTAGGCTCTTCGGGTTCGATCTCGCCATTTTCAATGGCGAGTTGACGCTCTTCGCGTTCAGATGGCGTGAGATAGTTGTGTAGGTTCTGGCGGTAGTACTTGGCGAGGGAGCGGTGGCCGACTGTACGGCCGGAGGGGAGGTGGAGTTCGAATTCGTCTTCGAGGACGACGGCATTGTTCTTGCGGCTGAGGGCTAGTTTCTGCTCCTCTTCTTGTTCGTCTTCCTCTTCGTCGACGGAGGAGGCGTCGGTTTCCCAGCCGTCGTCATCGCCTTCGGATGTGACCTTGACTCCGCCGTCTGCGACATCGCTGGTGGAGTCGTCGTCATCGTCATCAGAGTAAGTACTCCGGAAGTCGTAATATTGGCCAATCTCAATCTGTTCGTCTTCGGTTTCGAAAGCAATCATGCAATGACCCTTGTCGCGCATGTGTGTGCGGGCGCCAGCTGGGTTGTTCCGGATGGCGTGACAGTAGAGACATTCGTTGTTCTCGTTGATCTTGCGGTAGAGCCATTTGATAAGACCTTCAGCGTCGACAAGGTACTCCTTCTCGGGGACGAACATGCCGTGGCTCTTGAGCATGTGCTCGATGTTGGCGTTCATATCAGATTCCTTGTTATTGCAGAACAGGCAGCGAGATGGCGAGAACTCTCCGTTATCAGGCTCGTCCTCTCCTTCATCCTCCTCTTCAATTGTTGCTGCTTTCAGGCTGTCAGCAGCCTTGGAAACGTCATTTTCTTGGGTCTTGTTAATCGGCTCTCCGAGCGAGAAGGTCGAGCTCATAACAGAGGAGGCATCATCGGCGTGCTCCCGGCTCATCCGTGCCTCGCGCGACTTGTGTTTCGAGCTCTTGATGTGGTTCTGGTACGAGTTCTCACTGTAGAAGGTCTTCTGGCAGGCAACGCAGGTCTTTTCGAACGAGGCCTTGGCGGCAGCGGCGGTGGAAGATGCTTGAACGGCGAGAACCTTCTCGTTGAATGTTGGGAGCGAAACGGGGGGCAGGGAAGCGACACGGCGCTTCACGTTATACAAGCTAGTGAAGTTAGTACCGTTATGTATTTTAGGGATTGTATCTTAGAGACATGGGAAATGGACGTACTGCCAATCGGTGCGCATATGTTCACGCTGGACCTGGCTGCTGCGCCAAGCGACCAGGCAGGTATTGCAAGTGTAGGGAAGGGAGGAACCGTCCATTTTAAGGGGATGATTCAACGCGGGTATTCTTTTGATGTGAGATGATTTTCAGTAGCGGGGTTGGGTCTTGCGAATGATCGTTGTCGGCGCAAGAGGAACGGGAGACAAAAGATGAAAGTCAGAGACACAAAAGAGGCTGCCCGTCCAGAGATATTCCAGTTTCAATGGGAGCCTAGAGTGGTGGTGAGTGCCTGGAGTGGCTGTTGACTGTCGAAGTCTGGATTGAAAATCGAGATTTTCCTTTTTCGGCGGTGGCAATGACGTTCTGCACGTGCTATCCCGATTTGGTTTAGTCCCGCTTAGTAAATGACCCTATCGGAATATAGTACATCCACTCCGATTCCGGGGAAGATCACGTGCACTTGTGGCGGACGACCGCGGTGATGATGCCGGTAATGCTGATACAGACGATGATGATATCAGTCGTCAGGTTGTCTTCGCGGCTTGTGTTTTCTTGAAAACTCTACTGGGCCTTGTTTACGTGGCTGGGGCTTCTTTACAAACAAATAACTCCTGCCACTCTGGCTCCCGCGTCAGGCATGCGCCCTATTAGACCGCGAAGATGACCAGGCTCCGCGGAGCTTCAGAGAGATTGCCAGATGTTGCGCGCGACAGTCCGCAGTTCTACCGGTCGAAACTCCCGCCCAATGCACCGGAGGTTATCGTTCAGAATACAGTCGAAGTGTCGCATCCGGCCCAGGTCTTGCCGTGGTATCGCGATGATCGACGGAGGCAGTTTCATCTTTTGGTTCGCAGGTGAGTGTCCTCGGGCAAACAAATATACTAAAGCGCTAGAGGCGCTGATAATTTTGACTATGATAGATATAAAAACCAAGTTCTTTATGGATGTCAGGATCCCAACTGCCTTACATCGACTTGTGCCAGTTACCGGAGGAGAGTTACCGAAGGACCGTTTCGTCGCTACACCGAGTTAAGCGCCCGGACACTGGCCTGCTACCTAGCAAGCTTGGATAATGCCGAGAACGGCCTTTGTCGCAATCCTCCCAGATCGTTCTGGGAATCGCCGCATGATGCCCCACGTCGATCTAGAAGACATAGCCGTGGACTTCCGGAGCGCGACGAGACGGGAAAGCATGGGAATTCGATAGCACAACAGGAAAGTGCCTCTACAGAGGTCGCGCAGGCCAGCAGCCATATACAAAAGTCCACAGATCAATATACGGCATCGGAGAAGTTGAAGGACCCCAAATCCTTCACGCAAAATCTCTTCGACACACTGTCTTTGCGGATGGTCGACTGGCTTCCTCTGCGGCGTTCACATGACACCCTAGATTCACGTCCTGACCGAGCGCCAACGCAACCTGCGCCTCATCCCCCAAAACTGGACAGTCACCCCAGCAAATCCGACTCTAAAAAGGACGAGCGTCCCCCGAGTCGCAGGTATTCTGGTACTCCCAGTGGGAATTACTGCACTTATTCGCCGCGGACCTCTAGCCGTCAACCGGCTGCGGTGGAGGTAAAGCTGCCCAACCAACATGTGAAACGCCTTTCGCTCACAGAGTCGGATCAATGGTGTCAGGGTCCGCGGTCGAGCTTTGAAGAAAAGGTGCATCCGGAGCGAAAGCCGGCTAAAAAGCTTTCTATAAATGCGCACCCAACTACGACTGAATACACCAACCTGCCCTCGCCGCCGGCACTGAAACATCGCCCCCAAAAACATCGGGGAAGAACGGAGGAAGTTAATGGTATCAAGCCATCTGAGCGACAGAAGAAAGAGAGACGTGTCTCCTGGGATGGATCGAAACTCTTGAATGACGTCCAAAGCTTTGAGAATCGACAACCTCCAGCAGTCACTCCAGAGCCGCCAATAGAGATCCAGTCACCCAGTGACCGCAAGCCGAAGCGCAAGTCGCAACCTTGTCAAAAGGAAACTGTACCGACAGTTCAGACAGTCACACATCTCTCAAAGGAGATTGTCGATGGGCTAGGGCAAGTCATGATACAGTCTGAAGAAGAAGCTCAGCGATGGAAAGAAGAACTCGAATATATGGAACTTACCGGTAACTACGATGGTTCTGATTGGTTTTCTGCAACACCACGCCAGCAGCAGGCGTTCGCCTTTGTCGCCCAGTCAGTATTTTATTCATTAAGCGGTCCGAGGCAGATCTTGCGTTGCTTTCGAAAAGGTGCAAGCGGCAATAACAACGGGAAAGACAGGTCGCCACGCCTTGATTTCCGAGAGATCCAATCGTCACTCCGCAAGCTCACAACTGTATGCCCCTGGGATATGGTCTTACATAGCCTGTGGGGTGCTGTGGGGAAGTTATTTGTTCCTCCCAAGGAATTACCCATGTCTGGCAGACATTCGCGACGTTCATCAGCAACTTCGAGCATAGCAGCACCCGTATCAGCTCCTATACTGGTGCGTCGAGCTTCTGATAACACACAGGAAGAGCACGTCACAGATGCGAATGCGGCTCATATAGTCACAGTTGCACTTTTCGCCTTGGCTGGATCGCTTCCTGAGGTGGACGCTTCAACATGGCGGGGCATTCTTCGGATGCGTGCTATTGGCACGGTGGCTGCGGATGCTGAAATGCGGAAACTTCCGTCTACAAGTGCTGAGTTGGTCACGGAGGTCACTGACAAATTCGAGCATGACCTTGCTCTCCGGCTTGCGAATCGTCTAGTTCGCGCCTTGACGGCGCGTTTAGCGTTCCATGAAATTTCAAAAGCACGCGATTCTACCTTCGCGCCCAAACGCAGCGTCTTGGACTTGATTGTGGATAATCTCAGCGAGCAGTACCTGACAACCTGCCCCACGGATCAGGAGTACGATGTCACTCACACTGTCCGGCATCCAGGTGCTCCTGCGATCATTACAGAGTGGCTGCGTACACTTCTACTTCGTGAATGGGACGGCAATCCACAGGTCCCACGAAGCAGTGCTGTTGGAGGCGCGGTGCAGATTCTTTCGACACTGTACAGAGAACGGAATCGTCTCGGTCTTGTCCCTGAAGACTTTCACACGCAATTTTTTGCAGAGAGGCTGGATCCTCTGGAGATGCCTGTGGAATGGCTAGGGACCATGTCTAATAACAACAAGACTATGCATCTATTGTCATACTCGTTTTTGTTTCCACCACCGGCTTTGGTCATCTACTTCCGTGCTTTGAATTACTCCGTCATGTCCAAATATTACGAATCTGCGATGACTACAACCCGTCATGTCACTCAGACGGCATTTGGCCCCATCCATGTCAATGACGACGTATCCCTGCTGTCGCGGATGAAGACATCGATGTCGACATACTTGGTCCTGGTTGTACGACGCGACAACGTCGTTACTGATGCGCTGAATCAGCTTTGGCGACGCGAAAAGCGCGAGCTGATGCGTCCGTTGAAGGTGCAGATGGGCATGGATGAGGGCGAGGAAGGCCTCGACCATGGTGGTGTACAGCAGGAGTTCTTCCGAGTGCTCATGGCAGAGGCTTTGGATCCGTCTTACGGCATGTTTACCGTCGACCCGCGTACGCGGATCTCATGGTTCCAGCCATGCTCGTTGGAGCCGCTTTATAAATTCGAACTCCTTGGGCTTTTGCTGTCTCTTGCGGTGTATAACGGTCTAACCCTACCGGTTAACTTTCCGGTTGCCTTCTACCGCAAATTACTTGGCCTCAAGGTGAAGCACCTGGACCAAATACAGGATGGCTGGACTGAACTAGCCAAGGGTCTCGAGGGGCTTTTGACATGGCAGGACAGTGACGTGGGAGACATCTTCATGCGAACCTACGAGTTCAGTTTTGAAGCCTTCGGACGCGTGGAGACTGTTGACATGCAGCGAGTCGACCGAGACGCCATGTGGCCGCTGCCGTCGAGATCCATGCCTGTTGATGGTAAATACTCAACTGCCTGGTCGGACGTCCCTCATTACGGAGACCGCGCGAACCCGAGTCCGCCCTCCTCGATGGCTGCCGAAGCGACGGAACTCATGTCCTGCGAGTCGTCACATGGGGACTTTGCCAAATCCATGGAAGGCTCGATCTCAATACAGTCTCCTACGCCGCCGGCCGAAGAAGCGTGTCTCGTGACAAACCAGAATCGCCATCAATTCGTCAAGGACTATATCTTCTGGCTGACGGATAAGTCAATCCGGCCGCAGTATGAGGCATTCGCGCGGGGGTTTTACACCTGTCTCGATCGATCTGCCTTGTCAATCTTTACTCCGGAGGCATTGAAGACGGTCGTCGAGGGGATCCAGGAGATTAACGTGAAAGAGCTCGAACAGCACGCGCGGTATGAGGGTGGATTCGGTCCGAGCCACCCTGTTATCCGGGATTTCTGGAGCATTGTGCAGAAATTCTCGGCGGAGAAAAAAGCGCAACTTCTGGAGTTTGTCACAGCAAGCGACCGCGTGCCTGTTAACGGGATTGCGAGCATAATGTTCGTTATCCAGAAGAACGGAGTGGGGGATGCTGTAAGTTTTCCTTCATCTATCTTCCGGTTTTGCTCCATACTAACTCGATTGCAGCGCCTTCCAACCAGTCTAACTTGTTTCGGCCGGCTTCTCCTGCCGGAATATTCCTGCAAGAGCGTATTGGAAGAGAAGTTAAACAAAGCTTTGGAAAATGCCCGGGGCTTTGGCGTTGCATAGTTGGTTCATAATATTTCGGCATTTCGGCATTATTGGACATACCCATAGTGTACATTTAGTATATTTACTTGATATATAGAGGAAGGAGCATCTTTGGGGTATCATATTCAATTCAGGCTTCTCATTCTAATGTTTTGGAAAGTATATACTGTGGGGTGTAAAATCCGGGGATGGCGGGCAGCTGTGGTCCGGCCTGAGTCAGAATCGCCTCTGGGGATTTCATCACATTCGCATCGTCCCTTTCTTCTCATACTCTGGTATCAGTTCTACCAGAACAGCAGGTTCCTGAGGATTATATTGCTCTGGGGGATTCTTCTCCTGAATACTTCAATCCTTGCTTGATCTCTTCATACCCCGCGATCAGTTCCTCACCAACATGCCTCCTGTCATCCACCTAGTCCGCCATGCGCAGGTACCTCCCTCCGTCAAATATATCAAAAAAAAAATTCACAAAACTAACCCGAAGCAACAGGGCGTTCACAACCTCTCAACAGCAAACCACGTAATCCACGACCCCTCCCTCACCGACCTCGGCCACGAACAATGCCGCACCCTCCGCCACGCCTTCCCCTACCACGAGCGCATCGAGCTTGTAACCGCCTCCCCGCTGCGCAGAACCCTCTACACAGCGCTGCACAGCTTCGAGCCTGCCTTTGAAAAGGGCGATGATGTGAAATTGATTGCGTTGCCGGACGTGCAGGAGACCAGTGACGTTCCTTGTGATACGGGGAGTGACCCGGAGGTTTTGAAGGAGGAGTTTGTGGAGAAGGGGTTGCCGGTTGATTTGGGGTTGTTAAGGGATGGGTGGAATAATAAGTTCGTGCGTTTTGCCTTTTCCTGTGAGAGGAGTGAGGGGAGACTAACGAGTAGTAGGAAGGTCGCTATCAGCCCACCAACCAGGCGATCAAGGATCGTGCGCGCGACGCGAGACGTTGGTTAAAGGCCAGACCCGAGAAGGAGATTGTCGTGGTGACCCATGGTGGTTTCTTGCATTATCTCACCGAGGACTGGGAGGATAGCTCTCAGTACCAGGGTATGCCCCGCTTAAACCCCCAACACCGAATGCACTTTCGCTCATTGGCCGCACAGGAACCGGCTGGGCCAACACCGAATACCGCACTTACGTCTTCTCCGAAGAGGAGCACAAAGATGATCTCGAAGGCTACGCGCTGGAAGGCGACAACGCAACTCTCGTCGAGACAACGGAATCCCGCAACCGTCGCGGAAAGGACGGTCCCACTCCCCACCGCGAGCGCCAGAGGACTCTGTACAAGCTTGGTACGCAGGGATGGGAAGACCAGGGGTTGCAGCTTAGTACGGCGGAGAGAGAGGCTGCGAAGGTGCCTGGTGGGAAAGAGGTCGGTGGGGTGAGGGTATAGAGTATAAAGGGTTATTTTTGGTTCATCTTCAACAAGAACTGGAATAATAGAGATGATAGATAATAGAGTAAGAAAAGATCTGGTTAATGCGAGTCTTTATGTGTTTTATCTGGGTATCTTCGAGGTGAAGGGTTTCAGACAGAAATAGTTCTTTGAGATGATTGTACAAATTGTACAAAGCACCGACATCTTCTGCAATATACAATTCCGTCACACACAAAGAATAAGGTAACAATGGCCATTCATTCTCTTCGCATGTGGCAGAACAAAACTCGAGGTTTTGAGAGATCTATAAGAACCTCGATGGACTTGAGTGAGTTAGATAACAGAAGCAGACAGCAGGCGGTCATGTCTTTGCATGGATTGCGATTGCTATGCAATACAATGTTTAACGGTAAGCCCTTTCGCTAGCTGGAACAGGACTGATCTCTGTATAGGCATGACTATCGATCTTGGATTCCGAGAAAGGACTTGAATATTGCTCGGGTGGTGCCAGGTTTGATTCTATATCTCTTTCCCATGCACTCTTATTTCTTGCATAGTGCTGATATGCCGCTTGGCTTCAGTTCAGTGTCAATTCTTTAATAGGACAATGTCATTCAACGAGGCATCAAGGTCAGTCTTCTTCTCCCCTGTATTGGCTAATGATGTTGCACTAGACTTAGGTTCAACACTATCTTTCTTGGTATTCTTGTTCCGACTTTGTTGAATCAAACAATTTTATTGATACAGTTCTTGGTCTTCAGATATCAGTGAGTCTCCTCTCCTGTCTCCGGCTAATGAGTATAGGTTCATTGTAATGCCTGGCTATGCCGAACCCATGCACTCCCCAGAGTATACGGTGTACAAAATCCATGCAAAGACAGGTACGCGTACCACCTCCCTAACTTTGTTGGCTGACTGCATACAGAAGACACGTCCAATACTTTTTTTTTTTTTCTTCTTCCCCAGCAAGAGCTCGTACCTTACCGTGGTGCTGGGGTCCAGTAGTCTCCCGTCCGAGGAGATGAAGCTAAACGAGCTCAGTTGTAAGCGAAATGTAGGCAGTGATATACAGTAGGCAGCCAAATTGACATAAAGCAGTGCGAATGCGCTGTTTCCAGGCGCAGTTGTATATATTCTTTGTCTGCGGGGCACCTACGTACCTATATAGTGGGGATAATGCAGTCAGTTGCACGACTTGCATACAACAACCGGTGAAGGCCGGCGCAGAGAACATTGGAGAATCTTTCCTTGGAATCCCCCTATTCCAACAGTATTTTCTATACAGACATTCGCAGTGAAATGCTGGAGCCTTCGTCATAAGCGATGGCGCTGTGAAGATCGATAAGATAGACGCTAAAAATAGCCGATCTGCGAGTGGCGCAGGGCGAGGTTCCTGTACGAGTACGACATCTTTTTTCTCCATCTTTTATAACATCCACTCGCTTCCTATCACTATCCGGATGGCCACGGCTTGTTTCCACTAACGCCAATCGCATCGGGGACCTTCATTCGTATCCCTGACCCTTCTACGCGCGCGCGCAATATGCTCGACGAGAACCTCCCCAGTACGTATCCCTGCGCTCGTGCGCCCATGAGACTCCCCCGGCTAACAAACGAGCACAGCATTTTACCTCAAACATGGCCAAAATAAACATTCCTGGACCATCTATCTTTGCCACCACGGCGATGAACCCGCTCCAGCCTACCACCTCCGCTACCCAGACCCATCTTCTCCCTCCTCCAAGAACCGCTACGCAGTCGCGCTCTGCGACCCCTACGTCCCGGAGATAATCTACGGTGAAGTCCTCCTCATCCCAGAATGGACGCAACCTTCGTTGTCCGCAGATGCGATCCGCGCAAACGGCGGCGTCACACCTCCCCCTGAACCTATCCTTCCTAGCCAGTTCGTTGTGCATTTGTATAATCCGGACCAACAGATCGTTGTGCGGTATAAGCCTAAGACGTGGAATAGTCCTGCGACGTGGGAATTTGAGATGCCGCAACACACTTTCCGACAGCCGTCGAGTTCGACGTTGGATCGCACGCAAATTGATCCTGCGGTCGCGGATGTAACGCCCAAGTTGCGTTTTGGATGGCGAAAGGATAGCAAGTTGTCCAAGGATCTAGCATGCTTATTATCCGGGAAAACGGCATCGATTACGGAAACTAAAACGAAGAGTAAAGAGCCGGATATCACGATTTCGATCTTCAAGGGCCTGCGCGAGATGACATTATACGAGCCGAACCTATATCGCGTGGAGATGGAGGATTTCAAGGGGCTGGAGTGTGTTTTGCTGCTGGGGGCTGTTACGATTAGAGATGTGTTTTTTACGTCGATTGAAAAGGCATTTTCGATTTCGCATGATGTGAAGAAACCGCAGAAGACCCCGCAGAATGCTGCTGCTGTGCAGAAACCTATTCAGAAACCGGGTCCTAGTACTGCAGCCCCTGTTGCCAATGGCCTTAAAGCTCAGCCTCAACCTCAGCCTCAGCAACCACCGGCTATGTCGGGCGCACTGGTTGCGAACAACAAACCGCATCCTACACGCGCAGGTCCGGAACGACCCCGGGTTACTATTCCCCAGCAAAACAAACCACTACCAGAGGCCGTATCTCAACCTTCGCAGCCACAACCACAGACTCGTCCACAACAGCAACAGCAACCACAACAAGTACGTTTCTCCCCAGGCACCAGACCAGAGGACGACCTCCGCCGCCAAAAGAAAATGCAAGAAGCAAACGACAAAGCGCGCCGCAAGAAACAAGCCGAAATCGAAAAGGAAACCAAGCGTCTGCAGAAGATCTACGGCAGAGAGGAGGAACAGGTACGCCGGTCTCAGCAGCAGCGCCCTGCACAGCCCCGGCCACAACCGCAGCCACAACGCCCGACACAGCATCGTCCTACGCAATCACATCCGTCGTCCTCACGGCCACACCTTCCACCTCGTCCAGGTCCAGGTCCGGGCCCGTATCTCCATGTCCCGCCATCACAGGTGGGAAATAACAGGCGACCCAATGCCCACGCGTCAGTCCAATTCCTCCCGTTGCAGCCACAACACGTATCCTCCCCAGGCCTGCAGCAGAAAAAGAGCAGTTTCTTTGGATTGCGCCGGTCATCCGAGGAAAAGAATAAAGAGAAGCTGGCGAAGAAGCGGAGTTCGATGTTTTAATCCGAGATTGTCTTCATATTTTCATTTGTTTTCATTTTATACCCATGGCGTTGGTTAGCGTTTGTTTCGATTCAACGACAAAAGCATTGTGTTTGTTATGCGTGGGAATTGTAAAAACAGCATAGAATGTCAATGAAGGATGTTGAATATATTTCATTCGAGAATTCAGTATGCTTGGCCCTTCTCTCGTACTACCTATACTCGCGATGATTAGCGCGAGGTCATCATTGCTTTTTGTCTTGGACTATAATAGTAGCTATCATGACCAAGCCCCGCTTGTATTACAACCATAGACTGTTTGCCAAAGTGATCCGGGATCTCATATCTATTCATCTGTTTCTCAACTCCTTAATTTCGCTAAATTCTCTCAGTCTCTATCATAACCGGCATTCTCATCTGCATCCACCTCTCCTCAGCATAGCCATTCCTGCTCTGGCTAACAAGCTCCTCATCCTGGGCATTCTAATCATCACGATTTGTGTTGATGGAGGGAGTTGGATGGGCGATTGAGGGATGGGTGGAGGTATGGGAAGGCGTTGGTTAGGTGGTGAGTGGGGATTTGGGGATGTGTGGTGGATGGGTTGATGGTGGGTGAGTGATATTGGGATGGAGTGTTCTATTGTGGTAACGGAGGGTTCTTGTCCTTGGACGCATCATGGGGGTCGAAATGACATCTCATTTCGGGCCTATCACCTTGAAAATATTTCAACTCTGCAAATATTCCCGCTTCGAAACATGCATAGCACGACACCGTCTCTCCTCGACCCATCCCGCAACCTCTCATCATTCCTCCCATTCTCAATCCTCAAATAATAATCAAATACCCCATTCCTAACCCCCTCCAGATCAAGCTGCACCTCACAAGACCGAAACCATATCAACGGAGCCTTGACCACAACCTTCCCCCGCGTCTTCGTTAATCATCGTGCGCTCAAAGCAGAGGAATGGGTTCATTAAAAGCAGGACCACCAGGGTGACGAAGTAATTGATCCAGAGGAGTGTTGCGTGTGGGGATGGTGGATGGGGAGGATGTATGTGCGCGCAGGCGAATAGGCCGGTAATGGCGTAGGCACCGAGGATGCGGCGGTAGTTTGGCATTGCGTAGTAGGTGTTTGTTGGACGGTAAGTTCTTGGTGCCATTTTGTGATAGAGGGTTCATTTTCTCTTTGAGGTTAGATGTTAAAAAGGTGAACGAGAGGGTTTTGGAAAAGGAACGGGGAAGTTGGAATTTTTAAGCTCGAGACGAGACAAGTAACGAGCGAAGAGAGGTAAGATCCCATGGGCAGAATCCAGGATTGGTCGATTATTCTCGGTGACTTTGGCAAAAAACAGTCCAAATTACAATTACTACAATTGCCTCGATTGTTTACCCATAATGACTACTACTATAGGGGGGAGCTCACTAGGGTCTGGCGCATAGCCGCCTAGAATACTTATGTTTGTCTTTTCGCTTGTCATAAGATACATCAGACCAATGTAGGATAAAGTATTTAACAGAATGAAGCCCACAGCCATAGGTGAAAACACATGTAATGCAGCCGCCAATAGATGTGAAAGCAGTATCATCGGAAGCGAGATGTGGCGGGGAGAACAGCGAAAGTAATAACAACATAACAAAACTTGCTCCTCATTATGCGCAGAAGGGCATTTAATAACAGCTGGGGAAGGATCATCAGCATATATGTATGTCCGGGGTAGTCCTGCAATGACCCATCTGCAGAAATTCGTCTATATCTTCCATTATCGTATATTCGGAGGTCTCTTAATTGTTGCCGCAACAGCCTTTTTCCCTTCTTCCTCCTCCATCGGCACTCTATTTGGTTGTCGGTGGTTGTTTTGACTGTTTTTGCCCTGCTGAGTTTCTCAAGCTTATGAGGTCAGGGATATGCAGTTGGCCATATGCCGAACTAATTCATATGGAAAGGTTGATAATACCTCTTGCAGCCTCGGTAGCTTGTCTTATTATTTCCGTTGGTGTAGATGAGATGACTCTCCATGAAATCTGACCCTACTGGAACCGCAGAGAATATTCTGTCTGTGTTGTGTATAAGACCCAGTTGCACTTCTTCATTGCGTCCATTGGGATTGATGGATGTTTTCAATGTGCTTGAGACAGATGCTGGAGGCTAGGAAGAGCGCGAAGATGGTGGTTTATGAGGAGTTTATTATTGAGAGGTTGGTGCAGGAGGCTGTGTCTAGGTACGAGGATTGGGAGGAGAGGTATCTTGCATATCAGATGTTTGTGGGTTTATCAGGGGGTTTCTCTTCTCCTGAGAGGGAATTTTGAGTTGGATTATACTGGTGACAATGAAGCAACGTCAGGTCTATGTGCTGGTGGCCTTGTGGCCTTACACATAGACATGTCATTATGCAAATACCGCACTGCAAGTAGAAGATGAATACATACATCATCAATAAAAATTTTTGTATTAAAATCCTTCTATTCCTTTCTCTTCTCCTCTCTTCTCTTCTTCACCACCAGCTACTTGCTCTCACCGAGAGTCAACAACCCTACTTCCCCCTCTACACACTATACAACAAGCCCTACAAACCATACCACCACCAAAATGTCCTTCTTCCTCCCCTTCCGCTCCAAGCCCACCATTGCCCCCCTCAACGCAGCCCCCCAACCCTCCCCAACTCCCACCCCCGACCCAGACAAAGAATACGAACACATCCTCTCCCAGCTCTCCGCCCCAGACTGGTCCGACTCCCCTCACGCCCTCGCCTGGTTCCACGACCTCCGCACCTCCGTCACCGACATCCTAACCCGCCTCCTCGAAATCTGCCAGGCAGCAATCACCCAGTTCGAGGCCAACGAATCCTCCTATAGCCTGCACTACAACCGCCGGTACAATCGGCTGACCACCTCCGTGGCCTTCCTGCGGGGCTGGATGGATAAGGAGTTTTTGCCTGAGATGCGCATGACGAAGTGGTTCCTGCGGGCTGTCGATGATGTGCTTATGGTTAGGGCCACGGAGGTGCAGTATGATATTGAATATTGGATGGGGGGTTTGAGGCAGCGGGCTGAGGGGGTTGTGGGGGAGGGACATGCGCTTGCTGGGTTGGTGCAGGATGCTGTTATTAAGTTGGGGGAGATGAGGGAGGGGGTTAATACGGCGCCGGGGGCGAAAGTTGGGGAGAAGTTGAGGGGTGAGGAGATGTTTTTGGATTTGCCGGTGACGGAGGAAGATGCTGAGGCGAAGGATCGGGGTCAGGAGGAAGACGAGGATGAGTATGACGAGGATATTGAGATCAAGGATGAGGAAATGGACTCCGAGGATGAGACGGAAACTGTTACTGAGGGTGAAACTTTGACTGAGGCTGGGGATGAAGTTATTTGTGGCGCTCTTCCTGTTCAGGGTGTTGTAGCCTGATTTACTTGAAGGCTACGGATTTGACTCCTGATGAGCTGATCATCATGGTTTGCAATTGTTTGATGGATTCTGTTCTTCATGCTCACGTAATATTTACTTTGCTATACCGCTATACCCTACTACCTAATAATCCAACGACTGTTCGAGTAACGTTCTTAACTCCTGCTTCTCAGCATGCAACTCCTCGTTCAAGTTCGGTGCCAGCATTAGCACACGCTTCTGCGGCAATGTGCCCTCCACAAGGCCGTCTACATCCGACGCCTTGAATCCCAGATCCTTTAACCCACGCGGCTGTCCACCAAGCTTCACCAGGAAGTCCGCAATAGCCTCCCCAAGGACTTCACCGGCACTCTCGCGCTTCACGTTCGAGATGTCTACGCCAAATGCCTCAGCAGCAGCCAAGTGACGGTCTGGGTTCGACGCAGCTGTGAAGCGGAACACAGCTGGTGCGGTGACGGCGACGGAAACACCGTGGGGAATGATCGGGTGAGGGACAGCGTAACCACCGTGCTTATAACCCGGGTTCTGGCTGGAAATGGGGTAACTCATGCCGTGGCAGAGGTGGACACCCGCGTTACCGAACCCGACACCGGCCAGGGTGGCTGCGAGGAGCATCTGCGACTGTGCTTCAAAGTCATCGGGATCCTTCACAGCACGGGGCAGGTACTCGACGCAGCTCTTGAGAGCTTGGAGGGAGAAGATGTCGGAGATGGGGTTGGCGCCTTGATAGGCAGGACGTTGGATGGGGTTTGCAGGGCGCGGGGTACGCTCGTTGTAAGGAATTGCGGTCCAAGATTCAAGAGAGTGGCAGAGCACGTCGAGTCCAGAAGCTGCCTTCACAGCTGCAGGCATTGTACGCGTATTGATGGGATCACAGATACCCAATGTGGGCTTGAGGTTGCGGTGGGCGATACCTGTCTTAGCCTTTTTGGAGACAAGGTCGAAGATGGCTGTTCCAGTGGTTTCGGAGCCAGTACCGGCTGTCGTAGGCACAGCAATAAGCGGTTTAAGCGGCTTGTTAACAGGAAGACCCTTGCCCAGGGGAGCGTTGACAAAGTCGAGGAAGTCGGCCTCGGGGAACGTAGTGTAGAGGTTCATGAGTTTGGCGGTATCAATGACGGATCCACCACCTTATCCATCAGCCATCAAATCATTCAATTGCAAATTGCAGGAAAGAGGACTCACCAACAGCAAGATACGCATCCGCCCCATACGGCTTCGCAAAATCAATCGCCTCCTTCACCGAACTATCCTTCGGCTCTATCCGCACTCTATCAAATACCGTAAACTCCACCCCCTCCGAGCTCAACGCCTCCACAGCCTGCTTCATCGCGTCCAGCTTCGCCACGTTCTCGTCCGTCACGATGCACACGCGGTTCGCTTTCAGGTTCTTGAAATCCATGCCGACTTCCTTGGTGGATCCGGGGCCGAAGCGAATGCTGGAGGCGGCCATTTCAAAGGCATATTCTTTTTGGCGCGAGGGGTCGATTGGTGTTGCGAGATGGCGGGCGAGAGAGGCGGGATTTTGGTGACCATGCTGGAGGTGGTGAAGGGGGTTTCCGTGGCAGGGACATGAGGGCGGGTGGGAGTATTGAATGGTGCGGAGAAGGGAGCGGGCTCGTGTGCCTGCTGAGGCGGGGATGCGGATGGACATGTTCACTTATTCTTGTATTGAAGAATGCGTTATAGTAGACTGAGAGAATGAATGAATTGAAGAGAACTGAGGGACTGAGGTGAGCGAGAGAATATGTACTCCGGCCCCGGACTTATTGTAACGGCCGAGAATGCGGGGAATTGGGCCGAGGTTGGGGTCACTAGGTATGCCGGTTAATGCGGTCCGCGTCCTCCGTATAAAGTTGGATTAACTACTCTACCAGAAAACAACAAAATCGTTTCACACATAATTGGGCCAGGTACTATCTACCGAACATTGATCTTGACATCACCGATCAATTCCTCGGCTAGTCTTCACGCCCGCGGCCTCAACTTACACATCAAAGCCGGCTTCTCCCACAATGTATAACTCTTCTGCTCGGCCCATTTTGCACTCTCCTTGCATAATTCGAGATCAAAGTTCCAAAGGACCCTCGCAAGAATAAGCCGCATCTCAGCAAATGCCAAGTTCCTCCCAATACAGTTCCGCGGGCCGGCTGAGAATGGCTGCAGCACGTCACGTCTGTCCGAAAAGAATGGCGAGGATGGATTATCCTTGGCCTCTGGGAGCCAGCGCTCGGGGATGAATTGCTCTGGGAGGTAGAAATTGACTGGGGAAGCGTAGGCTGCGGATTGGTGGACGGATACGGATGTCTGGATGCTGTTAGTTCTCGTTTACCAAGGCTGAGAGGTGAATTGAACATACACCAGGTGCGACATCATATCCAGCAATCTGAACCGGAGTCAAAGTCCTTCGCTGCAACCCCGTCGGAACAGGAGGATACATCCGAAGCGCCTCCTCAAGACAAGCAAGCATATAAGGAAGCCTCGCAGCAACAGTGTTTGAAGTAATCTCAGCCTCCGACTGCATCACACCCCTCACCTCATCCGTAACCTTCTTCATAACATCAGGCGTCCTAAGCAACCAGTACGTCACCCCGGAAAGCAACGTCGCAGTCGTCTCACTCCCCGCAATAATCAGAATATTCGCATTCCCCTCAAGCTCCTCAACAGACAACCCATCTTTCTCCCCAGCATGCCGCAGCATCGAGTCCATAAAGTCCCCCCGGTGGTAAGCATTGGCATTCTGCAACCTCTTAGCAACAGTCCTCTGCGCATGCTCGATCTGTCTTTGTCTCGCGGCCATCAAACCCTTCGGCAACAGGAATGTCTTCAACAATTTGAATACAACCGGATACGCATCCCTAAGTCGCGCAAATGGGGCAACCTTGACGAACCCAAAAACCATCGCCACCCAGTAATGATACTCAGCCCTGTCCAAGCCCCCGAACGGCTCCCCAAATGCAAGATCCCCGATCACATCGAACGTCGTCAGATTATACCACTTGACCATATCCACCGGTACCGCCGACGCCGCCATACCCTTCAACCTCTCAATCAACTTGTCCACATACCCATTAAGAAGCGGCTCCTGCGCCTGCAGGCCCTTCGCAGAAAAGGCATGCGAAAGCGCCTTCCGGTATCGACTATGATCCGCATCATTCGAACTAATGATATCCGACGTGTTACTAACAGACGTCAGCACTTTCGGTAACTGTGCGTGACCATGTCCGTATATCTCCTTCCACGCGTCGGGGGTGATGAAGGAGACTTCTGCCCGGCCAAAGCGGACTGCGGTTCCGTAGTGCTTGTGAAAGCGGCGCATGTCGCTGTCGAATCTGCCGCGGATGCCGGAGATTTGTCGGAGGATGGGGAAGATAATCCATGATTTTGGGCCGGGGATGCGGTGGAGGGGGTGGAGGTAGAGGTACCATATGGTAGATGTAACCAGATAAACGAAGTAAAGGGATGGGATGATTCTGAGAGCGAGTTCGAATAACATGATGAAGTCAAAATCAACACCATCAATATAGAATAGAATATTTCATTGAGTCTAACGTCAAACCAGCCAACCCCGCCATCTATATACATTTGCTCTCCTCCGGCTAACAACTTCCCGACTGCCCATGCATGCACGTTCTTAGGGTAACCATTCCACAACCCAATGACCTCAGCGCTGATTCAATGTTTCGGAAACTAACAGTCATGCAAGGGTTATTGTTTTCTGGAGGATTGTCATTGGTAGGTCGGCGGACCCCGCCGGACATTAGTGTTAGTGAAACCGGGTCATCTTCGGGAAATTTTGAGGTGACATTTGGTATAATGTGTTATGCAGAGTAGAAACGTATAGCGCATGGATATTTTTCCGCGTCGGCCGAATAAGAAGATTCGAGAGGGGATGAAGACGGACGGAAGCCTCGGCCCGTAGATTTAGGGCTAAATCATGCATATCGGAAGTATCCTATAAAAAAGTCCAATATCAGAAAATGTACGGAGTACTTTACATCGATACTTTTTCATTTCAAACTCAAGAATCCACCATTATTACTGAACTGAGTAATTGATCACAAAAAAAGAAAAAAAAAAGCAATTCATCATCCACCATCCACCCATTAATGCACCTTTTCCCTCAACCAACAACTACCTTCCCGAACTTCCCCATCAAACCAACTTTCAAACCAGTTATGTCCCCTAACAAAACTCAACCTTCACATCCTCCCTCGAATCCACAACTCTCACCTGACTCCCCCTCGGCGGCACCCCATCCTCCCACCTCAACCCTCCCTCCACATTCGTCGTCCCATCCCTCCGCACAGCACCCACCTTCACCTCACTCCCCTCAAACGGGTCCCCGAACACATCACTCAGATCATACCAAACACGACTCGCATTGACGTTCAAGTTATACGCGAAGATCGTCTGCGGACGGCCCGTAAACAGCCCGTTTGGCACAGTCGTGATCTTCATCGCGATGCCCCCCGAGACAGCGTCGTGCCGGAACGACTCGCGGTAGCTGTGGTAGGCTGGGAGGGTATATTGCGGGCTGACGGAGGCGCCCACGGACCAGAGGTAAAGGGGGTAGGCGCAGGAGTTTTGGATTATGGCGTGGCCACCCGTGGTGGTGTTGGTTGTGTTGGGGAAGACGAAAGGGTTTGCGGAGAGGAGTTTGTAGGGTGGGCCGTGATGACCGCCGCCGTGATGACCGCCTCCATGATGGCCACCTCCTCCGTGGTGGGGAGGGCCACCGCCGTGATGGCCACCTCCTCCATGATGGTCGCCGCCGCCATGATGTGGGGGGCCGTCGTGGTGGGTGGTTTCTTTCAGGTCTGTATTGGGGTTGGTGGTTGTGTCCATGGGCATGGGCTCGTGGCGCTGGTGGTGCTGGTGGGTGTTGGCATCTTCGGGGTGCATGATGCTGTGTTTCAGGTTCATGTGGGTGATTGTGTTGGTGGTTGGGTTGAGGCCGTACATGCCATGGGGCACGGCCAGGGCGAGACCCAGGAAAAAGATGAAGAATATATTCATCTTGTCGGTGTTTCCACTGTCTGTAGGGTGTTGACCGTTGATGCTGTTAATGGTGCTTCTAGTTGGAGCCCGTTGAGGTCTTATATCTTTCGATCTGGCATGGGAATTGATGAAATGCACAAGGGAAGTCCAAACGTTGCAGTACAACCGTCACGTTCCACTAGTATCACTATACAGACTGTAATAGAATGGTGTAACATCCTGGTCACTATATACAATGTTGAAAGAAAGCAACTTAAAGACCCACAACCTCAGACGTCCCTAGAGGCACATCTCCCCGACGTGCCACAACCTGTAGGTATCCACCACTCTTGACACCCGTCAAATGCACGACCGTTTCAAATCCAGTGCGTTGCTGCGTCGCAAGCACCTCGCTGTCGGTGGAATCCGGAGTCGGCAACGACATCACGGCCCAGTTGTCATACTCCGTCGCTCCGTTCCAGCTCATAAACACATCTGCCGTGTCGGACGACGGCCTCTGCACCACCACCGCGGGCTTCCAGAACGGAGTAGCCTTCCAGGGGCACTTGAAGCCACGGTACGACGCAACCTGGTTGTCTACGCCGAATTGAGCTGTGAAGACAGCGTTGTTGTCGGCATCAAACTCCTTGACCTTGGAGATGGAGCCGTAGCCCATAAACACGTGCTGCGACTCCTGGCTCAGGAGCTGGTAGCTACCCTGACTGACACTGTGGATGACGTCATCAGAGTCGCTAAGAATACGGAGTGCCTTGACGGTACGGTTCTCCAGGTCAACAGCCAAACTCACACCGGTGGTGGCACCCTGCTGTTCCGTTGGGGTATTGGCGTTGTTGAACAGGTCCATGACAAGTCCCTGTTCGGTGTGGTTGTAGATGCGGATATCGTGCTGCCACGAAAAGCCGGCAGATTCGTCCTGCTCGAAATCACCCTCACCCAAAGCCCCGCTCAGCTGCCACATAACGCTTCCGTTGTTGTGCACATAGTAACCGGACCAGAAGTGACGGACGGAGATCATGTATCCTTCGTCCATGCGTTCGACGGCGTTGATGTGGTAGGCATCCCAGGGATTTTCCTTGACACCGAAATCCTCACCAAGACCCTGCTTGGACTGCTCCAGCGGGATCTTGTCGAGATGCTCCACAGCACTCCATGAGTGTACGATCTCGTTGGTGGCGATGTCAATTTCGTAGAACATAGCGTCCAACATGAACATATCCGGGTTCCCGCCAATGGGGGTCAGATCGTGCGGGGTGATGTTGTACGCGGTTACAAGCAGGGTGTTCTGCTCCGTAATGTGGCTTTCGTGCAAGTCAATGTACGATTCACGGGGCTGGTCATCGGGAGTAACAATGTCGTCCTGCAGTCTGACGGTGTAGATTTCGCGATAGGTGTTATCGAGAATGTGCACGGTACCGTAACCGTAGCCCAGTTTCATCATGTCTCCGGCCCAGAAGGTAATAACGTCCTGGTTAAAGAGACGCTGGACCTTGAAGTTGGCGGTGACCTCTTCGGGTCCCTGGTACACGAGGTTACCATCTTCATCGTAGATTAGGGCTGCAGTGCCAGACTGCTCATTCCCACGAGGACCGATGAAGAGATAGCCGGGGTCGGTGGTGCCGGTCTTTTCGACTTCGAGACGGGGCGGGCGGAAAGGTGCGGTGGCGGCGGTGAGATACGGCCAGTCATTAGCCAAGGCGGAGAGAGAGAAAAAGAGCGTGGCGCCGATGGTTGACCAGCGCATGATTAAATTTATATACAGTATAAAGAATAAAGAATGACAATGAAACTAATGAATGACGAAAGTGGGAGAGAAGATGGTGCAAGAGAAGAAAAAAAGACACGCGGAGGTTATAAAAAGAGGAGAATCAGGGAGGCACGGCTGGTTGAAACGGGAACTGGCGACAGGCACGGCAGTGATTGTCTGGATCGGCACGAGATATCTGCCAGATTTAGATGCTGACGACTCTTCTCATACTTCTACACGACAACAGTACTTTACAGAGAACTCTGCGGAGTCGGTAATACTATGTAGGCCATGTCGGGCAATAGTTGATACCTCTCATACTAATGCACTCGAGTTTATAACACTGTCAGTATCTCTGCCAGTCTCGAGTAAGGCAGAGGTTTAGAAAACGTCTGAGCACGTTCCCTGGTTCCCGCCTCCGGGTTTCCTGTTCTGGAAACCTATAAGATTGGTCATGTGACCTTGTTATATGCCTGAATGAGGCATTCTTTTAGGCAGAAATATGCACGACTAACTACGGCAGTCACTCTCGACAGCGGGGATCTTCATAATACACTCACCAGCATACTATCACGGCGCCAATGGGGCTTGGTTGCCGGCAATCCAAATGCAGGGAATCATGCGGCGCATGATTGTTATGATTGCACAGATCTCGAAACAACGGGCAACGCACAAGACCCAATGTTTGTGTATGTGATAGAGCACGGGGTGGAACTGCAATACCTCCCACGACTCCTAGAATTCTTCATGATAGGCCATTACACTGACCGAGTTGGGACCCAGTATACATCAAACATGCGGCTGGTTGACCCAAGCATCATAAATACCAACAGCCTCTTGCGAGAGGACTAGAGCAAATGGGACCCAGCTGGAAGCCGATAAGGCCGGCCCATCGACCGGGTGTGGAAGGCGTCCTGTTCCGAGAAGAACCCCCACCCCGTCTCATGTCAATGCAGAAGCAACTCTGAATGGGGCGACATCATGTGTATAAGATGGACCTCTAGCTGTAGCCGCACATTTTGAAGTCTCTACGGGCCGACGATCAGTGGCAAGAAGCACAAGTTGGAAATTTTCATCGCCATCAGGAAAGGATGTGGATAACAGACAGAACTCCTGGCGAAATACCTGCATATTTAGAGTCCATTTAGAGGACAGAGCTAGCTCCCTACCTCAACAACACTGTTTTGGTGGGAGAAGACACTTGAGTCTTATAACAGTCACCACGCTTATCAGCACCGTAAAGAGGATTCTCTATGCAAAAACAGTGGTCTTTTCTGTTCGATGAACAGGAAACTCTCCCTTGGTTCCTGAGTCTGACCGTGTGACATTTCCTCCCCTCAGATTGGGAGGCGGTCCACCGGCTCATAGGGGCTCAACTTTCTGCACGTTTAAGTTGCATAAAAATGTGATCGCAAAAGGTAGAGCCGCCAGAGATATCACAAGCATATACCGATATCGCTGATTTCATAAACCTACCAGTCATCGATCACGGTGGCTCTAGGTCGAACGGAAGCCTAAATCATCAGGAGTTTATGCCCCGGCTCAACAACAAAACTGCTCCCTAACAGCATTGAACCCCAAGGGATAATACACTTATGCATAGCAAAGGAGCTGTTAAAGACCCTTAGAGGCCTGCTTGATGCATTGAGTGCAGGCAACACCAGTATCAATTATGGTACAAGAAGCCCATGAGCACCAGTGCCGACCAATGGAAAAGAGCCTAATATCAAAGATTGGCTGGTAGAAATGTCATTTTAATAATGATCATCTGCATCATGCATATCTGGTTTCTCTGCCATGGGCCCAGCACGGAACAGGTTGAGCATCCGATTGAGAAATGGTTACCAATACTCTACCATCCATCAGGCCTAACACGGCCTTCCGGAATGCAGATAAAAGCGGACAATGAGATGGACATCTTGTTAATGAAGCTCATTGAAAAATCATCGGAGCTTCTGGTTATGAAGATGTGGCGGATAAAACGAGCACCGGAACGCCTTCATCTTATGCAATTGCCAAGATATCAAGGGCGACTTTAAGCCAACCGATACAGAAGCCTGTCTGGGAGGGTTCAGGTTATAAAAACAACCCGCAGTGATAACGAATCAATGTTATGAAAGAAAGGAAGGATACGGCAAAACAACCATCCCAGAGGTGTTGAGCAAGCTAGTCCGTTTCATCCACGCAAGGAGAATCCATTCAATGGGTTCACCAAGACCGCGCGTGATCCACATAGACGTGCGAAAGTTCCTTCAGAAAAGTTCATCACACTTCAATTCATGTCTATGAACAAGTCTGCTGCTAAGTGCGCTGTAGATATAAATAGTTCAAGGCATCTATGTGACATTCTGGTCTGTTCAAGCACCAGAACATTCTATACCATTCATCAAGAGTCAAAGTATCTTCTAAATGCAAAGTTCCACAGCATGATACAAGTCATTGAACAGTTCAGAGAATATTTAACAAAAGTCATCACCAAAGATTCTTCTAAGCCCACATTTTTTACATGATCACTTGGAACAAGTGATGGTCGTTTGGACAGCAAATTGGTGAGGCAATGCCAAATCAGTTGCAGAACAAGGATGCTCAGTTCGAAAATATGATGAAGTGGTGCTAACATGAGCGTATCAACCGTCCACCAATACTATCATTCATGAAAACGCCATATGGAACGGCCAAGTGAACAATTTCAAAGAAGCCGAGAAAAATGCAGCATGTATTGTTTATACTGCGATCAGGAACATACCACGCCATGTCTCCGTGGATGGCCGGCTGGCGTTGATCCCAACTCGCCGCTAGACGTTTGAGATAGAGACTGATAAAGCTTTCGCAAAGGAACATCATCATAAACCGGTGATAATATCATGCAGAATATGCCATGGCGTATTGATTCTTCCACATTGTTCAGTTGGGAAGGCAAGGCCCCGGTTATACCGGTCCAGGTTACAGCATTCAATGACGAGCAAGAAGCATGTCGCAATATTTTGGAGCGGCCGCTGCAAGAGTGGAGGACATGAAGTGGAAAATATTGTTTTCTGACAGTGAGAAGGTCATCGGTTAACATATCATATAGCACTAACTCTCATTAAACTTCAGTATAACTAACGTCTATCTGTCTATCCTATTCTATACAGAAAACTTCGCTTTCCTCGCCTTCTCCGGATCCGCCAACATCGCCCTATTCCACCTTGGATCGCTACTCTCATTCACAGGCGCCCAGCCCAACTGTATCTACACCTTGTCAACTCCCATCCCCCCTCTCATCTCCCAAGGAAGAACTCACCTGCATAACCTTCTGATCCCAATCTTTAACAAACCCCATCACCCTCCCATCCACAATCTCAAAAATCGCCGCCGCACTCCACCGCGCCCTCTTCGGCGGCTCGCTCCTCTCAATCCCCCGATACGGCTTCCCGCAATGGGATCCCTCCGCCGTATACCGCAGCAACACATGTCCATCTTTTGCCCACGCCTGGTCGTACTGCACGATATGCAGGTCGGAAACGGAGGCCATGACGTATGCGTGCGAGTCGGCGTAGTCCATCGGGGTTGTGCAGCCGGGGAAAGTAGAAGGGGAGTAAAAGTAGGCGTCTGGGTGGCAGAGGTGGGAGACGGAGGGGGCGCCGGAGTTGCGGGTGGGAGAGTAGGCAATTGCCATGTAGGTTTTCGCGATGGAGATATTTTTCTGTTCATCTTCGTCAGTGCATAGGGGATTGCGTTTTGTATCTGGGAGGCGATACCTCTTCTTCCGGGCTTTGGGGGGTTGAGAGAATGGTCGGGGGTTCAGAGGACATTTTGTTGCTATTCTGTTTGAATAGTGGTTTGTATACAAGATTTATATGATTAATAATTAGTATGCGAAGTGTGGATGTCTAAAAGTTGTAGATGCATTGATATACTACAAAGTAGAGGCAAATGACCTCAAAATGAACTAATTCCCAATCCGGAAACTAGCGCCTCGCCAATCCGGGGTCGGACTCCACATTCCCCAAACTCAGAGATCGTATCAGATCCGACACTCCAGATACAAATAACATACTTAGCCACGGAGTATACACTCTGTAGTAAGTTATAACTCCCGTCATCGGAGAATATCTATACTCCAAGGACAATCAAGTATTATTGCTTATTATGAGCCCAGCCAAGCACGCCATCCCTTCCCCCTTGACACCATCCACTGCCAACCACACACTCGTGATGCAACAGGACCTGCATTCCGCTCATTGGACGCAACCCCTCCTGTAACTTTGTTAAGCTCATATGATATGTGCTTGTACTCGTAACTCTGATGACTATATAAATGGTTTATGCTCGTATCGAGAATGTGAACCGCGATTTCTCGTGCGGAGCACTCGTGCGCAGGCTGTCTGGCAAAATGGGCCGCAAACTGGGCGTTTTCCGCGCCGTATACCTGGTTTCCGCCAGTTGTATGGGCTCGTTTGCCTTCGCTTTTGACACTGGTGTTATCAGTACGCCTCCCTCCCTCCCTCTCTCTTTGTGAAGGACGAGAAGCTAAGAAACAGTGGACAGGCGGAGTCCTCACCCTCAAATCCTTCCAAAATGACTTCCGCTACACCTCCACCCAACAAACAACCGTAAACTCCAACGCCGTCTCCATTTTACAGGCTGGCGCCTTCTTCGGCTGCTTCTTCACCATGCCCATTGCCGCGTACCTCGGCCGCCGCGGCGGCCTAATCCTCAGCTCAATCGTCTTCTCAATCGGCACAATCCTGCAACTCATCAACGCGCACACACTTGGGACGTTCTACGCCGGTCGCGTGATTGCGGGATTAGGGATTGGTGCTGCGACGGTGCTGGTGCCCATGTACGCGGCGGAGATGTCGCCGAAGGAGCTAAGAGGACGGCTGGGGAGTTGTTTTCAGTTATTCTTTGCGCTGGGCGTCATGGTTGCTTATTGGGTGACTTTTGCGGTGAGTAAGGATTATGTGGAGTCGACAAAGCAGTGGCAGATTGCGCTGGGGTTGCAGTTGTTGCCTTCGACGCTGTTGTTGGCAGGGATGTGTACTGTGGCTGAGAGTGCGCGATGGTTGGCGGCGAAGGGGCGGACGGAAAGGGCGTGGGAATCGCTGAAATGGGTTCGTGGTGGTGAAGAAAATGATGCGCTCCGTGAGGAATTCGATGAGATCCTCGCTGGGATCCAGGAAGAAGCGCGCATCCGCGATGGGTTCTCCTGGAAGGAACTCTTCGTCCTCCCCGGGAACAGATACCGTCTCTTCATCGCAGTGACCATCCAGCTCTGCGCACAGCTCACGGGAAACACCTCCCTAGCGTACTACGCGAACCAGATCTTCGAAGCTGTAGGCGCCGGTAGCTCCGCAAAACTAGTAACCGGCTTCTTCGGCGTCGTCAAGGTCGTCGGCGTCTTCGTCTTCCAGGTCTTCGTCATGGACCGCATCGGCCGTCGCGTGCCCTTCATGGTTGGCGCATTCGCAATGGGCTCTTTCATGCTCATCATCGCCTGTGTGCTCGCCACACATCCAACTAGCACTGACAACTCAGGCGCAACGAAGGCCGGCATCGCAATGATCATCATGACCTATGCGGAAGCGTTCAGTTTCAACATGTCCTGGGGTCCGTTACCCTGGTTGTATGTGGGTGAGATCTTCTCGAGTCGCACGCGTGAGGTCGGTGTTGCTGTGGGTGGTGCGTCGCAGTGGTTGTTTAATTTCATGATGAGCCAGGTGACGCCGCATGCGATTGAGAATATCGGGTGGAGGATGTTTTTGATGTTTGCGATTTTTAATTATGCGATTATCGGGTATTCGTGGTTGTTTTTGAAGGAGGTACATCACTCCCCCTTCCTCTATGGAATGCAACGAGCTAATTGTGATAGACCTCAAATCACTCGCTGGAAGAAATGCAGCATGTCTTTGGGGATGCGCCGAGGAACAAGACGGATGAGGAAAATGAAACAATGGATGAGATCGCCAATGGGCCGAAGACTAGTCCTCGCTAGGACCTTCCTCTACTATGTATAGCACTTCGATACCATGGAAATATTATTCAACCCATTAATATCGGATGAAGTCATCCGGAGACATCATTCCACATCAGGACTAGCCCAGTCGCTCCGTCGTAGTATATAACGCGGGGCATCTACACTATAACCACACCTCAATCCTTCCTCCCTGACTACCTCCGCCAAAATGGAAGACCTCACACCCCTCAACACCCCAAGCGTCGACGTACGCGCCCAAAACCCCCAATCCCTCATAAGGCAGTCTGCTAACAGAAAAATGTCGGCGCAGCCCCCGGCCCTCGCAGCCCTCGAATCCTCCCCCTCCGTTCTCTTCCCATCATTCACCTCGACCACAGCCTGGTCGCTAGGCCTTGCCCTCCGCACCCGCATCCTCTCTCTCCCCTCCGACCAGCGCAAACCCGCTCTAATATCCATCTCGCTCTCCTCAACGCCGTCCTTCGACACTCCCGGCAGCGGCCAGGCACAACCACACGTTATCTTCCAATGCGCGACGGAGCCGGGGACCGTGTCTGATAATGAAGTCTGGGTGCGGCGGAAGAGGAATACGGTGCTGCGCTGGGGTGTTAGTAGTTGGTTAATGCGGTGTAAGATGCTGGGCCAGAGTAGTACGACGGATTTGGAGGGGGCTTTTGTGAGGAAGTTTGCGTTGAGGAGTTCGTGTGGTGGCGCCGCGGCGGATGAGTATGCCATTCATGGGGGTGGGTTTCCGGTGAGGGTTAAGGGGGTTGATGGGGTGGTTGGGGTTATTGTGGTTAGTGGGTTGAAGCAGGAACATGATCATCAGGTTGTTGTGGAGGTGGTGCAAGATTTTATTGCCAAGTTGGCTGCTTAGACTACGGTACTTGTATATATATATATACGACAGAAATGGATCAAAAAGGTATCATGCAATTCTATGCAACTATAACTGAAAGCAAAACTCCATTAAAAGATAACCCCGATAATTTTACAGTTCGTCATGCCCGCTAGGCTCCTCATCCTCTTCGGGTGCAGCGCCGCCGTACAGCTTGCTGGTGATCGGGTAGGCAACGTTCGACAGCTGCTCCTTCTGCTCCTCAAAGTCCTCGGTGGAAGCAGTAGCCGCGTTGTCCTCGAGCCAGTCGTTGACCTCCTTGACGGCGTCCAAGATGGTCTGCTTGTCATCCTCGTCGATGCGACCACCAAGGCCCTTCTCATCGCTGACCTGGTTCTTCAAGCTGAAGGCGTAGTTCTCCAATCCGTTGCGGGCCTCAATCTTGCCCTTGATGGCCTTGTCCTCCTCGGCGAACTGCTCGGCCTCAGCGACCATGCGGTCGATTTCTTCCTGAGTCAGACGACCCTTATCGTTGGTGATGGTGATGGACTCGACCTTGCCAGTTCCCTTGTCGCTGGCGCCAACCTTCAAGATACCATTGGCATCCAAATCGAAAGAGACCTCAATCTGGGGAACTCCACGGGGAGCCGGAGGAATTCCGGTAAGCTCGAACTTGCCGAGAAGGTTGTTGTCCTTGGTCAGAGAACGCTCTCCCTCGACTACAAATCATTAGCAATTGTTCAATTGTGGCACATAAAAAGATATAGAAGGTGACTTACAAACTTGAATCAAGACCGTGGGCTGGTTGTCAGCGGCGGTCGAGAAGATCTGGGACTTGCGAGTAGGGATGACGGTGTTACGGGGGATGAGCTTGGTCATCACACCACCAGTGGTCTCAATACCCATGGTAAGAGGGTTGACATCCATTAGAACAACGTCGCCAGTTCCTTCCTCACCAGAGAGGACACCACCCTGAACAGCGGCACCAAAGGCAACGGCCTCATCGGGGTTAATACCCTTGCTGGCCTTCTTGCCGTTGAAGAACTCCTCGAGGAGAGCCTGGACCTTGGGAATACGGGTAGAACCACCGACCAGAACGATGTCCTGAACCTCAGACTTCTTGACCTTGGCGTCCTTGAGCACCTGCTCAACAGGCTTCAGGGTCTTCTTGAAGAGGTCCATGTTCAGCTCTTCGAACTTGGCGCGGGTCAGAGTCTCAGAGAAGTCGTTGCCGTTGTGGAAGGCTTCGATTTCAATGCGAGTCGACATCTGGGAGGAAAGAGTACGCTTGGCCTTCTCAACCTCACGCTTGAGCTTACCCATGGACTTGAGGTCCTTGGTAATGTCAACGCCGTTCTTCTTGTTGTACTGCTTGACGAAGTAGTCCATAACACGGTGGTCAAAGTCCTCACCACCAAGGTGGGTGTCACCAGCGGTAGCCAAGACCTCGAAAACGCCGTTGTCGATCGACAGAAGAGAAACATCGAAAGTACCACCACCAAGATCGTAGACGATAACCTGGCGCTCATCACCCTGCTTGTCCAGACCGTACGCGATAGCGGCGGCGGTGGGCTCGTTGACGACACGGAGAACGTTAAGACCGGCAATGGTACCGGCGTCCTTGGTGGCCTGTCTCTGGGCGTCGTTGAAGTAGGCGGGGACAGTAACGACGGCGTGGGTAACCTTCTTTCCAAGGTAGCCCTCGGCGATGTCCTTCATCTTACCCAAGACCATGGCGGAAATCTCCTCGGGAGTGAGGGTCTTGGGGGTCTTGTTGACGTCGACCTTGACAACAGGCTTTCCATCCTTGTTGACAATCTTGAAGGGGAAGTTCTTGGTGTCCTTCTGGATATCCTTGTCATCGAACTTGCGACCAATCAATCGCCTGGTCCTGTTAGCCAACCATTCCAACCTCAAGACTTGTAGACCCAACTCACTTGATGTCAAAGATAGTCCGGACCGGGTTAGCGGCGTATTGGTTCTTTGCGGCGTCACCGACCAAGCGCTCCTCATCCGTGAAGGCCACGTAAGAGGGCGTGATACGGTTTCCTTGGTCGTTGACGAGGATCTCAACCTTTCCATTCTGCATAACACCGACGCAAGAGTAAGTAGTTCCCAAATCAATACCGACGACTATTCAAGCATCATTAGCCACTGAATCCCAAAAGATATTGCAGATCCATAAACATACCAGTTCCATAGTTATCCTGTACCGAGTCCTCCTCAGCGTGTGCGGTTCCAAGCAAAGCCAATGGCGCGATAAAGACAAGAAGAAGGTAGAAGATGGTCGTCCAAGCCGTGAAAGGCTTAGCAGCACCGCTGCGACCAGACAGCCGTGCCATTATGAAGGTGGTGGAAGTGAAAAAGGCGAGCGATCTTTATCCAGCTGGCCAAAGGGAAATAGAAAAGTAACAATCAGAGAAATCCCAGCTTCCCAAGTTCCTCACGAACAAGAGGATACAAAAAGACAAAGAAAGGGAAGGGAAAAGACACAGTGGAGGGAAGAGAAGAGGTTGGCGAAGAAAAAGAGCAGCGGCGGTTCTTGTATTGCTCTCCGAAGCCCCAGCGGCCAGCATGGCCTTTTCGCCTGTTCAGAGTTACTTCTCGTGTTCTGATTGGCTGGCTCCCCTGCTGAGTCACGCACTCAGTTGGCGCTTTGTTCACCGCCTACTTTCTGCCTTGAATATGCGCGTCCCAATCAGGCAATCGACAGGGGGCGAGGGGGCGTATATAACCAATCAGCGAGCCTCTAGAGCCCCCACCGAACTTACTAGAAGTGGAGACCCTTCTGGAAATCGTAAGGCGTTGTGGCGCGGCAGCCTCCCAAGGCTGTTTCCGCCTTCCTCTTTGGAGCACTGCTTTTGACTTGCAGCTCTGCACAGGGCAAGCGGCGATCAGACGGTCTTTCCCGATTTGGCAGCGCATTCACGACACTTGGCCTTTGACTCACTGACTCGCAGTACCAAGGAACGAGAATAGGAGGACACTTGACCTTCTCTTAGTTGATATTGTCCGCATAATGAATCATACTCTGACATATATTGACCTCTATACATTTGTAAAGTGTCTACTGGCTATTCAAGCAATCCCGCCGCCACAGTCTCCCCTCCGGCACGTAGAACAACCCGCGTAGGCGCCTCCAGAGGAACTCCTTGGTCCATCTCGACTACAATCCGAGCCACTGAACCAGGTGCCACGATCTTTGGCTTCTTCTTGACAGACGCGCCAGACCCTTTGTCCAGGGTTGCAACCAGCTTACTGATCCGTCCTGGCACATGAAGACGACCGCGGTGGATGTCAACCATGCTGGGCATCAAATGTTCGAATGCGAGCACCTTGGTCGTGAAGCTGGTGATGTTCTGGATGGGCGACGAGGAATGGCAAATGACGTCTCCAGACCGGAGGTGCACAGGGTCGATGTTTGCCAAGTTCAAGACAATGTTCTGACCTGCCACAGCCCAATCACTAACGTCCCCGTCAACCTCCAAGCTGCGGATCGTCGCTTTCTCTCCACTGGGCATCGTGAGCAATTCGTCGCCTACTTGCAAGCTGCCCGCCTCGACGCGGCCTGAGATCGATAGAGGGTTTTGCACGCTACCCCGGAAAACATCGGCGATCGTCATCCGCAGTGGCTTATCCAGTGCATGCGAGTAACGCTCCGAAGTCTCCAGTTCATCGACCAAGGTCCGTCCAGTATACCACGAAACATTGGGATCTTCGCTGCGTCGAGTGATGTTGTCACCCTGAATACCGGAACAAGGAACAAACGCGATGTTCTTGGGTTGGAATCCGGCAGCGGTCAAAAACGACGAAACTTGTTGCTCAATCTCGTCAAAGCGCTCTTTGTCCCATTGCACCGAATCCATCTTGTTCACAGCAACAATGATTTTCTGAACCCCCATACTCCGCACCAACAACGCATGCTCCTTAGTCTGGCCCTTCAACCCCGACTCAAACTTTCCTGTGCTAGAATCGATGACAAGAACCGCAAAATCCGCCTGACTGGCCCCAGCAATCATGTTGGGCACAAAGTCCCGATGGCCCGGAGCGTCAACGATGGTGAAAGCGGTTTTTTCCGTCTCGAATTTGTTGGTTGCAATGTCGATGGTTACACCACGGGCTCTCTCTTCGGTACCCTGATCCAGCACCCAAGCCAAAGCAAATGACCCTTTCCCGATCTTCTCCGCCTCCCGTTTGTATTTCTCTAACGTCCGTTGATCAACGGCTTTCAGGTCAGCAAGTAAGCGTCCCATAAGCGTAGATTTTCCGGCATCAACATGGCCTGTCCAATGTGAGCAATAGTGCCCCGTAGCCATATGAAAGAAAAGACAAACCAATAACCACAAAATTGGCACTCTTCTTTCGATTTGACTTCTTGTACTCCGACAACACATCAAGGTTTTTGCTTTTCACGTTCACCTTCTCCGCAACACTCAAGTTGCCCATGCCACCTGCCAGATCGCCCTGGGCCTTCTTATCGCCTGCTGACTTGGCCGCAGGCTGTTTCGACTTGAAGCCTGCAATATATTAGGTGGGATCTCATATCTTTCTCCGAATAGCCAAACCTTTTGCTGAGCTCTGTGCGTTCATAACTACATCGTCGGGACTGGGGCCTGCAAAGTCAAAAGGTTCAGTAAGATCTTCACCGTAAATTCGTATCAAATCAGCGGTGTTCGAGTGCAAGTGGCTGGGCCCGGTCATCATCGGACGTGTGCTGTCTCCGACAATCGTGCTCGCAAAGCCGGATGGTGGCGCACGAATGTTCACCTTAGGCTCTTCTTTTTCCTTGTGATCCGCCTGGTCATTCTTTACCGGTTCTTCCGGCCCAGGCTCTGTGGAAACTTCGGGCTTCGCTGGCTCGGGTCTTGATTTCTTCAGCGGCGAAGGTGCAGGACTACCTTTGCCAAGGGAGCGAAGTGTCGATATACCATTCGATGGCTTTCGCGGCTTATCATTCGCGGCCAGTCTCTCACGCAGCGACAACGGACTCGGTTTTGCCTCCGCAGCAGGTGTCTCAGGAGTCTTATCAACGCTCGGAGTAGCGACAGCCGGTGTTGCTTCTGCAGGCGTTTTCTCCCCTTCTTTCTTCTTCCGCGCAGCAGCCAACGCAGCCAGTTTGGAAACTTTCCCACCGCTCTCTGGAGCTCCGCCCAAAAGACCCATTCGAGGATATAAAGGCTCCACAAGGATGTCGGCCTTACGATGTGGAGGTACATTCAACCATGGCGAATCGCGAAAGAACTCTGCCGCTGAGAAGTGCGCGATCTGCGGAGATGTAGTCGGGGTTGGAATGGGGTATGCAGGCACTGAGAAACCTGTTAGAACATGCTCGACTTCCGCACCAGTGTCAGTTTGAAATCTTCATCGTTTGATCGATCGACCGCGTTAAGCGAACATGGGGAATGCAGACACGCACACATACCTTGACCATATCACAATCGGGGTATTCCACAAATGACTCGAGCCCAACCACGGTCGTAGAAATACACATAGAGCAATATAAAACAAGGGTATTGCTTACCTTTTGGCTTCGCCGTTGCGGGAGGAGTCTGCTTCTTCTGAATCTCCTTTACTTTCTTCCCTAATTAATCCCAACATCAGCTTATTAGCTTCACCCAAGATTCCACGAAGGCAGTAAGAAAAATCAACCTCTCAAATAGTTCACCGACTTCTCCACGTCGTTATAGTAATGCCAAAGTGCCTCCTGGACCTCATCCCTCGTCGCCGTCACCGACGGTTCCCCCGAGCGAAGCTGCCCAAGTACTTCTTTCGTACACTGTTCGAGGAGCTCCTGCTCTTCTGGATCGGGAGAATCGTAACCGTCGTCGTCGTCGAAATCGTCGTCGTAGCTCACTGTTTTCATGCGGTGTCGCGACATGGTGGGGTTGAGCTCGCTGCTCGACTCACTGTTTAAGGAGAAACAATTGCTGGATTAGTAAGAAAAGGTTAAGTAAAGCTTCGAGCAGCTAGAAAGTCTCGTATTTATCAATTTTCATAGAGAGGAAAAGGAAGAAGGAACGAAAAGACGTTGCGGCTGGACGTTGGCGGGGAGCAGCTCGCAGGTTTCCCACCACGTCATTCTCCACTTGTGCTGTGTGCATTAATATGCGCATTTTTATAACTTGCATAAATGCACGGGAATGGATTGCTGAGCATACTGGGCCTACTCTGTACATGTATAGATCTTTTATTCACCGAAAGGACTCATTGAACCTATATATAAGCGAAATCCTCATATGTTTCGAGCCATTGACTGTTCTCTGGCTCCCCATCGTCCTACTATCATAAGCGTCATTTCCCATAATCCGTCTCTCCAAGCTCCTTTCTATCTAAACTTGATCCCCTTTCACCTCATGTATGTTATTCCGCGTGGTAGAACCCCCCTCGGGAGTCCAAGCCTAAGGCCAAGCGGCATGTACAAAGCATCGACCGAGTCTATTACCTAACTGCGATAATGGAGAGGCTACAACTCGTACATGGAGATGATTGTCTACATGCCTTCTTCTCTATTTAGTACGCTTCTGCGATGGGGCGTTGCATCACTCAATGAGCGGAAACCGTGAAAGTAGACGCGTAGGGTGAGGCGCGGTAAATTGAGCTTGTCCTCCATATAAGAGATGCTTTCGACCCAGTCTTGATGTGCAGGCGATCCTAGGGAAATGTAGCCCGGGTGGAAAAATGATCTCAATGAATTCGAGAGAATGCAGCATTCTGAGAGGAACCATATCGCGCAAGAAGATCGATGCTTCAAGACGGTTCAGTACGGCAGGTTTTGCAGCCTTGTAAAATCGTCCTTCAGATGGCATTATGATGAAACGATTCTTGGAGAAAAACATGGTTTGAGCAAGATACTGCAAAGACTTTGAAGCAAGGAATAGCGGCGTAGGCTTACACCAACAGTTGCGGATGTTTGAAAAGACTGCATGATGCCGGTAGCAGAAACATCCATTATTCAAGCGCTGCCAGGGCAACTCCGAAACTGACAAGTGAAGTGATCCTCGGGCGGACAGTTTGTAAAGTACAAATTTCAAGCCTAAAACGTAGATAGAACCCTTGCTTAGGATTCCAAGTGATCTCGCGACACTGGGTAACAAGATCCGTGTATTCTAAGATCCTATACTGAAGCTCCCGCGGCAAGTCCGAATACCTAATGAACTCTGAGGGCTCTTCGAGATTCACCGTTGCTAGAGCCGCTGGCCTGTAGGCCAGATCTTGAAGGGCAAGGTCAGGTTCTTTACCTAGACGAATATTGCAGCTTGCAAGTGTAAGAAGCTTCTCAATTAGCGGCTCAACCACCTTCCTTGCCGTTTCCAGATCTTGAACATCACAGACCAGAGAAAAGCTTAACTGGGACGAGAGAATGTGTTTGCCGACCTAACTAATAGCATCAATCCATTCAGGTATTGTTGACTGTCCATGCAATAAATCAAGAGGCGGGTCATGATAAATATGACAATCAACACCATACATGCGATTGCGCATCTCTTTAATACTCCTGCAGCATGTTATTCCTTGTTCGCAAGAGCTGAGGTGGATGATTAAGTGGCGAAGCGATGCCACTGATAACGGAGTGAGATTGCGCAATTCTGCGAGGTTCCTGCGGTCCCTGTATCTGATGAAGAAGTGATTTTCAGAGTAAAGAATGGGTGAGACCTCAGAGTAGATGGTGCGACAGGTGAGTAGTAATCTGTATGTGCATTTGTATGGCAGGATTCTAGTGAAGCATGGCCACGGGTTTGAATCTTGGGGATATTCGATCCGGGGACAGTGAACCGGTATTCGGTGTCGAACGGAGAGTGGGAGGTCTAGAAAGGATAGATGGGAGTTCATTGCTGTAGAACTTGTGTTTGGGTCATTGAGTATTATCTGACTAGAGGACGACCTTAACAAAGAAAGGCGGTCATCATTTGCCCTCGTACAGCACTGAAGAAGGTAGGAAGAGAGAAGGTGTCCACTACAGTTCTGTGAGACTGTATAAGGGAATGATGTTAACACGAGGACTGAAACTGGATAAAAAGAAAGCATCACAAAAGGCATTATTAGAAAATTCTGTATTCTCTCTATCTGTGAAATCAAAGCTATTGGAGATTGTTCAAGAAGGGTCTAGTATAAAAAAAATATCCCCACATCTATCACATTATCCCAAAAAAAAAGGCATGAAAAATGAGGCCACTAAGACCAAGGTTAATCCAACCATATATTATTCACCGCAAGGGACTTCCAGTAAAGAAATCGCCTGTCCCGGGACTGGTAAAACTGCCATTACTGGGCGTTAAAGCAATCGCCCGACGGAACCCTTGACGAGGCGTAGTCGGTGTGCTAACCGGTGGTGGAACATTTTCCTGTCCAGTGGGTGTGCTGGCGCCGTTGGATGCTTGCATGGTCACAGCAGTCCCAGGACGAGAAAGGACGGCTGCTGTGCCGTTTCGAGGGGGAGGTCGGAACCCAAGTTTAGCTCCTTCGCGGAAGATCTCTTCCAATATTTGATTGACGATCCCTGCATCTTCATATTCCTGGAACTTCTTCCAGAGACGGAGCGCCATGCGGGCGTCTTCAATTGAGTCGTGGCCCTGGCTGGGGTCTGTGGGTTCTTCTTGGATGAACTCTTTGAATACCGCCCAGGCAAGATACCGAAGACTGAGACGACGGTTTTTAGCAGGGTGGAAGTAGAGATATTGTGTATCCACGGTTTGGCTCTTGGGAACCTGGATGTTGATCTGGCGGAAGTCGGAGGCCAGGCCATGTCCAACGAAAATGCAACCCAAGTTGAGAAGAAGCCAGAGTTTCTTGTATGCAATCTTGAGCGGGACAAGATTATGCTCGCTGGTTCTCAGATCCAAGTCGCTGGGCTTGATACCAGAGTACTGTGTCACGTAGTCGACAATCGGTTCCTTAATCGTAATATAGTCGTCAATGAAAGGAACTCCCTCTTGTAATCCTGCGCCGCGCAGCACAGAAACTCGAGCAAGTCCGCTCCTACTCGGTCGAACAATCTCCTGCGATCCGTCTGCTTTGACATCGATCTCCGCCTTTTCTAGGTCGACAAACTCCGTGTCAAGAGCGACGGGTGTGCCAGGGGATGGCTTTTCTTGTTCTGTAAGTTTACGGCATGATTCGACAGGACGGCCACCACTGTTAAACATCGTGTTGGTAAGCATTCTTGCTAATAGGTATGGACTCCAACTTACTTCAAAGACCACTCGCGGAAAAGAAGAGTGGTATCAAGCGACAGTTTCCAAGTGTCATCAATCGCATGACGAGCGTCCCGCACCTGGTACGACAAGACGCAGGGGACTTTCCAGGGCTGATTAAACCGAAGAGCTTCGTCCTTGTCCACTTCGGTGACCAAGAAATCGTTGAACAAATGCCATCTATTCCTTTCCTGCTTTTCCCGGGCAGATATCGAAACATTAATAAACGAAACAAGGTGGGGCTTTTGATGCTCTGGAATATCAATCTCTGAAACGACACCAACAAGGTCGTATACCAAGAGACCTGGCATATTATTCTGAATGCGCGCCTTCAGATCATCCCCTTCATAGCACATAATTTGGCCGTTGTCAACAACAACACCAACCTGTTCCGGGAGCCAGCCAGGAATTGCCCAAAGTCGTCGACATATAGGATTGCTGAGTGCCGCATTGATCATCAGAACGAGCGGCATACGGTGTACTGTTTTCCGAATGGCGACTTGCTGGTAGCGTCGGCAATAGTTGCACCAGCCTCTATTTTGGGTTTCCCTCTCGATGCTGGCTCTAAGGATGTTAGAAAATCGGTACGCTGGGTGTCTTCGGACTTGCTTCACGTCGATAGGTGGGTATATTAATTCCGTCAGAGATGAGTTTCCGGCTCTGACGATCTCGTTCTGACAAAACATGCATCGGATAGATTCCGATGCGAGGGTAGTCAGATTACGGTCGAAGTCATCCGCATTAGGCATTACTATGCGGGAGTCGTGAGCGATCTGGCCAAGGAAGAACCGATTAACCGACTGAATAGCTGTAGAAAGCGATTTGGTGGTGAGATTCTCTTCGAGAAGGCCCAAATTCGATGCCTCCCGGAAGCTGCTGAAGGTCTTCAATAAATTGGTGGCCTGGCAGTTCTGGCCATTTGCCTTTTCGAGCATGTCGAAGAGATAGCCCATCTCACATAAAAGGCAGTTCTCGAAGATACAAGGGCTGGCAGCGTGATGAAGCGCCAAATTGCGGACGAGTGGGATGAATTTGAAAAGTTGAAGGAGGGCGTTAGCAAAAGAGTTTGCAATGTGTGTTTCGAGGCCAGAGAAGACGGTCTTGTTATAAAACCTAGTACCGGTTAGCAGTCTGCGAAGTAAGAGCAAAAGAGAGGAGGGAAGAAGCCATACCTGAAGTCGAAATCATCAACACCAAACCTACTGTATTTAATCTCGACATTGCTGTATTTGAGCAGTGGGTCGTCGTCCGATTTCCCGTTGATCTTCGCACCCGCCAGAGCCTCTGCGGCATCACTGATGGTTCCATCCAATTTGGCCTTGTTCTGTTCCCGTGCCTTCTCACTCAGGAACTTGGGGGCGATAAGAGCAGGTTCAGAAGATGCTAATGCGCGAGTGTTTTCGACCTGGTATCGTCTAGTCTTCTTGGGATTTGGTGCGCCATGACCAATCTCAGCAGGACGGAGATAGGGTATTATAGAGGGATCGATAAGAGCTGGTGGGCTGCCGACTTCGAACACCATGTGACTCGGCCAAGCAGAAAAAAGGCGCTCGTGATAATACGGCATGCCAATCATGTTCAACGGTGTGTCGAGAGACCAGTCGAGAGGAGGTGGGCGCGGTGTGACATCTGCAAACTCAACTTCTCGACTCATCTCGTTGAAATGTACCTTTGCGGGAGAACCCCAGAGGTGAATTGAACACTCGGTGTCATTGATAGCCAGAGCTTCTCCAGAAGGCGACAGGTCAATGCCAAGCATGAAGGGGACGTTGGCTTGACGAAGGTTGATGGCATTAGGGTTCATAAGATCCACCACTTGCAGCTGCCCGGTTTGAGACGCTACAAAACTAGTGGTATGTAGCTTCGGATGCATGCGCACATAGGCCGCACCGGCATGGAAAGGAATCGGAGGTAACGGCGCCAATGTCTTCAGATCATAAACGTTGGCGAGCGGGTCGGCAATTGGAGCGCCCATCTGCCTAACTGAAAATCCGCAGGTCACTAGCAGGTCATTTCGGGCATCCATATCGTTGACCGCAGTCCCATGTGCCTTCCATGACTTGACAACGCGGAAATCAAGTAGACTGAGCGCGTTCACCAAGCCTGCGTCTGTCCCAGCACACAAGTACCGACTCTTCTTCATTATTGTATAGTTGTGGTCGGTGGGCAATTTGTCGACGATAACACCCTTATCAATATCGATCGTAAACATACTCCGTTGACACCCCGCCACAATAATCCGATTTGTTTGCGCCGTAAAGCTCATGCACCGCAGGTCTGTCATTTCATCGTGGGAAACGTGCCATTGCGTGAGGCCGCGTCGGGATATCATGTGCACACTCTTCGAAGACAACGAAATCACACCCCTTTCATGGAATAAAATCTGCCGCACCAAGCCTTCGGTGGTAGGATGTGCTCGAACGGAGGTATATCTCTGTAATTCCGGTCCGTAAAACGACATAACCCGTCCCTGCAAGAAATTAAAGGTCAGATAAACCCGCAGACGGCCCAGAGTATAATACTTACAAATTCATTCCCCATCCACAAAAGCTCCATCACATCATCAAAAGCAATAGTTGTTGCAATCGTTGGCAATGCATGCGGGCCCGGGGGAGGCACCGGGATGCGCGATAGCTCATCCCAATCGGCTTCCATGATGGTTGACCTGGGCAGTAATGCCCCCCAGGTTCTCAAGAATTTCTCTCACTTCTCTCCTTCAAATAGTTAAATATGCGTATAATGCCTTTCGTAACGAATGTCTAAAGAATGGTCAGGTGCTGCCAATACTCAAAAAGAGCGAAGTCGGGCATCGTTCGGCGAGGGCGCGCGATTGCGGGGAAGCTTTCACAGGTCGAACCTAGGGGTGTAAATGCGAGACCGTTTAATATATGTGGTTGCGTAAGATATAAGATGTCGATAGTCGCAAGGGCTCGTTCGTGGCTGTCCTCTGATAAATTAGCACTGGTTGTTTAAGAAAATCGTCCGATCTCTTCACGGTTGTCGTGGAGTAGAGGCGGCGGAGGTGCCTGTAGTCACGTGATGCTACAACAGGTAACTATGAGACTAGAGCCATACCTGCTTCGAATTAATTTTACATATGTGACTATTGGCGGCAAATTGATCCGAAATAGGTAGATTGGTAATTCTGGGTACCTGGTTTGGTGCCCGCAAGTATAGAGTAGAAGAGGCATCAACCATGTCGAAATATATTGACGATCGATTTGTAGATATTCACCTACTGCTTATTCTTCAATATCGAACCCGTCAGGCATACCTCTTTCAAAGAACAATCGGACGATATCTATACGGTTATATCGGACCGCATCTTTCAAAGATGTTGATTCGACTCCAACTCCCCGGTCTAACAGCAACTCTACAGTCAGGCAAAATCCCATCTTAATTGCCAGATAGAGTGGATGAAGACGACCGCCGTTAATATCAGCCCCTCTCTGCAGTAGCAGTGTTATCGCTTCGTTGCGGCCATTGAAAGCGGCACGTCCTAATGGCGTGCTTCCTTCAAGGTTATCCTCGTCAGAAGATTCTCGATTAATCTCTTCTCCCTTGTCTAACAGTAGGGGAATGGTCTTGGTATTGCCGGAGGATGCTGCATGGCGGAGCGAGAAGTACCAAAGATCCTGAAGTGATTTCTCTGAAATAGCACTATAGTCTGCAGTCTCGGCGAGAATTTCGATCGTTTCAGCGTCTCCTCCTATAGCAGCAAAGGTAATTGATCTCAGGTAGCTGTATGATGATCTTGAAACACGGAATTCCGGGCGTAGAAGAAGTTGCAGGACTTTTTTTATGACCGTTTCGAGCCGCAGCTTCGACAGCAGTAAAAGGAAGGTCGGTGGTTCTAGGAATCCATTTTTCAAAAAGAAGTCTTCTCACGATGCTGTCCCTTGACTACCTGCCAGCCTTCTTCCGTTCCGGGCAGGCACCCATTGTCCGTATTGGCTCCACTATCTAGAAGGAGCCTTGCAATCTCCAAATGACCTTTCAACGCAACATTCCGCAATGGCGGACCAAAGATATTGCTTCGCACATTCACATCCACACCCTGTGCAAGGAGATACTGGACCAGGGAAATATCTCCCAGATAGGCTGCTGCAGATAGAACATGCTCTGGTGCATCACTTTCCTGACCAACTCCGGTTCTCATTGACTGGGAAAATCCATACGCGTCGATTCGAGTGATATAGTCTATATCACTTGGGCAGGGAGGATAATTGCGTGGGAAACTTTTCCCGCCTCTGGGTACACTAGACAACCTGAGCAACCCATTGGCCATGAAGTCGATGACTGCGCGTGATACGAGTAAGGAAATTCGGTATCTTCTGTCATTGATGGTTGAGGTTTTCGCTCCACTAGAACGGTCGTATTTCATAATTTGCGAACTGACATTCTTGATAGTGTTGCCGAGATAGTTACTACCGTATTTGCTGGATACCCAGCGCTCGAGATAGTGAGCAGGACAATAGTCTAAAGCCAAGTGGTGGTGCATATTGCAGGCAGTTTGTGTCATTTCTCGATTGAAGAGCCCTGTGGCCTTGTCAGTATTGCTTTCGCACAGGGTAAGATACTGTGATGCTGACTATTCACAAGTTGGAGGTTTTTCATATCGCAAGGCATCATATAAGATATGCTATTGAAAAGCATCTCGATAATATGGCGGAATATCTCAAGTGGTAAGTCGAGAAGATGCATGTCGAGTGATCTGAACGAGAACGAACCCTGTGATGGAAACTACCTGATCCTCTATAGTACACTGAATAAAGAAGAAAAGTCCCATCAGCAAATAACGTATCATGTGACAAGATCAAAGGACAAACAGGACAATGCCAACACATTCTGCAAGGGTGTTAGGGCAGAGACATGTACTTTTCAGCCTGAGGCATCTAACTTGGGATCGCATGCAGGCGGGGCAGCATGTACAACATATCATTCTTAACTACTTGCAGATCTAGAACCAATATCCATGCACAAAATATGTGTGCCCCTTTTTCGGACATCGGCCTACCGGTTGCTTGAAAATGGGGAGGGAGATACGCGAATTAGGGCATGAAGGAGCATCATCAAGTACTCTAATTGTCTGACTCAAATCCGTATTGAACTGCTGCCCTTTCTAGTCCCGATACAAGATTCCGAAACAACCTTAATACGTGTCTAACACCCATGATACTCCAACTTGCGGTGTGACGGGAACTTGCATCTGCAGAGTAAGCATCTGGACAATAATCTCGGTGTTCTGTATCGTAACTGAATATATATAGATAACTTGGTTCTTAAACTCTAGACGATATACATTTCTTAATTAAAACCAAGCCGCCACAGCAATGTTGGAGGAGATTGGAATTGGTCATTACCTCATAACAAACATCAACACGCCACACAAGCTTCTCGAGCTGTCAACACATGATTATACCACTGTAACAATCGGGCAAGCGCCACTCAACAAATGAAAGACTATTTCGGGCTGACTGGATGGCAGCAATCGCACGACAGACTGGCATCCGTGCCAGCATTGGAAGATCTGAGGTAAAGATCCCACATCTCTATTCGCAATGGGACTGGAAAGTATTTCGCGTTGAGCCCGCCAAGTAGTCGGTCAGTAATCAAAGCGCCGGCTCCCTCAACCCGACTAACGTATCCATTACTATATCATAATCCTATCCGTCTGTCATGGGACAAGACGAAATCCAAGGGTGGATTATAGAAAAGGTCCATGAAGATTATAAATTCTATTGCAGGTAAGTGCTGTGCTCTGAATCCGTGCTCATTTGGCTATTTGCAAATAGTACGTGGACTGACCATGAAATGAGCAAGATCTACGCCGGACGGACCGGCCTCTGCCTTGCGCAATACCAGGCGTCAATGGAGACCCTCGGCTACAGCTTGTGGATACATCGCCTGATTTGGAGCGAGATCTGGAAGTTTTGGCAAATGGAGGCATAAAGGCAACCGAACAAGACGAAGTCAAACACTGAGTAAGGAGTAGTCTAGTTTTTGAGAATTCTGAATAGAATGTCGCCTTTCGTTTGTCTTCTATCATCAAGTGAGTATGCTCTACCAATAATCTGCCAACTCGATCAGCAAAAGGAATATTCTAGACCTCCGGCAATCCATACACTGATTCGCGACATAAAGTGCTGATCATCTCATTGATCCGCAGGTTGACAGAACCGGCGCATCGGGCTCTACCGTGAGTGGAGGGGGGTGCAAAGGACTTCTTACCATCAGCTTTCCGCCTATTTCCCTCACGGCGCTTATGCATGTATTCTTCATATGCACCGTTTATATCCCCTGTCGATATAGCCGCATGACGTACCAGGATCTCGAAAGCAAACATTCTGAAGCCGAGCAAAAACAAACCATGATGATGTGAGATTTGGATATATATATATATGAACATGGGTTCATTCTTTCTAAATGAGTTCAAAGTTAAATGAGCACCATGCCTGCAGAACTCGTAGCCAGCCTGTACACGATCAAAAACCACAGCGTCGGCAATGTCCTCTTTGAAGAGATAGTTATTGGGGATGATACTATCATAATCGGCGAGTGAGTACTCTTCCTTCTCATAATTCAACCTCACTAACTTGCACCAGCCAGCCCAGAAACGAGGAGATCCAGACATGGCTCATCCAGAAAAACGGTGACGGATCGTATTACATGCAGAGTGGATTCACTGCTAAATTCCTTGCCGTGAATGGAACACCAAGTACGTCCAATAATATTCAACCTGCTCAATTCCCGTTCTTCTCATCCGGTTTACTTAACTACGTTATGTTAACCAGGAAACGGCGCAACCCTCATTGGAAGCGAAACACCCCAAAGATGGACAATAGAGCAAGTATCCGGGTCTGGTTTCTGGCTGTAGGTTAGAAGCGTGTAGTCTTATCTAACTAATATACTGATGATCGGCACTGCATAGTATCCGCGTCCCTGGCACGCAGCTCAGTCTTCACTTGCCAGATGATAAGCAGGGTACGAAATGTCGGCTTGTGGATGGTGGGATTCAATCGTGGATATTTGGATAGCGGATATGAGAAAATTTCCCCGGAGGCATTGGCATTTGTGACTGACTTGATAAAAACATTGAGGCATGTTATGAATGGATACGTTTTTAAAGGCATAAAACTCCGTGGATCGCCCCGAACCCACAATCCGCAGTCATTTCCCGATACAGTATTGTGATAACTGTGGGATGCGACACGACCATGCCCTAAAAGGTCTAGTACGGGGAGGTTGTTAACTTTTTTTCTCTATTCTATTCTACTTGGCGCCAATATTAGCGCCCGCCAAGAAAAATCCAGCCTCTGAGAAGAGGGCCGTGTATCATGCCAGTAAGCAGAAGCAGCACTAGATCGTCGAACAACAGGGTCTGGTCTCGAGTCAGCAAAATGGGGATAATCCACGGCTCAAGTCATGCTCTTCTTCCTCTGTCTCTTCATTCTCACTTGTTCTTGGTTTTAACTGTGATGCAGGCTTTAGGCGCCGCGCTAGCTTATCTGCCGCCATGATTGCTCTCTGACCACGTCTATATCCTCTACCGTCAGATAACCAACCCCAACACGACTAGCAATCTTCGCACCAAGGACTAGGGCCTGAAAGCGCGCGCCAATACCGAATCAGCCAACCCGATTCCGAATATCTCCAAGTTGCCATCGACGGCACCAAAGAGGTCAGCCGCGACAACGAAGGTCTACAGCACATTCCCGATCAAGCACCGGGCGTCTACTATTACCCTCCTTATAGTAGCGGAGGCGCGTACTATGATCCGAGCACAGCGGGATACCCTCCCAATGGTGTCCCTCCGCCGACTTTTCAAGGGCTAAAGAAGACGACTTATGGTTTGAAGCCTGTCGTTTTCTGGGTGTTCGTTTTGATACTCTCGGCGATGCTGTTGGGGGGAGAAGTCGGCGGGACAATAGTGGCAAGAAATAGCAGCAATAGTGATAATACAGCGCAATCCGATACAACAAGGTCAACAGAGCACCTCCTCTACCTCCCCCCGTTCATCCCCTTTTGACACCAAACTAACCTGGAGACAATACAATAGCAACATCCCAACGAATACCCAAAAAACGTACCAAAACATCCTCATCCTCCACAACACCCTCAACCATCTTAGTAGACCCCCCAGCGCCACAGGCTCACCCTCTTCACACCAAATTCATCTCCGCCCACTCCGCCGCCGTCATCGCGCGTATTCCTCGCCGCCGATTCCACGTCTCCTCCAAGTCCCACGAAACACCACGGCCCTGTCCGAAAACAATCTGATACTTGAGCAAAGTATTCCCCGGGTCTCGCGCGAGCGCGTTTTGCATGTCTTCCACCGTGAGAAGGGTTCTGTGGAATGGTTTCTGCACGATTCTCTCGACGAGCGTCGCGAGCTCTGTGTAGCTGACGGTATCGCCTCCGATGAATAGCACCTTGCCGGAGCTGGAGTCGGAGCTGGATCCAAGATCGCACCCGGAGGAGACAGCAGCGTTTGAGCTCAGGACAATTTCCGCTGTGATTCTCCCAATGTCCGCTGGCGTGGTCAGCGTGACTCGATTTTCCCAGCTCCCCAGGGCGCAGATCGTGGCGTTTTCCAGATCGACGACTCCAAAGGACGGCTCGAATAGAAAGCTCGTGAACATGCCCGTAGAGATGATCGTCCACTGCAAGTGGGTCTCTGTTTTTTGCGAAGAAGAACGCAGCATGTCACGGACGTCAAGTTGCTCGTCGAACACATCCTGCGCGGACCCTCGCCCGATGACATCGTAGTCCACCCCGAACTGCCAGGGGATGTAGCGTGTGGTTCTGGGTTTACTTCTTGCAGTGGTGGATGATAGGACGGCGCGGGTCAATTTGATCTGTGTTCCTCTGCCGGATACGAAACCCGTGCAGCTGATGATGGTGTCGTAGCGGGCGAAAATCGAGGACAGTGTGTCTTCATCGTCTTTGACAATGTCGCCTGGTACTATGTGAATACCTAGTTGTTGAAGACTGTCGATCTTTTTCTGTTTAGGATCGTCTGGCGAGAGACTCGGACTCGCTGGACGTAACAACACCGACACATTTATGCCTTGGCGTTTTGGGTGCTGGACTAAGAAGCGTAGGACCTGGTAGCCCAGCTCCCCGGCGCCGATGACAAGGATCTTTTGAGGGGAAGCCATGGTAGTGGATAAATGGACGCCCTGTTGGGGGAGTTGATCCCGTTATTTATCCTTCCGAGTTTACAACAAGGCCCGCGGGGTTGCTTTTGGATTTGTAATAGTCATTTTCAATCATAATTTAGTTGTATTTCACTATACAAGTTACCATTTGTCAGCCTTGTCAGCCTTGTCAGCCTTGTCAGCTCTGTCAGTGGATGTTATCTGAGTTCTGCGCCATTGACTAGATTCAAGGGCATATACCCAGGATAAATTCTAACGACCTACATAGGCTAAGCGTAAAACAAATGCACGCGCCAGATATCAAAGTAGTACGAAAAACGAGAACTATATCGAATATCGTATAAACAGTTCACAAGCAACGCAACCTCCCAGAATACCACCACCTAATCGACACCAGAGACCTAGTTACACCTCTACCAAGCCGTATTCCACATCAACAAACTATCGGTAAAACAAATTAGGATTCGAGCTCGACGGATTATAAGCCTGGTAACCCTCCCCACTCGGCACACCCGGCGTCAAAGACGGATAAGGCGTAGTAGGCTTCGCTGCTGCACCCGTAGGAACAGGGGGAGGCTGATGCATGGGTGCATCCGGTGCTGTGGGATAGGGGCCCTGGCTGCTAGGCTCATCCGGGGAGTAGGCCGATGGCGAATATTCTTGTTGGGCTTGGGCCTGTTGCTGCTGTTGTTGGAAGCGTTGCATGACTGGTGGGACATGGCCTCCGGATGGGTAAGGGAGTTGTTGGGCGGCTGGACGGTCGACGGGAGAGTCATAGACGGATGTTCCGAGTTCTTGGGGATGGTCGTAGGTGGATTGTGGGCGGTGGTGGACTGGTTGGTACGCGTCTGTTACTGGGGGTTGTTGGGGTTGCTGGTAAGGGGAGCCGCCGGAGGGAGTGCGGTTGCGAGGATCGGGGGATTGGGAGGCTGGAGGGTAACCCATTTGCTCTCCGCCGTAGTATGGGGATGCGCCGGGTTTCAGCGGCTGAGTGTCTGTTTGGTTTGTTAGATACGTCGCCATGGTGGATAGGCAGACTTCACGAACCTTGAGGGCGCGGGCTAAAGTAGCGGTTAGGGTCAGCCTGTGGGGGCGGAGGTCCCTGAGGATACCCAGCAGGATATCCGTAAGGAGGTTGACCAGGTCTAGCATATGGTGCCTGCCCAGGCTGTGTCATAGATACTTCCAAAAGGGCTTCGTAATCCCGTCGCGCTTTAATGAACTTCTCGTTCAACTGGGTAAATTCGTCTGGCATGTGTCAGCAGAGCGAATACGTTATCAGAGAACTTGTACTATCTCACCCTTCTTCTGCGAATACTTTCCAATCAACTCAATCAACTTGGGCCGAATAGCCAAAGTCGAGTGGTATAGTGTAGTAATCTCCTCATTATCCTGCGCATTCGGTCCGGCATTACGCGTGCTCAGCAGCGTCAACAATTTCTCCACGTTCTTAATCTGACCAAACACCTCGCCCTCCATCTGGGCCTCGCGCTGCAGCTCGTCAACCGTTGGATCGGGAAGCTTCTCGACATAGTTCAGAGGGAAAATTCCGGTCTGGCCTCTCAGCGAACCCTTCCACCAGTCCTTGTACACAGACTCCAGAACAGCAATAATGTCTCCTTTCCGGAATTGCAATTCACCAGCCTCGGAAGGCTGGAAATCGTACAGTGCTCTCACACGCGAAATGGTGGCAGCCGATGTTCCCGACGGGAGCGAAACAGGAGCTTGTGTTTGGACCTGCGCCTGCGCTTGTTGTTGCTGCTGAACGGGCGGTGACGTTTGAGGAGCGGAGGCAGCGGCCGACGAGCTGGATTCGGCCTGCGGTCCTGGACCCGGTGCGGGCTTGTCTCTAATTGAAAGCGCCAGCGCCATCTGCAATTCCTCCTCTTCCTTTTGGCGGTCGACGTCGGTGATTTCACGTTTGCCGGGCTTCGAGGGAGGCTGTAGGTTGGGATCTAAGTCATAAGCAGCTGCGATATGAGGATGATTCAGATACGGGAACCTACTAATTGTCTTAAGCTTCATGTATGCCTGCTCCATGATGCCGAAGTCCGGGTTGTTGGAAAACATCTCCGTCCATTCTTCCATACGCTCGAGGATCTTCGACTTAACTTGCTGATGGGTGTTCTATGACACACAGTCAGCATATCCATATCTAGAACCCTCGCGCGCAGACTTACCCGGTCATTAGCAAGACGCAGCAAAGCATCAGTAAAGCTCCTAGACGCCAACTCCCGATGAATTTTCGGGCCACAGTTTTGCGCCAAAGCATTGGCAAGCTAGGCCAATCAGCTACTAGCCAACAAGCATTCGTTAAGAGACCTCTCGACAAACCTCCAAAGTGTATAGCTGCACATTGGCATTCCTATGCGCCAGTCTCTTAATCAACGCGGCCACGGCATCCTTTGCGCTATTATACTGTCAGTTTCCATACCACACCACCACCACCACCATAACACACGTGCAGCGACATACCCAGATTCTTCCGCAGAGACTTTATCACAAACATCCTAAACCCCAAACACACAAACGTCAGCGCCCTCGTCCACAGCTCCAGCTCCCATCGCAGGTATCGTACAAGAATAAATTCCCAGTTCTCTGACGTGAGGTTCTCATCTGTCGCTTTGGCTGTATGAAGAAAAAGGACCAGATTAGCCATTCTGGAATACTGACCCAGCCCCACGGTATTATGCAGTGTCAAAACATACCGACAGCGTCGTCGAAAGCGTTCTGCTGTGCGCGAAACATCGGCCCTTCTCTTTATTTATTTATCTGAAATATCTGTTCCCTAATCGTCTATCGAAGATAGATATCGCACGTTAAATAGTAGCGGATCGTTCGCTGTACTGTAGTGTGCTTGTTGGAATGCGGATGCGGGGAGGTAGGTTCGTCGGGTCGATGGCCTGTGTTTGCGAGTAGAGCGTCCGATGCGGTCGTATGGCGATAATCGAGGTCGTAGAATAAATCAAGCAGGTCGTGTTATCAGGTCGGTGGCGAAGTTGTGGTGTTGCTGAAAGAAAGTGCAGAGAAAGGCTGCCACCTAGAGAACAAGCAGCAGGTGACGAATGGAGAGCGCGCAGGCGGAGAGCAAGCCAAGCTGAAGTGAGTAAGCAAGCCGCTCAACTATGACGATGGAAGATTTCAGTATAATTGTGAGGACTGTATATTGTATGCGGAATGAAAGAGTTATTGTGATATTTTATTGCCTTTTTATCTTTATTCTATCTTGATTGCTGCCTTTTGCCGTTGCTTGTGCCTAACACAGCCCGGTGCAGGAAATATAGCCCTCCCCACTACCCGTACTCGTATACTACTAGCTAGGCCCACCGTAGCTAGTCTACATAGTACGATTTCAACAAAATAGTTCGTTTCCATAAGATGAAGCGCGGGTAAATTCGATATTACATATGGAACGAAAATAGCAAGAAGTTAACAACCAGATCGAGAGTAAATAGTCAAATAACGAGAAAAATATTAGCACAATGCTTTTGCTGGACTTGGGTGATCCATATTATTCAAAATCCATCGCTTGGGTCAGACATCGAAAAACAGCACAATAGTAACCCGATAAGATATACAACAGTTTTCCCATGAAGAAATGAAGAACATCCGAAATGTCACTGAAGAAGTGTCGAAAGAACGATATAATAGAAACATCACAATAGAAGACCCGAGAGAGATCTTAACGGGTAGGAGAACGAAAAGGTGAGAATGAAATGGCGAGAAAAGGGGATAGATAACAGTAAGGGCCGAATAATAGATCGCCATCTATGACACTGTATAAGGAGATAAAGACGACGGCGTAAGGACAGAACACGATTAGGAGATAGCGACAGGAAGGGTAAGGTATGGGTATCTGGAAGAAAAACGAAAAGAGAGACAAAAGTCATCGACAATGAGAAGACCGGAAGACTGGGTATAAAACAATTAAGCGCCGCCCTTCTGGGCCTTTTCCTGGGCTTTGCTTATCCGCGCAGACTTGACAAGAGGTGACAGGTGCGACAGTGGCGCACAGAGCGACATAAAAGGATGCTATCCAGGGTTAATTGATTGATCAATCATAGTGGAATTGGATTCGCACTCACTTTCAACAAGTCATGTGCCGAAGCTCTCTTCTCAGGGTCGACTTTGAGTGCAAAGTACAGGAAGTCCTTGAAGATATGCGACAGTTGATGCTCTTCCTTGATCCTGGGCGTGCCGTTTGTAGCAATAAGGTAAAGTGCCCGGAGAGGAGATTCGGTCAGATAGGGTGGTTCGCCCTCGATCATTTCGATAGCCATAATGCCCAAACTCCAGATGTCAACTTTCCGTCCGTACTCCTTCCTGGTCACGACTTCCGGAGCCATCCAATAAGGCGTGCCGACCATAGTATTCCGCTTATTCTGAGAATCGTTGATCTGCGCACAGAAACCAAAATCGGCTAGAAAAGCATTAGGACGGTTCGAAGAGGGTAACATAGGCGAACGACTTACTCAATTTGATGTTTCCTTCCATGGAGAGAAGGATGTTATCTGATTTGATATCACGATGAATGACGCCCTTTGAGTGGAGATGCTGCAAGCCGTTCAAAGTCTATTGATAGTTAGCGTTAGGACTTTCGTGGAAGGAAGGCAGAATTCTACTCACCTCTCGGCAGACGGCCGCGATTTGGTGTTCGCTCATGATGTTATAAGTCACTACATCGGTCAAGCTGCCACCCTCCATGTATTCCATGACGACCCACAGATCCGACCCGTACAGATAACTGTCCAGGAAGTTGACGATGTTCTTGTGCTTGCTGTCTTTCATGACGAGAATCTCGTTTATGATGAGATCCTTTTTGGGCTGCAATTCCAAGTTCATCTGCTTGATAGCTACGCAACTATGTGTCCCCTTCTCGTACGCAGTGAACACGCCACCAGATGCACCCTGGCCAATCTTGTTCAGATTGTAGTACATCTGCGTGGGATCGCCAGGCGTGCAGATGGCGAGTAGCCGAGCCCGGATATCCATAGCATTGCTCTGACGAACACGTTGTCGCGGACGGGCTGCAGGAGGGGCAGCCGCTTGAGCCGGAAGCGCAGGCTGAGCGGCCGCAGTGGCCGCCTGCTGTTGTTCGATCTGGCGGGAGCCCTGATGCTGGTGGCCGGGCTGACGCTGGCTGCGGTTCCGAGTCAATTGCTGGTTGGCGATGGCTTGCTGAGCGGCTGCCATCGCCTGTTCCTGCTGCTGTTGGTATTGAGCGGGAGTAGTGACGGCACCGGCTGGCGCCTGGACGACAGGACTACCACCGCTGGGCTGGCTGGGCAACACCTCCGCCTCCGGAATCGCCGGCGTGCCAAAAGGCTGCGAGGGACCGACGGCACCTGCATACGGACTCGAAGCAACGGGCGGCTGCGGCGCTGGTCGAGCTGGGGTCATGTTTGCGGGCACCGGGGGCTTGGGAGGGGCGCGGTTGGGAATCATACCGGAAGCTCCGCGAGGAACCGGCGGCGGAGCTCGTGGATTCTCAAAACTGCCTTCATGGTTCTGAGGAAATCGAGGACTGGTGGGCGGAGAGTTCTGCTGCGCACTCGAGCCGTATGGGGAGGGAGTATTTGTGAGAACAAGAGGACTAACGACGGGCTGCTGGTGAGGATAGGCATGGTCGAACTTGTGCCACACTTCGTCATCACCGCGAGCATTCTTTTCATAGAAGCGCATAATATCAACCATGGTCTGAGGGTGCTCTTCCTGTTCTTTCTTCGAGATACCGTTTTCCTGCAGAAGACGCTGCCATTCCTTGGGGAGGCCAGTGAATTGGCCCGTCTGGTTATCATAGCCCACGTGGGTGACATGCACCGGGTTCTCTGGGGCGGAAATCTTGACGCCTCGCGGCGAGCCTAGCATGCTATTGACAAAGCTGGAAAAGCTGGCCTTCTTACTCCTCCCAGTAGGGGGCTTCGAAGTGATATTCCCCTCATCGGAGAACCGCTTGGTATTCGGGGGGCGGTCATTGTCGGGCCGTTGCTGAAACGAATCCATCCGGTTCTGTAGCGCAGTAAAACTGGCGGATTGTCTGAGACCACGGGAGGACTCTTGGTTGGAGGTCGTGTGGTAGGCTTGCTGTTGAGGGGGGGGTTGGGGGAAGTAGGAGGCCGTCTGGTGGTCCGACTCTGCGGCGGTCTCGTCTAACGCATCTAGCATGCCCCGCGTGTCGAAGGGGCTACCAACTAGTTCATCGGAGGATTGCTCGATAAGGGAAAAACGGGCGGGGCGGGAGGGCTGGTAAGAATGGGAATCGGGGCCGGACAGGATGGGGGAAGCACCAGCGCTATTATTGTTGCTGCTGTTGTTGTTCTGCTCGAGCGACGACGACGACGACGAACCGTAAGCGTTTGATCTGGTACGAGTATGATGGTCACGACCGGCGGCAGCCGCAGAGGAGCGAGGAGGGACTGGAGCTGAAGGATGTCGTTTGAGCGAAGTGTGGCTTTGATGGCCTTTGAGAATCCGCGAGGTGAAACTTGGAGGATCTTTGTGCAACTTGGATGACGGCCGGCGGAATTTGAGCGATGAAAAACCGCCCTCGTTACTCATGGTGAGAGTGTGAGAATAAGAGACGGGGGGTAAGGTTAGGATAAGGAAGAAGGGTGATGAAGGATGGGAACGGGAAGGATGAAGGAAGAGTGAGCAACCGCAGCAGCAATCGGCCGTCGATGGGTCCCGAATGGCTGGAGACCAGTCAGTGGGAGGGAGAGGGGAAAGCAGCCACCGGTCCAGGCGGTGCGTTGCCGACCGGGAGAGATCTTTTTTTTTTTCTACGGTTTGGATGCTGCAAAGATAGTAAAAGAATAATGAGACGAAGTGATAATGATATCAAAGAAAGGAGGTGCTGGCAAGAAAATAAAAGAAAAAGAGAAAAAGGCGCAAGAAAGAGAGCAGCACGTGGAGAATAATAGGAGAACTGGGATTTATGAGGATTTGAGGTGTCCAACAGTTCAACAGCTCCTAACTAGTAGTATGTAGCAATGGGAATCCTGAAGGAAAAAAAGAACAGAAAACGAACGGGTCGCCAGTTCATCTACAAATATTCCCATTCTACCTACTCTGCGAAACTGCGACAAGCCAGTGTCAGAAAAGAGGAGCAACGGCCGCCAGTCGCTGGTCTGACTAGCTGCAATTCTAGAACCACTCCTCCCCGTTATTGCAGGCCCGCGATGGAGTCCAAGGTTTGATATGAAACACTGCCAGAGTACTTGTAGTCACTACAGAGTACTCTGTACAGACTGCCATTATTCTGTACAATACTCGATTCTTTTGTCAATAATACGCACAATATAGCCAATATCAATCCGATCTGACTGGTAACATTGGCATTATTTGCTGTTTCTGCTCAGGGGAAGTACAGAATACTGCTAGACTATACCGCCTACTGAATGTATAGGTTACGTGGAATCCTCAGTGATACAGAAGAAAAAGAAGACAATAGGCACTGACAGTAACTAACCAACAATCAGTGCTCACACATCGTAAGCATGCAAGATCATTGCGGATATTTTTCTGGAAGTTGTGGAAACGATCAGCATCCGCGGTCAGCTGATCCCGTCACGTGGCTTTATTGCCCGATTTCCTATTCGGGATGAGATGAAGCTCAACAGTCCAGCTGTACAAACGGGTATGCTTGATACCAATGCTGGATCGGTCAACTGTGCACAACTACACTGTGTTGTACTAGTATGTACTCATATAGTAGTAGTATTTTACCAAGCCATATGAATTATCCGTAGTCTCCGAATGTACGAACATGCAAGCATACCCTACATAACCGATGCAAACAGAGTCAGACTCGAGACTCGACTATTACTTGTATGCTTTACAATGCATAACTAAAAATTAGACATTACTAATTGTCCTAAATTCTATGCTCTGTACAGAGTACTATGGGTGAGAATATCAACCTGACAGCTGGGCGGTGTCGGCTTTCCCCGAGAACCATTACCACTACCGCTTTCCCTCCTGTTGTCCTCAACTTTCCCTCTCCACGCTCCATCTGGTCTCCCAATTGTCCTCCCAGCTTTGCTGTTCACCCCTCTGGCTCCTCTCTCTCTCTTCTTCATCTTCTTCCTCCTCCTCTCTTCTCTTCTATTTATCCGTCTCTATATTTCCCTTGGACCCGGGTTGATTGTCATTTTCCCACTCGTGTGTTTGCTTGTGAGCATTTAGTAGAGCGTTCGACGTTGTCTCATTCGTCGTTCTATTATTTCTATTACTCCTATCGCACGTCCTATCGCACGTCTCATCACGGCAGACAAATTCTCGGAAGCAATTCAGTAAGTCGATTGGTTTTCCGCAAAACAGTTGGGTATGTCCACCAAGACCTCCGCTGAACTGTCCGATACTAATCCAAACCATGCAGGCTATACAGGAATTTTGGGTCTTCCATCCGATCCAATTGAGTCTCTCCGAAATCGATCCGTTTGATTGCTCCTGGTATTCCCCTCGTCATGGCTGCTGAAGCTTCCAACGTCAATGGGAACAAGTCCCTGGCCGCTATGCTGGAGGAACAGCATGCGAAGGACGCCGCGCACAAGGCAACTGTTGAAGATGTTCCGGATGAGGAGGATATCCAACACCCTCCTCCATCATCGTTGGTGAACGAGAGCAAGCCAGACGCTCCGGCAGCCGCCCCGACACCGGCCCAAGCTGCCCCCGCTCCGACCCCAAAGCCCGCTTTCAAGCCCGCTCCCAGGAACGCCCCCGCTCTTGATGTACAATCGGAGGAATTGTTCCCGGCTTTGGGAAGTGGTCCCAAGCCCAAGACTCCGGCTGCGGCCACCTGGGGTGCTAAGCCATCGGCTGCTGCTGCGGTTGCCAACGGTTCCAAGGCCCGTAAGTCATTTCTCTCTCTTTTTTTTTTTTTTACTATGTAATGCCAGTGCAATTCGAATGCTAACAGATTCGATATGAATAGCTGGCGGATTCGGTCCCTCTGACGTACCCAGGATTATGAGTCTGCCTGGAAAGCACATGGAGCAGCTCCGTCTTGCGCCTTCTCAGATGCTTCCTCGGGGTCAACTCAAGAAACCTCTCCGCGATATCCTCCGTGACATTTCCAAGCGTTCAAAGGCCAATGTCGACATGCGGGGTGGCCCCGGAGGTTCGATCATTTTTGAGGGTAAGGGCTCCGTGGATGCTGTCAGACAGGCCCTGAAAGATGTTGCGCAGCAAGTTGGCTCTAAGGTACGTTCTCTACTAGATGTCATTGCGCGATGTTGTAATTAATAAGCTCCGCCTTCAAGCAATCCGTCCGTGTCCCCATCCCGACTTCTGCTCGTCCGCACATCATTGGCCGGCAAGGCGCCGTGGTTCAGGACATTCAACAGCGCACAGGTGCGCGTGTCCAGGTTCCCCGGGCCGACGATTCCGCCGCTGGAGGCGAAGATGATAGTGACACCATCGACGTGTTGATCGAAGGAGATGCGGTCGCCGCGGAGATGGCTCGTCGGGAAATCGAGGCAATTGTGAAGGAACGGGCCTCCAACATTAGCTTGCGAGTCAAGTCGATCCCCCCGGAGTTCTTCCCCTTCATCGCGGGTGCCCACAACTCCAACCTCAGGGGAATTGAAGAACGGACTAGCGCTCAGGTTCATGTGCCGCGCTATGACACTTGGCAAAGCCAGCCTCCACCCCAGGAGGCGGTTCCGGGCCAGGTGCAATTCGTGGCAGTTCCCGATAAGCACATTCATATCTCCGGAGAGCGCACGGCGGCTCAGGAGGCCCGTGCTGAGATTGAACGGTTGGCCAGTGAGTTGCAGCGCCAGTTGACCCTTCGTGAGTTGGCAATCAACCGTGGTCAGCACCAGTTCATTTTGGGTGACCAGGAGGATGCTCTGCACGAGTTCCTTGCCGAAACGGGTTGTGCGATTGTGTTGCCTCCACCTTCCGATGAAAGTGAATTCCTCACCGTTACGGGTCCATTGGACTGCATTGAGGCTGGTATCAACCGGGCCATGGATCTGGCGACGAGCATGCAGATGGCAAGCATTGACCTGTCCCGTCAGCATGCTGCCGCTCCTGCCGGACCTCACGCGCACGCTCGTGCTCTCACCCGGTACCTGAGACAGCGTCAGATCATCAACGAGCTGGAGAGAATGCACGACGCCCGCATCGCTCTTCCGCCTACTTCTGATGGCCCCGTGACATGGGAAGTGTACTCGCGTGATGGCAAGAACACCATCCGTGCCCGTTCCGACATCATGAACCTTGTTCAAGCCCACCCGCCCTCGAGAATCCGCCACCTCTCCGTCGACCCTTACTTCCACCCCTACCTCAGCTCCCGGAGCGTGTCCAAGCTTCAAGATGACTACGGAGTGCGTCTGATGGTCCCCGAAGATGTTGACAGCCCCGAAGTTGTGCTTGTCTACGAAGGGCCATCGGCCAACACTGCCAGCTTTGAGATTCCCCGCCAGCGGCCCTCTCCTGCTGAGATTGCTGCCTTTGAAAAGGCCCTCCAAGAAGCCCATGACTACTTGATGGGCACCTTGGGCGACCAGAGCAACGTGGTGGCCAAGTCGGCCAGCGTGCCTGCCAAGTACCAGGAGAAGGTCCGAAAGTTCATCGCGCGCGAGCAGCAAGCCAAGGGTGAAGACTCCATCCCTATTCGTGCCCTTATTGGTGACAGGTCTAGCGCCGGTTCGTGCGACGTTTCGCTACGTGGTCCTTCTGGGTCTGTGGACGAGTTGATCTCCAAGCTGCAGGCTTTCGTGGTTGAGCAGGAGAAGGATGACCTGGAGCGCGGATACACTACCTCGTTTGACTTCCCGCAGAAGTACGCCAACTTCCTCATTGGCAAGCGCGGCGAAAACATCAACAAGCTGCGAGATGAGTTTGACGTCGACATCAAGGTGGACAGTGGCAAGGTCGAGGTCAAGGGTCCTAAGGCTAAGGCCGATGCTGCCAAGCTCCGGATTATCAACATGGGCAAGAAGCTAGAGGATGAAACCACGCATGTCCTGAAGATTCCCGCCCAGTATCACCGTGAGTTGATTGGGCAGAAGGGTAGCCAGGTCAATCGTCTGCAGGACCGCTACGCTGTTCGCGTTCAGTTCCCCCGGGCGACGATCCTTGATGACCAGTCGCAGGCCGAGACATCCAGTGAAGTCGGTGGTTCTCGCGCCGCTCGCTCTGACGAGGTGGTCGTGAAGGGTCCGAGCAAGGGAGCTGATTCCGCTCGCGACGAGATTCTCAGTCTCTTGCAGTGGGTGGTGGACCACTCGTACTCAACGTCGGTGTCGGTGGCTCAAAGCCAGGTTCCGTCGCTCATTGGCGCGCGTGGTCGTGAGATGGACCGTCTCCGGGCAGACACTGGAGCGCAGATTGATGTGCCTGGAGCAAACGATGCACCAGATGCCTCTGGCCGTGTGCAGATCAAGATCAAGGGTACCAAGCAGCAGGTTGATGAAGCAAAGAAATTCCTGCAGCAGCGCGCATCGGAGTTTGACTCTACTATTACCAAGACCATTGACGTGGACAAGAAGTACCACAAGGCTTTGATTGGTGGTGGTGGTAAGTTCTATTTCTTTGTTCCAGAAGATTTTGACTTGTCTACAGTGAAGGCTAACGAGCAATCCTTTGTTATGCGCAGGTGCAAACATCCGCAAGATTGTTGCTGATGCCGGTGGCCCTACTGATGGCAGCGCCGCTCGACTGGTCAAGTTCCCGCGCCCTGACAGCAGCGAGTCTACGATCCGACTGGAGGGCAACAGCAACGTGGTTGAGAACATCATTGCCGCGATCGAGGCCTTCGTCAAGGAGCGAGAGGACCAGGTGACATCTACTGTTGAGGTTCCGCCCGCACAACACCGTATGCTCATCGGTCGCGGTGGTGATACCCGCCGTGGAATTGAGTCGCAATTCAACGTGACTCTTGATATCCCCAAGCAGGGCTCGGGTCGTTCCGACGTCAAGCTCAAGGGCGCCAGCAACGCTGTTGAGGCTGCCAAGGAGCACGTCCTGGGCATGCTCAAGGACCAGCAAGGCGAGACGGTGGAAGTGCCTCGACACCTGCACCACGCCGTTTCTGACAACGGCGCGTTCTTCCGCCGTCTTCGGAACGATTTCCAGGTGACAGTAGACCACGCGGGCCAGCAAATTCCGCCCCGGCCGGCTTCGGAAGAGTCCCGAGCCGTCGGCAACGGAGCCGCCTCGCTTCCGCTCATCACAGACGACCCCAGCGAATCCGTCGATGCTCACTCCTGGAAGGTCGTCGAAAACGCTGTCGAGGCTGACCCGTCGCAGCCCGCCACCATTCCCTGGGTTCTGCTGGGCAGCGGCGACAACGTGACCCGCGCCAAGGCCGCCCTGGAGAAGGCCATCTCCAGCGCCTCGCAGCAGTCCTCGACAGGTTACCTGATTCTGCCTGACCCCAAGACCTACCGCTTCGTGGTCGGCCAGGGCGGTAGCCAGATCAACACGATCCGCAAGAAGACTAACTGCCGGATCAACGTGCCCAAGGACCAGGCCAAGGGCGAAGCGATCGAAGTCAAGGGAAGCAAGGACGCCGTCGAGCAAGCTAAGGGTCTGATTTTGGAAGCCGTTGCGGCTGGATTGGCTGGTCGTTGATCTTTTCGGTCAGTGTCATTTGATGATTGCCTTTTTTTTTTTTTCCTTCTTTGCGCGGTTGAAAAAGTCTATATACGACATATTTATTCATGTGATTTAGCTATCTTTGTTTTTTTTTTTTCTTTGATTCCATTCTTGTACCTTTTTTGCTTTAGATAGACTTGTATATTGGCATAAAAGAGTGCGTTTCTGCAATCCATTCTTTTTGATTGGTTTTATTGAGAATCTGACTATATCTGTGCTACTGTAGTGTTTGGTGACATTTGGAACTCGGCCGCATCGTGCAACATTGCCGAATCATGCCATCGCATTGCTTACGTAGAGATCAAGAAAAAAGGAGAATCTAAATGTTTATCGCTCTATTCCTATTTCTTTTCACCGAAGCATCGCCGTAGCCAGAATGAAACAAAGGAAAAAGAAAGGTAAAAGAAAAGAAAAAGGACAGCATGTCTTGTCTTGTCTGCATTTGGATATCACCCAGCAATCAGCTAGTTAAAATAGAACTAGTAAAAAACATCGTCAAATAAAGCCATGAAAAAAGTAAGAAAAATCGCATGCGCAGGCGAGACACGACACAGCACTCCCATGCTAAATTAGACCAATAATATGAACGGGAAAATGAAAATGCTTTTTTTTTTCTTTTTTCTTTTTCAAAGTAATTTACTGCTGGTTCTCGGCAGCAGAGGCATTCTGCAGATACTGATAGGCACCGTAGGCAACCGCACCACCTAGCAAGAGGAACGCGTACAGACCGAGACCGAGGCCAGAGCCCGAGCTGGCGCCGGACGAGGACGAGGAGGAGCTGCTGTGGGTGTTGGGGGCTGGGTCGCCGGGCTGTCGCATTTATTTGTTAGGACTTTGGAATGCGTTGTATAGGGGGGGGTAAGGGGAGGGGTACCATTCTCTTCAATTTCCCGACGTACATGCCGTCGAGCAATTCGCGGGCTTCGTCGCTGTGGCCGACATCCTCGAAGGCTTCTGTTGAGTCTTGGCCGCCGACGTCGAGGAGGACTTCCTCGCCACCACTGCATTATCGTTAATATCCTTCCTTTCTCTTCCTTGTGTATTGTATTGTCTTGTTGAGCCGGGGAGCTTACGGGTGCTCGTCAACAAACGAAGAGCAGTCGTAGACCTTGTCGTGGACGACGAGGTAGAGGTCCTTCTTGGTGTTGTGCTCGGAGACTTCGGCGAAGGTGAGTTCTTTGTCGGCCATTGTGTCGTTGTGCGGTTTTGTGTGGTTGTGGTGGTGAGTACTGGTGATGACAGGTGGTGTTAGTCTGTTGGGAGATGTTTATTTGGCCAGATCGCATGGATCAGGGGTAGTATAACTCACGGGTAAAACTGCGAGCGGGGAGTTCAAGAAGTGAGATGAGATATGCAGAAACCAAATAGATCAAGATATCAAGACAGTATTATAGAGAAGATAACAAAAGTAGAACAGAGAGAGTAATAAAGAAGTGAAGAGAAAAGAGTGCCGATCCAGACCGTGAGATATTGCCGGCGGTCTATCCGCTGATTCTGCCCGGTGCCAATCAAACCGGGCCTATTAGAATCTCTCCCCAGGGCTCCAGAAAGACATCTCCATCTGGCATGTCTATCCGCGTGTGCCAATTGTGCACAATATTACCGTCTTCAGTCCCGCCCTCTTAACCTCGGCCATCCTTCCGGTTCCTGCTGTCGGGATTAGTCTATCAATCGAACCCCGCGCGGAATTCTATACTCTCTTGGTTATTCAGTTACCGATAACACATGCATATATTCATCACTCGTCAATGCTCATAATACATCCGAAATCAAGATATCCAAAAACGCCTCTACCAAGTCCCATCATGATCATCATGTACAAAAAGAACAAATGTAACGAATGTAACAGAAAGAGGGAGGAAATCTACTTCGCAGGAACCCGCTCGTAGAACACTATATACGCCTGCTCGTTCTGCAACCGCTCCTTATGCCGCAGTTCGCGCGGCTGAAAGTCCGTCACCCGATCATCGTCAAACTTCCGCCAGCAATGACGCTGCGCATCCCGCACGAGCGAGATGTAGTGTCCGCTACCCATCGACGGCCCGATGTGGCGTAGGACCCCGTATGCGTCGTATGTAAACGGGGGCACGGTCGCTCCCATTGGGGTCGGGGTCGGGGTCGGAGTGGGCTGGCCTGGTTCTGGGGAAGAAGAAGAGGATGGCGGAGGGGGCGAGGATATCACGAATGGGTCCATTCTCAGCCCATACAGCGGGAAGTCTATTGGTGTGTGGATCTTGCGTGCGCTTTGTGTCTTTGAGGCGGAGAAGCGTTTGAAATGGACCACGAGGATCTGGGGTGCCCGTGTGATGATTATCTTTTTCGTGGCGACTCGTTCGCATTTGCAGTATGGGCACTTCCAGACCTCGTCGCCGCTTAGCATTTCCTCCTGCGTGTAGCTGCGTAGACAGCTGTAGATGTCTCCCGTGCCTGACGTGGGGATTTCCACGCTGATGCTGTAGAATGCTTCATATGTTGTTGACGTGCGCTGGCACGTCGTGCACCGCAGTCGACTCGCGTGCTGCCCCGCAAATAAGGACGAGATGAACGATTCTTCCCGGTGGCAGTATCGATCCCACTCAATCCGCGACACCTTCGGAATCGGCATGCGCTCCCGCTGCATCTCCTCGGCAAACGTCAACGGTCGTAGCGGCGTGCGCTGCCAGTTGATGTTCAGATCCTCGTGCAGGCAATCCACCAGGAAATCAAAGAACTCCTTAGCATCCTGCTGGCGGTCGATCGCCCATTCTTGGTTCAACCGCCCGCAGAAGTTCCGGAATGATGTCGGCACGATCACCTGCACATCGCCCCTCCACAGCGATCGAACCAGATTGGCAAACAAACCCGGCATCACACCCTGCGACCCTTTCCAGTTCTTCTGCACATACATTCGGAACCGATTGTCGTTGAAGAACTTGCTCAGCGTCATCGTCGCGCTGAGGCACTGCAGTGTCGAGTTCATGTAGCACGTGACGCCAAAGTTCGTCAGCCCTGTTCGCGGCAGCTTGGGCCGGTGCAGACTTGACGGGTACAGTGCTGTTCTATTCGCCGAGTTTTGTCGTTCCAGCGGTGGCTGGATCTGTCGTCCTTCTGACACCCCACTGTATTTTGGCCGGGGTACGGCGGGTGGAGGCCGTGATGGTGCCGGTGGGACTTGAGGAGCCGCATAGCTGGGTAAGGGAGGCGGTGCCGGTGGTCGAGTATGAGGTGCTGTCATCGACTCCTGGATCGCATGGGGCTCCGGGAACCGGCGAAGGAAATCTTCGTACGTGTGCACGAATGGCGACGGCGGTGGTGGACTATTCGGTTTCTCTTCGACGCCATCTACTTCCTCGGGTTCTTCGGTCAGATGCTCTTCCTCCTCTTGTACGGTGTCGATTTCCTCGTTCTTGGACTTCTCCATCCACGCAGTAAGCTCCTCGGGATTAAGAGGTTTGTACTCGCGAAGCCGCCTCTTCCGCACTTCCAGACTGGAATTCGCGCTCACCACGGTCGGTACTCTTCCCAGAGGTCGCCCGGGATTTCGAACTGGTCGTTTCGCTTGAATCGATCCTATGACGACTGCCGTCGACGACGTGGCTAGCGACTGCTGCCCAAGGAGATCAATCCACGCATCCAGACCTCCCAGTAACAGTGCTGGAGGTCGCCCGTCCTTTAATGGTTTGTAGGCATTGAACTCGTAGAGAGTGTCGTGAAGTGCCCGCAAATGAGGCGCTGAAGTTCCAACTGGTGAGCCCGCCAGGTAACTAACCGAGTCTGTTGACTGATCATAGTAGACAACCATGTCGAACTCGTTCCGCCTTTCGAACAAAGGCTGCTCATGCTCCGGTGACACCACAAGGCGCTCCTCCAGCTCTTCAGCTGACACGTTGGGTTTCAACGCGACAGGCTCGATACAGATTACCGATTTGGCGTAGATATGTCCATGGTCGTACTGGTCCCGCGGACGGACGTCTATCAGTAAGATGTTGTATTCTCGTAAGTAATCAAGTAGCTCTTGTGCCTCGATTGCTGGCCGATGTGGCAGGTCGGCCGTGCTGCTCTTCGCCGGATGTATACCGTTGGGGGTCTGAGACCGATATGGATCGTATAAGCTGTTCCGGCTAGGACTAGCACTAGGAGAATTAACCAGATGTGAGTATCTTGAGTTATTGGCACGCGAGATTTCTGTCGAAGTGCGCGGAGGGTTTGAGGGTGGTTGCGATGGCACGGTCCATATCGGACTATACGCTGGATCCGGCGCGCGTGGTAGCGATGTGTCTAAAGGAATCTTGGGTGGTAGTTTGGGTACACTATTAGATGACCCCATACTTCTAGGGCCAAGAGGACGGCGCGGGGGACCACTAGTAGAGGGGTATGGAGCGGTCATTTGGGACAGGTTCAATGATGGTCGTGGGGGATAATCGTCAACATATCCTGAGGCCGCCGGCATAGCAAGCGCTCCATTCTGTCCGACAGCCATAGCGTTCTGATTATTTGTCGCGGATGGTGTCGCTTTTAACCTGGCAAACCTCTGGGCCAGCATATCCTCCGCAGGCGCAGAAAACCGGTTGTTGTTCAATTTGGCCTGCGTAGCTGACCGTTGATATTCTGACGGGCTCGGCATCCGGATTGAGCTGTTGTTTGATTCTTCCTGGCGGCCTCTCGAGCTACCGCTAGGAACCGGGGAGTTTGTCGCAGATTCTCTCAAGGGCTTCACGTTGCTCGTGAGATTATCCTGGATGATCTGTTTCTTGATTTCGTCCATTGTTCCTTGTTTTGTCCGCACTGCCTGTATTCTCCAATCAGCCAAGGCTAAAGAAACGTTTGCGTTTCTCAATAAAGAGCATACCATCATCAAATCCGCAAACTGCTTGTACCATCCAGGCGTCTGATTGACCATTACTTTGTAGTCGGGGTGATGAGGGATAATGTTGACGGTGATCTCGGAGGCGCGAAGGTAATGTACGTATGCTTCATCCGGCTTGTCTTTATCGGCAAGGCTCCTCGCGTTTTCAATTGCTTCGTATGCTCGTTTCATCAAAATACTTAACTATAAGCCCAGTTAGCACTCCCCAGTCATTCCCCGCACCAAGTGCATCATAGCCCAAACAAAGGAGAACCTACCGGAGTATTTTCATTCACATCCAGCGACGCCGCCTGGTCCTGAAGATCCTTGATATTCGGAAACCGAGGCGGCCCACCCCCAGTCGGCGAGGAGTCGTTGCTGCCATTCCCATAGAACCGACCCGATTGCCCTCCGCTCGAGTACATGCCACTCACAAGCGATTGAGGGCGATTGTTGCTCGCCCACGGCGCGAAATTTGGCGGCGAAGGTAAAGTCGCTGCATCGGAGGACATGTTCCCAGTATTATGAAACCATTCAACACATCGTTCGACTCTTCTTTGGGCTTAAACGAGAGTGTCGAGCAGGCGGCGATATTTCAAGGTCGGGTCGGAGGACGGCACAGCGATTGACGGAGGGGGAGTACGTAGGAGGTTGCAAATAGCAAGCACACAAAGGTGCGAAGAAATGTCAAGAAGTATTCGTAATATTCCCAAGCAACGTAATGCAGTACTTCACAGGCAAAAGCAAAAAATGCAACAGAACCGAATGAAGACGAGTTGCTGTTCACCTTCGGGGCGTGGCTGTGGTCCGGGGTAAGTCATGTGACTATATACTCACCGCCCAACGCACCGCCACATTTGGGCGGTCAACGTGGTGGCTTATGTAATGCGTCCGTCTCGCTGATCTGCCTGGAGCTGTGCATCAACTCATCGCAGTCGCCCTCGTGTTTGGCCCCAGAACATCGACTGTCTTTCAGTTTTTTTACTCTTTGATATCTGTGTTTTCTGCTCTGCTTTTGGTTCCAGATTTAACTGGTTTCTGCAAGTATCCTCTCGCTTTGATTCCCCTTCTGACTGGTCCCTGCCCAACGTCATAGCGATCATCCCCTCCTCCGTTATCAGAACGTCTCTCGATTCAATTGCACTACATCCGAGTTCTCGTCACCGTCACCCGTCAACCGTCAGCATGGCGAGTTGGTTCTCGTCGACTTCGCCGCTCGATGAGCGGATCGAGCGGGCTACATCGTCTTCTCTGTATGTTTGTCTACATGTGTTAATCGGGTTCCGCAATTGGATCTGTTTTCAGGACGGGTCCTAACATAACCTCTCTCTTCCAGGGAAGATATTGCCCTCAATCTAGAAATTTCAGATCTCATCCGGTCGAAAGGTGTTCAGCCAAGGGAGGCGATGAGAGCGCTGAAACGACGATTAGAAAGTCGGAATCCGAACGTGCAACTAGCGACTTTGAAGGTTGGCTCTTTTTCCATCGGTAACGGCTATGCTTGGCATACTAATTGGGAATTATCTCGTTTTAGTTGACAGACACTTGCGTAAAGAATGGAGGCACACATTTTCTCGCTGAAATCGCATCGCGCGAGTTTATGGATAACCTTGTATCGCTTCTCAAGGCGGAAGGCGCCCCGCTCAACAGCGACGTGAGAGAAAAGATGCTAGCGCTTATCCAGGATTGGGCGATGGCGGCACAAGGGCGTATGGACTTGGCATATGTCGGGCATACCCACCGGAAGCTGGAGGACGAGGGGTTCCCATTCCCTCCTAAGTCTCAAATCAGTGGCAGCATGCTGGAAAGCAGTGCAGTAGGTGCTTTTCTTTCATATTCCGGGTTCTATTAGGAGACCCCCGCTCACTGACATCGGATTTGTTTGATAGCCTCCAGAGTGGATCGATTCCGACGTCTGTATGCGCTGTCGGACACCGTTCAGTTTCATGAATCGCAAACACCACTGCCGGAATTGCGGTAACGTATTCGACGCTCAGTGCTCGAGCAAGTCCCTCCCTCTACCCCATTTGGGCATACTACAGCCGGTGCGCGTTGATGATGGGTGTTATGCGAGGTTGACGTCGAAACCGTTCCTGCCACCTAACCTCTCGGACCGATCCTCGTTCAAGAACAACTCTATCACCAAGTCTAACGCGATGGAACCTCGAACAGCCAGGGCGGAAAGTGGCTTTGATGATGATTTGCGTCGGGCGTTGGAGATGAGTTTGGAGGAGGCTCAAAACAAGGGCTCCGCAGGCTATGTCCCACAGGCCAAACTTGCCGGGACCCAGCCTCCAGCTGCCCAGACAAATGTCGAGGAGGAAGAGGATGCGGATCTGAAGGCTGCTATTGAGGCTTCTCTGCGGGATATGGAAGAGCACAAAAAACAACACGCTGCGGCTTTGAAGAATCGCACTACGGAGCCTCCTGCGCAAGACACACCGAGTGCGGCCCCTCTGCCTAAGAATCCCTACGAGCTCAGCCCAGTGGAGGCAGAGAATATCCATCTTTTTGCTACTCTGGTCGACCGATTGCAACATCAACCACCTGGAACCATCCTCAGAGAACCCCAGATCCAAGAGTTATATGACAGCATTGGGTCTCTTCGACCGAAGCTTGCAAGGAGCTATGGTGAGACAATGAGCAAGCATGGTAAGTTTCTTTCCGATTTCGCTGCAGTACACTAGATGGTTGATACATGCTTAGATACTCTCCTTGATCTTCATGGCAAATTATCGACAGTGGTTCGTTATTACGACCGTATGTTGGAGGAGCGCCTGTCAAACGCATACTCGCAACACTCAATAGGGTATGGGGCTGTTCCTCCAAGGCAATACCCTGGCGTGTACCCTTCGATGCCTCCCCCTCCTTCTGGTGCCGATGGGAAGGTTGGGTTGGAGAACTTCTATTATGGACAACCTACCACCGAAGCGCCACCGCCGTCTGCTACACCGTATACGCAACAGCCTCAGTTCGAGAGGGGCATCCCTGATGGCACTGGTCATACCAGGAGCCCTAGTGTCTACCCGCAGCCCCCTCAGTCTGTTGCCTGGAATGGAACTGCATATCCTCCTGTTGCTTCCCCGCCACCCTCCAATCCGGTGCAGTCACCATACTTGGGCCAAGCAGCTCCAGCGCAGTATTATACAGCACCGACATTGCCAGGACAGGAATACACTTCCCGACCACCAGGGGAGCCGGAAACGCAGTATCAACCATCGCCTATGGTGCAACATCAGGAATCTCAATACCCCCAATATCCCCCAGCACCATCCGGGTATCCGCAGGCACCAGTGCCTAGCGCACCGGAGCAGCCACCATCTACGGACCAGCAGTCTTCTGGGTACCCGTACCGGGAGTACACAGAGGCTCCTCCGATGCCAGTAAGTGGGCAATCGGCTCCTCTACAGCAGCAGCAGCCACAAAAAGCGCAGCAATCCTACTATTACCCACCGCCGCCGCGACATGAGCCACAGCAGCAGGCACCTGTGCCGTCTGCCTACCCACTCCAATCACAGGCTGGCACGTATTCTACTGGGGCGGACGTTTCGCCGGTTTCTGCACCAAGCACGCACTATGCACCACCTGCAGCGTCTCGACCACCTGTGGAGGAAAGCTTGATCGAGCTGTAGTGTTTATTTGTCCTTTTTGTTCTTTGTTTGAGCCACGGCGTTATTCCTCAAGTGCCTTATATAGTATGATACCAGAATAAGAGACTTGGTTGTTACAGGTAGTGAGTGTACACAAGCGGTGATTGGCATGGATAAAGCACCCCGGATATTCAGTAGTAACTTGTAAGGAAAAGATCACCAAATTCACTTACACGCATAATTAATAACCCGCCGGTTGCGGTCGAGCCAAGAGAGAGAAAGTGAAGGTGAAAGAGCTTCCTCAGGCCTCTTTCTGGTCCAGGCTTTCTTTTCTTCCTCCACTGTCCTCATCCCCATCAATTTCTCTTCTTTTCATTTCTTTTTTCATTTCTCTCTTTGTTTCTCTCTTCATTTTTCTCTTCATCTTCATTTTCATTCTCACTACAAATATACAAGTCCAAGCACTACTACTGTTTCACTGTATCATATCGTCTTACCTCGTCTTCACGTGGCGCCGTTTCTCTCGGTCTTATTTCCCTCCAATTAACCTGCGTCGCGCACCAACACTGGGCCATAGTCCATAATCAAGATCATCGCATTGTTCGTTTGTCGCTGTGGTCTGGTTATTCTTGTCGCTTACGTGCTCTGTACAGCTTCCCCAGAAAAAGGTCACTCGCTACTGCTACAGCACTCCTGATACGGCCACTACCGCTCTGCTGGATCTCCCCCCCCGGTTGCTTCTCCTCTAGACCTCGGTCTCCATATTTCGCGCCGGTGATCCCTGGCCCACTCGCCGTTCGTTGAGTCGTCGCGCATTCCTCGGAGTTTTTTGCCTTGCCCAGAGAGAGACGAGACAGATTCACCCACGCACCTAGTTCGCAGCCCGGCCGACCACTCGAGAGACGGCGTGATTTTCTTTGACTATTCGCCGTCATGCCGAATTCAAACACCACTTCCTCCCCCGTCAAGCGCCCGGGCTTGGGGCGTCGTGCAGTTTCCTCTCACGCTGTCGTCACGCGCTCGACCTCCTCAACTACCGGAGATTCATCCGACCCTCCTCACCCGCAGAAATCCCACGTCGTTCACCGACATCATCACCCTCGCCCGCACCTCGTCGGCCACCGTTACAGCCACCACCATCGCAACCCCTCCTACGGAAAGAACGTCAACAAATTACAGCGACTCACCTCCGGAGCTGAAGCCGGCCGTCACCATCAGCGCAAAAAGTCTGCGCCCGCCACACCCGCTGCGAGTCCCCCGCGCGGTGGTCCCCACGTGCGCTGGGAGGGTGAGTTCGAAGATCCGAATCCGAAAGCGTCGATGAAGAAAAATAACTCAAGTCCCGCATTGCGACGATATACGTCTACAGGTACCGTTCCCACCAAGAAAACTTTAGTTACCGACCGTCCTCGCTCGAGTTCTGGGAAGAAGAAAACAGTGGGCTTCGAGATTGGAGATTCGGACAACGACGACGGTGAATGGGAGGATACTACGCAGTCGCCCGAAAGCACTAGGCGCAGTTCCGTTGCACAGTCCAAGGACAGCGTGGAGAACGCTGCAGCTCTGGTGGATCCTTTGATCTTTGTCAAGCGCCCTTATCCTCAAATACCGCGAGCGACCAGTCTCCCGGAACCAACCAGCCAAAGTTTTGCTCAGGAAGGTCAGTCGACAGATGAGGAGGAGGGACAACAACCACAGCACGAGGAGCAGGAGAACCAGGGACTTCACGAACAGCAAGAGTTGCAACCAGATAACAAACAGCATCAAGAACCCGGCCAAGTACCGGAGCCCAGCGCGATCGCATCTCGTCTTATCAGTCCAGCACTTTCAGCCAAAGCTCCCCCCGCCATGTCCTCCATATCCGCCATGGCCAAACCGGCGGCCATTGACACTGCCATTTCCCGCACTGCTTCGCTGCAAAACCTGAAGGCTGGTCAGGACGGCTCCCGACGCACCTTGCCTTCACCAAATCCCGCCTTAGCAACGACCCCCGGGAACAACACACAAGCGACTTCATCATCGATCGAGGGAGGCGTTTCCAGGTTTATCGTGAACAACAATGGGGCTTCCAGGGCAGATTCCGATCCCAATACCCCGTCCTCGTTTCTGCCACACTATCATCCGCAGACTCCGCCATCGCCTGGCACCACAATTCCGCGAAAGCCTCGTGCATCCCCGCCTTCGAGACCCCCTGGGACAGAGCCACCATCTCGAACGCAACAAAAGCTCTGGCTACAACGAACGGCTGCGCTGAATACATCCCCTCCTGATGGTCACGATACGGTATCCCCATCAGCGATAGATGGGACCTTCATGGCATCAGCGCACGGCCGACCAGGAACCGCAGCGTATGATGCGGGAAGAGCACTTGTCAACGGCTCAGCCAGATCAGGCGGTCCAGGACATGATAACGAAGCCAAACAAACCCGCAAGGCGTTCGAGAAGACTGCTCTAGAACTCGCAGTCGTCCGACGATTCCAGTCGCCAACCGCAGATAGTTTCAGTCGCTTAAGATCCGTCATCCAAGAAACCAGGGGCCCCGAACTAGCCAACACAGCACTCGGCCAACCGGTCAAATCAGCTCCCGCATTACCACTTCTCAACGACGGGCACTCTAGTCGGGGATCCGGTCAGGACTCGAGTCCGGAACCGAGGCAGCTCGTTGGCAGGAGGACGCGGCCATCTGTCTCAGAGGCGGATGATTCGTCTGTCAACGACTCCGGTGATCGGCAGAAATCTCAACACCCATCTCAACGGATCCTATCTACTTCTGACGATACGGCAACCGGAAATCCTTCGACTGACGACGACGCAGAAACCAACGAATACAATGACACTGAGATGATGATCCGTCGCATGTGGGACAGTCGCATCGTGGCTTCTTCTGCGTAGTCTCGCTATTTTGTCTTTTCTTCATCACTTTTTTTCAGCAATTGCAAAGCAAGCAACTCCACGGCGTTTTGGTTTCGCATTAGCATCATCATGATCAGATCAATTGACTTGGAGGGACTCATTCAGCATACGGTTATTTACGGCAGAACACATCGATTGCTTCAACAGGAGACACTTTCGTCTATTTCTTTTTATCATCATTTTTCTCGTCTTTTTTGTTGCTTTTTGCTCGGTTGGCTTTTTCATTCTTCGTTGCATGAACATGATTACTGTTACTTAATGTGTGTATCTAGTTTTATGGCAGTACAGGGATTGGCTTGGCTTGTTTCTTTTCATACATGCAGGTCTGCAGGTCGTACACGGTGGACTCTGTATAGGACAGAGTTGTGTGTGGTGCTCTGCTGTAAATATGTGATTTAACTTAATGAGGATGGATACTGACGGACGCCATATACAGTGGAGCACCTTGGTTTTAGTATAGAGGTTGCTGGAACCAAGCCCAGAACCGTGGGCAGTTAGTCAGGCTAGATAATTGGTGCAAAGTATTCTTTTTCTGTAAATGATTCTTGGGGGCTTCAAGTTTTCCGTACCAAGGAGTATCATGTAGTTGCTGGATTCTTGATCTCTGGGTCACATAACTAAGAAATGTGATAAGTCTCATGTGGCGTCGACGACATTGGACCTCAGGCTCAAAATCCCACATAAACTATGAACTTCCCTGCTCTCTAGGCTCGAATGTATTTCGTTAATATCTCTTCTTCAACAGCATGTCAGCTTCCATCTATTCTGAGGCTGTTGATCTCAATGAATTAATCCCTGAATTTGGAGGTATTGAACGCGAAGGTACTACAACTATTTTCTCGGTCACTTTAGAAGTTGCCAATACTGACTCGATTCCGCAGAGAAAGAAATGCAAAACATTGGTCCCGTGGATATTCAGGCATGCTGATATTGTATAAGAGAATTATATAGACAACTGGTCAGAAGGGGATTGTGAATTCAGCAGGTTTTCTGATGACCTTTCTACCTATCGCATCGAGCTGAACGCCAAAAAACGGGTAAAGGATGCGAGTTCGGTGATGCAGTACTCAAAGGCTCTCTGAAAACAGTAGATAAGGTCGATTTGAAAGTTGGAAAGTGTCTAAGAGAGAGTACTACAAGCATTTTATCAGCTCTCAGGGTATGATGTTAATGATGTTGTTGAAGACTGTTTATTCTGTGCATAAGACCCCTGATTCAGTGAGTCATCAACCCTTCACACAGACTTTGGTATTAAAAAGTGTGAAAGCTTCACTCTGTAAGGATTTAAGCTGAAATATAGACTTGGTGTTAACTGATTTATCATTAAACTGAAGGGTGCAGTCATTGTAGGCTCAAAACAAGAATGCATGCTCATTATCTCCTACACCGGAGTTTGTTGTTCAATACTTCTGAATTTCCATAACATTTTTTTGACATTCCTTTGCGGTATGAAGAGCAAACCTGGAGTAAATTCCTAGGGGAAACGGTCAGCGTGATGCTAGGCCAGTTTGCAAAAAATCTCAGTATACTGCAGAGTCCCAGCATAGCTGTCTGTGAACAGGAAGTTCTTGTGATTGGTTTTCATGGCCTTTATATACATATTGCCCATGGGACCTTCACAACCAATTTGATCTCCAGGATCCATTTGAATGAATGCTCAGAAAATGAAAGCTTCAAAGTGAATTTTACACAAGGCTACAAATTGTTTTGAAGGGGAGTTTGCTTGAGGCTATGCATGCTTTGACACGATTATTTCGATACCTCCTAAGTGAATGCACAGGTCAATACTGTATGGGTATACTCCCAAAAGGAAGCTGATACTGCAGATAAAGATGCTTGATTGTCATTTCTATCTCAATTGGCATTTAGCAAACCCGCATTGTACACTATATTACCGAGTAACAAGTTGATAAAAATATATATGCAGTCAATAGTACAAGAAAAAGACAACTTGAGAAGCCATAGATCACCAGACACCCGCGTCCTGTCTAAACTTACTAAACGGCAATGAGTAAAGAAGCAGTACAAAGAGATAGTCAAATGAAGATCAAGAGAGTATAATCACCAGCAGAGAACCATCACACTTGGATGGCCGGTGTAAAAAAAAGAAAACCACCGCTGAGCATTATTTGGTCAGGGCCTGAGGGCATCCAGAGCGGATTGACAATGTTAATCTTGGCCCTGCCGCTGGCCGTATAGCTGGCCAATGCCCAAACCATCGCAAGAGCTTCGATCCTTTTATCTGGGTCCTTTAGGCCCAGCTGCACAGATCTCTGAACCCAGAGACGGCTTCCGCTGTCCTTCCTCGCGTACTTGTCAGTTTTGATATAGTTTATATACTTCGGGCCGAAGTAAGCTGCAGTGGTATAAAAAAGGGTACCGGCCTCTCTAGGAGCCCAATATATGTATATCTGTTAGAATAGGATATGGAAATGTTTGTAGGTAGGTATGAGTATGACTCTGGTGGTGGCAGCTGTTCAAGTTCGGCACATCGGCCTCAGTCAACTATTGGACGAAATCATATGGCATGCTGGACGGTAAGGTTGGCCACAATAGTATACGACTTTACTCTGAAGTAATCATATGATATGTTCCGTACACAGAGCTCTAGTTGCTCACCAAATAATCAATAGTTCCCTAGGTCCACAGACGAATTAGTCTACAGTTTCTAAAGACCAGTACTAGATCATTGATTGCACTGGATAACTGCTTATATCAGAGCGTCTACATTTTGTTATGTCCCTTCATCACAAGGGTACCACTCTCGTTGCTGGTTACATAGAAAGAAAACCTCCATTGCGGACTGAACTCATCTCCGCGCTCCCCATGATCAATCTCACAAGCCACTCGGGAACACTTTGTACAAATGCAGATCCATTTGATAGGATTCTTTTATTCGAATGTATTGCTAGGGCATGACTTTATGTTGATCCATATACAAAAACTCCAGCGGCGTATGTATGGAGTGATCAGTACGAGACACTAGCAGTACGAACCGCGGTTTATCGTTCATCCAGGAAGCCATAACCCCTTCTATAACCATATATAGTTGGTCGAACATCCAGTGATTAAGAGAATATACAGTACATGGTATATCAAGTCACAGAAACTCGTGATATATACATAATAGAGTCGTAATCATACCCTAGCCCGTTCTCTACCACCACCTCTCCCACGGGCTCCTCTGCCACCGCCGCCACCGCGATTCCCGCCGTGGCCGCGTGGTTGGCTTGCAGGAGTATGACTGTTCTGCTGCTGCTGCTGGGGCTGCTGTCGTTTACCTCGGTTGTTGTTTTCAGAACGATGTCGGTTGAGCTGTTGCGTCAAGGCGGAAGCATCCGATGCAGGTCGAGGGCCACTACCACCACCACTACCATCTTTACCCCTTCCAGCGCCACCACCTCGTCTCTTGTTGTTATTGTTGCTATTGCTATTGCGAGATGACCCCTTCCCACGACCACCCCGCGTGTCTTTTCCTTCTTGAACCGCAGACGAAGACTCTGGTTGCTCTGGATCGGGCAACCCTTGCACACGTCTACTCTCCTTATCCCACCATTCCTGGAACTCCTGCTCGGCCTGGATCTCCTGGAGGTTGTGCTTTGCAGTTGCAGCCTCGTGTATCTCGTCTTTTTCTGTCTGCTGTTGCATTAGGATGGCAGCTAGTGAGAGGGAGTTGGCCGAGGGCGTATGGAAGCTGGTTTGGTAGGGTTCTGGGCGAGGAATATGGCGGACGGATTGGATGGCTGGCGGTTGTGGCTGTGTGTTGTTGCTTGGTAATGGAGCGAAGGGGATAGGTGTTGTAGATGGTCCAGAAGCTGCGGAGGATTTTAATGGCGATGGTGTAGGCACATTGGCCGAAACGCTGCGGCTTTGTGTCTGTACAGGTGCTGAGAGTTTCGAGGGAGGTGCTGTACCCGCAACAGTTTGACGGAGGGTCATGGCAGGCCGTTGAGGGGTCTTCATAGGTTGAGGCCCTTGTCCGTTCATCCCCAGTGGAGGATCGGGTTTATTGGCAGGAGCCGATGGCAATTTCCAAGGATTCTGTGCTGCCTCCTTGGCTTTCTGCTCCGCGGCAAGTCTTTCCTGCATCTGCTGCTGCTGAAGCTTTTTCCGTTCCTTTTGAGATAGTTTTGGCGCGGCGTTGCTGCTTTCTCGTCGAGCTTCCTTGGACATGCCTAAACTCAAGTTGGATACCCGGGTGCCTGACGTCTCGGCCATGATGTCTTTCAGGTCTTTCTTGCCAGTTGCCATTGGAGATCCCCAAGGAGCCGGGGTGCCCATGTTTGGAGTAAGAGACACCCCGTTCTTCTCCTTCTGCAATGCTCCGGCTCGGGTTTCTGATGGCGACTCCGCAAGAAGTGTGTCTTGAGGCGACGCCATCTGACCGTCCAAGAAGCTCCGGTCACCGAATGATTCCTCTTCGATAAGACTAGACCCAAGCAAAGGAGACTCCGTCACGTCAACTTGCTTAGGTCCCCGAATCGGTGTCTTTCCTTTCATTGAATTACCAGGCGACAACACAGCTTCTTCATCCATCTCAAATATCAAGTCATTGGTAGACTGCTTGGACTTCAAGACAGGGCTTCTCGCTACGTTCGCGAATTCCCTCAACGGCCCTGCCTTCGCTTTCGACGCAGATGGCGGCCCTGGCTTGTCATGGCCCATTTGTCGGGTCTCAACCCGGCCGATGCGCGTCTGAAGCTTCATCGAATCGATCATCCTTTGCTTGTCACGCTCGACTAGAGCGACAAGCTCCGGGTATTTCTCGAAGATATAATCGTCAGAGTTACGACCCCGAGATATGGGGAAGCAGGCCATTTGATTGTCATGGCAAACCGAATCAAGTTCGCTAAGCAGTTCTTCATCAAGGCCTTGCAGAAGTCTGTAGAATTTCGTCAGATACTATCCAATACAATACGTAATCATAGCACTTACCCATTTGATAGCAGGTCCTCTAAGTTCAAGCAGATGTACTCCAGCGCAGCATCCTTGAGCTCCTTGACGTAGCAAGGTGCAATTATGTTGAGAAGATAGCAGACATTACGGTTGTGCACTTTGATTTCATGTCAGCGGACCACTTCTATAAACACAACCCAGAATTGTACTCACCGAACCTGCCTAGCATCTTCTGACACACCTGAGCCAATCTATCGATCATCAACTCATTTGCCGTGAACGCAACGTCGAACACCAAGTCGATGAAATCCTCAAGACTCTCCGACCGAACCTCGTCAAAGAGCTGCTCCTCCGTGTCTGCATATATGTGACGGAGAACGAAGTCAAACACTGATCGATCAATGTGCTTGAGGTCGACATGGACCGCATCGTTGGGGTCAGTACAACGCAACGACAACCACTTGCCACCGGAGCGGCCATGGAACAGCGCTTCGAAAAACGGACACCGCTGACAAACGACCTGGCTATGCACTTTTCGAGTCCCGCCGCTCAATTCAACGACCACATCTGCGTTCTCGAAGAATGAGGGGTCATTGATTGCCCGAGCCATATCCGTCTTCAAAGCTTTGGTGGGTTCGATCATCAGCCTAGCTGCTCGCTCCAAAGTTGGTAGCTCCAAGTGCATGCCAATCCGCATGACTTCTGTACGGACTTGACGATATTTCGTGGTATGTTCGGGCGAAATTCTGGTTAGCTGCCAAACATCCAGCGTGTTGTCTGTGTACAGGAAGAATGCAAGATTTAGGACGGCCAAGAAATCAACGTCGTGGAACCGTATTTGACTTCTTCCGTCGTGTCCGTATTCGAGGTCAAGGACATCAGGTATTGAGAAGTAATAATTCTGCCGGAATTGGTGGAAAGCTCTCCGTAGAATTGGGCTGCGTCCGGTTAATATAATCTCATGGACAGAAATCCGCGCCTCGGACTGTGAGCTCGAGAGCCAGACTGTTCCATTAGGTGCATCGAGCTGCCCAGATAGAAAACGGGACTCGATATCTGGGATTGACAGGACTGTCCGTTTGATGGACATAACGGGGCCAAATCCAGATTCCAAAGAATCGTTCTCGGTGGTTTGTGCAGCATCGACTGTCGTCATTAAAGAATCAAACGGCGACAGTGGCAGAAGATCGTTCCACAAAGTACTCTGGTCAATCTTGATCTGCTCCCGAGTCACATTGCAATCTCGTTGGGCGACTGCGTACGCTCCAAAGGCGTTACTGCGCACACCGACAACTCGCGAAAGCCCGGGAATACGAACAAATTTGTAATCCTTCAATGCCCCTTTAGACTTGTGACGCTTTTCCTTTCGCCATGCAGAACCGGAATTTGTGCAGATAATGATTGAACCATCCTGCCCGACATCAACATCCCTAACAGCCATGTGGGATCTCTTCACGGACCACTCCCGAGTCGGAGAGGAAAGTGAATTTTTGATCTTAGATGGGTTTGTCGTCGATGTTAAAGCTGGAGGGTTCTCCGATTTGTTGACTTGGACAGTGAATACATCACCAGAACTAGACAGGGCACAGATGGCGCTTCCACCAGACGTGATCTTCGCGATGTGATTGACCGAAGTATCGTATCGGGTGGCCATGAAACTGTCTCTGATAAATCTCGAGCTGATATCTAGAGGGAAGGTAATCTTCGAATAGCCATACTGCGAAAACACCCAGACTTCATGGTTCTGGAGAAGCACGGCTGTAGCATGATCAATGGCAGTGACCATTTGAATTCCGGCACTGAAAAGTGATGCCCCCACACGCCTGGGTGTTGTCTGAGCCTCCAGCGAGCGTGCATCTGAATCGACGAGACCAAGCTGGCCCTCATTCTTGCCAAATGTGTACAGTCCAGAGCTACTGAAGACGACCGAATGAATCGCTGATGCTGCAGCACCATAAATAATTTCTTTTTTAAAGGGATTGAATATCTGCCGCGGTGTCGTTTGGATCGGAACATCGTCACGGTTTTGTGCCCTGGGGAGATTGTAGCCCAGTTGGCCAAACTTGTTGCTTCCCCAACTAAAGATCTCGCCCTGCTCTGTGATTGCGAGCGAATGATCCTGGCCCAGAGCAATGGAAATGACTTTCTTCTTTACAAGACCACCTGTTTCGATACAAGCGAAGCTAAACCTGGTAGACTCGTCTCCAGTTCCCAAACGGCCGCCTGGACCAAACCCACACATGAAAAGGTTGGATTCGGGGTCATCTGTGAGGATCGCCGTGTGAAGCTTCGACATGACCATGTTTTGGAATTTCACCGGTTTGTTCTTGATCAAAACCGGTAGATCTGTTGACGAATCAGACATATCATGTCCATCATCTGATCGCTCCTCCCGGAATTCCCGAAAGAACCGCTGTAAAAGATGTTCCGGTCGTTCGAGGGCGACCCGTTCTGGGAACTGGCGGTCATCCTGGTCTCCAAGACCAAGATTGAGGTTTTTGTTGCTACCAAGCGTGAAAATTTCGTCAGCACCCAGATTCACGCGAGGTTGCAAGGCACTTCTTCCTGCATAGATGTCATCGCCATCTTCCTGGTCATCATGTGATGGCGCATTGGACGCAGCGTCGCTACCCTGAAGGTCTGTCGCAATTGTAGAATCCAATGCTGTTGCTGGAGATACAAATTGTTTGATGTCGCGAGACATTATGGTGGCGCCGTAGACATCAAAGGGACTATATCCCTCTCGATCTTTCATCTTGATCAAACCTCCATTTGGGTGGCCGGTACTGCCCACTTTACTGAAGTCAGTAGCCTCGCGCAAATCTCGCACTAACAATGCTTGGGCAATTGTAGCATTCCCTGCATACAGCGCTCGATGTAGAGCAGTCCACCCACTCTCCCCATCCTGTGCGTATATATCCACCAACGGTATCTCCAGCAAAGCGCTCGCAAAATCGACTGCTGTGGGTTTAGGCGATGAGGCGATTAGGTGAAGGAGCGTTCTGCCTTGCAGGTCTCGTGTGTTCAAATCCGCTCGTGATAAGGTCGTACCGGGACGTGGGCCACCACCTCGATCAGCACCCGGTGTGCCTGGCGAAGTGCCACTCAACCTCTTGTTTTTTCCAGAAGGACCAGGAGACGAAGCAATCATCGCACCGGGACTTCCGAACTTGAAGGACGATGTTCCTCCATTACCTCCACCTCCCGGAGCCCGTTGGTCGCCGGAGGTATAACCGGCGTTGGCCAGAACCCGCCGGAAGCTCTCGACATCATCTCGCAAGAAGAATTCCCAGAGTTTGCTGCTCATGTGCCTCGAGTTGTCGCGATGCAGAACCTCTTATCAGCCCGGGACCAGAACGTCGTCTTTCAACGGCGCACTGGATAGTAGGTTGGCGGGCGATAAGAATGTTCCAGCCGAAAGAGGGACAAGTAACCCGTACGAGGTGAGGAAATGAATTTGTATGCGATAGTCGATCTCTTCAGCAATTCAAAAAGAATGTAGGATAGACGCTGCGGGTCCTGAATGTCTAAGACAACGCGAGAAAAGGAATTGTGTGCGAGCTGCCTAGACGAGTTTGTGCGGAGGGTGGCGCTGGCAAGATATGGTTATCGGGACGGATGTCGAACAAAAGTGAGGGAGACACGACCGCGAATTCGAAGACGAGGAAGAGTTCCAAACAGATGATGTGATTTATGGATATAAGCGAATGGGATATGAATTCTATGAGGGGCAACGAGGGAGTTGATATTCGGGAGATCAAGGAAGGAGGGGAGTCACTCGAGATGATCGCGATGGTCAGCGCACTGGCCAATCGGAGGCCGCGCTCCCGTCCATGCCCCCGGACGAGAAGACATTGTAGGCCAAAAGGAGACGCCGATTAGTCTTCGTTCATGCTGTAGAATGATTCACTGTATTCCAAACTCCCAGGATTCCAAACCTCGAGGCTGGAATAGTGCGTGGGATGTGCTGACGCTGACAGTGGCCCCGGATGACCTCGGTATACATAGTAGTGGTGGACAAACGGACAGCTATTGATAGACTAGGAGAACAAGTAGAACCGTAGATCAATCGGTCATCTATTATGGAGTTCACTGAAGAGATAGTTCTGTATAACCGGCTGTCTTTGCAGAGAACACGGCTGTGTACTCTAATGCTGATCCGACTATACCTGGTCATGGTCCGAAGCCTCCTATCCAAGGATCCAGCATAGTTATGACAGTGTTCCATCGTCAATGACTTGGCAGTGAAAACTAAACATCTGCTGTCCCTTTCTCAGAGATAGACAACAGCGCTGACCAAAAACCCGGCAGCGTCTCGCAGCACCTGACCGTCTCATCAAAATAGGTCTTGGTTTCACGAGGGCAAAGACCCTCTTAAGAGAGGCCTAACCATAATGGCAACCGATGACTATGATCATACTTCGCATTACTCCGTAGAGTAATCGGAGATTAACTATGTTCGTTCCAGATATAGATAGGGAAATAATATGCATTCCTTTTCTCGCAGGATCTCCCAGTCCGGTTAGTAAACCAGCTTACCGTAACACATCGATGCATCCTCCAGCATATCGTACCGGTACTCCATCGTCCAGCTACGTCAAAAGGAAAAAAAGAACAAGAACAAGGGATCATTCTATAGTTCTATAGAATATAGAAGATATCTCAGATTGCGCCCACATATACGGATTTCCCGGATTGGGGAACCAGGTGCATCCCTACTGCGATTGGGTCTCTCGGCCATTCGGAAGAGGTTGTTCAGCTGCAACTCTGTCGACACCCGTCATCCCCGGACAAGCCACAAGTGCATATCCCTTAGGAGTCATGCAGCACTGACGCTCGGGGAACATATTTTGAGACGCGTTTTGCTGGCAAGCGATTGTTGGCGAGGCGGCCAGTCGCGATGGACGATCGGATCCATGCACGCAGCTAGACAGGCACAGACCATTCGACTTTATTTGTTGGAACACTGGATGCCTCATGAGCAAACAAATAGCTTCAATTAGCCAATGGAGCCGGAATATCAAAAACAAAAAACAAGTGCATATGTACAAGTACATTGATAGAGAAGGAAAATGGAGTGACGAGATATGGATATGATGCCTTCGTTACATACCAGCTGTATTTCCCAGTAACAATACCACGATGTACCAATAATTACGGTTTATTACCTCTCCGCCTTTGATTGTCCACGCCTGTGACAGCTGGCAGAAAGGGGTTGGCTTAACTGGAATCCTAACTAGAAATAGGGGGCAGCAGCCCGATTCTCACCGCTGCTGATCGGGTCAGTTTGACTCTGCGTGTATTTCTCTGTGACGGTATGATACGATACAAATGCATGCATTCTTACCGCCTTCAACGTCCGGGATCAACAGCAGCAGATAGTAATACTACATATACCAGTAGATATCAAGAAAGAATAAAAGAAGAGAATAAATAATAAATATACATAGAAACGAGTGAAGAATCTGAAAATACACTTAGTCTGCAGATATTTCTCAGTAATGTCTGGTATTCCGTGGTCAGGCTGACTGGAATCGAGTCACGGGTTATGCGTCACTGACCCTCAACAAGTCACTTGCGCCTAAGTTATCTATCAACCTCGACTATCGCTTCTTCCTTTTCTTCCTCACTTATCCTCTCCTCCTCTTCTCCTCCTTTTTTGTATTCTCCTTTTTCCTTCTCCTCTAGTGATCATGAATCCTTGATATATCCCCCTTCCCTCTCTCTTTAAACCCCGTCCTTTCCCTTTCTACCGACGGCTGGCCTGGATCTACCAGTCGTCAATGCGGAGAAGCTCCTAAGGTTGTTTAGACCGCATGCTCCGAAATCTCCCACGATTCTCTACTTACTCTACTTTTGACTGCTAGGAAACGATGCAGCATTGTCTGCTATCGTGATCCCGTCTGTGTCTGTTGCTTAGCGCCGCAGACTTGTCTTCGTGATTCTTCTTGATTTCCTCGTCATCGGCTCTCTAGTATGGCCCTCCGCAGCGGATTCGTCACCTTCCCAATCCGCTCTTGATCGAACTGAAGGGATTATCTTATCTTTTGAGTAAAGGGCATTCCATTGCCTCGATTGCACCGTCCCGTGTTATCTACCTATCAAACCCCGAACCTGGTGTCTTGTCATGCACCAACATCCTCGATCGTCGGCGCCTACTGCGCCACCCAGGCCGAATTCCTCCCGTTCGATAGATCCTCCCGGTTCACCAACGTCGGATACAAGGACAAATAGTAGCAGAGGACTGGGCACCGAAAGCGGATCTGACTCGTCCGAGTGGACGCAGAAAGCTGCTCCGCCTACGAAAGAGGTCATGGCCAAACTGAACCAGATTATCTCAGTACGTCACTGTCTTACTTGACAAGGGGAGAAAGTATGATGGATCGCTGATTTCTTTTTTTTTTCGCGTGGCCCTACAGAATTATCATACCAAAGCCGCTCTGATCATCCTCCATTCCCGCGTAGAATTACCACCCTCATTCAGCAAGGGCTCTGACACTCCCAAGGTGAACCGATGGGTACGTTCCTCTCCCCTCTCCCCTCTCCCAATTCTGAATCGGACCTCATGAGGCTGACTCTTATTCTACGCCATTCAGTTCAACGTGGAGCTCGACGATACCGACGCTCTTAAAGATCAATTACGAACATGGAGGTTTTGCGATGCCACCGAAAATAGACCACCGCCTCTGATAATTGAAACCTATCTAGATACTAGAAACCTCACAAATAATCAGAGCTTAGTGATCCTTGATGAGAATGGCAAGAGGTGGGATGTATTGGAATCTTTGGCTATTTCTCGGGAGGCCCATCCCTCTAAGGCTCCTCAGACTGGGTCCGACGATATCATCCTCGAACGGTGGAAAGTGGAATTGGGCGACACTTCCAGCAGACTGCCGGCTGATCTTGGCTCGATCCTACCCACGGTGTATAAAAAAAGCATCGTTCTCTTCCGTTCCCTCTTTGCCCACTCCAAGTTCCTACCAGCTTGGAAATTAACCAAACGCAACAGGAAGCAACGCACCAACCCAGCTTTGCAAATCAAGTATCGGATCCTGGATTGGCACGATCATACTAGGAAAAACTCGGCCCTGGATCATTTGACTGTGCCTTTGTACGAGACCAGTGGCAAGGTGGTGGATACACACACGTTTGGCACCACGGAGTCCCCCGCTGGTCCTTTTTCTGTTGAAATCACCTATCGGACAAGCTGTGATTTTCGAGTGGATGATTCAGAAGCCCTATTGAGCTCACGATTTATGGGAGCTGATGACGAGATCTTCCGTCCATCGATCCCATCAGAAGCCATGGGGAAAGCTGAAGTCGGTTCAGTGCCCATTCAAAAGCAGCTCGTTGGAGATCCCGATCCAAGTCGCGCCTACGGGAGTTTATCGACCTTCCATCACGTCGGCCCAACGACCGGTGCGAGTCCGATATCCGCACTTCGAATGGCAAGAGATACGGGTGCCCTTTCTCCTTCCCCAGCAGGTTCCCCTTCCCATCCAAGGCCTTTGTCGACTGCCAAGATTAGTTCTGCAGGACGCACTGCTGTTCCCGCCCTTACAGGCGAGGGTGGACATGCTAGACGTTCGTCAATGTCTTTTCAACCATTTAAAGCTCCGCCTCTGTCCGCGTCGCCGTCGCTGGTGGACCCTTCACTTGGCGCATCACCCCGTTCTAGTGCATCTCGGCTGTCCTTTGAACCCAAGAACGTGCCGCCTACTTCGGTTCCCATGACCACCCGCAAGCCCATGCCAGCGAACCCCGAGAACACAATAGCGTCTTCCAACTCAGCGTCTCCCAGACCCGCCTCAAGCTCGAGATACAGCAGCGCTTTCTCCCACCGCCGTTCGCGACCGTCATTCGGGGGTTCCAACAAGGCGGAGGACGAAGGTTCCAGCGGGAAAGCCAGTGCAGCATCATCAGCTCAGCCGGGCTCCGGGTTACTTGCAGAACCTACAGGAACAAGTGCGGATTCCATACATGCAGACGACGAGAACATTTCAGAATTTCTCAAGATGCTTGATTTGCGGAAGGATTTGATGAATCCTACCAGTTCCGCCGTCCATGATGCTCCTTCTCGCAGGACCACGGCCACAACGGCCGCCTTGAACCGATTCCAACGTATGCGAGATTCCAATGCGGCCTTATCGGACTCGATGTCGTCCTCCTTGCACCTTCATCGCTCATCCAGTTCGTCAAGCAAACAATTGTCGGGAGTCCCACCAATGGTAGCGGGGACATCTGTTTCCACAGCCTCGTCGCCTGGAAAACCTGTGTCGCCCCATACTCCGCATACTCCTGCAATTCCATCTCGCCTAAGTTCGAACAGTATTGTTGCTTATAATGAACCAGAGGGTGATCACCAGAGATTTGCCTCCGATGGGCACGGATCCTCCCTTGATGACAACAATGCGGGTGGAGACATAACGCAGACCAACGCAATCGACATCCCCCGGTCTCCCTTCCTCCCCGCATACACTGGCAGCACCGATGTGGGCTCCGGTCCCACTGCTCGAACATCTGTTCCAGAAGAAGACGATGACATGCCCTTCCCAATGCGCAGTGTGAGTGCCGGGGATAGGCCTACGCACAGCCTTAGTGCAATGCAACAGAATCGTTCGTTCGGGAAGATCAGTGCTGTTGATGATCAGCCCCGGAGAGCAACGCATCCTTCATCCCTGAATGACGACTCTGCTGTAGGCAATGCTACTGGTCCATACCGTGACAATGCGTCGCACAGGACTGCATTAAACTTGGGCCCTACAGCGACATCATCTTCGTCCAACAACCATATGTACCTACCTCGCTCTACACATCCCCGCGGTCGAGGGTCCTCTGGGGGAGCCCGCTCTCTTAGTTCTGGCTCTGGAAGTCTCGCTCGGGGCGGGATTCCTCATAGTTTCCCTGAGCGTGATCACGGCGATGGTAATGGGAGTGGTAGTAATAGCGGCTCCGCGTTGGAAACTCGTCGAGGTTCTGGCCAGCGACCCGGCTCCAGCCGCACCAACACGCAACAAACACCAGTCGATGAGGAAGAACCTTTGCTTTTCGCCATGAGCGATTTTGGCACATCCCGAAGAAGCTTGGAAGAAGGCAGACAGGGAAATCATGGCTCCGATCCAAGTGGAAGCACTGGATCGAGACGCGGAAGTGGCAGACGAGGAATAGGGCCTCCGGGCTTCCACGTCTGGTCTTAATTGCTCTTTTGGTATCATACTTGGCAGCGTTGGACCTGCAAATCCTCTCAGGGCATGTTTTGGCTTGCCCATCATCTCGGCTGATGGAGTAGGTTTTCTTCTTGTCTTCTTTCTTTTTCATCTTTCTTTCTCTTTTCTTTTATGATACTCCCCCCTCCTCGCAACTATTGAGATATCTCCGTCTTTTCGCGTCAGCTTCTCTACCATAATCGATAGTATGGGTTTTAGCATCAATTCAAGCTTGCCTATACACAGCAATTCCTCCTACGATTCATCCGAGATACGTCCACAGCTTCAGTTTATGTGATTTCGCGTTTACTCTATCTTTTTTTATGTTTTTTTACGGCACTGTGTCATTTACACACAAGGGAGGCTGCTTCTATAGACTGGATACTGGATCTCAAAGCAATACAGCGATTAATGCAATACGCCAGGGAAATTGGAGCATAGGAAATGGCACTTGCGAATTCTTTTGGTTTCAGGGCTGGTCAATTGTTGCTTATAGAATTTTTTGTTTTGCGTTCTAATATGACATGTGGTGTGCTGTCGTTCTTTAGATTCCATTGCGACTGTATTTTTTATGGTCTTGGGAGTTTTGGATTAACATGTATTTGTTCTTGTCGAGCCAGTTGTTCGGTGTGCAATTGGGTTTACGATATTATTGGAAATTGGAAGCATTCCATGATTATTTCCGTATTGCCAACAAAGCTGTAATCTTCTCTGGATCAGTCCTCGCCCTTTAATAGAATAGATGCAACGACTGTCCTCTGTACTCTATACGAGGCAAACACGTTACTATACGGTACTTAGGAGTCGTATAACGAGAAAATAAAATGTCTATGATATTTTTGTACCCTCTCAGAACTCCATATTACATACATGATTCATTTATATCCAAATCCCGGAATCCCGGAACCCTGGCGAGCAGAGACAAACAGGTTTCGCGCCAACGGGGATAATGATTATTGGTTAGAGTTCCCTTCCCCTGCTCGAGAAGGCCATGGCTATGCGCTGTCTCTGCATTTTTCGTTTTGCAAGAGCGTATGCGTATGACCCTCGCGTATCATGATGTATTGCTGTTTGCCCGTGTAAGGGCACAGAAAACAGCTTTACCGATACTTCGCAGTGAAGCTTGTGGCGAGGATGCTACGCGTGGGCGATAGCATTATGCGTAGTGACATAGAGAAGATGAGGCGGATATTTTAGATTTTGAAGGGTATCAGAAAAGAGGTGAAAGGAGGAGAAAGGGGTGGGTATCTTAGGGAAGAAAATATATTGAAAAATCACATCTTCCGGAAAGTGTTTCCAGAAGCGCTCCGACGCTCCTTCGAGCGGAAGTTGAAGCTCTTGTCGCCCCCGGAACTCTCAGGAGCAGCGTTGTTCTTCTGCCTTTGTTTCCCTTGAGGCATGAACGAGACCTCCTGTTCTCCAACCACGGTAGTACGACGTGAAGGCTTCGACTTGGTTTGCATGTTCTGTGCCCTGGAGCCGAAAGAGCGATCACGGCCAGAGCTGACATTCGTAGAAGAGGAGACCTGCATCCGTGGGTGGCGGGACTTGTTGTTGCGTTTGTATGAGGATGTAGAGATCTTGCCGGAGGAAGGTTCTTTCTTGGGCGCGTAGCTTTCTTCTTCGGAGCTGGATCCGTCGGAGCTGGAACCGGGGACGTCGTCGGCGTCTTCTTGTTCGACTGCGGTGAGACCGCGTTCCTTTCTTGGGGCGGGTTCGGGGACAGTGCTAGGGTTGAGCATTCTGAATTCATGCGAGTGCTCGTCGATAGCGAAGTCTTCGTCCTCGAACAGTTTCGAGAAACGGCTGTCTGCCAACAGACTCTTGCCAGGGGCGGCATCGGAAGTAGCAGCGGCAGCGGGCGTGGGAGCAGAGGCAGAGGCGTCCACCATTTCATCGTCTCCTCCGCGTTCCAGCACGCGCTGTGCCTTCTTGCGCTCGTTCTTTTCTTCCACGTGCATGAGCTTCTCTGCCAGTTTCTTGTTGACCTTGACGTTGGCCTTCTTCTTGCCTCTGATACGGCTCTCGCGCTCCTTGTCGATTTTGTCCTTGACTCTCTTCGCGCGCTCTTCCTCCCAGATATACGGGTTGGTGATCAACCGGGCTTCGTCGTACAATTGCTGGCCCACGAAGTAACCGTGCATGTAAGGTCGCAGGAGATTCGTGCGTCCGATCAAGTGGTCCAAGTTAAGAGTACGCAGTTGAGGAACCGTCAAGAACTTGAAGTTGTCGTAAACAGCGCCGGTCTGGCCGGTAGAGAAGGCGTTGGGGTCGTTGGGGTCCTCTGCCATTTCTTCGACAAGGTTGTCCAAGAACGAGCACCACTTGGGAGCAGGTCCAAGTTGGGGAATGAAGAATGAGTGCTGTTGTCTTCCCTCATTAGCAGTCAAGAGCATTCCGCTGTCCTTACACCATGCAACGGAGTTGATGTCCACAGCTGGCTCAACCGAAGTCCAAGGACTGCCATCTCGTGGGTCCCAGATCTTGATGATCTTCTTATCGGCGGACATAATCTTAGGGTCCATAGTCTGCTCGCGCGTAGCAGTAGAGGGCTGGAGGAACTTCAGAGTGTGGATAGGGAAACCGTAGCCTTGGTCTTTCTTGAGTATAGGGACGGGCGATCGAAGATCGTAGAGGTGCATAAGGCCATTAGAGGCACCGGTCGCCAGCGTTAATCCTGACCGATGGAACTCCAGAGCGGTGATCTCGTTTCTCGCTTCGTCGGGCGCGAACTGCGTGGGTGGCACTAAGATTCCGGCTCTGCCTTTCGCTCTTGGGTCCCATAATTCCACCGTGCCTAGTGTGGTACCGAAAGCCAAAAGATTGTGGCTTTCCTCTGCGATCGCTGCTGTGTTAACTGCACCGGTGTTGATACCACCTTGCAAAGCTCCTGCACCAGCAGATGTAAAGTCATCGCCACCAACGTCTACTTCGTAACTCCGCATATATCGGCCCAGTTCCAGGTTCAATCGAAAGACCTCTCCCATGCCATCTGGGTTTACACCCACGGATGGAACCAAAGCTTCAGTAGAGTGTCTATCGTATGCCAGGTCGCGACCATATCTCGGGAGTCGCATCGTATGATGGCATCCGGACGGCGTGTGGAACTCGAGTGACCGATCGGATTGCAAATGAAGCGACTTTGAATAATCGGAGGACAAGAGTATAAATGTCGTGTTAAGGGCTACTGTGTGACGGGCCCATGAAAGCGATAATTGAGGTAGGTAATGAGTATGGATCTGGGGCTTGTAGGTTCCTGTACAAAGGTGAGATCTCGAGTTAGCCGCGGACCAGAAATTAGACAGATGCGCAAGAGCAAAACAAACCTGTGCTCATAACCCATTCCCCATCTTCAGAAACGCGAACACATTGGCTAGCTTCCTCGAACTCGAAATCTTGGAGCAATTCGACACGATTCGCATACTCCAGGTCATTTTTAAGACTGCGCTTTCGCCGTCTTGCAAGCCATTCAGGAAGCGGTCGCGCAGTATTCGACCCAGAAATGGTATATACCGGGACCTCCGATTGATTTGACAGCTTCATCCTGGCTCTGTTATTTCCAACAGAAGAAGACCCAGGTTATTTGCGTGATGAGCTTCAAAGGCGATGTTATGCCGGACAAAAAAAAATGTTCGGCGATTATCGATAGCAGTGACACGTGACATGCTGCTGCAGATCGCCTCTGATTGGCTGGAGCGGCCCGAACGAACCTCGTCGATAGCATCGGGGGAAACCTGGAACCAACATTCGCGCCTCTTAAGATGACTATATCCTCCGTCAATGGAGCCAAGTAGCTCGTCTCTCTTTTCTAGTTTTACCGCTTGGTTTGGGGACTTTGTTTCATTCGCATCGGTCCCTTTTTATCTTATCCCGACTATTCTTTACCCCGGTGGAGCGATGACATCTGGAACCTGATTGATCTATTTCATGACACGAGCTCGCTCTGCTATGGATTACTGCTTTTACGCGCAACTTGATGATCCCAGCTCCATCTGGAGATGACAGCAAACTTAAGCCGCGGAGCTCTCTTGGCTATTTTGAGGGAAGAAAAAAAAAAAACAGCGTGAGCTCTCCGTCGGGGCAGCCATCTGAATCATGGACTTTCCCGGCGGGAATATCACAAATGTACATGTTATTGTAGGTAGTTCGGGTTTCGTTTGAAGGAAATTTATTAACATGGTACATTAGGACGGATTCTCCAGCATACACTGGCGTATATACACGGAAGAGCCGGGTATCACGAATCACCCCTCGGAGACTCCAACGAACGGCCATACTATCCTCAAGCATCTCAGTCGCCTCAAGGATCTTGAACTTCGACTGCGGAATCTGGGATGTCTAGTATCATGCTATCCACGACGCCTTGGCTTATGGATCTTTTCTCCGAATTCGAACTTTGATAGCCTGGCCCCCCTGAGCCAGAGTGATGATGGGTTAAACCGACTTCAAGTTGGTTCGCTTACGTTGAAAGGTTCGCGGACTACCCTCAAAATTGCGTTTCTTATATTTTATATATTAACAATTGCACCTCAGTTTCCGCTTCGGGGAGTGTTTCGTCCAGGGAGCTGGTAAGGACTCTTTCAACAGAACCCCAGGCCCCAAACGTGAACACAGCGGGATCGCAAAGGTCGCAGAATGTGCCTAATCCACCTAGGAGGATAGAAGGATACGGCACGTCAGCAGCCATCTATGCATCATTCATCTCCGCGGTCACTGGTGCAATAAGCCTCCAGTTAATTCGGCGTCACGGCGCAATACCCCTTGGGTCACGCACTCTTTTCACTGCCGTTGAGAAAGATGGCTACGAAACCCGAATAGCTAACGATAGTCCCATTGCGACCCCTTCTCTGAGTACTCTGCACATTCAGTTGACATCTGGTGGAAAATTAACTGTCGCCTTACAAACAATAGCCCAACATGGCATGTCACGACTTCAAAGCCCAAAAAACGACCCTGATGAACCCCGAGATGTCCAGCCAGGACTTGATATTTGGCTCTCTCCTAGTGGAACAGTTGCCAGGTTGGTCTCATTTAGTGCAAGCACGCAGGATAGCATCTCTCCAAATGCCTCTGGAAGTAATGGCACTTCAGGTCTGGCAGCCGCGAAACGCACACAGTGGAAGCAGAGTGTACTTGAGTGGCTCGGCAATTTTGGCCTTCCGGTTGATTCACATGAAGAAAAACTGTGGATTGAAGTTGAAGTCTGGGAACCATTTTACTCTCGGTTGGCTGGAGAAATATTCCGACAAAGTGAAGAAGGGCCAACCGCTTTTCCATTGAAGCGTATTCTCTGGCCAGCTAGATACTGCTTCAGAAGGACTAAATCAATAGCACTGGATGCATCCTATGGGAAAGAAGATTCTTGTCACCTGGCGGATAGCCCGTTGGGGCTCGCAGAGGAATGGCACGTAACACGAAACTTCGTGCATGAGGAAGCTAACTCTATAGCTCCATCTGGGGGCTTTCAAAACCAACCTATGAGGGATCCCGAAAGCTCACCATCCAAAGCAGAATTCCCTGAGCCAATGGAAAGCCTTTCCCGGATTGCACAGTATCCCGATCTTCAAGCAACGAGCCTTGTATATCCGACTCCGCCGGACGGGGCTACGGCGATTTCGTCAGATGTGTTCGCTGATCAACCAGACCCACCATTGCCTCAATCTCAACTTGGTGATCAACAAAAACCAATGCAAGCATCGTTCAAAGAGCAATCTGATCCCGATATCCCTATTGGTTTTGGGCCATCCGCAGGGCTCACGGTCGGGTCTGGGTTATACGACACGAACGGAGATGATGACCTCTTTGGGGAAATGAACGATCGAGATTTCGGGACTCGAGGCATAACAGATGCCGACTTTAGCTTCTTTGATGATCCGGGTTTTGAAGATATGGGAGGCGCACCTGCTACTGATCATATTCAGAGCTCTCCCAATATTGCGGAAACTAACTTGGAGGAATACAATGAACAGCCGAGCTCTGACGTTCCCCTTCCAGATATCCATGTGCCAACAACTGCTGAAGAAACGAATGCGCCTCAAACTGATGTTGCAGAACAGGAGGCAGAGATTCCCTCAACAAAACAGAGAACTCCAAAGGCTCATATGTCGCCGCCTCGGGAAGAAAACAGTCAACCAATCAGTCCTCCTCTCAGCCCCGTTGAAATAAAGAAGATTCTCTTTCCAGGACCAGACGATGGGGATCAGTCAACTATCAAGCAAGAAAGAAAGCAGAGTCATTTTACCCCTGTTTCTTTCAAGCAGAACGTAGGCGACTGGAACCAAAAGTATGGAGCGGAAGGTAGATTCTGGTTCTCAGCTCCATGGACGAGCACTGCTATGGAGCCTGTTAATCCTCCAAGCGATATCCCGACCATTGGACTTCCTCGCCGCAGTGGCAAGGCTGCGGTAAAATTTGATAACGCGGCGAAGGTTACGGATGAACAGGATATTTTACCAGGCGGTGCAAAGGGGAGCTTACATTCTACTTCAGATTCAAGCAGCGTCTCCAGTGAGGATGTTGACAGCGAAGAAGTCCTGTCAGAGAGGGAACCATCTCCTGTCAACCTGACACGCAAAAGGAAACGCGCTCAATCGAACACCAGCGGCTCAGTAGCACAAGCTCTGGAGCACCCTTTGATTGAGAATCCTCAATTGGTCTCCGCTAACAAGGCCGAAAATTCGACATTTCTGGGGAATCTTCTCTCGACATTTTCCGACTGGTCCTTATTGGGGTATTTTTCCGTCTCGCAAAATCAGCATCCACCTACGATCTCCCAGAAGGAAGAACAGATACAGGTCGCTCAGTTGCTAGTTGACCAAATTACACAGTCATCACTTGATCATGTATTTGATGGGAAAGTCGGTCTTTCCGGGTTGGACAACGAGATGTATCCACTCCGCAACGTCCTCGAGGATACGATGTTCACTGATGAAGTTGACCGGCTAGACCTAAAAGGTTATGCATCACTACAACATGGCTCACCTTCACTGCCGACATCAGATGGCCTTACACCCCGCCAAGTACCTCAGCGAAAAGATGCTGCAAAGGGAGTAATATCAAAATTATTACCGCCGCACCTGCGCATCCGCCGTGGAAAAGACTATCTAGAAGCTCTACCACCCGCAGTTTCCTTCTGGGAAACGTTTGACTTGGAACCTGCCCACGGGCCAAAGGACATATCGGCATACTGCATCCATCCTCGGGCTACGGCAGACGCGGCAGATGCGTTTCTGGAACGACTAGGATTACTTTACTCGGCCTGTAACCTTGGTAACCATGTCCGAGGGGACATGTGCTTTGAACGTGGATTGGGTTCATGGAACACGGAGCTGTCTGGGTCATCCCACTATCGTTCTACGGTGCAGTCTTTGAGGGATCTGTGCAAGGAACTCGGTATGTCAACCTTTCAAAAATTCTCAAGCTATATATTAACAAGTACTTTCAGGCGATGCCCTTTCTGGCAGTCAGTCAAGGACTGAGAACTTCGTCGTCTACGTAATCAATCCGTTCACGCATGCCGCAGCATTGGCCGATATCTGCGCTGCTTTCTGGCAATTATTTCAGAAATACATCATGGGTACCGATAAACAGCAGGTCGGGAAACTCAACGAGCTTGTACTACAGATCATCCCTATCAGCTTCGTCATGTCTCCAGAATCGATAGTTGTCCCGTCGCAGTCAGACTATTTGAGCCTAGCTCTGGAAGTATATAGTCGGTGTCCACCAAAAGATTCGGAATCAAATCTCGTCCATTGTGCCCCACCTGTGCTTCTCACAGGGCCCACGCCGAAGGCTATCAATTTCAAGCTTGTCCCCGAGAGATTGTCACCACTGCAGGATGGGAAGAGTCTCCATATTGCCTGCTCACGGAGTCTTGATCAACGCTGGATCACTGTGGCATGGTCCGATAACACAGGGGCTCTTCAGCGAATGATGTCTTACTGCCTGCGCTACCGAGATTCGGGTACCGCTCGAGGAATCTCCGACGTGCGCAACGAAATATGGGGGACAACGCAAACTATCATGGACAGAATACAGGCAAGGTGGAAGATTATCATCGTGAACACTGAACCTGTGGACCAGGACGAGCTTGACAGTAAGTATTCCCATTTTCCTTGGGGCCTTCCTTGCGTTACTAACTACTCTATAGCCTGGAAGAATTTGGCTGAGCAGCATAACAAGTCAAAGTCAATTCCATTGGAATTGATGATATTGCATGTCAACGCGACTACCGACTTTTCTCTCGAACCTCCTTCCCAACTAATACCCACGAGCGTGTTCAATGCGCAAGCTTCATCAACGCCTGTCGCCACACCCGGTCCCAGTGCGGCATCACCAGACCAGTATGGAAATGCAACAACGCCAACTAGCGGCGGTAATGCACCTATGTCAGCCGCTACGCCCGATGTCCAACCAGAATCAGAATTAGATTTCTTCCTCACCGACATCCGTGATGAATCATGGAGTGTTATTCTGTCGCATCGTCTGAACAGCTCCCCGCATCTGACAGAATACCGTCCCGCACTAGCCAGCGGATATCTACTTCGTCGAAAAGGACCTACCGATGGTGATGGGGTTTTCGCAACAAATGTGAACTTAATTTATGCCCAGCGCCCGACTTCATCACATGAAGCCCTCCTTAAAGAAGTCCTTGGGATGTACCACGATCTGGCAATACTTGCGCGGGCCAAAGGCACACGATGCGTGCAACAGAATACACTACCTTGGCATATTGCCACTGCTGTTAGGGCGCAGGAGCTTTTGAGTTATGTTTTTTGATCCCCAGGGAAGGGCTTTTTTGTGAGGGGTGTTCTCGGGCGCATCATTTGTTCTTTTTCTTCTATCACTTTGTGTATATACATGGGTTTGTGTTTTGTTTGGATATACCATTCTGCATGTTGTTTTGTTTACTTTCCGATTAGTAGTCTATGTGCATAGAAAACTGCATTAATATCAAAAAAAATTTTTCAAACAACTAGTGCATTAGATATTCTCAATTTAGAAAAAAAGAGGAAAACCCGTCATACGGCTTCGGGGTTGACCATATATATTTCTCACGCACTAGAAATTCCAACGTCATACGGCCAACGATCTACCAAATAAAGCAAAAAGAGAGCAAAGAGAGCAGTAGGATATATGATATATGATGTAAAAATTAAAAAAATTTGGTGAATTTACAGGCACCTCTATTCACTGTGCTGCCTATGGTAATGAATTTGCCCTATATAAATAGACTTCCAGTAACATCCGATATGGTGTAATGGTTAACATCGCCGTCTCTCACACGGCAGCTCGGGGTTCGATTCCCCGTGTCGGAACATATTAGCAATTTTTTTTTGCTTTTACCTGGCTGGACTGCGCAGGCCTTACCAACTTTATTTTTGTCAGATATCTCTACCAGTGCCATCACTCTCAATATCTCTTTTTCTTTCTTTTCTTTTTCATCTTTTTCCGTCACCCAATGTTCGTAAACGCGGGGTCAAACACCAGCCATAAGGTCACATGACCCCTTATCGTATCTAATCGTCCGCCGTCGATCTCGAAAATTTTCGAGATTGATGCCCGCATCGGCCCTCTTTGCTCTCTCATTTGCGCCAATTTAATACCCCGTTGGCCAACAAGGTTTCTATTTTCTGACATTTAAAATCACGATAATTGGATGAGTCTGTAACCATATAAACTCTATCTTGCACAAATCCAATACCGCACGCATCGAAGCCCCATTCATATCCCACCTTCAATCGCATCCCTAAAACGTCTGCCAACGAGGAAGAACAATAAAACAGACACACCGGAAGAAAATATACACACCAAATCCACCGCCAAAAGCACCACCCAAAAACACAACCACAATGGCCACCCAACAGCCGCAACCCACCCAGCCCGCAACCTCCTACCTCGACCTCGGCATAACCCTCGCAATCCATGCCTGGCCCGCCCTCTCCCTCGCCGTCCAATCCCTCTGGGGCGGTCCCACCTCCTCCGACAAGCGCGACTGGCTCTGCGGCGCAATTTCCGACATGCTCACCGAGCGCCCCGAGACAGACGCCGAGGACCTCGAGGATGTATTGATTCAAGTGATGAACGACGAATTCGACGTGGTTGTTGACGATGAGAGCGCGGGGCCTGTTGCGGCAAAGATCATGGAGGTGAAGACGCAGGTGCAGAGGGGGGATGTAGCGGGTATTCAGGAGATGTGGGAGAATTGGCAGAGGAAGAGTCAGCAGAAGGGGAATATGACGGCGGGGTTTAAGAGGGGGGAGGATGAGGATCAGGATACGGATGACGAGGTGGATGAGGAGGATGGTGGGGATGTTGACATGGGTGAGGCGCCTGCGTTGGTTAGGGTTCCTAAGGAGAAGGTTCAGCGCGAGGTTGATGAGGATGGGTTTACAAAGGTTGTTGGGAAGAAAAGGTGATCTTGACACGCTATTTAGGACTGGCTATATGTAGCGATCGACATTTACGACTTCATGATATAGACATGGCGAAGAAAGAAGTTTCACCTGGGAATTGATTGAAAAGACCGTGGACTGGTAGCAAGATTCCAGTCATTCCCATTTTTTTCTTGGAAAACAGCAATGTAACAAATATAAAGACAAAAAAGAAAATCATCATCATCAACCCAGGTAGGCTGCACATGGGATATCATCGCCTAAGTCTCTGCCCGCCCAAGCCTCCCTGTTCTGTCTATCGTGGGATGCTTTTACCTGACCCTGTGGCACGATGCCTGTGCGGACGGTAGCCGGAACCGGTGAAACGACATGATATTTAGGTGAATATCAAGTCGCCAATTTATTTGTCCTCATTAGTGATGAGCTTGGTAATCATACCAATTGCAACGGTTTGTCCCTGGTATCATTGTCAGTATATGGAATAGAAAGTACTCGTGTAAGGGAAATCGCTTACCTGGTCACGGAGGGTAAACCGTCCCATTTGGTTGTAGTCCTCGAATCGTTCGGCACAGACAGCACCGGCAGTGCTGGTCACTTCGATGCGAGCAATGATGGTCTGGCCCTTGCTGGCGAACGGCGGTGGGCGCTTGCTCTTCCGGCCGGTACCAGGTTCACACTTGTGCAGGAGCTGCGCAATGGTAACCTCCTCAACAGCAGAGTGAACGTGCATAACACAGTTGTAACCAGCAGTGAGAATGCTCTTGAGCTCGAGAATTCTGACCTTGGCCTCGAATGCAGCAACGGTGTGCACAGGACGTTTTGGAGAACAGAGAACGAAACCAGGCAGAATATCATCTTCTTCCACACCGCGCAGACGCATACGGACCTGGTCACCACAAGTGGCTGTCGAGATCTCATCCTCAGTTTCACCGTAGAGGGCGGCGATCTCAACCTTGGTGCGGTTGGGCATCATGATACAGTTGCCGTTCTTCTTAATAACACCCGATTCAATGCGACCCTCAACCACGGTACCCATGTCACGGTACTTGGCGCTGATGGGCATCATGAATGGAGCGTTGATCTTCCGTTCCGGCATCTTCATGTTGCCGAGGTATTCAAGGAGCGAAGGACCATCGTACCAGGGAACGAGCTCCTTAGGCACACGTTCCTTAATTCCCAAAGTACGCTGTGCAGAAATAGGCATGAAAGTAAGATCGTCCTTCTTGTAACCAAGCGCTTCCAAGAATTTCGAGACCTTGACGGTACATTCGTCGAAACGAGCCTTACTCCACTCGACACTGGGATCATCCATCTTGTTGACGGCGACAACAAGCTTCTTGACGCCTGTGTTTCTGGCAAGCAGCGCGTGCTCCCGAGTCTGACCTCCCTTTTCGAAACCAGTCTCATATTCACCCTTACGGGCGGAGATAACCAGGACACCGACATCAGCCTGCGAAGCGCCACCGATCATGTGGTGAACATAAGCCTTGTGACCGGGAGCATCAAGGATAGAGAAATCACGCTCGATGGTACCCTCGGGCGACGGAATGTCGAGCTTGAAGTGAGCACGGCCAACCTCAACAGTCTTACCCTTGGCTCGTTCCTCGGGGTTCAAGTCCAGAGCCCAGGAGAGGTACCAGGTTTCACGTCCAGCCTCCTTAGCATCCCTCTTGTACTTATCCAAAGTCCGCTCGTCGACCATTCCAGTGACATACAGGATGGAACCTCCCAGGGTGGACTTTCCGGCATCGACGTGTCCGATGAAAACAATATTGACGTGCTCCTTCTTTTGACCGTAGATTTCCTTCAGCGTCGCATCATCCACATCTGCTTGTTGTTCCAGAGCAACGGCATTGGCATCCCGTGCAGCGTCTCGTGCAGCCTTGGCAGACTCTCCACGGCTAGGGCTTGAGCGACCGGATGAAGGGGTAGGAGACGACTTGCCGCTGGCAGCGGCCTTGGATTCCGCCTTCTTCTCCGTCTTGTCAACAGCCTTGCTAGACATCACCTTAGCTGCAGCATCCGCAGCCGCAGGGCCCTTGGTGTCGCCCTTGGACTTTTCGGCGTCCTTCGAAGCGCTCGGTTGGGAGGACGCGTCCGGAGTTCCGATCGAAAGGACCTTAGTCTTAGGAGCGGATGCGGAAGAGGAGGAGCTGGCACCGCCAATAGAAAGAACCTTAGCCTTGGGGGGAGCGGCGTTGGAGGGTTTCGGCGAAGATGGGGCAGCGGCTTGACGGGGTTGCTGGGGTTGCTGGGGTTGCGGGGGCTGCTGCTGGAACTGCTGCTGCTGCTGGTTGAAGCCTTGGCTAAATGCACCGGGTTGCTGAGCGTATACTCCTGCCCCATATTGACCATACATCTGCTGCGGGTAACCACCGTACTGGCCATACTGAGCGTACTGCGGGTAGCCGCCGCCATAGCCCTGATAGGCTTGACCGGGCACAAAAGCGGGAGCACCAGGAACGAAAGAGGCCGCACCGGGCTGGAAGGTGGCAGCAGCAGGGTGGAAGGCAGGTGCTTGAGCCCGGTTGTTCAAGTTAACGCCCTCCGTCTGTCTGGAGAGTTCCTCCTCCCAGGAATCAGGAGTTTGGTCCGCCATCTCGAATAACAATTAAAAAGAATGAATTTAGATGACGAACACACCAACCAGCAAGGAATCCGCTGGTTTACAAAAGGGGTATGAGTTATTTGAGGGTTGCCGAAAGAGTCACAAAGATCTGACGAGGGGCGTTGTTGGGCTCAATTTTGCACATGATGACTCAGCACAGCCCTCCCCGCTTTGGGCGTCTGTGGCGTCTATCGCGTTAGACAATATCAGGCACTGTTTGTGCTTCTTGTTTACAAGAACGGCCACCTGGCTTATAGCGCTTTAATTGAAAGAATGGCATTTCCAGAAGACTATTTTTGAATTACGGTATCTTTCATTTCCCTCAAGACCTCTCTGTTCTACTATACGCCGCCACAGCCAGTGGCTTGTTATCGATAAGGCAAGCCCCTCGATGCTCAGGGGCCACATACAAGCAGAACTACAGTCAGTGCTTGGAACGTTTAGAAATTTCCCGAACTTGGGTATCAAGAAGCAAATGCGACTGTCAAATTTGCCTGACTCAACATGGATGCGTTTCTGAATAGGGTACGTCAAGCCTCCTCTAAGAGTCATGTAGAATTTTAACGCTGACATCATTGGTAGCTTACCCAACAGGCTATGAACTATGCCATTCGGTATGTTACACGGTTCTTCCTGTCTGCAAGTGCATTACTTGGAAGGCCAATGGGCTCACATTGAATCCTTTAGTTCGGGAATCACAATCACTGCCAGATATGCTTTCCGCCAGTCGTCTCGCCTGCTGAAGGTATTCATTTTCTTCCCTGTTCATTCGAGAAGCCCCCAAAGCTAACTGATTACTATCGTGTAGAATGTTGATCATAGTGAAGAGCGGGAGGAGCTGGTTATATTGCAACAGCGCCTGGAAAGCAAAATACAGGTTTGTTGTGTTGAAAAAGCACTTCGCAACGATGAGGGGCTAACTTGTGGAAGGTCATTTCTCCCGCAATTGATATGATCGAGTTGATGTAAGTCATTCGGTTGATACCCCAAAGATCATGTAGTCTGACTTAGTCCCAGAGCTGCGCGAGGCAATACTTCACTTGAATCAGCGGTTTCTCTCACAAAGTCCCTCCGGTGGGATATCCAGGCCCTAGGCCAGCGACTAGCCAGAGCTGCTGCATCTGAAGAACTAATTCGAAAGGGCGGCAAGTCGCCAGGTGATCGAGCTCAGAATGACGCAGAAATTAGGTTCATCATAAAAGACACCAAGAGACTACTCGTCCGAATTGAGGATGCTGTCCCGCTTATGAACTTAGCCATCACTACATCGGGTGCAAAGCTGTCCACCAATCTGCCATCAACAGTGTCACCGTCCAGATTGCTACAGGCTAGTACATTTCTTACCGCTGGAGATACACAATATTACATGTCACCATCACAAGCGATTCAAATCGGACCCACGTTCACTCTTTCGATGTACATGCTCTTTGCCAGTCACCTTCGCCCGCATGATGAAGAAAGCGTTCGCGAAGCAACATGGAAGGAGGTCATGCATAAAGCGCGTCTCAAAATTCGACGGGTGCCCATAGATTCCACAACGCCATCAAATGCACAGGAATCCCAGTTCCCTGCGGAAGCGAGAGTGGATGAGTACGCTTATCAGATTCTTATCATTGAAGACTTAGATGATGGCAGAGTTCATACATTTGAAGAAAACGGCCCACAGCCTTACAGCTATGATGGCGTGATTCAAGCCGGGATGCGGGAAATATTTCCTATTCATCAAATCTCCAAGATTTTCTATGCAGACACGGGGAGACTCCTGAATATCAGTACGGAAGGCGAAGTGAATAACCCCGTCCTACTCTTGAAGAGGGACGTCAACGCTGTGCCACCACGACGTATGATGGAACGTGAAGAAGCAGATTACGGCTATCTGCAGGATTCGGATGAAGAGAGCGAGGAAATCGACTCAGTCCAGGCACAGCTTGATGCCCAATTGGGAGCAAGCACCCGAAAAACACCGTATTACAACTACTCTGAAGACTCGATCCCTGAAGAGTGGCGCTTACCCCAAGACCTAGACCCTGAGTGGATAGCATTTGAAGTCTACAACGAAGACGAATCCTCAGATACCGAATCCGAAGCAGAAGTCCCCAGCACCCCCTCAAAGACAGACACAGTCGACCCGCGCCAAATGGCAAACCTATCTCTAGACGATCGCGAGGAATCACCATCACTATCTCAACGAAGACTCTCCCGCCAACCATCCTATCACGACACAACAACCGTCTCCAACCCCTTCTTTAACAACATCCGCACCTCTCTCTCCCTCCTCGAAACCCTCCTCCGCCTAACGTCCCTCCAACAATTCCAACAACAGTCCCACCTCTCCATCACCGACGAACTCCTCAATTTCTTCCTCGAAGAATCATCCACCACCGGCGCCGGCGGTGACGAGCAACACCGCCAACGACTGCGCTCAGAAGCAAGACGAAAAGTCGGCTGGGATCCCTACGACGAGAGCCCCGTCAAGCGACGCGGCGAGGATTATCAATACGGTACTCCCGTTGGTGGATATGGATATTCGCGTGAGAGCAGTGAGTACTATCAGCCGCCTTTTTCGCCTAGTGAGAGGGCGAGGGGTGGGTTCCATCTTCGGTCGAGTGAGGCTACGCCTGAGACGCCGCTGCAGAGAAGGCGGTCGCCTTCTGTGCAGTCGGATCGGCGGAGATTGAATGTGGTGCGTGGTGGGGATGAGGCGTTGAGGAGGGGTTCGCCGCTTTCGAGGCGGTCTCCTACCGTGCCTGTTGATGATGAGTCTACGGTTGAGAAGGGTGGATCTGGTACTGCGGAGTGAGGATAATCTCATGCAATTGTAAGAAAAGCAATGTAAATAGACCTGATCATGATTATGAACTAAAATGGCTAAGCAAGATCTCTGTGGTACGGGCTACAAACTCTAAGACTGATAAGTGTTGATAATTCGCCGAAATGGCCCAGTACCGGATCGATTGCTGATAGATATCAAAGAAAAAGCCGGAAGGGTAGCAAGGAGGGAATGTTAAAGTAGACAGTCGCTAAACAACGGAAGCGCAATACATGAAATCCCAAAACACCAGTAGATAGAATAAGAAGGAAAGGACCATAACGCCTATAGACTCATATCTGGTCGAGGAGCAACCAGTGGTCATGACAGCTTAACATGACCGGATATCAATATCGAGGGAAGTCTAGCTTAGCGAAACGTCTACTCCCAGTCATCATCGCTATCGTCTCCCTTTGCATCGGCAGCCGGGCTCTTCTCTTTGGGGCTACCAGGCGTCCGGCTGGTGGTGCCGCTGACGACATCGTAGCTGGACTCGCTGTCGGCTTGGGATTGTTGGTCGTTCGAGCGACGGGGCTCATTTGGCTTCAGGGTCTTCTTGTCAGAGGCTGGGTCGGGTGTGCCTTGCGTGGGAGTGGCGGCGTTTGCTTTGCTGCTCTTGACTTGGGGGGTAGAGGGCGACTCGGATTCGTCAGATTCGGATTCATCCTCAGAATCGTCGTCCCAACCGACTTCCTCTTCTTCGTTCACGTTGGCCCCTGGAAGGATCCTAGTTAGAAAGACGAATCACAACGGTAGATAAAGAGGTAACGCGTACCCTTCAGAAGCTCTTTGCGCTTCTGCTCTTCAGTCTCAATAACAAAACGGAGGAAATAGTACCGCGACCAGAACTGCGAGTATTCAACCTGCTCCGGCACAAGCTTCTCCATAGCAGACCGCAGCTCAGGGTATTTCTCCAAGTCAGATGCGATCTCGCCAGTCTTCGCCTCCGCGTTGAAGCTCTCCTTGAACTTAGGCCACTGGTCACTATCAGGGTCCTTGGTGAAGTTCTCCAGATTCGAATGGATAACATGTAGCTGGGCCTCAAAGCGCGTAGCATGAATAACCCTCTTCCCCTCAGCATCCTTACTCTCAAAAAGAACCTTGCTCGAGTCCGACTCCGGTGGAACAATGCTCACCGCATCCTGCAGTTTCTGGCGAATGTTCATTCCAAAGCGCAGGATAGCCTCGTCGGCAGCTTCCTCCGCCTTCTCAAGCTCTCTGAACCGTTTGGCCGCTTCTGTCTTGAAGCGAGCGAAGAAGCTCTCGCCCTCAGCATCCTTACCTTCACCACCCTCCGCCTTCGGAGCTGTAGGAGTGGGCGCCTCGTCCTTCTCCTTCTCCTCCTTCTCTGTGCCTTCAGAAGATGATGCAAGCCCCGTGCTCAGGGAAAGACCCCGTGTTCGTCCAACAATCGTCTCTCTCAGGTCCGACAAACCCTTGACGGCTTCCTCGCTGACTGCGGCATACTCCTCCCTAGCGCCCTCGTAGTAGCTCTCGCCTTGTTTGCGGACGTTATCCCACAACCCGCCAATGCGTGCACCCCATGGGCTAGCAGAAAAAGCACGGAACGTCTCTTGCAGCTCGGTGTTCAGGTCGACGTTGGATTGCTGGTTGTTGGAGGATTCGCCCTGGGCGCCTTTCTTGGATGGATCGTTGGCGGCGAGGATCTCCTCCTGGATGTGGTCGTAGGGGAAATCCATAGCGCTGGTGAGCTATCGCTGTAGAAAAGCAAACGAGAAATGAAGCGACCGGCGACTTGGAAGCAAGGAAAATAAATGCGCGGGACCGTCCTCTCACCTCCACGACGGTTGATTGTGACAGTCGGCCTCTCCACAGGCGTTTCCGCAGCCGGCTCTACGGCCGCCCGAGTGCCCCACCGGCGCTTGCGCTTATGAGCTTGACTGTAAATCCACGTGATTTTCTGTCTATCATTCTTGACGCGATTCGTAGATTCATGGGTATGACTATGCTTCTAGATTACATTATAATGCATGAGAGTACATCTATTCATTGCCTGGCTCACTGTACGGCTCTCCAACACTGTCCTGACTGCCCATCCATAATGGCGGCATGGGTATACTCTCCAAAACACTTGAAGAGAGCAGTTGATTCCCAACGAAGCCCCGCGAACCGGAATCCTGTTCAATTCCGACATTCCTAAGAAACCTGTCTGCTGGTTGCGAGGACTCGACTTGCACAACCGATTCCTGTGGCATGGAGGGGTTTGAATCCTGCCGTGTTACGGGCGAAGATTCTGGTACGATTTCAGTCGAAGTCTTCAAGTCTTGAGAGGTCGATTGAGACTGGGATTGAGTTTGCGTTTGTGTCTGGGTTAATTGGGGATGCGTCCGCAATGGATGGCGCTGGACAGCCGGTGACGATTGTGTCTGTGTCGTATCGGTAAGTATTTGCTGGGCGCTGTTCTCTTTCTCCTGTGGAAAGAGTTCGGCCAGTGCTTGGGTATCCATCAGAGGGATAGGTTCGACGGGGTATTGAGTAGAATGATGTGGCCGTCGATAACATATTGACGCATCGGATGACAAGTCTGGATACGACGGCCCGGTTTCATTATCGGGCCCTGAGGGAATCACAGGTGAAGGAAGCTCCTGGGACTCGTAGCGTTGCGGAGATTGAATATCTTCAATAGGATCGCCGCCAATGTTGACCATTTTCGGCTTCTGAGAGGAAGGAGGAACAGACAGGTCGTCTTGAGTCTCGCCACAGTCCGACTCAGCATCGGTCTCATATACTACGGTCCTTTGTGTATTGGGCCTGTGAATTCTGGGCGTGGTGTCCGGGTCGTCCTCATCATCAGATGGGGTATTATTTCGAGGTATCGGAGAAGCCGGAGAATCAGGTAATGAGGTACGACCGGGAGAGGATGATGCACGGTCTAGATCATGCTGAACCTTTCTCTCTGCAGAACTAAGCTGTTCTTCTTTCACCAGACGATCAACTGATGTTTGTTTCAGTGGAAACCGATTTACCCCACGGAACTGCGATGGCGAAACAAGCACGAGCTCAGGACTATTTGGTGACTGCGAGGACGGTATCTCAATTTTGATCGTCTTCTTCGGCGTCACAAGCCCTCGAGACAGCTGTCTTCCACTGCGAATCCCCTCAAGATTGGAGTCGTCTTTCGACTCAAGCTCTTCAGTCAACTTCCGTCTCTTGATCCCATCCTTCTCATCCTGTTTCGTAGACTGTAGCGCCGCCTCCTCCGCACTGCGCCGATGCGCCTCACGACTCCCCGGATCCCTGTCCTTCTTCGGACTATAGTATGTGTATTCCAGCTGCACATCATCATCCGGCTCGATCTTCAAGTACCGCCGAACATAATCCATCTGCGTAAGAGTCTTATCCCGCTCTTTCGGCTGCTTGCCCTTTTTATTACTCCCCCGGACGCTGCCGCCACTTTTCCTCCGGCCAGAGCCCTTCTCCGCACTATTAGGTTTTGGTGTACTTCTCCTTCGTCTGGAGGTATCCGCCTTCATCATTGGTTTTTGTCCAAATCGAATATCGCGGGCCGGCCGCGTCCGCGAAGACGGCGCTCGTTGGTAATCGGCATCATTCCCAGAGTCATCCGATATCTCGATCACGTCGCGTGCATTAGTCTTGGTATTGGTACTTGTATTCGTATTCGACGTATCATCATGCTGCGCATTAGGTTCTGCGTCGATATAATCGAGTCTGTTATCGTCGAGGTCGTCGTCCTCTGAATCCGGGTGCCGTCTTGTTGCCACCCAATCTATCTGCGTGAGCGTAGATTGCTGCCGGCCCAGCGAACTGGAGAACGTGTTATTTTTGCATGAAGAATTCGATCTGGACAGCGACGGTGCGATCGGTGTCTGGTTTTGGGTCCTTCTGACAGTCGTGATTGATTTCGAGTTCGAGGGTCTGGAGGATGTGGGTGCGGTGGTGGATGTTCGGGCTGGTGTTTGGTATTCGGTTGGGCTTGTATGCGCGTCTGAATTGGGGTTGTTGCTTCGTCTCATCGCAATAGGAGTCTATATATGAGACGGGTTATCATAGGGAAGCACTAAGAGTTGGAGGCCCGTGGTTTGAAGCACTGGTGAATGAATGATTCCTTATCGGGAAAACCGCGTTCGACGCGTCGCAACCGATAATGTGAATTGGCCCGTGCACTGCCCTATAGAAGAGTCATCGGAGAAGTTCTACGATATAAGGTATTATATTAGACTGATAGATCGGAAGTCTTTGCTCTAGATTATGTATTGTAGTATATGTGCAAATATAATACGTGAAACTGGTCATATATGAAAAGAGCTTATACTAACCATTCCGGAATTGCATCCTCATCTTCAGGATCCTCAGACAACAATGAGCCCCCTTCGTTATCATTGTGCTCGCTTGAATTGTCTTCCTGGGATAATCTTGAATATGTTGGTGATGTATTCCTTGGAGCTACTTCCTCACTGACGGCTTTTGAGCCGTCTGTTGCTGTTGGGACTGGAGCGCCGGGTGGATTGTCAATATCCTTGGATACATCTTGACCAAGAATTTCCTCTCTATGTTCCGGTATGGGTGATGCTATTCCGGTGGTGGTGGTGCAGATCTTGTCGTAAGAGTCCACGTTGCCAATAGAGCTGTGTGAAACAACAACGAGGTTAAAATGGGAAGATTCCTTCCTATGCGCGGTATTCGTATACTCTGTATCACCGACAGAATTTGCCGCAATCAAAGGTTGTGGTTCGGTTGTATCTTGTGGAGCCTCTTCAGGTATAAATCCTCCACCAAGAACTTCATCATCTTCAAACGCGGGTTCTAGTTCGAAACCTCTGTCCTCGCACACAGGCAAGTCCTGCTCCATGGTATTCCTGAAAGTGCATATCGGACGTGGGCTGCTGACAGCTTGATCTGGCTCAGGAAAGAAGCCACCCCCACCTTCAAACTCTCCATAGCTCGCGTCGTCTGCATCAATGTCGGGTTCGCCTTCGTCCTCTTCACCCTCGACAGCATAGCTTTTGACTCTTTCAGCGATCTGGAGTTTGAGCAAGAAGTGCTTCCACATTCCAAGTGCTTCTGCAGACTTCACTTCCTGCTCAGCCTGCAGCCTTTCGTGTTCAAGACCATTCAAAACTTCTTCAAGAGCTTCGTGGTATTCACTTGCTATGATAGCACCACGGATAACCGCAGTTCCATGGCGCCCTTTGAAGTCAAAACCTGTTACGGCGTCGGCATAATCAATGCCGAGTATCTTGGCTGCTTGGGGTGCAGCAGGATGGTTTATGTGGACACCACCTGGCGGGACCATGGTCGGTGTGTAAATATCCAGATTTCCGTAGATGTTCTTGGGTATCTTCCCCTGAACGACGGGTGGAGGTTTGTATACGTTTGTTTGGAAGTGAGCATATACAGGGACTTCGGTAGTGTCATTTTCGCCATCGTCATTTATCCTGAGTTTGTTCCGGTTTGCTCGAACACGTTTGAGAGGCTGTTCACCGATTTTGATGTCTCGCCCCAGACGGTACCATCCATCTGCGCTTCGGCAAGCGTGAACATCGGTGCGACGATAGACTGGCTCCAGTTTCTGACTCTTTGAGCCAGATTTACCTAGACTGACTTGCCCAGTCACTCGCTTGGGATGAATGACTTCATTTCGACGAAGATGCCGCTCAAGCGCATAAATTGGGTGGTCTTTAAAGTCTTGCACATTCCGTGGCATGGGCTCAGAAGCCACCTTGGCGGTCAACTCGCTCACTTCTGCTTCGTCACGATCCTCCAAGAATGGCTTCTCGTAGACTCTTAGCGCCCTTGCCCACCATCGCTCCCCGTTCCAAGTACTCTCGACTCGTAATTTGCGGGTTTTTGCATTGAAGGCCTTCGCGTAGCGCCGGGTTACATCTCTTGCTGAGGCATCCTCTTCAAATGCAACAACGTAACTCATGACATTATATTGGTCACTAGCGGGAGGTTCAAATTTGGAAGATTTCGCAATTGACTTGGTTACCAATGGGTCAACAGGGATCCATTTCTGAACTGCTTCATTATAGGCTTCGACCCAAAATACCGGGTACGATGATGCTTTGAGGCTTGGGCATGGTCCTTCCAGGTGTCAGCTGATACTGAAATCCTTTCCAAGCGTCTCACATATTACAAACCTGTGCGCACAGATGTTTTCGGGGCCTTGGATGATGATGGTGCAAACTGCGGCTGCCCAAGCCTTCTTCTTGGTGGAGTTGGATTTGGGGTAGCATCTGATTGTGATTGCTCATCGGCTTCATTATCATCGATTGAAATCATAATAGACTGCGATTCTGACTTCTTAGGCCCAGTTGTTGTGGCACTAGAAAATGGCAGCGGCTGCAAAGAGCAAACCAGCCGGGCTTCCACGGCTACTGACCGTAACAGAGCACAGAAGAGCTGTGCGCCAAAATCACGGGATCCTTGCAGCGTCTCGGCCTGCCTCCTAAAGTCATCTTGCGATAGCATTACCTCTGCGTTGGACAGTATTGCCTCCTGGGAAGTGTTAAAAACCAGTAATTTTGGATCACAGGGATCATTTACAGTACCACTCTCTGTTTCAAGGAGTTTGAATCATCGGCCCAATGAGCACGCTGCAAGCCGGGTTTGGTGACTTTAAATCTTCTTGCAAATGCCTCGCTGGCTTGGTTTAGCCCGTCAATGAAAGTGATAGATCTAGTATATTGCGGTTTGTCTTCTGCCGGATTCAACAAGTCCTTGACTTTTCTGTGCAGCATCTGCTTAAGAAAGCCCTGAAATGGAATTAGAAATTGATGGAGTTGCTTGGCAGAGTTTCATTAATATATGCATACCTGAACCAGCTCATCGTTGCACCAGAGATTTCGGATATGTACATGGCCAAGAAGGCAAAGAAGGTGAGCCTTGTGGACGTCTAGCCGTAGCTTCTTCTCAGCTCCAGTGACCGGCTTCCGCCGCGAGACAATCCTTTTTCCAGTATCCTTTTGCTGGTCCAAAGTGATCTGAAGTGGCTCGTTCGCGGAATAAGGATCCACCTGGACTGAGCTTGACGGAGCTTGTTGAATATCGACTTCTTCCCACTCCATATCTGACTCTTCTGAAGCAGTGGAATCATATGCAGTCTGTATTTGCTTGCCTACATCCTCACTTGTTTCTGGTGGGTTCACTTCTTGCCTTGCAGGCTCTGGACGAGATGAGCTAGCTGCCCGCTCCCCCACTTTCCGCCTCTTACCAGGTCTGCCCGTTTTCGCTTCTTGGTATTCCCTGGCTTCAGCTTCTGCCAACATCTCCCGGTACACGTCTGGGATCCCATCGTCTTGTTGCTGGCGTCTAGATTGACGACCACGAGCGGCCCCAGTCCTGTTCTGGTAGGCAGAAACTGCACGGCGTACCATACCGGAATTTGAACACAGCATTCATGGGTAGTTTTCTTAAGCTGTCAATGTCTTGACCTATCCCTCTTTGCTTGGGGCGACTGCGGAGGAGATTGATTAATCGTATAGACCAATCCTATGCATCCTATATGGACCGCCTAAAACACCCTTTTTTGAATGGTTGTACCGTAGTATGCAAAATCCCCAGACAGGGACATGAAGATTGAAGCATATCTGATATTCCCAGCTAGGTAAGATGCGTCATACCGGAGAAATTAATGTTCCGATTTTTATCGGCTTATCGATAAGGGATGATAATATGGGGGACTTCATGCTGTTAATTATTGACAGCAATTTTAGAGCGAGCTATCTGTCTGAAATGAGTGGTTCGAGCGCTGAAAGTGGGAGGACTCCCATGTATTTGGTGCTTATGAGTGCTATCCAGCAGCGTTTATCGGCAGTTCAGGTTACGATGTACTCTCTACGGAGTACTGCAACTCTACAAGACAATAGCTTGATACCAGAACAATAATAATATTTGACAATCCATCGAATCTTTCATGATAGGCCTATCTGATCAATTAGATATGGTAGCGCTATGCCTAAGTACAAGCAATATACTTGTGCTGAATGCAGCTTATGAGTTCAACATGACATCACAAGCTATGGTCAACAACGATAGAGAGCAACAGGGAGAATTTCAGAATTCCTGATTCTGAGCAGGTCCAACTACTGTGTTGACTCTCAGTGCAATTTACGCCATGCTCTCACAATCTTTGAAGCTCAGCAGGTCGCTGCCTCTGGCGCGCCCAGTTCTTCCATGCACTGGCCGTCGCTTTTTTGCCCAGGTCTCCGATGTGAGGATTCCTACTGTAAGTTCCCTTGATCTAGTTGAGAATTAGAGTACAGTCAGCTAACATGTCCTTTTCTATAGGAAGATGACAAGCCCTTCAATGTCCCCTTACCAGAAGACAGCTTCGAAACATATCACCTCGACCCACCACCATACTCGATCGAAACGACGAAAAGCCAACTCAAAAAACTATACTATGACATGACAGTGATAAGGTTAGATAAAAAAAATTACAGTATATTCCATGCTATCGCTAATGCACTGCAGACGAATGGAAATCGCCGCCGATAGTTTATACAAAGACAGGAAAATCAGAGGATTCTGCCACTTATCGACAGGACAGGAAGGAGTGGCAGTTGGAATCGAGCATGGGATTACCAAAGACGACAAATTGATCACAGCGTATCGCTCCCATGGCTTTACGTTGATGCGCGGAGGCACCATTAAGTCTATTATTGGTGAGCTTCTTGGGCGACAAGGTGGCATATCATATGGAAAAGGAGGCTCGATGCATATGTTCTGCAAGAACTTCTTTGGAGGAAACGGAATTGTCGGAGCTAGTGTGCCCGTCGGTACTGGGATTGCCTTTGCGCAGCAGTATGACGAGAATCCGACCATCACGTTCAATCTTTATGGAGACGGGGCGGCAAACCAAGGCCAGGTGCACGAGTCTTATAATATGGCCAAGCTATGGGAATTGCCTGTTGTTTTCGGATGTGAGAGTAAGTCTCATACATATAGTGAAGTTAATGACCGCCTTCTAACTGTGCTTGCAGACAACAAGTATGGAATGGGAACGTCAGTTGAGAGAGCATCAGCAATGACCGAATACTATAAACGCGGACAATATATCCCCGGTCTTCGAATCAATGCGATGGATGTACTAGCCGTCCTAGCATCCACAAGATTTGCCAAAGAATATGTGCAATCTGGCAAAGGACCGCTAGTATACGAGTATCTCACATACCGGTACGCAGGACACTCGATGTCCGATCCAGGAATCGCATATAGAACACGAGAGGAACTGCAGGCGCATCGAGCGAACGACCCGATTACCAACTTCCGGGACAAACTGATTGACTGGGGTGTTTTCACTGAGGATGAAGCGAAGGCTGTTGACAAGGACGTACGCGGCCTGATTAACAAAGAGGTAGAAGACGCTCTCAACATGCCTGACCCTCCGAACACCTTCGATGCGCTGTATCAGGATATCTATGTTCGCGGTAGCGAGCCTCGACAGAGGCGGGGAAGAACCGTGGATGAGACATACTATCAAGGATAGATCCAGCCCTATAGGATTACTTCTGTGGTGCTCGCCCCCTGCGTAATATTGTGAACAATTCAACGTCATGGTGGCCATAAACCATAGCAATACATTTAAGAATAAGATAAAACCAAATCCATAGTACACATTGACAATAAACATAATTTGGCAAGAACATAAGCAAAAGCATAACCATGGCGTTCACAAACCCTGCTCTCGCAACCCCAGCGAACTGTATTGCCGACTTTTCTTTAATTCCAGTTAGTTCTCCCCTCAGTACCTTCTCATCCGAAACCGTCGTGGACTAATATGTGCGCTTAGATCGGCGCCCAGAATGTCTCCTTTGCGCAGCAGATAGCCGATATCCAGCGCCTGATGCAGCAATCTGGTCTTAAGTACCAGATGCATGCAACGGGGACGACAATTGGTATTTAAGCTTCTCCTTAAATACACAAACACAGACATACTGACGAGTATAAAACGTAAAGAAGGACCATGGGACCAAGTCTCGCAGATTATCGGCTTCGCGCATACCCTCATCCATCAACAAGGTATAGTTCGCATTCAGACTGATATACGGATTACGACGAGGTATGCAATATTCTTTTTGGGGTATTAGGGGTTGCTAATGCTTGAATTAGAACGGACAAGGTCCAGCCAATGGAGAGTAACTATGCTTCAGTGGAAAGGGCTTTGTCGACAACGGCGGCCGCAGCTACATAGATATGATACAGGGATATTTTTGAGGGCTTGCAGAGGCTATGGTTCTTCTGTAATTAGAACGTTTGAACTACCTAGATAGAGCAAGAGCATCGCGGCCTCATGGAAATAGAGTTTATAAGTCGTGTGGTTACAGAGCTTCTCTATGACATATCACTACCGTACGGAATAGGATATAGAGCCACCATCTTTAAAATAAGACATGCCATATTGTAAATACGCAGTTTTCGAATATTATTTCAATGTTAACATGATATGGGATTTTGATGTCTCTGCTCAACAGCAATTCATGTGAACATTCTCAATTATGATGCAACCATGACATGACGTAATGCGGATTCCGGGGAGTAACTCCAGATCTTTCGGACAAAAACAAAAACTGCCTCCGCTCGTCAATGACAGATGCCAGAAGAAAAACTTCCCATTAGGATCTGTTCTCTTTGATTATGTCCCCATCATCGCAATCAATTGCAGTTGTAACCGGCGGCGCAGGCGACATCGGCCGCTCAATCGCAGCGCACCTCTCCACAACCCACGACCTCGTCTACATCGTCGACATTGACAAACAGTTCCTTAACACAGCCCTGAACTCAAAAGAGTTAGCCGGAAATGAGAAAATCCAATCATTCACATGCGACATCGCCGAAGAAACATACGTCCGGTCCATGGGCGCCTTCATCCAATCGCAGGGTCAAGTGCGCACTCTAGTGAACAACGCCGGCGGTACGAACGTGGGATCACTGGATAAGATGTCAAGTCAGAGATGGAGAGCCGAGTTTGCGGTGAATTTGGATGCGACATACCTGTGTTTCAAGGCATTTGCGGAGTCGATCAAGGAGACGCGAGGGTCGGTGGTTAATATCACGTCCGTGAATGCTCTGTCTGTGTTCGGAAACCCCGCGTACAGCGCTGCTAAAGCCGCTCTAATCAACTTCACCAAGTCAATTGCTGTGGAATATGGCAAGTTCGGGGTTCGTGCTAACGCCGTTGCGCCGGGAACTGTCTTCACAAAAGCATGGGAGGCCAAGGCTCGTCAAGGGAATGATCTTTTCGAGAAGATTAAAGAGTGGTATCCGTTAGAGCGCAGTATTCGGCCTGAAGATGTCGCAAATGCTGTGACTTTCCTAGCTAGTGACCAGGCAGCTGCTATCACGGGTGTCTGTTTACCAGTCGACTGTGGGTTATTGGCTGGGCAGCCTTCTGTCGCTCGTGCTTTCGCGCAATCCGAAGACTATTGATTTTGATTTTGATTTGTTCCTGAAAAAGGGTTACCGACATTTTCTGCAGATGTCCAATACCTCCAAAGTGGATGTGGACAGGTTTTCGCATAGAGATAAGTTTCAGATTCTTGCTGAAGGCCAGGAAAGAGGGAAATTCCGAGAAGAGAAGTTCAGGTTCATTGCTTCGGATGCATGTACAGAAACACTCGAGCACGAAAGCAAGACTGGCTTCCGAACGTGAGGCGAATGACATCCGATCATTTTGACCAGTTTAATATATATCAGACCTTGTTGTGGTTTTCACGGGTATGCATGGAAATTATTGCTAGACATTCGAGTCCGAATTTCTGGCAATGCAAAAGCACTCAATGGTAATAAGGTAGGGCTGAATTACTTTATTATCCCTGTATCCCTCTAGCGAACACCTCTCACAGATATAGAATCCTTGCGTTCTGGTACATGCATATACCCCCGTACGAGTAATCATCTGTATGAAGTACTTCGAACTGTTACTCCAAGTCCATTGGCATGATTTTCTTTGTTTTCCTTCTTCCAGGGGTTAGTCTGTTCTATTGTAGTCAATAATTCAGGTGGCTCTTGCGCTGTTACCGCAGCCCCGGAACGCCTTCCCGTTTGTCAGATCTATTCCGTAATGGGCAAGTCGAGGGAGGCGCCGCATCGTGCAGGAGACTGTTTCAAGACCCTGGACGATGGCAAGAGACGAAGCATCTCTTCAAAAAGACTAAACGCATATTACTCCATCTATTTGTTTGCTAAAGTCTGCTGGGAGGTAAAAACTCGCGTATAAATGCCGAACAAAGTTGGTCCCAGCAGTTTGGTTCCGCTTTTCTGTACCCGGAGCAATAGTGCCACCTCGCCAGGGGGGGGGGTGTGTTTCTTTTTTTTTTTTTTGATTCAACTTTCTCCGGTCCTCCGTGCAATCAAGTCTTACATCAATTATTACCGAATACAATATCCGTGCACAGTATGTATCCGACCATGACAGGTGCCACCGCTGTCAGTTAATTAAATGTCGGACCTGGAAGGAAAGGCGAAACGAGGGGGTGCCTCAGGTTTTGATTACTAACTAGTTGACGGAGAACTCCGGTTGCCTGGCTGCCTCGTACGAGATAAATAGATACATAGAGACGACCGTTGAGATTCCTACCAACCGCCTCATTTATCTGAGGCACAGTAATACTTTACTAGTGCTCACTACGCCGCAGCGCTCGTACTAGCGTTCAGTATTTGAATTGTGGTAACCATGTCCTCGAAACCGAAACGGAAGATTGTAGATCAATGCAATTCGCGGCTAAAAAAGGTTGATTCCTTGATTGTCTTGTCAACTCCTTAAACGCCCGGGCCGGAATAGCATGCATTAAATCTCTTGCGTTTCGGAATGAATAGGGTGGTGAACGCTTTGGGTATAATACCCCGACAATAGGTGTATAGGACATAGGACTTCTCCGTGCATTCTGTATGTACTAGTACGCACACTGCGAGTGAGGACTTCTCCAACCACGACCTACAGATACTCCGTGCTAGTATGTATGTAAAAAGATGACTCCAACCTCAGCCGACCCGGCGGAAGGGATTTGTCATAGCAAAGAGACGGGATTACCGATGGAGAACTCTGGAAAGGTATTTGTGTTTATAGTGAGCACACAGAGTGGTCCAGCGAGCGGATAGACTTTGCCTGTCTGGTTCGCGTACCAAAGAATGAAGAAATGCAAAAAAGCAACGCGGTTAGAAGGCGATTAGAAATCGGTCGGGGAAGACCAGCGGTGGAGATCGTGTTCCGACAGTGTGGTTATATTATGATAGGGGAGGTTTATTATTACCCTTTTTTTTTTACAGCATCCCAAAGGGTATGGTGTGTATTCTCCTACCTGTATCTACCTGTATGCTAGTACAATACTGTAGCATTACTACGTGGTCAAATCAGAACGAATACCGAATGCAACAGGGGTCTTCCCGGTCTTTCTCCGATATCAACTATGGTCAACGCCGGGTATTCGTATAACTTTGTACGTACTGAGCATTTGTATCCGGCAGTTTGGCACCAACAACCATTGGTCTCCGGCTGCGGGTGATCTTTCAGCTTCAAACTCTGTAGATTATCTATTCCATACTTTGTCTCTTGGATGTGGAGTTCTCTTCTGAGTGCTATTGATTTGGTACCACGGTCCTCTGTTAGCAGGTGAACAGAGGCCCCGATTGTACCATATGCGCTTTGTATCGCGGAAAAGATACCCGGGTATAAATAGCACATAGATACAGAATACGTACGGTCTCCAGTGCGTCGTAATGAAAATAAAAGGAAAAGACAGAACCCGGTGGCCTGGAACGCCCGTGCTCTTAGCTGCCGGGATTTTCCAGGGGGTTTTGTCTTTCCTAGAGCCAGCCATAGTACGGAGTAGACTTCCAAGATACAGTCTCCTAGCAGAATTACTTTACCTGGGACTGCAGGTCAGAGTAGAAAGTTCCGGCCAGACAGAGGAAACTCTTGGTGGAAGGGATAAAAAAAAAAACAAAAAGAGTGAAAACAAAGTTACGACCCGGGCGTAAAAAGAGGGTAAGAGGGTAATTTCCATCTTTTGGAACCACTGGATCGTCTTCGGCTGCCAACAAACTTAATCCAATCTGCCGGGAAGGAGCATTTTGTACGGATTCTTTTATTTTCCATTTTCCCTGCCATATACCCTTTATTAGGTTGCTTAGTGCTGCCAGTTAAAGGATCCTGGAGCGTATATGTGATTCACACTATAGTAACTTACCAAAGACCTTAAATATTTCTCCAGACCCGTGGGGACGGATCCAACTCTTACTGTTTCCAGTGGGACGGACTCTTACCTATTATTTACAGCTATATTCCATTATTTTTTTTATGATTTTTTATTTTTCTTTACATTTATTACTGAACGAGAGGAGTACTATTCCGTACACACATAGAAACTTCACCACCTCCTACTACGGACTCCTCCCCCCCACAACACCACCCAAGAGGGTTTTGGACCGACAATCCCAATGCTCACTCGGCCCATCCGTACTAGAATGAGTGCAAGCCCTGAGGTAAACTGTCATCGAAGAACATGTCCTTTATTTGTTTTGCTGTTCGCCCATTTTCCACCTTTTTTGATTTTTTGAATTTTTATGTGGTCGTTGTTGTCGTGCCTTGACCTATAGGAGTGCTGACGGAACGGAAAAAATGTCTCAACAGTCGAGTCAAGACCTGTAAGTTTTCTCTTTTCTTTCTCTTCATCTTTTCCACGGTCGTGGCAATCGTTTCCGGTCTATCAGACAGGCATCAACTCATAACCCTGATGGCAGTGACACGCAGTCGTTGACGGCCAGTGTGACGGACTATCCCATCGAACATGGACGACGGTACCATAGATACCATGAGGGTGGTACGTTCTCTTGACGAGATTGAAGAACTAATAGCAGATGGCAAACTAATCATCAACCACATAGCCTACCTCTATCCCAATGATGAGCAGGAACTCGATCGTCTAGACATGCAGCACCATATGTTCAAGCTCATCAACGAGGGTCGCTTGTTCTTCGCCCCCGTGGAGAACCCCCAACGGATTCTCGACATTGGTACGGGCTCTGGCATCTGGCCGATGGAAATGGGTAAGCTTCCTCATCTCCCCCCCTTTTTTTTTTTTTTTTGTTCTTGAGAGAACGCCCTTTCTTACGATTCCCCTTAGCACCCATCTTCCCACAAGCCGAAATCATAGGCACAGACCTCTCACCCGTGCAGCCGACAGAAGTACCCGAAAACGTCCATTTCCTCGTCGACGATGCCACCGAAGACGACTGGTTATGGGAAAATGACCATTTCGACTTCATCCACATTTCCCACCTGACGGGGTCTCTGCCTTCGTACAAAGCCCTGCTCCGCAAGGCCATGCGTTACCTCAAACCCGGCGGCTACATCGAATGCCACGAGCTCGACCCCAAGCCTCGCTGCGACGATGGCACAATGCCGCCAGAGAACCCAGACGGCTTCTGCGATTATGCTCTGCACGACTGGTTCGATCTCAGTGTGCGATCGGGCCAAGTGTCAGACCCGCCCAGGCAGTTTCGGGTTGCTCCCCGTATGGCCCAGTGGATGAATGATTTGGGATTTGTTGATGTACAGAGTCGCAAGTCCAAGCTGCCCACGAATCCATGGCCGTCGGATCCGCATCTGAGCAATATCGGCTCGTGGAGCGAGACCAACTGGCTCGAGGCGTTGTCGGGTTGGTCGTACAAGCCTCTGATGGTCCTGGGCTGGTCGAAGCCCGAGATCGAAGTCTTCCTCGTCGATGTGCGGAAGAGTATTCAGAACCGGGACATCCATAGCTACACAGAGTTCCATGTGGTGACCGGGAGAAAGCCACTTCCCGGGGAGCAGGGGCAAAGGTCTTGACCTCCCTCCCTTTTCATTCATACACCTAGGCATCCCGATACCTGTTACCTTCCCAAAAGCGTCACCCTCCTTTTTATCTTGCTCCATTTCTTTTCTTTCTTGGAGCCATTCTTTTCCTGTTCCTGCTTGCATTAGCATAAGATACCACTGGTTGGAGAGAATTCATGCATGGACAGGCGTGCAGGCTTTGCATTTCGTTTATATCGATCTCATGTACACGGGGGATGAACTGCAGCTATTATAGCACAACAAAGCCATCAAAATAGCATTCAATCTGCTTCTCCCTTTGCTCAAAATACCCGTATCCCGTAGACCATCCATCAAGTCTTGGCACTAACTCTCCGATATGCTGACTAACCACCTGGTCCGAGCTCCGACGAGCCATCGCTCGTTAATTGACGGACACCTGACAGGCCTTAACCACCACCAAGCCGACGGAAAGCAGACAAGGGCCAATTCAATCCCAGCGCCACGAAAACAACAGGATAATTCAATGCCTCCCGGTTCCCGCCCACATGTCCTTCGGTAGGCATGCCTATAGGCATGCCTCTTACTCCGTGACAGCACCGTTCATCACCGACCACGTCTGGATCAGCGACGACTTCCTCGCGACGACATTCCGACGGTTCGCGAATGGTGGTAGCGCTGGGCGAAAGCAGCAGCGGCGGTATGAGAGCCGGGCCCCGGGTCCGTTGGAGGCGAGGAGGCGGTTGGCGAAGAGGAGGAATACGGCCTTGGCGAGTATTGCGGGGTCTGGGCCGTTGGGGGATATTTCGTGTTTGTTTGGGAGGAATGGGAGGGAGCATATGAAGTGGACGTATACGAGGGGGAGGAACGGGGAGGAGGCTCAGGCGCGGGTGGAGCAGGGTCAAGGTGAGTCTGTCAAAATTGAGGGTGGTTTTTTTTTTTGTTGCGCGGGGCTGACTGTGATTTCCTGATAGGCATGCAGCCTTCGGCTTCCCTGGGTGATGGTTTTCCGTTCTATGAGAAGAATACTGGTCCGAGTGGAAGGGGCGGCTGGCCGGTTGAAGTTGGGATAAACGATAGTGCTGCTCGTGAGAAATATCTGGAAGAATACCTGGAGAGCAATTGGTCGACGACGGCCATCAAGGGGGTCCTCAATGAGTTGGATATCAATTTGCAGCGTGAGCCGGCTTACAGTCGCAAGATATTCAGCTATCTGCTCGCCAAATCGGTCCATACAAGAGCAGTTGACCAATCGTTGTTTCGTTTCCTGGACGATTTAACGTTGAATATCAGAGGTGCCGGCAACTACACGGCTGTCGTAGAGCATCTTGCCCGTCATGAGATTCGGTTAAACCAAAGAAGTGGTTGTCTCAGTGCGATTGCTCGTGCGCTGGAACTTGGAATAATTCCGCCTGATGAGGTTCGCGCCATTGTTAAGTCTATTCCGAAGATTCGCGGGGCCAAGCTGGATCCGAAGTACATGATTGAATGGTACCGGCAAATGTGGGATGCAATTGGTCGCTGCGACGTATTTACGCATGGCGATTTGGATGCGGAGACTGTGGATGCATGGCTGGAGATACTGGAGCAGCGGCACTCAGCTGCAGGCATGGATTTGGCTTTGGAAATTATCCTGGCAACTCACGGATCGGATTCTAGTTGCTCGTGGGTACCGAAGTTCATCATGGGATGGTTGGATCTGCAAATAAAGACGGGTTCTGAAGCCGATGGAACTTTTGTCGCAGAGCTCTTGAACCATTTTAACCCAGATGTCGCGTCGGAGTATATGATCCGTGTAACTGAAAGCCTGACTTCTTCAGAGAAAGATCACCATAGGATGTTGCTGCTGGAGAGGTGGCAAGACTGTTTGCTCGAGCTTCAAGATGTCAGATCTTTTATTTGTTCACCAGTCTGGTTGGACTTAAATCCGCAGAATGCTGCAACACCCAACAACAACGTGCCAGAAATTTCAACAGACCATCAGATTATTCTCCGCCTCTGGGTTCTACGGACTTTGAGCGAACACTTCGGACCGCCTTGGAAACGTTCGAAACACGTTGATGCACCTATAACCCAACTCTTCGACCAGTACGAATATATAACCAAACAAGCAAGGGACGGAGACTTCCTAAGCAAACTTATGAAAGACATCCACGACTTGGACATCCCCTTCAGCGGCCTAATGATGCTAGCCGTCGACATGAAGGTCCGAAAGAACATGACCAAAGCAACCCGCAAAGCCCTACAACGACTAGAACGCTCGCGTGTCTCGTTTGCAGATCTCTTCACAGACCTGCACACATACAATTCCAGCAAATCGCTGTTTTTCAGCTCTTTCGAACAAACGGTATGCCAGGTCGATGTCTCCAGCTTAGCATTTACCAACCACGTCGTGCATCTCGCCAAAACCGGAGACTCGAAAAGCGTCTGGACACTCATCCGTCTCCTTCGCGCTCATACACCACTTAAAGTCTCCCTCGCCAAGTCCTGGCCCGTCTCTGATTCTCCTGAACAACCCAACATCATCCCCAATACAACATCAAAACCCCAGCCCAACCTCCCAAACCCCCACGATGCCCTCGAAATGATCCACATCCTCGCCATTGTCCTCTCCTGCTCCAGAAACCTCACCCCGCGCCGCTCTTTTCATCTCATCCACTGGCTCTACAATTTCCTAATGACGCATAATGCGCCCGTGAAGCCTTCGCTTGTGCGTGCTATGTATCATGCGGGGATTATCAGATACCAGAGGGAAGGGTTGAGGGTAGCGTCCACGAGGTATTTGTATATTTGGGAGTTGGTGAAGAAGTTTGAGGATGCGGAGGTCGCGAAGGAGTTGATGGAGGGGCCGAGATACGGAGTTTCGAGGATAGGTGTTGAGGAGGATGAGTAGGGTGTACATTTGTATGTATAGATATGGTTTATGTGTATAGATAACTGCGTCTTGATTCTAGCTTCAGGCGTTACGGCAGATACCAAGTTAGACGGCCGTGCTTGATAGACGAGACTCGTATAAAATAACCATTGATTAAACATCAAATATCATCATGTATAGTGACAATTTGCACTTAAGAATCCACATCCATGGCAAGGTCCTTGTCCCCAGAAACCTCCTCGACAACTACGTACTTTTTCATATCCTCCTTGCTGATAACCTTCTGATTCAACCAAGCCGTCGTACCCTTGGGGAAACGGTAATTCCGCTCCTTCTCACCACGCTCGTTAGGCTTCATGTAATTGCGCAGCAACTGCGTCGGCCCATCCTGCTGAATAACACACACATCGACATTACTACCCGAACCCAAGTCGTTGAAGATACCAGCCTTGATCGCCTCCGCGGAGAGGTTAATCGCGTCCTCCCGGCTCAGGTTAGGCTTCCACATTGACTCGAACACAGACATGGCGGCCAATGAACCCGATCCCATTGTCACGTAGGGGAGCTTATCTGTCGAACCGTGGGCGTGCACAGTGAACAGGCCGACGCCCGTGGGGTCCACACCCGCAACCACCAGATACGCGCCGATGTGGCCCTGGTATCGGAAGAGGTGCTGCTTCAGCATGGTCATGCAGGTGATGACTCGCGGGGGCCGGCCAGTCGAGAGGGAGTGCAGTTCGATGTTGGAGCTGATCAGGGCGGTTGTGAATTCGGTGTCGGCGGCGGTACCGGCTCCGGCACACCAGATCTTGGGCGCGATATAGTGGAGTTTTTCACAGTTCTGTATGGGTCAGCCGACTGAACGCCTTCTTTGATGTTCCTGTAGTCGGTTGTAAGATTCTATCGTACCTTGTCGGCGACAATAGGTCCGCTGGTAGCTCTGGTATCTGCTGCAATCTGGGGGTCGTTAGCTCCAGACCATCATCCCACCAGCATTGTATGGACATACCACAACACCTCCATCATAGCAACAGCCGACAATTGTCGTACCGGTGCTAGTAGCCTTGGGAAGAGGCACGCCTCTGGCGTGGAGAGCCACATTGCGGTTGTGGTTGGAGAAATCGAAGCCCGCCATGATGACGGTGTAGCGTGTACGACGGAGGAAACGGAGTCAGATAAAAAAGGGTCGTTGTAGAGGTCCCTAAAGAGAGTCAAGCAAAAGGGACTAAAGGAGCAGTTAATGAAGATGGGAAAAGTAGCTGGAGCTAGAGCTGCGTCGGTGATTGAGAGTTGACGATGGACGGCGAAAGGTCGAGCTGGAGTGACGACTATCGGTGCCTCATTTATGCCTTATATATAAGGCATAAAGAGCTTCCGCTGTTTTGTCTTCGCCGGCACGAAAAAGCATCATTTGGTAGACCTCATTCTTCCTCTGCTTATTTTCCTCCCTTTGAGCGGCCAAGCACGACGCTATCACTGCATTCGCATCTTTCTTGATTATTGTATCCAACTCTCCGATTCTCTTATTTGCCCTTGGCTCTTCCCGTCAAGGGGAGGTCGTCAAGTTTTTTGCGCGTACTTTCTACTATCGGAGTCTCCAAGCACTCCAGCGTCGCTCCTTTCTTCCTTGTCGCTACAGCACGTTCGCCCCCTCCATGATCCAGGTTTAAGAAGACACCAAGGCGACCGTCCTCGTTCGATTTTAGCCGACTTTGACAGACCCAGAATGACGTTCAACCCTAGCGGAAACATCGAGCTGGGCTCGGAGCTGTCAGATGTCTTTACGGATGTACGTTTCGCGTTTTTTACTTCATGCTTTTGTCTACTTGCCGGTGGCTAATAGGTGATTAAAACTAGGATGTCGGTTTCAAAGGCGTCTCTGGTGATAGCAACGTTCAGCTCCTCCCAACTCCTTGGCCTTCCGATGCCCTTCCGGCCCCTTTCTGCTCGCTTTTAGCTATCGCATCCACGAAAGGCGTTGTAGTTGGTGCTGGCCCGGATTCGCTCGCCGTAGCTAGCTCCGAATCCGTGCGAAAGGCTATTTCCGCCCCGACCGGAGAAGAAAAGATCAAGACCAAACAGTTCCAACCGCAGTTCACGATCCCTTTGCCGGGGCGACCTACACATGTAGCCTTCGCATCAGGTGACAGTGCCCTGGTGTTGACGACGGAAAATGGAGCACAATTGTCAGTTTTCGAGACGTCGGGTTTATTGCAAGGGAATGCGCAACCGGCCTTGTCTGTCCCGACGAACGGCGCCACCTTCCGGGCCGTTGTGCCTAACCCCAGCCCGGCCGGTGACGCCCACTCGACGCTTGTTGCTCTCGTCACTGTGAATGGTGAGCTTCTTATGGCGGACCTGAAAGGGGGTAATCTTGTTGCGGGGCCTAATGGTCCGGTTCTGAAGAATGGGGTCAGTTCGGTTTGCTGGAGTAATAAGGGCAAGCAGCTGGTTGCCGGCCTTGCGGACGGGACTGGATATCAGATGGCCCCGGATGGTGCGCAGAAGGATGTTATCCCGCGTCCTCCTGACCTCGAAGGGGAATGCCACAGTGAGTTTGGCCGCTACCATTCCAGGATAACCGCGTGGCTAATTACGTTGCAGTTTCTTCTATCGCATGGCTTGAAAACGACATCTTTTTAATGGTCTACACACCTAATGCAGCCGAAGATGATATGGGGCAGAACCCACCATCATCTTACTATATCATCACACGACGGAAGCAAGGTCCATTCTTGATTCAGAAAATGCCGGAGTTATGCGGACCCTTTGGTTTTAAGCGCACGCCGGCCTACCAGTTCATTGCACGCCTGAGAGATTACAAACCACACCTGAAAGATGTCCTTGTCATCTCTTCTACTGCGTCTACCGACGTGGGTCTTATTACCCGGGCTGACAAGGCGTTGTCGAACGATGAATCTGCCCAGGGTACCGTGAACCTTTTTACGACTACCGAAGTTAGCGATGATGTAAAGCGAGCATCCCTTCCGTTGAAAGATTCTGTTGAGGAAACCTCGGTGATCGGTTTGGGTATTGACCTCACCAGTACGGAGAAGGTCGTGTCGCCCATTCAAGGTGAAGACATTCTCGAGAGCTCTACACCTTTACCAAACATCCTACTCCTTAACAACGACGGTATTCTTTGTTCTTGGTGGTTCATCTACTCGGATGCCATCCGTCAGAACATTCCTTACCAAGGACTGGCTCCTGCCGGCTCACAACAACAAGCCGCACCACTGCAACCGCAACCACAAGCTCAGCCTCAACCTACAGCTCAGCCTGCATTTGGACAGTCAGGGTTCGGCAGCCCGTCTGCTCTAAGTGCCAACCCATTTGGAAAGCCCTCTGGGACGCCGGGTTTCGGTAGTCCCTCGCCTCTGGGCGGCGGTAGCCAAGGTTCTGCTTTTGGGAAGCCCTCATTCGGAACGCCGTCGGGTATTGGAGGAAATCCCTTTGGCCAGCCTAGCGCCATAGGACAAGGGACACCACAATTCGGAAAAACTGGACTCGGCTCGACGCCTACATTTGGCCAGCCGTCTGGATTCGGTCAGCCGTCGTCATTTGGCCAGCCATCGACTCCTGGCAAAAGTCTTGGTTCTCTTGGAATCACTGCTAGTTCTGGTGGAGGATTTGGCTCGTTTGCTAATGCTGGTGCTGGTGGTGGGTTTGCTAGCTTTGCTGCCGCAAAGCCGGGAGAATCTCCTTTTGGCAAACCAGCGGCCGCATCGCCATTTGGCCAAACTGCGAGCCAATCTCCTTTTGCTAGCGCAGCGGGAGCATCTTCATTTGGCAAGCTGGCGACGGGTGAAAGTCCGTTCGCACAGCTTTCTGGTCCGTCTGCCTTTGGACAGCCGGATACAAAAACGGCTTTCCCCCCACCCAGCACGGACGCAGCGAAGGGCCCAATGGGCCTGGGCACAGGCGGCTTCCAACTTGGCTCTACATTCAAGGGCGACGGTACTGCCGTAAACGATGCTCCCAAGCCTGAGAAGCCTTCTGGCGGTGGAATGTTCAATTTAGGCACATCATTCGACGAGATGGTGTCAGCACCTGACAAGACTAGCCCTCCTGCCGAATCGATGGACGACAGGGATGATGTGCCGGCGGAACAACCAGAGCCTGCCAAGCCAGCTGCACTACAACCAGCGCCCTCCTTGTTCGGCCAGCCATCTGCACCAGCGGCACCATCCATTTTCAATGCCCCAAAGCCATCCGAACCAGCACCAGCACAAACCAGCAAGTCTCCATTCTCACTTTTCGGACCTGGTGTTACCCAAAACAAGCCTGCCAGCCCCAGCCCCTTTTCTCCCCTGTCCGAGAAGACAGCAACACCCAAGAAGGAATCGCCAAAGGAAACTCCAGTGGGCACACCAGCAGGAGAGCCACCATTACCTCCTGATCCTACAAGCAGAGCAGTCTATGGACCGGGGGATACGTCTGCTTCATCGAATGTGTCCAAGGATTCGGCGGACGAGGCACCTCTGCCGCCAGATTTTGCCGCGAAACCCAAGCCAACTCCTAAGGAAGAAGCTCCGCTGCCACCTGATTTCAGTGCCAAGCCCAAGGCATCAGAAATCAAGAAAGAGGCGGAGGAGGCACCGTTGCCTCCTGAGCCAGCCACTCCTGCTTCTGTAGCAGGCCCTGCGGAGGGTGCAGAGGAAAGTCCTATTCCCGACGAGTCTGATGCAGACGAGGAAGAGGAAGCGGGGTCTGAAAGAGAAGGAGACGAAGAGGACGAAGAGGATGAAGAAGATGAAGAGGAACAGCGAGGGGAAGAAGAAGAAGAAGGAGAAGAAGAAGGTGATGAGGAGGGAGAGGAATCAGATTTCGCTGACAGTGGGGAAGACGTGACTCACGACATCAGCCAAACCGATTTCCAAAGCCCGAAGGCCTCGCTGGAAAGCTCCTTCGAAGAGAAGAGCCCCGCGGGTGGATTGTTTACCAGGATTTCGAGACCAGATGAGCAGAAGCCACTTTCTAAAGGCCTATTTGGAGAGATCAACAAACAACCCTTCTTCCCGCCCAGATCTCAAGCCAAGATTGGATCCCCACGGTCACCCAGCCCGATGCGCGCCGGCGCCCATAAAGGACCATCTAAACTTGATAGCTATAAGCCTTCTGGTCCTCCTAAGGGCCCTGGAGATGCTCTTGCTTCTCGGAAGGCAGCGCTTAAAGAGTCTAACCAACGAAGACCTAATGCTGCTGAGCTCGCTGCCCGAGAAGAGCAGGCCCGCTTGCAGGCCGAGGCGCAGCGCCAGGAAGAAGAAGCGCAGGCTCTCTCTGATGACGATGAAGATGAACGACTTCGTGCAGACCTTGCTCAGCCCTTGGAGCCAGTGCCTACCCTTGACCCCTTCTTGCCCCACCACGACTACTCCGGCGAGACGGCCAAGCCTGGTATTCCCGGACAGATTGAGAGACTGTACCGTGATATCAACTCCATGGTGGATACTTTAGGAATCAACGCTCGCTCGCTGGCTTCGTTCTTGTTGTATCAGAAGGAGCCGCAGGATGATTCGAACTGGATCGAGACGCTCAAGGGCGACAACCCCGCCGCTGTCCTGGATGAGAAGCTCCCTCTCTCTCAGATCGAGGAACTTGATAACGCGGTCGTAATGTTGGCCGGGTCCCTTCAACAGCAACGGGTGCAGGGTGTAGAGAAGAAACTGGACAGCTGCAGAGAACTCCTAGGAAAAGACATCGTGGCTTTGCGGAGACAGTGTGCAAGCATCCGAAAGACTCTCGATGCACACGTCGACACCGCAGCCATCCTCTCTGCACCTCTCTCCGCCGAACAAGCCAATCTCCAACAAGATCTACGAACAGCGTCCACCGACCTCCAGGCCAGGTTAGCCGACCTGGAAGGAGGAGTATCCCTCCTACGCGCTAAAATCGCCGACGCCCCTCGCGCTGACGGCGCCTCCCCCGCGAAACGCCCAACTGTTGAGGCCGTCACCTCCACCATCGCCACGATGATGAACATGGCCGAGAGCAAGAGCGGTGATATCGACGTCCTCGAAGTTCAGCTCAAGAAACTGGGAATCGACACTACTGCAGCTTCCGCCAGCCGCAGCCGCGAGGGATCACCATTCACGACACCCAGGAAGGGCATGCGGAATTTCCCCACTACACCGGGTTCTCGGGGATCTCTGGACGGAAGTTTCAGCGCTTATCATACGCCTGACTCTGCGTCGCGGGGCGTTAACTTCCGCTCCAGCATCAACGGATCTGCACGAGTCAGCAGGCTTCGTAATGTTGAGGGTGTTGACGCAGGTGCTGGGGATCTGGTTGGTAAGCAAGAGAGTGAGCGGTGGAAAGCCAAGAATACTCGCAGACAACATCTCGTGAGGAATTTGAAGAAGGCCATTGGCGAGAAGAAGGAGAAAGTGAGAGGCGTGGAGGACATGTAGGATCATGCTCTATTTTGAGGTTTTACGAGGATTGAAGTTGGGAATGAATGATTTTGAGCCTGTGTTTGTATGTACATAAAGTGCAATTTTTCTTGTTTCCTCTTCCACAATGCTTCAATAGGGATGTTTAATGATGAAGCAAATCTTTATTTTATTAGGTCTGCTCGTAGTTCAGTGGTAGCATCACGAAAAGGGCACTGACATCATCCCAGTGACATCAGCCAACACTCGACTTCAAATACGAACCTTTCTTCCCAGCAGAGGGCATATACCCTCCTTCCGTTCTCAACCTCAGTTAAAAACCAAATCACCGATCTTAATCCTTATATAGTCGATTTAACCTACCTGTCAAGCAAAAGCTTATCCAGCTACCTGCATACTGCACAACATACCCCGCACATCACAAGCCACAAAATGTCCCAAACCGCCGAATTCATCTTCTTCAAACTAAAACCCACCGTCAAACCCGAAACCCCCAACGAAGAGGGAAATGAACTCCTCAAGCTCTTCAGTGCCACAAAGCAACAGAGCGGATACCACAGCTCCGCATGGGGACGCACGATCGAGGATGAGAGCGTTGTTGCTTGGGTTATTGGTACCTCCCCTCCCTCACATCTAATCAATTCATTTACTAGTAATAGAGAGATGGAAGGTGCTAACGGTGATACAATGCAGTCTGGACCGACGCCCGCGGCGCTAGCCACTCCGCCCAACTAACCCCGTTCCTCGAGCCCAAAACCACCCCAACAACCCTCTACACGACCCTCGTCCCCTCCATCACAGACACTGAGACCCTAACCACCAACCCCGTCACCGAGCTCGTGGCCCTCTCCTTCCCCACCTCCCTGAGCCCAGATGAGCACAGTGCGTTGTACCAGAACCTGATTGACTTCCGCAGCGCGCTGACGGAGAAATTGGCGGAGGGACAGAGGCCCGTGTCGTGGACTATGGGTCATGTGGATCGGCCGGGTGATGTGGAGCATACGGCTAGTCCATCGGGAAAGGCGTTTGTGCATTTTTTGGCTGTTGGGTGGGAGAGTGTGGAGAAGCATATGGCTGTTCGGGAGACGAAGGAGTTTACGGAGACGATCCAGCCGATTCGACAGAAGGCGTTGTCTTCAATCGAGGGATTGAAGATGAAGCATGTTAGCTTTAAGAAGATCTGATTTTGTTTCTGATGTATATCAAGCCATGTATCTTGTTAAAGAAAGAAAACCTTCATTATTATGATACTGAGAAATACAGCGACAGAATAAACGCCTTCGATAAAATACACATTTGACGATATACCCGAGAAGAAACACACCAAGTCATTACGGCCACCATAAAGTATGACTTTTGGAGAACCACATCCGTTTGTATTTGGCACTGAGGCCTCTCTAGACACGGTGCTTTTCACTTTCTGCGATATAATTAGTCACTGCCCACTTCTCTGACATAATGCGGGGTCACCCACCAAGTCGCGAATATAGCATGTAGAGTGCCATCTGGTTGCACTCTTGGGTACCGGTAATCGTAACCAACCGCTCGTTGCTGCTTTCTTGCGGCTCGTTAATCTTAATCACACTACCACTCAGATGCCGGATCTCGTTGATCTTCGCACCACCCTTTCCGATGATAGCACCAACCATGTCGTTGGGAATGTAGATCTGCTGCGTTAATGGTTGACCGGGCATAACTCCACCAACTGGCGCTGCAGGTGTCGGGGCACCCCGTGCCGTGGCAGGCTGGGGACCGTAAGGCGTGGGCCCCTGCGGGCCGGCTCCAGCGTATGCGGCGTGAGGAGCAGCAGCGGTAGGAACAGGGGTAGGACCGTAGGGCATGGGTTGCGCGACAGGCGTAGGTGCGGGCTGGCCGTGCATATAAGGAACACCGTAAGCACCCGCTGCGGCGCGGTTGGGGTGAGGGTGGTGCCTCCTGAAGGTGTCGGGGTGACCGTATTGACCACCAGCCGGCTGAGGGACGTAAGGCACGACCTGCATGCCACCGGGTACTGCTCCAGCGGGACCACCGCTCCGAGTAGCGTATGCAGAAGCTGCCGGTCCTCCAAAGCGTTCAGTGAGCTGCTCAACGAGGGTCACGGCGACATAGTATGTGGCGATGTGTACGGCATCAGCAACACCAAGGATGACGAGAGACCGTTCGGTAGACAAGGGAAGGCAAGCATCGGAAGCGTTCAGACGAGCACCGGACGCCTCCTGTATCTCGCGAATGCGGACACCGGCCTTGCCAATGATGGAGCCGATGAGGATATGAGGAATTAGTAAACGCAGAGGATAAGTCTTGGACTGGGCAGTGGAAGGAGCATCAAGGGGTTCATTGTTGAGGGTACGAATTATCAGACCAAAAGCCTGGAGCTAGTTAGCATCATGGACTGATGAGAGGACGAAGAAAGCAACCGTAAATTACCTTGGCAACAGCATCCTGGGGGCCGCTGACGGTCAAGATACGTTCCACTGCACCACGAGAGTAGTCGCTAACGGTGCACTTGGCTCCCGACAGACGGCGGATCTGGGACACATTCTCCCCACCTTTTCCAATAACAGTGGCAGCCTCCTGGCTCGAGATTACAGCACGGATATGGATCCAGCTCGACTCATCCTGAGGACGGTTGTCCGACTGAGAGCCGGCTCTCTCCGCGTGAGAAGCAGTCGACTGGATAGGCTGAGTCTCCGAAGAAGCACCCTTACCATTGGGAGCGTCGGGAACAACAGTGTCTCCCTGTCCATCGGCTGAAGCGACCTCAGTCTCGTCGCCCTTAACTACTTTGTCCAGAGCAGGACGCTTGGCCTCCGGCTGGTCATTGGGGCCTGATGGGGACGAAGGGTCCTCCAAGGGACGCTTGGTTGACTGCAATGGTGACGCAGACATGATTTTGTTTCAGCTGTGCAGTAGTCTTGCTTGACTTACGAAAGAAGCCGTAGTATCAAGAGAAACAACGTTTCTGTCTTTTCTTGTTTTATTTGATCGATTATGTACACCAGGAATTCCCAATAAAACCTGCTGGTGCTGGCGATCGACGGGAGAGGGAATCTGGTGCTTAAGTGTGATTGGGAAGTGCTGGTGATCGTGCAGTGTAGAATGTGAAGTTGGAGAGATGGTCGACGAAAGGAGAAGTGTAAATGCTGGGTATTGACGGGTCTTGACTTTGAGCAGACGTGATAGGCTGCTCGAGTCGGGTGCGATGAAGCGGAAGACAAGTGCTGGTGAGATGAAGGAGTATTCAGGGTCCGGGCGTGGTCAAAGGTTGACGGGTGTGAAGATCTGAGCGCTGGGGGAAAGGAAAGGCAAATAGGGAAAGCACAATGGAGCCTTGAAACACAAATTGCCAAAACCTGGCGTCCCTAGTCTTAAATCTCCCGGAAGTATGCAACGGTTTCCTAACGCTGTAGAAGCCAGATGATCCGTCACACAACCCGAAAAGGGGGAGCTATCGGATCTCAGTCCAATGTCAAAGAAAACAAGTATTCGAGGCCGTCGGAGCGAAAAATACGCTGCGATGAAGATGTCAAGAGCAAAGAAGCTGCAGAAAACGGAACGAAGCCGATGGAGGAGCAACAGCAGAGGTAAGGGCGAGGGAGGAAGAGATGATGTTGCAAGACGAGGTCGGGCAGGCGCCGGGCACGGGATCACACTAGGCCTGATCGGGAAACGCGCGTGTAGGATCACGTGGGGCGATATCAAACGGCTTCAACCGTTAGAACACTGTGCAAGTAACAGCCCTTGTACTGTACTTGTGTTTTCTCGAGTCAATAAACCTGGAAGTTGATTATTCTGCTATATGCGAATACGGCGGTTTACTTTAATCTGTACGAAGCTCGAAATCATTGATGCCCTGACGCGACATGGATATATCAAAGGAGACCATCACGAAGATCCAGCACTTTTCGGAGAGACGCCAGAAAGCAGAGGAGGAATACGATCAACAACAACTTGACCAGACTGCCATTCAGGAATTTAATCAGAAATTGGATGCGACATTAAAAGAACTACAGAATCAAGTCGAGCGTCAAGATGGTGAACTGAAGGTGCGCTTGCGAACTTCGCATTTGAACCAAGAATAAAGATCTCTAACATGTATAGTAGCTTTTCTCGAATACATTCGACCTTTCGAGTATAGGCACAGACCCCCAGTCCCGCCTATCTCAAGTACGCAGAGCCAAGAAAGCATACGATTCTCTGCTAGGGTCAGAGCACGAGCTGCCCACACCAGGAACACCGTTACCTTCTCTACTAGCCATCGAAGAGATATCCCGGCTAGTCAAAGAAAGCAAAGTATCAGTCTCCATGACAGCAAAGAAACTCTCCACCAGCCGGCAACGCTTAAAGACCGAAGAAGCAAACCTGCGTGACGCCCAAGCGATCAGGAAGGGGTTAGAAGAGCGAATCGCAAAGATTCGGAACGAGAAATCCAGGAAGAAGGAAAAATCACCGTCTCAACTTGCGGAGGAGCTCATTGAGCAGAAACGCGCCAGAAATAAAGTACTCGACAAAGACGCGGACAAGTTGAGGGCTTCTTTGCATGACTTCGTTGACGAACAACTGGCTGCGATGCTTGCCGCGGAAGGTCTAGGGGGTCCAACCGTTGGAGATGCATTAGAGATCCCTGATACCACGTTAGAGGCGGGCTACACAAACCATGGGAAGCCTAAAAAGCCGAGAGCTTGGAATACAGATCAGGATGGCGGTCAGCAACGGATAGATCAGCTTATGCGTCGGCAATCAGGACAAGAGGATGGTCATCGATCGAGCCCGTCAAATAGAAGGGAGGCAGCGGCAGCAGAGATGCATACGCTTCTTGACTCCCTGATTGACGCTGATACTTTGTATATTGACCTCCCTCGAGAGTCGGCGGCCTCCAGGTTTCTAGTGAGAGCGAAGGTTGCCCAGTTCCACCCTCGTGATGCTAGACGGCTACGGTTGATTGATTTTGGACGCTCTCTGAGCGATTGAGTTTATATGCATAATGTCTATATAATGCAATGGCAGATATGAGCATCTGATTAAACAAATGCTTCCAAATTGTATATAGCCCACGAAAACATCGCTTTTTTAAGAACGCGCAATATCGGTAGTAAGGCAGAGGCTTGAAGTTAAATGCCAACGTAACGCCTAGAGATACGACAGAAGTAATCGGTCATGCACAAGCCGTGGACAATGCAACACGCAGAACGCCACATAAATCACTGAAGGGGATATCATCATGTAATGAACAACCAAAAGACGATTGAAAACAATTCATGTAGGCATTATGGGAATTCGGGGCGCTGAATTAGATGATTTTGCTTTCGTAGGTTTCCGAGATGAGGAAGGGCGATTACTCAGGCTATCGCCGGACTTTGATGCTTTGGATCTTGAGCCTTTCGCTTTGAACCCCGAGCCGGAAGGTGTTTTCCGGCGTGTGCGTTTGCCAGACTGGCGCTTTCGGGATTTAGGGCCGCTTTGTTCAGAAACAGCATCGTGGTATTCGTCTGACGAATCAGGCGCTAGTGGTGGTTGCTCGGAGAAAAACCGACTAGAGACGGTATTACTTTCGTCCAAGTCGAAAACGCTCGATGTTTGGTCTTCGAAAATATCATCGCCACCAAACTCGTTGTCACTGTCAAGATTGATGACATTGGTATGGTTCGGGTCTGCGACAACACCATCGGCATCCTCGCCGTCTTTTTTGAGTTCCACGAGCCGGCGCCGTGTGTTTTTCGCATACTCCAATATCTTGTTCCCGTATCGCGCAACCTTGTCAGTGTCGATTCCAGGAATGGCAGCAAGTTCAGATAGATCTGTTTATTATTAGCAATCTCATTTAAGGCGCTTAACAAGAGAGGACAAGGGTGGTATTCTACCTTTGGGCAGCCGTATGGCTATTTTACGCAAAATACCGTCCGTGAAAGGTTGATTCCGAAGGCCTTTTTCCATCATTATCTGTCACGGGTCAGTATGTCTTGCCATGAATATCAGTAATAATGTTGGGCAACTCACCTGCTGACAAGTTTGCTTAGCGAAATACATGAAATCCTCTGCAACGGCCTGGTGAAGTTGTTCAAGACGAGAGAAATCGCCATCATCAGTTATCGGTGGACCCAAGCTCTGCTTCTTTTCTTGCCGTGGTTTGCCAGCAATCCGTATCCTCTCAAACCCATCACTGTCCTCGCTGCCGGAATCCTCGTCTTCAGATGCGCGGTGCCGGAATTTGGCTAGACGACGGTGGCTCGCTGACTGGACAGGTGAAGACACGTTCGTGGACATTGGATGATCATCGTTTCCACCTCCTGGACGGGTACCAGCGGCTGATCGCGCTGCTTTACTGGGCGAGAGCCGTACTTGGAGCTTCAAATCGCGACGGCCACTCTCGAATTCAGCAGCGCGCCGGCCCACTTTGAGATATTGGGTTGCGAAACTGCTAGCGTTGACCACATTGTGTTCTCTGAACGCCCCTTCGCTGAGCAGTCGTTGGAAAAGCCTCTCTGCCTCCGCTAGCTCCAGAGCTGAGCCGGCTCCATTCCACGGAATCTGTCGGTGCTCGGGAGACCTGGGTCGTTTCACGCTACCCCGAAAGATGTTCACGCAGTACTGTAGGGTCACGTTCTCATTCAGAGTTTCTTGGAAATGACGCACAAGTTTAATAGCGGAAGAAGCGTATTCGGAAAAGTCACGCGTCTCGAAAACCGAATCAGACTTGCAATTATCACAGGACTTATTGCAATGCTCGCGACGAAAGTATTCGTTAAAATAGGCGAGGATCTGCACTCGTCTGCAATCACTTTTGTTCTCGCTATACTGGACAACGTTCCGTAACATCTGGCGCTGCCGCTCTTTCTGTGCCCAATCACCATCACTGCTGTCGATCATGCGGTTTATCATCGACGTATCTTTGTAGGAATAGTAAAGGTAGCAACCAGAACGCTTACCATCCCGCCCAGCACGTCCGGTTTCTTGGTAATATCCCTCAAGGCTCTTTGGGATACTATGGTGGATCACAAATCGAACGTCTGGCTTGTCAATCCCCATTCCGAAAGCAATGGTTGCGACTATGACATTGTAACGTCCGGACTGCCAACGCTGCTGCACTTCCGCTTTCTTGGCTGTCTCGATGCCCGCATGATAGAAAGCAGCCCTGATTCCTCTCTCCTGGAGAGCTTCCGCCACTTTCTCACAGACCTTCCGTGAGAGACAGTAGACTATACCGGACTGGTTCCGATAAGAAGTCTTGATAATGCTTTCAATGCTGTTCAGAAGCTCAGCCCCTTTTGGCTTTGGACGCACTTCGTAGGTCAGATTAGGGCGGTTGAAACTTTGCGTAAATACTCGACATCCCTCCATTTTGAGATTATGAATGACGTCCACCTTAACATTTTCCGTTGCAGTAGCGGTCAAAGCCATCATCGGGACCCCCGGCAGCTGATTGCGAATCTGCCCTAGCTCTTTATAATCAGGTCGGAAATCATGTCCCCATTGGCTAACGCAATGAGCTTCATCAATGACGATCCGCGCAAGTCTTTGCCTGCTGTGAAGACTCTCCAGGATCCGATTGAGAACCTGGTTTTTGTTCATCATTTCCGGCGTTATATAGAGCAGCTGGATATGCTCATCCGCTCCGGCGCGGGCAAGAGTGCTCAGGACCTGTGTTCTTTCTTCCTTCTTGGTATCCTTGTTCAACAATATGGCTTTGATCTTGAGCCTTTGTAACTGGTCAACTTGGTCCTGCATCAAACTCAGCAATGGGGATATCACGATCGTGACTCCTCTAGTAGTGCCGCTGGTTACAACGGAGGGCAATTGATAGCACAACGACTTTCCTCCGCCCGTCGGCATCAGAACAAATGTGTCCTTCCCGCTCAGAGTAGCGTCGATGGCCTCGAGTTGGTTCATCCGAAAACCCCGCAAGTGAAATCGGTCCTTCAGCACATTCTTCACATCCATTGACCATGAATGTTGATTCCATAGAGCGGTTTGGACCGGTGACTTGTCAGGTGAAGGGGCGCGGGTAGCATTTCCAGATGTTTCCCCAAAAACCTTGCGGCCGTGAGATGCATGATCGTCAATTGCTGGAGATCGATTGCCCTCAAACTGCCCGGCAACCTCCAACATATCTTCGTCGTTAGCGTCCAAGTCAAATTCATCCGCTTCAAAAGCAGGAAACGAAGGAGACCCCATTGTGCGCGTGAAACAATCCTCCGCCTCACCCATCGGCTCGTCATAATCAAATGCTGTAGATACGTCGTTGTCCGTCGTGTTTCTAGAAATTGGAACTGAGAATCTTGCTTGAGGCACATTGTTGATTGAGGTTGGTTGCGCGGGAGAGACAAACAGAGGGCTTCCCGCGCGGTTAGAACCCATGGAACTATTCCCCGTATCACGAGTAAGCCGGTTGCTGCTAGGCTTTGTTGTTGTCGAGGCCAAAGAATTCGGAGACATATCGAGGATTTCGGCTCGTGAAAGAAGATCACGCATTGTTTCCTCGATTAGCCCAAGTTCTGCAGACACAGCCCGGCTTTCCGTAAGTTCAGGCATTGTCGAAGGGTCGTCACCTTCAGATATAGCCCGAATGAGGGATTTCTTCAAGTTGTCTTTCCTCGTCTGGCAAGCTGTGAGAGAGATTTTTTTCTGTTTCAATTGTTCAATGGCCTCTATCCGGCCTTTAAGGGTTTTGTTGACAGTGATGAGTTCAAGTGCTGGTATGCCCTCCATTGCCTGTTGATATACAATTTCTGCATTCTTTGTAAGCGAGTTCTTGAGTTCCGTGATTGCGTTGTTTAGAAAATCAACTGAGAGCTCTAAGAATCTCACGATGTCCTCATCTTGCGGGGCCTGGGAGCTGGTCGGAAGCGGAGAGGAATATGTAGGCTTTGATTGAGGGCTTGCTTGTTTCTTTGGCGATGGCCTCTTAACGGGAGATCTAATAATCGGGGTCGGGGAGTTGTCCTTTGTAAATGTTGGTGCAGACGTCTGTATCGGTGATTCCCATGTCCTACCATCCTCGTGGTTATCCGAGTGATCTTCTTTGGGAAGAACTGGATACAGCCCATCGTCGTTCTCCAAGATTGGATCGTCTTCTTGCATCCAATCGTCAAATAGGTCATCGTCACCATCGTCGTCAGAATCACGGACTACCGTACGAGCGCGTTGCTTGGTTTGTGAAGAGGGAGTATGGCGGTGTGCCGTGGGAGAAGCGTATGGTGCCGGGTGTTTGGAAGTCGCTGATTTACTCGAAACCAATGGCGAGCGGACTTTTGGAGCGTGTCTTCTCGGCGACAAAAGGTCGGATTTGTATTCATCGCTTTTCCTTTTCTTCCCTCGCTTCTCTTCAAGTTCTTTGCGAGACGCAGCGTCCGCTGTCCATAATCGACGCGGTTCGCCAAATTCCTTTGACGTGCCGGATGATGGAGCTACGGGCAGCTCATTTTCGCCCGTAAGGTCAATGGCATCGATATCGAGTGCCGGCGAATCGAAACCAGATGTCCGTTCGGGCCTGATGGGGGTCGTCGTAGATTTTTTGAAGAGGTTTCGCGACGAAGGAGGCAGATCATATTCATTATCTGTTCGCAATGGCCGTTAGCTTTCCTAGTCCCATTCCACTCACTTGTCCTAGCTTAGTCGCACCTTTCTGGGGTTGCATACTCCGATGTTCGGTAGGCGATTTCTCGGGGATATATTCAAGCGACTTCCTAGGAGTTCTTTCGAAGGGCTTCTTAGAAGAGCTCAACAATCGAGGTTTATTCGCAGACTGTGGAGCAAATTGCAATCGTGCCATATTCGTATCGGCATCCGCGTCATTGCTCCCCGTATCCTCCACAATCGTCCCCGGTATCCTCTCTAAATCGCTGTCTCTGCCAAAACCCGAACCGGTGCCTGTCTGATCTAGAGTTGAAATCGGTTCTGCTGGAGCAGGGTTCCGAGTGCATGTATCGTCCCAGGTCTCGTGCGCGGAGGGTGTCAAAGAGGGGTAGAGCGACGGGCCTTGCTTCACAAGCCATCTGAGATGAGTCGCTAAATTGCTTTTAGTCATAGAGGCGTGTTTCTGTTTTCTTCATTCTGCAGCGCTCTCGATCAATACTCCGCGAACGTGCCGGACTCTTTTGACGTCTGTCGCTTTTCGATACCAAATCCAAAAGGCGGAACGCGTTTCGACGCGTCGTCACGTGGGCGGTAAGGCGGCCCCTTTTTGCCTGAGGCAACGAAAAATTTGTGTGCTCTTAGCAGTTATTTTAACTTCGAGATCATATATGGACTCGATATTTTGGTTTTGTATAGTATAATCTTTGAGATATTTTGGTGATATCACAATTCATAAAGTTGGTGTTCTGCTGTTGTGCTATCGGCGTAATTGGCGATATTTTGTAAAAATTTTTCTATAGAATCTTAACCCCACAATTCCAGAAAACTACAACAGACCAACTGATTTATCACCATGGGTAAAAAAGACAAAAAGAAGTCCGCCGAACACAAGGAACGAGTAGCGGCCAAGCAAAACAAAAAGGCCGACAAAAAGGAGAAGAAGGGCAAGACCAAAGGCCGCGGCGATGCAGACAGTGATGCAGAAGAGGCCGATCTCGATGCAATTCTGGCGCAGTACGCGGAAGAGCAGGCTAAGTTCCTGAAAGTCACAGAAGTGGTCTCCGGGCCACCTACGCCTCGGTCCTCTGCGACGGTGCTCGCATCGCCGTCTAACCGGAACGAACTGTTGGTGTATGGTGGAGAGTATTTTGATGGAACGATTGCGACGTTCTTCAACAATCTTTTTATCTATTTGATTGATCGGGGTGAATGGAGAGAGGTTACGAGTCCGAATAGCCCGCTCCCTCGGAGTGGTCATGCTTGGTGCAGGGGAGGGAATACTGGTGGTGTATACCTGTTTGGAGGGGAGTTTTCTTCACCAAAGCAAGGCACATTCTATCATTACAATGACTTCTGGTACCTTGATACGACAACCAGAGAATGGACTCGACTCGAGACCAAGGGAAAGGGTCCTCCAGCAAGAAGTGGTCACAGAATGACCTATTACAAGGTAAGTTTAGAGTCTCTTTTCCCCACTGGAGTGTAGAATGCATACTAATGTTGTGTAGAACTACATTATCCTTTTTGGCGGTTTCCAGGATACTTCGCAACAGACCAAGTATCTTCAGGATCTGTGGATATATGACTGTGCGAGATTCACTTGGTTCAATCTTCAACCGACTCAGAAGCCTGATCCTCGTTCATCTTTCTCATTCTTACCTCATGAATCCGGTGCAGTGCTGTATGGCGGTTATTCTCGTGTGAAGGCTGCTGCAGGAGGCAAGCAGATCAAGAATGGTCCACAGCGCATGACCATGAAACCAATGGTGCATCAAGATACATGGTTCCTTCGGATTACGCCTCCAGAATCGGATGCCTCAGCGAGCACCCCACCCACGGTGCGCTGGGAACGCAGGAAGAAGCCTGCCAACTCGCCTAACCCGCCGCGAGCAGGATCTACCATGGCTTACCACAAGGGACGTGGTATTATGTTCGGTGGTGTCCATGATGTCGAGATGAGTGAGGAAGGAATTGACAGCGAATTCTTCGACTCGCTGTTCGCTTGGAACACGGATCGGAACCGTTTCTTCCAGCTTACCCTGCGTCGTCCAAGGGCGCCAGGAAAGAAGCAGGCCGCGAACCAGATGAAGGCCAAGAACCGAAGCAAGGCGGATGAGGAGGAACTTTTGCAAAACCTCAAGGCTTTGGAAGCTAAAGGTGGCATTCGTGACGACGATGATGACGAGCCCCAATTACATACCCCTAAGTCAGCGGAGGAAGAAGAGCCCGAGAAGCCTGAGAAGCAAGCCGTCGTCCGTTTCGAGATGCCTCACAGACGGTTCAACGCCCAATTAGCAGTCCAGGATGATACTCTCTTTATCTTCAGCGGAATGTTTGAAAAGGGAGATAAGGAATTTACTTTCAACGACATGTACTCCATTGATCTGGTCAAACTGGATGGCGTCAAAGAAATCTTCTACAACGAACCCGAGAACTGGAACCTCCTCAACGAGGAAGAAGAGGACAGCGACCAAGATATGGACGATGACGACGAAGAGGAGGAAGTGGATGTGGAAGAAGAGGATTCGATGTCGCTTTCGCTTGACGCTGCTTCTCCTGCACTTACCGAGGTGACAATGCCCTCCGTCACACGTGAAATGGAACAGCTCGAGGTGGAAGAATCAGAGCCATCTGCGAACGATAGCAGACCCCTTCCACGACCATTTGAAAGCTTGCGAGAATTCTTCACCCGGACGTCTGAGGAGTGGCAGAAGATCTTGATTGACACCATCAACGAAAAGGGCATAGAAATTGAGAAGAACGTGAAGGAGCTCCGGAAGGATGCTTTCAATATGGCAGAGGAAAAATGGTGGGATAGTAGAGAAGAGGTTATGGCACTGGAGGATGAGCAGGAAGCGGCTGGTATCGGGGAAGTGGTCAGTATGGCTGACAGAGTTGATAACATGGGTGGTGCTGGACGTCGCAGGTAAGACAAAACTCATTCAATGTGGATTTTTTATGTATATATCCAATCAGATTTCCATTGTTTGCATGCTGCTCTACATAAAACTTGGTATACACGTTATGAAATGTACATGTATGGAGATCAAGTCTTGGTTTCTGCACCGATCTTGTCCAGAACGTCGGTTACGAGACCGAAGTCCCTCTCCTCATCGACCATGTAGGTTGCAATAGCAATCCGACAAGCCGGCTTTCCTTGCCAAGCAGTCCCAGACACAAAAAGCTTCAAGGTCGCATTAATTTTAGCGCTGAGCTCACGGTTCAGATGGTCTCGTTTAGCGCAAAACAACACAACCATATACGTATGTTTCAGCAGTTCGTCCTTACTGCTTGTCTCCGGAAATACGGTATACTCGGCATGGTCAAACAACCATCCCGCTACTCTCCTGGCCAGACGAATTTGCCTCTGCAGCATGTCCTGATAGCCGGTGCGCCCAAGTGATAGAAGGGATGCATAGACCGGCAACGCCCGGAATCTTCTGGAGTTCTCGATCCCGATATTCAGAGGAGACTGGATATCCTGCGTAGCACCAAACGCAAGATAGGCCGCATTCGCATTCTGGAATACATTCGCGGCCTCCTTTCCATGACGGCAAAGGAAAAAGCCACAATCATAGGGTACATTGAGCATTTTGTGACCGTCCCCGGCAATAGAGTCCGCGAGTTCGATTCCCTCACATCCGGCCTTGAGCGAAGCAAACTCAACGCTATCATCGAGGATTCGGCATTGGATACCAAAGGCCCCATCCACATGCAACCAGGCTCCGTACGTATCGCAGAGTCTGCGCAGCTGCTGCATGTCTTCAATGCCATTCGTCGCAAACCGTCCAGTATTGACTTCGCCGCAAGACACGGAGACGATACTGACTTTACCAGGCCTTGTCAGCTCGGTCTCGAGCTGTCTCATATCGAATCGCAAAGTATTGTCCTCCAGAGGCACATTTTTGACATTAACACGTCCGATTCCCAGTACTGCCGCAGCTTTGGCAAGTGACGAATGAGGTAGAGTGGAAAGGACCTGCACCCCGGAGAGACCAGCTGCCTGCATCACTTCAAACAGCCCATATTCTCCAATACTCGTAACCGAAGCCCCTTTTCTCTCCCCGGCTGTTCGTAAAGCAAATTCGCGTCCACATCCCAAACCCAGGATGTTACTCGCCGTCGCACCGGTCGTAAATGTTCCATTATGCCACGATTGCCGGTCCAAGCGTAGCAGGTCAACCAACAATCCCAATGCATAGTACTCGATGTCCGTGGCAATCGAGTGTTCCTTGAGGTGTACTTGTACATTTTGGTCGAACATAGATACGATATTGTCGGCAAACAAGGCTGCTGGGGTAACCCCGCCAGTCACGAAGCCGTAGTAATTGGAGGAGAGGCTGCTATTGTTGAATGCTGGGACGAGGTCTTCTATGATATGCTCGATGGTTTTGTCGTATCCTACACCATCAGAGGATAGAGTACGTGGCAAAGAGGATCTAGCATGCTCCAGATCATGTTCATTAGGCAGGACCCCTGACTTTTGACGGCTCAGTGCAGCGTTCTGTATGAGGATTTCGAGACTTTCCCCTCCTTGTGCAGTATATCCATACTTTTCGACCATTTTGCTTTGGATTATGAGTTTTGGATGTCAAATAGATGCTTTTTCATAAAAACGAGAAGTGGGAAAGAAAGACCAGAATCCCGAAGGAATCGGTCACGCCTCAACATAACCATACACACACACACAACCATTTTGGCGTCAGATAAGAGCTCAATGTATATAAATTTAATAGAACTTATTATACATGTCCTTTGAAATAGGTGCTTATAGTGATATAGAAGCTGGCAAACCATAAAGGAATGCATAGCACTCGGTTATATCCCCACTGTGTTGCACTCCGTGCTCCACGTTCCAGTGATTCTTTTTATTTCATCCCTGATGATTACAGCAGTTATTCCTCTCTTCAGTCTGCACTTCCGAATATTACTATATATCGATCTTCTCAAGTTCCATTAATTCGTCCCGACGTAGACATAACAAGGTCCTTCTTGGCGTCACTACACCTGGAGGAACCTCACCAACAACAAAACATAAACACTCGCACTCGAAGATCCATGAACATGGCTGCAAAATTAGTCGAACGAAATTTCCACAATGTCCCGGGTATGATTTTCTGATATCTTTTACACAGCTACAGGTAATATTAACACCCCGCTGCAGGAAAGCTTCGCGTGGCAGAGCTGTTCTTCGATGTTCCGCTCGACTACAGCAAGCCAACCGAGGGCACTCTAAGGCTCTTTGCGCGCAGTGCCCGTCGGTTGAGCAATCCAACCGAGCCTGAAAAGAATGGCGACAAACAATTGCCGTGGATGGTGTATCTTCAAGGTGGTCCGGGAATGGGATGTCGTCCCCCGCAGGACTACGCTTGGATTGGACCCGTTGTCGATAAAGGCTACCAGGTAGGAGATCTGCACCTTCTCTGAAAGCTAGATTTTAAATTGAATTAGTATTAATTTCTAATCTCGATTTAGGTCCTGCTCTTGGACCAGCGCGGCACTGGACTCAGTTCAACCGTTACCGCGGACACGCTGGCTCGACAGGGAAACGCAATTAGGCAGGCTGAATACTTGAAGAAATTTCGAGCAGACAACATAGTTCGTGATTGTGAAGCTATCCGCCGGTGTCTGATGGCAGACTATCCTGAGGACAAGCGCAAATGGAGTGTTATCGGTCAGAGCTTTGGCGGGTTCTGCGCAGTGACTTATCTTTCCATGTTGTAAGTGCCAACCTTTCTGAGCGCAACACTGAAGGTGACGATTTATTCCTAATCTTTCCATTCTCATGTGGTGTTAGCCCAGATGGGTTGACTGAGGCTTTCCTTTGCGGCGGGGTCCCTCCAAATGTTAACAGTCCGGAAGCAGTCTACGCTCGCACTTACGGTGTGTATAAAAAGATTCTGCGGGGAATTTTTGCTGTATAGCTAACTCCTCAAAGAAAAGGTCACAGAGAGGAACAAAGCCTACTACGCGAAGTACCCGGAAGATGCTGTCCGAGTTAAGCAGATTGTTCAATACCTGCAGGAGAACCAAGTCTCCGTGTCTTCTGGAACACTCACGCCTGCGCGAATTCAGCAGCTTGGTATCATGTTTGGTATGCATGGTAAGTGCGGTGATCTATATAGTGCGATGCTCTTTTCTAACGGAAAATAGGTGGTCTGGATAGCATTCATGGTGAGAATATCACGAGCGATCAAGGTATTTTGCTAAACAAAGCAAATAGATCTCATCCTGCGTGCTTCGAACGATCTGAACATATTTGGCTTTTTGACCCGTCCGACTCTCAATGCTATTGATGGATATGGTGGCTTTGATAACAATGTCATCTATGCTGTTCTCCATGAATCCATTTATTGCCAGGGGTGAGAGCTCACTCATCTGACTTTCAGAGGTTCTATACTAACAGCAACTAGACAAGCCTCAAAATGGACAGCAGACAGACAGCGAGCCGAAATCCCATACTTCCAGATTTACCTGAACAAAAATCAAATTTATTTCACAGGCGAGATGGTAAGACACAATACCCTTCTCTGTGAGAAACCAAGTCCACTCATATCATGTCTATCAATAGATCTACAAAGACATGTTCGAATCATACACCGAACTCAATCAGCTCAGAGAAGTCGCCGACATCCTTGCCTCCACAGACGACTGGCCTGCGCTCTACGACTACAATCAACTGGCGAACAACGAAGTCCCCGTCTATGCGGCCAGTTATGTGGATGATATGTACGTGCATCTTGAGCACTCAGATAACATGGCTCAAAAAATCAAGAATTGCAAGCGGTTCATCACAAACACTATGTATCATGATGCTTTGCGGAGCAAGTCGGATGAGCTCATGCGCCAGCTTTTTGCTTTGCGCGATGATTCACTTGATTAGGGGATGTGCTACAATCCGCATACCAAGATCAGATAGAAACAGCGAGAATATCAGCAAACCAGTAACTCATGAAATCGTTCCAGCACTATATCCAACCGTAATGGGATAAAGTTGTGGTTAAGCACATCATTAAATCAAGACTATAGTAACCGCCAATAAATCTATTCTAGAATATCTATTGAATAGTCAACCATAATTCTTCAAAATCACCTACTTCGGTGGCTATACTTACCGCACCCCCTATAATGAACAGCCTATCCTCTTCTTTCTGTACCCATTGAACAATCTTGCTCGCGCTCTGCGCAAGTGCATTTCTATTCGCATTCGGACCTGCGACGCAGTACAGCTCAAACATTGGCGTCACCCACGCGAACGAGGTCGCTGACTGAGAAACGCAGTGGTGAACTTTGACTTGTGTATGCTTAGCATGGATGCTCGCGTGGAGGTTGTTGTATGTGGACATTAGCCTGGGTAGTTTGTTAGCTAGAGTGTCTCAATAAACAGGGTATGGCAGGGAGGGCGAACCTTCGACGTCGTGAGATCGTGGAGAAATCGGGATCAAAGGAGGACATGGTGAATTGGACGTTTGCTTTGGATTTATAGAGGAAGTGGTGGAGGACGGTTCCGGGAATGATGTCGGTGATATTTGGGCGGCCTTTGTCAACTGCGGCCTTGATTATCTTGATGCTTTTTGTTTTCTCGAGTTGCTGTATTGTGGTATGTTAGTTCGTTCCGTATGCTGAAGGAGTCAGAATGTACTAACCTCGACAAGAGCATTCCGCATCTCCTGCAACTCAAAAAAACTCTCCTTATTTGTGCTGATCAAAATAATGGCAACAGATTCTTCCTTCGTCGTATCCTCATCCGGAGCGTTGCTGGTCTCATCACGAAGGTCGAGGAAACTGACATACATGTACAGATACCCAGTACTGTTGAACCCGGGCAAACAGACAGGAATCCAGCTTTCACCTCCTCCAGCCTTGACGCCTTCTGCTTCGAAGATCATATTGAACAGAAGTTGTAGGTCGCCAGGGTGTAATGAATGCTTCTTAGGACGCACAACACTGACAAGTCGACCACCTGCCACGACCAAGCCGTAGAGAAGACTATTGACCTTAGTCTTTAGAAGTGCATTGTTGATGGTTTGCCTATGTGCCTTGCGGATCTTTAGACATTCCAGTGCTGATAGAAGGGTAGTAGGCGAGCCTTTGGTAAAGCTGTCGGCTAATGTTGATAGAAGAGTATCGGTTCCTTGTAAAGGTCGTTTCAGGTCGGTAGATGGACGGACGGAGAATAGATGGGTCAGGGAAGGAAGAGTCAGCGTCGATAGGATTTGCATGTATAGTGCCTCGAGCTGGAGTCTGAGTTGATTATCACTTTCCAAGAGCTGGCTAATTGCGACAAGATACAACGGTCCCTTGGTGAGAATCAGGAATTTCGTGTCACCGGCCGTGAAACTACTCAGAGGATCTTTTGCATCTTCGTAGAATGAGATGATCGTTTGGATGACGCCAATGTAAGTGGATATCAAACCCCCATCACCATGCCTAGTCCAGATAGGTTTTCCGGCAGCAGAGAGAATTAGGTAGTGTTTCTTCTTTGCCTTCCATTTCTCAAGGATTAAATCTGCCATAGTCAGCATAAGTCAAGCTTTAATTCGGGAGAAGCACAAACCTTCATTTTCTCTATGTTCATCCACTTCCCCAACCGACTCAAACTCACTCACGAAATCGTCCTCCACATCATCAGCCCGGAACTCCGGGAATAGGAGCAGACCGGTGCTGTCCTGGTGTACTGCCCCAGGCTCCGTTGCGATGAAATCATTGAAAACATTTTCCACTTCACCCATATCTGTATTCGGGATAGAGCTCCTGATACTCATGGAGTCACCGGTCTCGCTTGCTTTGGAGCTTCCAATCTGGCTGAGACTCGTCCTGGCCCTCAATGTCTCCGGCAGGCCGCGGTTGGGGACATTTTCTCTTGCAGTGTCAGGAATTTGCTGTGATTCAATGTCGGTCAGAGACACTGCCGTTGTCGCCTTGGCCTGTAGATTAGATTGTGCCGTTTGTCTTTCGTCTAGCAGGTTTAATGTATTTGGCCGCGGTGGTAGGGGTGGTCGTTGCTCCTCAGAGCTCACGCTGGGGTCTCGGCTTTTGGATTTGACAGAAACTATACTTGGATGAGACCCGGTCGGATTTTTCTTCGGGTCATTACCATCGTCACCCGATAATGCCTGTCTTTGAACATGCCGGTCCATAGTAGCGGGTTCTAGATCGTGCGCATCGGGACCCCTCCCAAGATAGCGGGGTTGCTATTTTAAATCATACGATTTCCTGACTCAGTTCCGACTGAGCATCTTATTAATTAATATCATCTGGTCGCAAGTCGTGGAGCAATAAAGCAATCATTGTTGAATTGAGTAGGTTGACGTCGGGGGGGGGGGGGGGGCTAGCTCCCGAGCGGACAAGCAACATCTCCGCCTTTCTGGCTTCGTGTCCACCACCACTAAACAGCCCCTCAGGCATTCAGTCTCAAATGCGCGAAATATGCTGAGGTGCGGTTTCACTGGCCTTTGTTTCACTAACAATTCGAGTTTGGCACCATGAGCCTTGATCCGAGCGCGTTCCCGAGGTCGATTTCTCCTGCCAGCTCCGACAGCTCTCTTACGCGCTCCCGACTACGAGGAAAGGAAGGTATGCGAACAGCTGCCCACGCTTGGTTGTTGTGGTTATATGGGTGGTTTTGATAGTGAGGAACTAACAGTCTTATGTGTCTCCAGATGACTTGAAGAAAAACAAGAACTACCGCCGTTATGCGTCCAGCGTCGAACGGGCCCTGTCGCTGTTCGATACAGCGTTGCAGGAATGGGCAGATTACATCTCGTTCCTCAGTCGCCTTTTGAAGGTGAGACTCGATAAATTGGAAGATTTGGGCATCGCTTATGATATTCGATCTTCAGGCGCTGCAAGCACACCCTCCTGAACTACCGGTTGTCCCTCACAAGGTGTTGGTATCGAAGCGGCTCTCCCAATGCTTGAACCCGACCCTACCGTCTGGCGTACACCAGAAGGCGCTCGAAGTATACACATATGTATTTGGGCTGATAAAGGTGGGAACTTCCTGGAAATGACGAAAAGGGTCCTTTACTGATATATTCCGTCTCAAAACCAGTCCGAAGGCTTGTCGCACGACCTACCTCTGTACCTACCAGGCATCGCGCCCACCTTAACGTTCGCCTCACTTACCGTTCGACCATTGTTCCTTTCTTTGGTGGAGACATACATGTGCCCGCTTGAACCATGGGCGATTCGACCGGCGTTGAAGGCAATCTTGTTGGCCCTCCTGCCGGGACTCGAGGAGGAAACAAGTGACGACTTCGACCCCACGTTACGGCTTATCAACAAATTCCGCGATGTTGCTGGCCAGATGGATACGCAAAAATCTGAAGCAGAGACAGGAGTCAACGGCCAGTATTTTTGGCAATGTCTTTTCCTCGCATCGATCACCAGCCCCAGCAGACGGTCCGGTGTTCTGGCCTATTTAAACCGTTATTTACCCAAACTAGGCGTCACTGGCCGCAGGCCCAGTGTGGCGGAAACGGGGGATTCCGTTGACATGTCCCCGGACATGCTCGCCGCAGCTAATTCTGTCATCCACCCGGAACCCGGCTTGCTGATTCGATGTTTCGCATCCGGCTTGTCTGATGATCAAGTTCTCGTCCAAAGAAACTTCCTCGACCTGTTGGTGACTCACCTTCCATTAAGCTCACCAGTCTTACAGTCGCGGATTACGAAAGACGATCTCCAGCGATTGATAATTGCAGCCGTGGGCGTTGTCGCTCGGCGTGATATGAGTTTGAATCGGAGATTATGGGCCTGGCTTCTAGGGCCAGAGCCTGCAAATGAGCGGTTGTCATTCGAAGGTCGCAATTCAATATCAGATAACCCTAAGCAAGTCCCTGATAGCCGCGAGATCACCCAGTCCGAATACTTCAATCGATTTGGACTGCAGTCTCTGGTCAAAGGCCTTTTGGGGATGATTGAAAAAGACCTGCGTTCACCATCTGAACGGTCAAGGCCTTTCCGAATGTCACTCTCGTTGATGGACCGTTGGGAAGTGGGTGGATACATTGTTCCCACAGTTTTCCTTCCTATCATGAAGAATGTGCAGGCTTTCGAAACAACAGCGCCCAAAGGACACTTTGACGAAGTCTTCCGCAGTGCTAGCGCGTTCTTTGATGGGGTCGAAAGTGGCGCCATCTTCTCTGAACTCCTTGAGCTTGTCGATTGGAAAGCGGGCGATCTGGAGAACCAGCAAGATAAGGCCTTGGCCAACCTGAAGCTCGCAAACTTCATATTGGAAAACTTCAATGTGCGGGAAGAAGACATGGTCCTTGTCCACGTTCCTCTGCTGGCACTCTCTGTCCTGGTAAAGATGAACCAGTTGTCAGCATTGCCTGGAAATCGCCCCATGACTCGTAGTCAACGACAATCTACATCGAGCTTACTGATCAGGACAATCAACAACCTGGTAGGGCTACTTATAGAACGGGCTTTTCTGAACAAATCATCCCACGAGAGGAGGGTCTCAAATGCAAAACAAACTTCCGGTGCTGGACACGAGGATATATTGAATCGGATACACGCATTCTACGACAAGAGCAAAAATAGTCTGGATCTTCCGCAGCTGCCTTTCCTCCCCAAGCAAATGAGTGAACTCATCGTTCGAGAAGCCCATGAGTTAGCCATATCCTCTCTGGAGAGCCATGAAAACATTTTCCCAATCCAGGAAAGAGTGAATCTTCTTATAGCTCTCTTGAAAAAGGTCCCCAAGTCGCGTGTCCTTCGCGACAGGCGGTTCTATCTGGCAGTTTGCAACAGGATGCAGATGAACCAGGATGGAGCAACTCCAGCGTCCTTCTCCATTGTTTCTTCGGTCACATCGGCATTGACAAGTTTATATTTCATCCACTCACCTGGATATTATGTCAGCTACGAGGATATCTCAGATTTGATTCCGATTCTCGTCACGCAGCTTTGGCGTTTCCTGTCGCCATCGAGTCCCAAGTTCCACGTCGAAGCAGTTCGCTGTCTTTGGCACCTCCATTCAGTCTCATGGCAGGATCATCTAGTCGAGGCGTCGATAACATCGCTGATGATTGGTTCATTACAGTCGCTGTCCTACCACGTATCGTCAGAAGAGCAGGCTGGACGATATTTTGTACTCTGGAACCATAGTCACCATGGCACGTACGAACTCCCTCCGAAGCAGGTCAATGATGTGGGGAAGTCTTCTTTCTCCTATCATTCGTCAATACTGGAGCGGCCTCTCTTCATCATTTTAGATTTGCTTTCCCAGGGTGCAAGTGAAGCTTCCCAGGCGGTTCAGATGTGGCTTCACGATCTGCCATCTATACACAAGTGAGTTGTCCCCTTGGTAAAATGGCGATCTCAATTTACTGATAGATCATCTCTAGGGTCTTCCGTATAGTTATCTCAAAACTCGATGCACTCTTCTTGCGGGCAGCGCACAACGCGATTGAAGGACAGAATCTCGCCGTCTCCGCGGATGACTACAAGGAGTGCAATTATCTCATCCAAACCATCTCAGAGATCATATCTGCCCTTTCTCCCAATGCATGGATGACTCTTCTTCATCACACGCTAGATGACAAGAACAACAACGCGTCATCAGAGGAATATACCGAAGGCAAGAATGTCCATTCGACAATTTTCAATGCTACCCTTAAGGTCGTTGGGGGACAAAGACCATCGGGTTCACAGCCGAATGCTGAGGAAGTACGACTACAACAAACCTCCCTTTCCGTCATGCGCCAGCTTCTTTTGGGTCCTGGTGCTGAAAATTTGGCCGACTCGGGTGTTGACACTTTCCTTGTTGAACAACTTGTCCTTGTGCTGGAAAGAGGGGGCAGTGTCGTGGTTCAAGGAGCGATTATTGATGCTTTGCTTGCGGCATTGAAGGTTCGATTTGCTCAGGCATACCTACCACTACCCCCTCCGAGGCCAAAGCATCAGAGAACAAACTCACGAGATCGCCTAACGAGTCCTTCGCTATTGTCGTTTACCAGTGACAAGGCGGATAAAGGACACTCGGCTCCGGCTTTGCCCCAGCCTCCTGAACAGCTTATGGAGTGTCTTCTGAAAGGAATCAGCTCTCCAAATTCTCGGGAGATTTTGGATAAGTGGATATTGCTTCTTTGCGAAGTGCTCGTTCCGCTCTACTCCAGCTCTATGTTCCATATTCTCATGAAGTTGGTAGAGTGTTTCTGCAAGGAGATCAAGTCTTCCTACGAGAACTTGCAAGTTGCCTTCAAGCAAACCGAGAATTGGCCGGAAGATCGGGCTGAGCATGTGACGATCGCACTGTTGACTGGTCTTGAAACGTGTATCGGAGCAGCTCATGATCGGTTACTTGTAGAAGAGTCCCATCCTCCAATAACTAAGAGCCCAGACGCATCCCAAGGATTCTTCGGAAACATGGTCTCTGGAGTGTTTACATCAGATGCAAGCCAGACACGTACAAGCGCCGCGAATAACAGACTTACTGTACTCTTGTGCTTCCAGGATGCCGTTCGCTTGTGTTTCTCCATCTGGTCTTGGGGCGCGAGCGAACGAAACGGTCCACCTCACGACTCCGAGTCCATGGCGTCCTTTCAGTACACGTCCTTGCGGATGAGAAACCGGTCGCGGCGAATTCTTGAGCATCTCTTCACAGCAGAAGCACTTGAATGCCTGGAAACGCTTGTGGAAATGTGGACCAAATCCGACGCCGGCAATTCATCGCTTATCTTTGATTTGCTTCACACGCTGGACGGTTCCCGACCAAAGATAGCCATTCCTGCCATCTTCAATGCGATATATACGCGAACGAATCCAAATGCATTGGACCCGAGCCGTAAATCTGCATTGGCGTCTAATATCACCGAAAATGACCTCGCGGCATTCATGGTCACTTATGCCAGGTCGCTCGATGACGATGTATTGGACGAGATTTGGGCGGATTGCACTACCTTTTTGCGGGATGTACTCAGCAATCCATTCCCTCACAGGCAGATTCTCCCGCGCTTGGTTGAGTTCGCGGCTATTCTTGGGACCAAACTGGAGAACACGAACTTTGGCGACAACCGGAGGATGAGAAAGGAACTCGGGGTAAGTCTTCACTTGGATGGTGCCATTTTGTGGCTATTAACGTTTGTTGATAGGATGTATTGCTACGCCTTCTTACAGCAGTATTCACGAGCAAGCCATTCTCGTCTGATTCGGGTCATACCAGAAAGATATCGCGGGATTACGATGGCATTTCAGCCACGAATGTCGGACCGGATGACATGCTGAGTATCCTTGCCATTTCAATGCCTGCGTTTACAACGACCTTGGGCGACCCAGACCGGATCAGCACGGCTACGACAGGCATATCCAGCAATGTCATCGGGCCAATCTTGCGTTCACGGTTGTTTCCCAATAACGTGAATCGCAGTGTATTGATCTTGCTCCAACACATCGCCAAGGTTCCAGCCGCAGCCAAGTCATGGAAAAAGGACATAGCGGATGCCTTTAACGACCATCGATTTTTCAGTTCCCAGGTAGACTTGGTCAAAGATGGCTGGATGAATCTCCTGCGGCAGTGGGTGATCGCGGACAAGGATCGAATTTCTGAACTGCTGGCTCGTCTTCCTCCGCCTAGTACTGCGGGCCTCATGTTTGGTGTGGGAGCATCGGCTGCTCGACTGGAAGCTGATCGAAAAGCCCAGCTGAACCTCCGCAGGACCGCTTTGCTCATTTTGTGCGCTAATGATGATTATTTCGCTGGTGAGCTACCTGGGCTTCTTCACAAGCTAGAGGACCTTCTCGCTGCCACTAGCTCGTCGTCACCTTCTTCTGCGACAAGGGCAGAGATCTTCATGGTACTCCGTGCGTTGGCGCTTAAGACATCAACTACGACGTTGATTCCATTCTGGCCGTTGATCAACACTGAACTTCAAGAGGCCCTTTCTGCAGTGCCGGCGGGACAGAACCAAGAGCTTTACAATCCCTACTCGATGCTACAGGCCTGCAAGCTCCTGGACACAATGTTAGTCCTCGCCCCCGACGATTTCCAACTTTTGGAATGGCTCTTCGTAACCGACACAATCGACGCGGTCTATCCTCCGGAACGCTGGGAACCCATCGCTCTCGCCGACGAGGTTTCCCAGAGTCTGAGTGCTCAAAGCGCATCATCCCCAACCTCGCCCGTGGACGCTACTGAGTTCAACAATGGAACGCGACAACCCTGGCTGACATCGGACTGGATCCGGGAGACAGCAAAGGATGAGATTGTAGAACGTGTGCTGCGACCTTTCTTTGACCGGCTAAGCATTCATGCGTTTGAAAGTACTTATGGCATGAGCAGTCCAGATCTGGATGTTTGTCGCGACGATCTGCTGGCGGATTTGTTTAACGAGAGTACCATGGCGAATTAAAATGGTATTCTCTGCGGTCCGAGAGTTTGAGGGATGTAGTTAGATTCTTGGCTGCATGTGCTTGACTATGTATGGCGTTTGGGCGTTGCGACCTAGATCTCTTCTTCCGTGCCTATTCTCTAGTATATATAGAACCTTTCAATGATATTGCTTATGCTGTACATACTTGGCTTCCAATGAAAAAGATATATCACATGCTATGCTGTTGTGGTCTGACAAGCGGATAAAAGACCCATGGATGGCCCAGGATTTACCCGGCCAACCGAGCGCTCGAAAATCAACCAACGTCACTCCATTCCAAGAACTACATACTTCTTGACTTCACTTCCAACCTCTCAACCCGTAAGTTCCTTCAGGAAGGATTTCCTTTCTATTTACGTATATTCAAATCATAATTATTTATGCTCAGTTCCAACATGCTCCCTCGCACACCAATCCTTTCGCTGTTGCGGAACGCAGCAAAGCCCGTGACTGCGCCAACTCCAGCGCGGTACTTCTCGACCTCCCCAGCTCTTAAGAATACGGGCTCGACACTGCCGGCTAAAAAGCCTGTTGGAGCTTTCCGCGGGGGGTAAGCTTTTCTATTCTATGCTCGAACTTTGGCATATTCTATTGGTTGCTCGATTAGATGCTAACGGTCGTACAGGGTGCTGGGCTTCCTTGCTGGGTCTGTGACTGCTGGAACGCTTGTTTATTATTACATCTTGCAAGAGTATCGGACGGCTAATGAGATGCTGTCGGAAGATATTTATGTATGTTCTCCCCTTTCCTTGTTCCTCCGGGGAAGTGCTTTCTCGCACTCTCCCTACCCTGAGAGAGGATGCCCTGTCTTTTGGAGTACGGACGGCTTCTCTTTTTAATTCTTCTCACATCTAAAGCATTACCCAAACCCCTTTGTCGGAGTGCAAGCAAGACTAACCAGTGCCCCCGCGCTTTGAAACACAGGCACTCCAATTGGCCACGCAACAGCTCCAGTCCTACATTGTGGAGCTCGAAACCAAGATGGACGGACTGCAAAAGAAAAAGTGATTTGTATAACTATTCGACTTTAATTTTATCTCGTTTTCTTCTGTTTTGTTTCGATTCTCATTTTCCTCCTGTTTTAACCGAGCTCACTGAGGCTCAACCAACGCGCTACTCTGTCTGTCTAAATTCGTGAATTGTTGAAGCGATAATGTTCCTATTTGATAACCAGCTCAATACCAGCATATTTTTCAATCAACGGCCCCTAATATGTCCAGCAACAGCTCAATGCAGCACGTAAAAACCTCCCTGAAGCTCCCGGCAACTGCGTCATTTCCCCGGGTTGCAAACAGCACAAACAACACCTGACGCGGAGTGCTTACTAAGCAATTTTCTTCGCGGTTCCTGTCTATCATCCCGACGCCTCAGACGACCAACGACTCTTCATCCGATAGCACAGATCACAATGTATCACATAGAACTCCTCCCAAACTCAACAAGCCACATCACACCAGGATGGACCTACGTCCCGGATCGAGGCTTTGACCCAGCGAAAGCAGCCATCACACCGGCGATCGGCAGAAAGCGCGGGATTCGGGATCCAGGTGGTCGTGGTGATCTCTCGTCGAGGGAGAATAATGCGATTATAAGACATTTGGCGGAGTTGGATCGTGAGAATCATAGGGATGTGCAAATTCCTATTCCGGTGAAGCAGAAGGAGCCGGCGGGGAGAGGTAGGTTTACTCGGATGGTAGGGAGTTGGGCTCTTTTTGTGATGGGCTGGCTGACCGTGTTAGGCACGAGAGGGAAAACGACGACGAATACGAGGCGGATTTTACAATCTCAGAAGACGTTTCGGAATCACCTTGATGATGAAGAGGCGCATTTGTCGCAGACCGCGCAGACTACGGCCAGCAGCGCGCCTCCGCGTCTTAGTGTCAGCAGCAAAATGACGAAACCATCTGCGCGAAGAAGTTCAACGCCTATGACGACGCCAAAGGCAGAGTCTACAGCAAAACAACGAAAACAATCCTCCGCCACCGAGCAGCAGCAGCAGCAGCAACAACAACCTCAGCAGTCAGAAACACCAGCAGAGACACCGAAACCAGACACACCCGCCGAACCTATCGCAGACACAGAAACAGAACCTCCCGCGAAAAAGCAACGGCTTATCCCCTCCGAGTACGACAACGACCCCCTCCTCCGCTCACGTATCCCATCCGCACCCTCAGAGCGTATAATGCAGGCACTTTTGTCCGAACCACCGCTAAGCTACAACGCCGCACGCGCTGGGCCGCCGGTGACGAAGAAGGCGCCACGGTTTTTCTGTTGTATATGTGGGTATTGGGGGAAGATACGGTGTCGGAATTGTCATGTGCGAATGTGTGGGTTGGGGTGTTATAAGGTGCATGAGGATTCAAGGTGTGGCGCTTTTCTTTAATCGGGGCATGCGCAACGGGCTGCGCGAGAAACTTTCATCTATATTGTATTATGATACCCATATGTTCATTTACTGTCAATCTACAGCTATTTTCAGGACCATTCAATAACTTGCAACAGCAGTGAAACCATTAGAGCACGAGGTGGGGATATGTAGCTAGTAATCAGGCGCAAATCCCGCCTTCCCATCTCCAGTCCAGAATATTATCGTGAAAGTCACGAGCTCAATCACCCACTACCAGTACCAGTACCACCAACCCTCTTCTCATCCAACCTCTCCACAGCACCTCTCCTCCCCATCATCCGCAGCCAGACTCTCATATCAAACTCCCCCTCACTAATCTCCCTCTCATCCCCCACAAACTTAAAAGCATGTCCCATTTCCTCCTTGGGTTCCTGTCCATCAGTATATCTAATAACACAAGCCTTAGCACGATAACTCCCCGTCTCATACTCCGCAAGTCTCGCTCCGTCTTTCACAGTCTGCACTCGATACGCCGCGCCTTCGATAACGCTCGCAGGCCCGGAACTAGGTTCCTGCACATCCAGCAAAGCCGGATACTGCCCCCACAACTTACACTCGTACCCCTCGATACACGCAGGCCAGAGTATCGGCTCCTCATCTAGGCCAAGGATCTCGGCGAGTAAGGTAAGATCGGATAAAGTGCCGTAAAAGAAATACGGGCCTGTCGGGGCGGGGGCATTGGAGACTGGTTTGGGAGCTGGGAGAGGTAGGACGGAGGTGCGGAGAGGAGGTTTTGGACGTAGGGGGAGATTTTGGTGGATGGGTTTGAGGGGGGTGATGGAGGAGGAGGAGGAGGAGGAGGAGGAAGCAACCCTTGTTTTTCAGACATGGTTGTGGTATAACTGAGAGGCTATTTGGTCTGGGTCTGGAATTAAGGATGTTGGGTGTAGACTACAAATCCATACAAGTGCTTCCCCGCATACACCTCCGTACATACATTCACTGCACCATATAAAAGGTACATACTTGTACATCACCATGTACAAAACAAGCACTACACTGTATCATGCTTACAGAGTAGATAAAGAAATTTCTCCCAAATTCTACACCTTTCATTCCCCACAATAACCAACCTAAACCACGCCCTACAAGCTACATATATCCTGACTAACCCCGATAAGATAAGGCGATAAACCCCTCGGATGGCAAATGTAAACTCTTCCTTTCCCCCAATACCATTTCCCTCCCAATCTTCAATCCCAGAACAGTTTCAACTCTTCCCAGTCTTTCAATTCACACCAGAAAGAAAACAAAATGCCCGCCCTCCTAGAAGACCCCCAAAACCACATCCCCCCACCCGCAACAGCCCTCAAACAAGCCCCCCTCCTAAAACCCCGCCAAACAACCCTCCCCAAAGCCAGCAACGCCCCCGTAACCCTCTACCCCATCACCAACGGCCCTGACTGCCTCCCAGCCGATCTAATCAAGTATCTGCACGCCGAGTTCTCAGCGGAGATCGAGCGCGGGGCGACATATCCGATGGAAGAGCCCATGGAGCTGGAAAAGTTTGCGGGGTATTGGTTTGGGACATTCGCTGTTGTTGCGCTGCTGGGTGAGGAGGGGAAGATTAGGGAGGGGAGGGATTGGAAGAGGGAGTGCTTGGGGACGTTCTATATTAAGCCGAATTATCCTGGTATGTCCTTTGCCCCTGGTATTCTAGTTGAGTGTTGATGAGGCTAATGGGTTGGTAATAGGACGATGCTCACATGTGTGTAATGCGGGGTTCCTGACGACCAATGCGGCCAGGAATAAGGGTGTTGGGATTGTTATGGGCGAGACATATCTGGAGTATGCACCGAAGTTGGTACGCCCACTCCCCTATCCTGTCTATTCCCAATTACGCGGGGCATTAACGAGTGTAGGGCTACAAATACTCCGTCTTCAACCTCGTCTTCGAAAACAATACCGCCTCCGTCAAAATCTGGGAAAAACTCGGGTTCAAGGTTATCGGGCGAGTCCCCGGGTGTGCACGACTTGCTAACAGCGAGGAATTGGTCGATGCGTTGATTATTGGGCGGGAGTTGGTTTAGCCAAGTTATCCCTTGTATATAGCGTAGTTCTATGAATAATCAATATATTGAAGACAGTCCCAGTAGAATACAATATATCAATAACAATAACAATCAACGCTAACCAACAATGCAAATGGGGAATCAAGTGAACCGGTCTCTGTCCCTCAACGAAATAAACAATGACAATAAACAAACACCGGACTATCACATGCAAAATGCATAACAAATCAAGAGTCAAGAGGGGATAGTACAAGTTCAAAAACCACGGCAATGCGGCCAAGAAGAAGAAAGTAAAGTTACCGCCACGGCGGCCGTTGCTCCAGTCTACTCCGCGACCCCGCGGCACTATCACGACCGCTGCGCGGCGTAGGCAACGGAAGTAAACTGATCCGTCGGTTCCCTGAATGGCCGAGGGACGTACCCGGTCGGTTACCTTTGGTCGGGCTGCTAAGTCTGGTTGCGCCAGGATCGCGCGAGACACTCCGCGAGAACGAGCCGGCGAAGCTCTGCCTGTTGCGAGGCGCGTTAACATATTCGGCCTCTGATTGACCAGAGGGTTTCCGGAGTTTGCTGTAGGGAGGTGGATCGAGAATGGAGCGTGGGGTAGGAGATTCAGCGCGTGCGGGACTGCGCGAGAATCTGGACGAAAAGCGGCTCACAGAGCGAGGTGGTGCAGGAGAGGCAGAGAAATCCCGACGAGAAGGACTGAATGGAATAGTCGAAGAAGGCCGCGAGGTGCGACCTGTTGGAGCGGAGGATTTGCGATTAGCAGGGTTGTTGCTAGAAAAGGGCTTGTAGGTATGCCCGACGTCCAAGTCTCTAGTGTTGGTACTGCTGGTCCAGCGCGGACGGTTGTTCAAGGGAGATGGAGTGGGACGGAGCGATTGCCTTCGCGACGCAGGAGTAGGCGTAGCGGCGACATTAGGCTGGGGCGCCGCGAGCGAGGGCTTGGGGATGGCGGTTTTCTTACCCGCCGTAGTAGGCGCGGGCTGTGGCAGACCGGACATTCGTCGAACCTTGGACATGGTTGTCCGGGCTACGCTGCCTACTGAGCTACCACGTCGGCTGGAGGAGCCCATAGGTGTAGTAGCACTTCCGGAAAGCACTACAGACGATGCAGGCGAGCTACCCGGTGTGGTATCAGGGATGCTATTTGTAGCCGGGCTGTCCATGGTGACGATGCTCGAGATGGAGTCACGCAATTGCTGCGTTTTGACGAAATTGATGTCCTCCAATGTGGCGTCCATAACCTTGATGCTTGCTTTCAGCGCATCGGTTCTCGCTTTCATATCAGACAACAGCCTCAAAGTCTCGCCGTTCACCGTAAGTCGATCGCTAACACCCTTTTGCACGATAGTAGTGACACGCTCAATGGCCGACACGTAGTGTAGCTTCTTAGCCTCGTAGTTCTCAATGCGTTTCGTCAGCCCAGCCGGGTTGTTCGCTGGCGCACCTGCCTCCAAGCCCTCCTGGAGTTTGGCAATGCTCCGCTCAACAGACTCAAACATCTTCTGCGCCTGGTTACCGGCGTTGCGGAACACCAAAATCCATCGATCCTCACTGAGCTCCTTCCGTACGGCTTCCGCGTCTGCCTCCAAGACCTTGTAGCTGTTCTCCAGCTGGTTTCGCCGTTCCTCCAACTCCTCACAAGCACTAGGAAAGATCCTCTCCGCTCGTGATTGGAACATGGACATTCTCATTGGCAGAAAGTCCAAGGAGGCGCGCAGCGGTTGCATTCGTGCAAAGAGAGCCATAAGGTTGGAATGGTTGGTGTCATCTTGGGGCGTTTGAATAAGAGGCGTATCCAAGGTCGGTGGTGCCGCATAAATCGGACCAGTACTGAACCGTTTGTTGTTGGCCATGTTACCCCCAGACGGCGTCTCCTCCACAATAGTCTCTAATTCGTTGATGTCCAGACCACCGTGAGATTCCTGATCAGCCCCGGACATAGTCCAGTGCCGCTTCTCCTCCATTTCGAAAATCAGTCGGCTCAGGTTCTCAACCTCCATGCCTACATCGCCCAGCACGGTACTCCACAGCTCCTCCCATTCCATCGCCAGCTCGACCTGTTCCTTGACGCCCTTGAGTCGTGATTTGATCTGTGCCCAGCTCTGCAGGATGGTGTCCATTTGCGTGACGATGGTCTTCAGACCCTGTGGGTCGACGTCGTTGATATCTTCCCGTAACTGCACCTCCTCAATAGCCTTGACATAGATTTTCACCAAGCCTTCAAACCGCTTGATGGCATTGTCCACGCCATCCAGTCCCTCTCGGCCGCCAGCAGCCGCCCACTCCACGTCATCCTCAGCATCCATGCCACTCAGCACGTCAGACGCCTTCCTGATCCAGATTTGAATCTGCTCCGATGCTCCTGTCAAAGCCCGGACAGCCTTGGGGGCATTAGGTATTTGCATGATAGTGGTCTCGAGGGTCGATGGCTGCGGTAGACTAATCGAAGTAAGTTGGGAAAGTTGGTTACTAAAGGAGGCTCGCGAAAACGAGTATATCGATTCCGTGCGATGAAGGCCATGGGGGTTGAAGTATGACTGCGTATTCGATGAGGCGCTCGATGATGGGGCGGGGGAGTCTCTGGAAGGAGCCGGAGGGGCAGGTTTCGTCTCATTTTCGCTAGTACTCTGGATGTACTTTTCGAAATCAGTCTGTTCCTCGTTAGAGCCATTTGCTTCTGGTTCTGGGGCCACAGGTTCCGGAAGAGGCTCAGCCACAGCCATGGCCGCAGGCGGGTCGTGTTCAGCCTCGTCAGCGACTGACGGATGTGTTTCCTCTGATGGTTCGGATCGTGCCGCTAGAAGACGAGGGCGCGGCTGTGGAAGCGATTCTGCGTGTTCTGAAAAAACTGCTTCTGTCGATTCTGGTTCGTGCACAGGGTCTTCCATCAACGAATCACCTAAGCTGGATGTACTCTTTTTCCCCTTATTATGATTATGATTATTCTGATTATTCTGATTAGCGGGACTACCGGGCCACGCTCGTCCCCTTCTCTCGATCTTCACCGACAAGTTCTGGTGCAGACTGTCCAGCTCCTTAATGTGCTCTTGCGGAATCCGACCGATGGTGCTAGGGCTGTTGCGAGACGAGGTTGCCGACTTGTTACTCCCGTCCAACTGTTTCACACGCGCAGCCAACCCCGGGGATAAACGTCGGAGAAAGGACGGGCGGACAAGCGTCTTATCAAGACTGGCAGGGGTCTGCTCGGGACTATCCCAGGGCTGTTGTTGTTGTTGTGGTTGTTCGTCGTCGTGATGACTGCTCCCAAGACTCCGGATACTGCGCAAGGATGATTTGGACTTTATGCGGCGAGGAAAGGAGTCGTCTGGGGAGGATATTGATACGGCGGGCGTCGACGGCGAAGACCCCGGCGAGAAAGTGTTGGCAGTCGGAGTCACTGCGGCAGCAGCGACGGTGGTGGTATTGGCAGAGGAGGTGGGAATAGGAGGAGGCGGAGGAGGGGGCGTTTTGGCGGTCGCAGGGGAGGAAGTCGACCCGGAGAAGAGAGCACGCATGGACATGGGTATTATCGTTTCGCAAAAAGAGTCTGTTTATCAGAAGGGAATGTGGTATGTGTCGCTGCTGCAAGAGTAGTATGTATTCCGAGGTAGGTATTACCGGGACGCGACACGGCCACCCTGGCTGGATGGACCAACAACAGGGCAGACTGAGGAATGTTGGCTGTGCCGTCCGATATATTGTTTGCTTTCACTTTTCTTTCGCAGTGTCTTCAGCTTGTCTTCTGCAAGTATTCTCACTTGCTGATAGTCTCTTTGCTCCCCCTTTCAGTAGACGTCAGCCGGTAAAGGCGGTGGTCGATCCCTGTCGTCAGGTCGAAATGCAGATAACTAGTATGCCAGAATAGGAAAAGAGAGAAAGTCGGGCTACATGATAAGCGGGAACGAATTATTGCCTGACCAGCGAGGGGAATTATTGAAAAAACAAACAAGAGGGAGAAAGAGAAAAGAAAGAGCAGAGCAGGGGAGAAGAGAGAGAGGGACTAGCTAATGAGGGAGGAAAATCGGCGGGCGTTACTTTTGAACTCCACTATAAACGGCGTGTCCGCCGGCGTATTCTACAGAGTACTCTGTACAGTGCAGCTAACCGGACGTTATTGGCAAACTATCTATTTGCCTTTGTTTCTTTTTGTCTCTCGCTTTCGGATTGATGCCTCATTCATCTCTGGTACTAGTCCGGAGTCGTATTTGGTGTCTTTCCCTTTTGGGAGCTGTATACTTGTATTACCGTACCTTAAATTACAGGGGTACATGGGACACCGCCTGCCCAAACCATGGCTATGCACGTGTCCGATATTCTGCTTTCAATCTCAAACGCTTCTCTTTTTGTTTCGTTGCATTTTGTTCCTGACAAGTGGCTGTCTAAGATTCTAATACATGCCGTGGCGCGGGTTGTCAATTGGGTTTGCGGGAGCTTAGGTCCATGATGTCGAAATTAGGACCGACATTGTCTCTGAACGTACCGTAGTTGGTACATACTACGCGGGACACATTCAGAGTGATCGATTTACTTTGACCCAGCCCTACCCGACAGCTGTTCTCTAATATATAGAATCAGTTTGAGATTGATGAATTGCAAACCTAAATTCAGCATAGACATCCCAAATCGCGAAACATTCAAATCCATATTCCATCCATTTGTACAACCGGACCCCCTGATCGGATGGAAGAAGGCTGGCCAGAAGAAGTAAAAGACTATACTATATACATGCGCTGCCCGTTTAGCAGATGAGAATATAAAGTTGTAGAAGGTAAAAGTAAGGGGTGAGGGTATCTAAGAGGACAGCCTGTCAAACATGCTGGACGAAGGGATACATAAATAAATGCGTAAGCAGGAACAAAGTGACAAAGAAAAAAAGAGACCCGCCTCTTTCAAGGCGCATCAAACGGAAATCAAAATAACATGTCATGCAAATTAGTTCGGATATACCGTAGTGGTAACGTTCTCGCCTGATGGTGGCCACCAGTCGCGCGTCAGTTCCTCCCGGACGACTTTGCACCATGAAAGCAGGGTCGAGTTGAATTGTTTCCATGCTTCGTCACTGCTGCCGTACACGACGCCCATGACGTCCATTTCCAACTTCGTCTCGAATCGGATTTCTGCTGCCTTGAGCCAGAAGCGCAGGTTCTCGGCACAGCGGTACGGCTTGCCAATGTCTTGGTGATAAGACTTAATCTCGCAGAAAGGACGTTTCGATTTCTTGATGGCCCGGTTGTGCATGCGGACGAGGTCACGTCCGTCGCGGAGTCGTTCCAACAAGGGTGTCGGGAGGGAGGCGCCGTCGGTCGAAGTCCAAGTCGGCAACGGAGTGTCCGTGCCCATCAAACTGCGGAGGAAGGCTTCTTCGCGCTCCCCTTCCCTACCGGTCCAGTCGCCATGAGCCCAAGTCCAGCCTTCACGTTCTTTGGTTTCCGCGTCTTCTAGCTCACGCTCTCGGGCCAGCATGGTGCGGACATCAGACATCCAACCCATGATTGCTGTACGCTCGTCCTCGCGCAGTCCACCGGAGAAGTTGCGAGAGGCCCAACGCTTGAGAAGCTCGAGAACATGGAACAGCGCTTGTCGAATTTCTCGTTCGCTCTTGACCGTTGCTAGTAGTTCTGGGCGCTCGTGGGCGGTATAGTAAATCCTAGCGGCCCGGATCGCAAGAGTGACCACATCCAAGATGCGCATTCCTTGAATTTCATGCCACGCTTGTGGTCTTGGAAACGGAGGCTCCTGGCGTGATTCATCCTCTGAGTCTACATCGGGGGAGAGACTGATCCGTGGAGGGTTGAAACCGGGAGGAGGTTTTTTCTGCGACCCAATATCTTCAATCTCTCTCTCTGCCCTTTGCACCGCATCCAGGAGATCTTTCCGCAAGGCTGGTAGATCGGGTGGGGGCGGGATATGGTAGGTTTTGATACTATATGTGCTCACGGTTGGCGGGAGCATGACTTCGCCATCGTCGTCGAAACCATCCTCGGTCGGTTCGAAAGATTCGTCGTCGGTGGGACTCTCCGACAAATCATCAGGAATATATCGGGCATTGGGCGTCAACAACAACTTGGGCGTATCATCGGGCGACTTCTTCTTCTTTTTGAATTCGCGCGCTTGTCCACCTTTGCCATCCAGCAATCCAGTTCGAGCGAAATAATACTGCAAGTGAGCGATACTGCCCAAGCTCATGACACTCTCGCGGTGTTTGGCGGAGTCGGCGAATTCGGCTCCCTGGGGACGGATATACCCGCGTCTCCTGGATCCGACGGAGACGGCGGAGGTAGCAGACGAGGCCGAATAGGCCGAATGCGACGAAACGGTGGAAAAGGTGCGATCTGGAGACGGGCAAGACGAGATAGCGGGCGTGGGGAGGATGTCGGGTGAGGGTGATCCAGGCCTCGCGAGGACCGGGAAGGGCTCTGTATCAGTAGACTCGTCCATTGTGCTTGCTCGATGAAGTCGACTTGAGAAGCTGAGTGCGAGTACTGTCACCAGCAGGTGTATCGAATGTCGTGTGCTGGTGATAAGTCGCGGTGGTGGTACAAGAACAATAATCAAAAGCGTAATATAACGAACCCACGGCAAATTTCGGCAGCCGTTTAGGTTATATGGAGCAGTAATACCGAGCGAGTCAGGCTATATAGGTAATAATACCAATAGTAATAGGGATAAGAGATGACTGAGGATGATCAATTGAAAGAGGTTCGAAAGGGGGAAAGAGAAAGAAAAAAAGTGAGTTCCTCTACGGAGTACACTAACTAAAAGGGGGGAAGATGCGGGTCGAGTATGATGATGGGCCGAGGGGCCGGTGCAAAACGCCTTGCCTTGGGGCCTAATTAAATATTAATAGAACGGTAATAATGGGCTTCAATGACAGCAGTGCTCCGTGTTCTGTACGTAGTAGTGCTGCTACGTAACCCCTGATAGTGTTATTCACGTATCATGGTGAAGTATCACCCAAATCTACCTGTATGGTACGCGTTGACACTTTTCCTTTTTAATCCTAGTGTACCGGTACCTGAATTGCCCCGCGTTCCGTCGGATTTCGAGTGCGGATCATCCCGTGATCATCTCTGTGTATTCTACCAAAATGCATCATCCTTATTAAAAACTTATCAGAATGCATCGTGATCGGGAGAAGAGATGCTAATGTCATGCATAACTAGTGTACAAGCTCCTAGACCTAACTCCGTGACATCCGACGAACCCACAGAACCACCATAATCAAAATAGTACAAGACACCTGTCCAGTCAATGCCTAGTTAATATCCTCCCTCTGGACATTATCTTTATTGATTTATCATCTCATGCGTGTCATTCAGACATATCGCACCCCATTCCTTGCACTCCTCGCAATTGTCAAAGTTACCATTGTCGCAGATCGAGCAGTGGTAAGCATCTTTGTATGAAGTCCAAGCCCCACAGATATCGCAGATGAGGTCATCTTTCTCGGATTCATTGTCGACGTCGGAAAAGTATATTGAAAGAGCCATGGGTAGTCTTAGGATAAAAATTTTACAAGACGAAGGTTGCATATCTTAGTGGCCTCTATGAGTGCTGTGCGACCAAAGACATCAGTTGCATCTCGGTCAAGACTTTGGGCTTCAAGCAGTGCTGCCACAACTTGTTCCATTTTTCGAACCTCGGCGCCCATCAAGGGCGTGCGACCATATTCATCCTTCATATTTGGATTGCTTCCCGCCTTCAATAGCTGCGCCACTGGCTCCTTCGAATTGAATTCATATTTCACTGCCATGGGCAATATTGTTCGCCCTTTACCATGTGTGATGTTTGGATCCGCGTCATACTGAAGCAATAAACTCACCACTGCTTCCATATCTCTTACGGCATTGTAATGCCATGCCCCTGGACCCCTACCTCTTTCTAGCTTGTTTCTGAGGCTAGCATTGTGTGTTCGAAATGCCCAGAGCAGTGGTGATTGGCTCGAATTTCTGTAACAATTTGCATCTGCGCCTCTGTCGTAAAGCATATTCACAATTGCTTCGTATCCTTTCCTGGCTGCCCAACAGATGGGCCTCTCCCCAAACCTGTCTTCGTAGTCTGCATTCGTACCGTGCTTCAGCAGTAGCTTGACCAGGTCGTCGTCTCCATTTCCAGCAGAAGAAACAACGGCGTTTGGTAGGCAATATCGTTGCTGGCATTGCGGACTTCCAGATCTGGGGGAAGTTGCAGGATATCCGGGGTATGCAGAATTAGCATTGCGCAGTTATATTCTGTTGTGTTAGGGTCAGCTCCGCCCTGCAGGAAAAGCTGTGCGATAGATAATTGTCGCCATTGCATTGCATAAAACAAAGCTGCCCGGCCATATCGGTCCTTGAAATCAATTTCCGCCTCTTGCTCCATCAGCAGCTTCACCGTGTTTTGATCTCTACCAATACGGCAGTATGTAGGAATATCTGGCCATTCTCAGTCACGCGATGCGGATCGGTCCCGCTGTTCAGAAAGGCCCCAGCAGCTTCAACCTTCCCATTCGAGACTACAGACCCAAGTGCCTCTTTTGGCAGTCGGATTTACTTCCTGCTTTGCGAGAAAGACATTGGCCATTGCAAGGTTTCCGCCCGCTGCTGCACGCAATATAAGAGATGGAATTTGCGTAGTTAAGGTCACTGAGTCGGTTTCTTCATCCAGCAACAGCTCGACGGTATCACAATGACCCCGTTCCAATGCTTCTCGAAGTCCCTCTTCAGTTTGGTCATTGCTGCCCATCCCCATCTTGAGACATGTCTTAACCAAGTCAAAATGACCTCCCCGTGTGGCCATTAAGAAGGACGTTGCTGGGGTTTTTCTTAATATTCCAATGAGCATGTCTACTGAGCCGCGGCGGGCAACTGGCTCGTATATCGAATACCAGTCACGATATCACACAGATAGAAGATATGCATTTCAGTACGGTGACTAATTGGAAATTAGCCTGAAACGAGGATTGAGGTAAAGTAGAGGAAGCAAAACAACCGAGAAAGGACAAGGGGAGATGCTAATGACATTGACCACTAATGCGACCCATAACTCCGTGATATCCGCTGAATCCACAAGAACCACTCCAATAAAAACGCCATCTACTATACAAATGGGCACCCAAATTAGTATCTAAATAACCTCCTCTCTCTCCCATCCGGTCGGCTTCAACTTATCAATCCCTTTGCTCGGATGCGCTTTGCTGGGATCCTTATACGTCGACGTGTACGGGTTCGGATCCGCTCCCTGGTTGAGGTTCCCCAGTGTATGGTTCACCTCCCTGTGCTTGGCCTCGTCGGCCCGCACATACAGTAACAGGTCCCGCATGGTGCGGTGGCCCTCGGGCATTTTCCAATATTGGACCGCAATTTCGGGTGCCTCCATCTGCGCCCAATCCGGAAGTGCTCCCGTCTCGATCTCTTTAACGGCTCGGGAGTATGTGACGACGGCTTCTTCTTCGAGGTAGCCGACGAATCGGTGGCAGATGCGTGGGGAGATGAGGTAGGAGATGAAGAACCCGTTGAAGAAGACGCCTTGGGCGCCGAGGACCATCAGGCGCATGAACATGCCGGGTTCCGCGAGTTTCAGGAATGTGAGAAGGTGCATCCGTTCATTGTGTGCTTCTTCGAGCAGGGTTTCGATCCTGCGCGGGTTAGAATGTCTCTCACTACTGATTCGGGTAGACAGAAGACTCACCATCCGTTATCTCTCTTCATGCGTCGCAGACTCCTCAAGTGTCTCAACATGCCTCCCACCATTCCCGGAACACCAGCAACACTTTCCAGGAAGACAAACCGCGTGAGCCACTTTCTCTCAGTCATTTTGAATTTGGGGAGGTTCTCTTCGCCCAGCCCGGGATGCCGATATCCAGTTACCAAGTCCATTCCCCATCGCAGGAGACGGACGGTTCCGAGCGCCACCCAATCGGCCCAGTCTTTGGCTTCCCGATGGGCAACGGTAACCTTGTTCATCTGGTCATACGTGTATCTGAGATGTTAGCATACGTTCATTATCTGTTACAGCAGAGGCATAAGAACTTACACTGGGTGCGACCATGAGGAATCTACCTCCTGAATATGAGATGCCTTTGGTGGAGGAAAATACTCCTGGGTCTTGTATGGTGTGGACGAGATGCCTTTCTTTCCGTGTGTCTGTTGCTGGGCCTTTTTGGCTGCCAATGGAGCATATCGTAACCCCGTTGTGGCGGCAGCATTTGTATAGCTCCGGACAGCAAGACGAAGGTATGGCTTGGGGAATGAGGCAATTCGAATAGGCGCTGTTGCCGTTAACGAATTCATCATGTTAATAAGTATGCAAGGTGTAGTAAGGAAATCTTAAGATCTGATGCTTGATGCGAGAATCATGCTACAACTACCCAGACCGGGTCCATTTATATCTACACAAGAAGGCAAAAACCGGAATGTCAAAGGCGAATCCTGAAAAATCTTCTCAGTCATCCCCTACCAATTCACCATATTTGGCTGACCGTATACCAAATCCCGGTTGGTTTGGTTCCCCTTTGGGAGAAGAAAAACCGGGATCGAATTCGAAAATCCAGAACTTACGGCGAACTTACAACGAACGTCATATTCCCACCTTAATCCCACAGCCTCTCTGCCCCCATAAACAGCGCCCAACTACCTCATTCCCATATCAAGATTGTATACTGATCTTCATACGAACTGGAAGCGTCCTGGATTTCCTCCCCATTATGTTCCTGCCGTGGTAAATGGGGGATTTTGTGTTCGGCGTTTTGTCGCGATTGTCACGGGATTACGGACTGTTACGGTATTTTTACCAGGGCCAGGACCAACTGGGCGGGTGGCCATGTGACTTTGCTCGGGTTGGATCGGGGTGAGAAGATATGAGTCAGTTCGGGGTGAAAATAAGTCGGCGTTCAGCGTAGATACAATGGCATTCTAAATGGTTGTTTTGATGCTTGTGAAGACACCGGTTTCTTTTGACAGCGATTACGGGCTTCGGTATTGCATCATCGGATATGCCTTATCACGTACAACAACGCCTCGTATATGCTAGTTTTCTAACACACCTACTCGTAACTATACGAACATGCCCACACTTGGTCATACACTTCATTGATCATTTCACGGAATGATATACAGGCCCCACTCGAACATCAAAGCTATTCAAAATTAACCACCGAATCCGACGTCCGTCTCACAGCATAGTGACTCTCCCCTTCCTCAGGCGTGATGTCCTTCTTCTGCAGCTTTGTCACATGTGCAAGACGAGACCCCTTGCCGAGTTCCTGGATGAGTTTCTGTACGGAGTCTTGATCGCCTTGGGCTTCTCCTTCGACCTGTGAATTTTTAGTATCTGTCGGCTGTGCAATGCAGTTGGGGGAGGGCGTGTAGTTATTGATGGCGATAATGGCTCGGGATAAGAAAATGAGAAGAAAAAGAAAGCGGCAGACAAACCAGCCCGTCAGTGGTGTTCTTCACCCAGCCCTTGAGGCCGAATTCAGCGGCGCGCTTTTGTGTAAAGTCACTGGTCAGCGTTAGCACATGTGGCGTATTGAATTGGGGCCGTATAGCTAAGTATAGACATACCGGTATCCGACGCCTGTAAGCTTGATGTTAATATGAATGCACGCAGAGTATATCAGAAACATCACATGGGCAGATGCTTGCCTTGAACTGTGCCGTGGACTTTGTATGCAATCTTCGTAGCATGTTTCGGTTAGCACAAGTATAACATCTTGGCGAGTGCATGTGAGATTGAGATACAGGCTCTGGAATACATACTCGTTGGGCAGACATGATGGATTTGTGCGCAGCTGGGTATTTTCCAATTTAGACTCGGTATCTCGCTGAAAATGACTTCTTGATGCTCGTGATATCATCTCAATTGATGCCCCGCTTAGTCATTTATGCCTCAGGCATCATGACTTAAAATAGCTACGAGTCAATTGATCCCCAAGAATTGCCCTCTCATCCTGCCTGGATTAATATTCATACCTAGCTTGATATATTCTAGCGTAGTTAATTAATTGTGTCTTGATACAACAATATCAATAAGTGTAGGACAAAGGGTTCATAAACAACCACCCTGATTGGATAGTTGTCCTCCGCCCCTGATCTCCGAACCGACGATAATCCATTATCAAAACCACCATCTCTCGACGCTTTTCTCCGGGAGATGCAAGCGCGATGCTGGTGCTAAGATGACTTCTCTCCTCTCCTGGTTCCGACGAATCTACTCCCTCGATACTCTCGATACTCGCTTCACCACATCGGCCACCACTCCTCTCAAAGCCACGGCGGACACGCGATCTGCCACGAATAAAGATGCCCGCGCAAATGCCATTGCCAGCAGCGCTGCGCCGGCTAAGTGGCGCACGCCGGAGTTTTATGTCTATTATGTGGTTTTTCTCGTCTGTGTGCCGTTGATGTTTAAGACCGTGGTGGATGTTTCTAGGAGTAGGCCTTTTGCATTCGGACGGAGGTTGAGGGTGGTGCTGATTGGGGATTACAGAAACCCATCCGACTTATTCGACTTATTCACATTTGCTTGAGCCCGGTTGGATACCAGGTCGCAATGTGGTGGGTGATCTCCTGAGGTGTCAGGTTTCGGGAACTTCTGTTGACAGTCGCGAATAGGACAACTCCGATGCGCAGTATGCGAGCTTCCGCGAAAACATACCCTACCTCCTCCTCCTGCTAGTCCTCCACCCATTGCTCCGCCTTGTGTACGAAGCCTACCTGCGCCGCTCCGATGCCAACCGCGATGGCTACCAGAATACCACCGCTGCCGCTGGAGATGCTCGTATGGAGCAGCGGATACGATTCGACTACTTCTTCGCTCTGGTATTCATAACGGGTCTGCACGGTATATCTGCTATCAAGGTTCTCGCGATTTTGTACGTGAACTATAAGATTGCGAGGTATCTTCCTAGGGCGCAGATTCCCGCTGCGACTTGGATATTCAATATTTGTACGCTGTTTGCGAATGAGCTCTGCGGTGGATATCCCCTTGAACGCGTTGCTCGAATATTGATGGGCTCTGAAGTCACGGGAGGAAGCGAGCCTGCTTTGGTGGTGTGGGCTCAGTCTTTAGATAGTTTTGGTGGATTGATGCCGCGATGGGAGATCCTTTTCAACATTACGGTGTTGCGATTGATCAGTTTCAATATGGACTACTATTGGAGTCTGGACTATCCGTCCACCAGCCCAGTCGAAGTAAGTCACCTATTTGGCTTTTCCTGAATGGTTTGTCTAACAAACATAAGAAGAAACAGCTCGATCCGTCAACCCTTTCAGAGCGAGACCGCGTCAACATCCCCGCGGACCCCTCAGCTTTCAACGCCCGCAACTACGTCGCATACACCCTCTACTCGCCATTATACCTAACGGGCCCCATCATTACCTTCAACGACTACATCTCCCAGCAGCGCTACGCACCTCCATCTCTCACGCGCACCCGTACAATCCTCTACGGAACTCGCTTCCTACTCACCCTGCTCAGCATGGAACTTATCCTACACTACATCTACGTCGTTGCCATCTCCAAAGCATCCCCGAACTGGTCCCTCTACACCCCCGCCCAGCTCAGCATGATGGCCTATTTCAATCTGCATATCATCTGGCTGAAACTTCTAATCCCCTGGCGCTTCTTCCGTCTCTGGGCGCTGGTAGACGGCATCGACCCTCCCGAAAACATGACCCGCTGCGTATCCAACAACTACTCCGCCTTCGCCTTCTGGCGCGCCTGGCACCGTTCCTTCAACCGCTGGATCGTCCGCTACCTCTACGTACCTCTCGGCGGCGGTGGCGGCGGCACCAACAACACCAACAACCGCAACCCTAACAGCACCGCCAGCAGCGGATTCAAATCCAAAGCCCAGCGTATCTTCAACTTCCTCGTTGTCTTCACCTTTGTCGCCCTCTGGCACGACATCAACCTCCGTCTCCTCATGTGGGGCTGGCTAATCACCCTCTTCGTTCTCCCAGAAGTCCTTGCCACCCTCGCTTTCCCGGCAAACCGCTGGCGCTCTCGTCCAAACACTTACCGCGTGATTTGTGGAATTGGCGCAGTGGGGAATATCCTCATGATGATGATTGCGAACTTGGTTGGGTTTGCGGTGGGAATTGATGGGATGAAGGGGCTTTTGGAGGGGATTATGGGGTCGTATTCGGGGTTGGTGTATTTAGTGGCTGCTTGTGGGGCGTTGTTTGTGGGCGTGCAGGTTATGTTTGAGATTAGGGAGGAAGAGTTGAGGGCTGGGGTGAGGTTGAAGTGTTAATACTTCGTTTTTTTGATTTTTCTGTGTCTTGTACTGGATAGACGTGTTCACTACTCCGTACCGGAGTGCAGATTTTATACTAGATCACATAATATTGACTTAAATTTTTTATCACATGTTGTCTACAGAGTATGATGGGGTATGAGAGAATATCGCTTGAACTATTTTTTACAGTATCTGAAATTGAATGGTTGCAAGCCCGGGTGTTGAGGACTATATATAAGTGAATTGTCGACGAAGAATTCATACAAGGGGGGGAAATGCAACTGAACATGAATCGTTAAGACTGCGAAGAAGCAGTCTGTCTATCTTGTAAGAAATTGCCACCGAAGCCAATATCAACTCTTGCAACCTTCATGGCGCTGAGGCTATATCTGATCATGCATCTTTTTTCTCAAGGTGTTTACATTCTTTTCTACGGAGTATAGCTGATCTAAACACGTGTCCGACACTGCAGACTCTGATCGAGCAATCACACCGGGCTAAATATGCTCCAGCTACTTCGAGAGCTGCAAATAGACAGGCCGATTTGACCATGCTAATTCAGTTCGCTGCATATAAGTGGCCAATCGTATCGCCACAGCCGAGTTCTACCTTCAAGTATGTCTTCATTATCTACCCCGTACTTGGGCAGAAATAACGCCAGTATGCTAGTAACATCGCTAGGGATTCTGGGACGCCAGAGGCCAACCTGCGGAAGCTGATGATGATCTCTATGGGGAATTCACTGATGAACTCGTTGCCACTGCGCTGGGAAGGATTTTGAAACAACTGGTTGGGAGCATATTCAAGCGGGTGGTCTGGATATAGTTGTATTGGAGGATCTTGTTATCTATCCTGGTCGGTTGCAAAAGCATTGTTTACAATAACAAAGCTGAGACCATTTTCTAGACCACGATGATTAGAAATGTAGGATGTTGACATGATACCTCTGTCCTTGTTGCCTAATCATATCCATTTAATAAGTGGCTAAACTGTCTCCGCTTGTTTTTGAAGCCGAGAAGCATCCTTCCCGATTATTTCTTTCATGCCAAGTATGAGACGGGGAATTAGCGGGTTGAGCCTTGTCATATCACATACACGGAGGGTCAAAAGCCGGCGTGGGATCTTGGATGCGAAGAGGGTTGGTGATTGATTTTGATTTCATTTTGTGAAGGCTAATTCAATTTCAACAAAGCCTATACAGCAGCTCACCCTACCTCCTCCGAATTACAAACCCGTCCCCATGTTTACTCGACAACTCATACTCTCCATCTACCAGATCCTTCACCGTCAACTCCGTTGTCCGCCCCAAACTCTCCAGCTCATCCAATCGCTCATTGGTAGCCTTCAAGTGCGCGTCAAACCCGGGTTCACTACAAACCGCCCGAAACGCATTCTGCATCGGCATCGAGTCGGCCCTGACCATGCCATCGGCATCGATGGCGATGATGTTTTGTTGATCGAGCCTTGGGATAAAATCGGCTCGCGTCATTAGTTCTTGGGCTTTGTGGAGTGGAATGCGGGGGGGTGAGGTGGGCGTGGGGTTGTCGTTTTCCATGGCGACTAGGGCTTGGGCCAAGGTCATTGCGGCGGCCTATACAGCATGCTGTCAGTGAGTTTCAGGGGAGACTGGTGAGGTACGTACGGAGTATTCTTGCTGGCTTTCGGCTTTTTCATCCATATCCTGACCCAGAATCCAGCACTTGGAAAGGAGCCAACGCTGCTCTTTTTGGCAAATGGACTGCGCGGTCTCGAGCATGTTCTTCGATCTCGCGACCTGATCTAAGAATATAAGTCGTCCTCCTACTCGACTATATATCTCATCCAGTAGAGAACTCGATATGCTTTCTCCGCGCGTTTCCACGCGATACTTCCTCAAAGCCTCAACCGCAACATCCCGTGGAACATCCTGTACATTCAACAACTGCATCCGCGTAGCATGCAACCTCAGCGCCTCCATTGTGCGATACACATCACTAGTGAAAACAAGCGTAACAAGCCCACTAGCAGCCCAAAGCTCTGCGCGTTGCTGCAACAAGCTCAGCAATCGCTGCCCATCAACATCATCTGGAATATGATGGATGTTACTGATAATTAGCACTAGCGGTCGACGGCCATGGCTAGCATTTCGGCGCTGAAGGGCCACTTTCTCGAACTTATTTAGGGCTCGTTCGATATCTAATATTGGTGTCGCACCATCACGCGGTCCTTTCATGCTGAAAAGGCCCCCGATGTAATCCTCATGATATTCATAGTCAAGCGCTTTTCCGAGACGAAGACGGAAAACCTCGTTGTCACTGTGTGCTTCGAACATGGCCACGCCTTCACCATCAACCTTCTGCATCGAGTCCAGCAACATAGACGACTTCCCCGTCCCTTTCTCCCCGAAGAGCAGGAAGTAGCTGCCCCTCGCGCTGCCGCTAATGATATGATCAATCAAAGACTGTTCCGGTCTTGCGATGTGAAACATATGCTCAACATCCCCATACTGCGCCAGAGCAGCCTCTTCCAGCGACGAAAACAACCCACCCGCGAACGCGTGGTCAATCTTCCGCAGGACTTGCTTCTTATAGTACTCCTGGTACCCATATCCGCCCAGCCCAAGCATAAGCAAGGCTGCTAGCGTCGTCGCGCCGGTCTCGAGGAATTTGCGCAAAATGCTTTCTCGCTGGTGATCATCCGCTCTGTCCCCGTCTGTTTTATATCGGAGCCTGTAAGGTGCCACTGCTCTCCATCGACTTGGTGAAGGGGCCGTCCCTCTTCTGACAGCTGGTAGACGGATCCACAGTTGTGCTGCTCAATTGGTTAGCAGGTAGAGTTTGGTTAGCTTGGATTGGTGGTATATACGGTACCAAATGCATTTGGGCGGATTCTGCGGGGCATTTGATGCTAGAGGGATGGCACGGTTGGTTTGATGTCCGGACAAGGTATCAATATGTGACGATTAAGATATTCCGAGGGCGGTGAGAGAAGACATTGTACATCTTTTTGAGTCGATTGCTGTCCAACTCACGACTTTGCAAATATATATTGCGCCCGCTCCGTACAACAAAACATATACAGAAGTGCTGTCCCGGATCTCTCCAATTAGCAATGCTCTAGCTGCTTCTGCCAATGAGAGCCTATGTTAAGAGGAGATCAAGGGTGTAGCTTAAGTTGACAGCTGCTATTAGCCAATTCTGAGGGTATTCAAGGGCTCAATATTACTGCCTGAGGTGTCAAAGTGACCCGCTATATCAAAATAGGCTAGTCCGCCCACCACCAGCCAACCACAGCATAGGATAGGCAACAAGAGTATACAACGACTGCAAGTACACAGCAGGAACAAAAGGGAGAAAAAAAAAAAAAGGAAAAGAAGAGAAAGAGAGGAGAATCTGACGGGCAGCCGGGAGTCGAACCTGGTCCTCGTGGGACTCTAGACGCCAACGCTCTCCGTTGAGCTACAGTCCGTTCCCGGATGTTTACTACACCCCGTAAGTGGCCCATTTATTTGAAAAGAAAGATGACTGAGGATACATAATGGCACGACAAGCATGCTCGTCGTTCCCCATAATGTAATTCAGCCAAGCACGGTTGTAAGTGAGGATGTTTTAAGATACATGTTATCTCGGAGTTGCGAGTGCGGCTAGTTTCATTTAAATGATAAATAGTCGGATATTCTTTAGTATTGCGAGATCTTGTCCCAATTGCTGCCCACTTTGAGGAATTCTCCTTATAGCAAAGCTGGTGCACTTGCGCGGTTTGAATACCCCAATTCAATGAGGTGTTTCGACAAGGTGCATGCATGTTCCTCCAACAACCAAGAGAATCGGTCCGTAAAGTTTTGAAACCAGCAGGTTGAGCTGACATTTAAGAAAACGTGAGAAGAGACATTTATGAGAGGTAGGGCTACGCTTCATTGGCATTGGCAATAAGCAGTAGCCTTCCCATGAGGTCTTCTGACTGTGTCTTTCCCCATTCGTTTCATAATTCTGGCCCCAATGTTCGAGAATTGATATCATTTCAGTTTATTGGCTTCGTCCAGCAATTTTGAACTCGCTAAGGTCTCATTTCTACTAAATGTCAGCATGATATGCTACAGGTATTAGTATATTACCTCCTTTTAACTTACCGTCGGCAGAGCAGACAGAAACAAATGGCAAATGAAACCATGACATGTTAGTTAAGCAACGCCTCAAGCCTGCCGTTGTGCCTGGCCGAATCGCTCTTCACATCTTCACAATTGAAACTCGGTCATGATCCTTCTCATTTTCTCCAGATGAGAAAAGTCGGTCGTCATTAATCCGTTTTACTTTGCACAAAATAATAGGCGCCATCGGGACAGGCATCTTTGAACGCTTCTCAGGCTTCGAAAGCATCTCTCCAAGGGCGCTGTTAAGGAAAGTAAAATGGATGCTCATTAAGTGTCTCCCATGCGGATTGCGAATTTCTAGGCCTGGGCGAGCAAACCAGAATCCAAGTGGAATGCCATCATTTTCAGAATACACTCCAATGAATATCAAATCTGATCATCCGTAGTGAAGTAACATGGACAAAAAGAAATATAATTTGGGAGTGAATGACCCTGTCCGAAAAAGTACATGTCCTAACAGCCTTCCCGTTTTGGTCTAGCGTTGGTTGCCTCGACTCACCATTAATCCAACTTGATCTGTATCGTTTTCCCTCCATCAACAAGATGGCCAGCATGGAGAATGGCATAGTCGTCGACTCGGAACCCACCACTTCTGCTTCTGACTCTGGCTCTGATGCCGCTGCTACCTCGTCTTCCGACTCGTCTGAAAAGAAGACCACCGCCGCTGCCAACAACGCGGCCACCACCATAACCACTACCGGCTTCGCTGCCTCTGCAACCAGCAACAGATACAGAGTCATCACAACAGCACCTCCTTATGAGGATCTCCTCGCAGCATGTCGCGAGAACCGCCGCGCTGATCTTGAGGCCTTGATCAGCAATCGACGAGCAAACAACAATGAAGTGTGCAGATACACCCTGAGCAACTTGCTCAAAGAAGCCGTCTTGCAAGACTCCGCGGATGTTGTTGCATTTTGCCTTGAGCAAGGTGCAATAGTATACGAGGAACACCTTTTGTGGGCCATCTTTGCAAAGGACGCATTTGCCAGTTACTCCGTCCTCATTCAGCACAGGGCGATAGACCCCAACCACGTTCTTCCCTGCTACGGCGACTTGCTTGGAGTATTGATTGTGGATAATAAACTTGAAGGAGTCCGTTGTTGTTTGGAAAATGGGGCGAATCCCAATGAGAATCTGCTGGAGGAGTACAAAACGGCACTGGCTGCGGCGGCGGAGAGAGGGAATATCGCTATGGTGGAATTGCTACTCGACCACGGGGCTTGGACTAAAGAAAGCGGTGCCCTCATTCTTGCTGCTGAGGAAGGTGATACGGAAATGGTGAGGTTTTTACTTTCTAAGGGGCTGGATATTAACGAGATGGGTGTTAAAGGCCCGTTGGGGGCTGAGGAGTTGGATGAGATTGGGACGGCGCTTCACAAGGCTATTTCCAACGGCCATATTAATACTGCTGCGCTCTTGATCGATGCAGGTGCGGATACTGAACTGAAGGACGCGCAAGGAAGGACCCCAGAAAAGCTGGCTGAGGAGTGTCACCAGCCTGCGATTCTTGAGAAGCTTCGAAAGCTCCCGTTGTCGTCGTATTCGCCACTACCTCCGTCCATGCCAACTCTAGGATCTACCGAATCGGGAACATCGCTCTTGAAAAGGATCTCAAAGGCCTATGAAGAAATAACACCGACACCGTTCTTCATATCTCTCGTTTTCTTTTTCTGTATCTATCAATCTCGAAAGGTATACCATCCATAACCTGCCTTATCAAATATTATGAATAGTCTCCATGGAAGCCAGAAAAGAAAGATTACGTACCTCCACAAAGCCTCATCATCTATGTAGTTCGTCCACGTCAATCGGCCGGCGATTATCCTTATCCAAGGTGTTTTGTGATACTTATGGGTGACTCCAAATGCCAAAGCGCGCAATAAACTCCGATTTCATAATCCTTCCATGAAAGCACTCTTGTTCTGGAAAACTCGACCGAGGTACTTGTCATATGGGATGATGTCTGTGGTAGCGCAGTGTAATCAAGGCCGGTCATTTAATAGCTTAACCTGGGCGACACTGCCTCGCTTATATCTTTCCCTCAATTTCCTCATAGAGGTATGTGATTTCTTGCGTTTATTAGGCTGTCTAATATGATACTCTGACAAACGGAAAGCATCATATAAGTACCCAATGGACGAAATAACTCCAGCGCCACCGGACGGGGCAACGAAAACTACAGCACCAGTATTATTTTCAATCACCAGGAATGCGGACTTGAGAGCTACAAGCTCAAGCGTCTCCTGCATTTCTCAGAGTCAACTAAGTGAGCTCACAGCAACCAAAGACCTCACGGCCCTCCGCTCACTAGGCGGTCTCACCGGACTAGCAGTTAGTCTAAGAACAGACCTCACAACCGGCCTCGAAGATGAAGGAGGAAACACAGTCAAGTCAGACCCCGGCTTCACAGCGCGAAGGAAAGACTATGGTGAGAATCGACTTCCTCCAAGAAAGCGCAAGACGTTCTGGCACTTCGCCTGGATGGCGTTCAATGACAAGATGATGATTCTCTTAGCTGTCTTGGCAACCGTCGATCTGGCCTTGGGAATCTATCAATCAATCAGCGCAGCACCGGAAGAGCCTGACGTCCAGTGGGTGGAAGCGGTTTCGATAATCGTTGCCGTTGTTGTTATTGTCCTGGCGACTGCGATCAATGACTTCCAGATGGATTGCAAGTTCAGGTTATTGAACCAGAGGAAAGAGGAGCGAGATGTGATAGTCATCAGGTCGGGGAGGGCGCAGCAGATATGTATTCATGAGATTGTCGTGGGTGATCTGGTTCACCTTGAGACGGGAGATGTGATTCCGGTCGATGGCATTTTGATACACGGTTTCAGCGTTCAATGCGACGAGTCCTCTACCACTGGAGAGTCTGACTTGATTGAGAAGACCCCCGCTCTCAACACGAACACTGACAACGGCTCGGGCTATGATCCGTTCCTGCTGAGCGGTAGCAAAGTTTCCAACGGTGTCGGCACATTCCTGGTCACGTCTGTGGGAGAGAATTCGAGCTACGGGAAGATCCTCATGTCCCTGCAGACAGAGGTAGAAGAAACACCACTACAGCAAAAACTTGGAGTGCTCGCGAAATACATCGTCCATATCGGCCTGCTCGTTGGTGCCGTATTTTTTCTCATCATCTTCATTCGGTATCTCGTGCACTTGAAGGGCATCAAAGGCGGACCCAGGGCAAAGGGCAAAAACTTTCTTAATGTCTTCATTTTGGCAATCACAGTCGTTGTGATTGCTGTCCCGGAAGGGCTTCCGCTAGCCGTCACAATGTCGCTGGCGTATGCAACTGCCAGGATGTTGAAGGATAATAATTTGGTTCGGTTACTGAAGTCATGCGAGGTCATGGGGAATGCCACCACTATTTGCTCGGATAAGACGGGGACATTGACTCAGAATAGAATGACCGTTGTCGCTGGTCGTGTTGGCACCTTCACCCCTTTTGTGGACGAGAATTCCGGTCCTGGGACTGAGAACAAGACTGACGCCGTGCCTTTACGCAGTAAAATGGATTCTCTGTCTGCTCACACTCAAGAACTCATTAAAGCTTCGGTCTTTCTCAACTCTACCGCACTAGAAAAAGGGCACGGACAAGAGGCGCAACTAGTCGGTACTAGTACGGAGATTGCCCTAATCGAATTTGCACAATCCAATTTCCACGCGGTTAGCATGACTGCGGAAAGAGAAAGGACACAAATTGTCCAACTCTTTCCATTCAATGCCAACAGAAAGTGCATGGCTGTCGTTGCGCGGATTTTCTCCGGTCACTATCGGCTGTTTCTTAAGGGAGCTCCTGAAATGGTTCTTCAAAGTTGCAGTCGCATTGTAACAGATTCTCACAGCGTTCTCTCATCGCAGTATCTACATGATGAGATGCGTACTGTCATAAGAGACGATTTGCGTGGCTTCTCAAGTCAATCACTTCGCTCGATAGCTCTCGCATACCGTGACTTTGACCAATGGCCTCCAGGAACGCCCATTGGCAACGAGCCCGACGATTTCCTTGATGAAGTCCTGCAAGATATGGTGCTTATCGGATTATTCGCATTGCGAGACCCCCTAAGACCAGAAGTAACCCAATCCGTACGCGATTGCCAGGCCGCGGGCGTAAGCGTACGAATGGTCACTGGCGACACATTCCTTACCGCGAAAGCAATCGCCCTAGAATGCGGTATCTACCAACCAGGAGGCATCGCAATGGATAGTTCGATCTTCCGCAAGCTATCCTCATCTCAATTAGACATGGTCCTACCGCGGTTGCAGATTCTATCACGATCCAGCCCAGAAGACAAACTCAGGCTTGTATCCCATCTGAGGCGCTTGGGTGAGACCGTTGCCGTGACCGGCGATGGGACTAACGATGCTCTGGCGCTCAAGGAAGCTGATGTGGGCTTTGCGATGGGAATTCAAGGGACTGAGGTAGCGAAGGAGGCTTCATCGATTATCCTCATGGATGATAACTTTGCTTCTATTGTGAAGGCTATGCTCTGGGGTCGAACTGTCAATGACGCTGCGGAGAAGTTCTTGCAGGTAATCCACACCCACCCACCCATCCACATCATTAATCTCGTTAATAAGTAGTAGCAGCTGACGAATGAAACAGTTCCAGTTCACAATTAACATCACTGCCGGTACACTTACCATCGTATCTGCCTTATCCGGCGGCACAAATTCATCCGTCTTCACCGTCGTCCAACTCCTATGGATCAACCTTATCATGGACACATTTTCAGCATTAGCACTCGCCACAGACCGGCCCACTCGTCGATTACTCAAGCACACACCAGAGCCCAGGGGCTCTCCTATCGTCAAGGTAACCATGTGGAAGATGATCATGGGCCAGTCCATATACCAACTCGCCGTTATCTTTGTGCTGTATTACGCGGGGGAGCAGTTGTTCCATTGTAGCACGAAAGCGGAGAGACACCAGGTACAGACGATGACTTTCAATATATACGTCTGGATGCAGTTTTTTAATATGTTGAAGTGAGCTGTCCCTCCCCTCTCTCTCGGAACATTCGTAGACTAACCACCAGAGCAATTATAGTTCCCGAAGAGTCGACAACGGCTGGAACTTCCTTGACGGAATCACCCATAACTATAGTTTCTTCTTCGTTCAGGCTGTAATCGTTGCAGGCCAAGTCCTTATCATCTTCGAAGGAGGCGAGGCATTCGGGACTGTAGCGCTGACAGGAGCGCAATGGGGTTGGTCCATGCTGTTTGGGCTGTTGACGTTTCCAGTCGGAGTGCTTGTCCGGCTTATACCTGATAGGATGGTTGTGATGGTTTGGACTGGCATTGCGTCAACAGGAAGAATGCTGTTTGACCCCGTTGTGTTGCGATGGAGAAGGCTCATACATGTTTGCTTTCCGGCTATGTTTCATGCGAGGAAAGGGAGGGAAAACTCGTCCTCATCATTGGATACGGCACAGACTACCATTGTAACTGTGCCGAAAGGAGACCAGTATATCTCGTTGCGGTCGGGTCTCGGTAGTGAGAGTGACAGGTCCGAAAGAGACGGTTTGTTCGATCTTGTTCGCGCCATTGAGGGCGCGAGATCTAGGTCTGTTGAGGAAGTACCTGGGCTTGAGGTTCATCCTGATACTTGCAAGGATGATATAGTCATAGGTCAACATGAGGAGGTCTGACATATATTTAAGTCAAGTTTGCTGAACTCTCAAAGTCACGCCGGCTGATCCAGAAAAAAACATGATTCCGTAAATGTATGTATCTGTCTAGACCGACTGCGCTACCAGTATGCACATCGTGAATGCGCTTAACAACTGCCCCACGCTGGCGTGTGTCTATGTTAGCGCGTCACTGAGTCCCCCGAGGGCCATATCCACAGATCAAGAGGCGCAATCTCCCCTCCAGCGCACGCCTACAGATTCAGCTTCAGTCTCGAAATCTCAACACTCACAACATGGCCCAACCTGTACAACCAGAGTGCACCACTGCTTTTCTGTGTGGCCTATTAGCTTTCAACATCACCTTCCTCATAGCAACCCTCACCACAGTTCCACCGATCCTGGATAATTTTTATACTGGACTGCTGTATACGCTATGTCTGCATCTTGTTGTGGCTAGTTTTGCGGCTCGGTTGTTTTACAAGGTCTCGAATTAAATGTTTCAATTCCGGAACACAAAGAACATCGCTGGTATTGGTGTTTTTCCTTTGCCGATTATGGTGATCAAGGTTGCTGGCGGATTGCTTCCAATGATGTGTGAGTGTCGGCGTTGATATGATGTGGATTCTCGAATAACTTGGTATATAAGTATATCATGAAAGTGATAATGTACAAAATGAAGCTGCCGCTATCTTCCAGAGCCAGCAGCTAAATCATCGGGGTATATATACAGACACGGTTGCAATAACGCAAGGGTCGCCATATTCGGACATGCGAGTGGACAGGAAGGGGATCGGAGCAAAACGTGCTGGACAAATTCCCTGTCGTCTCTCGTCCGGTTCGCGTCGGGTAGGCCGGATAGGGTATTATTCAAGATTATCAAGCCGATATACTATCTTTGAGCATGAAATCATTGATCCTCTCCTTCTCCCTCATCTTTGGCCCTGATGGTCTGCATCAATTCGTAAAGCTGCCCGAGTTGTTGATCTATAGCCGTTGTATAACATGAGCATCGCGCCAAACATGAAACCTCAAAATGAAAAAAGGAGAAACCCACCACTCATCTTATCCAATTTTGTCTTATCCAACTTATCCCCAGCCCAAGCATCTCCTTCCAACTTCTGCGCATAGAGCTGCCACTCCGTTAAAAACCCGATCTGCTCCAGTCAGCTTCATTCCCAACTTTCCGGGCGAAGGACTCACAATATGCACCGGATTCTCAACCTCCCTATGCGCTCGAAACTCCGCCTTCACATACAAGTCGCCCAGAATGCGCATTTCGGGATCGAGCTTCTTGCGATGAACGCGGAGAAGGCGGCGGTAGAGTTGGAGTGGTGGGAGGAGGGCCATGGCTTCGCTGAGGCTGGACTTGGAGCCCATTGAGGATGGGGTTGCCATTAATAACCGGGAGAAGACTCTCATTTTATCGGATATGTTTGAGTGCTGCTTTTCGTTGAGCATGTAGGTGTTGTAGTTGTAGTTGGGGAACAGGGTTCCGATGATGTACTGCCGCGGTTCGGGAATGGGATCGGTAGGCGGTGGGGAGGGGTTGGTTATATTTTGAAGTCAGAAAAATGGACAGTACAATACATAGCTCAATCGTTTATTGACGGACCTGGATGAGTTAATATTGAGCTCCGACGCTCTTCCTGACTACGGGAATTGTATAAATGCGCCTATAAACCCGTCCTCACTCACCGACAACACTTGTCAACCTCCGAAGATGCTCCCTACACCATGTACCTCCCACGTCTCCTTTGACACCATCTACGAACCCTCTGAAGACTCCTACCTCTTCCTTGACACATTATCCTCCGAATCCGAGTCAACATGGCTCTCCCACCGCTTCAACAGCCCATTCAACACATCATCGTACGATAGCACATCTACATCACCTCTAGTCGTCGAAGTCGGGACCGGCTCCGGCGTTGTCCTAGGCTTCGTAGCCGCCAATTCGCAGCATATCTTCGGTCGTCGAGATATACTAGCTCTGGGGACGGATGTGAACCGGAATGCATGCTTAGCGACACGGGAGACAGCGGTTAAGGCAGTCCGCGAGCAACAGGCACAAGCATCAGAGTCAGCGCCTACAGCAAAAACACCCTACATAGCTTCCATCATGTCCGATTTATGCACTCCCCTCCGACCAGGGAGTGTCGACGTCCTCCTCTTCAATCCCCCCTATGTCCCGTCAGAAGAAGTGCCCCTGTTACCTACCGTGACAGAACAGGAAGACGAGAAGGACCTGTCGCGATCAGCCAAGTTCGAGCAGGACTCGTACTTCCTTTCTTTAACGTACGCAGGCGGTGTTGACGGGATGGAAACGACTGATCGTCTGTTAGAGGCGATTCCGGGTATCCTGGATCCTGTCCGTGGGGTTGCGTATGTCTTGCTCTGTAAGCAGAATCGGCCGGAGGAGGTTAAAGAAAGAATTCAGGGGTGGGGGAATGGATGGAAGGCTGAGACGGTTGGGAATAGTGGTAAGCAGGCCGGGTGGGAGAAGTTGGTGATTTTGAGGATATGGAGGGGCGAGTAGTTGGGTAGCTTTCTGGTTGGATTATATTCTTGGATATCTCGATACCGTTGGACGGTGTAGTGGTTTAGATACTTCTTCAGCTGGAGAGCACCCTCTCCCATCCATCCCAGAGCCGATTGCATCACACCTCCAACTCATTGATGCATACATGACGCTTCGCTCGCGGTGTTATCCACTCTCCCTTGACCGGGAGAACTCGATCCTCAGCTTCGTCGGAGCACTCGCATCTCAACAATTGCAATGAAACAGAATGAGATTATATCTTTTGCCCATCACACAAAGCGAAGAAACAAACGAAACAGACCCAAAAACACGAACTCCTTTCGATAGAAATGAGATAAGAAAACAACGAATGAAACCTTTAAACATCGGTCTGCAATCCCAGCTTAAAATCCCCTGCCCCGTCCCCGTCCGCGACCACGACCTCTGGGGCCACCCCGTCCCATACCACGGCCACCGCGACCACCACGCTCTGCTTCCTTGCGCGCCTTGTTCTTGGGCTTCGGCTGGTCGTCGACGAGGAGAGTATCCAGGGGCAAACTATCAGGGAGGATGTAGTACCGGATCGTAGAACCGCGGATGTTAATCGTGTCGAGGGAGATGGGGTCGCGGCCCTTGGGAGTCATCTTAACGGTGCGCAGGGCGGTGTTCATCTGCGGCGAGACTGAGGTGATGGTGCCGTGGAGGATTGTTCCTATTGTGTATTAGTCGAACCCGAGAAAGGGTGTGGCAGCGAGAATGGATGGGGTGAACAAACCATTCTTCAACTCGATCGTCACGGTCTCGTTGGCGCATTTCATCAAAAAGCTATAGCACGTCCGCGTTAGCCCGTTCTTCTTGCTCAATGCGACCACATATGTGCCGGGGCATTCTCCAGCAGTTGCATTCACCCGCGAGCCATAGCGCTAAGCACCCAGCAACATCGTAGCTCAACTTACCGGACAAGCTTCATCTTTGGGCTGATTTCCGTGCTGCTATTGCACGGGGAAAAATTCAGAAAAATGAGATGGAAAGATATTTTCAAAAAATAAAGATAAGGAATACCGGCACAGTAATCGTCAAATGGCCAGAAATTCCCAAAAGCTGCTCGTAAAGCTGTGGTTTGGTTGGAGGTCTGGTCTTGGTGATCGCGGTTCATCAGAGGCTGAACTCCGGAGCTTCGGCACGTGACCCACGGCGACTACAATACGACTACATGTCAATTGAATATTCTGAACAGTGAGCCATGCAGTAACCCCAATGTATTATGCCACTTGGCGGTGCTCGTTTATCCCAGAAGCCACCTGGAATTATCATCTCTCAACCCCTGACATCGGATTGAATTCGTTGGACTTCATATTCCTCAATCGCCAGGATAATGTGTCTGGTTGCTTCCTCAAGTCCTCGTACAAGGCGTGGATGTTGTCACAGTCCCAATGCGACAACAGGCACATGGCCGAAGTTGTCTTGTCGTTGGTCTTGGTCATCCGGAGCTACCCCAAAGCAAGCCGTCCATAGGGTTCCGCGCATAAAGATGTCGGGTGCCTTACCACCACGCCGGGCCCCTTGAATATGATCGCGAATTGCATGGGTAGATCTAGTTACTCTCGATGCAGCGGTAAGGATTCTGGGGTTGAGGAACTAAAGAGCACAGATCAAGCAGAACGCGCTGACCAAGGTGATGTATAGAATGCAGTGAACAGAGATCTGCACTTAGCTGGAATGCAAATTGAGTTATTGAAAATAGCTTCCTTGCACTGGACCTGCAGCCCTTGCTGCAGACCAGGATGGTCCCCAGATTTACCAGGATGCCGGTCCCTTTAAAAGGATCTGGCCAACATCAGCACTTGTCAATTGGCAAACAGCGATCGTTCAAATTCCAAAGTTCTCTTCACCATGGGAGAAATAGAGCCAAAACAAAATAACAATGACTCCCATCCCCCGCCTCCTATATATACTGTCTTGCCGGAGAGAGAGAAAGTATTCATGCTCCTTATAGCAACCAGCGTGAATTTCCTGGGCCCTGTGTCTGCAAATATCTATTTTCCAGCGCTTAGTTCCATGGCCAAAGATCTGAACGTGTCTAACAGCCAGATCAACTTGACCATCACATCCTATATGGTATGGTAAAGTTCTTCTGAATTGGACAGGCACTCACGCCGACACTGACAACCACACAGATCGTCCAAGGGCTCGTCCCGCTGCTAACGGGCAATCTCTCAGACCAAAAAGGCCGTTGACCAGTACTCCTCATGTGCCTCCTAATATACATTGCGGTGAACATTGGACTGGCTCTTCAAGATAGCTTTGTGGCCCTCATCACCCTCCGTTGCTTTCAAAGCTTCGGCAGCAGTGGCGCAACTGTGATCTCGACTGCCACCGTATCCGACCTCATTACCCGATCAGAACGTGGGAAATACATGGCTTATGTCTCCCTGGGGTTTACCCTTGGGCCGGCGGTGGGCCCTCTCTTAGGAGGGATTCTGACCAAGTTCCTTGGATGGAGGAGCATTTTCTGGTTCCTGGCTATCCTCGGTGGGCTAATAATCCTTGTTATTGCTCTTTTTCTCCGGGAGACATGCCGCGCGGTCGTGGGGAATGGCAGCGTGCCTCCCCAGTCGTGGAATAAACCATTACTCCTAGCGTTGGCACATCGATCTTCACCACCACCAAAGCCTGATTATGAGACTGTTCTGTCATTATCAAATAAAAGAAACCGCCGCTGTTCCACAATATTCGGCATCTTCGATAGCCTAAAAGTCGTCTTGAACAAACCTGTCGGCCTACTAATCCTCTGCAGCACAGTCTTCTATTGCGGTTTCATGTCAGTAATGAGCAGCATCCCCGCCCTCCTCGAACAGAAATACAACTTCAACGCCCTCGAAATAGGCCTCTGCTATATTTCCTTTGCAGCCGGCGGCTTCGCAGCTCGCTGGACAGTCGGATTTCTGGCCGACGCCAACTTCCGACGCCATGCCTGCAAAGTCGGGATCCAAGTTCAACGCAACCAGCAAACCCGCGGACAGCTAGAACAAATTCCACTAGAAAAAGTGCGACTTGAGCTCAGTGTGCCGTTGGTATACTTGTCTTGTCTTTGCTTGCTGGGGTATAGCTGGGTAATGAATTATGATGTGCATATCTCGGCACCGCTAATCATGCTGTTTCTGTTGGGGAATACGGTTGTCGGTACGAATAATACGTTTAGTACGTTAATGGTCGATTTGCATGCGTACCGGCCTGCGACGGCAATGGCTGGGATGAATATGTACAAGTTTCTCTGCGGGGCTGGGGCCGTTGCTGCTGTGTTGCCGTTAGTGAGGATTATAGGGATTGGATGGGTGGGCACTGTTATTGCTGGGGTATGGGTTATTGTTTCCCCTGGTTTGTGGATGATATACTTCCATGGGCATACATGGAGGAAAAGTTTACGAAGTGAACAAGCTTGAGTTCTGTCTATCTAGATAATGTGTAGCATTTCCGAGATCAATTGGTGTGAGACTGCTAAAGAATGACTGCTCAGAGAATTCTGCAATCAATGATATATGCACAGTGCTAAAATCATATACAAGGAGTAGAATGGAGTGGTTGAAATAAGGTTGTCATGACAGGAAAGAAAACAAGAATCGGTGATAACTGATTAATAGTCATCAGGCATCAAGGTAAAATGAAATCAGTCTAACCCAATAACAACACCTTTCAACAAACTCGCCGTCTGCATATCTGTCAATTCAGGCTTCGCCCATTTCTTAGTGGACAGCAGATTTGTCAACGGTGCAATCGCCTCAACGTCTCCCTGGTCTCCTTTGCCTACTATCGGACTGGTAGTAGTCGGCATCCAAATACAGTCAGTATGGTACCGCGGTTCGCCATGTGGGCCGTCTGGCTTAGTTTCGAAAGTCACGGCATGCATGGTATACTTATTTCCTGTTCTTGATGTGGTATTGGGAAGGGGCTGGCAGTAGAAGTCGTGGATGCGCGCTTGTTCGGGCGGGAGAAAATCCTCTTCGTCTGCACCGGGGGTATCTATAAAAGGGACCGACAGGGCAGATTCCTCGAACTCCATGACTCGTGTGAATAATGTATGATACCGCTCTGCCTCAAGCAGCCATTCCCGTTTTGGGCTCCTAAGCAGAAGATCCAATCCCCGACGACGCAGAAGCGGCCAGCGGCATTTCCAGGCCACTGCGTGAAGGGGGAATATCAATCCCAGATCCAGACTGAGTGTTTTGGATAAGTCATTAGGGTAGCGATCTGTGTCCGAGATGAGTGATTCGGACAAGCGTAGGATCCGTTCAAAGCTATCCCGATGAGCGTCCCAGGCGGTTTCGGTTCCCACTGCATAGGAAATAATGCCTATTTCTGTACTACACCACATGACACGGATATTGTCTGCAGCACTTCTTTGTGCTTTATCCCATGTTGCCCCTTTGCGGTCAACGAGATCCTCGAAATTTGCCTTCCACCGGTCGAGGTTGTTGCGCATGCCACTGAAGACTGTCACAAGGTTGGTATCAGGGAGTTGTCCTTTGCCAACGCCCTCGTCCATGTTATTGAATAGCACGGACGTCGAAGTCACCAGGTCTACGAGTGCGACGCGTGCTTCGCGGAGGCTTTCGAACTTGTCTGTGAGCACAAGAAAGCCCTGCTCGTTGACCGCATTGAGAATGACCCGACTGCGCTGACCGGGACCGAACTCGCATGTGTTCAGGTTGAAGAGACTCAGAATTGGTGCAAGTTCTGTCTCCATAAATTGCGATTCAAATGACTTATGCGATTGACCCCAAGGGCCCACAGGTTGAGTACCAGTTTTGTCGCGCCACTCCTGTAACAGACGAACACCGCTGGTGATATGGGATGCCGCGGCTGGGGCATTACCACGGAGAAACTCGAAGCAAGTGAACAGGATACTTGCCATCGTTACCGCAGGAATTGCATTTGGATCCACGTTTGCTCTAGCGATAACCAACCCAATCGCGCGATTGTACAGTTGCACCGCAGTCTGAGACCCAGCACTGCTGACATTGCTATCCTCCAATCTCTTCAACCCTTGCTCTTCATGAACAGACCCAATAGCCGCAATAGCCTGCCGAATAGCTGGCTCCGCAAGACTGAGCTGCAACACACTTCCATTCCAAAACGCACCCTCAAAAAACCCCGCCAGCAGCGGCGCACTCTTATGGAAAAAGAACTCCAGCGCTCGCGACTCTCCTGGCACTGTTACCGCCGGCACATCGATAAGCTGCTTGGGCACCATTGCAAGCATTCCCTCTTGGGCTGGGAGATAGCCATCGCATTTTCTGCCACCGATTTTACAACTGCGTGCGTTATCAGTTGACCTGTCCAGGGTTGTCTAGCTTGTGACGTGTCGTACCGTTTGCATTCGGGCTTGCCCTCGTCGCATTTGATTCTGCGTGCCCTATTTCAATTCGGACTGTTTAGTACATGTCTTGTTATCAGTTGGCCTCGATGACTGACTTGCAGGTGAGACAGCCTGTCCGCACTTTGGGCTTACTCGCTCGAGATCTCTTCACTGGGGCGTCCATCTTGGCGCGATAATAGCGATTTCAAATCAATAGACCACTCTTTTACCCTTCGCAGTACAAATGAACGCATCGTCTCACGCAATTGCTTGCTGGACGACACGTGACGTCAGACGAGATAAGGCTGATACGCTATTCCACTTTAGGGGATTTTTACTTAGGGCTTGTGATTGGCCCATTCGTATACATGGTGGATTATGCTTATTCTGCTTACTATGGTGACTGGAGGATCAGTCGAGACAGGTTGTACGAGATGTACGAGATACCTGATATACGAACACCATGTTACACCATTATCGCCTGACATGGAACGTATAAAAGGGACCTCGCGCTGCAGGGTGATCGCCGCACAAATTACAGCCTCTAAACCAAGCAATAACAACATGTACTGGCTCACCCTAGCCCTCGTCCTCCTCACTCTCCTCGCGTTCCGCCTCCTCTCTAACCTCCTCCACAACATCCGCCTGGCCCGCTCAACCAACCTCCCCTACTATATATTCCCCGTCTCCGAAGTAAACATCCTCTGGCTCGGCCTCCTTGAAACCCGGACCTTCCAAAACCTCGTGAAAAACTGGTTTCCCACAATCCTGGCAGATTATGTCTACGACAGCGGGTTCAAGTTCCGATGGACGGTCAAGGATCGGTTGAAGAGGAAGTATGGGGGTGCTTACTTGATTGTTACGCCGGGGACGGTGAGTTGTCAGGTTGGAGATGCGGGAATTATTGCGCAGGTTTGTAGGCAGAGGCAGAGGTTTCCGAAGCCGAGTCATCAGTACGGTGGGTTTTCATGTCTGTGGATTTTGTGTGCGTTTGGCTAATGGTGTAGAGGGAATGGAAATCTATGGCTCGAATGTCCTCACTGTAAGCCAAATCTACCCGATTGAAAGAACAGACTGACACAAACAGAGTGAAGAAAAAGAATGGACCCGTCACCGCCGCTACACGCAATCTTCCTTCAACGAAAAGAACAACGCTCTAGTCTGGAAAGAGAGCATCCGCCAAACCATTGAAATGACAGCTCACTGGGTAGACCAATACTCCAGCACCAGCGACACTTCGTCCAATCTCATCATCCCGGGTTTGCAAGATGATATCACAAAGCTAACATTGAATATATTCTGCGGTGCGGGCTTTGGCGTACACCTCCCTTTCAAACCTTCCTTAAAGAGCACCACAGAAAATGCAAATGCGCATGACCAATTTAGAGATTCCGCTACGCCATCACCGGGATATGATTTTACATTCCGCTCGGTAGCGGAGTATATAGGCCCCAACCTAACGTCCATCTTCCTAACCGTTGGCATCCTCCCCAAATGGCTATCTTTCATATTGCGACCATTTTTTAAGACGCCTCTGAAGGCATACCACAATCTAGGCAAATACCTACGCGCCCTAATAACCATGTCACAGGAAGAAGAAAGCAACGCCCACAACCTCCTAGCAGGATTAGTTCGCGCGCGACGAGAAGAGCAACAAAAAGAATCTGGAAACGAAGATACGAAGTCGAAATACGGGGCCGGTCTCTCAGACCAGGAGATACTAGGAAATCTGTTCATGTTTACCATTGCCGGACATGAGACTTCGTCAACGAGTTTGCGGTTTGCGTTTGTGTTGCTTGCCATGCATCAGGATATCCAGGATTGGTTGTATGAGGGTATCAAAGAAGCGGTTGCGGATGAGCCCGAAGATCTAGCGAAATGGGACTATGTACGGGTTTTTCCTAAATTAATCGCTCCTCTTTGTGTTATGGTACCCTCTGCTCCCCTCCTCATCCCAATAACCACCTGCTAACTAGACACAGCTAGAAACCCTCCGCCTCTACCCCCCAGTAGTAACCCTCCCAAAATGGACCTCTCACTCCCCCGCCCCCATAACCCTCGCTTCAACAACCTACACCCTCCCACCCGGCGTCCCAATATCTCTCAACGCGAACGCCCTACACTACTCCCCCGAATACTGGGGCCCCGACGTGACCATTTTTAAGCCTTCTCGCTGGGACAAACGAAACACAACCAGTTTTCTCGCAAAAAACGACGGAATCGAAGGGTTAAATGTCGCAGGACTAGATTTCGATACTGTGCATAAGCCCGTTCGTGGCGCATTCATCCCGTTCAGTGATGGTAGTAGGGCGTGTATGGGGAAGAAGTTTGCGGAGGTGGAATTTGTGGCTGCGCTGAGTGTTGTTTTTTGGCAGTACCGGGTGAGGCTTGTTGGGGAGGAGAGGGGGGCAAAAGAGAGGGCTGAGAAGGCGCTGGGGGAGAGTTCGGCGTTTCTGACGCTGGGGATGAGGGATGATGTGCCGTTGAGGTTTGAGAGGCGGTGATTAATTTAAGTGGTTTTCTATATTCTAGATTTACGTTTCGAATATCACTTTCTTATGAAACCTACTTTAGGGTATGGATACGCACGTATATTGGCAGCAAGCTAGGTCAACCGTCACATCCTCATCGCTTTTGAGGTATCAAGACAATTGTATTAGGCACTATAGTAGGCCACCGCCTACAGGCGAGTACAGAGCCTTCAGCTTCAGGCAGTCAAAATGCTAAAAGGCATACTTTGCGCCCTCCAATTCTACTTCTCTCACATCCTTCAACTATCACCATTGAGCAACGAGCCAAGTACCTGGATACATACAACCACGGATTACATCTTGAATTCAACAATCAACCCACTCCAGCAGTCAGATATGGTGGAGGATCCCTCTCACGAGGGAACAAAAGACAACGAGCAGGCCGTCAAACCGAGACGCAGCATTCATATCTTGCATCTTCAAAATGGCCCAAGCTCGGCGGTGTTCTTTAGGTTCTCACAGGCTAGTTTCAAGCCACTATCTTGCCAAGTTTGAGAAAGACATCTGGTTCTCCAATATCAAGCTTTGATGTCGACAATGGCAATGCCTCCCTAAACCTCGAGGTCTTGGAACTAGAGCGAATCACACTCTCAGTCTCAATCCTGATGCAAGTTATATTGGACGAGAATTATCAGGCTAACCGTCTTGAAATGTGGTAGGCATGAGAAGTTGTGCAGAAATCTCCGTCGTCGATATGCTCCATTCCATACAGGAGGAGCACCCATCGACTTCCCCTTGCAATTCAAGCACCTGCACGTAGACTGCATCTCTCAGAACAACCTGATCTCGGAATCGACATTCCACCCGCTTTTCCCAACGACAGTGATTCAGACGACTCTTGTACCTTGCCCGCGCCCCCAACAGACAACGAAGTTTCCTTCGGCTCGGGCGATGAAGAGGTCCCGGTTCTGAACGAGCCTATACGGTGTATGACGATGATGATAATGAGGAGGAGGAGGAGGAGGAGGAAAAGGAGGAGAGCAAGCAAGGTTTGGGAGGCAAGTTCTCGTTGCGCGAGTCATTTAATGAAGATAAAGCCGAGATTTTCAAGGAGCGGCGTGGGGCCTATGATTTTCTTCTTTGACTTCATTCCTGTTAAGGGTTTACGTTGCTGGAGAGTCTTGTTCTATTTCATTCTATTAGTTCTACTCTATTTCTTTGTTTTGCTGGAGATCTCGTTTTCTTCGGTCATTAGAGAATCGTCATTTGATTGAATGTCTCCAGAATTGTTAGCTGATATCCTTTCTGGAAAGGTTGAATCACTAGTTACTGGAGTGCCTTGGCCCTATAATCATCTGCACTGGCCTCGCCACAGGGAGATATTTGGACCCGTTCTCATGTCCGCAAGAAAACGCCCAAGCGCCCACTTATGTTGAACCAAACCAATTCATATTTCCATCTCCATTACCACAGAAAATCCAGGGATCGATCAACTGTGCAAAGATGCCCCAAATACACGTGCCAGCCGTGAGTGAGAATTCAATCGAGCGAATGTAAAGATGTATCGAGCAAGAAGGGTGTCATTATCGCCATGTATTGCGAGAAATTAAAGCAATCTAACCCGAACATGATGCTGGACTAGCGGTCCTCTGAAATAAATAAACAAGCAAAATGGTAGACATCCCGAAATGAATAGCGAATATCTCTCTAGTAACATCCCCATCATAAAACCTCCCGAACCCTCCCCACAAATCCCTCCAACCCCGAAAGCCCGCCAGACCCCGACCCCAACGCAGGCGTAGACGATGCCGACATGGAAACACCAGGCATGACAAGCACTCTCGATCCAGCTTCCACCCACTCCAACGATGTCACAAATGAGAACGTGATATGGACGTCCTCCTGCTCAACGGTGTCCGTGGAATCGATAACCTTCTGTATATCTGCATTGCGGCGTTCAGTATCGCCGGTAGTTTGCCCACGGTCAAGGTCGGCGTCGAAATTGAAGAACCCAGGTTCTGCTGGGGAAGGCGGGGTCGAGATTACTTCGTTCTCGGCCAGTTCCACACAGGTTACTTTCACTGCCGTGCGGATGTTGGCGATGTAGACGATGGCGTTTCCGCCCAGAAGCAAAGGCGGGGAGTCTGCTGATGCGAATTCGCTGGATGAGAACGTAGCGACGAAGCCAGTATGAAGCGGCACGGGGTGCGGTAGACTGGTCAAAATTGTTCCTTTCCGAATCCTGCCGAGGTGCGGTGATGGCTCGTCTGGCTTTGATATAGGTTCGATACCGACGGTCCCGACTTGGTCTTCTGTGAGTTTGCGAACAGGCAGCCTGAGGTTTCTGACACTGACGACACGGACTTGCTGCCAGTGTGGATTCGCCAATAAGGGTCCAACGACGATCTCATCACCTATCGAAATAGCACCGTAACGGACTAAACCGCATAGAACAACGCCCTGGTTCTCCTTTGGCGTCTGGTCAGATGATATTGAGTACACTTTCGACGGCGGAATAGCAAACACTTCGTCGATATCGAATACGATGCCAGCTGACAATTGCAAATGCGCCTTAGGCAAATCGACAGTCCGCAGGGAAGGCTTCGCTGGGACTGGAAGATATCGTAGAAAAGCATGTAACTTCTCTATTCCGGACCCGTTCACAGCACTTGTGAGTACGATGGGCACTGTTAATAGTATATCACCAGCCATAGCGTCGATGGCTTTCCTCACTTCCCCGCCTTCCGCTGTTCCAACTCGTTGCAGGCCTGCTATCTTATCGGTTGAGCCTGACACAGGTAACATGGCCGGTTTCTTGCCGCTAAGTTTCAGTACCGACAGAACCTTTGCGAGTGTATTCCTCAGTCCCACACGAGAGGCGAGGTCCATCTTAGTTATAGTAATCAAAATAGGCACTTCAAGCTTGATGCAGAGCTCCAGGTACGACAGAGCCAGGTCGATTTCCGTAGTTTGCTCTGCCGATTTGCCGTCACTACCCGGTGTAGTTCCATCATCGCAATTGGCGGGAATGCAGAGTATCACGTAGTGCGGCGCCCAACTGATCAGTCCTCTGAGCATAGATTTCGAAAAGCGCACCGAACCGGGAAGATCAGAAACAAAGGCTAGACGACCGCCAGTGGACACAGCATGGATGTCATCCCACGCAGCAACGTTACCAGACGCATAGTTGATCACATCGACAGGTCCTGAAGAATCGCCAGCCGTGTATCCGATCAATTCTTGCGCAACGGAACTGGTAACTCCAGAAGAAATCTCGTGTCGATGCTTGAGGAGGCTCAGCCTGCTTTTTCCTCTTCCGTTGTCCAGCAAGGAAGACGTCAGCGTACCCAGCAGGGATGATTTGCCAGCGGTGCTGGGACCAGTGATGGATACGCGAATCTGTTCGGTGCTGGAATGATTGTCCTCCGAGACAGATTTTTTCTCAGTCGCCCCAGACGCATCACCTTCCGACGGCGCCGCCCGATAGTAATCTAAGTCCGGACTAACGAGTGCCTCTGCAACCCAAAGACCTTCTACGTGAGATTCAACAGAGTCGTCCTCCCACTCACATTCACCAACAACGACCCTTCGCAGAACATCCACCTTACAGCCCAGGCTATCCGCCATAATTTGCAAGTTGCTCAGACTCTCCTCCAGCTCATCCTGGGTAAGTCCGACAAAAGTCCCGTCATCCGCAACCCCAATCTCATACAATGCACCCTGACTCTCCTCAAGCCCAGGGAGCAATCTTGCCGGCCTCTGGGGAGCATCCGACTGCGTTGCCATGTCAGGCAGAACAGGCAGGACGAGATTATTAGTGGCGGTAGACGAGTGAAACGGCGAGGACTGCTGCAACCGCCACAGCAGCTGCGTCGTTAGATGCTGGAGACGCTCCTGCCGGCTGTGCGTAGAGCGGGTTTGCTGTGGTTTCATGGCGGTCTCGTAGCTAGACGGTGTGGTAGGGAACGAAGTTGACAAGCTCGCTCGGGAATGGTACGATCCCGCCACGACATGTCCCGTAGACATGGTCGTGTATGATCGGCGAGGCCGCAGAAGAAGATGGAGCTTGTATTCGGTCGGACCCTCCTGTGGCTCCGGATCCAACTTCGAGATCCCGTAGTCGGACAAAGAGTCATGGTCTGCACTGCGCAGCGTCGCGCTGGAACGTGTTCTAATAGCCAGTCGATTACCGGCAGGAGTAGGCTGAGGCGTAGAGGCCTCCGATGTCGACCACGGCGAAGAGACCCGCGGAGGATCGGGATCGAAGGTGAAGATAGACGCCATCTTCAGTAATCTGAAAGCAATGTACGGTAATATCACGATAATAAACAACGCCGCGATATGCGAGAGAATAACTTTAATGCAAAACCTCCAGAGTCAAGTAAGGACAGATTCATTTTGGGGGTACTCGTTCGCGAGAGAAGATGCCGGCGGATTGGCAAAGAAGAGTCACACCTGCAAATAGGAACAGCAAGTAGAAGAAAAACGTACTGACTGAATTACCAAGCCAGCTGCATTTTGAACAAAAGTAAGCAAAATAGTTGAAAGTGAGTCAGTGGAAGAAGAGGAAGAGGCATGACGCTGCCAGTCGATCTCCAAAGGGGCCTGCGCTAAACCCGTTTGGGACGCGGGGATCAGCTGACATCATGTGATGGTGATGTAGCACGTGGGGCGGCGTTGACCTGATATTGGCCTGATATTGGCCTGATAAGCCTCACTGGCCTGAGGTGTCTGTTGTATATAACTATGTATTTATGGTCTGTATAGACAATGGTATCATTCAAGCTCTAGGCTCTGTACAAATGCAATATAAACAATGCAAAATTATTCCCGTGCCTTAAAACGCCGAACACCATCATGCATATGTGTTGAAACAAACCAAACCAAAACAAAATGAATCCTCGAGTCCTTGTCCCTATTTCGGTCCTCATTATATCCTCCAATTCCAAACCATGAATGTCTTCTCACTTAGCAGTACCCAGTCCAAGCTAGTCCCTCCCCTTACATTTCCCCTGCGCAAGGTGAATATTCCTTGCCGTCGTGCGGGTAAACGCTGCGCCGCACACCGGGCATTCAGCCTTGGCCACAACCCCCGACTTCTCGCGTTGATGGCGAAGTAGGTTGCTGAATGTCGAGAACTCGCGGCCGTTGCAGCCGTGTTCCCAGCATTGGGGTTTGGGGCGAAAACTTATGACTCGTACCTGGCGATCTTGGTCGGTTGATGAGGATGCTGATGCGGATGCGGAGGCAGATGCGGATGCTGTTGGAGCAGGTGAGGGAGAGGTGTAGTATGGACTTGGGCCTGCGCCTGGGTGTTGGGGCTGTGGGCTTGTTGGTATCGAGGGGGCGTGGGATCTAGAAAGTTATTTGTCAGTGTTTTGGTCGTCGTTGAGTGAAAGCATGGATCCGACTCACGGAAGTGAGGTTTCTGGGAGGTAGTATTCGGGTTGGTGAACGAAGTATGAGGGTGATCTGCGCCAGTTAGCCAGGATATCCTTCTTAGGCAAAGTAGCACAACGCACGAGGGCAGGAATGATTGGTCTGACATGGATGGAAGCGTCCCAGTTACCGAACTACTGGGATATGCGTACGACATTGAAACACTACCCACGTCAGTTGTCACTTCCATACTACACCAAGCACAGGCGATTAACATACCTCCTCGGATGATGAGCCCCTTGAGGAAGCCCATGACTAGGAACCGAAAGATATGGCGATGATTGATAATAATTCCGTGGCATACCTTGTCGCGCATCGTAATCGATAGGGAAAGCCCCCGGCGACACCGACTGCTGCGGTGAATACGGCTGATCGAAACCTATAGGCGGCTGTTGAAGATGCGGATGCGACGGCCGTCCTTGCCAGCCCCAGTCTAACTTCGTCAGTAACTACAGACACATATCAGCACCGCATCGCTAGGAAACATACTATGTGCCTCGTGCGTCATATTCCCCGACAAGTACTCCGACCCGACCGCGACAGATCTTGCAGTGCTATACCTAGGATCCGACGCAGCCAATTGCTCACGACTCTGCGAAGACTGTTGTCCAGCAGGATAAACCCCCGGCGATAAAAACGGCGACCCAGTCGGCCCTGTACTCAATCCAATTGCCGGCGACGGAGACGAGAAGCTGCGCGCGCCACGAACACCACCTCTCGGAACTGTGTTTAGATTCGCAAAATCGCCCGCTATGCTGGGGACGGGACCAGTACTAGTATTTGGATCTGCGAAGCCCGAAGGGTCCCGAGCGGGGATGGAGAGGTGGTTCTGCGATAAACCCGGGTTCGGGCTGAGTTGCAGTGGTGACTCAACCGCGGGTGTGGTAGTAGTATACGAAGGTGGGCCTTGGGACGAGCGAGGCCGGCGATGTGGCTGAGAAGAGGGTATGTTTCTGTAAGACATCTGGCGGTGGTGGCAGGTGATCGATGTATATAACAAGTAGCTGTATTAGGAGGCAAATGCAATCGTACAGGAAACACGAGGCAAGTCGGGGAAGAGGGATGCAAATCCGAAAGGAAAGATAATCGTAGTATGCATCAAGCTAGTAAATGTAGAAATGTTTCGGGGCAAAAAAAAAAAAAAAAAAGAGCCTCAAGTAGTAACTAAACGTACAAGTATGGTGGATTCGTCCAATGTACGAATTATTGCTGCCTCGATATTGGCTGCAGCCCTAGTGTAGTGACATGTGCCGTCCGTCGGTTTTTTTGCCTTTTGGCTTTCGAAAAGACTGGGACTTAGTCGTATTTAATGTACAATAACCCGCATTTGAAAACTGACTTGATGGGCCGGAGTACATCGAAGTGGGTTGGGTTGGAACCGGGCTGTTCACCATCACTGCCACGGCTCTAGTACAGGTACAGGTGGTCTTGCACCCAACATCGTATCGTATAGTAGTCTGTCAAAAAACCGCCCCGTCGCTCGTTACTGGCTGTTGTCGGGCCCGGCCGTGTGATTACGCAGGAGAACAACAAAAGAAAAGCAAGCAAACCATAGCAAACGGCTGGGTTTGATTGTTGGCATTTGGCATTTTTAGCATTCTTCTGCATTTTCCGAAATCCGCGTATGAAACACTTATTGTTATTTCTTTTTTTATTACCCTGTTTGGGGTCCTTTTTTTTTTTTCTTTTCCCTCGGTCTTTTGACTACCCCTGCCACTGTGTGTTCCGTATTGATATGTCATCTCGGAGGTTCTGGTCAGATCCAGGGCAGTGCTGCATTTGCCTTTCCCCTCTCGCTCTCCCCAATTCGGATTTCCCCATTGTGATCAGTGCTCATCAGTGCGAAGCACCGACACCGAAGCACCGGACAGGCCAGTGGAGAGACCACGAAAAAGGGACAATACAAACTCCGTACACCGTACCGGGATCCGAAAATCAGCCTCACGGGGGGTTGTCAGGTCACGACCTGAGGGGTCGAACCAAAAGAACGCAGACCAGACCCAGAAAAACCAACCACACTAGCCGAGATAACAGGGACGACAATCAATAGTTCGGATGCAAAAATGCAGCGCTGACAAGATTCTTGACGAATCGACGATGTCACGGAAATCGTTTCCTTCAAAGATTGACTCCGTAATGATTCAGGAGCTGCAGTTGATGGCAATCGGTCCGTCACTAACTCATGATTCATCTGTCAGGTCTATATCCGTCTGGCTCGTTTTTGTGGCTGGTTCTCCTGTCGCTCTCTATTGTCTGGGTAGGTGGGTGCATAGGAGGCTCTGCTCTAAGACTGTCGGGAACTTTCCGCGAGAGCACTAGTATGCATCGAGTTTAGTGTGTTCCGAGGCCATTCAGCCCCAGAGATACACTTTGCATGGGGCCCTGGATGGGCCCGAGGCAGATAACTAATACCTTTTCATTATAGCGATGGTGAAATACGGAGAAACTTTGTATAGCAAGAGTAGACGAGGCGTACTCGAAACCCCCATAACAGAGTGTCAAACTGAAACAAACAAAGCTCAGTTGCTTGCCACTGCTTATTGCTTACGGCCGGCACGTTTGGCCCCCTCGATTAATTACATTAGCCATGCATCGTGTCATGTGCTCAGACTTGGGCACGGACTTGAACGGACAGCGCTTATCCATAATTAGCGACACGATAACACGATCAATCAGAGTGAATAATAATAATAAAAGATGCGCCGAGTAAAAAGTAGAACTATACGAGCTTACCAGTACAAAAGTGTATGTACAGTTAGTACTCGTACCTGTACAGTCAATGAGGATCATCTAGGCCCGGCCCACGGATTTCTTTTCCGTACTTTATCGATCCTGTCAACCTGGCTTGACAGTCGGTCTGTCTATGAAATGTGACCTGTGACCCGAGGGAGACGCTAGGCTAGCACCGGCGAAAATCAATGCACGCGGGCGGGATTCGTAAGTGGCACATACATTTCGCCATGTATTATGTACAAAGTACGGAGTACCTCACACAACGCCCTATACATAACCGAGCTGAGCGCACAGGATCGCAGAATGCATATCCGCTGTTGCGTCTGGGCGTCTACGGTGCATGCTATGCATAATTGTTGGTTCAGGCGAACTTTCTATTCGACCGCACAAGCGGTAAAGGTAAGCGATCAGCCCTTTGGGCCCAGATTATAGCAAGTCGGGGTTATTCGGTGTTCTTTCCTTGGGGCCTGATTTGTCATTTGACCCTTTTTTTTTTCTCGTAATCGTTCGTTATATTTCGTTCATGGGCTCTGATCATAAAAGGTCGTGATATTATATACACAAGAGAGAAAGTGACAATGCAATACAGGGCGTGTCGGTGCACAAGGCCGATATTCCACCGGTACAGTGTGGATACGGAGCACTCCGCACCGGATTCTTCCCCGAGATAGTCCTAAGACAAGATTCCATGTTTCCAGCGATCACATGGACCTCGATCCATTGTCGAGAGATTGATTGCCCTACGGCTCCTCCAAATAATGGGCCTCCGCTCGGAGCAGTTCGGCTTCAATGGCCTGGCGGCGCTCTTGTTCGGCAGCGCTCGAGTTGTCCTTGAAGACGTGATCCATTTGTTCCAGCGAGCGGCCCTTGGTCTCGGGAACGAAGAAGAATGTCCAGACAAAGGCGAGAAGGCAGAATACGGCGAAGAAGGTGTATGCGCCGAAGCCCGTGTTTTCGACTAATGGGGGTGTGATGAGGCCCTGTGTCGTCAGCATCAGCATTTCTATATTTGATTGCATGCTTTGTTTAATATATTGGTGACTCACGATGATAAAGTTGTTGAGCCAGTTGGACACGGTCGAAAGGGACACACCCTTTGCGCGGAGCGACGACGGGAAGATCTCTGTGCTGCGTCAGTGGACGTTTTCTATTTTTGGTTTCATTTAATTGCGAGATGCATACCAGATGGCATCGCCCACGGTACTGGCCCCCAAGAAGCCCCAAACGCGAGCATGTACAAAAGCAGCAAGGCCACACTGGCCCAGCCCTCGGCTGTGTGGGCGGTCCAGTTGTCAGAGTACAGTCCAACAAGGACTGCGATGATAATATGGCACACTGTCATGAGCGCGGCGCCGCTCAGGAGTAGCCATCGTCGACCGAGGGTATCCATGCTCCAGATTGAGGTGGTTACACCCACAAGTTGCGTGACGTTGAGGATGCCGGACATTAGGAGCTGCATGTCCTTGTCTAGGCCCATGGTTTCGAATAAGGTTGGTGAGTAGTAGATTAGAGCGTTGACGCCAATGAACTACAGCGTATTAGTGTCCGTCTGGCAGGAGGATACGAGTCCCTACTCACCTGCTGAAAGAACATAATGCCAACACCGATATGGGTTCTGCGCCAGCACCCTTTGCTAAAGCAATCCGCCCAAGACGCCATTTCCAAAAGGAATTCTTTTCTGAATCCACCACCCTGAAGGTTGGGATGTTTCTCTGCGCTCATTTCCTTGTGGAAGCGAACTTCCGCCTGGATATCCAAGAATTCCTGTCGCACTCGTTTATCCGACGGCGGCAGTCGTCGCAGCTTTGCAAGGCTTTGCAGTGTTTCGTCATATCGTTCCTTGGAAGCGAGCCATCTGGGAGAGAACGGCAAGACAACCACACCGGCGACCAGGATGAATCCGGGGATCATCTGCAACAGGAAAGGAAGTCGCCATGACCATTCGCCTGCCATAAATCGCGTACCATATGTAATCCAGTATGCGATGACGATTCCCAGCACGATGCAGAATTCTTCCATCACTAGCAGCGTGCCACGACATTCGGGAGGACCTATAGATCACAACGGTTAGAGGGTGGGTTTCATCAAAGTGATGGACGAACATACTGATTTCAGAAATGTAAAGTGGAGCAACCATGGAAAGCATGCCAATACCAATACCACCAATTGTTCGCGCAACAGTCAACATGGCATAATTCATCGCAGCGGTCTGCAGAACCGACCCGATAGTAAACACAACAACAGCAACCACAATCGAATACCGTCGAGAAATCTTATCCGCGATCCAACCCTGATTCAGCGCACCGACCAAAGCACCCAGCTCGATCATCGCCGTCATCAGACCTTTCCAAAATCCGCCTCCAGGAGCCCCAGGCGCCACCTGCGGGAATTGGTCTTGGAATTGATCCATCACCAGAATAACGGACACCACACCCTGGTCGTAACCGAACACAAGACCTCCGAGCGTGGAACATGCTGCACAGAGGAATACGAACGGGTTGGCTACCAGGCCGCGCAGACCTGGTGGCCCGTATGGTTCCCGGTCAGCCGTTGCGTTCTCAGCATGATGGGCGAATCCATCCAGGGATTCCTTGTCGATATCCTTGGCTTCCAATTGCTTTTCATCCATACTCGCACCGGTAAGGAAGTAAGAAGGTGAGGTAAAGATAAGAGGGGTGAGGAAGGAAAAGACTGAGGAGGAAAGCCAAGAAAGTTGGCAATGAAAATGCAAGCAAGGCTAGCTCCAACCAACGACTCTGCCAGGACATAAGCAGAGAAAAAAGGCCGGGAAACGACTATACTTATAGTTCTCGGTTTCCCCGTTTCCCCAGGTTCCATCCACGGTTCCCAAATGAAACCTCGGGGCCCGAAAGAAAACACACCCGCGTATCTGATTTGCCGGAATCCAAGCACGGAGTAAAAACATGCTTGCTCGTGGAAAGGACCGGGCAAGGAGCGAAATAGTCTTCTGCCGGACAAGAGGCGATCTGCAGTGGACATGTCGAATGGGGATAAAGGAAAAGAGAATGCATTTCTAGGCCGGGGATAGCAATTGGATGACTGTTGCAAGAGTATAGACATGGTAGAAGTTAGCTATCGCCCGGACCAAGCCGTGGATAGAGCCAGGCTGGGGAAATCGGCGCGGGGGAATGGGCCGAATCCACTAGAAGAGACCAGTCAGAGTCTCTGGAGTAGATAAGAGAATCGAAACTATTTGAAATCAGTTCCCTTATTGGCTAGGAGATTGCGTCTAATCCATGCAGTGTAACTGAACAAGCCAGATAAAAACAGTATATGCTCCGGGGTATAGTCCGTACAGTATCATCGTAACCACGAGAGTGAAAGGCTTCCCGTGACATGCACGTGCTACTCGTTGTACTACGAGATCAGAAAAAAACAATCGCGTGACAACATCACAAACAAGCACAATGAGGACATCCGGTCCCCTGCTGATGCTGACCAACCCGGGTCTGCGTATGGGTCAGAGAGGGGAGAGGGGTTAATACAGACCCAGATAACGGTGGCTCTACAGAATATTGCGTACTGGATGCTAATAAAGAGCAATGCATCCACCCATAAGGAGTCCTGAACTTTCCGAGGTATGAAACGGGCTTGGTGACGGCATAGTTGAAATGAGGGACTAATGATAGACCAAGTTACCACCAAATTCGGAGGATGGCCGTCTCGTCTCACTGACTCTTGATCAGACGCAGTAAAATGGAATCCGATGATTTCCGTTTGATTGCCGTCAAGTGGTAGTGCTGGTGGTGGTAGTGGTGGTGCTGGTGGTAGCCGCAGCTGTCTTTCTGCCCAAACATGTTTCGGTCATCTGCTATTGGGCTGATAGAGACAGCATGCCTAATCGAATAAAGCATAGGGTGTTGACTGATGTTTGAGCGTGACTCTGGCAGAAAGAGCCCCTCCATAGTCAGATGACGTGCATTTCTGCCACCACCACTACTACCATCACCACTATCTCTCCAACATCACCACTTCTACTACCACCACCATCACCACCACTACCACTACCATATCGCCGCACTACGTGCACAGTACACTCTCCCCACGGGGTAGAATCCATTTAACCTCCCGAGTCGGTTCGTTGCGAAAATCCTGGGGTCAAAAAGTGGTCCAGTTACCGCTTCTTCTCCACCTGGTTTTTCCGCTGGTTTTTTTTTTCCTCCTCTCTCCTGCTCATCGCGTCGGCCAACCCCCGATATTAGGAAAGGAATCCTTACTGGCTGTGAGTGCAATATCCCTATCTAATCCGGAGTAGTTACCAGCGTTGCTTCTGCCTTCCGTGGTTGTCGTTGCGTCTCTCACTGACTTCCGAACCTTGTCAGTTGCCGTTCTCTGCGGATTTCGATTTCCGTGTCCGCCAAACGTCATTCCCCCAAACGGCCCGATACTCGATCCTGTTATTCCCCGGACAGATCCCGTACGAGGCGAAAGAGGCAATCCGTTATGGGTTTCTTCATTGAAGACCTCTGGTCCAGCATCTTCACTCCTGGTCCCACTCCGACCTTGCTCGTCGCAACCAACGTCACCTTCGCTGCTTTGCAGCTCCTCCTCTTCGCACTGCTCTTGGCAACCTACAGCATTCACTTCTTCATTCTCTCCTTCCTTTCCGGTGCGCTATGGTGGTCGATTAATTGGTTTGCTGCGGAACTGAGAGCCGTGCAGGCCCAGGAGGCTCAGAAGGAAAAGGAAGGAAAGAAGGTTCATGCGGATGGTAAATCGAGATGGGGAGATGCTATGAAGACACCGGGGGCACTTGATACCGAGAGCGACACAGAGACTGAGGAGCAACGGCAAGAAACTCCTTTGCCTACAGGGAGCACTACCGCTGCGTCGGCTACTCTTCAGCTGCCGGAGGAACAGGGTGCCCGAAAGCGACACAGTGTAAGCGGGGAGAGCTCGGGATACGGAAGCACAGATAGTGAGTGGGAGAAGGTGGATGATCATACTGAGTAGGGTTCTAGGGTTCTAGGATGCCAATTCAGTCAGCGGGGGATTTAGCGGTCGTTCTTGATTTGTCGTCTAGGCGTTCGGAGCAGAGGCCTTGATTTGCTGCATGTGGCTACTACCGATGTACCTGTTTCGGAGTATGCAATGTGATGCTGCATGCATATTGTGTTCATGTTCGTATTGCGATACCCAATAGAGACTGCTTGTCATAATGATAGGCATAGTACAGTAAAATGGCTTTGGTCTTGTGCTTTTCTATTCCTGGCAATATATATCCGCGGTGTCCACGGCAGCAGTACGGCAGTGGGTGGTGTAGTCGACAATCACCCTTAGTACCATTTGTAGTAGCTCTGGGCCTTGCTCTCTACCCTATTGTCTATTTTTCCAATGTTATATCTCCTAGTCAATTAACAGTCCCGTACAAGTGCTACTGGTATATTCACGTGACAAGTTCTTGGCAGCGATAAGCCTATCGCTCGGCCAAAACAATGAGAACCAACGACGACGACGACGACCACGACGACCAGCCAGACAAGGCCTGAAAAGATGGTCCGTCAATGAAGAAGACAACTCTCGACTCCATCGCTGGCTGGACGCAATGTATCCCCATTAAACCGCCCACGATGCCTCCCACCTCCACCATCACCACCAGTCGCAAGCGCGTCTTCAACTCCGTCTTCTCCGCGTCACCGGCCCCAGGCCCCTTCTCAACAACTGACAGCCCATCCTTGAAATCGATCGATCCCCTTGCGACATCGCGATCTTTCGAAGACAGCCAACTTACAGAGCCGGACGAGCCAGGACCGGACCAAGAGACTTGGGACCGGGCATGGGACGCCGCTACTGCGTTTCTGGCAGTGCCGGATCGGGGATTTGCGGCGTTGGGGGCATTTGAGGATATTGATGAAGATGTGTTTTTGAAGCGGTGGAATCGGCATGAGAGACCGTCGAGGAAGACGGCGGATGCGTTGCGGGTTCTGGTTTCGCAGGAGCAGCGGGGGAGTATAATTGATTGGTATGGGCAGGAGATTCGGAGACATTTTCTGAAGAACTTCCGGAATGGACTTTTTGATGTGGGTTCCAATTTGTTCTAGACCCATGGTCTGTGAGTGAATGCTGATCGTACAGTTGCTGTGCTATCCTGAGAAGGAAGGCTTGTTACAGAGAATCGTCCGTTGTCTGGAATTAGCGCGACGGATATACTTTACTCGCCTTGCGGAATACATCTTGCCTCTGCTGGACGCCTCAGAGCAAGAGCGAGCGTTTCTCAAGCTACATAGAACCTTTCATCACATGGTGGCATATTCGTCTGCTCTGCCGTGGGACCGCGTTTCCGCCCTACTAAACCGAGAATTTACGAAAGAAGCTTTGACTATACTGGGAATTGACGCGTTGAAGGAAGAAGCGGCCCGTGACGATGTCAGCATAGACGAGAATATGGAGGTGGATCGAGAGTTCTCGGTTTCGTATCGGCGCTGGCGCGAGGAACCGTCCGTCGACGCTCGGATGGAAATGATGACTGAGAATGAAGATGTGGAGGTCGTCGCAGCACGCGACCGACTGCTGTCACTTCTCAACGGCTTACAACTCGTTGGACTGGGCGGAGATAAGGCGCAAAAGGTGTTTGCGGGCGTTATGAACTCAATGATGATTGAGTTCGTTCTAGCTGCGTACCCGGGCCAGTGGGAAGGGCCGAGTTTGGTATCGCAGCATTTGCGACATTGGGTTGAGAATGTATTCGCCCGGCTTGTTGTGCAAGTACTGGCCATCATTAATGTCCCCGAATCCGGAAAATCGTCGGAACATCTCGATGTGAACCTGAGTGATGTTGAGAAGTGGTATGAAACTGGCTTTACGTGTGTAGGGACGCTTCGGATGCGTGAGCTGTTCGATGTGATGGTTGAATGGCCTGCTAGCAGTGGTGCCATTGATGACTTACGGCGTTTCACGACTAATCCCGCTACGCGGCTATACTTCACATTATCCTTCGCTTCAGTATTATGCGAACGACTGCTGCACCCTGGTGCATCGACCGTGGAAATTCTGCAGCTGTACATTTCTATCATTCGAGCATTGAATCTTCTAGACCCCAAGGGTGTGTTGCTCGATCGTGTCGCTCGCCCGATCCGGCGATATCTCCGCGACCGCGATGACACCGTCAAGGTGATCGTGGGCGGTCTCCTTGCAGACCCAGATGCAGAAGGCCAATTGGCACCGTCAGCCGGAGAGACGCTAGCGGAGCTGTCAGCCGAGCTGACCAAAGCGCACCAAAACTCGTTACAGAACGACGGAGATGAGTTGGACTGGAATGATATGAACTGGATGCCGGATCCGGTAGACGCTGCACCTGACTTCCGCAAGTCGAAGACTGCGGATGTCATTGGAAGCTTGATCAGTTTGTTTGAGTCGAAGGAGACGTTTGTCAAGGAGATGCAGAATATGTTGGCGGAGCGACTGCTTCAGAAACGAACCGATTATGTGCAGGAGATGTCGGTTCTGGAACTGCTCAAGCTTCGCTTTGGTGATAATGCCTTGCAAGCGTGCGAGGTTATGATGAGAGATATCTTTGATTCTCGACGCGTTGACGGGGTTATCCGGAATGACCAGGGACTGGTCCAGTCTACGAATCCGGATGAACCTACAGAGGAAATACCGGACTTACACGCTAAGATTCTCTCCCACTTCTTCTGGCCAGACATCCAAGAACAAGCATTCAAGGTTCCAGAAGAAATCACCGCACTACAACAGCGCTACTCCACAGGCTTCGAATCACTCAAGCCGTCGCGCAAGCTCACCTGGCTCAACAATATGGGACAAGTGACCGTCGAGCTGGATCTTGATGATCGCGTGTTCGTTGACGAGGTCACCACGTGGCAAGCGGCCGTAATCTACGCCTTCCAATCCACAACCCCGGATGACAAACAGCCACCCGTAACCAAAACACTGGAACAACTTACGCAGGAACTGCAAATGTCTTCAGCACTAGTCCGCAGTGCATGTCTCTTCTGGATCAGCAAACGCATCCTCACCGAACCCCAACGCGAAACCTACCGCGTCCTCGAAACCCTCCCATCCGGCGAAAACGAACCCAGCACAACCGCAGAACCCAACATCACCGACGACACCAACGACGACACCTCAGCAGCCGCCGCAGCCGACGCCGCCGCCGCAGCCGCCGCCAAGGAATCTGCCGAAACAGCGGCAATGGAGAAGATGAACCTGTATTGGCAGTTTATCGTGGGCATGTTGACCAACCAGGGGGCGATGCCGTTGCAGCAGATAGTCATGATGCTGAAGATGGTGGTGCCGGGCGGATTTCCATTTAGTAACGAGGAGTTGAGGGAGTTTTTGGCGGGGATGGTTTCGAAGGGGAAGTTGGAGGTTAGTGGGGGAAAGTACAAGATTGTGCCGTAGCATTTGCACGGATATGTATGGTTATGATTGATGACACGGCCTGGCATAGAGGACTATCAGAGCATTTGAATACAATTACCTAACATAATGGATGCTAGGCAGCATGAAACGTCAGCTGTGTTCGTTTCTCGCCCGAGTTGTATCCAGTTGGTCTCCCATGATCTATATAGCCCTATCTACCACGACCTACAGAGTCCAATTGAGCTACAAAAGGTCTAGCTCTGTATAGAAGCAATTTATTACCACTTTACTTACTCTACTATATTATTAATGCATTCTTCTCTTCTAGTATTTTACTCTCATCTTATCCTGACTCGTAAATAGTGCCGCATAATTGGGCGTCGCACCGCAGAATCACAACATCCGCCGGGTATGATTGCGCCATCCCTAACCCAACCGACCTTCTCCCCGGCCGTGCGGGAACCCTCCAGAGACACTACCGCAACGTTTCCAATTGAATAATGGATGCTAATGATCCCCGGCGTATTTGCGAAGATCTCTGGCACGCCATGTGCTCCACATTTTGGCACATCGCTAAGTTGCGTCTCGGCCGTCGGCTGTCGAGTATAAATATATACTGCATTGCCCCTCCCCCTCACTTACTTCTACTCCTCACCCCATTACATTCCCTTGTACACTACTATACCCTTGAAAAATCGCAATGGCTCCCGCTTTAACAGAGTCTCTTCCCACGGCACCGCACCAACTCAACAGCAATGTGTCGCGGGATATCTTCCCCGATGGTCTGAAGACCACCGGCCAGCACCCCCCGCTGTATAACCACATTCGGGAATTCAAGCAGTTCCCTAAGGAAATTACAGGGAGGACTGTGTGGCAGGCTGAGGAGTACCGTGGACAGCCCGAGAAGTGGACACATGCTTTCAACGCTGAGGAGATTGAGGAGCTCAGCACGGCGGCTGATAACTTTCTCAAGGCTAAGATTCCTTTGACTGGTATCTCCAAGGTACGCTCTACTCTTCCGGAATCTATGTGTCCGAGGGACTAACGAATATAGAAAAACTTCCCCCTCCCCAACCTCTCCAAAGACCTCGAAGCCCTCCGCGAGGACCTCCTCAACGGCAAAGGCTTCATCCTCTTCAAAGGCTTCCCCGTCGAGAAATGGGGCAACCACAAGTCCGCCGTCGCCTACATGGGTCTCGGCACCTACCTGGGCTACTTTGTCTCCCAGAACAGCCGCGGTCATGTCCTCGGCCATGTGAAGGACCTGGGCGAAGACTCAACGCAGATCGACAAGGTTCGGATCTACCGTACAAATGCCCGGCAGTACTTCCACGCCGATGACTCGGATATCGTGGGTCTGTTGTGCATTGCCAAGGCGCTTGAGGGTGGGGAGTCGGATATTGTGTCTTCGCATACTGTGTACAACGTACTTGCCAAGGAGAGGCCGGACGTGTTGCAGACATTGACGGCGCCGATTTGGTATTTTGATCGGAAGGGGGAGACGAGCGCTGGGCAGGAGGAGTATATTCGGACTTCTGTGATTTACCTTGAGCGCGGGGAGAATGCCCGTGTTTACACCAAGTACGCTCCTTTCCCACTTCTAATCATGTACGCCTTGCTAATGACAATGCAGATGGGACCCCTACTACGTCCGCTCTCTCACCCGTTTCTCCGACGCAGGCATCATCCCCCCTCTCTCCCCCGCCCAACTCGAGGCCATCGAAGTCCTCGAAAAGACCTGCCAACGTTTCGCCCTGCATATGGTCCTCGACGTCGGCGACATCCAGTTTGTCTCCAACTCGCACGTCCTGCACTCGCGCACGGAATACAAAGACTACCCGCCACCGGCTCCCAGACGTCACCTCATGCGTCTGTGGCTTGCCACACCCGAGGAAGAGGGTGGCTGGAAGTTGCCGTTCTGGGATAGTAATGAGAAGAAGAGGGGTGGGATTCAGGTGGATGATCAGGCGCCTGTTGCGCCGTTGGATGCGGAGTAATCTGTTTTGACTATGTTTATGTGAATGATAACGACTGTATTGTATTGATAGTCAATGAATGTATAAAGTATGCGGTTCCGGATAGGATCCGATTTCCGAATTGGGTTATGTTATGAGAACCACTCCCCCACAGCTTGATGACTCAATCTAAAAAATTTACCCCGGTCTTCAGTTCCTCATTCCCCCTCATTATTCCTCTATCCGAAGGGGCCCATAACAAAAGAGAAAAAATGCACATCGCAATCCTCGACGCCGACATCCCCGTTCCCAGTGTCTATGCTTCCCGCGGCCTCTACAGCACCCAATTCCGCACTCTCCTTCAAGCCGCTGCCTCCCGCCTCACCACGACAACCACAAACGCAGTCCCGGAGATAAACACATCCTCCTACGATGTCGTCGGCGGTGTCCTCCCTGCATTGAACCGATTGCGCACTGCCCCTCTTGCCCAAGAAAATGGAACCAAGAACGAGTGCGAAGATGTCATCGACGGAATCCTGATAACAGGCTCCTCGTACTCCGCATGCGATAAACACACGAAGCCCTGGATAGCAGGGCTGGAGAAGTACATACAAACAGTGTTTGAGAAATTTCCCGAGGTTAAAATCTTCGGATCGTGCTTTGGTCATCAGATTATTGCGCAGGCTTTACTCTCTCCTTCATTGCTAGAGAATGATGGTGCGGGATTCCACGTCGAGCAGTGTCCGTACGGGTATGAAGTCGGGATCGTACCGATAACGCTGGATAGCACGTTCAACGAGGCTTTTCCTCATATCGCCAAGAATCTGAAAAAACGGGAGTTCAGATTACAACTCGTCCACGGAGATCGCGTCGTTCCTATCCCCACCAACACACCAACTCCAGACCCCAAGCCTGAACAAATAACCCTTCCATCGCCATGGCTCAACCTCGGGTATACGTCTAAATGCCCCGTCCAGGGACTCTACCACCCCGGCCGGGTATTGACCTTCCAGGGACACTTTGAATTCGACAGTTTCGTGAACCGGGAGACGTGCATCGAGTTTGGGAGACGGTTTGGCTGGAAGGAGGATGATATTGATGGGTTTGTGAAGGGCATTGATGTTGCTGTTGCTAGGGAGGGAGGGGATGGGGATGATGATGATTCGAGGATTGCGGCGGAGGGGGTGGTGTTGTTTTTTGCTGGGTTGAGTTAGAACATTGGTTCTGCTGGTTAGATATATAGATGTATTTCATAGAGCAGTGTATAAATATATGGAACAAGCTAATATACGGTTTAGATGCTTGAAGTCTCGTGAAATTCTCACTCCTATCACTACATTGACCAAGAACTGCCTGCATAAATCTGTTTGCCGGCATGATCCACCCATCATGGTTACTGTTTTCTTGTGAATAAAAGTGGGAGTGACTTCGTTTGAACCTTTTGCTTTTTCAGCTGAGATCTGCGGTCTTGGACGAACTGATCTATATCTACCGACTCCTGTCACCGAGCAATCACCAGCGACACGAAGAGTTTCTTACTAAATCCACATTGCCAAAACAAGAATATGGCTCCGTTGCCGGTGGAAGATGTGCATGAGCAAGCTGGAGAGCTTCTGTACATGGACGGCCAATCCTGAGGAGCCGTGGAATAACGATGGGAACCAGGGCGCTCTCTGGCTCAAAGCTATATCTTCTCGATTTACCAGCGGAGATCCTGAAGGAGATCGTCGTGAGGTAAGTGTGTCTTTTCGTGACGGATATGGTACGGAGTACTAAACAATTAAATCTTCATATAGGTGAATTATTGGCGCAGACTGAGATTCGATCGCAAAATGCTCTCATTTATCACAAGCGGAAAGATGCCACAGCTTCAAGAACTTTCAATGGGTATCGATGCAGGGGATCGGGTAACTCTGGTTCCCTAGTCTCAGGGAACTTATCACTGATGCATCGAGACAGCATTACTTTATACAAGGGTTATTGAACCTTCCCAATCTGCACGCTCTGCACATCAGCAACACATGCTAGCAATTGGTACCACAATCAGATGTCTTCGCTGGTCAGCTCAAAGACATAGTCGGTCTAATGGCCCACCTCTCCACTCACCTACATCGCGATTATCGACAAATGCTACGAGATCTACACATTCGGATTTGTATTTTATACAGCAACAGATAGACCGTTTAAGTCCCTTCCGAATTGATCAGCGAGCATATTTGTACCTACTACCCAGACACAGCATCCCGAAGAAGAAAAAGAAGACCAAACCCAGTCCACCCTAAGCATGTCATAATAGTAATGTACCGTGCTGGGCCCTAAATATATCAATCCAGTCGCTGGACTGAGTTTTATCAATCAGCCGCAACTTGAAGACTTTCCTCCGAGGCCTCTCTTTTTGGAACCCCACAGCAATATTATCCGTGTAGCCCGTTGCAAGGAATGGATCCGACTCCTCATCAACTTCACCAGTATAATTATCTTCCCCGCCACTCTGTCACTACTATCAGCCTCGTCGTCACTCCAAGCATGAGAACCCCAATTAATAGGCGTGAAATCACACTCAGCATCAGACTCCGTCGCCTCGTCACGATAATCCGCCAAGCCAACCTCAACGATCTCGTAGCGGTTATCGGCGATTTGGAAATTGGAAAGTGAGAGGTGTGGCATTATGCTGACCATATCCATGAGTTTACGGGCGAGGAGGTCTGGAAGATCTAGGAACCACTGATCGTTCATTTTGTTGATGTGCAGAGCGCGAAGGTTGCCGGCGTTAGGGAGCTGTTCATGAGGGAATCCTACATGTATTTAGATATGTTAGTGTACTGAGAAAGGAGGGGGAAAAGGGAAGGAAGCTGTAACTGACCCAATCCCTTCCATCAATAGCCATAGAAAGCTCGCGAAGCTGGAGCATCATCTTTGCATTCATCACGAAGATAGTATGTCTCGGTTGAACCTCCACCTGCGCCAGCGCTCTGAGTCCCCTATAAACATGAAGTTAGCGCTGACAATGGCTTTGACAAGAAGCTTTTTCAGGCTTAAGCGATTTCTGCAGAGCGCCGTTTGATAGATGTCATCCATGCTGAAAGTAGACACGTAATATGGTACCGTCTCATGGAGAAATACACTTTCAAGTGTGTTTGGTGCAAGCGTATCCTTGACAAACAGCATAAAGGATGGAGAAACAACGTCAATATGGATGTGTTTGACTTTTAGCGGCCAGTTCCGTGTCCCTGCGTAGCTCATCATATAAGATGAATATTGGCGTCGAAGTACTTCCCGTAGTTTCCCATAGTTTCCAGCACATTAGGATTGTTAATGTAGTTACTATTGTCCAGCCAATTGCCGCATCAATATTGGAACGGAAAGCCCTATATCAGCATGACCAAAGCAGGTTCCGCTTGTACACGTGTTGTCCGATGAAACGGACGAATATTGCATGCGATAGAAAATTTGGGGTTTATTCGCCAGGGGTAATTGCTTTATGTCAAGCAAGAAACTACACGAGTGCTCCATCGCAATTAGGGGAGTGATTGACTGCTTTGCTTTAATAAGCTTCTGAGCAGGTCTAACTCGTTACGATTCAAAACGTCGAACCTCAAATCTCATGAGGTTATTAAATTAGCAAAGCAGTGTCATATAGACTATTATGCGGGTTCCATTAACGCACATCAGATTCTTAAGTGAATATTGCAAAATTATGCTAAAACTGCCCATGTTTTATTGGAGAAACCAATTCTTGATATCCGACATCAATGTTGCCAACAAAGCATATGACCTCTGAGAACAAGTGTCATATTACAGCCTCTCAAGAGGAGAACAAAAGGTACATTCAGCCGAGAAAGCGGTACGTTGAGCAGAGATAACCCGATGATTCCCGTCGTGGAACAATTTCGCTTGCCGATATCTATATACTCAACATGCACTTGAAATAGCTGCGATTGCTTATCTTACCTCAGTCCTGCAAGCCCCGAGACAATGGTGTTCCACCAGCAATGTAAATCACACCGACCATACAATTATCATGGCGGCACATTTCCACTTTGGTTATTTCCGATTTTGCTTCGATGCGAGCTTGATTACAAACAAATACAAACTAAGGGCTCCCTGTCATTTTTGCCCCCTAAGCGAACAATTACTCAAGGATGGAATGGTCACATTCAAAGGTTATGGCTGGTGCAATGCGCTTCCCAGCACTATACTCATTCAGGCTCATGCTGCTATGCCGCTATTAATATGAATGACATTGACCTAGAAGCGAAAGACCTTCAGGCTACCGAAGGGAATTCCCTACTTCAAGTTACGCAAATTACGCAATAAAAGATTGAAAAAAGTTGCCCTTCCAAGGCTACCCCCGGAAGACCTGGTTTTACGTGAATTGGGATACATTTCCATTGGCTTTTTACGATAGTTCCAGTCGTACAGTCATTCGGACCTGGGATATTCTGAAAACGATCGGTTGCCTTAATTTTTAAGTCAGCCCATACTGAGCTATTTGTGAGTCCTAGCTTGTCTCATTTCTTTTCAAGAATCATGCAGGCTAAACATCATGTTGCTGTTATAGCATCGATTTATAAAATCTCAAGTGTCAACTGGCCGTTTCCGACCCAAAGGTTGCTGAGCGTCCTGGACCTACTTTACCCTAGATATCGATCCAAGCGACATATCACACAGACCTGTCCACATGGCAGAGCAAATATCTCGCGTGGTTTCTACACTGGGGTCCAATTCGAGCAATCCGGCGAGGAGTGAAGTATTTGCAGCATCAGAACAAGACATACGTTTGTATAATCCGGAATTTTGTTAAATGGCGGGGTTGTTTTCTTATTCCAGGGTTTCCGCTGGTCAGTGATGCATGCTGCAGTATCAGACTCCCATACCTAGTCCTTTAATCGTTTCGCATTGTACATATTTCTCGTTGAAAGTATTGTTTGATATATACCTTGCTGTACTCCGTACTGCAGAAAGCACTCCGCACATGCAACATACTACCAACCCTGAAACTTACCCTTGCATTCCCCGGAGTCCTACATGCATCACCCAGCCAACCCCTCGTCGCATTCTCTTCACACCACTCTATATAAATACACCCCACTTCACCCAAACTCAATTCTCATCTCCATCATATAGTCTATTATATTTCTTCTGAAATACAAACAAAATGCATACTCTATCCCTCCTCCTCGCCGCAACAGCAGCAGCAGCATCAACAAAGACCCTCTACGCAACACACTACAATGGTACCGTGTACACCCTCTCGCTCAATCTCGACGACAAGAACCCCGACCATGCGCTCAGCATATCCTCCGGAAAGGATACATGCGGTGAAATGCCCAGTTGGCTCACTGTTGACCGCTCAACCGGTGTGCTCTACTGCTCCGACGAGAGCGGGAACTTGACGGTTCCGGGCTCACTTACCGCATTGTCCACTGCATCGCAAGGCACAGTGGAAGAAATAGTAGAAGTAGAGGACGTCGGCGCGGGCGTGAACAGTGTTTTTTACGGTGGTGAGAGCGGCGCCGCGTATCTCGCTGTTGCGCATTAGTACGTCCCTCTCGCCTCCACCCTGCCAGTTCCGCAGCGCAATCCGAATACTAACATGATAATGAACAGCGGCGCATCCTCCCTGACAACCTTCCCCCTCCCCCTAACCCCCAACACAACCCCCCTCCAAACCCTCTCCTACAACCTAACCAACCGCCCCGCGCCCAAACCCCAACAAGACGCCTCCCACCCGCACCAAGTGCTCCTCGACCCAACCGGGAAGTACCTGATCTCCCCAGATCTGGGCATGGATCTTATCCACGTGTACGCCGTGGATGCGTCGTCCGGGTGGCTGGCCGAGTGCAAGGGCGTGGAGTTTCCCGCGGGGAGTGGACCGAGACACGGCTTCTTTACTTCGGAGGGCGAGCAGACGAGGCTGTACACGGTTAGCGAGTTAGGTGGCGAACTTACCGTTTTCCACGTGAGCTATCCGGCGTATGGGTGTCCGGCTTTTCACAAGGTTCAGTCGACGATTCCTTATCCGAATGGTATGCTGCCTTCTGGCGCGACGCCGGCTGGGATACAGATCAGGGGGAAGGATGTCTACGTCTCGCTGCGCAGTGACCAGTCGTACCCGGGTATTGAATCCGATTCTATCGCTACTTCGTTCATCAACGATGACGGCACAGCGACGTTTCACAGTCTGACTCCTTCGTATGGTAAGGTACCAAGGACGTTGGTTGTTAATGACGCCGGAGACCTCGTGGCGATTGGAAACCAGGCGAGCGCTAGTGTGGTTGTTGTGAGGAGGTTGGAAACTGGGGAATTGGGAGAGGTTGTTGGACGGGTGCTTGTTGGGGAGACGGGGACTGTTGGGACTGCGGAGGGGTTAAGCAGTGTTGTTTGGGGGTGATTGATTTGGTTTCGGGATGGGATGATATGAGATAAGTGGATGGAGAAGAAAGTGGATTGAAGTATTGACAGAACCGGCCGGAATGCAAACATGCAGTATCGACAAGACTGGAATAGGAATGTAAATGAACATGGATATAACCAGAACATGCAAGCCGCCATGACAAACGTGTATAGTCTTTTTTTTTTTTTTCTTTTCTGGTTTTTTCTCTTCATATAAACGATCAACCCCAAGAAAGCAAACCGAACAACCGAGCAAGCACACTGACGCCCTAACCTTGACCCTTTCCCGGACGTCCAGTCATATATTCGTAAGCGTATCCCTAGAAAAGAACAGTAAACAACAGAAACCACAGTATAAGCATAGAACAAGCGTGAATCGTAAAGCGTAATATCAACAAACAGGTATCGTAACATATGTGCAGAAATTCAAAGTGCAAAGTGCAGCGCATCACCGGAAAATGAGATCAACGGAACTCAAGCTGAAATGCCTTCCATTTACTCCCGACCGTGCGGCATCGCGGACACCCCCTCGGACCAGGACTAGGGTGACTAGTCGGACCGGGACCGGGACCCGGGCCCTGGAACATGCCGTTCGTGGGACCGCTGCCAGGACTCGATGTTATGTTCCGGAACATGTTGGCCGGGCTGGTGAGGAACATCCCGACGCAGTCGCGACAGACACCGCAGATGCATTCGGTACAGGCGTAGCAGTCGTCCAACGCCCAGGGGCGCTGGCAGCTAGCGCAGTAGATGTTGATTTCTCTGCTCCGGAGCGACGCTGGCGTGGGGTTCGAGAAGCGGTGGTGTTGTCGCGCGTGCATGGATGAGGGGTACATGTTGTAAACCGGGCTGGAGTCTGATAGCGCGGACGGGGCTAGATTACGAGAGACCGGGAAGTTCTTGCCTGAGGCGCTCGAGGCCGAATCGAGCGAGGATTCGATGGATGGAAAGGGCTCTAGATCCGAGTCGCGACCGCGGTGCATTTGCGGTGGCGGGGTCAGCGACTTGTGTAGGGGCGACGCAGCGTACGGCGGTGGGAGCGAGCGATGCGGGGGATGGAAGGCGGGAGGGAGCGAGGAGCGATGCGGCTGGTCCAACGGGGCCGAGGTGATATTGGCGATAAGCGGAGGGATCGTAGGCGACGGGCCGTGCTGGGTCAGTTAGCATAATATACAATCCAGATACAGAGGCAAGGCATACCTCTGAAGAACGGTCATCATCGGCCTCTGTAGCGGACGTAGCAGCTTCAATCAGATCTTCCCAGCGCTTACCTTGGGCCCAGGCGGCGGTTTGCGGTTCCGCAGACAAGGCCTTGCGTTCACCGAGACTGGGACGACGGGGCCGATCGTGTTTGGGTTTGCGAGCATTCTGCGTGATGGACGACTTGCGCGGTCTGGGGAGCCGGTCTTTGCGGTGGATCGGGGGCAGCGTGGAGGAGCGCGGCGGGGGCGAATGGGACAGAATGGAGGGGAGCAGGAAATCCTTCCTCGGGCGCGGGGGAGAGAAGGGAGGGAGCGAGTCCTCGTGCTTGAAATGGTCGCGCAGAGGCGGGAGTTCCACGGAGCGAGTGTCCTGATCTGTTAGCGACGCCCAGTATCCCGGTCAAGGCAAGCATACCTCCTCCCAGTCGGAGGCAAGGCGATGATGGTGCAATTGAGCCAGTGCGACAGCGGCGGTGGCGGCGGCGGGGTGAGGTTCGTCGGGGGGAGAGTCGACTTGGATTTTGTCTGAGAATTAGGGATTAGAGAAAGAAAAACCATATAGATATCTCTGAGAAGAAATACCCTGGTTCACCATGAGAAGAAAGCTCTCCTCGGTAGCCGGCAGCTTAGGAATGTAGTGACTGGGATGAGCGCGCCGGATATGCTCCTGCATCGAGCGAAAGCGTTTTTCCTGGAGTTGTATTAGACGATATCAAGCGATACACTCTGCAGCAGCATACTCCCAAACATCGCTTGCGACAATTGGAGCCGTCGTTATTCTTCAGAGGACAGACGACCTCGTTTGAGGCGTCTGTGACCGAAAAGGAGGAGAGGGAGCTCCGGGGAGGCATGTCGAAGAATAGATACCGAATATATAGAACTGGACAATATATGGACAATATATAGACAGAATGGCAGATGGGCAATGGAGGGCAGACTAGAGTAGAGAATAGAACAGGGAATAGAGATGAGGGGAGCTCAGCTGGACATTCCGAGCTGAGCTTAGCTGGAGCTGATGTACCTCGATGGATGCAGTAATAAATGTATAAATGTATGTGTTGTATGTGGATATGTGAATGTATGTGAAAAATGTGCAGAATAGAGAAGCCAAAGAAAAGAAGAAAAGACAAGAGAATAAGAAATGAGAATAAAAGAAAAGAAAAGCCTCAGGAGGGGAAACCGTGGGAATACGGGGGAGCTCTGGCCACTAAAAATCCCGATAATAGACTCGCATCGACTCCCCATCGACTCCCATACAATTCCTCATACAAATCAATGCAGGAAAATGCACAAATACTCTACAAATGCGACTCCCTCAATTTCTCCCCCAACACCCTCACACTCTCTCCACACATCTCCTCCATATCTACATTGGCAATAATGCCGTTCCGTCGGTTAATCTCCCTCTCGATCCCCTCCACATCCCTCTCAACTCCGGGTGCCCGCCATTCATACGCATCGCCGATAAACCGACTACTCTGCACCAACCACTGACTGCGCTCGCGACGCACGGTGTCAAATGTCACCAACACAGCTTCTAAATCCTTGGCCGTTGTGACCCGTTCATCTGACAGCAGGGTCGCTAGCACCGCACTGTCCTCGATGCAGAACCCGGCGCCTGCTCCGTGGTGAGGGGACGTTGCATGAGCTGCGTCCCCGGCGATTCCGACGCGGCCTTTGTAGAATGTTGGCACCGGGTTGTCGCCTAGGTCATAGATTGCCCACTGTGCCCTGTTAGGACCTTCTTATAAGTAGAGGATAATAATATACGCACCACAGCCAACTCCGGATCGGTCAGTTTCAGCAAATTTGTCACGTTCGGCCCGTAACCTGCAAAGTCGCGCAATGCTTCATCCCGAGTACCCGAGCGAGTCAGGCGCGGATAATCCGTCCACTCGTCTGGCGTAGTATGGAAAGCCACGATGTTCAACGTTTTTCCTTGATTCACGGGGAACGTCAACATGTGGTTATTCGGGCCCATCTGCGCATTTCGTCAGCACTAGTCAATCCATGGCAGAGTATAGGCAGGAACATACGTGCATGCACGAATTCGACGCCAACTCCTCCCCAATCGCCTCAATCGCCTTCTCCATTGGCACCAACCCCCGATACGCATACTTGTGCGTAAACGACGGCGCCGCAGACGGATGGCTTTCACCCACACTCAACCCGCGCACCTTGGACTTAATCCCGTCGCACCCAATGACCACATCCGCCTCCTCAACGCTCCCATCACTAAACCGCATCGCCAACCGCCCACTCTCCCCCTCCCCCACACTCTCAAGATGCTTATTAAACCTCGCAATCCCCTCCGGAATCAACCTAACCATCTCATCCAGAAAATGCGCCCGATGTACCCCATTCTGCCCCAACCCATTCCGAATCGTAAACTTGATCTCCTGCCCCTTCCCCGGCTCTTGCTCCGCGGAATTGGACCCGTCCAGGTAATCAAACCACACGTCCTGCTTGCTGGGCCACAGATTGCGCGTGCACACTTTCTCAAAGGCTTTGTGGATGCCGTCGTGGCATACTTTCATGGCCTGCACGGCGTTGGGCGAGAAGGAGACTCCTGCACCGACTTCGCCGAAGGCAGGTGCTTGCTCGTAGATTGTGAGCGGGATGTTGCGGTGGTGCAGGGCTATGGCGAGGGTGATTCCTGCGATGCCGCCGCCGATGATGGCGACGTGGAAGGGCTTAGCTGCACCCATTGTTGCTGTCTGGTTGCAATTGAAATGGTCTTGGTCTAGTCTACGTATACGGAGTGCTGGCGCTGGTTTATATGCTGTACTTGGTTGGGCAGTCGGAACTCGGCGTCAAGCTTCGGCTAGCGAGTGGAGGCGAGTGAGGCTGTCGGATAGTTGGCGGTCGTTGTAGCCATGGCTATATAACTCATTTTTGGGACTGCGTGGTCGATGTATTCCGATGGCACGGCGCATATAAGCTACATACGCCCGTGGCTACGTGTATGGTTAGAGTGGCGGACTGTACAAGTAGACTACGTCTGGGTATACCCGATCGATAGGACGGATAGGACGGGATTACCCCACAGAATCATATCTTGATATAGCTTGCAGGCACTTGGCAAACGGGTGTCTCGGTAGAATATACTCCGTTGATAGATCTGATCAATTCGTTTCTAGTCTAGCAGTATTCGTATGCACCTGCATGCATCTGTAATGTATTCCTCCGGGCTTAAAGTGTATGCACTCGCCCGATAGCTACCCCACATCCAATTGGGCAATCTTCCGAAAGCCCCGCGCGCTTCCGACATCCCAATGCGGAGTTCGGATGTACACCTGTGTACCATGTACCGGGCTCCTATCCCTCTATACAAACTACCAAGCAGCCAACCCAACCCTCCCAACGACACTCCAATGCAAAAACGTCATCCGCGGGCCCTCGATCTCATCCGCGACCGCAACCGCCAAATCCTCATTATATATCGCGCCGTCGACAGCCTCCACGGCTGGATCCTCTTCCGAATCTATGAATATCTTATATCGCCCGGTCCGAACGCCTTGATCGCGTAGCTGGCCCGGAGGCGATAGGAAGGTCCATTTCTTTTCGCGGACGCCTTCCCACATTGTCAGGGCTGTGCGGGTGGAGGTTATCAGGGAGCGGGTTTGGGGGGAAGTGAGTTTGCGTTTTGCGAGGAAGAGGTAGGTCCATGCTATGGGACGGAAGAGCCATGAGAACCCTGTATTGTTAGCTTTGTTGTTTTGTATGGGGGGTGGAGGGAGGCGTACAGCCTGGGTGCTCGACATTGTTTCGCGCCCAGCGGAAGCCGGCGATGAATAGGGAGAAGAAGAAGTTGCCGTGGGCTCTGGCGCGCACGCGCATGTAGTTGAAATGCTCGTCGGGCCAAATGTACCTGGTATGGTGAGCATCTTTGTACGGGAGTGCGTTGGGGAACTTACCACCAACTATACGCAAAGCCAGTTTCGTCAACTAGCTGTCTTCTATTCATCGTATGAAGCGACCCCGCTCCTCCTGTCCTCGTTAGCAACACAGACCAGCAAGATACCAAGGGCGCAAGAGTGCCTGAGCCGTAATGAACATACCAATAACGATAAAACTCCCACTATGACTCGACCGCAAAAGCGCTCTCTTCACCCTCCCATGCCCCTCAACCCCATTCTCGTAAACACTCTTCAAATCCCTAATCCCTGGCGCAAAAGCACAGACAATCGCATCAAAACCACTCGAAAACACATCTCGCAACATCCCCTCATCCCTCACATCCACAGCGACACTCTCATACACACCCCTGTGTGCAGAATTCTCTCCTTCTTTCCAGGCCTCTGGCGGATTCCGCGATACACCCACCACATCATGACCTCGGTATAATAGCTCGTCGACGATACAGCTGCCGCATTGGCCTGTTGGGCCTAGGACGGCTATGCGGAGGGGTGGGAGGCCGCGGTCGGTTTTCTTTTTGTGGCTGCGAGAGGTGCGTTTGGACTTGTGGCTGCGGAAGGGGGTGGACATCATTGTATCTTTCGTATGCTCGTAATTCGTAAGCTGGAATTGGAATGGTTTTGGTTGCAATTGTGTACTCCGTATAGATAGATGGGTAACAGTACCGTGGATGGTGGTATCGATAACCGGGGCGATGACTCCTCGGAATCGGCGGTGTGAGGGTCCGATCTCTCCCCACTTTCCCACTGTTTTCCCACTTCCCCACAATCGGTGTTGATAGCCTCCGGTCCGGATCAAGTATATAATTGTCCTGACAGTAAGAATGAATGCAATACAATCCTACAAATCCATTCAAGTTTAATTGCAAGGAAAACAAACAGCATGGCTCGATTCCCCGATCTCACTTACAAACCTCTAACTCATCCCTCTTCCCACCCTGTCTTCAAATACAACGGCTTCCACCCAAACAAAACCTACCTTCTACCAAAAGGCCATGTCCGTGAATCCGGCTACCAAGCCTCCCCCATTGACGTAATCTGGCAACGAGATACAGCCATTGAAATGCGCGATGGCATCAAGCTCTACGCAGACGTCTTCAGACCTGCAACCACAAACGAAGACAACAAAGTCCCCGCGATCATCCCCTGGAGTCCGTACGGAAAAGTCGGTACTGGATCGCAGACATATGATAATATGGGACCATGGAGAATGGGGATTCCGTTCCAGGCGTTAAGTGGCTATGAGACGTTTGAGGGACCGAATCCGCTTGAGTGGTGTGGCCGGGGGTATGCGGTTGTGGATGTTGATGCGAGGGGGGCGGGAAATTCGGAGGGGGATGTTGCTTTTTGGGGGGAGCAGGCTCGTTGATTTTAGTCTGTTGGTATTGGATCGAGCTCTGCTAACTAAGTACAGGAAGCTATCGATATCTATGACACTATTTCCTGGATCGCTGCAAAACCTTGGTGTAACGGCTCCGTTGTCATGATGTACCTATCCCGCATCCCTCACTATAGATCACTGCTGATATAAGCAGGGGCAACTCATGGCTCGCAATCTCCCAAATCAACTTCGCCTCGCGCTTCACTCATCCGAATCTCAAGGCCATCGCTCCCTGGGAAGCCCTAACTGATCCCTACGACCACAGTTTATGCCGCGGCGGTGTACCATCTGCGCATTTCTTCCAGATGATTATTAGCGGCTTTGCCGGGGGTAATAAAGCAGAAGACCTGGGCAGTATGATTACGAAGAGGCCGCTGTTTGATGAGTTCTGGGAAAGTAAGAGGATCTCTCCGGAGAGGATTCGGGATGTGCCGATGTATTTGACGGCGTCGTACTCGTGCGTTTGCTATTCTGAATTAGCGGTGAGACTATTTACTGACGGGATTGCGGTAGGACTGGATTGCATTGTGAGGGTTCGTTCGAGACATTTGAGCGTGCGCAGATGCAGAGAAAGTGGCTGAGGGTGCATAACACGCAGGAATGTAAGTAGGCCTTCCATACAGGTGAACTAAGCTAATCAATCAGGGCATGATATATACAAGCCAGAGGTCTTAGACGACTTACAACGATTCTACGACTTCTACGCCAAGGGCATACAAAACGGCTGGGAGACTGATACTCCGCGGGTCCGATTGAGTCTTCTTGGCTACGAGAACAGCCCCGCGAGAACCGTCGTCGAGAGGCCGGAAGAGGAATGGCCTCCTGCTCGCCAAACAATGAGAAAGTACTACCTCGACGCATCCACTCGCTCACTGACCACCTCAAACCTTGAGAATGTCTCCAGCATCAGCCACGAGGGCCATTCCCTAACTGCATCATCTGTAACCCTCCCCACTGCCATTTAATCAACAGAGCTAACAAAAACAGGACTTTACCATTCATTTTACCGAATACACAGAGCTCTGCGGCCGCCCCTATGCAAAACTCTACATGTCTTGCCCTTCGCACACAGACTTCGATGTCCGCATCCAACTCCGCAAACTATCCTCCACCGGCCAACTCCTAGAATCCCTTAACTGGAGTCCCATGCCAAAGCTTGCACCCGAGGTTCCAGACGTCAATGTTGCAAAGCATCTCGGACAGCAGGGTATGCTTCGCGCGTCGCATCATGTTAGTCTTCTCCCCGAATCAGAAAAAAATGGATTCCCGCGCTACGATCACAAATCTAGACAGGATATCCCCGCTGGTACGGTTATTCCGTTACTGATTCCCATTTGGCCCATTGGTATGGTTTTCGAAGCCGGGGAGGGATTGATGTTGCGGATATCGGGACACGATATGTCGTTGCCGGAGGTGGAGATGATGAGGTTGCAGGAGCCGGTGGATGAGAATATTGGGTTGCAGGTTGTGCATACGGGTGGGGAGTATGCGAGCTTTTTGGTTGTGCCTGTTATTTGATTGTGTATATTAATTGCTTGAAGAGCATAACTCTCAATAGGTCCACTATGTACACTAAACCTCATTCGGAATATGGGCCCATGAGTCAGCGAATCAGAAATATAGCTGATAGCTCGGTCACTGGATCCGGTAGGGATCCGCAATTTTATCGAGCTTTATTTGGATTAAGCATACTCCGCAATATGCCATCAAACGTTGTTGAATTGAACCTACAGCCAATTTGAGATCTAGAGAAATTTGATAAAGACCATGGATTTCCAAGGTCATGACATTGGGCTACATGCAAGCCCAGACGACCAAGTCAAACATCCCTGTTGCGTTTGTTGTCAGCTTTGATTCACTGCATATACAAACAAACGGTGCAACACAGCCCCAGAGCCTGTAGGCAGTCATGCAATATGACTACTGAGCGTTTGCTTCTCTTTGGAAGATATATTCTTCTACTTTTCCTGCCCACCTATTCTTCCATCATCTAGATATCCATCGCTAGTCGGCGACATCCGTGGTTCAATACTATCATATTGTATCTCCAGTGTTAACACGACAAATAAGACAAACCCCTCTTCCACTCCTACAGCCCGTGAGCTACCATCAAAATTTTCTCCATTCTGAGATCCCTCTTCCTTCGCACCATGCCTCGCAAATACTACGCAGTAGTCGAAGGCCGTATCGACAAACCCACCATCTACTCTTCTTGGTAAATCCATCCTCCCTTACTGAAAACTCTTGTTCGATACACCAACATTATATTTTCTCATAAATGCAGGGCCCAAGTCCACCCCCGCGTGCTAGAATGCGAAAACGACCACAAAGAGTTCAAAAGCCACCGAGAAGCCGTCGACTGGATGAAAGCCAAGGGAGTACCGGAAAATGAGATAGAGTGTGTCCCCGGGAGTCACGATAAAGGTGTGATGGAGCAGCCAGTCAAGGGTATCTCCTACTATGCTGTCGCGCATGGAAGGACTACGGGGGTTTTTAGGGATTGGAGGTATGTTCCTCTTCGAGTTGTTCTGTCTTGTTTTTATCTCGTTTCTGTCAGTAGAGGCGGAACTGACCTTATGGGATGTGTATAGGACGACAAAGGCAGCGGTCACCGGGTTCCCCTCCGCGTGTCATGGGAGATTCGACACTGAGTACGAAGCGAGGCGTTTTATCGAGGAATGGAAAGATGCGTACGCGGATATATGGCGACTGGCAATCAGACAAGGATTGGATGAGAAATGGAGACCAGAGGATTTGAAGGTGGACCTCGAGAAGGTTCTGAATAGAGTTGATGATGGGAGGGTCAAGGATGAGGACGAAGAAAGTATTTGTTCGCAATTCGAAGACTTGGAGTTGGATAGAAGAAGGAGGGATTCGGGAGTGAGAAGTAGATCTTTGGTCTAGATGCATTGGAGATGGTGGCATGCTATGGATTTGTTTTGTTGCAAGGATTGAATTATATATGTGTATATCTGTAGCATTATTTCACGAGCGACTTTGAGTTTCTTGTTACGGACCCCGCCGCTTTTACAGGGGTCTCCCGTGATCAATCCCGGAGTGATCAGGGAGCGTCCTTCGACGCTCCGGGACACGCACCGTAGAGCCCCAGCTCACTCCGGGAGCTCCCGGAGTATCAACCTGACTACTCCCGGAGCATCCCTGAGCAGTCCTCGAAACAGGCGGTATTTTTGGTGTGTGATGGATGGTTGATTGGTTTGTGGCCTATCGGCTAAGGCTAACTATAGCTACCGGGCAGAAAGTGAGGGCGGTGAGACACGTGACCCGCTGGGTACCAACAGGTATTGTTGGAACCCAGGGTGTAGTGGACATATGGCTCAACCAATGGAATCGCAAAAGAGGTCTGTCTTGCTATATAGCTCCTATCTGGCAATTTTATGAGGGGCAAGCTGACTAATACAAAACAATCGGCAATTTAGATAGTCCACCTCCGAGCTATGGATTCCGACACACCCCCTCAGCTCTACCTGTTTCAGGGAGAGCTGCACAGCCTGGAATCCTTCATTTCTGGTCCTTCTATAGACTGGCCTCTGTCTTCTGCTTGGGCTAGTCAATTATATGGCTTATATCAGCCATCCTGAGCATCTTAACGAAGTGCTCATGCTTCTGACGAGGGAGTAACTTGGTGAGTCCATCTGCCACCATCTGGCCTGTTGGCACCCATATAACCTTGATTCGACCCTCTCTGACCTCCTGCCTTAACCAGTGTCCATGGATATCGACATGTCGAAGCTTTGTACTGATTTTGGCTTGCTCTGAGGTCAACAGCTCAACTGTCTGTCTGTTGTCACATCAAATTGATATTGTATGATCAGGGTTAAACTGGATCCTGGAAACGAACCGCTTCCACCATTGGAGAGAGCGTGCTGTTTCTGACAAGCCAAGCAGTTCTGCTTCAGTGGTAGAGGTGGTGACCGTGGGTTGTTTTGAAGCTTTCCAATCCACTGGTCCTCCGTACACCTGGCATATATAACCTGCTGAGCTTTTCCGGTCAGGATTATCCCCATATGACGCATCGCTGGCAAATTCAATGGACTCTAATCTGCTGCCAATTCCGAACTCAATGGCCCTAAAACGCGTTGTGTATAGATAACATATCACTCGGTCAACTGCGTTCTGATGCTGTGGGCCTGGATTCATAAGGAATTGAGACAATTTGGCTGCTGCTTTGGCTGCATCTGGTTGTGTGATTGTGGTGGCATACTGTGATGATCCTACTTTCTGCTGGTATAGTTTGATATCTTCTGCTGAAGCTGTTCCTTCATATGGCATCAACTCTTCAACAGGTAATGGCGTATAGACAGGTGCGCGATGTGTGAGGTGGTATCTCATAGCGACACTGCTAATGTATGTATCCTGGCACAGCCATAGCTTATGCTGCTGTCTGTCTCACAGTATCCGAATATTAAGGAACCACTCTGCTTCACCATGGTCGGTGAGTTCCCAATGTGCCTCAAGGTCTCTCTCAAGCTGTCTTGCTTGATTTCGTACGCTTGGATGGTTCGCAATAAGAATATCATCCACATAGAAGAAGACAATGATGCCTTCCTTCACAAACACACAAGGATCTTCTGGAACAACTTTAAGACCTAGCTTGGTGAGCACCTTTGATGCCTCCTGTTGCCATAGCTTCGGTGAGATCCGTAAGCCATATAGTGTGCGATTGAGCTTCCAGCACTTCTGTGGCTGTTCAAAACCTTGTGGCATCTGTGTGTATATCTCCTTCAGTAGCTTGCTGTTGAGAAAAGCACCAACAGCATCTCGCTGGCGGAGGTCAAGATTAAATGCGGCCACTAAGGCAAAGATCATCCTTGCTGTACGGGCAGCTAATGTAGCTGCTCTCTTCTCTTCAGGACTGATCATCTCAAGATCTCCACGGGCACAAATTCGGGCCTTTAGCTTCACAAGGTAGCCATCCTGGTTGAACTTATATGCAAAAACCCAGTGTAAGGGTAGGACTTGCTTTGAAACATCCTTTGGCTTCTCAATGATGGTGAACGTTGACTTCTCTGTTAATGTATGAATCTCCCTTGCACATGCTTCCATGAAGCCCTCTGCATGTGGATGCTTAAGCATCTCCTTCCAGTTCTCTGGTGGTGGTGGCAAGTCATCTCGATGACGTTGGATCGGCTTTTCTGTGTATAAGGCAGCTGCGAATGCCCTCAATAGCTCAGGGGGGTCATCAGTCTCAGTAGTGGCATAAGCCATGTATTCATGATCCTCCCTAGCCTTCCGTCTCCTACCACCGCTGATGATATTTGATATGTCAATGCCATCATCTCTGTTGCGTGGAGCTTGTAGCTCTTGTTGTAGCTGTTGTTCACTGTCGGAGAGTTGTTCCTCTTCCTCATTGACTCGGAGCTCTAGTGTCTGCTCCTGATTATCCAGCTCCTGTGTCTGATGTTCAGGCTGGTCTTCCACCCCCTGAGCAGTGACAGGGCTCAAATCTGTTTCCTGCAGCGTGTTCTGCGGCGCTTCATATGGTGGAGTAGGTGGTAGTGGGACCTGTTCTTCTGTGGGAAACGCTCCTGGTAAGGTGTCTTGAGGCGAGGCTTGAGGCATGGTTTCTTGAGCCTCATATCTCTTTTCCGGTGTAGCACTTTCCTGAGCTATTATCTCATCTTCCTTCGGAATCTGCACCTTCTGACTGTCAACCGGTTCTTCATGCTGGTCATCTGTACGGTTCCTATTCTGATCCTCCTCGAGTGGTAGTACTGAAGCTGGCATACTAAGGTCCTGTTGAATAGCATCTAGTTGTTGATACTCAGTTAAAATAACTGGTTCTTGCGTGGGGAGGTCAACATCTTGCCAGTACTGCATATCTGGCTTCCACTTCCTTGATTCATCAAAGAAAGCATCTTGTACAACCTCAACTTTCCCTCTGGCTGGGAACCATATCTTCCATATGTTTGAAGCAATATATCCAACTAGGAAACCGATTTCTGCTCTTGGATGGGTCTTCTCTTTGCGTGGAATGCTTCTGATTCGACAGTAGGATAGAGCACCATACACATGAAGGTTTGCAAGGCTTGTTTTCTTCATTCTATCTCCTGCAAACTCATGGCGTGCCTCTTCCCAGGGCACTATCCATTGTTTCTCATCCTTCAGATAAGTGGGGATTCAGTTTAGGATCCATACTGCAGCGCTAACAAACTCAGGCCATAGTTGTTTTGGTAGCTGGCCACCCTCAATCCGCAGGTGTCGGGCCATTTCAAGTATGACACCCCCTGACCGTTCAGCCGGTCCATTTTGTTCAGGGTGCCCTACAATACTGTGGGAAACAATTATACCACAGTTATTTAGAAAGGCTTCCACATTATCTCCAGCGGACTGCTCATTGTCATAGTGGAATGCTCTGATTGGTAAGTTCCACCAGTTCTTGACCAAAGCAATGAATTTTCTGACAGCTTCTCTACACTCAGACTTGAATGTATGAGTGTATAACCAGTGAAATCGGATGCCTTCAACATAAAAGTGTGTCATCCACTGATGCCCATTATATCCAGGTGAGAACTGAACCAAATCAAAATGGATTCGGCCACACCATCCAAATGTTTGTCCAATAGGACGCCTTGAGATCTGTCTTGGTGCATGAGATAGCTTGCAGACCTCACAAATACTTGTCTCTGTCAATTCTGGCGCGGTCAAATCTGGTAGTTCACCTTTGATTTTAACACCATCAACCATATCAGCTGCTTTCTGTATGACCTGTGGAGCAACATGTCCAAGTCTTCGATGCCATATCTCTGCAGGTGCTTCTGCCACTAGTGGCTGTTCAGATTTTCGGACTGCATGTGCATGACCTGCTGCTGTATAGGGTATATCAAATGCCCACAAGTTCAATGAATCGATTGGCTTAAGGCTAACCACTGGTGTACCATTAGGGTCACAAATGCAATCCCCATCCTCATCCCAACGGCTGCCTTTCTTCTTCAATGCTCCATATGACACAAGGTTGGTATGGAATCCAGGTGAATAGAGGGCATTGCTAAGTGTGATAGCTTTCTCTTTACCAGTTGTCGGGTCCACACCTTGAAGCTTCATGTCACAACCTGGCTTCTCTCGTGTCGTACCTAGGGTTCTAGCTAGTTGTATTTCGAGACTGGACACTTACCCTAAGTGTCTCCCAAGTAATCGTATGCTCAATGCCCCTCCGGGTCCGGTCCGGTATGTCGTATGCGTTGATGGGTATATCGCCCCCTCCAGGCTCCGTAAGATAATCAACAAGTAGAAACGGTAAAGGTAATCGAATGGAGAAACAAGGCCAACCGAGTACGTATACTGGGTTGTTGGTTAAGTGCGGACGAGTCAGAAACTAGAAGGTAACCAATGCTGATTGACTTGTATTGATCGCGAAGAACTAAGCTAAGTACATGAATGAGTGTTCTTATATATCCTCCCTTTTCCTGGTATGATGTTTTCATAGTATACTTGTATACCTATACCAGGCTGATGGTATAACATCCGTCTTGTATATTAGTATACTCCTTGCATATCACGTGAAACACGTGATCATCAGGTGCCAACACGCCGAATATCAATTTGATCCCTGTTCCTTCTTGCATATTCTCCATGAGCTGTTATCCAATGAGCCTGTCTTAACTCTGTATCATCACGTGAGGCTGATACAGTGAGTTCTGTAACATTACCTCCCCCTCTTTCAGGCTTTCGTCCTCGAAAGTCATAAAGCTGCGGCAGTTTCCAGGTAAGCGCTGAGGTGTTCAACTTCTTTTTCTTTCTTCATGTCATGACTCATCATGTCAGTTGAATACCGCAATCGTCTGAGGCTGGCTGATCGGATTTATCGTGAAGGCGAGATATCTTTTCCTTGTAAGCGTTGTTCGAAAATGAGTGAGAGACGCCCTGTCGAGTGCAAGCGAATTCCTTCTACCCAGAAATGTGGCCATTGTGTCCGTTCTGGTCGCAAATGCGAGCGTGATGTTCATGCAGAGTCTGAGTGGAAACGAATCGATCGCGAGAGAGAGCGTATTGCTAGTCAGCTTGAAGAGGCTGAGCGTCAGTCCGATGAGTTGTTAATGAAAGTGATGCGTCTTCGCAAACAGAAGCGTTTTCTTGAATCGCGGAATTTGAAAATGCTGGATAATGATTTCGGTGCGCTGGAAGGAATGGGAGAAGAGTCTTCTGTGCCTGATGAAGATCTTCAGGAATTTGAGCGCCTTCTTGATGCAGAGGCAGCTCAACTTGCTGCGACATCAAACAATCCTAGTTTGACTCAGATGATGAATTCTCCTTCCTTCTGGGAGAACTTCGATTCTGCTGTCGCTGGTGGTATTCCTTCACCAACTGGTGGCAACCAGTCAAGTTCGCGATAGGTTCCCATGTGTTCTCAGAGGTATCGTACCCTTTCCATTTGATCAGGTAACATGGTCGTCCATTGACTTGTCGGTAATCCAGTACTCGTTCCACTTCATATTCATCATCGTTGCTTTCGATTTCGATGTTTTCCGTTGGTATGGCGTTTTTCGGTGCTGGTTCCAATAGCGAGATGTGAAATATTGGATGTATGCGCTTCATTGATTTCGGTAGTTTCAAGCGATAATTTACTGGTCCTGTTTTTTCTTCAATGGTGAAAGGTCCAATCTTCTGGTGATCGAGCTTTTGACTTGGTCGCTTCGTTTTGATATTTCTGCGGAGTAGGAATACTTTCTCCCCCTTTTAAGGTAGGTCCCTCTCCGTGGTGCTTGTCGTAATATATAGCCGCTCGTAGGTTCATGAAGTCAATGTCTCTTGACAGTTGGTGGTGTAAGTTCTTCAGCTTTTGAACTGTCTCGTTTGCTGCTTCTGATGTGGACTCTTGTGGTCGTGGCTTTTCATATAGCACTGGGTGGTATCCATAATTGGCGTAAAATGGCGTTACTTTGAGTGTTGAATGCTCTGCATTGTTGTATGCAAACTGTGCCATGGGTAGGAATCTAACCCAATCATCTTGTTCATAGTTGATGTAGTGCCGTAGGTATTGCTCAATCGTTTGGTTGGTTCGTTCAGTTTGACCATTTGCTTGTGGGTGGTAGGCTGTGGTGAGGCGGTGCTCTATACCCATCAAGTTCGTGAGTGTCGTCCAAAATTTTGAAGTGAACAGCTTGTCTCGGTCTGATGTGATCTTCTGAGGCATTCCATGGTTGGTAATAACATGCTTCAGGAATATTTGTGCCATATCTGCTGCGGTCATGGTTCCTTTGGCTGGTACCAAATGGATATATTTGGTCATTCGGTCTGTGATGACTGTGATGGAGTCATATCCTTGTGATGTCGGTAACTGTGTGATGAAATCGATAGTAACCCATTCCCATGGATGTGTTGGAGCATCTGGGGATTGCATTTTTCCGTAGGGTTGGTGTCTTGCTGCTTTATCTCGAATGCAAGTTTCACAGTTCTTCACATATTCTTGAACAACTTTTTGTGTGTTTGGGAAGTAGTAGTTTCTCATTATTTGTTCAGCTGTTTTCTCTGTTCCCAAATGTCCGTGGAGTGGAGTGTCATGGTGCATGCTGATGATCTCACTTCTCATGCTCTTTGGCACATAGATGAGATTGTGCAAGTACACTAATCCATTGTCATCAGTGGTCAATTTGTCGTTTTCTGCTGAGTTTTCAATCATATCCTGGATCATTTTATCTTTTCGTGTTTCTTCAACAATTTTTCTTTCCAAAGGTTCATTTGAGGTGTGCATTGTCGCTGCTAACACCTGGTGGTTGTAGCTGATGGTTCCATCTTCGTTCGTTTTCAATATCGCTGGATTGATCGTTCTGTCTTTGATCTCATAGTCTGGTCGTCGACTGAGTGCGTCTGCTTGTCCATTCTCATTTCCTTTGCAGTGGATGATCTTGAAGTCATATTGTGATAGTACTTCAGCCCATCTGGCCTGTCTTCGGGTCAACTCTTTGGTTGTTGTGAAGAAGGTCAGGTTCTTGTGATCTGTTTTCACAAGTACAGTGTGTTGTGCTCCTTCCAAGTAAACTCTCCAAGTCTTGAATGCTACCACTATGGCTAGCAGTTCCTTGTCATGGATGTCATAGTTCAACTCCGCTTGAACTAGTTTTCTTGAGTGGAATGCAACGGCTCGTGGTTTTCCATCTGGTCCTGGTTGAGTCATCCTCATACCAATGGCGTAGTCTGATGCATCTGTTTCGATCGTGGTTTCCTTTTCTGGGTCGAACTGCACAAGTGCTGGTGCAGACACAATTCTTTCCTTGGCTTGTTGAAATGCTCGTCGTTGTTCTGGTCCCCATTGGAACTCTTGTCCCTTTTTCAACAATTTGAACAGTGGTGTCATGAATTGTGAATAGTCCTTCAAGAATCGTCGGTAGTAGTTCACAAGTCCTGTAAACTGTTGAACTTCCTTGGTGTTCTTCAGTTCTGGCCAATCCAAGATTGCTTGAACTTTGTTCTTATCCATCTGGATTCCCTCTGTAGTGATCCAGTGTCCTAAGAACTCAGTTTCTTGAACATGGAATTCGCACTTTTTCAACTTCAATCGTAGCTTTGCTTCCTCAAGTTTTTGCAGTACTTTCTTGACATGCTGCACATGTTCTTTGAAGGTGTTGGAGAAGACCAAGATGTCGTCAAGGTAGACTATCACGAAGATGTCGAGATATACTCCAAGTACATCATAGATGAATCGTTGAAATGATGCTGGTGCGTTGGTAAGCCCAAATGGCATGACCAAATATTCATAATGTCCATATTTCGTTCTGATGGTCGTTTTCCATTCTTCCCCTCTGGCGATCCGTAGTCGATTGTAGGCGTCTACAAGGTCGAATTTGGTAAACCACTTTGCTCCTCTGATTCGGTCTTGCATTTCATCAACTCGTGGTAATGGATGTCGATCCTTAATGGTGATGGCGTTGAGTGGTCGGTAATCTGCACATAGTCGTAGGCTTCCATCCTTTTTCGGTACAAATAGGACTCCGTGCCCTGCTGGTGATGTTGATGGTCTGATGAATCCTTTCGCCAATTGTTCCTCGATATATTCCCGTAGTATTTTCGATTCTCGTTCTGACATCGGGTAAATCTTTTTGCATGTCGGTGTCTTCCCTTCCATAAGGGGTATGTGATGATCGTGTGGTCCGTGGTCTGGTAGTTCAGGTCGTTCGGGCTGCTTGAACAAGTGCTGAAACTCAATATACTCCTGTGGAATCTGTGGTTCCTGAGTCGTTGCTGCTAGCTCCTTATGGTCAATCCATTCCCATGAGCTTAGCTCTGAGTCTGATGCTTCTTGGTTGCTATCAACTCTTCCTGAGCGATACTCCTCAATCAATGCTGATCTCTTGGATGTATCCTCGTTCATCAAGCATTCGCAATACTTCTGGGTCGTGTCCGGTGCCCATCCGGGTAAGTTCATCAGCCAATGTCGTTCTGAGGCCCTGGTGGCTGCTAATACGATGTTCGTCGCTGTGTCGTTCATTTCTCTGTTACTCAACCCACCTCTTGGTTGCTTCATGTATCTACCAGGTCTCCTGCCTGTAGATCGTGGTGAGGTCCCGGCCTCCCGTTGACTCGGTCCTTTTGTGGTTCTTGGGCAATCGCAATTCGCAAAGTTCATTTGTCCAGTTTTCCAGTTGATTTCTGGGTTGTGATTCCTGAGCCAGGGAATCCCCAACACTATATCGTATTGTCCCAGCGGTGTCACGTCGAAATTGATCCTTTCTTCATGATCCGCTACAGCCATAGGGACAAATCCCGATTCGACTGTCAAGTGACTTCCCAAATTTTCACCATTCAGTCCTGAGATAGGCTCTGGCTGCGCCTTCTCAATTCCTAAGATCCCCAATTGTCGCTGGAATCTAGGATCCATGTAATTTCCAGTAGCTCCTGAGTCAACCATCACTCTGGCTAGTTGATTGAGAACTGGAGTCATAAACTTCAAGTGGTAACCTCGCTGTGTCGCTGATAGGCTCGCTTGCCATCTTGGTTGCCGTAGATGTCGTGGACTTGGGTAGTAATCCTTGGGTTCAAAGTGGACTATGCAGTCATCTTCATAACAAGCAGTCCAGTGCATACTTGAATGCTCTGGATGCAGTAGATATCCTCGGCATGCACAGTTCCAATCCCAACAAGGACAACTGTCGTTATATTTCCTAGGTCGTTCTGGAAAATAATGCGCCATTTTCTTTCGATCATAGTGTTCTCCACATGCATGGCTATAACACACAATCCAAGGTAATTGGTTATGCTTTGGGTGCTCTCGATAGTGCACACAGTTACACCAATCATACTTGCATGAGCTGTGGATGGGGCCTCGTAGTCGTTTGGTCGTGATGTCTCGTAAGTATCCCCATAGTTCTCCATTGTGCTGTCCACAGTAGTGGCACGTGTATGGGTGCTGGTCGCATTTCCGTAGGTGTTCATCCCAAGTTTCGTTCGTTCGTTCCCAACATTTCAGGTTCTGATGTGGGCAATACGTGTTCAATTCATTGAATAGTTCCTTCAATCCTTTAGAGAGCCTCTTGGGGTTCTCCTGGAGTGAAATAACTATATCATCAATGAAGTACGCGGCAACGTCGGTATTTGTTTCTTCATCGGCTTTTCGTTGTTCCGTATATCGCTTGGACCATAGCTGTTGTCTCGAGATAGGGCTATACACACTGGACTTCATGTATCCCTCATTATCTTCTGCCAGACTCTGTTCTTCTTGTTCATCTTTTTCGGGAGTTGCGTTCTGAGGTGTCTCCGGTATCTCATGGAGTTCCTCCACGTTGGGATCGTGGCCATTCCACTGAGCACCGTACTCTTCGTCAAGGAAATCATTAACTGGCCAATCTTGGTTGGGCAGTTCGCCGAGTGATTTCTCCTGAACTGGCTCGTTGATGGCTTTTTTGGACCCATCCGTCCTTATATGGGCTTTGTCGCTTCCGCTGTCGGATCCCACCATCCGTTCATTGGGCCAATATTCATCTTCACTTGAACTCATGGTTTCATCAATCTCCTCCGGTGTGAGGGTCGTCTGTTCTTCCATCAACCTCCTCAATGGGCTCAGGTTGGGTACTATCATAGTTCTGGGTCTCCATGGTCCTCCATGCTCATCCGAAGCCTCTTGCATGTGCCATCCAGAATCATTTGTTGCTCTGAGTTCAGGGTTCACAATTCCTGTGGTGTCATACGCTCCTCTCTCCTGGGTAGCGTGCAGCTGCTTATTATCGTTTTGTTGTTGCTGAGGCCTAACGTTCTGTCGTTGCCTGCATGCCTTCGTCATGTGGCCCGGCTTTCCGCATGTGAAGCAAAGTTTCTCTTTCCTCCTTCGTTCTTTTTCCTTGTCGGATACGAAGGGCCTGTGCTGTGTGGCATCCAGCTCCATTGGTCGTGGTCCATAGGGATCTTCATACCCTTGGCTTTGTGGTTGAGCTGGTCGTTTATCATTCGATCGATAGTGGCTCGTTCGTGGGTTTCCCCTAAAGGTGTTCCCATATCGTGACTCCTTCTGTCTGACTCTAAGGTCATACAGGGTGTTGTCAATCTTGACGGCTCGTTCAAAGAGTTCGTTCAATGAAGTCGGTCGTTCCATCCAGACCAGTTTCTCCTGGATCTCCGGCTTCAACATTTCCTCGAATTTCGCAATGTACATCGTTTCATCCCAGTTCAGATGGGTGATGATCTGCTGGAAATCAGATACCAACTTGGCTACTGATCCTGTCTGTTTGAGTCGCCATAGCTTCCGTTCAGCGTTCCGTGTGGCGTCAATATCTCCAAACGTTCCCTGGAGTCGTTTCTTGAATTCAGTGAAGCTGCTGAAAACCTCAGTGGTATTGTCGTTATGGTATTGTTCATCTTTCTCCTGGAAGTCGCGCAAAGTAGGTTCAAACCAATCAAATGCTGGTCCAGTCAAATAAGTTGCTGCAAGTAGAACTTTGTCGGATTCAAAGATGAGCTTGCTCCGGTTCATGCGGACATACAAGTCCAACTGGGTGATGAAGGGTCGCAACTTGTATCGAGTACCATCAAAGGGTTCCGGTGGTCGAACCTTGATAGCTTTGGTTGACTGTCGTTCTTCCAAAGTAGTGATGCTTTCCTGCAGCTGGCTAACCATTCCAAAGAGCTCTTCATAAGTCGGAGTTCGTCCCTCAGATCCACGAGAGGATCTAGGAGTAGTGTTGCTGTTACTGTTGTTGGACATGGTTGCGGTTCGTGTTTTAAGTCAATATAGTCTCGAAACCTGACTCGTACTGACTGGCGATCAATGTGTCACAACCTGGCTTCTCTCGTGTCGTACCTAGGGTTCTAGCTAGTTGTATTTCGAGACTGGACACTTACCCTAAGTGTCTCCCAAGTAATCGTATGCTCAATGCCCCTCCGGGTCCGGTCCGGTATGTCGTATGCGTTGATGGGTATATCGCCCCCTCCAGGCTCCGTAAGATAATCAACAAGTAGAAACGGTAAAGGTAATCGAATGGAGAAACAAGGCCAACCGAGTACGTATACTGGGTTGTTGGTTAAGTGCGGACGAGTCAGAAACTAGAAGGTAACCAATGCTGATTGACTTGTATTGATCGCGAAGAACTAAGCTAAGTACATGAATGAGTGTTCTTATATATCCTCCCTTTTCCTGGTATGATGTTTTCATAGTATACTTGTATACCTATACCAGGCTGATGGTATAACATCCGTCTTGTATATTAGTATACTCCTTGCATATCACGTGAAACACGTGATCATCAGGTGCCAACACGCCGAATATCAATTTGATCCCTGTTCCTTCTTGCATATTCTCCATGAGCTGTTATCCAATGAGCCTGTCTTAACTCTGTATCATCACGTGAGGCTGATACAGTGAGTTCTGTAACACTTCACTGTACCAAGTCCTTCTACTCTTGTGGTTGAGTCACCAGTCTTCAGGCTCAAACTCGTTGATGTATAGGTGACAAATCTGCTTCGGTCATTGCAGACGTGCATCGATGAGGCATTATCAAGGATCCATCGAGATCTAAGATCCTGGAAGCTCTCTGGAGCACTATTAAGTGCTGCTATATCTGTCGACGTGAAGAAGGATATCTGTGAGGGCAGAGCACTATTGGCTGACTCATTGGGCTTCTCTTCCTTTTGCTGCCTCTCATTATTTTCCTTGACTTTTGTCTCAATCCAGTCTTTCCATTGAGGATCATCCTTAAGGGCCTTATCCACCTTTTGCTTCTTTGCCTTCTGCACCGTCCAGCCCTGTGGGCGTATGGCTTCATTAATTATATAGCAAAGCCAGGGTTTATGTCCTCAGTTACCACAGGGGCACCAGCGCTTAGGGATCGGTGGCTTGTTTCCTTGCTTCTGTGGTGGTTTCTGCAGCTGGTCTGTTTCTGCCTCTTCAAAGTCCTGGAATGTCGAAAATGATGCTTTTGAGATAGTACTGGTTGGTTTCTGTGGCACCATCTCTTGGTAGAACCCTCGGAAGTTTTCAATCAGATCTCGAGTCTCCCAATCCTCATGGTTCATTATGATTGACTCATACTTCGCCTGCCACCAGGTAGGCAAGACGTCTTTCACTGCATGAAGGAAATCCTTGTTCGCACTCTTCACTTCAGGCAAATCTAAACTAACTGCTTGTTCCCTCAGAGTATTCCAGTCGGCTAGCCAGTGATTAATGTCAACGCCCTTTCTAGGCGGAGATGATGAGAACCACTTCCACTGAGCACGGATATCTTCCTCATATGCATTAGATCGGGCAAATCGAGTTGTGAGATAAACCAAACGTTCATACGGAGTCTCATAGTCAAGCAGGGAGGCATGGTGAATTGGATCAAGGTTAGTGATGATCCATTTGTTCACAGCATCCAAGCCCTTTGCCTGCTGCTCCCACTCCGCTAGATCAAGCTTATAGATGTCAAGCCGATCTCTCCATTCACGCTTAACACTCTCAGATCCACCTTCTGGGTATTGAGGCCTCTTCGGCTTGCGCATTGGCTGCTCGAGGTAATCTTCCTCAATCTGTGGGTTTACTAGGTCCCACACCTTCTTCTGGCGAGCAAATAGCTTCACTCTTGCAAACCAGTTTCTCCATTGAGGAGAGTCCTTCAGTTTATCGCCCTTCATGGCGGAGACCACACTGTTTGGCTCCATGGTTTTATGAATCCACTCTGTTTTGTAGGGGTTCAGTTGCTCGTTGCTCAACTTGCTCAGGGGTAATCGTCCTATAACACTCGCTACCACAAGCCTATGTGTATAGCTTCTAAAACTGACGATTTTGGCGGCGAACCGGGCTCATAACTGTTGGAACCCAGGGTGTAGTGGACATATGGCTCAACCAATGGAATCGCAAAAGAGGTCTGTCTTGCTATATAGCTCCTATCTGGCAATTTTATGAGGGGCAAGCTGACTAATACAAAACAATCGGCAATTTAGATAGTCCACCTCCGAGCTATGGATTCCGACAGGTATTCCTAATCACGTGATATAAAATAAAGTATGGTTGTTTATACCGTGCTCACTAAACAACACTCAGCCCTCTAAAATCGAACCTCAGCGTCCAAGGCCGATATGGCTCGGTGTAAATTACATTACCGAAGTTCATCAAACTATCCGAACCATGACGTTAAAGGATTATTGGTTCATCAGGGCACTAGGAAATCCTTGTCTCGCTGTGGCCTTGAATAAGATAAATAGAGGGTGCTACTCTGTTCAGACCTGGCTTGTCTTGTTTCATACCTAAGAAAAAAAAATCTATTTGAAGTGCACCTGGTGGTTTTACTTGGATTCCAGAAGACTGCAACCATGGCTATTGTTTCTTCAGGGCGAAAGCAAAAGGTAGACAAGAGCGAGGCTCGTCGAAAGCTACGTGAAAGTCGAAATTATGATCCTCTTGCCCACAGAAAGGAAGATTCCCAGAGAAGTCGTGGCAGAGCCTCCATGGAAACCAAGGAGTTGTACAAAGAAACAGTAAAGCTTTATGAGGAGTATGTTTGTCAATCACTGGACTTGGCCTTCATGCTAACTTTCATATCCTAGGTTCCTCACGAGTGAAGGAGTGATACCAGCTGAATTCCGCATCACAGAAAACTTTCCTGTTCCCAAGATAGAAGAACTCAAGAGCTTTATTCGCTGGTACATTGCTTCTACAGAAGGCAGCATTGACGATAGCCCAACAATGAGAACTGTTCTTACCTTTGCACAACAATTTGTTCCGGGGTTCTATCTGGTGACTGGAAATCAAATTCCACCATAGGAATCACAGGAGCTTTATTTTGTAAGACTTTGACTTCTTCATGGCTCATACTCAGACTCATCCCTGACAACTTTAGTGGATCCAATACATCTTGACAGAGGAAAATGTGATCAATGACATCAAAAAGGAAAAGTACAATTTTACCAAGGAGGACTTTATCCGAATTATGACCTCCTTTTGGGTCCTTGATAACCCAGTGTTCCTCCATGGCAGACATAAGATTCAAATTCCTTTTATCACCAAAATATCTCTCTTTACAGGTGCAAGGATCGGAGCATTCCTGCCAGCAAACAAGCATAAGCAGGAAAGAGGCCTTCGTTACAAGGTATACTCTTTTGCCTCTTCTACAATGTGGTGCTGACATTGTTTAGCACATCCAATTGGTTCTTTTTCGTACTCGTGGCGATGCTCCATGGAGACTTGGTTGGAGACTGGACCAGCAATGGGTCAAGAACAATCGAGACCCAAGATATACTGTGTAAGAGATTTATGATCAAACTCTTCTGTTATATTTTGTAATATTTATCAAAGCTGACACTTCTCACAGTTTTAGCCCAACTACATCGGGAAAATGACAATCATCGTCATCATTTGAGGAGGTCAATATCCGACTGCAAAATTTTGTATAGATTAAATCGATTTCAAGACGTTCGTCTTGGCAACTGACCTCGATTTACCGAAAGCACCGTTGTGAACATGTAAGGTTTATCAAAGCAATCATCCCATTTATCTTTACCTGAGTCCCAAAAATTTTCAAGGATTCTTTTTGCGGCGAGCGGGGCATATGTGCCACAAGCAGCGCTCATGGATACCATTTTCTCTCGAACAAACGCACGCAAAGAGGGGCCTCCATTGACTGCTTGCACGCCAAGCACCAGAAGAGGCCATAACATATATCCATGGCACCTTCCGGCAAGCGATTGTTCGATCAGCCCATGTAAGATTCTTCTCTCCATATCACAATTCTTCTTCAGGAACGGATTTGGTGGTAGAGCCCCGGCACTTTGGAGAGAAGACATGCAATATAAGGCAACCGCGCTCTGATAAGCGTCCATTATCAGTTTGCTTGCATCAGTGAGGGACTCATTGGACTCTATCCATGCCGCAGGGGAAAAACCATAGATGCGGTGCAGGACTTCGCGGGCATCGCTATGAAGATCGTTTTCATCCGTTCCATTTAACTTTGACATTTGATTCCGAATGTGATTGATTTTGACGATCTCAGCAAACAGCGGCGAGGGACACATTTGGAACCCATATCCATTTCCTCCGTAGCATTTTACCATAAGGTATACTTCCTCAAGATCTAAACGCTCCACGAGCATATCTGACCCGGGTGATGAGGTATCAGAAAGTACGACAAGGCTACTGGATGGTTAGCATGGGTGAATGATATAGAAAAAACCTTGGTCACTTACTGAACAAAGGAGAGAACAATTGGTAGAGCTCCAGGGGTTGTGACCACGCGGTTCATTCCACCGCGCGAGATAATCAGTCTGCGGACTCCTTCAATATGATACCGCCAATGGTGTGAGATCCCTTCCTGGGCCTTTTGTAAAACTCAGTCTTCAGTATGGTACCACTCAATGATCATTCGAGGCAACAAAGACTCACATCAGCCAGCAATAATGTTAAGATTCCGGCAAGAACAATGCCGCCGTTTCTTTTGTTTGGAACATTTATATCGTCATTCAGAGATCGAATCATTAGACCCCGATAACGAAAAAAGGTAGTTCTTAGAGCCTTTGGATCATAATCATGACCCATCTGGTTCATGCGGTGGCTTAGAGTGAGGCAAACCAATCCCAATTGAAGATGGCCGGGCCGGGTGAGACCCATTTGGATCATCGCTAGTGGAAGCTTGTATATATTTGCATTGGTGCCAAGACGTAGAACATTTTCCAATTGGGGATATATGCAGGAGTTGACTGTTATAAATGTGAGCCTTGTGCTGCGCAGCCCCCACTTCAGCAATAACATACAGTATTCTACAGAATCTATCAAGGCATGATAGTCCGTTTTGAGATGGGGGTGGGGAAGGGCCACTTTTCGTGTATCATCTGCTAAACACGAGTTCGCCCCGGATGACTCTGAGGGAGATTTCTCTGATCCGGTACTTTCTGAACCAGCTCTGCTGTTCTTCTGACGATTGGAGACATCTTTGCGTTGTCGCAACTTGACCGTGCCCGGGACGAGCCATTTCACTCGCATGGGAGGAGTCTCACCATATCCAGGGCAGTCAACCCCGGATGCTGCACATCGCTCACATCCGGGGACTTCGAAACCGCAAACCAAGCGACGCCGGAGGCATTCCCAGCAATGCCGCTTCCGAGCTTCCACCATCTGCGCGACTCGTACTTTTGATCAGGGAATGCAAAGCAGTACGTCCGCGTAACTGATATAGCAAATTTCCGGATGATGGGCGGGTCGTCCCCTGTTATATACCCTCAGAGATTCGACTTGGCCAGAAGCGTATCCTTCGTGGCCCCCGAAGTTTGGCTGGTTGGGGTTCCAAGATAGTGGCAGCTCTAAGCGGCCAAAGCCTCCCCCTGCCCCACTCTCCGGCCCCAAATACCCTCACCGCCTACCAGACTTTCATGGCCAGAAGTACCCTTATATTAACGTTAGCTCATATGTTATGTCGCGATAGCTTAGTCTTGCCATGTCTATCTTTTTTGACATTTTTTTGGGTGATGTGAAGGGTTTGAAAAGCAACCAGTCAAGATTGCCTTCTTCTGTATAGAGTTTGCAACTCCTTTGGTGTCCCGAGCCGTGTCAGCTGAGCTCTTCCACCAACCGTGGAAAAGCGCACGAGGAGTCGGGTGGTCTTATTCTTGAAGCGTCAGAGAGAGTGGCTGGAAGGCTCTTCACATATAACTTCGACTCCCCATTGAAGGAAGATGGATCCGTTAGTCGTAATTACTACGATGTGGGAGCCATAAGGTTCCCTGACAATCCGGTGATGGAACGGTATGTTTATTTCCGATCGCTGACTGAAAACAAATGCTCAACTAAGTCCAGCCTTTTCCAATTATTCAACTATCTGGAAATGCATAAAGCCGATGATAATCCAAAATCCAAGCTGGGGGATCTCCTCCCATACTACATCAAGGGCGACAAAGAGCCGTGGCACTTCAATGGCACGACCAAATGGGGCGATTACGCTTCAATTTCAGCTGAGGGATTAGGTCCATGGAAGTTGAATGAAGATGACAAAATCCCTGAAGAGTACGTTTCCTGGTCGTTGCATTACCTGCCACTGTTCCACAGAACCAACTGATGCGTTCGTCTCTTGCCTTAGCATTTTGAAAAACCCGCCAGGCGGCGTCTTCGAGGAGATTATAAAAACCTTCCGAGAAAAGCTCATGCAAGACAAGGCTGCCAGCAACAAGTCCAGCGAGGAATGGGAATACCTCATGAAATACGATAATCATAGTACTTGATCATATCTGGCCTTGTAAGTTGTAGATTTCACTCTGTGACGTGGCCATCAACGCCCTGCTAACGAAATTGATCCCCAACAGGGCTCACCATCCGGCATTTAACTATGAGACCATTCAATGGATGGAGGCATTTAACGGGTAAGTATTGTCATCTTATATGTCAATTTCATAAGTTTGTAGTACTAGACCGTACTTACATTTCGCAGTGGAACTGAATGGTATGACCAAGCTTTGAGACAGGCCTTCTAAGCCAGTTTCAGACTCTACCAACCACATACCAAGTCGCAGCAACGGGATTGAAGCAACCGGCAGCATAGCGCAGCCAAGGTTATGCACTTGCAGAAGTAGGGACGGAAACGAGATAGTATCCAACAAGTCCATGGGTCTTCGTGGCCATGGGAAAAGCAGTACGAAACTAGCAGCACGGGATATACAACATACGGAATAAGATATCAGGATATGCATAGAAAGGAGACGATGTACATAGCGATTACCATTACGGTGGCTTACCCGGTCGCCCCGCAGGACCTGCCGCCACTCGGTCTATAGGGCTGACAGATGCGTGTATGAATAATGATAATAATAATGATAATAATAATGATAATAATAATAATAATAGAAAGGGAACCACTCCAGGGATCAGCTACATAGGGTTTGCCAGCATCAAAACTTTTGTAAATATGCTGAATGTATTCCTGCGCTCTTGCGCCTCCAATAGTTCGAAATTCCATCTTGTTCATCACGTAGGCTATGGTCATCCGACGACGGCGATCCATAACTAGCATAGATCCTCCCCAATCACCCCAGAAACAAATACCATCGCCTTCCGGAACGCAGGGAAATTCTTTGCCAGGTGGCAGCCCCAGTCCAAGCGCAAAGCGCATATGAACACGAAGCATTGGATCATCTCCTTGGATTTGCTCTTTCATCATTTCATCGAGAGCATGAGAGCTGAGATACTGGTTTCCATCGACGATACCATTCAATGATACAATGGACCCAATTCTGGCTAATGCCCGCGCGTTGGAGAATCCACCCCAGGCTCCATTCTTGGATTTCCTGAAATTGGGATCATTGGGAAGATGAGCCTGCAAAGCGGACCCTGCCACAGCCTTCCCAAGGATGCTGGCAGGATTGAGTTCAATGCCAGCCATGGCTTCTGGTGGAAATGGTATCATCTCGGCAATTCGCGGCCAGTCCTCTTCTGGAATTCCAAGCTGGAAGTCGGCGCAAAGTGGATTTGTAATCTCATCGGCGATGAACTGACTGAGCGACTTCCCGGTGATGCGCCGTACAAGCTCCCCGATCAGATGTCCATGAGTTGATGTTTGATATACGGTCTATGAGCCAGGTCTGTACCAAGGCGCTTGCGCTGCGAGTCTCTTTGTTGACGTTTCCACATCTTGCACTTCCTCAGGTGTGATCACTCCTTCCCATGCCAGTACTCCAGAAGAATGGCTGAGGATATGTGAAACTTTGGCATCTCCTTTTCCATTGCTGCCGAATTCAGGCCAGTAGCTGGCGAACTTTTCGTTCACATGCAATAGGCCACGATCAATTAGGATGTGGGCAGCGAGCCCGGTGACGACCTTGGTAGAGGAGAAGACTCCAGTGACGGTGTCTTTGTCCCACTGCTTGGTTTTTTCTGTATCCGCATGACCGCCCCAAAGATCCACAACATTCTTGCCATCTATATTGACACAAAGTGAAGCACCTACTTCATTACCCTGAGCAAATTGATCTTGCAAAATACCGCGCACGGACTCAAAGGCGGGCTCACAGGAGCCATGAATTTCGGCCATGGCCATGGGCAGATTCTTAGCTGTAGAGGCTTGATAAAGGGTCAAAAAAGATAATGTAGTAGTGGAAGTGATTCGGAGAGCAATTGAACTGAGAATGATGAACGGACTGTGGGTCATATATACTTTGTATAGTTGGTATGGGCCTAGCCTCGATCGATATTTGCCCTCTGCGTGTGCAGGTGGCAAGTGTCGGGTATGCCTCCTGAAAGGGCAGTGAGACGTGGTCAAGTGGTCTAATTTCATCCTCGGTTAGCGTTAATCCTTCAGGGCCTTAAACCTAGCTGTTGCGTAAAGCAGGTTCAACAGCGCTAATCCAATCAAGCTCTCTCTTTGTCACGGGCTCGGAATAGTAGATACTGAAAAAGTGATATTCCTATCTGAACTATTGTAGCTAAAGACGACAATATCGAATCTGAGGAAGAGAAAAAAGAAGAAGAATTCTATCTACGGGAAAGGAGGCTTTTATATCTGTGCCGTATGGCCTCGCTAAATGCTTTTTCTGTTTGCTTTCAGTGAAGCGTTGAGCCGTCACACTATTTAGTGTTGGCCGAGATAGCGGCCCAGCGAGTATCAGAATCAACAAGGTTGCGTCGCCTAATCGCTGCCTGGTTCATGCACCCTGTTAATAGATGCGCCATTTTTATCATTGGAAGGAATAATTTGGTGGAACAGTTCCCTTGGGAGGCAGTCGTGGGAGCTAATTACAATATGCGGCATACATAATCGAACACTCTCAGGACAAGCTTCTCACCTTGAATGATCGAGACAATTCGATGCATCCATGATGAGACCCCAGCTGGCATATTCACCAAGTATTTCTAGGGCAGAGAATTCCGCCCCGCAGAGAAATGCTGGTCGGCCTCACGGGCGTGATCGATGTACGGAGTTCTCCGTGCCTATCAGTAGGGCATAATTCCCAAAGAAAGATGCGCTTAGCGAATGAAAATCGCCTGAAAGCCCACACTGTGAATAGAAGTGTCAGTGGCTATGCATACTCTTGGGCTTGCCAAAATACGAACTGGCGCTTGTTTATCTGCACAGGGGTTCCGGCTGAACTTGCAGAAGGCTCAGTCACTAACAGAAATGCATACAAATGCATGCGCGGCGGAGTCATTTGAATCACGAGATCATCGCACTCCCTACCAAAACTGGCTAGGGCAGGGCCTGCAGACCTTGGGGCTAAGCAATGCCAAGTGTGTCATGGCTGAACTAAGCCCGAAAGGGAATTCAGCATGGCCAAGACTTTTTAGAGGCTAAGTAAAGCTTCGTGATCGGCAGTGCGCCCTATATTTCAGGTGAGAATTCGTGTTTGCAGAGATAGATAAAAGGTGGGTGACTCCGAGGATTTTCTTTTCTTTTCGCAATTCATTTCATTTCACTTTGTCACGAATCTTGTCATCCACATTTATCGGCTTTAGCGCTCCGCATAACTATTAAAAATGGGCCTGTTAAGTCCGCGACAAACGGGCCTTGGGAGCTATGGCTGCCCTCTGCCTGACCGTATTGAAAATGGTGAGCGATGATCGCTATGCACGGATTAATGCGCCAGCTAACGATTTGAATAGCTGGTGGCGGCCCGTTTGTGGGGAATCTCTCATTCTACCAATTTAACATGATTGTATCCGGTGCCTGCACTGCGATAGTATTGTTTTTGACCTTGGGCCTTATGGGACGACATGCGATGCGCATGAGTAACCCCAAAGAACAAATCAAGTAAGACCACCAGCAAGGTTGAGACAGCGTTGCGATACTCACAAGTATCTATACAGAATAATGCGAATCGTCAACATGATCCCCTCCTACCAATCCTGTCCTTCATCTCAATCTGCGTCCCAAACTCCTACATCTATCTACAAGGTGTCACCGAGGTGTTCCAGGGTATTGCTCTATACGCTTTCCTGATGCTCCTCTGCGACTTTTTGGCTCCCACGGACCAGGGTAAGGTGGAATTCTTCTCTTCGCTCGAGACGAAGAGACAGTGGCAACCGAAGAAGAAGAGGAATGGTCTTGTATTTTTGAGTGTAGGTGCTCTGACGATTGAAACGCACACCATCGGATGTCTAACCGAATCTTCCATTTAGTTGACCTGGTGGTCTGTCCTTCAATATCCAATCATCACCTGGATTGCAGCTGTCGCACAGGTGGTGACCCAGTTGCTGCACAGGTACTGCCTTGGAAGCACGGCACCGCACTTCGCTCATGTTTGGGTATACATTTTCCCTCTCACGACGTCTCAATATGTGGGGAACTAACATAGATGATAGATCACAGCTGCCACATCTCTGTCGACATCAGTAGCAATCAACGCCATCATTCAATTCTACACGAACATGAAGGGATACATGAAAGAGCACCACCCGCTTACCAAGTTGCTGGCATTCAAGCTGATCGTAGGATTGGTCATATTGGAAAAGATCCTCTTCCTCATCTTGGAGGGCGTCAATGTCCTCCACAGAAATGAAATATTGACTTATGTCGACGTCATGATGGGCCTACCAGAGATGATCATCTGCGTGCAGATGGTCCCGCTATGCTTCTTGGTCCTCTATGCCTACCGGACAAAGCCTTACGAAATTTCCAACGCTCCTCGCACCGTGGCCCTGCGGCCTCAAGAGTACCAAGCCGTCGAGTCCGATGGCGACGAGGATACCTTGATGAGTGGATTCCAGAAACGCTACCAGGGTGGCTGGATGGGACTGAACGCCTGGGCCGCTTACTTGAACCCGCTGGGCTTGCTCCTGGATGTCATCTCCGCGCATAGAATGATCTCCAAGGCTCGGGCTCTGCAAAAGGCGCAGATGTAGCAAGCGCATAAGGAGGAGGAAATGGCAAGATATGAGAGCGAATATGGTACTCCTGAGGGAGCATGAGTGTTCAAATTTTACGTCCTAGTGGAGTTGCAGGTGTTCTAGACTCTAGATTTTATGCATTACGAATATCAGCGAGTTTGATCTATTCATGAAAGATCCCATGGTCTATGTACATCCGCGATAGAGTACTATTTGATAGCACTTGCTGTTGAGCTCGTGAATTGTCAGTCAATATCAGAAAGCTGAAGAGCGGAACGGTCGGGTCTGCAGATAATCCGGCAGTGATACTAACAATAATGTCTACTTGTATGGTCATGATGGTAAGTTCCATATAAAATCCAGAGCTCCTCCTTCAAGCGCCGGTATCTGTCCACCACTACTAATGCCAAATGGAGCCATCGACGGCAACGAAAGCCAATCGTCTGCAGCCATATCATTCAGCGATGGAATGAAGCTGATATCCGACATGCTACGTGATATTGGTGTACTGTTCACCATTGTTGTATTGCCATTAGCAGTCCCATTATCAGGCCGTGAAGGTGGGCATGTAGAAGATGTTGTGGTAGTTCCACGGCTGTTCTTGCCCTTTGAAGATACTAATAGGCTGCGTCGCAGACGCGAGATGTGCAAGTCCAGTAGTGTAGCATAATGGCTAATCAGATGGATATCATCCAGAGCATTGGATTTTAGCGCCTGGATGGTGCTCTCGAGGATGTCGAGTGACTCCCGCAGTTTTGCTTGGCGCGCGCCCAAACTTAGGGCCTTCATTAGGAATATGGACGAGCTTGTGATGCATAAGAAAATCTGGACTGGTGAGAATCGCAATGCACCAATTTCTGCGAGCTGGGTGACCTTTTGAAGGATTTGGCAGCAGCCGTCGATGACTCCTTGGATATATTCGTAATCGATGGAGTCAATGTTCAGAGGGCGCACTTCTTCCAGATTGGGTTCACCATCTGCAAGGACACGTTCTACAACGGCTTGCATTCCGACTGAGTGAGTATAGACGCAGACAAAGTGGTATTCTATAAAGAGGATATTGAAAAATGGCTTATCCAATACTGCACGCGATGATAGTCAGCCCATTTAATATGGAATATAGAATCAATGGGACACTTACATTGAGGCCGAAGATATTTCTCTTTCCACTGAGTGAGCAACGGTCGAAAATGATCCAGTAAATCAATATACCGACCACTATGCAACTGCTGCCTTGCAAACAAAACAGAAGGAAAGAAAGTATCAGTCACCGATTTCGCCAACTTGGTCAAATCCATCCATGAGTCCATGAATGTGAACCATCCATCTCCAGAGCGGCTGAGATCTCTTGTCGCTTGCCCGCTTATAATCGCGTGATTCAAGCTCTGCGGCATAAGCGATATACACCCTATCCTCCATGCCAACTGGTTGATATACACATATAGTAGGCGCTGTACGCGCTGCCTGCGGCATTTCATTTGGTCACCCGGCACGTGCCCTTCCGGTTCTAATGGAGAATTCGGTTCCTTATCCCCGACCTCGAAAATACCAAGTTCATGTGCAAGCGACAAGGCTGATCCAAGTAACATCCAGGACATTTGATCCGATCTTCTAGCAGGCTCGATCATATCTTCTAGCCACCGGTTAGCAGACAGCATATCTTCCTTGTCCGCGTTTGCGCGAGACTCGGTAGTCCCTGTCATTAGGTCACAATCCCAACTGTCAACTTCCGGAGGAAAATGCAGTGAATGAGGATGCCATTCGGACATCAATAGAAGTGCTTCAATAGTTCCAATGCCGCGAATCTTTGACGAAGTAGATTTGCCCTGACCAAATATCAGGCGTGTGATTAGTTGCTGGCAATGCTGCCAGAGTCGGTGGTGGATGAAGAAGTTTCTTGATTCACCGCCAGCTCCTGGTAATACATGATAGCGAGCTGATACCATCAGAATTGTGCAACAGAGGACTGGATTGCATGTGAGTAGGCAGTAATGGTTTTTGTGGTTTCCGTAGAAGTCTGTAAGGATCAGGGATAATGGAGATATATTCTTGAAGAACCTGCCAACATCTAGTTAGCTGTATTTCGACTATGTCCAATGGAAATGAGACATACAGGTCAATAAATGTCACCGCTTCCCTGGAAGTAAACCATCGCATCTTAACAAAACGGCATGACTCCCACACATTGAGGACCTCTTTCGACACCTGAGAGATTTCCACAGGGTGCACCATCCTCGTTGAACCCTCTAAATGGGCGCCTGAGTAGCCACCTCCTAATGAATATTCATTTCTAGTAGTTCTATTCTCGGAAGTAGAGTGTTTCCTGGTTGAGTACCTGCAGCCGTGCCATTTCCACGACTGTGGGCCGCAGCAGCTTCGAAAAGGATATTCAAAGCATCATTCCCGCTAGCAACGACAGTGCGCATCATCGAATTACTGAGACTGGAGGTTGGCTGTTGTCTATTTTGGCCGCTCTTGTTGATATTCCCGGTGTTCTCTGCAAATGTGGTGTTATTGTTCCCTGGACTAGGTCCATACTCTGACATGTCACGCGAATGATGTCTCTCATTAACATCATTTAATCGCCTTCTTCATGTACTTGGTGAAAGTGTATCAACACCTTTTTCCGCATCTAAATAAAACCCACATCAGTACAGACGTGGCACAATCAAACCCGACCCGGATAACAACCCACATCTCTTCTTCCCCCTCTCCCACGCCATTGTATAGTGGGTTGACGACCTTGAGTGTGTAGTCTCTTGGCTATAACATGTGCTTGGATTGCTAATGCTTGGCCTGGTCCTGACTGGGTGTGTCGCAGCCTTGCAATGGCCGCTTGAGAGTCCAGCAGGATGGTGACTGGTCTTTGATCTCCCATTTTATCTGCTAACTGGAGTGCTTGAACAACTCCAAGAAGCTCTGCATCAAAGACCTCATATCCCTTGCCCAATGGGAACCCCCGGGTCTTCCAGGATCCTGGTTCTTGCCATGCTAGTCCTGCTCCGCACCTGCCATTCTCCAATCTTGATCCGTCTGACCAGATCGCTAGTCCAGGAGAGAGAGATTGCACTGCTGCTAGGGCCTCTGGACCTGGTAGTACCTCTATTTGGCCTGGGAACTGGCTACTGGTTGACTTTGTTGTGCTCTCAAAGCCTCCGGATGGGTCCATTGGTAGGATATTGGCTAGTTTTTGAGCAAGGTGTTGTCCCAGGGACCATGGGCCTCGGTTGCTCCTCTCAGCCCATTGTCGGTTCCCTGGGGTCTGTTCCCCGGGCTGGGTGTGCTGATCCCCTTCCCGGAAGCTCACCGGGAGGATCTCCTTAGCTGGGTGGTGCTACAGACCTCGACGTATTAGTCTCACGTGATTATGCGGGGAGGCAAGGCAGAATCATTGGTTAACAAGCCATAATAACATGCGGGAATAACAGGGGTTGAGTTACTATTTGGGGCTAACATCACGTGACCCAGTGGTATGCAGATGATCGACGAGACGATATATGAATGGTATATCATATACCATTCTTCTACCAGCCAATATACCAACGCTACTACCACTCACAGGATGGAAAGATATATAAGGACGCTCATTCATGTACTTAGTTGAGTTCTTCGCGATCAATTCTAGTTAATCAAGCATTGGTTACCTTCTAGTTTCTGACTCGTCCGCACTTAACCAACAACCCAGTATACGTACTCGGTTGGCCTTGTTTCTCTATTCGTTACTTTTACTGTTTCTACTTGTTGATTATCTTACGGAACCTGGAGGGGGCGATATACGCATCAACGCATACAACATACCGAACCGGACCCGGAGGGGCATTGAGCATACGGATATTTGGAAGACACTTAGGGTAAGTGTCCAGTCTCGAAATACAACTAACTAGAACCCTAGGTACGATACGAGAGAAGCCAGGTTGTGACAGTGGGCCTCCACAGGTGCCACATTTGGCCGGGATGTGTTTACAGGCGGTTCCTGGTTTGGCGGGGCAGTCTACTACCCGGCAGACATGTTCAGTGCCCTCATGGGGCCCCGCGCATATAAAGCAGCATGGTGGGCGGTCCCCACAGGCTTGAAGCTGCAGTGGCCCAACTGGCAGCACCTGGGGCAGACTGTATCCGCTCCTGTTTCCCAGTATTGCTCCGTCTTATAGCGGGAGCCTCCAAACCGAATGCCATTGATGAGAAGCCTCCGGGCCTCATCTAGTGAGCCAACTGTAATAACAATAGTTGAGCCCTTTTGGTTGCTGTTGTGTAGCTCTTTTGAGCTCCGAAGCCATGTTGGGTTTCTTTTCAGCCGGTATTCAGTGCCTAGCTCAATCTCTTCGCGAGCCAGAGCCAGACCACAAGTGAGGTAACGTCTAATTGGGACCCCATGAACCTTGACACGGTACCATTGTTCTGGTAGTTCAACAGATATCACTGTTGGGTCTGCTTGTCGAGCTGCAGTGACCAGTAGGTCTTTATAGCCAGGTAGTAGCATAGAGCCTAGGGTGCCTTTCTCCAGGAGAATTGTAATCGCTCCGGTGTTGGTATATCCTGCATCCACCACCCGGATGAACGCTGGGAAGTGTTCCTTTGCTACTGCCCGGTTGATGGCCAGAATGACATCCTCTTTCTCTGATTTTGGGGCAGCCTTGCCTCCCTCACGGCGAAAGAGTAGCCTGCGTGCCTCCTTGGGGCTGTCCTTAGCTGACTTAAGTTTGGTTGGATCAGGCTGGTTAGCAACAGCAACTGCTTGGATTTGTCTGTTCTTTGGTCTCTTCTTAGTGACCTCCTGCCATTCCTGTCCTCCTGGTCTGGTGGAGAGCAGTGCAGCTAGGTCTGCAAAATTAGGTTCCTGCCTTGGTTGTTGGCTCGTTTCCCTCACCTTGGGGGTTTGGTTGTTGTCATGTTTGTTTACCCGGTTTGGTTGGGTATCAATTGCCAGTGTGTCTTGCCTCACCGGTGCAGGCTGCTGGATGGTGTGCCGGGCTTCTGTAAGTTCTGTGCGTAGTTTACTGACTTCCTGCTCCAGGTTTGTAATCCGCTCAAGATATATCCCTTCATGAGTCTGTTGTTCTGCTCTCCAGTTGGACAGCTCTTCTGCCAGGTGTGCCTGTACCTGTTCCTGCACCATCTGATATATCTCTTGTTGTTGTGTCTGGGCTGTTTCCAGGGCCCCCACTAACATCTGAGCCTGTTTGCTCACATCTAGCAGGGAAGTGTGATGCCTTGGCCTGCCAATCAATGACTTCTGTAATATCTTTCGTTGTCTGATTCCGCTTCTGGCCTCGCTGGCTCGGCTGGGGGCCCTGCTGGATCCTCTGGTTTGCCAGTGTTCCTGGCCCTCATTTTCATCCATGCTTACACTCTCCATGCTGCCTTCATTGAATTCAGGTTGCATCATGTTTCCAGATCGCCAGCGGGTTGGCATTGGGGTGACTGGCATATCTTCTGTTTCCGCGAACTGGGAGGCCACGTTGCCCACTCCGGGGGTTGACGCGTGCGATACACCACCACCACGGAGTCTCGGTGCCTCCATGGTGGTTTATAGGTGCCGGAAGGCCCCTATTGGTCGATTGACGCGTTAAAAGGATGTGTTTTTTGTGGGTGCTGATTTTGATGTTCCAGGCGCCAAGTCTTCGACAGTCGGATCGGGGTATAGTTTGTTGTCGATGCAAGTAAAATAGAACAATGAGTTCTCAGACTCACAATGAATAGTATCTGAATAGCAATACAACAGACAAAGCACGGTTGCAAGGATGCTACGTTTGGCTGATGGGCAACAACACTTTTATAACAGTTTGCCAGTAGGGATCATTTACTGTTGTTATCCTAAGCAGTAAGGCTTGATGACAATTGGTTCCATGGCCTCAATGATTCCCACACGGTCTTGCTTGCTCCTGGGATTCTTCAGACTCATTGGAGCCCTTTCTTGGATCCTAAGATGACTGCTCCTGTTCTTGAGAGCTAGGAGCATACTCCCCAGACCTGTGGTAATCTCTGGAGCGAATTGAATCTTCACGGGAGCTTAGTTTACCCCACTATCTCCGGGGAGCAGTTGGCATGGTAAGAAGCGGAGCAGCAGGAATGATGACCTCAATTCCCTGTTCCATTGATGGTGCCATCGCTATGTTGAAGGGGGGTCAAAGCGGTGACGGTCAAAAGCGCTACGAAGAAAAGTGGACACAGGTGAAACTCTAGCGCGGTGCATTTTTTTGAGGCTACCTTCGTCAGGCTACTCACCCTCTGCTCAGTCTCTACTCAGTGATCAGCTCAGGCTGCTCAGGGCGTGCTCAGGGCATGCTCAGGTCTACGCAGTGAGCAAAAAGCGGCGAGGGATGAGCACTAAAACGGAAAGGGAAGGCCTTTGAGCTGTCCAGAAAATCAAGTACATATGCACGTTACTCGATCCACTGAGCAGCTTGTAAACACAGACACTCATAATGACGACTATCCTTGATAAAGGAGACATTCACCATATCCCTTCTAGCCCCTTATCTCCTCAAGTGAACTACCCCCTCTCCACAACCCTAACAGCAGGCCTAACCACTGGTACAGCAGTCCCATCATCAACCCACTCCAACACCCCCGGCAATCCCTCCCCAAGCCGCATCTCAAACCTCCCAAGCAAATACACAACAGCCGTATACATAAACACCCACGACTGCTTCATCCCAATACAAGCCCGCGGTCCTTTACTAAACGGCATGAAATACTGCTCCATCAACTGCAAGGCCTCGGAGGACTTATTCAGCCAGCGATCTGGGTCAAATTTCTCCGGGTTCGGGAAAATAGTCTCGTTATGGTGGAAGACATAGTGGGCTGCTGAGATGCGGGTTCCTGGGGGGAGGTAGTGGGAGGCGATATTTAGGCCGGTGTAGGGGACGACGCGCGGAAGCAGGCCTGGGACTGCAGGGATGATACGGAGGCTTTCTTTCACTACAGCTTCCTGGATATTGATTAGGTTGCATTTCAGTTATGGAGAGAGGGTATTGTGTACCAAATACGGGAGCTTGTGCAGTTCGCGCCAGTCGAAGTCTGCAGAGGTGATGCCACCCGGGAATCTTTGTTCCAGATTCTCTAGTTCATTTTGTAATCGTGTTTCGATATCTTTTGATTTGAGGATGTAGAAGAATGCAGTTGTCAGTGTGATGGCGGGACTGGCTGTTCCTGCGATCATCAACACGACTGCTTGTTGAAAGAGTGCTAATGTGTCACGGCTTGTGAGTTTGTATGTGGTGTCGTTCAGGAGCCTATCGAAGACTGTTTGCGGTGCTTCTTTTTCTCTTTCCCTTTTCGTTGATAGAATTCTGTTACCGACATTTTCACAGTGCTGCAATATGTTAGCGAGTACCCTAAGAGGAAAAGCAGTACGCACCTGAAACAGATCCCTAAATCCAATAGTGATCCATTCCGGCGATACAGAAAGCAAAAAAAGACCGATAGGAACCAGGAACGGAATGTCGGCGACTTCAGACGTTAACCAGGCGCGCATCACCAAGTCTGCAAGGAACAAACTTACATATCCACCGATACCGACCAATAAACTCCTGCGCAATTATCCATCCAGACTGGGGAGCTTCATAGCTCACCAGCTCCGAAGGATGATCCAGCAGAGTCCCCGCGACGAAATTGGCCTGCGTGTTACACAATAGTTAGCATTAGGGCAACATCAACTAGTCCGAATGCGAATGCAATTGGCATTCAAATCCAAATCCAAGTCCAAATCGAGATAGATAAGAAAAGGGAAAAGATGACATGCAGTCAATGCCCGAAGATACACCAGCAAATCCAATAATCGTCCATCACGTCCCTGGCGTGACATCACTTGTGCAACCTTTGTGATGTGGTCTCTCCCGATGAGGAAAATCCGGGTCATGTCTCTGGGCGTGAACAAGGGTAGCATTGCATTCCGCATGACTCGGTGGCGCTGAGGATCCGTCGTGGTGAGAATCGTGTCTACGCCTTGCGCGGATTTGTAAAAGTCGGGGCATTTGCGGAACGAGGGTTTTGTTGTGAAGGCTCTGTGGTGGCAAATAGGATCTAATTAATATTGTTTTTATCCTGGATTTTCATTGGGTAGATATTGCTTACCTTTTGTATGCTTCGATGTCATTGATGTGGACATGGTTGGGCGCGATTCGAATGACCGGTGAGTCTACCATGATAAGCGGAAATACAAATGTACATAGAAACAGACATACTATATTTCTTGTGAAAACCAGGCAGTAACTGTGTAATGCCTCCACCTTCAACAACTTCATAGTATCGAAGATATAGACTCGTGGCGCCAGCCAACTTTGGCCCTGGAACACAGCATAGAGGATGAAAGTATAATCGATAAAGCACGACCGCAGCCCTGAAAATAGCTGCCAAGGCGAGACCTGCAGTGAGAATGGCAGAGCTAGGCAAGTTCATACTCTCAAGCATGGTGGACTGCGATGTTGTTGTCAACTCTGAACGTGGTCATTCCAGCGCCGCTAAATAAGACCACCTCAAGATTTGGTACCAGGATGCCCTTGTCGCGAAGAGCAGTAGCTATCTGTAGGAAGCAAGATAAGCTTTCACATGCAATGTTATACAAGGTTTGCACTGGGGGAACAGCCCTGTGAACAGTAGTAATGTTGCGTGTGACAAGCGGTGACGGAGTTGATATTTATCATGACCCGTCCGTTTTCTTGTAGACCCTAGAGATACACACCATATGTTTAGAGACCTGTTCAATCCTAGTCTCAACACTCAACAGCAGGATGAACGACTACCAATCGACAGTGACCGCAGTTCCCGAATCATTACGGAAAGCTGCCACCTACATCCAAAGCCAAGTTCGCGACGACGGCCATTGGTGCGCAGAAGTCAAATCAAATACCACCGTCACGTCTGAATACATCGCATTCCTCTACGCCCTCAAACTACCCGTCCCCGATGGCCCCGAGCCCTGGATATCCTGGCTGCTATCCGAGCAAAAGTATGATGGCTCATGGGGTCCCGCGCCAGAAATCCCCGGCGATATATCCGAAACAGTCGAAGCATACTTTGCACTCAAGATCTTAGGCCTTGACCCTGAGAACCAGGTCATGAGGAAAGCAAGAAGTTGGATTTTGGCGAATGGAGGAGTAGCTCGCGTGCGCATCTTTACTCGTATTTACCTGGCTTGTTTCGGTCTATTCCCATGGTCTGCTATTCCGGAATTGCCGCCGGAGTTAATCTTTGTGCCAGCGGCTGCTCCTTGCAGTATCTATTACATGGCATCTTGGGCTAGGGCTACTGTCGTGCCTCTATTGTTGATCAGTCACCATCGACCGGTATTCGCGCTGCCCAACGGACGGAGCGAAAACAATACGTATCTGGATGAGATTTGGTGTGACCGCGGCGCGAATAAGAATGTCCCATATTCGGATAGCCTATGGTCAATGGCCTGGCAATTGGATGCCACATCTGTGGCTTGCACCATCGTCGATAAAGCCCTGCAATATGTTAACGGAATGCGCAAGTCTCCCTGGCGATCTGCTGCCCGACGGCGATGTCTTGAATGGATCTTGGAGCGTCAAGAAGAGGATGGTGGCTGGGCAGGTATCTTTCCGCCTATGCATGGAGGAGTCCTGGCCCTCTACCTGGAGGGTCATCATAGTACTGATCCAAAGAGTCCTTATCAGCGTGGGCTTGCCGGTTTAGAGGGCTTCATCTGGACAGATGAGCGAGGAAAGCGAATGCAGGCTTGTGTATCCCCTGTATGGGATACTATTCTTTCGAGTATCGGCTTGCTAGATGCTGGATTAGCCGGGGACAACGAATATATCGTCCGCTCGAATGCATGGCTTCTTGCACGCCAGGATAAGGATCGCGGTGCTCAGTCTCCGGGTGACTGGAGAGTTTTAAACCCCAATCTGATCCCAGGCGCAATCAGCTTCGAGTACTTTAACAAATGGACACCTGATGTTGATGACACGGCAGCTCTCATTCTCGCCTTCGTCAAGAAAGATCCTAGCTCCATCGACTCGGATAGCGTGGTTCGGGCCATCCAGTGGATCTTGGGTATGCAAAATGCCGACGGAGGATGGGGTGCTTTCGACCGTGAAAATAACAAATTGTTCTTCAATCAAATCCCCTTTAGCGACATGGAGAGCATGTGTGATCCTTCCACAGCCGATGTCACCGGACGAGTTATCGAAGCATTTGGAATGGTGATGGAGCAGCACAGCAAGAGTAGTGGACTTATCGAGAAGTCTCTCCTCACTCAAAGTATCCGAGATGCCATGAAACAGTCCGCCAACCGAGGAATCGACTACCTTCTCCGCGAGCAAGAAAAATCAGGCTCCTGGTACGGCCGCTGGGGTGCTAACTATCTCTACGGAACGAGCAATGTCCTCTGCGGACTCGCCAATGCCCACTTCATCGACAACTCAAAAGCAGGCCTAATCAATCAATCCATTAGACGAGGGGTCGACTGGCTAGTTAACGTGCAAAACACAGATGGTGGCTGGGGCGAATGTCTGGAGACGTATTCACGCCCCGCTCTAGCTGGACAAGGGAAGTCGACAGCTTCACAGACTGGATGGGCGCTTATGGGCGTGCTCACGCTACTGCCAGTAACTGATCTCACGGTCAGACGGGGTGTTCAGTATCTGCTCTCGACCCAGAGGGAGGATGGGGCGTGGACGGAAAGGGAGTTTACTGGAGTTGGGTTTCCGAATCATTTTTATTTGGGATATGTTTATTATCCGCATTATTTCGCGATGATGGGTTTGGGGAGGTATGCTTCGCTCTGTGGGTTGAAGGTGTTTGAGGATGTGTCCAAGTAGGGATTGTATGTAGATGGTTTGGAGGTTGCTTGCAGTGGTATCAAATAATGATAATATAGAGGTAAATTCACTACTGCACGTTAGACACTAAAAAGTGAATGGAATTGTCATGTGATATTTGCGTTCATTTATTATAAAGCCTTCCCCTTCTTCTTTGCTTCCTTCCATCATCCATATCACCCGGCATAGTAAGTCAATGCAGCCTTCATACTTCTTCATCTATCATTCTACAATTGCTATCTCCATACATAGGAACCAGGAGAATATCAATCTCTAAATGGAAGAGCGACCTAGGGAGCCCACGCCATAGTATCTCCGAGGAGGTACAATTTATATCCCATCTCTCCATGTGTTTATACGCTGATATGAATCTGGGAAAAGAGAAATTGGAAAGGTACACCTACATCTTTGCAAGACTATTCCTTGCAACTAACGGATGTTTACAATGTGACTGAAAAGCCTTGACCGTGTGTAAAGCACAATGAAGAAAATATGTTGGCAGGCTTCCGCACAATGAAACAAGAATCGTTCAAGCGGCTTTCTGGGAATGTTATCTCAAATAGCACATTCTGATGTCGAGGTATGCCGAGGTGTTAAAATCTGGTCAGGAGGCTCTTACCTCCTCAAGGCAATGAGAACATATCACGAAGTACTAGCATGACTTTTCTCGAATGGTGTATGCCTTGTTTGAGAAGTATGAGGCCAGGGATAAGGCAACGGAAGGTATCAAGAAGTTTTTGGAGGAAACTGCAGATTAGTCGAAAATGTCGCTGAATCACTGGCAGCGAGTTTCCAAAGAGAATGCCCACAACTCGTCGACGGGTTACGGAAGCTCCTGGAAGGGAAACTCCTAATGGCCGTACGGGTGTCTATGAAGCGCGCGCCCTCCTCAACAAACAAAGACTCTTATCTTGCGTTTGCTAAGAGATGCGCTCCGAAAGCAATTCACGCGCACTAAAAAAGCAGGGAATCCAAACTTAGGAGGGCGCAAGGCAGTCTTTTTGCTATACCCCTGGATAAAACCTCGAGAGTCGCGAACTTCTTGATCCCAGCCAAAAGCGACCTCGGGACTTTGGGGCAAACTCTAGACGAAGGGACTTGGGCTATAAAGGTAATTGCCCTAGTCGATGTTGTGCTTGTGCAGCAGCTCGTGCGAGCCAGCTTTGAAGAAAGCGTTAACGTGAGAGACATAGGAGAGTTGACTGCTGCCATTGTTCTGCTAGTTGTATTCGTTAAAACCTGTCACAGTGATGCTCAAACCTTCCCTGCTGCAGTCACTCTGCATACTTTCCTCAATGCATTGTTGGAGAAGAGGTGGTGTCAGATGTTGCCAAGTGTGCATCCACAAGATAAGATCTACAAAAACGATTTGAAAGCGGCAATCACCTGATTTGCGCTACCACAATCCCATGTCCGGTGGATCTACAGATAATGAAGAAAAACATGCGGTTTCCAAAGTTGGTCAAGGATAAGAGCTTTTGATTAGCAGCGAGTTGACGTCTTGGGTACTTTTGTATGTGTTTTCCGGCTCTCATTTTTTTTTTCTTCTAATTTACAATCAAGTGAGCTGACACTGTCCAGCTTCTTGGTCAGACATACCTCGTGGATGCTTATACTCGTTATGCCGCCTCTGCTATCGCAGCGAACACGCTTCTCCGGCGTACCCTCGGTAGTATGGTTCCGCTGTTCGGGAATCAAATGTATGAGAGTCTTGGACTGGGCTGGGAAATAGTCTGCTGGGGTTCATTGCCATTGCATTTCTGCCATTACCTGTGCTGTTTTACAAATTTGGCGAGCGGATACAGATGAGGACGACGGTAGAGTTATGATTGATCCATATAGTAATTCTGGGAGTATTTCATGAATATAACCTGGAGGACATCAACAGATCGCCGGAAATATCAGCTTCGATGTCGCTCAGTACTTTGAGCGCTAGGTCGTGTTCACAAACAATCCCAGGCAATCATAAATCAGATAAGATAAACCGTACGATCTTTTCTTGGCTCGATCTTGGCTTTTGGCCATGCCGAAAGGGGTAATTGACAAGGATAACGGTCGATCGACTCGATCGACCGATACGCAAGAAACTAAGGGTAAATCTGCTTTCAGATAAAGCTACATTAGTGTGCACTGCATGCCGTGACGTCAGTTGATTGGAATGCATGTACTCTATGCAAACGCCGGAATATGCAATCCCATGCATCTATATGCAACTGTATGTATATACAGACTCCTTCAACGTCAACACTCCACCCGAGCCACAAAGCTCAACCTACAACCCAACAGCAGCAACAAGCGCATCCATCGCCGACGAATGCGTCGACGCATCCACCAAATTCACCGGCCCCGTCCACGCCTCCCCCAGCTGATCATTCTCCAAATCCCGATCATGCTTCCAAATACTCTCCGCCGAAGCCTTAATCACCTTCTCATACGTCTCCTCAGGCGCAACAGCATTCAGCGTCGCGAGATTGCGGATAAAAATGCCCTTGAACTGGGTGGAGTTCGCGTCGCAGGAGTCTGGGTCGCAGGATTCTTCGACGACGTTGGAAGTGGAGTTGGTGAATGTTTTTATGGCGGCTTTGGCGATGTGAGAGGCGGAGGCTAGGTAGGCTTTGTTTTTGTTGGCGGTGTGTAGTTCGACGAGGGCGCCCAGGACGATGCCTTGGTTGTAGGTCCATCTAGTTTTGTTAGTTTTTGTGGTTCGGCTGGGTTTGGGGAAGGGGGCGTACTCAGTTTGTCCGTTGTTCTTGCAGTCATTCGTCAGACCATCGTTGATGGTGCCCTTGTCGTTGATGAATCCAGCAGTCGAGAACCAGTTCCACAGGTTCTCTGCATCCTGGCGATACTTTTCCTTGTTAGGCGCACGGTTCGCCAGATGCGCGGCGACAGAAAGGAAGAGCTCGTTTGTGACAGCGTTAACGTAGACATTAGTTATATCGGAGTAAATGCCAGTGTTTCCACAGGAGGCTTTCTTGGTTGAATTCTGACTGAGTTAGTCAATCGCATACCAACAAGTACCTGGTGTGCCATACCAAATGCTCATAAATCCCAATCGCAACATCCAAATACTTCCGCTCTTTGGTAAGATCATACGCCGCGATCCACGCAAGCGCCCACCACCCATCATCATCATACGACCCATCAATCCACTTCCACCCAACCTCATACGACCCATCCGTCGGCATCGGCGTTGCCGCCGCTGCCGTCAACGAAGCCACTCTGGATGAAGCCGTCGCAGACGGCGACGCCGGAGAATTCGGCTCCAACTTGCCAAATGGCAACGGATTCGACTTCGGCCCAATATGATACGTATTATTAAACACTTCTCTTGCTGTTTCTTGCACGGAGTCTGAGGAATCGTCGATGAGGGCTAGGTCCGCGAGCACGGTCATGCAGTTTGCGCCGTTCCACCAGCCGCAGGTATCCCAGATACCGGTGGATGTGTTGTACCATGATTGCAGGACGTCGAGGGCGGTTTCGGCGCGGGAGAGGGGGGTTGACTGGGCGCAGGTTGTTGTGAGCAGGGAGAGAGAGGAGAGGAGGACTGGGACTATGGGCTTCATTGTCGATGGACTGTACAGAGTACTCCGTATGTAGATGGTCGGGAAAAGTATATACAGAATGTAAAATCAAAGGAATGTACAGTAAGGAATGTAGTACGGATTAGACAAAAAAGAGAGCGATAATGTCCTCCAAAAAAAACCAAGAAAAAGCACACGACAAACAGAACGATCTTCAGGGGAGCCAAACGCTTATATACCAGATATGATCGACCTAAACCGATCTACGCCGGGATTGGGGCCTTAAAACCACACATCACATTCCTTCAATCCAGTCACATACCGGTACCACATTTTTGCATTTCCCTTTTTTCTCTTCGGGCAATTCAGATCGGGGCTGTCATCTACGTAACTGCAAGGCCTCTCACTGTCTTTTTTTCCGCCAATGGGCACCTTGCGGAACCATGATATGACTTGACAGCCGGCGCCATCGCATCGCTAAATGCAAGCCCTAAACTGTATGCGTAACTTGATTCGTAGTTCCGGAGACGGGCTAAGGTTTAGTGCGCCCTTGGTTGGGTCGATCAGCGGTGTTCTAGATTTGATGTGTTTTATCCCTGGGTATAACCGGTTTCTATTATATCTAGTTGGGCATGCAAAATCTAAAATCTATCTACTATGTATGTATATATGCCGAACATGCACACGTCTATGTCTATGTACATCCCACCCCTTTCTTTGAACTTTTAAGTAACAAATAAACAGTAATAATTATCGAATTACTTGGCGAGCTCCTGCGCATCAAAGTTAGTATGTCAATATCGCCGCGCGTCAAACGTCCATGACACCAAGAAACTTACACTCGCCAGTTTACTCCTTGCGCGGATCTGGGGACCGAAAAACACAAGGACCCATGGTACCAGAGTCAACCCAGCGCCCTGCATGCGATTAGCTTAGCTGATATTCAGAACTTGACTCGAGCGAAGGGGGATCATCTTACGATTCCGCCTAGAAGACTCGACGCTTGGGGATAGCCCAAGTTGGTGAACAATTGGCGAGTAACCAATGGGAAGACACCACCCAGGAGATTCCGGCCTGATATTGAAGTGTAAGTAACACAGACAGCGCATATAACAGATGTGACGCGACGCGACGCGACCGAGACAAGGGCTAGATACTCACAGCATGATTGCGCCGCAATGGCTGAGCTCGCGTAACGGTGGTACGTATCGGCCAGGTAGTTGAAGACAGCCAAGTAGATAGAGAAAATACCCATTGTCGCGCATCCGACGGCCAATGCGGGAACGATAAACGGGATCGAGGGGTAGGATGTCCAGCCGAACCAGAAGAGGCCGATGGGCATTAGGGCGGATTCGACACAGGCAAAATAGAGTCTTGCTTCGGCGGTTTGGGGGAGGAGCTTGTATCGCGAGGCGATCTTGTCTTGGCCGATGCTGAGGAAGGTAGCGACGATTACGCCGGCGCACATGGCTATGGTTGTTAGTATACATCATCTAGATCGACGGTCATGAAGGAATGACATACCGGTGAAAACGGCTCCCACCTGCTCAATGTTCATACCATGGTTGTTTTCGAACACCACAGGAATCGAACCGAATTGAAGGTAGAGAACAGCCCAGCTGAACGAGATCCAGACCGAAAAAGCAAAGACAACCGGTTCCGTGAAAAGCATATCTACCGCTGTCAGATCCCGACAAGTTTACAAGAATAAGAGCGACTCACGAAATGGTCGGTAGCAAGATTGACTGATCATGTCAATGAAAGACGCCCGGTTCTCATCACTCTTAACCTTCCATCGGATGCGCTTGATCTTCTCCGGACCATTACGACCGCCAAAGAGAACTCCATAGTGACCGGCTTCCTCGAGTTTCTCGTAATACGTGTTCAATGCCTTCGCCTTCCACCTCAGGATAACGTCTCCTCGTGTCTCGCTGAAACAGAAGTACATCAAGATAACAACGGCAGCCGAGACAATGGCATGGGAGTAGAAAATCCAGCGCCAAGTCGTGTGGTAGACAACGGCGCCAGACAGAAGCGGTGCCAGACCGGTACCAAAAAGCGCTGCTGCAGAGAACAGAACCATTGGCGTGTTGCGTTCTTCGGCATGGTAGATGTCGCTAATCACACCCCCGACCATAGTCGAGAAGGTCGCTACAGTGGTCAGTATACTCATACGCGGTCTAGGTAGCTATGGGCAAGATACATACAAGCTCCGGCACCCTGGAACAATCTAGCGACACACAATCCTGCAAAAGTATGTGTTCCTCCACTGGCAATAAGGCATGCTGTCCGCATATATGATCATCAGTTACTGTTTCCCGGCCGAGACATACGAACCAAATAAGGCAGAAAAAGAAAAAAAAATCAAAAACGCACCGACAAAGAGAACACCACTAGCAAGGAAAATAGGTCTCCGTCCTTCAAACTCGGACAAAGGAGCCAGGACCATAGGCGCCAGCGCAAACCCAATACAGAAAATGGTAATGGACAAGTTCGCAACGACCACACTGATGTTCCATTTATCGGCCAGGATCGATCCAGCCGGACTGACCTCACCCGCCGACAAACCCGCCAACATTGTCACTGCGCAAGATATCCAGGTCATTATATTCTTGCGCCATTTTGGCCATTTAAACGGGGATGTGTATTTCTCGAGCTTGGGGGCTTCAGGCGGCGGCGATTGACTGGGTTCCGGAGGAAGCGTAATAAGCGGCGTAGGTAATGGAGTCTCGAATTCGAGGTATGGGTGCTCAATCTCGAGCGATTGAGCTTCAGCCGACTTGTCCTCCATTGTCGTGGAAGTTGGGAATGGTGTTTTTAATCCAAGCTTCGAGCATTGCAAGAGTGGTTATGCCGTCGCATTTAAACCAGTCGAGACCAGACCCCAATTTTTTTTAAAAAAAAAATTGAAAAAGGGACTCGGCCCGAGTTACCGACTGGGCCAAGAGAAAAGGTGATTACGAGGCCGAGCATCATCCGTTTAATATCAAAACAGACGATCCCGGGGCTTTTAGCGACAGGCCGGAGTTTTGTTTTTGCTCCGGGACAGCCACTATCAATGGTGATGGCTACCGAGTGTTATGATATCGGAAGATGAAAGCTGAGTGTTTTCATAGACTTCGATCTGTTTTCGGTTTTGCCTCCAGCATTCGGAATCTCCACTGGGACTGAAAATCCCCAATTCGGAGAGAAGTGCGACTTTTTGGGGACGGAGGAATGTCCAAACTCCGCCGTGACTCATCTTTGTCAGGGCTATTTGTGATCTAGAATTGAAGTGACAAATCCACGGTATATGAATATCTTTGCATAATAGCAAAGATAGATCTATAGGTGCTGCGACAGCTGCTGCCCTGTAAGGCATCTGCCTCGATGCGAAAATCTCACGTGTCTCGGCTACTGCAAGAGAGTGACTCGTCCCGAGGCACCGCACCAAAGTTCGTTAGATTTCCCCTGCAGCGCCGATGATGCTCCCTCTACTGCTTCAGATTGGCCTGTGCCTGCCCTGTGTCTACAAACTGACCACATCCACGGCGGCAGATTCACGCCGGCTGCATGCACATCGTAGTTCTGGCCGTCTCCCGAAACACTTTTTCTTGTTCTCTGACGATTTCCCAAATCCGGGTTCTCTTCTCCACTCGCTCGCCACATCTGGCCTCTCCGCAATGAATGCCCACGCCGGGTGATGCCACAATGGTCAAAGCTGCTAGGTCCTATCAGTGCCAGCGATGTTCGCGCTCTTTTGCTCGGCTAGAGCATTTACAACGTCATGATCGTTCGCGTATGTCCACTTCTGTTCGCCGGGTCTTCCCGTGGGCACCCGTTTATGCATGATCAGCACCAGGATTGACTAGGGGTTTTCCAGATACCAAAGAGAAACCTTTTGTGTGTAACGACTGTCCGAAATCTTTTACGCGCAAGTTAGTCTCTCTCTCTCTCTCTTTTTTTTTTTTTTTTTCCTGCTTTCTCCCTCTCTTCGCATTTTCGCCTCCTGTATATCACTCACGCTAAGATCTCCTTGTAGGGATCTGTTGGCTCGTCATATCCGTTTATCCCACTCGCCGTCAGAGGGGCCCGTCAATCATCACGATGTTACAGCAGCTCCTATCACGCCAACGACGACTACTCCGTTGACAGAGGAGCAATCCGCAATATCGGGCACTCATGGCCCGTTTCAGCCCATGACCAACGCTCCTGCCGAGGGTGCAGCAGCAGCACTGAATGACCCATTCAATGCAATGGGTCCGTCGTCTTTGTACGATGGGGATGACTTCACCTCCTTCCTGGATAGCATTTCCCTTCCTAGTCATCCCTTCTCCGTGGCTTATCAACCCCTCCCTTTCTTCCCGGTTTTCACGACCGGCGATCATAACAATCTGCACTCACCTTTAGATTATGTACCGAATGTGTCGTCTGAAAAAGACAGTGCAGCGGCCAACGATGCCCCCACGCCGTCTAGATCGGTGCTTCCCCGACATGGCACACATCTACCGTCTCTTCAGCCGGAGGGGTCATCCCTTCAGCACAACAAGGCTCGTCAGCCGAAGGACTTTGTGCCGGTGACGGCGCAATATCGAGATCGGATTGTTGCATCGCTGCGGGATTACGCGAATGTACTCCCTCCTAATCCGTCTATTCCATCACGGCATGCATTATCAAGATGCGTTACTGGTTACTTTATTGGTTTTCACGACCATTACCCGTTCATGCATATTCCGACATTCAGCATTGATGCTATGACACTGCCGCTATTTCTATCAATGGCGGCACTGGGTGCGCGGTACTGTCGTGAACCCGATACAAGCAATAGTCTGTACCAGGTAGCCAAGGTCGTAACCTTGGAGCACATACGACGACAGTTTCAGTCATCTAAGGTAACCTCCCAGGATGACCAAAACCTATTGGAGACAGTTCAGTCGCTGCTGCTTCTTACATCCGTCTCCATGTGGTTTGAGCACAATCCACCGTTCCAAGAAGCACTGTATATCCGGAGCTTTATGGAGACGCTAGCACGACAAGGCGGATTGAACTATTTACCTGATTCGGATGGCTCGTGGGAGAGTTGGATTCAGCGAGAACGCGTAAAGCGGACGAAGTTGATCGTGTTTTGTTTCTTCAATATTCAGACCATCGTCTTCGATCTCCCTCCAATGATTCTAACAGAAGAAATTCAGTTAGACCTCCCGTGCACTGAAGGCGAATGGCAAGCGAGCAACGCCGCCCTCTGGCAAGAAGAGTGCCGTCAGCGCAAAAACGAGCCCAAGTTCCAGAACGCCTTGTGGTCTCTATTCTGCCGCAACCCCGGTGGAAACGAAGAGCGAGGAGCTCTAGAAAGTTTCACCTCACTCGGCGGCTATGTGCTCATCCACGCCATCATCCAGAATATCTGGTCCATGCAAAAAACATGCCGCATGCCCGGATCGCGGAGCCAGTCGCTTTCTCCCACGGAAATAGTCGCCTTCGAACAAGCACTTGAACGTTGGTGCCAATGCTGGGAACGTAACCAGGAATCCTCGATCGACCCTATGAGCCCTCATGGTCCTTTATCTTTTACCTCAGCTGCTCTACTGCGATCTGCATACATTCGTTTAAATGTGGACTTCAGCTCCGCGCGGCAACTGAAGACGTGGAATCCAAGGCAAATCGCGCAGTCACTCCGCGATAATGTCTGCGTGCAGCGCAGTGAGCGACTCACCCGCGCAGCGCTACACTGCGCACACGCACTAAGCACCCCGATTAAATTGGGTATCAACTTCGTCGCGCACACGCAGGTCGTTCTCTGGTCGAACCAGCACGCCCTGTGCTCATTAGAGTGCGCCGTACTCCTTGCTAAATGGCTCGAGGTTGCCACTGCTCCAGGAATGTACCCTGGTGGATTGACGGAGCAAGAAGCCAAGCTGCTGGATTTTGTTATCGAGATGGCGCTGGAGACAAAACATGAGGCGTCACGCGACTGGTTGTTGGAGAATAACACGAGGCTTAGTGCCACGGTGACCAGGCTATGGGCGAGGTTGTTTACGGCAGATTATATATGGGAGATGGTGAGCCTCGTAGGCCAGTCATTGAACAGTTACGCGGATATACTCGAAAATGAAAGTAAATAGCATAGTGTACTACTTGCACTGTCAATCCAATCTAACTCAACGCTTCTTCCGCTTCTTCTTCAGCCCCTCCCACCGCTCCTGACCTAGTTCAAGGCCCTTTTCCTTGACCAGCCACACAAACCCCGTATTTTCTCCAGCCCAGCGAGAAGATGCGCCAGATCGTAGGCGACGCACACCCGGAAGTCCCACTCGCAACACATTTCTCATCCCTGCGCTCTAGAAGCGCCCCCACTTCGTCCTGGATGCCCTCTACCAGTCTTTCCTCCCGTCTTGTCTTGGCCCTTCCGTGTTGGTGCTGGTGGTATTGTCAGCGGTGGGAGTAGCAGCAGTGCCATCGGTGGCGGTGGTAGCGGAGAATAGATGTATATTCTTGATAGTGCTGGCCTCGTCGAGGGGGAAATAGGACTAGCCTATATATAAAAAATCGACAACGGAGTCCAGGCTGGCATGGGAGGCGGAGTCGGTAAAGAAGTTGGTGAGATCGTATAGCAAGACGTGCAGCTTACACTATAACATCGGCGAGGACTTGGGGGCTGAGATGGTGAAGGGATGGATGGCGACTGGCTGATGGTGTTATTATTGATTCTGTAGACATTTTGATGGCGATGGTGATGTGGGGATCTTTCGTAGTGACAATGATAAAAAGAGGAGAGAAGCAGAGTTGGTGCCTGCCCGTGTAGAAGCCTAGAAATGTCGCCTGATTTGGCAAATTCATTTTATCTAGATCTGGCTTCTTTCACTTGTTTGTGCTCTTATGTCTTTTCCCTTTTCACGGAGGCCAGATACTGAGATCCTCTTCTTCTCAAGATCGGAATATCGGGATACGAAATTATACCACGACACTTTACAATCTCTCAATTCGTATGCATACAGGCTCCAATATGAACTTTGATGGAGTACGCCCAGAATACCACGGCACCAGCCAACATATATCGCATCTTTGATGTTTGCGCTGGCAATGATGGCCTTGAGTACTCACTAGCACCAACATGTGCGACACCGTCTCAAAATTTAGACAAACGTCTATCTACACGGTCAACTTATCTGGCTATAGCATACCGATGCTATGTCCAGGATCTCTCACAGCATCATACCGTGAGATGGCCGGCCACACTGGCCATATTGTTATAGTGGCTGGTCTAATTAGTTTCTCCTGCTCACAACATTAAAGACATACCGATGAGCAAGGTAGCGACTCCTCTCCCAGCTCCCACAAAAACTTTCACGTAAACACCAAAAATGAGAAGAGCCCGGGATCAAGCCATTATTTATATTCACTTCCAGATACAGGTCTATAAATCTACCTTCTCATCCATCGACTCACCTGCGACTCTAAGAGTATTTCCTGGTTGCCACGGGCTCGGTCTAGTAGATGAAACGAGATACTATTATCAATCTAAACTAGGTAGCCTTAAGACGAGAATATCGGCCCTGGAGAGGAAATAAAAGAAGAAGCCACAAGGACAAAGGCAGAGAAGCCAGGTGAATTCATCTGATTGCTTGCTAGTTGAAAAGTTGGCTACAGCTAACAAAGACAGTACAGAAAAAGACAGACGCAAGTAAACAGTATAATAGCCATATCATCCCTGCTTCTTGTCAATTCTTTAGATGCACAGACATCATAAGAGCTTTCTGATGGTTATGTAGCTGCAATACAGAATAATCATTGGCAAACACAGCATGCCACAGCTTAGGCTCCGAGAACTCTATCAAGTTGTTAGTAAAATAAATTAAACTAAACAATGGGTAAGAACACACCTTTGGTTGGTAAAGAAGTCGCACAGTCAATTATGATCCAATCCTTGACCATTTTCTCCTTCAGCCAGGGATGATATTTTCCACCCTCCTTGAATCGAGAGATATGCTCATTGACTTCAATATGATCTCTCAACAACTCAATAGCCCATTTCTTTTCTGGAATATAGAAATCCACTCGACCATCCCTGGTTCTTGACCATTCAGTGGATATCGGTACACCTTGCCCTGCTGTATGGACAAATCCCCTGTAGAATTCAGCTTGATACTGTGCTTCCACAGGTCTGGGTTGTGACGCAGTTGACATCTTTTTGCCCTCAGCTGAGTTCCTCAAGTTCATGATGGAGAATTTGCTGAGAATCTCTTTGCATAATTTCTGTAGTGAGTCAAATCTGGCAGGCAGGGGTTTTGACATTGTGCCAATCAAATATTCAATGTATCTAAGATGGTCAGAATGGAAAAATAATAGGGGCATGTGAGACTTACTTTTCATGTAAGCGTGATGGCAGAACTGCAATATCATCACCATCCAGAGCTACCCTGTGAATCCAACCATTCTGATAACAGAACCTGATGTCTGCATCATTGAGATCAAATGGAACACTTCCTTCCTCTGTAATTTTGTTCAATATGTTTGAAACCTCGCTTGTGCACCTCTCTATACGAGGGAAAGAGCGATCAACTGACTCTCTACTAAGCTTGTCAAAGACCCTGGCGGTGTCCTCCAGGAACCAGATGACATGATCTTCTGTCAAGATTCTAAGATGTCTATGCTTGATGTCACAGCGGTAGTTCTGAAATTGTGAGCTTCCCGACTTAGATTAAGCTTCTCATCATGCCTCACCATTGGAGGTGGGAGAGACATAAAAATAAAAAAATAACTAGGCACATACCTCGAAAATTACATTGACCAGGGATTCAACCGCTCCCGGATGACCACCTGACAGCACAAATATGTAGTCCAGAGCACCTTCATCAAAATTGAACTTTTCCTTTTGCTTAGAGAGAAACCTAATCAATCGTGAAACAACATCCTTGAACTCTTCTTTGCTGTAAAATAAGCCTATGGATGGTGAGCCTGGCTGGCTTTGTGGCGTCAATGAGATGCGTTGTTTGTTGAAAAGGGTAACCGGAGTGAAGAATGTTTGATCTGGGCCTGTGCCTGGGCTGCCGTAAGAGCAGAAAAGACATAGTCGAAAATTATACACACAGAAAGACTTCTGTCTCGCTTTGAAGATCGTGTTCCAGAGCACAGTATCACTGTAAGTCTTCTGTGCTTCATCCACGAGAATAACAGTGTTTGTGGTCAAAACCCAAGAGGGATCATGTTTTGGTTCCGATGAAGTTGAGGTAAAGCTAGTGATGGGAGAATCTTGTAGTTCTTCATCCCAATTTTTGACAAGCTCGACAAAACTGCCCCAAGGGTCCATGGGATTGAGTTTTACCCAGTCTGTGATCAAAAAAGCCTTTCTTCCCTCTCTGCGATAGTGGTCCCTCAGAAGTTCAGAGAGACGTGTTTTGCCGCTGGCTGGGGTTCCACGGATATGGACTATATTGACTTCATCCAAAGTGGCCGCAAGTTCTGACACTGTATGTTCCCGAGGGCATATGAGGTCGCTCTCTGTTGCTACAATAATTATTAGTCATACCATCGAAGAACAATGATGATGGCGATGATGAAGAAGAAAATCATTCTCACCACCTTGTGATTCAGAGCGCTTCCGTTTCCGTGTAGTGGTATCTCCGCTCACAACAACAACAATATCCACATCTGGATCCTTGCTTTCAGGGAAGAGTGGGTTGGTCGTGATCATTCGGCGTGGACGTAGAAATTCACCATCATCAATCCTGAACTTCTCTTCATGATTGAGTTGCACCACAGGGCTGTAGAGCTTGAGATCACTGTAGTGAGGTATGGTATTCTTTATTTTTTCCCTGATTTCTTCCCAGATCTTCTTTTTGAGAGTGTCAATATCATCGTGGTCTGCAGCACACTCTATAGGAAATGACTGCTGAAGATCATTGGATAAAGTGCACCATAACTTGCGAGTACGCCGTCGAGACATTGTCAAAGATTGGATTGGATTGAGCACCCAGCTGGTTATGGCAGCGGCCATTGTAAGATAAGGACTAGAAGTGTACCTGCCTGACGAGAATAAGGATTGCACCTGCCTGATGAGAACAAGAGTTGCACCTGCCTAATAAGGGCGAGAAATGCACCTGCCTGACAAGCAATACTGTAAGAAGAGGGATTGCCAACGGCCTTGTTACACACGCAGGCAGGCGATACGTGTCAGTTTTCCATCCAGGATTATTTTACATCAGTTGAGAAAGAAGTTATCAGGGAATAGAATGTAGTGAGATGATCATTATGATCATTAGAGATGGATGCTAAGGAAGACCTGCCGCCAAGGAATGTGGGCATGTGATATTAGTGTGTTGATTGGTTGATTGATTGATTATGTCATACACCGTCCCAGCGGCGGGACATTGGTGTATGCTTGAGTTGAGAGCCCGGTCATTCAGAATCCTGAGAATCCGAGGCCCCGGCACTCTTTGGCTGCTATTTACCCGTAAGACTTCAGTACTTTGCCTGACCTATCTCCTCACCGCGTAGGGCTCCAAAATGCCAAAGGAGCCCAGACCGTCGTACAGTCGGAGTCTCCTCAGATAAATGGTCAGACCGAGTAAATGAGGCGTCCAAAGGCCAAATATATTGGTGAATATAGTTACATATTAGCTAGTTAGAAGGTGGGTGTACGTCCACGACGAGGTGTGTAATTGTGTATAGTATCTTTTGGATGCATAAAATGATGATTCATCTTGATTTTTTAAAGTTACTGTAATTCACCGCTGTTTTGGTCATTACATCCAGGAACAGCGTAATGTAGCCATATTCCTTGTGAAATCATATGAAATACGTCTGTATATAGAATAGCTAGTATAGGAAATATTGTATCTGATTAGACTTAGTGGCCCTGACGCTCTTAATAGGTAATTCTAGTAGAAGTTGTCATTGATCTGTTGTATGATGTGAAGTAACTATATATTGCGATATTTCACACTCGCTAGGCTAGAGTGTAAGACTTTTTGGCCTGGCAATTTATCTATTAGTTCTCTCAGAATCCTTTTTGGGGGGAGGGGTTTCAATATCATCTTTCCTCGATTCTGTGTACCTTCGATTGTCAAGCACTTTGGCCAAGTATGGGCTCATCATCGTAATGTAGCTTGATCCTACCATTAAAATCTGATCATTCCTGTTCAGTCTGACGTCCTTGATATATAGAATATATAGCCCATCAGCAGGCCCTGTGAGTGCGTTGGCTTGCGTCATCTTGAGGCGGGTCTTTCGTGCCACCGTCTGGGCTAATAAATCCAAGAACGTACTCTGAGCCATCATCTAAATTAGAGAAAGGCCCGTTTCCGCTTATCACCACAAGAATTGGTTGTCCACCTCTTCGCGGCAAAAAGAAATGTGACCAATGCAAGCGCAACTGGCCAAATGCACGGTGAAGCTTCCTTTTTGGATCCGCACACGGTGTCATTTGTGGCAACCGTTAGGGTTGATCCAGCTTTTTGTCATGTGGGCAACAACTTGAAATCCATGCCAATTGTGCTCAAGTCAGCGTCTCTTAATAGCCGCCTCTCCCTGGAAATGGTATTGTAGAACGGATTTAGCTTGCTGCAAATTGGTAACTGCGAAATCATCCTGATTGTCTTTTATCTGAAACCCGTGCCATCTCACTCTCCTTGACTTTTCCAGGAAGCTGTCGGTTGCTTCTCAGAAAGGCCATATAAGCTATGCTCATGGAGACAACTGTCAGTTGCTCTGGGAGTCACAAAGGCAGTTTTCTACTCGTCTGGAAGCTGCTGATGAAACCTCTTGGTTACTTGCATTGAGAAAACGACTTATCCAAAACTCACTGAAAACTTTCCTGAAACTGGTCCTAGTTTGCCTCTCATGCATGTGCAACGTGATCAGCCGCAAGTTTGTATAGTCATATTGGGATCAGATTGCCGTATAAACGACGTTGCAATCAGCGGCAATTTATCTCCCTGCAGTTTGGTTGGCTTGTATTAGGCTGGCTACATTCTAGCCGTTATTAGGCTCATCGTTGGCTTTCGCCAGTTACGGTTTTGTGACTGTGAACTCACAGCAGTGCCATAGGTGAGAGCCCGAGGATCAAGCCAATGGGCTGATTTGGTATAGATTTATCATGTACGCAGATTAGCAAGTGAAGAACAGGGCTCGTTTGGGATGAGAGAGGAGTCAAGGAAGTGCTCATAGGTACATGATTGGTGCATAACCTTTTATGAATATGTTATGTAATAGTATGCTGCATGTCGTTTATGCATCTTCTATATTCTTGCGGGGTTGCCGGTTAAATTCACAATTAACCACCAGGACAGTGACAGGTCCTCCACCAATATAATGAAGGCGATGCAGACCCCTCCTGAACTCCGGATGGAACGGATCTCAAGGGGTTCTCCTCATCGCGGTTTGAGCCGATTGTCATAAGGTGAGGATCATTAATTTAGGCGAATTCGGCTCATCTATAGACCCTAAGCTGCTTATAAGCCTTGCCAATGCGCTTGCTTGGTTTTTTTGTCTCCCTTCAAAAGCAGTAATCCACTATGTCTCCTTTCCTGCTGGCCCTATATGTGTTCTGCCTCCTCTGTCGGGGACTGGCCTCCCCCGTGCTTCATCCACGATCTGACGATTACTTCCAGCCCAACTCCACAGGCCTCTGGATGCAACATGGTTTCGAAACAGTTCTTGTACAACCTTTTGGATACGATGGCTTTCGTGTCCGTGCATGGCCCTTCCGACCCCCTACCGGACAGGAGGCCAACTTCATCTACGACCCTCCGCTTGAAGGGCCCGAGGATGGTGAGGCGCACGGAATGCAATTCGACACGGTGTCGATTGGCAACCACAGCGTGACCATTCGGAATGGCAACATCCTCATCCGTACTACAGGATGGGGCGGAAATCCCGGTGGATATCGACTTGTTTTTATCCGCGTCGAGGATGACGGTTCGGAAACCCTCCTCACTAACGAGTATGCGCCGCTCAAGTCAATAAACCCACGCTATTACTCGTGGCCTGGATCTGGCAGTGAATTTAGCGCTCAGTTCTCGTTTAGCACGACGCCAGATGAGCAAATCTATGGCACGGGTACGCAGCAGGACCATCTCCTCAACAAGAAGGGCTCGACGATTGATTTGATCAACTTCAATACCCACATTCCCACGCCTGTCTTTATGAGCAGTAAGGGATATGGCTTTGTGTGGAACATGGCTTCTCAAGGTCGCATGGAGTTCGGTCCCTGGCGTAACAGATTTACGGCGGATGCAGCCACGGTTGTGGACTATGTGATCTTCGCAGCGCAACCAGGAGACTACGATACACTCCAACGGAAATTGTCATCACTTACCGGTCGTGCTCCGACGCCACCAGACTGGTCATTGGGATACCTCCAGTCCAAGCTGCGATATGAGAACCAATCCGAGGTTGTGTTGCTGGCTCAGAACTTCAAGAAACACAACGTTCCCGTCTCACTGATTGTCATCGACTACCAGTCCTGGGCGCATCAGGGAGACTGGGGCCTGGATCCCGCATTGTGGCCAGATGTGGCTTCCATGGCCGCCCAGGTTAAGAACCTCACCGGTGCTGAAATGATGGCATCCCTATGGCCTAGTGTGTCTGACCACAGCGTCAACTATCTCGACATGATTGCCAATGGGTACCTGTCAGCTACCAAGTCCGGTCCCGGCACCACGGACTCCTGGAATGGCTCATACATTCGCAACTACGATGCCACGAATCCTGCAGCACGTGCATTTCTTTGGGACACGCTGAAGAAGAACTACTATGATAAGGGCATTCATAATTTCTGGATCGACCAGGCCGACGGCGGCGCCCTGGGTGAAGCCTACGAGAACAACGGTCAAAGCACGTACATCCAGTCTATTCCATTTGCCCTGCCTGATGTGTTATATGCGGCCGGCACGCAGGCAAGTGTAGGTAAGTTGTATCCCTGGGCACATCAGCAGGCCATCGAGGACGGTTATCGCAATGTTACGAACAGCACCATTGGAACCGCATGCGACCACATCTCCCTCAGCCGATCTGGATACATCGGGTCCCAACGATTCTGCAGCATGATCTGGTCGGGCGATATCAGCTCCGTGTGGGAAACACTCGGACTCCAAATAGCTAGCGGTCTGTCCGCTGCTGCCACAGGCTGGGGTTGGTGGACTGTCGATGCGGGAGGATTCCAAGTCGATCCCACCGTGCCGTGGAGCGCAAACATCGACACACCCGAGTATCGCGAGTTGTACGTTCGCTGGTTACAGTGGACGACTTTTGTCCCCTTCATGCGGACACATGGATCTCGGGCGTGCAATCACCAGAGTGCCTACACCTGCGACAACGAACCTTGGTCCTATGGCGAGGAGAACACACCCATCATTGTTTCATACATCCACCTGCGGTACCAGCTCAAGGCCTATCTTCAAGCTATATTCCGACAGCTCCATGAGACAGGCCGAATGATCATGCGTCCGCTGTACATGGACTTTGAGAAGTCCGATCCAAACATCGCTTCCATGACTCAAGCCAACATCAATGCCACCACGCAGCAGTACATGTTCGGCCCTCGTCTGCTCGTTACGCCCGTTACGACTCCAAATGCGACGGAATGGTCAGTTTATCTTCCGCAGACTGGCGATAATGGTACTAAACCATGGACGTACTGGTGGACGAATCAGACATATGCTGGAGGGCAGATGGTGACTGTTCCTGCGCCGCTGGAGCATATTCCTTTGTTCCACTTGGGGTCGCGCGAGGAAATTCTTCGTGGTGATATTTTCTGATATCAAATTATTCGTGCGAAATCATGGAAGGCTCTACGAATTCCGGATCCTTGGCTAGTGGCATAGGACAAGACAAGTCATTACTTGATTAGCCAGAAATACAAGGACAAGTTGATAGCTGTGACACTCATAACATCCTGTGCTTCACAAGTAACTGTGATCGTTTACCATCTCCCGTAAGCCAAGTTAATTGGGTGTCTTTAGGGCTCTATTACTTACAAGTACAAGTTCCTTGTAAGGTCTACATAATACATTCTCCCAGTCTTGGAAGAGCATATCGAGATATATTAGCAGTGAATACAGCAGAGTGCATTTTTATCCCTTCTTGATCCCCCTCTTGCCAGTCACTTCACACGCTACACTATCAGCTGCTCCTTTTTCGTGTAAGAACTGGATTCTTTTTTCATCACTCCCAACACGACTCTCATTTATCGGAAGGTTTATCAAGCGGTTTAATAGTGCTACCCCAGTCCAAGTTGCTACGTTTTGCTCGAGAAATTCCCACAGAAAGTGTTTCAACTAGAGACTTTACACACACTGGCATCAGCGCTAAAATTCATGAAGTTCTCCTTGGCTCTCGCGAGAAGCCGAAAGACCAAGCCAGGCATCTGCTCTGGGACAAAGACGTCCCCTGTCTCTGAATGGCATAGATAGAATTGAACGCTAATCTCTGGCAATCAATGCAAGCACCTCTTCTTTATGAATGGGAATTTTGCCGATCCGGGCATCTCAAAGGGAAATGGCAGTTTGCATATACCTGTCCGCTTCAACTGGGTTCTGGATGAAAGAAGCCCATGGCCAATAGAGCGGTCTGCATGGTTGGGAATGGGGCTCTTTGGGTAATCCAAGGGCGTTTTAAGTGCCAAGTGTGACACGGGTGAGATCGACTTGCTGTCTGTTTGCGTCGAGCTGCTCAGTGATAGATGTGAAGCACGCTTGTCGGATCAAGGATGATATTTTCCTGGCTTCAGATGGATCAACTGGCATACACAAATACAAGAAGTGAAATATAATCAAAAGGTTTATGACTATGATGTCCAGTTTGCAGAATCAATAGCGGAGGTTGTCCTATATATAACGCCGCTCCCCGCTTCCCTAGAATGTATAGCCATGCTCATAGGCAAAATGAACTCAACATATTAATTCAGTAATTGTATGCATCTCGAGCCATGATTTTACTCCGTATAAAGTTGAAGTATATGATCGATGCATCCACATTCATCGAGGGATATGCAGATGGTGGATGATTGAATTACGGGTTCTACCCAGGTGGCAGTGCTTTCATTTCTCATGCTCACGGATGGAGTGCCGGGCCAGTGTATTGGATAACGTAGTTTGTCTCCGCGCTACTGCGCTAGATGTTAGTAATATGGTGATTGGGTATTTCAGCGTTCTGTCCGGGGTCGGAGCTGATGTGGGCGAGGGGCGGGTTTAGCATGAATGACGGTGTTTCGGAGCTAAGCGGGAGATTGGAGAGGACGATGGTTTCTTTGCCACAGTCGCTATTCCTGAGGGTTGCGAGGCACATGGGTAACCAGCGAGCGAATGTCACGTATATGTAGAGTGCTCGGCAGTTATTAGGGCACGTCATGATAAGAATTGCGGGACGACGGAGATTGGCGGTCGGAGATAAGGAATCCCCGAGAAGACTCTGCAGAGACTATTTTATCTTTGTTGTCCATATTGACTAAGGGTAAAGCATTGTGTATAACATGCATATCTTTCTAGATACAAATAGCATTTCAATACGGTCATGTATACCATACTGTAGTATATCTATCCCACTCACACTCCGACTATGGTTCGGTAGGAGTTAGCACGCCACAATTAGCGCCGGAGATTCCCCCGGATTTAAACCTCAACTCCAACTCGCGGCGCCGCGGTTCATTGCCGATAACACATCTCCATTTCTTTGAGTTGCCTCTATTTCTTCTGCTCCCATCTTTCTCAACCGCAGCTCAATCGCATACTCAATCGCACACCCTCTTTCAAAATACACCGTCAACATGATCCCCCTAATAATCAACAACACCGACACCCTCGACCCTTCCTCCACAAACCAAACGCCCACATACCAAGGCGCCACCCCCTCTCACACTCTCGACGCCATCTCCTCCGCCGCCGCTGCCTTCCCCTCCTGGTCTTGCACCGCACCCTCCCACCGCCGCGACCTCCTGCGCGCCGTCGCAAGACTCCTCCACGAGCGCGGCGATGAGCTCACCGCGACCATGCAGGCTGAAATGCACGCGCCAGAGGTGTGGGCGAGGGCGAATGTGCAGTTTGGTATAGGTCTGCTGGAGGAGACTGCGGGATTGATTTCGGATGCGATGATGGGGGGGATTCCCGTTTCGCAGGGCGAGAGTTATGCGATGGTGTTAAAGCAGCCGATGGGGGTGGTGCTGGGGATTGCGCCGTGGAATGCGCCAGTGATATTGGGGCTCAGGGCTGTTGTTGCGCCGTTGGCGGCTGGTAACACGGTCATCTTCAGGGTATTGTTCCCCTTTCCCTGTTGTCGGATTCGCATTTACAGTGAGCTAATTATGTGCAGGGCGCCGATCTAAGCCCCAAATCGCACTACCTCCTCGCCTCCCTTTTCCGCGATGCAGGCTTCCCACCCGGCGTGCTGAACTTCCTCCTCAACCGCCCCGAAGACGCCCCCGAGCTCTACGAACTCACAATCAACCACCCGTCCGTGCGCAAGTGCAACTTCACCGGTTCCACGCAGGTAGGCCGGATCATCGCCTCCAAGGCCGCGTACGCACTTAAACCCGTGCTCCTCGAACTAGGCGGGAAGAACTTCGCGCTGGTTCTCGACGACGCGCGAATCGAAGAAGCCGCCGAGGAAATCGTCAAGGGCACATTCCTGAACAACGGCCAAATCTGCATGTCCACAGACCTAGTCTACGTAACCGAAGCCACCGCGCCGAAACTCGAAGCTGCGCTTCTCAACCGCTTGCACAAAATGACCGATAAACCACGCCTGATCTCATGCGCCAGCAAATCAAAACTAACATTCCTTCTCGAAGACGCGCGCATCAACGGTGCAACAATCCACCACCCCCCATCTTTCCCCTCCCCCACCGAAGACCAAAACGACGCTACCTTCCCCCCAACCCTCCTCACAAACCTCGCTCCGTCTTCGGCATTCCACACCACCGAGTCCTTCGGCCCGTTAGTCGGCATCGTCCGCACCCCGGATCTCTCCACGGCAATGGACCTAATCACAAACTCGACCTACGGTCTCTCCGCGTCAATCTTCACATCTTCACATTTCACAGCGCTGAAACTCGCTGAGAAGATGCGAGTCGGTGCCGTACATGTAAATGGGATGACGGTGCATGATGAGCCGACGTTGCCACATGGGGGCGTTGGAGAGAGCGGGTTTGGGCGGTTCGGGGGGAAGTGGGGGGTGGAGGAGTTTTTGGAGGTTAGGACTGTTATTTTGAATCCGTAGCCTTCTTTTCCCTTGGTGATTGATTGAGTGTATATAGTGCAATTCTACTGAGTTGTATATTTGAGAGTTTTGTGTAAATTTTGTAGGGTTTGCATCCTTGTAGTTGTTAATTATGCAAGATATGCGTGCGTTTTCAACCCAGCATGGAAAAAAATTGTTACATAATACATAAAAAGGCCCTGAGCCCTTAACAATCGGCCGGATGGTGTAGTTGGTTATCACGTATCGTTAACAGTTCCACAACTGATTCCGATAAGGTCCTGGGATCGAGCCCCAGTCTGGTCATCTTTTTTTTATTTCACATATTCAATTCTTTTTACTCAAGAAAGCAAGCAACAGCGGCAAGATGCATAATTCACCTAATATGAACGTTTTAACTACTTGAAGTCTTTGAAGTCTGGAGATAGGTATGAAGAAACGACCCGAAATCCACATTCATTACCCATAACTTGAAAACTCGAGATAACCCTCAGCGCCGAACTACCAATATCAATACCAATCATCAAAAACCATAAGTGCGAATGAAAATCCATCAATCGCATCGCATCGCATCGCAGAAGGAAATAAATCCATACGGATATTTTCATGATCCTCCCGTCCCATTTTCCAAACCGAACCAGACCCAGAGCCGCCCTAATAAACAAATGAACGAAAAGAGGAAAAAGAAATTGCGTGGCGTCATAAGGCCGCGAATCGCGGCTGGACGAGAGTTGCCATAGCACTGAATACTGCAGTGGCAACGGTAGTCATACAAGAACATGACACGTGATAATAGTACAGGTGTAAGTAAAGATAGAAAAGCTGAAACGAAACGAGATAGCCCTGGGGATATCATAACGGAAAAGATGGATACAAGAGAGAGAAGGTAAAGGTTGAGGTTGACAATGATCACTTTAGATCAGCCCAGATACTGCTGAGCCAGCCCGAGGCCTCAGACTGCATGGTAACCGGCCACTGGTCGCTATCGCAGCCTTCCAGGAAGACAAGTACATCGTCACCTCCGAGATTCGTTGATGGCAGACTGCTGGGTACACCATCAGCGCCGTCGATGGTCATCGGGGGCGATGCTGCGGCCGCGGCTGTTGCGGTGGGATGGTTGACTGATCCTGGCGGAGGGAGCAAAGGCAGACTGTGCGGAGTGGCTGCGTTGATCGGGGGCAAAGACTGAGAATACGGAGCTTGCCGTGATGGAAGCCATGAATTCAATGGCTGCAGACGGTTACCTGGACCCGGGGGACCAGGGGCATATTGCTGGGGTGGCGACTGCACAGCGGGCCCCAGAGATGGGAGATTCGTGGATGTAGTGTTGAAGATAGGGCCGTCTGGAGTCGGGTGGTGATGGTGAGGGTGGTGGTGTTGCAGTGATGGCAGGGGGTAAGGAGATTGCGATTGGAGAGGACGGCCGGGTGGCAAAGGTAGGCTGGGACGACGTTCTTTATCTGACACTGGTAGCGGCAGAGGACTGTTATTGATGGGAATCCATGATTCGCGACGGCCACCAGCCCCGTCAAGTGGCATATCTCCCATCGACGCCTCGCCTGTTGGACTCCGCACAGCTGCGTTACTGCCGGTATCACTAGCGTTGGTTGCCCGGTCACTGGCGGCGGTGATATTGTTAAAGTTGCCATCCTCCTCATCAGGCAAACGATCCTCAACGCTACCGAAATCAGCGAGCACCTTTTCAAGAAGTCTGAAGTCCTCGCCTCCGCGACCACCGTTGGTCTGCGCCTCCATCGCGTCCGACAGCACATCGTACTTGCTTCGCGACAGCCGACGCACATCCTTCTTCACTTTGGTGAAATAGCTGTGCATCCGATGCAAGGTGCGGAACCATCCACGTGCCATCTTCAGACGCATCCGCATCTCGCGCAGGATATCAAGCCCCTTGCGCGCCTGCACCTGGCCCTGGTGATCGGAAACCGCGGCGCCAGGCTTCGGCCCGAGCATGCCTTCAGGGTCCATGTGTGGGAAATGTGCCGCGTAGATACCGAGAAGGCCCGCATTGTAGACGGCAAAGCCAACCAGCGGGTTCTCCACGAGCATTCCTCGTTCCGCGCACGTCAAGACGAGATCCATCATCTGTCGGCCTGCTTTGAACAACTCCCGGGCACTATCTCGGAAGAATCCCTCCGGGGTACCAGTCTTTTCGGCAGAGAAGGGTGGTTCATCCAATGGCCCAACCGGCTCATTGCACCGCATCGGAAGAAAAGGCAGGTTGGCCCGGTGAAGTACAATAACCGAAAGGAAAAAGACCACGTGCATCACCATATACGATGCTAAGGTATTCTTGTACATAATATGGGTATCTGTATTCCGCGGAGAGTATTGGAGATTCCGCGAGAGGCTGTCCTGGAACTCATTCAGAATCAGACGCAGCTTCGCGAACCGCGAATCAGGATGCCATGGAGGATATTGCTCGGCCCTATAATCATCAGCACAATGCCGCCATCAAGATTAACATCTAACTTACCGTCGTCCCGAACACGACCACTTGGCAATACTCCCCCAGACGCGAGTAATCCGAATAACCCGGCTCAAAACCGACTCTTCGGCCCCAATCTCCCATCGGTCAATCTCCTCCTCGGTAGAATCCTTCCTGCGCGAAATTGGCGACCACGCCATAGCGTCCGAAGGGCCGTTGGTCTGCAGTTTCTCATCACCCAATCCCCCCAGACTCTGGCGGATGCTAGGGATCTGCACGCCTTGGGCACCAAAGCTCTGGGGCCGTCGCATGATAGGCTCATTGAGTCGGGATGTCCGGACACGTTCGCCGAAAGCGAATGCGTTGTCACTCGGAAGCTGGATTCCGAGCTTCTTGGCCCGGATCATGCGAGGCCGGTACTTACCGCTACTCAGGCAACGGTCTAGAGTAAAGCATGCCCAGAACGTGCGGCGCTTTGTTTCCTGGGCAATGACGTCGTCTGATGTTTGTTCCTTGGAGTCGGTTCTGAAGCCGCCTGGGGAGCGCGGGCCGTCGCGCGCAGGGAGTTCGTTCTCAAGTTCAAATGGTAGCCCCATAGCCTGCGACATACGGATTGCCATACCCACATACAACCACGCACTCTTTCCCCGGCACATGCTCCACTCATGTAGGGCAAGCATCAACAGCGCTTGCACGCGGGTAAGATCGGGAGCGGCAAGACTGGCGCCATCAAGACCGGCCAGCCGGCTGCGCAGCGCATTTGCGTAGAATTCGGAAGCAACAAAAGGATTGGATGGGTTCCCGGCAGACGATGGGGAATGATAGGCGACCAACTGAGGGTGAAACCGAGCCGTCAAAGCCAGGACCCCGAGTGGTATCAGCGGGTTCAATTCGGGTTTCGGAAGCGGAGGACTTTGCGAATGGTCTCGATTATTATCTTGTGGCGCATTGCTACTATTGACATTCGTCGTGACGTTCGAAAGGGGTGAAGGCTGCGAATTATGTGACAATTGCCGAATCTGCCCCAAAAACGTAGCCGGATGAAGGAACGGAAGAAGAGTTGCATAATGTGACTGGAAGAGATCGAACACCGCCTCCCAGACCTTGACGGTCAAGATCGACGAATCGAGGGCATCAAGGGCGGATTTCGAGGCATCTTTAGCGGCTGATGAAACCGACTTTCGCGAACGCTGTCTTTTCGGACTGTCGATGTCACCATTGATAACCTCTCCATCCAACAAAGTACCATGATCTCGCTTAATTGCGGCAGCACCGCCAACACTAATAGCCGGGGTAGGATAGACGCAGTCTCGACCGGAGGATTCACAGGCGCGACAGGTAGTATCGATACCAGCGTTGACGCATTTAATCTTGCTCCGACGACATCGGGCGCAGGCTATACTGGATCGCATGGTGTGTGTAGATGTAGGTATGGAACGGATATGGTAGGTAGGTAGGTAGGTCGAGAGACCGGGCCCTTCACTCGGGCGACAATCAAATATGCTTTTGTTTCCCCTGCGTCACCCCAGTATTGCTTTTTCGGTTTTCCGGGTCCCGTTATATTTCTTTTGCTTTTTGCCGTGTATCGATGCGCAGACGAATTTCGGTAGTCGCACAGTCGCTCGCCCGAGAAAAAATGGAGGTGCACGGCGAACCGAAAAGCGAACCTGAATCCGCGTCAGTATGGCATCTTTAGCCGACGGCCGAGGAACCTACCGTAGTATGTCTACCACACAGTGACAGGTAGATGAATGGTAAGATAAGGTGACAGTAGAGAGAAGAGAAGAGGGCGGGGGGAGGGGGGGGGAGGGGGAAGAGAGAGAATGAGTTAAAGGAATTGAAAAGGAAGAAGAGAGGAAAGAACAAAAGAGGCTGAGGCCGAGGAGTCCACGTGCGGAAGAAGCGGAGTGTGGGGGAGACGAGAGGAAAAGTCGGGGCAGCGGACGGCAATCCAGAGGCCCTGTACGGAGGATGAAGAATATGGAATACTGGAAGTTCGGAGTAATGCGAAAAGGAATATAAACGAGATGACCGGTTCCGGCCATAACAAGGATCAAATATAAGCAGAAACATAGACGAACAGCAGCAAAAACAGCAGATCCGTAAAAAGTGCGGAGGGCGTATCGTACCGTAATGTCTGGTTGGGGTAACGGTAAATTACCAGACGTGTATGGTACCGAAGCAAGGACGCCGACCGGACCCGATTCCGACCGGTTCACGGAATGTACGGCTCGGTAAGTATTCTGCTCTACAGGGACGGGGGGGGGGTGTCGAGGATACTTCTATTAAGGGACTATATAATAACTGGCATTCTATAGTCTACCAGCTATAGATACGGCATATCTACAAATATGTACAAACACAAAGTATACAAACATATTCTGTCTGTACTCAGCGAATGTACAGTTCCTCTTAGGTAACACTCGCTCATTTCCGGCCCTTTGTCGTTGGATCCCGGCGCATTGTCGGTACACCTTTTATCCCAGTCCAGTTCCCCATTCTCGTATTTCCTGTTTGCTTTGCCGATCGACTTGTCACTTGACCTGTGGTCCGGGGGCTGTCCGGGGTAGACTTTGCCATCCGTCCGTTGCCAAGATTGGGCATTCCCTCAGCCGATTCCTCTTCTTTATAGGTACATGCGAACTACATACTCCGTCACTCTGTACAGTACTTGGATAGAAGAGGGGCCTCGGTAGTCGCCCATTCCAGCAGCTTACTCCGTGCGATTGCTTCCCCTGCATCGTTCGGGGTCCCCGCGGGGAAAACATAGATCGATCGGTAACTTCTCCATACATACTGTACATACATGCGAGGTGGTATCCGTATCCGTCTGCCACTGATGTCATGTCTAAAAGCAGTAATTTAAGCACCTTACTTTTATCCACCAGCACCATATCTCTGTATGCACACACACTACTGACGGTGTCGGAATACCCAGACCGGCAACTCCCCGCGCCCTTCTTAGCCGGTCGTCCCGTACAGTCGCCGTCGCCGCTTGTTCGTTCGGGCCCGTCCGCCCACCCTGATTGGTTCCCCCAGAGAGACCCTCCCATATCCCGAGGCCCAGTTGACCCGAACCCCGCAATTTCCCAATCGGACAATGCCCGACACTGGCAAGTACACACATGTCCCTCCGTACGCGAGGCATGTGTGTAATTGCCGTACACTTGTGATGTACCGGTAGATGGAAAGGGGATAGGCGAGGTACATACGAAAAGTATATCTGAAGAACAGACAAGATCCTGGATGAAACCGGGGTAAAATGTCTGTACGTAATTTGAACGGGATGGAGTCTTTCTTGGCATCGCTTGTCGTATAATTAACTGCTCCTGTCGTCGGATATTAAGCGAGCAGCCGTCTGCTCCATACCGTCTCTGTACGGAGTGTAGAATAATACAGTCCTAGCACAGTCGGGAAATGACAGCTGCTGTGCACTGTATGTCCAACTTGACACCTGTTCACTTGGCTGTAGCACGGAGTAGCTGTACACACACGTACACATTCATATGAAGAGTCGGCGGTTTGAACGTTCATGGGCATTCCGAGTCCTGCCGACTTCTGCCCGGACTACCGAATTGGTAACGGCGGCCGGGTGATTGGTTGGTATGTTGTACAGTAGGAGTGGTCCATGTACGGAATTCCTTTGTGTGTATGTGTGTATGTGTCTTGGTCGTACATCCGTCGCACTGTTTGGACTCTCTCTGACGGAGCCGTCGAGTCTTGGTCTTATTTTGGGCTAAGAGTGGGTTGGTTTGGTTTGGTAGGGTCGGGTGGGTCATGTGATTGATTTAGCCTAAATCCGGACGGACAACTCCCGGGGTAAACGAGCGTAGTGGTACGGAGTACAGTATCAGGTGTCAATCAGTCTATTGTGCTATATTAGGGTATATGGTGTGGGTATATATAGGTATAAATATCTATAAAAAATGAATCAATCATGTCACAGGTGGACTGGGTCTAGTATTAAACATCATAGAACCTATTATAGTTAGCGAATTGTTTTCCCCACAGTGTGTCAGAATTAGACATACCAAGATGCCAATGCGATTATCAAGTACATCATCATGAGCAACACGCCTTCGAGCCAGTGCGATTTACCGTCCGCGATGAGGTAGTTAACCTGCGATATTAGCTACGAACTGCAGGCGGGCAGACGGGAGGTGTGACGTACCAAAAGGACTGAGACGAAAAGGAGGATCACTTGGAATCCGTCGAAATACAGTGTCTGTCACTGTTAGTTTTAGAATTGACAGTTTGAACGGTGACAACGAACCATATCTTCATTGCCCATGATCCATCCAATCACGATAATCAGAGGAAGCACCAGCAAGGCAATCTGCATACTCGATCCAACAGCCACTCCAATCGCCAGATCCATCTTATCCTTGCATGCCACCGTCACGGCTGTCGCGTGCTCTGCAGCATTACCCACAATAGGAAGGAGAATAAGTCCCACAAAAGTCTCCGAGATGGGATGGTCCTCCACAAGAGCGTCGATCGAATTGACCATGAATTCAGCGCACACAGCAACGAGCGCCGTCGAGATTCCCAGCGTCACAAAAGCAACCACGATATGAAGCTGCGGCTCTTCCTCTTCATCATCGGGATCCTGCAGTTTGATTTGATGCACGTTCTGACCGGCCATGCTCGCGGACATTTTCCCGATCTGCGCGATGCCGCGACTGGCGTCACCTTCGACTACTTTAGCCCGTCGCTTCTCGACTTTGGGGCTGGGTTTGTTGTAGATTTCCGTGTGGGTTCTGAGTTGGAAGAAGAGGTAGCATCCATATACGACGAGGAGCATGATACTCGTTCCTATTCGGGTTAGGATATATTTCTATATCATCCAAGATGGTGCTTACCTCGCGACAGAGCAGCGACATTTCTAGTGCCCGCTGTATCTGTTAGCATGTCTTTTCCTGAAAACACAGAGTAAACACACCTTCCGACCATTGATGGAATGCTGTGGGGATGATCAAGCTACCCACAGCCAACGCAAGAAGACTAGCGGCTGTTTGTGCAACGACAGGGTTGAAATGCTGCTCCAGACGGTTGAGACCACCAAAAAAGAAGCACATTCCCATGACCAGGAGCAGGTTCGACAGCATACTTCCAACAAGCGAGGTTTGGACAATTACGACTTCGTTTTTGACCAGGGCGATAATGGCCACAATTAATTCAACAGCGTTTCTGTTTAGTCAACAGTTGTCCAAGGTAGGGTTTCTTGATGTCGTTAACTCACCCGAAAGTCGCATTCAAAAGACCACCGATTGTCTCTCCAGTGCTATAAGCGTCAGCAAGATTCTTATATTGAGCTGGATAAACCTACCGCATGGCGACTTCTTCCGTGGCATAACCTAACATGGCCGCAAGAGGACTGCACAGTTAGTTGTGATCACTTCTCGTAGACAACGGGTCCATACATAATGGCAACAAAGTTGACCACGAAGACGGCCACTGGGTCGATTCCTTTGACTTGGCTCAATGCAACTGATACCGTTAGCGCCTTTCCAAGATTAGATGGCCTGGCAAACCCACTTCCAACCGGTGCCGCCAAAATGAAAATATTCATCCAGGAATTGAAGATTGTCGCTTTCAACTGGCCCGCCAGCGTAAACTTCTGCTTATCCTCCTCCTTGTCCTCTCCATCTCCGTCCCCCGTGGATGCCGATGCAGTTTCATCGCCATTCTCCTCCCCATGATTCCTCCATTTACCCAGTAAAGTCCTTCGCTTGCGCGGTCCTGCTTCAAGTTCTATTCCATCCTGTTCATCCTGAAACGACACATTGATAGGTTCCCGGCTGTGCATCGATGGGTCCGGTCCTTCAATATCACCAGTACTCTCTGCTCGGGAAATGTTCGCCGTATCCGGACGGGTATGACCTTCCTCTGCTCTCGACAACGACGACTCGGGCGGGAACGAATCCGAATGCTCGGGTCCTTGCAGTCCATCTGTCATAGACCTTCTCCGGCGACGCTCTTCGGACAAAGGCACCTCACCGGCCGTGCGGACGGGGACTAGACGGCTTTCGAGTTTGATGGAACTGGAACGACGAGGACGGGACCTGAATTTTTTGAAGGGGTTATGGGTGGAGGGTTCGCCTTCTTGGTCATACCATGCGAGGTTCCTGGCTTTGCGGCGGTAGATATCTACATGCCAAGACTGTTAGCCAAGACACTCAGCGCCGTGGGTTGGCTCAGGGATGAAGCTGGGCGACATACGCATGCTGTGTTTATGCTGTAGCTTAGCTATGCCTCCAAGAAATATCCAAGAGAGCCAAGCGATTCTTATAGGAGATCAATTCTTCAGCACTTGGGTCGTCAAATGGTGTGGCGCGTATGAAAGGAACACGAAGTGGTGGATCGATGGGATCGTGGCTCGACAACTGCGCCGCAGTGTGGCCAGACAGCAGGTAGAGATACAATAATACGATGATGATGATAATAATAAGATGCTGGATTGCGGTAGAAAGCAGGCGATAAAGAGAGAAAACGACCAGCAATCGTCAAACAGACGGTGGACAATGTTGAATCCCAACAGACAGACAACGCACCACTGATTTACGAGAGAAAAATAGAAAAATCAGCGAGTGACAGACAAGAAACGAGTGAAACGAAAAAGGGAAAAGGGGATTTTCGCAGCGAAAAGAAAAAAGAGAGTTTTAGAATGTGTTGTTTGGGCATCCTTCATTTGTGCTTCGATGCTGTTTAGCACTTGCACAGCCACAATACGCGCAGATCGTGGCTTGAATCGTGTCCACGGAGGCACAGTAATTTGTGTTGGTTCTAGACAGACTATGGGATATATGCGAGTCTATGTATCTTGGGTGTATTGATGTATCGAGAGTGTTCAATTGGTCTATCTCGATCTTCTGCTGTCACTTTCATCACCCCCTCATCTCCTGAACAAAGTTAGTTATCTGCAGGACCCAGTACTGACTAAGCACATGGTGGGTCGATAGTGGCCGATCCAGAATTCTGGAAGACTCAGGTACTGTGTTCTACCACTGAAATCATGCTCACTCAGTACCATAGTATTATTTGGAAGAAGCATTCTAAGAGAGTAACAATGATATGTCCTGAGTGGAAGTACGTGGAACAATCGTCGACTCTTTGATTAGGTTTCAGTGGATTCCGGAAAGGTAATAAGATTATTCCTACCCGTACAGCGCATCAGCCAGCTGAGCTCCTTCAGCTGCAGAAAATGAGTGTCGCCCTCACGTGATACTCTGTTTACGCTCACTTTTATTGGTCAATTAAGAGTAGTGACATGTGTCACGTGGTGTACATCAGTAGCCAATCAAATCGTCCACTTCTAGAGAGGAATGTTTCCCAATCGGGAAGAAGGGCAGTTTACCGTGACACCTGAGAAACCAATCAACAGACAGGAACAACACTGTTCTACCCTCACTAAGTACTCTGTACTAAATGACTAATTGAGGGTGTACTCTGTATGTATTACCTCGACAGTTCTGAATCAGCGTAAGGAGGACACAAAAGTAGCAGTTGCCGCAGACAAGGGAATGCCATGACATCAAACAACCTGATCTATACCTGATCCGTGCCAAATACAGCGGCCAAACACAGTGAATTCTAGAATTGAACACTGAATAGCACCAAAGTTACCAAAAATACCATCACATGACCCCCTTGTTACCACGCCCATTCCAAGCCTCCCTGCCTTCCTTCCTCCTTCCTTCGTTCTGTCACCTCCTTCCTCTTCCTCTCCAGTCCCCGTTCTTAATCCATCGACATCTCCTGGTAAATCTTCCATCAACTGTTCACTCCTCTGCCTTTATCTCGTTTCTTCCTACTGATCGTTCTACCGTGCTTCATAGCGTTGGCCTATACGAAAGCGTCTGATAAGCTTGTCACCATGAAGCTTTCACTCGCCCTCGCTGGCGGCTCCCTCTTGCTGGGACGTGCTCTGGCCGATCTGCCTACCATCGAGACCAAAGCATGTTTGAGAACCATGGGTCTACGGTGTCTACGATAGCTAACCGGTCTTATAGGGCTCCAAATTCTTCTATTCCAACAACGGCACTGAGTTGTAAGTCATCTTGCAGGTGGTGGTACTGACACTGCTGACCATTACAGCTTCATTCGTGGTGTTGCCTATCAGCGTATGTGACTCTGTTCCCCAGATAATGAACGGTACTGACATCCTCCACCTCCAGAGGATTACTCCACCAACAGCACTAGCGAGAACGACAAGTATATCGACCCTCTTGCCAATTCTGCTAGCTGCAAGCGTGACATTCCGTACCTGAAAGAGCTCCGCACCAATGTCATCCGGACCTACGCTATCGATCCCTCCAAGAACCATGATGAGTGCATGAACGCCTTGGCTGATGCCGGTATCTACCTCATCACTGATCTATCATCCCCGCACGAGTCCATCAACCGCAATGAGCCCAAGTGGGATACGGATCTCTTCTCGCGGTACGCCAAGGTCGTCGACTCGTTGGCCAAGTACCCCAACGTCATTGGCTTCTTTGCCGGAAACGAGGTTGCCAATGACAAGAACAACACCAACTCGATTGCCTACGTTAAAAGTGCTGTCCGCGATATGAAGGCCTACATCAAGGAGAAGGGCTACCGTGAGTCGCTGGCTGTGGGATACGCCACCGATGATGATGCCTCTATCCGTGCCGATTTGGCCGACTACCTGACCTGCGGTGACAAGGACTCCTCCATTGATATGTTTGGATATAACATTTATGAATGGTGCGGTGAGTCCTCTTTCGAGGAGTCCGGATACAGTGAGCGGACCAAGGAGTTCAAAGACTACCCTGTTCCTGCCTTTTTCTCTGAATACGGCTGTATCCACCCGCGTCCTCGCAAGTTCTCGGATGTTCCTGTCCTCTTTGGCGACAAGATGAATGGTGTCTGGAGCGGTGGTATTGTCTACATGTACTTCCAGGAAACCAATGACTACGGTCTGGTGTCGGTCGACGGCGACAAGGTCAGCAAGATGGAGGACTTTAACTATCTCTCCTCCCAGATGGCCAAGGTGAACCCGACCGGTACCAAGAGTGCCGACTACAAGCCTGAGAACACTGCTCGCTCCTGCCCTTCTGTCGGCAAGGAATGGGAGGCTGCCAAGGAGCTGCCGCCGACTCCAAACCCGGAGCTGTGCTCTTGCATGGTCGACTCTCTGTCTTGCGTTCTCAAGGACTCCGTTAACGAGAAGGACATGGGTGAGCTCTTTGGCGTGGTTTGCGGTTCCGAGGGCGTGTGCGATGGCATTGCTTCCAACTCTACCACTGGCACCTACGGCGCCTACAGTGTTTGCAGCCCCAAGCAGAAACTTTCCTTCGTCATGGACCAGTACTACAAGAAGCAAAACAAGAAATCCACCGCTTGTGACTTCTCCGGCGCCGCTCGTGTGCAAGATTCCTCCAACCCCAAGGGCACTTGTTCTGCTCTGATCAAGCAGGCTGGAGCTGACGGCACGGGCTCAGTCACCTCTATCCCGACTAACGTCGCTGGTGCCAGCGCCAGTTCGACTTCAGAGGGTGCTGCCGGCGCTTTGGTGACTCCTACTGCCGTCACTGTTGGCGCTTGGCAGTTCGGAGCTTACATGGCCACGGCTATTATTGCAGGTGCCGGAATGATCCTGCTGTAATGAAGATATGCGGTACATGCGTTAGTCTTGCCGGAAGGGACTCTAATCTCTCGCCTCTTTGTGATCTGGATGGAGTATATATTAGCAAATTCGTTCGTTTATGAAGGTCTGCATGGGAATGAAGAGGACATTCTTAACACCTTATGATGTTATGTAGTGATGGATCAATGGACTATTTCGTTTTCAGTCATTTTTGCTGTATGAGAATTGCCATTTGCGGCATCGGCAACGTTGACCGAGGAGCTCCACTCGGCCGTAGACTATGCTTCGGTGATCTGCCCGGCAAGCCGAACGCCTGCTGGAAAAGAATCCGAGCGTCATGTTTAAAAATATTTTTCTTTTGCTTCTCTATTCTATTGCTCTCGATCTTAAAAACATGATCCTCTTTAGATGCACTATTTAAATACAAAAATGGGAAAACAAGATGAGCCCTATACAGCCCAGGTTACTCCCGATCCGGAAGCCCAACTGGCGGGAGCTGCGCCGGGCGCACCAGAGAAAGCCCTCGATGCCGATGTCTCAGACCAGTACAACCTCCCAACCTGGCGCAAATGTATCATCCTCTTCGTGGTGAGCTGGATGACCCTCGCCATCACCTTCTCCTCAACCTCCTTCCTCCCCGCAACCCCAGAAATCGCCTCCGAATTCAAAACAACAACAGAGATCCTCAATGCGACAAACGCAGGCGTGCTGCTCGCAATGGGCTTCTCGTCGCTGATCTGGGGACCGCTGGGTAATATCTTTGGGCGCAGGTATGCGTATAACGTTGCGATTTTTGTGCTTACAGGGTGTTCGGCTGGTGCTGCGGCGGCGATCAATATGCGTATGTTTACGACTATGAGAATCTTGGCTGGGTTGACGGGAACGTCGTTTATGGTTTCGGGGCAGACTATTCTCGCGGATATTTTTGAGCCTGTACTTCTCCCCCTTCAATTCGGATTGGCGCTATGGGTGTTGACGATATAGGTTGTTCGAGGAACGGCCGTTGGTTTCTTTATGGTTGGGAGTGTTGCTGGGCCTGCTATTGGTATGCCATTCCTCAAGTGTAGACAACATATAGGACTAATGTATGACCAGGCCCCTGCATGGGAGGAATCATTGTAACTTTCGCCAGCTGGCGAATCATCTTCTGGGTGCAAACAGCCATGGCAGGCTTCGGCCTGATTCTCTCTCTCCTCTTCGTCTCGAATGTTCGAGACCCTCCAACCATGATCGCGAAGAAGAAAGCTGGAGCGAAATTTGGCGCTCTCGACATGGTGAACATGTTTAATCCATTGCGGATCGTCCGTCAGATGGTGTATCCAAATGTGTTTCTTGCCGTGCGTCTCCCCCATGCACCACCCCCACATTGGCACAAAGAAAAAGGAGAATGTTGACAAGAACAGGACTTAACATGCGGCTTCCTCGCGACCTTCCAATACGCCCTCCTAACCTCCGCCCGCGCCCTCTTCAACCCCCGCTTCCACCTAACAACGGCCCTAGTAAGCGGCCTCTTCTACCTCGCCCCGGGCTCTGGCTTCCTGCTGGGCTCCGTACTTGGCGGGAAACTCTCCGACCGCACGGTCCGCAAGTGGATCAAGCGCCGCAACGGAGTACGTCTCCCACAGGACCGGCTTAACTCGGGGCTGTTGACGTTGCTGGGCGTGTTGCCTGTGTCGGCGCTGATTTTCGGTTGGACGTTGCAGGAAGAGGTCGGTGGGATGGCAGTGCCCATTATTAGTGGGTTCTTTGGCGGGTTTGGATTGACGGGGAGTTTTAATGGGTTGAATACCTATAATGCTGGTACGTTCCCCACTCCCTGGATTCAGATTGGGATGTGTTTCGGCGTTAACGAAAAGCAGAAGCGATTCCGGCAAAACGGTCAGAGGTCATTGCGGGAAAGTATATCGTGCAGTATATCTTTGCGGCGGCGAGTACGGCGGCCGTGCAGCCGTTGCTGGATGCTATTGGGGCTGGGTGGACGTTTACTATCTGTATGTCTTCTCCTTTCCCCACCCTCTCTCTCTTATTTGTATATATATTTGCGAATGACAGCTAATGTAATGGCAGGCGTGGTCCTTTCTCTCATCGGCGGATTCTTGGTCTGGGCGATTACGAAATGGGGACTTGATATGCAGCAGTGGGCGGAGAGGAAGTTTGAGTTGGATAAGAAACCTGGTTTTTAGTTTAATACGTTGATATACCCGTTTGGATAGATAGGTTCATTTAGATAGATAGATAGATTATAATCCATGGCATGTGTATAGACTCTCCGCGTCGTTCAGAAATGTATCCACGGGGTTTAACAAGCCGAGATCGAAATCAGACTGCGCAAGGAAGTCTTGCATCGTCGGTTCGAGAAAGGCCATTGCCGTCGTGAACCCGCCGGAGGCGTCGTGAAGGGGTACTCCATTACCATTGTGGATAGGTGGATAAGGAGTGTTTACCACGGTCTCGGCGTTACTCTGCACAGTCCCAACACTCGACTGCATTGCACTCGAAGAAGCACCCATAGACCCGTCCCCCGGCGACTGCACCGACGCAGCCGACACATCTCCCGGCCCAATCGCCGCCATCGCATTCGCATTCCCCATCCCCCGGGCCCCACCCCGTCTCCTCCTCTCCCTCTCCCCCCAATACCCCTCAAGACAAAACTTGACCTGCTCGAGGTTCTGCCAAAAGTCCGCCGCCGCGAGATTCCCGTTCTCGCTCATCGACCTTAATATTTCCAGCGCCGTCTCAAAACCGCCCATGTCGCTTGGATTACCGACTGGTACGAAAGAGGACATGGCGAGTGCGAGCGCAGAGGAAAAGAGGTAGTGCGCGTGGAAGTAGCCGAAGACAGGAAGGGTGCCGTTGAAGTATTTTGTGAGGATCAGGGAGTGGGAGTGGCGGGCTGCGTGGATGCAGGCTTCGGAGAGGGTGAGGACGGGTTGGGGGATTGGGGAGGGGGAGGGGGGTTCGTTCTCACTGAGTTTGATGAGGAGGTGCAGGAGGGTTGGGCGGGTTGTTAGGATTACGCACTGCCATTTTCATGTTGGTTATTTTGGGATATGTTGGGGTTGTGTGAGGGATACCTACCTGGTTGAATGCGAGGTGTAGGGAGGTGATGGGCTTTTTGTTTGCCTCTGGGTCTTCTTGGTTCAGTCTTATGTGATCTGGCAATGTCTCGACCCAATTCTTCAATGCCTTCAGTAGCTTCTGCACTCTTTGCAAAAACGTCTCCGTGTACTTTCTTCGACTGTACAGTTTCGAAATCGTCTCCCCAACAATCTTTGCCAACTTCACATTCGCCGTCAAATAGTCCGTGTCGGAGAATTGCTCCTCGTGCAGCTGTTGTGGTTCAATGTTCGACGGCATGTCGAGGTGGATGTCATCGTCGAGAATCTGTGATGGTAGGCCCATTTTGGATCCCCACATCCGGTCGAAGATATAGATTGTCCACCAGATTCGGACCCGGTGCTGGCGTTCGACTGGGTCAATTACTTGAGATTCGGGAATGTTGTGGTTCAGGCCTATGCAAAGGCTTAGACGCATTGCGCTGCCGATTAGTACGTAAGCTGAGTGGCGGCGGTTAAGGTAGTAGGAGAATAATGACTATCATGTTAGCTGCATTCATTCAGCAACAGGCTCAGATCATACCAGTAGGAGCAGGGTCTCCAGATGTGTGATGCTCGTCCTCTCCGGCAACACCTGCACCAAACTCAGGGCACGTGCAAAATACGACGTCCCCGGCACCCTACATCCCGACGACGGCTCCGTCCTCAACGAATACGCCTCTCCAAACGCAAATAGTGCAAAATACTTGCACTGGTTAACCGTACACCCAAAATGCCCCGTTTGATAGATCTCCTCGAGCTTCTCCAGCGTCGACTTGCGCAGCACCAGATGGTAGATATGTCCAATCTGATGCAACGCAATCTTCACCAGCAGTCGCGCCTGTTGTGGACTCGGCCACTGCACGTTGACTTCATTCGCCGCGGCGATGTTGGCTTCTTTGACATACTGCGTGCGTGGGATATGTGCAGTCGCATTGCTTCCCGTTAGAAAGCGACGGAAACGAGTCGCAAACGCCGTGCAGGCTGCTTCGCCGATGAAGATTGGTGGTGCTGACGGGTCGTAGGGGTGGAACCAGGCACGATCTCCGATTAAAGGATTTTGAGCACTGCTACTTGTATTTGGCTCGTTTGGTTCTTCCGTTGAGCCTGTTGCTGTCGTTGCTGTTGCAGGTGGCCGGGGTGGTTCGGTGGAGTTTGCCGAAGTCCCCGAACGCTCTTTTAGGCGCTGGTTTTCTGATAGGATGCGTTCCAGGTAACTTGAATATAAGTGAGTATTATCACCGTTACGGGCAGATGCAAGATACATATGACTCACCTCTCACTGACCTTCACCTGCCGATCTCGAGGCTCGTAGTGACATTCCTCGCCACGACCAACCAGCACACATTTACTACACGGCTCGCCTCCGGAACATTTGATCTTATGTTCGTGACATCGTCGACATCTGATAGACAAGCAGATCTGGTGATCAGCTTCGAGAACAAACAGCCCTATAGGGACAGTGGGTGAATCACGCACGCTGTGAACTTTCTGCGTTGACGTTTCGATGACTCGGCGGTTTCTTCGGTGCCTCTGCTACGGCGTCCGAGGTTTTGGGTCATGGTAGGGATATTATGATGTGATGGTACTAAGAATGGATAGTCTAGTTATGCAATCTGTTGTATGCAGAGTAGAGGTGATGGCGTGGGAAGACCGAGATGTTCGGAGGCAATCAGTCTCGTTCGGCATTGGCGTCGGAGTTCGGATTCATCTGCCGAGCGGGTTTGTATATGGCGTTTTTGCGGCACTTGTACAGGTAAATCGTTTAGATAGTGCACAGTTAATCGACGATGGATCCGAAAAGAAAGCAAAATGGAGGATGATCAAGTAAAGGCTATTAAGTACAAGAGCTTTTACGCAAATATATATCACGTGATTATCCGCACGAAGTGCAGAGCTCATGCTTGCCTGGAAGATTGTCAGTAACAATTAACTCTGCTCTAATTCTATCTTATCTGAACTACATTAATTTGGGTCTTTGTGTTTTTGTTGCTGTACCGGGATGGAATGGTTATGCAGTTTAGATTCTTGTGTTAATGCTTGGAGGGGGGTAATGGGCACGCTTGTATCCAATTGGTATTTTCATTATGGTGATTCTTATCAATTAGCATTCAGGTTGAAAGAGAGCAATCCACAGACATCTGTCTTGTATATGTACTTCAGAATAAGCGAGTCCATATTCGCTTATCCGCTTATCAAAGGCAGCGAGACGAAAGTGACATAGATAGCAGGATAAAAAGAGGCCATAGAACATCAAAACAGACTGTGTGACGCAAGAATGTCACGAGAGATGCTGTGTTGCCGTTCGTCGACATCGCAGTGATCATGTAGCGTAGCATAAGTCAGTTGGACGTCGCGATAGAAATGGTCTAGAATATGCTCGTGGACAAGCCCATCACTACAAAAGGAAGTCAGTTTGACCGCATTGCAATGCAACAACCTAGCAAGTTAGCAGCATAGTAGTAACAGCAGCGGGATTCACGAGTGCCAACAGTCAGTAATCAATTGCCAGCAAGACACGAAAAACACCCCTTCTCTTGTAAGCAAAGCCCCAAAAACAACGACATTCAAAATCGAGCAGAAAAAGTACCCACTGGGATTGCTTCAGCAGAAAACTCAAGCTGTTACCAGCAACGACCAGCGAAACACCCTCCATCACTTGATTATCCCAATTGCCATATATTCTGCTAAAGAAATAATGTTCCAGATATTAGGCCCCAGGAAAGCCATAAAAAAAAAAGATACCGGGCTATCATCCGCTCGAGGTGGCGCAATGGTGTCTCGGTAGCATAGCAGCAGCAGTAAAACTCCACGAGGCACCAACACCAGCAAGGCAAAAAAACACCCCTTCTCTTGCTGCTCCACTGCTCCACAAGCACCCTTCTCAAACAAGATGCAGAATCAACCAAAGAAAGGTACCCATTGGAACTGCCCCGACGATTGTTATGGGGGAATGACCAGTGAACCCCTTCCATCAGTGTTATCTCAATTGTCATGGTCTTGGGGAAGTGGTGTTCCCAGTTGTTCGTCCTCCGGGAAGGCTGGATTGACAACGCCGTCGGTGACAAGAACGTAGCGAACGCAGACGAATCGTATTCCTCGACACGTACCCGCATAGAATCGATATACAATCACATCTGAACTATAAAGTCAGCGAATAGGAGGACAGGGACTCCGAGAATTTATGGACAACGCGCGATGACGGTCGGTCAGTAGTGGTTGTGCTGTCGTTTGTGCTTCGCTAATTGACTTACTTAGCCGCTTAGAGGTGGGATGCTGTCTCTATATGGTCGTGAGTAGTCAGTGTCTTGATGCTAGGGCATCAAAAATTGTGGTGCACTGTCCTGTTCTGTAAGTGTGTGGTGGTACTGCCCTTTGTATCCACCTCAGGTGACGGGACAGAGCCGCCGTCCTCTCCTCCGCTCGCCTCGCCCTGTTTCTTCTTCTGTCAGAGTAGCGTCACTCCTTCCCATCTTTTCCATCTTCTTCCTTCATTATGATACTGTCAACATCCTCACCGTCGAATTGTCGATGGTAAGAGTCGAGCAATGCTACTTTGAGGTCCTCGAGACCTGTATTAGATGTCATTTCGTCCCCAGGGCGCCCGCGTGCTTTCCACACAACACCCCAGCGAAGTCCAGCTCCACGTCCGCCAAACATTATAAGCAATGGGAATTTTGATCTTGCGGATATGATGACCAAAAGGATGTGAACCCAGCATCATTTCACCAAAAAAAAAATAACGTGCTTTGCGTTCAGTCGAGATGGAGATCGATTCGAAATGTGGCGAAGAGAATACGAGACGGGTATGGAATGAGCGAGGGAAAAAGACTCCGGGCAAATGAACGACCATAAGGGCAAGCTGATAGGCGACGAACCATGGAAGAGGCTTCAGACTTTATATGAAAAATTCAACCCCAGACGATCCGGAACATTTTCCTTACCCCATGGGCACATCTTTGCCGATAACGGCTGTCATTTAGCGAAAGTGTGCCTGTTTCCATCCTGTGATGTCACTCCGCAGCCTTTCCCCGACAAGATAGTATAAGCCTTCCAAAACCTTCGATAACCAGCGAAATCCTGCCTTTTGACCTCAGGGATATATTTTATACGGTGTGTATCGTGTTCCTCGTCGCGTTTTATCATGGTCCTCGTATAATCGGTAACGGTGGTCTTCGTTTGTTGCATCGTCGGTACACTTCCTAGCATTTGCCACTCCGTCTCGCCACTCGCAAATCGCCAGGAACTGCACGCCATTTAGTTCTGAGAGACGCAGGGAACCGTGGGTATTTAACTGGCGATTCAGGTACAGCCCAACATAAAAAAACCAGGCAATCTGTTTGCCTGTTTGCCGGGTTCCGACTAATGGAAATGCTTGGGATACTTTCCGAGAGCTCATTTGCTTCCTTGACTCGTCTGCTCACGTCGCTTTGATCAACTACCGTGAATTCATATTTTCCCATCTGTCATTTCTCTTGTTCACGGTTTTCCCAGGGAGATAGCCCTCCGCTCATCGACCACACTCAATTTGCGATGCAAGCCTATTTGGGCCGCACTGCACATGTGAAGCCATGCGTCCGTGGATAATGGCGGTAACACGCACTGGCACATATCCTCCGAAGAAGCAAACCCTCTAATGAACATGGTGTTCGAGTTGTGCCGCGTACTATTGCGGTGGGCGCTAACCGAAGTGTGCATCACACTCACATCCCCGACTGTCATGCAAGTTGAAAAACTTGTATCCGGATTATAGGCTGACTGCTTGCTAAAGTGCTGGAACGGGCTAACCGCTTCGATCCGGCATGGATTCCCCTTGTATTTCGAGATGCATCCTGTGTTGTAGGATAGAGTACGTGCGGTCAAGGATTTTCGGCGTTTGGGGGGCTAACGGCAGAAACAGGAGCATTCGAAATTCTTGAATCGTTCTCAGGGATGTTTTCTCTCGGGCTATCAACGGCATGAACTGGGGGAACTGGAGTGTTGTTCAGTGAAACAGACTTTTCGCTCTTCGTCCTACCTACGATCAACCTCGTGGGGTATGGCGTCAGTATGTTGTAATGGGTTGTCTACTCCGTACAGAGACCTTAATCTTGTCAACAATCCCTGTTGCAACTCAATAGCTCATGGCCCTTGCGTTCGACATCGCCAACGTGAACCCAGAATCCTCTCAGCGTGCGCTCGTCTGCTTTTGAATGATGCTCTGAACTGGGTGACAAGCAAGAAAGGGGGGTAGGACCCTCAATCGGCAGGATAACGTCCGGCATCGCAGCAGACGTGGCAATTCAGCACGGAAGAAGATTTGGAAAGAAAATTCTCTTCTCGATCTCCGAACGGATTTCTTCCAACGTATCAGTCAAATCAACAGAAAGTCCCTTACCGACTCCACAACATCCAGAAAGATATTGTGGCCACATGCAGATGCAGACGAACGACGGTATACTCGCCGAAGAAGAATAAAAAGCCATAGGCGATTTCCACGGGCCGTCAATACTGAACCAGGGTCCCATTTAATTTCTTGCAATAACTAATAAGCACCGAATTGAAATGAGAGGAAGTCACCACACGACAGAAAGGACAACAAGAGGCTTACAACCACAATGCCGGAAATTCGGAATGGCCGTAGAAAAGGGCTTATTATTTTTTACATTAACAACAGGGCAGAAAGGGGTTTCATATGTCGGATCATTTAGAATGTATTATGGACAGAGTCGGAAGCGAGCCGATTCCCGCCCGTTGGTGGCGAGGAGCGCGGCAATCACCTCCAGCCTACCACGATGCACCATTCTACAGCTTGGACTTTGGAGCCTTTCCCACCCTGTCCAGTACACAAAACATGGAGGATTGAGGGGCCAAGAGGGCAAGAAATAAGGGAACAAAAAAAGGGCAAAAAAAATTTCCTATGATATCGGACATTTTGCCCTCTGTCTATGTTGGCCAGCTGTACACTTTTTTCGTTTTCTTGTATCTGCTCCACAGGCAAAATCTCGTCCACGCTGAAGGACGAGTGAAGGAGGCCGTCCAAGGTTTCCCCTTCAGCCCAAAATGACTGACCCGAGCCGCCGGTCCCCTTTTTCATATCCTTCTTATTCTTCTTCTGATACGCGAGAGACAGACCCTACAGGCGACTGGGCAATATCCCAATTCTCGCAGACGCCCGTTGGGTTTCCAGTCAGCTTTGAAGCGATTTCTGGTTCGACTGAGAACCCCGCAGGTGCATTTCGCACCATCACCACGCCATCCACGACGGGTGAACGGTCTGTTAATGCCAAAGTTCCTATTCCCAGGACGACAACCTCCAGCAACTGGACTAGCAGTGGACGGGTCAGTCGGGCTTGCGAGAACTGTCGGGAGCAGAAAGCCAAATGTAGCGGACATCGCCCAACCTGTCAACGATGCCAGGAGGCTGGCGTCCGTTGCTCCTATGGTGACCGGAAACGAGAGAAGATGGCCAAGTGCGTTTACAAAAAGGAGTTTTAAAGAGTGACAAGTCTACATTTCTAACGGTGGGTTACTAGGCAGTTGAATGATCTGACAACCCAAGTTCAGGCTTACGATGGATTACTACGAGATATCCATCCCGAGTTGGATTCCCTCCTAGCACAGAGGGTTGAGCAAGTCCTGAATGAAGTAAGCCATTCCTTTGTCCTGGAGGTTCGTAGTGGGAAAATTGACGTGATAATAGTTCTCCAGCCCTCAGACGTCAACGCCTCCATCTGCACCCGGAACATTATCTGCTCCTGTCGGCACGGCTGTAGCTTCCTCACTGGGGGCGATAGATTATATCGATGAAGACTACAACCGTGACGAAAAAGTACAGGCCTTAGGCTTTGTCGGGGAGCACTCCGAAATTGCCTGGCTGTACAGATTGAAGCGGGAGCTTGACAAAGATAATCTTGCAGCTGCGACTCCTGAGTCCGTTTCACTGAAGGACTCCTGGGATCGTTATTCAGTCGCCTCTGTGAATTTCTTCTTAGACGACTCGCAGATTCTTGTCATAGACGGCGTGGATTTAGTGCAGAGACCCCCTCAAGCGGTTGCAGATAGACTCGTGGATCGTTACTTCCAGATTATTCACCCGACCTTCCCAATAATCGGCAAAGTGACTTTCTGGGGACAATACAGATCGTTCTATTCTAGTCCGTTTGTACGGCCAGGCAAAAGGTGGATGGCCATATTGAATTTAATCTTCGCCCTTGCTGCGAGATATTCGGAGCTGGCCCAAGAGAGCGTCGATGACATTGTGCATGAAGACCATGTGGTCTATTTCTCACGAGCTTGGAAGCTTAGCATGAGCGACGTAGCTTTGCTGGACCACCCGAACCTACAACAAGTGCAAGTCGAAGGGCTGACCTCATTCTATCTCCTATCTGTGGGACAAATCAATCGGTATGTCGTTTCCAATTTCCCCTATTCTAGTCAGGCCTCTTGGCTGGAGCATCGATTCTGACTTATACCCTTTCTTTCTGTCCTTTGATGTCTATCAGGTCCTGGAGAATTTGTGGCATTTCCGTCCGTTCCGCCGTTACGATGGGATTGAATCTTCGCAACGAGAGCAATAGCATCGGTCATATTTCAAAGGAAACACGGTATCGAGTGTGGTGGTCGTTATATACTCTGGATACTTCTCTCTGTGCAATGACGGGCCGGCCCCCCAGCAGCAATATCGATTTTTGCACAACTCCTCTTCCAGTGCCGTTTATGGAAGAACAGTTTCGGGATGAGACCATCGCACAGCTCATCACAGACCATGAGGCTCGGAATACGCTCACGGGGATCATGTCTACAAAACGTTGGGGGCAATCACAAACAGAGAGTAGCGTCACGCCCGAGCAGTCGGGGAATTTGACGCCAAACAAGAATAAACAATGTGAGCAACTTGCGTTCAGTGCCATGGAGACCCTCACACCGAACATCTCGCTCTACTTCCTCTATTTCGTCGAGTTGGGATTGACCATGCGGGAGTCTGTTGACACATTGTACGCTCCAGGAGCTGCTCGCAAGTCGTGGCGCGAAGTTGAAGCAGCGATTTCCGCCTTGAACAGCAAGGCTGACGCCTGGCTTTCCAAGCTACCAGACACATTCCGGTTCACAGGGCCACAAGGGAATGTAGATTTCGAGAGACAAATCTCAAGCCTTGCTTTCCGCTATTATAGCACCAAACTGATAATTACGCAACCTTGCCTTCGTCATGCTGCCCGTCAGGGTGGCACCTCATCGATTGGGAATTTCTGCGATACGATGACTGACCAATGTGTCGATATCGCTACTCAAATGCTCGACCTACTCCCAGAGCCACCGGATTCGTCGTGGCTTTACCACATCGCGCCATGGTGGTGCGTTCTACATTATCTGATGCAAGCAATGGCGGTGCTCTTGACGGAGCTATTCCTTCGGGCGAGACCGGGAACGCTACAATACCGAAGAGTGCATGAGAGCGTCGACAAAGGAAACCGGTGGTTGTACGACATGTCTGCCAGAGATCCTTGTTCCCAGCGCGCGTGGCTGGTGTGCAATGACCTCTTGTCCCGTTACAGTCCTGAACTCGCCTTCCAAACCGACATCACTCTCCCGAATTAAACACATTTTTGTTCTGTGTCCATCTGCGCTAGTTGGTCTTCTCATCGCTCAGAGGACCACTTCGAAACGATACTATAACCGTTTGTGGAAAATCCTTGACACCATTCCCGCTTTTGTCCTCGTCAGGAAGCACCTTCTCCTATTTTTCTTCGGCGAATATGCTACCTGGACAGCTTGGGGGACTTCGCCATGGATGGTTCGTTCTCCCGCCGTTCCGCTGTGATGGGCCGACAAGTGAATGTTATCCAATGTATACATATTTGGGACATTCCAGGGCATTACTACTTCCGCGGCCTGCTTCTATCTACCAACTACTCGATATCAAATGTGTTTCGAACCTCTATACAGCCCTGATGTTTTTGTCATCAGTTGGCTACCTACTGCTCCACTAGATTCACCAAATTAGCTTGGCGATGTATCCGACCGGAACCGTTTGTTGGGGGTCCTCATTCCCCTAATGAGTATTACTACATACAACGAACCAATTCAGACCCTGCCTTCGACACGCGCCGTGTTTCAAGCTATGCCTGAAAAGAATGTAAAGACATAGATAGTCGTGGTCCACTTGAGGGGATTGGAATGCATACAAATACCATACAACCAGTCAATCACTCACCGACATGAACAGTTGTCACAGACACATGGCACCAAGGGAGGAGTGGAATGCGTTCCCAATGCAAAAGTGGGTTCATACGACATGCATAACGCCCAAAATGAGCAAACATTGGGCATTGACTCTTCCGGGAAAAAGGACCAATTCACCTTTTCGGAACATGGCCCACCTAATCATGGCTATGATTGGCAGGAAGTCAGATCCGCGACAGCGGAAAGCCCCTTGTTAGTCCGATAGCCTATTCAATAGCCTGCGAGAATTTGAGTCAGCGCTTCGGCGGATCGGCCATGGACTAATGGAAAGATTCTTAGTCGTGGTCATCGGCAAATCAGAGTGCCACGGAACTGTTTCCATCAGGACTTCACAGGGGGAGGGGGGTTCTTTTTTTTTTTCTTTTTCTAATGCCATGCAGGCTTCTAGAAAAAGATAACAGGCTTTGTCATGGTTTCCGGATAATGGAATCACCGATACAAAGGTCCCCCCAATCACCAAATTAGGGCTTAATAAGAATTAAATTATTGCGGATCATCGAGCCACATAGAATATTATTCGTCCCGGTAACCAGTTTCGGAGACTAGGCCACTGGAACACATAGCCTCAGATTAGGGCCACGGATTAGCAACTTGATCCGAGCTACTCCGTAATAATAATAATAACTCTGACTGACGACAAAATTGCCAATCCACGGTAGTTCCAACTCCCCTCGTACTTGCGTATTAGCCTGTTCCGTTATCTATCCCGGGTACCATGCCTGTTCGAGCAGGACCACTGGCTGGGGTTGACCAATTATCAATTGACGTGCCGTTGAACCACGCGGTGTGGAAAGGGTTCGTGCTCGGGATTTTATCGGTCACCGCTCGCCCCATTCTCCCGATAAGGAAGTAGGGTAAGATGGAGTCATGTGAGACTCACGTGGTAGATTTTCCAGTACCGAAAATCAGGCCGAACCTGGTGTTTAAATCAACGCAAACCGTTCCTCCATGGTTTCTGTATCCTGGTTTCAATGATTAGGACTGTTTCGACCAACTCCGGTTTGCTGATTTAGGTCCGAAATATGCACACGGAGCTCTAGACGTATGGAGTAGTGCCAGGCGATGAACCCGAAAAAGCACACGCGGCTTACTGTGTTCATAGTATGTTTCGGGATCTGAACAGAGTGCCAGATAGCATATTTGGGCGAGTTCAAATCCCGGGACCAGGGATTATCTCCACACAAATTTTCAGACCTTATTTCCTCTGTATTAATGCCTAAGGCACTAATAACGTAGTGAGTCACGTGAATAGAACCAACCGCATGCAGACCGCCTTCCTTTCCCAGCAGAACTTAGGATCCACGCCGGGAAACGAAGCCGATAGCCAACGTCTATCTAACCCCGATATCTTTCAATTCATCATCAACTCGTCGCTAACCATTACTGAAAGCCTCAATTGCAATGCATCGCTAAAAAAAGAAAAAAAAAAACAAGAGAGGAATAATGTCTTTCCGCGGCCCCATGAAGCGCTCGCACCTGAGGCAGGTCAGCGCGGCCAGTCTAGAGACTCTGTCCAGCTCCCGATCTGTGGAGTCTCCGCGGCAGGGCAGTACCCACGATCTCCATTCGCCGGCGGAAGAGAAGTTCATCCCACCGGGCTCGGTTCCCCTGGACAGACGCCAATGCACGCTGTGGGTTCACGATGAGACGTTTTCCCGGGAAGAGATCCTGTTCAACCAGACTGCGTTTAGCGGCACTGGTGTGAAGACGGGGGATATCATTGAGATTCTGCCCGCGCGGTCGTCGACTAGTGAAGGGGCGCATCCGGATTTGGGGACTAGGTCGCTGCGTGATGGACATGTTGATTCTAGCTCGACGCTGCATTCGGATATGACGTCTAGGTCTAAGTTTAAGACACCGTTGCAGAATCGTTGTCTGTTCGTGGTTAAACCGCTGCCGCAGGAGATCAAGACGAGGAATCCTAAGCTGGAGATTTCGATTACTAGTAGTATCGCCAATATCTTTGGGTTGAAGAATCGGAATCAGGTGCTTTTATCTGTTGTCGACCGTGGGCAGTGCTCTGCGTCTCATGTGGATATCTCGTTCCGGGATCAGTTCATGGTTCGTTCTGATATGTGGAGATTGGTTATGTCTGAGCTGGCGGGAAAAGTGATCTTCAAGGGTCAAAAGATCTCGTTCATGGGAAGTATCAAGGCGACAGTTAAGAATATCTTCATCCGGGGGAAGAAGGTGCTTTCGGGTTACTTTTCGCCGCATACCATTCCAGTGTTTCGCAGTGAAGCTGCAAAGTATGTGTTGTTCATCCAAATGTCCAGGGAGATGTGGGATTTTGATTCTGAAGGGACCGGAGACATCCTCTTCAGCAGAGTCATCAACGGCTTTTTGCCAGAGCTGTTCAAGCGGTGGGCTAGCTCTGAAGCCAGACATCTTGTGACAATCGTGCTGTTTACACGGGTGGAATACGACGTATCAGCTGGTGGAGGCGTTTTCTCAACGCTCAGCTCTGAGAATTTCAGAAGCGTCTCCGGTCCGAATCATGTTCCCACCAGAGACTTCTATCGAGTAGTAGTAAACGACATGTCAAGCGGTCATTGGACTACCATCTTGGATGAGTTGAAACGGGACTTCAGGACATTCCTAAGGGACGTTTCGATACTCAAGGCAGATGATACAGAGACACCGACAAAAAACGACGCGCCACCAAAAGCACCCACAGCAACTGTTGCAGGACGACCAAGTACTGCACTTCGTGGGAATATCCTGGAAGCAATTCACCTTGCCTCAGCACATCTGGCATACGACCATATTGACCGTGACATGGTTCATACTGGAACGTCAATCATTGTCATCACGCCGGGAAGTGGTGTCTTTGAGGTTTCCTACGAGTCTCTGGCTTCCACCACGGAGGCTCTGACAAATCGTGGTATTGCGATTGACTTGGTTTGTCTCAGCCCGATGCCGCTCCACTCAGTACCCTTGTTCAAATACAAGGAACCAGCGCCAAGGCCCCAGAGCTCCGCTTTGGGTGATATCAATGAGGGTGGGTACTCCCCTGAAAGACGCGAGTCATTCGTCAACTTTGCCAACCGTACACCCAATATCTCTCCCAGATCTACCTTCCCTGGGTCCTTATTGGCAATGAATGCTAGAAATCAGAGCTCGCCTAATTCAGAATGGAGCTATGGTATCCCGCATTGGCTTGACATCTCATATTGGAACCCTGATACGTACAGAGAGTCGCGGCGGATCTTGAAAAATGACCCCAATGCTCCAATCCCATATACCGTCACTAAGCGGTCCAAGGTTTTTGTCCCGCGAGTCCGGATGTACGAAATCCAGATGATGGGTGTCATGGAGAGTGAGCAGTCGAACATCTCGATTCCATATCTTCTTGAAGGCCAAGGTGTTTCCAGAGGACAGACTGCTGGTTTTGGCTCAGGCCCAGCTAGCTTAGCCGCACCCGGCAGGTCTCGACATCAGCTAAGTGACAGCCTTCGGCCGGAACCGTATCGTCAGAACATGGCGAATCCAAAAGGCCCGACACCTGGTGGATCGAAAAGAAGGACGCAAAAGTCGGTGCTTTCATGGATGGACCAGTATGATGATAACATCTTCCAGGCGTTTCCTAAACCTCAGCGAAAGCATACCAGGCCGAGGAAGAGATTTAGTGAGCCTGAGGTCCAAGCATCTGGTCTTCATGAGAGACTCTCTGCAAGGTCTGTAACGCGGTTAAGAGAGCACGAGATACAATCTGAGCGCGACCATTCTCCGCACTCGTTCCCGCGGAAGATCGAACCAACGGGACTCGCAACACCTGTTAGCCCTGTGTCGACTAAAAATGTTTCTCCCAAGAAACCGTCTCTGAAGCCTCTGTCCACGGCTAGGACGTCAAAAATATCGCGTACGATCAGCTTTGCTCTGCGGGGGTTAGGTGCTACGCCGCCAAGAGCTCAGGCAAGCACGGAGGTCAATGTCGAACATGCCAAAGCTCTGCCCATGTTTAATCAGAAGCCACCAGTGACAACATCTGCGGATTGGAGGAATGCGGACTCCCGAAGCTCATCAGACGCAGGATCAGTATCGACATCCGGATCGACAGCCACCGCCGAAGCACAACCTCCTACGCCCCAGAGGCCTGTTCGAAACACAGCTATTACGCCATCCAGGCCGATATCCATCAAAGTTCCTCCCAAGAAGCCGTCCGGGGACGGGGAGCAAGCGGACCGCTCGGAATCATTGTCGTCCACGGTCACTGAGATCCCTCTGCATGACGCCCGTCACGAGCGACAGGCGAGGAAGTTGGGCCCTAGATTCGAGATGACAATGCGTGACTACTCCGCCAAGAGCCCACCAGGTAAGGCGTTGGCTCACTGGGTGCGATCAATCAACCCTTGCAATACACCAAGGGAGGTACTGCGTGACACCACATGGTTTGGTCGCTGGCAGCATGCATATCCGAGACCCCCGCATGTTGCAGTGGTCAAGTGGAAGAGTTTGAAATCTCCTGCCATTTTACCTCTGACGACGGAGGAGTTTCCAACGCTTAATGAGCTAAGCTCTGATTACCTGCAGACACCGTACCGCGTTTTTCCTAATGATGACGCAGAGGGGTTTGAAGCGCCCAAGACTCGAGGAATCCTTATGCGGGAACTGATTTCATTGCGTCTTTCTCACGGCTTCCAGATCGTTGTCGGAAAAAATGTCGCTGAAGCTTCTGGACAGTATGCACTGGAGTCACTGAACGTTTTTGATACCAGCAACTTGGAACGAGATGGCACTTATATCTTTCTCTCGAAGGGAAACACCATCCACCGTCTTATCTGCGTGGACAGCCTGGAAATAGAAGTGACCCGCTTCACGCACCAGAACTCCTCGGCCTTAAATCGTTATAGAAAAGGTGGCCGTATTCCTTACTCGCCGGCCATACGGACGATTCTGAACTCAGAATATGAAGTCAAGAATCTTGAGCTTGACTCGACGGTGGAAGAGTATAACTGGAACTACGCTGATAACTACATTGCGGGTCATCGGGACTATCTGTTCAATCCAGCTCAGCAGCTCCATTTCTGGCGAGTTCGTTATGTCTTGATTCCAATGCGCTTACAGGTTACTTCTCGACGCCATCTGCAGTCTTTCAATGAGGACAATGAAGAAGAAATCCATCTACTCGGAATCAGCCAGTTAACGCATATCTGGCAGCGGCATAAATACGTCCCACCTGAGAATCGATTTGAGAGCTCCAATAAGAAACATGTCCAGAATCCTCTCAACATTATGTACCAAACGGCGAACCCATCGGAAGTGGTCGCGGCAGAATTGGACCGGATTATACTCACAGATCCTGGTCATGATAACCCACCAGCGCAGTTACTGCCGGAGCTTCTTGAACGCTCAAACATCACCCTCTCCTCGTTGGCGCAGATCATCCAGGAGGACAAGGGAGTGCGCATGATGGACCGACGATGGCACTGGCGACTGCATTACAACTGCTTTATTGGCTTCGAGTTCACAACGTGGCTTTTCCAAAATTTCGATGATATCCATAGCCGCGAGGAAGCGGTGGAGTTTGGCAATGAGTTGATGCAGGCTGGTCTCTTCCAGCATGTGGAGAAAAGACATAATTTCCGAGACGGCAACTACTTCTACCAAATCTCCAGTGAATACCGTGTATCGCGGCCTGAGTCGAGGGGCAGTTGGTTCCCGCAGATACGACCGGATAAGTCAGCTCCTACGACTCCAGCTACGGAGCAGTTCAAGGACTCCCCTGCAAGCACAAATACACATTCCCGGACCGGCAGTCTCGAGGAAAGCACCAACTCAAGCCAACCTCCGAATACACCATCAAAGTCGAAGAACAAGGCTGCGATCATGTTGTCAAAGACAATGAAATACGACGTTGATCCCAGGAAACGCTCGAACCGAACAGAAGTTATCGACCTGCACTACGACCGTCTCCACAACCCCGAGAACTGCTTCCACATCGAACTCACCTGGATGAACACAACGCCCAAACTAATCGAAGACACGGTGATGTCCTGGGCCACAACCGCCGACAAGTTCGGCCTCAAACTAGTCCAAGTACCCATCGGTGAAGCCACATCAATCTCAGAAACACAACCCTTCCGCAAACCATACCGCATCCGCCTCAAACTCCCACCACCACCAAAAGCACCGGCACCCACAATCTTCAACCAAAACAACAACAACGCCGCCTCCTTTACACAATCCTCAGACTCCGCCCCCACAACAACTACAAACGACCACCTCTATTTCCAAAAAGCACTCCTCCGCAAATTTGACTTCGTCCTAGACTTCGAACCCCGCTCCGCATTCCCCCAGGACGTCGAGGTGTCCTATTCCTGGGGAACACCGGACTACCAGTATCCGCAGTACATCCACCGCTCAGGAAGCATTCTCGCCCAAATCACTGACGAAGGCGACTTCCTCCTCCTCGCCAACCGCCTTGTCAGCACCCGCAGCCCCGTCTCTACAACCTCCCGCTCCGCTGAACGCCGCAACGCAGCGCCCGAACACCCCGTCGACCGCATCTCCCCGCGCCTATCACCCCTAATACGCCCAATCCACGATTCTCCCATGTCCCCGCAACTCTCAATGCACCCTCACCCTCATCCTCACCCTCCCCATCCACATCAACACCTCCACCCCCACAACCAACAACACCAACACCAACCCACGAACCCCCCCATAATCGACACAGCCAACCTCTACCGCGCCCCCGAACACATCCTCTCCAGCCTCGCCGACTTCTGCGCCGACGCCCACAGACTAGAATCCTTCTATGCAGAGTCCATGCACATAACCACGCGCCCTGCATCAACAAGCGCGGGACCCGCAGCCCTAAACACGTCCTCGTCATCGCTTATGGACGCGTCCATTCCGTCGCTCGAGTTGCCGGCTAGTGTTGTTAGTCACCACATTGCTGCGTCGCATTCGGGCGGGTTGAATCCGCCGGCACCGGTTAGGGTTGCGTCGGATGGGATTGTTTCGACCGTTGGGGCTGCTGGTGGTAGTACCAGTGGTGGTGGTGTTACGAGGCCGAGGAGGGATAGTAAGAGTTATAAGGGAAGTCCAAGGAGCGGGGGGTTGAGGCCTTTGCGGTTGAGTTGATGCACACTACTTGTATTATGATACTATTCTCCTTTTTTAAAGATTTTCCTGCTCCCAATGTGTATATGAGTGATGAAGATGTATGAATTGAATACAATTGACTTGATATTGCAACCTGAAAGCATTTTGATTACTGATTACTCAAATATTATGAAAATGAAAATCAAGAAGACCAATGCAACTTGCAATTATAATACTGAAATCAGTATCATATCCTAAATCATAAAGAGCAACAAATCATATATCATGCATGCATTAATGCAAAATAAGACAACAAAATAAGACATGGGTATCATAAATGATGTTGGATGGGGGAAGAAATGGAAGAATTAACCAACGGAAAAACAGGGGATTAAGCAACATAAAAGGAAAATGGGATATCCCAGGCAGGCTATTGACTGAGATACCGGTATCCAGAATAATATCAACAAGAATCGAAGATGAAAAGGGTATCAAAAGAGAAAAGAAAAAAAGGGTGAACCGGCGCAAATGAGGCAAGGAGCGAAAAGTAAACTACCAAGCCTCTTCAACATCAAGCAACCATCGACGAACTCCTTCCCTAAGGGTATTGTCCACACCAGCCAACGACCGCTTCCGCTCGCGATCCGCCAGACCAAGCTCACCATCCACATCATCACGACAATGCTCAGCGGTCACGCTGCGGACAACTTCTTCGAGAGCACCGAGGACCGTTTTTCGACACTCCGCACGTGGGACCTCAACCGGAGGGGTCTCATCTTTAACAGGTTCCGAAAGTCGTCCGGAGTCGCCTTTGCGGGTTCGAGGGGGAGATGGAGCACGCGAGTGAGCGAGAGAAGATTGGCCACTCTGTGACAAGACACGTTCAAGAGCATCAATCAAAGTACCGTCAAGATCCATGACAGGTTCCTCGACGAACTTCTCCTCTGCCTCAATAATACAGAAACCGTCCATCGAAGCTCGGTTAGGATCAGTAAAGAAACTCGTATTTGTGGATCCAGGTGTGAGAGGACCAAAGACTTGACTTGGGCGACGAGTAGAAGGTGATAGCGAATGAGTGTCCAATGGAGCTTTTCGCCTCAGACGTAGTCGCTTGACGGTAAAGGTTCTAACATCGGCAACCAGAGTAGTAGCCACGTCGACCCATCGATCCGATCCATCCACGTCTGGAGAGAATGAACTGCTAGGAGTAGGTTCCGCTTGCATAGCACGCTTGATATCAGCCTCCAGCCCGTTATATGGTCGCACAGCTTGTAGCATGAAATCTTCATGGAAATTCTTCATCCAACCAGCAACATTGATATTGGGGCCATCGTGCTCCTTCGGCGCGCAAGCAAATCCGGAGCCACTGCTGTGCGTGGATGCCACGGCATCGACACTGGTAACAGATGTCCGCGTTTTCTTAGGAGATGCCACGGTAGAATCGCCGGACGAAGAAAGGGAAATAAAACCAGGGAGTGGAAGGTCAACGTCGACTATACCATCGTCTCCTCGTACGGACAACTTCAACGGAGATTCTTTCACTTGGTCTGTCGTCGACAAGTCCTGCTGCTCATCCCCAAAGTCATGAGCCGATGGTTGCGGAATAGAAATATTTCCCACTGTCTTTGGGGATGCTTCCGGCAAGGTGCCAGATGCTTCTTTCACCATTTGGCTGAGTGTTGGAGGACCACGCCTTGGAGGGCCAATGTATGCAGTAGAAGTAGAGCGTCTGCGAGCGTCAGGAGCAGGAATAGTGTCACTACCATCAGCGGTAGACGATCCCTGCCGCGACGACCACAGACCAGAGAAAAGGCTGCCCCATCGGCCGCCAGTCGATGGAAGACTGCTGTTGGCGCTGCTAATAGCGGAACTTTCACTTCTCTGAAGATTTTTCAGGAGGGTCTCAGAAGCTAAGCTGTCGACTGTAGGTCGTTCTTGTCCCTCGCGTTCAGGACGCTTCTGCTGTGCAGCAAAATGAGGAACCGGGACGGTACTGCTTGGCGTTGTTGTTGAGGTCGTAGCCGAACTAGTATTTTTCACACGGACATCTTTGGTATGCATTGGAATACCCAAAGTCCTGATGGAGCGAGTGTCTGAGCCCCTCCGATATTGTTGAAGCTCTGGCGGAGGGCCCAAATCAGTGTCATCCGAACGGTGGGTTGTGTCATTCGAAGAGACACTGACGGACCGATCATGCTGATCGTTGTCTCGGTTCAAACGCTGTGCACGCGATCGTCGTTCAATGGCGCGTCGAAGAGACTCCTGCCGGAGAACAGGCACGCTTGGCGGACTTTGAGAGACAGCACGCATGGACGTGGAGGTACCTGGACGTAAAGGAGATGGTAGCGGCTCAAAGCGGTGTTTGGCCGGGAGGAACGTCGAAAGTAGGAAAATTAGCCGGCGAGCAATCATCTTGTCCGGAGAGACAATGACCGTCCGGTTTGAAATGGTCGGATCGACATCCTGTTGTGCCTTTTGTTGGAGGTGATGCCGGCGTCGATACCACTCTGGACCCAACATATTGAGCCACTCTGTGTGGTTGCCCAAGAAGGCCGTGAGAAGTACCAAGAAGAAAAAACTATGCTCTTTGTCACCAAGAGTACGGACGATCGAACGACCTTCCTCGCGCCAGACGCCCCAACGGCTCTGACCTGTCACCACGTATGGCGTCTGAAGGGCCGTGCTAATCCGGCGGGTACTGCGAACAGCCTCATTTCGGAGTCTCGAGTTCACAGCCAATATGTTTGCTGGAAGATGGATAATAGTTTGATTTGTTCGTTGCATGTTGGGTGGTTTGACAGGCTTCGGGTGTACGCCCGAGACGGAATCCACCTTTTTCAAGAGGAATAGGATCTCCTTCCGAGCAAGTCTCTCCATGTGCGATAGTGTGCGAGTGACCACATCCCAATGGTCAACTAGCAAGTCGATACGCTCATCGAGACTAGCCGGCGGAGACGCAGCTGACAGACTATCATCAAGAAACGAATTTCGCCAGCGATAGTCCGAATCCAACGAGCAAGACATGCCCATCCGAGGAGAGTCAACTCCCTGCGAGCCGAACCGTGATACCGGGCGCCCAGCATTGCGACTGATCAACGGAATTTGGATAGTGATTGCCACAGCGTACATCGGAGTCTTTTTCTCCTTGATTTTTTTCCGTTTGGTAACGTCGGGGAAAGGGAAACCCGCATCCGGAAAGGACTCCTGATACATCGATGCCGCCAAATCACTCTGGTCCGACGACGGTTCCCCGCCCTCCGGTAGGTTGACGCTGAACATCCTAGTCAAGAGGACTGTCACCTTCGCTGGCGGTTTGTCCTCGCCCGGTCGACTGGGTCCGATGAAGCTGGATGAGCTGCCCGTGGTAAAGGCCCGGGACATGGGACCTCGTGTTTTAGGAGAGGCACTCGGGGTCCTGCCTGGCTCCTCATCGGCAGAAATGATATGCATTTTCGTCGACGAGCCTCGATAGCTAAACGCACTGCTGCCAAATATACAGTTCAGCAGACCGGAATCACTCGAATCCGCTGAACCACGCGTGTGGCCTGGTTCATGCCACGCTCCAGCTGGTGACAAGGTAGAGCTACGACCTCGAGCGCGCGTAAAGGCACCAGTACTAGCCACAGAGGACCTCCGTGCATTGGCTGCATTCGACAACGCACTCGGTTCTGCCGTAGAGTGAGACGTATAGACTCTCCGAGACCCCCGGGAGACACTAGAAACGGTACGACCATGTCTCGACGCAGGATCCTGATCATCCGGACCTAGACCGAGAGAAGCCAGATCGGCCGAAGGAGCACGGGTATCCAGCAGAACACAAGCATCCCGATCCCCGAGTGCATTCTGGGCAATGATCACCCGAAAATCCCTCGCAGGATCCAATTCTAATCCACCACGATCATCATAGGCACCTGCAGAGGAGGCATTTGGTGAATTGAACGCAGACTGTAAAGGATAGGCATGCGTGTTGGACCGTCGGAGTAAACTGGCGTCGGGGAATAACAAGCCGGAGGTGTGTTCCTCCTCTGTAACAGACTCCAGCTGAGTAGTGTTTCGCGAAGAATAGGCCGCTGGATTTAACGTGGAGGCTGCGGTGTTTAACAATCGGCCCAGCATGGTGAGAGGGCAAGCAAGGACTTATGGTAGGACGAAGCTAGGTATCCCCGCAGGTGAAGGAGAACTGAGCGGAAAGAAGGAAAAAGCAAAGCAGACAACAGCCAGACAGACACAGCACTAGGTCGAAATCGAACCGGAGTTCCCCATCACTCGATCAATAATCATGAAGAACGAGCATTCTCAAGTTGAGATAGGTGGGGGGAGGGAGAAGATGGTATAAGGACCAACGGAGGAGGGGAGGGACAGCAGCAGTTCGAATGTGTGATTTTCCTAGACTACTGCCAGTAAGAGCGTTAGTCATCAGCCATTGAGAAGCAAAAGAGAGGGATCAGCTCTGGAGTGACATGACTTACTGACGAAACAATTGAAAGTACCCAGTAGGGAAGTAAAGAGAGACAGAGAGTGGAGAGAGAAAGTGGGTTGGGAAAGAGGAAGACACGCAGAGAAGAGAAGATGCCGAAGTTGGACGGAAAGGGCGGTGAACAGCCAGATCCGCATGATCTCAGCCTCAGCTCATTTTATGATCAAAAATAATTCCTGCTGATTTGGCAAGTGGACTTATTGTTGTCATTGTGCAGTCGAGTAATGCTCTGTACAGTGAGTGAATGGTGAGAGTGAAAGAGAGAGGAGGGGGAGGGGTCGCGGTGGTTAGGCAGCGCTACAGCTTATTCTGCCGATACTAGTAACTACTCCGTACAGAGCACACGGATCTGAACGCACAAAAAAGTGGTATACAAATCTATCTATGGTATAATAATGTTTTAACTCTGCGTCTTTCGCTTCACCTTATCCACCAACTTCTTCAGATCCTCCGATTCTGCCTCCTTTGATGCTCCCTTCTTCTGCTTCTTCTTCCCTGTCCGTTCCTCAGGTTCCTCTGGCTTCTCATCACGGTCTCTCCGACGCTTACGTCCCTCATCCAACAGCGCCTTCATTCCGGAAGTCGCCTTGAACTTCGGGTTTGTCGGGTCGATCGCGAATTCGTGGCTTTCGAACAGCCGAGAGAACCGTGGGTCACTCACGTCCATCTGGAAATCGTCCGTGACCGCTGCTTCATCCTGACCCTTGGCCTTGGACTTGCCCTTGCCCTTGCCCTTCCGACGGGCCTGCTTCTCCGCTTTTTCGATCTCATTCATGTCGAAGTGTTTGACGTCTGACTTCTTGTCGTCCAACATGAGAAGCTCGAGTTCCGCTCGGTGAGCGGCTGCTTCTGCTTCCTTGGCTTCGCGTTCTTCGCGCTTCTTGCGCTTTTCTTCCTTGCGACGAGCAGCGGCAGTTGCCTTACCATCTGGGTCGGCGAAGAATGGATCATCAAAGCCCAGGTCTTCCTCCTGCTCCCTCTCTTTGCCTTGATCACCCTTGGGTGCTGCCTTGCCGCTATCTTCACCGGCTCCCTCAGCAGCATCTTCATCTCCATTCTTGGCAGCCCTGTATTTCTCCTTTCGGCGCTTCTTCCTCTCCCGCTCCTTGCGAACGTACTTCTCAATAGTTGTCTCGTCCTTCTCCGGCTCATTCTCGAAAATGCTGTCGCGGTTAGGCTCGCCCGCCAGACCCGATGTGAATGTGACCTCCATCTCGCCAACAGGGCGGTCTGACTTGGATGGCCGGGCGGGTTCCGTGCTGAGACCCAGCAGAGCCCGCATGCGTTGTCGCTCGTCTTCCTTCTTTGACACTTTCTGGGAACTTCCGCCATTGGTGTCGTCGACAACCTCCACGTCCTCTTCTTCGCTCTCTTCGTCGGAGTTGTCACTGGCCAGGTAAGCCTTTAGGTCGTTCTCGTCGATGTCGTCACGACTGCCTTTGAAGGCCCGGGCCTGCGCGTCCTTGCGGGACTTGTCTTCCGCGTCCCAGGTCAGCTTGACCTTGCTGTGTTGTAGCGCATCGGTCACGAAGTCGTTAGGCTTGTATCCGTCTGGAATCCGCTCGCACTCGTCCCGGGGCTTGTCATCGGAGAAGTCGGTGTCATCTGGCACAAAGCGCAGGTCGAAGAAGTTGGCACTGGACAGATACTCGGCACCATCGACGGAATCGTAGACATGCTTCGCGACCTCCTTAGTAGAGAACGTCAAGATAGCATAAAAATAGCGCAACCGCTCCAACTGATACCGACGTAGCTCAGTAGAGTTGAACTCCTGACCCTCATCATCTTTCAGCATCGACTGCTTAATCTTCTCCTCTTCCTCCTCCGAATCAACATCCTCCTGCTCTCCATCATAATCATCATCATCCTGTTTCTTCGCAAAAATCTCCTTCGGCGGCCCCTCCGTTTCCTCCCTCTCTATCCTCTCCTTCCCAAACTCACTCGGGAACACAGAAACCTTCAACACCTTCCCCCCAGACGGAACAAAACTTGAGAACACAGCCATCAAATCCTCTGCCCGGATATTATCCCAATCCAGATTAACGACCGCTATCCGTTTCGTTACCTCACCCATAGGCACACTCCCCTGCTGCTTATCCGGGAAATCCAACTCCTCCAAATCCCCCGTCTCCTCATCCTCCTCGTCATCCTCCTCATCACTCGAGCTCTCTTCCGACGAAGAATCCAAGAATCCGCCATCGCGCGCAGGATCGTAGGAACTATCCAGCCTCTTCAATTCCTTCCGCACGTCTTCGTCGCGGGCGACTTCAACACCGCCCTCCTCGTCACCTTCTTCTTCATCGTCGTCCTCATCTTCGTCATCCAGCTGGTAAAATCGCTCAAGTTGCTTCTTCGTATCGTCACGCGCGAGTTTGCGTCCGTAGCGGTCGACGGCGGCGTTCTTGGAGAAGTCCTTGTCGCGCAGCATGTGCGCAAAACGCTTGTCGAGTTTTACATGGGTTTGGCGTTTGCTGGGAAGACGGTAACGGGGGTCTGATTGGATGTTTGCGAATCTGGGGTCGGCTGTGATCATTCATGTTTAGTATACCTGGGTTTGAAAAGCGCAGTGACTGGGGGTTGAGGAAGACTTACTGATGAGAGTGCCGGCTTGATCTTTCGATCCGCCGCTCTTCTTGGACTTTTTCTTTTCGGTGAGTGGCATTGTGGCGGTTCGGCCTGATATTGGAGATGATCAGGTAAAATATAATGAAAAGAAAAACCGTATGGAAATGTTTCAATGTATAGCCGTATCGGCTTTTTTTTGTAGTCGAGTCGAGATAATTTTCTCAGCGGGCGGAGCCAAAGAATCTTCCGCGGAATTTGAATGGTCCGTGCATAGAGGCGAATGGACTGAGATACTACATAGTTACTGCTCCTGAGGACATTACAGCAGTAAAGACATTCAATCAAGCCTATATGCGTATATCTCTCATATCTGTGTATAAATCATAGCATCGTCCATCTGTACATTATGCACCAATCTCCAAAACCCGCTCATCAACATGCATTCAAAGCAACGCCCAAAAGCAATACAAAAAAAGGCAATTAGCAACCAAAATACCTCTTCTCCATCCACCTCGGCTCCCTCTCCTCCTCAATCCGTCCAACAATGACCTTCACCTTCGGATAAACAGCCGTCAACCGCTTCAGCCCATTCTTCCCCGCCGCGCAAGTCACAAACACAATCTTCTGCTCCTCAACACCGTGGTCCATCAACACGCGAACCGCCATGAGAGCTGCACCTCCACTCGCCATTTGGGGATCAAGAAGCATGACCGTCTCATGCGTTTCGATCTGCGGTGGTAGTTTCAGGTATTGCAGTTCTGGTTCCTCGGTGCCTTCGTGGGTTTGGATGAGGACACGGCCGGTGATGCAGTCAGGGATTGTGCGCTTAAGGGCGGTTTCGAGGCAGGAGCCGCCGCGGAGGATTGCTACAGCGGACATTGTGCCCGCGGGGTTGAGGCCGTTATAGCTGGTGCCTTGGGGGGTTTTGACTTCTGTTGGGATGTAGGAGGCGGAGTCCAGGGCTCTGTCGTCGGTTAGTACTAATGTCTCTTTATTCAAGTAGGGTGGAGGATGGTGCGCACTTCTCTATCAACATGCATGCAAGTCGGTCGAAGTAGAAGACAAAATCGACTTGCTCTGTTGCAGGATTCTGCAGGATTGTATTCATGCCGACGAACTGCGGCGTTTGAGCCATCATGTGCACATTTTGAGATAGCTCATGTTCCAGGGCGATGAGGCCCAGATGCTGTAGACCAGCGCTGTGCTTCTGGGATTTCTCCTCGAGCTTCATCCGAATGTGCTTCACAACGAGGTCTGAAGAATTAGTACCTCCAGAAGACAATCTGTAGAAGATACCTTACCAATGGCGGTCTTGTTCTCAATCCCACGGGGAATGATGATATCTGTGATTCGTCAGATCGGATGAAAAAGCAAGCAAGTAACCAAGAAGTAGTGGCTCACCTGAAATCGCTCGTTGCGGTTCCACATGCTTTTTGTATGACGGTTTGACAAAGCCGAACCATTGCTTAATTACGCCGTCAATATCACGGCCTCTCTCTCGGACATCGCGCATAACTTGCTCCGTTAGTGGTGCACTGCACTACGCATGTTCAAACAGACTACCTACTTCTGCGTCCAAGACAGACATCCATATCTGCTTCAACGAAAATCTAGATGATGTCAGTAATGTTGGGATGATAAGTTTTAACGTAGCAAAAGCAATATACCTTGACATCTAAAAGATCCACGATCTGCGGATGAAGTGCTAAGATACCTTCCAAAATCAATACTCGGGGCGAATAGAGTGTGGTGGTCTGAGGTTGGCGTTGGTGCTCTGCAAACGAATAGACCGGGATATCTGCCTTCTTCCTTTTCGTTTCATGTTCCGGTAAGCTTTCATTCGATGTTTGACTGTTCCTGGGAATAATGCACTATACCCTTGCTTCAGATCCTTCAGAGTTTGCACCAATGCATCAAAATCCAAAGCATCCGGGCAATCAAAATCATACTCGTTGCGATGCGCTCTCGCGTGGTCGTCAGGACTCAAGCTCTTGTAGAACGAATCCTATCACGCAGTGTTAGATGCCAAGATCTTGTTTCTTTTTCCTTATCGTCTTTTTGATAATAGTGCTCCGTACCATTACAAGAATCACCACCCAAGGCAGATTTAAAGACTTGATGATTTCCATGGCCACCGACGTCTTGCCCGACCCCGAGCTGCCTGCAACGCCGATGATACTCAGATCGGCCCATGGTGGAATGTAAGTTTTGTTTTGTCTTTCTGTAGCAGACGAGTACACGGGCGGGATTGATTCCATGCTGATGATATTTCTTCAGTATCGGCTTTCCTCCCTATAAGCACAAGAATTGACAGCCGATATAACAATAGTTCCCGGGAGCTTTAGGCATCGCAAGCTGCGGGCGTGATTTTTCAGTCTCTTCTTAGTTGTCACTGATAACACTTATCGACGCTTGTTCCAATGCGGTTTAGCGCGTCCTCGTGACCTTCGCTTGCGGCTGGAGCTAACCGCCGCTAATTTTCTTCTCTCTTTAAATATCTTCTCCTTTCCTTCCTCATCTCTTCTCAATACTCTCCATGGCGTCCGTCTGTGAGGTTTCCCATCTTCACAGACAGCCTTTTCCGTCTTGAAAACGTGTCCAAGACATACAATCCACATTCTCTGCCATCTCGGAAAACCATGTCTTCTGCTAATTTTGTATGCTTCCCGGCGGGTTGCGCACACATGGTTGCTTGGTTTTAACGGGAAGCAGATGTCCCCAGATACCCCCTCAACAACCACGCCACCATGGCATCAGTTTGAGCGGAAGGTCGATGAGGTCAAGCCATCCAAGACGTAAGTACTTTTCCCTTTTCTGTTTTTGCTGCTTTCATATGATGTTTTCTAAATCAAGTTGGGAATCTCTCTGAAAACACTTGAGGAGAACATATTTAACTTGTCGTTCTGATTGTCACTGTTTCCGATGCTTTTATCGTGCTCTGAGTCTTGGATTTGTCGCTGACTTGTTGAAGTGATATCAATTATCTAGTCATGGACTACCTCATCACCAATGGTTACCCAGCTGCTGCGAAGAAATTCGCAATAGAGGCTAACATCCAACCCAAAGCAGACGTGGAATCTATTCAGGAACGGGTAGATATCCGCACTGCTATCCATTCCGGCGATATCCAGTCTGCGATCGAGAAGATCAATGAGCTCAATCCTCAGGTATGACTCGGAATTTTTCTTTTTACACCACCCCACCCCTTTGCTAGGATTATACTAGTTTCATGCACCACTCATAACAGCCTTCCGGGGCTTGATGAAAAACAAACATCTTCAGTCCTCAGTATGAACAGCAAACTCACTTATCATGCTTGTCAAAATCACTCATACATTGGTCGAACGATTATGCTAACTTGACTTGCAAAAGATCTTGGATGAGAACCCGTCACTGCACTTCGCTTTACTGCGTTTGCAACTGGTAGAATTGATCCGCAAATGCTCCTCTACACCAGACGGAGACATCAGCCCTGCTTTGGAGTTTGCCACTTCTCAACTCGCACCCCGGGCCCCCACCGACCCTCAATTCCTTGAGGACTTGGAGCGGACACTTTCTCTTCTGATCTTTCCGACGGAGAACTTGGCACCCTCCCTTGCTCCTCTTCTACACCCAGACTTGCGTAAGGAGATTGCCACACGTGTCAACGAGGCCATCCTACAATCCCAGGGTGCTCGTAAAGAGGCTCGCCTGCGGAACTTGGTCAAGCTGCGCGCTTGGGCGGAGCAGAAGGCCCGAGAGGCTAAAAAGAACATCCCCGAGAAGTTGGACATCGGACTTGACGGGAACGATAACACTGTAAACGCTGGTGAGAATGGCGCCGGCGCCGCTAGCGACACTGTAATGACCAGCAACGGGGACATTGACCCGATGATCTCTTAATGTTTTCATTTTTCTGATCTGATCTTGCCGTTTTGTTATTGAGCGACTGGCAAGGCGTTTTGGCGCGGATCACTTGGTAATATGCCGAGGGCTTTATTCCATATTTGTAGGAGTTAATTGTGTGCTCTATCAATTGAATCTTTCTCAATTCGAATTTTTTTTTCCCGAATTTTATGTTCTTACACATCGTATCGATACCAAGGGTAGATCTCAACCCAAGATCCAGGATCAACCCTGTTAACGTAATATCCTAGCCAAAACCATAATGTAAATACACAAGGTGCACATGTACCATGCTAGTATGACACTCTTAATTCAATTGATGACATAGACACAAGATAGAAGCAGAAGACCTCAGTCAGCAATGCAACAACACCAAAATATATCAACAAGCAAGATGTGGTATAGTATGGTAGTATAAATTGGTCTATAAAGCGAAACAAGACGAATTGAAATAAATGAAAATGTCAGAGAGAGGGAGAGAGGGAGAGAGATCCAATTGAATATCCAATCGTCAGATATGTAATCTAGATGTTTTTTTTTTTTTTTTTTTGGTAGTATCCAGCATGGCATCAAAGGTGATTGGTGATGGATTCTGGGTCATGAATCCAGGTTTAGAAGCTCATGAGGTCTATTAAACCAACGTCAGTAAACTGCCCACCATGGAATGAAGACGAGAGAGAGGAAGGGGGAATGGGCAAAAGGCATACCTCGTCCAAACAACGCCCTCTTAGCCCAATCCATAGCAAGCATACACCTAGTTCTGAAGCTAACACTCTGCGCAAAGTAGACACTCCGCCAGAGATACATAGCCAGCACGCCTCCTCCAAAGTTCAACCCCCCAAAGTCAAAGATAGCAGCGTTACTTATATACGCTAGACTGCCCAGGTGTCTGTAGTTGAACGCCTTGTAGACAGCGTCATCAAGGTCACCGTAGTCAATCTCGTTGGCACGCAGGCCTGGAAGCGCCGCGGCGATCTTGGACAGCTTGCGGCCTAGGTATTCACCCTGTTGGTTTGCGCGCTGGGCGGTTGCGGGGAGGGAGGTTAGTTTTGTGTCGATTTGGTGGAGGAGTTCAGAGAGTTCGCCGAAGTCCAGGGTGCCGGATTGGTCTTTGTCGTATTGTTCAAAGAGTTTGTCGAGACGGCGGAGATGGGAGGAGGCTTGGGGGAAGCGCTTCTTGACGCGGTTGGCGACTTCGCGCCATTCTCTGAAGGTAAGGTGGAGTTTCTGGGGGTCTTTGCCCTTCTGCCAGGCGATTGTGCGGAGGAAGGAGACGACGTGGTCGGCTACGTTATTCTGGACGGTGGAGCAGTCACCGATGGCATAGATATCTCCCAGGGGAGATCCGAGAACACGCAGATGGGAGTCTGTAACCAAGGCGTGCTTGTTGTTTTGCCCATCCAGTTTGTCCGAAAGTGTCTTGCAAAGATCGCTCCGCGCTATACGAGAATTAGCCAAAGCAATACTAATATTCTATAGAAGGGTTATTCACTTACAGACACCAGTCGACCATAAGCAAAAGCCCATAGGGATTTCCTTGAGGACCTTTTTCCCGTCTTCTACTTGCGTGAAGAGAACCTTGTCTTCCTGGATTTCCTTGACCCGAGCATTGGTCAAGACATCAACACCATCACGGTCGAAACGAGCCTATTCGCGTCAGCATCCTTGTCTCACAGTTGATTATAGATTCGGCACGTACTTCCGCAAACTTGGAGAGGGCTTCATCGTATGTGTTTAGGATATGACTCCGGCTTTGAACGAGGTGAACTGAGATTTCGTTCCTCAGAATCCTGGGAAAAGAGTAAAGCAGGTCCTCATTAAGCAAATCAAAAAGCTCAGCGGCAAACTCGACACCAGTCGGTCCTCCACCGCAGATGACAAAGGAGAGTAGTCGTTTACGCTCCTCGTCACTGGTGGTGGGTAAACATGCCAATTCCATGTTCTCCAACACTTGGTTCTTAATTTGCCGCGCATCATCAATCGTCTTCAAGAAGTTGCAGTGCTCGAGTCCCTTGACACCATGCGGGTTTGTTTTGCAGCCTATAAGAAAAGGAGGGTCAGCAAGGCGGCATCATAACTACCAGGTACAGAGCCTCCAACATACCAACACCAACCACAAGCTTGTCGTACGGGAGATAAAAGTTCTGCTTGTTGCCATTGGCATCTACCTGAGACACCTCAACCAGCTTCTCCGAGAACTCTACATCCACTGCCTCAGCCTTGATGAAGTGCCCATGAACCCGCTGAATGATCCGCCGCACAGGCTCGACCAGTGACCTCAGCCCAAGCGTTCCCACAGTCGCAGACGGCAGCATAGGAGTAAAGAGGAAATAGTTGGTAGGCGACACCACCGTGACATGGTAGTCACCTGGTGTGAGGTGCTTGAGGAGAGCAACACTCCCCCAACCCGTTCCCAAAATCACCAGCCTAGGCTTATCCCGCGCTTCAATCATGCCCTCCGAATCATGCTCGCCGATAAGCACCTCCGCGATAGGCAAGTTCTTCGGTCCTCCACGCGGTGGGTTCAGCGCCAATTCCGATACCGGGATGTCCTCCGCGCTAGGCTCCTCGCGGTATGTAGTTGCATCATAGACGAAGAACGCCAGTACTGCCACGCCGCTCGAAAATATGAAGAATCCACAGTATGCGAATCCCTTATAAAGGAAGCTCAGGGCGGAAGACCGGCGCACTGCTTGGGGTGGTTGGGCGACCTCTGATTTGAACCGCACTAATGACGCAGTATTTGGAGATTGACATCGCGCCAAGCATCGAGACAGCTCCGGTCTCCGACGAGAACTATGTAGTGCTCGGCGGGCAGCGATTCCAGCAGACACAGGAGTCCTCGAGGTAAGAGATCGATTCGAGAGCAGTCCGATCCTCTTCAGCGCGGGGCCATCCGGACGGCACCGGAGCACCGCGCTCATGGTGAGCTAGAGAGCGAAAGGGCGCACAGGGTGACAAACGTGTAATACCGTACAGATCGAACAAGCCCTCACAGCGTCATGCTCAGTCAATTGCAACAAGAATGAAAAGGTCAACACGCAAAGACCGGGAGGAAAGCGTGAAGGAAAAACGGCGATACTGAAACGAACGATCCGGACGGTTTGGAACCGAACACCAACACTGCAAAGGGAAAGGCGGCTACGTCATGGTAAAATCAGATCACGTGAGTATCGACGGCAGGGGTTTTCAAGAATAGTTGTAACTATGCAGATAATTCGCATTTATATATGAAGCAAATTATAACAAGCTCAAAGCAGACAATCTCCTCCATGATTAAAAAGAAAAGCATTCCTCATAAACGAATAGGTAATAATAGATAGTGGGAATATAGAAGTAAATATCCGCAACGCCAGCCCCGTCGCCCATATGCAACCTTTATGTAGTGATATAACACCCCGAAGATAAAACAAAATACAGCCATAAAAATAGAAAATACGCCTGGTAGGACTGCTTATTCACCCCAGTCCATGTCTTCATCCGGCTCGGTGCTGGCCCTCTTCTTCGCGGATACATTCTTTCGTGCTCGCGGCTTCTTGGGTGGATTCGTCCCAGAAACAGAGCTTTTTCGTTTCATAGGCCTCTGTGCAGCCATAGTAGCACCCATGTCATCATCTACAGCTCCTTCAAGGCTGTCGTCCTCAACAGCTTCATCCTCTCCGACCTTGAACTCATCATCGATCGCGAGCAATGTGGCGAACTCGCGGCACTTGCTGATCATGTTCTCCTCGCTATCCAGTGTTGCCATGTTCCGTGCCATAGCATCCCAGAGCTTCTCACCGGATACGCCAGGGACCTTGGTTGCTGATTTGTTCAGCTCCTTAGCCCCACCCTTGGCCTCTTTGTTCCGTACGTGTGCATTCACTCCGTAGAGACGGCGTAAGTAGGTTCGCGCTTCCCATAACATCGAGAGTGCTGCAGCTGCAGTAGCTAGCAACCGTAGCGTAGCTGATTTAACTTGGTGCGGCGGTTGGTTTATGGGTGCATTCGGGTCGGCCAGAGGAACAGGCGGCATTCCTTCCGCAAGTCCAAGCTGAGGCAAGAACAGCTCCATCTCAATTGAATGAGCCACAACAGTTCCTGTCGAAGCGACAATGTGCTCCATACACCCTATCGTTGGCACAAGCTCGGCAAGCTGATTGTAATCAAAGAAAGCCAGGTTCTGCGAGACGAACCGGGCCATTAAGAGATGTTCTGGTGGGTTCCCAGTAGCATCCAGCTTCTTCAGCTCGAAATTGACTTTTGAGCAAAAGTTTGACAGGAACTTCTTCTGGTACCGACTATTGCTGATCTTGACGATCTCGAACAATGGGGCAAGTTTGGCAACGTATGGGCGATTGAGGGCACCGCTCGCATCTCCAACGACGTCACGCTGATAGTAGAACGCTTCCTGCACAGCTCGCATGTATTCTCGCTCGAACATAGATTCGTATTGCTGATGAAGCATCTTATGCGTCTCAAACGCAATCTTGGCAATGGCGGGGACTGTCGAGGTCTCCAACGAAACGAGGACACCCGCACACTCCTTCGGATGTACCAAACCCTGACGGTTGATGCTGGCAATCAACTCGATAGCAGTCAAGGCATAAGTATCTTGCCGCGATTGCGCAACCCGAAGCATGTTCTGTAGGAAATGCTGGGCGATCAGGGCGGCAGCTCCATCGTTGTCACTAGCCTTCATTGAACCGCCTAATCTCGTTGAGTTCTCTTGGTCTGCTATTTCTGCAGTTGGCAAGACAGCCTTCTCGGCCCTGCCTTCATGCATTGCGAAGAAGTCTGCAAAGGATCTCAACACAATGTTCTGTAGAATCGGGTTGTCTTCTTTGAACACCATGGACAGAATCTGTCTTGATTCGTCCCGGCCGAACTGGCCCGGCCAAGATTGGCAGATAGACCCAAGACTTTCAAGAGCCATAACCCTCAATTCCATCGGTTGCTTAGAAATTGTAAAGGGAACGATGGAGTCAACCATCAAGCCAGCGACGGACCCACCGTTCCATGACGGAAACGAACTCTTGAAGTGCGGCTCGTACTTTTCGAGATCGCAATGTCTCCCGACACAGCCCGCAATTCGGATGTAGCTCTTCGCCCGAGCCAAGACGGCCGAGTTGGCATTATCGGACAGATCAACGTTTTTGTAGTGCTGGATTGGCTTCAGAACGGAGATTGTTAGCTTCACTAATCTGTCTGTATTTTGCAAGACACCGTTGATAGTCCAGAGGCAAGCCATGACCTCGTTCAGTTCCGAGCGAGCAAGCTTGGCCACACTCTTGAAAAGGTCGTTTTGAATCTCCTTCAGGAGCGTATTATGAGCCGATGACAGGTAGGGTAGAACACAGCGGTAAATCACGACGGCAGACCGGAAGATGAAGAGATCTTCTGCAGTGGCAAGATGTCCGATATAAGGATGCAGGGTTTCTAACTGGTCTGGGCTAAACAGCTTCGCGTTGGCCTTCGCGAACACGGTGATCGTCTGCAGCAAGGCCTGCTGATCCTGTTTGCCTGAGTTATCGTTGTCTTCTACAAGCTTTTCAAACATTGTAGAGACCATTGCCTTGCATACTTTGAAGTTGGTGGAGGAAGACTTCGAGTTGCTGGATAAGACCTTCCTGAGACAAGCACCGAGAGTCTCCAGTGCTGTGTCGCTGCGCTGGACCAAATTCACAATCAAGGATACCTGTTCTCCAAGACCGACCTTTAACTTCGGGCCATCCTGAGCCGAATCGATAAGGTCGTAGAAGGGAGCAAGCCATATCTCCTCGAACGTTTGACATGCTAAAGTGGCCACGCTCTCTTCCAAATCCCCTGTCCGCTGCAGAAAACTGTCCAAAATCGCCAGCTTCAATTCGGTTCGAGGCGTTCTGAGATAGATGTCTCTAAGCAGGCCAATGCAGCGTTTCCTCACACCTGCTGTCGGGTCACCAGCACATGCCAAAATACTCCGGCAACCATCTTCTTCGAGCTTCGGTTTTAAGGTGATACATTTCGCAATCAGTGACAGTGCAGAATCGCGGACCATGGGTGACGCATCAGTCGCACAGCGCAAAATCACACGCATGACAGATGCATCTCTGTCAAGGAGACTCGGGTCTTTCTCAAGCATATAAATAACACTTTTCAAACTCCGAGTGCGAACCTTCGCCTGATCACTGACAATGGAGTTGAGAAGAACCTTGAGAATGGTGTCGAAAGCTTTACAGAAGCTTGAATTCAAGACTGTCAAGATGTAGGCGAATCTACCGTGGGCGTTCGAGACCTTGCCGAAATGCCTGTTGAAACGAAGATTAGCGCCATGTCAATCCAGCCCTGTTCATAAAGTACGCACCTATTTGTCTCCAACCAAAGCGGGTCAGAAAACAGTTTGTTAAAAAGACCAACCAGACTTTCGGTGACATTGTCATATCCAATCTCCTCTTTGTCTTCTGAGTTATAGTAGACAGAGCAGGCAGTTTTCGCCCAATGTGTCAGGTAGAAACCTCGAGCGCTAGCATCCACGTTCTTGTCTTGTAGAAAGTATTCCAAAGTCATCCGGTAAGGACCCTCTGGGACGATAAGATCCTGGGGATGTAAAGAGCGGGCCGAATACTCGTCAAATAACTGCCTAAGAGAGTCTGTGAGATCACCATCGAATTCCTCCATTGCTGGAAGCAAGTGTTGCGCAGTTACTATAAGATCCGATATCCCTGAACCCATCCAGCCCAGAAGCTCAAGTGCCATGCTTTTTGCAGTGGCGGGGCTCTTGTCAAGATCCGCGATTCCAACCATCTGCGAGGCCATAATTCGAAGGAGTAGCTCTGCCGCTGGCCAGTCGGTGGAGCCTATTACGCCAAGGAGATCCTCCGTGAAGAGGTCAAGAATATTTCGAAACGGTTGATCGCCGGTTTTCGTAGATGTCATTGCACGCTGAACGATAAATTTCACAATGTATTGCGCACTGCGAACTGCATTATCATAGAGACGGTTGACCTTCGTCGCCAGACGTTCCAAAGAAGCTTCTTTTTCATCTTCATCCTCTCCTTCATCCGCCTCCGATTTAGCATCTTCCATAGACTCGTCATTATCATCGCCCGCTGAAGCAGGGGGTCTTCGCTTCATCCTAGCTGACCTCGAGACGGGTGTATCCAACGCTGTTGTTTGAACAAGCTGCATCACCAGTGCAGTAAGGAGCTGGATGCTTTTACCGTCAGCAAGCTTGAATTGCCTCGCACTCTGTCGTGTTGAAGGGAGTTTCTCCAGTGAAACCAAGATTTCATCAAGAATGAAAGGCCGTTGATCAGGGTACTTCGAAAAGATTTTGGCAAGAACATCCATTGCTCCGCGACGGACAGACTCATATCTTTGAAAGCCAATTGCGGAATCTTTGTCTGTGTGAGCATTTTCCACGAAGATCAACTTGGCAGCAAAGAACTCAGTTGCGGTGATTGTCCCCTCAGTGACATCTACCCGTGTAAGGAAATCAGCAAAAAGCGAGAGGACTTTTCTGCTTTGGTGGATCAGGCCTCCGATGACACCTTTTTGCGCTGAGAAGAACTCGAAATAGTTGGCATCTTTACCACCCGAACGGGACTCAGCCGCGGAGATGATGCAGTTGTCGAATACTTGATTCAAAACATTTGGGATGGCTTCAACAAGATCTTCAGGGCACAGATCGCGTTCGCTTTGACGGCCGGACATGGTCAACAGTAACGTAGCAATCGCGAGGAGAGCATTTTGCATATCACCTGGTTTTTTCAGCCAGTGTTGCGCCCCTGATTCGTTCGACGGATGATCCAGTTTCAAGTCGGGAGACTGAGCAGCAACTATGGGCTTCTCGCAGAGTTTCTGAATCCGGTTGATGTAATCTGATGGGATATCTTGGAGTCGGTTAAAGCCGACCACTTTCCTTATCGCCTTTTGAATATGACCATGCACGTCTGAGGACAAGATGAAACCGCTCACTTCAAGAGACTGTGCAACTGAGAAAATTGCATTGGGACCGTCTGACCCTGGTTCTAGCTGATCCTCAGCCTCGAAAATCTCATGAAGCAGATCTTGAAGCTTCATCAACGCAGCGTCCGCCTCTTCCTTCTGATCTTTAAGGCGAATAGAAGTAAGTTTATCTCCTCCACTCTTTGCGCCAGGCTTATGAGGGGTATCGGGAGGGATCGTTTTCGTAGGGATCACTACGGACAACTGAGCATGCGATGGTATGGACGGGGTCATAGACTTGTTCAAATTGCGCGCTCGTTCGTTCCAAGATGCGAGTTTCTGGGGAGGACCGATACTCTCTGCTTTCGGTGTCACTTTCAGTGTCGGAGCCGTCGACTCGGGATCTGCCATAACAGTCAGATCAATAGACTACTCATCAACCTAAATGAAAATGCCCTTACATCGGAAAGCTATATCCGTCGAATCCAGTAGCATCTTTGCAAACGGGCCAAGATTGTCACGTCTCGAAGCAATACCATCAGACGTTGAGGGCGGGTTCTGAGTGACACCTGCACCGGGAGGTAACTTGAACTTGCTATAAAATCCCAATAAGCAAATGTGACCACCATAGACGAAAAGTTCCCTTACAACTCCGTCAATTGATCCCCATCCAGAAGCTGCTGCAAGTATTCGCGAGAAGTGTCTAAGCGGCTAGACTCGTCCGTCCCGGATTTAACATCACTATCGAGATCACTCAACGCAGAGCGTCCGGCCTGTAGGATGTGGTTGATTGAGGTGGTATTCGAGGGTCGACCAATATCAGGACGTAATACGCAGTCTAACAAAGAAAATAAAAGTCAGCAATGGTTGCTATATCAAACTGATCAAACAGAACATTCATACCCAAACCAAACACTGGTGCACTTGACATAGGCGAGTACTGAAGCGCCTCATCGACAGCCAGAGGCCTTGTCTGGCGCTGCTGAGTCTGCGCATTTGGACCATAACTTTGTCCATAACCGTTGGCAGTATTAATGACGACCTGAACGGCCGGACGCCAGTTCGGGTCCATGGCTGCAACAGTTGGTCCTTAACGGAGAACTGAGTTTGGTAAAAGACGGGGTTCGAAAAGACAGGAGCTAAGAGACATGGCTAGTTATCCAAGCCAACTGCCAGATTTCATAATACTGACAAGCATAATTTTGCTTCGTCCAAGAGAGACTTGGAAATCGTAAAAGAACGACGCAATCATTAATGCCAGGCACGGCGCTGCCGCTCCTGACCGCCCGACGCTAATGTATGGCGGTGGATGGTCCGAGCAAATCTTTCCGGCAGCAGAAAATTTGCCCGCGAGATCTTTTTGTCTGTTCGCACCTTTTTTTTTTTTTATTTCAGCTCTCCGTTTGTTGGTCAATCCTTTCTTAGATATTAAATTCGGTTTGGAGAGATACCGTCATCATGTCTGCCATTGGATCTTTGATTTTCTGTACCGATTGCGGAAACCTCCTGCAGGAGTCGACCGGCGATGCGAATGCGGTTCTCCTCTGTGAAATTTGCGGAGCTCGAAACAAAGGTCAGTCGGCACATTTATATCAGATGCAAGGGTTGTCAGACTGACTTATGACTGTCATAGACGCAACATCTAAGACCATTGTCTCGGAGTCCAAACCCAGTGATTTCCCCTCAGCCTTGAGGGCCAAGCGATCGGCCGTCCAAACCTTGACCGCGGAAGACAAGAAGACAGAAGCCCTCACTCAACACACATGCGCAAGATGTGGGAGGAAAGAGATGTATTTCACAACCGTGCAGCTACGCAGTGCAGACGAAGGAAGTACTGTGTTTCTTACTTGCGTTTGTGGTTACAAGTATGCTTGCTCTCCTTTCCCCGCATGTTTCAACTCAATATGTCTAATTGCGACTTTTTCAATTACAGGGAGACCCAAAACAACTAGGTTCCAAAATTTGCGTTATTTTACTCGCATTCGGATTTGCATTTCTATGGCATTAAAAATAGGAAAAGCATGAATCGCATAATTTTGTTGGCAAAATCCATCAAGCAGCAGGTACAGCAGCGGGGGCTGCCTCGTCCGGCACCAGCGCATACTGAATTTCCCCGTTCTTCTCATATTCAGCCATGTCAAGAGCTACCTGGATACTTTCTCTGACGACTTGCTCCGGGTCATTCAAGAACTTCTTCAGTGTCTCCTCGACACCCTCGACATCTCCCAAGCTCCCGAGAGCCTCGGCAGCTTCGTGGCGCACCATGCCAATTTCCTGCTGGTCGCTGAGGGTTTCCGTGAGGCTAGGAACAGACGCCGGGTGGCAGAGCTGACCAAAAACGAATGCGATCTCGTGACGGAACAGCGCAGAAGGGTCCTTCAGGCCCTTGGCCAAACCATCAACAGCGGCCGGCGCTGTAGGGAGATCAGGAGGCGAAGCGAGATCACGCAGGGCAAACATGGCACGGTATCTCTGGAACAGAGGGAGTTGTGTATCAAGCAGTGTCTTTTCCAAGTCGGAAATCGAGGGTTGGCTCGAGATCAAGGGAAGCGGCGGGGCAGGATCGATAGACGAGAAGTCGCTGCAGATAGAGATATACCGTTAAATCATACTCATAAGAGCTCAATACTGGAAACAAAAAAAAAAAAAACATACCTAGGCTTCAACTTCTCGGCCTTTCTCTCCTCGGAGTTCTCCCAGAGAATTCTGTCCACCGCAATATCACACGTCTCGCGCATGATATCCAATTCATTCTCGTCATCCCTCACTTTCTGCAGCAACTCCAGGCTGCTAGTAAATCCCAGCGCACCAAGAGCCTCCGCGGCCTCATGGCGACACATCGCATCCTCCTTCGTATTCCTCACCGCATCCTGGAGGTACGACACGGAGTCCGGGTTACGGGTCTGGCCTAGACAGTATGCAAGCTCGTGCTTGAGCAATTCGGATGAGGAAGAGCTGAGAGCAGCCGCGATAGCTTCGATCGCGGGCAATGTCTGCTCCGTCGGGGGCTGCAAGCAGGCAAGGTGCTTGAGGGAGAAAAGGGCGCGGAATCGGCGGGCTAGAGGTTCCGATTCGGAGGTGATGACTTTGCGGAGGGTGAGGACGGTGTTGTTGGATGCCATTTCGGGTATTAGGATATTAGTATTGTTGGTTTGGGGAGAATGCGAAAGGGGAGTGTGCGGAAGGAGTTTCGATCTTATCACGGCGAGATAATAAATTTTTGGTGGGGTGGCGGGGCAAGTTTGCGACGGGTTAAAAAAAAATTCAATCAAACTCTGCCATGCTTTTATGTTTATGTTCGGCTCATAGTGCCCTTCTAATGCTAGAAGGAGATTGAAGTGCTTTGGTAGGAAATATCCGTACTTTGAACGCTCATGATCTATAAAGATTGGTATGGTAATGGTATGGTAACTATACTATGGACGAGAGTACATGGTAATACATACTCCGTAGTTCCGCGAAAGCATGCTCGCAAAATTTAGGATATGGGTATCATTTGATTTAATTTCTCTTTTTGGAGGTGGTCACCTGGCTGCTTGGGGCGGATAGGGATATATATTCAACTGCACTGAACACCAAATGACAGGCGAAGAATACAAAAAGAACGCCAAACCGCAAACCGTCAGAATATAGATTGCGCCACTGATATTGCTATTTCCTTTTCTATGATCGCTATACATTACAGAAATATACAGTAAAATGCGCATCAGGTTGAGCATATCGATAAGTTTTTCCCAATCTTTACATCATAAGAGGGGGTTTACTGAACGACAAAGGCGAAGAAGCGGATTGAAAGAAATGGACTGCGGATTGCTTCTCATGACGCGAGACTCGGGCGCTTTGGGTCAGCTGATCCAATGTACTATGTACTCTCGAGCTGTTGTGTTGAATACTCGTAGGATATGAAGCGTGATTGTCCGGTCGACTGTGGGATACTGCTGGGCTCAGAATATATCCACAGGAAACAATAGCCGCTCGGATCTCTATTCTCTTAACTTTAGAGGTATATAATCTTTGGTTCTTTTGTGCCTCCTCCCAAGGACCCCCAATCTCCACGATCAGCTACTAGGCAAACAAAAACATTAATTTTACCCTTTTGGCCGCACACTTAACAGAGGATGATCATTCATTTTGCCGAAAACAAACTCAAAGGAAAGCACAAGCATGGTTATGTACATGACACAGTAAAGGAGACTCGATTATTTGGTCTTGATGTGCTTGAGCTTGCCGGGCGAGTGCGAGAAGTTGTTCGCGTAGGACTTAGGAACAAACCGGCGGTCATTAGGCTCCTGCACGAAGTATTCATAGCCCTGCTTCTGGGCAAACTTGACGGCATCGTCCTTGGTCTTGAACTTCAAGTGGGTACCCTGCATGCCATCTGCAGACGACTGCCACCCAATAAGCGGGTTCTCCCACCGGTGACCCCTTTGCAAAATATCCCAATCCATTCGCCAGTGGTGGCTGTGCCAGTTTCCGGACTGTGTAGCAGGCTTCGTGGGGCGGTAGATTCTGCGAAGCGCCTCATTAGCTTGCTGAAAAAAAGACCTATGTCCTAGGCTTGGGCGTGCACATACCTGACGGTCCGAGCCTGAAGATCCGTGGGAGCGCCGGAGAGGATAGCAGCAGGAACGGTCTCACCAGGTTCACTGCCGTCCATCACGCGCTTGGGCACAGGGGAGAATTGCCTGAAGAGATACTGTCAGCCACGGATTCTCGGGCTTTCGGGCGACAAAATCGGGGCCCTTACGAGGTGCCGTGGTCAATGGTAGCGTCATAGTCTGGCTGGTGACGAGCCATGGCCTCAGCAGGGGTCTCCTGGTTGATCAACGAACTCTCCTTGGGAGGGACAGTCGGCGCGGCGGAGGGACTCGTCTTGACAGGCGGATCACCGGGGGCACGAGAGACGTTCGAAGTAAAACGGACATTAACGGGGGCGACAATCCTGCCCGCCCTGAAGCAGGCAGCGCTTCCTGCTCGGATAAACGACATTGTGGTTGAATATGACCGACGTTGGTGTGGACAGGGCGGACTGCAATTACAGCGGAAGAGGTATGCGGCGAGGTCCGGTCGTCAAGGCGAATCCGAATTTGGTTTAGCGCGTCATGAGGCTCCCTTGTGCTAGGAACCGCTCATCCGACAACCCGCTTTTGCCGTCACTTTCCTCCCCTCTGCTATCGTCAACGCTCCTGATTCAGCAGTTCGAATCAAGGTGAGATTAACCCTGACAATGCACTTTGGCCCTGCATTGACCGAATTGGCGCGAAAATGGTTCTAACATCGTCCAGTTTGCCCAAGATGAGCTACATCGCCCGCCGCGGTCTCTCGACCTTGATCCCTCCCAAGGTAAGACAGCCACCGCAGATATGTGACAAGAGATATTGGAAACCATTTTATAACAGAGACTTACTATCATTAGATCGCTTCTCCCAATGTGAGCCAGCCCCATTACCCTCGATAGCCCTCCGGGGCGCATCCCCGCAGAATCATTTTCCGTCCTTTCCCACACTTCGAAACTCAAAATCACCTGCTCAATACAATAACTGACATTAAAAAAAAAACAAAAGGCGATCGGTGCCGCTCAGGATGCTGCTCGTATGGAGCGTGTCGTGAACTTCTACGCCCGCCTCCCCCGCGGTGCTGCTCCTGAGGTCAAACCTACCGGTCTCATTGGACGCTACCAGGCCCGCTACTTCAGCGGCAAGAATGCCTCCGCTGCGCGTAAGTTACTGGAATGATCTGATATGATGTGTTTATGGTTTTCTAACCTATCGAATAGCCCTTGCCCACGCCATCGGTGGTATCCTGATCATCGGATACAGCATGGAGTACTACTTCCACCTCCGTATGTCTCCCTTTGATTTGCTACAGTGCTGTAATATAGAACAGTTGCTAATAGAGTATCAGGTCACCACAAGAACCACCCTCACTAAACTTTCCAATTTTGACGTTTGCCGGGTGCGGTGGATTTGATGTATAACACCAAGCCTTGAATCAAGCCATGTAGAAGAGGAATTACCTCATGTCTCATTATTCCCATGTCACGAGGATTGATTACAGAAAGAATTACCCGTAGTTTGTCGGTCATCTTACTCTTCCATATGTAGCCGATGTGTGTTGGTGGTTATCATAGGAGAATTACACACAACCACCACCAGAGAAAAAGAGAAAAAAATTATACAGATTGGAGCCCTTCACCCTGTAGAGTAAGGACAGTCCATCGTCACTTCTCTTTAAAGACAGTCAGTCAACGGGCAGTCGCATCCGGTGCAAACATCACCAGCCACAAAGGGTTTTGGCTTCTTTTACTACTCTTGGGTCCCACGCTAACCGAATGCAGCCACCTCAGCTTCACCCGGGAACCGTCACCCCATTCATTCACTACTGCCCGCCCATCCAACACTTCCCTCCATCCCAGAGGATTCTTTGATTTATTCTTCCTTCTGGCTTTTCCTTTTACCCTTCGTCCTCCGCTCGCACATTTCTCGCCAGTCCGATTTACGCGGAACTTTCACCAACTACCCGTTATTAACTCAATCGAGTTGAGCGCTCTCTGCCGTCATTCGGAGATTTAGACCACCCCCTCCCTCAGGGCTCAAGACCGTTTGAGCTAGCTAGCAGTTTCAACCGTGGCGATTCTCGATACCTGATAATAGGTATATAGATCACTTTCTTCATGTCTCTATCTATGCTATAGCCGCCATCGTTTTCCGTTCACCATTTCAGAGCGCTTTGTCTAACAGATGTCGCAATCTGTCGACCCTGCAGACTCGAGAATTGTTATGGCAGAGCAGAACGGCCACGATGTGGTAAATCGAACCCTGTCGGGCGGCGAGCCTTCGCCTTCCGACGTTCCTGCGAGCACCAACGACAAGACACCTGCTGGAGAGGACGTGGGGGAGATCAAAAATACCGCAACGACGACGCAACCCGACACGAGAACGAACGCTCAGGAGAGTTATGGGGAGAGAAACGTTGGTGATTCACTACAATACCAGAAGGATATGGAGAGAAATAGTGGGGCTTCAACGACAACTGTGAGATCTGCAACCTGACGAGTTGCGTTTTCCCAGCTGCTAAACCATAACTTAGGAGACGAGCAAGCAGGGCCCGGGACCGGTCGCATCAAGAGCACTTGAAATGAGCGGACGAACTGCTTCATCGGACGGCGGAGACGATACAGGCTCGCAAGGTGGTTCAGAATCGGATGCTAGTCGAGCGGATAGCAAACAGCCCTCGCGCGTGGGGTCAGTGAAGAAGCCAGCATCATTTAAGCCAGTTTCCTTTGCGAAATTCGCCGTCCCAAAAGCACCAGGTGCCCCGGCCGCACCCAAAGCCCCCGAGAGAGGTAATTATTTCCTTGCCGTGTTTCTCATAAAGCGAACCATTTTCTAACTGCCAGATAATATAGCGGCATTATCTACAGCTACGCCGTTGGGTGTTCCACAGCCAAGTTCACGACCGCGTTTGGTCGCAAAGACAACCAGCAGCCTTCGAGACTCATTATCCAAAACTGGAACAAGCGCAACGAAGCCGGGTGGAGGCGGGCCTGATCCGAATAAGGTCTGGAACAGGAATCGACGTAAGTTACTATCAATGACCGGTACCCTTTTTTTTCTGGTGGATGGTGATCGCTGACTGTAGGCGCACAGCGGCCCAACCCCCGCCTTCGAAGCACTTGACCGACGAAGAACTAAAGCAACAATATGGAATCCACATGACGTCTCGTATTCAGGAGGATGCCGGCGCAACAGAGGGCAAGTGGGCCGATATCGAAGACGACGAAGATGACTGGGCTCCGGAGACAATAGAATGGACGGATGGGACAAAGACAAATCTGAACAACGCAGAACCACCACCACAACAACCCGGACCAGAAGTCAAACCTCTGCCGGAGCCAAAAGAACCTCTGCATCGGGTAGAGCAACCCTCGCCCTTGAAGGAGACTGCGAGACCTGTTCCAAAACCCACGACATCTGTCGGACCGAACCCTACTGTGCTTCGACTTGGAGCAAACGCCGAAAAACAAGCAAGGAGCGCGAGTATCTCATCCAAAGGCATTAATGACAAGTTGGGCTCATCGACAAGTCCGGCTCCGCCTCCGAGCAAATCACCATGGGCAACCTTGCCGCCTGTCGAGAAGGTGTCTCCTGTTGTTCCGCCTGTCCAACTTCAGCCACCGTCTCGAATTCCCAATAGAGAACCTCCAGTTAGTGATGGCACTAGTGGACCTGCAACTGGCGGATTTCCGCCTAGCGGTTTCTCGCAGCCGAGAGAGATCGCAGCGGACGATTTCAATCGAGCATGGAAGGATTCACAAACAGGAGCGCCCCGGGAACTCTACAATTCTAGGTCAGGCCGTTATGAACCTGTCTCCGAAACTAAAAGGGGGGCTTGGCGAAACGAACAAACATTTCGCGGTCCGTCAGTCTTACAGAGACCGGCCCCAGGAGAACAAACAGGGCCTGCAGAGCCTTCAGCAGCTTTCCAAACTCACAGGGCTGGTGGCCAAGATGGTGCGCACTGGATGCGTCGACGCACATCCTCCAATGTTAGTGGCGGAAGTGGGAGTTTTGCGCGCCGGATGTCGGTTGGTCGCCCTGACGGGGCCCAGCGAGCCTTGGAAGGCAGAAGAGGGTCCCAGGTGAACGGAATGACCGAACTGCAATCGCCGAATCGAGAGTTGCCAGTACCGAAAGGAGCGCAATTACGAGATGTCTCACCTGGTCGACAGATCCCTGGACCGGCTTGGTCGACTCGAGCCCCCGCTACCATCAATGACGTGCCTGCGTCCGCAGTTAGCGGTGCGCCTCAGCATTCACCACCGGCTCCCTTGGAAGAACAAATCGCAGCACCGCAGGCTCCTCAGGAGGACCCGGTTGCTATGCAAGAGCGTATCATGAAAGAAAAGAGAATGGAAGCCCGGCAACGGAGAATCGAGCAGGAGGAGAGAGAAGAGGCCGCAAAGCGTGAACGAATTCGACAGAAGCTTGAAGCTCTGGGACCAGCGCCTGAGAAGCCAAAGCGTAAGGAATCCATCGAGGCTAGTCAAGTTGAACCGACTCCAGCAACCTCTCATTCCCCACCCAAGCCTCCGGTGCCTGAACCGACTGGCGAGCCAAAACAATATGGAATGATGAAGGTACATCACCCCGAGTCGGTGAAGAAGCTCGTCGCTGCAAATGAGAGAGAAAGAACCACCGAGAGAACGCCATCAACAAGCATTGCAAAACGGGTTCCTTCTCCAGCTCGCGAGCCACAACAGGATGCACCCGCAGCAAATGGACTTGATAAACCCATAGAGTTTCAGCCACAAGTCCCAGCCAAGCATCCTGAACCTCAGGTCGATGAACAAGGTCCTCAATGGAGAAATAATCTTCATGTTTCAAACTCATATTCTCCGTGGTCCCCGAACAATCAATTTATCAGGTCCCCTCCTTCCCTTACAAACCCCTGGAAACCTTTGAGCAATGATAAGACTTTGGGCAACGGGATATTCGACCCAGGTCTAGGAGGTTTCCCGGCGAAAGATCTTCCTCCTTTACGGGGTCCTCTAAACCTGGACCAACCGCCCATCGTTCCTGCATCTCAGCCATTCTCTGCTCCCCCGGAAACCGTATCAATATCTCCCCTGCCATCGCCTGAGGTAAGACATGCCTCGTATGATCCTCTGAGTGCTCTTGGCCACCCGGGGCCTATCGGACCTCCAAGTTCGCAACAACCTCACTGGCCACATGAACCTCGCGTTACCGGACCGGCAGCATGGAATAATTTCCAAGCTGTTGCAGCCAAACGTGAAGCTGAAGAAAACGAGAAGCGCCGGAATGAGATGAATGCATTCCGCGATGGGCCGTCTTCCCTTCAGGTCAACTTCAATGAAACATGGCGTCAAGTCCGGACCGGCGACCAGGTTGGACAGAGGCAGCTTGTTGGTATTACGACGAGAACAGCAGAACCCGCTATACCGGCACCGAATCCTCTACCTGGTCTCGACAACGTCGGTGGCCTTCCGTTCCCTGACAGCCATGCACGCCCATTTGTCATGCCTCGTAGTTCGCGGTTCTTCCCGCAAGCAACGGAGCAGTTCAAGAAACCAGCTGTTGAAGAAGACCCCTCGAGAAGCCCTTCGCCTCCGCCACCAGAGGAAATTTGGAGCCATCCTGTCTTTGCAAGTGACTCGAGCAGGCCCCTGGTTCATCTACCTGCACCAAAACCTGTTGTCAAGCTTCCGCCAAAGGCCGTGGCTCCCCCTCCTGCTCCGCCGACCTTTGCTTCTATGGTGGCAGCACCGCCGCGAAACCCACCACCCATGTCAACAGCAACGACCTGGCAGGAGAAGATCAACGGCCTCTTTGGCAAGAAGACAACCCCTGAGAAGAGGAATGCGTTAGCAGTTACGTCTGCCACCAAGGAACCCCTAGATGTTCCTTCGCAGATCGCTGCTGTTTCAGTTTCTCTGCCTCACACTGTTGAGGCTGAGGTTCAGGTTGGGGTTGGCCGTGAGATTGAAGACGGGGTATTCATTTCCAAACAAGTCGAGCAAGCAGAGGAAATGTTTGAAGACCGTGAGATTGGTTCTCTGCCTGTCGTGAGAGTACCCAACATGGCACCTCCGGCTGCTTGGCTCGCTGCGCCGCCGCCAGCACAATCCCGGCCGAAACCGAAGAATCCGGCCCAGGTCCTTAGTGTTGAGCCGTACCTTTTCGGATTCCAAGACAAGGATCCCTCTGGCAATATTCAAATTTCCATTCGCTTCCCGGGAGCTGATGCCCCGAAGGTTCTGACTCTCCCTAAGAAGGCAGGCAGCCATAACCCTCGACACCGTGGTCCATCGACTTTCAAACCTCGCAAGGGTGGCAAGTCCCGAGAAGGGCCTGGAAACGTCAATCCCAAGAAGTCAGCTTCGTCTCAACAGTCAAGCAGTGGGAATGTAGCTTCTCCGCGGCAGCCACGAAATGGAAGCTGGGGGTCGCGCACCTCGAATGCTCCTCGTCAGGCCGCCACATGAGCATGTTGATTACAGCAAAGCTTGAAGTAAAGTGAAGATGGCCTGGCCAGTCATTACTCCACGGTTGGATTCCGGGTATTTGTTGAGCACTCCTTTTTTCCAAGGAATCTGTTTCCATGCTTTACTTTCGTGCTCCTGCTGATGCCCCGACGAAAACCCTGAGAGTTTGAGTTGCTACATCCGTTCCAGTCTCTTTCTTCACAAAATTCCATCATCCTCTCTACTTGAATTACTCCATACCTACCCTTTCTTATCCCTTACCCTACCAATTTGTCCATCTATCGCCTCCCTGGGCGCTCGTCAGGTACGGGAGCCTGCGAGCTCTAGTATGTATGTATCCCCTTTTATTTCACTTTCACATCTTCCTTTTTATTTTATTACTTGTGTTTTGTCGGGGGTTGTTAGCAGGGATTGTTCGCAGGAAATTAAGGTGCAAAGCGGCGTCTTTTACGCAAATATTTGATGTGTATTTAAGCCTTCTTTGCGCCAGAGTGCACATTTCAATTCTTTGTTTGAGTGTGGTCTTTTTATTAATGTTTATGATCCGTAGTCATATTATGTAGAAGAGCAGAAATACAAGTAAATAAGGCAGGTATCAAACAACCCTAACTCCGATTCCGAAGAGACCGCACAACATGCTACCCAATTCCAAAACCGAAACTCCAAGTCCAACGACAGAAAGACAACCTTCTCACCAGTTCCAAGTTCGGCTAGACGCGGTGAAAACTGGAGGCTTCCACTGAAGACGAGCAGGATCAATCTTTCGCGCTCCCTTGATCCTCTCTTTCTCCATGCGCTTTTTGTGTTCGTCGAGGGCGTAATCGGTCAGAACGATGACCCAATTTCCTTTCTGCTGGAAGTCAGTATCCTTTCCCACCCAGAAATCGAGATAGGGGGAAGGGGTAAGGGTAGCAACATACATGATAACGAAGCATATTAAAAACAACCAATGTCTCATGAACATCCTTCTCCGTCATCGACGTCAACAGCGCAAGTTCATTCTCACTAATCGACTCCCGATCTTCTTCTGTGAGTATCTCTACAAGCGTCTCTCGCCAATACTGCCGGTAACCTAGTAGGCCAAGGTCACTTAGCGGTTTTTCTGGGGAACCGAGCTTTCCTTCCCGCTTGCTAAGCTCGTAGCTGAACGAGATGAGTAGTCGACCGAAACCGCGCCGCTGGTACTGCGGGAGGGTTAGGATACAAGCCAGGTTGTAGCCCTCTGCGGAGTCCTTTTCCTTGGAGAAGTAGCCGACCAGACGGCAGCCGGTTTCGTCGCGGGTGCACATGCAGTAGAACAAGAAGGGGTCGACGTCGTAGTAGAGTGTTTTGTGATCGAGGAATAGTTTACTTAGAAGACAGAGATTTCGGCACCAGGTTCGTTGGCGGCGGCCGTCAACTTCGAAGAAGGAGATGTAGTCGTCGCGGTAAATTTCGTTTCCTGGGGGGTGGACGAGGGTGCATTTTGCGCGGTGTCGTTCAAAGGCGCGCTGGTTGTCGAAGTAGCTTAGACAGAACTCGTCGATGTAGACCATGTCTGCGTCGGAGTATGAGGCTGGATAGGGTGAGAAGTACCACGGCTCGATCTCAAATTTGCCCATTTGTAGCCTGTTCAGGTTGCGGACGCGGTGGATTTCGGTTGGGTTCTGGGTCATGCTACCGCTTGTGCGCAGCCTCTCGATCTCTTGTTCTCGAGACATAGACGCTTTCTGTTCCTCAGCCTTGGTATCAGAGAAGCCGACGTCGGTCATGTCGACATCGTCAGGCTCTGTCTTGGGAAGTCCATCTGCTTCCGGTTGAATATCTTCCATGACATTTTCCTTTCCACCGGCTTTAGATGGACGCTGCGGCTTGGCAACGTTAATGTTTTTGCCTGTGAGGAGGTCGGGTGCTGCTGAGATATCCCGGCTGTCGGTTCTGGCGCGTTTCTGCGCATTCTTGCTTGGTGCTTTGGTGGCTGCGCCGGTCTTCTTTTTCTCTGGCTTCTCTGGTTGTGGCCATTCGACTTCATGTGTTAGGTCAATTCTTGACGCGGCGATCCATTCTACCTTGCTGTTAGCCTGTAACCAGCAAGCAAGCACTCGAGATTTGAAGAATACTCACCATCCAGACGTTTGTTAAAGTCGACATAATGGACGCTGTAGTAGCCGTTAGCATGGAGTCCAGTCGACCATTCAACAGCCAAGGGAAACTTACTAGAAAGCCAGCCCATCCTTACGCTGCTTAATCGACAAAATTTCTGCCTTTCGTAATTCACCATCCTATACCATTGTCAGCCATCGCGCGATAAAGTAGGTATAGAATCACGTGATATCATGTTGAAAGATTTGACCGGGGCGAAGGAGAGCTGAATAACGGACCTTCTGCACCATGGCCTTCACACCGATCCTATCAATTAGATTAGTACATGCGACCGGAAAAATCAGGACTTAATATCATATTGGTATATTTTTCAATAGTTTTCGCGACTCACCTGATGGTATTAAGCGTGGCAAACCCCTTCTCGACGGGATCTGGCGTCCCTGTCGGCTCCCCGTGCGAATCTCTGACGCCCATCGTGTGTGGCAGTTATTTCCAGGAATCTGGATAATTTTGCGAGATGGGGAGGGTAAATTGGCGATGGGAGTTTTGGTCGTTAGGTCGCGATGGGGATGTTGTAGGGGGATGATGTTCTTCCGAGGCAGAACGGCCCTTTTTTCTGGTCTGTTGCCGCTTTGGGTCATTATCCGGTTCGGGATATTTCCAGCCCTACAAGTTGAAGGAATGACTACGAGCCAAGTACATTAGAAGATGATGGGCTTACATGTTGCAGACAGTACTTGAATTACTTAATGGGTGCTAATATCATCGCAGAGACCTGGTAAATGGTTTGATTGTACACAAATGCAGCAAAGGGACAATCCGCAAGCAATCTGGTGATACAAGCCTTAAGAGAAAAGTTCGAGGTGATAGGGATTAACATATTTCAAAACTCAGCCTGGAAAACATGCTTAATACCATCCATTAGCCATTGTCCCCATTCCTGCAACAAGCTCGTCGAGCTCGTCTTTCCGGCCTCTGTACACTTCCTGAGCTTCACGCTCCCTTCTCAGGACGAATGCGACATCGTCCCGAAGCTTTTCAAGTCGCCTAGAAAGCGCTGCCTCTTCCGATACCTGAAGAGTATTGAACGAATCTAGATCATCCTTGGACTTCTCCAAAGCTGCGCTGGCTTCGATTATCTTGGTTCGAAGCATCTTCGCGCGGTTCTGATATCCACCATAGTGAAGGGCAAGCTTCTTTTCCAGTCTGTTGCCTTGTTTTGCGGTATCCAGGAGAGATGCCTGTACATTATCGAACGCGCCGATCATGCGCTGCTCTTGCTGGAACGCATCTTCTTCCTCGTCATCCGCGTAGTTGGAAAGGCCTGGGAGGGCGCTGGAGTGTGACGACGACCAAGACGTTTCGAAGTTGTCTTGCCATTCCTGCTGTTTCTGTGACTCAGATGAAGCCACTTCTGCTGCAACAGTCGCGCGAGCGGACTCAAGTAACTGGTCGTCAAGACGCTGCAACTTCTTTGCCTTTCCTTCGACCTTAGCACCGGGAACAGGGAATTTGCGCGCATCATGTGCAATAAGAAGCGCGGCTTCTCTAATAATAAGACCGTTGATGGGATCAGTGACGTGCGAGGCCCGCTCCATCAGCGCATCGATGTCGAGAACACTTGGTCGTGGCAGAGCCCGCTGATAGACCTGGGATTGGCGTTTCAACTCAGCTTGAGCGGCCTTCTCACGTGCCTCATTTTCTCTTCTGTCACGCTCTGCTGCATCTTCTTCTGACACAAACTCTGCCGCACCAGTTGGTTCTGCCTGCTCGGAGGGAAGCTCTTCCAGCTCCCACTCAGTCTCCTTCGGCTTGGGCAGAGAAGCCAGTTTGCTGCGAATATCAGTACGCACAGATCTATCGTGCATTTTAATGTCTCTCGGTGTGGCGCCGATGAGCTGCCCACCGCCATCTTGGTTCAGGGCGAATTGATCCCTAGGAGTGCGCAAAGGTGTCGCCCCGGGACCAGCTCCACCTCCAATTGGCGTGGCACCGACGGCGTTCGCCTGCCGGAAGGGAGTTGCCATGGGATTAGGCGTGAAGATTTGCTGCTTTCGAGGGGCGATGCCATCAAACCCAGTAGAAGATCCTCCCTCATGGAGAGGGGTATTCTCTCCACCCAGTAATGATGATTGTGTTTCGGTCAACGCTCTGATATTCCGAATCTCGTTTGCAATATGGTCTTCCTCTGGCGGGGCTCTTGGTGTCCTGATCGGTGTCTGGCCGACGATGCTGGTATAGTTCCCGATCAGGCCTTTGGTAGTCTCTTCGTCTCCCGACATTTTAGTAGCTTTATCTCCAGCCATTCCCATCTTAATGATATCTTCCATCTCCCCTTCGCTGACCTGGGGCGCTGGCAGGTTGAGAGCCCGTCTCTTACTGCTCTGCTCCGCCTCACGGATTTTCTGCATCTGACCGGCTCGAGCTGCGGCGGCAAAAGCGCTAGAATTGCTGTTCTTGTCGCCTTTCCTCTTCTTTCGCTCCGCATCTTCGTCCTGGTCTCCTTTCCGCTTATTCGCGAGCTGCTGCTTGCGAGGGTCAAACATCTCTCGTTGCCGTTCATTCTTGGCCTCTTCCTCCATGGTATCGTAAAATCCAGGTGCCGCAGGCTTTTCGAACGGAATATCGGCGTTATAATCCATTTCACCCTTCTTGCGTGTGACAACCTTGATATTGATCCCGGCATTCTTGAGTTCGCGACGTTTCTGAAGCACTGCAAGTCTGCGGGATTCCTCGAGTTGTCTTTCTCTGGCCTTACGCTTCGCCTTCTTTCCCTGTGTGTTGGCCAGACGGGCACGTGCCTCACTCAGCATTTCCTTCTCATCTTCGTCGAGGTCAATCGTATCGGGACGAGCGGGCTTCGACTCGGGGTCAGGGTCGAGTTCACCGGGTCTATACACATTTAGTAACCATGAAACCCGAAAAGGCAGAGAAAGAGACTATTAACATACCTCAACCGCCTAACGTCGTCCGCGCTCGGTGCAGCCGCTTCTGCGCCAGATGGGCCACCAAGACCCAGCTCATCGTTTTCACGAGCCTCAGCTTCATCTAACAACTTCTGATACCGTTCCAAGCATTGTGTCGCTGTACGTCCAACGATCGGTGCAATCGTGCGCCATTGTGTCGGCATCAATTTCGCCAGGTGCAATAGCTTCTCATCCTCCTCTCTCGACCACTCAACCTTGCGGATACCGGGGTCTAACCATTCAATCCATCGCGCTTTGCATTGTTTCGGTGTCTTTCGAGCTAGAAGGGACGAGACTCGCGCCCATTGGTTTAGACCGTACTTTGAGACCTGTTGCAATATGTTGTTAGCGACTTGCCACGGACAGGTTCGATCGTGCCTTGAGCATAGACTTACCGCTGCACGTAGAACTTCATCCTCGATGTTCGTCCTGTTTATTTCCTGTGTTAGTCGGAGGATCTTTATCGGGTATGCGCATCTCAGCTCTTACCAGACGCCTCCTTTGACAACGGGCATGGTGCGCTATTGATCCCGGCACGACGCCGTTTCACCCAGAAATCGAAGATTCAAGATCGCGCCACGAGATAGAAAAATAAACAGGAGCAGAGTAATCAAAGACGAGGCGTTTCAACCTGTGCAAAGTAGCGTTGACAACGGATAAAGATGGAGCTGTTAAGCAACAAGTCTTGCGGCCGGGCGTCGATAGCCGCGAAAGCCTTAGGCGCGCTAGCCGCATTAGTCCCCGCGGAATATTAGGTAAGCGGGTCCAGATTTTTGAATTATTTTCCATCCAGTGGTTTCTTATCGCTCCGCAAAGAAAAAAAGACTCTGGTGCCAATTTGACGTTGGAAATTTACAGGCAGTGTCTTTGAAGATGTCTGCCTCACTTGAAGCCCCCAAGCAATTCTCTCAGCCGTCCCGTAAGGGAAGGAAGGCGTGGAGAAAAAATGTCGACATTACAGAGGTTCAGGAAGGCCTTCAATTGCTGAGGGATGAAGAAATCAAAGGGTAAGAGTCTACAGCTTTTCTTTCCCGCTCTATTGGTCGCTTTTATACTAATTTTTGCTTCGGGCTTAAGTGGTCTGTTGGCTGAAAAGTCGTCCGATGAATTGTTCGTTATCGATTCTAAGGGTTCATCGGATATTCGCAAGGCAATTGAGAAGAAGCACAAGCCTCTGAAGGCGGATGAGATCCTGGCACAGCGCTCTGCTATCCCGGCAGTTGACACCCACAAGCGATCGAACTCTATGGTTACAGACGGCGTTATCGAACCGAAATCGAAGAGACATAAGAGCGACTGGGTCACCCGCAAGGACTGGTTACGTTTGAAGCAGGTCGCCAAGGATGCGACTCCTGCGAAGAAGACCGAGGGAGATGCTCTGTACGATCCCTGGGCAGATGAGGCCGACCCAACACCTGTTCAAGACCCAAAGTTCGATTACCTGGAGAAGCCGAAACCGAAGGTTGCGCCCCCGACTATCAAGCGAGCGCCCATTTCGCTGGCTGCAAATGGCAAGCCAATTCCTTCTGTCCGCACACCTGGCGCTGGTGTCAGCTATAACCCGTCGTTCGAAGAGTGGGATCAACTCTTGCAGAAGGAAGGAGCGAAGGAAGTTGAAGCAGAGAGGAGACGCCTGGAAGAAGAGCGCAAAGAGCAGGAGAAACAACGTCTGATTGAGGAAGGCAAGAACAATGATGGAGAAGTGAAATCCGATGACGAGAGTGCATGGGAAGGATTCGAAAGCGAGTACGAACAACCAGAATGGTTGAACAAGAAGCGCCCTGAGAGAAAGTCCAAGACGCAAAGAAACAAGATCAACAGACGGAAAGAAGCTGAGAGGAAAGCCAAATGGGAAGCGCGCATGAAGGAGAAGGAAGAGCAGGCTGCAAGAGCGAAGGCGATTGCCAAACAAGTCAAGGAGCAAGAGGGCCAGCAGCAGGATTCAGACGCTGATTCTTCCGAGGAAGGAGACGAGACTGTCTTGCGACGGAGACCTTTGGGGAAGACACCGTAAGTTTTCTTATCATCATTCGGTTATCATGCATTACATTTACTGACCATACGTTTTAGTGCCCCTGAGAAACCCCTTGAAGTGGTTCTTCCAGATGAACTCCAGGATTCGCTGCGCAAACTCAAACCCGAAGGTAACCTGCTGGACGATCGATTCCGGACATTGATCGTTCAAGGAAAGCTGGAGTCTCGCAAGCCCGTCAGCCAGCCCAAGAAGGCTAAGCGAAAGGTCACGGAGAAATGGGGCTACAAGGACTTCAAGGTCCCAGGCGCATCATAATCCTTAACTTCTTTCTATTGTCTGGTTCTTGTTGAGAAGCGCGTTTGGTACATGTTATGGCTATCTAGATATAGAAAAGTTCAATGTATACCATTTGTTGACTGTTTTGTAACTCATATATATGTTACTCCTCGTAAAATAAAAACCGTCAAGTAACAGTCTCAGCACAATCACTCATCTGGCAATTCTATATCTGTTGTACTCCGTATGCTGACTTTCCTGTTCGAAACCTCAAGTGGGTCTACCGCCAAAATTTCCTAGCGTTTATCAGTCGAATCTCCGACCAAATCTTTCTGCGATGCTCTCAACGTCTGGCTCCTGCGCCCAACCATCCCTCGCTTATTACACAATCAGAATGCTCTGATACCCAATATATCATTGGAATGGACTTGAAAAACCTTTCAAGCAATTGGAAGAAACTCCAGGGGACGTTGCAGAAAAAAGATAACGTCTCCGCCTCCGCTCCGAAACGCAAACCCTCCGAACGCGAGTCCCAGAATGGTGCTGTGAAGAAGAGGAAGAGGGAAGATAAACCGAAAACAAAGAAATCAGATCGCCATACCCATTCGACAAAAAAGAAGAGGATGTCTGAGGGAGGGGAAACTTGTGGAGCTTCAGATTCGGCTTCGCGGAGGAATTCTGCTGCAGTAGGAACTGCGCCGGAAAAGGAAGATTTGCCCATGGCCAAGATAAATGAAGGCCGCTCACCAAGGTTAGTCATGCTTCAGTCTATATTTACTGTCTGTCATTGTGTATGCGCCAACATTTCTAACGTCTTACAGCGCTGAACTAGGCAACTATGTAGCCATCGACTGCGAAATGGTGGGTGTTGGGCCCAATCCCGATCACGACTCGGCTCTCGCGCGTGTTAGTATTGTCAACTTCCACGGCGAACAAGTTTACGACTCATTTGTGAGACCCAAGGAGATGGTGACGGATTGGCGGACGCACGTTAGCGGGATATTGCCCAAGCACATGGTGGAGGCACGGTCATTTGAGCAGGCCCAAAAGGACGTTTCTGATATTCTCGAAGGACGGGTACTGGTGGGACATGCCGTTGGTAATGACTTGGATGCGCTGCTCCTCGGCCATCCCAAGCGCGACATCAGAGACACAAGCAAATACCCGCCGTACCGCAAGATTGCAGGCGGTGGCTCTCCGCGATTGAAAGTGCTGGCTTCCGAGTACCTGGGGCTGAATATCCAAACGGGATCGCATTCTAGTGTGGAGGATGCGCGGGCTACAATGATGCTGTATCGGCGGGAGAAGAAGGGGTTTGAGGCGGAGCATTCGAAAAAATGGCCAGTTCGTGTGGTCGTAGAGAAGCAAGAGACTGGGGGGGACCAGAAGAAGAAGAAAAAGAAGAAGAAGACCCGTAAGAGGTGATTGGGATTTGCTGCTACGTTGAATTCATAATTGTTATACCCCGGATGTATGTATGTGCTACTGCACTTGTCGGTTTGCTTGAATATCATAGAATTGTATATACAACGGAAACAATATTCTTATAGCTCGATTGTGGTAGATTATTTGAAGACACCACGGTACATCTTGAAATCCCTCGGCGCCGATACGGAACTACTTAACGCGGTCAACGCGGACGCGTCTTCCCCGGCGTGGAACCAGAGGACTCTCCAGACATCATATCAACAACCACGCAGAAACCAGTTTAGCTTTAAAACGGAACATACAATTCTTGACAGGCCGTACATTTGATTTCGATAGTCTGTGAATTGCGCATCCATCCAGCCAACATCCTCAAAGCCCCTGCAAAACCCAGTTTCCGTTTCCTGAACAAGATACAGCCATGTTCGCCATTCGCGCCCCTCAAAAGCAGTCAAACGGCCCGGAAACCAAAAACTCGACGGAATCTTGTACCCCGAATATCCTCCCTTGTCGGATTCACCACGACGGACCCGTCGAATCTCTTCAGCGTTACTGGGCCCCGGCAGCTGACAACGAAGGTATCAAGCACCAACACCCTCCCACCCACCTGAAAAGCCGTCAACTGACAAGTTTGCATAGATGAAAAATTACAGACATCCCATTTCCGCGGCCGCAAACTACGTGGTCGGCGTGTCGCAATCCCCGAGGGCTATCAAGGCGTGGTAGCAATGCTAACAGAGCGTGTCCTCCCTTCGCAAACGAACAACGGCGGTATGGCAGATGATACCGAAATGGAGCCAGAAGAGCCGGTCAAGATTTTGGAGAAACAGGGCATTTTTGATGAGTTTGTGGTATGGGCGCATGAGGAAGTGCCGGCTGTTGATGATGTTTACGTGAAGGGGGTTGAGGAGTGGTTGAATTTGGCTGAGGTGGTATGTGTATCCTTCTGTCTGAGGATGGCTCTCAAGCTAACTGTTCTACTTAGATGCATTCGAGCGAATCGTCGATAGAGGAGTCCCAGAAGAAAGCGTCGACTTAGCCGTGGTCTAATGGCTACCGCGGAGCATATCTGCCTTACGACTTTACGAATTACGACCGCGCTGGATGCTACATTTGATGGGGAAAACTTCACTGAAACGAGCTATTTCGTTGTCAAGCATGGGAGCAGAGACACCGTCCACAGCAGCGTGTTTCTGCTTGTCCCCCTCCTCCCTGGTTACCTACTAGTCGAGGCCGACTTGAATGGACATGGGCATCGCGTCAAGGAGTGGATATTAGGTGTTTTGAGACAATGGAAACGGATGATTTCTCGCCAATATGCTCACTCAAATTCTTATAAATTGAAGATCATCCTCGGCTGCTTTGCCAACGCGCATACGGAGTACAGGTCTACTCTATGCAATTGGCCATTGAAGCTAGCAGGTGTATAATTTCAACTATATATGGCATATAGCATACAGATACAGCTTACTTACAATTGATATAATTGATCTTTTGACCAGGGAAACAGAACACAAAACAAAAAGGGTAAAGAAAAAAAAGAAAAAGGCGTTATCTGATAAGAATCTGACCGCCCAATTCTGCCAAAGAGGGACATCTTACAATCAATGCCGAGGAGCACATCGAGAAGAAATACAGAGACATTGGCCATTTTATTCGTAGCTTCATACACCATGACTGCCAATACTGAAGACACTGCCCCGGAGGTATTAATCCCGAAGTTCGAAATCGAAACGCTCCTAAAACAAGGTCCGAACAACATCCCACCTTAACACAGGATAGCGAGCAGATTCCTAGCTAATACCGTCTACAGACCAAAATGGCCGCAGAATTGCGATGCTCGGCTCCATCGATGGCCAACAAGGTATCCTCATAGCCGAACGGACAGCCTTCGCAACCGAATCCCTCCAAGTCCTAAAAGCCTTCCACGCCGCAATCCAACGAGTCAACAACCTAGGCGACAACGACATCTACAGATGGTACCTTGCGTCTTCTGGCCCCGATACCCAAGGGCAGGACCAAAGCAATGCAAGCGACCTCAAACTGAATCTAATCTGGCCATGCACAGCGCAACACATCAAGAAATACTCTGACCAGATCCTCCGCATGGTAACCGAAACACCGGAAATCCACCGCAACCACATCCGCCCCTACATGCAAGCAAAGAAAGAAGGTGGGAGTCTGAACTGGGTATACAACATCCTCGAAGGCCGCACAGAGCAAGAAGATGTCATCTTCCGGGATCCCGGGCAACATGGCCAAGACGAGGGCTTCCTGATGCTGCCGGATCTCAACTGGGACCGAAAGAGTATGGGGTCGCTGCATCTGCTTGCGTTGGTTAATAGGAGGGATATCATGAGTTTGCGGGATTTATCGAAACGCCATCTTCCGTGGTTACGGTATGTGCGAAAACGGATTCTCGAGGAGACAGTTAGGATGTATCCAGAGTTAGAGGAGGATCAGTTGAAGCTTTATGTGCATTGTAAGTGACTCGTTATTTGGTCTACTGTGTCTGGAACTAGGCTGATTGATACTAGACCAACCAACTTATTATCACTTCCATATCCATGTTGTCAATGTGATGCTGGAAGCCGGTGCCACACAGGCTACTGGAAAGGCATTCGGGTTGGAGAATATCATCTCTCAGTTGGAGACCATGTCCGGTGATGAGTATGCGAGTATGGCAGATGCCAGTTTGTCTTATTTTGTCGGCGAGGCTAGCGAACTGTGGACGAGCATTTTCGGGCCACTTAAACAGGGACAGAAGCCTGCTATTGAAAACTAATTTTTGGTAGCTACAGTACGATAGCATGAACAATGATGTGACAAAGTACAGCTCATTGAACAGTAAGACACCGGGGGGGTTAAAGATAAAGAAGATACCTGCTTAGCGCAAAAAAGTAAAAATCCGAATTTTAGAACCGCCCCCATCAAATACTAAATACTTGGCTGGCTCCATCTATTCCGTTTCACCCTATTCTTCAAAAAATTTCTTCCCTCAATCTTAAGCCCACCATGAACGAGAAATCTACCAACAACAACAATGACACTCCCGTATCGGCTCAACAAACGCATACCAATGACGGCCCTGACATTCCTGCGCCTGGTTACCCAGAGCTTATCATGATGAAGATCGGGGTCGTCAAACACCCGTACCTGTATGCCCTCTTGTATGTCCCTTTCTCTAACTATACCACGTGGTTCAGACTGCTAATCCCGCACTTTGCAGGCACGGGATTATTATTCTTGCATCTCTCACTGTATGAGTATGTCTGTCGTCGATACTGTGATATGGATACAGATAGATGTCGTTCTCGCCGCAAGGACATTATATTTTGGATCTCGGGTTTTTTCATGGTTTTGGGGATTCGAGGAAAGTACCGAGAAGCCCTTACACGTGAGGCAGTAGCAGCTTGGGAAAAGGGGCGAGAAGAGAGAATAAAGCAAGTGGAAGAAGCATCGACCCCTGCTAATTGAATCGGAAAGAAGGGGAAGAAAAGATCTGGTGAACAACCCTAGAGAGACAGCCTCATTCTGTCATTTTGTGTAATGACTCGGGGCACATTGTAGAGGTGCCGACGAACTTGGATCTATCACGAACCCAAGTCTTGGCGGGTTCTGGGGTTATGGCAAGGTATCCCTCACATTCAGAAGAACATTTGTCGTATTTGCATTATATTATCAACAAAATAGCAAATTCCAGCTAAGCGACTCTTGCTGTACGGAGAACTCCGAGGCCAATTCATCTACCGTCTTCCTGATCGTCGCTGGTGGTCACCCACAATCCCGATCTTCACATGAAGCTGAACCATATCCCGATAAATGCCTAGGCTAATTCGCCGGATGAAGCGTTAGCTGCAAAAGTGGTCTCCAATAATGCCCAACCAGGAACAGGATAAGCTTTTGCCGGGCCTTTCAGCTGATGCTTGCAGGAACCACTCTCACATGCTCACATGCCGCATGCAGAAGGAATCACGGTAACATTGGAGGATGCTATAAAGCCATTCCCACCCATCATGTCTTTCTCAGTTTTAGGACATTATGGTCAGCATGCATCTCTTATCTCTGGTCATCATATCTTTTCTGGCTTTATGGAGTCGTGCGATTCCAATTGACGCACGAGGTGTGAACTAACCCCATTCTTGCTCTTTTCGCACATTGCTCACGCCCCTCTTAGATGTTCCAGTCAGCGAGTTGACGCAGTTCAACTTCTGGGTCGAGTATGCTGCAGCGTCATATTGTCATGACAACTATGTGGCTAAAACTGGTCACAAGCTGACCTGTTGGGCAGACAACTGCCCCCAGGTTGAAAAGGCTGATACAGAGATCCTGTTTGACTTCTCCAAGTAGGTCATTCATCTATAGTTACCTTGTCTGGATCCGGTCCTAATGTACAACCATAGTACTACAATCACTGACACCTCTGGCTTCGTCGCACTGGACACAACTAATGAGGCAATTGTCATCGCCTTCCGCGGTTCCTACTCAGTGCGCAACTGGGTATCTGATGCAACCTTCATCCACACTGACCCAGGCCTTTGCGACGGGTGCCTCGCGGAACTTGGATTCTGGAGTTCCTGGACCTTAGTCCGTGACTCCATCATGGAGACTCTGAACCACACCGTGTCCCAGAACCCTGACTACGAAGTGGTCGTGGTGGGCCACAGTCTGGGCGCTGCCGTGGCTACTCTTGCAGCCACTGATATCCGGGGCAAAGGACACCCCTCAGCCAAGTTATATGCATATGCGTCGCCGCGTGTGGCCAACTCAGCACTGGCCAAGTATATCACGGCGCAGGATGGCAACTATCGATTCTCACACATTGATGATCCAGTGCCCAAGCTTCCCTTGCTGGCGATGGGGTATGTCCATGTTAGCCCTGAGTATTATATCTCGTCTGCGACCAATGCTGCCGTTGGCACGGAGGATATTGAGGTGCTGGATGGGGAGGTCAACTTCCAGGGTAATACGGGGACGGGGCCACCATCACTTACTGCTTTTCCTGCGCACAACTGGTACTTTGAGAAGGTTGACGGGTGCAAGGGGCCTGGGTTGCCGCTTTAGGAGGGTTTCATAGAGTATAGAACACTGTCACATTACCTTTTGTAAAATATAGACTGCCTGATCACGGCTCTTTTGGGAGAAAAAAAAAAAAAAAAGTCAATTTGGGTCGATCGTTTCGAATGCTGCAAGACACTAGCGAATAAAAACCCCGTTGCCAATATCATTGGTCCCGTTCTTCTGTGTAAGAGGAATATTGAATGACATATTGCTCCGGCCATCCAGTGCCACCCCAAATACAGTTGTCCTTTATGGTTCAACGGTGAAGCCGGAAGCCAAAATGAATTCCATTACAACTATAACAGTATGACTATTGGGCTTTTTGTTTTCCTTTTTTATTTTCACATTCAACATGGTAAGATAGACAGAAATCCAGTTATTCTTCATTTCATATCGTCCAAATCACATCAACACAATATGCATTTCAATCCACCACATGACATAAGACATTAAAACATTAGCCAACCTCCCACTCCTACTTATTCATCAGGATCAATCAAATCGTCATGGGTGTAGCTATATTTGCCCGAGGTCGTACGTTCACTGGGCTCAGCGAGTTTGACGCCCGTCCCAGAAGACTGGCTACCCTCAAACTAAACGTGGGACGACAGTATTAGTACCTTTACCAGACGCAGCCAGACAGACAGAAAGCATTCTGGGTATACATACGTTATTCAAGCCCGAGAAGCCCGAGAATCCGCTTGCGCCATGCTGGCGAAGCCACTCGGCCTCATCCTCGGCCTCGTCCTGACGGGTGCCAATACCAAAATCATCAGAGAAATTCTGGGCCTGATAGGGGTCTTCGGCCTCCTTGGAGAGGCTGCCACTGTTATGCTGGGAAGTCATGACTGATAGTATTGATTTGTATGAAGTTTTGTTGAATAGCGGAGGGAAAGATTCGAATCCTTCCTTCCCTTATATAAGTTGTGTGTCTGAATTTCATCCGTTGGACAAAGTCATACAAACGTAGGCTGACATCAGAAGTGATCTTGTGAACCAGCGTTTATAAGAACGTATTCCCTTGCCATTGGAATAGATGGATGGTTGAGTTTCTAGATACATTAAGAGACTGGGACACTGCTTGGTTTCCATGGTTGAGTTAACTTTGCATAGCGGACTTACGCGCCACTTTAATGCACATACTTATCACTTGCGCAACTATTGACCACTAGTTTTCGAGCAAAAACAATTCATAGAATTGAATCATGCATTGATTTGGGGGTGATGCGTACACATAAAAGGGAGACACCATAGAGCAAATGAAGCGACCACAAGTCAAAATCAAAATTAGCTTTACGATTACAGTGAAACATCCATGTCGTTCTAAGTTATTTGATCATTATAAAGACGTAACCAACTCCTAACCGGCGCAACACTTTGTAGGTATGAGGTATGTACATGGAATAGCGCAAAGGTTTGCCATCATTGCCATCATGCAAAGAGAAGCTGGATCTGGACCTGTATCTTGTTGCATACCTATCCTCTTCAGAAGATAAGAGAATGGCCCAAGGACATGGTCTGGCCATTGTCGCCACGTTGGGGCCCTGTAAAGGTCGACTGTAACAACCAGCGTTTGAGACTGGCGAGTCTTTCCCTGACCCGGGTATCATTGTATCAAATTCAGTGAACATGGACTATCTGAAAGACCTTTAATCGAAGGAATCAGGCAATTTCTCGATGGTGTATTTTCCTCTTGCGACCTTCATAATCGGCACACCAGGAATCTTGCGGATGCGGCGAGTGAGTTCCTTATCGTTTGTCCCAACAGTATAGATACGGTGCTTAGATATCTATGATTCTTAGTTAGCGACTTTTCAAGATCGGACGAACCTGAGTAGTCACTCACCCTATCCACAATACAGTCATCTGCATATGTACCGCTGTGGTCACATTGAAGCCTTGTCCACCGGGGATCCTTGGCCACTCGCAATGCCAACCGGTACTTGGGACCAAGCTTTTCGAGTTCTGCAATGGTACAATCGGTAAAGCACGGGATACACTTTGCGTACAACCTAATGACGAAGCGCATCAGTATTTGATCCTATCATCCGTGGGCTGTAGGTATCACGCACAAGTCCATCATAGAAGGAAGCATATCCAATTTCGCCCGAATGGTGTGAGAAACAAAGTTGGTATCGACGAGCACATGATAAGGCGGTCCGAGAGCTGTGTTGGCAGCGAAGAACATGTTGGTTGGTGCTTGGGCGACTTGTCTTGTCGACTCTTCCTTCTTCTTTTCTTTAGGAACGGCGGCCGGAGGGTTCTTTAGGCGTTCGTCATGCTTCTTGATGGCGAGTTTCATCTGTAAGTTTGTAGGCGATTGTCAGTATATCCATCTTTTTCTTATCGTGCCATGCCATGGTTGACGTGCCTGCGCATATTTTCGGGTCTTCTTTTGAACACCCATGGTGAATATGTGTGTTGTACTGGTATGCGATAGATTCGGGCTTGTTGAATAGTCGTACTAATGTAGAAACCGTCTGTAAATGAAGTTATGAAGTGGAGATTGTCGTTCAAGCGCATCGAGACTGCAGATTCAGAGCGGAGAAATTATTTTTGGCGGCGTAATGTTTACCCGAGAATGGGCAATAGATATAGATACGCGCTATACCGTATGAGGTTAGCCTTATCGTTATCAAAATGATCATTCTGTCATGAGTTTGAACGCTATCCCCGCAGACCACCTATCTATCAAACAATCCATACATATTGTGCGCCCATAGAGTCTCGCCAAAACACCATCTTATTTTATAAAAATTGCTCGAGGACAAGAACTCACTCTCCAATCGCTCCTACATATGTGAACTCCATTCAATTGGCTGGGGCGCCAACACGTCCACAGGAACACCCCGATATTCCCGTCGGCACCATCAGAACAACCATAGCCCGCAAGCAGCTATGCGACAATAACGGGACAAGACCACGGTCAGACATGCCGCAAAAGTTGAATGAGGAGCATCGCAATCGGTTACGGGAGGTTTTGACTAGTAATCCGAAAGCCACGAATAAGAAGTCGCTTGAGACGATTGGGTATGCGGTGCAGAAACGGACTATGCAGCGTGTGGTTCAGGAGTTGAAGGTTGAGAAGAAGAAGGAGCAGAAAGGGCAGCAGAAGAAACCGGCTGAGTCTGAGTCGGCCCCAGCATCTCCATGTACATCTATACCTACAAGCGAGCCAGCGTCTATAAATCCAGTTCATACAAATGATCCAGCTCCTACAAGTGGTCCGGGGCCTACAGACAATCCAGCACCTGTAGTAGATCTGGTGACATGAAATTTTTCACATCAGAATTTGGGACGCGTTAAATGGTGTTATAGTGTATCAGAGCATTGATGAAAGGCTACATGAACTCTAATACAACTTGGATACCCCTGTATGGTCCTTGGGTTCTTTGTAATGAAAACAAGAAGTGTTAATCTGGATGCTCAGTATACCCTCAAATTGTCCAATAAAGTAATCTTTGTACAGACCAAGTAAATCCCCACATATGTGGAGAGATGGTGCTTTCCCACTTTCCCACCCGAGTGGGGAAATGTAAGCATACAAGGATGTTGATCACCCAACGAACGAGTATAACGATGATATCAATACGAGATAAATATCGTCGAAGATCCCTTGTATAGCCCCCAAATTGTTCTCGATTAGTGTATTCACATTGTCATTCTACACAGAATAAATGTACCATGGCCCAAGCAAACGATACCATTCCCATTCTAATCGTCGGCGGCGGCCCCTCAGGCCTGACCATGGGATACATGCTGTCCCAATTAGGAGGTATACTATATCCTTCTTCTACAACTTGCTAATCCCGTATAATCTGATGATTAAATCCATATAGTCTCATCCCTAATAATCGAGCGCTACCCAACCCGTCTCGATGTTCCAAAGGCCCACGCCCTCTCTCCACGCTCGCTAGAATTATGTCGCCAGTTCGGTTTGGATGTGAACGAAATACGGAAATTGGGGACTAGTCGAGAGAATGGATACTGGGTTAACTTTAATACGAATTTATCTGGGAAGTTAGTGGGGAGGTTGCCATATGAGAGGATGGATAAGGAGGTTTTGGATGCGACGCCTGCGGCATGTATAACGTCTGCTTGATAAAAGTTGGGGTCACTGCTGACTGGTTCTTGGGATGAATAGATGATCCACAATGTTACGCAGCCGATGTATGAGGATTATGTTATGGAGAGGGTTAGGGGAAGTGATTTTGTTGAGATTAGGAAGAACCATTCTTTTGTGGGGTTGCAGGATGTAGGTTATCTATCGCTTTTATAAGCCATGTTGGATTCTGACGCTTGTTAGTCTGGTGAATATGCTCTCACAACCGTCGAGGATCGAGGCACCCAGAGAGAATACACAGTCAAATCAAACTATGTGATTGCGTGCGACGGCGCGAAGAGTCCTGTTCGAAACTTCCTTGGAATAGGAAGTGAAGGAGAGGATTCTTGTGAGTTTGGGTCCTAACTGTAACGACATGCACTGATTCTGAGACAGACGAGTCCATGATGACAATCCATATCAATGCGGACCTACGGTCAGTCCTCAAGGATAGAGTGGGAATGTTGCACTGGGTGATGGATCCCGAGGTGTCCGGGTTTATCATTGGATATGATTTATCTGGAAATCAAGTGCTGATTTGCAACTTTGACGTGAGTGATCTGAGAGAATGGCTCGTAGCCGAGATTAACGATATCCAGGCCGAAAGGCATCCAGTCGAATCATGGAATGAAGATACCTGCAGGAGGATTGTTAATGCAGCCATCGGCGCAGAAATCCCTTACGACGTGATAAGTTACCGCCCATGGCTTATCAGCCGAAAAGTCGCTAAGCAGTATCGCAAGGGCCGGGTGTTTCTGTAAGTGCCTCTGCCCTACCATCTAATATCTTACTAACAGACACAAGAGCAGGCGATGCAGCCCACTCCTTCCCTCCCACTGGGGGCCTAGGCTTAAACTCCGGCATCGGTGACGTCCACAACCTAGCGTACAAATTGGTCGCCGTATACCGCGGATTTGCAGCAGACAGCTCGTTGAACAGCTACGAGTATGACCGAAGACAAGTGGCAGTGGTCAACTCCCAGCAGAGCCTAAAGAATGGGAAACAGATCTTCGGTCTGTTAAAGGCAATGGGAACCACAGACCCTGATGTGTCTAAGGCGCGTGAGAATCTATATCGGAATATCGAAGATCCTGAAACAATGACGAAGATTGAAGAGGGTATCGAAGGCCAAAGAGAGCACTTTGATAACTTGGGTCTTCATATCGGGTATGTTTATGGAGACAAAGAGGTCCCAAAGAATGCTTCGATATACGAACCCTCTTGCATCACGGGTGCCAGACTTCCTCATGCTTGGATCAAACCTCTGTCACCGGGACTCACCAAGCTACCAGAAATTGACTCTTCATACTTAGCAGAGTTATCCCCGGAAGAAGTGCAAGCCAAGCAATTCTCAACCCTGGACTTGTGTCCATTCGACACGTTCACTCTAATTGTCGATGAAGCGTCGGCTTCTCACTGGGAGAAACTTGTTCAGTATCTGCGACATTCGGAGCGGCTATCGTTCTCTCCAAAGATTCAAGTGGTCGTAGAAGGTCGAGACTTCATCGTTCAGCCGGGTATCAACGGTGAGAAATGGGTTGAGTTAATGGGATTAAGAAAAGGTCAGGCGACGTTAATTCGTCCGGACCAACACATTCTGGCATGCTTTGGCTTTGGCGAGGAAGCTCATTACGTCTTTCAGGCTTTGAGTAAATATTTCGAGTGGGATGGAATGGTGTAGATAGTAAGAGCATGTCATGTGAATTCTCGCCGAAATGGGAAACTCGGCTGCCCCGCAGCAACGTCACAGCTTCAGCTTCAACACGTTTTCCAACGTCCTACATATCCATTCACCTGAGAGAACTTTTTAGATTCTAAATTCTCCTCTTCAGCTTGTATTACTAAATCCAACATCTACGCGTCTACACACAATGACAGACCACTCCGACGCCCCAAATTCAAACAAGGCCTTCGTGCCTCTTGGTACATCCACCACTCTACCACCCATAAACTACAACAAACTAACGAACCTCAGAAAACAACCCTGAAGTAATGTCCCACCTAATCCACCAACTCGGCCTCCCCCAAACCTTCGGCTTCTCCGACGTCTTCTCCATCGACGAACCCGACCTCCTAGCCTTCGTCCCCCGTCCCTCCCACGCTCTCCTCCTCGTCTTCCCCGTCTCCCAAACCTACGAAGCCTCGCGCCTCTCCGAAGACTCGCCCCTCTCCGAATACACAGGCTCGGGACCGAATGAGCCAGTTATGTGGTTCAAGCAAACGATTCGGAATGCGTGCGGGTTGATCGGACTGCTACATGCGGTGTCGAACGGCGAGCCGAGACGGAATATTGTGAAGGGGTCCGATTTGGAGAAATTGTTAGCGGAGGCAGAGGCATTGGGGCCAGTTCAGAGGGCGGATTTGCTGTATGAGAGTAAAGCATTGGAGAGCGCTCATGCGGATGCAGCGAGGCTGGGGGATACGCAGGCGCCCGGTGCGGAGGATAGTGTCGATTTGCATTTTGTGGCGTTTGTGAAGGGGAGTGATGGGCGGTTATGGGAGTTGGACGGACGGCGGAAGGGACCGTTGGAGAGGGGGGTTTTGGAAGAGGATGAGGATGCGTTGAGTGAGAAGGCGTTGGACTTGGGGGTGAGGAGGTTTTTGAAAACGGAGGCGGCTGGGGGGAACCCGGATTTGAGGTTTAGTTTGGTTAGTTTAGGGCCTGTTTTTGATTGAGCTTGTTTCCGGAGGATGGTAGCAGCTTGATACCATGAGACATGAAAAGACCATTAGATTGCTCTACTCGGAAACCCACCACTTCTCGTCATTAAACTTAAGCACCTCATTCCCAACACTCCACCACCCAGCCGTCAAATTCCTCGCAAACACCTCCAACGCCTCATACCCCCAGTCCCCAAAGAACACCCTCTCGAGTACCTCCCTCAAATTCGGCTTCCTCGAATGAACATCCGGCACCGCCGCAATAACCCTCCTAACAATCTCCCCATCCCAATCCCCTCTCTCAAACCCATTCCTCCTCTTCCCAATAACAAGAACCTCATACGGCTTCCGCCAAAGCCCCTCAGCAGGCATAATCGGCTCCCCGCTCACAGTAGTCTTAACCCAAACCCATTCCTCGCAGATGGCAAGCCCTGCATCGTGAATAGCGTCGTAGGCTGCTTTCCGGGGTTTCTCTGCGTTGGTTATCCATATTGCCGCTATACATTCTTTACTTTGCGTTTCTTGCGTTTCTGTCTCTGGAGGACAGGATGGGCTGAGTAAATGCATCCGCAGGATAACACGAATGTATCGATAAAGATTGTCCATGTCGAAATACGCCTGTGTGTTGTAGTGACGGCTCCGGCGGACGGAACGGTTCGGCCATGGCGGGTCTAGGAGGATTAGGTTGAATTTGTAGGATTGGGAGAGACCTGGGATGAGGAATTGTGCTGGGTTGGGTTGGGAGGTTGATAGTGTGCAGAGAGAAAAGTTGGATAGTGCTGGGATGGTGAAGACGCGTGGCTTTGTTGGGGACTCTCCGGGGATGACTAGTAAGGCGACCTGCTGCGAGACGTTTTTGACAATTGCATTGGAAAACTCGGTCATGGACTCGAAGTGGTTCGTGCAGGTAGATGATAGGATCACGGGTGGTTGAGAGTCATCTGCTCCATGACCGTAGCCATAACCATGGTCATCATAGTCATCATGCACATCCTCACAAGATCTCTTCCGAGACTCTTCCCCAGCTTCAACAGTAACCCTCTCAAGACACCACTCCTGGTCATAGCATCCTCGAATTTCACTCAACCCACCCCTCACTAACGGCGTAATCAAATTTGCATGATATTCCCGCTCGACGAGGGGAATCCTTTCTAGAAGCCTTGCTCTTGCGGCATCTGTTTTGGGTTCTGGGGGTGAGAGGTATGGTTCTTTTAGTGGTGATGTGGATAGTAGATGTCTTTTTTTGGTAGATGTTGGTGGTTCTGGTTGTGATAATTGCAGTTGCTGTGTTCGGGAGAGTTCCTGAGATAGTGTGATGGAGGTGGGGATGTCAATGAGGAAAACGGTTTGTGATGCGTTTTCATAAAGGATTGAGGATTGCTTCATTACACATAGTTATGATTGTTGCGGATGGAGATGGGAGTGAGGAAAGATGCATTTTGATTGCGGCTACGGGAATTTTCAGTAGCACGTGTCTACTTGCTCTCACTCTACAGAACCTACAAGCTCCACATGAATTAAGGCAATGAGCCCAACTAACAAATTTATATTTAGTCATTTCACGCGCTGAACAAGAATAAACAAAAAAAAAAAAAGGCTCCAATATCCCCGAGCAGCAAGCAAGCAGTCGTCGCAATACTTTTCACACTGTATCGTTTCATCTTTTTCGCATCCTTTCCCGAGACGATCCAGCGTCGGTCAAAGGTCCTGAGACGGTCATTGAACACATGTCGCCAAACAATCCTCTTTATATTTCATAAGGGAGCAAAGAATAAAAGGAGTAGGAGAGAAGAAAATCCTTTATACATGAAAGTAGACTTGGATAAAGTCCTTGAAGGAGGTCATAGGTCCGGATTAACGCTGCGACATTTTAGCACTTGGACTCTAACCTAGGACATCTTGAAATGACTTACTCGTCCACGTCGTCCTCCAGCAGCCTGCTGGCCCTGTACCGGCTGAGGAGGGGAATAGAACTGCGGAGGATACTGGTACATTTGTGCGGAGCCGAGAACAGGGCTGAACTGCTGAGGGGCATAGGCCTGCTGGTTGAGCGAGTTCATCTGGGAAGGCGGCGGCTGCGTTTGCAGTGGGCGCATGTTATCCACAGAAGGGTATCCAAAGTTGGAGTTGCCCATTGGCGGGTAAATACCAGCGGGAGAAACGCCCCGAGACTGTGCGGCCAGGTAGGCTTGGTATTGCAACTGTTGCTGGGCCAGAGGAGCCATAGGGTCTTGACCAAAGCCACCACCATTAGGTGCACCAAGGCCGTTCAATGGGTTGACGCCACCGGCAGAGCCAAGGCTATTAAGCGTATAGGGGTCAAATGGTGGCTGTTGGTCAGTAGGTCTGGCGCCATCCAGGTTCTGAGCGAGCATAGGCGGGAACTGTCCATTAAACTGTCTGTCCATGCCCGGCTGAGGGAAGTTCGGGTTGGTTTGCCGAGAACCCGGACGGTGCTGTTGCTTCTCCGCGCCAGAGTTATCCCGGTGGTGGTCCCGCGAGCCTCCGCGGGAGGAAAGGCCAACCTCGTCCATCAGGCGCTTGTAGCCCTGACTTGGAGTGGCCTTCAACTTCGTCAAGACCTTAGACACGTTCTTAACAACCTCAGTACGCATCGACTCGTCAAAGAAAGGCGTAGTCAAGACCTTGAAGATCAAAGTGGCCCCAGACGTCTGGTCGCTCAGGATCCTTTCGAGAATTTCATCTCCGGGACTAAAGAACAAAGCCTTCAAGACTATCTCGCGTGCCTCAGGTTCGTTGCGCTGGTTTATGACCTTCAGAACAGTCAAGTACGCAACCTTGTGAGTGCAAAGGTGGACGAGGTGAGGCACAAGTCTGGGCGCGAGCACAGTGCGACGGCGAGGGAAAGTGCAGGTGTCCAAGAACCATGTAAGCAGCAGAGCGCCGTTAGCGTTGGTCGCAAGCTGCACGCTGTGGAGAGCAATAGCAGCCGCAAGCATGCGCTGCTGATCCTTGGTAGCGTGGTGGCTTTCAAGACAAGCACGCATGGCACGAGCACCGAACCGTCCCTGGGCAACCTCCCACATGCGGCTCAGCATGGTCTCGAAGATGAAATCATTGTAGGGAGCACCGAAGCGCAAGCAGCACTGGAGGACGTAGTTTCCGTACTGGTCCAAGAAGAGAGGAACAGTGTACGGACGGAGAGCCTCGACAATCATCTGCATCTGAGATGGAGTCTTGGTAACGTCGATGATCTTCTGTGCAGCCCAGGTACCATTCTTGTGAACACCAATCTCAGCAATATGGGGCGCAATAGGGCCCAGCATCCGCTCCTTTGTGGGCTCAGAGCAGTATTCGAAGAGTTTCTGGACGACCGTGTTACCCAGGTAGTCAGAAGACAATTCTGCGATTTCGGGAAGCATCGCATTAGCGGTGTCTTCGATCTCCTGGATGGAGCACGCTCCGTTGTCGATACGCTTGCGAATGTCCCGAAGACGGGGCGCGTCGAACATCCGGGTCTGGCTCGGTTCGGGGATAGTAGCGATCTCATCCTCGAAGGCCTGGAAGGCAATTGCTTTCTGAATACTAGCCGAGATGTTGACCGAATCCTCGTCAGTGGCACCGAATTCCTTGACAATCTGCGCCATCTCCGGCTGCAACTCAGGAAGGGGCGGGATCTGAGGAACGAGAAGCTCACTCCTGTCTCCATCACCAACAACATTCGACTTGAAGTTCGGATCAGGAGTAGGGGAGGACTGAATGCCATTAGCGCCCGGTGTGCCAGACGCAGAGGTTCCGGGAACCTTAGCGTAGCCAATCCGGACAGGACCTGCACCCGGGAAGATTTCCTTTCCGTTGAGCAATGACTTAGCCTGGACAGCACTCTCAATGCGCTCAAAGTTGACGAAGCCGCAGTTCTTGTGAGTCAACACACGGGTCGACTCAATCTTGCCATAGATGCCGAAGATAGCCTCCAGAGACGTGACAGTGGTGGAGACGGGGATGCTACCGATCCACAAGGCGCGCGTCGGGCCATCCTGGTTGTTCTCATCCGCCGTTTCAGCAGTTGGCCTGACAGCCAAGTTTGCGCCATTGCCTCCAGCGAGCTGCATCATCTGCACCGCTTCGGTCAGTTCATCATATTCACCGTGCTCTGGAATGTGCAGGTCAGCGGCGCTGAAGCTATTGTCAAGTCGCGAAGGCGTGGCAAGGTAGTTGCGGATAGAAGATCGCTGGGGTGGGGTCTCCAAGATACCAGCGGTCCTGGCACGAGGCCGGTTGACAGCCTGACCAGCAGCATGGTTGGCAAAGGCTTGAACGGCAAGGTTGTGCTGGTGGATTTGGGCCTGGGTGGCAGCCAACTGAGCAGCCGTGGCTGCTGCAGAAGGGGTCGCAGTGCCCGACGGAGCCTGCGAATAGCGGTTCTCATATTCGAGATCCTCGTCGTCTGCGTATTTCTCCTTGGCATTTACCGAGTATGATCTAAAACGGTTGTTATTCTTCATCATAGCTAATTCAGCCAGCATAGGAGGTAATGCAGACGCCTGCTGCTGCTGTTGTTGCTGCTGCTGCTGCTGTTGCTGGAGTAGCACATCAACAGACGGTCGTACAAGAGTGGCCCGTGCTTGTTGTGGCGTTTCTGCGAGTCCCAGGTAATCCAGCGTTTTTACATCGGTGTCTGCGAGTCCATCCCGTGAGAAGGATGACTGACTGGGCGAAGCTGGTCCCTCCGAGGACCGGATGCTCGCGAGAGTACTAGCCCGCTCGCGTCCGGTGGACCAGTTGGTCGAAAACAACGAAGGGCCGAATGGGCTAGAGCCCCCCAAGTAGTTTGATCTCTGAGGCATTGAGCCAGCTCGCAGGCGAGAAACACCACCTGTGCCGCTTCCACCAGTAGCCGGAGCAGGATTCGCACCAGTGTCGATTCCGGACACCCCGGCAGGGCGGAAGGGACTCGTCGAGGGCGTAGGTCGAGAGCTTTGAGAGATGGACGGCTGGGCGTTCAGATCACTAAGGAGGCTACCGACGGGCGAAAACCGCGAAGGGACAGTGCCAGCTCGAGCTCTCCGAGAAGTGCTATGGAGACTGCCACTCGAAGCTGGGATCAGGTCGGGGAACCCATCTTGACTCGGAGACTCGGGAATATTTTCACGCAGCGGTGTGGAGTGGCCACTGGTTGGCGGGCCCCAAATGTTGGGGGAAATGCCTTCCTCGGCCTGAATTTCTCGTGCTCTACATTATAAGAAAACCCAGTATCAGAAGGAGTGTTCTTTCACCACACAAGTTTGCTTCCTCATGGGGTAAAGAAAAACCTACCGCTTGGAGTACAGCCGAGTGCCGAGATCATGAGAAGGGGATCCAGCCCCTAACCGCGCACTTCCGATTGACCCCGCCGCGTTGTTTAGACCATTTGAGGGTCCAAACGGCGACTTGACCGCGGCGGACGAAGACAGATCACTGGGAGAGCTGCGACCTGACATCGACTGAGTGGTTGGTATGTAGTTGAGGTTCATATGACCGTCGGGTCGTGAAACGGGCAACATTATCAATTATATCCTTGTCTGCCTCAGTCCAGGCAGAATCTCTATATTCCCAATCTATGATATTCCTTGCGAGAAGGTGATAATGATGGAGCGGAAAAAGGTGTTCACGCTGTTATATCGGGGAGGGCGGGGTCGTCGAGTTGTTGAACCAGAACGGATACGTAAGCTCGATTGAAATAGAGAATAAAAATATAAGAGAATCAATATAAATGATTCAAACGAAGGGTGATCCGTCCAAAATGCATAAATGACCGTCAACGTGTAGCGATGACAGCTTGGTTGGTTGACTGTCGAAAGACGAGAAGCCCACAGACCACCAGGTATAATTAAGATTTCGGGATTGGAGAAGGTCTAACACACTAAGCCGCTGAGAAAACGCTCGAAAAGACCGTCAAGGCACGGAAAACGTGTCGAATCAAGACGAGAAGAATTCGAGCGAGAGGAGGGGGCTCGAGTCAAAAAAAAAAAAAAAAGGATTGAGGTGGCTGGAAGCGAATATTGCGCGGCCAGACAGGCAAAAACGAAGAACAAAAGTGATCAATATGGAGAAGAATGATTAAATCAAGAAGAGAACAACAAGGGATGAGATATAAAATAGAGAAAGAGAAAAAGGAACAAGATGGAGAGAGAGGGAGGGAGAGGAAGAGGGAGAGATGCGAGAAGAGAAGAACAGCTGTGAGGTTTGGAAGAGGGAAAAAGATGTGCGCGAGTTCGATCGAAGGTTGGTTGCTGCGGGCGGTGCTGGAGTCTCCCCGGGGTTCCGGCAAAGCTCAGCGTGCCCGGTTCATCCAAGATTATTTATTGTGAACTGTTCATTGCTGGGGGTTGTTATGTCCTTATATTTCAATGTTGATGTTCCTGAATTCTTGTTGTTCTGTCTTCCCGATCTCGCTTCAACCAGGACTCCAGGACTTGTCTCAACATCATGCACCGACACTTTTGCAATTGATTCACCAAGTCTTGGACTAAGTACAACGATTGACAAACTAACGGTCTGCCCAATGTGTTCCGGCAATGATCATCAGATACTACAAAGGAATGGCGTAGCAGTATGGAGTATGGAGTACTCAGTTCACCCAGACTCCTGGTACTCGCAATGCACCCGATTCCCTACTCGACTGAAATCCGCCTATGCGGAAGCTTGGCAGAGACTCGAACCTCAAATTGATCTGATCTCTTTTGAATCTCTGTCCATACAAGCCTGTGTGAGGGTAACGGAGTACAAGCACAGTACAGAGTACAGCAACGCCACTGCGTTCCTGGCTCAAATGCGTCTCCTGTCACGCCGGATCCGTTCCATTGGTTTGCCTTGCTATCCGTCTTGAGCTGAAACGCACCAGCGCCCCGCATTCCGGAAGTTTGTCAAGCTCGATGGTACTCTGTAGAATGAGGAGATTGAGGCCGGAAATGAGCTGACAGAGGCAGTCATGTAAGGGACCTGTCCGTTGTATGTTTGAAGATGAGCAAGGGATCGGTCACATTGTACTAGTAGTAGTGCCTCGGATGTGGTAATTCTACTCGGTGCTCTATCTCTTGTCCAGAGAAGTAGCATTCTACGGAGTACCCAGCACTGGGAACTCCTGATTGGATTGTAGACAGACACCAGACAATGGCCGAAATCTTACATGTTTACGGGCTGAAGCACGTGGTATTTCACTCCCAACCACAGCTGCAGCTGCGCAAGGTACACACCCTGGGGTACTCCGTGCTATAGGTGGCCAACAACAGCCACTTCAACCGCATACTATGCGTACTTGAATTTCGTCAATTCCCTGTAAGAGGTGGATAGAGTTGATAGACAATTCTCAATCATGGAATTCTCCCAAAGGCATGCATAAACCCATTGTCAGCGCCATCCATGACTCCGTAGATTTCAATCTGTGCCTTGCAGCCTCAGGCTACAATATGCGTAAGCACCGCCACTTGTTCTGCCGGCTATTCTGTCACCGCCTTTATCTTTTGCTGGATGTTTGATTCAAGGCGTTGGATCAGATACTCGTTGCATTTCGTCGATTATTTTTGATCCATTGATTGCTTAGTTGTTGATGCACTTAATTTATGAGGATATTTTAATGCTGGAAAACGCGTGAAATTGAATGTTTATTTGTTTGAACGCCTGATTCCCCACGCCGTAACTCCTCGCAGTCCGACAAAACCGCATCGATTCTCTGATACACCACGATCGTACATACAACATGGCAGAAGATAGCGTCACCCAGTCCGCTTCAGATACGGAGAGAGTGGAATCTCTCATCCAAGGCCGCGCAAAACGAAGCACCGCAGGGCGACACATGTCCGCCCTTCTCAACGCCGAAGCCGACGATGATCTAGCCCTCCTATTCGAAGAAGTCGAAGACGACAACGAATTCTACGAAGATGTAGACCCCGATGCCGGCGAAGATGACGACGTACTTGAATCCTCCTCCGATGACGAAGACCAGGGGCCCAACGCCCAAGACGAGGATTTTGAAGGAGAGAAGGAACTACAAAAGGAGGCCAAGGCGGAGAAGAAGCGAAAGAAACAGCAGGAGACTTTCAATCTGCAAACACTGCGGAAAAGAGTCAAGATTGATCCTGCTGCTGTGCAGTCGCAGACGGAACCCGCTCCTCGGCCGAAGAAGAAATCGGAGCGGATTTCGTGGATCCCTACGGTTGAAGATGGGCCTACGCGGTCGTCGTCGCGTCGTCAGACTATGCAGAATAAGGAGGTTACTCATGCGCGGTTGAAAGATAGCGAAGAGAAGCGTGTTCGGTTGATCGCTACGATGGAGGAAGCGGCTAAGAGGAAGGCAAGATTTAAGCCAAAGGAGATGACACAGGCCGAGCGGTTGGCTGAAGCAGAGCGCGTGGAAAAACAGAACAGCAAGAGTCTGAACCGGTGGGAGGAGATGGAGAAGAGAAAGGCGGATGAAAGACTTGCGAAGATTGAAGCTCTTCAGAACCGGCGTCTTGAAGGGCCTGTTATATCCTACTGGAGTGGTTTGGCTACGTGGGTTAATGGCCGCCTGACGCGCGTTGGAAACGTGGATGTTATACAAAAGCAAAAACAGGATAAGGAAGAGAAAGCGAAGAAGAGCAAGAAGGCCGTTGAGAAGGATGATAAGAACGGGCATGGAATGAAGCCTTTGCCAATGACAGAAGTCGAGATTTCCACGTCGGGACTTGCCCCTGTGCCCGCTCCCGCAAATGCGCAGGGGCCGGTATCTGGCGAAGGCAATGCTTCGAAGCAAGATCAGGCCCCACCAAATGAGCAAGGTGATCTTAGCACGATTCAAGCTCAGACTCAGACTCAAACAAACGGCCAGGCAAACGGAGAAAGTGGCGATAAGACCCAGGAAGAGTCGGCACTGACAGTGATGGAGGGGCCTACAGATAATCCCGCCGCTCAACCATCTACAGAAGCAAGTAATAATGTTCCAGATAACGGTAACCCGGCCAATGGAGTTTCGGATCAGAAACCAGTAACAGGCACTGAGCCACCACCTGCAAAAGATATCCCTAAAGGATCAACTGATAATGCAACAGAAGCACCTAAAGGAGATCCAATGGACATCGATCAAAAACCAGAAGAATCGGAAAAGGAACCCGGTCCAGAGACAACACAACCGTCAGAAGCATCGAAGGCTGTACCCGCGGGGCAAGTGGAGGAGATCAAGCCAGATGCTACCCCTCAAGAGGCACCACTATCTGCACCAGCTCAGGCAACACCTCAGATAGGGACTTCTGCACCGGCGGTTGCTGCGGCACCAGCCGAGATCACATCGGCTGAAGGCGTGCCGATGCCAACACCACAGGAACAACTGGCTCCTGAATTTCACATGGATCAACAGCAGCCCGTGGCAGCAGATGAGGGGGGATCAGGGTCGGGGATCCCGGCGCCACCGCCGACGATAGAGCAGACGGGAAGGACCCTTACCATTCTGGAAAATTTCGACGATAAGACGGCATACAGTCGGGAGTTTAATATCTATTTCAATGCGAAGAAACCGCCTAGACTTGCCAGTGAGTTTCCTTTAATTGTAATTCGTTGAAGTGGCCAAGTTAACAAAACAGAAATCTCGTCGTCACTGTGCGTGATTACGTCTCTGCCATCACGATATCGCGATCCAGAGACATCCCTCCCATTTGCCAATGCATATGCACACAAGGAGATCCGCAACACGGTCGACCAGCGGTATGCCTGGAGTCCAATGCTGGGCTGCTATGTTGGACCGGTGGGGGTAGCAGCGCGGGGCGTCCCGGAGCGATTTCTGGGATCGTCTCAGACCGATGCTGAGGGGCTGTCGAATTAAGGGGCCGTGCTGCAAGCGGGTTGTTCTACTGGTGGTCTGCAAGAAGGTCGATAACCTGATAACCTTGGAAGAAATATACGGTGTACGATATGGAAGATAGTTTGTAGTTTAGATACCCATTTTTTTTTTTTTTTGTTTTTTCTGCCATGTGTTATCCATAGCAAACACCATTCACCTTGGAGGATGTGCAGGCGAAAAAAATTCTTCAATGATTATGCAGATTGACCTAATCGCTCCCATCGCATATTGGTCTACTTACCTCATAAATTACTCCATTGCTCACGGCAATGATAAAAATAATCACAATCACAGCAGTAAATGACGACGAGCGTCGCGTCGCGTTGCATTATCACTACTCTCTATCCAAGTCTGGTTCCGGCAGAGGCCTGATCCATCCAGGCCAGCTTCAACGAGTAAAGTTTTCCGGAAGAGACGGAAATCCCTCCACAAAGGCAAAAAAAAAATAATAATTAAAACAGGATAATAATGAATTCAACGCTGCCAATGGGATTCGTAAGGCGGGGGGACGGACGGTACTTTTATGTGGAAACATGCCATGATGTTATTCATTACTTGATTGAGATGTATCCTGAAACAGTAATAAATAGAAAAGGCTGTACTCTGTACTTCTTACAGTTAAAGCTGATCGAGAGCCAAGGGCAATAATAATAACACGGGAATTAATACAGATTATCTAGATTTCCTACAGGATCTAGTAGAGGTGACAACAAGTGATGGATAGTGATAGGTAGGGCTACACATGTCTCGATCATTGGCGGTGGTCAGTCTATCTGACGTGCGTCTTTCTGGGGATGGTGTGGGTGACTCTTCTAGACTCGGGCCCCGTGGAGCATTGACCGGAGATGGTCTTTTGATCTCAGCACTAAGGAAGTGAGGATGCCCGATGACCTGCAGATGGTCAACGATCTAGATTATTATCTAATTATTATTGAATTAAATTCAAAGTATAAAGTCTCTTCTCCCTCTTTTTTGCCTCTTGTCGCCTCTCCGTCTTCACTTTGGTCTCATCTGTCAACTAAATATAGAAGTGGAGGTGAGTCTAGACAGGTCACGTGTTGCCATTGCGTGTTGCCCGCGATGCTGCCTCAGGCCGTGACTGCCGGTCTAGAACGGCAGTTGACGTGCTTTACTTACCCTATGGTCTACGCATACAAATGCTGACAGTCATGCTTTCTTCATTAGCTGATCTCCCCGGGTACTCTTTCTTTCTGACTTCTTCGACTACTACTACTACTACTACTTCTCTTCTTTATTCTCTTCATTCTCCCCGCACTACAACACTCGTTTATTATCCTTAAAACGTTCCACATTCTGAGCGATTTTCTAGACCTGTCAGCTGCTCTACGTTAATCCCTCAACTGCCCTTGCATACGGATTTTGGCAGGGAAATCAACGACCGAAAAGAACAGAATAGAATAAAGACAGGGAACAAAGAACCGGAGTAAGAGAAACCACAAACGGTATGCAGCTTATCTCTCCCCATTCAGAATCCGCTTATCAGGTGCCACGGACGGTTTCTAACCGGAATTGTAACAGTCCGCTACTCCGTATTCGCCGGTCTCAGTCGAGCTTATCAGTTTCTCGCCTCCCTCTCGAGTACATATTCACGCTGCATTATCATACATACATACATTCCATATTTGCCTCTGCATAGGAGCGACCTCAACCGCGCGTGCTCTTGTTCAACCTCGGGGTGTTTCTCCATTGGCTGCTCGGCTTTCCAGAACCTGATTCTCATTCTTTTTTTTTTATTGCGTCTTTTCATTTTTCTTCGTTTTCGACCAGTACGACGGTCTGAAACGTCGTTGCCCTTTTTTCGTTCAACCCGGGAAATCTCTCATACTGTGCTGCAGCTTCCCTATCGGCGCTTCGACCAAGGTCCACTCCATTCCGATAGACCACTAGGAGACCGGCCCTCGCAAGGTACTATCAAGTCAATCATCCATACCAGATCGTCAATAGTTCCATCTCGTGAATGAGACAAGTCTCACCGCCATCCATGACTCAAAGCACCGCTCACACCCTCCATCCCTCTCCCTTCTCCTCCTCTCATCATCATCAACACCGCCGCACTCCGTCTAATGGTTCCAAGTTGAGAGCTGTCCGGCCCGCTCTACATCGTCGAGGCACAACTAATTACTCTATACACAAGCTGGGTTCCGGTCAGGCAAAGCAGTCAGTCAGTGTCGACGACGATTGCGAGACGGAAATGGCGGCCAGCTTCCTCAATTTCTGGTATGTCCAAGAACCATAAACCCGGTTCAGTCATCTGCGGGTTCCCTATCTATAGATAACCTTGCATCGACGCGTCCATTGTTCCTCAAGGCTGACTCGTTCCGCAGTGCCATGTGCGAGAGACAGATTACTGTACCGGACAATTCTCTTCTGTACTGTAGTGAACGGTATGCTATAAAAACCTGGAAAAATTCCCCTGGACTTCTACTAAACTCTCATAGCTGCCGCCGCAAAGACTCTTGCAAACCATTGTCGGCTTCTTGCCCCTCTACTGCCTCCATGCCTCTCTCTACCTCGCCTCCGACCTCTCCTCCCATGTCACCGCGGGCCATCGTGGCTCCCATGACACCCACCCGCAGACCCAGTGCTGGCATCCGGATACCTGGCGAACACCACGATGCCAAGACAGATCTTGACCCAACCGAATGGAAGCCGGTAATACCAATGGGCTCTCTGCCCAATGGTCTCAGCACCTTGGCGACGTCCGAAGCTTGGCACTATTTGTCTCAGTTTCACGATGAGCCCATGACGCCCATGCGCCGACCTCGTGCTATCCACCGCACCTCGACGACCAGCTTGTCCGCGTTGAGTGCACCGAGTGCGTCCGGAATCACTCTGCCGGCTTTGACCAGCACCCCATCCACGGTCGCCTCGTCCTTTAGCAGCAACGCGTCAGACGCTCCGGGGCTGTTACACGAGCCCATTCATAATCGCCCGTTACCACCTCGTCATAGTAGCTCCAATGTTGCCAAGGGTGTGCAACTTGTGGTACCCCACGTGAAAACTTCGGCTGAGGATGTCACGGCGCCTGACATGTCGGATCACGGGTCTATCTTCCCTGCTAGCAGTTCAATCTGGAATGGATCCGACAAGACTCTGACCAGAGCTTGATTTTCTTTTGTTACACTACCTTTATTTGTTTCACGAGCAGGATGGGTACATGGATAAGGATGATGAGGATATCACGATTGACAGATGACTTATTGGGCATTATTTTCTTTCTTTTTTGATTCCCAGCGATTCATGGATAGATTTTTAATCGGACAACGGACAATTGCATAGGTAGATATGTACAATTACCAGTCTTTACTGAGCTTTACCTTTCCACTAACACCAAAATTCCATACCCAACCAACCAATACAGTTCAAGCACAGCCAGCACCACCCAAGACAGAAAAGTAATTCAAAGAAAATCTGACATTCAACAAGGCCCCAGACACATTATCTGCGGAAGGCGGGGGCATTCAACCAGCATGGCATAGGCATATGCCCACAATTTTTATACAGTTTTCATGAGCGTAGTGAAGATTACAAGTGTAATATATGATTATACTAATAGGAAAGGGAGGAAGGCAATCAAAACATGGTTTTTGAGTGAAGATAACGGGTCCACCAATGAAAATCGGAGCTCGTTCAGTCACATGGCATCTAGGCATAAAGCGTTCACCTTAGCCTTCTCAAAGAGTCAACCACACCTCTTTCCACAGCAATGAAAATGACATCTTCTAAACCGTTGCGCCTCGAGCTCAAGATGAGGCTGAGGATACAGTTATATCTTATTGAGAAAGATGCCAAGCTACGAGAGATCTGGTGGCCAGATTTAACGAATTGGGATTGAGCAATACTCGGATCCAGTGTCTTTTAGAAGAGCAACGTGATCGTCGCATCAGCTACGACCGCATCACGGCAGACTCAAGCTATTCTCGATGGCACCAAGTCCGCTTCAACAGGCTGTCATTAATTTCGTTTTCCGCTTCATCCTACGCGCCCAACGAACGGGCTCCTTCACAAAACGCGAGGCTGACCGTGGGCAAAAAGCCCTTGGCCTCCAAATATGCGGATGCCAACATCGTCTAGGGATTGCCCAATGAACGCCAAGTGCCTACGGTGATTTTTGAAGTTACGCTGTCTGAGAGTCGCGAGGATCTGTATTTATATGATGATGATGATGATGATGATGATGATGATGAGATTATCGCACAAACTTTCCAAGATGATGAGATGGTCTATGCGGACGTGGCCGCCAGCATTCTGTTGGACGACTGGGTAGGGCCCGTCACAGCCGCTTTCGAAGTATGGAAAAATGGAGGCCACGGACAACCCCGTCTCCGACATGGTCCAACTGTGAGTTATTCGTTGGTTCTATTTTGTATCCATACTGACGTTTCATACTTCATAGTCAATCGAACCGGCCGAAGACAACCCTACGAACCCGGTCATCAGTTCACGGATATAGTTCCGCCGGGGCAGCGGGAGGCCACCTTCGACGGGACACGAACAGCAGAGCTGGAACTGAAGCTCTATCGGAAGTTGTTGAATAGTGCGAAAGTGAAGTGTGCGGAGGGAAGGGCATATAAATTCTTGAGACCGAGATCTAATGAGTTAGGACATGGCTTTGCGGGTTGATACGATTTCCGCATCGTTATGCATACTGATGCTGTATGCTACAATTCTATAGAGATTGACAACGATCGTTGTCAAATACGCATCTCATTGAGAGATCAAGACTCATCATTGACCGAATCCGACAATCTCTATGCTCAACATAAGTATCATATCACAGCATAATAGACTCTTAAAAAGGAACAGGCCAGCAAATCAAGGTGTACAGCGCCCAGTAAAACGAGGATACAAGCTGCAATCCCGAACTGTGTACCGAGCACACAACCACGCCAGGAAACGTTCGAGACCGAGACCATATCCGCCGTGGGGGGAGGTACCGTACCTGCATTATTATTATTATTAGGATCCAGATGATATAGAAAGCAGTAGAGGGAACGGGAGTAAACTCACTTTCTCTGGTCAGTGTACCAGTAGTACGGCGAGGGATCCATACCCTCGCGCTTGTAGGCCGTCATCAATTCCTCCCAGTCGTCCATTCTCATACTACCACCGACAATCTCACCAACACCAGGCATGAGGACGTCGACACTCTCGGTGACGCGACGGTCTTCGGGGTCGCGCTTCATATAGAAAGCCTTGATCTCGGTAGGGAAATGGGTGAGGAAGATGGGAGTGTTGATGATGTCGGTCATCTTACGCTCAGCAGCCTCAGCAATGTCATCGCCAAACTGGTGGGGCTGGCCCTCCTCGTTGGGGATGTCGTGCTCGCGCAGCCACTCGATGGCCTCGGCGTACTTCATGCGGCGGAAGGGACGGCTAGGGGGCTTGAAGTCGGGGTTAAGTTGGTTGATGAGAGCCGAGATGGCGGGGTCGGCCAGGGTGATGTCGATGACACGGCACATAACCTCTTCGAGGTGGTCGAGGAGGTCGTTGAAGGTGATGAAGTCGAGTTCGGCTTCGATGTGAGTGTACTCAGACAGGTGGCGACGGGTGAGGGACTTTTCGGCACGGAAAGATGGGCAAACACAGAAGACGTCACCCAGCGAAGGCAGGCAGGTCTCGAGGTACAGCTGCGAGGATTGAGTGAGGTAGGCGTTTTCGCCGTAGTAGTCGAATTTGAACAGCGTGCTGCCACCCTCGACCTGGGTCTGCACCATCGCGGGCGGACTCACTTCCAGCATGCGGTTCTCCTCGAATGCCTGGCGGAAGGCCCGCAGCGTGGCCGCGCGCACCTTCATCACTGCTGACGAGGTCTCGCCACGGAGCACCAGATGACGGTTGTCGTAGAGGGTCTGCGGGTCCGCATCGGGGGCGACACGGGTGGTGATAGCTTCCTTATCACCAGCAGCACGGCCGATGATGGTGAAGAAGTCCGCGTGGAGTTCGCGGTTGTTGGGGGCGTGCTGCTTAGGCGGGACCGCCTTCATCTCACCGTGAATGGACATCGAGGTCTCGAGAGTGAGGGTCATGGCATCGTAGGTCTTGACCAGGTCACCGGTCAGGACACACTGCAAGTATCCGTATCCATCGGCCAGAGTCAAGAAGATAACACCCTTCTGAGCGCGCAGACGGTGGACCCGGCCCAGCACGCGCACACGGGTTCCCGGGGTCTCAGACTCGGGGGAGCCTAGCTTGACGACCTCGGGGTCAGTGACATCCAAACGGATGCGGACAGGCTTGGGAAGTGAGGTGTCCTCCTTGATGACAACCTTCTTGGCCTCCTCCAGAACCTGCTGGCGCTTGTCGGCCTCTTCCTTCTCGCGGATAGCCAGTTCCTGCTCCTTGGCGGCCTTCTTCTTGCGCTGCTCATAGAGGTTGGTGGCCTTCTTTATGGCTGACTTGGCGGCGGGCTTCCATTCCAACTTAGCGGCGGGGTCAACGTTCTCGCCGGCGGGCTCGGTTTGGGACTTGCGCATAAGATACTGCGTGCCATCGGTGGGAGCGTGCTGCAGGAAGGCATGGGCGAGGGTCTTGTAGGGTGCGGATTCAGAGCCGTTGGCGGTCGAGTCGTCGCGTCCGACGTCCTCGTCGACATAGATGGAAGTCATTTCGAAGATTTCCACTGAGGTGTTGGAGGGGAGTTCGCCGGGAATGTGGGAGTTAAGGGCTGTTATAGGCCGCACATGTGAGTCATGAACTTATCAGGAAGACTGAAAAAGGAAATGAGAGGCTGCAAGGGCAATTTCACTTACCAACTGAGACACTTCGTCAGATGAAGGATTATAGCCCGCTCAAGCTCAAAGGAAGCCGTCCGGGGAAAAGTCGCCAAAATTGGATGGTCTGAATTGAATTTTGAAAGCGGTTGGAGGGGCGGATAAGAGGGGTTTGTGCCTCAGGTGTTGATATCGCGCTAACCTATTCCGGATAGCTATATGAATTTACCCCGGACTGTACTCCGTATTCCGGACACCGTAGATATTCCTGGTACAGAGGATGGTAGGAAGAATAAGATGTCCACGTGCTTGTGCTCGGTACGTTCGCTTAGGCGTATTTAGTGCAATTAACCAGAGCCTTAGCCAGCTCAGTTTGCTGTGTTCTAATCCCAACGGATATATAGTGCAGCTGCAATTATTCCTACAGAGATGACATCTATGACGTATCGCTTCTGACATGTAGATACTGCATATTAGAGATTAACAAAATAATACAATACCATCGTGTAATGTCTCACGCCCAACTCTGACTGAGCTTGGTATACGAGTATAAAAATGTTGGTCGGGAACTCCGTATGGACATATGCCGGTGGACAGCGGTCAGGATGAAAACACACCATGTGGCTTTATGCATGCGCGGCCCTATCTAAACCACGTTATTGGGTAATAGAAGACGATTGTTCTTATCTTCCGGGCAATCAATTAACGAGGCTTGAGCATGCCTCGATTTGTCGTGGCTAACTGGGCCATCCTTCAATGGAATGATATTGCTGCGGAAACAAACAAAGAACTGTGTCATCTTGTTGTGACCTGCATGACATCTAAACCAGTCTGAGATCAATAGACGAGAGCTGGGACATGCTGCTGATACATGCGGTCAAAAACAGTCAACACTAGTACGTAGTCACCGCCGGCAATTTAGCAGGAATCAGTAGTACGGCCCGGCGTGGAAACTAGAATCCGGTACAGGACACAAGGCTTCTTAGATGGCTTAAAGTATCATGAAGCGAGTGTCGTACGGAGTAGTATCAGTAGTGGACAGCGGTTGGTTGAAGCGAGGAAGTGATAAACGGCGATCTCTGTCCCCTGTCGGCCACGTGATATATGATCAACCCCGGGATTTGAGTGGCACTGTAAGAGACAGCATGACCGGTGTGAGAGTACAGAGTGCTCTGTACTATTTGATAGTAAGCTGTACATAGCTGTACTCCGTAAGAGAGTGAAGACCCAGTGATACACTGACAGACGCGACGAATCACGTGGGTCCACGTGATTGATATCAGATGCCGGAGACTGTTTCTACAGACGAGGTTTGTAGAGAATCCATGGAAGTTGGCCGAATAAATAGAGATCTGGCGATGAGATGTACGGTAATAGTTCAGCGTCGATACTAACGTTATGATGGGATATAGGTTGTGCCCCTGATCCAGCGGGAGACGCGCCGTGGATCAAGCAACTCTCCTTTTCTCCCTATTTTCTGTTTTTTATGCTGTCAGTAGAAAACGGCATTTTGTTATGATATTCAAGAAAAACAATAATCAAAATTGAAAAAACCGTCTAAACCCATAATAATTCTAATCATAATTATACAGTGTCTGGGGGCTGGCAGGTCATTGGTGATAATAAACCCCCCCCCTTTTTCGCAGTGACCCTCTCTTGTCTTCTCCATATCCTTCACTCACTCTCTTTTCAACTTCTCTCTTCTCACACACTCTCTCCTATTCGATTCCTTTTGGTATTCGTTTCTCCTTCTTGTTTCTTTCGATTCTCCCTCTTCTTTATCCTTTCTTTCTTTCTTCTTCTCCCTCTTCGTTTCCTTCGTGACCTCCGCCGGAGATTCTTATATTATTCTTATCCCTTTGGCCTAATCAACCACTGCTCCCTCCCTTTTCCTTTTTCTTTCTTTTTGATTCTGATTCTTTTGTATTCTTAACTTGCTACTCCATTTAATCTACGTGGATTGGGTCCCTCTTTCGCTGAACTGGTTGGTGCACCTCGTCTCCTTTCGCTTTCTTCACGGTCTCCCCAATGCACATTCCAATCGGCCTCGGTACTCCCTTCCAGACACGTCTCATCTAGAAAAATACCCTGGATTTTTGTTCCGCACATTCTCTTTCCTTCATTTCTTGAATTTCGTGTCTATTTCGTGTCTATTTCGTGTCTATTTCGTGTCCTCGTCGGTGATATTCAAGACTATTATTGATTGTTGACCATTGTTTCCCGATCTCCGTTGTCCTTTTCTACACTTCTCCCCTGGCTTTCCCATTCTCTCTCCTTGCCTACTATCGATCATTGATTGATTTGTTTGTTTCCTTTCGCTCTGTTTGCTTGATTTTCCTGCGTTGGAATCGGTCCCCTTGACCGGTTCTCCTCCCGTCTCGTCATGCACGCTCCAGATACCTCCTATTTCTCCCATTTAAACGCAGATACTACTGGTTTCTCCCGTGAGGCATACAGCTCTAATAACACCGTTCTATTTCAGGACCTCACGGACCGACATTCTCGCCGCGCCAATATTCCTACCTTCAACACCGCCTCCGCGCCGGGTCACTCCACCGCCGATATGGCCACCTCCGGGACCTTCGATATGAACTTTACCCCCCTTCTTCCCTCTCAGCTGCTCCTTGGCAGTCCCTTCCAGCCTGGAACCCCTTCCGCTTTTACTTCGCCGCAGTTTACCAACTTTGGTGGTTTCTCTCAGCCCAATGCGCCCGCACATCCTCAGAACCCCCAGAACCAGATCGGAAGTCCGACACAGGGTACGCAAAACGGTCTATACTCGGGAATGATGCCGGCCGACGGCATGGGTAACCAGCAGTACATGAATGGTCCGCAGTCGCCCATTAACGGCAGTATGGGAGGTTTGGGAAATGCCGCCTTTGGAAGTCCCGCGGCGTCGGTCACCCCGGGCCTTTTGTCGGGAACGAGCCGAACCGTGTACCTGGGTAACATTCCCGCCGAAACGTCCGCTGAAGAGATCCTCAACCACGTCCGCAGCGGCCAGATCGAGTCGGTTCGCCTCCTCCCTGACAAGAACTGTGCCTTCATTTCCTTCCTCGACAGCAACTCAGCCACCCACTTCCATTCCGACGCGATCTTGAAGAAGCTTGCAATCAAGGGTAATGATATCAAGGTCGGCTGGGGGAAGCCTTCGCAAGTCCCCACGTCCGTGGCGCTCGCAGTGCAGCAGTCTGGCGCATCGCGCAACGTCTACCTTGGTAACCTGCCCGAAGAAATGAGCGAGGATGAGCTGCGGGAGGAGCTAGGCAAGTTCGGTCCCATCGATACCGTGAAGATCGTCAAGGAGAAGGCCATCGGATTCATTCACTTCCTGTCCATCAGTCACGCAATGAAAGCCGTGACCCAGTTGCCCCAGGAGGCCAAGTGGCAGGCTCCTAAGCGGGTCTTCTACGGCAAGGACCGCTGCGCCTACGTGTCCAAGACGCAACAGCAGAACGCCGCCCAGTTTCTGGGGATTGCGCCGGGATATGCGCATATCCTCAACTCCGCTGACCGCGATCTGATCACGAACGCTCTCGCCCAGCAGTCTGTTGCGGCGGCCGCCGTCGCCACGACCGCTGGAGGAGTGAACAACCTAGGCAACCGCACCATCTACCTTGGAAATATTCACCCCGAGACCACCATCGAGGAGATCTGTAACGTGGTTCGCGGTGGTCTGCTACACCACATTCGTTACATTCCCGACAAGCACATCTGCTTCGTTACCTTCATTGACCCGACCTCCGCCGCCTCTTTCTACGCACTGAGCAACCTGCAAGGTCTGATGATCCACAACCGTCGGTTGAAGATTGGCTGGGGCAAGCACTCAGGTCCTCTCCCGCCGGCCATCGCCCTGGCTGTCAGCGGTGGTGCCTCGCGTAACGTGTATGTCGGCAACCTGGACGAGACCTGGCCTGAGGACCGCCTCCGCCAGGACTTCTCGGAATACGGCGAGATTGAGCTGGTCAACACGCTTCGCGAGAAGAGCTGTGCTTTTGTCAACTTCACCAACATTGCTAATGCCATCAAAGCTATTGAAGGCATGCGCAACCGTGAAGAGTATCGCCGGTTCAAAATCAACTTCGGCAAGGATCGCTGTGGAAACCCACCGCGCCAGACCGGTTCCCAGCCTAACCGCAATGGAGCCGGCATTGACGGTCCGCAATCGCCATCGCCAGCGCTCAACGGCTTCCACCAGAATCTCAGCCAGTCCGGCTCGCAGTCCAGCCCCACACACCCTGCGCTGTCGCCAGCGCCGGGCTCGACCGGCTCTCAGAACGGACAACGCCACCACCCGTTGCAGACAGTGTCGTCGCCATCCGGGGTTCTGAACGTGGGTGCCAACAACCCGTTGACTATGTACCTGAACCAAATGTCCGCTCAGCAGACACAGGAGCAGGAGAACCGACTGAATGACCCGATGTCCTTGGCGGCTCTGCAATCCCAATCGCAGCCCCGGCCTCCGACCCCGCAGCCGCTGTACAACGGTTCCAGCCCGGATGAGCTTACCAATGGCAGCAGCATCGAACCCCCGATGCATCAGCACAAGCCATCCGCCAACGGGTATTTGAACGTCTCCACTGGCCCCTCGGGACCCGGTCACCATGCTACTGCAAGCACCAGTAGTTTGAGCGTGCCTCGTGCGCAGCACTCGCGGGCTGTTAGTTTGCCTTCGTTCTCCCAGGAGCCATTTGGTCCCGTGTCCCAACCCGGACACGGCCGTCCAGGCATCTCCCACGGACCGCAAGCTAGCTTCTCCAGCTTTACCTCTGCTTTGGGTGGACTTAACCACTCTGGCTTTGGCCTGGCCATCCAGAACGACAACCACCTTCCCGGCTGGGCTGAAGAAGAAATTGGTGCCAAATAAATGCATTTTGGTCCGATCTTTTGACATTCTCTTCTAATCTTTTTGCATGTTTCATTTTCATCTCTTTTCATATTTATTTTATTACATGTTCACATCCTTTTGGTTTCTATGTCATCTCAATAATTCCCTTCTTGTATTGGTTCGGTTTGTTGTTTACATTTTGTGCAAAACTTCCCCTTCTCAGCTGCCGATTTTTACAAGATTTTAATAATCCCTTTCTATCATCATATTGTATTGTTATCCCTTTTTGGTACTTTTTTGGTTTTTTTTTTTTTTTTGTTGTTGTCTTGTCCTGCTACTGCTGCTGCTGTGTGTGTGTTCTTTTTTTTGGAATTTGGCTACGAGAGTGCGATGTCGATTTTTAAGCTGAAACCGGTTCAGCTCGGAACTGTCTTTGAATGCCCTATACTGTCTATTTTGTTTTTGCATTTGCGATGTCATTTCAGCGGATATAATCCAGAGCATACAGTCACAGAGTTCCTCATTCGAGGGTTTATATAGCTGCATAGCTGCGGAGATAACTCGTTCACCGTGGGTCGGAATTGAGCGTCGGACCATCGAAGAAATGATCATAATCCGCAATTTGTCTTTTGGGTCGTCTTAAACACACCAGCGGCTTGATATATTCACTCAGTTGCCTATCCTTTATGGTCATCCGGGGAGCATTTTGTTAGTATAAAGGTCACGTGATATATAACGCACTAAACTATTTTGGGATCCGCTTGAAGAAACATGACAGTTCGCCATCCCAGCGGTCGTTCATTTTTACACCATTCGCCATACCGTTCGCTTTAAATTTGGATCTTTATAATAATATATAAACTCCTCACAATGTCCCTCCCCCCAGAACAAATAAACATCAAACGCCGCCGCGAAGAAGAACCAGTGGAAACACTCTGTAAGAACAAAAAACCAAACCCTCCTTGATTCCTAAAAGGGGTCACTATACATCCCCATAACCAAACCATCAAAGTACCTTAACTAATTGTTGAACATAGATATCCAATCTGAACTCCACCAGACAAAACGCCGCTTCACAGACTTCGTCTTCCAACGAGTTACCATCAGTGGCAAAGATGGGTCTCGTGTTGGCGGCGACGGCGACGGCGACCAGGATTCGGGTAGTTCCTCGCCAGCTATCCCCCCGCCTGGACGGGTGCTGAAGACACCCAGGTCGGTGAGTAGTTTGAAAGTCGCGAAGGGGCCAGGGGGGAATCCCTTTGCTGGTCTGGGTATTGGGTGTGGGAATGGCGCTGCTGGTAGTGCTGGTGGTGCTGGTGGGGTGCCGTTGGTACGGGCTACGTCGCCGGGTGCAGAGCTTAAAGAGGAGAGGCGTCTTGCGGCGGCGAGGAGGGAGAAGGAGGAGAAGGTTAAGAGGGCGTTGCATTCGTCTGCTCCTGAACATGTACCCGCGGCTGGTCCTGGGTTTGGGGCTGCGCCTGTACCGGTCAAAGCTGAATCCGAATCTCCTGCGGCTGCAAGTCGGAGTAGGAGTGGGCGTGCTAGTCCGGCATCCGCTGTTTCTTCATCTGAAAAGGGAGGGAAGACGGGTGTATCCGCGTCAGTACGCCGCTTCCAAATCTCGCGGTCCGTGGATCTCCGTCGGAGTGTGGATGGAGGCATCCAGAAGCGAAAGGGGCAATCGGGAGATGCTGTGGCAGTTCTTGTTGAAAAGTTAAGAGGAAAGTCGCATTCGCGAAAGGCGTCGATGGTTGTGGATCATTTATCGCAGGCGGGCGATGGTGTGAAGGCTGCTGCTGCCGCTGCGGTAGAGGAGCCCGCACGGCCTAGGAAACGGCCAGTCGTGAACCAGGCTGAGAAGAAGTGGCGGGAGGAGAGGAAGAATGCGATTTCCGCTGCGAAACAAAACATCTCGCACGTAATGGATAAAGGAGAGGATGAATCGGAGCGACTGGCAAAGCAGTTTGAACAGATTGCTCTGGAGCTGGATGGTGATGGTGACAGTGCAGTCAGGGATACAGAAATGAACATAGCACCCGCACCAAAATCATATCCAACACAACCAAAGCCACCACTCAAATACCAACCCCGAACACCAACAAAATCTCTTCCAGCAGAGACCAAAACTCCCTCCAAATCACCTACCGAACACAAAACCGGCGAAGCAATCGAAACCGACTCAGACAGCGACGAAGACTACGTCTACGACGTTTACATCCGCAAACCCCTCCCAGAAGCCGGACTCTTCTCCAACCCCCTTACGAACCTCGAAACCGACCAAGACTCATGGTTCCGCCAGAATGGCATCGACACGACACGCCAGGACATTGGTGTCATCGTCATCACGCAGGAAGATGAGGGATATTGGGAGAACTTTGTCGAGAGTGATGATGATGAGGAGCAGTGGGATGATGAAGATGCTGATTCGAATGGTACTTCACCTAACTTTCAACAATGTCAAGGATGGGAATGCTAACTATAACAGCGGAAAATAACCCCGCAAACGATTACCCTGACGAAGAACTCTCCTGGGACGACGAGGATGATGACCCGTCAGCTGTGTATGGGAGATACCGCCATCATGCGGTTTCTGACGACGAGGAGTTTGATTTCGATGATTCTGCGAGTGAGGGGTATGGTGCGAGTAGCAGGAGGTATGGACGGTTCGGGTATACGCAGGAGTACTCGGATGATGAGGATGGGTATTAGGGTATCGTGCACGGGTAATAGGTGATAGCTATCTGGCTTTATGATTGCTCAGGATATACCAAAATAGAGATGTATACGTGTCCCCGGAGCTAACGAGTTGAAGATCCATCCCGGGTCTGTGAACCCCCTTACGTGATTGAGGACTGTCTATCAATATCCCTAGTCAGCATGTAAATGTGATGATCTTAGCTTCTACTACTGCATGATCAGCAACGGTTACCATACGCCAAGCTGACAAAACCTTCAAAAGACGATGATCCAAATCCGCATAGTACGATCTGCAGAAATACCGTCGTTCAACTCCCGGGGTATCTACTGTCGGCGTTGACCACATGACGAAAGCAAGGTACATACGGAGGTTATTGCACGGGTGCTGTCGTGTCAAATGCTCTTAGCATATAAAGTTCAGGATCTAGAACTCAGGATATCTTTTCCTCTTGATTTCCGGTTGGTTCTGGGATGAACGTTGTTCTGCATGTATGAGTGACTGCCATAGCTAGGTCAATAGATGCTTGATGATAGCGGATAATACGATTCTTGTTCTATTGCTGATAATTCATCGGGCATTTATCTCCTGGTATGGTTGGCATACTAAAGAACCCGTATGGAGTTCTGAAAGGCATCACTTCAATCAGCATGTGTTTCAGAGTAAACATGGGAGGATAATCAACACAGGAATGGCAAGCAAACTGAGAGCACTCCATCACAACAAATAACAGCAACAGTAACAATTAATTAGTGGGTTTGAGATGCGTGTCTGTACATGTGAAAGATCATTACAATACACTTTCTTCTCTCTATACTCCGGTATGCCAGTATTCAACAAGTATTCAGACTTAGGGTTTTTCGTTACTATAATGGATGGAATCTGGCTTCTAATTCCCTTATTAACCTTCAACTACACGCCGTACGGAACATTGATTACGATAAGGATACAGATAGGTAGACACGACAGTCAACACACATGATTTGAGCAGCGGTCAGTCAACCAGATCTACCAAGGTCTACCGAGTCTTAATTTATTTGTGCTTCCTTTGTAGGATCACAATCGCGTCATGTGATTCCCAAGTTAACCCGTGCGCCAACGGTTACCCACAACCCAACCCTGCAAACAATAACGCGCTTAACATCTATCTATCACATACACACATGCGCCCACTCAACGAGATATTCGCGCCAACAGTTCCTTACGCACAACCGCCAAGAAAAAGCGTCATGTGCCATGTTTGCTGTATCTAGACTTAGAACCAGACCCCGTCTCTTCCCGGAAAGCAAGCATCCCCTCTCCTCAACTGTTCCCAGTTCCTTACAGACGCATAAACAGACACAGAGCAGATCGACAGACACGATCTCGCTCATGACAGAGTGCCTGCATCCGCTGAATACGGTCCAAGCAAAGCAGCGCAGAGCAAAGTAAATAAATCAATCCCTTGCTTCTAAACGATGATCACAACACTAAGTCTCGTATAACGACCTCCTCGCACTGGCAAATGTTTTTGCAGGTAATCAGATCGGTTTCTGGGATGCATTGCACGCCGTGTATGCGCCATGTAAGGGCGGATGGATGAGGCTGTGGAAGGTAGGCGGCAGGACAGGCCTGTGGCGCTCCCTGGAAATGAATTCAAAGTGTGATTGGTGGATTGTTGTTGTTTTAGACGTAGATGTGCAGGGCAAGACATGTCGAGTTGACGTAGATGTCGATGTTGAATATCTGTATAGCTGTGGTGGACGGTACCACGGGTTGTATACATTCGTATCTAATACGATATAGTACATTACGGTACAAATCGGTTCTTACCGGAATACTCCATACTCCATTGAATCTCATATAGGGTACGGAGAACACCTCTTAAAAAAGTACAACTCGCTAATAGCTGACTGAATGAGTCAAGACTCGATATGAACTCTTCACGCCAGCTGAATCAGTTGACAGGACCAGCCTGATTCTAATCGGCGGAGATCGCCGACATGAAGAAAGTCTCGCCATTTACGAACCATCTCAAGGTTAACAACTGGACAAAGAGAACCAAACTTGAGGGTGGACCTTCTTGGGGTGTGTGTACGAGTACTATGTATTGTACTCCGTAATATCTCTGGAAATTCTGCATAGCAGGCATAATACGACTATCAGGAGTACTACTACTCTTACCATGTACGGTGATGCATGCAAATTGAATCAATCACCAACACCGAACCAACACCCCCTCCACCATAGCCAACAGGCGATGCGCATTAACCACCCAGCGTCTACGCAGCCGGATCCGACACTCTGGATGAGAATGTGATGATGGTGCATTAGTTTTGAGCCCGGCGACTGACCGCTTGTTTGCTCGTATCGTTGATTCAGGAGTTATCCAGAATATCCTCTTGTTCCGTAGAGCATTCTTAAGAATCTCCAAATCGGGGTTTCGGAACATGTCACAAGACGCATACGCACTCTGACAAGTCTGAGAAAAATCCAATCTCGCAGCAAACTGTTAGTCAATCAACGGCCGCCTGCGGCCGGGGCCTGCTGGGGGTCAGTGTTATGTGCTGCAGTTACTAGTAATAATAAGTTGCAATAAGAAATTATAATTACAGCTAGTGGCGGGTCCTTTCATTGGCTTCTATTATTACTCTCCTAGTTTTGAAGGAATGGTCCTTGCTCCACGTGACGGGGCCAAGTCAACAAAGAAAAAAATAAATTAAGAAAACTGGTTCGCTGGTTCGCTTGCGTTCGATTTCGAAATCCTCCGGTGGACTGCAGAAAGACTCACTTTTACTCTACCTCCGGACTCGGAGTATGTCCTGGAGAGTTATTACTCTACCGGGTACGTATGTACACAGGAGGATTTCTGATCACCGAGATGGGCCGAATCTTTGTTTTCTCGTGTCGGATATGAACCGGAAAAGAAAAAAAAAAAAAAAAACTTGCACTCGTCACGGAATATCCGTACTACAGAGTTGTACTTTTTCCACAGTACTCCGTACAGAGTAGTGAAAGATCTGAGATCGGCCGATCATCTTGCGTATTTGTCTTCATCTTCAACTCCAGACCGAGCAGCAAGAACAGTTTTCTGTCGATCGATGCCGCATCTTGCCCCTCGGTAGCGGGCCTAGGGGGTGTGGGTGGAAGGTGTTGGCACTTTTCAAGAGAGTAACCGAGTTACGCCGCAATCTGAATCCGGTCAAGTATTAATCCTTGACGATATGATTGATTCCTGATATCATTGACGGCCTAACAACTGCAGGACTTTCTGTTCATTCCGGGTCAATGCTCAGCAGACAACCCACCTCCCCTCTTTCTTTCACTTTCCCTTCCGTCAGATGGGTGATGCTGCATGATGATCTGTTCACCCGTTGACAAGTGATGGATTTGCAATGCTACTCTTGTGGGTTGGGTCCAGAAGACACGTCTGCTGTATATCATCGTACCATCATTTGTCGTTGGCTGTCAAATGAGGGAATAAAAAGAATATCAGTCATAGTACCGTGTATTATAGATTTCCCCTCTCGCCTTCTCCCCGGGGTTCTGGATTTGTCATTCCCTGCAAATGAGAGGATTGAACGGAGTAAGCACTCTGTAAATTATTATCCATCCTCGTTCATATGGAGGGGGGCCACTACGTAAAACATCCGACGGTTGACAAGGCGATGCCGATCCTTCATCTTTTTTTTATTTTAATCCTGTGGAGTCTGCCGCTTTGCCGCCTCAGGAGGCAAGACCAAAAGGAAGACTTAACTCCTATATCCATAGTTACGCACGTACTCGTACTCCGTAAAGAGCACAGTCGAGAGTCTACGGGATCTCCCCGTCCGTTCCGGCAAGGCCGATTATAATATGTGACGACCTGGAAATTTGGTCATTGCTTTTTATGGGCCGTCTGTCACTTTCTTTTTTGGTTTCGCCATCGACTAAGAGCCAGACGGAGGGGGGGAGTCCGTCGCTGCCGCCGCCTAACTACTAACTGCTTAGGTTGTATGTAATGCGGCGCAGGAGTTGGGCTAGGGTGTTAGCCTTCCCGTCAATCACACATGAAGATCCCCGCCGTTACAGAGTTTACTGTATCCGTACTCTGTAATTAGAAATACCTGGATAGGCGGGATCAATCAGGTCAAGTTATGAGCCAGAGAGCCTCAAATCATCGACTTTATACCCTTGAACACTCAGCAGTTCTTGTACCTGTACACAGCACTCCAGTCAGAGTACGACAAATACCAGAATAAACTCCCAATCCTGGCTAGCACGTTCCACGCAAGACCTGGTCGCCACGTTTCCCATAGAAAAAAGGCTTTGTTTTAGAGCTGACCGGGGGAGTTGAGTGGTTGAGAATGGAATAATTAGAGCTCAGGATACGGGATGGAACACGTGACACGTGACCGAGGGCGGCTGCGGGCAATGGGCGACAATACTATTCTTGAGTTGTCGTTGTATATGTAGTACTATGTAAGCGGAGATAAAGAAGGCAACTAGGAGGCATGGTCGGGGCCTAATATGATCAGGCATACCTGTGTGCTTGTATGTACTCATACATAACTAGTGATGTCTACTATGTACTAATTGCGCAAATGCTGTGCCGCAATGCGGCGGTTAATTATCATTCTCTGCAGACGTAATAATAAGATACGGGAGTCCTCACGCGCAGAACTACTGGATGCGGTACGGCTAATACGGATGTCCGTACTCCTGTACTTGTATTTTGTAAGAATCAGATCAGGCAAGTGGGTCTAGTGGGGACAGGCTGTGCAAGACTTGAAAAAATAGTGCAAAGTCTGTCGGATTGACCGTCCCCACCTGACAGTTGGGTCTTCAGATAGAGATCGAGTACTCTGTACGAGGTTATAGAGTGTGAGAGTTCTGTATGGACATGTCAATATAGAGAGCTGTAGATTCTTTCAAGATATATACACTATACTATGTAATAACACGTACAATACTGATGTAATCTGTATCTGCATGAGTTGGCAATCCTGTTGAAACCAAGCGTTAGAGCCTCGATCTTATTGGCCCGAGCGTCCCGACACCACGGTTCGGTCGCCAAGGCTGCTGCAGGCGACGTTCCGCGCCCAATAAGCGCGCTGGTTATCATACAGAGAATACAGAGTACAGGAGTAAAATACATATAGTAAGAGAGAGAAAGGAGAGATTTATTGAGCCATAGCTTATAAGAATAGAATCAATCCACATAATATGGAATAGATTGGGAAGAGAGATGATAAAAAGTACGGAATTAATCTAGAATCGAATCTCCGTGATAGGAGATGGAGCTATTGATTGACATCGGGATTTGTCTGCTCCATCGCCCCCAGGAACCTTTTTTTAAATTAAAAAAAAGCTCGCAACCTCTAATATTATTCCGTATCACATCTGTAACAAAACGACCGAGGATCCCCCAATCTGGCTGTGACGGACTCGAACTGGACCCTGTAGAAATATTATAGTTAAGTCGACAACGTGACCTGACAAGTCTCTTTGAAAGTGAACTCTCCACTTCTCTTTCTTTCATTCCTATATTTTGCTCACTCTCTCCCCTTCTTTTTCTCCCATACTTTCATTCTTGGACAGTGGCGACCCTTACGAATCCTTGCTTCGAGACAGACAGATTGTCCACTTCTATCTGCTACGTGATTCGGTCTATCGGTCCAGGGCTACATCAGACACCCAGGAAACAACAACCGCCACACCAACCAACCAGCAAACAATCCGGGTAAAGAAAAAAAGAAAAAAAAAAAGGGTGCTTTCCAAATCCCAACGCCTCGGTTCGCTGCATGGATCCCAGCGTCCTTTCACATATACTCCCACAGCCTAACTCACTTTGCTGCATGCCACCCTGGGAAACGTTGTTGGGATCGTCGCTGCGATTTGATTGACCAGTTTGGTTCAACTGCACTGATTGATTTGATTGCTGTCGTTTTTTCCTTTCTTTTTTTATTTTTATTTTCCCTGTCGAAATTGGCGCAGGTCAATCCATCAATCCAGCCCTTTAAATCCTACCCGCCGTCACCTTTTTCTCATCCGGAGTAATATTCTATTTTTCTTCTTTTCTACAACTCTTTTATTACACATAATCACACCAATCGATATGGAACCTCCTTCGTCACGCCAGAGCCGAATGGCTATCGACTCTATCCTCAATCCTTCAAGGTCATCATCGGACTCCGTATCTTGTACACCACCTGTCTCTCCAGCATACTATAACTACTCTTCAGAAGGCTACTATCCTTCTCATCGTCATTCACATCATCACCAACGCCAATACCCATACCAACACCCCTACCCGGAGAGCACAAAAGCATCCTTCTCTTTCTCTCAAATACCGATCAACTCGACAGAATCCTCTCCCAGCCCCTACTGCAGAGACCGCTACGACTCCGTCTCCAGCAGCTCCAGTCTTACCGCACCAACGACCTCCTCAGTGGCCTCAAGAGCCTCCACCTCCTCCACAGCAACAACAGCATCAACAGGCTTGGAAATGGGCGACCGCCGCCGCCCACCACGGCCCAAGTACGAAGAAGAAGAAATGTACTTCATCTGGTACCACCGCGTCGATCTCTGCCAGGAGTGGAAGGAAGTCCGTGAGTGCTTCAACCGGCAGTTCCCCAACCGCCAGCGCAGCGGCTTCCAGGGCATCCAGTGCAAGTTCTACCGCTTCATCAGGGACAAGAAGTGTCCTACTCTACGAGAACAGAGAAGGATGCGCGATGGGGAGTTTTTGCAGGGGCCGTCGAGTCCCCAGCATAGCTCTTCTGGGTCAGAGGGGATGGGACCGCCGAAATTTGGGGTTGTTGAGTGGGTGGGAGTGTGGTATCCGTGGATGAGGGAGAATCAAGAGCAGGTTAGGATGAGGAAGATATCGCGTTGATGCTTGCTTTTCCTTGCTTTTGTTTTTGTCTTCCTGTACAGAGTATGGGGGGGAGGGGGGGGGGGGGGGGTTAATTATGACGAGGATTCCATGACCAAGATACCTTTTTGTTCGATTTCATTTTCATTTTTTTTATTTTTTTGACTTATTTATTAGAATGAACTTTACTACTTAATATCCTACCATTGTTGTTAATTATAATATCTGGGAGATGTTCTGTTTACATTCGGCGAATCCCCGCACAAACTGCTCCTTCAATAATCCTTAACTGTCAACCAACAGTGATTACCAGTACCGTACATAGTATACTACCACAGTACAATACAATACAATACAATACTGTAATACCCACAAGTGGAGATTCTTCACATCCAAATCCAGATCAAATCCCGAACCCAAATCCCCAAAGCACACACATGCATATACATATGTGAACAACTACTAAACATATTTATCCATACACACATGCAAAGATGCAGAGTATGTACATGTAGCACTTCGCAAATAATCCTCCTCTCCCAAAGACCGATCAAATAGCATTCCGGCGGAAAATATATCCTGGGTTCACGTCGGATCCTGGGGAGACAACCGTGCACACCGATAGTGACTTGTTCCCATACAGCTCAGGAGGTACATGCGTACGTATATGTGCCTTGCTTTTGGTTCTTCAGTTCTTTGTGGCCATACAAAGTTAAGGGAACATTGCCCCGGAATTCTGGGTATAGTACATCGGCAAGAGTGTAAAGCGTTCCAAAGATACCGGCTCTTGTACATGGTTCAAGGGACTCTATAGAGGGTGATGCATGGATATATATGACATACCACTAATCACTATACATCTCTTAATATCTGTAGCTCTAGTAGGGTCCATTATATATCATCAGCAAATGCATGGCATTCAAAAGACAGCTGGGGTACGTCTTGGGGACCTCTGGGGGGACCTCTGGGCTAGCAATATGGTTCAAATTACTGCTACATTCCAAGGACACCAGCTATGCCTGGAACGTCTTACAGTTTCCTCGATGAATATGGAGTATAGTGTACGAATACGGGTGTGTTTTCTGTAAGGCATGCTGTGCTATGCTATGCTATGTGCTGAAGACACATAGATCTAGACCGAGTCTCGGCCTGGACCTTCTCGTTGAACTGTCATGATTGACAGATGTACATCTCATTTTTAATGACGATACATGTACTTGTACGGAATCGCATGAAGGTTTAGATGAACAACCAGCGCATAGGATGAGTAACTGAGATTGGCTGTTTCACAAGAATGTTGCTCGAGAAGTCTCTAAGACAGGTAGTATCCACTAACGATAATGTCTTAGAAATGATAACATTGAAGAACGAAGCTGTGTTGCTCGAAAAGAGGTATACGTATACATATCAAGTCGAACCGTTCGTATCATTCGACAGCATCCTGATACGGTTAGCTCTGTTCCCCTGCAAACCCTAGACATTAACCGGGTGTCTTATTTTGGGTAGCTTGAGATAACAGATCTTCTAAGCTCACGATACAGAAAGTTATACAGATCTCACTTACATGTATCATCTGCGGCCCTTCATCGTTTTTCATGAGTAAAGGATCGTCAGCAGTATCGGTATTCCCCAAAATGGCTCTTCAATTCGCAAGGCTTGTGAATGTAATAGACGATCTTATGCTGGCTTCATTGAAGACCTCGGTACTATTAGCGTCAAAGCTACCATAGGAGAAAAAAAAAAAGTCATTTTCATGGTGGTACAAGGGGGATTTCCAAACTGAGCTTAACTGTTCCGTTCTCCATTCCTTTCAGTATATACCCATATCGAAGTCATTAGATCCTGATTATTCCCATGTATACAGGGGTAACTTATTCACCCATGCCAAACCCAACGCATATACGCCGTCATTCTACATATTGTTGACAAATCATTCTTCAACATGACCAGGCGGTATACCGAAAGTTAAGATAGCTAAATCATGACACCGAAGACTCGGTATTGTATCAATAACCGACCCCAAAAACCAGCCACCAGCCCGGCCGAGAAGTCACTTAAAGACTGACTGTCTCCGTAAGAAAAGCAGTATCCCGTATATCTCGGAGAACTGATTTGATCTGGATCAATCATACAATCATGAAGACAAGAAATTTCTCAAACATCAGATCAATTGTGCACGATAGAGTATACTCTAATGACAAGAAACCAAATGTTGATTGTTGGAGAACTGAGAACTACAAGTCAAGCCATGCGCGTGTGACATTAACCTCCACAGCTGGTATTTTACCAAGCATTCCGCTAAAAAAATTTCTGGCCTGCTCACATGTGATCCTTCAACATTTTTTTGCAATCAGGATTCTGCAGAGAATAAACTTTGGGTGTCGATTAATTACCCACCATACTATTTTTTTCCGGTACTCCATACGTATCCATATCACAGTTTATGAGGTAATAAAGTGGCTTCCAAATAGAACAGAATTCAATAACATCGTTTGTTTACCTTTTGTCCCCATTTAAATCGTATGATGACGGCCCACTCGAACCACAGTTCGATATCGAGAATGCTTATCTTCAGTGCCGGTATTGCTGTATTTATGTATTTAATACGACGACATATTGTACCATAAGTACATTTGGTACGATACACTTGTACCCATATAGTACAAATACGCATGCATGACTGCATAAATCCGCATAACCTTCGATCCAATGCCAAATCATTGCATAGCACAGCCTTAACTACGGAGTACGGAATACAATCCTCCTTGAATGATTATGTGCTCATGTACAGCGTGCAGAATACAAACAATCTGTATACTTGTAGGTATGTAGCATTAGCCCTCCTCTATCCCTATATGTACAGGAGCTCGCACTATTATACTATAAAGAGTACAGTACTCCATACGGAGTACTCCGAAAATAGGGCATCCCTCTTCACCATCGCCATGCAAGATGAAGTACAAAGTATAGCGCACCGCAGTGCATTACACCTCGCCAAAAGTACAGCGTAGTATTTAGTTGCGCCGTGCAGACTACTATGCGCTCCCTACATCCCAGAAGCAATAAGACGGTCGATAATGATAGATCTACGATTGCATAGGGGGCTTATCGCGTTTGGTTTTGGGCTGTACTTTTGTACTTTTCGGAGCTGAACCCGGCCCGGTGGGCTAAGGTGAGGCTGAAAGAAAAGAAACGAGTGTAAAAAGTAACGAAGTAACGAAAACAAAGAAGCTGGCAGGCTGCAACAGTTGATCGTAATCATCACGTTCGTTGCTGACGAAGCTATGCTGGTACTTTGGTCTGCTGTGAAGCTGTAGTGGAACTCGGGATTGGGTATCCCATTCCTGGACAAATCTGCAAGGATGAATTCAGGTTGGGGGGAGAGTTGATCTGATGACTCGAAAAAGAGTGCAGAGACAAACGGCGGGATGCATAGAGATCGACTTAACTATTCAAATTTCTTCGAACGCCTTAGATACATGATTCGTTTCTGCATTCCAGATCGTTCGTGTTCCCCGGCTTATTACATACGACTGACAATTTGCAAGCTGAAATAAACTAGATTTGAAAAAAAAATTGACCAATAACTACCCTATGTTGCTTTTCCAGATTCCTACTGGCCGACCGTGCGATGGTAATGGATGGCTTCAATCCATATGAAAGCCAGAGGCGAGCTCGCAACTGCGCACACGTCAGCAAATCCCGAGACACGAGAGAAAAAAAAAAAGAAAAGTAAAGCCAAGACAAGACTTACGGATCCTTCCCATATTGGATGTTGCAGTGCTCCCACTCAACATCACGAACGAGCATCGCACGGAATTTATTCGCGTCGTCGATGCTGCAGAAACGGAAATTCACTGTACGAGCCTAGGTATTGGTCAGTATAGGGAGATGTTCGGAAAATTCTTAGCCACTCACCTCGCCAGGAACGTAGTTGTCCGTGATCTTCTCGATCTTACGATTGCTGCCGGTGGCAATTTGGTGAAGCTGGTCCATCGTGACCTTCAGGTCAACACCCACGGCCCGGACAACACGAGTGGCACCAATGGAGCGGCTCAAGGTCAACTGAGAGCTGACGACGTCAACCTCCTGGCCGATCTCGACGTAGACATTACTCTGGCCAAGGCCGATACCGTTCGGGTACTTTTCGTAGAACGCCTTGCAGGCTTCATGGTCGCAGAAGTAAACATAAGCATTTCCGAACGAATCGATGTTGACCTTCTCGATAGCACCACCATGTATCAGAGACAGCACCTTGGTGGGGATAGCCCAGCTAGGAGGCAATCCGGTGAGGATGATGCGTCTCACTTGTGAAGCTGCAAACATCAGCGTCATTCTTCAAATAGGCACTGAGGTTTGAGTATCTTACGAGGCTTGTCTCGAGGAGCAGGGGTACCCCACGACTTGAAAGTGATCAGGTTCTCGCGATCCTCGTCTTCGACAGCGGTGATGCTCGGATGAGCACGAGTTGCAGAACAGTATTCATCTAAGGTTTGTTAGCGATGATCATAATCAACGTCCACAGTAGTCTTTACTCGAAGGCCTTCTCTCATGGGGAGCTGCGTTAGTATAGGAGATGCTAGGAGACCGGTTTCTCTCTTTCAGAGCACGAACAGCCGCAAGAAAACCAGCCGTATCATTCACGCTAATAGCAATTTTTTCCTTTGGCGCTTCAGGCTCGGGGTTGTTGGAATTATCAGTAGTAGACAAAGATCTGGCGGTATCGATGCCATTAGAGGCAGCTGAGAATCCATTCACAGCAGGCTCCTGCTTCGAAACAGTGACAGTGTACGAGTTCGCAGATCCATTCAAATCATTATTGGTCTTCACCGCTGGAGAAGAAGCCGCGGAAACAAAGTGTTCGGTAGGAGACATGCTGGGGTGACCGATTTCTGCGCGCTTCAGGCTCTGAACGGGAATCATAAGTTGAGGCACATTGTAAACATCAAGAGATCTCAGGTCTTCTTTCACAGGAGACAGGCTGTTCAGCCAGTTAGCTTGCGATTTAACCGCATCTAGAGCAGTACCCGTGGATTCGCCGGTGTCACCTGCCGGGGTACGTCTTAGGCGACGGGCAGCAGCCATGAATGCTGCGGTGTCATCCACATTGGCGGGCTTCTCGGATGAAGGCGTAGCAGGATATCCCTCGATGGAAGGAGGCACCACAATCGGCGCGGTATCGTCCGCGTTGATAGTTTCGAACGAAGTACTAGGACGTTCCTCAAAATTAGGAGGCTCATTAGACGGTTGGATACTTTGGGCCGAGACCTCAGTGTCAAGAGTGGTGAATCCCACAATGGGCTCCCTCTCGGCCTTGGATGGAGATGGGGTAAAAAGGTGCCTGGCAGGAGATACGACAGGGAGTTCAGTAGGTTGTTTCGGCTCCGAGTTATCGTCCACCACGTTCATCAAATCGGGGTTCTGCTCGACAGCAGTGGTGCAGCTAACGGTAGAGACATTACGTGACTGGTTCAAGGCGCGCACAGCAGCCATGAACCCAGCAGTATCATCCATGCTGATGACAGTTGCCGGTTCTTTCGAAGGCGCAGCCATAGGGATGGCAAGCTGAGGCTTGGAACCGAAGCTATCAGGTCCACAGTCCTCCTGGGAGACACGGTCGGCTACGAACGTTCCCATCAACAAAAGTCAACCATGGAGCGAGGAAGACAGACTTACCAGTATTGTTTCCTTTTTTTGAAACAGACACAGAGAGCGCATCTTCGACCACAGGATTACCAACCAAGGAGCTGGGCTTAGAAGGAACAAACTCTTCTGCTGAAGGGTTGCCAACGAAGCTGGAGATCTTAGAGCCAGTGGGAGAGAGACCGTTCTGGCTACCAGCAACATTACCAGCAAGCGAGCTGGAAGACGAAGGCACAAATTCAGGCGCAGTAGGACTGCCAACAGGAGAGAAAGTTCCCTTCCTACCAGGAACTTTCTTGGGAGCAGGAGTCCACGCGTCGCCCTGGCTACCACCGTGGTTACCAGCGAGCGAGCTGGGCAACAAGGGCACAAACTCAGGAGCAATAGGATTGCCAATGAAAGAAGTAGAAGGTTCAGGACGAATTTCTTGGTCGCTAGACGCCTTTTGAACGACAGCAGACGTGGTTACCTGGCTGCTTTGGTTCCGAGCACGAGCAGCTGCCATGAATCCAGCAGTGTCGTCCACGTTCGCGGGGCGAAACATAATGACGGGTTTATTTGGCGAAGTATGAGGGGTAATGGTATTTGAAGAAATACGAGTATCGTTTGAGTAGACTCGAGAAGATGAGGAAGATGGAGATGAAAGTAGAGAATGAGAAGAAAGAGGCTGAGGTTTGGTGGATGAAAGTGAAGAGGGATCAAAAGTGAAGGAAGTGAAGGAAGTGAAGGGAAGAGAGGAAGAGTGGTGTGCAGGACTTTCACTGGGGGCAAGGCCCTTTCCCTGTTTTCCATGCTGTCAGTGAGCTTCCAGTGTTTTGTGTGTGAAAGAAAGAGCCAGAAATTGTGCAATGGGTTAAAGAGAAGGGCTCATTGAGAACAGTTATTAAAGCTTGTGGAGAAATGAATAATAAATAAAAAAAAAGCTTACCTTTACCTCTGTGCCCTTTTTAGTATCCACCCTCGACGCCCACATGCTATCCTCCAAACCACGAACAGCAGGGCGACTGCGCTGCACCACTTGTTTTGGCGCCCAGCGACTATCTTCCAAACGCCTTCCACTGGACACACATGTATTAGGCCTGCTGGCGTTTGTCTTCGAGACGTTCGCACTGGCATTCGCATTCTGGGGCGCCCATCGGCTTGTTTCGAGGCCTCGAGAGCCACGAGTCGTCGTTTCGTCGCCAGACTCACCATTTTTAGATGTTCGAGACAAGCGATCTGAGGAAAAGAAAGAAGAAAAGACGTCGTGAACGACGTTGGCCACTCTGAGGCGCCATTCGGACACCTCTGTGGGAATAGGTTGCATACCCGTCATCGTGGGATACTTGATTCTTCGAACTGGATAAGAATTGTGTAGGAAGACAATAGAAAGGTATATAATGGGAGAAGGAACTTGAAGAAGAGAGAAAGGGAAAGAAGGAAGAAAAGGAAGGAAGGAAGCAGAGTAGTAAGCCTAGAGTCATAGTGTGCAACAAAGTGAATGTGATAGTGGATGTTTGCAAATAAAAAAGATATAGATTGTGGCTTTGATCTTCAAACAATAGCAAACGGACTGTGGCATTGTCTGGCTTTCAGCCACAAACGGATTTCCTGCATCTCGAAATGCTCCCACAACATCTACTATAGCGAGCCATAGGGCTAGGAAGGAACGCGAACAGGACAATTGGCAGAGAGCCAGCTTTCTATTCATGAAGGTTAGATGACATGCATATTCCATGTATTTTACTTCCAAAATATCCACAAAAAAAAAGAAAAAAAAGAAAAAAAAGAAAAAAAAAGAAAAGAAAAGAAAAGAAAAAGGGACTAGGTAAATCAAAAAGATCCCAAACTCCAATACGAACCAGATCGTTCCCAACAAAAGGCTTATTCATCATGGAGGAACAGGAATGTTTTCCCATCCCTTCTGGCCCTCTTCGCGATGCTCTACAATTACTTGAAGCCCACGACGTCCGCAGAACCCATCTTTGCCGGCGATACGTTCAACTGTTTGAAATGTGCCTTCTCCATTGCCCACAGGATCAGGGACCCAAACGGTTTCTTCGGCAGTTTGGCCAAAAATTTCTGCCCGGCGAGGATTAAACCAAGGAAGACCAACAAGGTGATTCCCAATGTTGTGGATAAAAGCATAAAGTTTTTCGAATCGACGAGTGGTCCCGAGCCAAGACAAAGTGCGACTGTCATAGGCAACCCGAACGTACGGGTTCATGTAGATGCCAGTGTCCGTGAGGTCATCAACATTCGATGGAGCGTCTTGCAGATCGGCGTGGATGAGACAGCACTCCGAGGCTTCCCAGAACACATCACGAGAGGCACGGAAGCGAACTGGCGATATCCCGCTCTCTTCCCTTGACTTCAACTCTTGGGTCGAATTTCTCTTCTCCCAGTCATGGTCTCCAGTGGACCCCTTTGCGCCATACTGGAAAAATCTAGCATCAAAGGCGACCATTCCTCCCCAGCAGCTGCGTACCCGCACAGCATCCCTTCCCGCCAAAACATCATTTCGACTATCACCGTTTCCGGCAGCCGAAAACCATGGGAAAAACGGAAGCCCCATGCTATATCCCTGCAGATCCCGAGTAGCATACGTGTCGTAGAACTTGAAGGGGTTGATGAAATCCACGGAACAAGCAGCCCGGTAATGAGCAACCCCATCCTCTCCCGCATTAGTCGAAAACAAAAGCTGCAGTGCATCAACCGGGTTGAAAAGCACATCATTTACATAAAGTAACTTATTATACCGTTTCTCCGGATTGTCGTCCAAAGGTCGTAAGGCTCGGTTCCGGACCTCAGCCAAATATTCAATACGCTTAACCCGGTGCGATCCACCAGGGACCGTCACTGTAGGAAGACTTTGCAAATCCATATGTTCCTCGAACACGATAGATTTGTCGCAAGGGATCTGTGCCTCCCAGTCGCGCAGCGCGCGCTCTCCTTCCGCCCCGCTGTCATTTTCGTAGACGCTCAAAAACACATTCTCTGGTCCTAGTAAGTCGACCAACTGCAAAACTTCAGCACCCCATTGTCCCCGTGCAAGCTCCCCGTTCGGATCGTATAAGCTCGCTGCGATAAAGACCTTCTCGTTGTGAGGGTTGCCCCTGCCCGGTGCGGTCGATTGCTCTACAGCGTTTCGGAGGGATTTGTAATGCGACAACGGCCGGGTGTAGGAAGGCCAAAATATCGAAGTAAGGACCACGAGCGCGAAGATTATACCGGCGACAACATGGAGATAAAAGCACGATCTGCGAAACAGAAGACGTCGATAGCAGCCGACTGGTCGCTTCGAAGCGGACAGTAACGGTCGCGAAGGTCTCAGGCGGCGGTATCCAGAGTAGGTAGAGGATAACAGTCGGAATAGTATTGGCCATCTATGCGAAAGCGAAAGAAGTCTGGATTTTGGGAGGGTTTGTGATTCGAAATCGGCCTCGTCGAGATCGAACGTCCCCTGAGAGTCGAGAGAAGACCGGGTGCCAAGCTCATACTCATCTGGGTGTAGAAGACGAACAGACATGACGAGAATCGTCGCTACTGGCAGAAAAAAACATTCGGCCGGCACGCTTGATTATATAGATGAGACAAATAAATTTCCATGAACAACTGTGCCGCCGGAACAGCGCTTGTGGAGTATGTATACAGAATCGAATGCATATTGCTTGATCTCACCGCCCTCAGAGGATCTCAACGTCAATGGTGATCATAAACCTGCCAGGACTACGTATGAGTATGAACTTCAATAAATCTCTATCCAATTTTCGTTGCCATACGGAGCAATCCAGCTAAGACGACGTTTATAAGTCTTCGTTAGCGATGGCCATAACTGGGCCAGCAAAGCTGGACAGCGACAAGATAATCCTGAAAACCTGTATAGCTTGCGGGAAAGGCCACTGTAGGTCATGCCTCACCATGCATTACATATTCTTTAAAAGCATTTGCAGTATTCAAAGCTCCAACGGTAGGCTACTAGGTAGCTGGAGATGATTCGTTGGCATATTTCACATATCTTTTTATCAGCGACCCTACCGTTAAAATGAAATTTCAAAGGATATAATATTTACCCTGCGTGCAATGGTGAGGATAAAACACATCTTACCTTATGGAGCGTGGGGCTGAATTCTGTGTGTACGAATTCAAGCTCGAAGCAACGAGTCAGGGCTTTGTTATCCTGGTTGAACATCATGTCTCCATCCCTTGATCGAGTTCCTTCTACATCGCCGTTGATGGAAGGCTTCTGCCAATGATGACATCGAGTTCAAGAAACCAGAATAAGTCGACATCATTTCCCAGCAAATCGCCAACATGCTTTAGGGTAAGTTCTTGTGTGTTGAACTGTTGCAAGTTGTTGCGGTAAAACTAGACCGACTTGATAGGGAAACCTGGTTAATAAACCTAAAAACCACGCCAACGAAACCTGGGTGTCCGTTTGTGATCTTGAAAATATATTCTCGGATTGCGTCGTCCAAGGTATAGTTGACATCGTGACAATATCCGTGGACAACATCTTCAAACTCTTATCTATTGTAGAACAAGCTAAACTTTGTGCCCATCTTGGTGTCCGGTTATAGTTAAAGAGACTCCTGATTCCGGACGCAGGATTGTTGGCGTCATGTATTCAGGCTAGCTTGGAGAGTCAAATAATGGGTGTCCGTATGAACTCAACAAGCAAAAGCGTGGACCATGGTCTAGACCAAAACGAAATTTAATAACGGCGTACCACAGACAATTATCGTAATAGGTATCCTGTGTATGATGTATGATAAAGTTAATATCATCGGTCCCGCCGGACATTAGAAAGTTTTCAGCATAAATGTAGCCAGACTTGTGATATTCTTGCACGAGAAATTTGTTGGCGGAAAGCTTATCAGCTTTCCATCTGGGGATGTATACTATTCTCCGTCTTTTTCTTAGATGGCGTTCGAGAAGCTTGGATAATTTTGTCTTTCCTGATGCTGGTGCTCCTCGCACGTGGATGACTTTGTATTCATCAAGCAGTTGTGAAAAGCCTCCACGGTTTCAGTTCGAGGGCATATGCCTCTATGGATTGGGGGTTCCACGAGACCAGATGGCTCGGGTGACTCTGACTGAGGTGGTTCTAATTAAGCCATAGGCGTTAGCGCATAAGATTACTTTATAGAGTAAAGAAACAGGATATTATCCGTAGGCACGCCTTCATGCTTTGAGAGAGGATGTCGCTATTCTGAGCACAGTGCATTCATGTCAACTGAAGAACTGAAGGGGAAAATGTGTTCTCCTGCTTTGCAGATGCATAACAACAAGCCACCCTTTTGAATAAAGACATCGTCCAAATATTGTCTTTTCCTTCAGAGATAGATGGGCCTGAAAGAGCCAATTGAAGGATTGTATATGCTAAGCAGGCAGCAGCATCACTGGTAACAGATCTTTTTTGTAATGATTAATATTGGTTTTTAAACCATGAATTATTGAGGTAAGCCAAGGCTCTTTTGGGAGCGTTATACTCATCATGTATCGAGCTATCACATAATACCAGCAGGCCCTATATACTTTTTCTCTTTACACCCCCAAAACTCTTTGGTTTCCAATGTTGTTCCCTCAACTTATGGGTTATACAGTGCTAGAACATTCCTATTATGTTTAAGATGGCTCCCCATTTCCCCATTTCAGACTCTACGATGATCTTCCCACCGGGTTTCCGCCTGGGGAAACTACCTCCACAAATATCTTCTTCAAACCCCCTTCTACCGAAATTTCCAATGTGTCTATTATTTACAGCAGCACTCGGTTGACAGCTTTCAAAGGAATCGGTGTAACCTTCAATGGCGACTGACAGCAAACAAACGACCAAGGCGGGCTGATCTTCATCCTGAACAGCCACAGAGGTATGCCACGGAAGTGGTTGAATACCGAGATCGAGCTGATCAACGGGCAAGCTGCATCTAAGCACCGCCTTCAAAGACAGATTTAGTCTGTTTCTCGTGCCTTCACAGGAGCACGCTGCGACGCTGGAAACTGCCCGGGAGCTGGGGACTAGCAGCCTATGGGTGTATCATATGGAAGGGGACCAGAAGTGGCCTTCGCGAGAGGTTACTTAGTGAGGCGTAGAGTGTTGGGCTGGTGTTTATGTAGCAAGGCCATCTAGCAAAGGGGGTAATTTGTATGTCAACTTCAAGCACTTTGGTTATAGATTTAGCCGAGTGAGGCCTTTTTCACGGTGTATATGTCGTGTGCGTTGGGCAGTCCTGCGTGCGTACTTTGGTACATTTGGACATGGACATACAACAACTCATCGCCGTTCGATGAAGGGGCTTTCTTGAAATGGTGATGAGCAAAGGATCCACTAAATGTACGTCACCTGTCAATAATTGTACTTAATCGTATTGGAACAAGGCCAGCTAGCCCACGGGGAAAGAAGCTGTGCTGATACGGGGCTCCATAGATGTTACGGGTTAATAGCATCAACCCAAATTGGATGTACTTCGGCAGCCCCGTCATTTGTTATCTCGAGGCTCGGGGAAGCATGATAGGGTTCGGCGGCATTAACCTCGTGGAATTTATCTCGAAGTTCTCCCTAGCCAGAAAAGTCAGAAAAATTCTCGGTCTAACGTTCTTTATTGAGAGGCGCATTTTGTAAGACAGGCAGAAGATTCACATGCCATATTCCCGACTGACAAGTGTATCCCAGATCCACCCAAGATACGCTGGCCTGTTTCTCTGCGGCCTTTTTTTTTTTTTTTCCATCTAGACATTCTATGCAGCTGCATCTGGCCCTAAGTAGTAACCAGCTCGGAGTAAGCACAGACTTCGCAACCAAACAGGAATGTCAGAAATCATATTACAACCCCATATAGTACTCCGTACCTCGTGCGGCCATTGCGTGGTCATTTGATGCAGAAATATAAGTGGACAGCTGAAAAAGTGATTATTATTCCGCCTGTTGCTATTAGCCCAGCGGCTCTCGCGCTTCAGCTGGAGCAAAAGCAAGTAACAAGGCTAGCGCGATAGATGGAGAAAAGAAAAGCAGATCGGAGTGGAGGGCCCTTGCGATGTAGCGGTTGTACCCGAGAGGAAAGGCCGGAGGCTGAAATGGGTATTCTGCATGAACTACTGCGAATAAAATCCATCAAACATGTATCTTTGGAGGGGTATTCTGCATCCAGGATTCCATATCCCAGTGCAGAGTACAGAGTAGTACCTATCGCTGTCCTGGCAAGTACTTGGTACATTATGTATTTTTTGTAGGCGGATTGATCTTATCTGATTTTCTGCCGTAATTTTACCCGGTTTCGCCACTACCACCGCTGCTCCGCCTATGACTACATCCACCACCGGATCTAACTCACACACGCACTTGCATTCAGTCGCACACACACACACACACCCACGCATATCGTCCCCGGGGATATTCAGCTGCCTCGTTTAGTTCATTTTAGTTCATATGGAAACGCGGATCGAGTCGAGGTCTTGCCGTTGTATCCCGCGTTTTGAATCCCCCGGGTTGAGTGCACATCCGTGGTCGACGAACACCCCGCATGCCTACCGAAAGCTTTTGCGATCAACTACCACCGCATACCTTTTCCTCTGATTACCGACATAATACTTCACATATACTTCTACTGAGTCAGGCCCGATCCTCTGGTGCACTGGGGCAAAGATCGGGTGTCCACACTGCCACACTGAGCCTCGGGCGTCAAGTCCATAGGCCAGTGGTCATCCGTTGGCTCTAGTGCCGGACAATCCCACGTCGACGTGCCTGATCATTGACTCTTATGGTCTATATTGGGTGACTGCGGTCATTCATCTCATGTCATCCCTTGCGCATCCACATCGGATTCATCCACCAATACAACCAAGCACCGCAGAAGTATATCGCTGCTCGTTTCGCTGATGGAGGGAAAAGCCCGATAGTCGGCTCCTGATATTTCCTTTTTTTTTACCTCATTCCTAGTGTATCGCCTGGTCTTAAATTGCTTTTTCTATCTGTTGATCGCATCTTCTTGAGTGGCTTTTGACTTGGACGGGTCACAAATAACGCGACGACTATTACGCAGTACGGAATACTAGCTCATAGCTATCCTTGCTCGTCCCCTGCACCTCCGCTGAACCCAGATCCGGCTTACTTCGTTGCTTTTTTCTTCAATGCGTTCATAAACCCCTGCCGCTTAAGTACTCGTACGTACTTCACTCGAGACCGATACCATTAGACGCCCCTAGCTTTTTTTTATTGCGACATACACCCTTTGCGGTTTCCGATACATGGACCCTATTACTCGCAGAGCAATCTGTCCAACCCTCCCACTGACGTTTCGGATCCAAACGCAATGCCCCATATCGATATCCGATCCGGACCTTCCTATGGCACACTCGATAACATGGAGCAACAACGCAACGATGAGGAGGGAGATCGACTCCTTCATGGTGAAAGTGGATATTTGGATGGAACAAATCATGACAGTGATGATTCCTCGGTGGATGAGATTCAGGAAGGTGTTCGGAAGATTGAGGCCATCAACATGACGTGGACCTCTCGGACTTTGGTTGTAGCTTATATCAGGTTCGTGCATGGATCCTCGTCATTTGGAATGCTTGTTCTGACGCCCAGCTTCAAGTATCTTTCTCATGGCGTTTTGTACGTCTCTGGAAAGCCAAACCCTCATGTCATTGTCGGCATATGCCACCAGTGCATTTAGCAAACATTCGTTGATCTCGACGGTTCTTGTGGTCCAGAATGTGGTCAATGGTAAGCGTCTGCTTGGTCTTGTCTGGTTTGCGCGGCGCTGACGATCGTCTTAGCTGTAATCAAGCCTCCCATGGCCAAAGTGGCCGACGTTTTCGGTCGTTTTGAAGCGTTCTGTTTGAGTATCTTGATTTATGTCCTCGGTTATATTCAGATGGCCGCATCGAACAATGTGCAAGCCTATGCATCAGCACAGATCTTCTATTCCGCCGGCTCGACAGGGCTGCAGATCTTGCAGCAAGTGTTCATCGCAGACAGCAGCAGTCTTTTGAATCGTGCGCTATTGGCGCTCCTGCCCGAGCTCCCATTTCTCGTTACCGTCTGGATAGGCCCAACGATCGCAGACGCCGTCCTTCGACACACGTCGTGGCGCTGGGGTTATGGAATGTGGTCCATCGTTTTGCCCGCCTCATTCCTTCCTTTGGCTCTTTCGCTGCTGCTGAACCAACGAAAGGCTCGGAGACTGAACCTCATCAAGCCTAAATCGAGTCGACGACGCGGTATCCTCATTGTGATCCGACGCACGTGGTATGACCTGGACATGTTTGGTTTGATCCTCTTGTCCTCCGCCGTTACTTTGATCCTGGTACCCTTGACACTTGCCGCCAATGCCCAAGATGGTTGGAGGAACAAGAATATCATTGCCATGATCGCAGTGGGCCTTGTGTGTTTGGTTATCCTGCCGCTGTGGGAAACTTCGAAGAGATTTGCACCGAAACCTCTTTTGTCACTGCATCTTCTCAAACAGCGAACTGCTGTCGCAGGCTGTGTATTGGCCTTCTTCTATTTTAGTATGTCATAATCATTATTGTTCTGTCTTATACTCTTGCTAACTGGCTCTCAGTGGCTTTCTTCTTCTCCGTCCAGCCGTATCTTTACTCTTATCTCCAAGTTGTTCAGGGATATGATGTCTCCACTGCGGGCCGTGTGACCCAGACATTTGCATTCACGTCAACCATTGCAGCATTTACGGTCTCCATCCTCATAAAATACACGCGACGGTACCGAAAATTCGTTACCATAGGTTGTGTCATTTACATCGTCGGACTGCTGTTGATGCTGCTGTATCGACGGGAAGGCAGCTCACAAGTGCAGATTTTGGGAACACAAATCATTGTGGGTATTGGAGGTGGACTTCTCAATGTACCCGTGCAACTGGGAGTACAGGCGTCCGCCAGTCACCAGGAAGTCGCCGCTGCTACAGCCACGTTCCTTACCTCGATGGAGATGGGAGGTGCGGTAGGCGCTGCGATCTCCGGGGCTGTCTGGACACATAGCATTCCACGCAAGCTGCTTGTGTACCTTCCCGAGGAGACTAGAGGAGAAGCCGAAGAAATTTTCGGGAAGCTGACCAAAGCTCTGTCATATCCATTTGGATCTCCGACTCGGATTGCCATCAATCGGGCTTATCAGGAGACGATGAACAAACTCTTGGTGCTGGCAGTTATCGCTTCTATTCCCTTGATTCCGCTGAGTCTTCTCATGATTAACTATAGGTTGGATAAGGTAAGATACTCGCTCGTGACTTTTTTCTTCAATGTACACGGCTAACCATTTTCACCAGATGAGTGCTCACGAACCCGATGCCGAGCCTGTCCCTATTTCCACCGAGGAAGTATCTGATGAAGATCGGCATTCGAAGCGAATTTAAGCGATATAGCGATTTGACTTGGCATTCATGGACAGTTATACAAACCAGGCTGCTTCGTCACAGATTACGGCGCCTGTATTTTACATAGAAGCCAGATATTGCATTCCTCATGCATTCCTCGTGACAACAGGGATCAGATGAAAGGAAAAAGAGCCAACAACCGGCCCGTGCTGGCGCGGGACTGGACACGTGGGCAGCACAAACGTGTTATTATTTCTTTCTTTCTTTTTTACGCTTTTGGTTATTCTTCATGATTACGACGAACAGGACCAGGGTCCGACTGGGACATCAGCTGGACGATTGCGATACCAGGCCAGGACCAAGAGCCTCTAGAGATATACCCGGGTACCTTGATGAGATGACGCTTGCATGAATTGTATATAGATTGATTATTTGGTATAGTCCCATCCGTTGCTTTTGCTGTGATGGTATTGTTAGAAAATAGAACGAGAGAAACTGTCAAGGACTCTTATTCCTGATGGGATTATTCAAACAGTGGCTACCCTATTTCTATTGCCGGCGTGATCGAGCCACGTGATTGGTATATTGTACTAGTGCTCCATCTACCGTCCTCCTTTCACTACTCTTTCCTTTTCTGAGAAGACACGCCCTTCGTTTCTTTGTTAACCTCAGTTTATGCTGATACTAGCTTGCTTTTTTTTTTTTTTTCCTGACTCGAGCGACAATGTTCTTTCTAGCATCTATTTTAGGGCCCGCCAGTCCAGAGATCCTCCGTCGACCGCATAATCATGCTGTTCAAGACGCGTCAGGACGTCCAAAATTCGTGGCTAGCAGATGGGCTCGCCGGCGTGCTTGGGAATATAAGACTGCTTTGTGACGTTTTTTTGAGGACGAACCAAGCCAGAAAGTCCTCAGAGGTGCAGCGATTACCGACGAACCGTATTCCTTCAAGTCCAGCGCTACTTGGCGTTAAGATTCATTTTTTCCAGACGGTTGAGAAGCGATAACGGTCCCCACACACGCCCTTTCAAGCTAGGGGCTTACAATACCTGACCTGGATTGCGAATTGCGGACTAGTATGCCAAAGTTAAGGAGACGTTGTCCAAGTATAGGGCTGCAAGGAGGAGCACTAGCGAACTAGCAGTTGGCACAAGACGTTGTCACCATTAGACGGAACGCTTAGCTGGTTATTCGACAAAGGTATGTGCTAAACGAATAATTTCCGCTTCCATTTCTGATCATCTGTATTACTGACTCTATACTAGATCGGAAAGATCACTCACACATACGACCACCTACCGTCCCGAATTCTCCCATCCCCTTTCGGTTTTTCTCATGATCTATCGCTGGTTACGTCAGATGGCCGGACAAGTAACCTTCCGCGTATCATTTCGCTGGATCATACTCCTCAAGTCATCGACTGGGGTAGTCACAAAGATGTCTTTGACAGACAGCCGGTATTTGTCACATTTATGAATATTATTACTAGAAGCCTGACAAAACGATTCGGCCATGGCGTATCCGCGAGCGCTCAACGGACCTCAGTCTTAGGCTCCCAGTATACCTGGGACCGTACACTCTTGTCCCAAAACACTTCGATTCTGTGGAGAACTCGCGAAGATGGAGATTACATTGGGGTATTTCAGAAACTGCGTTATGTCTAGGAAAGCTATCAAAAAAGACATGCTGAGTCGTGTGTTTTTAAAACTCGGAAACCCCGCTTGTCACCCATCCTGAAGCTCTGAACAGGGATCATATTCGCCCCGCTTCGGCCAAAGCCCTGCCTCGTATCAAATGCGGGTTCATTTTGCCCGGAGTCAGAGAGGAAGAGATCCTACGTGACGAAGCAGAAGTCTCCTATGTGTCAGGTATCCACCCTGGCCGACAGAGGGGCTCAAAGCAAGTTCAGAAAGTCATTCTCATCCCATTGCCTGAACAGCGAAGAAATTCCTACATAGTATACAGATTCCATGTGGAGGGATGGTTACTGGGGGTGGGTGTATTAGCTTTTGGGGTGGGTTACTGAATTGCTTAGGAAGAGACGGGCTTGCATCTCCTTAGGCAGGGAGACTCTCTTGAACAATTAATAATGATCGCTATTAATACCACTCCTCTGTCCTGCGGTTTCCCTATTGTACTATTGTCTGTCGTTCTTTTCTCTCTTTCCACAGCTAGAGCCCCTGGTATTGTTCCAGCCGTAAGCATCTATTGCTAGTGGGCAATGGCACCAAAATAAATCCTGCATGTATGTTCATGCATCGATGAGGTGATGAGGTGCTGTACATACATTACCGGATTCCCATAACATTCCCCGGAATTGGGACAGAGCAAGACGATGGGGACGGATTGACGGTGCATGCAGAAGTGCACCGAGGAAAGATGATCCGGCCGTTAAGATGCCTTTGATGTATAATAATAAAACAGAGGAGGGACTGGAATGCACCCGGAGTATCTGGGAGTTTAATATTCTCCTCATGGCATTGTTATTATTATTGATTGTATCGACTGGTATTCTCTCCGGCGGCTGGCGGAGGGGTACCCCATATTGATAACTGCCCCTCTTTTTCTTTTTTCTTTTTCTCCATATTGGGCAGACAAGCGAGAAGAAGACAAGCCGCAGTTGTTCTTGGTGGTATTATTGATAGAGAGTAACCAGAGGATGCGGTCAGAGGGGGTATTTTAAATAGCTTATATGGTCAGTCCATATTGTTATTGCTGTTACTAGAGACTCTGTACGCTGTCCTCCATAGCAAACATCGGCCGTAGTCGGATTTCTGTCCTATTTCGTTAGTCTTCTGTCGCCTTTCTTTTCTGTTCTCTCTCTCTTCTTTTCATATCCCTTTTCTGTATACTCGTCTCTAATAAATACTCTATCTTTGTTATCGTGACAGTTCTTTGTCTTGTCAACATTTTGATCTTTGCTGCCCAGGCCCCATATAAATTATTCACCGCATTCTAGACCACCGCTCCGGGAGTGGCTCCTGACTGGGCGGAGAGACGGCCGTCTTCACCACCACCACCACATACTGCACCTGCACCACCACAACATCGCGTCTCCAACCTCTCACTTCTTGAGATCCTCATCTCTCCCTTCTCGCTCTCTCTCGCTCTCTCTCGCTCTGCCCCTATCCCATCGTATTCTATACTACTCCTTCCTATTACTCCCCTTCTAACGCCATCCTAATCCCTCTTCCGGTCAACGCGCTGTCCCTCCACTATTACTCCTCCTTTTTCTCTCCCTCTCTCACGACTACTGCCTCCCCCCCCCCGTCCTTCTTTCGGACTTCTTTGCTGGCCCTGAGTCCGAGGTCGATCTCCTATTCCGTCTCCAACCGTTAGAAGCTTCTTTTTTATTGCCTTAATTTCATTCCTCTTCTTCCTTTCTACGGCTGAACTTACCTTTTTCTCCTACCTCTTTTCGCCCTATACTTTAACGCTATTGCAATATGGTTGTCGCTACCATCAAGTACGTTCTCTCTTCTTTTCCTTTTTATTTTATTGAGTTTTTTCTGAGCGGGTTGAGCTTGAATCAATCGCTTTTATGTCATTTCTGCGTTGATTGATCGGGGCCTTAGCTAACCAAGCTCCCTTTCTGCAGGTGTGTCGTGGTTGGAGACGGTGCTGTGGGAAAGACATGTCTGCTCATCTCGTACACAACAAACAAATTCCCCTCTGAATATGTTCCCACCGTCTTCGACAACTATGCGGTTACTGTCATGTAAGTCGGATCGGCATCTTGTCTCAGCCTTTCGGTGGTCTGGCAATTGGAACCACGCGTCGCTGGAGTTGAATGGATAAAAGAACACCTGGACTGATTCGAGCTTCTTTCTCGAACTTTCAGGATCGGCGATGAGCCCTACACCTTGGGTCTGTTTGATACCGCCGGACAGGAGGATTACGATCGTCTCCGCCCTCTGTCATACCCCCAGACCGATGTCTTCCTGGTCTGCTTCTCCGTCACCTCCCCCGCGTCCTTCGAGAACGTTCGCGAGAAATGGTTCCCCGAAGTCCACCACCACTGCCCCGGTGTTCCCTGCTTGATCGTCGGTACCCAGGCCGATCTGCGCGACGACCCCAGTGTCCGCGAGAAGCTATCCCGTCAAAAGATGGCGCCCATTCGCAAGGAGGACGGTGATCGTATGGCCAAGGATCTGGGTGCTGTCAAATACGTCGAGTGCTCCGCTTTGACCCAATACAAGCTCAAGGACGTTTTCGACGAGGTATTTCTCCACCATATTTATGTATTTGGAGAATAACTGAACAATGACTGACGAATCTAGGCTATCGTCGCTGCTCTTGAACCTGCCCCGAAGAAGAGGTCAAAGTGCGTCCTGCTGTAGCCGCTTCATTGTTATATCAACAACAAAAATACGGTCTCTTTGCGGATGCTCAGGTTGGTTTTCTCTATTGGTCCTATGTCATTGCTGGACATATCTGTTGACACTTTGCTCTACCAGACACGTCGGAACGATTTTTTTTTTTTATATCTTTATTTTTTTACCCCGTTTGTTCTGCTTTTCTTCGGGAGGAATGTCGATTGAAACAAGCTCGATTTAGAACGCCGTACGGAGTCAGGGATCTTTCTTTTTTTCTGTCTTACCTCAATTTTCGATGAATTATCGGTCTACGCCCTTTTGTCATGGCGGCCATGGCTTGCCATCTCGTGTCTTTTTTCTTCGTTCGAAGTCGGATATTTTGAAATGATTGCCTACATTCAGCAACCTCCTTTTTTTTCCTGCTCTCTTTTACTTCCCATCTAAACACGTCCCAGGTTCTATTTGATTCCGTTCACCGTCATTTCTCCCCCTTCCGTCTCCCCCTCCCCCTTGAAGATTCCGCTGTCGCACGCCGGCGTTTGAGTCGACGATCCCCCGATATCCGGCCGACATGTTTTCTTTTTTCATATTTTTCTTCTTATCCGGACTTACCGCCACGGATCAGCCTACGTTCACTACTCTATCTCTTGTTCGGTCCGATGCTGTATCCGAGGTTTCGGCTGTTGTTCCGATTCCCTCCCTTGTCGTTCATTTTCAAGGATTCCCCGTGTTCCGTTCTTTAGCTCATCGTCTAATCGGCGTTGGAAGTCAGGGCGTCTTGTTTTGGCTGATTGATTTTTTTATTTTCTCTAATCATCTGACTCTTACTGTGATGTTGTGAATTATTTCCGCCTGTGCACCTGTCTACCCAGATTGCTCGCTCGATTTTTCTCAATTTGTGAAGCCTGTTTCTTTTTATGACTTTTAGTGGCGAGATACTGGATTTAGAAATCGATTCAATGAAGCCAGTGATATCGACTTTGCCGTGGACAGCTCTTGTACCTGCAAGGGACTTTTCTCAGTAGTCTACGGAGTATAATTGTGTCGCAAGAGATGGTGAAATGTTGGATTGTCACAGGTTTTCATGATTCATTAAGCTATTGGCATGACAGGTGCGCTACAATCAGAGCTCGTCCTTGTCGGTACCTTGGTGGACAGAGTCCGCGACATCCTCTTTCCGTCCATACCAACCACCAACATCCCCCGCACCAGCCTTGACGAGAGTCGTGATAATCTCAAAAGCAACCTGAGCAGCAGCCAGAGCAGTCGTCTCGCCCTTGTTATCATAGCTAGGCGACACCTCGACGATATCAGCGCCGACAATATTCAACTTCTCAATACCGCGCAGAATGCGAATCATCTCCCGCGTCGTCCAACCACCAGGCTCAGGCGTACCGGTGCCAGGAGCAGTACTCGGATCCAAGACATCGATGTCAACAGACAAATAAACAGGCTGCTCGGGGTCAAGTCCAATCCGATTAACAATGCGTTTCACAATGCCCATCGGTCCACCCAACTCGTCGATATCATCCGCGTGAATGCGCAGGAAACCCTGCTCCGGCCCGGGATTCGTGTAATCGCTATCATCGATACCAGTCAACCGCGTGCGCAGACCGGCATGCGCAGATGTCGAGTTGCAAATGAGTCCCTCGCGACTAGCCTTGTGGAAAAAACTCCCGTGATTGAAACCCGACTGCTCGGATACCCAGTACGCAGAGTACCGCGCGGGGTTCCATGTATCCAGGTGCGCGTCGAAATGCAGCACCGTGATGGGTTTCTGGTAGATCTGGTACAGCGCGCGCAGCGCAGGCAGCGCAACGCTATGGTCGCCACCAAGCGTTACGAGCTTGGTTTTTCCCGCAGAAATACCCTTCACTTTACTAGACGAGGACGAGGTGATGGCAGGTCGGGAGCCGAGCTCAAGGAACGCATCGTACATCTGGCGCTCTGCGACGCCGTTGTCGAAGGGCATGATTGGGATGTCGCCGCAGTCTTTGATGGTCGCCCATGAGTTGTACGGGTTGATTCCCGCGCGCGTGTTGAAGGATGTACCGGCCATCTGGCGTGCGCTGGCGGCACGGATGGCGCGGGGGCCGAAGCGGGCGCCTTCGCATTGTCAGCCCTGCATTCAGGATACATTACTTGTAGAGGGGGGAAAGGGGCGTACCAGGTCTATAGCTAACAGCGGTATCAAACGGCGCCCCGATAACGGCGATGTCGTAGCGCTCGTCAGGCTCGATAAGGCATTTCACGGGCTTGAGGTGGGCGAAGCTTGAGATGCCGGTGAAGGACCACTGCGTTTGTTAGTTTTGTCTATGAGGAATGGTTGTAGAGGGGGATGGAGGGGGTACCTCTTGATCCCATTTCTTGAGGAGCTCCTCGCGCACGTGCGGGGGAGCTACCTCTTCATGGTCATGGTGGGCGTGCGATAAGGCTGAGCTCGATAGAGCTAGGAGTGTAACGAGGGACTTCAACATTATCGCATACAATTGAAAGTATTCGCGAGAAGTAAAAGAAAAGAGACGAAGAAAGAAAGTGGAAAACTTTGAATAAATACTCGGAGGCGTAATCCTCTATCTCAATTACTATCTCCGTCTACTCCGCAGACACACATTTTTATCAATCCATCTCCACGAACTTCCCAAAAAGCAGGCCAGCAAGAGATCCCCTCTTATTTAGCCCCGCCGGGATCGAGCCGAGACGAGTCGCCGTTGGACAATTGAGAGACCCTGGTTCGGCCGGTGATTAGATACGTTATTTTACGTGCTTAGGGAAGGTAAAGAAAAAAAAAAGTGGGTGTGACGTCGTGCAGAGTTTCCCCTTTGGGATGTATTTCACTGACTGTACAGTACTTCTACTTATAACTGCTGCATAGGGTATAGTATGTTTTCCGTTCTAGCTTGTTATTGCATTGAGATCAGGATCTTATTCAATTGATCGATAGGCAGTGTCCCTGTCACGAGTATGCGCCGTGTCGTCGTGACGGGATTAGGTGCCGTGACGCCGCTGGGTGTCGGTATGTATATCCATTTTCCATTTCTTCCACTCAATTCTATCTCAATCATCCGATTGTATACCTTCTCCACTACCCAGAAGGGAAGGTCCTTCAGACCATACACACATGCACATACATACACATGATCTCGGTATCACTCTCTAATCGACGACAGGAATCCGCCGCACCTGGTCCCGCCTCCTAGATAATCACTGCGGCATCGTCAACGTCCGCAATCGAGATACCCGTTTCGCGGATTTACCATGCCAGGTTGCTGCTGTTGTGCCGTCAGGGAGTAAGCGGGATGGTGGGTGGTTGGCGGGTGAGTGGGTGAATCGGGATGTGCGTACTTTTCTTCTCCTCCTTTGCATGTGCTGATGTTGGGTTTGTGGTATAATGCATGCTGATGCTAGATACTAGGAGGAAAGGAAAATGGCGCGGTTCGCGCAGTATGCTATGGCTGCTACCGAGGAGGCGTTGGAGGATGCTGGGTGGAGGCCTAGGACGGAGGATGTTGAGGAGAGGGAGATGACCGTACGCCTCTCTCTATGATGACTTGTTTGGGGAATGGCTAATAAGTGGTAGGGGATTTGTCTGGGGTCGGGGATTGGGAATTTCGATGAGATTTATGATACTGTGGTTGCTTATGATAAGGGGGTATGCTTGTACTATTCTTGAGTGGGTGAAGTGGAAGGATACTGACACAAACAGGGCTACAGAAAAGTGTCGCCTCTATTCGTCCCCCGGATATTGATAAATCTCGGGGCAGGGCACATATCCATGAAATTCGGATTCATGGTAAGTCCCTATAAGAACAGCTGATACCAAGCCAGGATGCTAAGCGTACAGGGCCCCAACCACGCCGCAACAACAGCATGCACCACCGGAGCTCATTCCATTGGCGATGCAGCTCGTTTTATTGCCTGCGGAGACGCAAATGTCATGGTAGCCGGGGGTGCGGAATCCTGTATCCATCCGCTGGCTATTGGCGGATTTGCACGAGCACGCAGCCTGGCTACAGATTACAACGATACCCCGGAAAAAGCATCGAGACCATTTGATGCAGACCGCAACGGATTTGTAGTTGGTGAAGGTGCCGCTATGGTTGTTCTCGAGGTTGGCCTCCCTCCTCTTCTATATTAAACGAATGGTTCTAACTAGGCGAAAGGAACTCGAACATGCCAAAGCCCGAAACGCCCCCATCTACGCCGAACTGAAAGGCTACGGCTGCACCGGCGACGCCTATCACATGACCGCGCCCCGCGAAAACGGCGAAGGAGCACTCATGGCCATGAGAAAGGCACTCCGGAATGCAAACCTGCCCCCGTCGACGGTGGATTATGTGAACGCCCACGCTACGTCGACGTCTATCGGCGATGCGGCGGAGAATGCGGCTATCAAGTCCCTACTCTTAGGTGCTGGGGGGAGACAGAAGGCTTCTGAGGTCAATATCAGCAGTACGAAGGGTGCTGTGGGGCATTTGCTTGGTGGTGCTGGGGCTGTGGAGGCGGTCTTTACGATTCTTGCTATTCATAAGGTACCACCATCCCTCCCAGTTTAGTTGAGAGTGTTGCGCTAACGGTGATAGAACGTGATGCCCCCGACCATCAACCTGCAGAGACTTGGAGATGGTTTAGATTGTAATTATGCGGCGAATCAGGCGCAGGAGAGGGAGATTGGGGTGGCGCTGACAAATAGTTTTGGATTTGGGGGGACGAATAGTAGTCTTTGTTTTGCGAGGTTGAGGGAGTGAGATTGATTTGGGGGAAGTTGAAACTAGGTTGTATAATAGTGGTATCATGAATCTTGCACAAGCCGATCCGTCCCGGATCGGAGAGATTCGGCATTTTTAAAAAGAAAGAAAGAAAATTGCTGGTGCTATGTTTGAAAATGGCCAAAGTCATACTAGACCAACGTCTGGCTGTTAGGATTACCGGTGAATCACAGAATGTCAAAATCTGCATAGATAAGGATGCCAAAAATCATATGGATGAAGAGACTTGGTTGACCGATTATATGAGGAAAGAAGAAGTCTACATAAAAGAGCGAGGAGGCTAACACTTAACTTAGCTTGACTTGACATAAGTCAAACTCACCACCCATCTTCTTCTTCGGCACCTTATACCCCGCGGTCTCGAAGGGGGCTCTCGTCCCTGGCAGTCTATTATTGACGCACACCTGCCAGTCCTCAGCTGTCTGCTCATACAGCCGTAGGTATTTATGTCGGTTTTTATCAGTCTCCCACAGATGAAGCGTTTTCACATCAGCATAGAGATTCAAAACACGGATTATCGCGCGTGATTCGAGAGTGCGGTGGGCATGCGAGAAGTCGATCCCGTATCATGAGCAGAAGGCATCTATCTCGGTGCAGGATTTGGAGAATTCGGTTATCTGTAAGCCTCTGATTCGGATTATGTCTGCTTCTATGGAGCATACGTCGGCCCATGAGGGGTCTTCCGGGGCAGGCGCAGACGTAGAGGCTGGTGCGGACTCGGAAGCAGATATAGATCCGGACCTAGGTTTAGACGTAGACACAGACGCACGGGTGGTCGGGGCAGCATCGCTGTAAGGTGGAGGTTGCTGGCATTGAAGTTTAAGTTGTTCAAGTTCAATTAGACGGCGTATACAATCTTATTGCTTGGCGACTACTTTAAGTGCAAGTTTCGAGAATAAATGATGGCGGAGTCCTGCAGTGAGGTGTCTTTGTCGGGTTGGGAAACTTGTTTCTCCTCTCTGTAGATTGTGTTGTCGTTTTGAAATACGGATATCACCCAGATGGTCGACTTCACGCGCTTCTTCCTCGCAACTGCCCGCAACCCCGAAGTCAGTAGTCACATGCTATTTTTTCGTATGGGGGCTTTCTATGTTGAAAATTTTTCAGTCTATTTGTTTTGCGTGATGTCTGTTGTGACACAATGATGAGGGCTTGTATGTACCACGCGTGACCTCTCATCAAGTCTGAGCCCTAGAAAATCTCTCTTCGCATGTCTTTAATCTGTTCATTCTATTCTTTAAGAACCGCAGAATGCGCCTCAATGCACATAACCACAGACCGTATCCAATCAATAATGTGGCCCAGATGCTTGTAGGTTGTCATAGCTCGCCGGAGTCACCGTACCATGAATTCCGGGGATGCGGATGAGAAGAGCCCAACATATCTAACTGCTCGAGTTGTATATCTGTCTGTCGTGTTAGGCCCGGAACCTAGACTCCGTGCTGAGAGCGTATCGGGGGCTGAAGATGATATAGGCTAACGTAATGATATTGATGGACGGGCGTTCTGGTTTGCTCCGGTAATCAGGTTGCATTTACTTGGAGAGCAAAGGAAAGTAGTGTACGCCCCGTAGTATCGATAAGTAAATTCAAATGCTGTTTTATCGGTATCTTTCGCTGGAACGTGGAAGGTTGTCCCCCTGAATCTAGTCTCCGCAAGATACTCCATATGATAAGAAATTGAATCTCACCCGGGCCGTGAACTCTCCACTCCGAGGGATCGCTTGGTAGATTGATCGGATTGGAGAAGAACCAGAAGGAGACGACTTCCAGGTTACAGACAAGTTCATGAAATCAAATGGTAAGCTCAGTTGAAGACATCATTCGAACAGATCCGATGACAAGTAGCCCAGCAACATACTGAGCCTCATAGAGCATTGGAATCGCTTCCATGTCAGTTTACCGTCCCACTGAATCACGGCCATAATGCACTGAGATGGGCTCTGGTTCACCGGCGCCCAGTACAGTCTTTGGAAGCCAGGAATAGTTAAGATGTATTCCAAAGAGTTTCACCATAGAATAGATACGAGCTACGATTGATTGCTCACATCCACGTCCGCATAAAAACATAATTGCAGTATACTGAAAACTGGACCAGCCGGAGGTCAATCAGCTTCCGTTGTTGCATCGTATGAAAAGCCGGCAATAGACGGCTTGGCCTCCAAGATTGTTTCGGGGGAGTTGGATATGGACATGGCATTTTGTAGCGAGTCACTGGTCGTTCAACTCGACGCAATCAAACAATGGCAATGTGGGCTATGTGATCATTTAAGTAACATCAATACGTATTGACTGTCCTCTAACAGAAGGCGATCAGTCATAGCAAACAGGGGGTTAGCCGTTAGCTGCAGCCCCGACGGAAGCAAGTTCTTTGAGACCTGCAGACCTAATGGCTTGGTAGTGAATACACGTGTTTCCATTGTGGGTTTTCTGACGAAGATATCGGCATATCTTCTTTTCATGTATAGGAAGAGTGGTGTACTCCGGAGTAGGGCCCCGATGTAGGCATCAGAACGGCACGTGACTCCTCCGACCTGATGCGGAGTCCCGAACGGCGGCCTTGGATGGCGCAACGCAACGCCGCCGGTCAGGACGGACAGCACATTTATTATTATTCCTATATACTGAAGATCTGGGTATAAACGACAGTCGGATAGAACTCACTTTCTCGCGAGACTTCAGAGCAGTAGCGACACCACGAAACCAGCCAGAACCCCTGTCATCGTCCTCGCTCTTTGGCTCGCGTGAATCATGGCGGCCAACGGTGATCATGGCAGAGGTGAGGTCTTTCTCCTTTCTCATTCAAGGCTTGAAACTGTGGTCATGCTAATATGGATTTCGGGCAATAGGAGGAAGCTTGGTTGATGCATCAGGGTACAAGTTTGCGGACAAGGATACGAAACCCGGGAAGATCAAATTGAAGAAGCCGATCAAGTCGGCAAAGGCTAAGAAAGATGGTGCGCTTTCTTCTACATTGCTATTCGCCAAAAGTTGAAGAATAATGTTGCTGATACCATGGCTATAGATGCCCGACCCGCAGCTTCACCCAACGCATCCCCCATTCTCCCCGGTCTAGACGAGAAAACGATGGCGGCATTTCCGACGGGCAAACCGCGCGAAGAAGACCATATCGAATCAGTGATCTGCAAGACGTGCAAACGGCCGATCTTGAAGCAGGCTGCAGTCGACCACATCCGCGGCTGTTTGAAGGCGAAGCAAGAAAAGGCGCGCAAGAAGAAGGAGGCGCGCGATGCGGCAAACCGGGCGAAGGAGAAGATTGACGGGAAGGACGACGATGACGACAAGGATGGCGACGATGCGATGAAGGGGCAGAAGAGTGCCAAAAAGAGTGCAGTCAAGGGGATGGCGGAGGACGGGACGAAGAAGGGGAAGAAGCGGAAGACGGACGAGGATGATAAGGATAAGGAGCCGAAGAAGAAGAAGAAGAAGGAGGAGCCGAAACCCAAGGTGCCCAAGCCCAAGGGGCCAGTAGATGTTGAGAAGCAGTGCGGTGTGACGTTGCCGAATGGAGCTCAGTGTGCGCGGTCGTTGACTTGTAAGAGTCACTCGATGGGTGCGAAGCGCGGTGTTCCTGGTCGGTCGTTACCGTATGACATGTTGTTGCAGGCGTATCAGAAGAAGAACCAGGCTCGGCAGCAGAGTAAGTCATTTTTCTTTTTGGCTTCTCATGGGGATGTGCGTTTGTCTAATATGGACTACAGAGGCCGCTATCGATGCCAATGCTCCATTACAAGACGACATGGACAACAATGGCCCCGTGGACTCGGACGAAGAAAAAGACAACGTCATGGCCGCTATTGGCCGTTCCAACCCTCAGCCACTGGCCACCCATGCGGTCATCTCGACCAGGAACAAATATCGCTATGTCCGCATTAAAGAGATGTTATCCCATGCCCTGGGCGGTGCCCGTGGCGGTGGACTCTTCTCCACTGGGGATAATGCCCCAGTAGACGGGGAAAACCTATTTCAACCAGATGATTCTAGTCTGCTGGACTCCCCCTTCGCCAACGGGGTTGCGGATAACGCTACAGCTACTGATGCAGCAAATGATCAATCTTCAGTGCCAGTGCCTGCGAATTCGATAACTGCAACTTCCTAAAAGTTGTCAGTTGCCGTTATTGGCGACTGGAGTCTTACGAGGTTATGCGTGACGATACGGCGTTCTTTCTTTCCTCTCATGGGGTCTGGGTCTTGGGTCATTTGGTCGAAGGAGTCTTTACATTGGCAATTTTGGATACATTGGGATATTGGGTCTATATTCATATGATACCCCTAAGATACTATATCTCTTGCGACTTAGTCTTCAACTTCTTGTTTTAGTATTGGCATATTTGAATATAATGTACTTTAATAATACTTGATACGCTGAATAATAGTTTCTCTGCCAAATTGATACTACTAATGGTGTGTAGCAGTCGAAGGTTGGGCGCATGTCCAAAAAAGGAATGTGTATGCCTCAGGAAAGTGATCGACATTTGACGCCGCGGCATCGAACCATGAGGCCATCTCCATCTCCATCCGTTTTCACCCTCGCCTTGCTGTCTACAACACCCAATTCGGCCGATTATTCGCGCGCTTTTATAATCCAACACCTTCTCTTTCGACTTCCGCCGTGAACTCGCGCCTACGGGCGACAGCCGTCCTGACTTGCGTTTGAACCTCTCACGTCCCTCGAATCGGAAGACAATCGCCCTCTTTCGCTCTATCGCTCTTAACACTTCCATACAAACACGATGCCCAACTCGGTCCCCGACCTAGATGCCGTTGGCATCAAAGCCGAACCAGACCTAGCCGACCAGTTCCGCCGCGAAGTTGCCGCACTCCTAGGTCGCAACAACCTAAACTTCCCGGGGGCGCAACCAGTCAGCTTTTCAACAAAACATCTCCTCGAACTACAACGCGAAGACTACTACGTATGCGAAAAGACAGATGGGATCCGATGTCTGATGTACTTTGCGCGCGGGGACCCGGACTCCGACACGCCTGAGATTCACTACCTGATCGACCGCAAGAATGACTACCGGTTCGTGCCGGGGCTGCATTTTCCTAGGCCGGGGGATAAGAGTTTTCAGTCGTACCATGTGGATACGCTTGTGGATGGGGAGTTGGTGAATGATACGTATGATGATGGGACACAGCAGCTCAAGTATCTAGTGTTTGATTGTTTGGTGCTAGACGGGCAGGTTTTGATGCACCGCACGCTGGACAAGCGATTGGCGTATTTCAAGGAGAATGTCCTTAAGCCATACAGGGCAATGTACGAAAAGTTCCCGGAAGAGAAACAACACCGCGCTTTCGCCGTCGAGGATAAGTCCACCCAGGTCAGCTACGGCATCGAGATGATGTTCCGCGATATCATCCCCAGGGTCAAGCGCATTCATGGCAACGATGGGTTAATCTTCACCTGTCGCAGCACGCCCTACCGCATTGGCACAGATGAGCATATCCTCAAATGGAAGCCTCCAGCCGAGAACACAATCGACTTCCGCATGCGCCTCGAGTTTCCTCTCCTCGAACCAGACTCGGATGATGAGGCGGACGGTATCACGCAGCCCTACCGCGATTACGATGCAATTCCTATCTGCCACCTCTTCGTTATGCACAGTTCGAACGATTACCGCCCCTTCGGTGAATTGTACGTCTCGCCGTCCGAGTGGGAGGATATGAAGGCCCTGGGGCAGCCGCTTGATGATACCATCGTCGAATGCGCAAAGGATGAAGAAGGGCGCTGGCGTTTCCACCGTCTTCGTGATGATAAGATGGATGCGAATCACATCTCTACTGTCCAGAAGGTTCTTGAGAGTATTGAAGATCGCGTGACGGAGGATGACCTCATTCGTGCTGCGGGTGCTATCAAGACCGCCTGGAAGAAACGGCAGGCTGCGCAGCAGGCTCCTCCAGATGTGAGAGGGAGGCCTATGCCGCCTGTTGCCAATGGGGTTAAGAGGAAACTGGAGGAATGATCTCTTCTTTTACTTTTGGTGCATCTTTTCTTTGCGGCGTAAGGCGTTTATTTTTTGAAATTCTGCACAATCTACAAAGGTGGGATTGGATTGGACTATCAGATGGGAAGCATTCTACGGTGTCTGGTCTTTTTGTTATAATCCTCAAAGTGTGATTAACCTCCACGCTGTTCATATATGGTTACTCAGGATTCTGACTTTCTCCTAAGCCCAAGTAGTAACTTCATTCGAAACCCTCTTGCCCGTCACAGCTAGAGTCGTATATGAAAACAAAGTCAGCACCGCTCCTAACGTTCTAATCGCGAGGACGAGCATACATACCTCCTTCATGCGCATGGCATTGAGATTTCGATATCAGTGCCATTTAGCAACCAATGCCCCAGGCCCAACCCTACCTCCCAACCAAGCTTTCCTACAAGGATAGTATCCTCACAGTCTATTTTGATCAGTCGACCGGAAGAACATTGACTAGGTCTCATCTACATCATGATGCGGTCATTCCTGTGCTGCTCTGCCGGCCTCTCGCCAAGGCTAGTTACTAGGAAGTTGTGTCAGTAGCGTGTTCTTTGTGGTTGGATGGCTTACCGGTGCGATGCTAATATTAGGTAGCTAATATTAGGTAGCAGCAAAACTATTGTATGAGGAATGAAAAAAAAAAAAAAGACAAGAGAAGTGTATTTCTAGGAGCTATCTGCTAAGTAATGTGCCCTAACAGATATCCTAAGCTCGTCTCGACCATCCGAGGCTGGGATGGCGATGGAAGACGAGGATGCTGGGGGAAATGAAAATTAGTAGAGTTGTAAGAAGAATGAGAGAGGAAGAGAGAAGAGAGCAGCGAATATATAGGGAGGCAGAAGGCAGAAACTCGTGGGAGGCAGCAGCTCATGGCAAGGCACCAAGGCACGAAAGTTGATTGAGTTCGGGTTACTGTCGATTTAAGAAGAGATGGACTAATTATATGCCATCTAGATATTCAGAAGATGACTTGCAAGGCATTTCATTTTGGTATAAACTGCGCTGGAAGATGGAACATAAAAAATACACGCCCGTATATATGAATATCTACCGCTTCTTGATGCTCACATCAATGTTTCCAATGAACCATGCAGCAGCAAAAACTGTCAAAAGACCAGCTGTGATGGTAAATGGCTTGCGCAGTCCATCCAACAGAGTGTAATCATAAGTGACCTACAGTGATTAGCATAGTACTCCAGTAAGAAAGAGGGAAATGATTCAAACTTACCACAAGCTGAGAATCACGAGCCTCGTCAGAAAGATTCTCCGCTTCCAGGGTCAGCACGGTCCGGCCCAACGTGTCCATATAGGTCTTGTGGCTGGACAGGTGAGACCGAATCTGGTTGGGACCAGGAAGGCCATTGCTGGCAGATCCTTCCACCAACTCATACTTGACATTCCGAGCTCCTTCAGGAAGAACTAAGCGGACAACAACATTCTCGTACTGAACGCCCTCGGGAGCCTTAGGACCCTCGATGAACGGCACCTTCAGGACGTATGAATCCGCACCAGTCGCCGCACGGCGCAGAAATTGAGAAAGGCCGTTGTTCCATCCGGTCCGGAAGCTGTAGTTCCAGCCACCAAAGATGGGGTACCGAAAACGAAGTTCCAGGTGCGCGTCGCGGTTAGGCTTTCCAGGACGGTACCGACTCGTGGAAACGTTACCGACATCGTCAATGAAGTAGGGGTCGACCGAACCGGCCTTGAGCGGGTACTTGAGCTCGCGCAATGCGGACGAGGGCAAATTCTGGTAGCTGCTAATGGTCCATTCCACACGCGAAAATTGGTTCGTCAATTCAGAGCCATTGTTGCGCAGCCAGTATCGCTCCTCAGTCGCCAGATTACCACCCCAGTGGGATACTTCCAAGTCACGTTCCAACAGAGAAGCCGTGATGACAGGCTTAGTGAATTCGTAGCGAACGGTAATTGGGTAGGTCGTTCCAGGTGCGATCTTGGAGGTGTCGTATGGGCCGTAGGTGAACGTCGCGCCCTGGCGCTCGGGGTCAGAGCCTGAGGCAGTCTTGAGGCCCTCAGTGACAGTAAAGTCAGGAACCTTCGTGCTGGGGAACTTCAGTTTCGTCTTCTGGGTGACGGTAGGGTAGGCCGAAATTGTAAAGCCGGAGAAGGAGTAGGAGAGGAATTGACGGTCAGACTGTTCGATGGCGGCCGGACGTGGGTTAAGGGAATTGAGAAGGGTATACGAGATTCCCAGAGTTATTTGCGACTTGGGAGCGAGAGGCTCCGGGAAATGAATAACAAAGTATTCGAGGTCACTGTCATAGACAAGGGCATCGTCAGCTTCCATAGTCCAGATAACCAAGCTTGTGTAGCCCCAATTAAGCAACCGTGGCATCGCCACCAACATCACCCACTGGCACCAACGCAGGCAAACTTACCTGCGGAAATCGAGCTCAACAGCTTCCACGTCAAATCTTCCCTTCTCTGCTGCCTTCTTGTCTCTCACTTCCAGACTTCCAACCTTGTCAAACACGTCCGATGGGAACGGCAGGTAGTAGTCGCTCTGCGGCTGCTTGTCCACGTTTTCCACGACCACATTGACCGTCTCCCGAACATATCCCTTCTCCAAATTGGTGTTCCGGACCAGATTCGTATTCTTAAACACTTGCGGGGGGTTGAATTCGCTGAGCGCAGCGACTCGTTCATCGGCGCATACTACGCTGCTGGGCAGGAGTAGCCCGCAGAGCGCAGTAACTGCGGTAAAAAGCCTCATTGCAACGATGGGCGGTCGTCAACCAGACCGCACCAGAATCTCACCAGGAGAAAATAAGATAAGTTAGAGGAGAGTTGATTGAGTGAGGAGAGTGGGTAGAAGAGCTGCTGAGGTGTCTGTATCCCAATACGGTAATTACACCATGGTGCTGTACGGTGGCCGCAGCGGCCAAATGTGCTGCGCTTATCGCCGATTGATATCAACACCACTTTTCTACCATCAGTCTTATTTGCTTTGGTTCTCGATCCCCTTTGTTTGCTTGTTCAAGAAGAGCTTCGGTGTCGTCTTGTCATTCCTACGATGCTTGCTACACAAGCTGCTGCCCGTTTCTGCGGCAGGCGTTTCTGCGGCAGGACAGCTGGAGTATCGGCCGCAAGAGCCCCTCGTCCCACTCGATGTTATCATGATTTCGGCCAGAGCAAGTTCCTGAAAGTGTCAGAGGAGATCCGTGATGCTGTAGCTACAGGAAAACCCGTTGTGGCATTGGAATCTACGATTTACACTCATGGTATGTGTATCCGAAATGGTATTCCACAAACCTGGACTGAGCGAGATACCAGGATTCCCGTATCCTGAAAGCGTTGCCCTTGCATCGTTGCTTGAATCTATCGTTAGAGTCAATGGCGGAGTCCCTGCTACCATTGGTATCCTCAATGGCGTGGCACGGGTTGGGCTAGACGCTGAAGAGCTCATTGAACTGGCGTCGACGGCGGAGAAGAAAAATGCATTGAAGGTGTCTCGCAGAGACCTGGGCTACATCTGCGGCCTGGTATAGGAGACTCTCGACTGAATATCACGTGTATATAAAGGCTAATACCTGTCAGGGCGCGGCCGGAAAACCGCTTCATGGTGGTACAACCGTTTCAGGCACAATGATGCTTGCACACATGGCTGGAATCAAGGTGTTCGGAACGGGCGGATTAGGTATGATCTTGCCTTTCACGTCTCATGTTGGTAGCTAACTTGATAAGGTGGGGTTCACCGGGGCGGAGAAAACTCTATGGATATTTCGGGTATGTATCACGGCCCTATATTCTCTGTCCATCATTGCTAAGGGAAACCAGCGGATCTCACTGAATTGGGTCGTACCCCAGTGGCTGTCGTTAGCTCAGGATGCAAGAGCTTCCTGGATATTCCTCGAACCTTGGAATACCTTGAAACCGAAGGCGTCTGTGTCGGAACTTTTGCGGATGGCAGACACGGCTCCGTGGACTTCCCTGCTTTCTTTACAAGGGACAGCGGAATCAAGAGTCCTAAGGTCATTCAAAACGAAGCGGAAGCTGCTGCCATTATTTGTACGTTACTTACGCTTCTACGTCGGTTCATTGAAGTTTCTCACATCACTAACGTCCGCTTAGATGCGCAAAGCAAGCTCGCCGTCTCATCAGGCATCCATTTCGCCAACCCGGTGCCGCTTGAACAATCGATTCCCAAAGAGGACATGGATGCAATTATCGACGAAGCGCTCCATCTAGCACAAGTGAAAGGCTTCCAAGGCAGCGATAATACTCCCTTTGTACTAGCCAAGATCAAACAACTCAGCGGGGGAAAGAGTGTGGCGGCCAACCGAGCATTGGTCGAATCCAACGTGGAACGTGCGGCCAAGGTAGCTGTGGAGCTTTCTAAACTGGAAAAGTCGGACAAAGGGCATAGTGATCGGTGAGTGCATTTTCGAGAAACAGGCTCGGATTGTCCCTAATTTCGGAGATGGTCTCATGTATAGACATATGCCAGCAATCTCCGAGACGGTTAGAGCTGACCATACAGCTTCAGAAGTTAAGTCAAATCTAAAACCAGTCACCGAAGGCGCATCTGAGAAAGTAGAAAAAACGGAGGTCTTGGTTGCTGGCTCTCTTGCAATTGACCTGTCCTGTGATTATTCCCCACTGGCAGGAGAGAGCACTACGATTACTACGCCTGTTCCACAAACATCGAACCCAGCCGTCATAAGACAAAGTCTTGGTGGAGTAGGACACAATGTTGCAATTGCTGCTAGTCGCATAGGCAGTTCTGTCCTCTTCTGCAGCGTTGTTGGTGATGACTTGAGTGGTCGTGCAGCCTTGTCCGCACTCCGAGCTGAGAAGCTCGCAACCGAAGGGGTTCAAATGCTTTCGGCTTCATCGGCAAGGACAGCACAATATGTTGCCATTAACGACACACAAAAGGACCTCGTCGTGGCAATGGCAGATATGGGAATTATGGAACTACCGGAGGATAAACTTGATTTCGAGGGATTCTGGGAACCCATGATTAGCCGCACAAAGCCGCGATGGGTCGTGGTCGATGCAAACTGGAGCCCGGCTGTGCTAGCCAAGTGGATTTTAGTAGCTAAGAAACACGGTGCTCGCGTTGCCTTTGAGCCCGTCTCTACAGCGAAAAGCCGCAGACTGCTTGCCGCCATTCGTGACTCCGATACTGTCCCCAACAACACCGTCAGCCTAGCAGCACCAAACCAACTCGAACTCTCAACAATGTACATGGCAGCGCGTGAGCGCGGCTTATTCGAGTCAGACAACTGGTTCAATGTGATTGACGCCATGGGAATTCCATCCTCTGGTTCCCGCGAACGACTAGTCTTCATGACATCTGCCGATCTTGTCGACCAAGGAATTCCCCAACAATCCATCCAGCTCCTCCCATACATCCCCTGCATCATCTCAAAACTAGGCGCGCAGGGCGCTCTCCTCACCCAGCTCCTTCGTGCGGGCGATCCCCGATTGACGTCCCCCGAGGCTTCGCCGTACATCCTATCCCGTGGCATCGGATCCGACTTTGTTGGTGGTGTGTATATGCGTCATTTCCCGTCAGCTGCAGTGCTAGAGCAGGGGGATATTGTTAGCGTGAATGGGGCCGGGGATACGTTGCTGGGTGTTCTTGTTGCTGGGCTGGCGAAGGGTGCAGTGGACAAACAAGTTGAGGATATTTTGCCCATCGCGCAGGAGGCTAGTCTAAGGACGCTGAAGAGTGCCGGTGGGGTGAGTGATGACCTCGGGGGTCTGGGCCTTTGAGTACAGAATTTACTTGAACAAAGTTTGCATAAAAGCTTCGCGCGAAAATATGTCCAAAGAAATAATTCATTCAACATCTACTATATATGGGTCTGCTACATATGCCAATTGATACCGGAAAAATAATGATCTACCACACTGCTTTGGTCAATTGGCTCAGACGAGTTGACGAGCCATATCAGCATCCCAGCTTCCCTAGCCTTCCATTCACCTTTCTGTTTTTCTTACCTTCAAAGGAAGAATGTGGCTATTACCTGGACTGGAGGCCAGAGCATGCACTACAACTCCATCTTTCAAGAAAAACTACAAAAGCCAGGCCTTCTCTCAAGCTTTAACATCGCTTCTCAGCCTAAACCTTGGTTGGCTTAAGAGAATCATCACATTCTCAATTTGAATTGAACTGCTATGTTGCTATGTCTTCACTGGGTATACCAGAGTACCATTAGGTGCGTCAAGGTTTAAGACTTGTCAAAGACTATATGCCTATAAGGCATGCCGGTATTCGAGAAAGGTGCGTCTGCCTCGTTGTTGTGGTACTGGTTGAGACGCGAAACTCATCTATTCATGTATCTATGTCTTGATACATTAACGCAAAAATTCCATCTCATGATCAAACTCAAAGACAATGGGAAATAATCAAGCACTCAAAACTCCCTCCGCTTCCTCCCTCCCCCAAACCGGCAACTTCTCAACACCCCTCTTCCCACCCCTCGTCTCCCCCTTCGCCTCAAAGCTGCCCGGCACCAAGCCCGGATCCAACAATCCAACCTGCACAAGCACACTAGCCTGGTCCCAGTAGACTTGCTGCCGGGCTAACTTCCCCGCGCAAAACGTCCCCGTTAGCACGAGGGGAATCTGCACCTTGCGGTTCGTTGGTGGGACATTTGGTAGTAGCCAGGGGACTTCCTCGGTATGGTCGAATGTGAGAAGGACTTCGTCAACGACACGGTCTGGGCCGGTGGTGCGGGAGATGAGGCGGAGGTGTTGGGATGGTGGGCCGGAGGGAAAGAATGTGTTTTTGTGAAAGGTTCTGAGGATTGATGGGTTTGTTCGTTTTGCTTTTGATTGTAAGCTATATGTGTTAGCGTCATTGGTGGGATCAGACGTACCTCCAATCAAAGTCGGGACGCAGTTTACTGTCGGTCCCTCACTATGCTTGTAGTAATAATGGCTCTCAGGCGCCTCGGTGCCGTTCTCTCCTCCCACTATTACCTCCATGGTATCGCGAGTAGGCGTGTCAATTTGCGTCATGCTGTGCCAATGGTTCGCCCATATTGTTTCGATATCAGAGACTGTCCAGTTTGGCCCGGGTGCAAAGCTCCTCTTTATGCAATCCAGTGTCCGACTCCAGGCAAGCTGTGCATCGATCCGGTCATAGTTCTTTTCTGACTGCTCAGCAAATCCAACATGCGACTCTGGGTACGAGAAGACATGACATCGATGGCGCTTTTTGTCTGGGTTGGCTGTGTAATTCTCGTAGAAAGCTGGCGTCTGGTCGTCTGCCAGGTGGATCTGAAGAGGGAGAAAAGAATGGGGTGAGTAAGTCGAGACGCCATTAAGTGCACCCGAGGGAGCTTCGCATGGGAACAAGTACTCTTGAAACTGGGGATCATGAGGATCAAAGGGTGGTTCTGGGTAGTAGGCGACTAGAGCGCAGAGTCGTGGGAGTGGATTGGTGGTTGTATTAGACTGGTGATGGGCTGCCAAAAGCAGATAGGCAGGTTTTCTGTACGCTGCTAGAATTAGCTTCTTTCTTGTATGTACTTCTTCTTTCTCTAGAGACCTACCAACTACAGCATATCTCTCTCCAGGCTCTAGATCATCCTCGAGCTCATTCAATTGGTTCTCGAGATCTTTCCGGGCCCGCTCCAGATCGCGACCTCCACCAAGAAATGGCAGATACTTGACCTTCAAACCCTCGGCCTCGAATTGTCGGATAATAGTCTGGTCAAAATCCGGAGTGTCAGAAGTCAATATGAGCCGGCGGAGAGCTTCATCCTCCTTGCTCCGATCGCTTGTCGAACGCGACCGGGATCGTGGCACATTGGTATTGCTACTGCGACGACGGCGAGCAAAATTAACGATGCGTTCCATTGCTCTGTGTCTACCAGATCCGGATAGTCCGATAGTGGTGTCAAACAGGACCAGTTCAAGGAACACCCGTCACTTTAAGTAACCCCGAGGGAATCATGGTGCCTGCGCATCCGACTCCAGGACATGCTCTATGACATATGTTAAGACTGGACAAGAAGCTTGTCCCTTGGCGCAAGGGCAGATTGGTAGTGACGTCTATGATTATTGGCGCGGCGGGTGTTGACAAGGAACTCCGCGGGGTTCCGATTCATGGCGCCAAGCCGTAGGGCCGAAACAGACCCTGTAGTGAAAACAGACAAGAATTGAAGGGCGAGTGAGCAAGTGTTGTGAGAAGCCGAACACAGCTCCAAGCAGGAAGTGGAAGCATGTCAAGAGATGCCAAGATTTATCCGATGTATTAAAATGCACAAAATGCCCCAAAGCGCGTTATGCACACAAAACAGATAAAATTCAAGAAACCACCAAATGACAACTCGAGCATTCTTTTTGTCTATCCCACCGCGGCCCTTCCTTGCGCATGTCTCTCATGGCCAGTAAATATGTACGTATGTGATCATCATTATTATAATCATAATCCGGATGTCCGGTCAGGTGCCTGCCGATTCCCGTTAAACGTCGTCAACCATTGCCGATGCGCCTTGACGTCTTCAGTGTCAATATCGCCGTCTCTGCCTTCCTCCAGGTATCGCGCATATGTATCTCGTTGCAGACTCTTTCGTGCCACTTCACAGTCCACCCGAATATCTTCCACCAAAGCTTCAAGCGAAACGTAATCGTATTCTGGTCGGATGTAGCCCAAGATCAGCAGGTTAAGCGGTGTCGAGTAGAAATCCGGGAGTTTGTGGAATTTCACTTGTTCGTTGCTCGCGGCAGTCGGCGAGGGTGCTGCGAGGGGCGGCATGATGTGGATTTCCTAGCCGAATCAGCAACGCTTACACAACGTCAATTGCAACGGGGACAAACGGCGTACAATCGAGCGTTCCTTGTTTTTGTAGAACGGGTTATATCCGATACTCAACACCGCGGGGAGAATCTTCCCGGAAGTACCCTGGGGTGACGATGATGATGTCTCCGTATAATTGAATCGACTGGGATCCAACGCAACCACGCCATAATATACACCTATGTCCAAGTCTGGATGCTCCGCGAGCATGTCTGCCGAGATATTGGCCGTAGGAATACCCAGCTAAAGTACTTATTAGCCTTCCGCTGCCTTTATTTGAGGGTCGCGCGCCGGCAGATAATACAAGTTAACCCACCTCTTTACTCCCCCGCCCGAAACCTTTGATGACGGGACCCGACAATCGCACAGGAAACGGGGGCTCAGGACCGGAATCGGGGCCGGTGACGGGGTTGCGAGGTCCATCTGGTCGCATTGTGTCTGTCTCGTCGTGTTTGTGTCTTGGATTGAGTCTGCCCGCTATGGTCCTGCTCACAACGGTCTGAGATGCGTGGAAAGCGGAAGAAGGTGGTTGGTCTGGGAGTTATCGATAAGCTGGTGCGGGGAGCAAGTCGGGCTTCAACGCTGATTGGCTGTGTAATGTAATGTTACCGTACATTACGCCCGATGCGGCTAGTGGTCACCTGATCGGCCCGGCTACACGTGATTCGCCGAGGATGAGATAACACTCGACATCGCGGGGGCTTATGAGCAATTAATCTATTTACATTGGGACTATCTGGTCATCTTTACGTACAGGGGGTATCGGGTATCTTTTATGACTCCAAAGATAGAGGGACCTTCGACAGAGGAAGTTCAGCAACACCATACTGCTTTGCGGCATCAACAAACATCTCCCTTTCTGCCTCGGCATATGGAATCCCTTCCTTGCGGCGCTGGACACAGAGGCGATGCTCCGGCTCTCCGGGGAAAAGCACCTCATTGAATCCAGGAGCCGGAGTCATGCCATGAACACGCTGGGCCAAAACGTCCATACGCGCTCTGAATTCATCAGTCGTCATGAAGATGTCCGGCTTAATGGCAATGAAGCAATGTCCAACATTTTGAGGCCTGGGATCTTTGTACTGATCTCCGACCTCGCCGCCAAAAGCAGCACCAGTCAAAACACCTGACATGACGTCCATCAATATCGCAATCCCGGAACCCTTGGGACCACCGATAGGCGCCATGCTACCGTTCAGAGCCACGTTTGCATCGGTGGTAGGGTTTCCGTCAGCATCAAGTGCCCACCCAACAGGGATGGACTCGCAACGACGGGCTGCGCGGCGGATCTTACCCTTGGCAACAACTGATGGTGCCATGTCGAGAATGTAGGGGATCTCGTTATTTGAAGGAGCGCCAGCAGCGAAAGGCGAGATACCAAGGAGAGTCTCTTTGCCCCCAAATGGAGGCATTTGCTTGGCTGAGTTGGTAAAAACCAGGGAGATCATGTCCTTCTCCAGGGCTTGAAGGACGTAGGTAGCACCCATTCCAAAGTGGTTGGAATGGTTGACAGTGACCATGCCGATGCCGTAGATCTCTGCGCGCTTGATGGCCGACTCCATTGCTCTGGTAGCAACTACGAAGCCGAAACCATTGTCACCGTCAAGATGAGCAACCACCGGGGTCTTCTCGAAAAGCTTGAAGTTCGGCTTCGCGTTGACCCGGCCGTTGCTGGCCCTGTCAAGGTATTGAGGTAGACGTGCCAGACCGTGAGTGTCCTATCATATGTCAGACAGAATTATGTAGTGATCATGTGGTCAACACTCACAACACCACGAACATCGGCCAAAACAAGGCAGTCCGCCATTGACTTGGCGTCTTTCTCGGAGAGGCCAGCCTTCACCAGCAGCTCTGTAGCATATTTGCTTGCCGTCGTGGGGTCAGCATAGTAACTGGCCTTGTAGGTTGTCAATTTTTGTGAGAATAGGCTTTCAGTTATATACGTTAGAACTTATGGGAGAAGTCATGGTGAGAATTGTTCTCTTTATTTGGTCAGCGCGACAGACAATGGTTGGCGTTTGTCAATTCTTCCGGTGGATCAATTACATTGAAAGCATGCAGCAGTATATGTATTCTCTATTCTCTATTATACTATAATTTCAGTCTGAAACAATGCAAGTCGCAGGACATTCGGTAAAACACTGTTTCGGCCCGGAACCGATGCAGCCCTACCATCATTCGGATCGCTCCGATCATTCGGACTACTCCGTCGGACATTCGACCGATAACCGGCATCTGCATATAATTAACATCAACATCGAACATCATACGCGGTGGTTACTTGCATCTCTTCTGCCACTTTCCACGCAATCACAATCCATTATGCTCGCCACCTGTAACACGCTACCTAGAGCTTGCCTACGGCCGTCGAGCCAATGGGCTTTTCCTCGGGTGCTTGGGCGCATGTACATTCAGTCAAGCCGTGCGCCTACAGTGGCTGTTTTGTTCCAGGATATTGACCCCCCAATTATCAATGGGGTGCGCAAGCCTCGTAAGCCTGGTGGTAAGTGAGTGATCGTTTTACTGGGTTCCCCGCAAGGCAATCAAGCAAGAATCAAGCTCACAATAGCGTAGGCTATCAAGACTCGGGGGCCGACATAGTCTATACCCTCCAGTCAAAAGGCATCAATATCGTCACCCCAGAGACATCACCGCAGGTCTCCAAAAATGAAGGCTGGTGTTTCCCCGATACAGAAGAGGGCATCTATTCCGCCGTGAAAAGCGGCGCCACCCATCTTTGGGCCAACACCATCCTCTTCGATTCCCATCCACTTCAGATATCTGAGAAATTAACTCCTTACGCTTCGGATCTGCGCATCGTGGGCCAGCCACCCGGCATGGTGGAGAATTTTGATGACAAAGCGTATCTCAACGGTAAACTGGGAGAGCTCGGTGGCTACACCCTCCCACATTCATGGCTTCTCTCGAAATCCGATGATCTTGAGGCACTGGCTCAATCTATTGACCGGTTCCCCGTTGTTGGTAAGCCCGTCCGTGGGCGTGGGAGCCATGGTGTTAAGCTTTGCCATGATCAGGCTCAATTGAAGGAACATCTCGCAGCGCTGCTAGGAGAGTCGCCGCTGGTCATGCTTGAGGATTATCTTGCTGGCGAGGAGGCCACGATTACTGTCATGCCCCCATCTCCTGAGCGACCAGAGCACTGGAGTACGCTGCCGGTTTCGAGATTTAACCATGCAGATGGCATTGCGCCGTATAATGGCGTCGTGGCGGTGACTGCAAACTCGCGCGTAGTTACAGAAGAGGATATGAAAGATCCTGCATATGGGAGGGTTATGAAGGAATGCGAGAGTATAGCCAAACTCATCGGTGCAACTGCGCCCATTCGGATTGATGTACGACGATTCCACAAGGGCTCCGGGTTCGCAATCTTTGATATTAATATGAAGCCGGTGAGTTATGTGCCATTGTTGATTCATATAAAAGAGACATGTCACTAATAATGTCAGAACATGACAGGTCCCGGTCGTCCGGGACGGGAAGACCAAGCGAGTTTGACTGCAATGGCGGCGGCTGCGATGGGCTGGGATTACGGCACTCTTCTGCAGAAAATTCTTGCCAGCGCTCAGCTACTGAGCACATTCCGTGGCTATCGTAGTCCCTTTTAGACTTGGGTGTCTTTAGTACATGCATAATAAGCGTTGATCCTGTCTTAATTTTACACATTGGTAGCCTGCGTTGATGTGTACTCGTTCTATTTTCTTTTTTAAAGAAAAAAAAAAAAAACTGGCAGAGGGTGAATTAAAATCCTCGTCATAATAAGCTTCTATTCTCTAAACTATTTCGCGCCATTAATATCTTTCAGAGGTAAGAAATTCCACATATTATTATTGTTGTTGTTGTTCATACACGCATCTGTCAGCCCTATAGGCCGAGTGGCGGCAGGTCCTGCGGGGCGGCCGGGTAAGCCGCCGTAGTGGTTATCGCTATGTACATCGTCGCTTTCCTACACATCCTGGTATGTTATTCCATATGTTGTATATCCCGTGCTGCTGGTTTTCATGCTGCTGTTCCCATGGCCACGAAGATTCATGGGCTTGTTGGATACTATCTCGTTTCCTTCCCTACTTCTGCAAGCGTGTAACCTCGGCTGCGCTATGCTGCCGGTTGCCTCAAGTCCGTTATTGTGACTCGGTATGTAGTTAGTAGAGTCTAGAACTAGCCTAGGAGGCCTGTCTCAAGCATAAAGCATACTGCCTTTGGTACCAGGTCTGGCCGTGTTAGGTAGGCCCGGTAATTCAGCTCCCGCCTTGATCCCTGTGTAAGATGGCGCATTCGGGGTCCTGCCTGGTTTGTACAGTGGAGGAGAACGTGGCGTATATCTTGAAGGCCACATCCACAAGAGCATTCAGTTGATTCCATAGCGTTAAAGGTGCCAAGATAACTAGCCAGCGCAATCTTCCCAGTTTGCATTTGAATGAGGACTGATGTGGCAGCTCTTCGTAGGCCTTGGTATAGTTGCATTGGTGCTTTTGAAGGCTCTTTCCATAGACGACGGAGGGAGCTCCCATGGGTGGAAGCGGCCCATTCAGTCTTCCATGCATTTGCTGCTTCTATGCGGAGGGTTCTTCGAATGCTAGCTTTGAGAGTGAGCTCCTCCCCACCATTGGGTTCCAGAGAATTAGCAGCTTCTTTTGCAAGAGCATCAGCACACTCATTGCCGTAGATGCCTTCATGACCAGGGAGCCAATACAGCTGTATATTCCAGCCGTGTTCCTGTAGAAATTCCACATATGTTCATCCTCCGACGCAACCTCAAAATCAAACCGCACTAAATCCTCCTTGTAGGGAAAAATGTACGTGCTTGTCACCCTATCAAAAAACGTCTTAATTAGGACTGCTCAACGCAAGTGCACAAGTTTTCCGAGAGCGCCAATACAATAAGAAGGGTTCTTCAAATACCAATCATGCTCCTTACTAGCCTGATACTTCCCCAGCTCTTCGAGGTTCTCGTGAAAGCTCAGCAGAGCAAACTCAAATCCTTTACTTCTATCAATTGGATCGGTAATTGAAGGGCCACCAACGACGAGACGATGCCCTTTGACGCAATCGAGCTCCTTGAGCTTCTTGAGCTCGCGGACGAATATGTCTTTGTGCTCTTGTGTCACCTCGCGGCGGAATTTGAACATCACTGTTATACGTGTCAGTTCTAGATTAAAATTGTTATGATTAGGGAAAACTGACCTATGTGGACCATTGTCATTGTGGGTAAGAGAGTGTGGGACGGTTGTCGAGCAAAAAAACACCCAAAGCAATGTGCAGCTGTAGATCACGATGCACAAAAGTCAAGGCATCGGCCAATGAATAATAGGTTGCTTTACTTATGTATACCTGACGCGCTACTATATACTCAGCCGAGGTATCTCCCCAAACCCTAGAAACGGCGAATTGCCGCTGTATTTTCGGCCCCGGGCCGAGCAATTCGGAGCTTTCCTTACTCTTGCATATCAACAAGATGAAACAGATGGTCTGTAGATCTTCACGAGAAAAGTACATGGGGATCAATAGAGTACATATCGTCGTAATTGCGTATTCCCCCGCATTCTTTTGGGTTGTCCACCCGATCAGCGCATCCCAGATACATGCTAATCAAGTAGGCTAGGTAGGGGACAGGGAAACGGGATGATTAAGCTATATGAGAACATTTGCCTGCTCTTTTTGTGGGTGTCTGCTTTTACTAGATCGTTTATTTTATCTGCTGTTCTATTTATATCTTGTGTTTGTTACTCATTATGACCGACATTATGAAGCCTGTGGAGGATGTCGGCACAGTTGTCGTGAAGGAGAAATTTCTTGAGGACAACCGACTGGCTATTGCCCAACACATGAGCACAGAAAAATTCCTTGAGACTGAGAAGAAGCTAAAGCGAAAGCTCGATGTGCGGCTGCTGGCTTGTATATGGCTCATTTTGATACTAAACTATCTCGACCGGGTATGTTTCACTTTACCATCTCCCAGTAACATCACCCAAGATTAATATATCTGCAGAGCAACATTGCAACTGCAAAAGTTGCCGGAATATCGGACTCGCTGAGTCTAACGAGCACACAATATTCCACCGCCGTCGCCATTCTCTTTGCCGGCTATGTGTTGATGCAGCTTCCATCCAATATATTTCTTGCCAGACTAAGGCAATCGTGGTATATTTCCAGCTCACAATGCCGGAGGATTTTATGCACTTCGGTTTTTGCTGAGGTTCGTGGAAGCTGCGTTCTATCGTGAGTTCTTCTGACTGTACCCACCCGCATACATGTCTAATATACGCCATCGCAGCCGGAGCGCTATTCTTGATTTCATCCTGGTGCAAGCGCGAAGAGATGGGTGTGTGTAGTGCATTCCTATTTTCCGGATCCCAACTCGGCAGTGCCTTCTCAGGCCTCATCGCAGCTGGAATCCGCAGGACCTAGACGGGGCCCGCGGTCTGGAGTCCTGGCGCTGGATTTTTATCATAGAAGGCTCGATCACTGTCTTCATCGCACTCTGCTCTATCACCATCCTTCCAGACTACCCCAGTAATACTCGCTGGCTCAGTCCCACAGAGCGAGCAGTAGCCGAATGGCGGCTAATCTCTGATGCTGGACAAGTGGACGAGGTCGACGCTGGGTGGCTGTACGGATTCAAACGGGCCTTCGCAGACTGGCGGCTGCATATCTTTGCCTTGACCCTTCTCCGCATCCAGGTCGCCAGTGCTACATCGAACTTTTTCCCGACTATTGTTAAGACGCTCGGATTTAACTGGGTTGATACACTTCCGTTGACTGTTCCGCCGTATATTGTGAGCGTGATCCTTATGGTTCTCAATAACTGGTCTGCAGACCGGCTTGGAAATTCTTCGTTCCATGTCGTTTGGCCCTTGGTCCTAGCAATCGTGGGATATGTCATTGCGGCTGCCTCGACGAACACTGGTGCACGGTACTTTGCCATGATTGCCATGGTAGCAGGTGGTCATGGTGCCAATCCGGTATTGGTCGCCTGGACGCAAAAGGTCATGATACGGCCATGGCTTTTGTCAATGCATCTGGGAATCTTGCTCAGGTATTTCCTTATCATTTTATTGAAATCGGTTGTTCTTTTGCATGTTTAATACATGATAGATCTTCTCATCATATTTGTACCCGATAGCTCTGCCCCCCAGTATGTCATGGTCATGTCGGTCAACTCAGCCTTTTGTCTGGCTGCTATCTTTTGACTCTGTTTATGCGCATTGTTCCCCTCCGTGCTAACAAGCGTCTGGCGCGTGGTGAGACTACCGTTACGCAGGAGATGAGGGGCGAGAGTCAGACTGGGATCGGGGGCATGGCGGAGGGTGAGGGGCTTGCGATGAGAGAGGTATTCCTGTTTGTCGCGTAGTTTTCTCTACTACATAGTGACTGGTATATTTATTCGCGATGCACTAGTGCTATGCATGATTTGACGTTTCGTATTCCTAATCACTCGATTATATTGAACTATCTTTAAGATATAACAAAACCTCCTTTAGAAAACTAACTACCGCCTCCGAAACTCCTTGAACACTTCCTCCACTGTCCTCCCACCCCTAATTCCCTCCGCACACTTCTCATCCGCCTCCACAATTCCCGGAATAGCGTCCAGAACTCTCTCCGCCAACTCCTCTGGCAGCCTAACCACCCCATTCAAATCCGCAATAATATAGTCCCCAGGCTGAATCCACACCTCTTGAGTATCTGAGTTCAACCGTACAGGCACATTCACCTCAGACGGATGGCACACCTCCCCTCCAGCTGTGGTGCCGACGGCTCTAGAGAAGAGGGGGAATTCCAACGCGCGGTGCTCGTTTAGGTCTCGCACGCGGCCGTCAATAACCACACCGGCGGCGTTGAGGGTCTTTGCGCGGAGCGACATTAGGCCGCCATAGACGGCGTTGATATGTGGGAGGGGTTGGGAGATGAATATCACCGCTCCGGAGGGGTTTTATCAATCTGCCTTTGTTAGTTCTATGCACATATACTTGGGATAAAAATGCAAGATTTACATAGTTCCCTTGGACCTTCGGTGCTGCTTTGTCCGTTTTAGGAACGAACTTGACCGTGTATGCTTGACCAATAAGCTTAGTCTCGCCGGACTGGAACTCCGGAGAGTACATTGTTAAGCCCTCGAGGAAGCCGCCATTTGGATATTTGAGCTTGGATAGGCCATCAGCTACGTCGCAGGCACCCCATTTCTGGAGGCGGTTGATGATGTTTTCTGGATTGGCGGGCATGCTGAATTATCAGATGAGGAGATTGATTGGCTCTTGCTGAGTTGCGGCAGTAGACTGATCATCTTTGTTTTCATGCGACCGTCTACTTTATTAGCTTCGTGTTACGCGCCCGATCCGAGACGGTCTGGATCAATGTATACGGCGTCGGAGCCGAACTCCGTCTGTGATGCTTTTATCCGGGTTAGTTTCGGCTCGGCATTTACCGAGAGCACCATCATGAGTATCCCATGTGCGCTATTGAATATACTCGGGGTGTAGGGTGGGTTACAGGAAAAAATAATAGAGAAAGAAAAGGCCAATACATAATATTAGCATATTAGGGTTACCCTCCAAATATAGAAGACTTACAGTCAACCCAGAACTATATGCTCATTAAATACGACGTCCTACCATCCCATAATTCCCAAAACAAAGCATAACATCACGCCAATGAACGCCCATCCTCCCAAACCCATCGCCCCAGAAGCATGGGACACCCACCACCACATCTTCGAACCAGGCCTCTTCCCCCTCTCCCAAAACCGCCACTTTATGCCCTCCCGCGCCTCCCTCACCAGACCTCCAAGCCTTTGAACGCATCCTCGGCATCGAGCACATCTGCATCGTGCATGGCCTATCCTACGGAGCCGATTGTACATCGCTCCTGTACTACCTCGAGCGTTTTGAGGGTCGTGCGCGGGGGATCTGTGTGCTCGATCTCGAGAAGTTGCAGATGAGATACTTGATCTGTATCACAAGGCTTGGGTGTGGTCAGTGCGGTTGGACTTGTTCCGGCGCGTCGCTCTGCATGATGTTGATGTGCAGGTTCGGCTGGTAGAAGCTACGGCGCGGCGGTTGGTAGAATGGAGGCGCAAGCCAAGGAATAACTGGAGTATGCAGGTTCAGCAGCCACATCTTGAGTTCTGGTCAAAACTGTACGAGGTCATACGCGAGTGTCCGGTGCCTGTTGTGGTGGATCATATGGCCCTGCTTGTGAGGAGTAGTTATCGCTATGGTGTTGATATTACCAGCATTCAAAATGACTCATATCGACGAGAACCCGAGAAGCATGGGCTGGAGATGCTTTGTCAAGCGCTTCGGGAGGGGAATCTGTGGATAAAGCTATCTGCACCATATCGATCCTCGAATCTTTGCCCATGGCATGAAGATCTAAAATGGGCAGTTCGGAGGTTTCTGAATGCAAATCCCAGACGTGTTTGGTTTGGGGTAGTGATTGGCCTCACACGCAGAGGCATGAAAATAGAGTTGGGAGGGACTGAACGAGGCAGGAGGAGTTCTTGGAGGTTGATGATAGGGCTTGGATTGAGATATTGAGTACGTGGTTGTCGGATGAGGAGTGGCGGTTGGTGTGGGTTGATAATCCAACTGTCTTGTATGAGTACCTAGCATCCGCTTAGTCTAGGTAGACTGGAGAATGGTTTAGGGTACTGGAAAAATCCGAAGTCGCTTCGGCGAACGGTCCGAGGCCGAGGACAACGAATTTGAAGATAAGGCGATTGACAATCTCTCAAGATTCAAGATCCATATAAACCATGGAATAGAAAAGAAAATAAGAAGCAAGTCGCGATTCACGCTCAATGGCCAACAATCACACCACATATCCGGCCAGCAACCTGACCTGGCAAATTCTCAACCATGCTAATGAGCACAACTATGCTGTCGGTGCATACAACTGGTACGTAAACCTGAGACTTACAAGTTACTCGTCTTGTTCCATCTTCACTAATTGTAATGCGACAGCTACAACAACGACGGAATCATGGCCCTAATACATGCAGCCGAGCGCAAGCGCTCAGCCGTAATAATCCAGCTCTTTCCTTGGACATTACACTTCCAAGGTCCAGAATTCGTTCACTACGTGGCGAGTTCTGCACACGCCGCCAGTGTCCCAGTAGCGGTCCACTTGGACCACTGCATCAAGCCGGAAGATGTGGAATTAGCCCTTACCCTCCCCTTTGATTCTATTATGATTGATGCTTCAACTTTGGATGAGGAGGCAAATATCCGTCATTGTAAGGGTGTTGTGGAGCGTGCTCGGGCACTCAATATTACTATAGAGGCTGAGATGGGTCGCATTGAGGGTGGAGAGGACGGATTGCCTACGGTTGACATGGATTTCGTCATGACAAGGCCCGAGGACGCAGAAAGATTTGTTCAACAGACAGGAGTACATTTTCTTGCGCCGTCTTTTGGGAATATACATGGTGGGTATCCGGCCGGTGGTGCAGAAAAAGCATGGGATCTTCCGCGGTACGTGTCTGCTGATACTTTTCGCAATGCATACATTAAACTGGAGTAGACTTGCGGCCATCGGACAGCTGTTATCAGACGCCACACCACTAGCCCTCCATGGAACGCATCCTGTGTCTGATGAGCTTTTTCAAAAGACCATTGAATGCGGAATGCGCAAGATCAATCTCAATCGCACTGTGCGCGATGACTACACGAAGTTTATTGCTGAGAATGCCGGCTTACTAGAGTTGACAACTCTCAAAGTGCAGGGCGTGGAGATTTATGCCAAGTCTATGGAGAGGATGATGGACGTACTTGGCTCATCTGGGCGGTATTAGCTGTTAGGTGACATGCACACATTATTCTGAGTTCAAAATAGAGATTTGGCTATCCAGATCCTTCAACCCTAATCCTTATCAGATGCGCTCAGTCAATAGTGAATAGAATCGGCAAAGCACCGGACAGCTCCCGACCCATCTCGGATGCATCCGAGGCAGGAACACTCCGAAGTAAATCTGCGACGGTCTTTTACCGTTCCCCATGAACCGAATCTTTGACTCACACCATATGGAGTGCATGCAGAGGCCTTGTACTCAATTATACAAATGAATATTTCACCGATCCTTAGCGGGAGAGATCTTGGTCTAGAAATGGCAGGTCCTCCCATTCCTCCCGCGACAAGTCCCCCGGCTCGGCGCCGTCCGCTCGCTTGTTCCCGGTGCCGTCGGCGTAAAGTCCGCTGCGACGGGGCTTCGCCTACTTGTTCGAATTGTGCTAGAGCTGGAGTGGAATGTTTTGAGGGGTCTCGGGGCCGGCGATATCCCGGAGGTATGATATGCATTCGTGCACTCCGTGTTTCGTGCTATTGCTGCATGATCGGGCATTGTTTTGATTATGGTGGTACTGACATGTTGGCTGTTATAATTCGATAGTCGCCTTTATTATCTTGAGAACCGTGTGAGGGAATTAGAAGCTGCCAATGGGGTCATTGCGCTGTCGGCTACTCGCCCGAGTGTGTCTGATAATGGAGATACTAGCAACTTTGATCCGAGGCTCCCAGGATTTGTGGGAGCTCCACGAGTTGATCCCTTGCCTCTCCAGCCATTTCAACTTCAAGTCGGATTACGCGAGATCAACCACTCGCTCACGAAGTGGGCTTGCTCTCCCTGTCGAATGCAAGTGATCCCAATTACTTAGGACCGTCATCAGGCGTCCCGTTTGCGCGACTGATATACGAATCAGTGCCGCAGTCGCAAGGATTACCATTGGCGTACCTGCGAGAGAACGAACAGGACGAACGGCAGAATGATGCGGCTCAGGGTCTGGGCCTAAATGCATACGACATCCAGCAGTTTGACTTGCCTTCAATGACCGACAGCCAGCAGTATGCAGAAATATACTTCAGTGTTTCAACATTTTACCCCTTCATCTCGCAGGATGATTTCTATACCCTTCTGAGGCTGGTGATGCATCTTGGCACAACGTCGACTTGGAACAGCGTTATCCCGGTAAAGCTGGCCCTTGCTCAGGTGTATTTGGTGCTGTCTCTCGGCGCTCGTTTCCTAGAAGTTAAGCTCAACAGCAAGTTCCCCTCGCACGACTTATATGCCAAAGGCATGGGGTACGCGACACAGATTAAGCTTCATGATAGTATTGAAGGTGTGCAGGTTCTTTTGCTACTGGCGCAGCATAGCTTTTATAGTCCAGAGGGGTTGAATGCGTGGTTTTTGCTGCATACTATTATTGCAAGCTGCTTGGATCTTGGATTGCAGCGACGTGATAACTGTTAGTGTCATTCCCCGAGCCCAAGTCGTGGCAGCGGCTAGATTAACTTGTAAAGGCAAGAAGGAGACCGAACCCCCATGCCATTGCAGAACACGTCACCTGCGAAGTGCCATCTTCTGGTCAGCATATTCCATGGATCGCACCCTCACCACCATACTGGGCCGTCCTCTCACGCTGAGAGACGAAGCCATCGACCGAGAATTCCCACAACTCGACAACAATGACGAAGTCGAATCAGCAGCAACCCAATGGAATTATGCCGGTTCAGACAGCCAGGAGGTCCATGGGAAACCGTCTCCAGGGCTAGCACCAATTCCTTACACGACATGCGTTTACTCTCTCCGATTCGACCGGATTGTCGCAGAAATCAAGCTCATGCTCTACCGGGTCTCGCGATCACCGAGCCGCTTCCCATGGCCGACAAACGTAACTACCTGGCAACATGAGGCCCAAAATGTCTGTGTCTCGCTGCTGCAAAAAGCCCAAAACCAGCAACAAGTTTCTTCGTTGAACAATCTCGGGACACTGTCTGGAATTAGCCTTCAGAGACTGGAACTCAAATACCACCACTGCGTAATGCTCCTCTATCGTCCAAGCCCACAAATTCCGCATCCAAGCACAGAAGCTATCCAGGCATGCTTTAGCAGTGCCATGGATATCATCTCCATCTACGCGGACCTCCACAGATTCTTAAACATGGAATGCTCGTGGCTTTCGGCACATTCGATCCTGGTAGCCGCCATCACGGTGCTTTACTGCCTCTGTTCACATCCAGCCGTGCGAGGAACAACACCCGTCGAGACCTGCTTGAAAAGGGCGGAGCTAGCCCACGAGCTGCTATCGTTCCTGGGGCAGTCGTGGTCTGTTGCAGATGAAGCAGGCTTGAAGCTGGACAGGTTGATCACGGCTACGAGGGAGGCTTATAACGCAAGCATTGTGGGTGGTGGTCTTGCTGATTGTCAAGGGTATCAAGATACCGGTCTTATGGTGCCGTTGCAGCAGTCGGGTTCTGGCTCAGAGAACCCGGATATGCCCGCTTTGGATGGAAGGGCCTTTTTAACGGATGAACTTGGGGTCCTTCGAGACTTATTTGATCTTGGCTGACTGGATGAATCGGAGTCTGGTAATCAATCGTCTTTCTCTGGGTCTTGATTGAATCTATTGTGGGATATGGAATGTAATGTCATTTCAGCCGATTTCTCGAGGAATATATATAAGAATCTGAGTTCTGTAAGATGTCCTGAAAGAGGGATCTCACTGAGGCTGTGTTCGGAAAACTGTGTCTTATCTAACAAGGCACAGACAATCCATACATCTCAGAAAACTACAGCCTTGGAACTTACTGATAATAGTATTAATGATGGTTGCAGGCGAGCTACTAACGACTTGTTTTCAAGTTATCTAATTAAAACTGGCCAGCTAAAGTACAAGTTGCCTCTATGGTCTAGTTGGTCATGACGCGGGTCTCATAGTGTTGTGACATCCCTGGTTAACAGGGTTGAAATCCCGAGGTCACCAGTTCGATCCTGGTTGGGGGCATCTCTTTTTTTGCATTTCTTTTTTCTGTCACTCTTTCCTTTTCTTCTTTTGACGACAAAAGAGCGTTTCTTTTTTCTGTCTTTCTCTACTTGTTTTCATTTTTGTCTGTCCGTCCCACGTACATGAGGAGTGTCTCAACATACGGTTGGTGACTAGGGCATAGCACCTTCCCCTTTCAGGTACATACCCACCCATGCCTCTTCCCAGTTTCTGCTTCTTTGCTTGAAGAAGGGCTTGCAGTGCTTACGTCCAGATAGGTTAAATACCTTTGCTATGTAGTTCACCAGCTGGGACAAAATGCAGACATAAATCATAATCCATATTTTGTTATCCCTTTTTGAAATGCATCGTACCTAAATACAACATGTCTCGCCTAGCTTGTCTCCGGGTCAAATAAAATAAAATATATACTCGAAGAAAGGAAAGCAACAGTTTTAACTCCCAGCCGAATAAATGTGCAACCCGCGATGCCCAACCCGTAAACACCAGCACAAGAAAGCAGGAATAGATACGGAATCGTATGTCCGGAAAAATAGAACAGAATAAGGAAGAAAAGAGAAGATATAAAAATGAATAAAAAAGAAAAATGAAAACCAATTTTGAGATCCGCAGGGGGTATGAACGAGATAAAATAAATAGATCAAGCACAGTCGATCGGGTCGCCTGAGTTAAATGCATGGTAAGAACTATCACAGTCAGTATACAACATCAGATAAACAAGTGGAGAAGATGAACCTACATTCATCACAATCAACATAGGGATATCAAACACATCCCGCTTAACTGTCCAGCAGTATGCACATTCAACTTTCCCATCCTTGAATCCCAACTGATTCATTCCCGCTTCACCAGCAATGCCTCCCTTCCGCAGATGATTATTCCACCGCTGGTTATCATCTGACTGCGCCTGCTCCATGTCCTCTTTCGTCTTGTACTTGAGGAGTTTGCATGTCGTCATGACACTTCCACGAGAATCACCAAAGGCCAACCTGGCGAAATCATCGTAGAACTCGACCACGCTATCATCGTCGAGAAGTTCAGCGAGGAAGACGGGCTGTGAGGGACGGCTGGGGCCGCCGGTTTCTCGTGGCGGGTAACTGCTGCCGCGTGATGAGGGACCGGATGGTGGGTTTGATGATGAGCCGCCGGTGTTGACGTTGAGGTTTGGTTCTTTGCCCAGTAGTACGTCTTTTTTCCACCCAGTTAGGATACTGAATTCCTTGCCCACGGCTGCGACCTCTCCTGTCCGTCGACAAACGATAGTCGGTGTTCCGCAGGCGTTGATGAAATCCTCGTATTCGAAAAGTGTCCGCTGGAAGCATCGCTCCATGAAAATCAGATCATCGCGGTTCAAGGTCTTGGTGGTGGCGATAAAGGACGGGCGGATCGAGGCCAGCGATTTGGCGATTTGTAGTGTTTTTTGCGGCGAGAATCGCCGTTGAATGAACGCTGTGAGACTGTGGAATCCATTCGTGTAGGAATACGGCTCCTTGACGCTTTCGTAGATGGATGACGGATTCCGCTGCCGCCGCTTGACTCCTCCCATATGCAAGCTCTGCTGCTTCAGACTCGGTGTCGAGATCGTGGGCCGTTGTAGGCCGTTTGATTTGCCGATTGCGAGGTTCTTGTTGATGTTATTATTATTACTATTATCGTCGAGGTTGGTCGGTCCATGCGGACTCGCGGTTGCACTTGGGCTGGCGAAATTAGGACCACTTTCGATCGCAAATGCATGCGGTGCATCCGGTTTGCCCAAGTGACCGGGAACGTAAACCCCGCCCACATTCACTGCGCCTGGAGCCTGACCACCAGACCAGTCATTAAGCAGCGGATCGCCAAACATAAACGGTTGCTGCTGACTCCCCGGGCTTTCCCCAAACCCTGCACCTCCGGTAATAGGCGTGGTCGAGAACTGAGCCGAACCGCTTCGCCCCATGGATCCTCGTTGTGTTGCTGAATCGCTAGGCGAGTCGCCGGCTCCGGTAGCCATGTGTCCTAACATGCTGAATTCCAAAGCACCATAGCGATTTTCGAAGTTCATACTGGAAAGGTCAAAGTTGAAAAGAGCCGGATCGCTAGGGTCGAAGAAGGGTCCTCCAACGGGGTTTTGGCCCTGGTTGGTGTTCGTCACAGACACGGCTGGATTCGTCTGCGGTTGGCTAGCGGAGGATAACGTGGGATTTTGACCAACGGGACTGGTCTTCAGGCTGAAGGTTGGCGACACTGGCGACTGTGTCGCGAATGGGTTCTGATTCATTGTATTCTCCTGGTAGACATTGTAGGAATTGGACTGAGGATTGGGATAGAAATTGGGACCGGACGGCTGGGACGGAGGCGCGTTGACCCCATTGGCAGTGGTTGCACCGTTTCTGGATATAGACAAGCTGTTGGTTCGCATCGGAGGCGGGTTGTAAAAATTCCCACCGACACCAGGCATTAACGCTCCCTCGGGCGCATCGTGAAGGTATTTGGCTTTCTTGCGCACGCCGTCGTGACATTGATCTTGGAGGCCTCGTTTGATACATCGTTGACACGGTCTCTCGTCACCTAAGAACACTGATTAGTTTCATCTCCTTTAGACGCGCAACTGTAGACTCGGTAGTCAAGTGAGACACGGGGGAAGAAAGACAATGACGCACCGCAAGTCAAATGCGCACGCTGACAGGCAAAACAAGCCCGTCTCGCCTTCTTCCTGCGCGGCCTCGATGGGTCCTTGGCGTTGGACGACGGCTTCTGACCATTCTCCGCGGGTCCGGCGCCGTCTCCATTGGTGGGATTATGCGTTGATCGATGGTGTTCAGCATCTTCGACATCCTCACTTCCGTTGCGATCCCCCGAGGGAGCAGGCGAACGATCCTTTGCGTCGGAATTCATATCGACATGAATCTCTGGAGTCTAGAGTAGGTGCGATCGATCGGGAATCGTTCCGCAGTTTTTTTTTGGGCAGGTAAGGGGCGGGCAAAAAAGGAAATATCTCACGTTTCGCTATAAAAGAAAAAGCGCGTGTTGTCTGGGATGCGTGAGTAGAGTAGCACTTGCCACTGGATTTCGGACTGTATTGTCAAAGGCAGTTCTCTGCCTGTCGCACTCCCAGCGCGATCGTTCAGCGTTCAGATTCTTCCTGGAAACTTGCTTTTGAGGGATTTAACGACGCCCGTTTGGCCGAGGTAGATGAAGCATCCGGTCGCAAAGGCAGCGGAAGTCCAGAGAGATCCAGCACAACCACACGAACCGACACCACCCACAACACTTGTCTTTTGCTTGTGGGTAAACCAAATCCGTATAGAAAATGCCGGTGGGTGAGGCTCTGCGACTCAGTTGCGACACGACCAGTTAACGGCGATGTGGAGGGGTGGAAGAGTCTATTCGAGCAGGAGACCGTGATTCTCCCCAGCGGAAAAAGCAATAAGCGAGGATAATAGGAAAATTTTGCATATGACGTTTTATGCAATTGCAGGGTATTCAGGGAGTCGAGGTGGTCTACTCCATATAGTCTTCAAGAGGTAGTTCAAACGGTAAGGCACGATATGTCAGAATTCGCAAACACGGACGATCGATCGAAAACGGTTCCTGTCGGGACTGCGGGGAGGGGAGTGATATAATAGAGAATAGCCGAGAGTACGTAAATGATATGATTCACGTATAAAGGGAAACAATACTCTCGTAGAGAATAAGAGAGAGAAAGGAAAAGATGAAGAAAGGAAGGATTCAGACTGATTGAGATTATGACTGTGGGCTCGATATTATTAGGACTGGCAAGGGCCCAGGCTCTGTACAAAATCGCGCGCTAATTAAACTGCAATACAGAGTACATAATATTACTACTACCAAACCCAACTGCATGTGGAGTTTTGCCTTTCTTTACAAATGCCCATGCCACGTGAGAGCAGGGCTTCTTGGTGCATGGATATTGTTAGATAATTGCCTGGTCATATTAACTAGTCCCGATTCTTAAACGAGAGCTTGGCATCCTTCACAGCTCGCGATTTCCCAGCCAAGTACTGATTATGGCTGCTTCTTTCTAAGCATCTCCTGGTGATGTTCATTCAGTTGATGAATCATCATGTGACCCTCACAAGTCTTGCCGACAATCATGTGAACAATTGGTTATCTATACAGTCATGGTGTGTCCTGCCAAATCATCAACCTGAAGGATGGAATTGCCGTCAACAATCAAACGAAGAGTTTGAGATCATACATGACTGAGGTCATGAATGAGGAGGAGAGGAGCGGAGTGTTGCTAGGATATTCCCTCATGCGCCCTTATGACTACCCCATACGTCTGCATCGCGGTATATACTACCGTTCTTACCACGTCTGAAACCCCATACTCCGCTCATTCTCGCCATGTTCCCCGGGATCCTTATAGTTCCTTGGCATCAAGGACCTTGCGGCCCAAAGACTTGGTTCAATCGCGTGGTTGACAGACGAGATTTCTTCCCATCTCAAACAACATGCTGCGCCAGATATTTTTGGCGCTGATATGTGCAGCATGGATAGAATTTGCCATTCGTTTCTCTCCCCAGATTGAGGTGGGCTCACCATCCATAGAATGTTCTCTCAGTATTAACGGCATGTAGCAAATCACCCATGAAATTGTTGCGCACACTACTACCTTTTTCCGCGACCCAGTGCCATTTGCTCTTCATTATGAAGGAGAACATGCCCGTCTGCTCCAGAGTATCCAGCGATCTGGTGGAAAATGGGACTCGTCCCACCCTCGACACCGCTTGTTAACCGCGCTGCATGGATATGCAAGATACAAGGACAGCAACTTGGCGGAAGTGGATCGATGGAGGAATCTTTATAAACGCGTTCCTAAGCGCCAGAGATTAGTAGGCTATTTACCTGTGCTGGTACTAGCAGATCTGGCTGACTGGCTTACTTAGTTGCTCGAATCGACCACCCACTACACGCGTAAACTCAACATAATCGATCATCTCCTGGATACAAACGACAATCTTGCCAGCGCCATTGTTGATTATGGCCTACAGTTCTATAATATTAGTCGATCTGAGCTGGACGAGTTCATTAAAGAAAATGAAGCCCAGCACCGGTCCGCTGATCGGACTAGCGTCTCTCAGGGAATTAAGCATTTCGTGCGCGACTGGGCAGATGAGGGTCATGAAGAGCGACAGGAAACCTTCGAATGCATCCTGAAATCGCTTGCACAGATGCCGCGAACAAGCAGTAGACCTCTACGAGTGCTTTTTCCCGGAGCGGGTTTGGGACGACTGGCGCACGAGGTTGACAAGCTTGGGGGTGAGTACCTGTCTAATATCTTGAAGAAAGGTCACAAATCGCTCAGCAAGGCATCCAGACTTCGAAGTCATAATGAACGAGTGGTCGATGTACATGAACCTGGCATACCGATATTTATCCAGTCTGTCCGATCCCGACAGCGTAGCGTTCCACCCGTACATCGACTGGTTGTCTCACCACGCCCTGACGGCTGATCTCCAGCGCTCCGTTACATTCCCAGACCAAGTGATTGACCGATCCTCTGTCTTACTCATAGAGGGAGACTTCACCACAGCTTTTGCCAAGCACACCGGCCAATACGATATAATTGTGACCTTATTCTTCATCGATACCGCGCGGAACCTAATTTCATACCTCGAGACTATCCACCGGTTACTCCGTCCTGGTGGGCGTTGGATTAATCTCGGTCCGTTGTTGTATGGTACTTCGCCATTTGTGCAGTTATCGCTGGATGAGATCGTGGCGTTAAGTGCGCGGATTGGGTTTGAGTTCCAAGAGACAGACGCTATGTTTGGGAATATTACAATACCTGGCATGCCGGTGCGAGGGTTTGAGGTGGCATATGGTCGAAATGGCCGGGGGTTGAATAAGAATGCATACCAGGCGCAGTATTGGGAGGCTGTTAAGCGCTGAAACAGGACTGGGTTAATGGAGTACTGTACTTTGCTTTGCGTATAAGAGTCCAAGAAAAATCGGTTCTTAGAGAGTCGTCTGAATTCAACTTGCTTGGTTAGGAATATGGTCGTAAAATGAACCTCATGTAACTGAGCACAGAATGTCAACACACAGAGCCGGTCAATCTTAATCTCTCAATGCGATGGGCCCTCAATTCAAGGCCTTTCCAAGACTTTTTGAGAACCTTGGGGGTACCAAGACTTTCCGCTGTGCTTGGCATCAGAAATGCTTGCCCTCACCGGGAAATTGATCGTGCTGTTTGTCGGATTGGTCCCGACAATGCAGGTATAAAATCTCGCGCTGACCCTGTGCTCTAGTCTCTGATTTCTAAACCATCGGCCATTCTTGTAGGTCACAATATATACAGTGCTTGAAACATCTACCAAGATGAGATATTCTACCCCTCTCCTTTCAATCCTGGCGCTGGTGTCTTCCACCGTCCTAGCTCAGGACCCGGGTCCGTCGCCCACTGCTTCAGTCGGCTGCGAACCGCACGGAGACCATTGGTTTGTTCCCATTATTGTGCCATGCATTGCACGGCACCACGAGCACGTCTAACAACGCCCCTTTCATACAGGCATTGCGACGGCCCAGCCTCAACCGCCATCTCCTCTGTTACGGAAACCTCGTCCACGATGCCTAGCCCTACCAAGTCGACTGGTTGCGAGCCGCATGGCGACCATTGGCACTGCGATGGACCGGCCGAGACGGGTTCTACTGCTGCGTCTACCTCTTCCATAATGCCTAGCCCTACTGAGTCGGTTGGTTGTGAGCCGCATGGCGACCACTGGCACTGCGACGGACCGGCCGAGACGGGCAGTGCTGGAGGTGAAGAGGGCAGTGCTGGTGCAATGGGGGTGCATGCTTCTCTGCTGGTTGGGTTGTCGGTTATTGCTGCTGCTTTGAACGTTTAGCTGGGGGCACGCCCTGGAGACGTGCTATTGCTGTGCTTGATCTGTGCCTCTAGGTGCCTGTACTGCTATGTACTATGCATAAATGTCATGTACTTGCGTGCGAAGTTACTGATATGTATGTGCACTCTGAATGTAAACCTATAAACAATCAACATACTACGTAGTATGCCAAATCAGGAAAGAAAAGAATGCAACCAATCAGAGTAAGGCATGTTGCAGAGCTCCTGCTTCTCCCGAGAACCCAGACGTTCCGTATTCCCCCGAGTCAAGTCGCCTTCTCTGAGCAGTGCCTCGGCAATGACTAACTCATACATCCAACCTGGCGTTCACCATTATGACGAACGGTCTGGCTGAAAGTCGGTCAGGAGCTTTTTCATGTGTACGAGGCTCCAGGAAGATCCTGTATACACAGAGTATAATTACTGTCATGTTCACCCTCCACTCAATGTGCCTCCATAATACTCAACTCGCCCCTCAATCTCCTCCATCCTCTCAGTCATCCACCTAGCCGCCTCTCTACTCTCTCCCATATACCTCAAACACTCCCTCCAGAACCACCTCTGCACCTTGCCCTGATAAAGAGGCGCCTTTCAGGTACAATCACCCTCATCCCTCCGCTAAAGTACTCATGAATAACACCCTCACCATACTTACTTCATTCAGCCATAGCCCCGACATAGCAATTTAATCGTTCCGGATGCATTTCCTCCACGGCTCACGCTCGAGTGCATCCCGGAACTCGTAGATGGTGATGTATGTAATATTCACGAGCTCGTGGCCTAGTACACGGGTTATGAAGGAGGTGAGGTTTATCCATTCAGTAGTCTGGGTTGGCGTTGGGATTCTGTGGTCAAACGTTGGTTCTAAATTGCTGAGTAGGAGTTGTTATTGAATTGATGATATGGTAGGCAGGTTCACTTACGGTACCGAACTCCTGCAACTCGGTATCTAGCATTTCTAGGGTCGTCTGTGTCCGATCATTATTTTATCCATAACCATTAGCATAAAACCAGTACCCGGATAAGAAGAAACATACTGTAGCAACCACCATCACCAACCGTCCCATCGACAGATGAGATTACGGGATCTGCCACACCAACGCCATAAACATGCCCCAAGTATTCGCATGATAGGCACTGACATGTTCTTTCCTGGTGCCATCATCAGGTCTTATTTCCGGGTGCTGCTGGTCAATCGCTTCTGCCATGGAGTGGCGGTGCTACCGGGTTGGAGGTATTCATTGAGAATCTCGAAGCGTGTTCTTTCCGAGTATAGAATGGGATCTGGGTTTGAAAGTTTGGGGATGTGGAGAGACAGGATTGTGGAAGTGGGATGTTGAAGGCAGTAGAATGAGGGTTGTTTTCTGGATGGATATGTGGAGTACACATAGTAGCCTTGACCTGGCGAGGCTGTGTCAGCCTTGTGGCTGTACCTAAAAGACAAGTCATGGTTGCTATGACTTAGACAATTAAGCTGAATAGATCGGCTATAATATTATAAACAATGGCTTGTAAAGGCCAGTCAGGCAATATCAAACAACTTTAATTCTTATTATGTTTGTCGTAAATGCGCGGGCAAGTATAAGTTGATGTATGTACACAAGTTTTATGAGCAATAGACTCGAGGATATCGATCCAAGTATTATGCACCCAGTACCACTCCGTACATGTGGTGTCAACTGTACAGATCACCGTGTAGCGAATCGGCTCTTCTTCCGAATGCGAGCGCCATATCGGAAAAATAAGAAGCTATCATCGTCAGCCAAGCTATACTTGTACAACCATTGCATGTATATGTGTCTGTGCAGACGGTCTACGGGTTTATCCGTAAACCAGGCCTGCACGTTGTGGAAAGCAATGCATGTACACGTAGAATGTATGCAAGGGATGGAAGATCGTCACATGATATAAAAGGCCAACTTACGGAAACGGAGTCATAAGAAGCGTCAAAAACGCCAGCAAAGACGTCGCCCAGTGATAATTTAGGTTGTTATACACTGCATTCCAGTTAGCAATGGCGGTCAATTTGACCATAAACACGACACCGCATCAACAGGTCATAAGCAGAGGTACTTACTCTGTGTCCCGAATAGAGGAAACACTCCGGCAAAAGTCGACCGAGTAAATCCGTTCGCTGCCAGCGCACTCGCGGCATAGGTTGGATATGCGTCGACCAGGAACGTGAAGACGCCCGAGTACACAAGGATGGTTCCCGCTCCGAAGAACGCACTGCCGATAATTGGGACAATCCAGTGAACAGAAGGATAGATTGTCCATGCGAACATGAACAAGCCAATGGTGACAAGAGGACCACCAGCAATCGCTATATAGGATGAGAATACGAAATTAAATCAAATGATTGGATAAAGGGACATACCTGGAGGAAGCCGCCACTCAGGTTGGAAATCATCCACCTTTTTAACAGCATTCTCATGATGCTTTTCTAAACGAGCATAAAGCCGACGCCAAAGCGGATCCGACAGAATGGCAAACACCATTCCCACAAAAAGACCAAGGAAACAGAGTCCACGCTGCCATAACGAAAAGCCATACACGTTGCCAAAAACCAACTGGAACGCTCCAAAGAATAGGTACAAGATACCTAGCAGGATGCCGGAGAAGATGCAGAGATTCAGGCACATAGGCTCAAGGACGAGGAGAAGAATAGGCCGGTAGCAGGATCGCAGGACTGTCTGTGCTACTGAACGCTTCAATTTCTCGATGGGAGCATGCCATCGGTCGTCTCCGGTTTCTTTGCGGAGTTTCTGGGCCTTGCGTCTTAGGAGCCTGTTGGATTTATAGGTCAGTTCATCTGTGCCTTTAATACAAGGGCTGGATACATACACAGGATGGTAAGTCTCCGGGACAAATACGATGATGGAAATCAGCATGAAACCTGACCAGATCAAAAGGACATAGAAAGTCCAGCGCCTATCATACTTTAGTCACTAATCGTCTCTCAGTAAAACCTGGGAATACAAACCATGTCGTATATTCATTGATGAATCCTCCAACCCTGAATGGCTCGTCAGTATCGCGCACTATAGATGCGACGCGGGAGAGACCTACAAAGGGCCAACCTCAGGACCAATAAACGGCGAACTGGTGTAAACCATCATGGGAGCACTGAGTTCGTGACGATTGAATAGATCACCAACGGTACCACCGGCGACACTGAGAAATGCACTACCGGCGATACCATTGAAGAAACGACAGATTATCATGGTTTGAATGTTCTGCGCCACTGCACAAGGGATCACCCAGATCAGGAAGAAAGTGAAGGAAATGATATAGATATATCTTCGGCCATAGAACTGATCAAGTCAGCATGCGTTGACATCTTGATGGGCGTAACAAAACAGACCTCCGACAAAGGGCCCAAGAAAAGAGGCCCAACCGCTATTCATCGTCAGCATTTGCTCGTTACCAACCCCATTCAAAAAACATACCAAGACCCCAGATAAAGAAAGACAATCCCAGCGTCACCACGATATGCGACGAGTCGAACTCTTGCATAATCTGATCATAAGTCACAGTGTACATCGACGACGTACAAGTCCTAGACATATCAGCAAACCGCAACCACAACAAACTCAGAAAAACCGAAACTCACACGCAAAGCGACCCCAGCGAACAAATAATCACAATCAACCACCGTCTCCCCGTGTTCATATTCCTTGGATTCATCGGATCATTCTCATCCCAGCCCACCACAAACTCCGGCACCTCTCCACCCCCAGTAACCCCAGCTTCCTCATCGATTTTCTCCCCAGACTGCTCATCACCCGTATGCACGCTATACCCATCATTCAGCGACCAACTGCGCTCAATAGACCTACTGGCCTGCAGACGGTTCTCGTCGCTGCTTTTGATGGGCGCAAACGTGGTACCCTCGTCTTCGCCGTCGCCGTCCTTTTCATTTTCCTTTTCCGTGAATGAGGATTCTTTCGTCGCGTTGATGGTCGTGTCTTCGCTTGAATCTTTTTCCCGTTCTGGAATTGGAGTGTCGCTGCTGCTGTCTTGGCGCCGTTGCGGGTGCGAGCTTGGGGAAAGTGTATCCGTATCGGGTTCGGGATTTGTTTCCCTGTTGTCGTGATTGTTGGTACTATTGCGCTCAGGCGTAGAGGAGGACTCTTTAGTCCCCTGTATGCTTGTCATGCTTGCGATGAGTCCAGGATTATGGTATATGAATCGCAGCGAGAGGGTATTTATGGTCAGGAAAGAGAAAAGGGCCCCAAAAAGGAAGACGTGGAGAGAGAAGCTTTAATTAATCATCGTCTCTCCAACGGTCCCAAATTGGAGTCGGAATTCGCACCGGAAAGGTATGACCGAGGCAGGCTGTCAAACAGATAAGAGTGAAATCTAGGAGAAAAAAAAGGAGAAAAAGAAAAGGATAGAAACAAACGTGATCGTTTCTTTTCTTCACGGCAGAATTATCCGCATTCTGACTCTACAAGGATTACCACACTGGGCATTAATATTAAATTCACTGAACAACCCAAAAAAGGCTCGGGGTTAACAGGGTTATTGACTGCTGATCGGCGATTTTCTAGATTCTGACCCGGGAAGGCGCATCGGCTGACTGTTTACCCGTAGTACTGTGTATATCACATGGATATCAATTAATTCATTCGATACTACTGCTAATATTCCTAAAGTATTCGCCAGAAGACATTCCATCCTCATTCAAAAGAAAGCCCAAATCCGTCTTTTCATCCCTGAAGCAGAACCTGAACACCGTCAAAATGGGAAGAGAAGAAAAGCAGTAAACAATATCATGTCCAAAAGCGTCCACCCAAAATGAACGCATACATCACTGTACACAAGGATTTGCACCAAAACTCCGTAATATAAAGTTAAAAAGAATTCCAAGTAAGAAGGTAGAAAACGGAAGAAAAGAACAAGCTTAAGCAGTAACCTCAGCAGGCTGCGCAGCCTCGCTGTTGGTACCCTCCTCGGCCCAAGAGCCCCAAAGTGCGCGCTTGCCACGGATCTTGAGAGGCCCGCCAATGGCCTCAGTACCCTGGTCAACCTTGATCGCGTCCTTGGTCGCCAACACCAGAGTTTCGAAGAACATCTTAGTCGCATCGGCCTTGGTGGTCTTGTTCTCGGGGCAAAGATCCTGGAACTCCACGGCCTTCTTCTGCTCACTTGTCGAATCGCCCAGTTGATCCCGGAGAATGTGAACGGCGTGCTTGGTGCCAAGGGAGATCGGGCCACTGTCTACCGCGGGAACAACGGTGTCGTCAAGGTCCTCCAGTTGCTGGTTCATGCCCTCGTCGTCGCTCATGTGAAGCTCGGGGCCTTGCTCATCTCCAGGGAAATCGATCTCCGACCGCTGAAGAGTCGTGTCAAGGTCAACACCTTCGTCCGCTGGAACAATGGCATCTTCTTCACCCAGATCCAACTGAGGAGCAGTAGCAGCCTCCACATCCACATCCGAGATGCCACTGTCACGCTTCCGCTTCAAATCGCCAGACTTCTTGACAGCATCCAATGACAGCAAATCACGGAGCTCTGGTGCCCAGCCGCGTCCACGACCGCCTCCAAGCACATTGGAGACAAAGTCACCGTTCTTTCGCATGTTCATCAGGGTGAGCAAAACGGGGTCGCGAGGCAGGAACGATGTCGGTTTCAGGATTCCAGACCGGTTGGTCTGCTGCTCCTTGATCTGGCTATTCTGGAAATCGGTGACGGAGTCAAGATCCATGACCTTGCGACGCTTGGAGCGCTGGTTCTGCTGAACGGTCAAGTCATCCTCTTCCTGCTCGCCCTGGATCTCGGTCTCGTCCTGGTTGAATTCGGCATCTTGCCGACGCAATTCATCCTCCGAAACCTCCGAAAGAGGGCTAAGCGATTCGCGCTGGCGTTCCTCTTGGTTCTCGAGGGCAACATCGTCATGGTGGTCGTCACCGAGGTCCATCGCATCATCTTGGAGATTTAGAGTGCTGTCCTGCGGGCCTTCGTCTCCCAAATCCATCTTGTCCAACGGAGCATCATCCTCACCAAGGTCCAAAGGCAGGTCGACATCATCGTTGAACTTTCCGGCGTCGCTAATCATATCCTCTTCGAACGGACGAGGGGCGGGCGCATCTCGGCCAACTTCCATACTAAAGTCGTGTCCCAAGGATGTCTCTTCCTCTCCCAAATCCAAGTCGACCAGGGTGTGGTCTTCCAATCGCGCGGGCTCCTGGGAAACTGAACGGCGGAAGCTGCTATCGGGGAGGAGCTGGCTGCCAAAATCCAAAGCGCCTGGTCGCTTGCCCTCAGGCTCCAAGTTTAGGGGTTGAGGTAAGAGCAAAGAAGAGTCCAGATTCATAAACAAGTCGGATTCCGTCAACACATCGGGCAAGGTGATACCGCCGGGAGCGACAACCGCAGCAGTGGTCAAATCGTTGTTGTTGGTCAAGCGGAAGGCCTACAAGAAATGATCAGTCATGGTTTCTTGAAATACAAAATAAAGATATGTATCCAATCATACCATCTTAATCTTCATCAGGGCTTCGTTGCAGTCGTCCAGGAGGTAGCGCGCCTTTCGACTGTAGATACGAACCACACCCAGCAATAATTGACCACTCAATCGCAAAGCCATGGGCGCTTGGCCCGGGTCAACAATGGCATTGACACTGCTCTCGATATCCGACTGCAAGATGTGTGTTTTGGACAGTTTGCGTTCCAGGTTGGCGGACAGCCAAACCCGGGCCAGCGGCCCTGTCTTGGACAGGAGAGTCTCGGAATAGAACATGGCGTCTCGGGTCGTATCAAAGAAAGAGGGGTTAAATAAGAAAAAGAATCGCAGAGCTACTACGTCCAAAAGAGGAACCCAACCAATGTGGGGGTTAATTGTTGGTGTGGACGAAAGGCCCTAGCAACCAGCAACGGATGACGCGCCGTTGTCACAGAAAACAAAAAGCCCCCTCCGTCGGGAGATTTGTGTGTGAGGGCGGTGTGTCCAACCAAAAGCGACACTGTCAGACAAAAGGGTATAAAATGGGATGAGAAAAACAAGATAAATGGGACCAAAAAACCCGTTAAAGGAGGGGGAAGAAGAGTTAAACCTAAGGGTTCATCTGCTGCAAAAGGAAAAGAGGAGGAGCGAAAGAAAGGACGATGAACGGACGGCAGGCGGCGCGTCTAACGCTAGGCGGCAAGCGGGTTGAGACGCGTGTGATTGGTTGAATTTTGGAAAAAGATGTGGCTGGGGTCACGTGTAAGTGTTCCTTAGTAATTAGTTACTAGTCCCAATGAGGACCGGATGGAACAACTTGTTCCGTTGAAACTAACCATATCGGGAAAAGCATCATCATCGACCGGCCTCGTCAGCGTCTCTCATGCTGTACAGATGCCTAATGAGTCGCTCTTTTGCACCGCATTCGAACGGTTTTGATCTATTACATACAGCCTGCATTGCATATTCTCCAATTCGTTGACGTGGTCGTGCCAGGATTACTCGGGATTCCATGACACCCTCGATTTAATTGCACCGGTTCGATTCTCCCTCTTCGGAGTTCGCGTTTGAGAGAACGTGGCACCTCGCCCTACGAATCGACCCTCTTCCCCGACGATTTCGCTTATAATATCTTTGCTTTTCCTCTCGACCAAGACGGGATGCTAAGCACTGTTTTTCCGAATTAGATAATTTTTTGTTTTCTTTGTCAAAGCATGAGAAATGTCAAGGTCCGCGACGCCTGCACTACCTTTGCATAATGCACCAATTTCCGAATCGAGACCCCCGTCTACAACACCGTTACGTCCCAATGCTCCCTCGTCGGTGAGTGCCTATATGCGGCTTGTTTGCGACTCATTACATACTGACCGGAGCTTGTTACTATCCGATAGACATCCACGTCGACATATTCGCTATTAGACCCGCAAGAAACGGCGGAACGATTACAGACATCCTTCGTCTACGGACTGTCCCCCGCAGAGGCAGAGATACGGTTAGCACGAGATGGGCCAAACGAGCTGCCTCACGAGGAGCCAGAGCCCTTGTGGCTTCGGTTTCTGAAGCAATTCAGGGAGACGCTAATCCTACTGCTCCTGGGATCGGCAGCGATCTCCTTTTTCATGGGCAACTACGATGACGCAGTCAGTATCACTCTCGCAGTAACTATCGTCGTTACAGTCGGTTTCGTTCAAGAGTACCGATCGGAGAAATCGTTGGAAGCATTGAGCCGTCTCGTCCCTCACTACGCACATCTCATTCGAAATGTCCCATCGGCCGATAGCACTACGATCAACAATGCTGGCGCTATGCCGGGCGGGGCAGAGATGGAACTACAGGAGGTCAGAACAAAGAGTCCGAGTTCGGTTTCCGCTGCAGTCAAGGCGGCTAGTACTGTTCCTGCCACCGAGCTGGTTCCCGGTGATTTGGTACTGTTCTCGACCGGTGATCGAATTCCTGCGGATATCCGTATCACTGCGGCGACAGACCTATCGATCGACGAGTCCAACTTGACAGGGGAGAATGAACCCGTGGCAAAATACTTCGATGCACTGCGAAAGGGAAAGGAGAGCCTTGTTGTTGGATCGCCGAAGATTGTTACCCCTCCTCGATCGCCATTCTACGATGCACCTGCCAGCGGGGCAGTCGGGGCGGATATTCGTCTGAACGAGCAACACAACATCGCATTCATGGGTACGCTGGTGCGGTCAGGCTACGGACAGGGAATAGTCATCGCGACCGGTGCTAAGACGGAATTTGGCAGTATCTCGGCCTCTCTGCAGGAGATTGAAAGCCCTCGGACCCCGCTACAGCTATCGATGGACCGACTTGGACAGGAATTGAGCTATATGTCTTTCGGTGTTATTGGTCTGATTGTGGTGATCGGGCTGCTACAGGGCAGAAAGCTACTTGAGATGTTCACCATCGGTGTCTCGCTTGCTGTGGCAGCAATCCCGGAAGGTCTGCCGATTATTGTGACTGTCACGTTGGCACTGGGTGTGCTACGTATGGCCAAACGAGGGGCCATCATGCGCAGACTGCCTAGCGTGGAAACCTTGGGGTCTGTCAACGTCGTTTGCAGTGATAAGACCGGTACCTTGACCATGAACCATATGACTGTGACCAAGATATGGCATTTTGACTGTGACGAGGCCTTTGAAGTTCACAGGGACGGTACTGCATTGGATCTAGGCCCGGCTGCTCGAACCATCTTGCGAACTGGAAACATTGCCAACAACGCCAGACTGTCACGTATCCATGCCAACTCGCCTGCGAGTGCATCCTCTGCCGCAGTGCTCTCGTCTACCGTCGACAGCTCCTCTGGTGCGGTTAAGAGTCGATGGGTTGGACAACCCACGGATGTCGCGATTTTGGACTTGCTGGATAACTTGGGAGAGGATGACGTGCGTGAGCGGATCAGCACGCGTGTTTCGGAAACTCCCTTTAGCTCTGAGCGCAAGTGGATGGGTGTCATCATCGGTGGCACATCGAGTGATGCGGAATTTGCTTATATCAAGGGAGCGTTGGAACAAGTCCTCCGACGGTGCGACACTTACATGACAAAGGAGGGCCGCGAGGTCATCCTGGACGAGCCACGGCGCAAGACGATTCGACAGGCAGCGGAGCAGATGGCAGGCGAGGGACTACGTGTTCTTGCCTTTGCAAGCGGTGCGGTCCGAGAGCTGCCTCGATACCGACGAAGCACACCTGTTTCTTCTCCGCATGTGGGCTCCAACGAGGACGATGATCGATACAGTGGCCTGGTTTTTACTGGGTTGGTTGGGATGAACGATCCTCCACGCAAGGACGTGCACAAGTCCATTCGACGGCTGATGTCTGGCGGTGTACGGGTTATTATGATCACAGGCGATGCCGAGGCCACGGCCGTTGCGATCGCCAAGAAAATCGGCATGCCGGTCAGCGACAACCCGGTATCACGGACCGTGCTTGGTGGTGATGAGGTGGACCGCATGAGCACACAGGAACTTTCGCAAGCTATATCATCGACCTCGATCTTCGCGCGAACCAGCCCCGATCACAAGATGAAGATTGTGCGTGCGCTGCAAGCTCGGGGAGATGTGGTAGCGATGACTGGGGATGGTGTGAATGATGCACCGGCTCTGAAGAAGGCGGATATTGGTATCTCGATGGGCAAGCTGGGCACGGACGTTGCCAAGGAGGCGGCGGATATGATCTTGACGGACGATGATTTCTCAACGATCCTGCGGGCTATTGAGCAGGGCAAAGGAATTTTCTATAATATCCAGAACTTCATCACGTTCCAGCTGAGCACGAGTGTGGCTGCGTTGAGTTTGGTTCTGTTGAGTACGACGTTGGGCTTCAAGAATCCGCTTAATGCCATGCAGATTCTGTGGATCAGTAAGTCCATTCTATCCCATCAATCATGCGAATCATGAGCTAACTAGACAGACATCCTCATGGATGGACCTCCAGCCCAATCTCTAGGCGTCGAACCCGTCGACCCATCCGTCATGGGCCGCCCTCCACGCCCCAAACAAGCCCGTGTCCTCACCAAACCCCTAATCCAACGCGTCCTCACGCAAGCCTCCATGATCATGCTGGGCACACTAGCAATCTACATCTACGAAATGGGCGACGCCGATACCCTGGGCAAACGCGTGGTAACCGCCCACGACACCACCATGACTTTCACCTGCTTCGTCCTCTTCGACATGTTCAACGCACTCACGTGCCGCAGCGAGGGCAAGTCGGTGCTCCGCGGCGAACTATCACTTTTCGGAAACAAGATGTTCAATTACGCGGTTATGGGCTCGCTTGCGGGGCAGGCGTGTGTGATCTATCTGCCCATGTTGCAGAGTATTTTCCAGACGGAGGCTCTGGGACTGGGGCATTTGGTGAAGTTGGTGATTATCTCGAGCAGTGTGTTTTGGGTGGACGAGGGGAGGAAACATATGAATGCGATGAAGAAGAGGAGGGCTGTGGGGGTGGGATATAGTGCGAATGTTTGATGTTGCCTGGGGTCGTTGTATAGAGATCTATTGCTTGGTTAATGATTGATACCATTATTTGTTTATGTGCCTGTATATGTTGAGCAATGCAAGAAAAGATAAAATGGACGAGCATGAAATTGATTCTGTAACAAATACAGGGACAAAAAAGAAAAGCAAAAAAGAATGACCGACGCAGGGGTCGAACCTGCAATCTCTTGATTCGTAGTCAAGCGCCTTACCATTGGGCCAGCCGGCCGATTATGTCTGCCTGCTGCAGGCAGTGCTATATAAGCTATTTCCATGCTGCCTCTTTTAAGTACGACCAACCACCAGGGATGCTGGTATCCCTATGTCTGTGAGACATAAGCTGACCTGCAATGTAGTTCTACGCATTATTCTCCGAGGCTTAGTCGCTTGCTCTTGCTTTTATTGCTTGATTCCTGCTTTACATATCAAAATGAGCCGCGTATGCTGTAGCACCAACAAATATATATCAAGCTGACTGTACTCCCGGGTAATATCAAACACACCACATACCCAACCGAACTAGTAAACATAAACACAACCCGGAATGCGGCTGAAACTGAACATGACTGACCGAAACGAGGAGTCCTGTAGGAATTGAGCCAGAGGTATTTATCAGCGAATCTAGACAGGCGATACCAGTCGATCACCGCGACTACCTTTGAGTGAATAAATGGGCGAATCAACTGACAGGGAGTTGTCTAGGAGTACAGAGCATGTAAATCATCGGCAATCGACACTCAAATAGCGTGGATGATGGAGTACGTATGTACAAGGACTCCTGGAGACTGGAGCCAATATGGGGATGGATCCTTGCATGTTTATTGAGGGATTTGTATCCTGGCTGGCATCGTGCGGAGTGCTTGTACATACTTGCATGTACACTGGTATGTAATTGAATGTGTCATATCAGACTCGTATTCGAAGATGAGATTCTTGGCTACCTTAAATGGACACCTACAGAGTACAGACAATCATGATCGACTGCACGAGACCCTGTGACAAGAGACTCCGTTCCCAAGCTGATAAACTCTGGAGTCCCCAGATTCCATGACGAAATCAGGTTATTAGTGATCCCGACCAATGAGCTTATCGGGATCGTTATCAGAATGGTACCGGGTTTGATTGGGCGATAAGGCCCGATGGAATGGTAGACACACTGACATACATAACAGGGTACAGTAGATTTGTACAGTGCCGAATCCACTGGAGCGTACTCCATATGGAGTAGATATATACCGAGAGTACTCCGTCTGCATTCCGTATCCGGAGTGCATGTAAAGTGCCTGGCTGACTCTACTCCGTTGGTGGCCAAGTGCTCCTAGAATTCCCGACGAAAAAAATCGGAATCACGAACCAATCGGAGACGAGGACGCTCTTATCAAGCCGGACGGGGATTAGCGGCGGCCCCACCCGGGCAGCAGCAACTATCTCTGGCCAATGGGAGGGCACCGATAGGACCGGGGGCGGCGGAGTGTCATCGAATTGCTAAAGGATTTGCTTGTATCTCGCCCTATGTTGAGCAGACATACAGAGTATACAGAGTATATCACTACTAGTTACCAGCATCATGTGGTGTTTGAAATAAAGAGCAAAGAGCTTAGATACTACCAGCAAATCACTGTAACTGTGCTAACAAGGGAATGTAAACACTTCAATACTTGTCAGTAAGAGATATCGCCACATACGGAAGTGGAAACCTATCTTGTCTCTCTTTCCAGACATAGCTTATTCTTATTTCCTCCCGTCCAATCAGCGCCTGCTCCACCGCCCCTATACAACCTGGTACTTAGTGTCCTCCGCCCGGTCTTTTTCGTTGGCAGATTTTTCTCTTCTTCTAGTCATCTCATCTCATCTCATCTCATCTTTTTCCAAGGTCTGCTCTCTGTTGTTCATCCATCCTCACTGTCAAAATCAAACCATGGCGGAGGCTCCCTACGCCCCCGATTACGCCTCCTACAACTGGACCGGTGCTCCCTCCAACTATGATGCTCTCACCACCAACGAACTCGGAGGGGACTCCAGGACCGAGAACCTGAACAAATGGTTCCAGGCCGGTGACCAGGCCTACATTATTACCGCCTCTGCAATGGTCATGGTCATGGTGCCCGGTCTGGGTTTCCTCTACTCCGGTCTCGCGCGTCGAAAGTCCGCCCTTAGCATGATCTGGGCCTGTATGGCTTCCATGTCCGTCGTCACCTTTCAATGGTACTTTTGGGGGTTTACCTTGGCCTTTTCTCCTACCGCGACCAATGGGTACATTGGCAACCTGCGCAGCTTTGGTTTGATGAAGACGCTGGCCAATCCTAGTCCGGGGTCGGCTTTGATTCCGGACCTGCTCTATGCGTTCTATCAGGTATTACATCCCTTCGCTCGTCCATGGACCCGAGACTAATGGATCCAGATGCAATTCTGTGCAGTCACCGCCGCCATCGTCATGGGTGCCGTCGCTGAACGTGGTCGTCTCCTTCCCGCCATGGTCTTTGTCTTCGTCTGGGCCACCATCGTCTACTGCCCTCTCGCCTGCTGGGTCTGGAACGTCAACGGCTGGGCCTACAAATGGGGTGTTTTGGATTACGCTGGGGGTGGTCCCGTCGAGATCGGCTCTGGTCTGTCCGCGCTCGCCTACTCGATGGTTCTCGGTCGTCGTCAGGAACGCATGATGCTCAACTTCCGTCCGCACAACGTCTCGCTTATCCTCCTTGGTACCGTCTTTCTCTGGTTCGGTTGGTTGGGTTTCAACGGTGGCTCGTCGTTTGGTGCGAACCTGCGGGCTACCATGGCTTGCTGGAACACCAACCTGACGGCTGCTTTTGGCGCGATTACCTGGGTTATTCTCGATTGGCGCTTAGCTCGCAAGTGGTCTATGGTCGGTTGGTGTTCGGGTACCATCTCCGGCTTGGTGGCAGCTACTCCTGCCTCTGGTTTCCTTACCCCCTGGGCTAGTGTGATTCTGGGTATTGTGACGGGTATTGTTTGCAACTATGCTACCAAGGGTATGTCCATTTTTTTGATAATGATGATTCGAACACAAACTGACGAAAACAGTCAAATACTGGATCCGCATCGATGACTCTATGGATGTCTTCGCCGAACACGGTGTCGCAGGTATCGTCGGCCTCATCTTCAACGCCCTCTTCGCAGACGACTCGATCGTCGGCCTCGACGGCGTCAACACCGGCTCGGGGGATGGTGGCTGGGTCATCCACAACTACAAACAACTCTACATCCAAATCGCCTATATCGTTGCCACCTGCGCGTACTCGTTCGTCGTCTCCGCCATCATCGCCTTCATCATCAACGCCATCCCGGGTCTTAACCTGCGTGCCTCCGAAGAAGCCGAACTGCTCGGCATGGACGATGACCAGCTCGGTGAATTCGCCTACGACTACGTCGAAGTCCGTCGTGACTACCTTGCCTGGACGCCCCAGAAACAGGACCAGCTCGAGGACGGCCATGAGATCCCTGCTGCTGCGCGGTACGGGATTGGCGAGCACTCCGAGATGATGCTCGACGGACAGCCTGCTCCGGATAGCAGCCGTGGGTGGAGCGAGCCGGATAGTGGATCCCAGGAGCTTAAGATGCCGCCTGCGCCAAGACAAGTTGCGGAGCAGCATCCTGTGGATGAGATTCATGAGGCTTCTTTCCCGCCGTCGTCGACGCAGGTTGATGAGAAGGCGGAGTAATCCGTTTTCACGACCTGTTTTTCCGATTGCGTTTTTGATTATTTCTTTTCGTGATATCCAGCATGTTCTAGCCTGGAGTTAGCATGTTTTCTTTTTTTTTTTTTTTTGGCGGTTGGCGTTTGGCTTGTTTTATTTGGGTTGGTTCTGTTTGGTTGCATAAAAGGCTGGCTGGTGTACATTCAAAATATCTAGGGTGGGATACTTGGTTAGGGTTCTGTTGATACCACATAGATTTGCTATTGTCCATATGCATAATAATAATATATATACTCAGTACTTCCTACTCTGTACACTGTAGATTTACAAACCTGTATGATTCATGTGAATGTAAATAATAATCAAAACCGTCTAACCATCCCCCTCACCCTCCCCCTCTCCTCGACACTCAACCGATCAACAACATCCCCCGTCTCCCCGCCCCGAACCACATCCTCCCACTCCTCCTCATCCATCCCCATAACAAGAACCATCTGCAGACATCTCCCAAATGCCTCCCGGTGCTTGTAGCGTCCTCCGCCGATACCGCTCCCCGCGACGTCGACTGCTGCATTCACGATTCCAGAGATATCGCGCTCGAGTCTTGTCGCGCCGAGCGCGTTCACCCGACCATGATACGACCATAGTCTCTTCTCGAGGAGACGCGAGAGATACGTCGTTGTCACGGAGAGTAATTTGTCGAAGGATGGGGGTGTTAGGATCCGTGAGAGGGGCGTGAGGAGGGCTGTCCAAGACGTGGTGAAGCGTGTTGTTGGGCGTTCTGTGCCTGGGCCTGGCCCTGTGTGCATGTCGTCGTCCTCGACGTCGTCGATGGGAACGGGGGTGGTGGAGGGGTCGTTGTGGTCGGGCTGGTATTCGATGTCACGGAATGCGTCTGCGAGGATTGGGCGTAGGCGCGGCTTGATTACGTTGTTGAAGATGACTTGGATGCCGTCGCCGAGGAGGTCGGAGACCTTTGACTCGAAGGATGAGGATAGGGACTGGAGGGCTTGGGATGCTTGTTTTGCTTCCCCGGGGACGGGGAAGAGGGAGTCTAGTTGGCTGATTGTTTCTTCTGGTTGGTTTGGGTTTAAGTGTGTTGATGGCAGTGGCGTTCGTGCTTCGGTGTTGTTGGTGACGATGCGCTGGATGTAGTCGACTGCGATGTCGAGGTTGTTGATTAGCACGAGGAAGAAGAGGACTGTTTGCTCTGGGGGGAGGGCGCCCTGGACGACAGGGCGGGGGTAGCATTCGTCGCGCATTTTGCGCTGTGTCATGCCGATGAAGTCGGAGCCGAGGATGCGGGCGAGTGTTGGGATGACGTTTGTGACGACGGCGATTTGCGAGGTTGCAAGGGTTTGTTGGATGACTTTGTTGACGATGTACATGATGTCGTCGACGGCGGAGGTGATGTAAGGAGGGTCGGATTTGAGGGGTTTGTGGGGGTTGAGAGTGAGGCCTGTTGGGGATTCGTCGAGCTGGAAGGCTTTCTCGACGGAGCGGCGGACGAAGAAGGTTGTCATTGTGTTGAAAGGGGTTGCGAGGCGGGTGGTGATTTTCTTGGTAAGGGAGGAGTTGGCGAGGAATTGGGGGAGCGTGTGTTTCTCATCCTCCGGGTTACATGCGTCTGCTAGGAAGCGGCAGTAGAGGGACCAGCGACCTAGCATTATGCCCATTTCGTTCAGGAGGCCATCGATTTCCTTCATGTCCACGCCTTCGTCTTCACCTCCTGTAGCCACGCGGGCTGGCGAATGGGACCGAGGTGCACCCGGCCTCTGAGTGGGAAGGAAACTCTGCACCAAGAAAGTAAATGCGTAGGATTTGATATCCGTCAACTTGCGATCTACATGTCGTTCATCGCCCCAGGTATCGAGGACAATTCCTCCCTGGACGTCTGCTTCGAGCTGCAACCGTTCAATAACGCGGTTCATCTTCCTAGGACCGTAGTGCCGCTCAACCAATCCACCATGGCCATCGATAATTTGCGCAATATGCTCGAACAACTTGGTCAATGCATTCGCATAGAAGAACCCCTCTCTACCCCCAGTGCCAGCATTCAAATTCGCACGCGCCCGCGCAGCAACACCCTGACACACATACCGCCCATAAACGTCCAATCCAACCTCCGACCTCCCAATAAGTGGAAACAGCTTGAAGAACCGCGTGATCTTCGCCCCATTCCCCTCTTTAACCGCCTTGTCGAACTCCCTCAAAAACAACCCACACAGCGACTCCGCAGCTGTATCCAACGTGACGTTCGGCGGGTCCGGCACTTCAGCAGTCGGCACCATCTCCCCTGCAAATGCCCCCTTCACCACTTCATCAGGGATCTGCGCCGCCCGGTGCAAGTAACTAGCAGCAGTCTCCCAATCCTGCGGCGCGCCCATTGATCCCGAAACACCAAGCACACACGCCTTTAACTCAGCGACTTGCTCGACAACCTCAAGGGTTGCCTTGACACGAGCCTGTTCGAGGTCCAATCGTCGGACGGCACTCGAGATGCGGTCCGCCGTGACGGCGGCGGAGGAGAGCATGCCATGGCGGATGGAGCGGGTTGTTGTTGTTTGGGAGCCGAGATTGGCACGGAGCAGGTCTAGGCGGGAGAGTTCTCGGGAGAAGTCTTTTTGGGAAGCGACGAGGGCGTCGAGACGAGAGGTCACGCTGGCTTCTTGGGTGTGCAGGTGGGATAGGGTAGCTTTGATTTCGGCGACGGAGCTGGCGTTGAAGATGTCAGGGTCCGAGGACGGGGTGGAATTAGGTTGCGGTTGCGGGGATTTTTCCGAGTTTGGTGGAAAAGAGGACGAGGGTGACTCTGCGTGTCCATTGACAGCGGTGGCCGGTGGAATGGCCATGTTGGCGATTGGAGAAGACAATGGATTGTTGGAGATGCCAGATGAACGGGAGATGTTTATGCGAGGTGTTCTTCCGCGGGGTGAAGGCGGTGAGTCGGTTGGCGGAGTCACGACGATACCATGAGACTGTTTATTGATATTGAGGCATTAGAATTCGAAGATATTATTGTAAAAGAAGAATATGGTGTTGCAATGCGTGTGAATGCCCAATGCTGGATGCGACGATGCAACCTGATAGACACCTCAGGCATAAATTGCCCGATCGGGCACATCTCAGCTCGACGTCATGACGAGATTTCGTCTCCCGCATCTTCTCAGATTCCATATTAGTCCATATTAGTTAGAAAAAGACCTATCATACTATATACATTTGAATACCGCCACCATCGGCCGCCGTCGCAGACCCCGACACCAACATAAGCCCAAATTCGGCCAACGAGGCATCATGGGCAACGAACCGTCCACTTTAGTGGACGAAAAAACGCCTCCGTCCGTATTGGAGGCACGGACGGTGGAGGCCTTGGCCAAGTATGTCCACGAGAAGCGTGTGCGAAAGATTGTGGTTATGGTACGATGACCCCGCGATCAGAGACAGAGCTTGAGATAGCTAAAGAAAAACAGGTTGGAGCAGGAATCAGTACCTCAGCTGGAATCCCCGACTTTCGCTCCCCGGATACTGGCATCTACGCCAATCTTGCGTTTCTAGATCTCCCGGACCCCGAGGCTGTCTTTGACATCAGTTTCTTCCGACAAAACCCCAAGCCTTTCTATGCGTTGGCGCGCGAGTTGGCGCCAGGTCGGTATCGACCTACGATCGCGCATTCGTTTATCAAATTACTCTACGACAAGGGCTTGCTGCTGAAACATTTTACGCAAAACATTGACTGCCTAGAGCGGCAGGCGGGGGTGCCGGGCGAGATGATTGTCGAAGCGCACGGGAGTTTCGCAAACCAGCACTGTATCGAGTGCAAGGCAGCATATCCCGAACAGGAAATGAAAGAGCACGTGGAAAAGGGCGAGGTACCGACGTGCAAGGAATGCAAGGGTCTGGTGAAGCCGGATATTGTGTTCTTCGGGGAAGCTCTCCCGGAGGATTTCTTTTTGAACCGCGAGCTTCCTGGCGCGGCAGATTTGTGCATTGTCATGGGGACTAGTCTCCAAGTGCAGCCGTTTGCTAGTTTACCGGGGTTTGTCTCGGATGGCGTTCCCCGTGTTTTGATTAACCTGGAGCGCGTGGGCGGTATGGGCTCTCGTCCAGATGATGTACTTATTCTTGGAGATTGCGATGCTGGGGTGCGGAAATTGGCCGCAGCATTTGGATGGTTGGAAGACCTTGAAGCGTTGTGGGAGGAAACCAATCCGGACAAGGACGCTCGGGATGCCGAGATGGCGCCGTTGCAGACCAAGGACGAGCGACTCCACGACGAAGTCGAGCGGTTGACCAGTGAAGTGGACCGGACACTGGGGCTATCGGGTGCTTACGAACGGAAAGTGCGAGACCATATGGACCGGCAGCGGGCAAAGGAGGAGGCCAAGCAGGCATCCGGGGCACAATCGGCCGATGCGGACGACAGCGAGGGATCGGGATTGGGACATGTGTTTCCGCATCTGGCGAAGAAGAAGCCATTGCTGTAATCAGGCGTATAATTCTCTATCATCTGTATGCGGTACGGAGTATATATATGTAGTACTACTAGCTGTACCCCGTAAATACGTTGAATGTTATGCATATGTAACCCAAAGCATAAACCGGTGAAATCGGTTGAGATGACTTCATGTCCGTTGCGGGGCCTCACTTTTGCCCCACGATACAGTCTCTTCGCTGCACTCCGGTTTTTCTCTCTTCTTTCTTCACTTACATTCCTCTCTATTCTTTTTTTCCTACTTGTATATTGCTCCTATACTGCTCCAAAATGGTCGGAATTGGTCCCAAGAAGCCTCAATCCCGCAAGGGTACGTGAGATTTCCCTTCAGCGGCAATGCGACAGCCGTTGCGCTTACGACCAGCGATGGCACAACACCATGGGAATGGTTACAATGGCGAGAATAATGCTAATCTGAACAGGATCCTCCGTTGCGGAATTGCCGCAGAACCTCCAGCACCAGATCCAGGAGTTTGAGGAGACCTTCACCGTCAGCACCGAGACCCTGAAGAAGGTGGTCGACCACTTCGAAAAGGAGCTCGAGAAGGGTACGTTAGCTTACACTGGGCTTCCGTTGTGTCTTCCAGTATGCTCATAATGCGCAGGTCTCAGCGTCGAGGGTGGGAACATCGTAAGCTGCCTCCCCCATAATCTCCGATAAAGAATGCGACACTGACAAGTCAGCCCATGAACGTCACCTGGGTTATGGGCTTCCCCAACGGCCACGAGCAGGGAACCTTCCTCGCCCTCGACATGGGCGGTACCAACCTTCGTGTCTGTGAGATCACTTTGACCGCGGAACAGGGTGCCTTCGACATCACCCAGTCCAAGTACCGCTTGCCCGACGAGCTCCGCACGGGCACTTCGGAGGAACTCTGGGAGTACATCGCCGACTGCCTGCAGCAGTTCCTCGAATCCCACCACGAGGGCGAGAACCTGTCCAAGCTGCCCTTGGGTTTCACATTTTCCTACCCTGCTACCCAGGACTACGTCGACCACGGTGTTTTGCAGCGCTGGACCAAGGGTTTCGACATTGATGGTGTTGAGGGTCACGATGTTGTTCCTATGCTGGAGAATGCTTTGAAGAAGAGGGTGCGCTGATTTCAGCTTCCCATATAATGGACATCTGCTAACAGAAACCAGGGCCTTCCCATCAAGGTCGCCGCGTTGATTAACGACACCACTGGAACCCTCATCGCCTCCGCATACACGGACACAGACATGCGCATTGGCTGCATTTTCGGCACTGGTGTCAACGCTGCCTACATGGACAACGTCGGCTCCATCCCCAAGATTGCCCATCTCAACCTTCCCCCCGAGATGCCCGTCGCCATCAACTGCGAATACGGCGCCTTCGACAACGAACACATCGTCCTCCCCCTCTCCAAGTACGACCACATCATCGACCAGGAATCCCCCCGCCCCGGCCAACAAGCCTTCGAAAAGATGACCGCCGGTCTTTACCTCGGTGAAATCTTCCGTCTCGCCCTTCTCGACGTCGTCGACAACAAGCCCGGCCTTATCTTCCGCGACCAGGACGTCTCCGCCCTGCGCAAGCCCTACCTCCTCGACTCGTCCTTCCCGGCCGCCATCGAAGAAGACCCTTACGAGAACCTCGAGGAAACCGAGGAACTCGTTGAGCGCAAGCTTGGCATCAAGGCCACCATCGCCGAACTCGAGATGATGCGCCGTCTGGCCGAGCTCATCGGCACTCGTGCCGCCCGTCTCTCAGCCTGCGGTGTCGCTGCTATCTGCAAGAAGAAGAACATCGACTCGTGCCACGTCGGTGCTGACGGGTCCGTCTTCACCAAGTACCCCCACTTCAAGGCGCGGGGTGCCCAGGCTCTGCGCGAGATTCTCGACTGGCCTGCCGAGACTAAGGACAAGGTCACCATCCAGGCTGCAGAGGATGGATCTGGTGTTGGTGCGGCGCTCATTGCTGCGCTGACGCTCAAGCGGGCCAAGGAGGGTAACTTGGCTGGTATTCGGGACATGGACGATATGAAGCAGCTTATTTCGTGATTTCTTTAACTTCCCCATATTGTGCTTTGATTTGCGTTCTGTCACTGTTCTGTTATCGTTTCGGTTATTGGTGTTCGATTGGTATGGAAAATACGTCTGATTAGATGATAGAAAAGCGCATCACATCACAACATGTACGTGCTGTCAGACCTGGTATATACTGAAATATATGCATCTATTTCATGGTCCAGAACTACCGACACCTTCAGAGTATGGTTAAGACATGGAATAACTAAGTCTGATGTTACACACATATGAGTATTATATTATATAGTCTAATGCACTTCTATACCCTAAGAGAAAAAGAAAACCACTGATAACCTTCTTGTTCACGTTCTATGATTCAGTCGCCTCCCCAGCCTTGTCGATTCTTTCTTTCGATAATACCACCGCAAGAACATCACAAGCAGGGTACTTTCACCTTCCCAGGAAACGTTATCTGCCCCATGCCCTGGACCCAATTATCCTTCATATCTGCCAGTTGGATACTTTGGTTCAAATTCGCATGATACATGACCAGCTCTTGAATGACGCTGAAATAGTCATCAAGAAAGCCATGATCCCAGATTACTCCACAACCAAACTCAACATCGCGAATCGCTGCTACTGGTTCTGCCAGTTGTACATTGCAATGCGTTCGTTCGGGTCTCAGCAGGAAGTCCTGAGACCCTGGCTTCTTGAGGATTTTAACAATCAGCTTGTCAAACATATTGCTGCCTTGTAATGTTGACTCACTTGGTCTCAGCAGTTCAATATGCCACAAATTGCAGACAGTCAGCTGTGCCAGGGAGTAAGCATGCATTCGGCGCAGTACCAAGATGGGAAACAGCTTGCAGAGCAGGGTGTGAAAGTAAATGGTGGTTCCGTTTAATTCGAGCCGGGAAAAAAAAAAAAAAACTAATATTGGAATATCCTTCTAGTCTGTCCTCAGTATCGGCTCCGCTACTACTGCTTTTGACGTGATGGAGGACTGTCATGCAGTAGGACTCCAGGCCATAATACACTCCTTTGCCCCGTCCCAGGTAACGTTTGATTGATCTCTGTTCATTATTGTGAATTTCAATATGATTACGGCCTTCCCGGTCAACAAGATTTGAAGACATCTCTGGACTATGGGTCTATGACCGGGTTTTACTGTATTGTACATCTCAGTCTATTTCCAGTATCAGGGTCTAGGGATTCACTTCATATTCTTAGTAATTACCACCAGGCCTAAGTGAACTTCGCCCTGATATGATCTTTTCTCGAGAATGGCGAACGCAATCCAAATTCGCTCAATTGGAGTCCCTTTGGGACAAAGTAGTCCAGGCCCCGGCAGAAATCTCATCCGGACAGACTCTTCCAGTACGTAAAAATGGTTTGTTCATCACCTGTCACAGGCGACTACTTCATAGGAATATGAGGAAGCTCAGGAGGGTGGTAGCGACGTAGGCAATAAGAGAAGAATTGCGAGTCAGGCTGCTGGCTGACGTTGCCGTTGCCGTCTCATCCTGTTCTATGGATCCATTGAGGGCGCCGGCTCCAAAAGGCTTGAAGCCACCACTGATACTGGAGGGCTGTTTCGTGGAGCCATTGACACACTTGCTGTCATCCGTGTGCGCCGCCCAAGCGGCGGCCCACAAGGCTTGCGGCTCGAGCAGTGTCTTGGTAGTCCAGAAAATGCGGCAATCGGCGTCCTCATACGTGTACTGCAGCGTGGACTCAGATGAGTCGCCCTTTCGCACCTGGTCTTGGATCTGGATTTGTCCATCCTGGCCGGCGCGGCGAAGTAGGACCTCCGGGTTGGCGAGTGTCTTCAGCTCGGGGGTTTCGAAGCCCTTGATGCCCAACGCTTCAGTCGCATTCATCATGCCTGCGATGGTTCCCGACATTTGACCGAATGACAGGATGGTGCCACCCTTGGTGCCCCCGAGAGCCTGCATGGGGCCCTCCTTAGCGCGACCGCCCACCACAACAGATTTGACGCCCGCAACATTCTTCAGCTCTTCGTGGAAGGAAGCGCAGGATGACCCACAGAGGCCATCCATAAGCATGACCATGTTTTTGGGCTCGAAGATGGGCGGTCCAGATGGGGGATTCTCGAAGTTGAAGCCCTCGTCCAGAATACTCTCTCTGTTGCTGTTGGACATCTGTGAATGGTTCAGCTGAATAGTGCCACGCCTAGGGCGGGCCGTGGTGGGCTTTCCGGAGTTGCACTTACGTTATAGCGCGAGGTGAGCGTAAAGTTGTCTTCGTTGTATGTGAAGGGCCCGAACCAAGTCCCCCAATCGGGAATGTTGTTGCCATTGACGTCGACATAGTCCTCGTAGTCCCAGTGAGTGGTCGCAATGTCTGAGTTCAGTCAGCGCTATATTTCTTTCCATCTTGGCAATTGATGCTTTTCTGTACCTTCATACCAGTTCGACATGAACTCTTTGTATGCCGTATCGTTCATCTTGATCTCATTGAGAGCATCGCCAACCCTCTTATATCCATCCTGTGCCCGATACCGCTGGGCGCTGAAAGGCGTCTCGGCGGGGAAGAGCTGCATGAAAGTGTCGAGCAGAAGATCAACGTCGCCTCCTCCATTACCTCGGAGATCTAGAATGAGCTTTTTCTTACCTTCGTCCTGAGACTTGTTCAGGAACTTTTTGACCAAGTTTTGAAACTCGTGCGAGGATTTCGTCGCGTTATCGGCAGAGGATGTGTCAAAGCTACTGATCTGGAGAACCGCAACATCGTCGACCGTATCCATAAAATACCCGGCCATCATGGCGTCGCTGTGGTTCACCACGGGCTTTGGATAGTTACTATAGTCTCGGGGGACCAATGTCCTCCGAGACAGGTGGAGTGCAGCCTTCCGCGCAGCCGAGGAAGTATCCGGCTTGTAGGCCGCAGTCTTGAGCTTGGACAGGACCTTGAAGAGGCTCTTGCCATCGGTGACGTCGCTCCAGTCAATGCCTTCGGCAGCCGAGGATATACTGGCAATATTGCTGTACCTGCGCGTGGTACCATTCTTGAAGGTGACTGTGGTGGCTGCGTTGTCATAGACGCCGTAGAACACCTGGGCGGGAGAGACAAAAGAGCCCTTATTACCTTTCCGGAACAGAAGGCTATTATAACGGGCGTCCAGGTTGGTGTATTGCTCCCAATCGGCGATCTTTTCCAGGTACTCTTGCACGTCCTGGCCATTGATCTTAGTAATTGGGGAGATGGAAACGTCGTCGTCAGCATGCTGGGCGATGATATCACCGGCCACATATGTATTAGGCACCTTCAATCCGTCGTCAGAGATGGTCGTCATTGCAACGCCGCGCTCGAAGAGGAAGACGCTGAGGATGTCGGACCCGAACAAGAAGTGGTAGTTGCCGGTGTCGATGCTCAACTTCAGGATGGCAAGGTGTACATCATATTCGCTGTCATAGTCGCTGAGGTTGTTCTTGATCTTGTCTAACTCGCCAATGAGGTCTAACGAGCCTCGGTCCCACGTCTTGGGGGTGTTTTTCAACCAGCCCGTCTCCGAATGCCATTCCCACATGAGCTTAAGCTGGTCGATCAAGGCCTCATTTTCCTCAACGGCTACTGGAACGGAGGTCAAACAGTCATGGGCGACTTTAGCGGGGACATGGTTGGCGTTCTCGGTAATTTTGGCAATCCTTGCGCAGGCCTCTGCAGAACCGGAGCTAGATGGGACCGCCGAAGACGACGAAGAAGTGGGGATGAGGGATGAGCTCTGGGCCGCGACCAAAATGGCAGAAGCCAAGATGCTTCCGAGGAGATGCATTTCAGCATTGGCTTCCGCGTTGAGAACAAAGAGAAAAACGAGGATGGAAACACAAATGCATCTTCATGGCACCATTGGGGAGGGGGCGCTTATATGTTCCACGAAAGATCATTCTCTCGACGGATGAGGCTCAGGCTGCACGAGAATGCTGCTCAGGTGCTTCCCCCGTCTCCACCCCTGGTAGGGATGTGGAGGCTTTAGGGTCATAGCCGATGCTGCGGCATACCATTGGACCAGCACAAGAACCTGGGGCTCCACGAGCCCGTGGTGTTCTGCTTGGTTTGAGCGCGATGGCCTGCCAGACGGCCCTGGGGCCATGGTTATAAGCAGTAACTGTTCTAAAATAGTGTCATGGCCCACTGCGCCTTTCATTCATAGGCTGATGGAAATATTAATGCACATGACAACACGAATTGGACGCACAGCCTTACGGGCTGTGCCCGAACCAACTTGACACGTTTATCGGCTGGTGAACTATCCCTCCCCCAAGAGGATCCGTATAAACCCAGACACCACGCAGTAGCCTTTCGGGGAGTTTAGCTGCTGTTTACCACAAGGCATCGCGAATCTTGCGCCAGGATAGCAGAGGCTAACTGTAGTTAGTCAGGGTTTGGTTGGGCACCGTGCCGATCTTCTCGCCAATCTGACTGATAATTCGGGACAGTCGCTTATCTGTGGCCCGTTGGATCCCCTGGTCAGCGTAAGATAGAATTCCGCGCTGATCCCCGGAAGGCTGTGATATTCGGGTGCTTGTTCAGCCACAGCGTGAATGTGCTTCTATTCATGATGAGTCTTATAGCGACCAACGCTTGGTCTCCTGGACAGCTCATGATACAACATCAGTCGACGAGTGAAATGAGCGACTCAATGAGCTAGCAATGTACTCCGTAGGGTCGACTCCAAACGGTTTTCTGAACACGAGGTACGGAGTACTCCGTACGTAACTACATGCGGGCTGACCCACTACATCAGCCCCAAGCTGTAGTACCCAAATTGGGCGCAGATACAATGGAGTATGTCAACCCGTGCCTTTGCTGCAGCACGCTCGGCTATGCCTGTGAGTAGGCTGGATTGCTTTTCTGGGTCTGCTGACTCGTAGAAGTCTTTGACGCTGTGAAAATCGCCGTTGGTGATGTCTTCATCTAGTTGTGCTGACAGACGTTCTTCCGTGGACGATGGCATGAGGAAAGGGACGTTGAAATAAAATCTTGTACCCTGTGTCCCACAAAGCAAGCAAGCAGTGTGGGTGTCTTGTTCTCCTGGCGAACAGTGGAAGGGACCCTCTCTTGAGTTGACAATGGTTTTCTCCTGCTATGCTTACCTGCGATCGGAAACTCCGAACAAAAGACACCCAACCACGCTAATCATGGACTCGTATTTCTAGTAGTTCCACTCTTTTATGATAGTTGGCCCGACACAGAATACCATTGACAAAGGCCACTTTACAAGTGGCCAGTGTATGGAGTACACCCCAGCGATCAGCTGTCGCCGTAATAAGCACCTTTCAGCGCCGTGACTAACAGCGAGCTAGCAAGGATAGCCCTGACACATAGGTTGCTTCTTGCAGACCTTCGTGGATTAAGAGCTATCCACTCCAGAAATTATGTGGTAGGCTTTAGGAAACAAACCAAGAGTGTCTGGGGTCCATACATTTGCTACTTCGCGACCCAGTAAAGGTATGTACAGGAGCACCGGAGGATAATTTTGACTGAGTAACATATGAAAAAGAATACTGAATAACGAAAAACAAGTGTGGGTAAATCAGCCAATTGATAAGGACTCGACCGTCCACTTTCCCCTGAAGGAAGGGGAGATATCGAGATGGCCGGTTGATGTTCTGTTCCAGTTTCCAGCGGCAAGAGAGACTTCTTCATTGCCGACGGTGTAATTCTGAATCACCAAACCCGTTCCATTCGCTGAATGCGCTCCAATCGTGACGGTCCTGTTTCCGTGATTAGGGTCAGTAAATCCCCGGACGGCACTGTACTCCAGCTGCGTAGTAGCAGGTGAGAACTCCTCAATCCAGGCGTTGATAATCCGGAAACGATCGAGATTTGACATCAGATTCATGCCGACCAGCGCTGGAGATATGCCTTCCGATCGAATATTAGAGACGGTATAGTTCGCAATCGTGTTTCTGGTATTCGCAGTATCCGTCGCTGCCGGATCTTCGTAACTGGCTGCGCATCCTACCAATGCTCGAGGGTAGTACTCTGAGCCACCTTGGTATCTGCTGTGGATCACGTCGACCCGGTCAACTGAAATGTTGGCTATATTACGTGAATACCAACCAAGCTGGATAATCGGGGCATTGTTCGTTTTCCACACCACGATTCGTTCGGCGCGGACATTTGAATAGTAGGTCTTGATGGTGTCATCCCCAGAGTGGTAGAACACATCGCGGACATGGCTGTTTGGATACATCTGCAGGCCATCTGTCTGCGTGTAGAAGGCACCAACCTGCTTGTAATCGGCTACATCTACGGTGAAGTTTTCAAGATCTCCGTAGAAGTCCATGGCATTGAACGGTTGTGCGTTGGTGGTGATACCGTGGATGGTCCAGGATTGTCCGGCCGTGATACCGTCTCCTCTCCACATCTTGAGGGATGTCGCATCGGACTTGTTGTTGCTATATCCTGAGGCGACGTTGGCCTGGTAAACGTATTGCTCGCCGGATAAAACACCAAACCCGCTTGCTTTTAAAGGTGAATCGCTGTTCATGTATTGCACAGCTCCCTTGACATACGCTCCGGGAGCCAGGTACACCCATTTTACGGAAGGACTCAGAATGGCGTGTGCATTGCCAGTGAAATAATAAACCCCAGGATTAAAAACAACCACGGATTGATTGATTGCGTCCAGGCCACTGACATATCCCCGTGGAATTTCGTATAGATCGTCGCGCTTGGATGGAACCATATCCGATGGCGGGAAGGGACTAGCAAATATCAAGAGCGCGTTCAACGGCTCTCGTCCAACCGTCGGCATCGACTCGTTGTAGCTGGGAACATAGGAGTCGCCGGATGGATTCGCGTTCTGCACGTAGTGGGAATTGACCCCTGGACCAGCATTCCGATACTCCCAGATATCATCCGCAAATTCGACCGAAAACCGCATTCCGTGGGTTTCAGGGGAATAGGGTACTGATATCAAAGCCGAGCTTCCTTGCGCGGTGACGTTTAGTTGCAAGCTGGATGGTCGGATGGCAACATCTTTGGCAGAGACGTTCTTGCCATCCAACCGGGTCACGTTCACCACCACATCGCGGCTGTATAGGAACTGCGACCAGGCCATTGTTGTTCCAATACTATCTTCGATGGAGATTCCGTCTCCTTCTGGACAAATGGTGTCATAGTCGCCCGGGTAGCAGATCTGGCCTTTTCCACTGCGCGGAATGGTCTCATACACGAAAGAGTTGTACAACTCGTCGCGATGTGCTCTGCTGACCTGCACCGAATAGAGGTGCGACTGACGAACATTGACATCGGCCACTGGGCCTTTTGTGTTGATTTCACCCGTTGCATGCCACCATGTTTTCAAATCGTGGAAGTCGGCAGTGCAATTGACGGCACTTGACGCATAGTAACTAGATGAATAACTTGGATGATCCACCCTGCGAGCACAAGTGGGAATGAGGGAGGCAGATAACGACAGTAATACCTCGAGTGTTTTCATCAGAGCCATTTGTGCTATCGGTTCAGGCCAAAGGGATTCAATTGTAAATAATTGCTTGTGTGCACTGGCAAAATGTTGAGAGCAACAGCCAGACAAAAGGATATTGATTATAGAGGAAAGATGTATTTCTTTTCTTATTAATTTGTATTCCTGTAGTTGATATACGGCAGCAAAACCAGCTCACCGAGCCATCCAATTCCAACACAGATCAGCCCGATAAATGTCCGCCTCCTTCGGATTCTGTCGGGCCGAAGTGTTACAGGATGTTGGAATTAATTATATCACAAAGTTTTATCAAAATTAACCTTGATGCGGGATTCGAATGCTCGTGATATGAGCTGATGCAATTGACTGGTACCGGGCCTCAAAGAACAGTAAACATAGATGAGTGAAGCAGAATTGGAACTATACACAGATCAGGCAAGACATATTCGAGCACTTACTCTACACTAACCACAGGAACGGGACGATAATAAGGTGGGTTTTAGCAAATATAAAACGGTGGGATGGCATCAATAGACAATTTACTACGCGGTTAGGGTTCCCTATTGTAATATGGCCACTCCAGCATTGTATACTAGGTCAATAACTTTCGAATTTTTTCCTTAGCAAGGTCAAAACTTTGCACAAAATCAATTGATTATTGTTCCTTATCTTTTACTCTTGTTCGTTTTCTTTTCAAACAAACCCTCGCGATCCACTTTTGCAATGGAAAAGACCGCAAATGTTTCGCTCTCCTCCCAGCATGACCTCCCGACCGGGCCTCACAAGAAGTTAGGCGAACTACATAGCATTAGTGGTAGTTGTTCAACGATAGAAGGAGAGGCACACATCAGGAGACTCCGTTTTAGGACGAAATAGACACGTAGAATGCTACTCTTCATGATTTTATTCCCTATTCCATACTTTCTTTCTGTCATTATCACTGTCAGGAAGAAATGCTGCCTTATCGGAAGCAGGCATCGAGTCTTCAAACGTCTTTCATAGTCCCTATCTTGTTTATTCTGCTTCTTATAGAAAGAGCTACTTTGTACTACATTCGAAGAACTCACAGAGCTCAAAAGAGGCCAGAAAGGAAAACTTGAAGCTCAGATCTGATGGGCTATTGCATTCTGTATACAATCAGCAAGGAATCGGCCTCATTCTACGAGTCTACAGCAGGATCCTTAATATTAGATGGCCTTCTCAGGGCAGTGGCCTCGACAGACTTTGAACGCTCCAGCAAAGCTTACCACGAGGCCTCAGATACTCGATCCAGAACACCAGCTGATACCCGGCGTCTCGTCTTTCAAAGTCTAGCAACGACCCATGACAGCAAGAGCTTACCTCTTGACATGGATCATGCAAGGAAAGAGGCCGAACTCAGGGCGTTTGATTTCTCTGATGTGTTAAATGATGAGAGTGCTCTGTTTTTCGCCCAGACCATATGATGAGGATGTCGATGGAATGTCCCATCACTTCCTTGATACGCTCGTCAACGCCCAGCACACACTGATAGGATGGGGCGGTGTCCCGCGAGACTGTTTCGGCAGTTTGCCAAGGAGCTTAGTGGAGGAGATGAGCTCCTTCGCCATCTCAGTATCCCGCAGGATGAGTATCAAGCTTTTGTGAAGCTTTTCCTGATTGCGCACGTTGGGCGACCGATTGTCCAGATTGAGCAATCTGTAGATCTAGACCGCATCTCGCACTATATCGTCAGAAGCTTTGCTCAGGATTCTAATTTCGGCATCACCTGGGAGATGTTTGAGCAGGCCAGAAATGGACTGGTATGTCTCTGATTGGATATTCACCTGATAGAAAAAAAGTTAACTGAAACAGCCGGAGTCATTGATACGTCTTCGCCGTTTCCTATTCCTTTTTTACAAACTATTAAATGAAATCGATATTAAAGACTGTCTACCAAAACCAGGCTACATAGCACCGGACCCATTCTCTCCCAGCTGGGGATGATTTTGTCTGAGATAGTGACTTTTGGCAGTATCCAGCTGCGCAAGTACTACTAACTCTACTGAGAGTATAACATCGATAAATGCTAGCATCCTTGCGAAACAGATCACTACGACTCAAACCGCCGCAGTCCTCTACAGACCCAGTCACCCTCCTCATCTCCGGGAAACTCACCCAGACAGGCGAAAGGGCTGTTCTCGGATATCGTCTCCCGTGGTTTAACTCCGGTGACCCGGATCCTTGTCTCCTATTTCAGCTCAGTCCCCTCCACGACGTCTTCAGGAGCGATAGTGCCGGTCGACCAGGCCGAAAAAATGATAGCAATGAAAATCTTATTTTCAGGGAGAGGAGCAACGAAAGGCGTTGATTTTGGGGAAGGACTGTAACGGGCAACTATCTCTTACCATGTTTCTAGGAAGGGTATGTACGATGCGACTGCTTGGAGGGGAGACTGGCAGGCAGATGTGCAGGTGGAGGAGATTGAGATATGGATGGAGCTGTGATGCCCCATAACTGGAGTAGACGATGGAGAGGGTTCCTGCCAGACCATGCATGTCCAACTATACCACAGTTGCTGCACCTTGATGGTGCCCGTTTATCTACCCTTAACTCTTGCAGCTCCTCGGCTTCTTAGGCAAGCTGTTGCCCTTCAGCACCTGTAAGGATCCTATAGCTTCATGCTTGCGCGTTTGGTGTTGATAGCTTAACCATTGGCTCTCTCGTTTTCGTACCTAGGGGTTCTCGCCCCCGTCATGCTTTGTAGAAAGATATCTTCGACAAAGGCAACAAATATAGAAGCAAGGGCAATTGAGTACATATATCTAGTTGTTGGCTAAGTTCTGACTTTGAAGGAGTACGGGAGGATAAGTCATGGTTGACGCACTAGCATGCTATCTTACTCAGGCTCAGGGCTTGCTCAGGTTTACTAGAACAGAATTCCATCTTTCTAGAAAATTCGATATATATGCAATTTTACCCTAAATGAACAACTCTATTTGCATCAAAAACCAAGTCGAGGGAATTACCCCCGAATCTCCCATAACCGAATCCGCCCCTGCTCGTTCGCAACAGCCAACAGCTCCGAATTAGGTGAGACAGCCACCGATGAAATCCGGCCCATGGGCGTATTCGATGTAGGCCAGTTGCGGTAGACGGTGCAGGTGGGGAGGTGAACTAGAGGTATCAGTTAAAACCAAAGCTGGAGTAACGTAAAGGGAAAGGGGAAGCATACCCAATCTCAACGCATCTCTCTTCCACCGAGAAGCCATAACCATAAACTGACCATCCGGCGCAAACACAAGGTGGCTGATAGGTGTCGTGAGCTGGTCCAGCGCACGCACAGGGGTCGGGTTGCGCGGGATTCCAGCGTTTTCAGACTTGGCAGCCTTGTCGTTGGGAATCCACTCTCGTCGGTCATACACGTTGACAATACCACTCGAACTACCCACAGAAACCCATCTGTCACCACCGAGATGCACAGGACCATTCTTTCCACCGAGGCTCAGCACCGTGGTGCCCACGGCACCGGCGTCGACCCAGCGCGCGACGATACGGTTCAATCTCGCGTCCCATTCGGAGACTTCGCCATTCTTGCTGACAACCGTCATACCCTCGCCATCGCTCCACCATGCGAAATCACCGACACCTCCGCGACCGTCAATGCGCACCTGCGCAACCCACTGCGCGGTTCCCGAGTCGAGGATATTGATAAGACCACCGCCCTTCCGCGAAGATCCAACGAGTCCGATATACCGTCCACAGGGTGAGAGCTTGAACCGTTCCATGGACTTTTGCTCCTCCTTGCGGTCTGCGGTGCCGTTGACTTTGTCGACTTTGCCCGTGTCAAGGTCCCAGATGTGGAAGTAGCGGCGGCGGCCGGAGGCGAAGACTTTGGTGCCGGTTGGGTGGGAGAAGGCGGAAGTGTGGATGGGCGTGCGGCGGATGTGGAGGGATGTAAGAAGGGGGTTGGGAGCGGGTGCTGAGGGGGAGATATGATGGAGAAAGAGGGTTGATGCTGGGCCGGAGGAGAGGAGAACGGGGTAGTGGGGATGGAAGGTGAGGGAGTCGATGGAGGACTATACCTTAGTTAGCAGTAAACTCAGATGAATAGGGTAAAGAAACGTACCGGCTGATCCTTTCCAACGTCCTTCAATCTCTGAATATCCACAACCTCCTGGCGCAACTTTCTCTTCCCGCCTGAGCCAGTGTTCTCCTCTACGCCACGGGTAAGATCCGTCGCATTCTGAAGCAACTTGGCCAGTGGCTGCGTGGAAACCTGCTCCTCCTCGTCATCCGTATCCATCTCATTGTCCGAATGATCGCTGCCCTTGTCCTTCGCCTGGTTCACCTCCGGGTTCGCCCAGTCCGGCACGGGGTTCAATTGCTGGAAGTGTCTGCGTAAACGACGGACATACTCCTTGCCGTTAATCACATCATCAGCCTCGGTGTTGCGCAGCTTGCGCAACCGCTGATGGCTTGCCAGAGAAATGGTAAGGTTCTCATCGTCGCTATCGTGCCACGCCGCAGGCGGGCCTTCATCTTCGCTTTCTCCATCGGAGGGGGCTTCGGGGGAATCAGCAAGATCGGTAGAGACAGGGCCCGCTCCGGAGTCAAGGAAGAAGAGCTAGCAGCCTACATTAGCCATACAATCACAGGGAAAACAGCAAAGGCAACAAACATCAGAATCATCAACACCCTCCAACCCCTTCTCCTCTCCATCACTTCCCTCTCCTTCTTCACCCTCCCCAGCACTTTCCTCATCACTCGTCACCCCCCAGGCCATCAACCCCTGATCCTGCTGGCTCTTCAATGCACCCTGAAACCCCTCATCATCTCCGAAAAGCATGCGCTCGAGTTTCTTCTCTGTCGCGTCCTTCTCGCGGATTGCTTCCTCGTCCGCATCTCCCTCTGCGCCGTTATCCATCTCAACATCGCTGTCCTCTTGTCTCATGACATTGGCGCTCTCGAAGGGAGACCGCGAGCTGGTCTTGACCTTCGGCGCTTTTTTCTGTTTCTGCGCGACGGCGGTCTTGGGCATTTTGGTCAATTGGTGGTGTCGTTGGGACACCAAAGTAGATCAATTATAAGAAGCGCGTGATCTCAAAATAAGTATGAGAGAAGTTTTTGCAGGTGCAAACGTCCTGCGCAAAGATTGTCGACAAGACCCGAGACTTTTCTGTTCTGCGAATATTTTTCTTCGGTGGCGGCAGAATAAGGCGGCGATAAAGGGCGGTGAGATATACATTAGGGCATGGCCAACTAGCATGCGTCTACATTTAGAAGAGGAAGTATTTCAAGATATATAGACTGGTTTTTTGTTCCAAACTCCTGTATATGTTGATGGGTGGTAAACAATGAAACAAAGTACACGAAGCTGATCCCATACGCCCAACCAATCAATCAACGCCATAGACATGAAATTGGTCATCATAAAAATTCGTAAAACAATAGCTTTTCATCAAGTCAAAGGATGTTGGATCCTCAGTTATGGCTGCTGCTGCTGCTGCTGCTTGATCCAGACGATGACGAAGAAGCGCTGTGCATCCGGCCGACCGTGTGATTGTATATAGCACGGATAGAACTGAAGCCATGCAGGGCTTCCTTAGCATGCGAGGGCGAATCCAGTGGGTTTCCGTTCTTTGCATGGCCTTCTTCCGCATCCAGAATCCCATCATCCTCCAGACCTGCCAGCAGGGCATTGCGCTGGTCGTTCTCGCCATCGACCAATGTGCCTTCGCGGTCATCGTCCTCAGCTAGCATCTCGTCGACTGGTGTCATGGGTTTCTTGATGAAGGTGTCGATAATGTAGTACTGGATCGCGTTCATGATCAGGGGGAACAGTAGCATGACAAATATCACCTGAATAGCCGTGTTCCCTTCTGTCCATTGAAGCGCCCAGTCACCCACTTTGACGATAAATGGTATGAAATGGATAAGGAAGAAGACGCATATCTTCATGCCCAGCAACCCAATGAAGTATATCATGGACTGCTTGAACCACCATGTCGCACGGGGAGGGTGTCCATAATTTCCGGATTCGATAGACTCAGGAGGGTTTGCGAGGGGAGTATAAGACGCTAAAGCGTTCAGAATTCGAAGGATGAAGATGAGGATCGGAATTCCAAGGGTAGTCTAAAGAATTAGTTACTGATTCAAACATCGCATAAAAGAGCAGAACTTACATCAATTCCAATATTCAGCAGATAGAATGAACACGGATTCGGTTTATATGTGCTCGTGATGTCAAACTGACCCGCAGAAAACATAGACATCAAGAGATTCGCGAGATGAAGCATCGCGGATCCAAAGACCTGCTTGGAAACGTCGAATGCCCACACCTTGACTGGTCGTTGCGGTCTTTCCCTCCATCGCTTGTATACCAAAGATAGTAATGCTAGCGCCCCGAGCGCCGCTTGTATGATGAGTGAAAATGATCCGAGCAGTCTACATTCTCCATTGCCGTCATCTTGAGGGTTGTTCTCCGCATAAGACGCAGCTTGAGTTTCAGACAATGTAGAGTCGGAAAGGATACTGGTGGTCGTTGCTGCAAGGACGGTGGTGGTGGTCGCTGCAGTCAACGAGGCAAGGGTCGAATCCATGCCGATTCGATTCGCAACTCGTGCGGTTTCTCGAACAAAGGGTGGAAAGTTGAGGAAAGTCGGAACGAGGGAAGAGGAATGAGGATGTTTGTCTGTTGGTCGCTATACACGGCAGACAGACATGGACGGCGGGCGGCTGGCGAGGTTGACGGTCAGATGGCGTTGAGGGGCGATTGGTGATTGACAAGTGAGACAAGGCATACAGCACAGCAGATCAACGCCTCACTCGTGAACTGTTCCCTGTGATAGTTGGAGTTTGGCGATGGAGAGAGTACTCTGCGCATGGGAGGAAAGTCAAAAGGAGAAAAAAAGGGACATATCTTTTGCCAGCAAAAGCAGTGTTTATTGGGCTATTAGCAATGGAATGACTCTCGCCATGCATAATTGACTCTGTTAACACTGCCCCATCCCGCAGGCGGTGAGTGGCGCAGCTGGATGTTTCATGGAATACGATTTTTTTTTTACGGTCGGGGATCAGAAGCAATCAATAGCGGGAAAGGGTCTCGAGGCTAAGTGATAGTTAGATTGAGATCGTGATAAATTAGATTTGTGGGTTTCAAAAAGAAAAATAAAAGAACTGCCCCCAACCAGGATCGAACTGGTGACCTCGGGATTTCAACCCTGTTAACCAGGGATGTCACAAGACTATGAGACCCGCGTCATGACCAACTAGACCATAGAGGCAATTGTTGATAAGGCCTGCCCTTATTGTGTCTGACAAGAGTAAAAGCAGCCCATGCACGAACCTGATCGACCATACCCCTGGGGTATCTCTGCATGCATTTACTTCTCTATTAGTGTTGCTCTCTACTCTATCTGTGAAGTAATTCCATTGCAGGGGGTCTATAGTACAAAGCCCCTGCAGGTCCGGGCCGAGTCGACGAGTTGCAACAGCTGTCTGCTCTCAGTTATGGTCCATCAACTTCCATTGGGGTGCTCAGTATTAGATACATCTTGTTCCATCTGGGCTTCTCCTTCGTTTCTGAGGTCTACTTGAGTTCGGTCTTCCTAAAATCATCCGAGTCCGAGAAACTCCGCACAGAGCAGAGCCGCTTTTATACCCTTCCGGAGCACGTGTTACCATCTTTTCTCAGGTGGATGACATGAAGAATCGACAAATCCTCAAATTGGGTTTGGCTTCTGTATCACAATAGTCGTCCTAACTTACCAACAGTTGCCTCCATGGTCTAGTTGGTCATGACGCGGGTCTCATAGTCTTGTGACATCCCTGGTTAACAGGGTTGAAATCCCGAGGTCACCAGTTCGATCCTGGTTGGGGGCATCCTTTTTTGCACTTTTCATGCCGAGTTTATTGTTTTTGGACTTTGATAGATAATCTTGTGAATTGGCTTAGCTAGCTCTGATTCACATGTTTTGCTTACTCCAAGAAAGTTGTACTACTGTATATATAACTTGACCCGATAGGTAGATGAACCCGCTAAGATATACAAGCAAGTACGAAGTGCAATACACACTAACTACTTGAAGAGTACACGTGGAATTATATGGGAAAGATTCAATCCAATTGGAGCAAAGGTCTTCTACCAGCCTTGCCGCCTATACCCTAATCAAGCAGCAACATAGACAACAAAGCCGCAAGACCCATCCATCATCAACCGTATATTCCATTAGATCATGAGACGCTCAACCTTGTCCTTGATGGTGCGGATCTGGCCCATAAGGTCACTAGCCTCGTTGGTAGTGATACTGGCGGCGATCACAGGACGGGAGACACCGGTGGCCCGACCCAGGGCGAGCTTGCTGGGGACATAGATATACGGCACATTCTTGTCCTCAGCAAGGAGAGGCAGGTGAAGGAGAATGGCCAGGGGAGAGGTGTCGGCAGCCAGGATGACGATCTCAGCAGTTCCGCGGTTAAGGGTCTTGGTGGCTGTTCGAAGAACATATGTTAGTAGCTTATTCAATCAAGTATAGAGATCAAAAGATACAGTTTCTTCTGCTTCTCGCGTTTTAAAAAGACCGATTTAACTGCCCGTGACCCTGAAGCAGTCGGAGCAGACTTCGGAGGTTCCCTTCGCAGATTTTACGGATGGAGGTCGACTCACCTTCGTTGGCACCCTTCTTCAGCTGACGGTAGTGAGAAGCCTGCTGGACAAGGTCCAACAGGTTCTGGGTCAAGGCCTCGTCGGCGATGGGCCAGGCTGAATACGGAAAACCTCGTCAGTCGAAGTCTGCAAAAACAAAATCAGTAGAATGGCGCACTCACCGGCATTGGGCTCTTCTCCTGCAGGCATGATGATGTCCTCGTTTCTTTCCCGTGAAAATGAATATAAAAATGGCTCACTCAAAGGATCACTGCCGTGTTGCAGAGTTAGTTGTGTATAGTGAAGAATGACTTTTTTTTGCCCGTCCGGAGAGAAAGAAAATCTCGATAGTGGTGGGGCCGGGCGGTGAGTGGGACTAGCCGCATTTGGGTTAGTTGGCAGCTTCTTGGGATTTTGTACAAGCACCGATCATGATGACAGTGGCGAGCTGTAGAAATTTACAAAGATAATATGATAGTCGTTGTATATGAGAAGAGTATAAGAGTTGGGGCCATTACACGTAAATTCTAAAAAGGAGGTCTCAGCCGGCGGTGACGGCCAGTGGCAGTACCATAGTAGAAACAGTGCTCGGATGCTGAAAGCGTCTGCAAAGCGCAAATCCTGCCAGGGCTCGAAATCTTGTTGGACGCTTCTGCATTGTACAGCTCATCAGTTCAAGGAACGCGGTACACGCGTGGATAGCTACGGATAGCTTCAATCATACTGCTGCGCGATTATGGCACCCGACCGAGGCCGGTCCGTAAGAGATATCATTGTAACCAGTAATAACTGAGAATAACTGAGTGGCATGCCTTTGCCCTCGAGAGCTCATCATTCATTCTGTACCATTTCCCGGGACCTGACGAGCAGAGTTCTCTTTCTCACCCTGTCGACGTCGAATCCTCATACCCCAAGTGAAGAAAGAAAAACCATGACACCCGTAGGAATCAAATAGGAATAAAAGAAAATAAAAATAAAAAAAAAAGATAAACGCCGGAAACCCCACAGCCAACCCATTATAGACAACGTGCAGCTAGATGTCTGCAAAGGGGACCAAGAGAACGAGAACCTTTCCCCCTCCTCATCATTCTATACCATGCTGCTGTTTGAGACGTTCAAGATTTTCTTGTCTTTCCGAAAGGTCCTCTTTCGAACGAACCATTTTCTCCGGCTGGTGATAGAGAACTGCAGTGAGAGAAAGGAAATTAGCGACTGGTCTCTCTTTTCTCTCCACCATCCTCGTGTACATACCGACGAGGTATCTGTTCTGGAAATTGAATCCATTGAGCTTATCGCATGCCTGTTTGGCGTCGTGCACGTCCTCGTAGACAACAAATGCGGTTCCCTTGGAGTTGTTCGCAATACCCTGACGTATTTGCCTATGAGGAGAATCGATAATAGTTAGACATGTCTCCTTGTCTGTTAAGAGCTGATGCTTGGGTATCTCCGACTTACCGAATAGGCCCAAACTTGCCGAAAAGGTCGAACAGTTGCTCTGCAGTCACGTTGTAGCTATCGGATACATGACGGTTAGCTGAGATCGCTAGGAGATGCTATGGGCGAAACGAGATGCCAAATTCGACGTATTGATGCAGTTGGTAGTGGTCACGCTGGAAGTACGTACTTGAGGTTCTTGACAAATAGAATCCTGTTGAAAAAAGAAGAAAAAAATTAGCATAAGCGATCTAGCTGCACGAATGACACAGATAACGATCAAGAGCCATCGCAGTTCCTAAGCTTGGAAGCTGCCTTCGATGGGAGGGGCAATCATAGCAATCATACCGATTTGCTTCGGGGGCGAGCTTCCGGCTCATTCTCAGGCGTGCAAAAAGAATCGAGAGAGTGAGATTAAATGGTAGAAAGACCCAAGCCCTCAGGCAATGGTATATATAAAGTAGAGTAGAAAGAAGGAGAGGAAGAAGAAGTAGAAGTAGAGGGAAGAGAGAGAAGAGAGAAAGTGAAGGCGTCAATCAATCGAACCGCTCGAGGTTGCGACGGGGGGTGCCTTTCCCGATCGGGACTAGACGGTCCGTTGAGCCTCACTTGGAACTCCCTCTTCGTATTACAGCTGAACATCCTCGTTCAGATACAGCGTCCATTTTCAACAATACTTTCCTCTCTCTCTTCATATCTCTCTCTGTTAATATCTATCTCCATGGCCTGATAGCACGCCCGGGTCCTGGTATGCTCCGCCGCAAACGATCGCGCCCGCTGCCTTTGCCTTTGCCGTCGCCTTCCAGGCTTGTCCTCGTCGACATACTATCGCTCAGCTAGCATTCACTCATTCAATTGCATCTCTTCACCGTCGTCATTACAGTCTCCATTGATCCTACTCTGCGTCCTTCTTCTACGCGCTCTTGTTATCGCCGGGGGTTCAGTCGCTCTTCTCCCGCCGCTCCCTTAAACTAAGCCGGCAGACTCACTTAACTTCATCCCGTCAAACCTCTCCCTCCGCCGCGCTCTCGCCCACCTCCCATCCCCTCAACCACCTCTTTTGCTTCCTTTTTGCTTCTACATTGCATTTCATTTTTCATCGCGCGATTTTCTTCTTGCCAGGAATGGTTCTTCCTTCGCCTGCTCTTGTCGTTCTCTAGCCTGCGTGGTCAAACATTTCCTCCCCGCTTTGCACCCGCTTGCCGCAACCGCATCTGAGTCCTCCGGCTCTTTTCATCTTCCTCTATCTCTCTCTTCTATAATCTGAAACCTCGATATTCATCCTCTAGCACCAGGATGATGGGTGCTACTTCGTTTCTTAATCACCTTGGAAACCGCCCGCCGCGGTACCGCACTCCTTCCCCTCCGCGACGCGCTGTCGAACCGATCACACCCTCCACAAATACCACCGATTTCCGCGCTTCTTCGACAGAGCGCAACATCCATAAGCACGCGGGCAATGACCGCGATCGGTTGAAGTCGGAAAATGGTCGTTATCCCATGGCGGATGATGGCTCCCATCATCGATCCGGTCATGGCCGGTCGAGTTCAACAATTGACACCCTCGCGACAATCGCTCTAGCGACGAGTCCGACATTCGCACCTCTCTCTTACCGACCACCATCGCAAAGTTCAACACCGGGGATGCCTCTCTTTCCCGAAATGAGAGACTCGATTGAACCTCCGGCTAAGCGTCAACGGTCGGAGAAGGGTCCGTCGCCTTTTCAGCCTCCGCCCCATCCCCCGACAGACGCGGCACCATCACACACCAATACCTCTTCCTCTTTCTTTGACAGTATGAAAACAGATGCAGAACTCTTGTTGAATTTTGCACGACCAAGTAATTTCCCCCCGATCGCTCAACCACCGAAACGAGTGAGCATTGACGGATCGTCTCACGACTATGGGAACGAATCGAAGCGGCAGAAAATTGGCTCCGGGTCTACATACTTGGCACCAGATTATGAATGGTCTATGTATAATGCTTCCGGGAATAACCTCGTTCCGACATCCCGCACTCGTTCCCAGTCGGATGGCTCGACCGTTGCCCGGCCAGTCATTCGCGATGTCCGCCCGAACACGAGCTCGTCCACTGTTCCACCAATTGCATGGCAGGAGGAGACGGAATATAGCTGGAATAAACCGGCGACTAGCGCACAAGGAAACGCTGGGGACAATGATGTCGAAGGCTCTGGTGTCCCCGATGCTGGTGTAACGCAGCAGCCAGTGGATGTACCTTCGAAGACAGAAGACGAGACAGACGTCGACGACACCAATCAGGCAACCTGTGCAGCTTGTAACTTGGTTCGGATTCCTGTCGAGACCGAAGATCAAGGCGAAGTGACGTGGATTAGTTGTGATGGTTGCAAGCGGTGGTTTCATATTGTTTGCGCTGGGTTCAAGAATGATCGTGAGATCCGGACGGTTGATAAGTTCATCTGCCGTGGATGTTGGCCCGTCTATGGAAACACCACCTTTGTCCGCAAGTCTTCTCGAGCACGCACAGCGATTGATTATGCTGGTCTCAATCAAGGTCTCGTCAAAGCGCCGTCGAACTCTATGGAGCATCATTACATTGAACCTATACGACAAGGCAAGATTCGCTTCCTCCCAGAGAGCTTCCCTCGCATGCATCCGGATCTAGTCACCGCTGAGTACTTCGAACGAGGCAGTGGTATGTCAGAGCCAATCGTTATCCCGGCTCATTTGAATACTCGGGAATCGACCACAACCGTAGGTGACGACTTTGACGCGCTTGTTGCGGACGCTCCAACTCAGGAGATGTTTGACGAGTTACTTGAGCATCTTCCGGAGGAGGGCGAGAATTATGAGCGAGTCATCGACTGCGGCCAAGATCGATTGGACATGGTGATTCCAGAAGATCTCACTGTCAGAACCGTTGCGGAGCTCTATGGGCCCGAAGAGAGGGTGGAAGTGATTGATGTCAAGTCCCAACAAGGAGAGGACAAGAGGTGGAACATGCAAAAGTGGGCCGATTACTACGAAAGCACAGGAGAGAAGGTTGTTCGGAACGTCATCAGCTTGGAAGTCTCGCAAAGTAGGCTGGGTCGGTTGATCCGCCGGCCAAAGATTGTGCGTGATCTTGACCTGCAAGATGCCGTCTGGCCCAAAGAATTACAGGCAGTCGGTGATTTCCCCAAAGTCCAGTTCTACTGTCTGATGTCCGTTGCCGATTGCTACACCGACTTCCACATTGACTTTGGGGGTTCGTCAGTTTACTACCATATCCTCAAAGGCAAAAAGACCTTCTTCTTCATACCACCCAAGGACAAACACCTGAAGAAGTATGAAGAATGGTGTAACTCGCCTGCTCAAGATAACATCTTCCTGGGCGATCAAACCAAGGAATGCTATCGTGTTGATCTCTCCGAGGGCGACACTATGTTGATCCCGTCCGGATGGATCCACGCCGTGTGGACCCCCGAGAACAGCCTGGTGATCGGCGGTAACTTCCTGACCAGACTCAACTACGGGATGCAAATAAAAATCGCCAAGATTGAGAAGGATACCAAAGTTCCACGGAAGTTCCGGTACCCATTCTTTCAGAAGATCCAATGGTACACGGCATTGAAGTATCTTGAAGAAGATCCGGTCCCACAGAGCGTGTTGGATGCGTTTGCACAGGATGAGAACTACAAGTTCCACAGGGATTATCCTGTTTACTGCGAATTCGGTGAACGGGCCAATGCAGCTCCTGCTGGCTCTCCGTACCATAATTCGCGCTTCTATTCTCAGGGCGAGCTGGAGGGGTTGCCCGATCTCACCAAATATCTCCTTCGAACGGCTTTGATTGCTTCATCATACCTCGTCGAGGGTGTTACCATGGATGCTCGAAACGCGATTAAGCGGTCGATACCGAAGGGGATTGGAGACCCAGTCGACACTATCAGGAAGTTTGGAGTCTGGGTTGCATGGAAACGCGGAAACGAGAAAGCAGCAGAGTGGACTCGTCCGGGAGTGATCGAAAGTAACCCTAAGATCAGTCTTACCGAGAAAAAACCGGCAGGACGCCCTAGCCGCCGGTCTGAGCGCAATGCAGACAATCAACGCATGTATGCTGAGAGACAGGCCGTTCAGTTACCAGAGCAGCAGCTCCAGGAACCTTCTGATGACTATGCAAGTGCTAATCCTGCTGTCTCGCCGGAGAATGGTGTTCCCGCACAGGTTCAACCGCCATCTTCGGGGCCTGTCGTGAAGCAGGAGACTGCTCCCAAGCCTCGCAATACCAACCGAGGTTCCGGGCTCGGACCAAAGCGGGTTGCTTGCGATGCATGTCGGAAACGGAGAATCCGGTGCCGTCATAAGGATGAGCAAAATGACGGCGCATCGGTTAAGCCCATGGTACTAATCAATAATAATGCCTTTGGCCAGGGAATGGGACTGCAGAATCAATCCTCCTTGGGACATGATGATGCAGCCGCAGCAGCGCTGAACTCTCTCGCTGCCGTTGCGTCCGAAGCTGGTCTTCAGGATGGCAGTAGTATCGTGGGATTGAATCAGTTTGAAGCTGCAAAGTACAACCCGGCTGTTACAAATACTCCGACTGTGTCCAAGCTTGCTGATGGTAGCCCTGAAGGCGCCAATTCGGGCAAGAAGGGACGAAGCAAGGCCTGTGATGATTGCCGGAAGAGCAAGCGCCGTTGCATCCACGATGAATACGGCCGAGTCGACCCTGTCAAAGCCCAAGAGCGGTCAAAACCCCGAGCTAGCAATTCCGCCAAACGCCTGCGACCTGACGAGGATGTTAGCTTAGCACCGAGTAAGAAGCCGAAGCAAGAGAGCACTTCGCCGCTTTCCAGACCGTCAAATCTTGATAGAGTCGAAGTGCCATCGTCAACCGTCATCCACAAGGCAGTCGGTTTCGACAACACCTACCCGGAAGCTGTCAACCCAAATAAGCCTTTCTTTGCAGCAAATGTGACGATAGAAGGGAAAGCAGGTGCTTTAGGTCAGGATTCATATGCATCCCCGCCGGCTTTCCAAACGGATACACTATTGTCCAAGGAAGAACCCATGCCAGCTCAACCGACAACCACCTTGGTTTCACCGCCTACTTCGCAAGCTGACGAGATGGATGTTTCTCCAGATCATGTCGATGGAGAAGGAGAAAATCCCAGTGCAATACACACGCCGACATCGAGTTCCCGCCATTCCTCTCGCCAACCTCGTCAAGTTGAAAGATATGCACCTGAAGTCCAAATAGCTGGCAAAACCTCCAGACCAGCATCGCACCCATCATCCGCTCGCCAAACATCTGCGACATCGGCAGCTGCACGCAAGACGCCGCCTGGTCCGTCGTCGGGTCCGAAACGACCGTCCTCGCGTCTTTACGGACCTGCCACGGAAGCAAGACACGCTGGCCACCATGGCACAACGTCAGCGTCAGCATCGCCCGGGCAGGCAGGGAAGAAGCGAACGCGCGAGGAGCCCGATGCGGATAGCATGCGCCTGATTCGAGAACTGCAAGAGCAGGAATTCGGGCTTCGAAAGCGGGGTACACGGGCGTGATTTTCCTCGTTTTAGGGACTTGTTGATTATTCCCCCTTTTGTTTCATTTCTTATGATGGTTAATGATTTGAAGTTGCCGACCTTGACCTCCATGTCATGGTCATTTGACGTTTCTTTTTTTACATATATCGTTATCGTTTTTGCAGGGATGCCTATTATATTTCCGGAGTTTTGACGTGTTCAAGGGGATCATTCCATTTCGGCCTTTTTTACCTTTTCTACTTGTCCAGGGATTGGCGTTTGTTACTTTTACTTCTTCTTTTCTTGTTCCTCTTTTGAGTGAGCTCATCAGGTCCCAGTTTCCACTTTCATTCTTACATCTCGTCGCTTGTTTTCGTTATCATTGTTTAATGCTGTCTCGTGTTTTGGCTCGGCGTTGATGAGATCAATACAATTACTTGTTAATAGCCTTTTCTATTATTTATTATTGGATCGTTTCTGATTATATCCCCATGTTTCTTCCTGCGTTGTGTTTTCGTTGTTGTCTTGTTTTGATCTGATTTGGTCTTATCCTATTTACAGTATAGTATACTACAGAATGCGAGTACAGTAAGCCTGCCAGCTTTATCCTCTCTTTCCCTTGATTGATTGATTGGGTATCATTCAACGACGTAGAATGTTTGCTTGCTTTTATTATCCTATAGGTGTCATCCCGATTGACTGCATCAGCTAGCTGTACAGTGCAGTGATGTATGTACAAGTACAGTATGTCTTTGCTGTCTTGTTTGCTAATGCTTTCTCGTATTAGGCAGCCGACACCCATCCTATCATTGTGCCTATACCGTTCTGGTCTGGACTTTTTCATACAGTGATGGGAATTGCATTAAGTATACGATACGAGGTGCCTATTTACAGGGGTGTGTGGATGTAGTGATTGGCTGAGAATCATCGAGAATCATCGGGTACTCTGCCCTACGTTTATGTCTAATATGCATTCTCATCCAATCCATCATTGGGAGGGGAAAAAAAAAAAAAAAGGCAAGACCGCGTAACTCCATTCAGATATAGAATCATCTATTGGTAACTGGTACATTGTAGTGTTGCGTGTCGACGTCAGATTGGTCAGGAACTGGTCATAGCGTGTAGATCTAGAGTAAAATGTGAATGTAACCCGGGGGTATCAAAGTGAGGAACTCCGTCGTCAACCATCCAGGGTGAGAAATGGAACTGTTGGGGTATATGGAATCAAATCAAATCACAAACACCAAAAGCATCAAAGAAGCACAAAAAAAAAAACAGAACCAACGCCAGATTCGTAAAGATAGACGGGAGGTTGACCGCACAGCGCCAACATCCCTCTTTTCCGTAATTCGTTTATCTCAATCAACTCAACTCACCCACCTCTTCGCCCCCTTCTCCTCGTAAATCCAGTCCTTAACCACGCACGGCGCGTTATCAGGACCCTGACACACCTTATGCCGATTCAGGTGCTTAAACCGTGGCCCCAAGGGTCCATTCACGTAGTGATACTGCCCGGCGAACCGGTACTGGCGGTGGTCGCCTAGTGGGTAGAACTTGTCGCCCCAGTGGCCCTCGTAGTAGAACCATTCTGTGGGCGCGGACGGGTTGGCAGTTGAGGCGAGGAGCGTGTCGTTTGCTGGGGAGTAGGTGTAGGTATGGGCGTTGAGGAGGGGGTCCCAGAGGGGGCCGCGGTCGGTTTGGTCGTGGAGCAGGCCCCAAGGGAGGATGTAGGAGTGGATTCCTGGGGTGGCGTACATGGCGTGGGTTCCCATTGCGGAGTAGATGACGGGCTGTGTTTGTTAGAATTGGTTGTTTGGGCGTTATACGAGAAGATGGTAAACTCACCCGACGCCCGATCTTCTCGACTGCTTCGTAGCTGTACGCCTCGCCGGCGGAATGGGCACTGAAGAAGAGTGCCTTGGGCTTGCCATTGTGGAACCGAACAAGACAGTGCTCCCAGTCTCCGATATGGTTGCCAAAACGGACATCGAATACGACATTGCCCAGGTTAAAGCTGTAAAAGTAAAACCAAAAGGCGTCGACGATGCCATTGCCCTTGTCAATGACCACTAGAACGGCCGGCGCATTGCTGCGGCCTCCGGTCTTCTCGACGTGGATGCGCTGGCCGCCATAGCGTTTGCGGAGTTCTTCTTCAAGCTCGCTGTCCTCGCCGTCGCCAAAGAGACGTTCGGGGTCCAGATCGGCCAGTGCATTGGCTAGATCACTTTGGATAAACACGTCCTCCCCTTCGTCGACCTCATCACATGGTTCGTCTTCGCGAATGTCACTAGTGTCGAACCATTGCGCCCGGTCTTCCTCGCCGGGGATGTCGCCGTCGACGCGGCCATCCCAATCAGCCCAGGACTCCTCCTTAGCAGTAGTCTGGTCGGGAATGTTATGCGCACCCTCCATCCACGGCGGACGGTCTTCGACATTATCATTGCTCGTCAAGAAAACATGCCCATTCTGCTGCCACCGATTCAACTGATCCAAATCGCGCAACGTCGCATGCTTCGCCTGCGACTGAATCGGGGTATAATTCAGAAATGGCGTGACATGGAACAAATGCTCGGCGATATCGCAGGGCCAAAATTGCTCCCCCGAAAACAGGTGGACCAACGGCGCATACTCAAAGACGTAGGCCGGGATCTGCCGACGCGCCCGTTCGGCATCGTCCCATTGATCCGACAGATCCGGCCCAGTGGACCAAGCGGTCTGCCAGGGCCCATTAATATTTTGATCGGAGTTTCCTGGTTCTGATTCTCCGCTATCTGGCAGAACTTGGGCTTCGGCGGAGATCTTGCGGTGACCGAAGCGGGTCTGGACGGCCTGGACATGAGCTGTACCGCATAAACCTAACCAGCGACAGGCTTTGCGGTCGAGCCATGAGTGCGAGGAAGCAATCCACGGCGTCTCTTCTCTGTCTTCGGAGGACCAGATAAAAGCTGAGGGGTTGATGGTATGAGCCAGACTATTGAGGGAGACATAGATGATTAAAGTTGACAAGAAAGCGATCGTGGCTTTGGTCTTTCGGGCCATCTGCTGGATATCGGGCAGCAATATAGAAGAGTGAGGTACTACAGAGATGCCTAAGATGTCCGAAGGGGGAGGAGATAAGGCTACCTCGTGTTGTTGTTGTTGTTCAACAGCGACGGGGAACTGGTTGACAGTCGGGATGGCAGTGGATGACTGCTCGTCAAACGAAGTGGCCAGCGACGAAGAGACAGGAACATAAGAAACAACGAGAAAATTATATAAGAAAAGGGACAAAACGGAGGAAAAAAACAGAATCCGGACCAGCCGGGCAGCGGACGGAGCCAACACTATATAAACACGAAAGATGACATTTTGGGTCAGTCAAGCTGCATTTTAAAAAAAAAAAAAGACGGGAAGCCGGCAGGGACGATCCGAGAGAGAAAGAGAAAAAGAGGCAATTTCAGCCCTGCAATAAGCAATGATAGGTAGGGTAATAATGGCATAAACAAAACCGGATGGAGTGGAATGGAAATTGATGTCAGATGATTATCAAGCATCGCGCTGAATGCATCCGTGAAGTGCCGGATCGACATTTAGAGAGACGGAAACGACGGATCACTTACTCATAAGTCAGTCGAATTTTCGGGAGCGGATAGAGGAGTATATTCTACTCTATAGTAGAGAGGTTGAAGAGAGATGTGGTGGATGGAGATGAGAGGGGACGATGAACGGATAGGCGATCACCTCATGATCCTGTATCTTCCACTGTACACTCACTACTCCGTACACCACGACTACATCTACATCTACGTCTACATCCACACTACGATACGATGATCTCCTAATCACCGCATTCTACTAGCGCATAGTTAATATTAATATTACCATGTCTCTAGACGCTTCTCCCTTGGCTGCGCCCGTTCCCAGCGCCAACGCAGATTCCGATTCCGATTCCGACTGGGAATACGAATACTCCACGGAAACAGAGGTACACACATAGCTTTCACAAAACAAGAATATACAAGCTGACATAACAGTCCTTCTACCTGAACCTCGACTTAACTTCAGTGCATGGCCCCCTTCGTCCGCCGCGGCGCCGTAATGCATCCGCGCCTAATAATAATAACGCTGCTAATGAACCCGACGCGGACCCGGACCCCGACGCGGACGCGGACTTTTCTCGCCCTCTAGAAACCACCGAGTCCGACGCCAATGATCCCACCAGACATGCAGCTGCGAGTGCGAGTGCGAGTGCCGGTGCCCAAGACCGTCTCCAAATCCTCGGCCTCCACACGTTGAATCCCATTGTCTCGTACCAGAACCAGGTCTTCAGTTGTTCCTGGGCCGAGCAGATCGGGACCGAGTTGTTTTTTACAAGGCCGGATGAACTCATCACCACCATCACCACCACGGGTGCAGCGGAAAATGATCTTGAGCCGCTGGCACGTGGCAAGGATTTCGACTTGATTGCTGCAACCAGTGCCAAAATCCTCGGTCGCAAGGCGAATCTTATTTCTAGTTCTGAACCTTCTACTACCACCCCATCTACGTCTACATCTAACCTCCCAAAATCATCAATGTCGTCAAATCAAGCGCGTTTCCTCGACCGCTTGTCCAGCGTTAAACAGGCCAAAGGTGAAACAGACACCGTGCGAACAGTATACAGCATGCGCCGGACGCAGAATCTCGAAGACAGAGTGCGCGGGTGGGCCAGGACCGAGGAGCAATTGACAGAGGTTCAGCGATTACAGGAAGCCGTGCTCCGCGGGGACGAGGGTGCGATGGCGGCGTTGGAAAAGGTTTATCGGGATTTGCAGGGTAATGATGGTGACGGTGACGGGGGTGCGTAGCAAGCTCCGAGTTTGAGCTAGGCTAGCTATGCTATGATATCAGCGGTTCGGTTCACGTGTACTTCGTACGGTATGTGTCCGATGATCCGGCCGAGGAGTCGTGATGATCGTCGGGATCTGAGTTTATATTCGGTAGTTGAACTGGTTTGACGGATGGACGTCTGCGTCATAGTCTTCGTGCTCGTGGATATCGACATGTGTACAGATTCACAGGTGTATAGATCATTGCGTAGTATGTATACAAATTTTCATAGATACACGACACAAGCAAAACAAAGTTGTACAAAAGAACTCGCTAATGCAGTCCCAACACCGAAAATGCCATTATCCCAGGTATCCGATCCATTGTCCATTTTATCCATCCATACCGTATCCGTTGATGTACCCATATATAGTTGCAAAAAACCAAACCCAAACGAAATGAAACGAAAGATGAGGAAAACAGTCAAAGGAGCTTAAGAGCTCTTCTCAGCCCCCCAGGGAAACGCACTCGCACCCAACCCGACGACCGGCGACGGAGGAGGCGGCGGAGGATAGTACTCAACGCCGCGGGGACTCGAAGTCGACAACACGGACGAGCTCGACGACTGACGGTGGTGCTTGGAGCTGCTCGAGCTGCTGCTGTTGGTAGTGGTGTCCTTGGCGGAATCGTAGATGATGGCTTTGGGGAGCTGGCTGAGGGCGGCGGAGATGTCCTGGGGGATGAGGAGGGTGGGACGGTCGGCCATTGTGTTGTGTTGTTTTGTTTTGTTTATTCTGCTTAGACCGTGCAGTGTGAGGACGGAGGAAAGAGTTGTAGTATGTAGAGCAACTGGAAGGCAGTGATGATGCAAACGGTCTAGATTTATATCAGCATCAGCACTCAGAAGATATACTCCGGTTTACCCCAGATTCGCTTCCCGAAAAGGTCCGACGAAAACAATCCTCTTGTCTTCGGTGTTGATGTCAGAAGGTAACGCTTACCGAGGTGTTTGTATTTCACAAGGAACTTTTCTCTTGTGCTCTTGTGCTTCGCATGTCCTTTGGTTCTGATAGAAATTCCGGAGGATCAGGGGATATTTAACACTCTCCCGCTGGGACGTGCTTCACCTCGGGAAGGAAACTAGGAGGCAGTGAATACGTGGACAAGGGATGCGATATTACTCCTTGTAGCGATTCTACAGCTAGTAGATCGCTGGAATGTCGGGGATGCATCCGATCGTCTGGGGAAAGGGATCCGGTCGTCTGGAAGCGTGGGAAAAAGTACGGCTGTGATTCAGTCGATTCTCGGGAATTGCTTGGCACGTCGACTGTATGGAGGAGAGCCGATGTGATAGAGATATTGAATAGGGGGGAATACATATCATCCGACGGGATTTGTTTCACTTTCTTTTGTTGTTCTGTTGTTTTCTTATTAATTCACCGCTAGAATCGTGTGTTATTGGTACGCTGATCTTGGACCCTTTATTTTGGTGATGGTGGATTTTCCCATTATGGGCTCCGTATACATGCGTCTACAGCATATATTCTAGGCCTGCAGCTATGCAACCTGTGCAGTGCGATTCGTCGTGTGCAGGACTTTTATTGTCTGGGGATCTACTTCCGAAATTCAAAATCGATAGATAAACCCAGCATCACTCCGTACTTTCCCCACAAAGCAGACTCCAAGGCAGATCAACCAGCCTAGATCCGCATCAAGATTCATACAACGTCGAATCATCCGCAATAACATGATAAGCACGCTCTTCGATTGAGCGCCTAACTCGGTGGGCCTCGTGCGTCTATCCCGCCCAATTTTCAGATACCTGGGCAGCTCGAGTCGCCAAGGCAAGCATCAACCGCCATTGGGCTAGAGCTTCTCCGACTTGCCAGCTGGCATTGATTTCGATGCTTGATTCAGTGCCTGCATCTTACATTTCTTCCTGAACATAGCGTGCATGGTCATTACGCAAGCCAGCGCCAACTCAGTTTGTTGGCGGCAATTTTGCAGACTTCGCTTTCTTGACCGATTCTGCTTTCCTAACGCGGACGGAATCCTGGGTCTTGTGAGGCAAAAATAGGATCACGGAGAAAGCTATAAAATTAAGGTATGTGTAGAAGAGGAGAACTTGAATCAACTCTGCTACTTTGTTTGGGCGTTGCCTCCACAGCCCTCATACTAATGACCTTGAACAATACGACAAAAGCCTGACACAGAACGATGAAGGTTATGCGCGAAGATCTTGCACAACTCAGGCTCACATCACTTTTGGCTTCGTCATTCACGATCCCTGCACGTCTGATCCTGGACACCTTGCTATCTCTCATACATATGAGAACCATTGGTCGAGGCGAGCCGTTGACCGGCAGCTCATGGTGGGGAGACTCATCATCTACTCGTGAAGTCTGAGACGTGATATCTTTCCCGTAACCAAGGAATTCTATTGCTAAATACATTTGATCAATGACGAAGACCGCGCGGCTGCCAATTTATTCTTCAGTTCAGCTTGAACTAAGATATGACTCGCCACTGAGCGTCTCGTAACGTGCGCGGTATAGTTAGTCTTGGTGTTACGTTTTGGTTGGCATTGCTTTGGCTTTTTTTTTTTTTTTCAGGGCTACTAGGTTGGATTCGTGAAGACGACACAGATCTCTGGGGTTTAGGAAATGGTTGATTGGAAATGGAGGAAATTGATTGACAGTTCATGTCCCAGGAATTGTGCTGACTGGAACAAGAATGTACCTTCGATGGAGTCTCGTTAGACGACATAAGTCCGATCTAGGTCTGTCAAATCTGAAAACATATATCTGTTTGTACTCAAACAGAATGCCTGCCTTTATTGCAGCTATATGGAACGTAGTTTCTTCATGCGACGAGCTATACTTAAGCATGGCTTGTATTTTAGTTTTTTTACATCAATCTATCGTCTTTCCTTTCTATCGCACATATATCGTTTAGCCTTTGGCATCGTTCTTTCGTCAGCTTGTAGCCAGACCTGTTCATAGCAGAGCTGGATTGTGTTGATCTCGATTCTTTGACAGGGAATTGTGATGTTTGATGCTGTCTCACATTCCTGCTTTCCAGATCAAGCTCCATGTCCCTGTGATTGCAGCCAACAGTAACATGAGAGCAGAGAATCTAGACCCGCGTCAGATAGCGACAGCTGATTTCCCTCCGCCCAATGATCCACACCCCGACATCATCATAACCACCGCAACTTTGCAGCAGCGGTCGAATGACAATGTCTCCCCGAGTCGAAGTCTTCCCGAATGTGCGGTACCCCCTTGACCCAGCTGAATGCCTACGCACCGCCACAGTTGAAGCTCTGGGATAAAATCCAGGAAGCCGCGGTTGTACATGTGCGGGGGACGCCGGCGAGCGGGAAATCCACGCTTGCTAGACCCTCCGCGAACACGTACGCTGCATCCAAAGCGACATTCCTGTCTATCATTGCAGCTGGAACCCCTCAGAGTTCCAGATACTGGGTTTTACTATCATGCATTTAATAGAATTTTCGGAGAAAACGGGAATGGCTTAGAGTGGGGGATGCGGCGGTACTTGCTAATTATTGATGAGGCTCAGCTGGCATACTCGTACACTCCCATTTGGAACGATCTAATGAAATAAACAGTGCCAGACCGGGGGCCGCTCATTGTTATTTTCAACTTACGGGTCGCCTTCCAACTGGCTGCTAGAGGTCCGGACGCCAATTCCATTCGTGTACCCTTCTCGCCAGAGGGTATCTCTTCGGCCCTCCAAAGACAACCCCAATGTTGGTTTGTTCCTCGCGGGCCAAATTCGATAATGCCATTTTCCGTGTTTGCAAGTACTACAGTGAAAATGAACTCACTTTCATATTATCCGACGATGTCAAAGACTATATATGGGAGTTGACAAACGGACAACCCGCCGCGGTTAGGGCTGTGCTCGATGGCCTAAGCTCGTCCGAGGTAAGAGATAATACTACCAGCCGGGAAACTGTACGCATTGCTAATCAGATATTACAAGATCTGCCGGTCTTTTCGGAGGGACAGAAAAGCCATACCTCTTGATGTCGCTTTGAGGTTTTTGGAAAACGACTTGGTATTGGTTGGGGCGTTAGAAAGTAGTGTCCATGGGATCAAGCGCATTTTGCCGCCTCCCACAGTTTTACGAAACATCGAGATTGGGAATTCTCTACGTGAAATGGTTGCATGTCGCGTGTGTCGAGACAGTCCCATGAAAAATATGCCTTGAATATGTGTTACACAGAAGGCTGGCTTCATGCTGAATTGACGCAAGATGGGCATGATGTTTACGTGTTTCTCACTACGCTACACAGACGGTATCTCTCCCTCTGTCTCTTTTAGCTTCCCGGTGAGGTATGTATGCTAAGAGGCTTATTTAGAATAATGGAGCATAAACTGTCGTTGGACATCCCGCCCTTTTCCCGGAAGCAGTTCCCACGATCATGGACCTTGTCGTTGCCGCGCTGAGGAATTTCGAGCCTGCTGCGCTGCAAAAAGTAAACGCCGGAGTTGTCGAGAGGCGGTTATGCTAAGAAGTCCTCGGACGTCAGCTTTATCTTTGTTCTCAGTGGACGGGTACGAAGGCTGGGGGGCGTGTCGACTTCCTAGTCAAACACCCCAATTGGGCCATTGAATGCTTGCGAGACGGAAAGAAAATCGATGAGCACGTCGCGAGATTTGAAAAAAAGGGCGGACGATACCGCAAACGGGTTGATTCTGGAAAAAATTAGCGACTACGTGGTATTAGATTTCCGCACCTCGCCTCCCCAGAAGAAGCGGAGTATGTGTCGCCTATACCCTTTTCGCGAAGTTAAGAATATAATACTAACCTCTCTCTTTTCATCTTCAGCTTATGAGAAGTTATACTCATTTTACTAATGTGACGGTTAGCAGGCGGCCGAAAAGGGCTACTCCGGCGGCCGTTTTAGAAGTGCTGCTAACCAACTCCCGTCTTGGCATCAGGGGAGCGTATTCCCACGGCCACAGGCTTTCCCTCCACGCCAGGCCTCTTGACGCTAATCTCAAATGGGACTTTTGTTGCTATTTTGTTAACATCATCTATCAAATCGCTCTCGCTGCGGTCGCAAAGGGTAGCCAGTTTTGGCTCCCCTCGACCATCATGTTCTCTCAAATTTATAAATCTCATTGTGCCGACAGTGTCCTTCCCTGCTTCCATCCTTCCTCCCATGAGCATCTCTTGGAGCACTTCCCATTCTTTTGAGGTCTGTTTTCATCCACAAAACCGCTGTTACTCTCATCTTCTTTGTCTTCTACTCCAGACTTTCTTTTTGTTTGCCAGTTTCCTGCAGGCTGTGTCAACCATGGCGCCTCGCTCCCGAGCGGTCGGATCTGACGACAAAGAGAATCAGACTGATGCCAGCTCCGACCTGACCGAGGTCTTTTCAGACAACAGCTCTGATTATTCTGAAAGGGAAAGAGCAACAAGCTACTTGGTATCAAGAATCAACCCTTCCAAAAGAATGGCGAATTGCAACCAGTCCAAATGGTTGGACCACTGATATAATAGGCTTTCGCTGGCTTAAGGAGGTGTTTGAACCATATTCTAAACAATATTCAACTGGTGCAAGCGGTTGCTTATTCTTGGTGGCCATAGCAGCCGTTTGACTGCAGATTTTGATACCTTTTTTCAAAGCGAATGCAATTATCTGCCTTTGCATGCCTCCACATACATCTCATCTTCTTCAACCACTAGATGTTGGTGTTTTCGGGCCGCCTAAACGCGCGTGTGGAAAGCTGGTTGAGGAGATCATGGTTACTGGAAACAATCATATTGACAAGCAAGATTTCTTATCTCTCTATCCAACTGCGCGTGAGAGAGTCTTCAGGAGGGAGAATATATATGGTGGCTTTGCTGGAGCAGGGCTTAAACCACTGGATAAAGAGCGGGTTCTTGCAAAGATAACTTTTTGACTTCATACACCAACTCCACCACCATCATTAGTGGAGGGCTCAGTCTCCTCTGCTTTCCAAACACCTCAAAACTCTCGTCAGCTGGACCAAAAGCTTCACAGCCTACAGAGGAGTCTTAACAAGAAGAGACAGCTATCTAGTAGCCCAATATCTCATCTTCAACATCTTGAGAAGGCTGCACAAATGGCAATGAATACAAATATTCTTCTCCATGAAGAATCAAGTCTCAACGTGCACAGAATGAGCGGAAGACAAAGAAGAGGGCAAGAAGGAATGCTAATTTAGGTACGGATACTATCTTATCTGTACAGGAAGGTCAGGAGCGTGTCCAACAGCTTGATATGCATGTTGAAGAACAGGTTGATAGTGTGCCTCGCCAGCGAGCTCCACGACGATGTAGTGGTTGTGGGACTATTGGGCATACTATAAGAAGCTGTCCTAATAAATAGCCATGTATTCAGCTGATAGATAGTCTTAATATAATTATATTTTCAATCTTTAAACATATTAACTAGTGGTTGAAATGCTTCGAATATTTGGCGGTCGCGGAGAAACCGCGCGGCTCGGCCGTGGAATACGTTAGTTAACTGTAACTAACGTAACCCACAAGCGGGTCGCGCACTTTCCGACCAAGTACAACAAAAAAGTCTATTTCAAACATTCAGAACACCATTTATATATAAAAACTAATTACTACTGCGATTAGGACAGTGAGTCCTTTTATGTCCCAAAACATTGCAATCAGAACACCGTGGTGGCTCCCGTACATGTGGTTGAAATGTGGATGGTGCGGTCTCCATCTGCGTAGTATCTTCAGTTCTCTGGACCTCATTCCTCTGCTGCAAAAGTTCTATGCCTTCTTGAATAGACAGACCATCTGTATGAGCTATTTGTCGCTTGGATCGCTTCTTCTTTTGCAGCGTTTTCTCATGTGCAGCCCGTAAATCCTGGACTTCTTTGGAAAGAAGGATTGCATTATTCATATGGATTTCACACCCTTTGACAAGCCGATTTATTGCATCACTTATTGAGCTTGGAGGACTCTGTGTACGCTGCCTTAGAAGCCTTTTGATTGTAGATACCTGCTTTCCCAGATGCTTGAGATTATGAGGCGTTCTAGGTGCTGAATTGGTAGATCGGCTGTCTGGTGGTGTAGGGGTCCTGAGTTGAATATTGAACTGCCCAAGCACCCTTTGTGGATTGAAAGGAACCAGGCCACTTGCAGCAAAGCTATTCCTGATATTCTTCATCTTAAAGGCCTCTATACGAGCTTGGGGATAGGCCTCAAGAAAGTCAAATTTGTCAATATGGTTGAAGTTGAGCCGTGCCTTGTTCTCAACCAAATGTCCATATGCCCGCTTCAAAGGTGAGAAGCAGCCCACATCAAGAGGCTGTAAGAGATGTGATAAATGAGCAGGCATGCAGATTGTCATTCTGACTGCATATCTCATCGAATTGGGGTGTTAGATGACTCCCATGGCCGTAAAGAATCAAGAGGCGATATTTTCCAGTCATACAGCCATTTGTAGCTGGAATAAAGATATTTTGAAGCCATCGTAGTCCAATAGGATCAGTTGTCCATCCATTATCACTGACTTCAATCCTCCAATTGCGTGGTAAAGCCTCATCTTGATACCATCCCTCAATATGGATCTTTCCTTTGAAGATGATACACGGCGGAAGAGCCCATCAAGTAGAGTTAATACACTCAATAGATGTCACCCATTCTTGATTCCCTGGCTGTACAAGAAAGGCTCGGCCAGTCATTTCAGCTCTAGTAACTACTTTAGCAGTAGCCATTAGGCCCATTGCATATCCTGTCTCATCAAAGTTGTAGATATCTTCAAGCGCAATCCCATGTTGCATGATAGTAATTTGCACCCGATCAAACCACTCTTGAATTGTTTTTGGGTCTCCATTTTTAGCCCGTTGGTGATTATAGCGTCAAGAATATTTGGTTTTGAGTGCATCTTGCCGTTGAATGAAATTGTAAACCCAATTAACACCAACAGTCTGGATGCTGGCAGAACCACGCTTTGACAGTGGTATATTGGCCATTTCTTGAATATGAGCTGGTCGGGGAGCTGCTCCACGTCGATCCATGGAGAATATCCAATGTAAAAGTGATTCTTCCTCGTTTTGTGTCAATTTATGATTGTTGGCACGTTTCTCAGCGCAATAGGTCTTTCCATGAAGCCGGTCTCGTAAAGTTGATTCAGGTACTGTATTAAACACGTGCTGCCTGGCGTACAGTGCTAATTTCTTGATTTTTAATAGCCTGTATAGCTAATAAGAGGCGGCCATCTTGTTCATAGAATTTTGTTTCAATTGGGAGCGCTTTGGTGGCATGGTGGCGGTTTAGATTGCTTGATTGAGTTGAGATACGTAGAAAGTGCGGAAGTGCGCGACCCGCTTGTGGGTTACCGTTAGGCCTTCACAGCACCAACGGCGTCGCTGCTACTTGTAGAGAACTTGGTACTCCATCTGGCCTACACGCCTCTGGGCTACAAATTCTTGACGGACCAGGTCAAAAAACTGAATGATATCCCTAAGGGCGATATTCGCTATATGTTTGATCGCTTTCAACCGTAGGTAAGACTCCTTTTCCGTCTTTCTTCATGTTGAACATTGTGCTGAACTAAATTTTTGCCGCTTTGAATTTTGCTAAGAATCTCGAGCTGGTCGACAAGGTCCAGGAATTTACTGAAACGTAGAGCTGTCACGCCCGTGCAACTGGCACTCGCATGGATCCGCACGCACCCCAACACACCTGGCTGTGGTACGATTATCCCCATTCCCAGAGTCACTGTAGCCTCGCGCGTCAAGGAAAACTGCAAAGTTGCTTTGCTAACGATGGAGGGAAAGGAGCAACTTGACAATATCTTGAGGTCGTTTAATGTTCAAGGGAGAGGCAAATTCCGGGGATGGAGTCTATTCTTCAGACCTAGGTAATTGTCCTGGAGCATATGTAGTATTCTGCAAAATCCTCGCTTGACTAGCGTGTCTGAACTACAAGTATCGCATTTCTTCATTGCAGTCCTTTGAGGTAGATGGATGATGTCACATGCTATGCTTTGTTCACTTCTGTACTTCTGCCTAAGCGAAAGGAAACTCTTCGCCCTTCTTTTATAGTAATTCTTCTTCTTCTTCTTCTTCTCTCTCTCTCTTTTTTGCACCGCGTCTACTAGCGTGGAATATTACAGGAGCCGGTTTTCCTCATCAATTTTATATCTTTCCAGTTGCTTGTTTTATCATCTCTTGTCAAACCGGCATCATGCCGCCAAAAAACACTGATTTCGACAAGTTGAGCACGAATGAGCTAGTGAAACACTTAGCTCAGTTTACAGGCGTGCCAGTGCCCAAGGCGGATGTCAAGATCATGGGCAAGTGTAATATCACAGGCTGCAGTCTCGTGTACTCTGGCACAGAACAGGCTTTCAAGGAGGTTGGGCTGTCCTGGGGCACCGGCGCTAACCTGATGTGCATGAAAGAAAACTACCTCAAGAAAAAAAGTTAAGCTCCCTTCTCACTTGACCATGTATTCTACTCCTACTAACTTCTGATCTAGGGAAGGCGGATGAAGCGGGACTGGCTGATTATGAATCTGACAAGCGTTTGCAAGCGGCCTTTCAAGCCGATCTAGCCCAGTCAGATGGAACCCCACGCGTGCATATCCAGGAAGGAAGTGGTGATACCACAGACACTCAGAAGAGCAACCAACGCCGGGACGAACAGTTTGTGCGACAGGTGAAAGTTGCCCAGCAGCAAGCCCCAGAGCTTCGCCATACGGCAAAGCTCAGTGCGAAGCAACGTCGTCGGGTGTTTGATCTTTTTGATAGGAACTTCAAGGGTCTGGACGATGCCAAATCCCTGCTCTCCTCTCCAAGCATCTCTGTGAGACTTCCATTTCCGTTCTTGGGGACTGAGATTCCTAAGCGATTCATGGTCCGTAATGACCAGGGAAACTATCATTACATGGGACGGGAGGTGTTCTCTGGCCTTGTTGATGCTTTTGACTCAATGGCAGAGGGTTTTGGCCATCCAAACCTCTGGGTATATGGCCTCATGGGCTACGGGAAGTCGCACCTTCTTGCAACCCTCACATGTTTTCTCACGGCATATGGCTATCGGGTCGTGTACCTCCCAGACTGCCGCATATGCCTCGAAGATCCTACGAGATACCTGCAGCAATGCTTGCTGTTTACTTGGAGTGATCTCCCTGAGAAGGTTGAGGAAATTGTTAAACTGCAGGACATGAATGAAGTTGCCAATTTCATTGCCAATAACTGGTCCACCTCTGTTGTATTTGTCATGGACCAACTGAATGCCCTGGATGACGAAGATGAAGCTTCAACAAAATCCCATGTACGCCGTTGGCTCAAAAGATGTCGCTCTGGGTTGAAAACAGTCCTCAGCACTTCGGCAAATAACATCTCCTTCCACCGCATGACACAGAGACAGAATTATGACGATCTGTTCACTGTATATGGCGGGTTCACCAGAGTAAGTTGACGTTGATGTCAATTACCTTGACACTACTTCTTTTCAATATTAGGTTGACCTCTTTTACTTGAGCAGGCAGAAATGGACGCTTGGTGGAGCCACCACAGTGCCGTGGCCCTTGGAGATTACACACGGGATGAGGTCGAGGACTACACAGGCTGTAACCCGTTGTTGCTGGTGAGCTGCTTTGAAGGAGGCAAGTTCAATCTCACTTGCGAGGAGATTAGTCGAATGATCCGACACGCACAACGCTTCACGGGACGTATGAAAGACAAGTGCACTGAATGGGGTTGGTCAAGGTAGATCCTCTGCAGCCATGAATACTGATCATAGCACGCTAACATTCCATAGATACCAATCATATGTGAAAGCCTGTATTACTGAAAGAGCTGTTCCCGATAATATTGACCCAGAGCATGTAGATCATCGGTTTTTCCATGAAAGAAATAGGACTGGGTATTGCATCTGTGGCGCTGTTCGTGAAGCAGTCATTAAAGAGCTGGCTTCGCTCGGGACGTATTTGTTTTCAATTGAAGATAGCATGAGAGCAATGGGCCACCTCATCAGCAACCCGTCTGTGGTCGGATATTTCCTTGAGAATGCCGTCCTTCGCTCCATCGTCACCGCTGGAATTCCCTGTTTGGATATAATCGGGCCAATGCCCCAGTTCATCTTCCAGGAGTTTCCATCCTACAACCTCTCGCATGAAAAAGCTTTATATGTGCCTAGGACCTACAACTTCCCTGCGATTGATGCCATCCTTTTGCGTCTTAATAATGTGGACAAGAAGGCTGAACTCATACCAATTCAAATCACGATCCAGAAAGCTCATAGAAATTCAGAAGAACAATTCTTCAACAACTGGTCCTTCTGGCATGACTACCTTGATGATTATGATGTCAAAGTCACCTTCCTCTGGATCACCTCGGACGGGGGCTTTAAGAGAACTTCCATGGAGGAAAGACTCCGGAAGACGCGCGGCGGCTCCGAGAAGGTGGTTTGGCCCGACTATGACTCTGCCTACATCCCGCTGAAGGAAGTGAACGGAAGTGTTTGGAGGAAATACCAAGAAGTCAAGGCCAAGCAGGCATTGTTACTACCCAATTGAGACACTCGCCTCGTTTGGTGCTCTGGTCGCGTCAAGTTTATCTGTTTATTTATTTTATTTTATGTTATTTGATTTGATTTGGATTCTGTTAATGTTCTTCAATTGACGGATGCACGTCCTAGTCAGTTAGTCTGGACTGAGGTTACGGAAGTTAGCTGCAATTACCAATTAAAGACGCTTTGCTCTGCGAGCTAATTCTATCGTAGGGAATAGCTAAACAAGGCGTATTCATATGATTACCATTTTGTAGGGCCCGAAATTGGGGAAGTCTGGGGAAATGGGGAAATGGGGAAATGGGGAAATGTACTTATACCTGGTCTTATCTCCGGAGCCAAAGCGTTGAGATATGCCACTATATATCGTACAATTTGCTTCTTTCCGCCACCCGGTCAAATCAGAGACTGTATTTGCATATGAAGGCTTGGCTTATGTCGGAGATGTCAATCATGATCCGCAAATGCCGGGTTCCTTATACTACTTACCCCATACCCCACTGCGGTGAACACCTTAGTCTCCAAACCCTATTCTTCAATAACCGACTGCGTTGACATGTATGGTTGGCATTCCCCGAGACATCCTGATGAGGATAGCTATATGTCAAGTTTTACATTCACTTTATTGAGTGCTATCCAAGGGGGCTCGGTGCACGTTGCAATGTTCCTCATTAGGGGAGAGTGGGTTGTGGGAGAATTGAGTCAATATTTGCAACCCCTGCGGCCTCAATTGTCCTCTTTATACTTGCCCTCAGTCCATCAAGTTCACCATTCCACCTTTCTCATTAGCAGAAGCAATGAGGCTAATTTCTCTCGTCCTGAAAATCTCATTTAGGTCTGCTGACATGTCTATTTTCATCTACTAGTGATGCCTGGAGGCCAAGATCCAGTGCCCTGCGCCAATCACATCTGGATGCTGCAGCTCCAAGCCTTGCATGCAAAACACGCTGAAATGAAAAGAACGCGGTAATTTCGCTATTGGCTAGTAAATATGGCGAGGATATGTAAATGAATCGATCCTGGTGGGGTCGAAAGACGGCTGTGGAGGACAGGTGCAACCCGGTTCACAGCCAGACCTGGTAGCCAGATAACCAGAAAGTTAACTTTCCCATGTAAAATGTTGGGAGCCTGGGTGAAGAAGCAATCATGGGATCTTGAGATAAGAGATCACAAGCAAGGCAGCTGAGGATCCAGATGTCCTCAAGGGAAAGCCCACATAGGATGGCATGGCTGGAAGCAACAACCAAAAATTGAAAAGTCGCTGATCAGTTGTCGGACGCGTGAAGGAGCCCATAACTGCAATAGTAAGCAGCAGCACAGCATCAGGGGTCAAGTGGATAGCTCAATTTCCAATGAAGCGACAGTAACAAGGTCTCAACGTCTCAATTGTCCAGATGAGCCGTCGGCCACCCCGAGGAGAGTGGACGGCGCCATACTAGAAAAGGGAAAATCGTCAGGTAACGCGGCATCTTGGTAAGAGGGCAGTGCATCGGGCGAGGCAGACAGGAGAAGGGAAAGGGAAGAGAAAGTGCGTGGTCCTTTGAGGGAGAGATGTCGAGCTTTTATAGATGCAACGGATGTGTTGAGGCGGCAATGTGAGCGGCCTAAAAGCGGCATGAGGAAGCACTATCCCTAATACAGTAGGCGCCATACCACAAAGGGCAATGGTATTCCCATGGATGGCAGGCGGTAGGGCTCGGCAGAAGGATGGTTCAATGGGAGCCGTTTCTGGCGCTCCGCTAACCGTCACAACTTATAACTACCATGTCGTTTTCTCGGGAAACTTCACTTGATATAAACTATCTACATCCAACCTCGACCTGATCGAGGAGTCTACGCTCCAAAACTAACCAAGTCAGTGCAACAAATTACCCTCCCGTCTTCTCCAAACTAACGAAAGCCGAGTGAACGCAGTCGCATACGTCGAGCGTTCTCGAACCTCGTCTACGAGCCTCAACGAACGCTGAATCTCTTGTTTGCTGGTGCTGTTTCTCTGGATTATTTGCTATTGCCCGCTGTGTTCGCTAGTAGGGGTGTTCTGGTCCCGAACTCCCGATCAGACGAGCTCTCTTATCCGTCCACCTTCACATTACGGCATATCGGGTTTCAGTGGAAAGAATGTGCAGTGAAAAATTCTTCTCGATGACAAAACGTCGCTTGTACACTATTGAAGGATATCACTCGACTTTGCTTCTTTTTTTAAATTCGGCTTGCAATGCCGCGAGTACAGTATCAAGTGGCTATCCGCTTGTATATATATGCACCGCCACAATTGCGATAAGTACCATGCAAAGGATATCAGTCGTAACGTACAAACTATCGAATACAACTATAAAATACAAAAAACCCGTAGATATTAACAAGATAACAGCCTACTATCGCAATCGCCGCTCAACATCCTCCGCAACATTGTAATTGTACTCGGCTTGCACCGGCCCGGTCATCCACCCGGGAAAGAAGCCTGTGACAGTCAGAGGAGAACGATCATCAAGGGGACAATTAGCCTTCGAGAAACCCACCTAATACCCACATGAACCAGTACATTGCATACTCCTCAATCCAGCCCATGGTGCGTTTTGAGTTCTGCGACTGCTGCGCTCGCTTCAGGATGTTTGCGACGTGCGGTTGGCGGAGTTGTTCGTATTCTTTTGTTGCTCTTCGGATGGCCAGTCCATAATCGTTTGTATTTGCATATTTATCGTCGATTCTGCTCAGGTAGTGCTTCAGGAACATGGTAAGTGCTTCTACGTCTTCCAATGCTTGTGAGGATCCCTGCCCTGATGTTGGTGGTAGGGCATGTGCTGCGTCGCCTACGAGAACGACCCCGAAGCGTTCCCATTTTGGCAAAGCTGGTGATGTCCATGTTGGGTACATGTTGCTGACACGCAGGGAATGCAGGATCGTCTGGATAACGGGGTCCTTCCAGTCAGCGTGCCGCTCCTGCAGCTGGCGCACGACGTCGTCTTTGTTCATAGCTTTGGGGTCGGGACATTCGTCTGCTGAGTACGTCGACCACCAGACGAGAGACTTCCCTGGCTCAGAGACATAATATGGCGAGTCCCGGTGCGGTGCAGCAGGATCACTTTCAGCAAAGAAGTACCCAAAGAAGCCGTTGCCGCCTAGGATGAAGTTCATGGAGCCTGGCTCGACGTGTTCGCGGACTTGGTTGGCGGGGACGAAGCCGCCTATACCAACTAGACCTCTGCTTACTTTAGTTTTTGTCATACCGGTGTGGCTACAAGGGTACATACTCATATCGAGGCGGATATGGATCCTCCGCCTCAGGAAACAACGCCCGTTTGACGGTGCTCTTGAGCCCATCAGCCCCGATGACCAGGTCTGCTTCAGCAGTATTGACGTCGCCAACGAAAGTGATCACGTTCCGTCCATCTGGATTCGCAATGATCCCCTCAATACGCCTGCAGACAACATCGCGGTCTGGAATGCGGGCGCGCAGACACCGCCAGAGCGCGTGACGACTGCAGCCAAGGACATGCGTGGATTGATTGACCGGTGAAGATTTAGGATCAGCTGTGGTATCCATGCGGACGAGCAGACGCCCGTTCTTGTCCTTCATGTTGCCGTGCGAGATGACATAGCCGCTTCGCACGATGTCGCGGATCAGATTCTCATCTAGGCGCTGAAGAACGTGCAGGCCGTTGGGGCCGAGGCCAAGACCGCCGCCCACGACTAGAGTGGATGAGTGTGTCGGGCCATCTTGCCAGTCTGTGTGTGTGGCATTTTTGGCTGTACTATAAGCTTCGTAGATGGTGATGTCGTGATTTCCAGGTAGATGTTTTTTGAGCTGCAGGTAAGCCGTGCAGCCGGAGATACCGCCACCAACGATGGCGATTTTCAGTTCTTTCTTCATACTTGAGAGCTCACATATGCGTCGAAGATGGTATCGTTACTCTACAGAGTACTAGTCCTAAGGCTGATGGCCCCACACAGTGGCTGGTGCGGCGGTGTGCGTAAGGCCAAATATAGATCGACCTGTTAAGTTTCGACTAAGAAAGCCCAGACAAGCCCAGAGTCGAGAAACGGGGGGAGTCCCAGCAGATCGAATATTACCCCAGAATATCATTGAGTAAAACGGTTCGTAACAATACCAGCCATAATTCGAGTAGAGCGCCGAGACATTACCCATCGGCAGTCTCTTCCAATTGGATGGCAGATCAGCTAAGCATCCCGTGACCGTGAAAGACGTACGGACATTTGCGGCATTTTTTTATTTCATTACGCAGGAAAAAAGAGCGATTTCTCGAAATTGACACATCGAAACCGGGAATTGCGAGATTTTGTTTGGAGTAATTATTCACTGAGTTATGAAGGGCAATCGAAAGAAACAGAGACTGAAATACCAGCCAATCAGACGTCACGTGGCTCCCCGCCTGATGTCACTTGATCTCCATAGAAAGAGCCAAAGAAGAAGAAAGAAGAGAAGAGTCCAAGCGAAAAGGAAAGAGGAGAAAATGACTAGACTTGATACAATTCTCAGCCTATAACATTCACAGTCATTAAGTAACAGTAAGTACTCCGTACCAGAATGATACCGTTCCTGGCCGATCGCATAGAAGCGGTATTTCGTTACCTGTGATGACATATTGGGCCCCTCGACTATATAAGAACCGGTTCCTCTTAGTCTTCCGTTTCTCCATCCTGAAAAATCACAATTCAGACAGATTGTCTTCTTTCATATCAAAAAAAGTATCATAATTCTGCTATCTCAATCCCTCCTTCCATTCTTCCTTATCAGCGCTTATCCCCCGCGTCTTATCCTCGATCGACAGCTCGATAGCTTCCTGCTCCGAGTCCACCACGTCCTCCCGGTAAGTGCCTATCCTCTGTGTTTCTCTGCTCGAGTCCGTTCATTCCAATCTTATCGACTTCTCTCGTGTCTCCTAATATTGTCCGATTGTGTATCCTTCTTATCTCTCCGTTGGACACTCCGGTTACTCGCACTTCCTAGCTATCAGAAGCTCTTGAAAAACTGACTCTCCTTCAATTTTACCAGACTCTCGCATATTTCATCTTCCCTCTTAACGAACCTCTAAAATAAAACGAACTAACATGGCGTCTCCGGCCCTTCCTCCCCATTCTGACAGCAACATCAACAATGACGACGATCATACTCTGCCCACTCGTCAGGGCCCCAAGCTCTTTGCCAGCAACGATGGTTCACATTCTGGCACAGGCACCCCAATGGGTTTCCAGCGTTTCCCTCAGAACAAACATCTCGAGTCAGCCCTGCAGTCGTCACTGCGCCAGCCTTCTCCCCAACCGACCCATCTGGGTATTCCCGGGGGGAGTCATCGAGTGCTGTCTGAGGAGGACCCTGGATACATTGCTGCCAAGTTTGAGGGCAAGCAAAAGCAGATGGAACAGGGTGAGTTGCAGTATTCTCATTCAGTATCATAGATTGCCTGCTAACTTGACTAGTAATGGACCAATTAGAAGAAAAGGGCTTCTTTCCAAGCGATTTCGTCGTTTCGGAAACAAATTGGTTCTACAACATGCTGGGAATTGATGACACCTACTTCCAGACCGAGTCCGTCGATGCCATCGTCTCCCATATTCTTTCTCTCTACGCAGCCAAGGTAGCCGCCTACGCTCGTGACGACAAGAAGCTTGAGATCCGCCTGGACAAGGAGGCTGAGGACCACGCCGTCTACATCGACACCAGCAGGCCCGGTGTCGCTGCTGTTGATGGGCCCCGTTACGAGCAGCGCATCGATAAGAAATACGTCAATGGCTCTACCAACGACAACAGCTACCGTGTTGAAACCTTCCGATCTCCTACTCCTCTCCCTGGTGACAGCGAGCAGCAGCTCCGTTGTTACTTCGTCTACAAGTGCCAGTTTGCCAACCCCAATCCTGATCCCAATGAGACCAACATTGATGTCATTGGTGAGAAGCGGTTCCTCCAAAAGGCTACCCCCAATACAAAGGCCGTCTACCAAGATATTATGAACAACGTCGTTGGCCGCTCTGGTCCCGTCATCGAAATGTTCGAGATTGAGGGCAGCCGTGAGAAGCGATTGGTCATTGCCTATCGCCAGGGCTCTGCCATGGGCTTGTTCAGCGCTCTGTCCGATCTCTACCACTACTACCGTCTGACCAGCTCCCGCAAATACCTTGAGAACTTCTCCAACGGCATCACCATAATTTCTCTCTACCTCCGTCCCTCTCAACCGGAAGTGCAAAGCAAATTCCCACCCATTGAGGCCGCCATCCACCAGATCATCAAGGAAGTCTCGCTGCTATACTGCATTCCGCAGAACCGCTTCCAGCACCACTTCGCCAGTGGCCGCCTCAGCTTGCAAGAGACTATCTATGCTCACTGCGGCTGGGTGTTTGTGCAGCAATTCCTCAACCGTCTGGGTTCAGAGTACAACTCCCTGTCGGCCCTGCTTGACTCGAACAACAGCGTTCATGCCGAGTTGTTGTCCAAGATCAAGAAGCGCCTGCGTACCGAGACCTTTACCTCCGAGTACATCCTCGAAATCATGAACAAGTACCCGGAGCTGATCCATAAGATCTATCTCGATTTCGCCAACACTCACTATGTCAAGACCCAGGGCACTGCTGGTGATGATTTCCTTCCCACTCTGAGTTACCTGCGACTTCAGGTGGATGAGGTGTTGGACAGCAACCGGTTGAAGCAGCTGATTGCCACCACTGCAGCCAACGAGCACGATGAGATGGTCATGACCGCCTTGCGGGTTTTCAACAGCTCCATTCTCAAGACCAACTTCTTCACCCCCACCAAGGTCGCCCTGAGCTTCCGTCTCAACCCGAACTTCTTGCCCCAGCACGAATACCCCCAGCCGCTGTACGGTATGTTCCTCGTTATCAGCTCCGAGTTCCGTGGATTCCACCTGCGCTTCCGCGACATCGCCCGTGGCGGTATCCGGATTGTCAAGAGTCGTAACAAGGAGGCCTACGGTATCAACGCTCGCTCGCTGTTCGACGAGAACTACAACTTGGCCAACACGCAGCAGCGCAAAAACAAGGACATTCCGGAAGGCGGTGCCAAGGGTGTCATCCTGCTGGACGTCAACCACCAGGACAAGGCACGCGTGGCCTTCGAGAAGTACATCGACAGTATCCTGGACCTGCTTCTGCCGCCGACTAGCCCCGGTATCAAGGACCCCATCGTCGACTTGCACGGCAAGGATGAGATTCTGTTCATGGGCCCGGATGAGAACACGGCTGAACTAGTTGACTGGGCTACCGAACACGCCAAGAACCGTGGCGCCCCCTGGTGGAAGTCCTTCTTCACGGGCAAGAACCCCAAGCTGGGTGGTATCCCACACGACACTTACGGTATGACGACCTTGTCGGTGCGCCAGTACGTGGAGGGCATCTACCGCAAGCTGAAGATCGACCCCTCCACGATCCGGAAACTGCAGACCGGCGGTCCCGATGGTGATCTGGGATCTAATGAAATTATGCTGTCCAACGAAAAGTATACGGCTATTGTGGACGGTTCTGGAGTCATTGTTGACCCCAATGGTCTGGACATCGATGAACTCCGACGTCTGGCCACGAAGCGTGTTACCATCTCCGAATTTGACACGTCGAAACTCTCGCCAACCGGCTACCGCGTGTTGGTGGACGAGAGCGATGTCAAGCTCCCCAGTGGTGAATTGATCCATAACGGCATGATCTTCCGGAACACCTTCCATCTGCGGACTGAGCAGCCGTACGACATGTTCGTGCCTTGTGGTGGACGGCCCGAGTCGATTGATCTGGGGACGGTGGGTAAGCTCATCAAGGACGGCAAGTCGACCATTCCCTACATTGTCGAGGGCGCCAACCTGTTCATCACCCAAGACAGCAAGCTCCGACTGGAGAAGGCTGGCAGTATCCTGTACAAGGATGCGTCCGCCAACAAGGGTGGTGTGACGTCGTCATCGCTGGAAGTTTTGGCGTCGTTGTCTTTTGACGACAAGGAGTTCGTGGAGCACATGTGCATCCGCGAGGATGGTACGGTCCCCGAGTTTTACAAGGCGTACGTCAAGCAGGTGCAAGAGGTCATCAAGGAGAACGCTACGTTGGAATTCGAGGCCATGTGGCGCGAACACGAACAGACGAATGTGCTCCGCAGTGTACTGAGTGACCGACTCAGTTTGGCCATCACCAAGCTGGATGAAGAACTGCAGAAGACCGAGCTGTGGGACAACGTGGAGCTTCGCCGGTCGGTGCTGGGTGATGCGCTTCCGAAGTTGTTGCTGGACAAGATTGGCCTTGAGACCATTCTTGGACGGGTAAGCATTTCTCTTGAATCTTGTGTCAGGACTAGGCTAACTGAAATAGGTGCCGGAGAACTATCTGCGGGCCATCTTTGGCAGCTACCTGGCGAGTCGGTTCGTGTACGAGTACGGCAGTAGCCCTAGCCAGTTCTCATTCTTTGACTTGTAAGTGCCTTTATTCACCAGAACTTGAATCCAATACTAACTTGACGCAGTATGACCAAGAGATTGAACCAGTCCAAAGCATAGATAATAGACGGATGTATAAGTAGCATGTTGCATGTTTGGTTTGCAGGCATACCATCATGATGGATAAAACGTTACGAGTTAATGCAACGCATAATTTCCGAGATTGAACATAAAACAAACTTCTCGTACATTAGTTTGAAACCATCCCTATAAGACAAGCAAAAACAACTCCCATCCCCCGTAACCAAGGCATCTCGTTCGCAGCAATAGTCAACCACCCCAACGATGGCAAATACCCTTTAACAACACCAACGACCTCGTCCCTCCGCACCCACGATCGCCCAGGTGGGTACAACCCCACATCGTCAATATAGTTATTATCCCCTTTCGTCAGAATATGTTGCCTATTCAATTAGCTCTCCGGGACACCAAACAACCACACACCCCAAATAACAATAAAGGGAAAGAGGGAAAAAAGCATACACAACACCTTCCCTAAAAACCTGCACCGCGCGATGGACCATCGGCAACGGCTGACTCTTAAACCAAACAACTGGGATATCCCCCACATTCACGAGTTTCGACCGGTTCCAGAGGAATATGATGTCGCCGCGGTGGAAGGCGGGTGCCATGGACTCGGAGATCACCACCATCACCGGGATTGAGGAGCCTGTTATCAGGCAGAGGAGCTTCCAGAGCATGTACGGGGCTGTTATTAGGAGGAGGAGGGTTAAGATTGATTTGGGGGTTAGGGTTTGGTTGTGGGAGGGTGGTTTTGTTGTTGTAGTTGTGGTGGTGGCGGCGGTGGACCCGGAGCGCATTTTGGGTGGTGTTTTGAGCGGTGTTGTTGAGAGCATTTTCGTTGTTTGGAGAATAAATTTAAAACAGGAGAGTAAAGAAATGGCAAAAAATATGTCGAAAGAAGTATATTTATATACATGCTCTGAGGCAGTGATGGCCCCCAATATTGTAGACCGTAAGATTGTATACGTGGGTTAGGGCCCGTATTACTAAGGCGGAAAAATCAGTGGGGGCGGTTATAGGGCTTATCGTAGATCTGATAAAATCTGGGTAAAGTAGTATATAATTGTAACATTATTCTGTGAGCGACTCTGAATTTCTTATTATGGGTCTCGCCGCTTTTATGAGGATCTCACGTGGCTGCTCCCTGAGTGATTAGGGAACGTCCTTCGACGCCCGGGACACGCACCATAGAGTCCTAGCTTACTCCAGGAGCTCCGGGAGTAGTACTGAACTACTCCCGGAGCATTCCCGGAGCATTCCAGAGCTGTCCAAGAAACAGCAGGTATTCAAGATCACGTGATACAACACAACGTATAATCGTTTATACTGAGGTGAATACAGTTGAGCCACCTGCCATGGCTGGAGGGGATAGAATAGACTGACCCTCTGATATACCCCATCTGGCAGGCTGAGGACCCTAGAACTAGCCAAAGTATTTGCCCTATCCGAAACGGGGCAGGTGTGGCCTTTCAACAATGGGCCGACACATGCCCTCCACTCCCTATGTAGTTACCTCTTCACTGACGGTTAGGCTGCGGCACATCCGCTCCGGCGGAGGTAACTTTGACATCCTCACAATGATGGCGATGGCGAGGGCGATGACTGTTTCTCAGTGTCGAAATGGTCCTGCTCATCTGAAAGCGGCTTACGCTCGTTTCCTTGATCAATGCTGATGGTTATCTGCATATTTCTGCTCAAATGTGACCACATGCCGATGATTGTGACGGCTCAACGCTATACAAACAGTGCCAACATGTCAAATGAGGCCATACAAGCAATCTGAGCAAACAATGGCTTAAGCCTCATCGCACAGATGTTTATAAAGACCGCCCATCGCCTAGATAGATTCCCTTTTCTTCTTCTTCCCCAGATTCGATATTCTCGTCCATGGCTACAATAGTCTAGATAGGAATTCAGTTAGTTATTATCTACTATTCCGAGCCCATGACAATGATATCGAAGGAATTGGATATTTTGGGGGGGGTGGAGAGCAAAGCTTATAGGGCAATTTGAATTCAGCAGCCATGATTCCTTGACTGCATCAGCCTAAAAAGTGACTCTGGGTAACGGCAAAAAAGACACGCGAGTTTGTGATGCTTAGATCTTGTTTGAAGAAACAGAAAATAGTATGGCTCAAGTGACAGGAACACAAAAAGAGGGCCAATTCGGAAATAAAATAGGAAATGCGGGTTTTTGATTTCATTACTGAATGCGTGGATTTGGGCTCACAAGTTCAATTAGCGATAAGACGCTCCAAGAAATTCTGTGAATGTGACATCGTTGATTTATCTTTGCTGTATACAAGAGACTTTCATGCCATTACTCTTCGCTCTATCCAGTGAGCAGAAAGCAGGGGACTGAGTATTATAGTACCTGTACGACTTTATCCACCAATTACCAGCAATATCCAGTATGCTTCCTATAGTAAGACTATTAATGGTACTTGTTCCTTTCGGCAAGAGCAGTGTTTTCGAGATAAACTTCAATCTGTGTACAAAATGTCACAAGTTAGCATTGCAATCAAAGCAAACTCAATACCTGAAGATTGTACGCACCTTGTTCGTCATCTTATGGTCGACATCTTTGCAACAGATACAGGCGATAAGTCCCACGATACCAAAGGCCATGGACACCATTGCGACAACACTATAACAGTCAGAACTTTTCAAGCTTCGACAGTATTCCCAGAGAAGAAACTTACAAGATTGCCTTGCAGTACGCATCATTCAAAGCGTCAGTAGCTGCAGTGGCCACAGCAGGGCCAAAAGTCTCGCTCAGCTTAGCTGCTCCGCCGCTCACAGCCGACAGAAGATCAGAGACACGAGACTCTGAGAGACCGGCCTTGATGGCGGCTTGGGGGACCAGTTCGGCGGTCTTCTCGCTGAGTTTGTTGTTGTAGACCGTGGTGTAGATGGTAGTTGCGACTTTCCCATAACGTCAGCTGATGTTGTGCTGCTTTAAAACACGGGGAAGGGAGACTTACTGGCTCCAGCAGCGAAACGGATACATCCCGAAATACCACCACTAACACCCAAATTTTTCTGGTCGACACCCATTTGCGTGATGGCGATACTGAGGTAAATTCCATAGCCAAAGCCCATCTGTGAGAGGAAAATGAATGCAATCATAGTACCCTTGTTAGTAGGCGTGACGATTCCCAGCAGCGACCCAAACACGACCATCAACAACACAGACCCCGTCAACTGCCATTGCCAGTGCCTGATTTTACCACCAAGAACAGAGAGCAAGAAAGCACCGAATGCGATAGCAAATCCCTGTGGCAGCGACAACACAACCGCATACTTCCATTCCGCGCCACCGTTAGTGTAGAACTGTGTGATCATGTTAGGCCACAGGATGCTAGAGGAGTAGTAGAACATATTGATGACACCCAGGGCGACGGCGGGGGCTGTAAAATCGCGGCCCCAGGAAGAAGTAAAGACGTGCGTTGGGGTAAGGGGGAAGCGGGTTCCGCTGAAGGTTTCCCAGAGAGCGAAGCAGATGAGGACGAAGGCGCCGACAACTAGGGGGGCGACAACGTGGGTGTCGTTGGAGTCGTAGACGCCAGCCCAGACGATGCCCATTAAGAAGGAGACAGCGCCGCCGGTGAATAGGATTGCACCTGTTTCACATTAGGTTAACGCTTTTAACGACGAGGCCGACAGATAAACATACCGACATAGTCCAACGACTTGAAAACCTCTCCATACGGAGTTCCAGTCGGATGCGCAGGAGGAAAGTACAAGAACAACAATCCGAAGAAAGACAGTCCTTGAAAGATGGCAATCGCACCGAAGTTCCAATACCACGTTCCAAACTCATAGCCGTAGCGAGCCGTAACGGGCGCTATGATGACGGCAATGTATACCGTGAAGTCGGCAATGACAACTCCAATATGTCTCCATTTGTTCGGGAGAAGTTCGGGAAGAGCAAATGCGGCCATTTGACAATTGGCTCCTCCGAAGCCAGAGATTGCGAGGCCGGCGATGATTTGGTTATTCGTTTTGGCTGATGCGACGATGATATGGCCAATAGTGCAGACCTACATGTGTTAGTCTATGGAACATCCATGTTGAAGGATTGGCTTACCAAGTTTCCTCCTACAAGGAACCATCGACGACCAAGCAAGTCGGTATTCGGACCACTGGGCCAGTTAGTTACCAACAGCTATATGAGCAGAGGTAGAGTCATACAAGATAAGAAACGCGCAAGTGATCGAAATGGTCCACGCCTATATTCATCATTATCAGCCGGGAAGGAATTCAGCACGAAAGAAGATTGACTTACCGGCGTAAACCAAACATACGCATTCGGCTCTCCCAGATCAGCAGAAACTGTACTACCAATGGCAGCCACAACTGGAACAGGCCAGAAGGAGAGACCATATCCGCAGGAGAGAATCTAATGCGAGAGACAAAAGGATCAGTAAGGTTGAACTTCTGCAAAGTGAAGCGGAGACACGAACACAAGAAACAATCCATGTTTTGAGAGTCACGACGGGCTCGGGATCTTGACTCTCAATGACAGGAGAAACCTGATTGACGGTGCTCTGAGATGCATGGTCGTTGTTGTCTGAAGCAGGTTCACGGAACCCTTTTTCTTGGTCGACTGCCATGATTGTGTCTGTGGATTGACTCAATGCCGGGACCTGGAAAGCATGGAATCCAAGACGAGAAAAGGCTTGTCTTTACTTGCAAAAGAGGATATCCCAGATAAAAGGCAAGAGACAACAAACTTTTCGGTTTTTCAGTTAGGATGCAGTGGATCGACACTCCTAGTTCTTTGTTATGTGAAATGGAGTTAGTCTTGAAGAGGAACCTGCTATACCGAAAAAGGAAGTGAGGGCGTCAAACTAGCGAGATGGGGTGTTGATTTAACGAGAGGGGCGTCGATGCAGTGCGTTTTTCAGTCCGTCACAAGAACTTAAAACCGACTTTTTTCTGGGGCGCTTAGGCTACGGAACACGGTCCCTCTGGGCATACGGGCCGAAACCCTGACTTCGAAGTAACTGTTTGATGCATTGCACGGAATGCCATGCGACTCCCTGATAAACGCGGAATCCACCCACCACGCCGCGCTGCATTAGTTACTGCCGACTGACTCGGTCTAGGATGAGCTCGTACAGAAGGCAAATGAATGGGATGCAGGTAGCCGCGAGAAATATTGAAACGCAATGATCTGTCAATCATTATCTTTCGAAGTTTTATTCCGCTCGTTCGAGTTACCGGATTCGTGGTTAGCCATAAGCATAATCTCAGCCAGCCAGAAGACAACCCCGGACAGGGTTTGTTTGCCGCGTGGCTTGAAAAAAAGCATATATCATTTTTAAATTGTGTTATGCTGAGAACCTGCAGGTAGGGATCCATTTAGCGTAAAGATGGGCCCAGAATGACCCAGTTTTTGACTGTTGGTGTGGTCGACCGTTTGTCGGGCTCCGTAGTGTGCATCACGGCCGATAGATACCAGAAAAAGATCCTTGCTAGTGTGAACATGACTCGGGGCATTTGGTCCGTCATGCACGTGGATTAAATTGTCTTACGGGATCGTAGCTTCCTTCGTGATTACGGAGTACAGAGCGGATGAATCTCTTTTATCCGCCTTGTCTCTGGATTTCTTGAGCTAATATCTCTAGCTAACATTGCTAGTCTTTGACCAATTTACGAATCATTATTCTTTCGTCCAGTGATTGAAAGATAAACTACTACAGAAAATGGGAGGAGAAACTCAAGTTGCCATTGTCACTGGTGCCACTGTCGGTCTGTCTTACCTCGATTTAATGCAGCTTACTGACAACGGATACCACTGCAGTCTGGCATCGGAGCCGAAGTCGCCAAATTCCTCGCTGTCAGAGGTTGGAAAGTCGCCATTGTCGGCCGACGCAGAGATGTTGGAGTAGCTCTGGCAGCCAGCTTAGGACCCAACGTTTTCTTCTTCCAAGCAGATGTGTCGCAGTATGAGAGTCAAGCCAAGGTCTTCCGCGATGTCCACCGAATCTGGGGACAGATCGATATGTTCATTCCCAATGCCGCGGTTGTGGATCAATCGTCGTTCTACCTGTACGGATCCCACGAAAAGACTGTGGATGACATTCCTCCGGAGCCGGATCTATCTTGTACAGATGCGGACTACAAGGGTGTCATCTACGGTGTACAGCTGGCGAGACATTTCATGAAGTTCAATCAGCCACACGGCGGGAAGATTGTGGTGACGAGCAGCGTTGGAGGCATGTTTCCTCACCCGTCGTATCCGGAATACTGCGGTGCAAAAGCAGCTGTCAACCAATTCGTCCGAGGCGTTGCGCCGCTGCTTAAGCAGCGGGAGAACATCTTGATCAACTGCGTCCTTCCAGGAATTGTAGCGACACCGATTGTGCCACCGGAGATGATCGCAGCAGTCACGCCACAGTGGTGAGTTCGCCTTTAGAAAAAAAAAAAAATCGTACAAATATCGCTAACAGAATATCAGCGTAACACAAATGGAAACAGTCCTGAGCGCGTTCCGAACCTTCCTGGATGACACGACAGGAATGGCGGGTGAAATGCTCGAATGTTCCGGGGACCGGTGTGTCCTCTACCCGATGCCGGAATACGGCAATGGGCTGGTTACGAAGAGGGCAGTAACCGTATGGGAGCCTTTATTCCGGATGATGCATGGGGATGACTCGCGGCTGCAGGATGCAATTCCGTAATGTTCTTTTTCATTTTTATTTATTTTTTTTACTATGTGTCAGTTGAGTTTCGGGTCGGTACAAATACATAATAATACAATCATATTCACTTTGGAAGGATCCGGAATGAATACCAAAACATAGCTGTCAGAGTGCGTTTGCATTTATTTGACAGAAATCACCCGATGGCCAGCGCCAACTGGAAGCGAAGCCGGCGTTCCTTTGGGCCCACTAAACTAGGGTTTGTTTGACAGACGGGCCATTCCGCGAAGTCAATGCCGGATAAGAATAACAGTTAACGGGGCCGCATTGGTCCGATGCTAAATTGGAAAACTTATCCTGTAGTGCTTTGGAAAGTACCATGCATCCAATTGCTTTTTTCTCTTGCTTCGTTTCATTTCATTTTCATGCGGCGCAGGCGGCAAAAGTTCCGGCAGTTCAATCCGGGAATCCTTTAATAATTCTCGCTTATGTCGCTTACCAGGATATCCAATGATCTTCATTAAACACTACAGCTTACTTGTACGAGAAGTACCATTCAGCACGCCTCCGACCTGATTCTCCAGCACCGTCGCCGCCATAATGGCCTGCATCCCCTCGTCGCAAAATTCAGGAGCCTCCCGGAAATAAAACTTGTCCCCCGAGATCTCCACCGCACGGCCGTACCCTTGTGCCGCAGGAATGAACGTGCCCGTTGCATCGGTCATTCCGTGATCCGTACCCCCATCATCTGCCCGGATGAGCATAAGCACAATCCTGGCAATTGTTTCCAACGGGATGAACAGGTGAGGAGGGAAACTGGCCCATCCTTGAGCATCGACGAGATCGGTCTGTGCGATTCCGGGACAGATGGCATTGACCCGGATGCCGTCGTTTTGCCATAATTGAGTTGCAATGGAACGCATGAGTCCGACCACGCCATCTAAATTCGGGAATTAGTACTCCCTCGTGCTTGTCTTGCTTGTTTGGGGGGTTTAGCCCGTTGGATGTGATCTATCATCGGGGAATATTCGATTTAATATAGAACAGACCAGGGAGACCCACGCTTCGTAGCAGTGTATAACGGCGAGTAATGCGAAGGATACAGGCCTCCACAGCTCGCTGTCATGACCAAATTGCATCCTCTGCCCTTGTCAGGGGACCGCCGGAAATAGTGCATCGCCAGGTAACTCGTGAACACAACGCCATTCAGATTCACTCCGATAACCCGCAGGTCCTTCGGCTCCGGCGGTACTTGCTTCGTATTCTGCTGCGGCAGGTTCTCAAAGAAATTCGCTCTCTCGATGATCCCTGCGTTGGCAAAAACAAAGTCGAGCCGACGGTGCCGCTGGAAAACTCTCTGAAAAACCGCTGCCAGGTCGCTATAGCTCGATACATCGACTTTGTGAAAGGTCGCATGAGGATGTAGGCCTATGGCTGCCTCATTGCCTCGATCGGGATGGATGTCGAGCAGATGGACATGCCAGGATCCTTGGGCTGCGAGGGATTTGGCCACCGCAAGGCCCATGCCGCTGGCTCCTCCGGTGATGAGGGCGATTTTTGGCGTCATTATCGTGTTGCAAAGTGATACTGTTGTTTTGGAATGGAACACTACGTACCAAACTATTAGAGTCTTTATATTACTTAGAGTGTACTACAGAGTATACCGCAACGTATTATTGCTCCTGCCGTGCAGTCCAGGGCACACCGAACACTTGGAATCAAACAAACGGGACATAGCCCTTCCGTCTGAGGTGCAAACAGTACCGGGGCACTGGCACTCGGCCCAACTTGCCATTTAACTGGCGCTGCGCAGATCACATCAGGTACTTTTCTTCCTTGTTCCTTCGTCTGCCCATATCCTAGCTCTTTCCTTGACAATGCACAATGCCGGAAAAGTAAGACAAAGAAGACAATGCGGGTCCGGAAGTCATGTACCGGCATACCCATCAAAATCCTTACCGTTGGCACATGCACCAGGATATAATAATGGAAACAGGAGCATTGACAGTTCCACTTGACCCAACGACAATTCCAGACCGGATTAAGATCAACCAGTAAGAGATCCCTGCAGCCGTCGTTTATTTGTATTCATATAGGGAGTTGAGCAGGGAATGAATCTGAGACGTACCATCGATCGATCAGTCTATACCGTGCGCTGCCGTCAAAAAGGCAGCCAAACTTCATGTGACAGCGAGTCAAAAAATGATAGATAACATCCCACGATTGTTTGCTGGGCCATGTCAGCTTTCTGATGTACTATGTATGTGATGAGCTTTGTTATCACAATCGGCCGGTTCGGCTATCCTGCTACAATTGCTGTTCTGGACGGTGCTGATGGAGGGTACAATCCGGTCTTTCTGCTATATTGGGACATCGGCTGGGACCTGTCTCCTGGATTCTGTGACAGGGATTCATGGCGGGACGAGTAAATGGATATAGATTCCAGAGGAGAAATTTCGATCTGTCAATAGAACAGGGACGAAAAAGAAAACAAAGACGTACTCGTAGAGAATGTCAAAAAGACGCTGACTATCCATATTATTATATGGTACTCCGTATATCTTTCCGCCAATCCATACAAGATATGGAGACATTCCATATAAGTTAATGAACCGTCCTTAACGCCGTGTCGAAGATAATGATATTCTGCTGTACCTGCAAGACATGGCTTACAACCAGGTCGCCGAGTGTTTTGCAGAATATGCAATTGGCACTTGCTTCTTGCTGCTCCGGCTCTTTGCCCGAGTGAAAATGGCTGGAGTCTGCAGTCTGCAGTTGGATGATGCGTTTGCTGTCATGGCTATTGTGAGAATTTCTCGTGTCATTGAGATAAGCATTGGCTCTAACGTCGGCGAATCCAGATCTTCTTTACTCTCCAGACCGCTATTATATACTTGCTTGGTATGCTACACAGACCCGATTCTATCAACTCGCGATATGAAACTGATCGTTTGTATGCAGGCGTATTCGGGAATAACATCGGTCTCAACACCGTCACCGCAATGCAAGTTCCAGACAGCCAAGTGTCCAAACTAGAACTCGGTTCGAAGCTGGCTTTCATGAACTGGATCTGGTATATGTACTATATCTGGTGCCTCAAAGGTGTTTTGCTCTGTCTATACAACAAACTCACGTACGTTCCCTTCTTCGTGGGATGAAAACCTAAGTCACTGACAGGAGATAGACAAGGAACTCGACGACAACATCTAGTCTGGGCCGCGTCAGCATTCTGTTTCTTGACATGGCTAGTGTGCATCTTGACGCATATCTGCATCTGCACCCCGATTACTCGTAATTGGCAGATCAAGCCCTACGCCGGAGGTACGTCCCTACCCAACCACATATCAACCACATATCAAAAAGAGAAAGAGCCTAGAGCTGACCACAAAAACAGACTCCTGCACAATCCGCGGCCCACTCTACATTGTCATCGCTATCATGAACGTCATCTCCGATATTATCATCATCCTAATCCCCATCCCCATCCTCGTGAAACTCCAAGTCCCCCTGCACCGCAAGGCAATCCTCACCGCCATGTTTTCCTCCGGCATCTTCATCATGATCTGCACCATTCTTCGTGCCTACTACTCGCTCAAATCCCTGACAACGCTCAGAATCGCCCTGGGTTGGGCAAATCGCGAGTGCTTCGTCGCTGCTATCGTCGTCTCGTTGCCCGGTATCAAGCCGTTGTTCCGGAACACTCGATGGATCGGGTCTAGTAATCGCGGGAAGCAGTATAATTATACGGGACCGTCGTCGTCGGGGTACAATGGGTTTGGGTCGAAGTCTTCTGGGAACACCAAGACGTATATCACGTCGTTGGTTAGTAGTAATCGCACTGGGCATGTCGAGTTGCACGATGTGCCGACGACCACGACGATGGGGGATAGGGATAGCGATGGGAAGAGGGCGTCGACTGCTAGTAAGGAGTTGATTTTGAATAATGATGATACCCATGCCCGGGGGCATGATGAGGAGGGAGCTGGGACTGGGTCGAGGGGGTCGGGGTCGCCAGGGGAGAATCCTCCGCTCGCTATTCGAGTCACCACTGAGTATACTCTGGCGCATGAAGCTGGGGCTCGACGGTTGCAGTAATTTCTTTTCTTTGTGATATCCATTTTATTTAATGATATTTTATGCTATATAATATTCAATTTCGGGTGCAATCAAATGGGAGCAAATGAGCCAAATGAACCACCATCCAGGCGATGACAACCTGTAGCATTGTACGGAAATAGGCATCATTGGGGATCCAACATGAGACCGCAAGTTACTGAAGGCCTGTATACCGGCAGTAAGGCCATACGTATTGCATTGGCCGAAAGCACTTTCTGATTCTCTGTAAATGATAGCCACCAGAATTTCTTCAGAAAAGCAAGAAGCAGTGGTAAGGGGAGCGCTGGATGAACCGTTTAGTATATAGAATCCAGGAAGAATTAGCAATAGTTATGCTGTGAGCAGTCACTCATCGGAACCTTGCCGTTAATATATACAGATACAGTAATATGTACATCACAGAGATCTCATCCGATCCCGTTATACAAGGTATTCAAGAGAGAGCTTATCGAATTTCAATCCTTCCTCGTGTTCAGAGCGACTCAGCTCCATTAGATGGTCCCATAGTTCCGGATAGCTGGTTTTCGCCCATGTCTCGACTTCGTCTTTCCAGTACTGGTAAGGAATCGCGTTGTAGAAAAGACCGATTCTGGTTTCTTGTTAGCGTTGTAATCTAAAGAATAGAAGATGTAAATACTCACGTCTTTCGACTTGGCTTGTAACCAGTCTCAGCATACATGTTATCGATAGCCTCCGTAGCAAGTTCGAATTCGCAATGCGCAGCCAACGCTACAATGTACGTCACGTACATCCGGCGGTCAATCCCGATGTCCAGATCCTTTGCCTTCTGCATCATCTTGATAGCTTCTTGAACTCCGTTGTGGTGGCTTTCGCAAGCTTTGAAGAAAATCCCAATGGTCCTATGCGTAGGTCCTTCTTCGGATGCGAGGATTTCACGGAATATCTTCATAGCTTCTTCAGACATCTCGCAGGACGCATATGCAAGCATCAAGCCGTTCCGTACCTGGGTGTTGAGATCGACTTCGATATCCAGTTTGAGCATATTATGGACCAGTTCTAGATTCTTCGCATCGGCCGCACGGGCAATTCCTTGCAAACATAGGGCGTAGGTGAAAGGTTTCGGCCGCTGTCCCGGATTTTCCGCCTGACGCATATGACCAAATACTAGACAAGCCAGGTCACTTCTGTTGCGCTCGAAGAAGGCGGACATGATTTCGGTCCGCCTGTTCACCCCCGTTTCGGGGAATGCAAGCCGTAGAAGGTTATACACCTCCCAAACGTCGTCAGTGCCTTTACTGGCATCCAGGATGTATTTTATGACTATATCCCGGACCACAGTTGCTTCTCCCGAATCAAGGGCGCCAAGACGTGGACGAAGCAATTCCGAAACAGCCTCCCAGTCACGTCGGTTAAGCAGCAGATGTGTCAATGCTGCGAGAGTTTTGGGTTCCAGGCGTACATTGTTCTCAAAAAATGGGTCCAGAAGGCCGGATACTTGGTTAAATAGAGCGTCTTCCTGACCTGACCAGCAGAGCATTGTAATGAGCTTATTCATCAGTGGCAGATGCTCAAATACCGCAGCGTCGAGATCAGGTAGTTCCCGCATAAGCTCAAGTGCCCCGTCAACATCCTTAGCCAATACGCGAGTTTCCAGCTGCAGCATCTTGGTTTGTGAGTCTGGCTCAAGATTCCATTGCGAGGCCAAAGTGGAGAACTCTGTGGCCAGCTGCGGGTTTTCCATAACATTGGCAAAGCGAATCAAATCATTTAGGCACGACGTCGTAAGATGTGCAGTTGGGTTTCCGGCGATCCAGGCTTTGGCCTTCTCTGAGATGTCAAACGCGTTACCACCCTGGGCCGCTTCCCAGAGCAAACTAATGTTGATAGTCTCCGCAATAGGGCGGTGCGCAAGCGAGTTGAAGATCGGCTGTGCCAAAGTGACTTTGGATCTGAAAAGCGCGTATCTAATCACAGCTTCCTTCGTAGCATAAGTAGGCTCTTCTTTGCCGCTCGATACAGGGCACTCGTAGAGTGCCTGCACGGCAGGCCAGATATTTTCTCTAATGAGCGCTTTAATCAATTCTTCCTGGGTCGCAGCATCATATTGCTTGCCATGCTTCTTAAGTCTTGCTGGGATTTGTTTGATTTCAGCTCGGCCACCTTGAACGGCGTATCCCTTGATGACCGCAAGCCAGGGAGACGGCTTGGCTTTCTGCAGCTTGTCCCAGAACTTTTCGACTATCTCCTGAGCTCGCTCAGGCTCGCCGTTTGAAGACACCAGGTTAACATAGGCTGTGAGTGCAGGCCGGCTAACCTCGTTAGGACCAAATCCCTGATCCGCACAGAGCTCCAGAAAGACCGAGTGTGCTATGTTGAGGATGGATTCACGAGATGCGGGCAAACATGTTGCTTCGGACAAGACGAATAATACACTCTCCAGACTTTCCGTAGAAAATACCGCCGCCCAATCACTCGATTCCATATCTTGCTGTTGAGCATTCAGGTGCTCCCATGTCACATTAAGCAGGCGTCCCTGGAATCCGGTAATAAACCCCGGGGTATCCGCTCGCGCCGCGAAGAACTCTCGAAAAGCTTTCGCAATGACATCGTTTGTTGGTCCCCGGCTCTTGTCCTCTAACGACCGCAATAGATCCCTCATCGTCTTCAGACCAATTTCGGATTGCAGTGTTGTCGCCTGAGGTTCGCTACTTTGCGGTTTCATATTAAATGCGAACAGTCCTCGTCGCTGGACATGGTTGAACTTTGGCAGGCCTAGACTTCGAGCTCTATGTGAGGGAATCGTGTGTAGAAGACGGTAGCGGCATCTCGACGAATGTAGCGGCTCGTTATTCAAAATCGCTCGAAATACCCGTTTTGTGAGATGGGATTGCATGTTGATATTATATTCCCTAGCTGCTAGCAGCCTGCAAAAGTGCGTAGTCATCCAATTCGGCGTCGGAAGGCGATATTCAAACCAATCGGCGGGGTCAATTCTCAACGCAAGTCGACTGTATACCAAACTCCGGTGCGGCTAATGAAAGTAAGGCACAAATGACAGTTTAGCAACCAGAGCAGGCACTGTGAGCGGCCCTCGTTGGGACAAAAGTGAGCTGCTGGAAAACCAATTGCGGCGGAAAGGGAAGAAACACAGAGAGCACGGGTCTTGGCGCGATGAGAAGAAATCCTCCGAGAATCCGCTCTCCACTCTTCTGGCCTCCGACTTCACCATCTTGCTGAACCCCAATTATATCAATTACTTTCTGGAAGGTGATTTCTACCTGAATCGCTACCAGAGCACGATGGCTCTCAACATATTCACTCGTTTACCGTTGCGCACATTTGGCGCCAGCTTCGCGCCCTTGTCGACATGTCGATGGAATTCAACAAATGCAGACGCCATCTCGTACCTTCAAAGTGCTACTAGACCTACCCGGGGTATGTCGAACTTCTGAACGGAAGCCAGCGTCCTGTGCTGAATGATTGACTTACTTTCCAAAATAGGTCCCAAACCATACCATCGCAGTACGGCACTCCAGAACCGCGCCAGAATAGCTGAGGAACAAAAGAAGCAGGCCGAGAGTAGGGCATTGGAAAGATTTCAGACTCGCGAGTGGAGGGCAGGAGACGTCTATGCGCCGCATGACCTCAGTCCGGCACAAATGAGGAAGTGGAAGGTGCGCCACAGCCCGCCTACGGATGCTTTTGACGCCATAGACAAGAATCCTCTTGATCTCTACAAGGTATATTCTCCTCTCGACAGATGTGCTTCGTTATATAGAACCTTGGGAATGGAATGGCTGGCTAACTGGGAATGCCGTGACAGAACTTCTCGATCATGTCTGAGTATATGACGCCCATGGGACGCATTAAACACCGCAGCGAAACCGGTCTACGACCAGTCAACCAGCGCAAAATTGCAAAAGCCATCCGCAGGGCCATCGGGCTCGGACTTATGCCCAGCGTTCACAGACACCCGGAGATTTTGGCTGCAGAGGCCAAGGCGAGACTGGACGGAAACTCCAACAATGTATACTAAGACGGGTGGTTTTTCGCACGGCATAAAAAGGGAAAAATTGGAGGAAGGTCACGAATCAATACCAAGTGTAGGCATGGAGTTCTGTCTTTGCTGTTTTTGTTTATGGGACGGATTAGAAATGAGAAGAACACGAGTGTACTATTAGCCATCGACATCTACATATTCGCCCAGTTGCCATTGTATGATTATTATATATCAATCACTGCAATTTCACAGCATCATTAGTGGCCGGACTACAGGGGATGATCCTCCGTCTGAAACTCGGTCTGCCGTCGTGATGCTTCCCCACTACGCCGACGACCTTCCCCGGAGTCTATATAACAACAAGTAAACACCAACCTTCCTTCTCCTGCCCATTTTCTCCTTTGTTTATACTCCGACTTTCATTTCTGAACATTTCAACGTTGCTGGTATAAACATGCCCATTACCAACGGTATGTTAATACATTTATTCCCCTCTTCATGCACATGGTCTGACATATGCAGAGTCCATCTGGGCCGCAAGCCCCTCCACGACGAGAGGTCAACCCACCCAACTCTCCTCGGACGCCAAGGGTGAACGTCTTGCTTATGCCGTACGAAAGATTATCTGGTGTAGCGGTTGATTTCTAAAAATGCGATATGCTGATTGAAGTGTCTCGTTCTCTAGTCGAATAAATCCATCTTCGTCCGGTCGATCGATAACCCCACGATCGCGAGACAGTATACCGAGCACAAGTCTAACACGACAGTCGCCCGTTTCTCCCCCTCCGGTTTTTATGTCGCCAGTGGTGATGCCAGTGGTGTAGTCAGAGTCTGGGACTGCGTTGGTGACGGAATTACAAAGGGAGACTACAGCATTGTCAATGGTCGAATCAATGACCTGGCCTGGGACGGTGATTCCCAGCGCATCATTGCCGTTGGCGATGGAAAGCAGCGCTACGGACATTGCATTACTTGGGACAGTGGAAACACCGTCGGTGAGATTATGGGACATACGCAACAAATCAACACGGTCTCCATTAGACAACAGAGACCCCTGCGAGCAGCCGCTGGCGGTGACGACATGGGAATTGTCTTCTACCACGGAGCACCGTTCAAGTTCAATAATGCAATCCGCGAGAAACATACCAACTATATTTACGGAAATGCCTTTAGCCCTGATGGCTCTACTTTGGTCAGTGTCGGCGCGGACCGACGGATCTGGCTCTACGATGGCAAAACTGGTGAGATCAAGGGCCAAATTGGGGAGGGGGAGCACAAGGGAAGCATCTTTGGTGTCTCCTGGTCGGGTGACTCGAAGAAGTTCGCGACAGCGAGCGGTGATAAGACCGTCAAGATCTGGGATGCTGAGGCAGGCAAGGTTTCGCAGAGCTGGACATTCGGAGAGGATATCAGAGACCAGCAAGTTGGTGTGACTTGGCCTGCTGGCAGAAGCGACGGCTTGCTTATCAGTCTGTCGCTCAGCGGTGACCTCAATTACCTTGTCGAAGGCACGCCTGAACCCAGGCAGGTTATCCAGGGTCACCAGAAGAATATCACTTCCTTGAACCAGTTTGGGTCCAGCAGTGACAGTCAAACTCTGTGGTCTGGCAGCTTTGACGGCAGAGTCTGTAGTTGGGACATTTCCAAGGGACTCGCCGAAGAAGCGGAAGGGGCCGGTCACACGGCGTATATCGCAGGCCTCGCACCCACCCAAGAGGGCGCTGGTAGGATTTACAGTGTGGCCTGGGACGATACCGTCCGGTCCATTGACATTGGCGCGAAAACATACACTGGAAGCTCCTCCAAGCTATCTGGTCAACCAGTGGGCGTTGCTGCCGGTAACTCGACCGTGTTGGTAGGAACCTCGAAAAGTGTTGAGATTTACAACGATGGAAGCAAGTCCGGGGAGTACAAACCGAAGTCGCCGGTCTCTGCTGTCGCGGCTCATGGAAGCGTGGCGGCTGTCGGCAGCGAAGATGCGTCTGTCCAGATCTGCGACGTGTCCAGCACTAGCCTTTCTCCCAAGACAGACATCAAGGCTGGCAAAAACCCTGTGTCTGTATTGACCTTCTCGAATGATGGCTCGCTCGTTGCAGTTGGTGATTCTCGTGGCCGCATTCTTGTCTACAAGGTTGCTGATGGCAGTTTGGTCACTGACCGCTGGACGGCGCACACTGCCCGAGTTACTTCCCTTGCCTGGGATGAGAGCAACACTCATGTGGTGAGTGGCTCTGTGGACACGAACATTTTCGTTTGGAGCTTGACCAGCCCTGGCGACTGGCTCCAGGTGACGAACGCTCACAAGGAGGGTGTTACCGGAGTGGCATGGATTTCCGGGTCATCCAAGGTGGCTTCTGCTGGTGCTGATGCTGCCATCAAGGTCTGGAAAGTGGAGAACCTGAAATAGGTCGAGCAAGGAAGCCTTAGTATCGTATGATAGATGAATTGTATCCTGACGACGCCCTCATATTGTTCCACGAGGTATGCACGTAGTCAACCACTGCAAGGACTTGGCAACCCCCTTATACGCAGAGACACACCCACATGGTACCTCTACAGAGGAGTACATATGACAAAGATACTACAGTTTGGCATCTGGTGAGAAATCCTGCTGAGTTGGTCACATGTCATCATATGTCCCAAAAGGGAAAGTATGGAGATCTGCCGTGTTTTTAACAGGTAACGGCGTGGCGATAAACATCGACAGCTCCAGCAATGCGGTGGAGCTCCCCGGTTCTTAGTTATGCTGATACAAGAACCTCATTCACTCCAAACCCTTCCAGATGTTCTCAATTTTCATTCTTCCTGCCAAAAACTATGGGCTTCAACTTCAGCATCGAGCGACTCAGGAGATAGAATGAGATCATGCCGTCGTCTGGGGACTCGTCGAGCGGTTCCCGTCGCTTCTCGCGCCCAAAGGTAAAGTAAAGAAAGCGTCAGCAAGTCCCAAAAGGTATGTATCCTTTGCTAACTTACAGTCGACATGCTATAGTTACGCCAAGCGACTTTTGTCTTACCGAAGACTGGTCAGCGTCTAAAAGGTCTGGTCAATTTGCGAAATGCATATACCTCCCCCGATTCCAGTGCGAATTCAAATTCGGAACTCGACGAGCGACGCGGGCTCCTTTCCGGTGACATCGCATATAACAACGAAGGAATAGTCTCAAGAATTCGCACGAAATTTCGGGATGGATGGCTTCTGGTGTACGAGTTTCTATCTTCGGAACTGGGAATTGGCGTCTTGAAGTGCAGTCTGGCCTACCTACTAGGATCTCTGGCGACCTTCATTCCTGCAATAGCGTCTTTCCTAGGCCAGCAGGATGGAAAACATGTCGTGGCTACTGTCACCGTCTACTTTCATCCAGCGAGGTCGCAAGGAAGCATGTACAAGGCGTCAATATGTGCGTTTCTGGCCTTCCTCTACGCCGCCTTCGTCTCCATCACGAGCATGGGCGTTTCGATGTTCTTCCAAGATACGCTGCATTTGCTCCCTATCGGACATGCACTAGTGCTCATTGTGTTCTGTGGAGGTGGTCTTGGGTTCATTGGATGGACGAAGCAGAGACTAAGTGACCCGTTGGTCAATGTTGCCTGCTCGTTGACCTCGCTTGCGACAATCACGGTTTTGACCAAGGAGGGTGCCGTTCAGAGCGGCGACCTGTCTCTTGCCAAAGTTTCCCAGGTCCTGAAAATGGTTATTCTGGGTGTGGGTGCCACCATGGCCGTCTCGCTTTTGATCTTCCCGGTTTCAGCAAGAAAGAAACTCCGGTCGAATCTGACTACAGTTACCGAGTCGCTAGCGGTTATGCTAGGGGTGCTTACGGAGAGCTTCCTGAGTGGGTCTGATGAAGAGTTACAGTCCGCTGAGTTTGTCAATGCAGCTGCACGTCACAAACAGGCCTACAGTCAGCTTGATAACCTGGTGAAAGAGGCCAAGCTTGAGCACTATGTCGCCGGCACCGAGAAGGAGTACAGACTTGAGAAGAACGTCGTCCGTCTGTTGCAAGATATCACTCACAATATGGGAGGTTTACGCAGTGCTGCTGTCCTGCAGTTCCAGCTTCTCAAACAAACCAGGCTTGGTGAATCGATGCAGCTCCGGAGCCCAGAGGGCGATTCAAGCGGAAACGGTCAACTTCCTTTGCCAAGTCCATGGATATTGCACGACGAGCGTTCATTTCTGGAGCCTATTGATGAAAGGCCAGAGGAAGAAGTATCTTCCCCTGGTAGCTCTCGTAGAAAGCAATCAAGTCTGAACTCGCTGGATAGTTACCGTCTCCCGCACGCAGACATTTTTGCATTGTTCATAAACCACTTGGGACCCTCTATGGTATTTTTTTTTCCTCCCAAAATGACAACATCGAATTAGTGAATGCTAATGATTGACAGCGCTCTCTCGCTTTTACATATATGGAGATCTTCAAAGAAATCCCTTTCGGTCCCGGGCCAGACTACCGCGTTTGCATCAACAGCAGATTTCATACGAGTCTCGACCGTGCACTCGAACTCTATAAGGAATCGAGAGAAAGCGCTCTCAAATCTATCTACCGCCAGAAGGAAGTAATGAAGATACGGACCGTCGAGCTGTCAGCTGACCTTGAGGAAGTTTCTGCAAGTTGCGGTCACTTCAGTTTTTCACTTCTCTCATTCGGTGAAGAGCTGCAGGAGCTCTTGACAATTCTGGATGAATTGCACCTCGAAGCTGACGAGAGGCCCACCGGACGGTCTTGGAACTGGCTGAAGTTCTGGCGTCAAAGAGGACCTGAGACGGGTGATGGAAATGAACTTGATGCGGGTAAGCTTGCCTCGTGCATTCGGAAAAAAGAAGGAACTGACTTCTTAGCAGAACAGGCATTGATTGGGAACCCCACGGTTACAAATGGCGTAACTACTGGGCCGTCCAAACCATCCGCTTCGTTACCTCCTAGTCTCGAAAACTCCCCCACAAAAGAACGATTGGGCTATCGCATTTGGAAGTCATTTGGGTTCTTCCGACGGGACGATACAAAATTTGCGATCAAAGTTGGGACTGGTGCAGCTCTCTATGCCTTGCCCTCGTTTGTTTCCTATACTCGGCCTTTATACTCTCATTGGAGAGGTGAATGGGGTTTGTTGTCCTACATGTTGGTATGCTCGATGACCATCGGCACATCGAACACCACCGGGTACGCCCGTTCGTTTGGTACCTTTCTTGGAGCGGCCTGTGCCGTGGCAGCATGGTACGCGACTTCCGGGAATGTATATGGACTGGCGGTATTGGGCCTGTTGATGGCGACTTGGACGTCATACCTAAACATTGTCAAAAAACAGGGACCAATGAGCCGATACATCATGCTCACCTACAACCTCTCCGTTCTATACGCCTACTCACTGATGCAGAAAGAGGCCCTCGACGATGATGACGAAGGAGGAGATAACCCAGTTATTACCGACATTGTCCTTCATCGCGTCGTCGCAGTCCTATCCGGATGCGCCTGGGGTGTCATCATCACACGGGTGATCTGGCCAGTCAGTGCTCGTGCGAAATTGAAACACAATCTGAGCTTTCTCTGGCTCCGGATGAGTTTGATCTGGAAACGGGATCCTCTGTCTACCATGGCTATGGAACGGAGGTTGGAGGCATATATGAGTCCGCGAGAAAAGTTGGAAATTGAACGATTCCAATCTCATCTGGAATCTCTTCAAGCTGCAGCTCGTTCCGAGTTTGAGCTGAAGAGTGCCTTTGCCGACGCTTCCTACGGTAATATTCTCCGTCGTACCCGGAGCATGATGGACGCATTCCACGCAATGAATCTGGAGTTAGTGAAGAGTTGGAATGTTTCTGAGGGCGAGATTTCTATTCTTCGGTACACGGCCCAGGAGAGGAAGCATCTGTCGTCCCGCATCAGCCATCTTCTGTCAGTTATGGCTTCATCTATGAAACTAGAATATCCGCTCGTCGATGTTCTCCCCAGCATAGAGCATGCACGAGACCGGCTGCTCGCCCGGATCTTCCGATATCGCCAGGATCAGGAAGTGTCGCGTGTCTCGACTGACGAGGACTATGCGCTGATTTATGCCTACAGTAAGCAATCCGCCTTTCCTATTCTCTCTATACTAGTTCTGGTATCTAACGATTACAGTTCTGGTGACAGGCCAGTTGTCGATGGAGATCGTAGAGGTGTTGGGCGAAATCGGGAAGCTGTTCGGCTTGCTGAACGAAGATGCCGTCCGATTGCAGTAGTTATAGTATTCATAAAAATATTTTTAAAATGTCTGTAAAGCAGTGTTTTCATGGTATTCTATTCACTCCTCGAGAGCAAACATCCGGTCGTGAATCGCTCCCAAGGCGGAGGGCATAACCGTTTCTGGCGAGAGGAAACCTCAACCTCTTTCCATCATCCCCCATCAACACCCTTCATCGCCCGGCCCCCATTTCCACCGCGATTCCATCAATTCTCTCGTTTTTTTTTCTTATGGTGCCGACCTTCTTACGCTCGTGGTCGGCTCGAGGACCCTTATTATAGCTGAAACCCGCAGCTACAAACGGAATATATGTTCATGAAGTCCTACTAGTTTCCCTCCCCGCCTCCGGCTTCGCGCAGCCCGTCGCGCTCCTGCGAGCCCTTTTGCCCAAACCATGCAGATTGACCCGGCGGCCCTGAATCGGGCGGACGCTGCTGCGTCGACCGCGATAGCTTCGTCCAAGGGGTCTGCTACCAACGCGCCCGCGACTCAGAAGTCGTCCAGCAAGGTCCTGATTTCCGTCCCGCGACTGGACCTGGAACCTGCCTATACGGAGTTGAAGGCTGCCATCGGCGATAATTGGTCTGAGTATAAGCAGTCTACGGCGCTTTTTCTTCTTGGTGGGTGGTCATTTTGATATTTGCGCGAATATTGGGTGACATCAGGAAGGCTAACTGTTACGCTTCTAAACTACAGGGCATCTTAACCAAAGCGAATACTCGTCGCGCGTCGATCATATTCTATGCGCCGACTCGAAAACTGAACACCTTCACAATAACTTCGTATGCGCGATCATTGGAAACCTTACAAGAGACCTGCCCGACCATGGTGTTGCAAGTTGGGTATCGGCGAATGACAAACCGTCCGTTGTGTCAAAGCCGGCCTCCGGGGATGCGGCTGAGCACAGGTTGAAGACGGAGGTGATGCAGCTTCCTCCTCGAGACCGGCGGCGTATCAAGGCGATTCAAGAGGTATGATCCGGGGCATTGTTATGGGATATGCATGCGCTGGTGACGCTAACGGTCCTTTCTTGACAGCGTGACCCCAACGAGACGGTGCCCAATGAGCTGGAAGAATATCATTTGGCCAAGCAAATTAAATTACCAAGCCAGGTACCTGCGAGTGCGGGTGGTTTGAATAAGACCAGTATGAATCATTTGCTTCTGCGTGATGTATTATGATGTATTATACATGCTAATCACCATATTCAGATTGGGAACTAGAAATTCGAAAACGCTACGCACAACCCCTAGCTTCAGAAACCGGCGAGTTCCCCGACTCCGAGTCCATATACGCGCGCATGATCCCGATATGCTATGAAGAATCCATTGTCAGCGGTGCGGGTCTCCCCTGTGCGGATTTCATGGCAATTGCGACAGAGACATTTGTAAAAGAGGTTTTGTCTGTTGTCTTTTCACGAACCAGATCCAACGGCCCGTCAGGTACCATAAATGGGATGATGATGCGGAAATATCGACAACAGCTCGAACAAGAGGAACTGGCCTACACCCGCGGAGAGATCGTCAAGGACGGCGCAAGCGGGTTACTGCCCGTGGAAGCGAAAGAAGCGGCCGTTAGGAAACCTCTCGGGGTCCGAGATCTTCGATTGGCCTTGGAACTCGGTAATGGTGTCCTCAGCCATATGCCATTGATTATAGATCAGGTCATGGGCGGTTATCTCGAGGATGAGCTTGAGACGGAGAAGCAAGACCGCACGGATGACGGTGCCCCGGTTCTTACTGATGACGACACGAAAGCCGGTTTCACTGATGAGATGGATTTGGACGAAGCCGATTCTGGCTGGGAAGGAGCTGGCGCCACAGACCACGAGCAATTGGGCTCGTTGCTGGACGAATGTCTGTCCATGGCTGCATAGCCTTTCCCACTCTTTATACCCATCTTTTTTTCTTCCTATTTACATCCTACCGTTCGACACATTTATATCATTCTACCATTACTCCCCTTTCATTTTTTTTCTTTTCCCCTACAAATCTCTCGTGTGCGTTGGGTTTGTTGATGCTAATTTTGATATAATTGGACTACGGGCTACAACGTCCGGTCTGGCGTCCTGGGAGTCTAAAGGAAGGCCATCTGTCACAAAATGTGACACGAAACTTCTTTGTTTTATTCTCGCATCTGGCATGGAGTTTGCTCTGTTTTTTGTTTTTGTTTCATTTCTCATCTTGGATCCTATGGTCTATCGCCTGTTCCTTGCAGATTCATTCATGTTATTATCGCTAGAGGAGGACCTGACTTGCGAGAGTATTTTCTATGCTGTGGTATCTCCCAATGGGAGATTTGGCTTGGCTTGGTCAAGGGGGGGGGGGGAACTTTACATTGTTACATTTACAAAAAGACGAGATGACTTGGATGCACCAGTGGTGGCATTTTGTTCGATACCCGTGGGTTGACTTGACAGGTTTATGGTTCTCATTTATATTTTTTTTCCTACTACTTACTCTTCCTCTTCCTTAAAAGTGGTATGCAATATGTACAATTTGTTGGCTTTGAAGATGATCTATTTGTTGCTCTATATATACTCTTCTCTGATGCGACGCTTATGGAAAACCAATCTTAGGAATAACAGACCATTGCCCAGTGCAGATGGCCATCTTTGTAATATGTTCTATCTCTCATATTACAGGCAGGAATGAAACCACTCCCAAACGCCAGACTCGCAATAGCATTCCATCCCATAAAAGTCAAGTCATGGTTCGAAAGACGCATGTTAATATTACACCCAGACGTGGATGGAAAGCATTAATTCATGTTGTTTGCCACTAGTTTGAGGATCTCCTCGGTTGACCTGCGCGCGTTGGCTGGGTCTTTGGCAATCGATTGCCAGACTTCGCCGTGTTTGGGCTCGGTTATGATGCATTTGGAGATGACGTCCGCTCGTTTTTCCTTGGTGATGGTTAGAGATGATGTTCGGGAAAATGATGATGAAGTGATATGATGATTTACCTCTGTACCATGCTGCAACAAGAACTTATAATACCAAGCCCAGCCATCACCAAAGTCACTGTCTGAAACAATCGCCTTCTCGAACCAAGTCATAGCTTTCTCCAGCCGGCGCTCACCCCAGAAGATCCGCGCCACGGTGATAAACAGAATCGGGTCGTTTTCAACCTTCCTGATAGCCTCCAAACTCCGTGCCTTGCGCTGCGGCCGTGGTTCGAGATGCCAGATGCTTTCGCTCCAGAGTAACCCAGAGTTGGGCACCTCTTGCAACGCCTTTGCCATGAGGACCTTCGCCTGGCTGATGTTATTCGCGCGTCTTTCGACACGGACGCTCTCGGTCCAGAGCTCTGCACTCTTTGGAACAGCGAGACGGGCTCTGTCGAGGACCGAACGGGCCTTGACAACTGCGCCTGCTGTCTCTTCCAAGCGAGATGCCAGGAGCCAGAGGGGGACAGATTTGGAGCATGCCCTGGTACCTGTTCCGTACGCTTCCCGGGCTTGTGGGTATTTTTTCTGGGCTTCGTAGATTTGGCCTTTGATCATCCAGAGCTTGTCGGCCTTGGGGTAGATCTGGAGACCTCGGTTTACGAGATCGAGAGCATCGTCGATATTGCCCAGTTGGCGCTCGAAGGCGACGCTCTTGATCCAGACACGGTCTGTTCCTGCTTCGCCACGGGCCGTGGCGAGCAGCTCTCGTGCCTGGTCTGTCTGATCGGCATCAGCTTCCAGCTTGACGGCCGCCAGCCAGATGTCTTCATTATTGGGGTTCTGGTTGAAGGCACGGCCAAGAACTCGTCGCGCATCGTCGATCTCTCCGGACTGCCACTTTTCTTTGGCAAGCTGCAACCACAGCTCCTCGCTCTGCGGACATGCTTCCACGGCTTTCTCGAGGACTTGCCACAGCGCTTCTTTGCTGCCGTGGTTGCGTTCCAGATCGGCTGCTGCAAGCCAGACCGATCTGCGGTTGATGAAGACACGCAGCGCATAGGCGTAGATAGCTCGAGCGGTCTCGTACTTGCCTCTGGCGATACTGCCCCTCGCGTCATCCATCCAGATGTCCTTGCGGTCGTCGTCTTCGTCCAGACCCCATCCCAGCGTCTCACGGACAATCGCACCGCAGGTGAGAAGTGCGCCCTCCTCTTCGCATCGTTCGGCTTCCGCTATCCATTCTTCTCGCTTGAGCATGGCATTCTCCCTTGCGAGAGACTGGATAGCCCTCTTCATAACATTGACTTTGTGGAAGGTACCCATTTGCTCTTGTAGTCGCGCCGCAGCAATCCATACTTCGTAGCTTGTTGGAACTGCTTTACGGGCAGCGTTGAGGACCTTCTGTGCGTTTTCTGGAGATTCAAGGCGAGCAAGAGCAAGCCAAAGCTCCACGGATAGAGGAATCATCTCGACCGCCTTCGCGAGGAGAAGACGTGCATCAGCTGGGTCCTCTTCCAAGTTCACGGCCTCCTTCCAAATAGCAACGGACTGTGGAATATGAAGAATTGCTTGCCGTAGAACATTCTTCTTTGCACGAGCATCCGATTCTAGTTTCATTGCTTCAACCCAGAGTCTCGTCGAATGATCATTGTTTTTAATCGCATTCGCAGCAATTACCTTGGCGTTGTGTCCCTCGTTCAGCCGGATATTCTCCAACCACGCATCTTCGCTCTTCGGACAAAGCTCGCAACCCTTGGCCATGGTATTTCTAGCGGTCACCATTTTCCCGGCCAACTCCTCCAAACGTGCAAGGGCAATCCAACCTGGGGCGTGTTTCGGGTTCGTCTTCGTTACCGATTCGAGCAAGACGCGAACACGCTTGATGTCGCTGATTTCCACTTCACCGGCCTTGAGTTCTGATTGAGTGAGATTCGTGAGATATCCCTTCGGGTCGATGCTTGTCGAACTTCCCGACGCGGCATCACCTGTCGATCCCGCAGCCTGGTCGAGTCTGACTTTCAGAACCTTGTCACGAGCAGCACCGATATCCGCAAAGTTCGTCATCGCTCCGTCCCCGCCTCCAATTTCGGTTTGCGTGCCGTCCTCGTTCACAGTCGTATCAAATTGCTGCGCGTCTCTCGCCCCGGCAATAACACTGTCCGGTACAGCATAGAAACGCTGGCGTAGATTCTGCTTTGCTCGTCTGTTCTTTCCGGTAAGGTCTCCGACTTCAGGAAGGTTGGCCCAGTCATCCTCGGAAACCGAAGCTAAGGAACGTTTCAAATCGGCGAATTGCTGCTGGATCTTGGGATTCTTTCGTTCGTGTTCTTCTTGTTCTTGGCGTTCGCGAGCTTCCCTATAAGGTGGCGAGTGTTCAAGTCGGTCTGCTGTCCAAAACAACCGGGGTGAACCCGATGAACAAAAAAGAATGCTCGTGGTGGAAGGGGGCGATAGTACTAACCTTCTTATCCTCCGCCGCTTGTCCATCTTCTCATCTACCTCCGCATAAATGCGATCTGCCTCGTCATCATCCTGATCAAACTGGCCGTAGGCGAAAAGACCGACTTCGTTATCCGGATCTTGGAATCGTTCATCGTCCCCTCCTTCATCCTCTTCTTCTTCCTTGCCACCCTTTTGAGCAGCCCCGTATGCTGTTGGAGGAGCTGCGCCTAAGAGCTCTGCCCTCTTAGCAAGGGCAGCTTGGATCTGTTCTGGCGTAGGACCTTCTCGTGCAGGTCCCAAATCCGACCGAGTCGTGAATCCGGTGGCACCACGACCTAAACCCGCAACGTAGTTTTCGGGGGCTGGTTGGTTTAAGAAGTCTTTTCGCCCGGACGCCATTTTGACGAAACCTGTGCGCAAATAACAAGCACTAAGTTGCTGTCGCTGATTTAAGAGTAAACTGGAATTCGATGGCGTCGAAAGCCATGGCTCGCAACAATGTAGTGCCGATTCCGGTAATCTTATCGGGACCCTCCGCGATGATAAAAAAAAAAAAAGAAAAACAGTTTACGAGCATTGCGATTGAATTGATTGCTCTGTCTCTGAACTACTTTCTGGATTCACAACTTGGTCCTCGACTCCCGCTCCAACACCGATAGTGATCCCAGCATAATGCCCAAGGTAAAGGCGAACAAGCGCAATAGCGCTTCGAAAAACCCATACGCAGATGCGGCCGCCAAAACGAAGGCCGCCAACAGCGTCTTCAAGATGAATACGGATATCGGTCAGCACGTGTTGAAGAACCCTGGTATTGCTCAGGCTATTGTGGACAAGGCGGAATTGAAGCAAAGTGATGTATGTCTCTTGGAAGAATGCGCTTATATATATTGAGGGCACATGCTAACGACGTCGCGCTGTAGGTTGTTCTCGAAATCGGTCCCGGTACAGGTAACTTGACGGTCAAGATCCTCGAGAAGGCGAAGAAATGTATCGCCGTCGAGCTGGATCCTCGAATGGCGGCAGAAATCACCAAGCGTGTCCAGGGTACCCCCGTGCAGCAGCGTCTGGATGTCATTCTGGGAGATGTGATCAAGACAGAGCTTCCATACTTCGATGTTTGCATTAGCAATACTCCTTATCAGGTATGGTTATATGCGACTGGATTCTGCTTCCGCTGTGTGTGTGTGTGTGCTAACGGCTACTAGATCTCCTCCCCTCTCACCTTCAAACTTCTTGCAACCTCCCCTGCACCTCGAGTCTGCATTCTCATGTTCCAGCGTGAATTCGCCCTACGTCTTTTCGCGAAACCGGGAGATAAGCTTTACAGTCGACTTTCCGTCAATGCGCAAATGTGGGCCAAGATCGATCACATCATGAAGGTTGGAAAGAACAACTTCAAGCCCCCGCCGCTCGTCGAGTCGAGCGTTGTCCGCTTGGTCCCCAAGAATCCCAGACCGCAGATCAGTTATGAAGAATGGGACGGGCTCTTACGAATTGTCTTTGTCAGAAAGAATAAGACTATTCGGTCCAGCTTCCTCGGACAAACCGGTATCATGGACATGTTGGAAGCTAATTATCGGACATGGTGTGCACAAAATGACATTCCAGTTGAGGATGGGCCTGCTGAAGATGCAAGTGGTGACGCTATGGACATGGGTGATGCGCAAGATGATGCAGAGGATGATCAAGATCAGACCATGGAGGTAGACGACGAGGACGATGTGCCTGATTTCTTCAAGGAGCAAGCAAATTCTCGTGTCCAGGAAGCCCTCAGAAAAAACAACCCGAACCGCAAGAAGAAGGGGAAGGTCGCGGAGTTGGTGCGCGAGAAAGTACGCCAGGTCTTGGAAGATGAGACAAAACTCGCAGACAAACGGGCAAGGATGTGTGATGAGAATGACTTCCTGAAGTTGCTGTGGGCGTTTAACCAAAAGGGTTTCCATTTCACTTGAACATGGGAATCGTATTTCTCTTATGCAACACGCTTGAAAATTCCAAGAGTACGACATATCCAGGGCATATTAATGAATTATGATTGACATTATTACAAACCATCCTCGGGCGCTTTCTCACCGGTCGGGCGAAGATGGGCACGGGAGTCCTGGAACAGGCTCTGCCAGATAAATGCTTCGCTCAGCAGCAGTTCGATATCCTTGTCTGTCCAGTTTTTCGTTGGAAGAGCTTGAAGGAACATCATAATCTCCTGTATATAGTCAGCTTTTTCTGTTCATTTTTCTTCATGCTTAGCGCCAGACAACTTATACCCACCTGGAAGTCCATCTTCATCAACTGGTCCGACCATTTTACAAGAAAAGCTGCACAAACGTATATGTGGAATCGTGAGAAGCCCTGCTCCTCAGCCTGGTGTGATTATGAGTATGATTCTCGGCCATTTGTAGCTGAAGTCTGCACATACCAAATATGTATCCCACATTCGGATGGTGTTCTGTACGCTCATTTCCCGCATGAGCAAACAATTCATCCATCGAAAGCTGAATTGCATAAATTCCACTCCTTCATTCTCCAAGTGCTTCGCAAGACCAGAATCGATGCGCGTGGTCAAATCTCGTAGCGCTCTGACCTGTCTATGGATGCCTGGTTGCGCATATATGTAATTATCCTGTATACCATCGAGCAGCTTCGTAAGACACCAGAAAGAATCCGCTTCCACGGCATCAAGGACGCTTCTTGGTAGTTGGCCTGGGTCCATACCTTCCTCAACGTTGAGGTCTGTGACATAGATTCCAAGAAAAACCTGGAAGAAAGGTGTCACAAGGTCATTGATTCCCTGCACGTAGCCACTTGCTGGATGCCGTATGGCCCAAACATAAAGAATCCTTTCCAGGGAGCGTTGTGTAGCCTCGTAACCGTAAAGTGGGATATGGGGACTAGTACGCGGCACATCTATGCTTATTTGATGCCATATTGCTTCATCCAAGCCCCGCCCACGTCCAGTGGTCGAAGGTGGTGGGTTTGCCGCGGCCGCAGCACCGCGTTCAAAGGCTTGTCGAACACCATCAAGATACTCTTTGCGCTTCCTTTCGAGGGTGGAAACTCGTCGCTCGCTGTTCGTCGGTAGGTAGCTGAGGAGAAGCTGCCAAGTCATAGCTCGTACTTCTTCAGGAACCCCTGACCACGCCAAGTTTCTCAATTCGGTTAGAGGGACGGTGCTCGTCTGCAGGAGACGTTTAAATTTGTTAATTCTAGATATGCGACTCGAGTATTCGTCATTTTCTTTCGACGATGCATTTTTTGGTGGCGGTGAATGGTTTATGAGGTTCAAAACATGAGCGGGATCTAGAGAAGTCAGTAAGCAGCCAATCCTTAGCTTGCAGGATGGGCTTGGTTTACCTCTCAGGATTTCTTTATACTGAGGCCGGAGGATCTTACCCTCCCCCTTTCGGGCTGTGGGGTATATTGGCGTACCACGTTCCTCGGCAATATCCGCGCTGTTGGCGCGAAACCTGCCTGACGCCAGTCCATACCCCAGATTTGCTGCATTGCCTCCAGTTTCAAAGCCGCCGCTGCCAGTACCTCTGCTACCACCGGCACCACCACCTGGATCAACAGTTTTGAACTGAAAAACATCGGAACGCTTGGTTGGTCTCTTTCGCATGCTAGCAATACTAGGGAGCCCAAATTCATCCTCATCATCATCGTAGACAATGTCATCCTCTTCGTCTTCATCGTCCTCTTCATCGTCCTCTTCATCGGCGTAACTCGTGATACCTGGGTAGGATGTGTGAGCGGATGCGCTACCCCATGCTCCTGGTCGGTGAGGGGATGATGTGTTTTGTTGGGTATGTGCAGACGAAGATCGAGGAGGTGTTCGGGGAGGCGCATTCTGCTGTGGGATTCCTCTGTTCGGAACGCATGTGTCAGTCTCAAAACTCGGACGGCCAATTGCGCGGGGACGGCTAACTTTAAGATGTTAGCATGAGAGTATGAGGCGCCCACGACCGCATTCTGCTCATGGGACTTCGAGGATGAACTCGAGCTGCCTTTCCAGAAGGGGGATTTGGTCCGCCTTTGCGATAGTTAGCATGAATGCGACAAAACAGGAAACGCAAAAGGCAGGGATCAGATTGGATCTATAGCACATACTCGGAGCGATCTATATGTGCCCATAAATAAATGAGCTAAATCAGCCATTGTAACGGAGATTCCCAAGACAGGGAGTAAGTGAGGTACGAACCAACCTGGACCATCTCCTGGGGAATTGATCAGTCACTGAGTTCCTCGTATAAAAGCAATTGATTCTCAGAAGGGTTATTCCCATGCTCGAACTTACCTGTGGCTGGCCCTTCTTCGTCGCCATGGTGTGCGAAGTCTCAGGCGTAGAGCGAGATAGTACAGATCATCGGGAGTCGAACGAGAGCCGGAAGCTTGTTGGTGTTATATGGCGGGGCATTCAAGCAAACCGGATTAGCTCTATTCCTCGTCGGCAAAGAAAATAAATAGAAATAATCAATCGAACTCCAGCATTTGTTTCTGGTGGTCCCTGAGCTGAGAGTCGGAGCACTTGCTGTCTGTCGGACCAAAGTATTGCCCGCTGTTCACTTTCCCGCGCGGTCGCTCTCGGGGACTTCTCCGCTTTCTTTTCTTCATCACTCGCTCTTCCTCTCTTCTTCTCTCTCCGTATCATATCATCCCATCACCATAAGTCATCAATTATCACCAACATTGGCTATTGCCTTTGGCTGTTTGGTCTTGTTGCTCATTTTATCCAGTGGACTCGAGTCCTTGAGATCTTACACTAGGAACGTGGCACAGTCTCCTGGTCTCATCTTTCGGAAAAGTCGACCCTTTTGAGTCTGTCATCTGACTAACTGTCTATCTGTTCTTTTCTCTTCGCCGCAAAAAAGTCAATATGGCGGATCCAGAGGGCGTCGAAGATGATCTCTTCGCTGATCTGTAAGGTTCTTTTCGTTCTTTGGCCATGTTCTGCGTTTGACTGACCTTTGGGCCCTTTCTAGCTACGAAGCAGATGAGCCTACGGCCCAAGCTACTTCAGCGACAGAAGCACCAAGGCCTTCGATCTCTGCGGCGTCTGCTGCTCCAGCTCAACCCACTGGCCATATCGCTCAAAGTGTCGAGAACCCCCATTTCGAAGCGGAACCTCCACAGAACTTCTACCAGACACCCCAGTACCAGGGGTATGATGCATCGCAAGCGTATGGTGTAGGGCAACTGGATGGTCATGGAGGTGCCACGGCCCCTGCTGCAGAACCGGAGCCTCAAGGGACCGGTATCAAAGAAGACGGGTAAGTACTTTCATTCCATTTGTTAATACACCAGCTATTTCTCTCCCTCTCTTTGTCCGTCCCCCCTCCCCCGCTGCAGAGTTGTCAGCCTCTCCACCGTATTGCCTGGGATTCACAAGTTGTTATGGCGCGTGGGCTCTCTTTGGATCAACTTTTGGGGACATCGACAATATTCATTTGCCTGCCTCATCTTTCATATACCGTTTGGTCTCAGGTCTAGTAGTGAGGTGGCAAGGTATATTTGTCGGTCGTCTGAAGAGGATTGTCTGTGAGGAAGCTTTTGAGAAACATTGATGTGTGATGGAGAGACCGGATCAGTCGGTCTTCCCAAGTTGCTTTCTGCACCAGTCATGGACCGGGGCTCCTTAGAGACACTTCAGATTCAGCCATGAGCCCCAGCTTGGAAGAGGCGATATGCGCCCCCCAATGGTCAAGCATACACATTCAAGGGAAACAAGTGCGTCTATGGCAGCGGGTCAGCGTCGATATCAATGTCGGACTACATACAGACTCTTCGAACCCTTATTACGAGCGGCTATAGTACAGCAGATACTATATAGCATCTTTTCGATAAATCTTGATAGAGCAGAGCAAGGAATAGATACCTTGAGCTGTCTGTTTGAGAATCTTCGCGCAGCTTTACCTAGCTTCGAACTCTTATTAGCAGGCAGGCAAAAGGATCCTTGGTCAGAGAGAAGAGAAAAAAAAAGCAATTCACTTTTGTTACGCCTGACATGCTGCGCATGGCCTCCGGGTCTTGGAGAATCTGTTGCTTGGCTCCCAATCCACTGGGTCGTCTCGTAAACCAGTGGGAATTCCTCTCTAGACAATTGAGTGTCACCGTCGACAACGTCTTTTCCAACCATGCCCACAGTTCTCGTTGTAGGAACTGATCCTGCAGCAACAACGGTGACTTGGCACTGTCTGGTCTTCCCAAGCTGCCCGATTATCAACGATATCTCCAAACTCTCCTCCCGTCACCGTGCATTGTCGGATATGACATGGATATGGCTTTATTTCAATGAATTGCGGTCACCTTATGATATTGGCATACGCGACACCCGTCTGCTATTTAGACAGCCCTTCCGCCAGCAACTTCTCAGCATTTCGACAAATCCTGGCCGATTGGCCCTTTTTCTTCTTTTTTCTTCTTAAACGCGAATCGATAGCTTTACTCGATAGCACATTGTCTACCTGTCATTCTACATATATGGCGAGATCAATTGACTAATAGCTTTATTGGATAGGAAAATGTTCATCGGTGGACTGAACTGGGAAACCACAGACCGTATGCTTCATCCCATTGAGATCGTGTTAAGATATCTTTTTGAATGCAATCTAACGGTCGAGACTAGAATCGCTGAGAGACTATTTTTCCCAATTCGGAGAGGTACAAGAATGCACCGTAATGCGTGACAGTGCTACTGGCCGCTCTCGAGGCTTTGGTTTCTTGACATTCAGGGACCCCAAGACTGTCAACACTGTGATGGTTAAAGAGCATTATCTGGATGGAAAGATTGTAAGCAGTTGATATCCTTCCCTCTCGACCAAAAGGTCATGTAAACTCACACTATACGAAAGATTGATCCCAAGCGCGCGATTCCCCGTGACGAGCAAGAGAAGACAAGCAAGATCTTCGTCGGTGGTGTGAGCCAAGAAGCAAACGAGCAGGATTTCAAACAGTTCTTCATGCAATTTGGTCGTGTTATCGATGCTACCTTGATGATCGACAAGGATACTGGTCGCCCTCGTGGCTTTGGCTTTGTGACTTTCGACAGTGAGGCGGCAGTTGAAGCGGCTCTATCGCGGCCCCTCGATATCCTGGGGAAGCCTATCGAAGTCAAGAAGGCCCAGCCACGGGGTAACCTGCGCGATGAAGAGGAGCGGAGGCGTCGTGGCCGGGAAGGTTACCGCGATGCAGGTCAGGCTGGTGTCGATAGTTCTCAGCAACAAGGCGCTGCAGGCCAAGCTGGAATGGGTGCTGGGATTACTCCTCAGATGATGGCACAGTATTGGCAGCGTATGCAGCAATACTTTGCCATGATGCAACAGCAGATGGCCGTTGCAGCCGCACAGGGTCAAGGCGGCATGGGCGGCATGGGCATGGGTGGAATGAATCCGGCCATGATGCAGCAAATGCAGATGAAACAGATGCAGCAGATGCAAATGGGCAATAATCAGCAGCAGGGAAGCATGAGTCCTCCGTCGCAGAGTCCCACTCCACAGATGCAGAACATGATGAACCCCGCGATGATGCAACAGATGCAACAGATGCAGCAAATGCATCAAGGTCAGGGTCAAGGTCAATCCAACAACACTGCTGCCGCTGCCGGAGGCAACGGCAGCGGTGTGGGTGGTGCAGCAGCAGGAGGCAACTTCACGGGGAACCGTGGCGGACCTGGCTACAACGCTCATGAACAAATTGCGTTCGAGCAGCAGAAGTACGAACAGCAGCAGGCTCGTCGCGTCATGGACAACCGCGGTTTCTCGCCGTATCAACAGGGCGGTCCAACCTCGTGGGAGGGCATGTACGATGAAGTTCCCCAACCGAACATCCCAAGTGGACCTCAAGGTATGACACGTGCCGGAAGTATGGGACGTGGTATGCACTCCATAACCATCACTTTTCATAGTATCAACAGCATACTGACAAAATATAGGAACTACTCCTCAACCCCAGGGTACTCCGCCAGCGAACGCCCCGACAGGCCCTAAGAACGCTGGGAAACCCGGTGCTAACTACCGTGGAGGAGGCCGCGGAGGACACCGAGGCTTCCACCCTTACTCTCGGAGCTAGGAAATTAAAAAGAAAGAAGAAAGGCCATGGTTAATTTGCCCACTTGATAATGCTGTCTTCCTTTGCAAAGAAATGCTGCAAAATGAGCTAGCCGGCGTTTTTTTCTTCTTTGCCTTTGTTTGAATATGTCTTTATCTTCACGTTGCCTTGTTTTATATCTTGTCTATTCAGAGCAAAAAGACAAATAATAGCCCGAGCATGATATTTTCTTCTTGCTATTATTTGACACTGGCTCGCTGCTCTCTTTGGGAATGCCTATAATACATCAAGCAATCCATTACTAGCGTTCAATCTGTCGGAGCCACTTTGGCAACTGATACGCCAGGCTACTATTGAAAGTATCAAACGATGAAAAGGTATATGTGATGAATTGCTTTCGGAGAAGTTCACACGGAACAAACACGAAAAAGCCCCATACGATACCATGGAAAACCCTCAGTCTGCCAATAGCTAAACGCGTGCTGATTACTCCATGCTCCGTGGACGAACTCTCGGTATGCGGCTAGCCTATAATACCCCCTAACCGGCCCTTTCCTGGCAAATCTCCTTATCGCCACTGTGCGCTCTCGATCGTCTAGGTGTGTGTTTACGCTATAATTGGTTTAACAAATTGTTCAACCATAGCATTGAGAGATGTTCATGTGTACTATTTTTCATACCCTATGGCCGTATGTACTATACTGCATTTGTACATCCATTGCACACTATCAGACAAGATACAAGCAAATAAATCACATAACTTCTCTTTCAGATAAACAGTAATACAAGGATGGCTAAAGTAGTATAATCCAAAATCTAAAACGAAAAAGATACAACGAAATGAAGGAGTGAATGAACTCGAAAAGTCTAAGTAAAAGGACCGTCCCAATGTGATAAAGTCGTCAAACCACCCAAAATAAAACCAAAACAGAAAGGAGATGCCAAGCTGATAGCTAATGAGAAAAAATGTCGTAAAAAAATCCATCAAGTCCATTGGACTCATTTAGCCAGACCAGATGCAGGCTTGGTAGGCTCGTGCCCTTCCACTGAACTTTGGCTGTCACGACTCTGTCGGCTCTCACTTCGGCCGATGTGGCCACTCTCGAGGTCACCAGCGTCAACCAATTTATCAGTACTTCCTCTAGGACTGGAACGGATTTGCACCTGATCCCTGTAGGGTTCGTAAGGGCCGGTGTAGTTGAACTTGGCCATTTCAGCATACTCTTTGCGCGGAGGGTTCTCCATGAGCAAGGACTGCCGTGCATCAAGTGGTGTGAGATCATCGATGTCACGGTCCATTTTTTCTGGAAATGTGTATTAGCGGCTGTTGAATAATGACCAAAGAAATGTGTAACTTACCGGCTTCTCTCCTCCGCCTGGCATGAGGGTTCTCGCGGATGCACGCCATGATTGCGTTTGTAGCAATCAATATGGCCAGAACTCCGGTGAGAGTGGATTGAATGACAATAAGGACGATGCCAGTGGCAGTTTTGGTGGTCTGAGAAAGGCCCAACTCTTCGACAAAGATCAAGACACAGATCACCGATAAAACGCGGACCACCTGAATGGTGATGCTAAGCCACTGGTGAGACTTGGCGACATAGGGACGGTACCACAGCAAGAGAGCCAACATCAGAGCTTCCACAATCAGCTGGCCGGCCGTCTGGACCAGCCCGTGGCCATTTCCGCCAGCGATGATGCAGCCCTTGATGAACATGTACAAGATGACTGGGACAAACAGCCACCAGCAATCCTTCTTGTAGTTGTCGTAAAAGAGACTGTATTTGCGCCAGTTGTCCTTGTCATCGTACAGACTGGAAACGTCTCCTTCCGTTTGTTGATATTTGCGAGCCAACAAAAAGATCCGGAAGGCAAAAAACAGCAAGACTGCGGTAAAGATGAGAAGCGTAACGCAGGCAAGGAGCTTGGCAGCCCATGAATCTCCACTGCTAAGTTGATAGACGCAGTACAATACCCATGTCCCGTAAAGGACGAGAATCAAGTTGGTCAGGGTACGCCCTAAGAGACCCCAGTAGTCTTTGCGGAAGTTCGAAAGTTTCTCTGGGAATTTTCCGTACATGGCCCATACTTCGAGGATAATTTTGAGGAGCAGAATGCCAACAGTGATGGAGGCCACAACAATGGCGAAGATCAGCAGCACCGTCATGAAGGTATTGGCTTGGGGAATAGTGAGCTGTTCGGCATAGGCCTCAATGCCAGAGACAAAGTGATGAAATCCGCCGCCATCACCGCTGTCGCCGTCACGCTTTACCAAATCGGCAACGCCAACTGCCATGTCAACACCGCGCTTGGCCTTGGACGAGCTTGACGATCCATTAGAGAACTCGATAGTCGCGTTTCGGAGGAAATCGTAGCTGTTATCTGTGAGATTGCCGCCGGTGGTTCGTCTGAAGGAGTCGATTGATTGCTGCATTGAGCCCCAAGGGATGAGACCGGTACTGAAGGCAAAGTTCTTGGAGAAACTGCGGTATATGGTGGGATAGTTGACGCTGAGCATGCCGCTGGTGGCCAAAGTATGAAACCACCCCATGGTTTGGGCAAAGCCCGGCCCATGGCCCATCCCGGTGGCTGCCCCCGCGCCGTGGCCGACAAAACCAGCGGCAGAGGCTCCGCTCATTGCGAAAGCGGCCCCTGCCACACCGGCAGCAGCATAAGACACGCCCTTGGTTTGCATGGACCGGCCATTGGACAATTCCGATTGCACGCAAGAGACCTCATCTCCGCTCTTCTTGGAAGTCAGTTCCAATTTCGCTTGTCCATCCAAGTCGGGGACAGCAAAGGCGAGGGACGGGATCTGACTGGCGAAAGATGCAGGGATTTGCTGTGATCCACCAGCGGAGAAAGGGCCCTTGGGGACTGGGCACAGCTGGTCCATGCGATATTCGGAGCTACAAGGGTCGAATTCTTTCGAATAGATGTTATTGCCGTAGGCGTAGATGGTAATGGAGGCAGTGACATTTTGCTCCTCAGAGCTGGTTCCGGCCACATCGAAGACGACTTCCTTGGTAGAACGAGTGTATGTAAACTGGAGGTCCTGGATCTCGATTTCAGAGTCAGTCTTGCACGAAGACAGGCCCTTGGTACTAAGAGTACCGCCAGCGAGACCTAGCGAGGGCAAAGAGCCAAGTGTGAACAAGGCAACCTGAGCGAAAAGAGTGAACCGCATGTTGATGGGAGTTGCAATATACAATTCGATTCAAGACACGATCGTAAGTTGAGAGAACGAGGGGTAAGAAACAAAAGCTGATGCTGCGATATGTATGTGATAGGGTATAAAGAGAGCGTAAAAGACAGTAGTCGGAGTAGAAAAGTATTCGATCAATTGGGTATTAAAAGAGGGTATGCGAGAAACAGAGCGCTTGGACTAGCCAGTTCGACCAGGATCAACCCGGGGTAAGAAAAGAAAGACAAGAGAGTGTGAGAAACCAAGAAACAGAACAAGGTGCGTCTGTCAGTTTGAACGATCAATCGAGAGGCTTGCAGAGATAGTCAATCGGGCTCTTAGGACGGGTGGTAGTTCGCTAGTATCGCTTTCGAGCCCTTCCCTCGCAGTCGAACGAGGGAATGGACGAGTCAATGGATGGTTTGGCTGGTCAATTCAAATGGCTGGAGATAAACCCGAGAGAGACACCCCTTCTTGACGCAGCGATGCAATAATGAGTGGCGGTGGAGGGGAAAAGGAGATCTCGCAGAACCTAAGGGGGAATCCGCGATGAAAGAAAGACTGGATGAATTGATAACGACGGAAAGAGAGCTAATTGAAAGAGAGAATGGCTAAACAAATCGCATAATGATACAAATAAGCAGACAAGAGAGAGAGAGGGAAGAGAGAGAGAACTGAAAGTCTCCCAAACGGCCTATTCTGCATGTTTCAAACAAGCAGTTGACAGTTGTGGCTGCCCCTGACTGACTAAGCGCTCTCTGCTGCTGGTTCACCCCCGCTGATTCGCGGACAGAAGCCATGGGTGGCCAGTGGTCGCTCCATAATTCCGCATCATAACACGCTTTCATTGGCCCAGCATGCCGGTCTAAGGAGCGGGCGCTAATGCCGCCATCGGAGACCGTCTAGACTCTACATGGGTTCGAATTTCTCTGCCTGTTATACAGAACCGTGTACTTGTAGTTGTGCTCCATAGTATAAGGAAGGATATAATTAGGTGCTCATTTAGGTTGATTTGTGCTATCTAACAGGGCATCTTGTGCTTCAGAGTACAGACGGATAGGATAGAAGTATAGTAAATAAAGTGTCAAATAAAGGACGGAGACCCACACCGTTCCAGACACGCGCCACACTCAACCGCCACATGCTATCGACGCTAACCCGATTCGAGCGGTGGCAATGGGGTCGATCATTGTCTCCAAGAACCCCCATTTACTGCTTCCAGTAACCATAGACCAGGGGCAAGACTATCTAGAATCCAGGATCATTCATGCTTAGAATATCTTCCCTCTAACATCACTTGATCTATAATAAAAACACTGCTTCTAAGAATAATCACATATATTTAACTAGGCGCTTATTGAGATATCTAAGTCAGACACGGCTCTCCACTCGGTGGGCCAGCATTCTCCCGCCCTAGAATCCAGTTCGGTCCTTGCTGAATCTCGCCTATTTTACAGGGACTGCCCTGTGGACAGTCATATGTAGAGTAACAACAATCATCCCTCGATTCAGAGTAGGCAGATTTACATCCCTGGCCGCGGGTTGAGTTAAGATTTTGTATCTGTACAGGTGGAATACCCACTGCCGGCAAAAAACGGGCGAGACTCATCGCCCTGAAATGCAAGACGTTTTTTCCAGGCCGGCCTTGTATTGGTCATGTTGCTCAGAGTATGTCTTGGCGGCCAATCAATCGTCCATACGGATGTTCCATTACAGACACGCAGGCAGGCAAAGATAACCGCTCATTTCTGAGTCTTCTGAGATTCCCGCATCGCTGCTCTTGCACTCCGACTCCCCCCAAGTTTGGGTCCTTTGGTCGCCTCTGGCTTGGCCGCCTTGGCAGTTGTCGTGTTCTTCTGCCGTGCCACCCGCCGCCGTGATTGAATCGCATCCATAAAGTCTCTCCGGAATTGTTCGGCAATGCGGTCATCGGCCGCCATATCATCCATTCGTGGCTCATCGTCCGGTTCATCATATACATCCACTATTATAACCATGTCAACAGGGAAGATATCGTAAGACAAGGGCACATTGGCTCACATTTGCTCTCCCGCAACACTTCTTCAACCAGTCGATCTCGTTCAATATCTCTGCTGCTTCGCCCTTTGCGATCTCGCCAAGTTTTCCTGTCTTGTTCGACTGCAGTTTTCTCACTGGCATTTTCCGCGGGCGTTGCTGCTGTTTCATCACTACTTCCTGCTAGTCGCCTCGTCGCGGCCTCTGTTCGTGCGATATTCTGTAGCTTTGTCTCCTGACCGAGATCGATCTCGTGTAATTTACCAAGAGTCGCTGGTTCACGCCGCGCAAAGTTGGTGCTACCGGCCGATCCGCAGATAGCTTCGTTCGCAGTAGCTTCTGAATTGGAGGTATCTTTGGGCATATCACGCCGATAACGCTTAGCCATTTCGGTCTCTATATAATCCATCCTTATCTTGTTAGTCCCAATTGCCAACAGAAAGGCAAAGCATAAGGAAGATATCGCGTGGCAAAGGGACCATACATGTGCTTATCCACGTCCACTGTTTGCCCCGTATGTGCGGTGAATCGATCACACATTGCTCGTAGTCTCTCATCTTCAGTCTCTTCTGCGGACCGCTGTGCTACAGCTTGAGCGTCGTTGTCGGCGGTCTGGCGCGAACCGGTCGTTGAGAACTCGATACCACCTTTCCGAGTCCTTTGAGGCCGTCGAAGGCGAACAACGTCATCTATTTCTTGGGGTGTTTGTGACGTAGAGCTCTTTGTATCGCGACCGCTATCATCGTTCAATTCAATGTCTTCCTGTTCGTGATCTGGACGACGTCGCAGGAACTTTCGTCTCTTGACCGGCCGGAATAGCGATTCGGGCGCCGGTTGAGGCTCTGTATCCATATCTGTTGTCTTGTAGTAAGTGTCCCAAAATATAGAAATATCTGTTTTTTCAAAAGGTAGAATAGAAACTTGGTTGTAGCTATAAACGAGATCGTTGAAAGTGTCAAAGATGCAGAAGCTACAGCTCCGGCGGCGGCGACAAATGGCGAGGTTCCAAACGGCACCCAAACACCGATCCTTTCTTCACTCTCGACATCTACCTCTCCACTTCGTCTCTTACTCTTTCTCTCCCAACCATTGCTCTTGCGAAACCCTGAAGCTCCGCTCTGGTGAGAGATATCCTCAAAATTTCGTTTATACTGCCAGGTTGACTGTCTTTCATTCGCCATGAATCCTTCGATCCCACCTTCAACGGCCGAATACGGCGGAGGTACGTCCAACCCCAGGCATACAAGGCGCATTTCAAGCAGCATATTTACTCTCCCTTAAGTCAATCGCACTGGTCGATGCTAATGTCTGACGCGTACAGATGAGGTTTCGGCCATTGTGCTCGATCCCGGATTTTCCACCACGCGCGCTGGTTTTGCTGGAGAAGACGCTCCGAAATCATTGGTCCCTACACATTACGGGAAATATTCCTACGAAGGTCAAGAGAAGCTCATCTTCGGCGACGATGTTTACGTCAGTCCCCGCCCGGGGCTGTCAATCCACAACCCGATAGGCAGAGATGGAATCGTGGAAGACTGGGATATGGCAGAGAAAGTGTGGGAATATTCGTTTGCGTCGCGTTTAACAGGCGCCAAGCCAGGGAATCCTTTGCACAACGGCTTGAATGATGTTTCTAATGGGGAACTTCCCACGGAGATGGAGGTCGAGGAGACCGAGAAACCCCTCGCAGACAGCCCGCTTTTGATGTCGGAGTGCGGATGGAATCCCACTAAGGCGCGCGAAAAGACCATCGAGATTGCTATGGAGAGTTGGGGAACGCCGGCTTTCTATCTGGCAAGAAATGGTGTTCTTTCTGCGTAAGTAGCGTAACTTGCGCTGTCGGATTCACTGCGCCGTTTAAAAAAGGACATTCATGTTGCTAACAGCTTTTTCAGATTTGCTTCAGGAAAGGCATCTGCCCTTGTAGTCGACATCGGCGCTTCCAACATCTCGGTGACCCCGGTGCATGACGGCATGATCTTGAAACGCGGCGTCCAACATTCTCCTCTGGGAGGCGATTACATCTCATCGCAAATCCGCGCGCTCTTCAAGAACAACTCCCCCCAACCGATCACCATCACGCCTCACTATCTTATTTCCTCCAAGACTGGCGTCGAAGCAGGCCAGGCCGCGCAGGCCAAGTACAAGACCTTCCCTCCCGAAAAGGCACCAGACGCATCCTACCGAACCCTCCTCGAGGAGCGCACGATATCCGAGTTCAAGGAATCCGTCGTCCAGGTCTGGCCCGGCCCAACCAAGCTCGCTGCCGTTGGTCCCGGCGGCGTGCCGAACGAAGAGATGGCCAAGACCACCCCAGCACGACCGTTCGAGTTTCCCGATGGATATAACCAACTCTTTGGCGTTGACCGGTACCGTGTGGTGGAGTCGCTGTTCGACGCAAAAGCCGCGATTGCCGACCCTGAATCGCCGTTCCCCGCGCCAACGCAGGCACAAACAGTCACAGAGCTCATCAAGAGCGCGCTCAACGGCGTCGACGTTGACATCCGTCCTCACTTGCTGGCAAATGTCGTCGTCACTGGAGCTTCCAGCTTGCTCTACGGCTTCACGGACCGTCTGAACCAGGAGCTTATGCAGACCTTCCCCGGTCCTCGTGTAAGGATATCGGCACCTGGTAACACATCGGAGCGGAAGTTTGGTTCTTGGGTTGGTGGAAGTATCCTTGCTAGTTTGGGAACCTTCCACCAGATGTGGATCTCGAAGAAGGAGTTTGATGAGCATGGACCGAATATTGTGGAGAAGCGTTGCAAGTAATTTCTTTTCCTTATATCTTCTTATTCGATTTCCTATCTATACTCTGAGAACCCCCTTGCGCATGCGGTTTTTGAATAGGTGGATTGCTTGTTTCCGTTTTGTTGCTTTTCCAGGGCGTTTTTCTGCGCTACTCTAGTTATGTGAGATGTGGAAGGCAGGAATCAAGGGTGCTTGAGTATGGATGAAAGCAATGGTCCTTCATATTATAAAAACGCTTCATTTATACGAGTAATGTCATCATCTTCTTTTCTCACTTTTCCACCTTCAAATGCAAGTAATATCTCGCAGAAGCGATGTTGGGTATAGAACCCTCAAATATGGATTACCTAAACTCAGATTTACATGCATGGGTACTGTACGAAGTACGAAGTACAACTTGCACCCAAATTGGGGGGGCATACATCAAGTCCCCATATAAATTCATAGACGCGTTGGTAGTAGTCGCCCTCTTCCGTCTCAGGACAGCGTAGTGGATACTCGATCTATCAGAAAAAGAGACCACTACCTATATGCCCGACGCGTTCCCTCCCCCATATTCTCCGGCAGGATGAGCGAATAGGTGGATTTCCGTGGAGGTGCTGGAGTACGTGTCACGTCGAAAGGGCATGATCCCTTCATTTGGGGATGCCGCGCAGATAGGGTGGTGCAGGAACCCGGTGTCTGAGTATTCCGGGTTTTATGACCACGCAGATTACTGAAGCGATTCCCGCGATTTGTGGGAGCTGCGAGAGGCCGCTTGTTGGCGCAGTTAGGCCCTGGGCCGGGTTTCAGGCCCAGGCTGGACCCTCAAGACGGGTTCATGTGGGCTGACGGGTCGGTAGATGGGGGATGATTTCCCGCAATTGATAAAATGATAATCAGAAATGTCATATTGTCGCTATGTAGGTGAAGCAGTGCGGACCTCAGTGATCTGTTCATAGTTAGCGCCTAGAATTACATATGAAACAGAGAAAGGAGGCGCCCTTACCGGTGGAAGTGGAAAGGAAGGAAGAGCCGTTATTACAGGCTCAGCGTCTCCCTTTGTAGTTCCAGTTTCACTGGCGTCATCACCAGTTGATCTGCCTCCTTCCTCAACCTCCTCAGTAAGTTCTGACTGAACGTCAAGAACATGTATCCTCGGTGAAACCTCGCGTTTCGGTTTCAGCGAGTACGTATTCAAAGCTGTCGTTTCTTGCTGGAGCCAGGCCATCTGTTTATCCAGGTCCTTCTCAAATGGTACTGCGGATTGAGGTCGTTCAGAGGTGCGAAGTGCGTTTGAAGATCGCTTGCGGAATACACTCAATGGCCCTTCCTTTAATTTCAAGGATGCGCGGCGTGTGATCTTCTTTTCCTTCTTCTCTGCTGTCTCAGTTTCCCAGGCGTTTGCTACTTGGTCTGTCTTGAAATATTGTAGGATCTGGTCTTTCATGTTTTCCTGTCTTGTAGAGGGTCGTGGTGGAAATTGTGTATCCACTGGTGGTACTGATGGTATCTCTGGTATAGGCGTATCCCTGTTCGTGCGTATACTTTTTAGACGATCCAATGAAATACTCCGATACTTGGGTGTATTGGGCCTTTCTGAAGAAGGTCGATTCTGCGTGGTTACGCAGTCCCCACTCGCAGATCTTTTCGGTAGCATAACTCTTGAGAGCTTTCTGCTGAGGCTCCTATGAATTTTCGGGGCAAGTGGATCAGCGGCAGGGTGACTTTCTGTCGCCTCGTTGGCGGATTGTGCACGGCCGGAGGTGCTTTCTGCTGTAACAGGACTGTCCGAAACTTTAGCGGCTCTAAGATTTGGGACGCTCTTCTGAGTTATTCTTCGACTTCCGATTTGTCTGGAGATTCCCGGTGAGGACCCTGGTCTAGCGAAGCCAGGATCATGTGGTAGTGGTTTATCAGAGAGTGGACGGCTAGAGACGGATGGCCCTTTTTCAAATAGTTGCTCTCTCAGGGACCTCGAAGGGGGTGGACTTTGGCTCTGGGAAGTATTAAAAGATGAAACCTGCCATACGTTAGGGGCTGATGGTATTTAATTAGACAGACGGTACCATGTACGAACTTTGTCTTTCCTGCTCGCCACACCCACACGCCGTTGCATCTCCGTCACAGCCCGGCCAAGTTGGACAAGTGCAGCTTCAAGAGAAGTTCCCTTCTTGCGCAACCTTGACAAGGTGTTATTCCATCCTTCGACATTCGCAGCCATGGAATCGTATACAGCTTGCATGTGATTTGGCAAAGGGACATTTTCCGTGGCAGATTGCCATAGGTAGTGCCGCAAGGCACGAATGGCCTCTTTCCCTTTGGATATATCCTTAAGCGCATCCTTGACTGTAAGCGAGAAGCGCTCAATGGCATGCTCAATCAGGTGGTTATACGCAATCATCGAAAACCGGAAGTTTCGATCTGCAAGCATTCCGTCAAATACGTCCAAATTCTGTAGAGGCAAGCTGAGATATTGAATTCGGGTACGAAGGTCGAGTTGAATGATCAGGAAATCCTCCGAGGTCCTTTCCAAAAATCCGTCCATCTCGTCAACATGACTTTGAAGGATCTTGAGAACTTCGGTATCTGATTTAGCTAGCCCTTTCACTAGAAGGTGAACACCGAAAGACATTTGCGCAATGAGTTTCCAGAACGGATGATACCTGTGGTTGTCCTTCCGTTAGTCAGTGTTGCAGATTGATAAACCGGCTGACTGCTTGCCTTTCACCAGGTCTCTGGCGCCATCGTCGACCGCAAAGTCTCTCATAGTTGGCGTTCTCAAGTAGGTCCCTGCGCCGAGACAGAGCGTCCAGCTCAACCGTCCACTCATTCCCCGTTCCTTCAATAGCTTCCACAATCGATTCATCAAAGGGACCTTGCAGCTGGGAGATCGGGTGAGCAGGAGAATCAACCTGTTTTCTTTTTTCCATGCCAGCTGAGACACCGTGTTGCTCGTGAGTTTTCGAGATAGGCGCCATTTTTATTAGATCCAATGACCCGGGGGGCCCGTCAAACATAAGTTGCTGGAGTGCTGCCGGTATACAAATGCGGGTATGGATAGTGTATACTTCTCCATGTGCGCATCAAATGAACGAGAAAAAGTTGCACATGCGACTGACCAATTCAAATCGCATGTATTCAACATCCATGAGGGCTGTCAGCGACTGATCCCTCGTCCGAGCGACATGTCCATCACGGCGGAACAGAGCACGACATATACAAACGGGTATTCAATGCGAGACTGATACGAAGCGGTGTTTCAGTAGGGTTATAGAATAGAAAAAGAAAAGAAAAACAGCCACATGTAATGCCAATTCAGCACGCGATACTTGGATATTAGGCGACAGCGACAACAATAAGATTCAATTGAAGCAACAAATAAAGTGCGAGTGCACTGTCGCACCGAGCAATCCCACGTAATATTGCTATGTGACGAGACCGAATAACAATGGATTATGGGCTGCCTATCGCGGACAAGATGTTTCAGGTTCGGCGGAACTTCCGAGGATCCAGACAAGCCTGACAAGCAACACGTAACAAAGGATATGGCGAGGAATAGAATAACACGACGGGGTGGGGGAAATTGGTCAAAGAAGAAAAATAACGAAAAAAAAAAAACAAAACTCAAGTATGTACCGAGAGCCAAAAGAAAAAAACAGGAATAAGTACAGGACCGAGTCAGGGGCAGAACATCAGGGTGCAACAAGCCGATGCAGTTAGCCTGGAAGGTCGATTATGATCGGAGCCGTGGTCGACGATACATATTTCTTTCTTCCCTCTTCCCTGTCGTCCATAATTCCTCTTCTTCTCTGGTGAGGGAAATGAAGGCTACCGGGATTTCGTGGTGAACCTTCGTCTGACTCGCCGGAATTTGGTGGACAACTCCACACGGACCGACTATTCAACAGCCAATTCCGTTGTCCATTTAATTTTAGCACAAGAAGAGACGAAGAATCGACAAGAACCGTTACCCATTCTGGAGAAAGGACTCGGAAGAATATCGTAAACGGAGAAAAAAGCACGAGATGAGCCTCATTCGTATTCCTCGTGGGTGGTTCCGCTGCCGGTCCGTATGCCATGTCGGGGAATTGAATTGTTTCAGAGCTGTTGTCTTCTTATTCCACATCATTATTCGCCTCGTGGAGTGATGCATCTCAATCCAGTCACATTTTGAATGGGGTCCGTGCTATGACTGACATCTTGGACCCATCAGGTCTGTTCCGATTCGCACAGCCCGAGCCTGCTCCAAATGATGATGGTACGGGTGTAATAATAATAGTAGTAATTATGGGCGTCTATTTTGTCACTGCCGGTGATGATGATGGGCACAGGCCGAACCCGATATGGATATATCTTATGCGCCAGTGAAAGACCACCATTGTTGTTGTATACGCCAAGAATGCGGGCTCCATATACTGTAATCAGATAGCGTACAATCATGTGTTGTGGTTCGTTTTCTTTTCTGACCTTTTACGTACCACGAAACAGCAGTCAGACTGCTCCATCGTTGTGGCCTTCCTCTGTGAAGAAGACGGGGTCCCAGAAGTTGGTCGGGAGAGACAAATCCAGGAAATCCCCAAACAGCATATCTATATCTGCGAAACTGTCATATCCGGGAACGTCAGGTCCTCCCACACTAGGCTCCAAGGATCCCAGCGCGGAAAGTTCCTGGGCAGAGGCGGTGGCTAGATCCTCACGAGGAACCACTTCACCGGAAGAAACCAAGTCGTTTGGATGATGATAGAATGACCATGCCATGGCAGGCGCTGACGCTGAAACAGTAGAATTGGATACCTTGCCAGCTGATGTTTGCTTCTCGGACTCAAAGCCATGTCCGCGAGTTTCCGGTTTTAGTCCCTCGATATAGTGCAATGCTTTGCGTCCCAGTCGAGCCATGGCTTCTGCAGAGTACCAATACGTTCCCAGACTTTCTAGTAGGGCGCAACAAGCTTCCAAGCCACGCTTAGCTCGGTCAAAATGAGTGATCAGCTTACTAGAGCGGAATTGCTGGTATGAAACTCCCATTGAGAGGGAGAGGGCATATGGAACAACAGGTAGAGGTGGGAGATCCTGCGAGCATTCAGAAGCAACAATAGAGTTTATCCGGACAGCCGCAAGACCTTGGCGAACATATGATGGCTCCAAACCGTCAGATCGATCGGACAGTTTCGGTCTGCATGAAAGAATGCCAACCGCATGGTAGTACAATTCCAGGATACCTGTTACATTGTTAGTTATTTGGGCCTCCAGCATTCCCAAGAGAGTAGCGCACCAAGAGTGGTAAAGTCAAGATCATCTCGCATATGGTCGCCGACAATCTGTTCAAAAGTTGGGAAATTGTCTTCCCATCCAACATTATGATCTGCTGAAGGTCGATAAAACGATATCACCGTCGACAGCAGGTCAGAAATAGCCAGCCAAACGTCAAAGGCAGATCGGGGCGCAGAAATCTTGGGATCAGGCTTCTCAATCCCGATGTCGCGGTCAGCCAAAATAATAGGGCGGCCGCCAATACTGGCGTGCATCTTGTCTAAAGTCCAAAGGCACCAGAAAAGCTTAGAGAGCGAGTCTCCCGGTGCCCGGCCGGGTCGATTCAGATGTAACCCTGCAGTTTGAGCCTGGTGAATTGCCTGGCAGATATTCATCGATGCTGCTTCTGCACCTTCATAGCCCTCGCAGTGCAGCGACATGAGCGCCAGAATGCGGATACCGGTGATACGATCGGTCTCGAGTCCTGCGTTCATTGCAACTGCAAGTCCTCTGTAGATTTCAGTACAGAACTGCCGAGGACTCAAAACCGGGCCGTCAATAGTCAGACGCAATGCAGGCCCTGCTGCTCGATCTTTTGCTGCTACCAAGCATAGTGCCCTCTCGAGGAATATAGAAGCCGTTCCATCGGAATGCGCTTTCAGAAAGAAATCCTTATCAAGTAATGGCAACATGTGATTGACCCGGGAAAAGTAAATCGGGATCAATCGGTCCCGAGTTGACAATGGCAGGCGCTCACAGGCCTGCAGAGCAGCGGCATATCGTTGCTGCAAAAATGCTGCGATGGGTTGTTGAGACGGTAGACCTGCTGCAGACGGGAAGTGCATGCCAGATGATTGCCTTTGTTGTCTCCCGTAACTATTGTTGTCGCCATCAATATCATCTTGACCGGCGGAGCTGATCCACAGCCCAATCCGGTCTCTTAAAGGCTTCGAAGACGGACCATCCAGTCTCTCGCGGATGACAGCTTCAGGGTTGAGATCCCCTACGAATCTTTGCATCCTGGCACCGGCTGATGGATCCGGAGCAGTCGGTGGAGACTGTATCTGGTCACTTGTTGGTCGTTGAACTTGATTATCATGTTGGCGGTTCTCATCATTTAGCCGTGGGCTTTGGCTGAATTCTGTGCCTAGCTGAGTCCAGAAATGATTGCAACGTTTCTTTATGCCATTGCGGCTTGCTTCGCTTAGCTTTCAGGTATCTTACATGGCGAAGGGGCTCTTATCAGAACAGTTTGCGACTGCATAGGAATGATTACCTTTTTCCGTTGGCAGCTGGTGCATGCCCGCGGAGCTCTAGAACGAGTCCGGGTCTGGGGAGTATTGGCAACCCAGGTAATCTCCATCTCACATGATGCTGCTATATGTTTACTTATAATGATGTTTTGATTCTTTGAGAAGTAGTGTGCTTGTATACCAGTGCGTCAGTACCCGCACTTACTAGAGATGTCAGTGAGCTTCTCGGCTTTTACCCGATTGGGCCTTATCCGGCCACGCGCGCGAACGCGACGCGTTCTGGGATGCTCTGATGTGATTTATAACGAAAAGATATGCGCAGCCAGCTACACCTGATATTCAGGATAGCTGACCATCGCGTCACGCCTAACTTCATACCCATTGGTTTCTTGCCAGCTTCCAATCTTCCGACTTTGCGCCCCGCCGCATTCTATCACCACGCTACTATCACCACCAGCACTGCCGCCAAAAGACCAACACCTCGCACTATGTCTAGCCCAGCGGGCACCAAGCGGGATGCAGGCCATCTCAAATCCCCAGCAACAGACAGCAAGAAAACCAAAACCAGTAGCATCACCTCGTTCTTCGGTGCCCCCAAGGCTAAACCCACGAACGCCAACGCCAAACCGGCCAGTGTTGTGCCCTCCAACTTCAACAAGCAAAAATGGGTGGATTCGTTGACGCTGGAGCAGAGGACTCTGCTTCAGCTCGAGATTGACACCATGGATGAGAGCTGGCTGGCTCGGCTTAAGGAGGAATTGGTGACTCCGGAGTTTTTGGAATTGAAGCGGTTCCTCAAGAAAGAGAAAGACTCTGGCGTGAAGATCTTTCCTCCAGAATATGAGATTTATTCTTGGTATTGCGCATTTCCGGTTTGCTATTTTGGGGAACATCTGCTTACACGAGTTCAGGACCCAGCATACACCCTTGAACAACGTTAAAGTCGTCATCGTCGGGCAAGATCCATACCACAACCACAACCAGGCCCACGGTCTAGCCTTCTCCGTCCGTCCTCCAACCATTGCCCCTCCATCGCTCGTCAACATTTACAAAGAAATCAAGAACGATTATCCATCTTTCCAGGCACCGCCGAACAAAGGCGGACTGTTGATACCATGGGCTGAGCGCGGCGTCCTGATGCTCAATGCCTGCCTGACGGTACGCGCTCATCAGGCTAACAGTCATTCGAATAAGGGTTGGGAACGATTTACTCAGAAGGTAATTGATCTCATCGCGCGGGTGCGCACCCGTGGCGTGGTTTTTCTGGCCTGGGGAGCGCCTGCAGGGAAGCGTGTTGCGGGCATTGACAGGAAGAGGCATTATGTGCTGCAATCAGTGCATCCGAGTCCGCTTAGTGCATCTCGCGGTTTTGTAAGTCCACCACTCTACTAGTTTTGTCGGGGATACTGACGGTGTGCAGTTCAACAACGGCCATTTCAGAAAGTGCAATGACTGGCTTGCAGAGCGCTATGGGGCGGATGAAATTATCGATTGGAATCTGGTTCCGAAGACCAGCACAAGTACTGTTACTACTACCCAGAGCACCACTGTTTCAAAAGAGGAATCAACAGTCCCCGTGGAAAAGCCATCAGAATCAAAACCCGTCGCGGAAAGCGGCAAACCAGCAAAGCCAGCAGACGAAGATGAATTTGACGAAGATGTTGACGCTCTTGAGGCTCTAGTCGCAGAGGAACGAAAGCAAGAGCAGGTTGAGCAGGTATCGATGAAGGTCACCGAAACGGAAACGAACGCAGAATTGAAAACCGAATTGAAGATTGAATCCGAGACCAAGGAAAACAATCCACCTGGTTCAAAGGACACCCCATCTACTTAGAAAGAGTCGTTTAATGGATTTCAGTGACTCTTGCAGCTAATGTCTGAATAAATGGCGTTTGGGAATTTTTTTTTTAATCTTGGTGTGGCTAGTTCCATAAGCGAACCAGATATAACTAATCACGAAAGATTATTATAAACCCAGGATTCGCTCGTAGTAGACACGCATATGATGATGCATGAAAAGCAAGCAAAACATACGGAAGTAGTTATGAGGAGCATTTACACAACAAATGGTAGTGCACAGCCTATGTGAACTGGGATATCAAGGAATTTGATGATCTTTTGTAAAATACATTTCCGGGTCAACATAATCCTTTACAGTTCATCGTGGTCATCTCCGGAAGCGGCAGGGGCCTCGGACGAGGCAGCCTCGTCACCTCCCTCAGGTTTCGTCTCCTTTGGGGCGTAAGCGTCAGCCTGGTGCTTGCCGTTCTCCTTCACGAAGTTGGCCAAGTCATCCACACTCCGGGTGCCAAGATACTCAACAGGAGAATCCTTGGCGCCAGCGGGGAACAACTTGATGGTGGGGAAGCCAGTGATCGGCTCAGGGACATCGTTGGCAGTGGCATCGATCTTGGCAATGGTGACCTTGGAGCTAAGACCATCGGCATAGAGGCTGGCGAGCTCGTCGTACTTCGGGGCGAGACTGTATGCGAAAGTTGGTTAGAGAATATGAATGTGGTGATAGAAGGGAAATTTCCTTACGCCTTGCAGTGTCCACACCAAGGGGCGTAGTACTCAATGAGAACATCCTTCTCGTCATCAAGAACAATGTCCTTGTAGGAACGGGCGACGACGACCGTAACTGGGCCTTCCTGGGTCTCAGGAACAGGTTCTGACTTGATGCTAGGCTCAACCTTGCCTTCGAGAACCTCCTGGATGAACTTTCCAACGTCCTTGGCCTTCAACTCCTTCTCCTGGTCATAAGGGTATTTGGCGTGCTTCACGGGGTCCTGAATGGCGAAAGCTGGGAACTTCTGGGGGTCGAGGTTAAGGTTGCCAGCGTGGGCGCCGAACATCTTGGCGTCAATGGTGGCAATGTTGATGGATCCCCTGTGCTTCTCTGCGACAGGCTTGAATTCCTCAACAAACTTCTCGCGCTCCTCCTTGGTTTCGGCAAAGATGTATGCCAATGGGATACCGGACTTTACATTTGGGTCAGATGCTTGACTCTTTCAAACGCAGAGGAACTGATACGAACCGTAATATAATCGGAGTAAGTCTCGGGACCAATTTCACCAACAAGGGGAGTGCTAGTAGTTTTCACCCAGTTGAGCAACACGTCTTGCTCCAGCTCTCCAGTATAGACGGCCTTCTTCTCGTCAAAGTCCTTGTAAAGAACAACAGAGGGCTGCTTAACACCTTCCGCCTTGGCGATGGCCGGGTCACTGGCGGCGGCGAAAAGGTAGTGATCTCTATGGGCCTCGGCAAAGGTGGTGAAAGCCTGGTTGGAGGACTTGTCATTCTCGTCAAAGTATCCAATAACAACGATCTTGTCCATGGTCTTGATTTCCTCGAGGTTGGCCTCCGAAACGGTGGACACGGCGGGAAGGGACTGCTTAATCATGTAGGAAACAATCCTGATCGGGGAGACAGTACGGTTAGCACTATTTCAAGTAATCCCCAGTCAAAGATGGCTTACGATTCCGCTTGACGAGCTCCCATATAAGGCTTTGTAGAGTCAGGTCCACGGAAGATCTTCATGGTCGGGTAACCCTCAACTCCGTAATCTCTGCACAGGTCCTCTTCCGCTGTGCAGTCGATCTTGACAAGCGGGATGTTCTTGCCCTTCAACTCAGTGGCGGCCTCTTCATACTTGGGGGCCAGGGCCTTGCAGTGGCCACACCAAGGCGCAAAGAACTCGGCCAACACCAAGTCATGTTCCTTGACGAAATTGGTGAAGGTATCCTTGGTCAAGGAAACGACATCAGATTTGGCGTCGGCATTTGCATCAGCAGCAGAGGCCACAGCAGCAGCCCCGACGAGGCTCAAAACCCAGGGTGCGAAAGACCGCATGGCTCAGGTTGTTGAAAAGCAAAAAGACAGTGATCTCGTTATGCCAAATTCCCACAGCAGCTAAAAGAAGATACAAAAAAAGATTGGAACAACAAACACCTGAAAGGATGGGAAAGAGAGTTCAATATATGGGAAGAGGACGACGCGCCTGGAGTTTTATTAAGTAAGATAGGTCCGGGGCAGGCGATAAGGACAGTTTGTTCTTTCTTGACTGGCCATGCCAAGCCCACCTGTATCAAGCACCGCAAGGGACCAAGGTACTGTACGTACTCCGTACATGGAGTATGTATGCATCGTAATTCTGTATCAAGGGGACTAGGGCAGTCAAACCTGTCATTCTTTCAATTGCACTCTGTACAAAAAAACTTGTTTTTTTTTTTTTTTTTTTGGATATTCTAATTCACGACTCAATTGAAGAGTCTGAATGGTCCTATGTTGACATTCAGACAAGTACAGAACTGTAATTACATGTACAATACTCGTTCGTAATCCATAGCTTCAACTGGTCTTCAGCTGATCCACTTTCAGGTACAGCGGACTCACAACCAAGGTTACCCATCTATCCAGAATATTCATTCTGTTGATACTTGGTTGAGGCCTGACAATTGTCGGTTTTTCCCAGCTATGATGGTCTATTTGATCCCTCTACCCTGTATCAGGGAAGCCTCGTCTCATGGGAAGCTACCAGGAGCACGATATTATGGATGTGCATAATGACTACGTATCTGGACTAGTGCCGGATCGCCCCCCAGACCAAAGATCCACCAGGGAAATCAAAAGCAGCATTGACATTATTATCTATCATATCCTTCGTAAGGCCAGCCAGTAATCACTCGCAATAACAAAAACCATCCCCGGTGAAATTCAATTGACACTCCATTTCGAACATATTCCCTCGTGAGGATAGTACACACAGGTCATTTCGCACAGAGCAAAAGAAAGGACAAAATCAACAAACCCTGATGATGTCATAAGAAAAATGCTGTTGAATAGTGAAAACGCCCAAACGCAAGCATAGTCAATATATCGTTCCCCCTCTTCCTTTCCCTGTTCATATCTTATTCATTTATTCTCGCCTCGCCCTCGTCGGCGTACTGTAAGTTGGGAATTGTCCCATATCCGAGTGTAGGAGGTTCATACTTGCCCGTCAAATCCGCCGCTAATTTAAGCGCGTCCTGCTTGCCTCGTTCCACATCCACAAGTAACATGAGTGGTAGTGGAAGAAATATGAGGATCGCCAGAAACAGGAAAGCAGGACGGATCTCCCCATAGCGATCGGTAACCGCGCCTACAATGGCGGGTCCGAAGACGCTAGAGCCTTTGTCGGTAATGGCGTACAGTGCATAGAAAGCTGCTTCATGGCCGGGGGGGATTAGCTCCCCGAAGAAACTGCGGCAATAGGAAGACAGCCCGCCCATCACAAGTCCGTATACAGCGCTGAGCGGAAACATCTCCCATGGTTGCTGAAGGCCTAGGAAACCTAGCGTCCTCACGGCTGGGATGAATCCCAGTAGGCCGTATAGAGGCACAAGCTCGAACAGGATTATGCACGCAATGATAGTTTGAGATGCTCGAAGATTGAGTAACCGAGAAACATAGCTCCAAGAGAACGCGCCGACAACACCTCCAGCCATTGCGATCACATTAATCAATCCCAGTGCAGCTGGTTCCATATCGAGCTGAGTTTTCGCGAAGAGCACAGCTGTTCCACTAACCGTGGCGATCCCATCGCTCAGTAAGAACCAAGCAGCCAGGAACAGCGTAATGTCCTTTAAATGTCTCGCCCGTACGACGGTTTGGCCAAGGGATTTCCACGCAAATCCCATGTAGCCTATCCATGACTGGCATTGCTTTCCATTGCGAGCAGATGGCAAAGGCGGTCCTGGACGAGCGCGCAACCAAAGGGCTGCCGGTATCGTAAACGTAAACCACCATAGCCCAATCATAAAAAGCGCAATCCGCAAGGAAAACGTGGTTTGATGAGTACTAACAACCACAAGAATGCAAAGAATCTGCAATATAACTGCGCCAATATAGCCTATTCCAATGCCATATGAGGATAACTTGGTAGAAAGATGCAGTTCCTGGGAAGTGGGCATAGAAGCAATATGTGCTGACTGCGTCCCTGGCATCTCATTCTCCCTAGGGCCGGGCCTCAATAGAGGTGAGGTAGGGTCATCATTTATGTGATCCTGGGGCGTATGATTATCGATGGGCGCAACACCTTCGTCGCCGCTCCCTTCAAGTAAGGATCGATGATGGCGAACCAGTAGCGGCAAGAATGAATTCAACAGCACGAAAGATGACCCAAAGCAGGTGTTTGCTATTATAGCAAGAATTCCACCAAGAAAGAAGACCTTGGCGGATACGGCAATAAAGAGCATCGTAGAAATGGCGCCAATGAAGGCAAAGATTACCAGAAGCATTTTTCGATACCTGCCGTGGTCCGCTGCCCCTGACATCGAGATAATCAGAATGGCTTGAATGAACACACTCACTGAGAATGTATACATGGCGTAACTAGCCGTGTTAATTTCGGTACCAAGGATGTATATAATGCACTGGCCGGCATTTGGTGCAGCCTGTTCACTGTATCCTGGGCTTTCGAATCCTATAACTTGCCGGGAAGCTTTCCAAGTTGCGCTACAGGGTGTTGATTTGTCCGATAGCAGTACGCCGCGATCTCGAGCCATCTGCTCTAATGTGATCGGGAGAAAAGAACCTACAACGAATTAGATAAATAACCACAATGCCCCGAGTCATAGACTTTGACAGATATGCATACCCATTGCACACACAGTGAAAACTTCTGCTGCCCAGCCATAGCTGTACCAGCCAGCAAGCTCCTTCCGACTTGTTGGTCGAGTATCGTCGCCTGGGTACTCTGGGCGCAGTAGACTGGCCTCGATAACCTCGTCTCCTTGCATTCTGGTTGAGGTACGTTTCTCATAGGACGATGCGCATGTCTGGAGCACGACAAAAGAGATGTACACAGTAGGTGCAAAAGAACTCTAGGTTGCTTAGAACGACCGGTATGACGACAACAGGTCCGTCCTGGAGGTCACCAAGCAAGAGTCAGCTTATATGTACGGAAATGCTGAGAGAGAGAGAGAGAGAGAGCATACCTTGGGATTGTTGTAGAGTATACAGTAAGCAGTTGATGTCACAATAGGAGATCTGCCCCAGCGTTGAGAAATAATCCTATTACTGCTGCTGGGTGCTGTTTAGACGATGCCGATGCGGTCAACAATCAATGAATTTAAAGAGGGGAAAGCCAAAGCGAGGAACACGAGAAAAAGCAACTGTTCAAGTTGAGCCTCAATTAAAATCGGATTGATTCGACTATCTGAGAAAAATATTCTGCAAGTTGCCAACGGATACAAACAGTTTGTTGGTTTATCCAGAGTGTACATGTAAAGTTACCATCACATGGTGATCTACTCCGTAGATTATTGTAGTGGCATTTACAATACAACTAGTATAGTTAATCGTGGTATTTGTATGTAAACAACCTTCAGCCACTATTCACCAGCCACTTGAGGCTGGTTCCGCACTCACGCATCACAGCAACTTCGCATCGCATCGCATCCATCCCAACCAAGAAGAAATAGCATTACCAGCAGTTCTGTCGCAGTTTGCTCCCTCCAGAACTTATACGCCCGACCCTTTGCATGAGGTCCGCTTTTCTATTGACAGCATTTATCGACAAAGATCCTCTAGAATATCAGACATTCTCCGCCCCGTCCCCTTCAAACTCCGACCGCACGTCCGTTTTCTTGAGTTCGACTTTTCCTTTGGAACTATACGTGACTCTTTTTTTTCTTCCCTATTCTGATTCAATCAATCGGGTCTCGCGCTTTGATTGCTCCATCTGCGATCCTAGCTACTATCGCCTTGGCCGGCCGGACTGGTCCTACTCTCCAATCTCTTATTCCACTACTGCGGCCGCACCAACCAGAACACCTAATTATACGATAGCCAATCCTACGTATGGAATCGCGCTGAAGTTTCCGGTCGAGTTCAAACTGTGGCGATCAGCTTCCCTTCCTACCCCCGGCTTATTTGCGTGCAAGATATCAGACTTCGTGCTGTGTAGAGGGTGAAGGAGGGGAGGGCCTGAACGGACAAACCCGCTCATTAACGTCCAGACATGCCGGGCGTCGTTATGGACAATGTTAATGTTGGCGGGGCCGGACAAGAGTCAGGCATACACGAGTCCAAAAATGGCTTGTCGAATCCTGGCGGGCCAGGGAGCTCTACCGAACTACGAAATGGCGCGACTCATGTGAATGGGGTATCGGGAACCGCGAGTGATCAGCTATGGAAAGAAGAGACTTCAGCAGCGTCAGGAGAGCCGCCGGCACTTGTGCATATAACCCAAGGGTTTTTCCCATTCTCGATGTTGGTTAATAGATCAGTTCAGCAATGCTGGAATGATCTGTCGGAGTTGATTGCAGAGCTAGCAGAAATGCAGGTGCCGTCCCAAGATCAGCCGTCATTCATCCCCCATGGGAAGTCCTCAGGAAACCAGAATTCTGCGAATGTACAGAAAAAACTCCGGTTACTGGATTTTGCGCATGCGAAACGAGCTGAATTCATCAAACTTCTCGTTCTCTCACAATGGAGTCGACAAGCCGCCGATGTCAGCAGACTCATCGACCTGCAGGGTTTCATTCGTACTCGTCACCAAGCCTATGCGGGGGCTCTTCAATGGGTCGGTGACATGAAGAGAGACCTGGTCATGGCTCAAGTAGCTAACCCTGACTTGAAAACCGCGCTAGAAGTTCTATCTAAGGGTAGGGTGACAGCTATGTCCGATGTAAGTTCTTCGTATCGAATGATGTTGATTGATCTTATTTAACTCTTGTACCTTAGCTCGGGTATAAGCCGCCAAAGCCGTTGACAGCAAAGCGCACTCTCAAGAAGCTGCAGAAACTGAACAAGATAATCAGTATACGGTTAACATTGCATGACCAAGTGCCCCGAGCTTTTCAGACATATCGTGTTCATGACGGCAGGGTGACTTTTTCTGTCCCTGGGGAGTTCGAACTTGATCTTTCTGTGGGAGAAGACAATAAGTCTTCTCAGTTTTTCTTTGTTGATATCCGCTTTCTTTTTTCCCCTTCGTCCGCCATTCCCAAAGGTCGAGTTCTGAATGAGCTTGACATCAGAATCAATGATGTACTCCGTGACAGCGGCCTCACCGGTTGCTTCGACCTGTTGCACAGTCTGGTTCTTACCTTCAAGGTCAATGTGCTTTTCAAGCAATCTATCGACTTAGCAAGAGGTTCTTGGTCCGATGTCCTTCGAGTTGAGCTCCTACACCGAACACTCATTGTGCAATATTGGGCGTTTAAACTTGGGGCTAAGAGCTGGCTTGAAGTTGGCGTCAAGAGTGGTCGTCGACGAGGGAGCCATGGGAATCCTGGAGTACCATATTTGGGACTTCGCTGGATGCGAGACGGTCAAGAGGTCGACAACGCAGACATTGAGTTTGACACGGAAAATCTATCAATGGAGTGTGTCCTGCGGAGTGTTATAGCACTACATGTCTCCCATATTCTCTCCTCAGTGTATACCAGTCTCAGCGAGAACTCATTGTTCTCCACTGGTACACTATCTTTGCGCGCCCAGTTATCTCGGATAGAGCCTGGAGACTGCCAGCTCGACATCCAGCTTACGGCGTCCAGACGCCTCCGTGTCACAATTGAACCAATGTCAGGTGCCAGTATTCTGTCGGCGGCGCCTAGCATATTAGATCGACCTGATAGTGACCGTGGGCCCGATAAGTCGCTCACTGATGAAATTGCGTCTCGTGTGGCACGGATTCGTTGTTCCTCTGCGATAGAAGAGATTGAGTCAAATCTGAGAATTCTCGGCTTTGAAGCTGTCAGTCCTCGGTCTCTTAAAGTTGAAATCCGGAGAATCTTCCCGTCTAACGTTATACGGTTTACGTTCTTCCGGCACCATCTATGGGAACCTAATTGGCTCATAGCCGCGACGAGCAGCATGGACAGCGATAACTGGTGGGTCATACAGCTTCGAGCGACGTTGTCAGCAAATAAACACCCAACTCTTGGTGCTCAAAATACATCTATGCTTCGATCAGCTCAAGTCATCAGCAGTAGGTTCCTTGCTGCGCAGCAACACACGAGCTATGCGGCATGTGCGGATCTTGGGCATTGTCTCACTGGGATACTGGCGATATACGCCAATGCTCGCTTTCTGTTGGAATTGCAGCGCATCCATTTTCACCCTCCGCTGCATAAATTACAAATTGAAACGGGTCTTCGAACACCAGATATCTTCATTCGCTATGAAGCCTCGAACCTTCCTCCCGCTTTGCGGATAGCACAGCCTGCTGGATTGAAGAAATCTTACATTAAAAACACCATTCGCGTTTCCTTTCATGGCGTCGATCCTCACAAGAATCTCGCCATTCTTGTGGCATACGGGAGCTTAGCAATGCCTGTTAAGTTTCTGGGCACGCTGGTCTCGAAATGGGATCGTTCTATCGTTTTTCGGCAGAAAGGCGGTGGCTTTGCAATTCGTCTTCTTGCGCCAGCAGGTCAAGTTGTCATTGTAGATCTCATCGAGAAATTGCAACGCCTCGAACGGATACTGTCCATTATTGAGTCTCTCCAACGGAAGAAAATGGACGTTCTGTCGCTGTCGTTATCACGCATTGCTTTCTCTTATGGTCCTGGCAAAGCGCTGCGTGCCAACATCAATGTCAACGCGTCTGGACCCTCGTCCTCTGCGGATACTGACCTTGCTGGCATCCCGTCGAAGGCAGAGTCCGTCTTCTTCCAGCGCCTGGGGATTGCCTTTGATTATCCAAACCCTCATCGGCGCATTCAAGAGTCCTTGACAACTAGTTTGAATAGCGCGTCTAGCGAAGCTGGCCTAGACTCCTTCTTTGAACTTCTCACACTCACACTTCCATTGCTGCGAGCTCTCGACCAGATAACCATCAATCCATCCCACAACGAGCCGCTGAAAGCTCAAGTAACAGTGCGCAATGCGAAAACATATCAAATTCACTATCCTATCGCAAAATTTCGCTTTCAGCTAGTTGCTGGCCAGCATTTGAACCGAATGACTTGGATATTGAAAGATGTGAGCGGCACACAGGACAGATCACACCAGAACCAAATCACAGGCAGTCTGCGAGAAAAGCTGTACAATGCAAAGGGTGACGGCTGGAGAGGACTCGGAACGGGGATGGTAGCAGAAGTTGACAAAGTTTCGAATCTCATCTTGGAGCTTGACAGTTGCTTTAGCGATTCTCGAAGCAATATAGCTACACCGGGCCATAGCGCCGTGGGACACGGTACCCGGAATGTCAGCCAACAGGGGGCAGTCGGACAGGCCGGGCCTGCACAAACTTCAGAGGCAGGAGTGCCCTCTAGTAGAGGTCTGCCTGCTGTTGGGGCTCCTGGCAGGAAACCCGAACAGAAAGCTTCGGACGATGTTATTATGATTGACTAACTAGCGATTTGGGAAAAAAAGATTCCTGCCGTCTGCTTGGTAGAGATAATGGGGTTTCCTTTGTCTTTTTGTTTTCTAATGCATATGAAGATATCATTCCCGGCGGCGTTCTATGTTGTCCTGATGGCATGTTATGCATTTTCTTTTCCATGTACAATGAAATTCTTACTTTCTATCCTATAATATTTACAGATGAGTCCGAAGTCTTTTCAAAGTATCTTCACATATAATTATCGTTTCAGGTAAATTTCTATCGTCAGAAATAAGTCATCATCTCCATGAACGGAAAGTGTAACAATCGCCTAAAAGCGATCCTGTTTCACCCTCCCTCGGTTCTTCAGGATGTCGTATTCAACCCATCTTACCACCGAAGACAGCTCACCTTCCGGAACCAATCTTCCAGGGTTCATAACATGGCAACCTTCATAGGTTATAGAAAATGGTGCAGCCTCCGCATCTGCCAATATGGCTGCAGTTGGCAATGGGTACAACTGCAAAGAAGATGCATAATCCCATAAAACAGGTCGCAAGGAAAGCGGAAATGGCGACAATGTTCCTTGATCCAGTATAGTTTTGACCAGTTTCCGAGCCATAAGCACGGCAGGTGATGGAGAACTTGAATTAGTACCTGCTTGTTGTGCATATTCAGGCGCCTCTTCTGATGTCAGAGGGTCGGCATTGGATGCTAGGTCCTCGCCCATCGCGATATCAGGCTCGTTAGTGTCCGGTTTCGTGCTCACTGCGCCGCGTCGCAGTCTTCCCGAGATGTCATCCCGAAAGATGGCAATGTCATGCACAGGCCCAAACAAGGTTAATCGACACGGGTTGGAAGTCCAGATAGCCTCACCAGGTGGCTCAGCCGAGCCAGAGCGCTCTGCTTCGGCATTGGCCATGGCGAATGCACGTCTTACTCTCGAGGTGAATAACTCGGGAATTGCTTGCCGGGGAACTGTAGACGTTGCACCGGCTGAGAAAGCAGACGCCCACGGGTCATTATCACCTGGGACGAATATGAACGTAGAGTGTTGTAGCAATGTCGGAAACTCGGACAGGACTAGGGCAAGCGAGTCGATATATTCTTTGTACTCAATGCTGCCCGCTTGACCTCCCCCGTTGATTATGGCCTTTTGGACGAAGTTTCCGATGAGAACAAAGACAAGCGGTCGTTCCGTTAGGGGGAGGTCATTGTACAGGTTGAAAACCCTCCTTAGCCCATCCAGAGTCTTCATGTCGTCCAGATTTACCTCGCCCATAATGGCCATCTTAGGCCGAGTGGGAGTGTCAGAACCTTCTTGGTCATCATGTATGCATCTAGCTTGGATTTTCCGCATACGCGAGCCTCGTGCACGTTCACTTCCAACGCCCAGAAAGTCGATCCATCCAAAACCGCCACTGGAACTAACCTCTCCGCTACTTTGCTGGGTACTTGTCCCTAAAGAGATCTCTCTTCGTTCACAAGGAGGACCGCAAATAGAAACACCAACAAATTTCCCTCCTATAGCACCTCCAATTCCACTATTTCCTCCAAGAATCGAACCCCGAATATTCTCTTCCTCTTCGTAAATGCCGTCAACTAGTACGATCATTCCAGGCGCAAACCAAGCACCATCTTCGGGGATCATGCGTGCATGGCCCAAGTCCAACGCGACACTTCCCGTCAAATCGGTTAGAGAGAGATCCCCAGCAGGGGAGACAGATAGCATCCCCAAAAGCAAATGTGATGTGCCACTCCTGCCCAGCAAGTTCGCGATCTGAGTTAGTTTGTAGCACTGCTGAGGAGCAAATGATGATGATGACCTTCGCAGAGATGGACCAGAAGAGCTCAAGGAAGTTTGAAATGACTCATTGCGGAGTAGGCGCTGATATATGACATTATAACGGTCTCGGAAAAGAGTAGTTTTGTGTGTAGGTGGTGGGAACAAAGCTGGTCTAGCCTTTATGGCTTCGAAATACTTTTTGTCGACATTGTAAGTCAGACGCGGAAGTTCAAAGGCTCCAATGACTTTGATCCAACTTCTTGGGTGAAGTGAAACTTCAGTTTCATCATCCTCTTGATTCTCAGTAGCTCTCGCTGAGACTAAAGATGGCTGTAAGCTATCACGCCCCATTTCAGAGACTCCGTTCCTGCTGAGAATCGGTATGGTTCTCTCGTCGGCGGCCTTCCCGGTAATGACTCTTCCACCGCTCATACTACCCTCCAATGTCTGCAATATGGCCTTCAGCGAGGCCCCCTTGCCCTCTTCAACGATAACACCGCCTCCAGCCTTCTTCCAGCTTTTGGCTACCTCGTCCAAAACTCTCTCTGCGAGTCCTTCTTCGCGCCATCCTGAACCACAGTTTTTCCCAACAAAGTTTGCTAGCATCTGGAGTGCAGATGATGATATAGTCAAGTTGTGCTTCCGAGTAAAAGTGCGAAAGGCCACAGGCCGAAGGGTGGAGGGTGGGAGCAAGATAGGCAGGATAGGCGCCTTCGTTGGGCCATTTGTAGATTTTGTAATTCGGAAGGGATGAACCGGTGTGCCAAATCCAGGCGACGATGATGGCACAGCATCCGATTCTGTCTGGATACAAGAATTCATGCGCGGTGTCCTGTCCATCTTGGCTTGCCCGCCTGTATTCTAGCAATCGTTCGGGAAAGACGCTGCGGGAGAATAGCCCAGCAAAAGATTTCCTTGACACCAATTGAAGCAGGCGACTTTTTAAGGGAGTGATCTTGAAAATAACACTATAGTTGGGGTCATTTGCAACTTCATATCCATGTCAACTACGGAGTAAAGAAAACATGTGACGAGAATCAAGACGCGACGCCACGTGCGGGCACGCGACCCGCGACGGAGCGGGTAATTTATACTACAACCGTCGACTAAAGACTCGCGCAATTTTCATACATTCCTGCCTTTTTCTGAAGATCTTTATTTGGTGCATCGCCGAGACGAAACCGACTTGAAAAAGAAGAAAACGACCACCATGACTGATACTGCTCGGCCGGAGTCGAATACGGCTCCTATGACGAACAGCGCCGAAGAGCAACGAACGCGGTTGGGAGAATTGGTTACTCGAGCTGCTGCGAAAGATGCCATCAAAGATTACAATGCAGCTGCTGAGCTTTACTCCGAGGCTACAGAGCTCCAAGCGGAATTGAACGGGGAAATGTCACTTGATAATGCAGACCTACTGTTCGCTTACGGCAAAGCGCTATATAATGTTGCTGTCAGCAAAAGCGATGTGCTTGGGGCTAAAGTGGCGGGCGAGCCACATGCGCAGTCAAATGCTGGAGCTACCGAAAGTTCTACATCTGTTGGATCGACGTCAGCAAGTGACAACCTTATCCAAAGCGCCGTGGCAAATGGCATGGCTAAGAAGGAAGCCGGTGCTAATGAAAAAGAGCAATTTGAGAAGAAACAAAATACGCCATTCTTCCAGTTTGCTGGCGACGAGAACTTTGACGAGTCGGAAGAGGAAGAGGAAGATGAAGGCGCACAGGCCGGTGCTGGCGATGAGGACGATGATGACTTTGCAAACGCTTTTGAGGTGCTCGATCTCGCCCGTGTACTCTACCGGAAGAAATTGAGTGCAGCGGAAGAAAGTGACGGCAAGGGAAAGTCAACGAAAATGTCGTCCGACGTTAAACAGCTTAAAGAACGCCTTGCGGATACGTACGACTTGCAGGCTGAAATTTCGCTTGAAGGAGAGAGATTTCTGGACGCCGTCACAGATCTCAGAACGGCGCTTGATTTGAGGCTGGCCTTATTTCCGGTGGAGGATCCTGCCGTCGCTGAATGCCATTACAAACTTTCTCTTGCCTTGGAATTCGGCGCCGTCAGTAAGACGGAAGAATCCGATGAACAAGATAGCCATAGCCGAAGCAAAGTGCATGGAGATATGAGAAAGGAGGCGGCGGACCAAATGGAGAAAGCCATTGAAAGTTGTCAGGCTCGGATTGCTCAAGAACAAAGGAGATTGGACAATGGTGATGCCGCAGATGAGGACAAAGCAGCAGCGATGAAAAGAAAGATTGATAATGTGAAGGAGATAGTCGCAGACATGGAGCAAAGGGTGAGTTAAATACGTTCTCTCTATCTCATACCTGGTCAATAACTGAAACGTGTCTTCTTGCCTACAGCTCATTGATCTCCGGCGTCCACCGGTGTCAATTGAAGAACAAGAACGGAGTGACGAGGCTGTTCTCAAAGGCATCCTCGGTCAAATTGTAGGCCAATCTACTGCTGAACAGACAGCGCGGTTGGATGCGGCGACCAAGGACGCAACGGACTTGTCCGCGTTTGTTAAACGAAAACCCGCGAGTGGCCAGTCTTCTCAGAAACCGGGTTCCAGCAATAAGCGGCCTGTTGAGCAATCTGTTCAGGGTAATGACGTGAAACGGGTGCGAGTGAGCGATGATAACGATGAAGAATCTTAGGTAGGCCGGGAAGATGGTAGAGGAAGATAATCGGGATGATCTGGATGATACCCATAGAAAATATTCACCAAGGTTCGCTGTGTCCGTTTGATATGTTCATTTCATGTGGCCTGGGTTTGAAGTTCTTGGACCGAAAAAATAGTCTCATTTTCATGCCTTTATTATTATACATTAATGTTTATCACCTTGATTATGTGTAATGCACGCAGGCTAATATCAGGAGGCGACCCGGCGTCATTGTGTACCAGGTAGAACTAAAAGTCTCCAAAGCCCAGAGACATAATGCAGAACAATATATATGCATATACTGCCAGGTTGTAGTCAACCAAGACCGAACACTGCGGAGCGATGGTTCGGTTTGCGACTCCTTCGACGCATAGCCAAATCAGGATTCCAGATCCCGGCAAATAAGTCTTCGCACTCATCCTCGTCTTGGCTGTCAAAACTTATATCTTCACCAAGCGTTTTCGCACCCGAATTCCCAGAATTAACGGTGCCGAATGGTGCAGCGGAACCAATATTTCTTGAAGGAGATTCCCAGCAAGATGATGCCGTAATTTTTTTGGTTTCCAAAATAAATTTGCCGACTTTGTAGCGCTGCGATTCCTCATCGGCAGCAACATACTTCCAACCAAGTACACTCCCGCATGAGGCACAGCTCATATCGCTGACAGTATGCCCCCCTGTAACCAACTGGCGCCACACAGGCTTCTGCAGGATGGTATTCGGTAGCGAGACGGTTGGTGAGGATGATGCGCTCACGGAAATGGCACTGGCAACGGGCTCCAGGGAGACAAGGTAGGCACGACCATGCTGACCATTGAAACCTTTGCTGACGATCTGGGAAGCTAAGCAAACGTCTGCTGCACAGCGGGAGCAACGAAGATATGACACATGACCATCGAGATACTTTTCACTTTTCGAGAGCTCGTGATCGTTGGGCTGGGGAGAATCACCCCCCGCACTCTGTCGTGAGCGAAACACTGTGGGCGGAAGCAGAAATTTGGGAATCAGGGGAAGATTGAAATGGTGTGCGTTTGGCATAATTGAAGGTTGGGTAGTCTGTCCCGTTGAAGCCTTATAATCTTCTGTATGAATAGGGCGAAGTTGGTTACAGAGCATGCATCATGCTGAGATCATATCTATCATTGACAGGTACAAAGGTGGATCGGCCGGGCCGCCGCAATGGAGTCACACTAACTACCGTTGCTCCCCGCTGTACGGAGTACTCCGTACTACTACAGGGGTATGTAGTACTTGTATGTACTAATACTACATAATCTACTACAGAAACAAATACATTAATACGGATAGAAAGACCAACGTACTGCTGTATGTTCCGGAAAGCATTTCTTCCCAGAAAATAACACAAATGCCACTGAACAAAGAGATGAACGAAATATATGGCTAGACTTCAGCGCACAAGAAGATCCACTTGGGACTAATCGCAGATGCGCTACAGTCTTCAGGAAGCCAAGGTCCCAATGTCGTTAGGTTAAACCCACACCACCCCAAGTTTCTCACGACTTCAAGTTCAGCTGTATCTTGCGAACGCTGGATGCAAGCAACGATCTGAGAACAGCCAAAAGCAGACATACCAGCAAGCTCGAAAAGTGCGATTAGTCTGCCAGTTTATGTGTTAGCAAATGCTATAATACGTCCAACACCAAGGTGCAATGCCGAGATGGGCTTTCGGAGCAACATGAACACTTACCCGCTTTTAAGACCATGTCCCAATGCATTATCTTCGAAGAAGACGAACAATGTTCGCTCGCCGCTCGTCTCTGTCACAAAACCTCGATAGATGGCATCGCTCGTGTAATCCCACACTTCCATCCACGATTGGATATGCTTATGTTCTTGTCCAGCATGGCCCTGCTGATTAGCTTGACACGCACCCACCTCAAGCAACACCTGCCGCGCGAGTCTCCTCTCACCGTGGAGCATCGCGGACAGTGTGTCGCAGAAGAGCCTCTCACACTCTCCCGAGATGGTATGCGCTGCCTCCCTTCTATATTCTGGCAGACTAATTCCTGGCCATGTTCTCTCCATTTCCGAGCGGATGGAGGTATCAAAGGGAGGACTTAGAGAAGGGGGCTTCAATCCTGAAGGGACCTCAGGGATACCACTGTGATCCTACAGGCAAGAATAAGGTGTGTGTCAGCATGCTGTTAAAATTAAGCGAGGTAGCCATAGCAAAGAAAGAAAGAGGGAAGGAGGGGGAGAAGAAGAGGAAGCCATACCGGTCCCCGTCGTAGTGCAATAATGGAAGCCCTTGACTGCTGAGGTCGACTCAGTCAGACTGTAACAGCTTGCAAGGACACTAGTCTGGGAGGCCTTGTTGATGAGCTGCTGGAATTGGTTGCGATTACTACTGTTATTTCTGAGATATTTCGCCATGATGGAGGTTTCTTTTCCAGGGAGACGATGTATTAGTTTGAGAACAAGTCTGATTTGAGGTTTGATGATAAACGACAGGTCTCGGTGTGAGTAACGGTAGACAGGTTGAATTCGAAATGGCGATATTATAAGCTGCGTCTGGGGTTCTTCGATGAGGGAAAAAACTGATTCCAGTTGGGCGGTGATTTCTTGGAGGTTGTGTTAAGTTGTGGTACGGAAAAGAAGCCTGACTGTCACCTGAACTACATGCCTCAGGCATGACATGGCTCGGAATTGATAACGTCTCCGACTCGATCATTTTTCTTTTTCTCTATACAGAGTAATATCTTTGTTTTTTTCTTTTTTCTTCTTCTTCGTCTTCTACTTTCTCTTCGCATTTATTACCTGGACAAAATGAAAATAGTTACTGCCAATTTCATAACATGTGCTGTCAAAGACTGCCAATCATTTCCACTTCATTTTCGTGATGCCAAACTTGAACTCCAGGAACTGGATTTTCAGGCTGAATTCATACAGAATATTATTCCCCGGCTTGATTGGGATAAACTGCAGATAATTGCAAATGAAGTAAGCTAATATGCGTTGTCTTTGATCCTCATGCTGTACTGACGCTTCTTGTATAGCTTGGTTTCTCTAATATCTCAAACACCAAACCTAATGATGATGCTTTAAACAATGAGCAGATCCTGAGAGACCTACATAAACTACTTTTAGAGATTCAAGTCATGGAAGGGAAATTAATATGTGGAGATTGTGGCCATGAGTATATGATTAAGGAGGGAATTGCAAACTTCCTTCTACCTAGCCATCTAGTCTAGGTTTGTGGATCTTGTACTGCACTTTTTCCAAACACCTACTGATCTTATTATCTTGCAGTCTAAGAATCTCTGGATAGACAACCGTGAGCACTTTCATCTCTTCAACGAGTCCCTCTCATCCTTAGATACTACTTATTTCATAAGCGGAAAAAATTAAAACTCTTGGAAATAACTTGAATTACTGACTAGTTGGAATGCTCGAAAGCGTAACGAGTTATATTTTGGTTATATGTAGTGATTTGGAGAAAAAAAAAAAAAACAACCATGTGATTGCAGTATATACAGTACTAATCAAGATGCACCCATTCCTTATGCCCTTCATGCAAAGAGTAGAAAAGGGAATGACGAAATGAAAGAGGAAGAAGTGGGGGAAAGACATACGCAAATTCGATGAAACACCATTAAACTCCTAGGCTGTAGCATAATCTTTGGGAATCGACAGAAAAGGAATGAAGCCCGCATCTTGGTAGTCTTAGAGTTCCCGGTAATCACTCGGCCTGATTCTCCGATGCCTTGCCTGGTGCCGTTGTGGGTTGACTGGTTGACGGAAATATGCCGTATCTTCTTCCCTGGCATAAGGCGTACTGAAGCTCGTTCGTTGTTGGTTGAGAAAGGGGCCCATTCCTGGTCCCTGCTGAAATCCTCGATTTTGTTGCATTGGACCTGTCATTTGACTCATAGGAAACATGGGCATAGTCTGCTCTCCAGTACCATTGTACATATTGGATGCCCCGAGGCCATGGCTAACCTGGTCGCCATACATACCACCCTGAAGTAAATTAAAATTCATGGCATTCATGGGGTTCCAAGCCATATCCATGTTATTGGAGAAACCGCCCATAGGGTTCATAAATGCCATTCCATCATTGGCAAATCCTGGATCTGGAAAGGGCATTGCCGGCATGCCTGAACCTTGCGCAAATCCGAAATTGCCGAAAGGCATCTGTTGATTGAAAGGGAGCGAAGGGAAGCTAGCTTGAGACTCGTTGTTTTGTACATTTTGCGGCACCGGGGGACTTGTGCTGTAATCAGATTTTTGTTTCTTCGACGAACTTTGATTTGAATCTCCGGATTCCGCTCGGCTACCCTGATCTTCTGCAGGTCTTTTTTTGGACTGCCCTTGCGTAGTTTCACCAATGGGAACAGGAGACAATGACCCTGCAATCGATTCTTTCCCTTGGTCCTCCTTATTAACAGTTTTTCCTTCCTGGACTATTTGCTGCTTTTCTTTTTCCTTCTTCGAATCCGCACGTTCAGCCTCATATGCTTTGATCTTGGAAACGGCTTCATGGTCCAAGGAAAGGTTGTCGAGCAGAACGCCTTCTGTTGCACAATTGGGGCAGACAAAGTCGCTTTCAATCAAAGCGTTTGTGATGCAATCATTGCAGTATGTTTTCTGGCAGCATGGCGTCCTCGTTGGTTCCAGAAACATACGTTTATCAATCGGACACTCCAGCCCACGAGTTTGTAGTTCTTTACTGTACTCTGCTGCCGCTGCTTCAGCTGCTGCTGCCGCTGACGCTTTAGCTTTCTCCTGATACAATTCCCAAGCTGCTTTGTCAGGCTTTGCAATGACAAAATCACCATCGGCATTGACCATAACGCCTGTATTCTTCAAATCTTCATTCGAACCGTCCACCGTGAGAGATTCCGGTTTCTCAACTTTGGTCTGGAGAGAACGAGGTATTCCGGTTGAACGCTTTACTCTATACTTGCCATCATATTTCGGGTCATTATTCGTGGGACATGCTTGTATCCAATGACCTAAAATCATCAGTCAATAGATTGCTACAGCTATTGTTGAACATTTTCAAACAAACCTTTCTCACGGCAACGGTAGCAAAGGTACCCTGGAGGTGGAGGGTGATCAGGGACATTCACAGGTTTTCCTCTTCCACGACCAAAAGGGACAGGCGTAGCACTGGTTATTAATTTATTAGTATGCAAACATGCATGTGATAGGGTATGTACTCACTTGGCCATTTCCTGCTGCTGTTCCTTCCATTGATTGGCTTGCAAGTTGAAAAGCGCATTGATCTTTTCGTCTTCCGTTTGCGCATTATTGAGTTCCAAGACGCTGGTATTGACTGTCTGGCTGGCACCTGGAGTTGCCCGGCTTGATACAAACTGGTCGTTCCGCGGCGCACTGCGTGCATTAACAGGCATTTTTCCAGATACATAACGAGCAGCCCCACCCTTTCCGGGTCGCGCGGCAGGAAGCCTTCGAGCTGTCACGGAAGTCGAACGAGGAATGATTGTCGTGTCATCATCGTACTCTGCAATCTATGATTAGTCGGGGTCTGAAATGAGGGAAAGGGTAATGAAAAGAAAAGAGAATATCCGGGGAACAAATCAATACGCAAAAAGCAAAGATCATCAGTCTGTCATATGAACAGAACTTACCCTCTCCAGTGTCTTCGTTATAAATTGATAATTCGAAGTCAGATCCATCGCCCAGCCTACTCTGATTGATAATTTCTCGTTTCAATTCGAAGACAGAGATACCGGTGCCATCAAATGTTACCCGCGAAGGCTCTTTTTGAGATTTGAACTTGAAGTGAACAGAGGATGACATTGTATTCAATTGCACGTCCAATGAAACCGTTTGCGAGTGTAATTAGATCAGGAAGAAAAAAGAAAAAGACACCACTTTTAAAGCAGGATACAAACGACCATGAGGAGGAACACAGAAAGCAATGGGAAGGGCTGGCAAATCGCCAATAATAGATTATGACCTGGGAAAAATATGACCAAGCCGACGCAGCCTTGTGCACCAGTTCCCTTATCAGACCCTCAACAGCTCAACAGACAGGAAGCCCGATGATCTAGATATCGATGAGACTTCGCGAACTGACGAAATTAGAAAAGACGAAAAAAGTAAGAGAGTAGGAGGAGAGGATCTCTCTTTGAATGCTGGTCGGTAAGTGTTAAAATCACTGTATACAGAACAAGATGACGCTTGGTGGATACAAGAATGCAAAATAGATATGGAGATGGGTTTGAATGAAATGAGAGATATAAAAGGGAGAACGAGGCAATAGAAGTGCGAAGAACAAGATGAGACAGGAAAGAAGCACTAGCCTCTTCACTCGCAACCAAAGCTGGCAACCTGTTACACTCAGCTCTCAGAGAAGATATGTTGAATTTTGTGCAATCTCCGACTGAATAAGCAATAGGCGATTGATCAAGCAGGAACCTAGGTGTAGAAAAGGAAGGTACTCCGATGATGGATGATATGCGAAGCGCGTGTCGTTTTCCAGTGAATCTGATTGTCGTATGGTCGATAGGGGTGATAGATCTGGATAAACAGGCTCAAAGGAACGTATACCCAGCAAGAGTATCGTTTTCAGACAGAATAAGACCGAGAGAAATGAAGACACGAGTTATGCCTGTCTGAAACGTCGTCGGGATAGAAGCGAAATGCAGAATAGACGCGGATTTGATAAATGTTCGCCACGAGCGTGGGAAGTCGGCTTGAGTCACATGACCCGCGCTTATCCTCAGTTACCGCTTATTCGACCGCCTTTCGACTAGGAATGCTTTCATAATTTCATGATAATTAACCATCATAAACTCTAAATGTCTCTATTCACGTAGTTACTACTATACAACTCATGACTAGAAAGCTAGAAATCGGTTTCGAAGTCTCGAATAAGAAGTCCTTTGCTCTTCAAATGATCTTTGACGGCGCTGACTGTATATTCACCACGGTGAAACTGAATGATGTTAGTGTTTGAGCAAAGCACGTAGGTAGATTATGGAGCTTACCATCCCTGCACCTAGGGCTGCATCAGTTGTTGTGTGATCGAAGACCTCTGCAAAATGGTCGGGAACGCCAGCACCACTTGATGCGATGACAGGTATCTTAATTGCAGCCTTCACGTCATTGATCAGCTCTAGGTCGAATCCACTGTTGCTTCCGTCCTTATCGATGCAGTTGAGAAGGATTTCCCCAGCACCCATTGCCTCCACAGCTTGCACTAACTGTCGGACATCGAGGTCGCGGCTCTCCCTTCCACCTTTGATGGTGCATTGATACCAACAATAATCTTGTCCAGCAGCGTTCGGGTACTTCGATTTTATAGTGTGGTGGTTTGTGTCTTCGGGTCTGCTAACGTATACACGTTTCGGGTCAACGCTCACAACCACTGCTTGGTTTCCATAGGCCTTTGATATTGTCTCTATAGCTGTCTGGCCAGACAACCGTTTGCCAGCCTCATAGAATTGCTCGGCTGCAGTAACTGCATCTGAGCCAATGCTGACTTTGTCAGCGCCGGATTTGAAATACATGGTCGCAACATCGAGAGCTGAAAAATGGGTACCATCTGTATCAACGGTATCCTTGATGCCACCTCCAATGGTCAACGGCACAAACACGGTCTCCGATGCTCTTCGCAGGATTTCCAACATCGGGGTGTCCACGAGCGGGCAGTTCCTGAAAGATGTGATGTTCAAAAAAGTGATTTCATCGGCCCCTTGCTCGTAATATTTCTTGGCCATGTCAACAGGCTTTCCCAAATTCCTTACTTGGCCTCCGGCGTCAACGCCACTTTTCTCTCGGACATCGTATTGGTCACCTTTCGTGACAACAAGATCACCAGCATCATTCGTACGAACGTCAAGGCATGCGATAATTCTGCGTGTCAAGCCATCCTCTTTTCTCCCGGTTGTCGAGGTTTGTTTGAGCGATTGGACTTGGTTCCCGTTCAAAAACGCTCGGAGCGTACGTAGCCCAGCCTGTCCGCTCTTTTCCGGGTGGAATTGAGTAGCAAAGACATTGCCTCTTGCTATCGCTCCAATAAATTCCTCGTCCTTGTACGTGGCCGTAGCAACCGACCAGCCATCCTTCTCAAGAATTCCAGGTTCATAAAGCGCCGCGTACGAATGCACGTAGTAATACTTGCTCTCTGGGTTCAGTCCGTAGAACGTTTGATTGTCTGAATCGCCGCTACTGGTGTTGACGGCAGAGTTCCACCCGATATGTGGCACACTTTTCGTGGTAGCATCGAACCGTTTCATTCGCATTGGGATCAAGCCCGTTCCAGGAACATCGGGGTCCTCTTCAGATCCGTTGAAGAGGGCCTGTAATCCGACACAGATTCCCATGAAAGGTTTCCCTGACTCTATATGTTGCTTGATATGCTCCAAATAACCCCCCTCCGCTAACTGCGAAAGACAGTGGCCGAAATGGCCAACACCAGGCAAGATGAGTTTCTATTACGCCAAAGGTCAATGCCGACATTCGTGCACAAGTAGGCAAATTAGGCACTTACCTCAGCATTTTTCAGATCACTCGGCGACCTGACCCATTCGACTTCATATCCAACCTTATTAATCGCATTGACTAGGGAGCGGACATTCCCAGCAACATAGTCAAGAAGGTGAACAGTGGGCATAGCAATGAATTTTGGACACTGAGCCCTATCACCCTAGGATAAAATAAGTAAAAAGGAGAAAGGAGAGGTACAATTACAAAAAATGATCATAGACAGGGGGAAAAATATGTCCCCATGGAGGGGTGCTGTGGTCTGTACCCCACCATGACCATGGCATAGGAGCTGAGTCATACCTTTTTTTTTTTTTTTAGCGATCTGCGGTTTGAACCAATGCTACTATGTAAATGCTGTGCTCCCTCGAATGAATCTGGAATTTTATGAACCTGACTGTACAGAGGACTTGGTATTGACAATGATGCATTTATATCATATTTTGACAATATTTCGCCTTTGATGCAATAACATACATACCGAAAATTTCCTCAGGATCATGGTTCAAATTATTCGGGCTTATTGTTCTCCAAGTTTTGAAGATAGATAAGTCCATTCCGAGGCTATGAGGACCTGGTTAACCTTAAGAGCATAAACAAGAGGTCAGGTATCTTACTGGAGAGAATTGCCTCAATCGCACACCGGCAGATTCAAGAATTGCGGCACTCTAATCAGACGTATTAGCTCAACTCAACAGGGAAGGTGCCAGAAACCCACCTCTTGGTCCATATTGTAGCCCTGTGAATATACAACTTCATAGATCCCGACCTGGGCAATCTTGACAGTGCAGGTCAGGCAAGGGCAACTTTTGTTCGGTTTCGAAAGGTCAGCCTATGACGAGCAAGCGAGATTTATCAGGAAATCTCACGTGTCGCAGTAAAGGATTGCTCCCTCTCGTATACGCTCTTTTCCAGCCTCTAGCAACGCATTTTCTTCCGCATGGATACAAAGACAGGTCGAAAGGCCAACGCCTCCCCCTGTACCACAATTGCATCTCGGACCTAACGAACTGTAAATCAAAAATCTCATCGTCTTCGATATCTGGGAAGAAAGTAAGGATTCGTACATCCACCTTCATTGCAATTCTTCAGATGCCGAGGGGTCCCATTATACCCCGTACTGATGACGCGACGTTCTCGAACAAGGACGCATCCCACTCTCCTCTTCATGCAATTGCTCCTCTGTGCAGCAAGAGATGCAAGCTGCATAAAATACTGGTCCCAATTTGGCCGTAAACGTTGCTCGTCAGCTAGGTCAAGTGTCTTTAGAGCAGCATGCAATTCGTCAAGGGACGACGATGAATTAAACAATCGAGCTTGCGCTCGATCAGTCAAATAAGCACGTCCGATATCCCTGTCATACAAGTGCCTATCGTTCCAAATAACAAATTCTTCGAGAGCGGGAGGCTCGATTTGTCTTTCCCGGCATCTACAGTAAGATGTCAGTGACATGGTTAACCAAAACACGAGACTGTTTCTGGTGGCTGACCTGTCCGTGAACCGCTTCCATCGGAGACTAACCGGTGCATCAACACTCACGAGGAGAAAGAAAGGTCGCTGAATGAGGCGATCCAACGTGGCGCCATCCCAGATGTCGGTTGTGACCCAGCATTCCCGCCATCTCTTGGTTACGAATTCTAAAAGCAAATCGACATTCTCAAATACTACCTCCGGTGACGCCGTATTACCCTGTCCGCTGGCCTCGGAGGATTGTAACTGAACACGATTTCCTGGCTCGTCATTTATCTGGGAATAGTTTCTATTTTTCAGTCCAAGCAAATGAAAGCCTTGGTGTTGAGTCAAGTATTTTGCAATGGCATGCTTGCCAGAGCATATGCCTTCAGTACTTTATCAGTCCATGTACTATTCTGTTCAAAAAGATCACTGCTGCCAGATACTGCTAACCTCCACATAAACCAATAAGCATTTTCTGGAATTTGGCGAAATGACAGAGCGTGATGACAGATTATGTCCACGTGTAGAGAAAGATTGTGATGGAATTGGGTATGTGAGGGGAAAGAAAAAATAAAATCAAAATGATGGGAGATAAGATATGATTATCCGTACGAAGTACAATAAATACACAATGGGAAACTGCCGAGATCACAAACTGTAATTATGTTAGTAGTGTCCAGGTCAATCTCCAAAGCAGCGCTATTCCCAGTTTATTACCAGGACCATATTCCTCGTTCTTTAACTCTCTTTATCATCCTGAGTGCTACTATTGACTATATACTGTTGGATTTACCACGACAGGCACCACTAGTGATTACATCATTGGCCAGGTGATAATGTCTTATCACGCCCCACCATAGAAGCCATACACTTGTAACTCTGTACTTCAGCGAAGGGTGTGGTTTGAAGTCTGCCTTTATCTTCTTACTTGAGCAGCAGAGGCATATCTTCAGTTTCAAAACGTCTGATTAAAAGGGAGTGATCCAGTGATCTACAGGGAAGTTCCATTATCGTCAAACGCCAACAGCAGTGTTGTCCCTCTTGCCATACCACAACTAGGACCAAGATTATCAGCAACGGAAGAAATACAGGGCAATATGCAGTACACTCCTTTCGCTTCAGATATAGAGTTGCCTTTCTATACCGCTCTGGCATCTTTGAAGATTAACCATGATCGCCTCGATGATTCGGCTCGGAAGGTCCAGGGTCTTTACGAAATTCGCCCTTCAGATCTTCCTAATGTCTCCTCCCGCATGCAGATCCATGGGAATGCGCTCTCAAGTGACGAGTGAGTTTGCTTTAACTATATGCAGATGGTAATATATACGGGGCGACTGTGGCTCATGAAAAATGGCAATAGGGTCCCAACAGGTTACTATAGGGCTGAAGGGTTAATCAAAAACGTCAATACCATCGAGGAATACCGAAACACAGACAAGACGCACATACTTCAACAAGCTGGAAAGACTGTGAGCTAACCAGACAAGCAGTACCATTGACAAGAAATAGCTAATAATAATTCTATATATCGACAGATATGGGATGCTATCAATGACGGCTCTGTTTATTCCTGCCCATCACTGCTCTCCTCGTTCATTATTCTCTCTTTTGCGGATCTCAAGAAGTACAAGTTTCATTACTGGTTTGCGTTTCCTGCAATACATTCGGAACCTGCTTGGGTACCTTCGGACACATCCGATGATTCTGTCGGTTTAATCCAGAATGAGGGAAACGCCAAGCCACTAACTATGAGAAACCTCACTTCCATTGAGAGTTCGGTGCTTGTGGATGCAGTCCAATCCTGGGGTCGTGATATAGACGCTTGCCAAAGAGGCTTCTTCCTAGCCCGAAAGATTCGGAAGAGTGCTAGCGAAGCAGATCTACCTGCTAATTCGGTAAACATTCTCGAGTTTGATTGGGAGATAGGGCCTCTTTCGAGCTATGAGAACGGTTTCTTCAGCAAAGTAAGATCCGAAGACTCTTACGTCTGCTTTGCAGATCCTTCCAATTATGATAGTGCACCTGGGTGGATGCTAAGGAACCTCCTGGTGCTCGTGAAACAACGCTGGGGTCTTGATCAAGTCCAGATTCTTAGATATCGTGATTCACATCTGAATCCCGATCAAGGCCGCAGCACTATATTGGTATTGAGATCGAAGCATTCGGCGTCACCCAAAAACATTGAGTCACAGCGTTCATATTCCTCCATGCCAAAGGTCACTGGCTGGGAACGCAATGCTGTTGGCAAGTTGACAGGAAAGGTAGTTGACCTAACAGAATATCTGGATCCAAAGAGGTAAATTGCTCTGGTACAGCGTTATTAATATTATTCAAGTTACTTATTGATTTAATATCAGATTGGCGGATCAGTCTGTTGACCTCAACCTGAAACTTATGAAATGGCGGATCAGCCCTAATTTGGACCTCGAGAAGATAAAACGCACCAAATGCCTTCTGCTTGGTGCAGGTACTCTTGGAAGTTACGTTGCCCGGAATTTAATGGTAAGGCCTTGAATGAGGACGAATGACGACTAAAAATGAAAACGCAGGCTAAGCATGGGTTACAGGGCTGGGGTGTCACTAAAATCACCTTTGTGGATAGTGGATCTGTATCCTTCTCGAATCCTGTGAGACAGCCACTTTTCAATTTCAAAGACTGTTTGGAAGGAGGCGCGAAAAAGGCGCATCGTGCCTCACAAGCTCTATCGGAAATCTACCCTGGAGTCGACTCTACTGGGCATGTTCTAGCCGTTCCGATGGTAGGTCATCCAATCATGGATAACGAAAAGGCTCGGGCGGAATTCGAAACTTTGAAAAGTCTAATAAACGAGCATGATGCCATATTCCTTCTTATGGACACACGAGAATCTCGCTGGTTACCAACCGTGATGGGGAAGGCTGCGGGAAAAATTGTGATGAATGCAGCACTTGGCTTCGATTCATTCGTAGTCATGCGCCACGGAGCAGCCAATTATGCTGACCCAACATCAGAACTTGGTTGCTATTTTTGCAATGACGTTGTTGCGCCAATGAATGTGAGCAGGATATTCTGGATCAATGTATTCGCAAGTACTGACCGTCTTGCAGTCCGTCAAGGATCAGACGCTCGACCAGCAATGCACTGTCACCCGCCCTGGTGTAGCCGCGATAGCATCAGCTCTTTTGGTTGAATTGCTTGTGTCACTTCTTCAACACCCGCAAGGCTCTGCGGCACCAGCTTCAACATCTAGTAAGGATGATCGAGGAGACCACCCGCTTGGGCTTGTACCACACCAGATCAGAGGATTCCTTTCAACTTTCGAGAACATCTCAATCGTAGGTAGAAGCTACAAATGCTGCAGTGCCTGCTCTGGTAATATAGTCAATGCCTATAAGGAAGAGGGATGGGAATTTGTCCAAAGGGCTCTGAATGAGACTGGGTATGTGGAGGAATTGAGCGGCCTGAGAGAGGTGAGTGTCTTATGCTACGCGCCTACAATCGCAGTCACTGACTCGCTGTTAAAGGTTCAATTGACAGCGGAAGCAGCTGTAGATAATGTCGAGTGGGATGAAGGTTCTGAGAACGAAGAAGCAGAGATACTATAGGATGGAATTATGCTTTACAGACACAAGCAGCTAATGAAGGAGTACTTTGTGGTCCTTGGCCTTCTCAATACATGCACCGTGATTCCCCAAGATTTAGCCTCTCCGTTCAAGACCGATGAAGTATGCTTCCTTTGATTCCTGCAGATGTTATCAGCGGATGCGGATGGTACTCTCATGCACGGCGCGTACGTTACGCGATGATTCTGGCTTTAGCCTATGGACTCTTCGAAACAGCTCTCTGAGCTGCTTTTCGAGTTCCTTATCTTCCGCTCCTTGGTAGAATTTGCAGACAAAGTTCCCACCAGTCTTGAGGACGTTGTAACCGAACTGCAATGCAGCATGGCATAGGTCCTAGTCGCAAATGTGAATGTCAGTTTTGGATAGAGGTTCGCAGAATTCTTTGTCAAAAGCACATACCATGCTCCCAGCATGATCTTTGAAGTTTACGCCGCTGGTATTCATCATCCTGTGGTAGGGCTCACTTAGACTCCTTTTCCAAAACCCACTTATTTGGGGCCAGGGTGCAGACATATCGCTTAGAACCACATCTACTGTCCTGAGCTCTGAATTGCTCTCTTGGTTCGCCCCTGAATTCCCTGCTTTGATATCCAAAGCATGTTGTGACAAGTCTTCAGGGCCTCTATCAGGCATTATATACCCGTCTTCATGAGGTCTGCCTCTCCTTGGATCGCGTAAAAAGTCCTGGACATATCTCTGTACTTCCGCTGACAGAAAGTTGCCTTGTATCGTAGATACACCTTTGGGTGGTTGTGCTGGAATGATGTCGATACCGAGGACTCGGCCGTTCGGTTTGGTGCGATCCACTGCTACCTTTGTACAAATATGTCCGTCAGAAAATCGTCTCCAGGTATAGGCAACGGAATTAGAACATACCTGCGACCAAGAACCGGGAGCATAACCCTAGAATTACGGAATCAGTGTGAAATCGTATTCAAAAGTAATTCTCTATTATAACGCCCTACCAAATCAACTACTGTCTGGCCGCTTCTGAAAATACGGTACTTCTCATCGATCTTGGAGCCGAACAAAGGTGTCAGTCAGTAGAGGCACCTATATAGTGGGAGAACATGTTTAGATGTTACCTGTAACAATTTAAAAGCTGCCCGACTCTTCAATCCTTGCACTGTCGCTTCCCGCGTATAACGATCGTTTTGTTGACGTGCCTGCCATCGTTTGGATGAAGAATGCCTTTTTACTGTAAAAGTGCGGCATGTGGAATTGCAAAACGCACGTAGAACGGGTACCAATGGCGACAATGTTAATACTAGTGACGGCATAGTGCTGATAATGCTGGACGATCCAATCACCCAAAAGTCAGAAATAGACCACCTCTGCAAATCTGATTCCAAGAATGAAATAACATTTTTATTGTCTGGTAGACTGAAATTCTGCCGGCAAAATTTATGACGGATGTGCCTTGGTTTTTCCTTTATTTTTGGCGACCACACGGCGCCCTTGTTACAGTACATCACAAGTATGAGCAGAAACTCTTGTTGCATTGACACTAAATCTGAAGCTCTCTACCGTACTTCATAAATCTAATGTCTTTTCCTGTCGCGTTTCAACGGTGAAAATGCTTGTAGACCGCCGGCAGGTTGAAAACCACCTAGGGCTAGATTTCGACCTGCACCGAGGGCCAGCTTGCGTCCTGGCTTTCGGTATTCGTGAAGCTCGTCTTCCTCCTCATCAAACAAGTTTCTATCACGTTGACCACCAAGCTTTCGCTTTTTTGGTTTAGCCGGCCCGTGACCGGTACCTTTTTGGGCGTGCAGACCACTCAAATCCTCAAGTTGGTCGTCACTGTCGACGCGGCCCGGCCCTTTAGCCGAGCTTTCTTTCGCTTGTAGCTTGGTTTGTTTTTGCTTTGCTGTCTTGCGAGGTAGGCCTTTACCAGTATCAACGTCTTTGCTGCCACCAGACCCAGCCTCATTTGACGGAGACTCAATCGTTTCCTTCAAATCAACGGCGCCAAGCTCATCCATATCATCTTCCGAACTCACGGGAGTATCTAGTGGGGCGTTTGTACGACTCAGATAGGGAGTTATCGAAAAAGCTGATTTGTCGCCAGGTAATGCTGATGGCTGTCTGGCTTTTTCATGCTTCTGGATGGCCCCTGGGGTTGCGATAGTAATATCTGGGTTAAATTGTGCCATCGGTTGCTGAGGAATAGCACGGCCTCGATGACTGGCTTTACTTGTATCGTCTGTTGTAACATCGGCTTGGCGGTTTTGCTGAGGCTTCTGGGCTTCTTCGAGCTGAGATTTTGTAGATTTTAGTTTTTTGGTCAAAGTCTCAATCTTGCGTTCATATGTATTCCGCTGTGTCGTCCACTCCAGACTCTGTCTTTGAGAATTATGTTCCTGCCGCTCAACAGTACCAGCACCCTCTGCCAATTCTTTACGGGCCTTTTCGAGCTGTGATGTAAGGTTTGCGATTTCCTGCTTTTGTTGCATATCTCGAGCTTGGCTACACTCGTGTGTACGTTTGTCATCCTCCATCTGTATGCTTAATTGTCGTTCCAGATCTCTTTTTTCTGCGAGAAGATCCTGTAAAGATGCATTCTGTGATCTCATTCGCTCAAACTCTGTCTGTAATCTCGATAGATCTTTTGAGAGCCGGGTCTTCTCTGCAAGAAGGTCTCTGGATTCAAAGGTAGTGTCGCCTAAAGAAGAAAGTTTCTCCTGTCGGAAGAAATCATTTAGAACAGCATTGATGCCATGGGTTACTCGTCATGCAACACCTACATGAAGGCCTTCGATCTCGTGAGATGAAGCTTTTATGATACTCCGCAAGCGATCAACTTCTTTCCAAGCCTCATGACACTGAAGGCAATTATCAGACTCAGCCTGCATAACGGTGGCTAGTCGCCCATTGACTTGATCCAATTCTGAGCGTAGAGTATCATTTTCGAACTGGAGTAGTAATTGTTCCATGTGTTTGACACGAGTTCTCTCGGCATCCAGCAGCTGTGCCATGCGTCCACTGATTTTGGCATATTCGCTTTCAAATTTCGCCGTTTTGATAGCCAGCTGGCACTTGAGTGACGTTAGTTCATGCAAGATTTTTAAAAGCAAGGTGAGGAGCATACATCCTCTACGACCTCCGGGCCGACAAGCGCCATTGTATTTGGGAAGTTGGCTTTGTGAATGAGCCGTGGATAAATCGATAGAGATGACTAAACAATGAGCGGCGATATGCGACAATAAGCTGCAGCGGAAGGAAAGAGGTAAGAGACAACGAAAATTGGTGTGGCTCCTGGGCAGCTTTTATTGTTTTGGTTGCTTATCAGGAGTCAGGTACAGCAGGGATGGATAGCACTATACCTCATTTAGTAATTTACCGTCACGGACTGTACGGAGTACTATGACATCCTGCCCTGTACAAGTAGTGGACACATGGCGATAGTTGTGTGTTTTGTCAAACTCAACAATCAACAGAGCGCATTCATCGTCTCCTGAAAATCAATACTAATATTGTCATGACAAAATGAAACCTCTCTCTTTTTTACTTCTCTCCATTCTCTGTATAGTGTCCAGTGCACTCGCAAGTCCATCAACAGATAAATTCGAACGATTTCAAGCCCTTTCGCGTCTCGCACCCATTGATCTGGACGACTCGTCATACAATGATTTAACTTCAAAGCCGCGCGATTACTATGCCGCCGTTGTCTTGACAGCGACGGAGGCTCGCTTTGGGTGTATTCTGTGCCGGGAACTTCAGCCAGAATGGGAGCTCATTGCACAAAGTTGGAACAAGGGCTCGAAGCCTGATGAGTTAAAGTTGCTTTTTGGTACCCTTGATTTCATCCATGGCAAGGCTACGTTCCAGAAGGTACGTACAGGACCGATTTCTAGTGAGCCGGCATGAAATAACTAACGTTCCTGGGGAAGCTGATGCTTCAAACCGCTCCTGTTCTACTGGTGTTCCCTCCAACTGTTGGCCCATTTGCCAGAGTTGATGATACCCCCTTCAGATTTGACTTTACCGGGTAAGATTGTTTTTGATGTCTCTATTTGTGGAATCTGTGTTAACTTGTTTCTTGGTATAAAGTCCCATGTCCGCGGACCAACTGTACACATGGATCAACCGTCACCTGCCTGAGGGACCGAAGCCGCCTCTCGTACGTCCTGTCAATTACGTGCGACTTGTCTCAGCAATTACGCTCTCTATGGGTGCAGTGACGCTTTTCACGGTTTTATCACCCTACGTTCTGCCGATTGTTCGGAACCGAAACATCTGGGCCGCGATCAGTCTTATTTCTATTCTTCTCTTCACAAGTGGACACATGTTCAATCACATCCGGAGAGTACCATATGTCGTCGGAGATGGGAAGGGAGGCATCAGCTATTTTGCCGGTGGATTTCAGACCCAGTTTGGAATGGAGACACAAATCATTGCAGCTATATGTGAGTCCTGATGACCCTATATCGTTTGGCGGCACTAACCCCATCCATCAAGATGCTACGCTCTCTTTTGCGACAATTGCACTTGCCATGAAAGTGCCTCGTATGGCCGACGCAAAAGCGCAGCAAGTGGCCGTAGTGATCTGGGGGGCTGTCTTGTTTGGGGTGTATAGTTTCCTCCTCAGTGTTTTTAAGGCAAAGAATGCCGGCTATCCTTTCTTCCTGCCCCCATTCTAGTCGATTTCGACTTCCAATTGAAGCCGCTCCATTATCTTTGTTGGTCAAAGGAGCAATGGGGCTCCCCTCAGATCTCTAAACAGTGATGTGTATCATTGTATATCATCCACGAGTATGGGCACCATAGTATTTACTTTGTGAAGAAAATCAAAATATACGGGTCAATCACCTAAACCACTTCAATGTACTCTGTTTAGCATATTGAGTCTCAGATTGAGTTGAGACGCTTCACAATAAAAATATGGATAAAGTGAGCTTATAGCATATATGCTTTAAATAATGTAGCAGTTTCTCCCCTCCCCCTCCCCTTTTTTTTTTTTTTCTCGGCACCACTTGTCACGTATATTTCACGCATTCCAATATTCCAATATCACCATACCTCTCATCCCTTCACTTATCTCGTCCTTCTGCATTCGACGAGTTCATATCTTCCCTTAGCTACCATTGCTCTGTCTTTCCTTATCATCGATTGATATCCATGCTGAATTGGTGATCATGGTACAATCAGACAAGAATCGATTTGGCAGAATGCTGAAATCGTCAGTATCTGGCACGGCCTTCCTGATCATGATTCAGCTGACCTCGAGGATTGTTACTTTCATTGCTAACCAATTAATTTTGCGCGAGTTGTCGCCGGCCATTGTTGGAATCGCGGCTCAACTGGAGCTTTATCTTACTACGATATTGTATTTCTCAAGGGAAAGCATCCGGGTAGCAATTCAAAGGCAACCTTCAGGGGCTGTGGTCGACAAAGAGGAGCACTCTGGCGCAGACCCTAACCGCGAAATAGGGACTGGGAATTCTACAGCATCTCAGTCGGTGGTGAACATTTCTTATTTGAGCCTCGGCATGGGAATCCCCATGACAATGGCGCTCGCCATGTTCTATATGCATTTTGCCTCAGAAAAGGTTTCTGAAACGCCATTCTATCACACCAGCGTGGCAATCACTGGTGTCGCATCGCTCCTAGAACTTGGGGTTGAGCCTTTCTTTGCTGTGGTACAACAATACATGCTATACGAGAAGCGTGCTCTTGTTGAAATGCCCGCAGCATTTGTGAAAAGCACGGTTGTTTGCAGTACCTTTATATGGGCTTCCAAAACCAGTTTCAATGTTGGTATCTTTCCATTTGCATTAGGGCATCTATGTCATTCTCTCATTCTCATCGGTGGCTACGCTGCCACAATGCCTAGCACAGCGAGAAAAGGGGGATTCTCTTTCCTTCCCATGCGTATAAATCCCAGGTATGTAGTGACAACAATCATTATAGATGTTTAGTGAGCTGCCTTAACAGATTCCCAGTAAGCGGTCTAGGTATTTGGCTGGCAGATTTTCCTATCGGTTGATCTCACTGTCTGCAAACGTCTTTGTGCAATCAGCAGTCAAGCATCTTCTTACTCAGGGAGACTCGATGATACTTGCAGCAATGTCGAGCTTAGAGGACCAAGGAATATATTCTCTCGCCTCAAACTATGGCGGTCTTGTTGCTCGCATAATCTTCCAACCAATCGAAGAGAGCAGTCGAGCACTCTTTGCATCGCTTCTCAATCCTGGGGAAGTTAGCGCACCTGATCCTAGCAGTATTGATGTCGCGAAGGGCCATTTGATAGGCATATTGCGCGCATACGGGCTCCTATCAGTCATTGTTTTCCCGTTGGCCCCGTCTTTGGTGCCTCGCGTTCTCCACCTGTTGGGTGGACACCGATGGACTTCGATACAAGTTGATCGTTTGCTTATGATGTATTGCTACTATATACCATTCTTAGCATTTAATGGTATCACAGAAGCATTTGTGTCATCTACAGCTAGTCCCTTGGAGTTGCGCAAGCAAACAGGCTGGATGGGGGCATTCTCGGCATCTTTCATATTGGCAGCTTACATTTTCCTCAAAATTTGCAATATGGGAGCTCAAGGATTAGTGTGGGCTAACATCGTGAACATGGCGGTCCGCACAGTATGGAGCTATGTTTTCATTGATTCATACTTGCGTCGACACCAGAATGGACTTACCTTGGCCGATTTTAGCCCGCGCTTTTGCACTCAAATCGCTGGAATTCTAGCAACATCTATCACGGTCTCTAACTCAGGAAGCCCTAACAACGATTTCCACGATATTTTCAGGGCAATTGCATTGAATACCGCCTATGTCATTTTTGTGTGAGTACGATAAATGGAATTTTAAGACGACGAGTACTAATCTTTGGGGCTAGGTTGTATTTGGAAAGAGCATACTTTTTGCAACTATGTACAAAAGCTTGCCAGATGGCAAGATCGAAGTTTGCAACAAAAAAGAAAGAACAATAGTTAAAAAACATGAAAAATTAGTCATCAAACACAATTTTGGTCGCTGATTTGTTATTATCAATGTCTTTGAAAAAAGAACCATATGCGCCATGCTGCTTCTTCTTGACGGTTGTCCCAAACTTGAGGAGGTCTTCTGGAATCTCCTGCTTCGCAGCCCGTAAGACATTAATTAACCTATATACGTCAGTAAATTATACCCAATTCATCAGACAAAGCATAGGACTGAAATGGAGATCATTTTCACTTACGCGCCAGATTGTGCTTTGTCAGTTTCGGTGAACAATGTTATTGCGTGACCCTCGGCTCCAGCTCGTCCCGTCCTTCAGTTTCAATGATGTTAGTAAAATTAAAAAGGAGAAAGAAAGACAAGCATGGTTGGCTCACCGTCCGATCCGATGTACATAGTCTTCGACCGTCAGGGGGAACGTGACATTGAGAACCAACTTGACGGAAGGGATATCAAGGCCTCGAGCTGCAACATCAGTAGCAACAAGCACCGTAGCAGAGCCTGACTTGAATGCTTCCAAGCTCCTGAACCTCTCCTGTTGACTCATGTCCCCATGTATCCCGGCTACTTTGAACCCCTTAGTGCGAAGAAGCCTCTCGATGCGCATTGCTTCCTTTTTGTATAGACAAAAAGCTAACACCTTCTCTGGGGAAGTAACTCCTCTTTGCGAACGGTTCAGTAACTCAACAAGCCTGTATTCTTTTTCTTGCGGCTTGACCACTTCAACAACCTGTTTGATCCTTGAGTTGGCACGAGGATCAGCAGAAGGATCCCCGCCAATTGTGACAGTCACAGGTGAGGTCATGAAGGTTGCTGCAAGGTTCCTAACAGAAGGAGGCCATGTTGCAGTGAACATTACAGTTTGCCGACCAGTATCTTGCATGGAGCCAATGATATCTTTTATGTCTTGTTCGAATCCCTTGTCCAACATACGATCTGCCTCATCGAGTACAAGATACTTGACCTTTCCCAAGTCAACGGATCCATCATTCTGAAGATCTTTCAATCGTCCCGGTGTTGCAACGACGATGGCAGCAGTTTTCAAGACTTCACGCTGTTCCTCCTTTCTCACACCCCCAAATATACATGCCACGCCAATGTTTACAGGATTGGCAAACTTTGAGAGCTGGTCATATATTTGCATTGCAAGCTCTCTTGTGGGAGAAACGATCACTGCTGAAGGGCGGGCAGACTTCCATTTCCTTTTTTTGGACTCCAAAATTTTCCTAAGACATGGCAAGCCAAACGCAAGTGTTTTACCACTTCCAGTTTCGGCTATACCGATTGTATCACGGCCTGCAAAAAGCAGCGGCCAGGTAGCCGACTGCACAGGCGTCGGTGATTTGAAAGAGCTCAATTGTTCGTAAAGTTTGCTGTCGCATTGAGGTAAATGAGTAAACGATATGATCGGGCGAGGTACTGTGGTATCCTCAGACGAAGTATCAGTTATCTTAATGGAGTGCTCCGTCAAAAACTGATCTATTTCAAGTTGAGGGACTTCATCAAGCTCCGAAGACTGTACGTAGGGAGCATCTAACTCTGCATTGGAGTTGATATCGTTGTCAGTTGATTTCGACTCCTTTGCATGCTTCTTTGTCTTCGATTTCTTTTCTGGTCGATGCTCGAAATCGCGTTCGTCACTCTTGTCCCGTTTCGCCATTGTCGTGAGAAAGTGAGGAAAGAGAAAAAGGAAGTAAAGGGGGGGGAAAAAATAATAAGCAGAAAGAAAGTAAAGAGAGAAAAAACTGAACTGAACTGAAAAATTAAAGTAAAAAAGAGAGGAAAAAGGCCCACCCGCACCTATTTCCACCAATAGTGATAATGTTAAAGATTACCCACAAGTCGTTCCCTACATACAGTACATACTTCGTACTATGTACTCCGATAGATTAAAGCACACCACTCTACCCATATGATGATTATCCTTCATCAGCTTTTTCTTTTCTTGTCCTGTCTTTTTTCGGGATGAATGGGTATGCAGTAATTTCATTGCCAAGTTACTCTTTACTACTCTATCCATGACAAGGATCAATCGAGACCATATGAGTCAATCAATCCTGCGAGCCGTGAAGCCTCATCAGAATAATTGATAGGCTGGGCCGAAGATACCTGATAACGAACACTTCAACAGCAAACCGATGTTAGTACATGTCCTTATTTCCTTGCTGCAAGGGCTAGAGCTTACCGTTGTTGATCACCAAAATGATCTATTTTGGCGCGACACCTGAAGTTCCAAGTTCGGCAATTAGCATCCTGGAATAAGTCCCCGTCCGCCTTGTCGTCATTCTGTCGAATTTCCATCAAATTGTCCGCAGAAGTTCCCATTATTGCTTTGCCGACATCATCGAAGCAGCTTAGATAGAGTTGGCCAGTATGGTCGCTAACGCTAATAAGCATGATATAGCGATACTCAGGGCGTGGATGAGTCTTGTCACAATGCTCACACCGCCACTGACCAGGATCAAGTTCCGTCACTTTTTTATTGCATCTCTCTGAGAGGCAAGCAGGGTAGCAGACGTTCTCCTTCTTGATATAGATGATAGTTGCTTTCAAAGAAAAATAATCGGGATTTTCCGACATCCCCAATTGCTCCTCACGAACTTGGGCAATCGTCTTAAATCGATCAGGTTTTGCTGAAGTTGTCGCATTGGACATGGATGCATGCGAGACAAACGCTTCATCTCTGCCTTGTGCATCGTACCAGCCCTTTAGTTTATGTGCTTCAGAAATGTCGGGGTCAACGGTCATGGTGCCAGAACTCAACAAGCTCAGACTTCTACCGCCGAAGTCAGATACTTTTACACCTTTGAACGCAACCACTGATTCAGGCATCACATTGAAACCTGTTGCTGTAGAGCCCCAGACAGTCAAGCGCACAGAGAATCCAGTGGTGTCGACCAAAGTCAATTCACGCTTGTCATACGGCTTGCTTGTGGTTTTAGAGACGATTTGAGATGCCTCTCCAACCTCTTTAAGCACGCCTATAACGTCAATGGTTGTGTCTTTTTCGACGGACTGGAGTTCGCCTATGGCCGAAAAATTGAACCGAATTTGGGGCACATCGCTCTGGTCCTCAGCCTGAATGAGAAAGTTAGATGGAATATTCTAAGAGTTAGATAAAAAATAGAAAACAAAAATCACATTACTAACCTTTTCGACGATCGTATCTTTTTCGAACGTGAGTTCATAATCATTGTTCAGATTGGTAAATTGTTTTTTAGCAATTTGCACACGGCAAGGACTAGAAATGTAGTAGACATTTCCCTCTTGGAAAACATCATACAGCATTTCACATTGTTGATTGAATCCAGTTGCACGAATTTCACCACTGTCATCAAGCAAATTAACACTGAACAGCTTGCCTTCTCCATTCCGGTTATGCCAGGTCTTTATATTCGACTTGCTTGTGCAGCGCGCTTTGATTGTCCACTTATGATTGTACGGGGATATAGCTTCAATCGGGTATATGGTAGCATGGGACGATGCGGGCGCGATGGGTCGCGTTGACGGTGTTCGGTTATGCGCTTGCATCTGCTGTCCTTGTAACTTGGAGCCATAGAATCCATTTCCAGAGATAGTGGTCGGCTGGGATTTCTCATCCTCCTCAGCCTTGTTTTCCAAGGCTTTTGGTTCTCCGATTTTTTCAAATTCACCGAGCTCTTGCAGAACTTCAAGGTCCAGGATTATGAGGATTCTATAGTGGTCAGCTTTGCATTCCACGGCAGAATCGAGTCACACACTTTTTTCCCTTGACCAAGTTCGCTTGGAAAGATTTCAGGCGAACGAAGCATCCCTTTCGAAGTAAACCGTTGGTAACCAGATGATTGTTTTCTATGAACTCGGGTTGGCCTTGTTGGTGGGTGTTTCAACTTTATTTAACATTTAATAAATCTCTTCCCAACTCACGAGTAGCAAGCATTGTTTGGACATAGTTGGAAATGTCGCTAAATACAGCCCTGTAGCGCTCTTGCTGGTTTTGTTGGGGTGGTAGAGGCTTGATTTGCACACATTGAACAATAGGTTCGAGGGGTTGAGCTTTTGTGTCATCAAATATGGCACTAAATTTAAAGATAGAAAATTAGCATGTCATATCTTCAATATGAGGTAAGTATAGGTATGGGTACCTAAGAGCCCCGACAGAAATATGAGATGCTGCTTCTGAGGCCATGACAACGTTGATTTACAGTGTAACTGCCCAGACGCTTAAAAATGTAAAGAAAAGAAAGGAAGAGGATTAGAAGAAGGCAAGAAATCCAACAAGGGTTAGTTAACTGTATTTGATGTCCAGCAAAGGTCAATAGGCTGAAATTTCCTTTGAATCCAAGCCCATGAATGTTAGCTTGAAAGGTTTCAAACGCGTACATGTGTAAGTTACGCGACGCGTTAAGTGATTACTTAACGAATATCGGGGTAATTTACTCCCTGTGGACTAGTACGTATCGTTCCACGGTTTCACGGATAGATGACGGTATGGATCATCACAAATAATGATAGTGTTCTTATAGATAACGTAGGCGGTGTGGAGAGCAGAATAGTAATACCCCGCGATGAATTAATTCGATTCTTGTCGCAACAGCCCCTCTTTACTGTGAGTAGGCACCTGTACTACAGTACGTAGTTTCTATTATTGTCTTCCCCAACAACCCTTCATCTCCCAACCACTGAAGCTTCCCTCACGATTTCCTCTACTGCTGAGTGTGGGACAAAGTTCTATTTACTGCCATTGAAATACTCGACATGGACTTTTGTACACACATCCATTCAGAAGGTCCAGTTTGAACTACTTAGCATGATTGCAAATGACCACAGGCTAACTTATTCCACAGACCTCAAACCACCTTCTCCATCACAAGCCGTGTATCGGGAAGATTGCACGCAATGTTTTGACTCAATTGTACAATTATTTACTCTTCCCGGCTTTTCATTTGCATGCCTAACCTCCTTCGCTAGGATGACGAGTTGGGATTGAATGTTTGTCTCCACTGTTTCAACGGTGGCTGTACAGGCGATAGAAATCACTCCCGTCTCCATTACAACCGATTTGACCATCCTCTGGCACTCAACATAAAGCGGACGAGAAAGAAGGTCCAGGTACGTCCAGAACGAATTCCAGCATGTATCTCTGGCTAGGACTGATTGAACAATGGCCGTAGCGCAATGAGCCACCCCAGAAGATTTCCAAGCTTGCAATTGCCGCGGAGACGGATGAAGATCGCTACGATACAACCACAAAAGTCGTCTGCTATTCATGCTGTCAAGATGATATAGATAAATCTAGCGGAAATTTGTCTGTGGTAATTGACGGGATGATGAAAGCGTTGACATTCTCAAAAAGGGAAGAGGTGAAAGCCTGGGAACAGGAGTTCGTCCCTTGTGAACACACTCTTTGCTTGGTACAAGACAATCCCAGACAGATTGAATCCCAAGGTAACCCCCGGTTTCAAACAACATGAGGCTATATTCTCATGAAGAATGCAGATCTCGGCCAATGCTCAATGTGCGACCTCAAGGAAAATCTTTGGCTCTGTTTAGAGTGCGGCAACCTTGGCTGTGGACGCAGCCAGTTTGGTGGCATAGGGGGCAACTCCCATGCTCTTGCACACTCTGATTTGGCATCTCATGGTGTCGCAGTCAAACTCGGATCAATAACCGCTGATGGTTCTGCTGACATTTACTGCTACAAGTGCAACGAGGAAAGGATAGACCCTGATCTTGCCACCCACCTGGCTCACTGGGGGATAGATATAACAGGGCGAGAAAAGACTGAGAAAAGCCTCATGGAGATGCAAATTGAACATAATATGAGATGGGAGTTCTCAATGACCAATGAGGATGGCCAGGAGCTTACTACAGTTTTCGGTCCGGGCTTTACAGGATTGACTAACCTAGGAAACAGCTGTTATCTTTCGAGCATTGTCCAATGTGTTTTTTCCTTGCCGGAGTTTCAACAGAGATATTACCATCCAAACGAAGAGCCTCCGTTCTCTCAGAACCCGGCAGAAGATCTCGAGACACAGTTGCGGAAGCTTGCAGATGGTATTCTCTCCGGCCGGTACTCGAGGCCGGACAGGGATGTCATTGCTTCCCCAGATTCCCCGGAAGTCCCGCATCAAAAGGGATTGGCGCCAGCAATGTTCAAACATTTGATTGGTCGCGGGCATGAGGAGTTCTCTACGATGCGACAACAAGATGCCTTTGAGTTCTTACTTCACTTATTCAAGGTAATCAGCTTGTCCTCGCACCCTGTGCATTTGGGCAATCCAATCCAAACGTTCCGTTTCGCAACGGAACAGCGTCTTCAATGTACCTCGTGCAATAAGGTGCGTTATAAAGTTGATGAGCAAGACAACATCTCTATCCCGGTACCTGCGCGCCGAGTATCTTATCGTGATAAGCCGGCCTCGTCTTCTGAGAACAACCACTCTGATCAGTTTGAACCGGTAACCTTGTTGGACTGCCTGGACTCTTCCACGGCAGATGAGCTTGTTGAATTTAGCTGTCCAGCTTGCGGTAGTAGCGATGGTTTCTCCAAAAGATCATTGTTTCGAACGCTACCACAACAACTTGTCATTAACGCCCGGCGTTTTGAGTTGGTCAATTGGGTCCCTACTAAACTGGACATACCGGTTGAAGTTGGCGATGATACTGTGGATCTCAGCCGTTATCTCTCCTCTGGACCGCAGGATGGCGAGGAGATCCTCCCAGAGACCGAGACCGATACATTTAATCCAAATCAGGAAATACTCGATCAACTTCTTAGCATGGGCTTTCCAGGAGTGAGGTGCGAAAAGGCACTTTACGCAACTGGGAATTCGGATACTGAGGCAGCCATGAATTGGCTATTTGCCCATATGGAAGATCCTGATATCGATCAACCATTTGCGGCCAGTCGAGTCGCTGGAGAGTCTACTAAGAACCAGCAAGATCCGTTGAAGGTGGCACAGTTGAGTGAAATGGGCATCGGTGATGCACATGCAAGGAAAGCGTTGGCAGCTACAGATGGGGACGTCAATAGGGCCCTTGACTGGGTATTCAGTCATCCAGATGATTTGGGTGAAGACGCTGATCAGAATTCTGGATCTGAACCTGATGCTCCTCGTGAAACACCGGGCTTCAGTACTACGCCAGCCAAATACCAGCTCCAGTCTATAGTCTGTCACAAGGGATCTTCAGTGCATGCTGGGTAAGTATTACCTCAATGTGTCTCTTAAGCTACGCTGACATGCAGTAGTCACTATGTGGCCTTTGTGCGAAAAGTCCTCCCTGGGGAAAACAAACTGTCGTGGGTGATGTATAACGATGAAAAGGTTGTGAAGGTTGATGACATACAGGAGATGAAGAAGTTTGCCTATGTGTATATATTCTCCCGTGTTTAGGGCTTTACCCATGGAATATGCACTTTAGGATTAATTGGTGATGTTAGTCTATTTTCTTGACTTCGCATCCCATATTGAAGGTTTGCGTTCTTATAGACGGTTATTCAGAGAAACTCCATAGGCATTTACTAGCTAGATTGTACATTTTAGTTACATGGTTTCTTTTTCTCTACATAATCTAATATAGCTTTCTCAAGCCTCCGATTATAGCTTAAAAAAAATCAAATATCATTCTAGAAAAGTTTGAGCATTACTTATAGGGGAATGGTGGGGAAATTCTAAATCAATAAGAATATTGATAAAAATGAGTTGGGGTTAGCTAGCTATGAATGCAGTCCTTTTACGAAAGGGTATATTTCATCGGATGTTTCCCTTGCCTAATATGTTAAAAGTCTTAAATTACATATAATCAATTGAAATGATACTTTAATTCAGTGAATACCACTAATATATCCTATCAGACTATGTTGATTGCGAATCTAACTTACCTAGCTAAATAAATTTTTATGCTTTCTCTTTATTCAAAGCTCATAGCTGATTTGAGATTGTCTTAATTTATACGCTGATCCTCAGACCTCTCATATAGAAGCGAGTGCAGCTTGAGTTTCGATTCTCTGTTGAGGCTGTCTGGTGACCTGAACCTCCTGTTACCTACCGCGAGCAGTAAAAACAATATCCAGCTCTAGACATAAATGAATATTTACGGATATGATAAAATACACTTATATTTGTAAGAATTTATATGTAATATCTGTATATTCTTGCAATTGACTCAAATCAGAGATTAATATGATCTATTTCTTTTTTTAAAAAAAAAAAATCGTGCGAGCTATTCTCATATAATATTAATCATATTTAAACCATTAACTGTAGTTCCTATATATTATGCGAAATATCCATATTCATCCAAGGTTTCTATACTACAAAGCACGCTTATGATCAATCGTAATGAGTAAATATGTATATAAAAAATATAAAAATATAAAATAAGATATATATCTATTATAACTTTTCTGTAGAAAGAGGTATATAGATAGTAGACTTCTATATCGCTCAATATAGTGGCTAGCTTATAACTCTTTTATTAACTTATTATATTGTTTACTTTAATACAGTAATATGAAGTTTTCCTTTAGTAACTGTCACTAGATAGTTTATATATTTCTGCAAATTTCATTATAATAGATATAGTCGATGAATGATTACTGTTGAAAGTTAATGAAGCAACTTCACTTTGCGCTGAAATTATACATATTACATTAATTTAATTAGCTAAAAATCTCAATACTTCATTACAGACTTGCGCTTGGTGTAGGGTATGGGTTAAGAGTATAGAGTGGCCGATTTCTTATTCGAGTTGGACATATAATGAAAATTAAGCGACTGCCCCTTAAAAAAGAATACACTACTTTGGACAATTCATTCTATAAGTTGTTTGCTTCATCGCAAGGTTAAAAAATCCAGGCCATTATTTACAGGGATAGCTGCTGTGGAAATAACTCGAATCAAATAATTATTGAGGATAATATCTTTTCTTTATGTGTAGCATTTATTGTTCTTAATGTACTAAAGCTAATTAAAGATAATCATGAACTTTAAAAATTTATTTATGTTTTTCTGGTAAAAAACATAGAAAAAAATTAATTTGCAAAAATAAGAAAAGCTCAGCCCTTATTGCAAACATATTTGAAGAAATTATTCATCGCCCCTTAAAGTGGCAATTCAATGATGACTGTCTATTCTTCATAGAGAATTTCAAGTACTATAAAGGCACTATTAGCACTTACATCATTGAAGGCTTCCATGAAAAGGATTATCTTATTAATGTCATAGTTTTAATCTGAAAGGCCGATTTTTTTTTGTAGGAAATATTCAATACGACTTTGAATTTTGCAATAATGTAAAGGAAAGTAATTAAATCATAAAAGCCAATAGACTAAGCTTTTAAAAATTTTTCGCTTTATGAAAAAGGCAGAACAAATTGCTCAAAATCATATGAATATTCCTGGATATATTCATAAAACTGCAGGATTAATAAGGGTATATAAGCATATTAGAATTAAAGATTGGAGAGGATATATAAGTAGAGAACAGAAGTAGGATTATAAGGTAATACGCAAGGGTGATATAATACAAAGGTTGATTGCAGAAGATAGCAGTAGTATTATGACTTATAATATATGTATTTTATCAATATCATCAAACTGGCTCTGGAAACTAGTCTCAGTAGTACAGAAAAATTAGAAGTGCCTTTTTTATGTCATGATAGCGTTTGAACTTATGATAAACTAAGATCTAGATATTGCATATAATTGTAAAATACATAATAAACATATTTTATAACTATATAACTAAGGCTAAAGGCAGACCTTTAGTCATCAAACTTTTTGAACATAACATAACCCACAAGCGCGTCGCGCACCTTCGTATGGGGGTTACTTCTATTGTGTCAACTCTATGGGCTGGGCCTTGCCGCCATGCATTCATCTTCAAAGGATCAATACATATTGAGGGTTGGGACCAGAATTCATAACGTACCACAAAAGTGGAGGATTGAAGTTAGTCCTAATGGATGGACATCAGACCAAATTAGACACTGCCGACTTCAAAAAGTCTTCATTCCTGACTCTACTAAATGCGTAACTGGAAATACTGCCTCTTGGTTCTAGATGGCCATAGTAGCCATCTGATTCCTGAATTCGATAAAATATGTAGTGAGGATGATATGATTCAGACCCTGTATGCCACCTCATTCATCAACCTATTGCCAGCCTCTCTATGTGAGGTGCTTTTCATCCTTAAAAGAAGATACTATGCTGGGTTGAAAATCAGACGCGGCAGGGCTTTCAACCATATGGATAAACTTGACTTTCTACATGAAGCCCTACACCTCTTCTAGAAATGTGTTTAAGAAATGTGGTTTGAAAAGCGATATCAGAAATTATGAAATGGCTTTAATGGACCTGGCACTTGGGTCCAGATTTTGTACCCAATACCAAAATGCCTTTGAGGCTTTACCCAAGTTAATAAAACACAGTCTATTCAGATTATATACACACTATAAATACAGTGAATTATGTTAATTCATGTAGATACACTAGCGTCTTGGGTAAAAGGACCCATACAGGGAAGGAGCCAGGAGGAAGAAGTGATGCCTACTACATCTACAGAACCAGAACCCATGGCAGAATACTGCTCTGTACGGGCACCAGCACGATGTACTGATTGCAATATATTATTAGAAGGTAAATGGATCATCATCCTAATCATAATAACGATTATCTCATATAAAAATGCATTTTTTTCTGATGTTCCAAAGTTGGAGCTGCGCAGCTGGGCGTTTGACATCAGAAATCTTTATCAACTCCTTAATTTACTACTCTAAACTGAATTCATATTATTAGTATATTAATCATCGCTTTAAGCGGTAACATAACCCACAAGCGGACCGCGCACACAAGCGGGTCGCGCACCTTTGTATTGCATACTAAATGGACCTTTTTCTAACCTAACCTCTCTATCTCAACAATCAATATATGAAAAAGGACAATTATTGAATAAACATAAAGCTATTAGGAAAATAAATGTTCGAGAAATATATCCTTTATTACGATCCAATAGCTCAATAATAATAAATAGAGGAATACAGATAAATACAGCTTAATCTATGTTACCTAAGGAAATACATAGAAGATGTATATACAAGCTTTTAATATACAGGATACTACTCAAGAATGATTTCTGTAACAGTCCTGTGTCCCCTGAAACTGTTATTGGTGATATATCAAGGTTAGAAAAGGGGCCATTTACTATGCAATTCCCGGTTTCCAGGCCGTATAACTTGACGCCGGCCATGTCGGCTCTAGTTACTACTTTTGCATTAGCAATTATTGCCATTGAATGGCCACTTTCATAAAACTGAAGACATCTTCATATGCAGCACGGATGCTTTATGCTGCATCATAGTGATTTGTACTAGGTCAAACTACTTTTGATCATTGGATCCTCGACGACATTTTGATGTCGATAGTTTTATCATTGGCAAAAAGTTGTTGCCTTTATTTCATCATGGCGTCGAATGAACTCATATATGCCAATTCTTGCCAAGAGATTGAACATTGGTTAAAAGAAGGATATTGGCCATTTCTTGAACATGAGAAAGACGGTCAGGAGGCTGCTCCATGTGACTATTGTAGAAGTGATTCTTCTTCGTTTCTAGTCAATATATAAGCATTGGCATTTTTTCAACATTTAATGCTGTAGCATGAAGTTGGGTTCAGAGAGTTGATTCAGGGACCTGGAAATCGTGCGCTGCTTGCTGTAGAGTCCGAATTGTGCGACTTTGAATCAGGCCAATGAAGACCATTAGCTAAAAGACCTATAAAAAGAAAAAAACTATGTATTGAGGACATAAGTTCCTAGCTTCTTGCATTTTATTTTTAGAAAGAATGGACTCTGGAGTGAACTGAAAAAATTACCTGAATTAGAAAAAAAAAGGCCTTAGAGATATACTATCTCAGTAAATATTTGATATTCTTCATGTAACATTAGTATTGCAGAATCATAAATAGAATTCAGTATAGATATAAATTCATCTCTAAGAATATTGAGGTAATTCAAGATTTGAATGGAGAGTCACAGTAATAAGACATGTAAAATTCAACAAACTATATAATAAAAAGAAATAAAGACATTCAGTATGGCCACCTCATTATCACAGGATTGATTCAGATCGGCTTTTTCTGATGTATTTTAACTGCTTTTCATGACTCTCCAGCCCTTATATACATCTTCAACTCCCTGATTCATTTATATCGTTCTTCAGTTTCTCCGTATCAATATATTTTGATCGGGAAAAAACAATATTTTCCCTTTAAAAAAAAAGAATTACAATCGAGGTTGCTATCCAAAAATACGGGTTGAAGTGCTTGTTAGGTTATGAATTGTTCCGAATAGTCTTTGTAGTTTTACGTATTAACATCTAGGAGTTCTAATTCTGTCGGGCTTGTAAAAGCGCAAGCAGTTTAAATAAAGATTGTTCACATTTAGATTCTATATTTAGAATTCTAATAGCTGTAGAATCCTCTTCTAAGATCTTTTTCTTAGAAATAGAAGAGATAATGAAGTACTTTATTTGAAAAACATAGTTGATCTAAGATCATATTCTTAAAAAACTTATATAGAATTAGAGCGGCTTATTTATTAGACCAGAAAGCCTCCTCTCTTGGCATAGCCTTGACTTATGGTAATGGATTTTTATAGGCTTTTTAACTGACATTTTAATTGATTAGATTAAAGATTAATATATCATAAGTATAATCATTCAATAAGCTAGGAACAACTCTAATATATGTATCTCTAACATTGGCTGTATAATATAAATTAGCCTTTTAAAAGACCTACCCAGATATGCGTAATTGAAAGTTCACATAGGATATCTTACTAATTTAGACACAGGAATCTTTGTGGAGAAATCTTGACGAAACACATAAAATAATATTCATGGCTTATACCATAGTATGTTTAGAATTGAAGTGCTTTGATCCGACTCATCTAAATGATCTCATTAAACCATCTTTTCTGTTGAGCTGTTAAAGCCATGCATGCGTACAATCTTGGGTGTTGGTTACTCGATAAATTATTTTTCTTTTTAAAAAAAAGAAGTAGTCACAACTCCACCCAGCCGCTTGTGCCTGTAGGTGGGCCACACAAATACGTGAATAAAAGGAATATGCAGCTTTTGTAAATCAATATCTAGAGGAATAGTAGTTTAACATGGCATGTATCTGTACATTTAAAAATTTATAGTCATTCCTCAGGTGGAATCTAAGGTCAACTCTTATTTTTTCAAATATTGTACATTACTGTAAGGTAAGCACCTCTTCTCGGTACAGGCACACCACCTGCTTATTCACTCTCCTAGATAGTAAATATCAATTGTGTTATGTCAAAAATTGACAGAACTTTTTTTCATGCGATAATAAAATTACCGCGCACGCTGTGGACGTCTGCGCACAAATGCTCTTCCTAGGGAGTCATCTCAGAAGTCATCTTACAAACCATGACTGGAATTATAGGTCGCATCGGAATCACCTTCCTCCGTCATTACAGGCTTGGTATAGACAGCTCGTCTCCTGATAAGTTACTGACTGCACATATTAGAACTTCACGAAATGGTCGGAGGATCAGATGTGTTGGCAAGGACGACATATTATTGAGCAGAAGTCTCTGATTGGGCGGGAATAATTGATCTTCAAGCTTTTTTTTTAAGTGGCTATTGTGACAGCCTAAATTACTTTATATTTCTTTATCAAGCTACAATAGATACATGGCAGACCTGGAGATGAGATTTCTATAAAGGGATTAATTTGTCAGAATATGGTTCTATTTTACTTCGTGACCTCTTAACAAATCTATTACTTGCCATGCTATGCTATGGTCCAGATTATAAATATAAAAAGCGCTTCAGGTTAAACTGGTTTAAAGGCTGAAAAAAAGCTTGATGATGTATGTATAACTAGCTGGCACTGATCTCAAAGATGTCAATCGATTTCCCATCAATGCAATGTAAATTTGTGAAAGCTATCTATTATACAAAATTTCATTAAGCATAATCTGATTAAACTTTGGAATCTTCGTAAATATGTGCGATAGAGGTTTATTCTTCTTTTCGTCCTGTTGATACTGCCGCTTTTCACCCTTGCTTTGGTTGTTTTTCTTCCATATATGTTCTACTATTCATAAATATTAAGCAAAATGTATTGCTCAAGTAGGGTCCTAACTAGTCTGAGACTGAGGCTTATTCCTTTCTGGGCAGTGTTCAGAATAGACCTCTGCAGGCTCGCGAGCGGCCCATCATGGGCTGAGTTTACAGCCCACGGGCTCTAGTTGGCCTCCCGGCTCTGTAGAAAGCAAAAATGATGGGCCACGTGAGACGCATAAAGATATGTAGTTCCAGCAGTTTTTTTCATGTATTTGAATTATAACAATAATATTGATCATATTATTTTCATTCATTTTTATTCATTTTACAGTAATCTAACTACCCAAAGTCATCATCCTTTAGATGAATTAGAAGGTCTACAAATCCTTCCTGATGTACGAAGCCCAGAGCTGCCATCCCCTTCACTGATGAGCTATCTTGGAATTGAGGGAAGAACTAAGAAATAACTTATTGTTATTCTCCAATGAATCTCGATCCTCATACTTTGATTCACTTTCAGTGGTTTGTCTCTGAGTTTTAATAAGCTGGCTGTATATTACCTACTTCTAAGTATATAGATAATTTATATCTCAAATGGGAACCCGAGACAAAATTTTGAAAGAGTATGATTTGTTTGAAATAGCAGTTTTCACATATATATCTTTTTGGATCGCTCGGTAGCGAGTCACGTTAAAAGTAATTTACACTTGTCACAGTCATTACAGGTTTCGATGATAGTAAATAACCATATTTCCTATGAAATTTAGGTATTTTACTGTATTCGAATTCTTGAGCCTTTTATTGATTACCTTCCATCCACTATATAAAAGCCTGTTGATATAATATGGCGTGGTTACTAGTGAAAGTGTGGCAGTTTGGGTTGGATTATATAAGTGTAATAGCTGCGCCATAAATTCAATGAAAATACTTCATGATCTATATATTTATAGCTCTATAATAGCGTGGAATGTTGAATATATAAGTTTTCAACTGACTGTAGACGCTATCCTTTCATACTAATCCAGAAGTTGAGATCTTGAGATGGTACCACATGACCCCGGGGTGTGAGAAAAATATTTTAGAGGCCTTTCGAGGAACTTGAAAAATGCGGATGGGCAGTCGATGGGCTATATGCAGGCTTTCTCCCACATTGACGAATAAGAGTATATGGAAATTAGGGCCTCTATGATATATCAATTCACTTTGTTCTAATTGCGGGATCTTCCTAAATCATGAAGTCAACCCAATGCCTCTGTTTACTCTATTTACGAGATGTGAGCATCACGTCCTCTTTCCTCTTTCATATTAGTCCTATCTATATCCCTACTCTTCCTCTTGTCTAGGTTCTATTATGTCTCAGGAATCTGACTTCTTATTCTCTTCTTTCCACGGGGGCGATGATCTACAAGCAGTTGGGCTGAGCTCAGCAAAGAGGTGTAGCTCTTGAAATGCTACAATGTAGCATACTGTATTTTAAACAGTCTCAAATATCTTGTTATATTGAATTGAACACGTTCTGATAACTTTATAATAAAATTCTGGGTATAATTTATCATGTATTGAAGATCATTTTTCATTCCGCTTGATAAAGTTGCTATATATGGTGTTGAAGTTCACCAGTTTTATATAGGATATATGGCTGGATCGCTCAGTGGTGTGGATCGCTCGGTAGTCAGTCACGTTAACTTATTTATTTGGATGAATAAGCAAGTTATGTATCATATTTTTGCATAGATGGCCCTTAGCGGGCTCTAGCTAGACGGAGGGCCCACAGGCGGGCTTTGCAGAGATCTACTTCAGAAGTCTATCAATCTCTTTCTCATAATTCCCATGCATCAGCTTCAGGTTGATAGACCAATTATAGAATATCTATTTGATTTATCTATTTAATGGAATGGGTATCTAAAGTCTTCTTTATATTATTAGATCGTCGTTTCTGAGTTTAATATTTTGTGAGATATTGGAGGTTTTGAAAAAGATAATAAAATATATACCACGTTACCTAAAGAAAAGACTAAATAGTGCTCATAAATGCTTTCTAGTAGATGACAGATATCACTATTAGAAAGCACATTTAAAAGATATTATATCTATCCTTTAGTAACTGGTTTGTTATAAGAGTACTTAAATATTTGAAAAAGCAAGTTATTGGGGTCTGTACCAGGTGTATTGTATGCGAAGAGAGGTAAGAAGGTCTCTATTATAGGTGTGGAAGGCATGGTTATCAGTAGGCCTGACATTGTCCTTGGGTATACCCAAGAATTTACCCAAATAGCCAAACTTTTTTACTAATTATAGTAATTCTCGTGACTTGCACAATTTATGCAACCGTATGGTTTTTTAAAGTAATTAAATTATTAATCTCAATTGGTGGTATTAACTATCCATAGCGTAGAAATATATATTCCGAGTTACACAGCTAAAAGACTACTTTCTAAATTAACCGACTTCCACTGATCGAAAAATAATTTTGAACTTAAAATAAACCTCATTACACTACAAATTATGACATGATGCCTTTCATTCATTATAAATGGTAACTGAGAAAAAGAGACTTGTCTTATGAATCGCAGATGGGATAGAAACAGCAAAGAATATCAGTGATTGAGCATTCTTATGCAGGAAAATTCTGTAGACTTGGGTGTAAACCGTACCCTTGGGTATGGGTATGAGAACTGTGCCCAAATGGGTACCTATGTCCAGGTCTAATTATCAGGGAGGAACAGTTAATATGTGCCAGTCTGATTTATTGTGAAGTAAGAGTGGAGCAAATACGCATTGAGAATGAAAATAAGATTTCGCTCTCATTGGTCAATAATCACATAAACAAGTATCATATTGGCGCGCTGAGTTAATGTCAGATAACTATATATAAATCAGAGATGCTACTGTTACCACGCTATAGTATCCGAACTTCTCACTTTCAAATTTCTCCTAATAAATAAATACATAGATAGCGTTAAAGGACATATTTTTGAAGTGTGGGTAGGTATGCATCCTGTGCGTGCCTGACTTTTAATCGGGAATACTTATGCCAGAAATGGGCTATTCCCCCTTTTAGTTACGGTTGATAGTCAACATATTTCTCTGTAAAAAAATCGGGTTATCTTATTTTCTAATCTCTTTTCTATAACTATACAGAAATAGTTCACCTTATTTTTGCTCTATCGTGGTACTTTCAGTTAATTACTGCTTCATAAAAAATGTTTTATTAAGCCTAGTTGCCCAGCAAAATCTAAATATTAATACAATTAAAATTTATTTAATTATATTATTTATTATGATTAGCTTTGCTTTGAGGCCTTATCCCCTCTTTTAGTTCCTCAATTACTTCGGCATGATGAAGAACACTTAACGTAATCCGCAAGCGAGCCGGTGACATCGTCAGTTAATTAGAATAATTATTGAACCACTCGCCATGCCGCCAACTCGCTCTTGAAGCTTGAGAAATTTAATAGAGCAAGATGATAGGATCTTACTAGCTAGCCAGGCTTTTAAGAAGCAAGAAATTCCTTCTATACGCGAAGCAGCGCGTCGGTTCAATGTGCCTCATACGACTCTCCAAGATCGATTACACGACCACCAAAACCGAGGCGAAGCGCGTGCCAATAACTATAAATTGACATATACAGAAGAGGAATCGCTTAAAAAATGGATACTCTGAATTGGATTCCCAAGGAGCAGTCTCCGATTGCTATTTTCCGACAAACGGTGGATCTAGTAGTCACTACGCATGGATTTACCCTGGTTCAAACAGTGGGCGAGACTTGGGTCTTCCATTACGTGAAAAGGCACCCGGAAGCTTGCAACCTGATTCCCAAGGCGCTATAAGTATGAGCGCGCAAATGTGAAGAACCGAAAATCATTCATGAACGGGTTCGTTTGCATGCAAAACGCAATCCTTCAAATATGGCATCAATCCTGATAACATCTATAACTTTTATGAGACTGGCTTTGCAATGGGTTTGATTTCCAACACCAAGGTTATTACAAGGGCGAAATATCATGATCGGCGCTCACTTTTACAACCTGCAAATAGTGGATTTAGTGACAGCAATTGAATATATAAGTGCTTCAGGGTGGGCCCTACCTCCATGTGTGATTTTCAAAGGCAAGTTCTTTATTGAGTCTCGATCTGATAATCTTCCGAGTGATTGGCCGTTTGAAGCCTAAACGGCTGGACTTCTGATGAAATCGGGCTTCGATACCTTGAGAAGGTCTTTATTCCATCCACGACTGCTCGTACTAAAGGGAAATATCGACTTTTGATCTTTGACAAGGAAGTCATTTAGCACCACGTTTCGATTGAATTTGTGAAAAACATGATATTATTTCAATCCGTATGCCTGCATATTCATCGCATCTTTTACAGCCGCTCAATATCGGTGGTTTTGCAGTGTTGAAGCGATTATATGGTCGAAAGTTGAAAGTCAGATGCGGCTCAATATAAATCATATTAATTAAATTAGACTTCCTCAAGGCCTAATCCAGACGGGCCTATCCACTCGCACAAATTAAGGCATTTAAATCCGAGACCATTAAAATAGCTTCAAAACAGCTGGCTTAGTGCCATATGACCATGATCGAGTGATTTCGAAGCTTGATATTCAGCTTCGTGCGCAACACTCCCACAGAAGCCGGGGTAGCGATTGGGAGTCAAAAACGCCTTCAAACTACGTGCAATTACAAAAGCAAGCCTCCTCAATTAAAAGCTTTACTAGCAGCGCTCAAAAAGCCGACTAAGTTCGCTTATTTCTGGAATAAATCAGGTTCCTCAATCTCGTCAAATCACAATGCAATCAGCTGCTTCGATTTGCGCGCTTCCAATGAGAAGAAGAAGCAAAAACGCACTCGGTCTAATAAGCAAATTCCTCAAGAGGGCCTTTGAGTCTTGGAGGCTCGTGAGCTAGCTTATGGCCTTTTGGTTGATTGAAATATATTGAAACTGCCATAGATCCGGGGTAGGTGGCGGCTCGCTCATGGATTATAGTATACCAAAACTGGTTATTATAAGTCCTCTAGTTTCTTATTTTCTCCATTATTTCTTTATGTGACAAGGTAATAATATGAAAAGGAAAATCAACGATTCTATATTATCAAATGCAGAAGCAGTATTCAACACTCAGCACACTAGAGGTTATTTTTTTTTTTTTTTTAGAATATATCTATATTTATTCATCACCTAGTAGCCAGCCAATCCACCTTCAAGAAGGTTGGATCAGGATGAGGTTTTTATTTTTTCGGGCCATAAATATCAAAGGAACAATAATTTGTGTCATCAATAATTTCTAAGATAATAATCTCATTTCTTTATATACATCAATGAGGCAGATAATGAAATAATAAATTCTTATTAACCAAGATAAATAACTAAGAAACTTCAGCAGCTTAGATGAAGTCTATACACAAATTCTTATGCTTTCTTTATCTAGCCAGCAGATTTACCGACCAATTTAACATAATCCCCAAGCGAGCGGCGTGCCTCTGTACTCCATAAAAATGGCGCTTTTTATAACATTAATATCTCAAACAGAGATAGGGGCTCATTATTAGAGAAGGTAATACATACACCGACTACAAGAAAGTATATTACTTTTCAAAGATTCTGTAGTTCTTTGTAGCCATATATATTTGAATATTGAAAAATATAAAACTTAGAGTGGTAATTTATATTACTCGAAGGGATATTTATCTGAAAAAATTTTCTGCTTAATATACATAATTTCGCTACGGTACTAGATTATATACTAAATTTTCATGCTCTGTAGATATATTGTGGTTGAGATATTGAGGTTATATAAAGTGCCATTTCCTATGGAATATAGAGGCGTGCCGCTCGGTTGTGGTTCACGTTACTATGAATTAAGCTTAAGTCATCATTTCAAATCTGGAATTATAATCTTAATGAATTCTAAATTTGACCCTGACAAATCGTTTAATGACTTCATTAGTTATATTCTAATAATCATGCAGTTTCTCATCATAATAATATGAAGTTAAGACTTAACCATAGAGATAATAATATATTAGAATAAAGCAATATCAGCATTTTTATGAATTATAACACATAAAATAACTCCATTTGATCATTTGATTATCTAAGATAAATACTTTCATCATGAAGAGGTCGACCATCCCAAGCTCGTTTCAAGCCTGTTTAAAGAAAAATAATCAAGTCAACGAATCTGGAAACGACAACATTAATGATATTGAAAAGAGAATTCTAGAATTCAAGCTAGTTTCAATGAGGAATCTATACTAATAAGTAGTTTATTATTAAGAGATAAAAATATTTTCTACTATAACATCAGCTGAAAATATTACAAACTGCACTGATCAATATCAAAATAAATATCATATTTTTTTTTCAATGGAGCTACAATTGAAGAAAACATAAACTGGCGCAAAATGAAGAGGAATCATTTGTACAATGGATTCTTTTTATGGATCGACATGGAGCAGCTCACCGACCAGCTCATGTTCAAAGTATGGCCAATTTTCTGCTTCCCAAGCGTAACTCCACCAATATCAGGACTGTTGGTATTAATTGGGCCCAACTTTATCAAAGGTCATGATGAGCTTAAAACCTGGTTCTTTCCATGTTATAATCATCGTCGTTTTAAATATGAAGATCTTAAAATCATCAGTGGTTAAATCGGGTACCTATTACTATCATACGACATTGGATCGCACTTAAAAACTTTGATGAGACAGGATATGCAATGGGTCTAGTAGCTACTGCCAAGTGGTTACTAGAGCTGAGACAACTGGCCGGCCCTCTCTTGTTCAGCCAGGAAATCGGGAATGGGTCACATCTATTGAGTGTATTAACTCTGCTGGATGGGCTCTCCTGTTACATATTACCCTCAAAGGAAAATTCCATATTCAGGGATGATATCAAGATGAGGTCTTGCCAAAGGACTGGATTAAGTGAGCGATAAGGGATGGACAACTGACCAGATTGGACTATGATGGCTTCAAAATACCTTCATTCCAGTTACAAACGGCCGAATGAGTGGGAAATATCACCTCTTGATTCTTGATGGCCATGGAAGCCACTTACCCAAGATTTCGATGAAATATGCACTCAAAATGATATAATACCGATCTGCATGCCAGCACATTCATCACACCTTCTACAACCTCTTGATGTGGGTTGGTTTCGCGCCCTTAAAGCGGGCATATGGCCATCTGACTGAGAATAAGGCACGGTACAGTTCAATCATATTGACAAATTTGACTTTCTCGAGGCCTATCCCCAAGCTCGTACAGAGGCATTCAAGATGAAAATATCGAGAATGACTTTGTTGAAAGTATATTAGTCCCATTTCATCCAGAAAGGGTGCTTGGGAAGCTTAATATACAGCTTAAGGCTCTTACACCACCAGGCAGCCATACAGATCCAGCACCTAAAACACCTCACAATCTGAAGCAACTGGAAAAGCAGACATCTACAATCAAAAGGCTTCTAAGGCAGCGTACACAGAGGCTCCAAGTCCAATAAATGATGCAATAAACCGTAAGGGTGTGAAATTCATATAAATAGCGCAATCCTTTCCAAGAAAAAGTCTAGGATTTTTACGAGCTGCACAGGAGAAAAAGATGCAAAAAAAAGAAGCGTTCTAAGCGACAAATAACTCATACAGGTGGCCTGTCTATCCAAGGCATAAACCTAGGCAGCGCAGGAATAAGGCCCAGGAAGCTGAAGATACTATACAGACGGAAACTGCAGCATCTACATCTCAACCACATGTACGGGTGTCACCACAGTGTTCTGATTGCAATGTTATTATCCTGATCGCAGTAATAATTAGTTTTCATATGAAAATATGTTTGTCGGGAAGAAACAGTAATAATTTGTTTTCATATAGAAATATATTTGCTGAGTTGAAAATAGGCCATGTTTTCTAACCTCCGTGGGGAGGTGGGCGGCTTGCCTGTGTGAGCGGCTCGCGTGTGGATTTACGTTACCTAAAGATTAAAGAAACTGATAATCAAGTCTCAAAAGGCCTTGGTGTTACAGAACCCAACGTATCAGTCTCACGTGATGATACGGAGTCAAGGCCGAATCATTGGATAATAGTTGATGATGGATATGCAAGAAGGAACAGGGGTCAAGTTGATATTCGACGGATAAATCACGTGACTGACTACCATATACCATAGGCTTGGCATTGGTAGATGGTATACGACTACCACAACAACTACCATTGGGATGGTAGTTCCCTATGGTATAGTTCTTGGACAAAAGTCTACGTAATTTTCTGCAACCACGAAAAAATATATAATCACCAAGACATTTCTTTTCCACATAAATCCACCAAACATCAATTCTTTTACTAGATAATCAAATTTGCTATGGATAAGTAGCAGATAAGTGATAAAATAAAATAAAAATCGTATTAATAATGTGTATACCACCCCTTTGCCTCTAAAACTGCATTAACACGGTTCTCCATGGACATTACCAACCCATCAAAGATGTCCTGTCCTAAACTCTCCCATGCATTCTCCATGGCCTTGTAAAATTGCTCTTTCAATTGTTCTTTGGTCCCATTAAATAATTCAAGTTCTGGATAGAGCATATATATACGCTCTTTCAACTTGGCCCAGGCATGTTCAATAGGGTTCAAATCAGGTGAATACGGTCTAGTTAATCAAGTATTTGTTACATTCTACTTTCAGACTCGTCCGCACTTAACCAACAACCCAGCATACGTGCTCGGTTGGCCTTGTTTCTCTCTATTCGTTACCTTCACTTTTCTACTTGTTGATTATCTTACGGAGCCTGGAGGGGGCGATATACCCATCAACGCATACGACTTACGGACCGGACCCGGAAGGGCATTGAGCATATGATTACTTGGAAGACACTTACCCTAAGTGTCCTGTCTCGAAATACCACTAACTAGAACCCTAGGTACGATACGAGAGAAGCCAGGTTGTGACACTTGGGTGCTATTAGAACATTATTAAATAAAAAACTAATCATAATATGCATGAATTTAATAAATAAAGCCAAATTCCATACTAAATAAATAACCTAATAATGAATATTATGATTTATGTGTTATTGCTTGTCATGTTGAATATATTTTTTCTATATTTTATCAACTAGGTTGCTAGATAAAGGCAAATTAGTTTCATATGCTAGATAGGTGTGCTTTCAAAAAATCTAGAAAGAATTGATATTAAATTGAAGTGAAATTTAGATAAAAAGACTTTGCCAGAAAAGAAATGATGACGCAATTTCATCTTTTTTCATATGTATTTGTTTTATTATTATAGAACGTATTTCTGTGAGAACAGTTATTCCTGCTTTATTATTTATTAGGAAAAGCGTGAAATTCTGATAAAGCAGACCGAAATATCATGAATTAGTATTTATCCATCATAACCGGATATAATTTGGATATAATAGCATAATACAAATTTGAATTTGTAGATATTTTTCAAAGTAGTAGGCGAGTAAGTTTAGGCCTATCTAACATGGACAACTGTAATTAAATAACAGTCATATATAGGCAAGTTGATCAGAAACGCGCACTTGATGCATAATTAAACATTAAAGATTAAATCTACATATGAACATAAAAATAGACTATGATCTTATTAATAATAGAAAGGGCCTTAAGAGATAGTGTAGATAAGAGTAATGAATGATTTAATTGTAAGTGTCTAAGAGTATTAGTATTGGAGGACTTTATTATAATTTAAAAGAGTGTCCTTTTTCTATGCCCCCAGGTGCCATCAGACCCCGACTGCTCAACTCCATATATAGGAAAATTTACCCGTGCCTAAAAGATAAAAAAGAAGAAGAAAAAGGACGTAAAAACGCAATTTTCGTATAATTTTTCAGATAATAGGACTTCTAGATTATGGCATTTATAGCTGCTTGTACGATTCATGTGAAGATGTTTAATAATTCCGTTTATTTTGCCGGTTATAGCGCGAAATTGCGCAATCTCTAATTAAGGATATGCTCTAATAAATACATGTATCTCGTTTGGATGTTATCTGACTGGCTAATTTCGGAACGATTGGGCCTTCTAATTTCCTGATGATCGTCACAATAATCTCTGCCTCCTTGTAATCATGAGGTTATTCAACTCTAAGCATATTATTAATTAATTACATCGAGACAGCTTGCTATATATATGCATAATTCTGTCATTAAAGCAAACAAAAAGTGTAGGCAACCAAAGTCTCATTTAATCTCTGCCTCTTGTAATTTCCTGTATCTCCTGGATATTCTTTTGTATGATAACATGATGCATTGCTACTCTATGAATTAGCTCTGGGAATATCTAGTAGATATATATATGCTCTTTCGTCTACGGCTCCAACAATTACTCTATACAAAAGGGTCTTCAATGTCCTTAAAATAGTTAGAGACTAGTCATAATCATATCAAATTTTGTATTTAACAAGAGACCATGCCATGATTCGTTTAGGCCATTCTCCTCTCCACAAGTCAATTTTTAACTTACAATAAAGATTCGTTTTTATATTGAAATATGGGGTTAGCATAAATGATAACTGTGATATTATTATGAAAAAATAAACATAATATTGAATTTTGTTTCATTGCAACAAGGGATCCATCAGCTTTGTATGCTAAATAGGCATTAGAGAAATACAAGAAAGTTGATATAACTCATTATAGAAGAGGGGTATCCAACTGACAATGAAGACTAAAGATTGAAAGAGGGAAAGGCCATAAAGTTAAGATTAGGTATGATTATTATAATTATAGAGCTCATTCATCCCGATTTATGAACAAGTCGATTCAGAATTTTATTAGGATTAAATGAAGGTTTCAAAGAGGAATATAATACGTCTTAAAATTAATGATCAGGAATAACGGGAGATACATTGCGATTGTAATGGAAATAGCATGCTTTGATCTGGTTATCTCCTCCATGGCGCTTGAAACTCTTTGTTGTGAATGCATATCCATGCCTCCGCTCGGACTCAATTGATGGCAGTCATTGCTTCTTTCTCGCTGACATAGGTTGTGTTGATGGAAGGGGAGATAGGGGGCTTGATGGGCCATTACGATTGACATGGCTTGTATTTTCAGCAAGTGGCTTCTAAAAAAGTTCTATTTGCTGTATTCGCCATATTGTCTTTAGCGTGCTGACGAGGCTGCTGGTGGCCAAAGAATGGAGTGATATCTGTTGTGATATCAACCCTAAGCCTTTGTCCTGATCTTATCATCATATAGAAGATAAAGAGTTTCTCCCATATCAATATCTACAAGGATATATAGGAGAGTGATTCAGCAGGAAATGTGCCTGTAGCGACAGAGGTGTGTCTATCACATGCTTAATTAAGAGTAAATAGATCTTGTGTATAATAAGACAATCATCACGATATCTTTGAAGAGCAGTATGGAATTATATCTAGATACTACTAATCTCGAGCACGTACAGCACATGTTAAAAAGGATTATATTAGAGAGGTTTTTAACTATACTGAAAAGAACGGCCTACAGGAAAGGATGACTGATGAGTAGATATCTGAGATAACATTAAATTTTCACCAAACAGATGCTGTAAGGATGGAAATTATAACATCAAAAGGATTTTTAATTAGGGAGCTGTATAGATAGATTGCTCTACTGCTGCCTTAGTTACAGATATAATAAAAATATTTTATAATTTCCTACAGTACAGATATGACCCTTATTGTATTGTTCACTGCATAAAATGGTATTCTAGAAATATAAAATCGATATATATATATATATATATATTTAAATGCTGGGAGTCGGCGCACTTAATACAATAAATGTAGTAGACCACATCTTATATAGAAATATAGGTCTGAGGATAAAATATATCATAATGAGAGATTGATAAAAATCAGAGCTTTAAAGTAGAATGGATACTATTTTAATTATAATAGTCAGTCTATCAGTGATGATGAATAAGAATTAAAGCTATTAGATATAGATAACTGGTTATCTTAAATCTTAGAAAACTGATTGCTGTTAGAATTTTCATTCTGAGATGATAAGAGCTGTTATTGGGACGAAAATACTAAGAATGCATTAGTAAGAAGTTGAGTATAAGAGAGATGTAAAAAGATTAATAGCATCAATCTATATTATTGGCTTTATAAGAGGGCTTATAAAGGTAATAAATATATATATAAATCGCAATTGGTATATTGGGTAAAATCAAATGAATCGTTTGTTCCCCGGGTAATACTGATTCCTCGGCCTGGATTTGATATTCTGGAGAATATAGAGCATTGGAACTTGGAAAGCTAGACTGATATTGCCCTTTTTTTCTAAACGATTGAGATGATAGTATATAAGGTGGTGCTAGCCTCTGGAAGCTGACAGCTACCATACTGTTGCCTTTTTGGCCGAGGGATCTATTAGTATTAGTCCTAGTAGATAAGTCGTTACACGTAAATTGCAGCGTTGTAGGCTTTTTTTGGCCCTACCGCAGAGCATACAAGACTAGTCACACTGGATGATCCAAACCAAGTGGAATTATACACACCGAATATTTTGTACAGAAAATCGCAGATCCTAAGTGAGGAGCCAAGAGATTGTGGATATATCCTGCATGATCAAGAGGATGATTCTCCAGAGCCAGCGCCACTTCCAAAGCCTTTGGGAAGCTCTGAATGCTGTGCGACTGCTGATTTCTTATATGGAAGGGCAGGACGTGCCTAGAGCATCTCTTCTTCCGTCTTCTGAGCGCCTTGAACGAGACCTGGGGAGTGAGATAATCACATCATGGACCCAGGGCACACTGGATAGTTGACTTAGATAATCAATCAAACCTCAGCTTTACGATATTCTTAGATAGCCGATATTTTATAGAGGGAAGAATTATATCGGCTAATCGGGGCCGCACTGTAGTTTCCTCTGTAAGGTGCACAACACATAGGCCGGGAGTCAGTCCTCTGTATCGAAAATAATGCCGTGTACTAGGGGTAGATCCTTGGCTCTCTTTGCAGCAGCATACGTCATTGTAGAGGATGGGTCCAATTAGAATAACGGAGTAAATAGAATGCTGATCATATGACCTTTTTTTAACTTGTACACGACTTTGGTGTATATGTAGATACAAAATACTCTATGTATTCTGTAGCTTATAAGATATCTAATTGTTTTCATGCCCATGAAGGGTGGTGTACTCCTGTGTTGGTACTCTCATACATAAGCAAGCACTCCGTACGGAGTACACCGATCTCCCCAAAAAGGAAAGCAAAAAGAGAAAATAGAAAAGAAGGTTTGAAAACTTGACTACATGCAAATCGGCTTCACTACTGATACAAGAATATCATCACACAGATCAGGTACACAGTCCGATTGAAAATAGCAAGGCTATTATAGAAACAAGGGTCAGGTGGACTGATTAGTGGTTGACAAGCAAAGACAGACCAATGCGATGAGCCCATCACAGGCCAGTATGTCTTACACTGAAGGCGACGTTTCTCGCCAGAACGAGGACCTTTCAAAGAGCCATGACACAGCGTCGAATGGATCGATGACGGTTTCCAGCGAAGATGAGATCGACTCTGAAGAGCATGGACGGTCCAATGCAGCTTCAATGAACCCACCTGGTGATATCCTGCCAAGAGATAGACAACAGAAGACGCCTACGTATGACTATGCATATGAGAAATCAATGAGCCACGCTGAGGCAAAGCTTTTCTATCATCATCACCAGTTGGCGTCACGAGGTGGTGACTTCGAAAACTTGCAAACTCCAGCGAGCCCTAATCATCACAGCGGCGACATCGAAGCAGAGGACAAGAAGATGCCGATTATGGACAGCAGAGACCAATTGTCTGCAGGTGCCGTAAATGGTCTCCTCGAACCGCAATCTGTCCGGCCTTTGCAAACTTTAGCGCCTACCGGCCAACAGACTTCTCCAGCACCTAAATCTGAAGGAAACCTCAATGCTGCCGAGCAACTGTCTAAACTTCATACATCGCATTCTGATATCAATCCCGACCAAAAGCTCTATCATTCATCAGCGGGTGGCATTCAAACACCCAATCCATGGCTGGGACCCTCTCAAGATACAATGAACCTCAGGTCTGATAGCGACGCGGTTGCAACTGAGTTGAATGCCATATACAGCAGAATACGAGGCTTGCTTGATCGCAGGTCGCATTATATTCGGCTTTCGGTACAAGGGGACGGTGATAACCCGAAAGACCATACTGGTTGGAGGGTTTACCCGCCACCCCCAGAGCCGGCTTGGGATGGTGAAAAAGATACAGGGAACCCCGGGGATACTTCTCATGGGAGTCAGAAACGAAGGAAGATGGGCCAGGACATTGGGGAGGACTTTGACATGGCAGAACTTATGCCGCTCCCTGGGGAATCACACGAAGTCTTCAGGTTGGATCAGAACAGTGTGTATCAAGTCTATGAAACGGCCGAGGCAGCGGATTTGCGTGAGGCTATCGTGCAGATACCCTCATTGCGTGACTTTTACATGGACCTTGAGGCCGTTATCGACGTATCCTCGGACGGGCCTGCCAAAAGCTTTGCTTTCAAACGCCTTTCTTATCTTGAAGGGAAATTTCAGCTCTACGCATTGCTGAATGAATATCAAGAAATAGCCGATAGCAAGAAAGTGCCCCATCGCGACTTTTATAACGTTCGAAAAGTTGATACACATGTTCACCATTCAGCTTGCATGAACCAAAAACATCTTCTCCGATTTATCAAAAGCAAAATGAAGAAATCACCAGACGAGGTCGTTCTTTTCAGAGATGGGAAACATCTTACATTGAGAGAGGTATTTGAAAGTATCAAACTGACTGCGTATGACCTAAGTATCGATACGCTTGATATGCATGTGAGTTGGATCTGATTAAAGTGGCTTGGGAATGCACTTGCTAAAGTCTGCTCAGGCGCACACTGATTCCTTTCATCGATTTGATAAATTCAATCTCAAGTATAATCCTGTGGGAGAGTCACGACTACGCGAGATTTTTTTGAAGACGGACAACTACATCAAAGGCCGCTATCTGGCGGAAATAACCAAAGAAGTCATTTCCGACTTGGAATCTAGCAAGTATCAAATGGTGGAATGGCGTATTTCCATTTACGGAAGATCAATACATGAATGGGACAAGCTTGCTGCCTGGGTAGTAGATAACAAGCTATTCTCGCCGAATGTCCGCTGGCTTATCCAGGTCCCCCGTCTTTACGATGTGTACAAAGCGAGTGGTATGATGGAGAATTTCGAACAAGTCATAACGAATGTCTTTCTGCCATTGTTTGAGGTAACGAAAGACCCTCGCAGCCATCCCAAACTGCATGTTTTCCTCCAACGTGTTGTTGGATTTGACAGCGTCGACGACGAAAGCAAAGCGGAGCGTCGTTTCTACCGGAAATACCCAGTGCCAAGGGACTGGGATACGAAACAGAACCCGCCGTATAGCTATTGGATCTATTTCATGTTTGCCAATATCGCGTCTCTCAATATCTGGCGTAAAAGGCGCGGGTTCAATACCTTCGTCCTCAGGCCGCATTGTGGGGAGGCTGGAGACCCTGATCATCTTGCAGTGGGTTTTCTTTGCTGCCATAGCATCAGCCATGGGATATTACTGCGAAAGGTTCCCTTGCTACAATATCTGTTCTACCTTGATCAGATCGGTATTGCTATGTCGCCACTCAGTAACAATGCGCTGTTCCTTACCTATGACAAAAATCCGTGTGCCAGTTTCTTCAGACGAGGTTTGAATATATCTTTGTCTACCGACGATCCATTGCAATTTGCTTTTACCAAAGAACCATTGATAGAAGAATACTCAGTTGCTGCACAGATATACAAGTTCAGTGCAGTGGACATGTGTGAGCTTGCTAAACATTCAGTTGAGCAGAGTGGGTTCGAGCTCTCTTTGAAAGAAAGGTGGCTAGGCGACGATTGTTGTTTGCCGGGCGTTGCGGGAAATAATGTCGCCAAAAGCAATGTCCCTGATATACGTGAAGCATACAGACATGATACCTTACTTGCGGAGTTGATGCTGTAAGATCCTACCTACCTGATCTCGTGGCATCTGCTTGTTTAGAACAAATTGAGCTGATATATTGCCCACAAGGATTGCGAGATATTCTGCATCTGCAGCCACCAGCGGCATAACAGACCCGGCAAATCGTAATCTTCCCATTAACCTGTCACAAACTACATATTCATCTCCATTGATCCCCAATATGCCGAACTTTCACGGTACGTCCCAACCATTCACCCTTTAAAAGGCCAATCAATGACATCTATAGCTTCGTCACGAGTCACTGCTGCTGAGGGCCTAGCCTGTTCATCAGGGCGCGGTACTGGATCAACTCCGAATAACCCTCAATATCCGTCTCAATTTGGGGTTCAGAGTCCAGTTACTACAGCGAACTTCCTCAGCCAGGACCTACAAACCTCCCAGTCGTCAGGCCATTTTCTTAGTGAATCACCCATGTTAACCAGTGGTACTGGTTCTGTAGGGCCAGCAACTGGGACCGACAACTTGCCAGAGCAAAAGATCTTCCCCGGTGTTGTACACGAACGAGCCCAAAGGAGCAGCAAGTTCAATCGTCCAGCAGCAGAAGATAGTAAAGGCCAATAACAACTTAGAATAGTTCTTTTCAGCCTTGAGCAATATACCATTACATACTATTGACATAAGAGACAGAATGATGAAGGGAAACTGTTCACGTGACTATACCAACCCTAAATAGCAATAATGGCGACCGAGGAGAGAAGGGGCAAAAAAAAAAAAAAGCGCCCATTGCAAAAATCGAAGGGATCATATTATGCTGCAGCAACTTCAACATTCCCAATCACCCCACGCCTCAATAATATCACTGTCATCTTCAGCCACCCAAGGCTGTTCTTTGGTCCATTCCTGTATATACACGCGCAAGGCTAACCAGCGCAGGCATGCCTGTCCAGTAGACCATATGTTCCCAGGAGTGCCTTCAACCACGCCAACATAACCTTTAGAATCAGTGTGCAAGTCATCTTGTCGAAGATCATTTATAGGTATGTTAGAAATTCTGCTGAGCTCATGATCATAACAATGTGCAACACACGGGTAGCCCAACGAAAGGTAATTATAAATCTGCGTAACAAATTCATCGTGAACCGCATCGTTGAATTCATCCTGAGCGTTGAGCTCCCTGCCCACGTCATCAGTATACCTATGTCTTATGGAAGGGCTAAAGGGATGCGCTCCGTGCTCAGATGTTACATCAGAGGAAGCGGAAGATTCGTCCTGATGACCCCGGACGGGTATTATCGGCTCTGTTAGGATTAATTCGTGTATATTCCCATCACTCTCACTGGCTCTGCGGCATGTTCCCATCCAAAGACCATCACCGCGGTTGTTACCAACGTTTAGGTTTGCACTCCACAACCCCCCATGGCCGCGACATGGTTGGTCGAGATTTATTCGCTGGCGAGTCGCATTTCCGATATCATTTATCGTTCTTTCAGGAGATAGACTTCGGGGGAAAACAATGTCATTTCCAAGCAAAGGTGGGCTCGTAGGGCACGTCATGATAGCACCGCTTTGCCAGTTTTCATCAACGTTGTCCTGAATCTCTCGGACGGTATTTATAATTTGATGAACTGCGGTCGATGTACCCCTTTCTTTAGCCTCCACCATGGCCAGGCCTGTCGACTTCGTTTCGCCCATGTGTCGTCGGCAGATATGTTGGAATTTCCGCGACAAGTCATCAGAGGATGTACCATGAAAGGTAGCAATCCGCTCCTTCTCGGTGTATGGAACGGACTTTTCGTTGTAGCTTGTATCAATGGAAGAATGGCTTATGTTTTGAGGAACTTGTTCATCGGGGAAAGCCGCAAGCGTTTGCTTTTTCAACTGCCTGTCGGCCGATTGTGCAGCTAAAGAAAGGAGATACGCCGAAAACCGTTCATCACAGCTCTCCCGACGCTGCTCTTCAATTTTGGATCGGTTTATTGAGTCATCCGTCGATGTAGATGAAGATAGTGATGGTAGACCCAAACCGCTGGAACTCTCGCTATGATCGGAAGTGATTTCGGAGAAGCTTGAAATGTTGACCGGGTAACTCTTCTGAATACCTCGATGAGCCAGTGATGAACATGAAGACTGGTCACCGACAGTATCTATATATGTATCTTCTGCCTGCGACTTTGGCGGGTCACTGTGATATCGATCATAAGAGGTGTCTCTTCGAAACGAACGCCTGGCGGTTTCTATGAGCTGGGGTGTAAATCGTCTTGGTGGAAATGGATGTGTGAAGTTGTGTGTAGGAAAGAATGGATTTGGTTCAAATTGAACTCGTCGGTAATTCATTCGCATTGTTTCAACCGGCTGTCGCGGTTTGGAACCTCCATACCGCACGCACCTAGCGAAAAACAATAGCCCGGAATGTTTGCACTATAGCACGCGGACAGGTAGTTCGAGCAGATTTGATACCGACTCGGCCCTTTCTTCAAAGGCGAATCTATCGATGCCTTCTAATCCGACGTCCGTAGTCTCGATTCTTTTGCCGATGTTTAACTGTAGCTAATGGGAACGTTTCGATGAGGCAAGATGAAAGTCTCGAGTTCATAAGATCGGATCGGACGTGGTCTGTACTTGTATATAGGAAAATAGGAAAATGAGAAAATAATAGGTAAAAAAGTTGAGGATCAGATGAGTGAAAGTTTGCCTAAAATCAATTTGGGCCGCGCCTTCCTTCTAAGTGTATGAATTAGAGAAGAGTGGAACCCCTGATGCACAACTGTGAAATCCGAGAGAACCAATTATCTGTTTGGACAATTTAAGGGCCAAAGGAGTCTACTCCGTACACAAAATACCAAATGAGAAACATTCGCCCATTACCCTGTACTATTATGTTGATGGGCACTCTGTATGGAGTAGTACTTCGCATGGAGTAATACCTAGTATGGAGTACTACTATGGGTCCGGAGTTATGGAGCACTCCTGTACTCGTACAGAGCACGGAGGACTGTCCTATCCAATCTAGTGGCAACTATTGTCATGACAAGTGCATACCCGAGTGCGACAGGAGTGACTGAAGCTCTTTACATAGTGCTCTGTGTTATAGGTACAATTCTGCCCGTCCATGAGCTAGTTCACTAGCAGTATGAGTAGTATTCCAGATTATTGTTTTGAATGCGGACGCATGTACGGAGTACGGAGTACAGGAACCAAGAGATACAGATAGTAATACTATGACAGGGGTAAAGCGGGTACGCTGGCGTAATACAGTACACATGGGGAACTAACATCCAATAATATTTGCTACTGCTAGAGCAAATGGGGGGCACTATGAAGTCAGAGTCCGTATCATTGTATGATACCACTGTGCTCCGTACAGGCCACATATGTAGTCTTCTATCTAACCTGACATCTGCACCAGTACTCTATACTGTCAAATCAATCGTATCACAGCTCCTTTCATTATCAGAACCGCCTTTTGTCCCCTGGATAGAAAACGTCAAGCACTCAATTCCAGGGAGTTTGTCCTCTCTGGTTAGTCAACCCCGCTTCTTTTTGGCTGCCTGTGTTATTATACAATTGTGCTGACTACCAGATATTTATCCTTAGATACTTGTCGACCTCTGGCACTTCATGACATTATTCTAATTGCCTCCATATCCTCAGAGCATTATTTCGTTACACAACATTTCGCTATGGCGACTCTGAATCTCTCAACCAATGGCCCTTCGATATCGAAGAGCTATCAAACTGTGGTCAATGCCACCCTTCCCACCGGTCCTTCAAGCTCACCAACGTATGCTCAATGGGCTGTTTTCTCCGTTTCATCCCCACTTGTCAATGTTTTTCAGCAAGATTCTGGAAACAAGGAGAGTGTCTTGAAGGTTCAGAGCAGTGGAGGTTGGTTTTCGATTGTATCAATAGAGTTGATATGACGGCTGACAGATATATCTCAAAGACGGCGAATTACTCGAACTTATTGATGAGTTCTCAGAGGGAAAAGTGCAGTTTGCATATGTGAAGGTCCGGGATCCGAATACTGGGCTTCCCAAAAACGTCCTCATTGCATGGTGTGGAGAAGGTGTGCCTGAACGAACAAAAGGATACTTTACCAGCCATCTGTCGGCGGTCTCTAAGTTTCTACATGTTTGTCGACCTCAAAATTCCAGTTACTAAAAAAGCAAGGTTACTGACCGGATTCCAAAGGGTTACCATGTTCAAATCACCGCTCGTTCCGATGGCGATCTGACCCCTGAAGGAATCGTACAGAAAGTTGCAGATTCGTCAGGCTCCAAATACTCTTCGGCGACGGAACCCCCTGTGGTAACTGCCACACCCAAACCCCCAATTGCAACAAAGCCTGTTTTCACCCCGGTTCGCACTGGTGGTGCCGGGCCAAGCACGGCACCACGTATTTCGAGACCCGGAGTTGCCAACAAGGATGTTGATGATGATGGATGGGGGCCTGATGCACCACCCGTTACCAGGACACAGCTTGAAAAAGTCCAGCCAGCCTACGCGCCTACCAAAGTAAACATGCAAGAGCTGAAATCCGGGAGACAGGCAACGACGGAAAAGAGCGTTGAGCGACCCACTCAGGATAGTGGCGATGTTGTCAAGGGCGGATATCAACCAATTGGAAAAGTGGACATTGCTGCTATACGAAGACAAGCGCGTGAAGCGGGAGAGCTCAAGGATGACCGCCCTGCGCCTGTTAAAGGCGCATACGAGCCTGTTGGTAAAGTGGATATCGCTGCTATCCGTGCGAGGGCACAGCCATCAACTGATGTTACAGCACCCGCTGGAGCCAACACTAGCGATTCGGCTGCCTCCCAAAGGGGCCCTGAACCAGCAGCGACGCTTGCCACAGTACCTGGTTCTTCTGGGCGCCTGACAAGCCTACCCAAACCAAAAGTATCCAACAGGGTTGCTCCGAGTCCAGCATTCACGGCAACAAAGCCACCTGTTCCCACTGATGTTGTGTCAAAACCGCCTCCTGCTGCTGCTGCGCAGGTGGGTAGTGCAAGCAGAACCTTTGCTGATGAGGGTGGCAAGACACCTTCCCAACTATGGGCGGAAAGGAAGGCCAAGGCACAGGGTGCCGGTGGTGTGCCAACGGAACAGCAGGGCGAAAATGCAAATATCGATAAAGTCTGGCCACCGGTTCAAACTGCACATACCGGTCCCAGTGATTCTTATGGGCAAGCTACTGAGTCGGTTGCGAACGAGAAAGCAGATATTGAGACTGAAGTGCCCCGTCAGAGCGTCGGTGCTATTCGAGACCAGTTTGCGCAGTCGGCTTCAAAGCCAATTCCTTTAGACACGAAGCCCACTGACACACAAAGCACACGACCAGTGCCTATTCCTAACTTGCCGACCGGTCCTACGGAAGAAGTCGAACACGAGCCTGAAACCCACCAAAACATCCCGAGCCCTCCTCAACAACCTCGATCGCCAAGTCCCCCATCTCCGCCAGTACGTGAGGCTTCGCCAATTCGCGTTGCCATGCCCGTGGGACGCGGAGTCACAGACGCCCATGATGAGCAGTACTCACCCCCTCCCGCTTTGCCGTCAGAAAGCCTTCAGCAAGCCGTTCCAGACGAAAGGGACCTTGAAGATAGTACCCACGACACGGGTCGTGCAGTGGCTGAGATTACGGCGGGACATGGCTTGCAAGCTGGTGGTGGTATTAAAGCCCTTGTTCAATATGACTATGAAAAGGCCGAAGATAATGAAATTGATCTGAAGGAAGGAGAGTATGTGACGGATATTGAGATGGTTGATAAGGATTGGTGGTTGGGTATGAACACCCATGGGGAGAAGGGTCTGTTTCCGAGTAATTACGTTGAAGCTTTGGAGGACGACCATCCAGTTGAACCAGCATTAGGGTCACAGGAATATGGGCACGAAGCAGATCTTCCAGCGGCTTTAGCTGACCAGTCCGCCGCTCCCTCATCAGTGCAAGACGCAGTGAAGGGACCGACGGCCACAGCATTGTACGACTATGAAGCCGCAGAAGATAATGAGTTGAGCTTCCCAGAGAATGCTGAAATCACCAAGATTGTAAGTCACCTTGCTTTCCATACTGTCACGTCGCATACAATGTCGTCTTCATGCATCTTCTGTATCTCAAGATTTGCATCGCTTTTGTCCTTGAGAATAGAGGGTTTATGGCTAATGTTATTGTTTTTTAGGAATTCCCCGACGATGACTGGTGGCTTGGCGAGTTTGGCGGTAAAAAGGGTCTGTTCCCAGCCAACTATGTTCAGCTTAACGACAGCTGAAGGTATAATTCCAAGGTGGTTTTGTGTAAAACAGCAAGCTGCATGCTTTGCAGATTATATCCAGTTTGTTAGCTGAACCTACAATTATATGTTTCATATCAGCAAAGGTGATTTTTTGTAGTGCTGTAATTGTGGATATGGGTGATCACGTGAGACCACGTCAAGACGCTCGAAATTGCACCTCCTTATAACCTTGGAAAGTTTCCGACTAGAAGTGCGAGTTTGCTCCGCAGTCCAGTGTACTCGGTACATTGTAGCTACAAACCGCAGTCTTACAGGGATTGGACGCCTGTCGCTTGCCCCTGCTCCCAGTTTTACTGATATTGCTTTTTCTGATAGTCCCCTCTCCCGCATCATAGTGCGTGTTCGGCATCCTCTCCAGAACACACGTTTACTATACAAAAATGGCTTCACTAGGAGAGGATTTGCTTGTCACTGTCAACAAGCTGCAAGATCTGGTCTTCAATACAATTGGGAATGACTCTTTGGATTTACCACAGATTGTGAGTTTTTGTTCCTTCCATAGCTGAATGACCGTCAATGTATTGGATTATCATTCTAACCCATGTATCAGGTCGTGGTAGGTTCTCAGTCATCAGGCAAATCCTCTGTGATCGAAAATATCGTTGGTAGGGATTTTCTACCAAGAGGGAGTGGCATAGTCACTAGACGGCCATTGATCCTACAACTTATAAACATACCCAGTGAACGCCATGACAGACCTGGTAGTGATGAAGTCCACGTACCGCATACAGCCGCCAGTGTAGCCGGTCAAAATGAGTGGGCTGAGTTCCATCATCTTCCAGGTCGCAAGTTCGATGACTTCGCTTCGGTCAAGCAAGAGATCGAAGCCGAAACTGCGAGGATTGCAGGAAGCAACAAAGGCATCAACAGACAACCCATCAATCTGAAGATATTCTCTCCTCACGTCCTCAACCTGACCTTGGTTGACCTTCCTGGTCTGACAAAAGTGCCGATTGGAGATCAACCCTCCGACATTGAGAAACAAACCCGAACATTGATTCTAGAGTACATTGCGAAACCAAACAGCATTATTCTCGCGGTCTCTCCGGCCAACGTTGACCTCGTGAACTCCGAAGCCTTGAAGCTTGCTCGTCAGGTAGATCCAATGGGCCGGAGGACAATCGGCGTTCTGACGAAATTGGATTTGATGGATCACGGTACTAACGCAATGGATATTCTTTCCGGTCGTGTTTATCCACTTAAACTCGGCTTTATCGGTGTGGTCAACCGATCCCAGCATGACATCCAAGCGGGCAAGTCTCTAGCGGATGCGCTACAAGGCGAAGCTGACTTCTTTCGGCACCACCCGGCTTATCGAAACATGGCAAATCGATGCGGAACGCATTTCCTGGCGAAAACATTGAATACCACCCTGATGGCTCATATTCGTGATCGATTGCCGGACATTAAAGCGCGCCTAAACACGCTTATGGGCCAGACCCAACAGGAGCTTGCCAGTTACGGTAATAAGCAGTTCAGTGGGAAAGAGCATCGTGGGTCATTGATACTGCAGCTCATGACCCGTTTTGCTTCTTCTTTCATTTCTTCCATTGACGGAACATCATCCGAGATATCGACGAAAGAGCTCTGCGGTGGTGCGCGCATATATTATATATTCAATTCTGTCTTTGGGAACTCGCTCGAGACAGTCGATCCCACACATAATCTGTCGCTTTCGGATATCAGAACTGCCATCCGCAACTCAACTGGGCCGCGTCCCAGCCTCTTCGTCCCGGAACTTGCATTTGATCTGCTTGTCAAACCCCAAATTAAATTACTGGAAGCGCCTAGTCAAAGATGTGTCGAACTTGTCTATGAGGAACTCATTAAAGTCTGCCACACATGTGGCTCTCAAGAACTTCTGCGATTTCCGCGCCTTCAAGGCAAACTTATCGAAGTTGTTTCTGATCTTCTTCGTGAACGCCTAGGGCCTTGTTCGGGATACGTTGAATCGTTGATTTCTATTCAACGAGCTTACATCAACACAAATCATCCCAACTTCCTTGGCGCTACCGCTGCAATGTCATCCATCATTCAGAATAAGCAGGAACAGGAGAGAAAAGCGGCTCTAGCAGAGGATAGGAAAAGACGCGAAAGACGACGAAATAAGGAGCTGGGTGGCATCAACGGGGCTGCACCTCAGGAAGATGAGGAGGATCAGTTATCCGAACAAAAAGCACAAAACATCCCTGTCAGAAGTCAGTCAGCCAAAGGTAACAGGAGCATGTCTCCCAATTTTGGCAAGTCAGGAGAAAACGGCATCGCGGCGGCCCTCAACGGGGCGCATTCGAGCCCTCATGCAGGGTTTGGAGCTTCAAACACGACGCGCGATTCATTCCTGAACTATTTCTTTGGCAAAGACGGTGTGCAAAGCGCTTCCTCTCTGCCCCCACCATCTTCACACCAAAACAAGCAAGCAAATTACCCTAGCGAACCAAGTATTAGCCAAAGTATTCGCCGACCGGAGTTGCGCTCTCCCGTGATGCCACCTGAAGAACTTGCAGTTCCACCTGAGTACGGCAGTGATATGCTTCCATTTGTAAGCCCCATATCCCTTTTGCATAATTATCGACGGTCGACTGACCCAAGTTTTCTAGCCCAATGAGAGCTCGGAGCCAAGCCTTACTGATCGTGAGGTCTTGGAGACCGAGTTAATCCGCCGATTGATTTCGTCGTATTTCAACATCGTCAGGGAGACGATTGCTGACCAGGTTCCCAAAGCCATTATGCATCTATTGGTCAATCACAGTAAAGATGTTGTGCAAAATAGGCTTGTCAGTGAACTATACAAGGAGGATTTGTTTGCGGACTTGCTTCATGAAGATGATGGCATCAAGGCAGAAAGAGAGAAGTGTGAGAGACTTCTGGAGACCTACAAGGAAGCAGCCAAAATCGTGGGTGAGGTTCTCTAAACCATCTACGTGCTGCCAGGACTCATATGTGGTTCTACAATTGCTATTCTTTTGTCTTTTATGAGTTTTATAGGATTAAACAGCTGTCATCGGAAGTGTGGAACAAGATGGCGGGATGCTGGACTTTGGGCTGTGTATATGCTAGAATCCCGTTCATGTAAGTATGATGATGTCTTTTATGAAAAACATTGCTTAGTTTCTTTCTCTACCGTTGGCTATTCCAAAAAAAGGGAAGGGAAAGTTACTCCTAAGCCTGGTTATATCATGATATAAGTTACGATACAAGATTCACATGCATGTAGGTAAATTCAATCTTTCTTCAAACTCTTCTCTCTCAACCGCGTTCCCTCAAAGCCATATAAGCCACCACCAGCAAATACGAGAGCTGCGCCAACAAGCACACCTGGTGCAAGTTGGTTTCCAAACAAATATATGGACAGAAGCAGCGAGACAAGCTTGCGAATATTCAAGACAATCGTAACAGTCAAGGAAGATGTCTTTGCAGCAAGTAGATGGACCCCACGAATGCACAGAAACTGCGTAAAAGCATTCATGAATAGATATACCACCTGTATCGGAACATGAGCAAGGAAAGACTGGAAGAATTGATGCCTTTGAACGACCAATGCCAGAGATGAGATGACGCCAGAAACCGATGCTGGTATCGAAAGCACACCAAGAGGGGTGGTAGCCGAAACTCCTCCAAGATTGATCGATGTGAGGTTTGACACGGCAGAGATCTTGGAAAGCAACGGGGGTGATGACAGCAGAGTCCGCCATTGGGACAAGAGCTGCGGATAAGATGTGAGGAAAAGCGGCAATGAGAGCGCATGGGAGTAGAACAGGGCCTCTTTCCAATTATTCCGGCCATGGCGCTCATAAAGTCGATCCGCAAAAATTCCTTGAAACGCAGAGAGAATCATTGCCAATGCGAGTATAGAGAACCCAGTGACCGTATTTGCAATGGTGTGACTATTGCTATCAGTCTCAATGTTCATTGATTGACCTCTTGCTTCTGCATCTGCCAATGCCGCACCCACAACACCTAAAGTAAGCAGGATGACTGCTACAACTTGTCCTCGGGAATACCTTTTGCCATTGAATAGGTATCCGATTATCATTGACGCTACTGGCCCCCCAGAGCGAACAATGATGTGCAAAGGAACTGAGATCTTGTATGCAAATGCCCAGTTGTTTAGGAGATTGATGGTCAGAAAGAATGCAGTGTACGCTAGCCATGAGCGAAGTGGTATGACACGCTTGGCTATGAACAATGATCGAGGACCCGCAGGTATTGAGACGAAATTTGGGAGGGTAAACAGAGCAGTTACAATGAACTGAACAAATGTTATCAAAGGACCTTTGGTTTTCCAAGTCAGTATACAAAACATTCTGTAGCCTTTCTAAAGACAGGCTGCTCACCAGATCTCGGTTCTTCCCTATGATGTACATTAGTTTATACTCTCTCACGTACCCTGTGTCTTTTAACTTACTTGATAATAGCCTCAAGCGCAAACATCTAGCTCAGACGTTAGCAACATTGACACTCAAGGCTTTGGGATTCTCGGCTTACATTGGCACAACAACCGCCGAAAATCAGTGAAACCATCAAGACCACATTCACCCAGATTGGGAGAGTCGCATGGGCCGCTGCCGCGCCTATCCCCGTCAGAGAGCCACCGGCGTCTCTGCTGTGGGCATCCTGCTTGTTATCATTGCTGGAAGACCGGTCGGTCGTGTGATTTGGTGTTAGGTCATTGCTCGTCGCTTTTAACGTGCCACTGCTGCGGCCAGACATGGTGCAGCGATTGACAAGGATGAACTATCTATCCGCAATAACCTAGAAGACAATGGCATCGATAATCAGCATAAAACATTGAATAGGGTGTGCATTTACCTACTAGGTAAGGAACGCGATTATTACTGGAGTTTGTTTATTATTTGGCCTGATCGTACTGCATGTTCTGTATTTGCTTCTTTTGTTCCCTCAATTTGGGCCAAATTTCGGACCAATTGCCAATGTTTGTATGGATATATATCTGTGGAGTTGATGTTATGTATTTATCTGTCCTTATCGGAGACCCGTTATCGCGCCATGGACGCTTGAGAAAAGTCCCGGTAAGGCAAATATAATCTTCATACTTCAGGGACAATTGATAAAAGTGGATATTCTTAGGCTTCTATACATTATTACGCACTCCGTGTGCCAACCACCGTCAACATATAACTGTTCCATTAGATGATCAAGATAAATATATGTACAAGGTTGGATTACAGTCCGGCCAGAACTCAGTCACTCAGTCATCCATGATATCGTCGTCGCTCAAGACTAGCTTCTCCTCTTGATCTTCCAGGGGTTGCGGGAGTTGTGGTCCGAATGCACTGTTATTGCCTTGAAACTTGGTATGGCGTAGCCTCCGCTGGAGAAGGCGATTAGGCCCCAGCAAAGGATCGCTGACATGGTTGTCGCTGTTGTGACTAAGATCGCCGTGAGCTCCAATATGAAAGTCGGTGATCTTATGGAGCTCCTCTGTTTCGAGTTCGTTCTGTGATATTTTAGCCATATATGGTAGGTGCCAAAGTAATGCATCGTTTCGAGGCATCATTGTCACAGTCCTAAGCGTCTCACTGTCATTATATTGATTGGTGTCACGAACAGTTGAACGGTTCTTCCAGCCCTGTATGCCACCGAGCTGGGAGACTGCTGTGCTGAATGGATTCAACAGACGCTTCATCCATAAGTCCATCAATCCCTCAATTTCCTCGGATGCGCTCCATAAACGCAGGGATTTCGGATACGACATCTTGTAAGCATCGTTCCCACGCCCTGATCCCAGCTTCCTTTTTACAGGATGAGGGAGAGCGAAAAGAAGGCCTCGCGTAGCTACCTGATAGCTAATCTCGTCTTGCCGCAACATGTCAACACCAGCACTGAAATTCCCGACTCCACCGACTCTTGCGCCATGTCTTTGAGCGCCTCTTTGGTCCGCGCACAACATATCGCTATCCGACAATGCTCCTATGCATTCATCCAGACAGTCCGTGGATAACAGGCACTCGCAGGATGGCACATAGTTCTCATGTAGAGCGCTTATAAAGGTTTGAATGTCTGTCCCGGTTTCATCCATAAGCTCATCAACCCAGACCTGAGATACTTTCGGCCGATCATGGTGGCGCAGATGGTCTGGCGGCGAAGGGGGCCTGAAGCTCCCTGTCGTACTGCTAACCTCATCACGCTTATTGTATACGATTTTCCCAACAGCATGGAATATCCCAAGACTCGCTTCTCTTTGCGTCATCATTTTCAATGACTCCTTTTCCATCTGCGTGAGTCCTACGCCATTGCGAGATGATTTCCTCGTCTTTTTGTTTATGCTTCCTCCCCATGCTCCTGCTTTGTCTCCTTTGAGGCAGACAAATTCGAGGGAAGAGATAGCACTCCTGATGTCCCCTATCTCAGATATTCTCTCGAGGAATGCTGGCCCGGGGACTTGAACTCGTCTGGAATGACGAGCCTCCTTCTCTAATACCAGCCTTAGCGCATTTTGCATATATGTAGGAGCAATGTTATTAAAATCGATAAACGTAGTGTTCGGGTGGTTGTAAATGTCCGGACCCAGTAACCTGTGGGCAGTTAAATTATCCAAAACAGAAGATGCTGAGCCCAAAAGTGTTTCTGAAATGATGAGTACTATAGGAGGATTCAGTGCTCCTTCCGGAATCGCTGGGTTACTTGAACCCGAAGGAGCTGTTGCAGCAAGATACCGCTGGAGAGAAAGCCTGAAGGCCGCCAGACCAGACGAATTCCGACTTAGAATCGTGGGAAACTCCTCTATAAGGATAATACGTCGCTGGGACGATGCAGAATCATGGCTTCCTCCAGCATCTGAAGTTTTATCTGCTCCATCTAGTTCAAGTCCACTGAATTTATCACCCCGTCCCAGAAATTCCTCGAATTGAGCGCCAATGGACGTGTAACCTTTCGTGTTGAATTCGGAGGCCGGCGGATTCTTCCACTCGAGGACGTCGAAGCCCAATGTATCAGACAACAGAGATACGGTAGTTGTTTTCCCGCAACCGGCAGGACCACGCAGAACGAGCAATCTCTAGAACCAATTAGCAGAAGCAACATGCACCAAGAAGGAACTGAGGCATACGCATCTATTTCTCCCTATGAATACATCATTCAACCAGTTCTGCACATCAGTAACTTTCCGCTTATGGACAGCTAACTCATCCAAATTGGACGGGCCGTACTTCTGGGCCCATGGACGCCCATCGTCCTCTGCGGTGATGGTAGCTGATGGCCGAGATTGACCCTTTTTTTTAGGGGATTGGGGAAGCAAGAAGCGCTTCGTAGAGCTCGCACGTTTCCCCGTCGGATTTGTCTTGATCGATGGCGGATTCTGGCATGATTTGTCTTGACTGTTTCGCTGCGCTCCTGTCCCGCTCTGGGAACCAATATCCGCGTTGATGAAATGTTGCGTAAACAACTCATCGAATGAATCGTAGTCATCTTCTATCAAATCGTCATCATCCCCAGCTTTTTCTGTTGTGGATTTCGCGGGGCGCGTTGGTTCGAATTTCTGCGAAGACCATCGTTGTTCCTCACTTGCGGGTTGGAAGAAGCTGCGCAAAGGATCCCCAGTTGATTTGCCGTTCAAGGGTTTCCCAGGTTTCTTTTTCTCAGGTGAAGGGGTAGAGGAATGTGATCTGCTATTAGAGTAGCCGGAAGTCGAGGTCGTCTGCGGCCGCGAGGACAGGAGGGGAAGTGCTTTCGAAATTGGCCCAGAATCGCCAATGGGGAGTTGAGTTACATCGTTTCGAGAGTCTTTGGTAGCTGCATGGCTTGCAGTCTTCGCATCGTTTGTTTCTATCTGCGCTTCAATATCGTCGTCCGTATCAGATGAGTAGACTGTGAATATTCGCTGTCTCTTCGAAGGACGAGTGTCCATGATGGCAAGTTGCTTCCGCAGGGGAGCGTAACATTCATTGTATTAAAGAAGATGCAACAAGAGGAGGCGCATATCGGTATTGGGAAATGAATCAGAGAGCGGCGGGAGTCGATTCTCGAGTCCCCTACAGGACGGAGACTCAACCCCAGGCATCGATTGTGATAAGATAAGTAGATAAGATAAACCGCTTTATCATAGCGCGCAATACCTGAGCTTCATACTGACTTCATTAGCACACATTACCAAACCGGAAGACAAACCAAAAAAAAAAAAAAAAGACACACAAACCACAACCACCACAACCATATTCCATCCAGCTGGTGAAAATAGCGACGCAGAGCCAGCTCCCCCTGCAACAGCCAATTCTCCGCCAGTACATCCACAAGAGGCCAAAAATGAATCCAGCAGCACAGGACAGTAGTGGCTTGCTCCCCAAGTCAAATTCTAGTTCCTCAGTATGCTCCGTTTGAACCAGTTCTTCAGATCTCCAACTTATCGTCTCTCTCTGGTCTGGCAGCATAGCTGGAGCGTCCCGTGGAAGATTTTGAGATAACTCCTGGATCCTCAGTATATCCCATTCAAATCAGATCTTCTTAAGATCTAGGTACTGACTCTTCAGAATATTCCCAGCACAACTGAACGTCCCATCATGGCAGAATGCCTTATACAAATGATTGCGATGGCATTCGTGATCTTTCACCCTCATTCATCAATGACGCATTGGCCGATCCACTGAGCAATGTACATGATTCCCTTGCTGGAGTACTTGTTCACAAACCGTCATCGGAAGTTATCTCTCCAGGAGCTCGAATCGACCCGGCGGACCAGGTCACCGCGTTCATAGCAGATAATGGTGCTGTTGGACCAAATATCATGGCCCATTTTTGGGTCATTTGGGAACGTCTCAGGAAGCTTTCTCAATCGTTTGAGAAGTCTTAGGAGTGCGTGAAGAGAAGTTATTTGATCAACATTCGCTCCCCCGCATTACGAGATCTGAATCTTCTAAGTGATCATATGCAAAATGAGGTCCATGATTTCAAGCGTTGTGTTTACACAACCCACTCATTTGGGAAATTCCTGAAACATTTTAAGGAGGGCAACCGGTTTTGACAATCGAAAAAAGACAGCCCTTTCTATTCAACTCCAGGCTTGAAAGAGCCGATGGAACAAATCATCGAATGCCTTACAACAATCAATGAACTCATTGGAAACAGTGGAAAGTTGCCTGATAACTTCGATAAATTCGAGCTCGCAATACACATTGCCACTCGTGAAATTCAGAAAATACCTCAAGACAACGTATCTGCCTCATTTTACATCCCTAAATCCCACTTAGGAAAGTATCCTGCCTCACACAGGCTGTTAATGTGCTTATTCAAGCAACTAACTCTCCTTGACTCCGGCGCCAACTCTTCGAAAGGTCGTGACCCTCATCCCTGTGCCTAACCTGGAAGAGACAGTTAGGTTCCCAGAGAAGTGTGATGAATATTAAAAGATGGCAAATTCAGCACTGTCTTCTTGTCAAAAGGAACTCCAAAAAGGTGAAGGCATCCCAAGTAAACTAGTGATAAGGCTTGGCACGAAGCAACTTACAGCCCATTGTGAATCTGCTTCTCCTTCTGCATCTTCTCAAAGAGAATCAACGCAAGCCGTCTTCTCAGTGCATTCCTTATCTGGGGATCTTCGAAACTGTCTTGCCTACCATGCTTTTACTTTTTTAAATCAGTCAAAAAAAATTGCATGCAAGTTCATGTTTCAGTGTGCCATGCAAAAATGTACCCTTGGGTGTTTCCAGAAACTGCCTTGCGTAAGATGGGTGTGCAACTGCACAGCAAATTCGGAGCTCCTTTACTATAATAGTTTGTGGTCGGTATACTGAAATCGTGATCTAAAACGGATCTCTCGTCGCGCAATGTCAAGGGCACCATCCGATAGTTCGGCTGACGTGGAATTTGTTGATAATTCTTCTGCCGATATGGCAAAACTCAAGATACATGTCATAGTGAGATCGGGGGCATCTGGCTGTCGCCCCGTGTTTCTGGTACACAACGTCTTTTATGTTCACTATCATACGAACGCTTAGTGTTGTCATGTATCAGGTTTGCCAAGCCCAACTCCATATTGTTTAATAGTAGGTAGAATATTATCAGCCCTTTATTCTGGAAATATAAAAAGACCATTCACTTGTTGATTCAATAATTAGATTATCCTCATTAGAACAGCACTCGACTGCGCATAAAGTAATACAAATATGTACATAGATGCTGAATGCCAATCCAAGGGAGAAAATGAAAAGAAAAGGGAAACAAAACAATGGGTATATCAATGATACGGAAAATGACACATCATGTACATAAGAATAATTGAAGTGCCCAAGCATTTACAAGGGAACACAGGCTAGCAGCACGGTCAAGCACCCCCAAACACATCGTAATAATAATCGTCGTCAAGACCCTCCCGAGAGGGGACCTGGGGAGCTTCCCCGACAAAGACAGCATCGTCAAACCGAATATTCAGCAAACGAATCTTTAGCCCGTAATTGCTGACAAGGTCAATCAATTTGTTAGTTTCTGCCGTGATGGGCTGCTGATTCAGGAGCATAAGTAAGCCGTCGAGCCATTCAGATGCAGTGCTGATGGACTGTGGCCGGAGAGTCAACAGTACCACCTCCTTCTGTGTTGCCCTACTGGTCGAGCGAGCGCGATTATGGCTCTTCTGAGCACCCGCGGCTGTCCCAGACGGGACATAGCCATGAATGGTAATCTTGGTAGAGGAAACAGGTTGGCGAGGTGTTGTCTTCACAGTTGAAGGAGCATCGTCTGGTGCTGCCGAGACGTTCGAAACGACAGACGAAACGGTAGAGAGATCAACTAAAAGCGCAAGTTAGCCGAATAAACCTCCATGTAGAAGAATTCATGCTCACTTTTGTCCGGCAAGGCGTCCAGGTCTGGACGTCGATTACCTGTAGTATCGAAATCCCCAAAGTGAAGATATCTTCTGTTGTGGGACAATTGGGCATATCTGTACGTGGACTTGGAAAAAGACGACCCTGTTTCCGATTTGGGAGGGTTTCCATTGAAGAACCAAGCGCCCTGTAGTAGGCATCGGATCCTCTGCTCCTTGACAAACTGCAGAGCTTCGTGATGTAGTTCGTCACGCACCTGACGGAGATGCTGACCCCACACATCTTCATATGTAAGTTCCAGAATCTCCATCTGGAGTTCACGAAGCCGCCGATAATCGAATTCGGCCAGCTCTCCCTCTACGTCCTGTACATCCTTTGTTCGTGGCGCTCCTCCCACAACTGACTCAATGAGAATGCGAACAAGCTCGGCAATTTTATCAAAATCCTCCACCTCGGAGCCTGTAGCTTTCCACAGCCGGAAGAATGCATGAAGTCCCGCAACATGCAATCGGGTCCAGTGCAGCAATAGAGGTCTGAATACTCGGTCTAGGTTGGACTGAGAGTCCATGATAAGATAGCTCTTGGCATCTTCCATGTCCGACTTGTCAACTTCGAAATGGTCGTACAAGATCGAAGTTACTGTCAAGGACGCACGAGCAATTGGGCATCGTTGCTCTGCCGATTTCGTTGATTGCTCCAAGAGCATCTTTTGGAACTCGTCCGAATAGTTTCGAACGTAATCAGCGAGATCCATCATTCCTAGAAATCCGGTCCCATCAAACTCAGAAACAGGGTTCTCCGACTCAAACCCAAGTCGCCGCCATTTCTCCGAGTGGTGTTTCTTGGAGGGGCGCGGCGTCTCGTCACCAGTATCCGGTGCCTTATCCTGATTCTTCTCGGGGTTACTCGCCACGTAAAACCCTTTCAATGCCCTTCTGTGTTCTGGCTTCTCTAGATCCAGGTAAACGTCACGCCACTTCCGCAGAAGCACCTTTGTCAGAGATTGGAACTCAATGAGGGGATGCGCCAGATCCTGCAGCGCAGTCCCCTGCATGAGAACGTAGACAGCTCTGATCGCGCCCAAGTCTTGTAATCTCTGAATGAATTTGGGCCATTCATGTTCCGAATCGTTTGTTATCGAGTCGCGCATGAGGCAATTGATCAATTGGAGCGCATTGGCACAAAGTGCATGATCGGCGGACGAGAGTCTGCTCACAAGCATCTCCAGGAATTGCGGGTAAATGGCGATTGCGGGCTTCAGGGCGCGAAAACCGAAGGTTCCTGACTGGGAATGGCCACCGGTATAAGGATGTGATACGACGGATACAAGAATCGACATTGCTCCGCGCAATATGTTTACCAGAGGATGAGTAACAATAAGTTCGACAATCTGGAAGCGAGTCACAAGACCACATTAGTACAGCATCTGTTACCGAACAGAGTATCTAGAGATCAAGTCCGGACTTGGGACCAATCCCCAAACTTACCCTTTCCACCACATCCTGGTTCACAAACTCCCATCCTTTATCCACCTCCAATAGTCGCGCAAGGCTTGTCAAACTGTATGCCAATGTATTCCCACTTGCATGTAGCGTCAGGTAGCGCAATCTGGACAGTCCACCTTCAGCAATGAAGATATCAGCAAAGGAAGGATCCCCAATGTTCCCCTGGAGTTTAAAGACGGCCATTTTACGGACAGCGTCTTCATCACTCCCCAACCTTTCCACAAGCTCAGGGATGTTGATGCCCTCCATCATGTAAAAAGAAGCGCGGCCCTGCGCGAGGAATCAGAAAGGCTAACGAATGGATGAAAAAGAAGATGAAATGAATGTCAACCAAGCGGTCAAATAAATCTAAGCGAGCGAAAAGAGTGAGATTAATTTAGATAAAATAAAAAGGAATGGCTTGGGGTAACGACAAAAATAAGAAGTACGGAGGAGTAAGTTGGCGCTGCGGGCGGAGTCAGTCAGGGGTGCGGAGGCAGGAACCAGAGTTAATTAAAATGGGCTGGCGTCTAGCCTAAGGTGTCCTACTACATAAACACTTTTTGACACATCGAACAGTCGAATATTATTCCTCAGGCTGTTCTATTCCTTACAGAAGTTTTTGATGTGTAGATGTGGAGGCAGAGAATTGATAGAGGCGGCGAAAGCCCTAGCATCTGCGTCATGATGGCTGGGGATTTTTGCATATATGCATAACATTAAAGAGATGTTGTAAGTAAAGACAACTCAATGGACTAAAAAGGCCGACATAACAGAATAGATGAATTCAATGATGCTCAATTCATTCCTTCTATAACCACCATGCATCCGGGAAAACAAAAAGGAAAGACAAGCCGTTACTTATGTATGCGCCAATGAATAGTCCGACAACCCAGTGAAATTCAAGTATCGTTGGTGTATAAACATTACCCTAACTCCATCAAATGCCATCTTGATTATATGCGTGTACGTCGTAAGCGCAAACATGACTAGGTCAAGATGCTCAAGAAGAACAGAATGTGGTGCGGGTTACCGTCGCCAACCAACATTCCATATAACATGTGCTATATCTTTGGCCGTGTTTACTGTATCAAGCACTCTGTCGAAGATACCAGCATTCGGCGATTCACTATACTCACCCAGAGAGAACATATCCGAATAGGTCAATTGGAAATCCCGGTCCATCTCCAGTCCGTCTTCATCATCTTCAGAGTTGACGGAGTGAGGGCGAATTTGAGTGGAAGCGCTTGAAACTTGCTTGGACTGCCAATTGGACTGCCAGCTGAAGTCAAAACCGCCGTTCGACTCATATTCATCATAATCATCATCGTCGTCCAGAAGGAAATTCGCGGACGGCTCGGAGGATCGGCGCGAATCTTTAGGTGGTGTAGGGGATGGCAACGGTGATGAGCGTGAACCGAACCAACGTTCAAACAACGAGCTTGCAGGTGGCTCAGGAGTCTCTCCTCTGAGTGTGGTAGACGGAAGGGGTGCAATGGTTTTGTTTTCGTTGTTACGCGGGGGACTCATGTTGCCGGAAGCTGTGTTGGAAAGCATCTGGTTCGTCACAACAACATTGCCTGAGAACAGGCTATCATCAAGCCTTGTTCGGTATTTATCGTATTCTTCTTCCTCGTCCTTTGCTTCAATAGCGATGCATTGCACGACCTCATTATTAAAATGTATGTGCCGCCTTTCATTGGGTGACCCTATGTCCGAAACTGACGCAGTTGTGGGTGTACCAGCAATTGCAGTCGGTGTAGTACTACCAGTCTGATCTTCATGATGTCTGGATCGCGGAATTGACTGATCTTGACCATTTGCTGCTTCCTTTGCCTTTAGTAGGGCACCTGCACGTTGTAACAGTGTATGTTGGGATAATGATCGTTGCAGCATTGTCTCTGATGCAGTCTTTTTCTTTAAGATAGGCTTCCGAGGTTGACACATATTCGGCGTCGTCAAATGGGTTGGCGGAGGTGAGGCATCTGAACCGAAATTCTTAGACGTCTTCAACGGACCATACAACCATGTCACGTCGCAATCCTTGAGCCTGTTGGGAGACTGTTAGCTTTAAAACACCAAAGCGCTCAGAGAGGGGATATAGCGGTCTGCTTACCAATTAAGGGTTTCCGGCGAGATGGTGCCCAAGCCAAACTTCACTTTCGCCCACGTTCTCCAGGAAGCATTTTCCAATCGCAGCCCGTTGCTGAAGACATCCTTGCGTCTAGTCATGTAACGCCATGACGTCCAGATATCCTCCTCTCTCCAGTCATGGGAGAGATAATCAACATGCCTTGACGGTTCTTCTTCCAGCGAAGTATCATCGGCTGAAGGCGTCTGCAATGCACAACGCTGGCCATCTATTGAGGGCTCAGTAGGAGTACTACTGACAAGTTCGTCGGATTGCTGTTGCTGTTGAGACATTACATCCTTCTGAGACACTTCTTTGAAATCATAAGAGGGGAATAGGATCTCGTCTTCATCATTGTCACCATCATGCTCATCGTCAATGCTGGGTGAGACGCTACTGAGGGTCGGAGAAGACGGAACCGGCGAAGTCACAGATGATGAGATCGGACTGAGACAGTCCGTAGGGAGATATTCACTATGGATAGACACGGGAGACTTGATCGAAACGTCTGGACCCCTTAAGATGTATCTTTGTGTGGTGGGACACTGCAGCGGATCCGAAGTAAAGCGCGAATACTTTTCCCGCGGGATCGTGAGCACGGCTGTCATTTTTCAACGACAGATTAACTGAGATGAATATGGAGATGATGATCCGGGATTGCGACCACTAGTCCTTCAACGCAATGGTTGTCTGGAAGGTAACTTCGGAGAGAACCAGTACAGGGACCAGGGATCTGTCGCAGAACGCGAAAAGTAGCCGAGCAATCAAGGGATGGACGTAACCAGCAAGCATAATATAATATAACAAAGCTGTGGATTGCAAAACCGGTGCAAAGGTCCGACAACTATGCGTAGTGGTGTCCCCTAACTTCCTGCAGCACAACGGCGACTGACCAACCTCGGGGGCGAAAGCCCAATGTAGGGCCTGTAAACCTAGCCACTACTTTGTACCTGTAGGTCTCAAGAGGGCAAAATTTCCTTTGTATTCGAAGGTTTGAGAATTTGAAAATAATTGAGAAGAAGGAGTCGAAGGGGGATGGCACTGTTGAAATAGTGACGTGGTAAACGGAAAGCAGGAGATATCTTCCGACGAGATCAATTGAAATTGCGGAGAGAGAGAAGGCGAGGATTTATCTTTTCGGAGGAGAGCAAGCAGGGAGAGCAAACACAAATAGTGGCTGATCAAGTGTTATCAATTGAAAAAGATTCTTTCCATTTTCCCGTTCCGGCGGAAGCATAAAATAGTAGCAGTAGCAGAGGTGGTAGTAGTGGTAGAGTCGTAGTAGTACGGGAGTGGAAATCCAAATCGCCACCAGAAGTTGTTACTGTGAGATGATACAGATGATACTATTCCGTACCGTACTGCGTATGTACTCCGTACTCCGTAAAACCGGGACCGGGGAAAGCGGAGACCTCATTGACCAACCAGTTGGGGTGACAAGTGCGGAATTGACCAACTGGAAGACCGTTGGGCTGCAGGACCCCATCCTTGTTCGTACAGACCGATACGTCTATGTAAATTACGATACGTGGTCCAGACTCAGGGAAGCCGAAGAATCAGGAAGAATGGACAATACTATTCATGTACCCTAGAATAAGTATTCAGTCTTCCTGGTTCGTGGTCTCAATTAACAATCTCTATGCTGCTGAGTTTCCTTGCCACCCTCTACCTGTCCTTCCTTTTTTTCCCATCATATGAACTTCTATGCTCCACGGTGCACTTGTACTCCCTAGACTCCTGGATATACTTTCTGGTGCCGCCTCTAGAAGGATCTGAACCCAGCAATCCTGACAATGCACTACATTGACTGGGCGAGTCTTTCCTAAATTGGTTGGACTGTGGCAGGTCTAGACCAGACAATCCAAGAATAACACCTGGATTAGAGACACCTGGATCACTGAAATTCGCTTACAATGCACTGATAAAGATGGCGAAAAAAAGTATGATAATGTCGATTGCTACTCTACAATCTCGACAAATCCCGCTTGAGCCATGTGCCAAAGTCCGTGGCGGCCAGCATGCATGGACATGATTGACAACGGTCTCAACTCGGTCCTTTCTGTCCGATGCCTGTCCGTGCTACTTTGTACGCGGCCTTGCGAATCGTGCGTTTTGCCTTCTGGATCCTGCGACGCAAGTGACAAGAATTTAATTATCGCTCCGAAGTTTATTGGACAATTCCACCCGTCATGGAGGTCTGGAGCAGAAGAGAACCTTTTTTCCCCTGTTTTCGGGATGGCGGAGGCGTCGATATCTGCATACTGGGAGAGTCCGGATACTGAAGACATGCATGGCGTCCATCGAAACGCCATGTCCTCTTCCTTTCCCCCCTCTTTTGACCGCCCTAAACCCCCAGGAATTATATCGAGAGAAGGCGGGGTATGCTAATCACTAGATCCTTCCTACCCAAATCAATTGCACTGCTATGGGTTTCTGTCCCGTATCATCCGGTAATCGAAATGTTTGCTTTTCCTCATATTCTTCATATGTGCACACAATACGTTTCACTAGCCGATGTCCATATTTCACCATCTACAAGGTGCATTGTACATTTGTTCGAGCTTAAACCGCCGGATGCGTCTTGCCATGCTGAGTGAGGTTCTTGATCAGCACGAGCACTTGGATGCTGATTGGTTCCGGAGTCTGCGTATTCTTGATGACACCTGCTCTCTGGAACCGTCATCAGTTGGCAGATCCTAACGCGGGGTCGATTGCTCCGTTATGTCTTCAGATGGCGTTATCTCATTAACAACCGGTTTCACGGGAGGCTGCTATCAATAAATGCAACTTAATACTGTCTTACAGGGTTCATATAGATGACTGACTACTAACCCGGGCCTACACGAGATACAGGAATTGTTCGCGCAGTTTATCACTTTCACTACACAAATACTGTCTTCTGCGCTCTGCATAGTGGTTGATCTGCCCAGGCCGAGGCCATTGATCGTCCAACTTCGCCTCTCAATACGACTCATTTCGATGTGCTAAAAGAAACGGCAGATATGACAGCCAGGCTAGAGACCGAATCCGAGCACACCGAATAATTAGCGATCCAGCCCAATCGTTCAAGAGTCGAAACAGGGAACGGTGTTATGCGCCAGTATCTGAGACGCTTGAAAAAAAAAAAAAAAAACTTGGAGTGCATGGAGAAGAGGCCAATGCTTCAATGCCGAAATAGAAATGATTTTCTCTCATTTGAATCTGCTATCATCCACAGAGTACTATGCATCAAATAATCGTAGCATAGAAAATCACGTGTATTCATGGTATGTAGTATTGCCGCATACGGTTAGTTCAGCGGCCGCCGGGACCCCGCGTGTCGATACCGCGTACGGTTGCGTGAACGACAAGCGATACTACCTTCCGATCAAATAGGAGCACGAGTTACTATTCTTCGAAATAATATTGAAAATGGCGGAAGTCGCAGAATCCGGCCCTATTGAGCCCCAGGCCAAGCACGTCGTGTATTGCGGAGGTTAGTCTTAATCCATGTGACGCAATTGAAAAAAACGCCCCTCACTTTTTACAATGCTAACTGCTTTTTGCTGTTAGTTTGCACACTACCCTCAGAGGTATGGGATGGATCTTGATGAAGACACGTTCTCATTTCCCGCTTGCGTCGTGTCAATAGCATGCGAAAGACTGCTGTTCGGTGGTTAACCCATATGAGATTTCCAGTACTGCGAGTTCGGCGGGACAGCCAAAAAATGCGAAGAATGGCTGAAGGACAGTCACCCGGGCCTGCATGAACAATTATACTCGGAGGGTATGAAAAACTTTCCCCGAAGAAAAAGGGATGCAAGAATCCGGTGGAAGCTAACAGTTCCCGTTGCTTGCATAGAAGCCGTCAGCGCCAACCTATCGAACCTTTCATTGTCCGTTCGTGAGCGCGCAGCCAAGGACGCTGCGAAGAAGGAGGCCAAGGCTGCGGCAGCCGAAACACGCGATGCCGAGCGGAAGGCTGCCTCGAAAATTCAGATCAAACGCATTGAGCGTAACAAGCGCAAGCACGTCACCGTCATCACAGGGTTGGAGGTACATGGGTTGGAGAACAAGAAGGTCGCCAAGGAACTCGGTAAGAAGTTTGCTACTGGTTCTTCAGTGACGAAATCTGCTGCTGGTATCGAAGAGATTACGGTCCAGGGTGACGTGAGCGATGACGTGCAAGAGTGGCTGGTGGAAGTGAAGGGGATTCCTGAAGCGAACACCGAGTTGATCGAGGATAAGAAGAAGAAGAGCAGCAGTTAATCGGATCAAGTTCGAGGTTTGTTTCGCATTATAATGATTATTCAACAGCGACTATACTTGATAAAGACCGAAAAGAAAATAACTCCACTGCATGCTGGGGTATCATGAAAACATCTTGCCGGTACAAATAGAAACCCGAATAAAAGAGGCAGGTGAACAGATCCCAAAACAGAATCGTCAAAGTTCGTCAAACACCCTAAGAGGATCGGCTTCAGTGGGCGATGCGCCTGCCGCGCTCGCAGTTTGGCGATGATCAAGATTAGGCTTGCTCTTCTGGCCGTTCATGCCCGGAATCGCGGCTGTGGAATCTCGATGTAGAGGAATTTCCGAGGTTCGGTTGTCCAATGATGTAGATTGCAAACGCGCCTGAGAAGAAGAATCGACGAGCGGCCAATTCTGGACAACCACAGCAATCACAAGAGCCAGTGTAGCAGTCACAACAACGCTCCAGAAGATGCGCAGTCGCCGATTGACACGAGACTGCCACTCCACCTCTTTCTTCTCCCAACGGGAAACCTCGTCTTTCATCTTCTCAAGTCTGCCCTCAAGCGCCTCGGCCTTTTCTCTGCTTCGTTTCATGCGCTCTTCGAGAGCTTCGATTTTCTCGAGTTGGGCCTGGAATTCACCGAGTTCTCCGACCTGTCTGTTAATCTCCTGGTACATGCCCGCGATTTCTCGTTCGAATTCATTGAATATTGTTGATGTCGAGTCGGCCAGGCCTTGAAAGGAGCTAATGGTCGTGTTCAATGCGGTGATCTTCTCCAACAGATTGTAGTATGTGTAGTCAAGCCGGCGGGTGATGTCCGTTGCGAGTGTCCCGATTGCTACCAATGCAGACCGTAGATATCTGAACCAATTCTTGTCAGTGTCTTCAGTCAAAAGCGATCGTCAATATGAGATACTCACTCCTCTGCTTGCTTTCTCCTACTTTTCACCTGCTCCAAGTCCTCCGGCGAGCGAATCTCCTGCTTTCTGGGCGGACCAATCCTATCACTCTGTTCAATCCCTTCCAGAAAACTGCCCCTCCTACTTCCAGTCCCCAGACCACTGGTCGAATCCGACCCCCAGCGCGTCCGAGAAGTATCCCGCGTTATCGGCCTCAGCAACCCATCATCACCCTCGCGATCCTTCTCCTTACTACCCGATCCCGACCAAGCCGGAAGCAAAGCCCTGGCGCCCGCACCAGTTGAAGAGGCAATCTGGCTCATTGTCCTCGGGAAACGGATATCGCGCGATTTGCTGCGTTTGTGTTTATGGAACGGTCTTGATTTCCCAGGGTCTAGATTGGCGTTGGAGATGGTATTGTCGCTTATCGCACGGCGATCTTGTTGTTTATCATCATCGACGGATCGACGCTCATCATGACGTTGTTGGGTAGGGTTGAAGCTCTGGAATGTCTTCCGATCATTGTTCGACATTGCCGCAAACGGCTGTTTTAAGGGTGGGTATTGTCTGGGTATTGTGGTTGGACGGTTGATTGATTAGGCGGGGATGAATTCCACAGATAAGAGATGGTTAAACAACGACTCAATTCAAGCACGTATCGAATACATTCTCCCTGCTTCTTGCTGGTTACTAGAAGCATTAAGGGTCTCGACATTGAAGTGTCTTGAAGCTTGGACAGTGACGATGCCAAGGCCTTGATCGGCAATGTGCTTCTAAATAGGGAAGACTTACAAGTATGACATTACAAGATGATACTTCAAATCAGACATCAATTTCAATATAGAATTCAGTTGATGGAGCAGGAAGACTGAAACCAGATATTGAAGATCTCTGCCCCAACAGCATCCTAGTACCTCTAATACTGCAGGTCCGGCACTCGAGATATTATGATCATTGGCAGTGAGCAAGAAGACCATGAAATCATGTGTGATAAGCCAACGAAATGTACCGCAGAGTGCAAAGGCATATCAGGAATTCGCATTCTTTGGTTTTGCGGAGTTGTCGCGGCTTGTTCGGATCAAAACTGTCCTAACTCACTTTTCTTCGTGGGTTTGCGGGCCTTCTCTGGTTGCTTCCCCGCCTGCTTGCGAAGGTCCTCTTTTCTTATGAACACCTCGAACAATTTGGCGGATGTCAAGGACACCCAAGGAGTCCACTTCCCGTAGGGAGGGTTGCAGACCAGGACTTCCAGAGATGGGCTTTAGGAAGACGGCGGGTACCGTCCACGCCGCTAGGTCCGCTCTGGCTTCATCTTTGCCGACTGTGGGAACTTGTCGAAATAGACGCGAGGGTTGCCTGAGTATGGTATATCAAGTCCAACAATTTGCTGAACTTTCGGTTGGCTGAGTTGCTATGGCTTAACGCCGATCGCAGTTTATCCCATGTATCGCGCGGGCAACGGATCTCAATGATTAGGTCTTGCGCCGCAGTCTTCATTGTGGATAGTAAAATCACCGAGACGGAGAAACATTTCGCTTTGTATGTATTCATCGCGTTCTGTAATTGAGACTGATGGACTGCATCCTGGGTTGCGCTGGGGGCCCCTCCTCCCTGACCAGAATCCACCAGTACAATGAATCTCGACCTTCTGTGATCCGGTCCCGTGCGGATTTTGAAGCGGTGTCTTCGAGACCTTGGCTTGATAAAATCCAATGATAGCAATATCATTGGATGGATTCATCTGGGTTAGAAGAGGCCAAAGTAAGGGTGTAACGCAAAAACTCCAATGCCTCAAAGTACTTCAATTCATAATTGGCCTTTTGCCAGTCTTATTCGGCGAGTAAAAGTTGAATCTGAGTAACTACTTTTTTTGGAGACAGTTGTCAATAGCTCCTGGCTTACTTGATCAGGAGGCGTTTGATCCAGGTATATGATGTGAAGAACGACTTTTGCCAATTAGAATCTTCCGGTAAGTCGTAGTTTTCGAGCGCAGCGACCTCCAAAGACTTAGACCATCTGCAGTGATTGCTTCCATCTCTTAATTTTGGAGCAAGTCTAGCCCTAACTTCATCCGAGGGGACGGACTTGAGTTCAAGAAACAAGTCGAGTATCATATGAGCCTGCTGGTCCATGATATAGCGATCAGTTTCTAAGAGACGCCATCTTGCGGTGTAGTCTGAATTCTAATCCAGCGTCTATTTTGATCACCAAGATTCAGACCGAGGAGAGGCCGTAGGTTTACAAGATTCCATGGTTTTATGGGAGATGGTGATGCTGGAGACTGAGCAAAGGGTCAGTTAACGCGGGGCCAGAGATTGAGGTATTTGCAGAGAAGCAGCTTAATTGATGTTAGGTCCAGTCCGGGGCTAGGATATCAGTCATAAAACCTCGATGGAAACATTGTGTCACTGCATCAAAATGATGATAGATTAGGATTAGCTAGTCAAATAAACACGGAAATTCCTCCTCCTACTTTGCTTCGTCATCTTCTTTTCCGTAATAATTGAGAGCTAAAGGATGTCGTTGGGCGTGTAATCCTCCCTGACTGCCCTGATGATTATGTATACTAATAAGCAACTCGTTTCAGTCCTTAGTTGGAAAACCAGAAAAATAGGGGAACTAATCTTATTAGCACTACCCTTGGATGCCCATCAGGTTTTCGTTCTCTTTGATTCGTTATTGATAATCGAACTTTGCCCGGCCCATACAATTCATCTGCGCTCATATTTGCTGCAGAAGCACCTCGTTTGCTGCGAGGTCTCTTCGTTACCCGGGCCGGGGGCTGCAAGAGTTGAGGGTGCAGCCCCGGGGATTGCGGCAATTGAAAGTCCGGGTCTCGTAGGTGAGATGTCGTGCTTTCTTGGTTAGAAGCTTTCTGATTATTTTTGCCGATGCGATGCTTAGGGCGGGAGGTTCGTTTTCCACCAGTCAATGCTTTGTGGTTCCCTTCAAATTGCTGGAAAGCTTGGTAAAGTCCGCTCGCGCCTACATCCTTCCATGTGTTGATCTAGCACATCAGTGCATGTAGGGAGGGACTGCCTGGAACTGCTCGAAGAAACGCGGACGTTTCCAATTATGAAGGAACGGTGGTTTCCGTCTTAAGTTGCTGTACAAACCCTCGAAATCGCTATAAGAAGATACGATGGTTTTCATTTTCTCTGTATTTCATGTTCATCAGCTTTTCGAAAAGTTCCTGGACTACTTTCCAAAGTGTGGGGCAATATTCCATCTTGAGAGTTTCCCACGCAGTTTTGGGACACCGAATTCCCATTAATCAGCTCTGAAGGTTGGGTTCGACGGTGGATCGAAGTAATAGCAGAAGACCAAATATAATGTTCTCATTGTCTGCACGCTCCTCAGTCTGACCATTTGCATTGACAATCGATTCTCTTGGAAGGTTGATCTCCCCGATCAAAATCTGCCCATATGCCATAATTTGACGAACCTCGAAGCTTTGGCACTATCCGCAGAATATTAACAACCCATTTAGATACCGACGCCATTTTGTTTTATTCAAAATAAATAGCGGACCTGCTTGTAAAGTTCTTTGGCCAAAATGTAAGAAGAAATCTCTTGTATATATTTGCAATATCTGCGTCGTCCCATGACTCTTTTCCACAGGCAATCGGATATGGTCCTGAGGAAGGTGGCAGGCAACATTTCGACGCAGGATGCTCAGACAGGCACCAAACACCCGCATAGACACCAGTAACCAACCTTTCATGGTTGGACGTCTTTCAGCTTTTCTTTCGGGATCATTGGGGCCTGTCTGTATCAACTGCATTCGATTCCACTCCTAGCTCGCTCTTCTGCCTTTTGCCAGCTGCAGATTTGCAGGGGCCATTGTTGTGTGATTCTCCTCTGCATGGCAATGCTTTCACTTCTCCTAATTGCTTTCAGATTCTTTGAAAGCATCATATAGTTTCGAGATTTCTAGGTCATCCCAGGAGTCAATTTCCCTGAGGAATGGTTTGAGTGCTTCGCGGTTAGAAATTGACCTCAGGAAATTGGCCGGTAATGTCCATGGTGATAGGCTTGTCGCATTCCCTGGTAAGAGGTATTCTCGAGAGCCGACACTCTTGTATTGATTTCAACTTGTTGGACTCTTGATCAACCTTCCATCCAAAAATGAGAATATAGAGGATGAATTGTAATATCAATTCACATTAACGTTGCGAATGGTTCGAACAATTTCCTCGGTCTTTTTATGGACGGGCCGGCTTGAAAGTCGCGTAGAGAATTCCCATCTTGCTTCGAGACGAATGTAATTTATCAGCAGATATACATCCCCCTACTTAGATATGGAAATTCGACCCCGCGTGGATTTGGAGCAGAGCGTAAGCTGAGAGATCCTGGCACGCGTTGGCCCGGATGTGGTCGTCACATATGCGCCTCTGAGGATGATTAATTTGTTCTACGAAAAGGAACTTGTAGATGTTGGCGAAATGCCATAGGCGTTCTGATCAGCGTCCATGAGGTAGATAAGATTGGAGAAATACCGTAACACTCACATTCCTCTCCCGGCGGTTAACCGCCTAGAGTTCTCAGAATGGATCTATAAACCGGTCTTTGTTGAAAAAAAAAAAAAAAAAAAACACACACACTGATGTACGCACCAGAGATGACCCAGGACATTCGCTGGCTCAGTTCATCAAGAGAAATGTCTGTGTGGCCTGCTTCCAGAAATTCTTCCTTGCCGGTTGAAGGACGAGGCCCCGGGAGCAGAAACTCATACAACCAGGGAAACGGATTGTTTGACATATTCCTGTATTTGGGAGCTACGTTCCACAACTGGCTCACAGTGCCTTAGTAAAGGCCACTGTCCCATTCTAGCCATCTGTTCTGACCATTTCAAGATATTCTTGAGGTCCTTGTGGTCAGAAAGAATGCGTACTTATTTCATTGCTTTAGGCTGTATCACATTTGAACTGAGCCCTAGAGTAGGGTTTGGCAAGAGCCCAGAAGAGATATTGCTTATCAGTGACACTCAACTCAGCTTGCAGGGTTTTACATCACTCCAAAGATTTGTCAGTCACTTTGGCATTCTCGAGAGCAGCATGTTGTTTAGGGTGTGGCGAGGAATATGAAGCTTTTTGTTCGTGCAGTAGATAGTAGAAACGGTCAACAAGGATGACTAGATTGAATTATAGAATACGAGAAGAGAGGAAAAGACACATTCCCGTTGGTGGTAATGGCCATTAAAGAGAGCGAACATACCAAATCAACTGAATAGATCCTATCTACCTTATAACATGACTTCATTCAATTTTGCAAGAGATCTAAATAAATTTTATAGTATTTTTATCGAGTGTACCCGTTTCCAATATCAAATACCACGAGTGCATGGCAGACACATGCCGATAAATGTATACAGCGCATTATGTTATCCCGTGCTGACCTCGCTAAAGTGACTTGCCGTGTACAATGCTGAATTCGTCTAGTACTACTCGGCCGTCTTATCTTATGATTTATGACATTGCTTGTCGCTGACCTTCCTGACCTTAGAAGGGCACAATTCCTCATCGTCTTGGAGGCCACGTTTCTTATGTCCCTTATCACGTGTACTCTTTGCTCGTTGAACCGGATGGCTCATAAGCATCTGAGTGAAAAAGCCAAGTAGTGCAGTTGCGTTCTTCTCAAGGCTATAGAGCTTTGACTGCCTGATTACCAGCTGGCGGCGATTCAGGGAAGCACAGAACAGTCGCCTATGTTGAGGGCCAACATATGAGAAAAGCAGAACGGGGAAGCACTTTTTCGGAAATTCAAGTTCAAACCGAGAAAGTTTTTCCTCGGACATGTAAAGAAGTTTTCCCCCGTTCTTCTTTGATATTACAGTCATCATCATCTTCACCCTCATCTTCCACCTCAACCTTTAGTTGGTTGGCACGGTTTCGCATTGTTGTAATTATGATTGCAAGCTCCCCAAAAAGAATAGAACCCTCTTTGCTATCGCAAGGCTGATAAGCGGATACGATAATGTGGGCACACTGGTTGACTTCCTGGAAGAATTCTAGAAATAGGTTACCCGAATAATGTCTTGTTGACTTTCTGTAGGTGGCTGGATATCGGTCATTCCATCCTGCGTGTCCCTTTAGAAAGAAAGGACGGGGCTCACTAATATGATCAGTAATGTTACCACACTCTGTAAAGGAAGGCCACTTACTCTAGATGCTCGAGGTTGCGAACTCCTGGCATGTCATCATATGCTTTTGGTCTTGAGAATATGTAGGTCCGCTTTTGCACGTAGTCTTCAATTCGCTTGCACAGTCAAACGCACACCAGCTCCCTTCACCACGCTTTTGTGGCCTGTACTTTCGGAAGTAGTCCAGTGAGCCCAGTGAAGAAGGGTCAATGGGGTACTTCTGAAGCTCATCAAGTGGCATTGGATTGAATAAGTTTTCGGATCCTAGATTTTCAAAGTCAAACTAGTTAATTCGGAGGATGCTGTACTCATCTAGGGCATTATCATCCACTTCACCATCCTTCCTGACTATGCTTGCACCATCTTTCACAAGATTGTTTCACGGGAAATCTAAGTGCTTGCGCACTTTTCTGTTTCGGGAGGGCATTCTGAAGCGGATAATGAGCAGTGATATTTCGCGGGGAATCCTAGGTATTCGATAATATGACTAGAGATAGAAGCGCAAGGCAGCATTGCTGATGTATAAGAGTATAGATTGCGTCCCTCAGATCCTCAGGATTAGCAATATATCATCATTTTTTATAGAAGAGCATGTGGTATGTTTCGCATAAAATGAGGATAAAACGAAAGCACGAAAAAACAAAGTATAATCCATGTTTGTATGCAGGTATTTTGCAAAGTAACGCAGTCGTGACCCAATCCCCCAACGCCGTTGATCGAAATTAACAAAACGGAAATGTACAACACACGCACAAGCAGCAGTACGCGGCGGGCATCACAGAATGTACAGACGGACAATATGCAAGGAAGCGCCTCCAACAGTATGGGATCATGAGTTGAGCAACTTGTTGCGCTTCTCTTTCCGCTTGAGACGTTCGACTCGCTTGTGGTGCATCTTCTCTGCCATCTTGTCGTATCGTTCCTTTTCCTCCTTGGCGGCTCTGCGTTCCTTGATTCTTTGAATATGGGCCTGTTCCGTTATTAGCATTCAGACGGGCACCACTTCGCAGTGTAAGCTCACCTGACGCTCTGCCTCCTTTTCTTCCTTCAGCTCCCTTTCATGTTCCTTGATGGCTTCGTGCTGTTTCCGCAGTTCCTGTCTTTTCGCATACGAGGTCATGCCGGCGGCGGGACGGAAGGGTTTCTTAGCGTCGTGCCAGTTTTTGCCTGCGGGTACCCCAGAAACATTAGCCAACGAAAAGATGAAAAAGGACGGAACGCGGGGATATATTATCGTACCATTTTTCCTCATACCCTTAACGGGCGCAGGAGCCGTGGAGGGAGCGGTGGTCGCAGTCGACATGACCAAAAAAAAAAACCCAATCGAGGAATGTTGAGTTTGGCGGATAAAAGCGATGGAATTTTTTGAGCCTCTCAGAAACCGAGGAAAAAGTTAGTTATCTTAGCCTGATCTGATAACCGGATCTCGGCAAAAGTACCAATCCGGGCCCATACATCCGCTCTCAGAACAGCAATGACTAGCAATGACTGCCACTTGAAGCTGGGCGAGCCTCCTAAAAAAAAAAAACCCACTATTCTGCAATATTTTGACACTGTGCCATTATTACTGGGATCATCCCACGCGCAACGACTGGTCTCGTCCTCGTTTACAACTTATTAGTACCGTATTACAGAGTACCATTCTTTTTTTTTTCCCGCGCGTGGATCGGATTCATCAGATTAAATCCCTCGCTCGAAATACTCCGCCCCGCTTACGATTGATTAAGAAAAAGAGGCCTTAAATAATCCTCGTTTCCGTCTCTCGCCCTTGGCGTTACCCTCAGAAACTGTACGATGCTCTACGGATAGGAAGAAAAAAGTCCTTTCTTCCCCCCTCCCCACCCCCAATCTTCCAACCCGTGCTTCCGGAGCTATTCAGTGCTCGTTTCCCATCTATATCTACGCCAATGGCGGCTGCAGAACACGCGGTAACCATTCACGATGAAAGGACCATGGAGCTTCCTCTACTTCCACCGAACCAGGCGCTCGAGGCCCTAAAAGATGTCTTTTGTGGATCGGTTAGTCATTTCCAGAACGCCAATTGAGTCCGCCTTGTACTGACTGTGTACTAGGCTGCAGGAATGGCCGGCAAGGTCATTGAATACCCATTCGACACCGTGAAGGTCCGGCTTCAATCGCAACCAGATCATCTGCCCCTCCGGTATACGGGGCCATTGGATTGTTTCCGCCAATCGATCCGAACGGATGGGATTCGAGGACTCTACAGAGGAATCAACGCCCCTTTACTAGGAGCTGCGGTCGAGAATAGCTGTCTTTTCTTCAGCTATCGTATGTTCCAGGATATTCTGAGGTCAACCTGGTATTCTTCGACAACCGAAGATCTACCGTTCTCCGCGCTTCTGGTCAGCGGTGCAGCATCCGGATCGATTACATCGCTTGCCCTTACTCCGATTGAGCTGGTCAAATGCAAGATGCAGGTCCCTGTTAATGGCGCCGCTCGTGCGGCCCCAGGTACATTGTCCATTATAGCATCTATTTTCCGTCACGATGGAATATTAGGGTTCTGGCGAGGCCAGCTGGGCACGTTCATCCGTGAAACAGGAGGCGGCGCTGCCTGGTTTGGAGGATACGAGGGAGTTTCGGGACTTTTCCGGATGCGCGCTGCATCAAAGAGACAAAGCACATCCGAGCCAGTGACCTTACCGATATATCAACAAATGATTGCAGGAGCAGCAGGCGGCATCAGCTACAACTTCCTATTCTATCCAGCCGACACCATCAAATCGCGGATGCAAACCGAAGACGTTGTCCGGCCCGGGCATGGTGGAAGGCAGACCTTCTTGAGTGTTGGCAAGACTATGTGGCAGCAACAGGGCTTGAGAGCTCTGTACCGGGGCTGCGGGATAACCTGCGCACGTTCAGCTCCCAGTTCTGCCTTTATTTTCTCCGTCTATGAAGCCCTGCGGGGATTCTTCTCATGACCCTTCCGTCTGCATCCATCTCTTTCCTATGTACTTTTCATTCTGCTCTATAATTTCTTGTTTATGATACCTATTTTGATATTTGTTTTATAGCCTGGCCAATCTGGTATTGGTGCGGAGTACGAGTGCAGAAAAAAAGTATAGACGGTACTTGGTGATACATGCATATAATTGGGATCTTTGTTTGTCTTGGAAGCTTAGGAGATTGGTGTTTGTTGTAGATAGGCAGACAACTATTGAAAATGTGACATTAATATATGGCCATGTCAAACGCGGGGAAATGTGTTGTCATGATAAGATACAGATATATAACCACTTGTCACTACTCTTTTCCGATTCAAATCTCAACCATTCTACTACCCGTAAAGAAACAAACATGGCTAACACCATCACCACTCAAGAACTAGAAATCCTCTCCAACAAAGCCATCTCCGCCAAATCCACCGCATACTGTAAGTCATAAGACGACCCCATGATACACAGAACCAAAGCCCCTCTCCAATCCCTTACCACAAAACTATGCGAAAAACTAACCGACAACAGGCCCGTACTCTAAATTCCGCGTCGGAGCAAGCCTCCTCACCCACTCCGGCGAATACATCACCGGCGCCAACGTCGAGAATGTCTCGTTTCCCGTGGGCACCTGTGCGGAGAGGGTAGCATTTGGAACTGCTGTCGTAAGTCTGCTTATCATCTAGTAACCTAGTGTGGGACGAATTGCTTATTGGGATAATAGGTGAACGGCCATAAAGAGTTCAAGGCTGTTGCTGTGGCCTCGGATATCACGCCGGGGGCGTCGCCATGCGGCATGTGTAGACAGTTGTGAGTTCTCTTCTTTTACTTACTTTCTTGCCCAACGAGAAGCATAATATTACCGATTTGTTTCTTGTCGACGGAATGTTCCATTGAATGGAGTTATTGTTGCTTTTTCGCAGATTCGGATCCCCATCCCCATGACACACCATCCCACTCTTCCAGAACATCCAGAACATCGCCTGTGCACTTTTTTCATTTGACTAACGAATAATATCTACTTCATTACACAATAGCATGCGCGAGTTCCTTACGCCATCGGTGCCGATCTACATGTATGATGGGCAGGGGGGACATATTGTGAAGACTATGGGCGAGGTATTTTTCCTCCGGGCATTTACAGTGTATGCGACAGGCAGCAGCTTACTTTCATGTTTAGCTTCTTCCGAATTCATTTGGCCCGGATGATTTGAGGTAATATGATGTGATGGGGACGCGAACTTGGTTAGGCGTTGTGGTGCGATGTGGTAGTACTAGTAAGTGATGTGTGATTCGCAATCTTTTTGTCTCTAGTCCTATATATTTGGTGTTACATATCGTCTAGTCACTATCTATCTTTACCGAAGTACCGGATACTATAAGTCCATAGTCTCGTTGGACAGTACGTACAGTGGGATAACATCATAACCTGGATCGGATAATGTACACCATGATCTACATACAGCGCTGGTTACTGTCGATCCGAGACATACTCGACGAATGCCAGTTGATCATGATTCGTGATTGTCCGGATTGTTTGATCTACGTTACAAAGTTTTCCAGACCTCACTCCAACTCTCAATCTGGTTGGTTGATATATTTTCTCTACTTCATCCAGATATCTTTACGTACTAGAACAGAGTAGGATTCAGCAGACCGAATAAGCTAGCTAGTCAACCGGTTTATTCATAAATCCCTCCACCATATCTATTTTTGCCCACCATCTACCCAGCAGCAATACAATAGCGAACCAGACCCACCCGGTTACGCGTACAGATTCAAAAACGCAAAAGAAAACATGACTCGCTCGTAAATATTTAAACATGAAATCATCTCAAAAAGCAAAACAAACCGTACCAGAGGAATGATACCCAGGAACGGAAACACGGCTAAACTTCATCCTCCTCGTCCTCCCCCTCATCAACGCCCAGCAACTCATCCTCATCATCAACAACATGCGCGTAATCCCCTCTCCTTGCAGCAAACGACCCCCTCGACGCATACGGCCTTCCACTCCCCCGTCCAACACGCACATACCCACTCACACTGCGCCACAGACTCGACACAAGCAACGGCAACGCCCTCGCAACCGCCACAACCCCCGCGATCACCGCAATCGGCACCGTGACCACCGGCGAGTCCCGCGACAGCCACCCCTCAGAACCTCCGGCCCCTTCGCCCAGACGGATCTGTCCGAACTTGCCGTCCCATTTGTTGTAGACGTAGTAGCCCGCGGCACAAGCGAGAGCGATGGGGATGGTGATGGCGAAGAAGAGCGCGGTGCCCGAGATGCCGTGTTTCTCTTCGTATTCTTTTTCCTTGCTGGGACAGGGCTTGGAGACGTGGTGGTCGAGGTTCAGACCGCCTTGGCAGGTTGTTAGGGGGACCCGGCGGTAACCGGTTGGCTCCCAGTATTCAATTTCGTCGGGGTCGTCTCTGCAGACGGCTAGGGCGTCGGGTTCGGGGAGGCCGGGGACGAGCTTGCAGCTTCCGTCGCTTTGGGGTTCGTAGTTGTAGTCACTGGACTTGTTAATAGGCTATCATTGTGTAAACAGGGTGTAACTACTTACCACTCGTAATCAGCCCGGGTACAGGTGCAGTTCCGTCCGATACTGTGAACATGAGGTTCACGCCAGTTATTCCAGCAATCTGCCGAAGTCTTCTTGCGGTGGTACTGCTCAGTATGACCGAACAAACAATTGTCCGCCTGCAAAGGATGCTTAGGCTCCCAGAGATAGTAGTCATCACTGTGCCCCTCGCGCTCAAGCTCATCAAGATGGCACCCCTTTTCACGAAGACCGCTAAAGTCCACGTTGATCGTAGCGAACTTGTCCTTGCCCGACTCTCGGGTCCAGAGGAGGAAGTTCTTCGATGTATCAGATGGGAGAGTCGTGATGTCTTCGACCAGCACCTCTGTTTCCGAGAACTGGAACTCTTCCCAGGTTTCACCCTCGTCGAGAGTGTAGTAGAGAACATTTGTCGGCTTGTATTCGGATACAATCACAATCACTGAGCCGGCGTCGCCGTATTCGTACTGGTATCTTCCCTTCTTGACGGATTTCCAGGTGATACCACCGTCCTGGGTGAGGAACGTATCTGCATCGTCGGCGCTTCCCAGACGATCACCAACGTTACCAACACCCATCATCAGACCGATGGCCGATCCGGATGAGAAGGTATCATCAGGGTCCCTGCGCTCAGTGTACCCATGCAGATGCAGTGCACAGTCATCAGTACCCCTTCCTTCCTTAACCGAGCAGTCAAACTTGTTGTTATCGGCGTCCCGCGAAGGAGGAGCCAGCAAAGTCCACTGAGCGCCGTCGTTGTGCGTGATCAGGGTCTTGAGCTTCTTGCCCGCACCCTTCTTGTCGACTTCATTGACGTTCCCGACCACATTGACAACAGCCACGCCCTCAAGACCTTGCATCTTCTCGAAATCAATGAAGCCTGGGCTATTCCGGTTCACCGCAGGCAGACTGAGAACATACGAGGTGCCGTTGCTGTTACTTTTGATGAGCGAGCCGTACTCCGCACCCTCATTTCTGTTCAAAGTGACATGTAAAAACACGGCATGCGTTGTACTATCCACAACGGTATACGCCGATTGAACGGGGATATTCAGGTTCACAGGGAACTCGACATCCGCAAAAGTCCTGCCGTCAATGCTGACACTGGCCCTGAGCGAGTCACTGTGTTCGGGATCCTCGGTAGCCACGACGATATATTCAGACATGGCGGCGAAATCAACCACGTTCGTGGCATGGACGTCCTTGTGGGCGGCGAAGAAATCATCGCTATAAACCAATTGAACGGGGTTGCTCTCCTTCTCGTTCTCGTATTGCTCGCAAAGGATCAAGTTCTCGTTCTTTTTTCTAGTCTCATCGCCCTGACGTTTATCCTCGCTCCTGTCGCCAACAAACATACACTTTTTCACATACTCGAGCAAAGGCTTCCACGTAGCCCCAGAATCTGTCGTGAAGTAAGCGTTAGTATGGCAATCCTTAGCGGTGCATTGCGGCGGGCCGATCCAGATGAGCCATCCTTTGTTCTGTGGGTGAAACGAGAGAGGCATTCGCAGCAAACCCCGCTCGGTGGGTGTCTTGAAACTCTTGATATTTCTACGGTCGTCCGTGTAGAAAGACTTTGTACCCTCTGTCAGAAAGTAGGCAACATCGGTGTAGTACGGATGAGGAATGACATCTACAATCTTCTCTCCCTTGAGAGGCTGCTTCCAGGTCTTGCCGTGATCGTGAGATATATGAAGAACATGCTTCTCCGTTGTCATGATAATCGTCTCGTCATGCTGGGAGCTGCTCGACTGGCGTTCCAGATAGTAGTATTCACTGGGTTGCCTCGAGTCGAACGTTTGTTTTGTCACCGAAATCGTGCCGTATGCGGGTGCACTCTTCGCATCGTCGCAGGATCGCTCGATGTCGGCGTCCAAGTTCTCGCCGCCATCACGGATACAGGTGTTACCCGGGATCAACCTCCAGCCAGAAGGCCCCTTGTACGTATCATCCGGCTTCTGGCATTCTCCCTTCGGGGGAGTCAACGCGACAGCCGGCTTGCAGCTCTTCCGGTCCTCGCTGCGCACAAAGTTGTAGTCACACTCGAAGTCCTCCGCGCTACACTTACACGGTTCGAAAATCGGCTCGGGGTCCTTGAACTCTTCATCCACGAAGCAGTCGGCGTTGGCCTTTCGACGCTTAAAGTACTGCTTGTGACCCATCAAGCAGTCAGCTTCACCCTTTTCATTCAGGCGAGCCGGCCACTTTTCGAAATCGTCCTTTTCGCATTTTCGTTCGTGCAAGCCGCTGTAGTCGATCGAGAAGATAGTGTGTGCCCCGTCCTTGCTGCCCTCAGAGCTACCGCCAACAAGCAGGAACTTCAAGCTGGTCGAGTCCGGCGTGGTGGTGAGAATCCGGGGGTAGATCTTGTGCTTGAGCTTGGCAGATTCCCAGTCTTTGCCATGGTCGATGGAGTACCAGATCTCGTCCGTTTTGTCGTCGTCGCGGATGGCCATGATAACAGCACCCTGATCGCCAAACTCGTACTTGTGCGGACCCTTACGGGCAAACCGCCAAGTAACACCTGCATCATCAGACACGTACAGGTTGCCCTCGGAGTAGTCCTTGAGATGGTCACCCGTGTTGCCAACACCCATCACTATACCTGGTGCTGGACTGGAAAACACACGCCCCACGTTGGCAAAAGCAGTCACGGAGTGAAGATGCAGCTTCTCGTCACCGAGCTTGAGGGATTGGAAGCTTCTACCGTCATCGAAACTGATTTCGCTGACAGTCTTCTTCTTCTTGCCTTCCTCGACTTCCTTCGGGTTTTTGACCGTGTTGACCATCACGATGCCTTGGATATTGGCGATCTTCTCGAAATCCATGAATCCATAGGGGTTGCGGTTGACGTGCTCAATGTTGTTGGTGAAGTAAGTACCGTTGGAGTTGGAAGTGAACAAAGTGCCCATGCCGTCCGAACGACTGCTAGTCAAGACACCTATTTGGATGCTGTAGTTCGTGCTCTCCAGAATAGTGTAGGCGTCCTCCTCCAATCGATGGTTCCCAAACTCCGCGCGATGCCAGGTGATAGAGTCGTCGGAAACGAACAACGCATGCTCGTCCGTACCCTGTGACTGAGCAGCAGCCACGAGATACTTCTTAACCGCCGCGGTGCTGATAACACCGCTCACCGGCCGGCCATGCTGCAGCTTCACCTCAGCACCATCCTCATTGCTCCTGAAGTAGTCATCCGAGTACACAAGACGATTCGCAGAGTTCAACGGGATCTTCAACCCAGGAACGACGCAAAGAATGCGATCCTCAATCTCCTCGGCAATATCCAAATCAGCCGCAAACTGAGGATCGCCAACCGCCCACGCACAACTAACAATCCCGTCGCGCAGTGGCTTAACCGTCTTGAAATCATCGGTAGTATAGTACGCCCGATTGGCACACATGAACCCAAAACACACCTCCCCATGGAAAATCACCTTCTTCGAATCCCACCCATGAAACGCCAACGGCATAATCGCCGGCGGCATCTCCACCTCAAACGAATCAAAGCTCTTCCCCTGATCCGTCGTAACCCAATGCTTCCCGGCCTTCCCGAAAACATACGCCTTATTCGTATCAAACGGATGCGGCCAGATCGTAAGCAACTGTCCCTTCATCTCTCCATTCTTCCCCTCGACCAGATCAAACTTCTCGCCTCCATCAAACGACCGCAGCAGATCACCCGTCTCGATATCCTGGAACAGGATCGTATCCGTGTCTTCGAAGTAGAACAGGCCGACGGGTTCATGGTCGAGCTCGGTCGCCGTAATCGCGGGTCCTTTGTCCTTCTTCGCGGCGATCGGCTGCCAGATGAGCGCCCATAGCAGGCAGCTCACGACGAGTGGCCATCGAGGGATCATGACCACGAGCTAGAATTGACCATTTGAAGCGGTGCAGGCGAACGGGGGAGGTCTATGCGCGAGTCCGCAGCTACGTAATGCCACGGATCGATCCGGGTAGAGTAAATGGGAGAGGTAATTCTTTTAATATATAATTTAGAAAAATATGTCGTAGAAATTCAACTAAAGGATGAGGAATACAGTGGAATGGCAACGTGTGTCAGAATATAAGTTGTTGGCGCCTGGAGCTCACAGCTGGCCTCCGACGGCATCCAAAGTCACGTGCATTGCTTATCGAGCATTCCGGGTAATGGCCAGTGCAGATACGAAATGAACAGGAGTTTTCATAAATGCTTATATACTATTCATGTTAAGTCCTATATACAGATTGTTCGATCCTCGATCGATAAAGCGCGCCCGTGGCCAGAAGAAATGCAAAAAGAAAAAAGTAAGTGTCCGAGTCGCTAACATCAAAAGCGTACACAAATAGGTATCAATACAATGAAGAAATGGACGAGAATAACACCGTGAACACCGGCCAAGCATACACATCCGAAGCCATAGGGTATTCAAACAAAACAAAATGAAACCAAAGAAAAGAATTAAACGAAAGACAGCTAGTACTTCGGTTTCCGAAGCCTGCGCCACATCTTCTTCATGACGTTTTGTTGCTCCGAATCCGACTCATCCCAGATGTCAGGGTAGCTATCGGCCACCGGAGGCAGCTCTTTCGGCTTCAGTGGATCTTCTGCCGAGGTGGGAGATACCGATGGAGACGATTGCTCGCGAAGATCGGGCCTGGTCAAGGTCATCTTCAGCGTCATTTCCCGGTTTCCGGGTACGCGTCGGAGAGCCGGTGGAGGTGCAGCCGTGCATGATTGTCGTTTGTGTGGTGGGTTCTTTAGGGTCTGGGGTGTTTTCGCAACAGTCGACAACCGGGACGATTTCCGTCGAGTCTTGTCAGTCGAACAGCGGTTTCCGTGAACTGCTCCATTCGCGTCCTCGAAAAACGTGCCGGTCAACTTCTGCACCTTTGGTGACGCGAGGCCCTCCGAAACCCTTTCCGGACGTTCCGAGAGACTATTGTCGTCTTTACTGTCGTTCAAGGCCGGGAAACCGAACTCGATGGCTTCGTCGAATTTCTGTGGCGAGGCTAGGTACACCCGTAGCTTAAGACGAGCTTCAGGGTCCTGGTAATATTGTGCAGCGGGGTCGATGCTCGAAGTCGATGAACGAGGGGCGTGCATGGTCGGTCGTTGATAACCGGATGGCGGTCGGGAGGTCGAAGTGCGACCAACGATATTGGCCAGAGACGAGGGGACTGTGGAAGACTGGCTCGAACCGGGGACCGCGGAGTGAGAGATGGATGCAGCAGCTTTGCGAGCATGGCGGTTAGCGGAGAAAGACATTGTGCGCCGGAAGGAAGGCTTCCTGCGCGGCGGTTGCTTGGGGACGGGATTGGTGTTGACAACATGGGCATGGTAATCATCCAGTCTCAGGTCGAGGTCGCCATCCGCATCGAGCCAGCGGAAACTGTCGTTAAGCGAGCTGTCCATATCGTCGTCGTTGTCTTCGTCGTCGGACTCTGCTTCCGTGTCCCAGTCGGAATCGGACGACTCGATGTAAAGGGTAGAGGTTTGGGAGAGGTCGGTGGTAGTGGTGTCAGACGGTAAGCTTTCACAAGAAGGACGCGTTTGTTTCTTCTTCTGCTCCAATCGATACACAGCTTGGTCGGCCGCGTCAAGAATCACACTATCGCGGTACACTTGACGAAGATAGGCGCGCTCTTCTGGCGAGAAGAACTTCTGTTGGACCTTGGGCGGTAACGATTGAAAGCACTGCGAGTCGACCTGGGCGGAGAGATAGGCCAATTGCAAGGAGCTGAGCTGAGGTTTCTGAGCTGAGGAAGGAGAGAGGAGAGAGGAAGCGGTGACGGAGGAATTGTGAGAATCGTGCGAGGAGAATTTGTCGAGACGAGACCGCTTCTTCTTGTTGTTGGAGGCCCTCCTTCTCACAGCTGAGCCAGCAGTGGCACTAGCAGGAGTAGCAGTAGTAGTAGTATGATTAGGCCGACGCCGGAGGTTCTGGAAGTGGAGGCGCCGGGGCAGCGCACTGGCAAGGGCCGATGGGGGATAGTCAGGGCCACCATTGGCAGTTGAGCTGAGATCGCTGTGGGCTAGACGCATGCGCAGCCGTTCGGTATTCGAGAAGAACTGTGAAAGGAACAAGCGGTCCGTGTGTTAGCAATCATACTTTCTCTAGTTTGGACGTGGTCTTTGCGTTATTGGAGTGATAGTGCTGGGTTGAGTGCTGATTGAGTGCTCAGGGCGTGATCAGGTCCCGTCTGCAACTCAGGGGAAGAAGCAATATGGGAAGAGTGCGCCGTAAGCCGATGCGCGACCCTCCCAAAGGGGTAACCGTGAAGCGATAGCGCGGTCCACCATCGGGGCATGATCTGCCAATGGCGGCGATGTTCAGGAGAAAATGCCGGCACAGACAAAGACAAGAGGTTTGACAAATAGCGGTGCATAAAGAAATAGTCTGGGTTCATTTCCAGTATGGATACCCGGGTATATCACGGTATCCACGCGGAGACGTTCGGGGATCGAGAGATTGGGATTGGACAATTGATAGAGCAACAAAGAAATGAACCATACTAACCTTTCTCTGTAATGCCGGAGGAAGAGATTCGTATTCTTCTTCTGTAAACATCATGTTGCTGTGCATTCCGTACAGTAGTACTCTGTATGTACTCGGAACGATACTCGGTATAAACTCGCTCAGTCAATAGTCGAGGGATCAATGTCCAACTGTCTGTACTCCGTAGCTTATAAGGAGACGGAAAGACAGAGAAACAGAGACAGAAAAGGAGCCGTCAATGTTGCAAATGCAGTGAGCCTGCATACATATATGACTGGTCGGTTTTGTGATGGTAATTCCCTCGTGGCTGTACTGTTGTTCACCGTAAGTTGGGCTGTCTCTGATGGATTGGGAGAAAATCAGCCACGTTGGACGCCTCGAATGCGCCTGGCCTGAGATGAAGAAATAACACAGAAATTGTACACTTGCGCCGAGCGCAGAGGAGCACTTACATATAGTAGGACTCCGATACGCTGCAATGCGTGGGATAGCCATGTGCATCCCAGGATCTTCTTTGATGAGATGTCACCCCGCGGTGATATTGATGTTTAACACCACACTAGAGAAGCCAAGGGCGCCTCATGAGGAATTCGAAAGAGGGACAGGCGCTATCTAAGTGTCTATCGGAGTATCTACACTGGTTCATCGACTACATTTAGCTCAGGAACCAGTTTGGTCACTGTCTGGTCACTGTTTCGTCACCGTCTGGTGTCTTCTGGATGGGCGAATCGCGGAGGGGAATGACAGCTCACGGACTCCATATGAGATCAGAATATCACATTGTGACCGCGGTTGTGATGAGCTGCAGAAGTGGTTCCTTTTTTTCGTCGGGCAGAAACAGTGGCTCGTCGCGGCGCTTAACGGAGTACATCCTCCGTACCTACTATTACATCTACATTGCGAATCGCTGGTTTCACAGTCTCAACACCTTGCCGAGTGCATTCTGTGTTTCTACGGAGTACTGGTAAGTTCTGGTAAGTATTCAAAATTACACAAGGCAGAGTTTCAGGATGAGACACCTTTCTATAATTGGCTAGACTCCCTGCAAGGGGCCAAGCCACCACAACGTGGCCTGCGTCCAATCATCGTCCACTAGTGGAGATCAAGGTTCTAACTTTTTGCGGTGACGGTTCATTCCCTTGATGCCTTATCACGCCTTATCCTGCCTGATTCCTGCTTTTCTGGGCAGCAGACTGCGAGAAATCCTTTCGCCTGATTGGCTTTCGTATTCTCAAATCGTGAGGTCAGCAACGGAGAACACCGTGAGGATCTACGGAACCGGTTAATCTCGTTTACTAACATGGTGTACTACATCAAACTTTGAATCCCAACCAGTAACTCCTGTGTTATTATGTCCTGGTCTAGCACCCCTGACCGCCACATGATATCCCCTGCACGCGAGCATCGACCGCTAAGTGCTGGGTTTTAGCTGTCACTTGCCGGTCTCTTGGTACATAGCGGTGCTTGGCTTCCGGCAGTTGTTCACCGTTGGACACGAGAATTGTGTACAAGTACTCTATATGCGACTATGAAACAATAGGTTCTTGTACACCGCATGTCTCTGCTCTGTCAATTATCTACGGAGTATGTACAGCGGAATTACTGCGTACTACAGAGTACATTACAAGTACTTGTTATGTACTTTCAACGTTCCACAATACTTGTACATACTACGTACCGAGTACGAAGTGCCAAGACCTCGGTTTACAAACCGATCAAGTCAAGTGATCACTATCCTAGCAAGATCGGTCGATGCCGCTCTGATACTCTCACACGTGGTTTCCGAAATAGCAACCGATATTTATCCCATTGTGTAATAATGTCCAACCGATCTTGGAGCGCAAGGATCTTGTTTCTTTGTCCTGAGGTCGAAATAGAGAATACGGCATACGGTACGCAAGCCCACTCTAAACACGCATACGCAGCCGTTTGCAGGGTTCATGCATCGTTCTTGATGTTTGGGCTATAAGATCGCCACTTATGCATGTCCAACAACGACCGTTTTCCAATGAGAACCATGCACGGCACATACTGTAGCACTCCATGGTAAAACCCCATAAACAAGCATCGTAGAATTTAAGCTGAAACCAATATCCATCCTGTAACATCCTAAACCCAACAGTTTTAGGAAACTACCGTACTACAGTGCAAATAACTGTGCATCCTGTTTACTTTTTTCGGACATAGCCCTATGAAACGCCCGTGGAGTAACCGAATTTCATCTTATTTATGGTCTTCGGGAAACTAATAACTGATTTAAAAAGGGCTGGCTATCGCGGCTATAGTTGTGTCACTTGTAGAAGCTTCTAAGCGAGCTACATTGGTTCTGAATGTTGGGTGGTTCAGTGAGTGGACTATAGTAAGAGGAATATCATAGTCATAATTTGCTCGATTATAGATTGACATATATTTGAGTGAATGCCAATATTCGTATTACATACAGAAGACCCAACGATATTTATTGAATGAGGTTATGTTCTCTCTCAACCAGGTTAAGCGAGTTCTTAGGGGAGAAAGTTCCGTTTTTTTTATTTTTTTTAGTGAAGCCAAATTCTTGAGCCTAGAAAACTAATCTGCTCGCATGGCTTAGTTGGTAAAGCGCATCACTAGTAATGATGAGATCCTCGGTTCGAATCCGAGTGCGAGCATTTTTTTTTTTCATTCATCTCTATTTTAATGCTGCCTAGAATTCAAAAAGGCAGCAGCATTTTAGGCTAGAGAGCAGTGTCATCGCGATCAATTTGATGGGCCATCAGCCGTCTTACTTGATAAGGAAGACTTTGTTGCTTCAAGGCTACGACATAGGATATGGCAAGCAGAGAGGATCAACATATTGGTCTTCTCTATTATTATAGTTATTATAGTTCTACCTAAACTTGTAAATATGTCTGTTCCAAAGATGGGGTTAGTTCAGCTGAGATGCACGCGTCAAAGTAACATTCCATCAACAACAGATTTTTAACAAGTCCAAATTCCAAAGTGTCACGGCGCTCTACTAGGATGATGGAACGTCCAACTCATGGGTTCTACCTAGGTAGCTATCGACGAGAATAATCAACATGAGGAAGGAAGAAAGGAGGTAACGCCATATTTATCAACAAAGCAATAAAGCAAACAACCACACCTCACGTGATAATCAACCAACGTGACCAGGCCGTCACATTACCCCCCGGCTTCAATAGGCATTGTCCTCAATGTCATGGTCAACCCACAGGTAAGAAAACATGAGAAGGCAACAATACATGAGACACTTGAAAAAGAAAAACACATGAACATGTCCAAACATCTCCAAAAATCAATCATCGAGATCATTAAGGTCATCAAGACGGTTTGCCTCTAACCTTGCAATCATCTGCTGGTTCCATATTTTATTGGATTCCTTGTGTGCCTTCATGGAACAATCCTTCACCCAATGATCAGAGGAGCCACATCTCACACAGGATCCTTGTTGTCGTCGTCTGTTCCTTTCATCTAGGGAGGTGGACGCTGCTGACAGGGAGTTGATATTGATGACGCTGAGGTCCATAGGATCAGACTTGGTGTGAGAGCCAGATTGGTGTGATTGAGAGTGGGAAACATTGGTGGAATTTGAGCTGAAAGAATGACTTCCCAATTGTTGAACCACACGAAGGAAATCAGTGTATGATTTTGGAAGATTCAACTGCTGGTTGAGACGTCCTCGGAGAGTAGGATTGAGGCCTTTCCTGAACGCTGAAATCTTGGTGACATCAGGCCAATCTTTGCCCTTTGCCTCATAAAGAATCCTCTCAAACTTGGCGATGTAGGCTGCCACAGATTCACCACTATCCTGCTTTAGGACTAGTAGATAATCTTCAGCTTCTTGAACCTTGTTGGGGTTGTCATAAACCAGAGATAGTTGATCAAGGATGGTGTTGTAATCCCAGGTGTTGGTGTCTTCTGCATAAGATAACTGGGGAAGAACTAGAGCTTGGACTTTGCTTTCCAGATTCAGATAGACATAGTAGAACTGAGCCACTGCATCACCAATAGCTGGAGCATCAATCCTAAGCTTAGCCTTCATCGAAGCAAGCCAGGTATCAAACTTCAAAGATTGGCCATTGAATTTCTCGGGATCAGGGAGGCATGGCTTTGGTCGTTGAAGTGGTTTGGGTTCATTTTTGACGGATTCGATTTCATTCTGGAGGGCGCGGATCGTAGAAGAAAATTCGTTTCGGAGTTCTTGAAAGGGGTCCATGATCTTTAAGAAAGGGATCGTGAGCTTGAATCTTGAAAAACTTAAGTCTTGAGAACTTGAAGGGGTGCCAGCATAGTCGCAACCACTGGACTTCTTGAAAGTTGAACTTGAATATGCCAACAACAGAAGTTTCAGTCCTGAGCTCTAGAAACTTAACTGAAGCAGCGCTTGACTTGACTTGAGGATGAACTTGAGGATGGAAACTTGAATGGAGACACTGTTATAGCCTGGCCAGCTCCCGAACTGCGGCACCAGCGAATCCCTTGAAGGGAGAAGCCTTTGGTATTTCTCTCCCTAAGGTATAAAAGGAGGATGTTGATTATTATGTCACGGCGCTCTACTAGGATGATGGAACGTCCAACTCATGGGTTCTACCTAGGTAGCTATCGACGAGAATAATCAACATGAGGAAGGAAGAAAGGAGGTAACGCCATATTTATCAACAAAGCAATAAAGCAAACAACCACACCTCACGTGATAATCAACCAACGTGACCAGGCCGTCACACAAAGCAAAACAGTTCTCATAGTACAGGAAAATACCACGAGCACTCCGATCCGGAAGAATAAACACCTTGCTCTCGCCAGAGAGTCTGCCCGTGAAAACATGCACCCAGCCCCAAGAATACATGATCAACACCGTCCGGGAACTCCTCCAGAAAAGGCCGATCTCAAAATGCTTCCTTGAGTACTGATGTGACAGCGAAGCCAGCAACCGCGCGGAATTTGAAGTCAGACACAGTGAGGATGATAAGTTAAGATTCCCGAAGAATCAAATCGTATTGAGATTTCAGTTCAAAAGCAGTTCATCATGGTACGGTGCTGATGCGAGATGAGACGAGAGGGGTGGTATTAGATATCAGACCTGATGGAACTCCTTCAGGGGACCGTCTTGGAAGTACCATATACATGAAGACAATCAGCTATACAGGCCCTGGTCTGAGGGCCATGCACACCGGTAGGACATGTTAACTTACAACGTCTCCTCTGCGACATTAAGCAAAACATGCTTTTATTCCAATTCATACTCGGCGATGACGGAAGATATAATGACCACAGACACTTCATGTACACCCTCCTTATCCCAGGACTACAAATGGCTAGTACTAATAAACGAGTACTCAAGTCACAGCCCATCCGCCAGCTGAAGATCGGAAGAACCATTCATCTCACACCCGCAGAAGCAATTGCAGTCAATGACAGCTTTGGTTACAGATATGGTCCGGTTGTGGGTTGGAAAGACCCGGTGCAGAATGGGCGGTTCCTGGATGGATATCGGCATATGCATTGACTGCGTTTTCTTCTCTTTTCAAGATACTTAAGCAAGTAATTAAGATAATGATGTCAGATTGTGGACAGTATAAATTTAGAGTAAGCGTCAACATGACACTGGCTAAACCCTGGCAAGAGAGAAAAAAAAAAACAAAAAACCAATGCCGTTTAACATTCAACACCAACCACTCCAATGCCTGCCAGCACCCCGATCCGGACCAACCCAGCGTTTACCCAAAAATCCATACCTAGAAACCACAAAGAATACAAACTCCACAACATGCCCAGACCCTCCAACGAATACGAATCTCCAAATGCACCCTCGAATACTGGGAGACCCAGGACATGATCAACCTCGGCGGAAACACCATCCAAGAACAGAGTCATATTGAGAATCCACTTCAGCCGCCCTGTCCATCGGGGTAGATCGTATGCACCGAGGGGAACGAAGGGGTTTTTATTAGAGGTTAGACCGCATGGTCCAGAAGAAAAGTATGGGCTCGGTGATTGTCATGTGTATGTGAAGACGATTGGTATAAGGGGGATAGTTTGGATGTTTTGCATAGTGTTGATTTGGCGCGGGGATGAATTAGCACACTGGAAGATATTATACGTTGGATGAGAAGAGGAAAATGCTGCAGTTTCCTTTATTTTCGATGGGAAGGGTTTGTAGGATGTAGACATTTTATGTAAGCCCTATTCATCATTTACAATCTACATACTTCTGGGTATGAGGTGCTGATTTCTATGGTTTCAGGCCGCAATTTATCCGCCAAATGCGTGAAGAGAACATCTTAAAACTCTCTTTTTGGGATATCATCACAGTAAATGATCCTATCAACCTCAGATACGGACCAGACGGGGCCTCTTGGGAAGATCGGGTACAGTGAGGATGGTTTCCTGCCGACTATCTGCCATTGCCTCTTTTCTAATGAAAGAAGAGGCAATCAGAGTACCATCTTTGGCAATGATAGCATGTTTTACGTTTGCCGTTCGAATGATCTCACCCATGTCTACATTTGGCTATTGGCGATGCTCTACTAATATGGTTGCAACCCATCTCATTTTCTGCTACAGTCTTTGTTTGATTATAATCGGGCTGGACAGAGTATGCCGTTCTATTATGGACATGCATGTACTGCAATAAGAGAAGCTATCCCCAATAAGCCATTCTAACAGGTCAACTGACCACATATTTGGCTCGCAATATGTGGAAGTAGCTCTTCTGATAACATATGTATACAGCAGCACGGATGGGTCGCAAAGTGGGCAACCAACTCAAAGAGCATTCGACCTCATGACTTGCCCGTCTTACCATGCAAGATGCATATCAACAAATCTCCATAATGTAGCGGTACTCTCACCGTCAGTAACCCTGAAGATGATACATTGGCATTCCTCTGATGAAAGTATACCCTGAAAATCATAATCAGCAGCAAACTGAGAGGGCAACTAACCAGAATGCTGGGAGATGTGTTTGTGACTTACCTTACACGCGGTTTGTGCTCGAGGATACAGACCCTAATGTACCTATGCTATTAATGCTGGACCCATGACAGATTGCTTTTGATTGACATAGTTGCTATCCCAAAATTTATTCAAGATGCCATGATATCGATTTGTGTGGATTGCACGACACAAAATAACCCATCTGGGTCCAATGTATGCGAGTGTTAGTACCCAACCAAGCTCGTATGGATTTCGGTTGCTTACCCATTTTATAGCCAAGAAACGGCACAGTGAGATTATAATAAAGAAAATGACGGTTCGAGTGCGAAGACTCATGAAGTTTCTTTATCCGGCCACTGAGGTGAGCGATCTGAATTTAGACACGGAATAAAATGCGCATTCAAGACATGGTCTTCTGTTGGCAACGTTGAAACTACGAAGCGTCCCAGCGCAGAAACAAGTCTGTTCAGACGTAATTAGGTATCTCTTGACGATCCTCGCCCTGCTTGTAGATGGATTGGTGCATATATCCATAATAAAGAAATGGTGGTTGATGTCCTCATCTAAACCTCTAAGTTCTCGAAAGTGAGGATAGGAATTGCTTAAGGCTGTGAATGATTCTAATCGACAGAGAGTGGTAGCTTTCTTTTTTGGCTGAATGTCATCCACGCCGTCCAAGGAGAACTATAGTATGCCTTCACTTGGAGTTGGTAGATGGAAATGGAAGATCAAGTTCGAGATAGAAGGGAAGACTTGCTGTGGCCCAGTACCTCAAGGCTCAGCCATTGTGAGCATCACACCATACAGCTTGTTTGGGAGCAGGTGAAAAAAATGAGTTACACTTGGAGAGGACCACCTTCACTGTGAATTTGGAAGCTAGGGCAACAAAATCCGTGTTTATGTACTCAAAGAGATAGGCCTGTGCAATTGCTTTGACCATCAACCATTTATGTAATAGATACTCTTTGTGAAATATTTCTCCAGCACCCTGTATCCGGCACACCCTTTACCATGTGTGTTGTACTGAACATCAGGCCAAGTGGACCAGCGTCGGCTAAAACAGTCGCAAACTATTTCTAGATTCGAACTATGGATCACAACACTACTAGGCCTTGAGACACGGACATTTTTTGGTTGTGGGCTTCGTATGATGGCTTCTGGATCTCTCGACCATCAGGTCGCAGATGGTTCTCCATCTGAGGATCTCTGGAGTGCCAGCCCTTAGCGCGGGTACAATCGATGCCTCGCATAATAGCTTTAACTATCGTTACAGCCTAAAAGGAGTCGTCTGGGAGATCGAGTGAAGCATGGATTTTTCCTGCGGCGTATCAACCCACCCAACTTATTGGGGTTTGCTACCCGCCTTGAGACACAGAATATGCAGAGGATCTTAAAGTTACTCTGACCACTTTGCCCAGTTTCATTCCCGGTATTGTTTTTATTATAGCTATATTTCAGTTGCTATTCCTTTGTTGCGCGGTCGTTTGTTGGTATCAGAATCTGATCAGCTTGACGGTTAGGGCTATATTAGCGACTTCTGAGATTGTCTTGATAGTTCGACTTCCTATTCTTAAACTTGGTCAACTTGATCAGTGCAAAGAAGGTCGCAACAAGACACATGTATTAGGGTATATATCCTCCAACACAGCCCCCAAGTACCATTCTTACGATATGCAAAAAAAAAAAAAAAACAAGAAACGATTACAAAACATTAAGCACATTTTGCACCGCAGCCGTATTCGAATCCTCTCTCCTCGACACATACGCCCGCACTTCTTGTACATTAAGCCCAGCCCCGGCTCCAACCTGCGTCGTCCCACCCCCGCCACCCCGTCCGGACCGCGCACCAGCATTATTACCCGATCCTCCGGTATTAGCGCCGCCGCGGATCCGTTCGCGGAGAGCTTCAGATCCGATGACGAAGAGACTGCCGACTTCGAGGAGGACGTCCAGGGCGCCGCCGGGTGCTTTGACTTGTTCGTCGATGTCCCATGATTTCAAGAGGTCTGTGTACTGCGTCATGTCCTTGGTGACCATGAGGCCTCCGGTGCCGTTGACGACGAAGCGCTTGAAGTGCTCCAGGAGGAGGTTGCGGGCTCCGAAGGCGATTTCTGTTAGTAGTTGGCGGACATTGGGGCCGCTAGATGGTAGCGACGAGAGTGCGAGGTTTTGCACGCGGGTTAAGAAGGTACAGATCGATGCGCATGTCTAGTCACATTAGTAGGCTGTAGTGGATTTCCGGGGGAGGTGACTTACGGGCGTCTGCAGCTTCTCCAACCAGGCCGCGTTATCGCCTTCTTTGGGTCTGAAATCATTCTTCTTCTGACCCGATAGAAGCTTGCCTACCCACGTCAAGACGGCATCGATAGTCTTCTGTTCAATCGTATTGATCTTCTCTTCAATACGCATTGTAGTCAGGTTGGTTTTCTTTTCCATTTCTCTCCGCGCCGTGATGTTGCCCGCCGCAAGCGGGATAAGTACCGTGTTGATGCACATAACCATCAAGTTCGTGACGCCGATGGCGCTCCGAACACCGGGCAAGTATGCAAAGTCCGGCTCATTCTTGGCCGTTTCCTGCGACGTCGCGGCGTCAAGAGCAGCGTCGAGGCAGACTTCAATGTATCCTTCACCCATCATTGAAAGCAGGAGGTTCAGAAGCGCGGATACATCTCTTGACGTTTCGTTGTTTACGCTCAATTCCAGGCCACGGCCAACTGCCTCTGCGAGCCATTTGAGCATGCGCTTTGCATCCGATAGACTTAGAAGACCGTCCTCCTCGGTCAGCTTGACTTCACTCGGGCGTTGAGAATCGCTAGACTCTCGCAGACCGGCCAACTGGAGCAGCATTCTTCTTTGCGTTGGCGAGTACTCTGACGATTCGAGACGGTTGATATAAGCATCTCTAGCAGAAGCGAGGAATTCCGTTCCCGACTTTGCCAGCGACGCCATGAACGTCGTTGCAGCCTTCTTTCGTCGGGCGTGGAAAGTTGTAAACTTGAACAGCAGAGACGTGTATAATTCTTCCAGGTTCTTCTTCTCCCTTTCAATGTAGGATGAACCAGCGAAATATGGTATGAACAAGTCCTCTAATTGCTGGTCCAAAACCAGCGCCGTCTGTGAGGATATTGGATCCGGGTGCTCTGTCAACCCGTGCAATTTCAGATCATCGACTAGGGCACCAATGTAGTTGCGCGAGCTCTGCAGAGATCGCAAGAACGCCAGCAAAGAGACACTACTGGCATTATCCAACACCATCTCGAGTCTTTGCTGGATGGACTGTTGGAACACACGTTGGAGGAATTTTCCAAGAACCTGTTCATAGTACGGAAAGGCGCGTTTGATGATAGCTGATTCCTCCTGAACCACAACTTTCACCTCGTCAATCAGCGACTGGAGACTGGGCTCGACTTTCAGAGGTTCAGCATCCGGATCGGCCAGTTTCTCCCACGACTCTGGATCAACTCCCACTTCCTCTGTAACCAATTGACTGCGGTCGATGAAGAACTGATGTTGATTGACGAACAAAGCGATGACACTTGAACCTCCATTGAAATCCTGGAGAACCGTCGCACAATCCTTCATGCCTTCGAAGTTGGCTTTCCGGTAGAAATCGTCGAACTGCTTCAACAGGTCCTTCTCGAGAGTTTCCGAGAACTTCTCAATAATTTCTCTTGTGTTCCGCTTGCTGCCGCCATCCGCGTCCTCGTTCAGAGACGAGGAGCTATCGAACGCACCATTCGTCTTCCCACCAGACTCATCCCAACTCTTAGGATCAAGCCTCTGGCTAATCCGCAGCAATTGCCGCGCAATATGAGCCGAGCGCACCTTGGCCTCACCACTACCCGACCTCCGTAGGTTCTCCAACAACGTAAGATCTCCCCTATTGCAAACCCCATCCCAGCACTCGAGCAGAAAATGCGCATCCAGCGCCCGACGTCTCTGCCGGTCGAGCTCTTCCAACCGTTTCCCGGTCTCAACAGCCATATTCCCCGTTCCACCCGTCACCTCGCTGCTAGGAAGACCTGCTCCATTCAGCGACGTGTCCAGTTGCTGGAACGAGTCGATCGTCTGCTTCAGTTTCCGCCCGAGGGAGCTGACATTCTGCGCGTGTTGTGCTTCTGCTCGTCGAGCCGCTGCTGACAGTTCATTCTCTTTAATCTCCAGATCACCGGATAACTCACCCAGTCGGCGTTGCGCATTTTCAAACGTGCGAATGAGCGGTTTGGGGTCGAATGGTTGGTTTCCGCTGGCGGATCCGATGGTCGAGCGACGGTTGGAGATTGCGCTGTCGGAGAGGGACTCGATGAATTCCTTGACGATGAAGTCGCGGTTTGAGAAGTCTTCGAGGGTGAAACTGGGGCCTTTGGGATAGACGGAGCGGGACGCGGGGTTGGAGGAGTTTATGGACGCATTGTCCGGCATTTTGGTGGTTGATGGCAGTCACCTGCCAGCATGGGGACGAGACTGGAGTGAGTTGCAAGATTGCGATCAAAAATGAGTGATTCCACCTGGGGTGGGTGGTTGTTCATCTCTTCGGAGTAGACTGAGCATTCGGAGATGGATTGTAGCTGGCATTCCGCGGAGGCGGTGTTCTGCCGTGGAGAGGCACGATTCTACAATCCATGTACTTTATAAGAAACACTACTAATTGTAGTCATTCTGGCTATTTTTTTTTTTTTTCTTAGAATGACCATTGTTTAGTGATATATTGACTGAAAGATCAGTTGCTGTCGTTATTCAGGATGCACATGATATGTCATGTAAAAATATATATCTGGAGTATATCACTACGACCATATGTAATCCATAAAGCAAATATTAACCTGTCAAGCAGAGCAAGAATGACCAGATTGTACCTTCACAGGCTATGCATTATAACAGTATAATTGATGCCTGTTCTATTTCCGTTGACAGATGTCCTGACTGTATCCGGATATTGACGTACTCCGTACTGTGGCAATGCTGTCAGACAAACCCATAATCCAAGCTAATACCCATTGTGCAGTTAACAATTATCTACTCCGATATTTAAAGGAGTTGTAAAGTGCTGTTGCATTGATATCATCGATAGCGGCCGCTTGTCATTTCCACCTCTTGGCCGAATTCATCTCCGAACCACCTCACCACAGCACTCCCATACAGCTACACAATGGTCTCCCAACGAGACCAAGAACTATTCCGAGAGGACATTCGCAATCGCAGACGCCTCAGCGCATCAGAACGCGAGTCTCTCCTAAAACCATACCTCCCCGATCCCTCCGACCTCCCGCGGCGCAATAGCAGGAAGGCGTCGACTTCGCGAAAGACACCTGTGCGGACCTTCTTCAAGTCCCAGGTACACCAGCTGACATATACGATTATTCACATCTTCTTTGGTATTGCTGTTCGGTTGATTCAAACGTATCATGCTGTTGTGGATCGGATTTTCGCGATTGTCTACTACCATCACCGGACGCCGGAGTTGATCAGGAAGGATGTGAAGGGGTTGAAGCGGTTACCGGAGCATTTGAGCGTTATACTGTCGCTGAGGAAAGAGGATGATGCGCTGGCGGTGTTGATGGACGAAGTAGCCGAGTTGGCTGCTTGGAGCACCGCATCTGGCATCCCGACGTTGAGTGTGTATGAGAAGACTGGTAAGTTCAACCTCATACCCATAACTGCTCGACTACTTAACGGCATAGGAATCCTCAAATCTTGCATCCCAACCCTCTACGAACTCGTCACCAGCAAGCTTTCCTCCTATTACGGCTCTCCCTGCCAACAACCAAAACTCCAGCTCTTCGCCCCCCACCACCCCGTCTACCAAACCGAAACCCCAACAGGCGCAGACACAGACAAATCCAACCGCGAATCCCTAACCCTTCTCCTCCTCTCCTCCACCGACGGCCGCGAAACCTTCGTCGACCTAACCAAGACCCTCGCCGAAATGTCCCAGAACGGCAAAGTCTCGCCGCAAGACATCACACCTGAACTCGTCGACGCGGAAATCAGCGAGATCACCACGCATCCCGCGCAGTCGGGTGCTGACGGCGACGGCGATGGCGACTCTGTCTTCGTGAAGCCCGAGCCTGATCTGCTTTTGGTGTTTGGACCGTTTTTGAAACTGGATGGGTACCCGCCGTGGCATATTAGACTCACGGAGATGTATTGCACCGGTGATACGAGTAATGGGTTGACGGGGTATGGCGAGGCGGTTGAGTATCAGGGTTTCGTTCAGGGGTTGTGGCATTTTGCCGGGGCACAGATGAGATTTGGACGGTGAGCGGCTGGACTGGGTGTTGGGCTGTAGCATTTCGTTTCTGTTACTGTTTTGATATATTGAGCATTAAGTATTGACAACGAAGCATGTTGGGAGTTTAGGAAGTCAGATATAATTGAGAGCAATTATCTTACTATGCCTATGGCTACTCTTGGATAATTATTGCATTACAGTACAGAGTACTTATTAGATCATTGTGCTATTGTATATTCATATTGTTGATTCAAGTCAAGGTATACCCATCCGAACACCGACCATGCTAAGCTATGCTATGCTATTATTCTAAATAGTACACCAAATTCAAAAATGACTCCATATAGAAGAAAAACCCAAATGTCCATAAATTTGCACTCCTCCAACCTGGCCGTGTTGCCAGACGTAACCAATACCAGTCGATAAATCCACGGCAGATGGGCCCAGTCAATGTCGTAATATTTACCGTTTCAGGTTGTTCGAATTAAACGGCATCGGCACGAGGCTCCTCTCAGAAGTCTCGGGTGCCCAGTCAGGGTGCCTCGACGTCCGAAATAAGATTGACTATCTCCGTTGACGTATCCCACGCAATCGAACATCAACTCGCCTGTGGCATAGCCTGCCACTGCGGCAAATGTGCACGAACACACTCAAGACACCTTACCACCTCCATCCCAGTCTCCGTCATGCCCTCCACAGCACAGCACGAGCAGATCTTCCTCGCCTGTCTTATATCCGAGTCCCGCCCATTAACATCCTCCTGTATCCTGTCCGAACCATCTTTAATCAAATAACTCATTCCGAGATTAACACACCCCTGACAATCGACCGCATCGCACTGTTTCAGACAAATGTAGCAAGCCCGCTCACCACACAAATCACAGTCCGCATACGCATCTAGCAATTCCCTCGTCGTAGGCCGCCGATAACAGATATGGCATGGGCGCAGCGAAGCAGCAGAAGTACACTGACTCTGCTGATTCGGCGGGCAAGAAGAAAACGGGACAATAGTTTTCGGCGAGACCGGCGGCGAGGCGAAATTCGAGCCTGGAGGGATGTATAGATTCGGAGCGATGAGTTTAGCCGAAGTCGGTTGGTCGGACCCGGGCCATGGCTGTTGGTTCTGTTGGTGGGAGTATGGTTGCTGGAGGACTCGTCGCTTTCGGGGGATGCAGCGGTGGCGGTGGGAGGTCTCTGGGTTTTCTTTTTGGAGGTCTGGGCAGTTTAATCGGAACGAGGGGTTTGAGGTATGGAGGTATGCTGGAATAAAGGTTGTGCTGTATCTGGGGAGATAGCGATTTGATTAGCGATTGAAAGCGACGGCAAAGATTTTCCTCTTCACTTACGGGTCTGCCGGGTTTGTAGATTCTTCCTGCAATGCGTTTCTCTTGCGCTTCTTTAGGGAATCTTGTTGCTCAGACAGAATGCCTGGCATTGCGGAGGAGATGGTATCTGTGAAGCACCCTGTTTGATTCATGGGTGGTTGAAAGAAGTTGGAGAATAAGGAACGAAAGTGAAGAAAAGGGAGAGGGAATTGTCTGTAGAATGAAGGAAATCCCCTATTAGCGGAGTATTCCACCTGACAGACAGAGAAAGGAAGAGAAAGAAAAATGAAGGAGAAAGAAAAGCATCGAATGCCCGAAAGAGAAGAAATGAAGCTGGATAACACAAGATACAGTAAGCATCGTAAGGTACGGTAATCGATCAGGTACGGGGTAAACTTACGATAACCTTAACCCTTTCAGGACTAGCGCTGCCACTTTCTTGCAACACATGATTCTCACGCTAAGCCTATTGTGGCGATAGTGCAGCCTTCTTTTATGGTATTATGTTACTCGATGCTCGATGCCATATACAGATTGTCACCAAGGATTCTATCATATTACATATCGTTCCCCAAGATAACTCCATCTAAGCGAGACTGAATCGTCTTCTCGTCAAACGGCCCGTTCTCGCCAACGTAATTTCGGAGGACCTCCCAAGTCATCAGCCGTCGCGGTGCTTTCCGGCCAGTCATCAGTTCGAACTGCGCAATACCTTGTTCCAAGACATTATCGAGTCCATCTACCAAGACCCATGCGCGACCGGTTTCACTCCGGATGTGGCGCATTTGTCGCAGGAGTGGCGTATTGAGTGGCTTGTATGCTAGTTCCAGAATCACTCCGCCCGTTGGACTCCCGAGCCATTGTGTAGGCATCTCAAAGTTCGCGGGTTCACCCATGTCTGGATCGGCCGGTACACACGACGCGATTAAGCATGGAGGACAGGCATCGGATGGCCATTCATCCTCCGTCGACCGTAAAATCCGCACAACATCCGGCGAGTCGGATTGTGATGACGCCCATGAATTAAAATGGCGGGCCACTTCCTCTGCCCGCGACAGGGTGCGATTGTAGATAAAGATCTTCCGGCATCCCACCCGGAGCATTGCATAGATAGCAGAGCGGGCCATACCACCCGCTCCAATCACCAGCCCTGTTGTTTTCAGCGGACTGATGGCGTTCCTGGGCGAGAGATTGCGATTGATGCAAGTCATAATACCCACCCAGTCCGTGTTCTCTCCGTACCATCCTAGCACAGGACCTGCTTGATTGCGACGGCTCGCCTGCTCTTGTAACGGAAACATAGTCCCGTCTGCTCGACCCCGGAGTGGCATAACTGTGTTGATCGCCCCGATGGCTTCGGCATGTCGGCTTTTCGATGCGAGCTTCTGATATACCTGTTCTCGCCAGGGCTGGACGACACTGGAGCCTCCGAAATTAGGATCCCGTCCTAGTTGCTCTAAAACCGCCAGCGAAGGAGATTCGGGGATCCTGTAAGTGTGGTTCATGCCGCAATGGCGGAAGGCAGCATTGTGCATAGCGGGTGACATACTATACCCTACGTGGGCTCCGAGAATGCAGAACTGGAGAGGGTCCAGTATATAGCTCTGGTACAAAGCTTGCACTGCATCTCGCGATGTGATTTGAGGATCCCGTTCGTTGTTTGTAGTGCGTTTGATTGCCGGATGGGTCACGGAGGTGAGTATTGAGTTGAAAACTTGAGAGGTACGTCCAAGGCGGCCGATGTTGTAGGCGATAAGTGGCGGATGCGTTCCGGGCAATGACTGAACGCGGTTTTTGAATTTGATCACAGCGGCATTATCCTCGCGTTCTGTTGCGACACGGAGAACGCGAACCAATTGGCAATCGAGTTGTTCCACTTGCAGATAGCGGGAAAGGCATTCGTCGTCCTCCCAGGTCACATCCGACGACGGCTCGAACACATATTGGCCGACAATTTTGGTTGTTCCCCTGTTACGGATTGTATTGCGCACCTGCGCTTGGTTTTGGCCCACGTCGACGGCCAGATACTCGACCGCCAGTCGCAGACCGTGTTCCAATATGTCAAAGTATACGGATGTATCATCATCCTGCGCAATTTCAGACGAGGATATATCAACAGAAAGAAGAATAGGCGTCCGGGCATTTCTGCGGAGCAAGGATACTTGCTGGCTCAGGATGTTTGCCATATCTGGACCCCAGCGGTCAACACAAAGCTCGATGGCGTCTCCCCCGGACTCAAGTTCAGCAAGATCGATGACCTCCTCGATCAGATCAGACAGGCGGATGAATATGGCATGGGTGTAGGACCTAAGTTCCGGAGGCGTTTCGAGTAGGACAAAGGGCGAATCGTAGCTCGAATGGTTCGCATTGGCGCCGGTGACCAAGTGGACGAAACGGGTGAAATCCTCCTTGACTTCCTTGAGTTTGAACGAGTAATTTGCAGAACGTCGATCCGGCGACCCTTCATCAGACTGAGCCGCTACGCTCGAACGATCTTCTATATTGTAGAACTCGAAGTTGGAGCATGTCCGATGTAACGAATCGCCTTCGCGGAGTAACCGGACAGACTGATCCTCCAATCCCAGCAGGTCCTGAATATGGCGAATATCGCGCACCAAATACACAACCGGATTCATCGCACAATATAATCGAAGATGTTCTTGGACTGGTCGAGTGAGGCTGCCCAAACCACACTCGATAACGCAGTGTTTCCGGTGTTTGTCGAGCATCATTTTCAGGACTTCGATATCACGACGTTGGAACTCCTGACTCCCATGTAATTTCAGAAACTCTTGTCGCGTTTGCCCTGTAACCTCCCTGAAGTAGTGATCCTCGGTGATGAAGCGTCTCTTCAACGCCGTAGCCGCGACAAAGCCCAAGGAGCGCTTCCCGCACCCCCGGATGCCAACCAGCACCAGGGAAGCATCGGAGTCGATTTTTCGATGAGTGTCTTCACCATTGCGAAGGTTCATGATGACAGCTCGTTGCGAACGGTTTGTTTAAAGAAGCAAATGGATTTGGCAGTCCTGTATGATTGCAACAGGTCCGATCAGGATCCCATAGCTCCAATCGATGTGCTGAAAAGAGTGCAAGCGCCGTATTCTTCCCCGGTGCGTACTATGTAATCAGAGGCAAGATTCCACGACGATGATGTCTTGCGATACTGGAGTTGGAGATATCGTCGTGGCTGTTCGCAGCTCGCATGCTGCGGGGATGGACAATTGGCTGCTGTGGGATAAGCGAAGACAAAGTCAGGAGAGGGGCAGTAACATGCGACAGCGCTGGACCACAAGATGGGCGAGATAGCTTTCTTACTATGGAGTCCTACAGTAGGTCTCGGATGTTGGAGAGTCAACTGCCGTCACTGCATACAGCGGAATCCCAGCGACTCACCGCCCTCGGAGCTACCATCGGCTAAGCACTTTGCCGGTGTCATTTATGTCAAAGTGGGAGTATCTCTGGGGGTTCTTTGTACAGTAAATCATGGTTCACAGAGGATATGGGGCATAGGACCTGTATGGAATCCATCACGTTCTAGAGTGAAGGTGGGATGCACAATTGAGGCAATATGCGGGGAGTTTCCTAACTCCGATATGCAGAGTAGAACGATACCAATGGTACAAGATGTGTCTGTCAAGAGATATCTACTTTGGAACACCCCGTATCCTGTACATTGGCAACCGTTACTATGTGCCGGCTAACTCTGCATGGCCATATCCTCTACTCCGTGCTCATTCCCGATATACAGCAACGCCTTCATGACCACTACCGATCCGGGATGCCGAGAGCATAGTCCTCAGTACAGCGCCGTGGAGATCATGACTTCTGATCAGCAGTGTCAATCTGATTCGGCTCATTGGCTGCGGCTACTCTGTAGGGGTACCTAGGAAGTGTATATTATTGAAGCTGTCCAGAACTGTTCAGTTCCTCTCTCAACATTATTCTCACGATGACGACAATTCTTTCTGTGGAACCTCCCACAGCACCCGAAAACACCTATTCAAGACCAGCGGTTATATAACCATGAATAATAGAAACCTCATTGAGTCTTTTTTTTTTTCCCTTGTTAGAAATGACCGATAATCGGCAGTTACCTATAGTAGGAAAGGTGCATTCTTGATTGGCCGCTCGAGCACTGGACCCTCAAGGGTGCTGTACGGAGTAGAGTATCGTTATGTTCAATTCAGAGATAGACTGCCTATCGTACGATGGCAGGAGCAATATAGAGTATTACTCTCTTGACTTGACATGCGATGAATGCTTCGAAGTACTAAGTAGTACTCTATTCTTGTGCTTTGTACGGAGTACTCGTAGCAGTAGGAAAATCCCACAGCATCGTGGAGAGTGTGGGGACGTCGAGTGTGGAGACCAGAGCGGCCACATCCCGGGCGACTCCCCGAAAACATCTCGGCCTCATTCCTTTGCCTCGGACGGCTCCAACGATATACTATTGCTCTTACTGCTCGTTCCTAGAAACCACGGAGCGTTCCGTGCTGCTTCTCAGGAGTCCTCTTCTTCTGTATTCCGCGTTTTGTTCTATCTTATCCTATTTCGGGATCCGCTCTCGGACACTACAGAACGAGAGTATCTCTGATTATCGAAGTCTCGTGCTGAGATCGCTGCTTGGCTGGACGTCAGTTGTGTCGTTCCAGTTCGTTGGTGGCCTGCCGAGAAAAGCCGCTTTGGATACCGACATGCCGCCGCATAGTTTGGCGACATACGCGACTTCTGCTCTTGGGCCCGTGACTACCATCCGGTCTTATCGCCATCGTTCTTATTCATTGCGACTCCTGTCTTTGGTTTTCAACCTTTCTGCTTCTCCTGTGGATTCGTTAAAGTATTCTAATATTCTGTTGTTGGGACCCGCGTTTTCCAGTCCTATCTTACCTGTCGCCGTTTCTACATGGCGCTCTGTTCGCCATAGCTAACCCTCTTCCATGGACGAGGGTTCTGATTCAAAAGCCCCTCGACGCAAGAGGGTCTCGAGGGCCTGCGACAGGTGTCGCAGTAAAAAGGTTGGTATACCTTTCCCTGGTGGGAACGGTCTCCCCGGAACACTCCCCGCATCTCCCGTACAGTGGCCCTGACATGAAATGGTAAACTTAGGATAAATGCGATGGGCTTCGTCCTGCTTGCTCAGCCTGTCAGTCTTCTGGCCAGACATGCTCATACGACCCCAACGCGAAGAAGCGCGGCCTGCCTGAAGGTTACGTTCGGGGTATGGAGAAGCTTTGGGCCTTGTCGATCTGCAACATCGATGGCTTCGAGGACACCATGCTTTCCCTCTTGGGCACAACACCAGAATCAGCCGACCGGAGGGATAGGGTGATGTCACTATGGTCTGATGATGGCGCATCGGAGAGCTTGCATGAGTCTTGGAAAACTAGCCGTCTTTACAGTGCACTCGAGAAGATGTTGTCGTCAAATTCGGAATCATCACCGTCGCAAACCTCTGGGAAACGGTCCCGAGCGGATAGTGCGTCTATTTCCAGCAGTGAATGGGGTCTTCGAGTAGATCAAAGCCATTCGACTCCTCGACTTGATGCGCCACGCGTGGTCGAGCCGTCTGCTTCTCCCCGTCTCAAGAGGTCTCGGTTGTCTTTGCCAACAGATGGTCGAGCTGCGCCGCAACCTCACAGTAATGGCCTCAATACGTTACAGCTTCCTCCGCAGACGTCCCATCTACTGGACGTTTATTTCGCCGCCACCCATTCCTGGTTTCCGATCGTAGCGAAACACAATATCCTACGAGCATCCTACCTCTATGCGAACTCGCCCCTGTCCGTTACAAATGTATCCCCTGGCTCTGGAGACCATGCAGCACTATGGGCCATCTTGAGCTATACCGTCTCTCAGTCCCGGGTCAACCAACTCGACGGTCCATCGGGTCTACTTGCTAAGACGAAGGGATACTACTCGATAGCGCGGAGTTTGATCCCGTCGGAGAACGAGCATTATGAATTGGGACATGTACAGGCATTGCTACTCTTGACCTTGGTGAACATTGGTATGGAGGAGTGGACGGCTGCTTGGCTGATGAGCGGCAAAGCCGTCCGGATGGCTATTTCCATGGATCTTGGGGCATTGACCGATACTCGGCGGTCAGAGGAGCTCCGACAGGACAAGGCAACCTTCTTGGGTTGCTTTGTGGTCGACTCCTTGCTGTCGTTCAGACTCTCTCGGAGACCTTGTATGCACCCGCGGGATCTATCGCCGGTGGGCTTGTTAGAAGAAGATGGTCTGGAGGAGTGGAATTCCTGGGCCGACGTCTTGCCGCCTACGGGGGCAGCACAGACAAAAAATCCACCACGGCGAGGTCCCCTTCTCGCTCTCAGCTGCTTTAACCGTCTGGTCGAACTGGCGAGTGTGCTGAATAAGATCGCGCGCGACTGTTCTGTCGGGCCGAACAGTCATGCGTTTGCACAGCAGATGGTCCTGGAACTCAAACAATGGGACGACCATCTGCCTTTGGGCTGTCGACTGATCGGCGCCGAAAGTATCTACCCAGAGCGGCATTCCGCTCTGCTCCCGCACCAGAGTTATCTAGGATTGGTATATGTCGCTACACTCCTATGGCTCTATCTACGTATTGCACCTCAGGAGCTTGGTCTGCATCACTCACAGCGACCCGCCACCGAAGGCGCAAAGAAACTGCTCTATCGGGCGCTCCCGATGATCTCTCAGCATTTGGACAACTTTTCGATGTGTGGACTGCCACCAGTATTCGAGTTATCTCTGCGCACCATTACTGAGCAGGCGTTTGCGCTGCGCACCATGATTGAGTCGGATTCGTTTCCGTTTTCACAGTGGACGGAGGCACTGGTCAAGCGGACGAAGGAGCTCGCTCCGACATGGCCGGCCTATGTCACGCTGCTTACTACTATCGAGCGCTGGTATCGGTCAGGCAGCCTGTCCGAGGTTCCATCCATGGCGCTGCATGGGACAATGAATATCCCAGGGCTTTCCCCGGGGCCTGTGACCGTGACAGGAAGTCACCCAAAAGGCAATTCGATGCGGACCCAAGCAAACATGCCGGGGGCTGCGAAGCAGGACTTGTCCTCGTCGATACTTGGTATAGCAATGCCTGCGGATGGACAGTACATGACTCCAAAGGACACGGCTATGGAGAATGCAGATCTATCTATGACAGATGCATCGTCTCTGCAACAGGTCAAAACTACTCCAACCTTGGCAGATAAGCTTGCTCCAACGAATGGAATGCCACCTTCAACACAACCGCAGCCACCCACACCTGACTCATCAGTGTCGAACCAGATGAGGACGGTCCCTGACCGACCATCCCACCCTGAAAACATGGCCCTTAATCCCGGGCCTAGCGGCTCCAAAATAGGAGAACCGCAAGCATCGAACGGTGCCATCGACGCTATCTTCGAAGACCTCGCATATCTCGACACAACCGAATGGGCCAATAACCGCGAGGCAGGACTGAAAGAATTCGGCTTCATTGACGACAGCACATTCCAAGCATTCTGCCACGATCCAGACCGTCTGGTGGGATCGCAGCCATTAATCCATCCGCCGTCTATAGCTGATATCTGGCCCCCGCCGGGGTTCTTCCCGGAAACTTTTCAGGATAACTCGGATGACCGAATGAGTACGTGATGAAATGAATGGATATGGAGACTCGCGTGAGTTTATCAAAGTAGATAGCGGGTTATAAACCCTCATGTAATATGATTGGACCGCAATTAAATAGTCCGCGTTTCTTTTTGGAATATGATACCCATGGTGAGTTGCAGTCTATCCGACTGCTGTACGGAGTGCTTTAGGCTAATACGTGGATAGACGAATAATAGAGAGATTCAAATGATTTGAAATAGACCGAACTTTCTTTTCATGACTAGTAGGTCTCCACATGCATCAAAGGAATTGGATATGAAGCCGGAAGACAGAGCTTCTCTTCCAAGTCGAGATATGAGGGGTCTGGTCTGCTAGAGCCCAGGACACTGCTTGGATTGGACATCGATTAGCCACGAAGTTCTCGCATAATATCTGCCGATCGTCTGATGCTGTCATACCGGACACACATATTCCTAATGCCGGTACATTTACGATCCCAAAAAAGCTGATTCGAAAGATAGCCTTTCCAGCTGAGAGCTGAATAACTCAAGTGTACCCGCAAAACCCGGGATCAACACCTAGTGCTTACATTCTTATCGGGCAACTCATGGCCGAGTCCGACTCCGAGCCCGAGCCCGATGTGCCGTGGCTTGCATATACTCACTTACCACTACCAATAGCATCATGCATAAGCTGCCGACAAGGAAGAACTGCATCCTACATCGCCATCTGAATGCTAGCTGAATCAAAACCCGATAACAGAACAAACAATCAACCCCTGTGATACGTATGCGTATGCGTATGATGGACGGCATACGTGTACGACGTACCGTCGGTTTATTTGGCGTGCGACGTTGGCCTCTCGTTATATAGGCCTGTGGATCCCTGGGTTATCATTATTGGGAGTTGACCTTGTCTGTTGAGAGTATTTGATCTTATCATTATGAATTCGCCTTTGGATAACCCGGGTATCGCTCTTGCGGCTATTGTTACGAATGTGAGGGTGATTCTCGAATCGATGGTTCAATGAGCTGACGATGGTGCTAGCCCATGAGCTTGGGGTTTATCCCGGTAGCTGTTCATTTTGATCTCTTCACGATCCTTACGCGGGCTGGAAGACCTATCACCCCGGAAGAGGTGGCTGAGATTAGCAATGCGGAAATCCGTGAAAGGGCTAAGGGGGAGCCGGAGCTAGGTATGCCTGTCTTATTCAGTCTTGGGTGTTTGCTGACAAGCAGCAGGTGTCAAGTTAGCTGGTTCGTTTGATATTCTTCTTTGGTTGAATATGTCTCATTTTCATAGAGGATGTGCTGTACATCATGACAGGACTGGGATTAGTCGACCAGGTATTCGATAATGTCTTCGGTGCGAATGCCATCACCAAGCATTTGGCAGATTACGCAGGCGCAACACATGGAGCCCTTCACTTGTTCGTGCATCCCCTCCCGAAAAGTCATAGCACTGCTGACATCCCCAGCACCATCGAGGGGCTCCTCGCCGGAGCATTCACGTACCCGAAACTAAAAGACACCAACTTCGCCTACCCCTTCGCGGAAGCCGACACCCCAATGCAATACGCCCACAAACGCCTCGGAAATGAAGCCCTCTCCAAAAAGCACACCTACTCCATCATGGCTGACGAAGGCCGAATGGACAGCTTCAACCTGTTCATGGTGCAAAAGTTCTTCAAAGAACTCAAAGCCCCAGACCGCATCAAGAACCTCGGCTACGACCTCGACGCCGCCATATCCAGCACTCCGCATGACTCTGTCGCAGTCGTCGACATCGGCGGCGGCCACGGCCACACCCTCCTAGCCGTCAAAGAAACCTACCCGCACCTCAGCCCCGACAAGCTAATCGTGCAAGACTTCTACGCCACCGTCGACACAATTCCAGGCCTGACACTCATGAAATACAACTTTAAAGACACCGCCCCGCAACCCGTCCAAGGCGCGCATATCTACTGCCTCCAGCACATCTTGCACAACCAGCCGGACCTCGAAGCGGTCGCTCTCCTACAGAAGACCGCGTCAGCGATGAATCAGGACTCGCGGCTGCTGATTATCGAAGTCACGAAGAACGCGAATAACGCAGCTATGCATGCGGCTATGATTGCGTTTTACGGGGGGAGGGAGCGGAGTAGTGACGAGTGGAAGTTGATGGCGGCTGTAAGTGGGTTGGTGGTTACGTTTGAGAGTTATCCGGAGTTTGGGGAGTGTTTGGTGGAGATGCGGAAGATTAAGCAGTAACAGGTTAGCTTAGTTTGATTAAGATAGATTCAATATATTGAAGAGCGTTAGATGTGACTGATCACAAGGCAAAGGGCGAGACTGTTCTCCCTATCTGGTATACAAAGGGACCATGCTAGGGATAGCCATAACCTGAGCTGAAATATATATATCGCTTTATACTCCGATAGTAATAGAGAGCTATTGGTCTTCGATGATGTAGGTTGCTACCGGTCACAAGTCCCTTGCGTATAGATATGTCTAGTTCGAAGAACGGGAGTTAACAGAGCAGCTGGTTACTCCACGAGCGCGCACCGTTCATAATGGCTTCGAGCCTGAGTTATCACATACCCTCGATGCGTCGACACGAAGTTGACAAAAATGGGGTACCGATGACTCGTTCGTAGTAAAACAGTTGATCTTTGTACAAGATAACTACAGTGCTCACCCAAACTGGACGAGCAACACCAAACCTTTTTTAGGCTATCATATCCAAGAAATTATATCCCTTGCTATCAATCACCTCCTTCTCACCTGCAAGGTTGTGGCAGAGGGATACCTGAAACTCTCGCCTCACTGACAAGTTCTGGCACATATACCAACCTGCCCTGGGTCGTTGAGGGAAAATTGTATTTGTAGCTGGGGTATAAATGAAATGTCACGCCATATGGACTGTTTATTTTGTTTTTGTTATATTGTGACCTGATGAAAAATGGACGATCAAATTCATTTTGATATTGGTGAGTGAAACATGCATTTCTATTTCTCGAATCTAGCTAATTTGGCCAGGCACGGGGATATCCATAGGATGTTGGGTATGTATGGCTTCTGTCAGATAGAAATGGCTTGATATACTGACAGGAATAGTTTCTCACTGCATTCGTTGGGATAGCCCTAATCCTACGATATGCGCTTAAGACAGGCATTCGCTGGTTTCTGCCTCGAGCGTTCGTCCTAGATAAAGTCTGGGGACTAGAAGATCTTTTAGTCTTTGCTGGATATGGGTTCGACATTATACACATGACGACTGTTGAGTTGAGGTATTGTCTTGATCAGATGGAAATGGACGAGCAGTATTGACGTTATACAGCTTCCGATGGGGTCTTGGGAGGCCTTTACAGTATCTGGAGCCATTTGAGCAAGTCCGGGTACTGAGATATGGGCATATCTCGCAGCCATTTGGTATGTGATTTGCTTCATCGATATGGATCATGCTGACCTCGTTTTAGGTGTGACTGCAGGAATGATCTCTCGTACGGGGATGGCGTGGACGCTCTTGACCTGTTTCACGAACAGACGAGTGCGTCTGAGCATTCTTGCTTGCACCGTTCTTCAAGTGGTGATGAATACTGCCGTGGTGTTGCAGACTGTGCTGCAATGTGGACCACATCCTTATTTTCCAGTGAGTGCTTCGTGTCGCGAAAGTACTGCCACAAGCGTTTGATATGTACTAACTTGGCATCAAGGCCAATAGATTGGAATATTTCCACTACATGTGGGACGCACTTCCAGCTGACGGATCAGTGAAATGCCAATCCCCGTCAGTGCAAATGATGATTGGTTTTGTACAAGGAGGTATCTATACCGCTTCATCTTTGTGGAATAGCCTGCTGACAATGGCAGGCGTTAATGCAACCGTCAATTTTCTGCTCGCAGCCATTGCAGCAGTCGAAATCTGGCAATTCTTTTTCCGAGAACTCCAGCAGAATCCAGGTGTATCATTCTGGTCCCAGTTTCGGGACATAAGTGGCAGTGTGCGAGTTCGTTGGGCGTTACCGACAGTCGTGATAAGTGGTCTTTTGCTTCTTGCTGGGGATGCTTCGATTGTGAAAGCATATGTGAGTTACCCTATGACCGGGTTGTTCTGGCATGGCTGATAATTGTTTAGTATCTCAAATCCAACGACGATAAATCGGGCTTTTGTAAGTGGTCCTGCTGAAGCAGTTTGTGAACTAAAATAGGCTGACGAATGTGACTTTCAGACAGTATGGTCGATATCATCCTCTGGATAAAGTAAGTAAAATCGGTCTTTGTTTTCTAGTAGCATGCTCACAAGGTCCAGAATCGAAAACAGCAGCATCCTCATTGCCTCATGCGCCCACACAGCCCGCCTCCTACGAGTCCTCATTAACTACTACCGCGAAGGCCGCTACACAGGCTACTTATCAGACAACGACCGCGCAATGGAAATGCGCCATTGCCGGGACAAATCCGTCAGCACGGTAGACAGCGACTACATTCTCAACGACATGGGTTATTACCGACAGTCATTTTTCGGACAGTCATTCCCTCGGAGATATGAGAGTCAGGCGTGTAGGGCGACGCCGCCGACACATGTTCTAAATGATTGTGTCACGGTAGTTACTGATTTTATTGTGGAAATTAATAAGAGGCAGTCGAGGGCTTTGCATTCGTCTGGGGGTCAGTTCCGGCCTGAGAGGAAGTGTTTCAAGGATGAGGAAGCGAGGGTGGAACGGTATATGTAGTTAGGAAGAATTGGGTTGATGTGTGATGACGACCCGGCGTACATAGATGAATTCAAAAATAGGGATAGAATGGACTTTATTATCTCAATTGTATTTGCATCTTTCTCCTACAGGGGTACTGGCTATCCGTAAATTGAGGCGTGAAAAGACATGCTTCCCTGGGTATTGGTTTCTGTTGTTCTGTATCTTCAGTTAGCAAAGAACAATCAGGTTTGTATCTTATTTGAGAGTGCTCCTACAATAATACTGGGTCAATGAATCCATATTAAAGATCGTATATTACCGAGTATGTTATCGAATAAAAGACAGGGTGTACGATAGTACGATGCCAGAGGCTAAAGGATAGATAGACGAAGAGAAAGACGATAGATTGATATGGGTAAAGAACTAGAATACAAAAGAGCGACATGCCATCCTTATAGACCATCACATAAAGAAAGACTCTATCTAGAGTGTTTTGTATGGATGTAAGAAGAGCAGGCATCCTGTTTGAGTACAGATGGCTATATGCCTACATATATAATGTCAGCATATGCAATATTTGGTATACGCTGGTAGAGATGAACCCATGAGAGTCCCAAGTTAAGCTATCTGCGTAAGCTAACTACGAATTACCTCCCTTCAGTCTGATCATTCTGGACATGAATCTGAATTGCAAAAACAGTAAATTTGTACTATATATGAAGCAGGAGTACCACAGTGATGGCTGACTGACCCAAAGCCCTTCAGCACGCCGAGTTTGACCCCTCGAAATCTGGTTCGCCCTCAGAAGCGAGAATCGCAGGACGTCCACTATCGCCTATAAAAGCCAGAGTATTGCCCCTCGATTCATTCGGCCAAAAATATATTGAGCCCGTACGCTGGAATTCCCATGGGAGGGCCAAGACATTTCTACCGCCGTAAGTGATCCATCTCTCCCTCGCCGGCTGCATAGAAAGACTCTTCATTCCACCTGTCATCTCCAGAAAAGCCCAGCGTGTCGATGACATTGTGATGAGCAGTTAGCACCAACTCAGCTTGTCCTGTGGCGATATTCCAAATCCTGACAGTTCCAGCATCCCACCTGGATGCCATACTCGTATCCTGAGGAGAAAAAAGCATCGACAGGACATTAACTGTCAGGTTAAGTAATAGAAATGGCCGTTTTATGAGAAGTCGTATCCCATATATCAAATAATCCACTGCCATATCCTCCGCGAAATCCAACTGCAACTAAGTTATTGTAGTGTGAAATCGATAGGCCGTGAATTACTTTCTTAGTACGTTCGAGACTATGTCCTATCTGCCACCGATTGAGGCACAATATTCCTATTGGAGAAGAAAAGTTCCAGGGCGTTTTGGAAGATGCTTTGTTCCCATCAGGTGAGATGGCCACCGATCCTCGCAAGGAATGATTGTTCCTGCTTTCTTGCAACCAGGCTCCACACTTCGACAACAGCACGATTCAATGGTCGTATTGGCCATACTATCAGTTTTGTGCTGTCTGGCGAGAATGCAAAATTATCATCTCTTATCTCGGCTTTCCAGAATTGCTTGTCGCAGCACAAAGAGGTACATCTCATCCAGAGCTCGGGTACAGCCTCTGGCACTGTTGCTGGAAGCTAGTAGTAATCTCAGTTTCCTATTCGGGACACTAGTATCTCGCGAAAACGACATGCGGTAGCAGCTGCAATGAACAGGCGCCCACTTAGCTGCTCTCGGGTTTTTTTGTTGTTCTCTCCTGGCCAGATTCCCATATTCTTGTCCTCTGCGATCTTTGTTAATTCGCTTTCCAAGTAGGTTGAAATGTCGCGCTCTGTGCTTCCATCTACTGTGGAGTCAAGGACAAGCTCCGAGCAAATGACAGTCGGAATTTGCTTGAACCTATTCACAATATACTCACGGCGGCTCGTGACGAAAATGCGCAGCCGGATCATTTCCACATTCTTCGCCTGAGCAAGAAGCGTTATAATATCAGGAACATAGTTTGATCTCCTGCACTCATCAAGAGCGTCAACTACAATGACCAGAGTGAGTGGGCTTAGTAGTTTAGTACCGAGCTGGCTTAGCGGATCGATGATTAGACACTGCCACTACTCAAACAATGATCGCTCGGTGATCAGGCTATACTTGGGAAGTCTTTGATCCAGAAATGCCGCAAATTCGGAGATCATTGACGCCAAGCCAAGGGAAAGAACGGAAAAGAAGTCGTCGGCCTCGGCTCTATGCCCTTGCCTCTTGAAAAGAGGAAGTTGGCTCCAAGGCGGTTCTTTTGGTAGAACATATTAGCGACAGTTCGTGCAATAGTGGGCTTCCCAGTCCCTGCCATCCTGCTGAGCCAGAAGATGCAGTGCTCATCATAGCCTTCTCTCCATTTTTCAATTTGATCCAGGGTGTTTTCTCGTCTATCTTTGCAGCAATGAGCAGGAGGGGGCGCGTCCTTTCTGTACTCATTAAAGACCGCGTATTCCACGCGGGGAAGCCACATTATGTGCTCGTACTGAGATAGTTCTTGCAGACTTATCAGAATCAACATCAACACCATTGACGTGATTTGACTTACATCGAGGTCCGTCCGCAATTTTCCCATACCAGCCAGCATTTGTCCCACATTCTGGCTTACACTGGATACTTGACTGCTGATGACTGTACTGGGACTTTGGTGCAGCGTTGCCAAGATGCCGTCGATTAATCTTTGTTCGATAGATGAGGCCATATCTTTCCAGTCGTCAGGAATGACCGCGTTCCTAAATAGACGAGAGAATTGGTTGTGCGTATAATGTTTCGAAAGATAGAATTGGTATCCGATAATCTCAGCATACAGGCTAATGAATTCCTCTCTAAGTTGCTCATGCAGCTCACAGAGCTTCTTGGAAACAGTATACCTGGAGTCTGGATGCTCAGAAAGATCGTAAGTCACCTCTATCACTCGAAACCGCACAAGTAACTTAGAGATATAGTCCAATCCCTTGGTAGCGTCATCTGTCTGGGACAACGCTGTGGACACGACCTGAAAATTACCCCTCTGACATAGCATTGGCCCATTTACCTACTGGAAGAATGGCCGCGACCCCACCCCATGCAAGAGCAGCATGAGGCTCCGCCTTGATAGCAGCAGATATGACCTCGGAAAACCGGAGAACCGTGCCCAGTATTTCCTGAGTCTGGTCTCTAACGACGACCTCCTCATTCCTGGCCTTGATTCTCAGTCGAGAATGTGCAGCTGAGCCCTACGCCGCGCTAAATATTGCAATTATCAAATCATAAAGCAATCATACTAGCCTTATGGGCTTATGCGGCTTCTAGTGCGTCTATTAGTGGCAGTTATACTCCATACAGAGCAGTTGATCAATCGTTCTATTGAGCGTTTGAAAGAAATGAATGCCTGGTTAACAAGGCATTCTGATATGCGGCCGCTCTCTGCACACCTCGGGCATATTCTGTATACTTCACCAATCAAACAATCGATCAAGAATTCAATCACAATAACGATTAAGCAATTGGCGGGGCATATGCATAATTACATATTGATCAATTGGGTGTACCCCGGAGTATGGCTGATATGCTCAGGATCATAGTGTGGAGTAGTGGTACATTAATATTGTACAACCTAATATTTCCCAAGACATTTTCATCAGTCGCATTTTTGCATGAAATAATTAATAATACATATAATCTACCTATAACTGCAGTTATGGTTGATCAAAGGTGGTTGATTATGGCAATTTGGCCGCTATAGATTGCCGTAGCCCACGGCCGCGGATCGTCAGCGGCGACATCAACGCGTGTCGATAACGAAAGTGCCCCCAGACAGTGCCATCATTCGAATTGAAGCGATGGCACTCACATTCAACCCCCTACAACTACCAGAATGAAGCGAACATCCGCCTTCCCACTCCGCAGGAGCTCTACATCCTCCGAAGACGAGCCCGACTTCTTCGACCTCCCCGAAGAACCGCTCCTGGCGGTCGTGAAACGGCAACTGCGACGCATTCGAACCTGGGTTGTTCTCGCTATTTTTCTCGTCCTAATCCTCTACTACAGACGCGAGCAACCGAAGCGGCCGCCGCTACCTCATATTCAATACGACCTGGTCGATTGGTCCCGCTACGCTTATAGCCAATATGCGACGTCTAGTGCATACCTTTGTAACGCTGTGATGGTTTTCGAGGCCCTGCAGCGTCTGGGGAGCCGTGCGGATCGTGTGCTGTTTTATCCGGAGAATTGGGATACGGAGATTGCGGATAGTAATGATAGAGATAGTCAGTTGCTGGTGCTGGCTAGGGACAAGTATAGGGTGCAATTGGTGCCGATTGATATGGATTTGGTCAAGGAGGGATCAGGTAGGCTGATATGGAACAACGAGATAGGACGAGAAGACTGATAGGTTTTGGGTACAGGATCTGGCGAATCATGGGACAAGAGCATCTCCAAGTTGCTCGCGTTCGGCGAAACAGAATACAAACGGTTGATCCATCTTGATTCCGACATCACCGTTCTGCAGAACATGGATGAATTGTTCTTTCTACCTCCTACCACTGTCGCCATGCCCCGGGCGCATTGGCTGTTACCCGAGAGCAGACAATTGTCGTCCTTGTTGATCGTGATCGAACCGTCATACCGCGAATTCAACGCTCTCATGGAGACGTCCAAGGCGGCTATGTTTGGTCAGATTGAGACCAACGATACACACCTGTATGATATGGAACTACTGAACAACCGCTATGGCGATTCAGCCATGGTGCTCCCCCATCGCCAGTACGCCCTTCTCACCGGCGAATTTCGTGCCAACGATCACAAGCACTTCCTTGGAGATGCGCAGGAAGAATGGAACCCTGACAAAGTTCTGGCTGAAGCCAAACTGGTACACTTTTCTGATTGGCCCCTGCCCAAACCCTGGGTCATGTGGCCGCAGAACCTTCTTCCGGAAATGTTGCCGAAGTGCAAGAACAACCCTGGCACACCTCAAGAGAGCGGATGTCGGGATAGACAGATTTGGAGGCATCTTTATGATGACTTTCGGCGGAGACGAAGGGTATGTGCACGTGTTGTACCATGGATCGAAGGTCCGTGCTAACTTGTCATGATTTGTAGGATATTTGCAAGATCCTCAGTTATCCTGCGCCGGATTGGCCTCCAGTGGAATAATTGCATTTCAAGTCTTCTTTCATTGTTGGCGGCGAATGGGACGGCGTTTTATTGTATTTTAGAGTCTTGGCTGACCTGTATATTCTATAGACATTCTGTACATTATCAGAAATGAATTGACTATCAGATAACCTTGGTAGAAGCTAGTGCCTATCATCCCGTGGCAACCAATACGGAACAATGTACATGATGGATAATGAGATCACCAAAGTAAACCAGCCCTATATCGTGCGAAATCTTTTCTTCGTGCTCTACCTCAACCACTGCCATTCCTCGTGCTCGGTGAAGCCCTTCGTCTCATTCCCTGGTCTGCCCTACTCAGATATTCACGCAGCAGCCACAATGACCACCATCCTCGAGCAAGTCCAAATACAGAACAACCCCGTCCTGGATGCGATGTACGCTCAACAAACAGCCATGAAGACAGCCCAAATGCCCGAAAAAATGCGTGCTACTTCGACACAAGTAGCCACCCGCAAGCAAATCAAAAACAAAAACCAAGTGAACGCGGACTGCAATTGCTACGAGAGCGAGACCGTAGACTACCGCTCTTTTATCCGAAAGCCCGAGTTCATCATGTAAGGACCCTATCCCCTCTATAAAAGACACCCCTCATCTAACCAAAACAAAGCAACATGGGCAGCTTCACAATCCGCAATCCCCTCCACATGACCCCAGAGCAATCCAAATCGAACCTAAAATACAAAGTCGCACGCGCAAAGAAGAACGCCAGACGCGCTTGCAAAGATGCCCGGAAAGCCAACAAAGCTGCTCAAAAGGCCCGCGCCAAATCTGACAAGATCCACGACAGCGCCGTGCAGACTCGCAAGGAGATACGGGACGCGAACGAGATGGCGCAGACGGCTTGGAAGTCTGTTGATGAGGCGAATGCGGCACATGCGCGGGTTATGCAGTGGGCTGCGTTTGTGGAGAGGGAGGGAGAGGGTGTTGGGGAGTCGGCGAGGGGGGTTAGGGCGAAGGCTAGGTTTGCGGGTGATGGGGTGGAGTATTGTGATCATCGGTTTCGTTGATTTTAATCTTTGTGAGGTTGGTTTTGGAACTGGGTCTGACCTTATTATGGATTCCTTGTGGGTTGTGCACATTCGTGTTGGCTTTGACTTGCGGGTTTTTAGGGTTTGTGTGCTGTATGGATTTTACTACGAGATGAGCTATGATTTTGATGTCGCTTATTGGCTTAAAATATTATATTAACCAGCTTATGTTTACAGTTCAATTGATATTTACTACGGATCACCATTCCAACCTTAACCCTAATCACTCATCCATCCACGCCAGCCCGGAAACGGTTCCTGGATAACTCTAATAAACAAAATACCAACTGAAACAACTCAAAAGACTAGTAAACCATTCATAAACAAGCCCGGACAATAGACGCAATCCAAACACGGTCGTGCCACTTGGTATGCATGGCGGGAGATCGGAATGTTTGTTTTCGTCCAAATCGGAAGGTAGCCCAAACAAGCGGACATTTAATAATCGGTGGTCCAATATTTTATTCTACTTTGTTTATCTGCTCCCAAGATTTTGTCGCCATTGTATCGTCCTTCTGTCACCGGAAAGATTTGATTCAACATGCGGACCACATTCAACTACATCGGCCCTTTACTCACATTATGCTCACCAGCGCTAGCTGGTCGTCCCGCCGATGAAATATCCTTTAGCTGCCTCCCCCTGACAATTGAAATGTCTGACCCGATCATGTTCCCCGGGAACGAATCAGACCATCTACACCTGGTCGCAGGAGGAACAGCCTTCCAGCGAACCATGGCGGAAGATACAGCCCGAAAGGCTATAGGGACGACATGCGGTATCGAGATTGATAGGAGTAATTATTGGGTTCCAGAGTTGTATCATAAGACGGAGGGTGGATTTGAGCTTGTGGATGTTGAGGGGATTGTATGTACCGAATTGGGTTTGGTGTTGGGTTTTATGAAATGGACTAACAGGATCAGGAACTGTATTATATGAACCGAGCGTGCAATTATACCGAGGATGCAACGGCTTGCGACACGCAGAATGAGGTTGCGATTGCGCCTCCCGACGGATTACGAATGGTCGCTGGGAACCCTTTTCTTCGGTGAGATATGTCTGCATAAATAGAAGAGGACAAAACAATACTAACACGCGCCAGAACATATAACGATTCCAACCCAGCCCAGCAAGCAATATCCCACATGTGCATTAGAGAGGACGGATCTTCCAATGAAACGAAACACCTTCCCCAAGAGCCGTGCTCGCTCTTGCGATCTCAGGTCTTCTTCCCATCATGCTGGGACGGGAAGAACGTTGACACCCATGACCACCATAGCCATGTACGTCCCACAAACTGAATATCATAAACCATTAACTGACAGAATAGATGTCCTACCCCGCAATCGGCCACTACAACCAAGGCGTCTGCCCACCATCCCACCCAATCGCAATAATTTCCATCTTCGCCGAGTTTCTCTTCGACACAAAGCCCTACCCCGACTACGATAATCTAGTCTACGCAATGGGCGATCCAACCGGCTATGGCCTACACGGGGATTTTGTGAACGGCTGGACAGACCTCGATGCGCTACGGGATGCGCTGGTGACATGTACAGGTGACAAGGGGTTGACTGATCCAAGTTGTTCGGTCACAAAGGATCAACATGGCGTGCTGGCGCCGCAATCTAGGCCGATGGAGGTGCATTCGCCTAAGGAGGAGAGAGAGTTTGGGCAGAATGGGCCGATTCCGAAGTTACCGGGGGATAACCCTGTGACGGGGCCTGGGGATGAAGAGGAAGTGGGTGGAAAGGAGGGTGGAGAAAAGGACGGAAAAGAGAGAGGAAAAAATGATGGGAAAGAGGACAATGAGCAGGACGAGAGTGAGAACGGTGGCTCCAAGCCGAAGCCAAAGCCAAACCCGGCGCCGGGAGATGAGGGATCCGGGAAGGGATGTTGGTTTTGCGGCTGGGGAGGGTTGAAATGACCGGTTCCGTGATATTTGTACATATTCTTCACTGAAAAGAAATGCATAAATAGGAAGCAGTTGAAATACACTGGGACAGCTATTCGGGAACCATGTACCATCCTCGATGATTACATCCTGTAGTGCAAACTAGCTATTTCATAAGATAGGCATTAGATGCATGGAGAATAAACCGTCCTCTCGAAAACCTGACAGACATCCTGTCAATACCAATTGCCATTGCCTGCCTGTTGGGTGACCTTCCTTGTCTTATGACGGCGCAGCTCAATGTCGTCCTGGGCGCCACGTTTCTTCTGCGCCTTTCCATGACCACCACATTCATGCGCATTTCCGTTCAGCGCCGGGCGGCTTAGAAGAACTCGCGAGAAGAAATCAAGCGGTGCAACTGCCTGCGTCTCAAAGCTATAAATCCTCGACTGCCTGATTACTAATTGCTTTTCATTCAGGGAGGCACAAAACAAACGTCCATGCTGAGGGCCTATATATGAAAGAAGAAGAACAGGGAAGGACTTTTGGGAGATCCCTAAGGTCATAGCAAGAGAGTTCTTCTTCCGACATGTTTTTCCCACTCATCGTCATCCTTCATCCGACTTTTGACTGGTTGGCGCGGCCTCGCATTGCTGAAATCAAGATAGCAAGTTCTCCAGAATAGAGTCCTTAATACCATGGATAGGCTGATAAGCAGAGACGGTGACGTGGGGATACGGGCTATCTTTATCATATAGAGGTTCCAAGACTAGCGCATTTTATAAATTTGGACTCGCCCTTTGTGCGTCGGATTGTCATCGACTCCATCCTTGTCTGTGTTTGTGCTGTCTTCCACGAGATAGTCCCACAGGAAATCCAAATGTCTGCGCACCCCAAGATTTTGCGAGGGCACGTTGAGAGTACTATAGAAGATGGCGATCCAAAGGTAGAAGAGTTCTAATAGTCGCCAGGACCATGTTGCGCTGTGATCGGCGCAGGCACCTGTGCCAGGCACCGGCACATACCTGAGGCCATACAACACCTGATCGCGACCTCCGAAGCTCGAGATCCAATCTGGGAGACACAGATGGCCAGTGATGCTACCTTCAGTTATCAGCATATTGCTTGGGCAGCAGGGCGAGCATTGCCTGGCATTAATTATAAACGCACGTCGATGGCGCCGCGATAGACAGTCTCAGCTCGTGTACCCCATTCCCTTCCTCCACCACTGCCATACACCACGCTGCTCCATCAAACTCCCAAACTCCTTTACCGTATCTACCTCAGATAGTCCAGCTTTAGATGTCTTCTCAGTTTTCTTGGACCGCGGCGGCTCAATCCGTGCACGATTCAAAGTGCCCTTCTCGTCCGTCATGATATCCGGCCGTGTAACGAGTTGAAAGTCCTTATAACGCAGGTTCCGCACCGTATTCACCCACGACTCAACAGAATCTTTCTCCTTCGACTCGACGTACATAATTCCCGGACAGCCGCCGGAGCGAAGAAGGACGAAGCAGTTGTACGTGTCGGCGGCGCGTTTCAGGGTGGAGACCTTCTTGCGGGATGTGATGTGGTGGGTTCGTATGAGGGCGTTATACAGTGTTGTTTGCATTTCTCATTCTTGGGTTTAGAAGGAATTGAAGCAGAACTGCTGGACTGTTGTCAATTCTAGCGCAGTTCGTGGGTCCCCCTGTTGTTTGCATTGTTTGTATCATGATGTCATGGAATGCTTGCAAATCAGTCTCGACGACCGTTCGAACTCCTACATTCAAGAGCTCGTTCTAGGTCCATTGTGTTCGATCTCTCCTCTTGATGCCATTACGACCAGAACTATTCTACCACGAAAGTCGTGTTTTACTAAATTTCAAAGCCATTGACAGTCAAACAGCCACAGCAGTACCAAGGACGCGGTGCCCTGAGGTGTAGCTAGCCAGCAATGAATTGCCGAGAAGTGATATAGAAATCTAGAAGTGAACATAACTCAGTACTATGCCGGTTGGACGCAAGATATGATTGGGTAACAGAATTCAAAATGAAGTCGGCACCGTCAAAGCAGTGGCTCAGGAGTCCGGAGAATTGACTTCCTTGCTGAGTGATTCCGGAACGTCGTTCCTGGCGGCAGAATTGGTCATCAGGGAAGCAGCAAACATTCTCCGATGTGCTAACCTATAGGATGAGCTTGAACAGAGAAAACTATCCACGTTTTGACCCAAAAGATCCGTATTTCGTCACAAACTGATCACTATGAGATGTCTCGATTTGGTTCAGGTATAGGAGCATTTGAGATACTCGTGGGATAGTTTTTAAGTCCTCTCTCTTGGTTTCCCGTGGTGACGAAACGTAGAATAAATATGACGAGTTGGTACTCTCTATTCTGTTTCTGAGGGCCTTGTCTATCGGAAGATACATCCATGCAACATCACAACTAATTCTGCGGAAACAAGGGTATACTCAAGAAATAAGCGGACTGACGTGATTGTGACCTGGAAACAAATCGCGCGTGTATATTAAGTCCAAACACCCAGTGTGCTTTTTACAACAGACCACAATACTATCATACTTTGACTTCAAACTTCAAAAAGAAAGAAACCGACAAAATTGGAAACGACATGTCTTCCGGGACCGAATTGGCCAGAAAGGTCGTCCAGGACGTCTCCAGTGACGACCTGGACAAGTGGGTGAGATCAAGTACTCTCACCAACGAAGTGGAAGAGGTAAGGCTCAGAGGGGGCTTTCCGAAAAAGAAGCATAGTTAACCGATAATAGTCGGTAAGAGGTCACATTCATCAAGAATTGACCAGTTGGATGTTCTTCCGCAAGCTCGCGGCCGACTGCTTCCGTACTAACATTGCCCTTCACGGGTACGGAATGTAGGTTGTATCTTTCCCTCCAACTCGTATTCCTTAAACCAATCTAACCGTACAGGCTCTGGGAACGATGCGCTCGAGAGTGCCTCATCGATATGCACTGGCTTGAAAAGTATCTCATTGCACGCGGAGGCCGATGCAAGCCCACCGCAATCGAAGCCACCCAGATCGAATGGCCAGACAATCCCATCGAACCACTTGGTCCCTGCATGGAAGCCTTCCGAGTGCAGAAGAAGCTTATCGATGATATCGTGCGGCTAATCGCACTCGCGGACAAGTGCGAGGATGCATCATTGTCTGACGCTCTCCAAACGCGATTCCTGCGCAAGCACACCAGACAGGTCAAGAATATGGGTGACCTGCTCCAGCAGACTGCACGGGTGTCGAAGCAGCCCGGCGTCGGTCTGTATCATCTGGATAAAGAACTGCGGTTCCATAAGGGTATTATCCCCTGGACTTCGACTAATGATCCTGACTGTCAGGATAAGGGTATGGAGGATGTTACGAGCTTGATTAGTGAGGGTCTTGTGCTCCAAGGGCAGACTAGTCAACACGGACACAAGTAGAGTCATACAGTAAGGGACTTTTGTGGAGTGCATCTTAAAAATCAGGGTTAATACATATCTTTAATCATTTACTTCTCACGACGTCTCTCTAGCGACAGAAGAAGTTCCCGGAAAGCGTTAAGCGCCAGCAGCCAAGCGGGATCCTTCTGGACGTAGTATAACCGGTAGAACTGGGCTGTTAAGCGCTTAAAACAAGACCATTTGAGCTAAGCACATTACTTCCATGATGTTAATCAGGATGAGAACCGCGATGCTTTGTCCTTACAGATCACATGATCAGCATCGGTCATCCCTGTCTTCTCTCCATCTTCCTTTCTTCGGTTCCCCTCACCCAACCGATTCAGTCTCCCTGCAGAACTTTACAATCTCAAAATTTCTACTCAAAATTGTTCGAACATATGGCTCGTCTGTCTCAATGATAGTGCTGGCTTTATGGACGGCCCTTCCACTCGACTATACGACGAGAGAAAGCTGCGGGTTCCTTATGTCACGGGTTCATGGTTTACTGTCCAGCAGCATATTCTTCCTCCTCCTATCAAATTAAATCCTTCCATGGGCTGCACATTTGAGTATTAAGATGATGCAGAAACAATGAAAGCATTGCACCCCATTGAAGGATGCATTCAATACCCCCACTAGATGGGTCATGTGGATCATTGAGCCTTGAACTGCAAGTCCAGCAGACTATACGCCTTTGTGATTGTCACCATGCTCAGGTTATTGTGGTTGAGGTTCTCTCAGAAAGCTGCCCCCTGGCTGAACGCCTATCAAAAGGCCAGTGTGTGGTGGCTAAGCTATATGCCCCAATGTACATTGATGACGACAATTTCTATATAAATCCATTTCTGGTTGCTAATAAAGACTAAATTAATAAGATAGCAGCTTATATGGCCCTTTTCGACCTCCAAGGCTCCAAAATTCCTCAATATCACATGCATGGTAGAGTGCTATGGGAAGGCAAAGGTAAAGTATTCAGGGGAGACCAAAAGGGCGCTCTTGAGCGACCGACAGAGTTTCGCGGCGTGTGTAGACCTCTACGTCCTTGAACTCTCCGTAAATAAGATGCGATAAAGATAGCTATGTAAAGATGTATGAAATGAGTTGGCCGAATACGGACCAAAGAAAGGATTCTTGATATTCAAGGTTTGCTGCGAAGAGCCTTTCCTAAACTGGAAGCACGGACAGTGGGCCGAAGAGCTGAGAATTGCTCTACAATTTAAATTATAATAAAGAGGCTATATACAAGCTGCTTTTTTCGAGAGAAATGCTCTAGTCTTGTAGTCTAGTGATTATCGAGATCTCACGTGATTTACTGCGTGGCCCTAAGTACGATGATGCTTATAAACAAGATAACAAATATTATGACCAGTACATAACATTCGCCTACTTACAATGCGTTGAATCCTGTAGGACAGAAGCGTATCATGGAAAGCATGAGCACCGTTCATATTAGAATCTGTATTGTGTACATCATTGAAACAAATGCTTATCTCAACGCCCTTTGTCTCGATATTTGGCTATTCCTGAGAAGTGGATCAGATCGATGATGGGCCGATCCATGCCCAGTCTGCTCCTTTCTCCTTATCTTCTCCTTTAATTCTTTTCAAGCATGTGCATCCAGGCCATATATTCTCAAAAAAGCAATCTCACCAGCCTTCAAGTGGGAGTGGATGAACTTCATATCGATAACATGACATGGGAATTCGACTCTCTCGATTCACTCAAGAGACTCAAACATGCTCATTTTGAATAAGTCTGTGATGGAGAAAGCAAACTTACCACGCTCACTGGAGATGCTCGTGCTCGACTCTTGTGTGTGGCCTATCTTTGACACAGTGTGTTTCCTTGCTGAAGAAAGCAAAATGCGCCTCCAAAGCCTCAAGAGGGTAACTCTGAAGGAGCCCGACTGGGGTCCAGTACGATGTTTGACCTGAGGATTGATTCGGAAGAGTTCATGGCGCATGTTCAGGAATTGGAAGCCATTGCGGCTGAAAGTAATTCCAAGCTCGTTGTGGAGCATAAAAAGTGTAAAAGGTATTTGTGGGAGATAGTGATCGAAGATGATGAATTCTTGGACATAATAGATGACGAGGATGAGGAGTTCTTTGATGGTTGATCTCAATTGGTTTTCTATTTCAATAAATAGGTCCGGATGCATATATATCATAAGGAATGATGTAAGGTTCGATTTGCTCAATTAGGTCCTTGTAGCATCGCAAACCTCGGTCAGTCAAACACTACCAATACATGCCAACAGCCTCACTAGGATCTCGCTGGTTCGATGCGCCTCACCCTACTTATGGCGTACCTGAGGCAGAGGCGGAGTCGTGTGGCAGAATAGGTATCTTTTTCAATGCAGTAACTCACCCGATCAACCATTTTATCTATCAATTATCAGTATAATAGTATTTAATCTTTCCGATTGCCATCATCGAAGCGCATCTTCTAGAGTCAGAGAGCATGCATCTGTACCATAGCACTGACTCCAAAACCACGGCAGCGGTTAGGGCATGCGGCATATTTCAACAACTACCTCCCGAGATTCTTCTTCTAATATTCCGTCACTTCGACCAAAAACGTGATAGACAAGACCTTCTATCTCTTTGCCATGTTTGCCGTGCGTTTAGACAACTCGCGCAGCCGATTCTGTTCAGCGAGTTTGATGTGGACATGGGTCCTGGGGAATTCTATGCAAACAACTTCATGCCCCTTGCACTCTTCACAACGACGGTACTTTCGCGAGTCGACATCCGAAAAGCCACTCGGAGAGTGTTTGTGAGAGGTCAAGATGACCCAATGATATCAGAGGGCGGGAGGGATACTTCATCTTTAACAACTGACACCCTCACATTTCTGGTTGACGAAATAAAAAAGCTAGACCCCAGGTGCTCTACGGATATAAGATCCGGAGAAATCAATCCTATTCTGGCGGTTTTGGTCGCCAACCTGGAAAGACTTGAGACACTTCGAATATCTTATGTGACAGACTACATGACCAGCCTGCTGGACATGTTTGATACTGGCATGGCTCAGTCTTATTTTTCCAAACTTATATCAATCGATCTTGAGCTTGTCTGTGTGGATGCGGATCCGGCTATGGAGGTCATATACTCTGACAGAATATTACCTTTACTGACTCTCCCCCGTCTGCAACACTTTTGGGTGAATCGCTGCCTTGGTGATAGTGCCTACCACCCCGAAGAGGGTATTCCCCCAAAGACTATGAACTTCTCATCTATTTCGCTTGTGCACAGCTGCCTGGACTGTATGACATTGACCGAGATAATACTGGCTTCTAAGAGGCTAAAAGTCTTCACGTACTCGGTCAGCGTCGATATCATTGAGAATCTAGAGAACACAGATCCCATAAACACCGAGGAACTCATTGAAGCTTTATCTTGTCACGCAGAAACTCTGAACGAAGCGCACATCTCAATGAAGGAACGCTCCCGGGCCCGAGCAGAATCAGTTGAACGCCCTACTACGTTTGAATCTTTCCTCCCTTTGAGAAATCTCCGGTACCTAGACATCGAGCAGGCCGCTATAATAGATGCGCCAGAATTGCCTGAGTCATTAAAGATGCTGCGGATTAAGACCTGCAATCGTCCCATCTTCGAGCTAGCAGAGTTCCTGGTCAAAGAAAGCAGAGGGCGTCTCTGTAGCCTTGTAGCTGTCAAGGTCGCGCCACGATCCAGGCCGTGCACTGGGATGTTGGGTATGGAGGAGTCAGCATTCACGGAGGAGTCTCTTCTCGACGGAAGAGTGTTTACAGAAGAGCCGTCCAAATTGGCCGAGTTTAGAGAACAGGTCCAAAGATTGGAGACAATTATCCATGGTGCTAATTTCAAATTGTATGTGGAGTGCGTGTCCTACATGTTTATGTCGAAGCGACGTGATATTCCGAGGGCGTACAGCGGGACTTTTTTGACTTAACACCACGACCCCGTGTGCCATTCATACGCAGCGATATTTTACATACAGAAGGAACACCAGCTATTACCAAAGAATACCTGGAGTTATAGCGTATTACCATAGTGTGTACATGGTAGATGTGAATGCTTTAATCATCAGGCACGTATGTCTGTCTTAACGTAGTTAACTAGTTATTTCACCACGCCGCCGAGTGGTCCACTACACGCGAAAACGTGTGTTTGCTGCCACTCCCTTTCTTTAAACACCCGCTATGCCACCAAAATGCTCCAATCCTCTCGAAAATCTATCGAACAAGAGGGCAGAATCCTAGTAGCCATCAGAGGAATTCAAGATGGCACTACTGCATCTATACGCGAGATTGCAGAACTTCCAAGAACTACCCTACTACGCTGCCTGGATGGGCAGCAATTTCGCGCTGATACTCGACCTAGCGGCCATAAATTGACTGAAACGGAGGAGGATTTACTTACACAATGGATCCTCTATGGATGCACGTGGAGCAGCACCTCGGCCTGCTACTGTGCGAGAAATGGCCAATCTTCTCCTTGCAAAGCGTGGTTCTGCTACTCCCCTTTCAATTGGCCGAAATTGGGTATCAAGTTTATTAAACGTCGAGATGAGCTTCGTACACGATATTCAAGACGCTATGATTACCAACGTGCCCAAAATAAGAACCCAAAGGCAAAAACTTTATCCAAGGATAGTTTGATGACCTTCCAGGAGACTGGCGCTTTGAGGTCTCTGCAAATGGGTGGACTGCCGATAAAATAGCACTTCAATGGCTTCAAAATCTCTTTATTGCGGCCACTACTAAACGTACAAAAGGAAAATTTCAACCCTTAATTCTTGATGGCCATGATAGCCATCTTACACCACAATTTGATCAAATCTGCAGTGAAAATGCTATTATACCACTCTGCCTACCAGCACATTCATCTCATCTCTTACAACCACTTGATATAGGGTGTTTGCTATCTTAAAACGCACCTATGATCGTTTAGTGGAGGAACGAGCATGTACAGGTCACAACCATATTGATAAGCTAGATTTCCTAGCAGCATATCCTGAAGCGCGCAGAGAGGCCTTTAAATCAGAGAATATTCAAAATAGTTTTGCAGCAGCTGGTTTAGTACGAGTTAATGCAGAGCATGTGCTTTCAAAACTAAATATATCTCTACGAACACCTACACCTCCTGATAGCCGACCAAGCAGCAGATCAAGTGTTTTCACACCAAGAACACCACAAAATATTGCTAAACTACACAAGCAATCTTCTTCAATCAAAGCATTCCTAAAACAACGTCCAAACAGCTCTCCAAGTCCTACGAATCCAGCGCTAGATCAGCTCATTAAAGGCTGCCAGCTTGCAATGCATAGCGCTGTGCCGTTAGCAAAGGAAAATGCTGATCTACGGGCCATGGATGAGAGAAAGCGACAAAAATGCACACGTTCGAATCGGCAGATACCACATGAAGGTGATTTAACTGTGGAAGAGGCCTCGCAGCTAATACAGCAGCACACCCCCGGCTCAGCCAGCTAGACGGCGGTTACCAACATGTGGACAGTGTAAGGATATGCGCCGTAGGGCAAAATGCATACCCTGTTAAATAGATCTTTGAATATTACGGCGTTTTGGTTATAGAAATCTACTCCAAACATAATAGTGGTGGCGGGGTGGACCACTCGGTGGTGAGATACCGTTAGGTTATCTATGCCATAAGGCGGGGCAGGATATGTGAAAGTTGCGGCTATCTTTTCTTCCTCCGAACTCATCCAGTCAACCATTTTCGCTATCCATCGTCCGTTCAATCTTTCTCTCTTCATTAATCGCCATCCTCAGTGAAGCCCATTGTTGAAAGTCAGACATTGCAATTGGGCTGTCCGGACCAGTACCATAGACTGGCATCTGGATCCAGCGGTTCCTGATAAAGATCATGATAAGGGCTAGAACGGCTAGGGTAAGGGTCTAGGGCAATTTTGGACCTTTTTTTTTCCATCATCTTTTAGGGCTATCACTCGGCTTGGGCTCGTTCGTGCCAGAGCAGTTGCACGATGCTTCAGCATCTGCCTTCTGAAATCACACTCGAAGTTCTCCGGAATTTCGATCCAGTGGATGGCAGGCGCGACCTATTATCTCTCTGCTATGTATCGCGCGCATTCAGGGACCTCGTGCGGTCGCTGCCTTTCAGCAAATTTGACGCGGGTATTGAGACACATTCATCTGACCCTAACACCAACGATTTTGTGGCCTTGGCTCTCTTTACCCTGGCGGTAGATTCGCGACACGATCTACAGAGTGCTGTTCGTGAACTCTCCGTTAGATCCGGGGACGCATCTCAACTCGCACGCAATGCTTTGTCGACCGAAACTCTTGAAATTGCTGCAAATTGGGATTCTGAAGCTGGGTGTCGGGACGATGTTAAGGCACGATACCGGAAGAACCTATTGTATGGAAATATAAATGTTCTCCTGAGGATGTTATTCGCCAAACTGAACAGACTTGAGGCGCTCCGCGTATCCTTTAGGGAAGAGACCCTGATCAGTTTTGTGGCCAAGTTTGATTCAGAGATGGCTGGACCGTACCTCTCCAATCTCACGTTTATTGATCTACAGCTCATTCATACATATTGGAGTGTGTATAGGGTGAATATTCGCCTCAAGAAAATCCTGCCTTTATTATGTCTCCCCTACCTGCAGCATTTTAAGATGGGTTATTGCTTAGGATACTATACGGATACTTCGAGCCTCTATCCGAAATCAATCAAAGTATCATCCATCAGTCTGATACACAGCTGCCTCGACAACGAAGCGATATCTAGTATGATAGAGGCGTGCAAGTGTCTCAAAACTGACATACGGGGCCGACCTCCAGATTGCTCAGTATATAGACACCACCCCAGTGATCGCTACGGAACTCCGCAAGGCTTTGCTCCGTCAGAAGGACAACCTCAACGGTCTACATCTCGAGTTTGACGAACTTAACAGCCTAGGTAGTACAGATTGGATCCCCAGTCTGCGCTTGATTCAACCACCTCCTTCACAAACCTCACACATCTACAAATTGACCAGAGGTCTCTATCCAACACACCGAAGCTCCCTGAGTCACTGCAGGTATTGCAGGTCTGACATTGCCTCTGGTCTTGTTTGAATTTACGAGGTTCCTTCTCGAAGAAAGTATAACGCGTTTCCATTATGTGAATTCTGTCACCATCTCAACCTGGCGACTTCCGTGTTGCGAGATGTTGGCATGGTCCCGTTGTGGCATGATATTACAGAAGGGGAATTCTACAGTAACGAGAGGTTGGTGGCGGAATTTAAACGGGCTCTGGAATTGAGTAGGACCCTCTGTGAGGGTAATTTTTAATTCCTCCTGAGATGCAAATACTACTATGAGTGCACGATGGAGCAGTGTCGAGAAATCCTCAGAGCAGCTCTCCAGCGACGGGGAGGCTAAGACATAGGATCTCTACAAATCGATATATTCTGTACTCTGTACGAGTAAATCAATGTAGATACAATTATTGAGCCAGTTCCCGCTGATCTATGACGTGTAGTCAATAGAATCCCATGTTTGCCATGTGCATTTCAGCCGACTGCAAGGGACGTGTCCATGTATGCACGTATCCCTTTTGAGGTATTTTCTGGCACGGCATATTGCTTATCTCAATGTGCAGAATAATCTGAGACCTTCCATGCCTGATTTCAGCCTTGCTTCATTGGAACACAAGCATCCCAGACATTTGACTCCCTATTGATTGATCGTCGGGTACCTGCAAAGGGCGCTTGGGGTATGTACATACACCGGCCAGGGTTCGGTACAGAACACGTACGACAATGAAAGAGCAAAAAAAAAAAAGAAACCAAAAATTGGCAATAGTGCCGCGTGTCGCATATCTGAACACATTCATATGATACTGTGCTACGGAGTCGGTCCGCATCTACAGTAATCCAGCTGTACCGACCGAATATGGGGAACGGAACTCCCCTTAGGCACATTGTACTTATGACCCCGTATCCCGAATCCTCCCCACAAAAGTGCACCGTGCACTCCCCCAGATAACCCAAACCAGCAATGCTCGACCGCAGCAAAAAGAAGCGGTGGAAGCCCGATGGAAGAAACTGGATATTTTTTCCTTTTTGATATAATAGCTTATTTTCAAGACCCAGATCATGTGTCAGATTCCGGCCAATCAGTAGGCGACAGCATGGTGCGATGGCTCCTGCATCTGAGCCATTCTTTGGGACCGGGTTATGCAGGGCTCCGTGGCTGTTTGCTGGTGGAATGGGGACACGCAACCGGCCTTTTTTTTTTTTGTCGGAATTGCCGCGGGGTTGTTGAGGATCGAGGATTAATGATTATATCACAAGTGAGCAGTGTAACGGTGTTGGCATGTAATTATATCAAGATGACTACTAGTATAATAGAGTAGTGACACTACGATAGCGTGTATCTTCAGGAACCGGGATCCGCGGATGGTCTGCGGAAGGGGCGGTAGGGGGTGCGGTAGGGGCCAGCTGTGCTGTTTGATATGCACACTCCGTACAGGACACGGAGTGACCCGATTGAAAATTGTACAGTGAAATGGAAAATTGACGGAATTAAAATGATGTCCCTAAAATTATAGGTACACATACCGTATGCGGCATCACTTACGTGTGCCTCCAATTCGCGATTCTAAATACAGATCCGGATCGGCAGATGATCCGAGGTCCCGCATTGGTCCAGACCCGCTGAGTCAGCCACCTTAATGGTCGTTCTCAGATGGCCTTCCTGTTTCGGAAGCTCACCTGCATTGTTGAATCTCCGGATTCCAGCCACACGCTGACCTGCTTGGTTGTGGTGAAATATCGCATGGAAAAAGAAAAAAAGAAGGAAAAGAGTCCAGAACGCCTCACCTGTTCAGATTAACTCCCGTGGACTGGATCTACATGACTGGTGGCCAATCCTACGTCGACATGGCGGTCACACACTTCATACTCCCTATACACCACCTGCCCTTGGTGCCGGTCCCGCTCCCGGTAAACAAGACAAACAGCTATCAGGGAAGACGGTGGCGGCCATAATAAAAGCCCTTTCCGGCCATCCCTACTTTTGCTCTTCTTCTTTCTCCAAAGGCATGTTTTGTTTCTATCGTCTCTTTGCCAAGTAGCTACCTCCATCCGGTTGTGCACGATGCCAGCCCATTTCTCGCCCTATTTGCATTGCAATCCTTATGCCTCGCCGCAGGACGGCCAGGATGATAATGACGTTCTGTCACCTCCGCCTTCGCCGCCGCCCCGGGTCCATCTCTCTGCTGGGGATGGGGAAGCCATTGCGGATATTCACAATCAGTTGACCGCACAGGACACGCAGGAGTCGCGACCGGAGTACCCGGAGCCGCACTCATCGTTTGACAAGTTCCTCGAGGCGGAAGTGCAGGCGGGGAAGAAGAGGTCGAATCTGGGAGTTAGCTTCAACTCGCTGACGACATGGGGTGGAGGGGAGTCTCAGGTTAATGTGAAAACTTTGGCGACGGCGTTTTGGAGAACTTTGACGTTGCAGGATATCTATGAGTGGACTGTCAAACGGTGGGTGGGTGACAAGGAGCCTGAGCATGGACGGGCCTTGATTCGTGATTTTTCTGGAGTGGTGCGCAGTGGTGAGATGATGCTGTAAGTTTTCATTTGCTCTATGATCTTCCTATTGGTAGAAGGATGCTAACCTTTGAAGTGTCCTGGGACGACCAGGCGCAGGCTGCTCGACTTTTTTGCGCACCATTGCCGGCCACCATTCCTCGTACCTAGGTGTCACCGGGTCCATCGACTACTCTGGCCTCAGCTCTGAAGAACTGAAGAAGCACTTCCGTGGCCAGGTGGCTTACGTCCCCGAAGACGATGTGCATTTCCCTACTATGAACGTTCGACAGACCCTGGAGTTTGCGCTGCAGTGCAAGACCCCCAAGAGATACCGCGACCGGATATCGCGATACCTTGACATTTACGGACGCGTGTTTGGCATGTCGCACACAATGGATACTCTGGTTGGCAACGAGTACATTCGTGGTGTCTCAGGTGGAGAGCGGAAGCGTATCTCTATCATTGAGTCGCTTGCGACAGACTCGTGCGTGACGTGCTGGGATAATTCTACAAGAGGTCTGGATGCCTCGTCCGCTCTGGACTATGCGCGCAGTTTGCGCATCATGACCGACACCGCCGGGAAAGCTACACTGTTGACGTTATACCAAGCCTCGGATGCCATCTATGAGCTTGTCGATAAGGTTCTTCTAGTCGATGAAGGCCGCATGTTATTCCAAGGACCCGCGCAAGACGCCAAACGCTACTTTGAAGAGTTGGGATATCAATGTGGAGAGATGCAAACGACCTCCGACTTCCTCACCAGCATTACAGTCCCCGAGCGACGCCGTTTCCGCCCGGGCTGGGAGCATCGTACCCCCAAGGGCCCTGTCGAACTCGAGGAAGCATTTCGGAACAGCCAGGCTTTCGCCAATGTTCAGCAAGATATCCAGGCTTATGAAGCGCAGCGTTTCGCGCGCAAGGATTCCCAGATCACCCTGACAAATTCGGACTGCGGAAGCCTAGAAGATTTCAAGACTCAGGTTCAGACGGACAAGTCGCGGTTCGTGTCCGCCACATCATCTTACACGATTTCTCTCTTCAGACAGGTGGCTCTGTGTACCAAGCGCCAGTTCTGGCAACTGAAGGGGAATCAGAAACCGACTTACATCAAGCTCATATCGGCCGTCGTCTACGGCTTGTTGATTGGATCAATGTTTTATAATCAGCCGCAGACCACCGATGGCATGTACTCACGTGGTGGTATGCTGTTCTACTCATCGATCTTGCTAGCATGGCTGCAGATGTCCGAGCTGGAAGACGCTATGCAGGGCCGCGACATCATCAGTCGACAAAAAAAGTTCGCCTTTGTTCGCCCGAGTGCTGTCTGTCTTGCTCGTGTGCTTTCGGATGTCGTGGTATCGCTTTTAATTACCGCTCTTTACATGATCGTGGTTTACTTTCTGGCGGGTTTAAAAACAAATGTGAGACTCGCTCGGACTTGTTTAGTTGGATTTCGTCGTTATCTCTCTCGAAAGAGAGAACACTCGCTGACCTTTCACACCGGTGGAACAACAGGCTGGCGCGTTTTTCATTGATTTCTTGTTTATCTATTTGTCTACGGTAGCCCAGACCGGTCAATTCCGAGTCTTCGCCTCGTTGTCGACAGACTATGCGGTGGCGTTGCGTTACTGTGGCGTGTCGGTGCTTTTCTCCGTCGTGTTCAGTGGTTATCTTCTGGCGGTGGACAAGTTGATTTCGGATGTGCCATGGGTTGGATGGATAGCGGTATGTCGAGTCTCCCTAGGTTAAGCCTTGTGAAGCTGACGGGGAACAGTTTACTACGCCGACTCTCTTCACCTATGAATCGGTGATGATTGCCGAGTTTCGCAACACCAACTTTAATTGCTCTCCGGAATCGGTGGTCCCATCTGGTCCTGGGTATACGGATGTCGCTTACCAGACGTGCGCATATCAGGCGAACCGGGTGGGAACTACCCTGATCAATGGGGATGACTATCTGGCCACCAAATACGGCTTCCACAGCAGCCATCTTTGGCGCAATTTTGGTATTCTGTGTCTCTTCCTGGTTGCTTACACGCTCATTACTTGTTGGCTTAGCGAAGTCATGGAATGGCAACCGGAAAGCGCAGGGACAATTCAGTATAAGAGGTCTCGAAAGCAGCCGCTGAAGAAGGGTGACAACGCTCGCGATGAGGAGAATGCCCCCGTTGGAGACGATGTCAGTCCGCCCGCTTACCCCGGTTCTGTTAATGACAAGCTCGTTGGGCCTCTCAGCGGTAGCAAGTCCTCGTTTACTTGGGATAATTTGGAACTTCACGTACAGGTTGGAAGAGAGACGAGGAAGCTGTTGAGTGGGGTGAGCGGTTATTGCAAGCCGGGGACGATGACGGCTTTGATCGGAACTTCTGGTGCTGGAAAGTCGACTCGTATGTGTCCTTCATGTTCAATTGCTGTCGCTTTGCTGACATTGCCTAGTTTTGACTGCCCTGACTCAAAGGCAAAACTCGGGTCATCTCAATGGCACCATGTTCGTCGATGGACGTCCCGTGGATCGCTCGTTCAACCGACAAACTGGTTACTGCCAACAAATGGACATCCACGATGACACGAGCACGATCCGTGAAGCATTCGAATTCTCCGCCCTCCTACGTCAAGGACGCGATGTCTCCAAGGAGGAAAAGCTGTCTTACGTAGATTCGGTGCTGGAAACGCTCGATTTAGTGGAGTTGCAGAATGCTTTGGTTGGATCTCTCGACATCGAGAAGAAGAAGCGTGTCACCATCGGAGTGGAACTTTGTGCGAAGCCAAAGTTGTTGCTCTTCTTGGATGAACCAACGAGTGGTCTGGATAGTCAGGGTGCTTCTACTATTGTGGATTTGATGAGACGTCTTGCGGACCAGGGCTTGGCTATTCTGTGTACGATTCACCAGGCAAATCAGGAGCAGTTTGAGCAGGTAGGATCATTTCCGTGGTGGCTCTTTAATGGCAGTCACTAACCTGTGCAGTTTGATCGCGTGCTGGCTCTTAGCCCTGGTGGACGTACGCATTACTTTGGTGAAGTTGGCGAATCTGGTCGTGCGATTTTCAACTACTTTACTAGATACGACCAGAAACCGACGCGCGTCACTAATGCTGCTGATTACTTGATTGACATTGTCGCGAGCGGCATGAAAGATAGTGACAAGAGCATCGACTGGCCTACTATCTGGGAGCAGTCCCCGGAGGCAGAGGAGGTCAAGAAGGAAATCGCAGAGATGCGTGGCAAGCATGAGAAGGAACTGCCAGGTACCTCTGATCGCGAATTAGCTCCTGCGCCCGTCTCAGAGCAGATCTTTCTATTGACCCAGCGGACATCGCGACAATTCTGGCGGAGTCCGGGATATCCCTACTCCCGGCTCTTTGCTTGCTTTGTCCACGCATTGATCAACGGTCTCACTTATTTGCAAATTGGGAACAGCACGACGGATATGCAATCCAAGGCGTATTCATGCTTCCTGATCATCATTCTGGTCCCGGACTTTATCAACGGTATTTCAATGCGGTTCATCATGAATCGTGATTTATGGAACGCTCGTGAACGCCCCAGTGGAATCTACGGATGGGTGGCCTTTTGCACTGCGCAGGTCCTGTCTGAGATTCCTTATGCGGTTTCCGGCTCGGTTATCTTCTACATTCTTTACTACTTCCTCGTGGGATTGCCATTGGGCTTCCCCGCAGGATATACGTTCTTGATGATCTTCTTGTTCATCGTTTTCTGTACGTCGTGGGGACAGTGGATTGGTGCATTAAGGTGAGTTCATCAGAAAGCTATTACATGGTACACATACTGACGATGACAGTCCCAACTCGGTTGTCGCCGCGACGTTTATGCCCTTCTTTATCTGCGTCTGCGAACTGTTTAATGGAATCTTACAACCACATGAGCAGATGCCCACGTTCTGGAAATACACCATGTACTACATGACGCCCTTCACATACTGGATTGGAGGTGTCCTCTCTGCCATCCTCAAGGGGACACCGGTCACCTGCACGCAAGACGAACTTGCCGTCTTCCAGTCTCCGGCAAACATGACCTGCGCAGAATACGCCGGGCCATGGCTGTCGCAGAAGGGAAGAGGATACTTGTCTAATCCGGATGAGTACGGATTGTGTGGGTATTGTGAATACAGTTATGGTGATGATGTGAGTTCTATTCCCCTTTACTTAGTACAATAACACAATACTAACGAGTGCAGTACTTGTCAACAATCGAACTAGGCCAATCAAAGATATGGCCCTACTTCGGCATCTTTGTGGCCTTCGTCGTTACGAATTACATGATGGTTTATCTACTGGTTTACCTGCGGTCTGTCATGAAGATCAAACCGTTCTGGAAACGCAGTTAATGCATGGCGTTTGATTTTTCTTGGTTTTTTTTTTTTACGGATTGGATACGATCTAATATGGGTTTTCTTTTTCTTGGTTACATAATTCGTTGTGATATCCCTGAGTACTAGTACATAATGGTTTGCCCTTGGTGAATGATAGATGGGCTGGTTTGTTTGGTTTTCGGTTAGATTAGATCTGGTTGCTGTTGAAAGATTTTGTTTCTTGCTGTACCCAAGGGTACAATGGCCGTCATCAGATAACGCATCCTGCCAAACGGTATGTCGTAGCATAACCAATCACCCTAGCTTTGTATGATTCACATGCAGAAGAACTTGAAGGTTATGCTGAGAAGCTTCGGGCCGACCAAGCAATTGCTCAACCTCACGAGGCTTGGCCAGCTCTGCTCGCTCGAGACCCAGCACACCAACTACCCACATTGTCAGAAGGACGGTCACTTGATGGCGGTCCAGGGCATTGCGGTGAACAGCACCAGGCCACCCGTCCCTCTATTTGAGACGACAAATGACCAATTTCAGTATAAAACGAATCTTGTTCGATGCCGCTTTCGGTAAAAGTTGACTTGCAACGGGACCTGGTTCCTGTCTGGGACTGCATGACCGTCTGTAATTGCTTGGGGGAGGGGATGGCTTTGGGGAATATTGTCGTGTGTCCGAGTTGCGGAGGGTTGTATCGGTTTTGAAAGAGGCCGGGTAGGTTGGGAGTCTGGTCAGAGGGACATGCCGGGTAGTCTATTTTCAGAAGAGAAACAAGAATTTTGACAGCGTTTCGATACTTCCTCATTTCACCTCCCAATAGATGTGTCCCATCCTATTACGCGGAGCCAAAATAAAGGAGACCTTGAGCGAGCTAAGCTGAGCTCTTCATGCAAGAATTCACTGCGTACCACCGCCTCAAGCCAATTGACATCCCTGAACCGAGTACATCTCCAATGTGAAGCTGATAGAATTGGAGAAACTCGTGGATGCTCCAATTGCGTCACTGTCAGTGTCCATGACCCCCTGTCCGTGTCCGCACTGCGCCCGCTCCAACAGCCACTCATCCCAGCTCCAGTCCTGGCGGAGCCCGTTATGAGCAAGGAGTTGGCTGTCCAGAGTGCTTGCATGTCTGGTACCAAGCGGTCCACGTCGTGTACATTTTGTGCAGCGAGACTCGGCTCCGCGGGGATCCCTATCCGGTCATCTACAAAGAGCGGGGACGAGTCGATTAGATTGATTTTGATCCTGCTCAGACGTTACCGGAATACGCCGTTTTCTGTCTCGCCGCCAAATACGTAAATTGCTTGCGCTGGTGGATGGATTCACCGGTAGCTTGATATTATTTATTACAAATTTGTGGATATAGGACTTGACGACGTCTCTAGGCTAAGGATCGTGAAGAGGATGGATTCGATCGGGCCTACATATTCCGCTATGGGCAGACACTATTTTTTTGTCTCTAGAGAATCATATATAGCTCAGCCGATCTAGGGCTGTTCGTTGTACGCTGCGATATACTCTTTTCAGATAGGAATTTTTCGTATGTGATGACGATGGCCATTATGCCCTTGCCCTAGGTGAATAGACAGACGAAATTTGTTTGCTTAATTAGATTGGATTTAGTTCTTGTTGAGAGTACACGCCCATCGCCATCATCATATCCCACTCCTCGCAAGACCTCAGATATCTGTAGCATATGCGGAATCCGATGAGATGGCCATTTCTCGCAACTGCTTCGAGATCGATCTATTGCTTATTCCAGCTGCCGCTCGAATCCTCGCCGGCTTTTAAAACATATACCATAGACCACCAGGCTCTGAAATTCGTTGTCGCATGCGTAATATGAAGAACGGCGGCTCACTTTTAGGGCTAGCAAGCTGTGCCGGTTCCTGTAGGTCTCTGCGATCCCATTTGTTTGCGAGGCTTCATCTGAATTGCAGAGTCAAAATACGGCCTGCATAGATATGAACTGGCTTAGGTGGTATTACCAGAACTGCGCCGGCCACTTCGCGAGGGCTAGTCGTTCCCTAAGAATCGCGATGGGTTTGCCGGCTGCTCCGTGTTGGAAACTTGTTTCACCGTGCGATACCATCATGCTGGGTTTAATTCAATGGTTGTGCTATGTGTGATACCTTACTGCAGTACTTTGACCTCGATTTTCCGACGGGGGAAATACTATTTTCGCGGGTACTCCTCTTGTATATGGATTATGGCAACTCGTTCGGTTACTGGCAAGTGTGATCGCAAAAGCGCAATCGCAAGAGCGCAACTGCAAAGGCGCAGGGTCGCAAGAAGGCACATAGCGATCCGGCCATTGATATGATAAATATCCTGCCATGGCTTTGTCGCAGAGCAGCGGCAACTAAGCCATGGATGTCTCTTTGTGGGGATTTCACATCGCAGAGTAGGAGTATATAGGGAACCACTCCACTTGGCTGTCATTTTCGTAGCGACGGACGGGGGCCAGGGATGATACGACAGGAGCAAAGGATATGGCCAAGGTAGTGTGCAAGACTTTCGCTTGCTGTTTGGATATTAGGTTTGAAGATGGGGCTTGTCCTGTAAGATCTGTCACAATTTTGAGCAAGGGAAGCGAGCGATGATTGATGGAATTGATGAAAAGTTGGTATTCTTCGCGACGCTCCCGTTTTCGTCTGCTTCTATTGGGGAAGCGGAGTCTGGAGGGGAATGTGCCCTTGAAAATCACCTTGACCCACAATTGCTAATCTAGAAGAAGATAGATGGCTGCACTTTAAAGCTTCCTAAGCCAATACTTGATCTATAGCATTGTGTCCGGTTCTGCCCTCACTTGAGCAGGAAGCATGGGGAATGGCTGCTATATGGAGTCGTTGCTGAGTGGACGCATTAAAATTAACCTACATTTTATTCAAGCTGAACAGGCAGTGGTTCCGACATCCAGTCATCCACCCTTTATCACCATGAAATGTTTTTGTGCTCTATTATCTCCCTATAGTCGATGCTCCAGTATAACCTCTATGTAGCCACGTTGCTACTGCGGATGGTGGCTTCCAGTGGGAACACCGAGTTCTCAACCGTCACGCCTGCATAGACCCGATCAAATCGCTCCTTCAGGCCTTTGGTCTTCGTCCACTCATACTCAGGATCCCGCAGCCAAAGTCGGAGAAGGTGACGTCTACAAACTAACATCAGCTCCTCCCCAGCTAGAAATAAGTGTCAGCGCACTTACCGCTTCGCACTGGAATCAGTAAATGCTCCTCTGGCGTGTAGAATGCTCAAGTTATTGGCAAACTGGATGTCGCCTTTGTGAAAGTCCAGCGAAATAGCGTGTTTCTCGGCGGTAAAATGAACGGCATCTAGGGCCTCTGCTTGGGCTTCGGTAAGCGGCGGAATATTGGCCGACCGCTTGCAATCCAAATAGCCAGTCAAGTTTCTTCGCGAGTATTGGATGATAAGTCGCTCGGGGTCGGTCTGGGTAGCAGGCTGGTAGTACAGTAGGGGTCGCAGCTTGTACACGTCACCAGTCGGCGCGAAACTAGACAGATATCGATCATTAGCCTACCTTGTAGCTATGCTGGTGTGGTAGCATTGGTTTAGGTAAGTGGTGGACTCACTCGTCAAAAGGCCAAGGCTCGGAGAGAGTCTTGATCAAATCAGGGCGCGTAGCAGCAAGTACGTTGTAAACATGGCAGGTACTCGCAATATAGCTCTCACCACCCGTTTCACCTTCGTTCAGACAGAATAGGGCAATAACATCTCCAGCATCAGTGTGAAACACTTGTTTGTCGGCGGTTACCACAGGACCAGGGATGTCCTTAGAATTGCATGACTGACTCAGATCCTTAACATGGGCAACAATGACATCAGCTGGCTTGCCTTGCCATTTGTTGTCTTGACGACCACGAATAGGTGCGACATGTGATGAAAGGCCCGTGTAAATTATAACGTTCTCTTCGCGGGTGTAGTTGTCCACGGGAAGACCACGAATAACTTTGAAACCGTAGCCGTTATGGACCTCGTTTGAGATTCCGCGCAGCGCAGCATGCAACTGGGGCAAGGGAAACGTGTCTGGGGAGAGCTCGCCCATTGGTTTGTTTAACGCTGTTGAGGAGTCGAAAAATTAGTATGAATATGGCTACTTGTTAACAAACAGTAGAATAAAAAGTGAATCAAAGCATACACTTGAAGTGTCGAAGAGCATTGTTGATCTCATCGAGGTCTTCGGCAGTGAGATGGTAATTCCAGTTATACCTGTTGGCTAAAGTACTGGCGTCCCAAACAAGATCGCCAGACAGACTGGAAGGAAAGCCCTCGGGGAGGTGCTCATCGAGCTTCTCGGTTTCTTGTCTGCGCTTGCCGCGCGTCAGATACTTATCATAGTCAGGCATATACCCAATGTCAGGATGTCTGTTCGGATATGAATCAGTCATATTCAGATTATACAAGGGGGTTGGTAACTTTAGTTCGACAAAGAAAATTACAGATCAGAGAAGTATAGACATGCTTCGTAACCTCCAGCTTTTGTATTCAGACCCTACCTTGAATGTGACTACTAGCAGAAGCCCAAAGATGTCACAATTCTACATTCAAATCGCGAAATCGTTCCACATAGCCCGCAAATAACCCCTTTTCTTTCCCTATACCAATCAACGATAAGCGGTTGAGGTAAAAAAAGAAGGGAATCTTGGAACACGTCGTCGGAGTCGGCATCGGAGTCGGAGTGAACATCGGAGTCTCTCTCAGCCGAAAGTGGGGTTCCAATTGGCTAAACTCCAGTTGGATGCGCAGTAATGCCATACGGCGGGAAAAGAAAAATCTTCAAACAACGACAATTCCCAGCTACGTGAATATACGTGATGCCGACCCCGAACTCGAACCGCCTGACGTCAAGGTCCGGGAAGCTTCCTGCATGCGACCCATGTCGGGCAATGAAGCTGCGATGCGACCATGGGAAGCCGGTCTGCTCGAGGTGCAGGGAGAGAGGCCGGGCTGCTGACTGTGCATACCGGCCAAGACCGTTCAAAAAGCCCTTGGGTCGGAGTCCAGACAAGCAGAAGCAAGTGGCCCAGCCTCTTATGGCTAGTGTTGTGTAGCATCATATTAACAATATCAACACCTTTTTAGGCCCAGAGAAGGCGAAGCAAGCTCTGTTGCGTCAAGTACAGGACTTTCCAGAAATCTGATAATTCCATCCGTTCAATATCCCAACCCCGGCTATTTAGGTTCATCTAGCCATACGACGCTCTTCGACCAGTTACGGCTTCAAAAGGATACAGGCGCTGGTGTTTTGAGTCAAGAGACCGAACATAGCTCAAGCGTTCAGGTCGACTATGTGGTTGATGACACCTGCATCTCAAGGGGCGCAGAGCTTATCCTTGAACTGCATCGCGTATCTACGATCCTGCCATTAACCCTACTCTTCAAGAAATGGGTAGATACAGGAACAAATCTTGCTCTAGCCGGTCCCTTCACCAAACCTTGTGCATCAACAGTTGAGCACACACTGTCACAATGCGACGGAACACACGAAACCGCAGTAGCCATTTCCAGAAACCTCTTTTATAATTCCCGTCGTCCTATGTCCTTCAGTTCCGAAACAACATTTGATGAATACTGCGCCAACTTCTCTGGACAAAACTCCCGATGGGAAACTTTTGGCCTATTCTTCACTGCCGTTTGTCGAGCCTCTGTAGATCTGGCTTATGCAGAACCGCTGTATGGCTCAGAGCAACAACGTCGTAAGATCCAAAAGTTGACACTTTCGTACTCGGACCGATGTTTGGATCTTTGTCTACCGCTGGATTGTATGAATGATCTACAGCTTGTTCTACAGTATGAGAATTTTATCTCTCATTCGCAGGTTGATGGTGATCAGAGTAAGTGATTTTTAGTTCAGAAACCATTCAATTCAGGAATAAATACTAAAAATCCTTCCAGGCTACCTCTCTTGGCGGAAACTAGGAGACGTAGCAGCCTCCCTTTTCGCTCTTGGCTACCACCAACAACAAACAGAAACATTCCGTGCAGCTCCTCACTTCCTTCGCAATCTTCGCCAAACAGCTTTTTGTCGGACATACTCAGCAGATAAAAATGTGTCAATATTTCTCGGCAGGCCACCTCGAATCATACGCAAGTTCTGCCACTTTTGTCTTCCAGGGAAACATATACAGTCCGCCCAGGAAGCATCTCGCAAGACAGCAGTCTGGGATCCTGCTGAAAAGCCGGATTTCATTACGGACTCGAGGTGGGCTGCTCTCTGTGCGATATTAAAGGAAGATTTATTGGATTTGTTCACTGAGGAGAACTACGATGAAAGGGTCCGACAAGCACGGTATGTCTGATTGATTCCTATGCTTCTGGCTTAGCTTATCACCGACACCATAATAAAGACTTATAAAGGCTGATGCCCATGCTCAATGGAATGCTGTCCCCGAAAGCTATCGCCTCGAGTGTAGTCTCAAGGCATGTGACCGGCGGCCAGTGGAGCGTGACTTCATGGTCAATATGAAGCTCGCTTATCTTCACGTACAATTTCTTCTGGGTCTGGCTTTACTCCGCCCCATAACCACAAACCCAGATCCCGAACTGTTCAGTATTTCTATGGATATGCTTAGCCTTGTCGTGGAGTCGATTATGCTTAAGGACCAAATAATCAATTCTGGCACATCATTAGTCTGGAAGGTAAGTCAAGAAATTTATCGTTGGAATCAGTCAACTCATGTATATTCCAAATTAAAGGTTGCATACTACGGCTTGTCAGCTGCTGGACTGATATCTCTCACCCTCGTAAACCGATCCTTTGCCACTGAGACCCTTCAAACTAGCATGTCGAAGGTATTCCAAGACCTGAGCATTCTCGTGGGAGAGATTGAACGTGGAACATTGGTATATATTGACTCGCCCAATTATGCCTTACTAACTAGTGCCACTCAAACAATTAAGAGTCTTCTCGAGCGCATGGTGTTCCCTTCACACAACATGACAACGGCTTCGGGCAATCAACCAGTACTGATAGAGTCCGAACAGGTGGCCGCCTTGGATGAGGATGATGGAACTTGGGGTCTATGGGACAACAACAGTCTCCAAGATTTTGAAATCAACTTCTGGCACAATCTTGCTGGCCATCCTTTTCTTAATCATTAGACGGACTAAGACTGCGGAAGAAGGATCATTCAAACCAAGCCCAAGTCAATTGGCATGACTCATGCCGTTCAATACCAATGCTCAATGTTATCTCCACTAACATATTGCAATGATAGATCAATTCATCGCACTTTGCTGTATCTACCTTGTTATGCATAAGATGCTCAACTGCACTCTTTGCTCCAAGCATCCCATTAACCATGTTCAAGAGCAAAATATTCACTGGTCACACATGACGTACGATGCGATCTATTCGCCGACTACATCTAGTGAAGATATAATCCCTTTATTCTCATTCAAGGCCGATAACACCTATGAACTGCGGCAGCTTTGTATGGTTCTGCCACTTAGGTGGATGGAGCCCAAGGCATTCTCACACACGATGATACGTTCTTCCCGCCCGTTTGGCTCCTTGGACGAATTATTTTGACAACCGCAAAGTCACAGATGATCTTTTGATTTCTTCCCTTACGTAATCGGACACCGAGCTGCGCGGTCGGAAGCCGCTTCTCCTGAATATGATCCCATATACTACTTTTCTACTGTCATATTCATCATGACTGAAATACCGAAGGAAAAACATCTAGAATTGGCTATTGAGGCTTTTCATAAAGGCCAATTCCCATCAAAAACGGCCTGTGCAAAAGCCTTTGATGTGCCTCCAAGGACCCTCATGACTCGCCTCGATGGGACTGTCTCTCGCCAACATACAATTGCAAATTGTCGCAAGCTATCAAATACTGAAGAAGAATCCCTTAAAAACTGGATTCTAGACATGGATAAACGTGGTCTACCCCTTCAAGTATCAAATGTACGCCATCTTGCTCAGCTTTTATTATCCGCGCGGTCTAAGCCATCAAAAGACATCTCTATCAGCGAGAAATGGGTCTCCCGATTTATTCAACGCCATCCTGAGCTCAAATCCAAATATACCCGCCAATATGACTGTCAGCGTGCCAAATGTGAAGATCCGGAGCTTATAAAAGGCTGGTTTAATCGTGTTCAAGAGACTATCCTGAGATACGGCATTGCAGAGCAGGATATATACAATATGGATGAAACTGGCTTTCAAATGGGTGTGGCATCAACTGAAAGGTTATTTGTGGATCAGAGACAAGAGATAGCCATGCCAAATCCATCCAGCCTGGAAATCGTGAGTGGATTACTAGGATAATTGCCATAAATGCCTCTGGACATGCTCTACCTCCGCAAATCATTATGGCTGGGAAAAAGCATCAATCTCAGTGGTATTCAGCTGCTCCAAAGGAATATAGAATCAGCTTGAGCGATAATGGCTGGACTAATGATATTCTGGGATTTGAATGGCTTCAGGAGATGTTTGAGAAGCATACTGCTCTTAGACAGCTGGCAGATATCGTCTTTTAATTCTTGATGGTCATAGCAATCATGCCACTGCTAGTTTTGATCAATTCTGCACTGAGAGAAGGATTATTCCATTATATATGCCCCCTCATTCATCTCATCTACTTCAACCGCTTGATATAAGCTATTTTGCGCCACTCAAGCATTATTACGGCCAGAAAGTCAGAGAGATGGCACAAAACAACATCCATGCCATTGATAAACAAGACTTCATATCTATCTACTCCAGCATCCATGGCCGTGCATTCTCCAAAGCCAATATATTGAGTGCATTTGCAGCTGCTGGTCTTATTCCTTTCAAACCAGAGAGAGTGCTTGCAAAACTCAACATCAAGACACCGACACCACCTTCTTCCTCATTCAGCAACCAATCCTTTTATTTAGGAAGAACACTAGTCAATCTCCATCAGTTGAATCAACAGAAAAAGCAGATTCAAGAACTTCAAAGCCAATCCCTATCTTCAATTGTTGCAGAGCAGATGCTTGAAAAGTTTATAAAGAGCACAGAAGTCGCAATGCAGGATGCTATTCTATTAAGACAGGGACTCCATCAGCTTCGCACGTCAAATAAGCATCAGAAAGGGAAGAAGAATATGACACGAGCCTTTATTCAAGATGGAGGGAGTCCAACCGGCTCTGAAGGTCAGCAAAGGTTGACTGAGAGGGAAGCGATACAAGAGCCATCATCAAGGCCACGGCGGCCAGCACGATGCAGCAACTGCAATGAAGAAGACCATAATAGGTTAAAATGTCCTGCTAAATAGTAATAGATTTAATAGATCGAATATAGTTCAATGTGGCATTTTTCAACTAGGTTGATGAAATAATTCGTATAGAAGAGTTAGTTACTCGCCGCCGCCGCGCAGCTCGGTGTCCAATTACAGGTTATGTCTTTTGACATGTTCGAGGCCGTACCACGGAATAAGCCATGGCGCCAAATCAAGAACGAGGTGGTGCGCAACGACGGATAGGGATTGCGTTTTCCCAGTAATCATCATAAGACCAACTGTAAAACCAGAGCTATTAGACGTGTCCAAGCCCTTGTGCCAGGTTCCCATACTGCTGTCAATTTCAGCATTCAACTGCAAGAGGTGTCCGCTGAAGAAAAATGCGTGCACGCTTTCTGTCTGGTCAAATACCATGGCATGAAACTAATATCAATTTCGACCCTGGCCTTTTGGACAGAACATAAGAACACCGCATAGCATGCCAATTTGTGGACGTACTACGTCAGCTCCCATAGCTTATGCTTTGCTGGACGTTACAAAACCAAACAGATTTATAATCGAAAATGTTCAGATTGGAATCGACAATATCCATTAAACCAGTGGTATTATAGAGGAATTCATCTCGTTAATATTTACTGGGTGTACTGGGATGCTCCCTAATAAAAAGAGAGAGAACACAGATCCTACACCCGAGCCCGAACCAACTGCTTCGACACTTCCGTCGCAGCCCGCTCGCCGCTGCGCACCGCACCTTCCATGAAACCCTTCCACTCGACAGAAGTTTCTGTGCCGGAGAAGTGGACGTTCCAAAAGGGCTCGCGGAGGGCATCTCCCGCGGCAGTCAGAACTCCAGGGGGTAGGGAGGGACAAGGGCAGCCAAAGCCAGAGTACTGCTCTGCAGTCCAGTCATGCCAGACAGTGGTGATGTACTCGCTGAGCACACGATCCTTGTCGCTGTACAGCAGTCCCACCTGCTCGAGTAATGAATCCGTCCGAGTCTTCTCGTCCTGCTGCGACCATGCCCGGCCCGTATCGCCGCACAGGAAGCAGGTTAAGACCCAGCCGCCATCCTCTGGGGAGCTGCAGTCCCTAATTATAGAGGAAGGACCTCTGAAGGACTGAGCAAGTCCGCAGAAGCCCTTCTCGACCCAGAAGGGATTCTTGAAGACCAGCATGGCTTTCGTGAAGTATCCGTAGGTGTACGAGTCGACCAGCAACTGCTTACGTGCTGGAAGCGCAGGTGTGAACTGGATGGTGCGAAGAACGGGACTGGATACCGTGGAAATGACCTTGGAGGCTTGGAAGGTTCGATTGGCGGTTTGGACGACCACGCGGTTAGGGTTTGATTGGTCTATTGCTGTGACAGGGGAGGACAGCAGGATATTTCCCGAGGGGAGAGACGCAGCTAGGGCTTCGGATATAGACTGGGTTCCCCGTCGAATGCGTAGATACTGTCCCCCGCCGGTGCGGTCGGAACGCATCTGGAGGAGTCCGCCGCCTGTTTTGCAGTGGTGGAGAAAGTAGAGGGCTGATATATCCTGGGGCTCTTGGCCCAGCATGGCGCGGGTCCAGATTGATGCCGAGGCAATGGCGACTTCGCTTGCGTTTCGGCTGTGGAGGTAAGCGAGGAAGGTCATGGCGTCATGGATGGGGTTTTGAGGATTTGCAGCGTCGAGCTGCTGGCAGTCTGTTTCGACAAGATCTCGGATTTCGATGAGGTGCTTTTGGATGTCGATGTCAAACTGGGCAGTGGTTAGTTCAAGAAGATCCGAAAGTAGGAGGGCAGAAGGCAGAGATCTCACGGGAAGTCCGCCATATGCAAAGACATGGTTGTTGCCGGCCTTGTCCTGCGTGATACAGTTGCCGGAGGTGTTCTGCGTGATGAACTTGACTTCAAAGCGCTTGGCCAGCTGGGAGACCTTGCTTTGATTGGTGTCGTTCAACCAGGAGGCTCCGATATCGACGATGCCTTTCCCATTGGACAAAGAGGTGCTCCATGTGCGACCTCCCACGCGGTCGCGGGCCTCAAGGACAAGGCATGAGAGTCCGGCTTGCGTGAGTTGATCGGCTGCCGTGAGACCGGACAGACCAGCGCCGAGGATGATGACATCCCACGCCTTCTGTTCGGGAGTGGTTAGTGGCCGCGGGAAGGAATGGGAGATGGAAGCTTTAGCGTCGACGAGAAATTTCCACCCCGGCTCTGCCAGTTGAGTCACCGGAATGAGGCTGATGACGGGGTTGTGGGAGCGCAGGAAACGCTGGAGGTGGCGGGTGTGTTGGTGTCGTTGGAAATTACAGTTGACGATGTAGAGGGTCAGGCGGACAATGTTCGCGATGGAGCCATTGGCTGCTAACAGGGCCCTGTGGAGGTTCAAGAGCGAGAGGAGGACCTGAGAGTCGTAGTCTGCAGGGACTTGACCAGACACGGGAGAGCGTGGCCGCCCGGAGACGTGTAGCAGACCCGTCTCAGTCGTCAACGACGCGGACGCGCTGCTAGAGACCGACTCGATTGCTCGCACCATGGGAGCCATTGCAAGTGATTGACTGCTTGGTTGAAATAGGAAAACTCAAAGGAAGATTCGACTGCTTTGCAAGCCTGCTGCTGGCTTATGTCTACTCTCCCTACTCAGCAGTCCCATTCTATTTTATATACTACGTCTCCTTTTTTTAAGGGCTTCGGAGTCGGAGAAAGCGATCTCGGGGTGTTGGGCGATGACATACTACTTGTGACCCGCAACCTGTCGTATACTTATGGCTTGGCCAATTGCTCATTTCTTCTCAAAATGACACGATTTCACGCTTGATTCTTTTTATATGTAACTCATTAAATAACGCACTTGAGCATACCCCCTGGTGGGCATGCTCCGTGCCACCACCTATTTATTCAAGCAAGAGGTTAGCCATAAAAATTCAATAATGACCGAAGCCCGCTGGCCCTCCAAACAGGATGCCAGACTTTGATGCTGAGAAACAGGCGCCTTTGGACGCAACAACGCCCAGGGCCTTCTCAAACCTTTCCCATCACGCGCAAATCGACAATGTCAATGCCGACCGACTGGCGCGCAAGCTATCCCCTCGGCAGGTCCAGATGATCGCGATCGGTGGCACGATAGGAACAGGATTATATCTCGGAACCGGTAGGGCGTTGGCGACCGGCGGTCCGGCGTCAATGCTTCTGGCCTATACGATCTGTGGTGCCATTGTCTTCGTCACCATGCTAAGCCTTGGAGAGATGGTAGCATTCATTCCTGTGACAGGTTCATTCTGTACATTTGCAGGGTAAGCTTAACCCAGCCATGGTGAGATTCAAACTTGGACTAATTTTTAAGACGTTTTGTGGACGATTCTCTAGGATTCGCATTGACATGGAATTACTGGGCTAATGATGCAGTCTCCACTGCTTCGGATGTTATAGCACTGCAGATTTTGCTAGAATACTGGACTGAACATTTCCCCGGCTGGGCTCTCAGTCTTATCTGCCTTGCATTTGCCCTTTTCTTGAATCTCTGCTCTGTGACAGTCTTTGGAGAGGCAAGTACATTGAATGCAAGGCTGCACAAGTGATGTCCTAACGAGATCTTAGACTGAGTACTGGTTGTGTTTGCTCAAGGTCATGACTATTATAGTAAGTTTGCTGGTGCCATCTCACTCCCATGTGCTGCAGTTCTAATGGATCTCAGGTCTTCATTATTGTTGGCATCATCGTGAACTGTGGCGCAAACATTCAACATACATATTTCGGTGACAAATTTTTTTACGTGGGTGATGCCCCCTTTGTTAGTGGGATCAGGGGCTTTGCCTCTGTTTTTGTCACAGCCTCTTTTGCATAGTAAGATGCCATTTCACTACAACCCAGAAATTGTTATTGCTAACTGTTGGGTAGCGGCGGAACGGAAAACGTTGCAGTCATTGCTGGTGAGACCAAAAACCCAGCACAGACCTATCCCCGCGTAATCCGCAATGTCTTCTGGCGGATACTACTTTTCTATGTGGTGTCAATCATTATCATCAGTCTCAACGTACCATACAACTATCCCGGTCTTTCCAGTGAAAATTCCTCTACCAGTCCCTTTACTATTGTCTTCGCCGAAGCAGGCAGCGCTGTGGCAGGCAGTTTTATCAATGCCGTGATTATGACAAGCGCGATCTCGGCAGCCAACCATGCCCTTTTTGCAGGATCCCGCCTTCTCTACACCTTAGCTATAGAAGGATACGCCCCACGTCAACTGAGCCTCGTCAACCGTTTTCAAATTCCTTGGGTAGCGGTTCTCACCACGGCAACCATCAGCGCGCTCTGCTTCGGGGCCAGCAAGATCGGTGCCGGTCAGCTCTGGTCCTGGCTGCAGAATCTCGTCGGAGTCTCCAACCAGCTCTCCTGGGTGTGCATCTGTATCGCCTCACTCCGATTCCGTGCCGCCATTCGTCATCAAAATCTGGAGCATCTGCTCCCTTTCAAGAACTTCACATACCCCATGGGCCCGGCCCTAGCAATCGGGTTGAACATTTTCCTCGTCCTCATCCAGGGATGGTCTTGCTTCAGCCCGAAGTTCGATGTGGTCAGCTTCGTATCGTATTATATCGAGATTCTGATTATGCTAGGAATGCTATTTGGGTGGAAGCTTTTCAAAAAGACCAAAATCGTTCCTCTTGACGAGATGGATTTGATTACGGACCGGTACCAGCTTGAGGCTGAGGAGACTCCTCTAGACTCGCATGGTTTTGGCATCGCTGTGAAGAAGGGCTGGCTTAATAATATACCAGGAATGGAGTTGTTAAAGGGGGTCGGGAATTGGATATTCTGAAAGTCTAGCATATACATGATGAATCGACGACTATGGAGATTTACATTGGGGTTGCGAACCATCTACAACCAGCTATGCATGAAACTGTAAACTAGATATGATTATCGGAACTTCGCAAATGCGGCTTGGGCTCAGTCGAAGCAGGCCGGCTTCGCATCTTGACCAAGTGCAACATAATAACACCCGCGATGATGTGGCCATGTAGATCTGTCTTCCCAACTCCGAGATATAATCAATGTCCAATCGGCGTGGATATTGACTCCGACGCTCCACTATGGTTGAATACCGGACCAATAATATCCTGAGTAAATAATGACAAGAGCCCCGCTAGCGAATGTATCTTTCTGGAGTCCCAATTTCCAAGGTAGCTGAGCCGCAATAACGTGCTTGCCTTTACCTTAAGGGGAGGTTATTGACGGAGTCGGTGTTACTTACGGACTGTACAGAGTACTGTCGATCCCTTCAGTTCCCACCCTAGAGTCTCTTTCATCACGGTTATCAACCTTGCCATTGTGGTGCTGCTCTTGTTGAGCTATTTGGCCAGTATACCTGGCGTCATCTCTATCCTGCTCTTCTTAAAACTCTTGTTCCACTCAGCGCACTTGAGGCTTTCAGCTGTTCTAATTCAACTTTCGTCACCACCACAGCTAATCTGGACAACCTCGAGGAGGATTTCTAGAAGATGGCTATTGAAGAGAATATGCTCAAAGTTATCCTCAAGGCAAGGTACTCCGAATTCTCGTTAAACCCATCGCGGAATACCCTATTTCGTATGTTCTGCTCCAAAGTGCTTTGCATTCGTGCGGTTTTGCTAACTTATTGACTTAGAGCTGCAGTGTTGTATCTCGCTGTTAGCTTTGGGTGAGTACACAGGTGCGCCATGACACGTTGTGATCGTGTCTGTGTTTATGGATCTATCATCGGAATTGCACACATCATGGTTTGGATGATTTTCGTTTGTGTTTATGTTTCACACCTGAAATCTAAGTATCGGAGGATGTTGGAGCAGGCTACGGCCGCTCCTATAGCGATGTATTATATGCTAATTTGCCTAAGCCGGAAATGATTCCTCCTGGCTCGAGCAGAATATACCCGAGTTCGAGCGGCTGGCAGCATGGGGAAATGAGGACTTTGTAAAGCTTGTTGATGAGCTGCGGAGTCGGGACGATCTGGACTTGTTTAGAAAATATTGGCGACTGCCTGGCAGGAGTCGTTGCAGTTTATTATACATCATTTCATTGCACTCCGTACAAAAGTAACTACAGATTAGTGTATAACCTAACGTCCGGAGTAGGTAACGAGATGGCGCACACCAATCATAAGAGGACAACCGACAAGGCTGACTCGACACTAAAATGCAAACACCAACTTCCTCCTCATGGTTTTGCGTCGTTTCGAATATATCAAAATTTTCCATCATGGTTGGATCAGCATTCCTCGGGGGAATTAACTGGGGAGGAGTCCGAGGTCGTTCGGCAAGACACTGAAGAAAATGAACCCAGCTACCGTATATGCGACTCAATGAATGCATACGAAGAAGACCGAGACTTCATGCAATATGCTCTCCACGATCATTGCCATCGGTGCTCATCCACAGCGCCCACCGAAAGTCCCTTGCTATGTACTTTAGATCATATCTCATATCAGATAACAGAGATCATACTGTCCAGTGGGTTCCGGGACATGCTGGGGTAGAAGGAAATGAGAGAGCCGACCAGGTAGCAAAGCAGGCAGCCAACAAACCCCCAGGAAGAGGCCCAAGAGAGATCTCCCTGGCATTTGCCCGTAGAGCCCGAACAGAAGCCATCACAACAGAAAAGCAGACATGGCTCACTAAGGAACTCAGCCAACGATTCCAACAAGGTCAACGAATGTACAGGCCGCAGAAGAACTGGCGGCTCAACCCAACAGCTGCAGTTGCTCCCAAGCACTTGGCAAGCCGGTATTTTCAACTGAAGTCAGGACATGCAGCCATTGGGGTATACCTACATCAGATCAAGGCCCAAGAGGATGCAACCTGCAGAGATTGTGGCTTATCAAAGGAAACAGTACACCACCTTCTCTTTGAATGCCGGAAATGGCGACACCAACGAAACAAGCTCTACGGGGATTTGGAGCGGGATGGGGTTGTGAGACCCACTGCGGCAGAGGATCACCCGCAGGGACGACTTCTAGGAGAGCCCAAAGCTACCAAGGCGCTGCTACAATTCCTAGCCAGCACCAGTGTAGCTCTACCCCGAGCACACCTACAGCGAACAGCGGAAAGGACCCAAAGAGACGACGAGTGGGGTCTGGAAGCATTGGAAGAGGCGATTAGAACAGGTGAAGGATAGCAGGGAGGGTAGCCTAAGCTGAATTCCAGCTTAGGCCACACCCACCCTGCTCTGGAACACAAGGAGAGCACTCTGCTCGAAAGCCCTGCGCATACAGGCGGTTTGGGGCGAGGAAAAGGACCAGAAAGAGTATAGAAGGGGGCTAGTGCCCAAGGAACATATAGGGATAAGAGACTGTAGAATAGCTACCGGCCTCGAGTCCACGAATCATGGTCTGTCATAGCTCTAGGGCTCGGTATGGACAATAAACTTGATTAAATAATAATAATGACGGAGATCATTACCGAAAAAGAAGCAGTATCTCCGGGCATTCTGCATCCGGTAATTCCGACTCGCGTCTCTCATCTCCGGCCATATCTTATTCTTCCTCTTCAATCAAACAATCACAACAACAGAACATACTGCATATAAATTCTGGGAAAACCAGCGCAATGGAACCCCCCCGTCGCCGCAGACCTCCTCTTTCCTGTACAATCTGCAGACGCCGCAAGCTCAAATGCGACAGGTCCATGCCGTGCGCGCAATGCGTCAAGTCCAAGATGCCAGATCAGTGCTCGTATGCTTCTTACATGAGTCAATGGAGGGATGTAGATCTGCATGAGAAGCGGCTGAATAGTACTCCGCCAGTGCTGGCTACCAGTGCTAGTAATCATGCGTCGCTTTCCAGTGGGATGCACGTGTTTGACTCGCGGAATCGAGTCACCAAGCCGGCTTCGCGGCAGGATGAGATGCAGGAGCTGCGCGGGAGGGTGAAAGCATTAGAGCATGCTATTGCCAGACAGGGCGCGCCTATTCATACGCCCGATACGCTGGGTGATCTGTCGGACGCGGGACGGCCGGATGGTGTTGCTGAGGTTGTTGAATCGTTGCCGGATCAGTGTTTTCGGGGCTCGAATGGCGGAACGAGATATGTTGGTCGGTCGAATTACGCGTTGTTCATGTCTTTGGTAAGTTTTTTCCCTTATAGCATGGCGAACCGGGCTAATCCAGGCAGTTCCCACATGTCGGGGGTTTCCTGCACCGTGAGTCCAAAAACAAAAACCAGAGAGGTGATATGGAAAAGCTCAAGCACCAAATGTGGTCGCGGGAGCGACAGAATCACCAGCGCACGTATCGCGATCATGCGTTCCGGCTGGAGGAGATGGTCCCTGCTCGGCCGTTTGCGGACCAGCTGGTGCATTTATATCTGTCGACGTTCGAAACTACGCATCGGATCTTACACTACCAGGAGTTTATGCGGCAGTATGAGGCGTATTGGACAGATCCCATGAACGCAGACACGGTGTTTCTAGCTAAACTGCTGGCCGTGATGGCCGTTGGCAGTAGCTTCTACTCACCGGAGACTAAGCCGACAGGAAGAGAGTCTATGCACCAGACCACGAGCCGATGGATCATGGCTGTTCAGTCCTGGGTTACGTCTGTGTTTGTGGGTGCCAACATCAATTATGACCTCCTCCAGATCCAGTGTCTCTTGATGCTTGCGCGACAAATAGATGCGACGGACGGGGATATCACCTGGATAGCATCGGGGTCATTAACGAGAACTGCGCTGACAATGGGATTACACCGGAATCCACGACGGTTTCGGCATTCTAAATTCTGGGCCGAGATGCGTCGTCGTCTGTGGGCTACGATCGTAGAACTGGATCTACAATCATCGGCGGACGGTGGCATGCGACCGTCTATTGACCTGGAAGAATGCGATTGCGATGCACCATCGAACTTCAATGATTCCGATCTGGAAGAGGACATGGCAGAGGATCCTGCACCGAAGGCTGGTGTCTCTGATGGATACTTTCAAGCCGTTTTGTCTCGGTCGCTGCCGGTGCGAATAAAGATCATGGAGATGGTCAACAGTCTGAAGTTCACGCTAACATACGACGAAGCCTTGCGCATGAGCGACATGTTAATCCGACACATGGAGGAGGGATTAGCTGCATTCGAACATGGCAGTGGGATGACCTTTGCCAAGTCGCTTTATTCGTTTACAATGCGACGATATCTACTCATCCTGCATCGACCGTTTTACTTTTCAGTTCTGCAATCTCCGAAATACACATATTCGCGGAAAATCTGCCTAGAGTCGTCGCTGCACATTCTCTCGATGCTCGAGGAGGATGCACCTCATGCGCATATGAGGGACCTGGCACCTAGCATGTTCCGGCATGAATTCTTTTACGCGGCTATGACCGTCTGCGCGGAATTGCAGCTACAAATGGAGGAGACGTCACCCGGAGGCCAATTGACGGATCTGGTACGGTCGCAACAGACCGTGATGATGCGGACGGTTGAACGGATGATCCAGGCTTTGCAGTCACGAGTCTATCCTAACGGTAAAGGAGGCAAAGCGTATATTTTCCTCTGTATGGTGTTTGCATCGGTCAAAGCAAAGTTGAATGGGGAAGATGTACATGTTGCGATTGGGCGGGCGTCGGAGGAGGTGCTCTCGGCTTGTAAGGCGGTGATGGACTTCGTAGAGGACCGTGATAAGGTGGGTTCAACTCGGTCTCCAAGAAGTGAAGTTGCTAATTTCCAGACCCCGTCTGTATTCGACCCGGTCCATGTGTTTCCGATAGATTTCAGCGATCTTTCAGTATGTACCCTGAGGTCTCCCAATAAGGTATTCAGTATGCTGACGCTACAGGCACTTGATTTTGGGACACTGTTTGATTTGTCCGACGGCCCGGAATGGAATGGACTAGTTTCCGGGAACTGATTTGAATTGTTCAGCTGAAAGCAAGTTTGTCTAATGCCAATCACCGAGGTCCGGGGTATAAACAGTCGATCCCCCTCGTCATTCTATCCGTACACGTCTACATTCTACGAAAGTACAACCACCAATTCAACGATATGTCGTAAGTGTATCATAATATGAGAATATGATAACAATTCTAATGGCATAGGACCATTCTGACCACCCTCGGCCTCCGTGCTGCATCCGGCCAACAACCCCCCAACTACGCGGCGGGCTACCTTGTCGCCAACTTCGTCCTCGCCTATGCCCTCATGAGCACCCGGGGCGGTAAAATCCGTCATGGACTCGACCACAACGTCGCGCCCCGCGAGGATCTGAGCAAATACGGCGAGGCTGCCGTGCAGGCGGGCAAGTTGAGCCGGACGACGCTGAACCGGCTGAAGAGACAGGAGGCCGCGCATGCCAACGCTGTTGAGGGATTCCCATTCTTCGTTGCTGGCAGTACGTTTCCTTCCCTCTAGGAGTCGTTCTCTCTAATTACGGGCGCTAATGTGTACAGTCCTCCTGGCGGTGCAGGCCGGGGTCCCCAGCGAGACAATCAACACCATCGGCGTCTGGTACACCCTGTCGCGCGTCGCATTCGGCCTCGCCTATGTGTTTATCGAGTCCGAGCCATTGAGTTTCATCCGGTCGCTGCTGTGGTGGTCGGGCAATTCGGCCTGTATCACCGCATTGGTGTTGGCCGGGAAGAGGCTGTAACCGAGTGGATGCTACTACACACTACTCCGCACGCACACGGAGTGTTAAGCAACGGCACATAAAGTGACTAGTATGACGATGTACAGAATATAATTTATTACGAAGTCTAGCAAGTAATCAGTGAGCCATGATTCGCCCTCGCACACCGGGTAGACGCCGTGAGGACCCTGCTGTAGTACCTTGGAGACTGAATTCACCAATCAGCACTCTGGGATTCTAAGCACCACAACCCTAGTCTACAGACAACCCGTAAGAAACATACAATTTCCCTGGATGAACTGGGGACAGTGTACCTTGGAGGAAGTCCCCAAGGTATCTCTCGTTTATAGTAGGGTATATAAACAAGGAAACCGTAGCAAAAGATCCAGAATCTGTAACATTTTTCAAGAATTCGAATCAAATAAACGTAATGGTCATTAATTCAGGCACAGATACCCTCTCGTACCCCGTCCAGCAGCCTGTGCACCAGGTTACAGGCAAGGAGATGGGGGAGAAGAGGGCGTTGCCTGTTACGCTTCTTTCGGGGTTTTTGGTGCGTGCCCTGACATGATTGTGTTGAGACAGAGCTAACTGAACCAGGGAAGCGGCAAAACAACCCTTCTCGAACATATCCTTAAATCACCAGACCATGGTCTCCGAATCGCCGTCATCGTCAATGACATGAGTCGGTAAGCCATCCCTCCTTATCTCCCTATCAACCCCCTTACCGCACAATCTAACCATCCGGAACAGATTGAACATCGACGCAACCCTAATAACTCACCACCACGTAACCCAGACCAAAGAAAAACTCATTCAGCTCCAAAACGGCTGTATCTGCTGCACCCTCCGCGGCGACCTCCTCGCCGAACTGGCCCGCCTGGCTCAAAAGAACGACGTGCAATATGTTGTTATCGAGAGCACGGGGATTAGCGAGCCGATGCAGGTTGCGGAGACGTTTACGACCGAGTTTGGCGCTGTGTTTGATCAGGAGGAGTTAGGGGAGTTGAGTGAGGAGGATAAGGCGGTTTTAGTTGATGTGTATGTCTTCCCTCCCTGGAATTGGATCTGATTTGAGCGGACATACGCTGACAGAGAACTCCTGGTAAAGCAAGAAGAACGGACTGCACACAATGGCCCGCCTCGACACGACAGTCACCGTCCTCGACGCATTCAACATCTACGCCAACCTCGACACAGCCGATTTCCTCTCAGACCGCTACGGCGATGACATCGTCCCCGAAGACGAGCGCACAATCTCAGACCTCCTAGTTGACCAGATCGAGTTCGCAGACGTCCTCATCATCAACAAAACCGATATGATCGATCCTCCCCGTCTGCAGCGCATCAAACACCTCCTTACACTCCTGAACCCTAGTGCCAAGGTCCTTGAGTCGAAGTACTCGAAAGTCGATGTGAGGGAGATCATCTCCACTGGCCGGTTTGATTTCCTCAAGGCTGCTAGTGGTGCGGGCTGGTTGAGGAGTCTGCATGAGATGACTATGCAGAAGACGGGGAACGGGGACCGGATGGCGCCGAAGCCGGAGACTTTGGAGTACGCCCCTTCCCCCTTCATATGTGATTGATCGGTAATGCTAACAAGTAATGTTGTAGGTATGGGATTAATAACTTTGTGTACTCGGCGAGACGCCCGTTTAACCCCCGGAAGCTGTGGGATTTGCTGCATGATAAGTTCATCCTGCTACAACATGGAGACGGCGAAGAAGACGGAGACGAAGAAAACGACGAGGAAGACGACGAAAACGAAGGTGATGACAAAATGGACGAAGATGACGACGACGACGACGACGACGACGAAGAAAATGAAATCGTAATCGACCCCGACGAGGCCCTCCAAAACAAACGCAACCACCCCGCCTTCTCCTCCCTCCTCCGCAGCAAAGGCTTCTTCTGGCTGGCAACCCGCCCCTTCCAATCAGGCGAATGGTCCCAAGCTGGCGCCATCCTGACTATTTCCTGTGGTGGGAAGTGGTTCGCTGAGGAAGATAAGGCTAATTGGCCAGAGGACGAAGATGTCCGCAAATCAATTGAGAATGACTTTGACGGACGCTGGGGTGATCGTCGGCAAGAGATTGTGATGATTGGGGAGGGCATTGATACGGACAGGGTCACGGAAGTGTTCGATCAGTGTTTGTTGAATGATGAGGAGATGAAGCAATGGGAGGGCATTATGGAGGGTGATGGGTCCCGGGAAGACAAGGAAGATGCCATGATGGATATCTGGGAAGATGGGTTTGAGGGGTGGAACGAGGCCGAAGAGGAAGATGAACATATGCATTGATTCTGTATTTCCATCAAAAGTTCATGTACATTCATATTCCTATTGATGTTGACATTCATAAGCATAAATCATGACACAACTACCAACTGTCCACCCTCTCCATAGCCAAATGCATCCCCTCCACCGGCTTCGTAGTCACAGCCCCAGCAATATGAATCTCCTGCTTAGGATCCTGCATGCGAAACCTGAACCGTCCAACAACACCCGCCATAGCACACCGCAGCTCCGCCCTCGCAAAGTCCTTCCCAATACAACTCCTCTGCCCATGCAAGAACGTAATCTGCGCGAAATTCGTCCCTGCCCCACCATGCTGATTCGGCGTCTGCTTCCCCGTCACAGGATCCGTATCGATCCATCGTTCCGGCAAGAAATTCTCACCCGTAGGACCCCAGAACTCAGGACTGCGGTTTATAGCATACGGGCAGAGGATGAGCCGCGTGCCCTTGGGAACGGGTTTGTTCGCGACGATGGTGTCGCGGACGGATTCGCGGATTGTCACCGGGACGGTTGGGTACAGGCGGAGGACTTCCTGGCAGACACCGTTGAGGAGAGGCATGGATTCGAGGTCGGACCAGGTGATTGGGGCGTTGCCGGAGGGGATGCGGTCGCGGATTTCGGCGCGGAGGCGGTCTTGGTATTGCGGGTGGAGGGTGAGGAGGTAGCAGCCCCAGGTCAGGGCGCTGGCTGTCGTTTCGTGCTGCTTTTGTTAGTATCACTTGTAAGATGGAGCGGGGGCAGGACGTACGCCAGCAGCGAGGAAAGTCAACATCTGGTCGACCAACTCGTCATCGGTGAAATCACCGCCCATCATCATGGTTCCCAGAATATCGGCTTCCAATTCCTTGGCCGTCGCTCCAGAGGCCACAATAGCTGCCCTCTTCTCCTGGACAATTTCATTGCAGAGGTCGCGCAGGAATCCAGTCTCGTTGTCAACAACCTTATTCAAAGACCATGGCAGACGTCTGGCAAACCACTGCGGCAGCACAAAGTTGATCGCCAGGAAAGCCATCTTCTCGCGCGTCGGTTCCAGAATCGCAGTAAAGCTATCCGCTACCTTATTCTCAGGATTATGCAGAGACTGAAAGTCGCGTCCCATCGCAGCCGGACCGATGATATCAAGGGTAAGTCGACTAGCCCAGATGCTCAACTCAATCTTGCCCATCGTCGACACCTCCTCGAACGGATTGCGCCGCAGCTCCGACTCCATTTCATCCAAGAGCAGGCCCGTCTTCTCCCACATTAACCCGTATAACGCACGGATGTTCTTGATATTAAAGGCCGGAGTCAGCGCTCGGCGCTGCTTGCGATGCGCCTGTCCCTCGCTCAGAATGAGTCCGAACCCGATGATCCGCGCGAGAAAGTCGCGCGCACGCCATGGCTTTTCGAAATCATACGTGCGCGAGGACATCACATCGAGCAGTGCCTGGTGGCTCGTGACGAGCAGCATGGACTGCGAAAAAACATTGCGGAAGTGGATGAGGCCCTCGTTGGGGACTGATCGGATCCATTCAAGGGGAATGCGGCCGCGGGGGTTGTCGAAGATGATTTTTACATGCGGGCGGCCGGGGATGGTGGGGAGATGGCGGAGGGGGTTGAGGAAGTAGGGGTAGATTAAGAGCCGGTAGAAAGCGTAGAGGAAAACATTGAGGCAGAGAGAAGTGAAGACGATAGTGCGGAAGTGGTATTCGGGGAAGAAGAAGTGTTGGACAATGTAACCTTGGATAATGGCCAGGCCCGTCAGATGGAGCATTTTTGCACTGTTCAAGAGTATATAAATTGATAATTGCCCCGTGCAATAATAGATATTCAGAGGACAATCATACTGTCTCCAGGCAGCTAATATATTATCCACGGAGATCAATGCATATTCATCCGGGGCTCCAAATATTCAACTCGCAACCCCATCATTGAGATCTTCAATTCGCAACGATTTCCCCATCGGGTAATAACTCAAACCCAACCATACCCCAACCATATCAACTCCATGTGAGCCGAGGATATCTTCTTCTGGAGACTTATAAGTGATCTATCATCCAGTGCAATATACGCAAATTAACTGCAAGTACCGATTACATTGATAAAGACCGAAAATGGACCAATTCAAAGAACTCACAGCCCACCCCCAAGTCCAGCAGGTGCTCCAGTCGCCACTGGCCCAGAACTCCCTGGCCGCGATTTTGGCCCTGGGATTCTTGAGATATACAAACCGCACGCTGTCCAGATGGAGTCTGAACAATTGGAATTCAGACTCCTGGCAGGGTGAAAAGGAGCTGGTTCTTCTCACCGGGGGTACCGGCGGTATTGGCCGTCAGATCATGGAGGATCTATCGCAGGCGGGTGCTAGAGTGGTTATTGTGGACGTCAAGGAGCCTGAATTCAAGCTGCGTATGTTTCCCTGTTCAGATTGAAAAGAGCGGGACTAACAAGACCAGCCAAAAACGTGTCCTTTTACATCTGCGACATCACAAATTCAGCCAGCCTGAAGACCGTCGGAGACAAGATCCGTCAGGCACACGGAGAACCCACGGTCCTCATCAACAACGCCGGTGTAGGCCATGACGGGACCATCCTCGAGGAACCCGAGGACAAGATCCGGCAGACCTTCGAGGTGAACACAGTCTCGCACTTCATGACTGTCCGGGAGTTCCTTCCAGACATGATCAAGAAGAACCACGGCCATGTGATTACGATTGCCAGCATGGCTAGTTTCATGGCGTTGGGTGAGATGGTGGATTACTGCTGTACGAAGTCCAGTGCGCTGGCGTTCCATGAGGGGTTGAGACAGGAGTTGAAGTTCTGGTACCATGCCCCCAAGGTTCGGACTAGGTGAGTCTTCCAAAAACAGTTTGTTTAAACACGCTTCGTACTAACGCACGCAGCGTGATTCACCCCCTATGGGTGCGCACAGCCATGATCAAGCAGCTCACCGACGCCGGTGACCAATTCAATCAGCCGGTGTTGACTCCCCAGACTGTGTCGGCGGCAGTCGTCAAGCAGATTCTGACACAGAGCAGTGGCCAGGTGATCCTGCCCTCGCGGCTGACTCACTATTCGCTGGTTAGAGCGTTTCCGTCGTGGATGCAGGAGGCTGCTCGGGGGATTGGATCGGGGATTCTGCGGAAGTTGCGCAATTGTCAATGATTTGTTTAGTTATGTACTTGTTATGTATGAATCTGTATGATTATTCCAATTCGTTATGTCTGAGTATCATTTATGTACAGAATATACCTTATGTACTGGTATCATTTCCTATGAACTAAATCACGAGCATAAGTATGTACTATGACCGATGCACTACTATGCCTTCCCGATACACTCCCGCAAAAATACCTTAACCTCCCTTCCCTGCTCCGTCTCCGTCCCCTCCCCAACATACAAATGATAAACCGGCGCAACATGACACTCCCTCTCCCCAACGACAAATTCCACCTGTCTCCCTGCCTTTATCTTACCCGCCAAATCCTCCAACAACGGAAGCATAATCTCCGTGCCCCCCGCACAAACAAGCATCCGCTCCACCGGAAAAGCCGCATACCACTCCGTCGGCGCCCGCGACAGATCCGTGTAAAAGTCTCGCGCCGCCGAACCGAGGTACGCGCCCGCCCAAGGGGCCGCTACATATTCGGTAATAATGTCGCCCCGCGAATCTATGATTTGATCGGGGAATTCGCTGTCCAGCGATGTCCAGGGGCTTAGCATTATGGCACCCTTGATTTGGGCGCCGGAGAGCTTGATGGGTTTGATTTCGGGGTGGGTGTGTGCGAGATGCGATAGCACCCCGCCGACGAGGTTGCCACCGGCGGAATCGCCACCTAGGAGTACTTTTTCCGGTGTATGGGTTTCTAGCACATGGCGTAGACAGTCGACTGCTTGGCGGAGTTGGGTTGGGTATTGTGCGTGCGGGGCGAGCGTGTAAGTCAGACAGAACACGGATAGCGAGTTTGGCTGCGATTTATTCGCGTCTGCTAGCAGTCGCGCGAAAAATTTAAAGTAGCCTCTGTTTGCTGGGAGCCCGAAGCCGCCGCCGTGGTACCAGATAAGCACATGCGAGGCGTCAGGGGATCCGATCCAGTGTCCGTATCCGCCGGATTCTAGGGACACGGTGCGCGGTGGTTGTTTAGTTTTGGCCATGTACTTGCTGTACATTGCGCTTGTGGAGGGGGACACCCATCTATACTAGTTAACATAGACTTATTCAAAAATGTAGGTAGAAACGCACTGCATCTGCAACGGCGATAGTCGCCGGGTAGCCTTTCGCAAGACTGCATAACATATATGCAAGTACCACGTCTTAGCTCGGCGTTGAAAAAAGCCGGTTAGCGCGGCGAAGATAATGGTCAGCCAAATGGAGGCGATGGCTGGGATCAGGTCCAGCTTCTGCCGGAGGGTGAGTTGTGTCATTGTTGCACGGTGTTACCAGTGTGTTGCACAGAAACAAGGGGGACAGGACACCGGACTACGTACAAATACATATGGGCTTGCGAGCATCGCAAACACTACCCAAAGAATGAACCTCGGTCTGAGAACAGTTAGCAGTCCGAGGTCAGATCTCTCATCTGATCTGAATATGAATCTCGAAATTGAATAGCATCGTGAATACCGCATTAGGAAACTCGGCTGTCCATGAACCGTGGATCGGCAAGTGGCCGTTGATTGGCCAATCTTTGCTATTTTCCGCAATTCTTGCGAGCATCTTTCAAGTATATTATTTGCGTCTTCCTCTTCCAGAACACTACGATGTCAAATCTTCCAAGCGTCAACATGGCAGACACACAGACCACTGACGTTGTTATTATTGGTGGCGGTATCTCTGGCATCAACGCCGCATACCGCGTTCAATCTGCTTTCCCTAACCATTCCTACGCTATCCTTGAAGCCCGTGATGCCCTCGGTGGGACGTGGGATCTTTTTCGCTACCCCGGTATCCGCTCTGACTCGGATCTCTTCACCTTCGGATTCGCATGGCATCCCTGGAACCAAAATAACCCGATCGCCACCGGCGAATCGATAGCAAAGTACCTGCGCAACACCGCAGACGAGTACAAAATCACGCCGCACATCCACCTGCAACACAAAGTCCTCGCCGCAGACTGGTCCTCCGACGAGAACCTCTGGTCGCTGACCGTTGAGCACGATGGCAAGACCAAAATCATGAACGCGCGGTTTATCGTCTGGGGCACGGGCTACTACGACTACAACCAACCGCTTCACTCACCCATCCCGGGTCTCGACAACTTCCGTGGCCAGGTCATCCACCCGCAATTCTGGCCCGAAGACCTCGATTACACCGATAAGAACATTGCAATCGTCGGCTCCGGCGCAACAGCCGTGACCCTGCTCCCGAACCTGGCCGAAAAAGCCCGCCTCTGCACCATGGTCCAGCGCTCCCCAACATACATCCTCTCCCTCCCGAACCGCAACCAGTCCATCTGGTCATACTTCTTGCCCTCGTCATGGTCGCGCAAATTGCAGCGCATTTCATGGATTTGGACGTCCCGGCTTTTCTTCCTCTTCTGCCAGTCCTTCCCCTGGCTGGCACGGTTTATCCTGAGCATGCGTACCAAGAGCCAGCTTCCCGCGCACATCCCATGGAACCCGCACTTCAACCCGCGGTATAACCCCTGGGACCAGCGCCTGTGCGTGTCACCGGACGGGGACTTCTACAAAGCGCTGCGCAAGGGCCGCGCAGATATCAAAACGGATACGATCGACCAAGTCACGGAGAACGGTATCAAGTTTGCCTCGGGCGACAGTCTCGAGAATCTTGATATTCTAATCACGGCTACTGGTCTGCGGCTGCAGATCGCCGGCGGGGCATCCATCACCGTTGACGGTGAACCAGTTCATATTGGCGAAAAGTACCTCTGGAATGGCGTGATGTTGCAGGATGTTCCGAATGCCTCGTTTGTAATTGGATACACGAATGCATCGTGGACACTCGGTGCTGATGCGACAGCGCACTTTATCACCCGGTTGCTGCGGTGGATGGAAGATAACAGTGTTGTCGCTGCGACGCCGCGCCTGGCTGCAAACACGCACTTGGAAGATAGACGGTTGTTGAACCTGAACTCGACATACGTCACCGTTGCTGAGAAGCACCTGCCCAAAGCAGCTGATCGGGCACCGTGGAGGCCGAGGGATAACTATATTTCAGATCTGTCTTTCGCCAAGTGGGGGAATTTCAACCAGGATCTTCATGTTGTCAAGAAGAAGGATTTATAAACTATGTACATTTATGCAATGCTCGAAGTTATGCAGGGTTATGATATAATGTACTTACTCCGCACGTGGTTGCAACCTCGGCATCTCGGCATTCTTCTTCGCACTCCCCTCCAACCCATAAAGGATCTCCTTCCCCCCAGGAATAACCATCTCAAACGTGTCCTGCACAACCGCATATTCGAAATACCCACACCTTGCAATGGGCTTCGTCTTGCGCACATCAATCTTCCCATCCGTCAACACCCTCTCATCCACATGAACCCCCACCACCTTCCCAATGACAACATCAACAGTTCCCATGGGCGGATTTGCAGGTAACCTTATCGTAGAATGATACACACACTCGAACTTCACCGGCGAGTCCTTGACCATAGGTACATCCATCAAATTCGCATCCTCCTTCTCCAATCCCGCGCGTGCAAACTCGTCCGTCCCGTATGGGACTTGTTCCGCGGAGATATTCACAGCTTCGCGGAGGTCGTAAGTCGCTAGATTCCAGACGAAATGGCCCGTGGTTTCTGCATTGATGACGGTGTCTTTGCGCGTTTGGGAGGGCGTTTGGTTCGCGGAGAACATGACATAGGGCGGGTCGAAGGTTAGGTTTGTGAATTGGGAGTACGGGGCGAGATTGGCGTGGCCGTCGTGGGATTTGGTGCTGATCCAGCCGATTGGGCGGGGGACCACGCAGGCCTGTGTTGCATATTAGCATGCGATGGACTTCGTTCTGCAGGAAAGAAAGCGAGAGTAGTACCTTAAACGGGTCATGGGGAAGATTATGCGGTGTCGTGCCTGGTTGGTAGAACATCTTGACTTTGCTTGCGTTCTTGGATATGTGTCGACATGGGGATATCGAGCACCCCGCGGTTGCTATTTAAGCTAATCATGACCGAGTCCCGAAACTGTGGGGAAGTCCCAGAATAGCGAGCGGAACTCGGAACACGGAGGGCATAGTATTGTATCGGGAAAGCGTTGAACCGGACCTAGAAGGAAGCTTAGTTGCGTGGATGGTCCACACTGCGGCGTGGTTCGGATTTTCGGGGTGGAGCATAAGGTTGCAGTAGGTTATGCTTATGAATGCTGAAATACAAGAAATATCTGTAAGGTCGCTTGGATTGCTCCTACTGGTTGATTTGCTCGCCTCTGCGCCCTTTTGATGTAAATAATGTCGACTATGCCATGGAAGAGATTGGCCAATGCCAGAACAAACCCGAAATCGGTGCTGAAATAGATCTACATCGAGGAGAGCCAGTGCACAAACAATCTGCTAAAGCCCACTGGACGAATTGTATACAACGAACCCTAATCTGAAGATCGTCTGTAGTAGCCAGATTTATGCCATGACCGAATTTCTATTATCTTTCAGCTGGCAGCCCTTATAATCCCCAAACGCATATCCCATTGAATTTATTTTCAGTAAACATAATTTCTGACGAACAGCAGCCAACGCCGCACCACAGAGTACAATGGCAAACTCCGGCACTTGTGTCAACGTTTCCCTAAGCACCACTCTTTCACTCCGGAGTATCCTATAGACCACCCAAAATCGTAGAGGATCCGACTCTGAAGTCCAACTGACTTCGGACTCAATTATATGTCTCGACTTGATGCTTCTTGCTACAAGAACGGGCACAGTACCTGGTCTACGGCAAAGGTCAGAGTCGAGTACATATAGCGGTAGAGTTACACTATCAAGAAGCACAGATAAGGAAGCAGATTCTAGGACTATCATCTATGCTTCAGAACTAGCCTCTACCTTGCCTATACGATTTACCCAAGTCCGACGCGAAAAGCAAAATTAATCAGTATAAATGCGAGCAAGTGGCATTCCACAAAAACCCCCTATCTATTACCAGTTATGAATGATTTTCTTCGCTTGACTCGTAGGAAATCATCTCTCTTGCGCTTGGTTGTTCTCTATTTCCCATAGCCTGGTTATTATGCCAAGAAGTTTCTGGGATATGTTGGCATATGCGTTAGAGACCCAATGTTAGAGTCGATATCGAGAATCATGAGCGTCGAGGCAACTCCCAAGCCATAGCAGACAATCAATGGCAGGAAGCCTCTCTCAAAGTATGTGATAATGAGACCGAATCCATGAGCATGTGGCATGGCGTGTGTATTTGGATTCAGAAAATTGATCCAATGAAGATTGTTGAATTGACGTAAGAGGGTTGAGAGAGAGGACAGCAAGATGAAGGTGTAGCTGCTGCTGCCTTTGACTATAGATTCTCTGATGGTCAGTATGAAGAAATTCTGAGGCACTAGCACACCAGGCAGCAATGGAGGCCCAAGTGGAGCACGAAAAGACAAGGCGGCGGCTATTGCAATAAACAGAGTGTATAATGGCCGGGGAAAGGGATGGGAGTAAAATTTTAGCTATAGGAGCGTGTATGAGAAGGGAAAGTGCAGACCTACAGGAAAAGGATGGAAACTGGCTACTTATTTCTAACAATTTATTATTAATGCCCATATCTAATTCATTACAGATGCTCTCTTGAGCAGGAGCTGTGCTGCAGGAAAAAATTGATATGAATTCAAATCCCTAACAATTAAATACACAAACTCCGTACTCGAAAACGCAAATCATCAGAACAAGCGAAACCAAACAAAGTCAGACGCAGAAGATTCCTTAACACGCCTAACAGGCTCTACAGACTTGGTAAGCATGTCAGGCTTTATGTCAACCTGGAAGATATTCCCAAGCCTCTTTTCAAAAACGCTTCTGCGACCTTCCCCTCTGCTTCTAACCAGGTCGAACACGGCACATGACCGGTGATTCCTTTCACCCGCACATGTGTGATAGGTACTCCGTTCTTATCGCAAGTCCCGTCTCCCATTTCGAAAGTGACCTCCTGGAATGAGATGCCATGATTGGAGAGAATGTCCTCGATCTCGCAACGCAGAGAGGTGTCATCTACCGCCTCGCGAAGAAGCCTCTCTGCTATTGTCTCGTCTTCGCTAGGCGAGGAGTTGCTTCCCATGTCAGTAAGCTCGATAGAATCGTCTTGGCTCGCTCTGGCCTTTTTCATGTCCCCGGAGAAAAATGACTTGCACTCGGGAGGCATGCTGAAGAAAGGCATCATTTCTGTATGTTAGTAGCGATAGCTTTTTTAAATGGTTTGTGATGGATCAGTAGGAGACGGTCGTGAGAAAAAAGAGAGTCCAGAACTGAAGGAAACGCTTTATCCGTCAAGTCCAGGCCTTTTTCTATCGAACAGGCTGCTATTTGTCGAGCTGTAGCCTGTTGTATACTGTCATCTGTAGTATGGAAGTATCCGTATCGCTACCATGGTTCGATCCAGGGGTCGATGGTAGCCTATTGATACTCACAATGGCAGCTCTGCATCATATTATTAAGAGACATCGTCTCAAGGAGCTCAGATCAATGACAGCGTGGATAAATTGGCAAGAAGACACAAGGTATATAGGGAAGCCAAGTTGGTCAATTGGAAGATGTAGGATGAAGAGAGCGTGCTCAGTGACTTGATCCGCATGAATAGAATGAATCGCTGCCGTATAGCACTACTACGCTCGCTTAGTATCTTAGATGATCAATTATGGCATATATTAGACAATCGGCTTACGATGCAGCTGAAGGTATTACTTTCGTTCGCACTATCGTCTCGTTGAAATTTGGTTCTGTATGCCCGATTCAGGAAAATGAAGTCATAACATGCCGAGCGCCGAACTATCTCCCGACCACACCAGAGCCAGAAGAATGGCCACCCCGAGGCACCGAAAACCCGAGAAGCGAGACCCGAGTCCTTCCCAACGGCTGCCAACAATGGTATTGCCAGAATGCCGGATTCCGATTAATTGTCACCGTACTCCGTATCCGAGTCAGACTATAAAAGATTGACGCAGATCCCTATTAGCTTGATCTAGATTGCAGTAGTTCACACTATAACATCGATATCTACCAACATGTCTCAAACGCAAGCTCACCTTTGCTTCCGCTCCTTCGTCGAGGCCCTAAAGGCCGACAACGACCTCGTCGAAATCGATATCCCCGTCAACGCCGATCTCGAAGCCGCAGCTATCACCCGTCGAGTCTGCGAGACTAACGACAAGGCACCCCTGTTCAACAATGTGATCGGTATGCAATACGGTCTCTTCCGTATTCTCGGAGCTCCCGGTTCGTTGAGAAACGGCGCGAAAGACCGCTACGGCCGCTTGGCCCGGCATCTCGGTCTCCCTCCCACTGCGTCTATGCGGGAGATTCTCGACAAGATGCTTGTTGCGAGCAAGATGCCTCCGATTGAGCCCACGATCCTCCCCACCGGACCTTGCAAGGAGAACCATCTCGAGGAGTCGCAGATTAACCTGACGGCTCTTCCGGCTCCGATGGTTCACCAGTCTGATGGCGGGAAATACATCCAGACCTATGGAATGCACATCATCCAGACTCCCGACGGCAAATGGACAAACTGGTCTATTGCCCGGGCTATGGTTTCTGACGAGAAGCATCTGACCGGACTCGTCATTCCCCCTCAGCACATTTGGCAAATCCACCAGATGTGGAAGAAGGAAGGAAAGGATGTTCCTTGGGCGTTAGCCTTCGGTGTACCTCCTGCGGCTATCATGGCTTCTAGCATGCCCATCCCCGATGGCGTGACTGAGGCGGGCTACGTCGGTGCGATGACTGGTTCATCGTTGGAACTCGTCAAATGCGACACAAATAATTTGTACGTGCCCGCGACGTCGGAGATTGTCCTCGAAGGTACCTTGTCTATCACCGAGAGCGGTCCAGAAGGTCCTTTTGGTGAAATGCACGGATATATCTTCCCGGGTGATGTCCACGTTTGCCCCAAGTACAAGGTGAATCGGATCACATACCGCAACAACCCTATTCTTCCGATGTCGTCCTGCGGACGGTTGACTGATGAAACGGTAGCAATTCACTTTACTCCGTGTATAGGATTTAGCTAACAGAATAGCACACACTCATCGGCTCCCTTGCCGCCGCAGAAATCCGAAAGATCTGCCAACAAAACGGCCTCCCCATCACCGACGCCTTTTCGCCCTTCGAATCCCAAGTCACATGGGTGGCTCTTCGCGTCGACACCGCCAAGCTCCGGAGCATGAACACCAACAGCGTCGAATTCCGTAAGGAGGTTGGCGATCTCATCTTCAACGAGAAAGCCGGATACACCATCCACCGACTCGTGCTTGTTGGGGACGACATCGATGTCTACGACGGCAAGGATGTCATGTGGGCTTTCTCCACTCGCTGCCGGCCTGGTATGGATGAGACACACTATGAAGACGTTCGCGGATTCCCGTTGATTCCGTATATGGGTAAGGGTAGTGGCTCGCCGGTCCAGGGCGGTAAGGTGGTCTCGGATGCGTTGTTGCCCGTTGAGTATACCACTGGCAAGAACTGGGAGGCTGCTGATTTCGAGCACTCGTTCCCGGAAGAGGTGAAATCGAAGGTGTTGGCCAACTGGAAGAAGATGGGCTTCCGCGGCGATTAAACTATACTATAGCGAATTTGTGTATATAAAGCGATAGATTCGAAGTGTTACACTATAATAACTATATGTGATTAAACTCAAAACCTGATTGGCTTGTGTGCACTAAAAATGCTGACTAATCCACGTGACATCAACTCCAACGTAGAAAGAGTAGAGATAGAAAAGGACCAACAACTCAAACCAAATACAACGATGTCATGGCAAACAATATTGACAAACAGGAGATAGACCGTGTGCTGCAGCAGAGGCGAAAACAGCGCGAATCTAGAGCCTGCTACCCCTGCCGCCAACGCAAAGTCAAATGCGACGGCACGCAGCCATGTCGGACATGTCGGAGACGAGGACATCCGGAAATCTGTGCGTATGGTGTGTCTCATTCACGGAATAGGTCTGCGTCTGCTGGGACTGAGCACCCGGCAGGTGAAGTTGGTCTGAACTTAACTTGGAGACCGGAGGCTGTGCCAGGATTGAGATCGCAGGAATCTTTGCCAAGTCCTCGAGATCAGAATCAAGGACAGGCGCAGGTTCGAGTTCAGTCACAAGAGAATCGACCCAATATCGCAGATGGAGGTGAAAAGGAGTATATCTTCTCCGGGGATAACTCCGTCGTCTCTATCCTTCGCCAGCGCACGCAGGACGCCAATGGTACCATGGCCCGAGAGGTCGGATCGGTGCTTGGCTTGCAGAATACGTACAACAGTTATCCTTTTATGGACTCGAAGACGCCGCAGGAACGGTGGTCCTCGTTATTGCAAATTTTGCCTCAGCGGAAAGAGGTTCTAAAGTGAGTATGTCATCGTAAGACCAGCATATCGGTGAGCTAACATGCATAGATTCTTCCATTTCTACCGTTTATGTGCATATCCATTTAATCCTATCTTGGTGGACGTGGATCGCTTCGAATCGGATCTCTGCTCGTATCTTAATGCTCACGCTGCAGGGGAGTTCCGGGATCCCAATCGCATCTCTGAGCGCTGGTCAGCAGGCAGGTCTGTTGGCCACATCAGTCTACTGCTGGCTACGTTGTCGGCTGGCGCACACTACTCTGACCTGGAGGATCCACGGCGCTCCGAAGCGTGTCAGGAGCTAGGTGCGTAAATATATAATGTTCAATATCGTCTCTCTACTGACACCGTGAAGCCCGTCGATCATTCCACGCTCTGCGCTTAGCCAACTTTCTCTTTCGTCCATCGTTGGATACCATTCAAGCCCTGCTGATATTGGGAAATACGCTACAAAACAATGGCCAGTCAGATGCTGCTTGGGCATTGCTGGGGACGACGGTTCGGCTGGCACAAACCTTGGGATTGCATACGAGTAAGAGCATGGCGCATTTGCCTGAATATGTTCAATCTAGGGCTAAATCGTTATGGTTAGTGCTGAATATACCTGTATTTTGATATCTTTCTGACAAAACAGGCTTGCGATTGTTTGGCAGGATAGTCTGCTCTGTCTCTGTTACGACCGACCACCTATCGTTACCGTCTCCGGCTGGCCGACTGACACCTCCATATTCTCTCATCCGAATCTATCATACACCGAAATTATGCACTACGTCTGTCGAATGGCTCTGGACATTACCAAGTCAGACGAAACAGAAATGCAGGAAACCAGCAGGTCACTTGATGCGTTAGCAACATTGGACAACGTCTATAGCCGGGCAGAACCGCATTTATGCTCGCGCGAGCACTGCAGGACCTTCCATCAGAACCTCGAGCATCTGGCATTGAAGATGCATCTATGCTTCGGAGTTTCAGTCCTTTGCCGACCAGCTATCAAACGGACCCAGTCACGGGATGTATTTTATGGACACGAGCTCCTCCGCACGCGTGCCAAAGCTAGCCTACTAGAGGCTTCCAAGGCTTTTCTCGACTTTCAAGCATTGAGTATTGTCCCTCTCCGCACATGGTCGATGGTGCACACGGTATTAAGCTCGACGCTGTTACTGTGCATCTGGGAAGAAACGCGACACGACCCAGAATGTCGGGATCTACAACAGAGGGTGATAGAGGTGTTCTCAGCTACTGAGTCAGCTAGTGGTGACTCGGGATCAGAGTCCGATAACGCACAATGGCTCTCGGAGCAACACATTCGGGCATTGGTTACCCTACGTAATGCGGTGGGGAGTGCTTTGGATCAGCAGACGGAGCAGACAATGCCGCATGGCACCGAGACCGCACCGGATGCAAACAACTTCTTCCCTGGTTTTGGGTACGTCCAGCATGCTCTGTTATTCTGTGGGGAATGCTGACAGCAGTAACAGTATGCCAAACGCCTTTCCCGACGGACTGGACATATCAGACGTTTCCCCTGTCACGTACATCGATTCGATCATGAACGGTGAGTTCAACAGATCCGAAAAAACTTTGCCGTGACTGACTCGGTCTAATTGTGTAGTCCCACTTTTTGATATCTCGCAGGAGAACCAGTTCCTGTAATCGGCAATCGGTATCCGGTCGGCCCGGGTCGTTGAATCGAAACACAGGTAAAAAGACGACGGGCAATGGAAATCATTGAATAGTTTGACGTGCAGAGTTTTGCATGATTTCAATACACCTGAGAATGCCATCCCTAATTTGACATTCTCTTTGCCCTTTATTTCGCGTGTAATATTAGCATGTCAAAATACGATATACTGCAGTCAGAATTGGCAGGGCTCGGTATTCGGGCCCGGGCTCGGGTGCTCGGGGCCTCGGAAGCGTCAACGTTTCAAGTCAATGTTCTCTGGAATGACTGGTATCCGCCACTCGCAGTGTGAAGAAAGGTGGATCGCATATAAGAAGCATAGCCGTCTGTCGGAATGTGACACACGATTCCATCTTCGCAACAGAGTGGATCTAGAAAAGGATTTGCACAAGGGTCAGTGACAATCACCTCAACCCGAAGCAACATAAGTGTCTGAGCTGCCGATCTGTCAACAAAAACAATAATAGATACTGCCAACCATGCTGAACTCGATATTCTCTGGCAACACCAACAACAACGGTACCACAACACCACGTTCAATGCGTGAGTCCCCCGACGCCGAAATGCAACCCGCAACTCACCGTACCCCTAACACGCCCAACAACACACGCCGCCGTCGCATCGTGGTAGCCATGACAGGAGCCACTGGTGCCACCCTCGGCATCAAAGTCCTCATAGCCCTCCGCCACCTCGACGTCGAAACGCACCTGGTGATGAGTAAATGGGCCGAAGCAACCATCAAATACGAAACAGACTACCACCCCTCCAACGTCCGCGCCCTAGCCGACCACGTCCACAACATCAACGACATGGCAGCACCTATCTCCAGCGGCTCGTTCAAAACCGACGGAATGATCGTGGTACCCTGCAGTATGAAGACACTGGCTGCGATTGCCTCGGGGTTTTGTGATGACTTGATCTCGCGGACAGCAGATGTCATGCTTAAAGAGCGGAGACGGCTGGTGCTCGTTACGCGCGAGACACCACTGAGCGATATCCATTTGAGGAATATGTTGACGGCGACGCAGAGCGGGGCTGTTATTTTCCCGCCTGTACCGGCGTTCTATATCCGAGCTGCTGGGGTGGAGGACTTGGTTGATCAGAGCGTGGGAAGGATGTTGGACTTGTTTGATTTGGATACGGGGCAGTTTGAGAGGTGGAATGGGTGGGGGGAGTCATAGGTTGTTTTGTTCGTTCCATTTGTCTGTTTTAATTATCGTATATCGCTTTTGCATGGATGGCGTTGGCGGTTGCTTGTTCGTTTCGTTTCCCTGTCAATACACTAGCAATGCAACTCAATAGATTGGGTATATTCTCCGTGTAGAGTATGGAGGACACCGGAGCCCATGCAGATGTCTCGGACGTATGCATGTTTACTCCGTACTCTGCACACAGTATTCGGGGTTTCCGGACGTGCATGATCCGAGGTTTTATACGCAGTGCTTACCCAAATAGACAAATTGGTTTAATTTACAAAATTAAACGCAAATGTCAACCCCACCTTCCTGCATTATGCTAATAAACGTGCTTATCGTTAATATATATTCCCCGCGGGGACGAGAATGCGGGGATCTGATCTACGCCTTCCGTGTAGAAAATATACAGACCTCGGTTCACGTGTCTAATTCTCCCTTCATTGTGAAGATTCCAAACCAATCTATAATCTGACATCTACAAGTCATCTTGGCGTCTGTCTTGTCCATCTGACACATTCAGCCACTTTGTCTTGGGTTGCAGGCAGACAGGCAGGAATGCAGGCTCCGAGGACAAAGCCACATGAGTCGCGGTCGTACCTGCCTACTAGGCAGCCCCCGGAAAGAGAAAAAAAAATAGTAATCATGACCAGAGTATAAATATGACAAGTCCGCTCTATCGAGTGAGACAGTTCTTTATGTGCGCATCTGCATCTGCATCCGCATAATAGAATGCATCGTTTCCTTTCTATTCTAAGCCTGCTGCCATGCGTCCCGGCAACACTGGCTATTCTGGGCGCGCCTACTGTTACTATTTCGTCTCCCCAGGCTACGATTGCGGGTCAGGCTGGGCTAAAGGTTGAGTCGTTTAATGGGATTCCGTTTGCGCAGCCACCAACTGGGTCTCTTCGATTGAAGCCACCGCAGCCTATTGAGAGTGTTCTGGGCGACATCGATGCGACTGGGATTGCGCAGTCATGTCCACAGTTCTTCTTTGCGACGAATACCTCTGAATTTCCTGGGTCTGTGGTCGGGGAGATAGCGAACATTCCTCTTTTCCAAAAAATTACTGATGCTGGGGAGGATTGTCTCACGCTGAATATTCGTCGTCCAGCAGGAACGACGGCGGAGGATAAACTACCCGTGCTGGTATGGATTTTCGGTGGAGGATTCGAGCTGGGGTCTTCGACTATGTATGATGGGGCGTCGCTCGTGCAGAACTCGATTGATCTGGATATGCCGATTGTGTTCGTTGCGATGAACTATCGTGTTGGCGGGTTTGGGTTTATGCCTGGTGCTGAGATCCTTGCGGATGGTGCGGCGAACCTGGGTCTGCTTGATCAACGGCTTGCGCTGGAATGGGTGGCTGATAACATCGCTGCGTTTGGAGGCGATCCAGATAAGGTGACAATCTGGGGTGAATCGGCGGGTTCGATCTCCGTGTTTGACCAGATGATGTTGTACGACGGGGATATCGAGTACAAGGGGTCGCCGTTGTTCCGGGGTGCCATTATGAACTCCGGGAGTGTGGTACCTGCAGATCCGGTGGACTGTGACAAGGGGCAGAATATATACGATACCGTCGTGGCGTACGCTGGGTGTGATACAGCCGAGAATACCCTGGAGTGTCTGCGTGGGTTGGATTATACGGACTTTCTCAACGCTGCAAACTCGGTACCTGGGATTCTGAGCTATCATTCCGTGTCACTGTCGTATCTGCCTCGTCCCGACGGTAAGGCTTTTACGCAGTCACCCGATCTCGCTGTGAAGTCAGGGAAATATGCCTCGGTGCCGTTTATCGTCGGCGACCAAGAAGACGAAGGCACACTATTCGCCCTCTTCCAATCCAACGTTACCACAACAGACGACTTGATTGAATATTTTTCCAACCTCTTCTTCTTCCACACCTCGCGCGATCAGCTACAAACACTAATCGATACCTACAAAGACACCGCTGAAAACGGCTCGCCCTTCCGCACCGGCATCTTCAACAACTGGTACCCCCAGTTCAAACGTCTAGCTGCCATCCTCGGAGATCTAACCTTCACCCTCACCCGCCGCCTGTTCCTCAAATACGCCAAAGAAGTCAAACCCGACGTCCCCGCATGGTCCTACCTCGCCTCGTACGACCACGGCACCCCAATCCTGGGTACGTTTCACGGCAGCGACCTCCTCCAGGTGTTTTACGGTATATTGCCAAATTATGCGTCCAGGTCGATACACTCGTATTACTTCAGCTTCGTGTACGAGCTCGACCCGAATAAACGGCGCGGTGAGGAGTTTCCGGAGTGGCCGCAGTGGACAAACGAGGGGGTCGAGTTGATGCAGTTTTTCAAGGATAAAGGGGAGTTGTTGAAAGATAATTTTCGGAATGAGACATATGAGTTCTTGATGGAGAACACGCAGGCGTTTCGGATTTGATTACTGTGTACATATGATATAGACGAATGTCAGGTTGTTGTTCAGGTGAATATAGCACATGATCGGTCAGGTGATAATTCTCAGCTCATCCATCCTTGTCATCTGAGTATGTACTCTTTGATAATAGAGTCTAAACAGAGTTACTGAGCTAAGACTATACTGGCATATGACTTGTAGCCTCAATGCTGTGCTTAGTCGATTCGAATCACTACGTTACACAAATCAGAAAGTTAACGACTTGACTCTGTCAATCTACAACAGGTAGCGATAAAAGACTCATTATGAATTTGCCATTCAGGAGGATGCCCCGGCTCGCAGTTCGTACTGTTGGACCGAACGACCGGTGGTATGTCGTGTTTAGGGCTTCCTTGACCGTCTTCGTATTTATGGTGGGTATCCATTGTGCAGATGTCTGGAGATATCGGGAAGTAGTTGCACATATCAGATCTACCTAAAAATTTAAGCATCTCATAAAGTCTTCAGATTCCCTGCTATGCTCAGTATAGTTACAATCTCATAGCACAGAACCGTGCATAACTTATGCAGTGTATAACTTGCACAAGTAACACCACCAAGCGCCAATCAACGACCGCCGATCAATTGCATCATCGGCGGCTGATATCTTGCACTTCGCACGACGAATTAATTCTTCTTTCTTCAATATCCCAAGAATCAGCATGAAATTCGCTAAAAGCCTCCTTATAGCAGCGTCGAGCTTCTCTCTCCTCGCAGAGGCCAATAAACCTGATCTTCAAGCGCCCCTCATCGGTTCGGGCAGCAAGGCCGCAAAACAACCGAATATCCTCTTCATTATTTCTGACGACCAGGATCTGGCATTGGGATCTACGGATTATACACCATTGACGGCGAAACATATCAAAGAGAAGGGGGTTTTCTTTCGGAATCATTTTGTTACGACGGCGCTGTGTTGTCCGTCAAGAGTTAGTTTGTGGACGGGGCGCCAGGCGCATAATACGAATGTGACGGATGTGCGGCCACCATATGGTATGTATTTCCTTGAGAGTTAGTCAATTCAGACTGCTAACTCGTTCAGGGGGGTATCCGAAATTTGTGGAGCGCGGATTCAATGACAATTTCCTTCCTATTTGGCTGCAAGAAGCCGGGTACAACACGTACTACACCGGGAAGTTGTTCAATGCGCATACGGTTACAAATTACGATAAGCCTCACGTAGCTGGCTTTACTGGATCAGATTTCTTGTTAGATCCATATACTTATGACTACCTCAACTCAGCTTATCAGCGCAACCATGACCCCCCGGTTAGTTACGAGGGTCGCCATACGACCGAAGTGATCACAGAGAAAGCGCTAGGCCTGCTGGATGATGCGCTTGAAAGTGGGAAAGCGTTTTTTCTGGCGGTTGCGCCCATTGCACCGCATTCTAACGTAAATTCGTCGACGTTTGGGGGCGGAGCGGCAATGACGGAGGCAATTCCGCTTGACAAGCATAAAGATCTATTTCCGGATGCCCAAGTACCGCGGACTGGAAGCTTTAATCCGGACGAGCCAAGCGGAGTGAGCTGGATCCGCGACCTGCCTCTCCAGAACCAGGCGGTCATTGATTACAACGATCATTTCTACCGTCAACGTTTGCGTGCTTTGCAAGGTGTGGATGAACTGGTTGACTCGCTTGTGATGCGTCTCGAAGAGAGTGACCAACTTGACAATACATACATCATCTACACATCCGACAATGGTTTCCACATTGGGCAGCACCGCTTGCCGCCGGGGAAGTCGACAGGATTTGACGAGGATATTCGCGTTCCGTTCTACATCCGTGGACCAGGTGTCCCGGAAGGAGAGGTGCAAGATGCAGTCACCACTCATATCGACCTGGCGCCGACGTTCTTCGACCTAGCTGGTATTCCATTGCGCAAGGACTTCGATGGGGCGCCCATGCCTGTTCACAATCCAATCGAGACCACGCATGAGCATGTCACTGTTGAATACTGGGGCAAGGCATTTTTGGAGGGTGAGAAGGGCGGGATTGGTAGGTTTTCCTCGACAGATTAATGCCATCATGCTAATGAGATAGGACCCGGCCATTCATTCAATGTTCCCAACAACACCTACAAATCTGTGCGCATTATCGGCGACGGATATGACCTTTACTACTCTGTCTTTTGCACGAATGAACATGAACTTTATGACCTGACGGTAAGTCAAATATGGAATAGATTGCCTGTCCATTGCTAATTTCACAGACTGACCCCTACGAAATGAACAACTTATATTCGGGCGATCACTCGCAACGTATCCTCGGATACTCATTGGAGCACGTCGCATCCCGACTCGACTCACTCCTGCTTGTTCTCAAATCATGCGAAGGCCGCACTTGCATCAAACCTTGGAATGTCCTGCACCCGGATGGCTCTGTACAGACATTACGCGACGCCCTTCATTCACAATACAACACTGTCTATCAAGCAACACCAAACGTCGCCTTCGACCGATGCGAAAACGGCTACATCCTTGACGCGGAGGGACCACAAGCGGATGTAGTGTACCGCGATGGCTTGAGCTGGGAGTTGTGGACCTGAAGATCCACCAAATACTTTAGGTGTAGACACTAGAACAGACACGGTTAGACTGTATTAATTAAGCATTTCCAGACAGAGTTTAGCGCGCTCCATACCCTTGGTAGTGGCGCCGTGATTCGCCCGAGCGGTCACTAGCGCCGATTACGCCTTGCGTTCCCGGTTATTCGCAAGATTTCGGGTTTTCCACGGAGAAGTGCTGCGCCGAAGCTGCGTAAGCAGATAAGCTAGTTAGTTAGTTATCGGTTCAGCTGAGCTGGTCTTCCGTATAAGATTTGCCGATATCGCAAGGGTTTTTTTGTGCGCGCGCAGGGCTTTTGACGTGTCGGCGCATTGCGGTATCGTCAATGGCGTTTGAGTCGGACAGTGATCGCGACAATGGCATCGTCATGGTAGAAAAAAACGTCAACAATGAGGTCTCTAATGCGCCGAACGGGATTGTCAAGGACTGGGATGCAGAGGAGGGACCATTACGGCGGAAGTAAGACCATGTCTATTCAATTCCTTGATCGCAGTCGCGATTGGAAACTAACAACCCAGAATCGACTGCATCCTCCTCCCTATCCTCGGGATCGCTTTTTTCTCCCTCCAGATCGACCGCATGAATATCAGCGCCGTCCTGACATCGACGATCACTGATGATCTGGGCATCACCACGAACCAGGTCAACGTTGGATCGCAATTGCTCTCAGCCGGAATCGTCGTTACGGAAATACCATCAAATGTCGTTCTTCAATGGCTGGGTCCGCAGAGGTGGCTATCGATACAATTGTTCGCATGGGGGTTGGTCGCGACATTTCAGGCATTCGTGCAGTCATACCCGGCGTATCTGGCGACGAGGTTGCTTCTGGGAATGCTCGAGGGTGGATTTATACCTGGCGCGCTTTATTATCTTTCGACGTGGTATAAACGCGACGAGACAAGTTTCCGGACGACACTTTTCTTTTTCGGACAGATGTTTGCGGGGGCTACGGCCAGTCTGATCTCCGCTGGTTTGTTGACTCTTGATGGGAAGGGGGGATTAGCGGGTTGGCGATGGGTGTGGTTGGGTACGTGCATATATTCCTAGGGGGTCGGGCATGGTTAACAACGCCTAGTGGAAGGACTCATCACCATTTTCGCTGGCATCATCTTTACGCTCTTCATTCCTCCAAAAGCAGGAGACGGCAGACCACTGATCAGCATGGGCCGCTGGAGCTACTTTACCGAGCGCGAATCGCAGATTATCCGTGACCGCGTCATCCTCGACGACCCTCTAAAAGCGCAGGGCCATATCAAAATTACTGGACGTGATATTTGGGATACAATTCGGAAGCCAAATGTCATCCAGCACTTTATGGTCTCACTCGTCGCCATGTCCGCATACCAGGGTTTGACACATTACACGCCCAGCATGATCAAGTCATTCGGTTTCGACAGCGTGGACGCGAATGCATTGGCTTCTGTACCGGTGTACTGCAGTATGATCTGGACATTGGTGCTAGCGTATCTATCTGACTGGCTTGGACACCGCGGTCCATTCGTGTTACTGGCTATTACGTGGAATGTCATTGCGTATCCTTGTCTCCGGACGACACCGTGGGATTCGTCGCAGTGGCATAAATACGGTGTTATTTGTGTGGCTAATGTGGCCTATATCAGCATGCAGTGCGTTATCCCTACTCTCCCACTATCATAAAAAGCCGAGCTAACGAAACCAGCATCCTAAACGTCGGCTGGCTCTCGGTCTACTGCAAACGTCCCCAGGAGCGGAGTGTAGCCATGGCGTACGTCCCTCCCAAACCCCCAAATGTCAATATCTGCTAATCTTACGGATAAACAGGGTAATCGTCATGGCCGCCAATTGCGCAGGTATCTCTGGCTCACAGATCTTCCGCACCAGCGACAAGCCGCGGTATATACATGGTCTAACGGCGATTTGTGCACTTGCTGCGGCCGCGTGGGTATTGGCTGCGGTGTTGAATTTGTATTATTTCTTTAAAAGGAGGGGGAAGGCGGGTTGATATATGTCGGATAGGATAGATAATCTATTCAATTCTTCAACATAGAAATATATTTAATATCTGCTATAGAACAAAGGTGTCTGTCTTCTAACTGGAGACAGTGACAATGGGTGAGCGATCTGTAGCAATGCGTAAGCAATTGCAAATCTGTTTTGACAGAATCACCTGTAAGAATGAGATTCACTGTAAAGACTCAAGTATTGCCCGGCGCCTGTTGATCGGAAATGCGGTGGTTGTAGGGTCCCACTTTTCTTTGGTCTCTCGAGGGCCTCACTTGTCTCAGCCCTCTGTCTCAAAGAAAAACTGCTTTTACAACAGATTTTCATTTTGATTGATTCCTTGGCATTCAATGATCTGTTCATGACTGCTGTATGATACTCGTGTTCCCTTGAAAGCGATAAGGCTTCAATATCCATGTACGGAAGTACTGCTCTCCTTGAGTGACAATAAACTCATAGTATAGAACGACAAAATGGGCCCTCCTGAAAAGAAGGGTCGAAGCCAGTCGCGACCGACGGCCAATACAACGCAAGAATTAGCGTCAACATCATTGATTTTCCTGCCTTCCGGTTCACGCAGAAGATTTCTGGCTCCATCACGCACGAATATCAACATCGTAAAGTACATGGAATCACAGGCGAACCAACGAGTAGAGCTTTCCTTGAAATAATTGCAGGATTTGCGTACAAGTCTCGCCGCGGAGTGTACCCGGAATACTTTCGACAGAGAACTGTGCGAGCGAATTTGCCGCTGGACCCCCTAGGTACGAACAGGGCAACGTTGCTCATGAGACTCACTGTGTGGGGTCTTAGGGAGGGTAGAAAATTGAAAGTCGACGCTTACAGCCACAATGAAACCCCTGATTCCTAACCCTCGCAGGGAAACCCTTCATAATCAAGCCACACATGACGATCGTGTACATGCTACCCTCCTGTGCAGCATCAATTGTTCGGCGGGATCTTTTGATATCACGAGCAGTACAATCAAGCTGACACGCGTCCGGAGCCAGTCAAGTAGATCTCCCGAAGGTCATGAAGACCAGCAGCAGGGGAAGCACCTGCACGAGCATCCCCTTGACGAATTCCTGTCCCTTTGCAAGACTCCGCCTCTCAGCTAGATAGAGCAGCAGGAGACTGAGCGGGAGCAGGAGAGACAAAAGCGCGGATAGACAGGAGATCCAATGCCGCCGCCAGGAGGCCCCGGATGGGGCAAGTGACTCGGAGGCCAATCATGAAGAACAATTGGAACAGTAACACCGAATCAGCCTTATGTCTTGAATCCAGCCTCGTGAATTTGTCTTGTTAATATGAAGATATCTGCGTTTCATTCTACTCTCCATAACTATTTATTTCTCTTTCTGGTCTACGATTAATAGCAACATGGCGAAACCCCCGCAGTACTACAAATTCCTCAAATCAATCGAGAACTCTCAGCAATTGAAGATCCTCAATGACTTTGTCACCAACTCCAACGTAACAGTCGAAAATTGCCATCCTCCAAATCATTGAGCTGACAATGGCCGTCTATGCAGCCCCTGATGAGGAAAAGGGCTTAGTACCCAGCAACGTTGACTATTTCATCTCTCTGTCCTTGATGGCGCTTGTTCAGGAACTGGATCCAACAAAGCATGGAAGGCTGGTTGAGTTTCTCTGTGCGCTTCAGAAGCAGATTGCAACGGACCCTTCAACAGGCGAGTCGCTTACTGTGGATATTGATAAGGAAGTTCTCTGGACGAACCTGCCGTCTCTCAGGTATACTGAGGCGGAGACATGGAGGGAGTTCGGAGGTGACTATAAGGTAGATTTTCTTTCTTTTTGCTCTCCTCTTTCTTCCGTTTTGGTATATGTATTCATGTCTAATGAATGCCAAGACCCCTACCCTCGATCTAAAAGACGACCAAAGAAAGCGCTGGGTAAAACTAAGCGCCTTCATCACCCAACTCACCCAAGCCGCTGACATAAGCTACAAACCCCCCCTAGGCCAGGGCTTCAACTATCACCTAGACCGCTCCCACCGCGCAGCCTGGACATTCCAATTCGCTCTTGAAAGCGATGATGTCCCAATGCTAACACTTTCCAGGACAGCAGCCATGGAGGTAACATCATGTGGTTTATCTATGCTGCGAACCGGTTGTGAGACAATGTCCAGAATGGGGCGGACTTATGACCCGGACTTTGGGTTGAAGGTTGGTTGTAAGAGTCTTGAGGGTCCGGGGTGGAAGGGGTATGAGCGGGATAGATGGGAGGCTTGGGGGGAGAGGCTGAGGCCGCAAGGGCGGTGTGTGAGGATGAGAGAATGAGGTCTTTGTGTCACGGGCTCGGAATAGTAGATAATAACGAACTGAATTCCTATCTAGACTATTGTAGCCATCGACGAGAATATCAAATCTGGAGAAGAAGGAAGAAGAGGAAATCTATCTAGATAATGAAGAGGTTTTGAAAGGAACATTGGCGACATGACTGGGTAGTGTCTGTGATATATCATCCATTGCCGTAGTGTTGAGCCGCCGTATATGAGCTGTCATATCTGAGCCGTCACAGACTGCTTGATGAGGCTTTGGAGTGTAGGGAGAGGGCAATGACTGCTCAATGATCAATAACTGATATGAATGATATGACTTTCACAAATGTAGCACTTGATTGTACTCCTGCACTTAGAACTGAAGAGACTCAAGATTCAGGTCTAAGAAAGCATGCTTATCCTATGTGATTATCCCAGGCTTTGATAATTCCAGTAAATATAGTTAACAGAACGCTCCGGCTAAGCCTCTTAAGATCGCATACATTTTATGTTGCGAGCACTTTGTAGTTCCGTCGCCTAGATAGATTTCTTTTTCTTCTTCTTACCCAGATTCAATATTCTCGTCGATGGCTAGGATAGTTTAGATAGGAACACTGATTCATTATTATCTACTATTCTGAGAGTGACAAACTGTTCAAGAACCTTGTTTCTTCATCTAGGCTGGTTTCATCAGTGAAGGGATGGAGCCAATGGGCTTTAATATTTCTCGTAAATGTCTTGTAACTGTGACAGTCTCGAGCAATAGGAATCTTTTGGTAGAGTATCTGACGAAATTCTAACATGAGGAGAGAAAGGAAAGAGGCAGGCCTGCCGGCGATGAGCTATATAGTGTGTGCAAGGGGTTAAGCGATGCTCAGTGAATGTCCTACGCCAAACAGGCCGAAGTAATCAAACATGCTACAACTAGCGAATGTTCCTGTTCCGTGACACTTTATAATACATTCTGAAGCCAGTATTATCTGGGCTATGTATCTAAGGTGCTCAAGGCAATTTGGGAGGATCATGTGCTGATAGCGGGTGTGTATGTATAACCATTTTTGGATAATTGGCAGTTCAGGGATTATGACTGGCAATTTGGCATCCAGATTTTTTAATAAGACAACTTAAGAATGACACTATAAGAAGAGCTTTGTTGATCTGGTGGACTTTTTGAAGGTAGGGAGTGAAATAGAGGCAACGTAACTGCTTTAATGTAGTAGATTCCCTTTTCAGTGCAGCTCCATTCTGTAGTATATCTAGAATTGATCCACTTGGCATGCTTTATTATATTCCTCTTCAATTAAGAACATGGTACATATGGCCAAAGGGAGTGGAGAACAGGGTCTGCCATCCGCTCAGCCGTACTCAAGCCACATGTTAAGCGATCCCGTGTTTCCGTCGTAACCTGTTATCCACTCCCCGCATTTTCATGTGAGTCTGATACGGTAAGGTCTGTAACAGTGGCCAGTCAGCACTGGGACCCGGATCTTTGTCCAATATGGTCCAAGAATGACGACAATTTATTGAGTTTGCGCAGGTTTGCCAGAACCTTATGACGAGGAAATGACAATGGTCCTGAGCAAAACCCGTGGGAACTCATTCATCAATCACAGGTCTCCTTGGATTTATATGTCGGAGACCCGGTTGAGAAATGGATAGTTATGTCGGGGTAGATATGTATAGGGCTTACTCTGGTCACCTGTTCTATCTCATTCCAAATTTCACAAGACATAAATATGATGGAAACTTTACTATACTGGGTATGGAGCCTGGTTAAGCTGGCGATCGGGTAATTTCTTCTGGACTCGTTCCTGGAAGCGGAAGTTTATGATGGCATTGGCTTGGATCATAAATTGGATTAAGGACGAGAGATGGCTCGTTTCTAAGTAGTCATCTATGATCACGTACAGAGCAGCTGACTTTTTATGCTATTTAGCATAAGGAACCTGGGAGTTTCTAAGGCAATTTTTATCTCTCTGTGTTAATATACAAGTTATAATCGATGCCATTCCACCGCATCACGTTCCTTTATATATATATATATATATATTAAATGTAAAAGCTTGCCTGCAACCCACAGGAAAATGAAAAGGCTTTTGGAGAAATGCTGCTTACCTGGGTACGACCCTAATATGTTAACAAACGCCCATACTTTCCAAACTGTGATCTTGTCTCTAGTACAAAAGGTGACTTTTATTTTCCATTTCAACAAAGGACTTGTAATCAGGGCACCTGGTGTACCGGTTCTTTTCGGCTTCCCGTCCACGAAATGGGATGGTACTGACGCCGGACACTACGAAAAAGTAAAGATCTATCGTCCTAAATGCTTGACGGTAGCAGTTACCCGGCGTACTCGCCAGGGGCCATATGCTTGATATATATGAAGGTGATTATCAAACTTGAAAAATTATTAGTAGAAAGAGAAAGTATACTGAGCATGCTAGGGCAAAGGCTTGGTGGAATAGGTGCCTACTCAATATAGATGTATACAGTGGCCACCCGCCGCTTTGGCTGTATGTAACTTAGTCAAACATGTCGCCATATTGCCTTTGTTTCTCTCTCTTTCCAGTCTCTTGTTCAACAGACCGGTGTGTCTGTAGTTCTTGACTAATCCAACTAAGACTGCTCCAAGCGTTATAGTTAGTCGAATGTAGAACAGCATGAAAAGTACAATTGACAGGATTGGCACCAAATTGCAGAAGCATCCTTAGGATCATTTAACAGTCTAATTGTCACCATGCCAGATTTTCCAAATGAAAAATTAGCTCAATGCGTTCTGGGTTTAGGTCTCTTCCTGGCAGATGCACGTTGATTTGGGAGTTCCTCGTTTAGTCCGGAATAATCGACACCCGATTTCCCCTCTGAGCTACGATCCGTGAGACCCCGCTTCATGCTCCACTCCTTCTCTTGCGGCCCTAACGTAAAGCTTTCTACTGGTTATGTTTATCCACAAGGCAACTCCACCTATCAGGATTCTCCACCGCGGGGTCTGAATATTGGAGGATCTGAAAATGCTGAGTGCTTGTGCCTTTCCCGTTCCACTCTAGTCGTACAATGGTGTGATTGGATCTCAGTGTAAAGGATATGTGCATTTCAGCCAGCCACAATTGCAAGACACTGCCGACCTTACGTCACCAATACACAACCAGTAACATAAACCACGGGCGAGATGTGAATATAGGTGAGCTCCATCCAAGGAAGTTTGAGACGGGACGAAGGAGCTATGGGAGATGGTAGAAGAAGGGAGTCAGTTGGATGGGAGATGGCCGCATTGCACTATCCCGACTAAATCTATTATGTGGTTGCGGTTCTAGCGAATCCGTTATATGGATTATTGTGATGTCTATCCATAAAAGGAATCTGTCTACAGGATAAAAGGGTATATCTGTGGGTTGTGCGTCAGCACTAGGGCGTTGTTTGCCTTCATCGTCTGGATGGCATCGTTTGCTCCGTTGGTGGTGTTTGCAAATATTAGCCGTTGGCTGTTGACCGTCACAGCCAGCAACCAAATCAGCAGTGTTTGGAATTATGAGGAAGGTCAACACTGGCTTCTGTGACGGTGCAGCTCACATATGACAGCTCATATATGGTGGCTCAACACTGCAGCAATGGATGATACATCACGAATACTGCTATTCAGCCATGTCGTTGTCTAGATAGATTCCCTTTCCTCTTTTCTTCTCCAGATTCGATATTCTCGTCGATGGCTACAATAGTCTAGATAGGAATTCATTTCGTTATTATGTACTATTCCGAGCCCGTGACAGCTTCTAGCACATAACAGTAGAAATTAATCCATGGTCAATGTGACCATGGCTCAGCTGAATGCTGTGGGGGTCAGCTCGCCACCATTCTGCAGATTGCACGCTCCACATTATATCAGCAATCATGCCTCTCAGTTTTCTATTCTGCTTTATTATGCGTTGCTTTTGCATTTTTTTCATCCTTTTATAAACATACCTCTTTAACGACATATAATTGGTTGTATTAATTGTATTTGGTTGACCCACAAGCCTCGGGCACTCAGTGCACAGACCATTTACACATCAAAATAGGAAATTCTATCACTACCACTTTATACTATTCAGTTTTCCTACCTAATATGCGTCTTGACTAAGGACTTTAGCGGATATGATAAGGTATTCATTTCCAATATTCGCCAAGGTGGCTTCAGGGTTTCCCACCAGATCTACGAACCACTGGATCACCTATTAGCTACGCCAGGATAGCACGACGGCGTAATTAGCCCCAATGTCAATCCTGCAGCCACATCACACCTCGCTTTCTAACTGGCGTCCATAGGATATTCCCCATAGGGTAAAAGATTTAAGGGATCAGAGCTGAACAGGAAACCAGTGATGCAGGTCTTTACATAAATCATGCATAAATCCCTATACGGCTCATCAGCCTATGACGCATTACCTGCATAAACCTGAGGAAGTTGTCATCCAGTGAAATGCAAGATCAGATAAAAATTTTTGGGGAACCATTTAGTGTATCGATCTGCTGTCTTAATTTATGTACCATGCATGCTGCATACATTGACATACCAAGTAAAGATCATAGCTCAGCTACAACAGACTTGTTGTTTCTAGTGGTTGAAAATTGACGCATTGTAGAGTTGGGGGTTTCTTTTTTCTTTTACTTTTTTATGGTTGTATTAAGTATTCTATAAAAAGAAAAAGAATATATATAAGATTATCATATGAGTCGCCTAATATACAGTATTTTAACATGATAATAAAGGTAACGGAGGAATATCCGTACCAGAGTCCAACTTTGGCAGACGAGGGGTAATCGATTTGTAATATCCACAAAATGGGTCCCCTTGAACAACTGTCAAGGATGATCGTTAAACCATCCAGTTCTTCATCCTGATGAGTTGGCAACCCAGAGTGGAGAAGACAGTCAAAATGTTGCATGTACTCCATGGCACAGCCAGCCAGCAATCACTGGTTGATAGATCATTCAAGGCGAAATGAGGGGAGCTTAGGAGAGCTGAAACTAGTTAAAAGAAGACCAGAATATTCCTACATAACCCCCTTCAATTCCATTCTTCTATCCTTTTATTGAATCGTCTCCAGACAATCAGGAATCAAGTAAACAACCATTCATCATGTCATTCGGCCAGGATAAAGACGACGATGCTTTTAATATCGTCAATTCTTATTTCATTGGGCCAAAGGCTGCCAATTTGCCCGATTTCAGAGCGAACATCAATACAATCCTTGATGAGCTGCTCGAGACTAGATTGAATTACTACCCCCAGGACAATGTATGCTCTTCCTTCCCTCTTTGATCCTTCAAAACCGGCAAAGTTCAACTAACCTGGGCAGGAACGGAAATTCATTACAAAGAAAGTCCGGAGATCAGAAAAGTTCATCAAGATCAGAGACAACTTCAGTGATGTGATCAGAAAAGTTTCACAGCTTCTGGGGGAGCACTCTGTTCCTTTCTGGTCCCCACGGTATGAGGCCCACATGTGTACAGATTTGACCGTACCCGGATTGCTGGGATACTTCATGACCATGTTGTACAATCCAAACAACGTTGCTCTGGAGGCCAGTCCCCTGACCACTGTTGCCGAACTGAAGGCTGGACGACAACTTTGCAACCTGTTTGGATACAACACTGATGAGGGGAAAAAAGACGAGCCATTGGCTTGGGGTCATATCACCTGTGATGGTACAATTGCCAATCTGGAATCCATATGGGTTGGTGCGTATCTCTCTTCGATAGTCTTCATAGTTCAGTACTGACCCCAACCAGCGCGAAACCTGAAGTTCTACCCCTTGACCCTCAGAGAGGCCATCAAGGAGGGAAAGCTGAAGTTTGTTGGCGATACATTCAAAGTCACCTTCTGGGACAAGGAAGACAAGGTTTTCAAAGAAGGGTTGCTCAGGGATATGGACACCTGGACGCTGCTCAATCTGCGCCCCGAGACTGTTCTTGATCTGCCAGAGAAGCTGAACAGAGATTATGGCATTTCGAATCAATTCCTTGAGGGTGCTTTGAAGAAGTTTAACATCCAGACAATTGGTCGCGACCCCTTGGAAAATGACCATATGCGAAAGAATCCAACGCAATACTTCCTGGCAAAGACTCGCCATTACTCATGGCCAAAGGGATTGGGTACGTTATTTCTCAAACCTGCAGACGAACGACAGGCTAACCGCTTCAGCAATTGCCGGCATTGGCTCAGGGAATATTACTGAAATCAAAGTCGACAACGACGCCCACATTGACCTTGAGGAGCTTGAAGATGAGCTGAAGGCCTGTGCCAAGGCGCAAGTCGCTGTATACGCTGTCGTGGCCATCATTGGCTCCACTGAAGAAGGCGCTGTCGACCGGCTGTCTAAGATTGTGGAAATCAGAGAAAGACTGCAAAAGGATCACGGCCTTTCTTTTCTAATTCATGCCGACGCCGCCTGGGGAGGCTACTTTGCCACCATGTTGAACCGGACACCTGGTGATAAGCCGGCAAAGAGCGATGACGGCCAAGGTCCCATCCCTGCATTGTGCTTAAGAGACGAAACTGAAGAGGATCTTTTGGCCCTTCAACACGCGGATTCTATTACAGTTGATCCACACAAGGCCGGTTACATCCCGTACCCAGCAGGAAGTTTGGTATACCGGGATGGACGCATGAGGCACCTGGTGACATGGTCCAGTCCCTACCTATCCCAGGGATCAGCGGAGAATATTGGTGTTTATGGTGTGGAGGGAAGGTGAGATTACCTATCCTTTTAAGTCGTGGCTTAAGGTAGATATTAATCATTGTCCAGTAAACCTGGAGCTGCAGCTATGTCAACCTGGCTCTCCAACCAGACTATCGGCCTGAACCCAAGTGGTTACGGAACATTGCTGGGTGAAGCGGCATTTACCAGCGCTAGAGTACGTCTTGATTATGTGGTTTATTGAGTTTCAAAGCTAATGTATTGACAGTTATCTGTGCGCTACGCCGTAGCGACCAGCACCAAGGAAGGAGTCAAAAAGAACTTCATTTGTGTCCCTTTCAACAAACTGTCTTCTGAGAAACACCCAGAGGACTTCCTCAACTCCACAGCCGTCGAAAATGAGAGACAATGGATTCGGGATAATATCCTACGAAAGGAAAACAAGGACCTCATCAAAGATCGTCAAGCAATGGCCAAGTTGCGCACCCTGGGTTCGGACCTTAACATCAATTGCTTCACGCTCAACTGGTATGATGAACACGGAAACATCAACAAGGACATTGAAGAGGCAAACTATTTGATGAAGAGGGTCGTCGACAGACTTTCCATCACGAGTGCCAATACCGATCCATCCAATATCCCGGTGTACTTGACATCCACAAAGTTCGAACAGGAGCTGTACGGGGACTGCGCCAAGAACTACATGAAGAGAATGGGACTCGAGGAGAGCGATGAGGACTTGTTCGTTATTCGCAATGTGGTTATGAGTCCATTCCCGACCCAGGACTACTTTATCGGCCATCTTATGGACGCACTGGAGGATATTATCGAGGAGGAAGTTGACACCATCAGGAAACGTAACCATCGTGGAAACCATGTTGCCAAGTTCCTGATGCAGGGCACTGACAACGTCTTCCTTGTCCTGCAAACCTCCTTCCACTGTGCAACCCTCCGACAGCAACTCATCGTCTCTGGAGAGCTCGATGAGGACTTCAAGAAGACTTACGTCAACTTCAAAAATCAAAATGCAGAAAAATCCCTTATCTTGGAGTCCACAGACCCGATTGATCTCCATGAAAAGATCGATAAACTTCCCGATCAGCCTCTTGAGTTCAAGGCAAAGATCTGGAAGAAGGAGGATTTAACCAGTAAGGAGGATGAGAATAAACCAGAACCTATCGCCAAGGGAACCGTGAAGGTGACTCGGGTCGTCAAAAGCCGGCCACTGAACTCAGAACACAGAGAGAAGAACTACCCTGAAGACTTCACGCCCTTCTATCTCTACGGTACCCCAGAGCAGCAGCACATTTCCCACATGCTTCTTCGAGCCCCCAACATCGCTCTCTGTGCCGGCAGGGTTACACTCACTCGCCAAGTCGACGGTAAAGATGTCAAGCTCGACAGTAATGTCCTCTCGCAAGTCCCCAACGGCCTGATCCTTACCTTGCAAAACTGCCCAGAAGCCGCAATGCAGCCCTTCCCAGAGAAGAACAAGGATCTGCCATCCCGGTTCTTTTTCAAAAAGGACCACAAGTTTCCAGTCAAAATTTGGGAAGACCCCAGGCCGAACAGCAGCAAGGGACCGGGACTGCTGGAGGGTTTGAAAGAACTGTGCGAAGCTACAATGGTTCTGAACAAGGATGTCGACGTTGATGCAGAATGGCCAAATAATGATTCACACAAATATAAAAAGCCTGATTGTGACCATTGGCAGAAGGAGTTGGAAAATATTGACAGTGTTCTTAACAGTCGGCACAAGGATATTAACAATACTAAGTAGTGGTAGAAGAGCAGCCCACTTGGTCTATAGTGGGGTACACTCTTTAGTATAGTTCCATTATACGTCAATGGGATTCACAGTTTCTTTGAATATTCCGAATCCTAGTAGCTGAGTCTGCTGTGATCTTGATAATCTCCATACAAGATTAGGAGGAAGGTCCCATACAAACCATTCCCACAGCCATGCTTACAGGTGCGCGCCTTGCAGCAGCAGCAGCAGTAGTAATAGTAGTAGTAGATTCCTCCGGCTTTTCGCAGCCGTGGCTGCATTTAGCCTTCTGAGCTAGTCTATCCTGATGTACTCAATTATGTACACGTGATATCCTTTCTTCATCATTACTCCAGTGGTTTTCGTTGGTTCTCTTAGCTGCCCACTGGTTGTCGCATACGTGTCTTTATACGGCATTTTTCACCTGTTTTCTAACAGACTTAGTTCATTAAGACCAAAACTTAGATCTTGACAGGGGGTTTTGATGTTGGTGGTGTTTGTCAACAATGGCGCTAGCGGAGCTGAGCCGTCACAGCAGTGCAGCTTGACGTGGATGGCTTGATGAATACTGTAGGTATCTGAAAATATAATAGGTAATTAGAATTGCAGCTAATTTTCATAAATTTCCATACTTGCATTGGCATTCTGTTTGTGTGCTCTGATCATCTATTCAGTTCAGACACAATAAAGGTCACTCTTACCAATAAGATGCCTTTTTTTATTTCGATCTGTATAGAATTGTCTTGGTGGTACGTTTTATAGACATGGTAGTGCTCGCAATAATTGCTTCCATATGAGACTTTCACAAGCCTATACGAAACAAGGCCGACCCCAAATTTGGCAAACCGAGGCAGATGCACTTAGGTTCACAGCCTTCTATTCGACCGCGAATGAATGCTTTCTCAAGAGTTCATTCTATCTGGCCCCACTCTCTCTCTGGCTAGTCAATGCCACTACGTCCGGGACATGAACATTAAGGGTGGTTGAATAAGGACCGTGTCCTTCCAGCGGCTGGTCGACTTCCTTTGGCTTTGCGTTGATCAGAGTAGAAATTTCCTGGCAGTACCCGCTGTGACTGCTTGGCGTCTTGGCCAGCTTGGTGTCCAATTATGTTCCCGCGTCATGCTCGGTTTTCATTCGCTCTGGTGCCAGTGTGTAGCGATAATGCTCCACAAGATCTCATGGCTCTTTTCCCGTCTTTTGAACTGCCGGCTGCTCAGTTTCCATTTCTAGAATTGCCAAGTCAAATACGAGGCGGAAGGAAGATCTTCTCTCTGAATACTTTCCCAAAATAGTAATAGTGACAATGTCTCGATGATCAGCACACATTCTGTTCCCACGATGGAGCGGTATACCTCGTATTTCGAGCCGCTTCCTATTGACTAGTCCAAAGGCAAAGTCGATATAAATAAGAGGCCACCCATTCCTATACAAGTACGCTCAGTTTTCTTTACAGCTCAAAACGGTTCTCTTCAGTCAAATCACTCAGCAATATGAAGGTTTCCCTCGTTTTTGTCACCTCCTTGGTTGCCTGCGCCTCAGCAGCAGCAGTTGACCAATCTGCTGAAGCCAACCTTCTTGTGACCCGAGACTGTGGTGCTGCCGACTCATGCCAAGGTTTCGGATGGGGCGAGGATTTGTGCAATGACCGGGTATGTCGCTTCAAGGAGAACCAGGTTTCATGATCATAGACACTGACAATATGATAGTGCAAGAAATGCCAGGGAGGCAGTGGATATTACAAGAGAGGCGAATGTTGTGGTATGGGGCTGTAGTAAGTAACAGTCGAGTACCTGGCCTACCAGGTGGCTAACAAAGATGGACAGTACTTGCTGCTGCTACTATGATTGAAGTGCTAGTATGGCCAATCTACACACATGAGGAAGGAGAATACGCAGTTCAAGACAATTTTCTTCAAGTGCTTTTCAAGATACTGTAAGCACTGTATGTAGCCGGTTATCATTGAACATACAATTGTCAGGCTCTGTCTGGTAGATAGTTCGGTGCCGGATACCTTGGCGTTTTGACTCAAAGTTCTTCAATATAGCCCAGAGATTAAGCGAGGTTATATATGCACACCGTATCCATCAAACTCGCAGCTTCTCAAGCTGCCTTACGACTTTCCAGAGCAGATCGCTCTCAAGCCGATATTCAGGCTCTTCGCCATTATAAGTACTGTCATAACTGGCGCCTTCTCCTTTTACATGGTCATTGCCGCGGTCGTAGTCCTTTCAAGAAACTTGCCACGGCCTGTTGATCTATCTCACCGACATCCGCAGCATGATCCTCCTTGAAACCCTGGAAAATCTGCGTTGCCTCAGCATAGGCCGATGTGCCAATCGTACTATGGAAGCTGGCTGACTCTCACATTGCAGTCTCAAATAACACTTCCTAGGCTATATACATCGTCTGAGCGGTGATACCGCCTGCGATTCAGGTCTTCCAACAACCCTGGGTGCACATAGATATTGAATGTGCCCTTGATCGTCGACGCTGTTCCTTCCGACACAAACCTGTCATTCTGCCACTCGTCATTTTCCTCTACATCCACATGCTGGTCATCCGGCCGCGAGTGCTGTAGTCCGCCTAAAAAGGGCGCGTCGTTCGGAGGTCTGTGCTTTCAGCGTCGTAGAAGGAAAAGAAATGGTAACTCCCCCCAGTGCCCGATGCAGCCATTGACTGCACTGCAGTTGCTAGACTGTCTGGAACAGCGCGCGAGTCAGACAAATCTCGCTTATATACTCGGTGTGTTGGCGGCACCGTCTTCATCGACACACTCAAAAGCGTTCGTAGCGAGACGGGTGGTCGATGCTCATCGGCCCAAGAGGGCAGCTTGGAAGCAAAGCTAACTAGCTTGCAGGGATTGCCACGATCGTGGCCCGTGAAGGTAAGCCAGCCTAAACATAAGTATGCGACAAGCTGGACCGACATTGTGAGGAAAATTGCTGGTCTCCTGGAGTAGGGCAACAATCCCGTTACGCCGTAGAACAAGATCAGCCCCTGTAAACTAAGAGCCTTCTCATACGACTGACTCTGATCACCACTCTATGAAATCCACGCATGATGAGCTGCTGTTATTGGGCATCTGGCAAGTGATGAGAACTAGGGAGCATCGACTGCGCTCCGGCGAGGCAGCGAGGATATATGGAACGGATTCTGTGAGAGTTCAAAACTACCGATGGCCGGTGCTTCGCCATTTCGGGACAGGTGAATGAGCCGCTTAATCTTCCTGTCGCAATGAGCGTCTTGTGCTGTTGCAGAATGATGCTGATGTCGCTGTTCTTACGGTTGGTTCTAGCCTGCCCAACCTGAGTATTGCATTAAGCCGCCGGCTGTCAAGTCATGTCATGGTTCCGCAAGGTGACATAGGAGGGAAACAATTCAGCCCTTGCAGTTACGTAGGTGACTGATCGAGTTTCCTGAAGAGCCAAAACAGGAAAATCAATATGTCGCTCCGGTATGTGGGAATGTGATGTGTAGCTTTTTAAGCCCCAATCCCGGCGTAGATCTGTTTCGGTCGATCATATCTGGTATTTAAGTGTTGAATTCTCCTGAAGATCGTTTTGTTTGTTGTATGCATTTTCTTCGTTTTTGGGAGGACTTATAGCTTTCTTTTTTGTCTATTTCACACTACATTCTTTACTATACATTCCTTAAACTTTGGATTATGTATATACGTTTCCCGACCATATACATACAGAGTACAGTTCCATCGACAATGAAATCCCTAATTCCAATCCTCCTCTCCTCTCTGTCCCTTCTCATAACAATAATTGCCCAATCAACCCCCCTTTCACGCGCCGAAGCCGCCCTCGACGTCTTGCAATCATGGTACAACACGTCCACCGGTATCTGGGATACCTGCGGCTGGTGGAACGACGCAAACTGCATGACTGTGCTCGCGGACCTAGCGCTCACAAACAGCAAGTGTGGTGTTTAATAATACGTATTATATCGGACTGAAGTCGAAACTGTTGCCGTTTGGGAAGCTGGAGCCGAATTCTTCATCAACGGAAACGTCGACGCCGACGGATGGTGCATCTGAACTTGGGTGGAAGTGGATTGATGGTTCATATGATGATAATGGGTGATGGGCGCTTGCGTGGATTGCGGCGTATGATCTTACCAAGGAGCAGAAGTATTTGGATGTTGCGATTGGTATCTATGAGCATTTGGTAGGTCACATCCAATGTACTCATGTATGCGCAAGCTGATCCGGCCAGAACTCGACAGAAAAGGCGTCGTGCGGAAACACCGGCATTTACTCTGACTTAACTAATGTCTACGTTAACGCTGTCACGAACGAGCTCTTCCTTTCCATCTCCGTGCATTTGGCGAACCGTGCGCCGCATAAAGAGAAGTATAGCCAGGACGCAGAGAACTTTTGGAGTTAGTTTTCAATAGCTGGATTTATCAACGACAAGGGCACCATCGACGATGGTCTGACGAATGACCGCAAGAAGAATGGACAAACTGAGTACGCTCCCATTCCTGATCTCAATCCGATTTAGCAAACTGACAAAAACAGATGGACCTACAACCAAGGCATCATTCTAGGCGCCCTCGTCGAACTCCACACTACCAACACCAAAGAAAATATGTACCTACTTAGCCGCCTCATACATCGCCATACAGACCTTCACCAACTCAGCCACCAACGTCATTCAAGAATCCTGCGACCCAGACTCCTGCGACGCAAACTCCATCCAGTTCAAGGGCATTTTCATCCGCAATCTCGCGGCGCTGAATGCCGTTGCGCCGGATGACGCGTATGACAAAGTGATCCAGGCTTCGGCGGAGAGTATCTGGAGGAATGATCGGGATTTGGGAATGACGAGTTGGGGTAGGCATGGACGGGGCCTGTTAATATGGTGGATGCGTCTACGCATTGGTCGGCGATGGATGTGCTTGTTGCTGCTGTTGGGTTGTGATGCACTGATGAAAGTTGAATAAAGGCCGGTTGGATAAATAGTTGGCCCGAGTGGCGAGGTCACTATACATATATATATGGTTGATAGGCTCATACGTGTCGAAGATTAAGCACTCATTCTATTATCAAGGTGTCTATAGGTTTCAATATCATATCCTTCTGATTAAATAAGACTCTTTGCCACATACCCTTGTACAGTCCGGATTATCGACTCCCCGATTCCCCGATTCGCGAGTATTGCAGGTTGACGTTGTCGCACCGACCGTTGTGCGTGTAGAAGATCACGTTGCAGTAGTCGTAGGTGGCGTCGGAGAAGAAGACTTGGCCGCTTGTCGAGGAGTTGTAGACGGGGTTCGCCGTGACTGAGGTCGGGAGGGTGGCGTTAGTTGGGAGGGCGCTGCAGATTATCCCAGGAGATATACCAAGAGACCCGAGAATATACGATGACACTTCATAGTTATTCCACCTGTACGCCTTGGGCTACGGCATCGAAATCAATGGAGCATGTTGGCACTTAGTTTGGTTATGTCTAGTATAAGCATCAGCCCCTCCAGTACCTCCTGTGGCTTTTCTGTTTTGCGCTAACAGTGAGCACTTCTTCGGCCCTGTTCGGCAAACTCAGAATCGATTACGATGTCCTGGATGACCCGTCAAGCATGATCAAGCAAGAAAGACAGTCGATTATGACCCGGCCTTGGATGGACATAGAATGATCAACGAATCCCACCCTAGGAAGGTGTGAACGACTGCAACAAGCCCTTTGAAGGCGCGCTCAGATGTTTTAAAAAGTATATTGAAGAAAGTTCCAAAGATGTAGTCGGCTATTCCCACTGATGATCTGACAGAGGGGAGAGGCAACAGAGCAGACTCCCGAATTTGTGGCCTTGAGACGTTCTCCGAGCATATTGGATAGGTATATCGAGCTATCGTCGTTATGAGTCTCGACAGTTTACTCTATGCTGATTGATCATACGAATTGAAGGAATGTCCAGTATACAGAATTTGAATGTGTAAAGACATCGAGGCTTTTGTTATTTCCTACGTAACTTTCTTTTTTCACTTTCAAATAAGCAGCTCCGAGCGCCTAAGCTTCGAACCCAGACTTGTGAAGTATCTATCGCCTGGAAATCACCTCATTACCCGAACTTGAGCTCATTATCAGTTCCCATGCCGTGACCAGATACTCGAACCCGCGTCTCTTGGCCTTTCCGAACCAGTCTAGCAACGGAAAGCTTGGCAGAAGACGCAGGGGTTCGTCGAGAAATAAGCGAGCTTCAAAATCGTCTACTGGGATTCTGATGCTAGCCTTGTGATGCAACATATGGACGACATCGTTGCCATCTTGCCCAGTCGTAGTGCTAATAGAGTCACGGACAGTCTGGCAGATTGCCTGCGCGACATGGTCAACAGGGATAACGTGCATCGAGCCATTAACCCCATCAAAGGAAGGTCGCAAGCCCATCCGAGCAGCTATCGTAGTCAATTCATTGAGCACAGCAGCTGCTTCCGAGCTGGCGGAAGTCACATCCTTGACGGTAGCCGCTGACTCCAGGCGGTGAATATAAACAGGTGCGTCCGCCGCGGCGGCAAATCGTTGCAGAAATTTCTCGGCTGCCCATTTGGTTGACAGGTAGCCATCACTGCCATCTTGCGGCGGGACAGTACTGCTGTTGTCGTATGAGCCCACAGCTCCTGATGACATGAAGTGGAGAGGCACAGAGCGCGGCGCCATAACAGCGAGTCGTGCCAGTTCCTTGACCGAATTGTAGTTATCGGGGCGCAATACTTCATATTGGTCCCAGAACGATCGGTTGGCTGCGCAGTGGATGATTACGTTCGTTTCGGCGACCAATGCTGCGTATATACCGTCCGAAAGGCCAAGATCGGGTTTGGAGACATCCGATTGAATGACTCTCACTTTACTGTTGTCGTTGTCATTGATGTCGTGCTCGCGAACCAGGCAGTATACCCGAGTGACCCTCGTGTCAGTGACCAAAATCTGTAACAAATGGCGTCCAAGGTAGCCGCGAGAGCCTGTCAACAGAATGGTGATACCATCGGCGTTTTCTGTTGGTGGGACAATGCCAACACCCTGAGACTGCAGCAGTGATTCTGGAAGTTGAAGTTCCGCTTCCCAGTCAATGAAGTGACCCGGACGGCTAGTCTCGACGACCGCAGCCATGGCCGCAAGGGTGGGGGCTCCCATCAAGGTGACGAGCTTGGGCGCTGTCGCAAAAGACTTCCTTATCAGCACCTGTAGCCTCACAAGGAGAATCGAATTGCCGCCAGCGAGGAAAAAATCGGAATCAGCAGTTAGTAGTCCTGGGTCGAAAGGCATAACCTGGTGCCAGAGCTCGCTTAATTTCAACTCGGCTTCGGAAAGAGTGCCAGATGATCCGTTGCCTTCTGCGGTGGCGAGATGTTCGATTTGTACTTCCTGAAGGGTCTTTCGGTCGACTTTGAGATGTGCAGTTTTAGGAATGTCGTCAAGAGCCACAATGGCAGCAGGCCTCATGTACGGAGGCAAGGGTAGGCTGTATCGGATTGACTGAATCGTTCTCTCTCTGGCCTCATGCGGGAATTCAGGCACAAAGACGACATGTGCCGCCAAGTAGCCCTCCTCACCTCTTCCGCGCAGAGTGACTATAGCTTGTGAAAGGGCACCACCGGCATGCTTGATAATTGCCTTCTCGACCTCGGAAAGCTCGACACGGAAACCTCGCAACTTGATTTGGGTATCACCCTCGAGGCGGCCATCGCAGTACAGGGTGCCGTCTCCCAAGAGTTGACCAAGGTCACCGCTGCGATACATGGTCGTCGATGTCCCAAAGAAGGTATCGGGGATAAACTTCTGCTTCGTCAACTCGAAGTTGTTGAGGTAGCCGGACACTACACATGGCCCGCCGATGACTATCTCGCCAGGAACACCGGCAGGTACTGGTTGCAACTCATTGTCGACAATGACACAAGTATAGCTCGGCAGCATGAGTCCGGCCGGTAGGGGGTCTGGTAGCGCCTGGTAGTCTAGCTGGATCTTGGTCGAGAAACATGTCGTCTCGGCAGGGCCATAACCGGTGAATACGCGGAGCTGTGGAAGTTTCAAATTCGAAAACTCTAGGGCAAGGCCACGACTCATGGCCTCGCCACCAGAGAACGCATGTCTCCAGAATTCACAGCGGCTCAGAGTGGATGCGGCGTAGCGTAGCCACATGTCATACTCGGAGGGGGTCGTCGACGTGTAAGTAACCTTCTCTTCGAACATGATCTTGCTGATCTCAATTGGGTCTCCTCTGCTGCGCGCTGGCACCACATAGAGGCAGCCGCCATTGGTCAAGGCAGCGAGGGTCTGATCAAGCGAGAAGTCGAAACTAAAGGCGCTTTGCTGCAAGACCACTAGATTGGGTGTTTCCGCGTATATTTGGCTGTTTGCTTCCGCATTGGAGACGAGATTCTCATTCTTCATGACGATACCCTTTGGTTCCCCCGTGGAGCCACTAGTAAAAAGGATAACAGCTGGAGCGTCACGCTCTGCGCGATTAGGCGACTGTTGGGCTTTTTGGGGAGTCTTGAGGTCGGAGACCAGTATCTCAGTGACATTACTAACGCCAATAAGAGAGACTTTGTCTGTTGTCGTGTGGTCGGTGAGAATACTGGACGGTTGAGCGGCCTTGACGATGCTGACCAAACGAGGAATCGAGTTTCGTAGATCGAGGGGTAAATATACACAACCAGCCCGGAGGACTGCTAACACGGAACAGATCCAGTCAGCCGAAGGCTCCTGGAAAACACCCACAACTGTTCCTTGCTTGGCACCCGAGGTTAGGAGGGTGTTGGTGATGGCATCAACTCGAGAACCCATTTGCTCGTAAGTGAATGTCACGCCATTACCATCCTTCAAGGCGGACCTTGGGAGGCTTGTTGCGATCATTTCGTCAATGCGATGACTGACTGTAGATGGCCACCTTCGCTTCAGAGGAGTACCCTGTCCTGCAGCCAAAGCAGTCTGGACGTCGTGGGGGGCCCATTTTGGAATGGAGCCCACCGTGGCATCAGTAGCACCGGTCATGTACTCCAAGACATTAACATAGGAACGGAGCAGCATATCGGTGTTAGCCCTGGAGTACAAGGTGCCCTGGAGACGCAGGTGGATAATGGCATCAACATTGGCATTTTCATAGACATCCAAGACAATGTCGTATCCTGTACTCGTGTTGCGCCATGTCTCATCACTGAGTTTACAATCGCCCAAGGAGGAAAGGTCATGGTATACTTGTTTGTAGTCGACGAAGATCTGGAATAGTGGTGTGTAGTCGTTGGACCGAGGAATGTTGAGCTCCCTTAGGAGCACATCGAAGGGGACCTGTGAGTGGGATAGGGCACCGTATGTCGTGTCACGAACCTTTTGGATGATGGAGTCCATGGTAGCGCTCGGCTCGCTTCGGCGGAAAACAAGCGGCAATAGGTTAACAAAGAAGCCAGCGCTATTTATGAACTGTTTATCGGATCGATTGGCGTCGGCCATACCGATGAGAATGTCCTGGGTACTGCTCGGAAGCAAATTGAACAGGAGAACCTGTAAGGCACATACGTAGACATGAAACGAGGTCGACTGGTTCTTGCGGGCCAGACTTCGTACTCTAGCCTTAAGGTCAGCACCTATTTCAATTTTCGCCTCTTCTTGATCATATCTAGTCAAGGGCTGTCTCTTGGTCGACTTGGCGAAAGGCAAGAGTTCAATCGGCTGAAGATGTGCAGCTGTGGAGGATAGGGCCTGACGATAGTATTGGATTGCTTGGTTCGAGCTCCCAAGCTCATGCAAACGTCTCTGCTGACTTGCAAAGGACCGATATTGGGACTCAACTGGCAGCGGCGGCAGGGTCTTGGATGTGTATGCGAGTTCAAGGTCTCTGAATAGGAGGCTGAGGCTGTACCCGTCGGCCATGATGTGATGCATCGACATGATAAAGAAATGAACCTGATCCGATAAGGTAAGTAACATCATCTTCGCTGTCTCCCTGGTACCGAGATCCCATATCTCATTTCGAACCGTTTCGAGCACCTTGTATGCTTCGGCTTCAGATGCGACGCGCTTCTCCGTCAGCCTCAAAAATGATTTGGAAGCAATCCCCTGCATGGGCTCCCTCTTAGTACCCTCGCCGCTCCAGAAGAAGCGGGTGCGGAAAATCTCATGACGCTCGCCAATCATCGTGACGGCGTCTTCGAGATCCCCAACGCGGAGTGGACCGGTCACCTTTACCATGACAGCCATGTTGAGCGCTGTCTTGTCGGCAAGATACTCGTTTAAGAACCAGAATCCCTTTTGGCCGAATGACATGGGACAGCTCAAAATGTCATGCAAGATTGTCTCTGGTGTTTCTATAAACGATTCGTGGTCGAAATACTCGCACACAGTTGTGGCCTCACTATCCCTAGGTGATCGTGGCGTAACAACCCCTGATGGCATTATCTTGGCTGGCGACTCATCGATATCTGAACTGCTAGCACTGCTTGTTGAATCCGCCGGGCTTTCATTCTGTGCGATTTCATCAACAACTGCTGGTGGTTTCGGAGCCGGAGCTGGTGACACCTTTGCCTGTACGTCTTTAATTTCCTTGCCCTCCTCAAGCTTGGAAATGTCAACAATGGAATTAGGTAACAGCTTTACTGCATCACTCAGTAGGTCGGAAATGGAACTACCACCAAGAATCCTCAGGACAGGGAAATCGACACCAAGCTCCTTGAGAAACCAGGTGCGCACTTCAACCGCCATCAGCGAGTCCACTCCATGTTCCACGAATGTCACCTTTTCGTTGATGGTCTCATCAGGCGATACTGCCAAGATTTGCCGCAGTCGAGCTAGGAACGATTCTTTCCCCAGCAATGTCAGTATCAACACATGCGTGGATGAGATTAAATATATGTACATACCTGTAATGATTGATACAGCATTAACCTTGGATTTTGCCGCCGCAAGTTGAACCTTTACAGGCTGCGAAGAGGACGTCTTGCCCGCCGCTGCTTGCTCGTCGGGGCGCTCCAGGATGTAGTGGCTGAATTTGAGATCTCTGAAGAATTGGTCCGAGGCCTGGTCACCTAGGTGAAGTGGTGAGATACCCGTAACAAGCTCGCATGTTCCTGGATAGTCGACTTTGCCAATTGTCATAGCCTCGGCGAACGCATAGTGCAGGTCGTGTTCCGACATGGGCCTGTAGCCCATCTTGGTGAATGTAAACTCGTTGACGATGCTATCCCGTTCGACGTAGCCGATACCGATGATAGAGCTGATATCAATGGCTGAGGCAGCCACGCCACGCTTCTTTCGCTGCGCTGCAAGTGCACACATGAACTCGTTGCCTGCGGCATAGTTGCTCTGTCCACTGTTACCCAGGACCGCTGTGGTGGAACTAAAGAAAATAAAGAAGTCCAACGGGGTGTCGTAGAACAGCTCGTCCAAGATCATGGATCCAAGCACTTTAGGGTTTGTGACCTTCATAAAGTCGTCATAGGGCATGTTGTCAAAGAGATTGTCAATTAGGACCATCGCACCGTTAGCAACTCCTGCAATAGGCGGCATGGTATCCACAACGGTTTCACAGCATTTACGCGCAGATTCCCGGCTAGTAACATCCATCGAAAGGATCTTGATAGTTGCCCCCATACGCTCCATGGAACGGATGAACTTGGGGTTGACCGTCGGCCTTCGGCTGGTCAGCACCACGTACCTTGCCCCATGTGCTACCATCCACGTGCAAAGAGATTGTCCAAGTTCTCCAGATAGACCAACCATGAGGTATGTCCTGTCACTTCGGAAAAGGATGCCCTCGTCGATTGGACGAACCACGGCTTGGACTGACGGCACGGTACAATCAACAATAGCAAAACGGGCTCCAACAGCAGCAGAGTGAGTCGAAATGTCTCGCAATTGGACTAATGGTAGATCGCTAGCCCTTTTCACGGTGCAAGCCACGTTGGACCAAGCGATATTCAGTAAGCGAGCGACTTCGTCCTTGGAGGTGAATGGTCGAAGCACTACGCCTGCATGGAGTAGGGTTGCAGGGTCAATGGTTTGACAGCTTCGGGGCAAGCATCTAGCAATAGCCTCAGATGATCCTGAGTCTGGAGAGAGATCAAGGAACTTTGTGGCCGTGGAAGGCAGTAGCTCTCTGATGATGAGCTCAGGGAGGTTCTTGTCCATATATTGCCATTGGAGCCCGGTATCACTTTTCGTGGTGGTGATGTGAAGAGTGACCGACTTGCTATCCGCCATGTTTTGCACAATATCTGCAACGGAGATATGGGGCTCATGAAGGACGAGCGTATCTGCCTCGGTTGCCAGTTGAATAATGCTGCGAGCAACCAGATAGGATGAGAGGGCAGCAAGCGTCGTAACAGGGTCATCTTGGTCTCGGAGGGGGATGCACCAATCTGCGGGGACAATCGCGGGCGATTCGGCCGTGGGAGAAGCAGCGAGGAAAGTTTCTTGAGTGGTTGCATCAACACCGACGCAAATCCTCAGGTGGGCTCCTGGGACAATACTGAGAGTTGATAGCAAGAAATGTGTGATACGAATCGTTTTTATTTCGCAGCTAAAGGGCAGGGCGCTCCTCATCCGCAGAGGAGAGGGTCGTTGTACCTCCCGTGAGTCTTCCTCGATGGCAAATGTTATATCGTTTTGCTGCGGATCGACCTCCTCTGTCACAACGCGGCGCGTGGTATTATACCTCTTGTTACTCGCCTCGAATGGGTAGAGTCTCGGAATGAATGTCGTGTCATTCTCAACATATAACTCAGGCTCTAGGGACCAGAGCAGGTCCCCAGGATTGAGCTCGGCGGACCACCTGCTGAGCATCTCTAGCCGTGTGAGATGCTCTGCGATTAAGGCGGTGGTGTGACTATTTATTCGGTCGATGTCTAGAATCTGCAGTATGATGTTGGGATGCTCGGATCGTATGCATCGCCCGACGCCATTCGTCATCTGAGAGTGAGGATTATCTGCTCTCGCTCCGGTAGTAATCCAGAGAACATTTTTTGCTCCATGCCAGATCGCTTTCAGGGCATCAAACTTTTCAGGAGTGTTGGCAGCAAAAAGCGGTTCATCTAGCTCTGTAAGCGAGAGGATGGTGCTGGCTTCGACCAGACCACTGGTGTTGAGCTCCTGGATAGATTGAACCCGGCTTACGTTGGGGAACATTGGCGAAAGCATGGAAGCCAGCTGCTCACGCATTCGATGAATCCTCAGCGTCTTACCCCCTGCAATCACGAGTTGGGAGGCCGTCGAAGCTGGAAGGGCCTTGAGCTGCGTGAGAGGGTCACGAAGCATCTGTACACGGTCGTCTAGAGCCTGAGCGCAGAATACGTGCAAAGGGATAAGCGGATGAATGATGGGTGTCGAAGTTTCAATACCTCCAAATCCACAGCTACTCAACAAGGTATCCCATTGAGGTAGGGTTAGCGTCGGACCAAAACGTCGTCCGGTTTCTGCACCAAGCCACCAACCAGGCAGACTACCCATAGTCAGGCCGACACGGAGACAGTTGTTATCGACGATTTCAAGGATGATAATATAGCCTCCTGGCTTGAGGAGGCGACGGACATTTTTCATCATCCCTTCTAAATCTAGCGTGGCGTGCAGGACGTTGGAGCCGATAATGATGTCGTAGGATCCTTCCTCAAACCCCTGCGACTCGGGGGTCTGATCCATGTTGAAGGTTTTGAAAATCATATGATCCTCAAAGTCCCTGAATAGACTGCTCGCCTTGCTGAAAAAACTACCAGAAACATCGGTATAGGTGTAAGTCGAGAACGCCGAGCCCAGGCTTTGGAGGATTCTCTTCGTCGCACCACCAGTTCCGGCACCTAAGACATCGTTAGTATAGATTAATTTCAACATAGTGCAAGAAATCAACCTACCAATCTCGAAGATATTCATGCGGGGATACCGATGCGCTATTTGGCCGACCATATGAGCGATATAATCATTCATTTGGTCGAGACCAAAGCCCTCCTCGTAGAGTTTGTCCCACATCGAGTCCTCCACCATGTGCTCTAGAATACTGGACCCAGATCGAACCGTTTCGGGGAGGTGGACACCGACAGATTGCAGCAAGCGAACAGAAACGTTGTCGTGGTGCCTATTTAAGTTCTTTTTCAGCATTTGCTGGATATGCATTTTCATTCAAACTTACTTTTTTACGAGCTCATTGATATAGTCCTGTGTGTCAAATTGTGCACTCGCTGGGATATGCGCATGCTCACCCCTTATTATTGGAGGCACCATATGAGATGCGTAGTTGAGAAGATGGCGATAGTGCGGTAGCGACTTGGCCACCTCCTCAGTGGTGACATCTTCAAGCAGACGACGTAAGTAGTAAAAAGAAATGCGTTCCGAATCAATGACCAATTCAACATCCTTCCTGTTATACCTGGAAGTCGATGCTGCTTCCTCTCCGTCAGGATTCGCGAGTCTGTAGTCAAATTTCGAGAACAACACCACATCGTTACTCGGAAGCGCAGGAGTCAAGGGAACGAGTTCCCCGCCTTCAACTTGCAGAAAAGTTTGGTTCGAGTTGCCAGCAAACAGGTGAATATCTCCATAGATTTTGGCACTCTTGTCTTGTCTGGAGACGGTGGCGTATCGGAGCTCGGTCTGTTTTCCGATACCAATGGGGGTGAAGTACGGGTTGATAAGCACCGAACGGATAGACGTAGGAAGATGCAGAGCCCACATCCTTTCATCTCCGGGACAACAAAATGCCGCGAAGCAGGTTTGTAAAGCCGTATCCAGCATCCCAGGATGGACTATGAGGCGGTCCTCCCATTGCGTCCCCGATTGGTCGTCAATTGTTCCTGTTGCATAGTCGGCTTTGCGATGAATGTCTTTGACACCATGGAAAGGCCACGCGTAGTTGTAGCCAAGTCCTGCAAGGAAGTTGTAAAATCGGTCAGGAGTGACTTCACTCAGGCTAAGGTCGTCGATACCGATACTTGGGAGCCTGTTAGGCTCTGGAGTTGCGATGGTCACTTCCACTCTACCAGTAGCGGTGGATTTCATCACGAAATTGTGATCGTGTGGTGCACCCGTGTAGCAAGAGAATTCAGCCGCAATCGCTTTATCCGCATGGTTCCGAATCTTCAGATTGACTAGGGTCTCGACCTGAGGGTTGTCGTCGTTGAAAATCAGAGGACGGTGGATTATAAAGTCTCGAACGGCGATGAGGTCAATGCTAGAGTTCCTGGCATAGACGCCAATAGCCTCAATAGCCATGGCAAGATATCCAGTCGCAGGAAAGGTGGTCTGGTTTTGGATTTGATGGCCTACCATCCAAGGTATCTCCTTTGGATCCAAAACATTGCGCCACTGAATGATATCGGATGTTTCGCGCTCGTGGCAACGCCTGCCAAGGAGAGGATGAGGTGCCCCCTGAGTGCTCATGTACAGACCGGATGATCGAGACAGAGACATGAACTTTCTGGAGTGATCAAAGGGATACTTAGGAAGACCGGGCAAGAAACGTCTAGGCATTGGGTTTCCCGACACGGCTCGCTCGAACTCGTCAAAATTCACAGATCTGGGCCCAAGGTGAGTCCAGATAAATCCCAGAGCGCTGGAGAATGTTTGGACATCATCCTTCTCTCGTCCCAGCAGTCCTGAGTACGGAGGTCGATCTCCAATGATATCTTCAACCGTATCAAGGCAAGGCGTCTTGAGAACTGGGTGTGGCCCGACCTCAAGTATAATGTCAAAAGGACCACTTTTAGTCCACGCTTTGGCGGTTGCCGTGGAGAAGAGCACGGGGCTCACCATATTGTCTATCCAATACTGTGGCCCCAGTTGGCCAGGGGCCATAGTCTCGCCCTCGCGCACACTAGAATACCACTTTGTCCCAGTAGGAATCGGTTCATCCGACTCACACTGCTCCAGGGCCTTGCGATACGGCTCGGCACATGGAACAACATGAGACGAATGGTAAGCTGTATCGACTCTGAGTTGGCGTGCAAACTTACCTTCATCCTTGAAAATCTCGATCGCTTCGAGAATTGCGTCTTCATCACCGGAAAGCGTGATGCTAGTGGACGAGTTTTGGGCGGCAACCTGGATCCTTCCTTCAAACTCTTCGAGTTGGCAAAATTCTGTAGCATCCTCAAAGGTTGTACCGACGGCCATCACTGAGAATGAATTAGCACCCTGGTCCACTATAGTATGGGTAACATTCCCTCAAAGGTAGAGTGATGCGGACATAGCTGTCCTCTCAACGTTTGCGAGAATCACTTACTGGAACCCTTGTTGCCATTGGGTGACTCTGCCAAGCCGGCATAAAGTCCTCTGTAATAGGCAGCTCTGATGGCATCACGAGCAGAGATAAGACCAGCAGCGTACGCAGCTCCGATTTCACCTGTAGTATGGGTCAGCTAGATTCTCGAAATCACGGTAAAGCATCGTTGGTATACGAACCAGACGAGTGCCCAACAACGGCATGGAATTCAACACCAGCAAACCTAAGCAGGTCAACAAGTACAATCTGGACTGCGGTGCATAAAGGCTGAGAAACAGCCGCCTCGCTCATTCTCGAAGACCCTGGATGAGCAAGGATCATTTCCTGTAAAGTCCAGGACGGCCCCTGGCCAGCTGGTGCCTCTGTTAATGAGCTGTCGAGCTCAGAAAGTCGTTTAGTGACATAGGGAGAGGTCTCGAGCAATCTTGCTCCCATTCGTGCCCATTGGGAGCCTTGGCCGGTAAAGACACCCAATATCTTCGGAAACGACTTCGTCAGCTGGCGTGTGCCGATCGTGCTGTTCTTTTCGCCGTTTGTGATGGCGTCAATCTGAGAACAAGCATCTTCTTTGCTAAAAGCAGTAACAGCAACACGGTATGCTAGGGTTGATGTCCGTGTCTGCAAGCTGTATGCAAAGTCATGCAAACTCACGTGCGTGTTAGATTGCAGGTGTGTGGAGTAGGATGAAAGCAGTGACCGCAACGACGATTCAGAAGAGGCAGAGAAAGTCAATGGACTAAATAGAGGCGTCTTTACGGCAAATCTGTTTTGGATTTGTTCATATTCCTTTTCTGGTACACGATATTCCTCGAGAATTGCATGCGCGTTGGTGCCACCGAAGCCTATCGAACTTGTTAGATTTAATTCACGAGGTGACATTCGAGATACTGGTACGTACCAAAACTGTTTATGCTGGCTCGTCGTGCTTGTCCTGGACGCGTTTCGGGCCAGGGAACACACTTCGTTGGAACCTCAAGGTGGCGGTAAAAAGATTTCAACCTAGGGTTCAAGGTATTGAAGTGCATATTGGGTGGTATCTTCCCATTCTGAAGGGCCAACGAAGTTCCAATCAGACTAGCCAAACCAGCTGTGCCTTCTGTATGCCCGATAACCGTTTTGATCGAGCCAACATAAAGCTTATCATCAAGTTCATCCTTCGAGTAAAACGCCTCCGAGATTGCCTGGGCTTCTTGGGGATCGCCTGCCGCCGTCCCTGTACCGTGGGCATGGAAGAATTGTGGGCGATGCTCTGGCTTCTTAACGTCCAGGCCGGCTCGAAGATAGGTACTTCGGATCAGGGCGGTTTGAGCCTTGCCGCTGGGCATGGTGAGACCCGGTGTTCGCCCGTCCTGATTGACACCAGTGCCTCGAATGATGCATTCGATGTGGTCATTATCTCGAATCGCTGCGCTGAGCGGCTTCAAGACTACTGCTGCAATGCCTTCTCCACGGGCGTATCCATCTACATCCTTATCCCACATTCGCGACCGTCCGTTGGGCGATAGCATGGAAAGGTTGCTCTCTGCGACATACATGGCTGCGCGTCATTTGATGTTAGTGTATGCTCGAATGGAACTACCAACTAGAAGGCTTGTGATGACAAACATACCTGGACTCAGGATCAAGTTGGCCCCAGCAGCAATGGCAACTGAGGACTCTCCGCTGTGTAGTGTTTGGATTGCCTGGTGCACGGCGACGAGACTAGACGAACATGCAGTGTCAATGGTCATGCTCGGCCCATGCCAGTCAAAGAAGTACGAGATTCGGTTCGACATGATGCTCCGAGCCACACCGGTCGCGCCATACTGGGGATATGTCTCCATGTCTCTCGCGAGCATGCCATCCCAATCAGCGCACATGACACCGACAAAGACAGACGTGGGTGATCCACGGAGGCCCTCAATTGTCTGCCCAGCGGCACAAAGGGACTCATAGACGGTTTCCATCAGCATCTTTTGTTGGGGATCGATGGCCTCGGCTTCCCCAGCCTGGATATTGAAAAAGCCATTATCGAACGCGGCCGGGTCTTGATCGACAAAGTATGAGTGGCGGACATTTGAGGTTCCGTGATGTTTGCCGTCTGTATGGTAGAATGCATCAACATTGAACCGATCCGGGGGGATTTGGCGAAGAACGTCTCGTGGGCTCTGAAGGAGCTCCCACAGCTTCGATGGAGTGTCTGAATCCCCAGGAAAACGGCATGCGCTGCCTATCAGAGCGATGGGTTCAGTAGAGGTCATGCTGGTAAACGATCAGGTTGCAGGTTGTACAAGCTAGGTGGATATTTGTTTTTGATTTTTGACTGTTCTATCCAGGGGATCTAGCCATATGGTTGGTAGCTAAGGTATTAGTATCGATACTGCACCTTCTCAAGTACAAAGCAGACAATCGGAGTGTCAGAGCACCGGGCTTATTCGGATATCTGTCCACATACCTAAGATATCCGAAAGTCGAACAGGCCAGAGTTTATGATCGCAGTATATCGGTGCTCCCATCGTAACATGTCTTTCCGTATTATCCCTGGTCTCCTAATTTTGACGCTGGGGCCATTTATTGTCGGATCATCAGCATGATGCTGGCGTCCAGCGTGGATGCCAAAGGGTAATCCGCAGCCTTCACGGCACGGAACCTGTGTTTCACGTATACTGGCCATGCCTCAAATTCCATTTGGCTAGTACATTGCATTCGGAGTCCCGTACAGATGTCTTTCGCCGAATTGTTGCTGATGCCGGGGTTTGTCGGAGTTTTTCGACAGTACCGCCCCGACATCTATACACCCTAAAGAAGCAGAAAGCAGCCCCAAGTCTCCTCGGGGGCAATTTCAAGTTATCAAGACAGCTATTCATGTAGATTAATACTTGGTAAATCAATGAACCAAGCGCAGAGAGTGTTATATTATCCCAGCTCTGTCCATCTCCGCCGGTCATCGAGTTATTGATCTATTGGTTGATTTACTTATTCGATTTGAACAAAATGAGAGTCTCTCTTCAAAATGCCTTGGTGGGAACCACTGACGGTGTTATTGGCATTTCTCACAGCATGCCGATCCCCGAAGTATTTGGAAATAGGGTCCTGATCAAGGTCAAGGCAGTATCGGTTAATCCCGTGGATTCCAAGATGGCGGGCGCGTACATTACTCCCGGAGCTATCGCTGGATGTGATGTTGCGGGGGTGGTTGACAAACTCGGTCCCGATGTCACCCATGCCAAAGTCGGCGATCGCGTGTGCACGTCAGTCATGGGCATGAATCCTCTCAATCCTACAGTTGGCGCGTTCGCCGAGTACACAACCGCCCTGGATACGCTGCTGTTGAAGCTGCCGCCTTCCATGAGCTTTGAACAAGGGGCCTCATTGCCAACCAGTTTCTTTACGGCCGGCCTGAGCCTGTTCCACAGTTTAGATCTCCCTGGCCGTCCGCTTGAACCCAGCAGCAAACCTACGACAGTCCTTGTTTACGGTGGCTCTTCCGCAACTGGTACTGCCGCAATTCAACTACTTAAGCTTGCTGGTTTCGACATAGTCACCACATGTTCGCCACACAACTTTGACCTAGTTCGAGGATACGGTGCTGGCACCGTCTTTGACTATAACGCCCCCGATTGTGCGTCCCAGATCAGGAAACATACGCGAAATGGTCTCAAATATGCGTTGGATTGCATTTCCACCATGTCGAGTATGCAGTTTTGCTATCAAGCCCTGGGTCGGTCTGGGGGCAAATACACGGCGCTCGAACCCTACCCGGAGTCGATTTCCCAGACGCGGAACATTGTCAAAGCCGATTGGATTTTAGCCTTGCAGATACTGGGCCACGAGATTGCCTGGCCGGAACCCCATCGCAGACCGGCTGATGCTGCCGTAATCGAATTTGGAGCAGCCTGGGCCGTGACATTGAATAGGTTGTTGGAAGAGGGAGTCATTCAACTTCATCCGCTCATTATCAGGGATGGTGGACTCGGAAAGGTCTTAGAGGGCGTTTATGATGTTCAATCCAAGAGAATATCTGCGAAGAAGGTCGTTTATTCTCTATGAATCAAACCCAGGGCGAATAGTCTCGCTGCAGTTTCGTGGTCATACTAGTCTTTAAACATCTCATTTGTCTCCATGTGTTTAACATCTAGTAGGAATAGATAACAATTCTCGTTTTTTTCAATCTTTATGCTAGTTTCTCCAATTCAACCAGTACAGGAAAGAAAATCCCGGCAATTGGACACTTAGCACACATACGTACCTTGTGTCTAGTTATACGTGTTGCAACTACACATTCATTCTTCCGCGAAGCAAAGCCTTGAGACGATGACCCTGTTGAAACAGCCCATTACTGGAATTCTGGTCGTCGATTCCGAAAACCCGCCTAGCGTCCTTGTTCAAGACCGTCTTGACCATTTCCAACTGATGGGTGAACCAGACCCAAGGGTTCCTTAGATCCACCTCCTGTCGCTGATGCCCCTCCTTGCCCTGTAGGTCATTATTATCCCCATAATGACTCTGCGAGGTCTTAAAAATGGGCAGACTGGTAGAGCAACCGACAAGATCATCCACGGCCTGGAGCTCATCCAGAACCATCTGCACGGCTATGTACAGCCTACTGCATGTCTCGTTTGTCGGTGATGAGAAGAGCTCTCTGAGCCGCAGACCTCTGTCATCTTCCTTGCCCCCCTGGACAAGTGCTGGCGTGTTGCAATTCGAGTACGTTGGATCAGGTAACTGCTCGATGCTACTCTCTATTTGGGAAAATACCATCATGTATAGCTTCAGGAGGGACGCGTAACAAGTCAGCACCAACAGCATAGTCGGCACGTCATTCACGCCTGTCGACGTCACCGGTGAGGTGATGTTATTCTTATTGAAGCATTCGGGAATAGTTTGTTGATACGAGTCTGAGTATTTGAATGGTCTGTATGATTGATTGGCGACGTCGGGAAAAGCGAAGAAGAGGAAGGAGCAGTTTTATCATAATGGCTGTCATCATTGACCGAGACCGAGGTCGACTTGGCTGCCCAAAAACTGCGGAGCAGAGCCATGAATCTTCGCGCCAGCTTTAAGACCGGACCCATGGGATACGTGTCGAGGGCACTCGCTTTGTTCGGACTCGTATGGCCTCCACTCAGCGTAATTAGCGCTTCGTGAATCTCCGCCACCAACCCTGAGAGCTGTACAATATCGGGGATGTTGTTATGCTCCGTCGGTAGAAATAGTCCACTGCTCCCCTCTGTGATGCATGGCATATTGTTGCACAGGTCCGAGGAAGCTTGGAAAGCGTATGATTCGAGAGATCGCTGCGGTGATTTCGGATATCTGGACACGTCCTCGGCCGTTGGTGCAAGTGGTGGGAGGTCGATCAGGTTGTGCTGCGGCGGGGTGAAATCCTTTCCATGGTTGAAAAGGGAGCTGGTATTAATACTGGCGATATGGTCGTTGACGTCGAGTAAGTCTGCGTCGTTCTGTTCTCTGTGTACGCCGGGAATATCCTCGGACCACGGACTGCTCCACATCGGCCAATCCACGGAGAAGCCGGAGAGTAATTCGGACGAACCCAGAGATGATGGGGCGTCCATTTCTGTCGGCAGACCGCCGGCTTCAGACGTCCGTAGCGACTTGCTAATAATACATACTTGCGCACTGTCTCTCCTGGTGTCGCTACTTTTTCTCCTTGTTGGCGCCCTGCGACTAAAGATGCAATCCACTTTAGCTCGGGCGCACCTCATACACTGCTGGACTCCTGTCTGAGATGTTTCAGCGGTCGATATGGTACACCCGAGCTTTTTGGCTCGACAACGGTCACAAGATGCTCTGATAGACTGTTGAGATGCCATGGTTGCTGCTCCGAGTCCGGGATGAGAGAGGCTTGGCTTATTATATACCCGTCTGTACTCACTTATGCTGCAGGGTCTGACACTCCATTGTGCCCTGGTCTGATTGGTCAGCGCTAGCCGTTGCCGTAGCTCGGTGGATAGACACTTCTCATCTACCACACGATAGCTACCAGAAATCTACCAACTCGCTGGCATGCTGGTCATGCCCTGACCCACAGGTGACACATATTGATGGCTGTGACCATATATCTACGGGTACCCTGGTGATTATACATAATACGTACGTGCTTGAAACATTGTGATTGAAGAAGCAAATGAGATGCTTGCAGGGAGCGGCATTTTGATTAAGGGATTTTGGAAGGATTCTGGTGGGCCTGAATGATAAAAAGTCCCCTTTTGCCCGTTAGGACTAACGGCTAAGCAGTGGGGATTAAGGTTATGGAAGGTGGAGGCAGATCACCGAATTCCTATACTATAGTACTATAGGAGTAATTGTAGATAAGCCCTGAGACGGGTGATACTCGCCCCATCACGGCTCACACAAAGCACTACTTTCCGAGGGCCAGAGGAACAAAATGCGAGCATATTAACGAAAATGCACTGATGCGATACACTCTTTACAACAAGAGCGACATGGAAGCACACGTCAACCAGTTGCCAAAACCGGGCATCCCAGATATATCTGGCCTGATATATGGGATCTGCACATGTACTGCTCGGAGAGTTCCCGCATATCCTGGCCCGGGCACATACAATTCTCCAACGGTTTGATCTGCGGTCACAAGTACAGGACGATCAGGCATTGCTTATCCATACCGCCGAAGCTCCTCCGATCTCAATCCCGATCAAAGAGTGGTAACCATAGCAACAACATCTACCGGCCATGAGGAAGCAGTAACGAATGGAAACAGCTATAGGGTGGCACGCATGTTCAGTCACAGCCTCGAGGGAAAGATACGTTATAGTCAAACATCGCTAGGATTTACGAACTATACCTGTGTCCGGGCATGATTTTCCGACCCTAGAGGGCTCTCGCGATATTTCCACTGTCCCGCAAGATCTATTTTAAACCGATTATTAGAACTTTCAAAGATAATCCGAAATATCGAATTGTCGGTAGTTGGCCATATATATCTACATACAAGCTAAATGAAAAGAAAGTACAGACGACTCCTGGGAGAATACAGTCGGTAATACCATCGTGCTCTTCCAAATACCAGCAAGCCACTCAAAACACATGATTGCTGGATGAAATCTGCGAATAGATGCCATTTTCCTGCAAATGGCTATCCCATAATGCCTTTCATATTATTAGTATAAGGTCGAAGCAAGGCTTTCTGCGGGATCACTCATCCTTTCCCCTTCTGGGTGATGACGTGATGACTGGATAAAGGTACGGACGGTTATGGCACTTACCCAATCAAATTCATCCATTGGATCGAAGATGCCCCCTAAATAGGAAGAAGGGGCTTTTTCTATGTTATCCGCTTGAAGAGATAACGGTCTCATACTCATTGCGTTCGATAGGTCAGATGGTGTTGAGAAATAGGATATACCGTCATTGATAGAAGAGTCGGCACCTATAAGGTCAATCATTAGCTCATTGACGTGAAATCATATTATCTCTTAAAAAAATTGATGGCAAAACCCTACCTGAATAGCCGTTATTCTGAATGACTTGGAGGTTCTCGGTGCCATTGTTCGGATATCCGACATGAGATGTCAAGTCGCTTTCCTTAACCCGATCCAACATGATTCTCACAATCTCTACCACTTGCCTGGACTCTTTCATTTCGCTACTCCATTCTGCCCAAATCGCATATGAGTCCTTCAGTGCACTGAGCAGAGCCTCTGGTTGTCGACGGCTGAGATCCCGATCAGGTGCAGAAGAGGAGTCTGACTCGGAGCCAAGTCCGGATTGGAGCCCAAGACAGAGAATCATAATGGCAAGGAGAAAGTCATAAGTAGCCACGCAGGTTATTTTCCATAGATGCCCCCGCAATGGTCCGCCGGGTTGGGATTCCCGATATACGAACGACTGGTGATGGATGATTTTCAGCGCAGCGTCAATGCACGTCTCCCATGACAAAAGATTCTGCGGTTTCATATACAGCCGATGTAGTACACATCGGGCCTTTTGAAAAAGCAGATCCAATGACAGGCGTCTCATCACTACAGCCGCCGAATCGGTCACGGAAGGGTTCTTCTGAACCTTCATGCTTGATGGGAAAGAATCATACTGCGTGTTCAACTGCTCATGAAGCTGAATAACGGTGTCATAGGAAAGTGGATGGATAGATGTAACGTGACAATGAATTCGTCCCAGTACGGACATTAACCTCATCCTCATTATCATATAGGACAGGACCGCGCCATTGGACTCAGGCCGCGATGGTGGGAGTGTGGTCATTTCTGGGTCCATCTCTTCTTTTGGAATATTTCGAGGCGACGCTGTATCGGAATCATGTTCATGGATTAGTCGGGGCAGGCCTATCTGAAGCGACACAAGGATATCTAATTGAGCCAAAAGGGCCCAGACTCGCCGTCTCAGCTCGCCTGCGAAGATGGAAATGTTGGAATAGTGTGATGGGTCGCGGTGATAACCCATTCTCATAGCAACACGAACTATCATAGACAGGGCGAGGTAAAGTCCAAAATGGGTATCATGAAATCGTAATAGCTCGCAAAAAAAGTATAACAGGAGTGCATCGATCGTGTGATTGTTAGGTTTGGTATAGTCACTCAAGATAAGACATTGTGCGCTGCATTGACGAAATAGTGTGACGGATTCTTGAGGCTTGGAGGCATCGCGGGCCATCTGTTCGCCGCATTGCACTAGGATGTCGGTGGCCAGGCACATCATACTAAAGAGGATACTGAGCCAGTTGAGACTAACAGTAGTCGGACTGTCCCAGAAATTCTCGTACTGACATCCCTTCAATCAGCAAAACGACTAGATGGGGCAGCAGGAAGGGTAGATTGACGGACTTCTTTTTGAAACGTCGGTGCGTGGGTGACCACTGATCGGACCCCTTCTGTCAGCCGTCGTCGCAAAGCACGTCTAGCTCCGCTAAAAATCAATTGATGGACACATACATTCAGCTAGGTCCAGTGAGTTGAAATATTTCGAAATCAACCTATCCACCTCATTCTTTGGGGGAACTGAAGCTAACATGCTCTTGAATGTTGAACCAGTGCGCAGCCCGAGGAGAAGGTCGGGAAACTGCGATGACTGCTCAATATTGGTCTTTTGGCCACCTGGCAGCTGCGATTATGAATTTGTGTCATTGCAATCAATGAGATGATGAGCTCTCTTACATTATCAGCAATCGCAGCCCAATGCTCACTTCCCACATAGTTTGTTTCATTCTGCTTCACTTGGATGCGCCCAACGGAGTTTTCGATGGGCTGTTGAGTAGTGTCCAATGGTGACGGAATATCCACCGTCGTTCGATTGGCCACCGGAGAGCTTAATTCTCGGACTAGTGAGCCAACAACATTCTCCAAGCGGCCGATCCTATCCTGGACGTTATCGGACTGGGATGGCCGAGGAGTAGTGACAGAAGATGTAGCATATGTACAGCCGGCAACTTCACCGCGCCGAGTACAGTTTTCACACGGTTTATTCCGGTCGCATCGCACTCTGTAATAATGTTAATCATGTCCAGCCATAATGTTTTGAATAATAGGGATAATATTTCCTGCGCCGAAGGGGAGGGGCATGGTGACTTCACTTTCGCTTGCGACATGGATAACATGACAACTGGAGTTTTACTCTTCGCCGGCGCTGTCTGGCTAGATACTCAGCAGACATATTTCCAACCTAGGAAGGAAAAAAGGAAACGATTGACGATTGCAGGGCCACAAGAATAATATACGATTATGTACGGTGAGAAGTAGCTTTATTTCCATTTTCCGCTTACGAAATACGCGATAACGTGACTTTTAATTACAACTCTTCAGTTCATTAAAGGTTCTCCACTGAGTCTTCCAGCGACCACTGGATTTACACTTAACTTGAACAGTAGTACTATAGAACTGGTCTTGATCTGATTGTATACAATTACTCAGTCACAATAGTTTGTGTCATGTCACCTAATGACGCGAGCAGTATTGCTTTCTCAAGTATAAGTGGAAGTCTTGTGGATAGGGCAGTGGCCACCTAGAATAAGGGGATATCTGAAATTATATACTACCACTACGTAAAGATACAATGAGCCCCTCCTCTTCCTCTATCGCCACAATAAAGGTGTCCATCTTTGAGTCATCCTATCCCCACATTGCGGTAATGAGTTCATGGCGCATAGCTACCAGACCACTTTCTTCCATTTGCACACGAGTACTGAAGTACTTGAAGCGCGGGCAAGCATGCGGCCTAACAAGCTATCGGGTAGTTATTACATGGCATGCTTTCTCTAACGACATCATAGATAACAACAGGGAAGCCCTGCAGGAGAATGCCTGGCTGGGTGATCTATGGTTGTGTGGTGCTGCGTTGCTGACATTATTTTCGATTGCTCGCTGTCTGGGGATGTAGACCACTTCCGCAGGCTAAAGCTGACTACGCCATTTTACTGTCTGTGTGGTATTTAAAGATTGAACATATTGAGACTATTTTGAGCTAGATACTATTTATGTAGCTGTATCAGCTGCATCAGGAGTGATATGTTATCGGAAGAGATTGGGTGGTTTCCCGCATGAAGACGCGTTTTGAAATGCATACAAGTATGTGATGAAGCGCATAGCACGTTGGTCCCGACATTAAAAATGCAATTATTGAGCTCGAGACTGTTAATGATAAAATTTGATCGATAAGAAATAGTGTAACTGACATGATCTACCTTCGAACACATAAATAGAGGATACTGACATCGATATTATTAGCAATCGCTATGCTTTTAATCCTTCGACCTCGAAATTTCCTACTTCGCCTATTGGAACCCAGTAAGCATTCGATACCTGAGGCTATCGATTCATCAAAAAGTACGAGGGAAAAAAGAAGAAAAAAGGAGTATATAAATCTTAACATTGGTAGTGTCATTGGTGCCCAACCCTCCGAACCTCCGACCATCCGAGCGACCATCCGAGCGACCATCCGAGCGACCATCCGAGACCAGCCCTAATTGTAACCAAGGCGCTACGTATGCAGCCCCGTGATTCAATCTTTGTCCTTAAATGGCCGGCCCCTGCGGACTTCTGTTTCGAGCTCAACATTCCTGGGAAATTCTCTGGTTAGGGATGATCACGAACTACCAGGCACTAGACATTTCTTACTTCTCCTATTCCTATAATACTTTTCTTTAAATTGTTCTGTTTCGATTAGAGCCAAGCAGACCTTGTCTCAACCATGCCCAAGGAAAAGGGCTCAGTCTACCCCAGGAACACTACTTCGCTAGAGAATGGTGAGAACGTGCCTCATGAGGGCAGGCTATATGCCAGCACAAGCTCGGATCAGAATATGAAAGACCCGGACGTGATAATAATAGATTGGAATGGAATTGAGGATTCGCGCAACCCCATGAACTGGAAACCATTTCAGCAATACAGCCAGGTCTTCGTGGTGAGCGCCATTACATTACTCACGTACACACCCCGTGCCATTATCTTCATGAGAAAAAAATGGTAAACTCACAACAAACTCATTGATCCAGGTCACTTGCTGCGTCCATGTTCTCACCTGGAGTTTCGCAAATGATGGAAGAGTTTCATAGCAGCAACCAAGAGCTCGGGATCTTGGTGGTTTCGATTTATGTTCTGGGGTTAGCGCTTGGGCCGCTTGTACTTGCCCCGATGTCTGAGCAATATGGCCGACTAGTTATCTACCATTCATGCATGGCTCTCTTCCTTGTCTTCACCATTGCATGCGCCGTGAGTAAAAGTCTGACGCAGCTGATCGTGTTTCGCTTTTTCGCTGGATGTTCGGGGTCTGCACCAATTGCCATGGGTGGTGGTACAGTGTCTGATGTTTTTCCGCCGCAAGCACGAGGCGCGGCCATGTCGATATGGGCCGTCGGTCCCTTGTTGGGCCCCGTTATTGGTCCCGTGGCCGGCGGGTTTCTGGTATGTGTTCCTCTAGAGCCCTAGGAGTGCATGCGTTTGAGAATACTCAATAATATCCAGACTGAAAACGAAGGATGGCGTTGGACATTTTGGGTCTTGGTTGTTGCCGTATGTCAAACTATATGCATCGGGATCAGCAAAATTGCATTCACTCTAACTGCATATATTACCTAGACCGGTGCAATGATGATTATTGCCGCTCCACTTTTACGAGAAACATACAGTGTAGTCATCCTGGAACGAATTGCCGCGAAATGCCGAAAGGAAACAAACGACGATCGCATCAAATCCTGCCTTACCCCGGACTTGACACCTCACGAGATGTGGAGCCAAGCATTGGTCCGACCATTGAAGATGCTAGCTATGCCGATGGTCCTGGCGCTGTCGTCGTACACGGCCCTGTGCTACGGATATCTCTTTTTGTTTTTTACTACCTTCACCATGGTGTTTGAAGAGCAATACGGCTTCTCAACTGGTATCGCGGGTTTGACGTATCTAGGTCTCGGTGTTGGCATGATCCTCGGTCTGTACGCCAATCGTCTTACTGTTGATAAGATTGCATCAAAACTCGCTGAACGCGGAACTCGCAAACCTGAGCACCGTCTACCGATGATGATTTTCCTCGGACCACTAATCCCCGCCGGTTTATTCTGGTATGGATGGAGTGCACAGGCCCACACGCATTGGATCGTACCTATCATTGGCACTTCATTCGTAGGTTTCGGAATCTTGGGTATCTTTGTATGTGTTTGCCGTTTCTCTCTCTCTTCTCTCTCTCTTATTTCTGTTTTGCTATTTGCATTCCAGTGAGCTAACCCTAACAAGCTTCCTGCTCAGACATACCTTGTGGATGCCTACACTCGTTACGCCGCCTCTGCCATCGCAGCGAATACGCTTCTCCGGTCTATCCTCGGTAGCATGGTTCCGCTTTTCGGGTATAAAATGTACGAAAGCCTTGGACTCGGTTGGGGAAATAGTTTGCTGGGGTTCATTGCTATTGCGTTTTTGCCGTTGCCTGTGCTCTTTTACAAGTTTGGTGAGCGGATACGAATGAGGACCACAGTAAAATTATGATTGAGCCAGGGATGTTGAGTGGATTATCAATGATTTATATAGTAGTGCCGAGGGTATCCTATGAGCTCTATGGATGGCTGGCACGTTTCTAGAAGGTAAACTAAGAGGGAGAAGAAAAAAAAAAAAAGGAAAAAGAAGCCGTTGGGACTAAATGGAATAGAGATGTATGCTGGATTTTCTTCCGCTTTAATACTACTGTAGTAAATATGCTCTGCTCACTATTCAACTACACAGGCAACATCTCAACTATTCCCATATTAGTTGCCTTATCTTTAGCAACCGAAGACACTCTGAAACCAGACCTCGAAGCCAATTCACTAAACATGTTCTCATTACGCCTTTTACCACCGAAGTTCATCATCCATAGGTCGATCGCAGCAGAGCCAAGCAATGGCTCACAGGGGAGTAAATTTTCAGAAATGAGAACTCTCGAGTCTGGTGCACAAGCGGTGCGAATCCTACTGAGCACCTGGACACATTCATCGTCAGGCCAGTCGTTCAAGACGCGTCGGATGTAGTAGACCAAGGCACCTGTGACAAATTTTTAGAATTATGGATATCATTCAGTTTAAAACTAACCTTCACGTACCTTTGACTGGTTGTTCGTCAAAAAAACTGTGTGAAATCCTCCGGACAGGTTCCAGAACAGGACTCGCTTCTGTACTTGCTTGCTGAATTACCTCGGCTTGGTCCTCTAGGACACACAAAGTGGCCGGTATCGTTGGATTCTCCTCGAGAATGGCCTTCAAGGCTTGCCCTTTGCCTCCGCCCACGTCCACGATGCATGGTCTGCTGGACACATCGGTCTGACTGCGGTAGTCCCCCACCCACTGGAAATCATAGATTCCCGTGATTGGCATGTCATCTAGGGAAAGTGCCATGGCGCTGTTAAACGATTTGGCCCGCTCGGGAATTAGCTCAAGTACCTCGTAGAAGGACTTGTCGGGATGGCCCACGGCAAAACCAAAGGGGGCTCGATTGGACCTTTGCGGCTCGGAACCGCCGTTCTGCTTGAAATATTCCGGCCACTTGACGGCGGTAGCCATGAAGGAATCAAACACGTGCGGGTACAATAGGGTGGCCAGGGGCTCCTGGAACTTTTTGGAGAGAGATGTGTGCTCAATCTGCCCTGGAGAGGGAGACTTCAACACCTCCACGGCAACTAAAAAGTTGGCATGTCGCCCCAATAGCCTTGCGTCGATGCCCGTCTTCGTGGCTAGGTCGGAAATCGATATACCCGAGTCGGGGATGGCCTGGAAGATGTGATACTCGATAAAGAACCGCAACACTCCCAGCTCGACCATCCAGTAAAAATATCCATGAATGGGAGTTTCTGCTTGATGGAACCTGTCCTGAGAAGCTGACATGATGATGAGGAGGATAAGCTGTAGTTTATCAGTCAGTATACTATTGTCAGCCGAATTGGAGCGATTACTCCTACCCGTGAATCTCGTATAGTGGTATGCCGATTATCGCAGTGAAGTGGTAGTTGCTTACTTCCGTAGAGATGTGCTAGTTATGAAACTTATTAAATAAGTCAAGCCGATCAATTATCTATACAAGTACAATGGATGCTCCCGGAGTCCCCGGATCCATGCTATTTCGCATTTCTCGGTGGTAACATGCATTAGTGATTTGTATAGCGCCGCCGACAGAATCCGAAAAACTCCGTATAACTAAAATATTGGGGCAATCGACTATCAATAGGCCGCAGACGAAGCCAGAGGGACATAACCTGAAGCTTCTCGAAGTCCATAATTTATGCCATAGCAACATCTTTAATTTATGTCAAACTTCTGATTGTCCATTTACAGCTGTCGGCGCTAGACCGCGGCAACTCCTATGGGACTAAAATTTTATGGTCCCATTTCCCATTCCCGTTTTCCCATGGAACTTCCATGGGAAACCTAGTCCCGCCCAATGGGATTTCCCATTTCCCATTGGGAATTCCCAATACTCTCGCCAAGGCCAATTTTTGTGCATAACTAACCCAAATAGGATGGATAATTTAATTTGCTGAGTGATCATCTTAAATTACCGTTTTTTACAGCTGTATCGTGCTGTTTTGGTCATGGCGATTGATTCTGGTGTAGTTTTCTCTCTACTTTTATATAGTTATTTGATCCAGTAAGTAGGGGAAACTGCAAAATAGTATTGTCATAACCAAAAATGAAAAATTTCGGGTTTAAAACAGGGGTTTGTCAGCTTCATAACTGTCGCCTGATAGTCTGGTATAAGGTAAATCAGCGACTTTTATGCTAGTGTGGATATTTGTTGGATATCCGCAATTTGCGGACTTGGATGTGGGAACCACATCCAAGTCGTACGATATGCCGCAGCCTAGTAGCATGCCATTAGACTGAAAGGGATTTCAAAGGATTGAGATTGCGCGGCGCTGCGTGATGTTGAGTGATGGCTCACCCTCTCTATAGCGCGCTCACCCAGACTCACCCCTGGTCGCGCGACTGAAAAGCGACATCACCTCTAACTGGGAGCCATCTTAGTTAATACTAATTAATTTATCAATACATACGACCATAGGGTGTGGAAAACAGGGCTTCCCGTCCGCTCAGCCGTACTTAAGCCACACGCCGGCCGGTTAGTAGTTGGGTGGGTGACCACCAGCGAATCCCGGCTGTTGTATGTTTTTACATATATTTTTTACTGGCTGCCGGCGATAAGCTACCTAGTGTGTGCGAGGGGTTTAAGCGATGCTCGGTGAAAGTCCGGCACCAAACATGCCAAAGTAATCAAACATGCTAACTATACCGCTAGCGAGTGTTCATGATCCTGTCACAACCTGGCTTCTCTCGTATCGTACCTAGGGTTCTAGTTAGTTGTATTTCGAGACAGGACACTTACCCTAAGTGTCTTCCAGATAGTCGTATGCTCAATGCCCCTCCGGATCCAATTCAGTAAGTCGTATGCGTCGATGGGTATATCGCTCCCTCCAGGCTCCGTAAGATGATCAACAAGTAGAAACGGTAAAGGTAACGAATAGAGAAAGAAGGCCAACCGACGTATATGATGCAAGGGGAAATGCCATAGACTCTCCCCAATCGCTATGTTAAGGACGAGTTATGATTATGACATGGATTTGGAGGCTCAATAGCAATTTACCAAGAGCCAGAGCAGCATGCCCTCCTGTGAACCTTGTGAGCCAGAGCAGCCCGCATCACCACTTATTGTCCCCAACATGCCACTGCACGAATTCGTTCTGAACTGGAATTAACTACTGATTGATTTCTCTGCAAGTTGCCCCTTTTCGTAGGGGTGAGGGTTAGACAAAGTATAGGGGGATCTTCACGAGGCCACCCTGCAGTTATACGTCTACTTTAGGGCAAATTTCGCCAAAATGAATGAATTATCGGTGTGCAGCCGTGACCTCCGCATTCCTGGTCAAGGTTTGTCTATGAGAATTTTGTGTCTCATACCCATGAATTGCGTGTCCTATCTTTGCTGAAATGCTACTCACAACTTGATGAAGTCTAACGACTACAGATCCTTTGCTCAGCAACACTTACGACTCACTAGAAGGTCTCAACGACCAAGCAAAAACTCACCGCACGACCAGCTCCTGATAGCCTTCACACCATCACCACATGGTGTGTTTGGTTTCCAATGCGGATGGTAGAGCTCTCATCATATAGCATTAATATGGTATATGGCAATAAGAGATCAATGCCTTAACACAAGGTCCACGCACGTGTTTCTGGTACAAAAGCGACTGCCAAAAGGGGGGTAACAGCGCAGAAAGTGTGAACCGGTGTCAACAGGGCAAACCAGCCGCCGTGAGAAATGAAATAATTCTGCGAATGCCAATAATATATTTCGAAGTGATAGATGGAAGGATTTGAGAGACAGTATTGTCTCCGATGAAACGTCTCTGTGATAGATTTGTCTCATATCTAGGGGAAGAAAGTGTTCAAAAATCTGTGAGTCTGCTATGGGAGGACCAAACTTGCTTTCGTGAATTTATTGGCACGGCAACAGAAAACTTTCAAGATCTCACTTCAATCCAAAGCGAAAATAAAAAAAAAAAAGGCCGAACATCGTTAGTGTAAGGAGAGACGAAGTTGTAAACAGAAAATCTCGATGTATACACTGAAGTATAAATAAAATAACAAATATCCTCCATCAAAAATCTAAGAACAACTCGAGCTCCCCGCAACAAACGTCCCATCCGAATTCTCACACCCACAGCTCCCATCATCCGGGCTCCGAATACAGCCCGTTCCAGTGCCCTCGTCCTCGCCATTCGAACTGTTTACGTTAACAATAAAATTTTTCTCAGTTAGGTAATGGGGGGCAGGGGGGCATACTTCCAGAAAAACACCCAACAATCCTCATCCAGATCAGTGAGATCGGAATTCGTAGGCGCGGTGCAGGTGTATGCTTCGCAGGTACCGTAGGGGGCGCCGTGGGAGGAGTCGTATTGGTGGTCTATTTTGAAGACTGCGAAGGTTTGGGTTTCTTTTTTCGTTAGTATTTTTGTTCCAGTTAGTTGGGAATGGAAGTAGTACTGGATGTTCGGGTGTTGTGGGAGCATTCGGCTGCTTGGATGGTGGTTGAGGATTTGGCCGCTGGTATTTTTGGTTAGTCATGTCTATATATTCTGTGCTTTGGTGGATACCGTACCAGAGCATTTAATGCTAGCTGGACATTTTCCCTTGGTGTTGGAAGTAGCCGGTTTGAGGGTTGCGGTAGTCAGGGCGCCGAGAGCGAGGATTAGGATGATGGATTTGAGGGAGGGCATTTCGTCGTGTTTCTGTGTCTTCTGGTTGAGGATACGAACTGAAAGGGCGATGTAAAGCGAGGGTATTCATTTGAATCAGGGGAAACGTGGTCTATTGGATTAAGGATCTAGATCATTTCTGGATGTTTCATGTTGATGGCTTCTATACATGGAACTCATGGTGACTTGTTGACTTGTGTGATGTAAATGATAACTGAGTCAAACATTAAGGATATAAGTATCAAATAAACAATATTCAGTCTACTATACACTATTTACACCTTATTCGCATCAGATTATGCGTCGTTCACCAACACATACCGATACCTAGCCTTCCCAGCATCCATATCCAAAATAGCCCTATTAGCCTCCTTCATCGGAACCTCCTGAATCCACGACTTGACTTTTTTATCAGCCGCAACCTGCAGCATCTCCCTGATCTCACTGGGAGAACCAATCAACGATCCACCAAGCTTAACTCCCTTCATGATAAGAGCGGGAACGGGGATATCCAACGTGCCGTCCTCGGGGTTACCAAGCTGGATGAAAGTACCGCTGGGACGGAGCAGGTTGATGTAGTCGAGGATGGGCATCTTGGACGAAGAAACCGTGGAGATAATCAGGTCGAGGGTTCGCGAGTTTTTGGTCGCCCATTCCGCTTCCTCGTCTGTGGCGATGTATGCGTCCGCGCCCAGTTTCAGCGCGTCTTCCTTCTTGTTCGACTTGCGCGAGATACCGACAACACGGTCTGCGCCGAGCGCCTTGGCGAACATGATCGCGTAGTGGCCCAATCCACCAACACCAATGACACCAACGCGCTTGCCAGGGCCGCAGCCATTCTGGCGAAGGGGCGAGTAAGTGGTAATACCACCGCAGAGCATAGGCGCAGCCTCCGACGAGGAGAGTTCATCGGGGATCTTAATCACGAACCTAGACGGGGCGCGGTGATACAGCGCATACCCACCGTATGAGGTGCCGCCGTTCATGAACGTGCCGTTGTATGTACCAGCAAAGTGGTTACCACAGTACTGCTCGCGGCCGGAAGCGCACTCTTCACAGTCGCCCTTGCGGCTCTGGCAGGACTCGCCTTGCGCTCCAACACCGACACGGTCGCCAACCCTCAAGTTTCCTTCAGCTTGCGATCCGACGCGAACCACTGTGCCGACGATCTCGTGGCCGACGCAGCAGGGGTACATAGTGGGGCCCTGTCATCGTTAGCGTACGCTAGTACATCACCCCGTCGCGGGGGGGCTCACCCATCCACTCCGGAGAGTATGCAGGTCACTCCCGCAAATACCACAGCAGGACACTTTGATATCGACATCAGTCTCTTCCCAAGCTTTGGGCTCGAATTCCTGCCAGACCATCTGGCCCTCGGCCGCGGACTTGTCGAGGCCGACCCAGCCTTCAAATTTGTAGTTGGACATGGTAATATGCACGTAATATGTGTGTACAGGGATAGTTGGTTGGGTTTGATCAGAACTACAAGGTCCCCAGACCGACAGGGGTATTTATATATCTAGTTCATGCACGGCCATTAAAGTGCTGACAACGGTGCGATAAGGTGCTGACAATTATAAAGTCCTAACTCCGGGGTAACTCCGGTCCGCGGCGTTATTGAGTTCGCCACGTTCTTTTTGACGGGGGAGTTTCGCGTGGAATTCCATGGAACTGGGACGGGATGTGGACGGGTGGGCTTAAGAGTAAGCATGTTGCAGATGCTTACTTTGGTCCGGAAGGTAAATTATGTGGGTGGCTTACGGTGATATATGTATATATGGAGGATCAGCGAAGTTCACGGCTCAGACTAGTTGTGTGTCCGATTGGTCGGATCGATGTGTCGGCTGAGTATGGATCGAGAAAATTTACGATAGGTTGTCTTTTCAATTGGAATAAATATAGTCCATACAACATTTGGAAACTAAGTATATGTGCAGGTCGAATCTCATTCAGGCTTATATAACATAGTTTGAAGTTCTTTCCCAACAAGTCCTCGATGGTCTAGTGGTCATGATTTCCGCTTGTCAGCTTAACAACTGCAAGCGCGGGAGACCTGGGTTCGATTCCCAGTCGGGGAGTTTTTTTTTTTTTTTTTGGCACATTTCTATGTTCCATGTGGCCGTTTTTCAACGGCGGAAAAACAAAAAAAAAAAAAAATAACACAAAGTGACGTAAAATCGGAACAATGCCATTGTTTTCCCTTTGTCCATTGTTCCCTTGTGCAGAAAATTAATGAGCCGAGTCTGTACCAGGGTGAATACCCGATGCCAGGTAGCCATCCGTAGCTATCACCTACCAAAAATGCTATTTTACTGTTATTACCGTCCTTCAATTAGTATCTAGATTATACATCATCTTATTTGGCGTTGATGCGGTATATGGTAACTATGGAACAGTCTGATTACCCTCACTCAGCATTGGCCCATGAAATGGATTCATGGGATGATGCAGAAAATGTCAACGTATACAACGCTTTTGAGAATTATAGGGATAGTGAAGGAACGGAACCACGTGCAAAGTGCGTCTCCGCCATGATAGAATGAGAGATATTAAAGACGCGGCCTATGGTTCTATGGACAAATCTCTTCAAAGAAATGCTTTCCCCCGAGTTTCGAGTGCAAGGGAATGTGACAAGCCTTAGATGTGCTCAAGATCGCACTCCTGCTCTAGCTACCTGCCCAGAAACGACATACTGTGCTCTGAAATATGCACTGAAGAAGCGATGATATGACCACTGATGATATTGCCTGATACTTGCTAATGTATCATCACATCATTCCTGCCAAAGATACCAGTTGTGAAGTTCTGAGACTACATGAGCACTCAAGAGACGAAGAATGTCTTGTGCGTTCTATTCTGGGGACCGTGATAACGTCTCGAAAACTAGAAACGGTTGATGGTTCAACCATGCCTAAGTTAACCCGCCCAAAACGGCCATTTTCAACCTGAAAGTTAGTCATCGAATGTGGATTTCCTACTCGGCATATATGGAAATTCCAGACAAACCAGAGAGACGATTTATGAAAAAAAAGTCAGACCTGCTGGTGGCATCTCACTGCTAACATGAAAAGTGCCAGGTGGTCTGCAAGAACGCCCAAGTCGCAATGTACGTCTACAGCCATGGCTGGATTGTATTTAAGGGGATAACTGTGGTCGATGAGAAGCCGGACAGCATACGCAAGGAAGCGGGCGACGAATGCTTACCAGATGCCTCTTCGCTTCTCCTGTTTCAATTACTATGATCAATGCCCTGAAAGACAGAGCCGTTTGCAGAATTCCGATTGCCAGTTCAGTGGTATTGAAATTGTCTCTCCAGCCTATGGGCTAGTTCAAATATTACTATCCCATTGCTGAGGAGAACTTGACCAACTTCATGGCCAGTAAATGCAGCAGAAAGGCCAATATCAGGCCGCCACACGCGGAAAAGCTCAAGTTGAGCGCGGCAATGATGACATCCCCAAGGTCACCATATGTATCAACACTTCCCACAGAAGATTACCAGAAAATTAATGGGCTACGCTCACCAAGAAATTAATGTCCTCCAACAACCACCAGGAGTCCGCTCCAGGCTCGCACGCCGTCCAAGAACCATTGGGCTACGGTTGTCGCTCCTTTACCGTCGTCGTCCCCAGCACCGATTTGGAAGAGTTCAAACAAATGACTCTGGAACGACGAAATGCATGACACGCAAATGGCACCTGGAGTTATCGATGTGCGCGTTTATTCCATTGTTTTATGACATAGGAAGCTATAAATGGCGCTTTTGCCGACTGATTGCTATATGGGCTACAAGGGCGATTGATCCGTTCATGGAGATTGGTTTGTTGAGTTTAAATGGCTAATTGTATCGCGACCATCACGAGAGGTAGTAGTAATATTTCTTAACGATTTCGATCTGCCCATGGTTGGCGTGAAGATGATGAAAGCACCACCCGCCCAAACACTCAATTGTCGGTGCTGAGTGGAAAGGCGCCTGTAGGCCAGAGTGTTGCGCCTGATGGCTTTGACAAGGATGCTGGGACTCTTGGAATATGTCGAGATGTAAGACGGCGAGACCCCCGGTGGATCTTTTTGGAACAACGTTCTCGCACGTGTTCCTAATGAGGTCGAATAGACTGTTTCCGCATCACCCCCGTGATGTAGCCGAGAGACCATGCTTCAACCTGTAGCTCTAAATAATTTTCAAGTAAATCTAGTATTATCGGAACAAATAAGTAATCCAGTATGTCATGATACCAATGAACAGGCAGCCTGTCAGCTCCCCGCTTGTCCACCTCGTCAATATCTTCAATCCCGTCGACTAATACACCGGATTCGATTCATAGATCTTTGCTTATACCTATCAATCTCCTATCGAGCATTAAACGCTACACAAAATGATTTTGTTTTGAACTTCCGGACCTGTAAGATGATTTCACCAAGAAAGCTCCCCTGATCTCCCCTCTCGCGACTTTCCTCAGCCAAATCGTTTTCTATTGACTGACTGGAGATTAAACCACATCATCAAGAGGATAGTCGAGAAGATAAGCGATGAGGTAATATGCCAGCAAATTAATTTGGGATAGTTACAAGGAGCTTGCTAACGACTGGATTTAAACCAGGCATATGGCGTTCGCGAGACTCCCAGAAGACGCGGGGTCTTTCCTTCAAGGTGTTAAATTGCTACATTTTCTATGAACATTGTTGATCATAAAAAGCGCATCTGATAACACATGCTGAGAGCGGTTTGGCTTATTCCTGGAATTGACAGGCTTGCTTTTCCCCGTAGGATTTTGTATACTTTTTTTTCCTAACTTATCGCTTGACCTGCCCGTCATCATTTTCTTTTTGCAGAAATATAAGTTCGAGTGCAAGTGACATCAAGAAATCTAATGGTAAAGTGCCCGTCACATTTTCCCTTCATCTTCTTCGGCCTCCATTCTATCGCCTTAATCTTTTCTTCCACTCAAATTACTACCAGATTAAGTAGAGCGTCTCAAAGCTTTCATCACCATCATGGAATACATTCCAGCATTGGGGAGCGACTACATCCCCACCCCGGAAGCAGCCCTTAGGATACTCAGGGCACATTCTGTCGACATCCTCGTCCAACTTGACGTTTTCCTGCTTGGATGACTGGTATTCTGGCGGAGAAGACGTATGGCTCGACAGCTTCCAAAGCAACAGGAACAGGAAGAGGTATAGTAGACCAGCGCTATCACTGACCACCTTCCACGAATCGTACTAACATAGTACCAGACTCCTTCCACCCCCGACACCACAGGGTACCAACGGAACGAGATACTGAATCTCTCAATGATGGCGAAAGTACTCCGTGACCGCGAGGAAGACGTCGTAAGGACGATGTTGCAGGAGACAAATGTATTGTCGAACGCGGTAATCGAAGAGGCTATTGAGTTGCTGTTTACCGAGGTCATTCCTGATACTGATTTTGAGTCATTTCCGGACTTTATGAGCATTATTGCTCAAGAATTGGAGGAGACTTACTGAATGTCCTTTGTATGGGCGGGGATTTGCTACTTGGTTGTTTGGGGGCATAAACGGGGATGAGTTATGGGATGTGACTGGTGTTGCTACCATGAGACGTGTTGAAGAGAATTGCTTTATGTCATTTATTTCTATTGTCTATCCTCAATTTTCCCCATAGCCCCCTTCTGAGGTGACGAAGAATAACGTTATTCGACTGCTGCCTGAGGCAAGTGATTCCCGATTGGGCGGTAGTAGGTTCACCTGCCTGTCTCGTCTCATTCTCCTTCCCTTTCTAACTAGCACTTCCCTATCATTTATCGACATCAATCATACTCTCCAAAGCCTTTCTACCATATTCTCTACGACTATCCTCCTCTACTCACAACCGCCTCAATCCCCTTAAAACCATAAAACGACCGCCACGATGTTCCACAATCTCGTCTCGTGGGCGATGAGCGAACGCGGCATCTCCATTTTACGCAGAACCGGTCTAGCCATCCAAGCCGTCTGTGTCGTCAATGCATTTTGGGCCTACTACAGTGCAGATAAAGAACTTGAACAGGCTCAGAAGGAGGTAACCCAACCCAGCCCAACCCCAACCCCAGCAACCTATTGTTGAACCTGGCTAACCTACACATCAATTATACCAGGCCAACGACACCAAGAAAGGTCTTGAACGCCTTCTTATCGCGACGACCTTCCTTCTGAAACTTGAGAAAGCCCTACGTCGCCGCCAGGAAAAGGTTCTGAAGAAGGCGTTGCAGAACACGGGTGTTTTATCGGAGACGGTGGTCGAAGATGCGATTGACAAGCTGTTTACGGAGGTTCTTCCTACTGCGGATATCAAGGAGTTTCCTGATCTGTTTCACGAGATTTTTGAGGGAGAAGAGGAGGATTCGAATTTGTGCCCTTGATAGTCTGTCGTGTCCATGGGTGTTTGTTCTTGTTGTTTGGGTTGGAGATTACAATGGGTGCTGGTATGGCGGTTGTTTTATATGCATTCATACTCATCCTGTCTGGAATTTACTACTTTCCAGACTCATACGAAACCTCCGATCGCTATTTCAAGTACTTCGCCTGATCCATCGTGGTCACTTTGGTCCTTCTGAGCCTTTATGTGATCTATTTGGTGAAGAAGATACTGCCGATTTATGCGCGAGAGCCCGGAGGATGATGTTTGATAATTGTTTCGCTGTCTTTGTTCGACCACTGGGAGGGAGGATAAGATGTGTGAAGAGGAAGGAGGCATGACTGAATAAGGCACTCGTTAATTTGCCGTGGGAACGTATGCTTCGTTGTATGTATTTGGAGAGTTAAATTCTTATTGAAACAAACCATATTGTATGATATGTTACAAACTCGCTTTACACCGTTGCCTTCGTTATTTTTAGATCGGCCCTACAAATGAATGCGCCATACAATTCTCGATGGACAGTATTATTGATATAGTCATAGATTATGCATACCTGTTGCATCTCCCAGCTTTGCTTTTGTTTCGTAGGACACATCTGTTATATGCTGGGATGACCTGCTCGAACCGGCGTTATGAAAGCTTCCCTAAAAGGTTGCACCTGATTACAATTGTCTATCCACGTACCCTTATGTCAAGGTTCCACAGCGTGCATTGCCAGGAAGTCTCTCCCAGCTACGTCCTTCGTTTCTCAAGAATGTACCATGTAGACACTCGACTGTCGCCTTCGGTTAGGCGTTTCCCAATTAAGCCACAGGAAAATCACATGACTGACATCTTGTCTTCACTCTCCCTGTCACTAAATCTCCTTTACCACCATCCTTCTTACGCTCAACCATTGGTATCTACACTCCAACCTTCTCTCTGAGCCATCATCCCTACCATGTCATCTGTACTATCCTCGCTCCCCTTCCATCTAGATTGGAGCACTGTCTGCCTTGCAGCCGTCATTATCCACGCTACAAATGCCTAGCAGTATGGCATGTCCTTATTCAGCGAACACCGATTTGCTAAGGTCAATAGAGAGATACAAAAGAAGGTGCTTCAGGGCCATCAAGCTACAACTCTGTGTCGATCTCACTAATGTGTTTGCTTGATTAGACGGCCGCCCTCCGCGAACTCGTTAAGCTGGAGACCGAAGTGAGATCAAGCGATAATCTCCAGGCCGGTGATGGAGCTTTCTGTGTGGTATCGACGACTGGGGTGATGGGAGACTAGGGTTGTTTTAAGGACTCGACCTGTACTGTATATGGGACTAAAATCGGGGTACCTCTGCTTATGCGCCTGCAGCCAATAATAACGACACATGCGTATGGATTTAGGCTGTTGCGTAATCTATTTAAAGACTGGAATTTCAATGGCTACCTCTTCCCTCCATATAACCGAATTTCCATTACTCATGTCTGTGTATCCATTGATACCTACGGATATAACGTTGTGCCTGCTTTCGCGATTGGGGCCAGGATCACCTGACTATATCTCACGTCTTTACCATCCGTCCACTTCCCTTCCCTAACTAGCCTTCTATCAACATTGTCCGTCTTCTCAATTGACACTACGACTCAACCCATCATCTTGAACACATTTGCCTTATCTAAACTTTGTCACGGTGTTTTCAACGTTCTCCTCGCTTTACTAGTCCCTCGATCTGGGAAACGCCCAAGCCATCCAAGTGGTCACTCTAACTTCCCAGCTCATCATCATCGCCATCCACGTCTTCAATTCTTTGATGACTCACTACCAACGTCGACGTACTTTCAAAGAGAATAGGGAGATCATCGACACGGTAACCCGTCCTCTTTCACCCAGCTCTGTGTTGCTCTCGCTAATGTATCTATCAAACTAGATAAAACCTTCCTCGACCTGTGGGAACTCCAGAACAAAATAATGGCGCACGCTGCGGAAGCTATTAGGCTCTTCCACGACATTCGAGGAATGTTGAATGATGCGGTTTGGATGAGGCGGTTGTGGATGCGGTTGTTCGGAGGTTTATGCAGCAGGCGGTTTCTGCTATGGGTCATGACGAGACGAGGGAAGGAGCTGGGGCGGGGGATGAGGGGGGGTTGTGAGGCTTTTTTTTACGGGTATTCTCGTCCATCTGGACGTATATTTTTGTCGTTCTCCTTGTTCGTTCAGGCCAAGAGGTACAGCAAAATTGAATTCGTTGCTCTTATGACTCAAATTAGCGACATTCCCTTCGTGATCACCAATGCCGTATTCCACTACTACAACCATAAACGCTCTTTTGCGGGTTTCTGTTGAGTTAGTCGCCTATACAAACTGTTAGCTATACTTCGTGCCGCTTTGTCTCCCGAAGAGGAATTAACATCTCTAATTCCACTTGTTATAGTTATATGGAAGGCAAGGTAGTGCCACCTTGTTTTTTGTCGGACTGTTCACCAACCTCGTCACTACCCGTTGTGCCCAGTTGGCCTCACACACAGAAAGTACTGATCTCTTGAGTGATGCTGTGGTTAGTCTACCATTGTACAACATTTCTGCGGAAACTTAAGGACTTCCCCTTTCTCTTTTCGGTCCGACTTAGCGCCGCTTTTTGCTCACTGAGCAGTCCGGGGAGAATGGGGAGCAGGGCGGTGCGTATCCGGAGCTATCAGGGCTCAGGGAACCACGCCGGAGCGATTCTGGAGTGATTCGGGAGTAATCCCTGATCACTCAGACTCAGACCGCCACACCCGACAAGGACCATTACACGAACGACCCAGATTGCGTTGACAATGGATCTAGAGCTTCCTATCCAGACATCAACTACCCTACGAATTTTCGTAGGGTAGGAACGCCAGCTATATACTTCTAAGTCCGGGATTTGGTTTACTGGATGGTTACTACAAGATGTTACGCAAGCGGCAAGCAGCAAGATAAGATTAAGACAGGAAAATCATATGCTGCCGGGCAAAATTGGAGACTACCTCGAGCTCACAAAGGATAAGAAAGTATATAACAGTTTCAATCGAGAGATGACGATGGATTATGTAGCTCCTATAATTCATCTGCGAGTTGTATTCATATTTAGGGTATACCAAAGGATAGCCTTCGTGGTAAAGTACCGTCTGTAGGCAACTGATCCAAATATGTATGGCTTGATCCCTTGGAGTATGAGTAGAGACCATCAACAGTCCGTCATATTGCACGCTTTATAAAGAGAATAAAGCCAGTTCTGTCACAGGCTGCGCCTGTCGCATAAGGGGTAGGCTTAGTGGGAGAGAAGAGCGGTTGATATCTACCCCGCACAGCGCACACGTTGGGCATCTAAGTGGATGAAGATTTACAGCCTAGTGGAGCAACCTTCACTCGCCAATAAAATTCATCAGATGTGTGGACCATCAACTAGTGCAACTCTCTTTCAGCTCTGGGCGACTGACTCTGACATTTAAATAAATCTCAATTCTTCTTTTTCTTCCTCTTCTCAATCCTCTACCTTTCCTTTGACAGGCCCTTGTTTGATACACTCTATATCACAACGTCGGCATCATGGAAGCAGCTATGCAACTCGCCGCATCCATTGTGACTCTCTGCGCACAATATGACTCCAGCAACAAAGACATCAAGTTGGACATTGTACGACTCACAAGCCAGATTCGACAGCTTCGAACTGCTTTGGAGAAAGCCCAAGAGTCCGCAGAAAGTGATGGTTTCAGCCCAATCTCTGACAAAATTACGGACGAGGTCAAAGTCCTGCTGGTCCCTCTGAAGGATAGACTGAAAATTGACAAAGACGAACTGAGCATGACTCCATTCGGACTTCGGTCATATTCCTGGCCACTTGAAAGGAAAGACGTCGAGGACATCATCAACCAGGCGGACAAGTCGAAGACCACCATCCAGATGGATTTGCAGACGTACGTCACCACAGCCCTGGATTATATCTATGCTGACACATTCCAGTATGGCATTGCAAAGGTTATCAATAAACGACAATAATCTTATTGGGGTGCTGGAGAAAGACAACGAGCCATTGAAAGACGGCGTTACATTTGATAATTGCCTGTCCATTCTTTCTCGGTCCCTTAAAAAGGATATTTGTGATATCAGTAGACCTGATACATTGGTTGAGGAAGTGGGACGCGACAGGATAGAAACGGCGGTTCCGCAAGATCTCCAGTACGCCTGCCATCACTGGGTCGACCATTTGCAGAAAGAGATAGGTGATGACTCTCTTGATAAGACTGAGAGGTTTTTAAAGAAGCATGTTCTGCACTGGTTCGAAGCGATGAGTCTTCTTGGCTTGACCTCTCCGTGTGTCCTCATGATCAAACAATTGCAATCGACCGTCTCGGTGAGTTTATTTGCATCCGCATCTGCTTTTTTCTTTTTTCTTTTTTCTTTTTTCCCCCTCTAACGTCCGTAGACTCATTACTCTCATCGCCAAACATTGTCAACGCTTCTTTATGATTGTTGGCGCTTCATCCTCAGAAACCGTTCCATTATCGAGACTACACCGCTGCAAACATACTCGGCCTTGGTATTCAGCCCGCAAAACAGTATTCTCCGGACTACTGAGGCATTGGTAGACAATTTTCCAGCCTGGCTCTCCCTTGGGGAATCAATTCTGGCAAACTGGGACCCGGCTCTACAATCACTCCAAGGTCACCGCAGCAGAGTCTCATCGACAGCATTCTCCCCGGACGGCAAATGGATTGCTTCTAGCTCCTACGATTATACCGTCAGGATATGGAATTCCAGCACGGGTGTTCTCTACAGAGTCCTTGACGGCCCTACATATTTATTCGGCGAGGTCGCATTTCTCAATAACCATCGGGTCGCTTGCAAGAGCCTCATTACTTATGAATATTGGACATGGGACCTTGAGACCGGCAAGTCACAAGATCCGCAGCTCAGCGCAGAGGAGGAGGCCATGCTCGAAAGAAATTCCCTGGTAATTTCTCAAGATGGGAATCTCTATCTTGAGGACATTGGAAGCCATGTCCGATTTATCGATAAAGTGGATGGATGCTTGGATGGGCTTTACCTGAAGGATGCACACTCCGGAGCAATCCTCAGTACCCTCCTACACGGTGGTGATATTAAAGGTGCATTTTCACCGGACGACAAGCTGATTGTGTCTGATGGGTCGCATTATACGGTTCGATTGTGGGATACAAAGGTTCCAAACTCGGAAAGGACATATGAATCGCACTCGGATCGTGTCTTTCACATCGCTTCTTCTGCAAGCAGTGAACTGGTTGCATCTGCCTCGAAAGACAAGACCGTCCGGTTGTGGGATCCAATGAAGAGAAATACCCAGCATGTTCTGAAAGATAAAAGGATGCAGGCAGCCTGGATAGTCGAGTTCTCACCGGATGGGAAATTAATTGCCACCGGATCAGAAGATTCAACCGTCCGCCTGTGGGACACAGCGACTGGCAGTCTCGTCCGAAGCTTCAACGGCCATTCCAGGGGTATTTGGGCACTGACATTTTCTGAAGACGGGTCTCAGCTTGCATCTGCATCGATTGACAACACTGTGATTGTATGGAATGCTGCGACTGGTGACAAGATTGAACAGTTTCAAACTGAGGTTGTAAAGGATGATGCCCATGGAAACCCGAACATAACGTACAATGAGGATTTTGATGCAGTACACCAGCCCGGAGTCCTGTTCAACGGAACAACCAGCTATGCTATCTGCCATCATCAACGGTTAAGACTTATGAACAGAAAAGACTGGAAGTCGTCCAAGATGATACAGTTCACCGGTCCCGTTGTTTGGTCCAGGATCTCTCATGAGCAGAAGTCTGTATATTCCAAACAGGGTGTTTTGCAGTATCAGGCTGCATCCCCTGGTGCTTCATCCTGCATCTCCCCGTCGGACCTCAAGTTAGATGATGGTTGGGTGTCGTGGAAAGCTACAAGGCTATTGAAGCTACCAGAGGGAAATGTTCCAAGTACCATTGCTGGAAAAGGCAATGTTCTGGTGCTGGGCTATGAAGATGGAGAAGTCAGATTCATTACGATCAAGCCAGAGGAAATCCACTAGCCTTCTTTTACGATGTCTAGGAAGCAATGGAAGCTCGTAGAGCTCTCTTCTGTGATGGCATTATTGATACTGGCTACTCTCAAAAGCTCAGAGCCTTGTGCGCGAGAGTGGCCCACCCCACTCAGCAGGAGGTTGACCTGGCTTCCCTGTCGTCGAGTACTGACTGATTATAGCTGGAGCACGCTAAGAGCAAAGCGAAGATTTATCATGGAGAGATGGGATTTGTCGGAAAGAATTGATCATCGGCTAAATGTCCCTGTTTGGCCCCTTGTGCCTCTCCTCGTACATATATCTCCGATATTTTCAAGGAAACTGGTAAACGGAGATATTAGCATGGTGGATAGTGTGATTTTATTTATGTTTATGGGGAAACTTATTGGGTTATAGTTATCAGTTGTTGCAATAATTTGGAGGTCCGCCTTTTTTGGGAGGCTTTATCATTTCTCGCAACCCATCTTGTCTCAAGATAGCTATCATCACCTATCATCACTTTTATCCTACTCCTATCCAAATCGTCAGTTTTATCAATCAGACGGAATAGGATAATGTAGCAAGACAGGCGCAAGAACGAATCGGAGTATCTTATCTTGGGGATAAGCATCAAGCATGTCCGCTATGCAAACAAAAAGATGCAACTGGAGAGTATAGATTTCTCCTCAGTCGTTGAAGCAGTACATCAAATACTCTTGGTCTGTAAGACTCCCGTATTGGTCCATGAGAGATCCTTGTAGTAGAAGCGTCGCTGGGAATCGCGGACAGGAGTCGGTATTATCATGATAATGTTTGGTGTTTAATCTCGTTTTCCCGGTCATTCGAGCCGTATCAACTAGTGTGAGAATCGTTTGACTTCCCATTTATGTCGAGAGGAAAGGAGGTGTGAGATTGATAGATTCCCTAATTAAGCAACCTTTGAGTACGAGGATTTTCTGCCGAGGCTGAAGTTTGAAAATGCAAATTTTTGGCATTAATTTGACAAGTAAGAGTACTGTGTTATTCACAGGCAGGCTGAGGTTTTGGTTTCTGGTTGGCCAGGGCAACCCTGATTAGGGCCGTATTACATGTGTGAACTTCAAGCCCAATAGGAACCAGAAGAGACCTCGAGAAGGGCATACAATATGCGGCCGGCCTTTCTGCATTACGTTGAAATTGGTCAAGGACATATGGGAGTTGGATGATAGTGGCGAAGGTGGTTGGGATGAGGATAATACATTGTGAGTATCTATTCTACTTACCAGGTTTCTCAGCAGAAATACGACAACGTTCTCACTCACACACAATGATCTGAGCCCTCAGAACATAATAATGAAGGATGGAAAATCATGGCTATTGTTGATTAGGCGATCAGTGGCTGGTATCCTGAATATTGGGAGTTTGCAAAGGCGTCCTATTGTTGTGATTGGATGAAGGATTGGGGTGATCATTTGCTGGGAGCTTCAAGGCCGTATTATGGCGTGTATGCGTTTTATGGGTTTATACAAAGGAGATTACAAAATTCTCCCTAGGGTAACTATATATTACAGGGGAACTGCTCGATCTTTATTCCTGTTTCCAGAATAGGCACCTTCGCGGGTATCTCTTAGAAAACATGCTGAGACTTTACTGTGGGTAGGAGAATGATTGGGGTTTTTGAGGTCATTTGGTCTGTTTCAAAGGGGTTGAGTAAAGCAATGTAGGAATAATGATGTCGTCAGCGGACATCATTCGCTTTTTCAAACGGCGCTGCTTCCTCGTTGCCATCTTGTCCATATCGGATGCTGAATCGGACCTCATACTAAAGCTACTCGAGGCTTTCCCTGAAGACGATGATACTCTGATACATTTTGAGGCCTTTTTACCGACTATATCGTATCCAATATGCTATCACCCCTCCCCAACGGATATATATGCGCTGTACTAACTCATAAGATAGATTCGGAGTTATTTCAGTTATTTATGCCATTGTCTGGGTTGGACCATTTTTTGGGACAGAGTTTGATAATGTCTGCACTGTTCATGCCATGAACTTCAGTCCGCCCGCCATAGTATTTCCCATGTTTTTGACCATTCACCTGACCTATCTGACATGGAAATTTTGTAAGATACGAGGGTACGTTAATTGAGAATGTCTATGTCCAAGTCTGGTGAGAGCTTGAACTTCACGCACCATATGTCAATGCACCGATGCCGTCATCAGTAGGCAATGTAGAATCTAACAGCGGTGATTTGATGAAAATGATGCGTCTTTCTGTATATTTATGTCATGTAGGCTGCTGCAGCCTAGTAGACCCCGTAACTTTCACCTCATCTATTCTTCTCTTCTCGATTCATTCTCAACAATCTTGAAGATCTCTGCTATCCTGCTAATTGCTAATATGCCCGTCGTCACCATCATTGAAGGACTCAAAGATCTTCTCAAAGAACCCAATGGCTGCGAAGATGATCCAGACCCGTTTGATATTTACCCTGATGATAAGATTCTTCAATATATCCTCAAACCTATTGCAACACATTGGATCCAGTATGCTTGCCCCTTAAAGTGCCTTCCATGATTTCCGTACTAACCCACTCCTAGAACCATGCTGACCTTCGCTTTTACCGTGTTTGCGATCCTTGGAAGGTGCATTGTCACTGACTATGATTGTGTGTGTGAGATTCAACTCCACTTCTTCTTCCTACCCAGTGTGGTCTTCTGGGTTTTTCTTGGGGTTTATTTGTTCTACCTGGCATACAAGCTTAACAAATTATAAGTTTTGGAACATTTCCTATTTCCTTCTAGCTTGGGTTGAATCAGTGGCCAGACTGGTCATTGGGATGGATATCTACTTTCCACTTATAGTGAACCTTGGTTGTGGCCGCAGAACATTGAAGGATTCGCTAGGATCATTTCTTGGCCTCATACAATCCCGAGTACGGCTCAATCCTCATTTTCAGCGTCGCAAATCGAGGTATAGGCTGCCAATGACACATGCCGCTGGGTACCTCATTATTCCTTTTTTGTCGTCTTTCTCATGCCATTGCTATCCATTTTCTCCGTTCTCATTCTCTTACTCTCAAAGCTTCGCGAGTACCAGCTCCAAATCTACTTTCAGCACAACCATCGTCAATATAAATAATCACGATAACTTATACGAGGCCAAGTCATGGGGTTGAACTTTGGTATACTTGTGCCTCCACTTTTTCACCCGCCGCTTTCGCTGTGGGTGCGCCACACCGATAGGATATTCACACCGATAGAATAAAAATCCATCTCATCATACCCATCATCTTTACTATTCAATAGACATCGTCTACCATGCCTACTGAACGCGAAAATATCGAAGAACAAATTAAAAATGCCATTGCCACGTACGAACGCGATAAATCACAAAAAATTCGCCCTCTAGCAGAGGCATTTGATGTGCCTTACCAACGGCTCCTTCGACGCGTCAAAGGGCTACCTGGGCGAAATTCTACCAAGCCAGTTAACTATGCACTTGATAAGCATCAGGAGAATGCACTCAAGCACTGGATTGAGCGATTAGATCAAGCTGGAGTGCCTCCAACAGCTAAAAGGATAGAAAAAAGTGCCAACTTGATCCTACAGCGTGCCCATACGGACCCAACTATCCCTCCCAAAAAAGTCAGCAAAGAATGGCCATATCGCTTTCTTGAACGCTTAGGACCTGAATATACACGGCTTAAACAAAGGCCAAGGGATCCAAAGCGCCTACAATCTCAGGATCTTGGGATAATTCAGAACTGGTATGATCGGTTAGAGATCCTCCTTAAACAGTATCAGATCCAGCCCCAGGACCTCTATAATTTCGATGAAATTGGCTTTATGGAGGGCCAGGGCCGTGGAGAAGTGGTAATCACTAAATATCCATCAAGAGCGCAACATCCTGGTGCCTCTTTTTCTCGTGGTTTAATCTCTGTTGTGGAGTGTATTTCTGCAGATGGATCGGTCCTTCCTCCCTGCATCATTCTCCCGGGAAAGGGCCATCTAGAGGACTGGTATACGCATTCAGATATGCCAGGAAACTGGATACTGGGCGTCTCACCAAATGGCTATATATCCGATGAAATAGCCTTTGAATGGATTAAACATTTCGACAAGCATACTAAGCAGCGATGTGTGGGTTTAGACTCTTTTCTTTATTGATCACATAGCAGTCAAGGCTAACTATTTCTTATTTAAATAGGCTGGTGTTTATCGGCTGCTTCTTATGGATAATCATGGATCTCACCTCACGTATGAATTCATTGAATACTGCGAGAAGAATCGGATTCTTCTCTACTCCTTCCCACCACATGCAACCCATTTTTTGCAGCCTTTAGATGGAAAGCCATTTAAACAGTACAAACACTATCATGGGCAGGCTGTCACTGAGGCTGCTATACTTGGATGGAGTGATTTTGAGAAGCGGGAGTTCCTTACAGTACTACCAGGTATTCGGAAGGAGACATTCAAGACCCATACTATCCAATCAGCCTTTAGAGATTGTGGAGTCTTCCCTTTTGACCCCTCTCCTGTTATGGACGATCTGGAGAAACAAGCAGAGCCCATTCCAGATCTACAAATATGGGATGGTGACTCTACCTCTAGTGGTTCCGCCCAGAGCTCTCCTAAAACCATCAGGCAACTCCGGAAAGAAATCTCTAAGGCTCGGGCATCCTTGGATAAGATTGATGGTCATCTAGCTGCTTTATCACCAGGCTTAAATAGGCGTTTGGAGAGGATATTTAGTGGTGGTCTAACTCAGGCGGAATCCAGTGATCAAACAGCCATGGAGTTGGACCGATATCTCAAGGCTGCAGCACACCAATCTAAGCCAAAATCTCGTCGACAAGTTCCTGGACTTAGCCACTCTGGTGTACTATCAGTGCAGGATGCCAACAGGCGAATTGGTGCCCGAAAGAAGGCAGAAGAAAAGAAGGAAGGGCGGCGACTTGAACAGTCTATTAGGACTTCTTTGGCCACCACTCACCGCAGATATGACCGATTGGAGCTATGGATGATGGGAATTGATGAAAATGCCGACCAGGAAACTATTGATAGTATTTTAAACAAAAACCGATGAATATAACATGTGTTATTAGACATCCATATAAGGGTATATGATATTATTATTCTATCGGTGTGAATATCCTATCGGTGTGGCGCACCCACAGCGAAAGCGGCGGGTGAAAAAGTGGAGGCACAAGTACGTATTTACTCAACATCTTCATTAAGGGTTGGATGATGAAAACACGGCAGAAGATACGAATGCGATTTCCGTAAAACATATCCAGATCACAACCACATTCCGTAAAATATTCTTCCACCATTTGTGATTCCCTGCAAAAAAAGAGCGTATTCCCGTCAATCCGAAGACAATCTTCTCATCCAGGTCCTGGTATTGTCTCAAATGATACAGATCTGTCCAAAACTGTTTTAAATCTTCGTGTACATCCGAGCACTGTCACTCGGCGTCCATCCCAGGAAAGCCCCAAGAGGCAGAGACATATTCGTGTCAACTAGGGAAATAAGAAGCATATTCCCAATCAAGGATACCAACATGGTTTACATCTTTGACAATTATATTGCTCAAGTTGAGATTAAAATGAGTGAGAACGTACGGTTCGCCTTTCGCGAAGCGCTTTCTCAAGTTTTCCAAGGCTTGTTTAGGGAACGACTTCTGGGTGGATCGCGCAGAGTGAGGCTTACTACATCCCAAAGCTCAGGGTCTGAGTGAAAAGGTCCACGAGGTTTGAGACCGAAGAATAATAACCCAGGGGAACACGGACTTCGATTAACACTCTGTATAGCCGTTGACGTGACAGTTCGCATCCTCTTGCGCACATTAGCCACTTGATCCGCGATAGCAAACTTCTGGAATTCCATAGTGAAAACCAAGCCTCCTCCAGCGTTTGGCCGTCGATCAGTTCCTGATTAAACAAAGTATCGCCCGTCGCGCCCAGTGATGCAGGACCTTCGGAACTGGGATATTGGTATGGGTTGCAAGGTGGTCCAGTATCTTGACCTCAATTTTCGGACCCCCGTGAGGGCGTTCCTTCAAGATCGTATCGGAGCCAATCGACCATACGCCCCTATCGTGTGCGTCGTAGAACAGTTTGACGTGGCTGGTGTAGGAGCAGCGGTCTTGTCGGGCGGGTGTCCAGCTGCACGCGATGGCGGTGCAGGAGTTATCAGATGGGTCAACCATTTCATGGAAAGTTTAAGAAATGATAAGAATTGCAGAGAAAAGGATGGGTGTTGTTGAGTTGGAGAGCGACATTCTTCTCATGGTGTATGTCTTGGTTTGTTCCCCGTGGGAAACTGGCCAATTACACCGTTTGGCGAGTATACATCGTGTTTGCTATATTCCTTGATCTATTGAGGGTAATATAGCTATTAGAATGGTCATCTACAATTGAGCCTTGTTTAAAAGATGCCTTAACCGAGGACATATGGCCAAAGCGGACGAGAGGGAGAGAGATTTTGGAGAGGTTATGTTCGGAGTGATCGGCTTATGATTTTGTAGGATGTTACTTTAGTGGTCAAGTATATTCTACGATACTTTTCGTGCATGGCGTTTTTAAATACAGCATATAAAAAACCTCGTTTACTGTTATTCCTGATCGTCGTTTTCCAACTAGATCTTTCCCAATTGAGATGTTGAGGACTCTGTATGAGTGGACAAATGTCGATGCGGCAGTACTTGTACAGTCCATCCTGAATTTTCTTCATCTGTCTGTGAATTCTGCAGCAATTCAATTCTCTTATCCACAGGAAATTCAATCAGATAAGTCAGAAATGCCCAAATAAGGTACATCGATAGACATGTCAATCATGTCAATCCCGCATGTCAATCAGTGGATCCGATCATCACTACGAGTACCATACTTTATTCGAACAAACACAACCCAACAAATTCCATAATTCAAAGTCAGGAGTCATTGTAGACCACGATATCTGCAAAAACGAGCGAAACAAACGAATGACACCGGTCGGTATATACACTACTCAAACAAAATATCCAAAAATAATACTCAAAAAAAAAGGTCACACTAGAAGTGAAGAAAAAATTACAACAAGACCATACCCAATCCAGCAAGCACAGCAGTAACAGCATACGCCCCAAACTGCACCGATCCAAATCCAATCGCCACACTAGGCGTCACACCAGCAGCAGCAGCGCCCCGCGACGAAGACGAGCTCGCAGAAGCACTCTCGGACTCAGACGAGCCGGTCGCGGTAGGCTGCGAGGTCACAGTGCCGGTGCCAGCAGAACCAGCCTCGCTCATTAGGCTCTTGCAGGTCCCGCTAGGCGCGGTTGTCGAGGTGGTCGTGGCGGAACCGCCGAAGTCGCAGGCCGAGGCCTTGGAGCCCTGCTTTTCGTAATAGTGGTTGATGATGAAGTTGAGCTGGTCTTTGGCGGAGCACATGGAGTAAGCACCGTAGTCGCCCGAGGTGCCGTTGGCGGAGACCCCGCTGCAGTCGGTGTAGCCGCAGACGACGCCGAAGAGGTCCGAGTAGTCCGAGGAGGAGACGGAATCCTTTACGACGCACTTGGCCGATTTGGACATGCAGCTGCAGAGTTCGGAGTTGGGGGTTGGGGGCAGTGGGGTGGCGGCTGCTTCCCAGGCGGAGTTGACGGAGGGGCAAGATTGCAGGGCGCTGTTGGTAGGCGTGTAGGAGGCTTTATTTGTGCCGGAGGGGGTGGCGCTAGCGATGTGCTGGGAGTAAGAGGTGAAGTCGGCGAGCTTGGAGACGGAGGTGCTGTCAATGACGGAGACGAGGCCGTAGTCGTTGGTTTCTTGGAAGTACATGTAAACGATACCGCCGGACCAGACGTCGGCCATGGGGGAGCTGTACAGGGCGTCAACTTCGGTGAACTTGCGGGGTTGCACGGCGTTGCAGCCGTATTCGGCGAAGAAGACAGGCACAGAGTAGTCTTTGAATTCCTCAGTGCGCGACTTGTAGCCCGAGGCCTGGTAGCTGGAGTCACCGCACCAGGAGTAGATGTTGTAGCCCCAGAAGTCGATGCTTTCGTCGCTGTTCTCGCAGTTGAAGTAATCAGCCATGTTGACACGGATATCCGAGTCATCGTTGGTGGCATAGCCGACACCAATGGTACGGTAGCCCTTTTGCTTGATGTAGGACTTCATGTCGCGGACGGCCGCCTTGACGAAAGCGCTGGCATCGGTGTTGTTAGCGGAGTTGGACACCTCGTTACCGGCGAAGAAGCCAAGGGTGTTGTTGTACTGGGCCATCTCGTCGACAACAGAGATGTACCGGGAGTACAACTCAGTGTTCCATTGAGGGTCGCTGCGGTCAATGGATTCATCGGGTTGAGAAAGATCGGACACGACGTAGATGCCTGCGTCGGCCAGTGCATTCATACACTCCGAGTGATCCTTGGTAGGGTCGATGGCGTACACACGGATCGTGTTGGTGCGGAGTTCCTGCATGATAGGAATGTCACGCTTGCAGGCCGTAGGGTTGGCCAGGGGGTCTTGGTAGGTGGTGTTTCCGCTGTCATCGCTGGAGACGTCCTCTGCTGGGGTGAGCTTCGTCTATGTTGTGGAATAGGGGTAGAGCGTACGCTGGTAAGCAACACCACGCATGTAACTGTGCACGTTAGCATGGGATGTATAATTATAGACAAGAGGTAGAGACTTACAATTGAGTGTTGTTGCTGGAATAGAAGAATTTGGAACCCTGCAGGATTAGCCCGATCCCTCTACAGTCACCCAAGGCAGCATACCTTGATAACAATGGGGTCAACTGCCAGAGCCGACCCAATCAGGGCAGCGCCAGAAAGAAGCGAGAGCTTCATCGTGCAGATAAGTAACGAATGACTGAACGAGTGACTGAAGATAATAAAGAATGGGAACTAGAAAGTAACGAAAACGAAGACGAGGACGCAGAACTGAGAATCGAGCAGAAGACAAGGAAGAGAAATCTCTGTTATGTATACGTCTCCCGCCACGTACATCCTCCACTGTCTTGCGCCGGCGTCAGATATCCACCGGCCAATAGAAAATTACCAGCCAGGCGAAGCTTTTTAGATCGGGCGCTAGTCTGGTTCGGGACGCGCTAATGCACGCTAACTCACGCTAGTACCGACGGCGGTTTGATACCGGTATATACGGTACGGTAATATTATCGGATATCATTGCATTCCGTAACTGTAAGTTGAGTCCATGTTTGCTAGTATATGGTGATCGTATTAGAATGGGTTTAATTTAGACATCGTTAACTATAGCAGCATCTTCTATATCTATATTGCACAAGTATCCAGTACAGGCGGATATGAATTGTGGGCGTCAATACAACTGACCGAATACAGTAATTTTCGTCCTTTCTCGCCCAAGATGCTATTGGATCGAGGTATCAACGGTAATATCAGCAATGCCACCGCCCCACCGACTAAAAAGGCCCAATCCACGGCTCTGGACTGGCCATGTTTTTGTTTAATAACTCGTTTCATGGCTATATATAGCGGTGCAGTAGCGCTGTGATAGGAGTACAGTTGCACTGCAGGACAGGGGCTTCGGGCTTCGGAGGTCCTTTCTAGAACTTAGGTAGCCAGGCAGCAATAATGCGGCAGTTCCAGTGGTACGGCGGAGTATTTAACAGATAAAATGAGAATTGTATCGCCGAAGATTATCCATTCCGAGTCTTCCGGCTGCTGTACAGTACCCCGTGCTATGTACGGAGCAGAATATGAAGGAGCCTTGGCTAGGGCTGTTATATTCGGGTAATAATATATGAGTGGCGGTCTGATTTTTGTGAGATCAGTAGTCCAAAATTGGCGTGGAGTTCGCCGATGTAGATTGTGCCGAGATTGCCAACCCAATAGCGAACAAATCCGCGGAAATACATACAAACACTCCCCTGGTCTTACCAAGACTCCAGTCTGAGCACGGTCCTCTGCTGAAGCTGCCATGGAAATCCGCCAAGCTACTATTTTGCCTGACAAAGTATATGCTTTATTAGCAGTCAGATCCGGCGTTTGCCAGCATTTGCCAGCGTTTGCCGATGTTTGCCAAGGCGTATTACGAGGTTGGATACCAGCGTGGCGGAAATAGTGGTATTCATTGCCCAATTCGCTGTTTATATGATTTAGCCAAGGGCTTGGGTCGAGGCTTCTGCAGGGGCGTATTTAGTGTACAAATTTTTCTTTTAGGACTTGTTTTCCGCGATTTTGTCACTGCAGGGGCAGCGCCATAGTTTATTGGTATAGGAGTCTAGAAGTCAGTGAATGATATTGCTCCAAGACAAGTCACTTAGTAGTGTCGATAATGCTCCAGTCAACTTCTTGGCCATCCTCTCCCCCGTTTTCTCCATCAATACCATCATATCCCTCGCTCCTCTTGCTGCTTTCGTCTGTCTTGGTCTTCTTGGTCTTTGTCGGTTTTCGACACATACACTCAACCATGCTGAGAACACCATGATAAGCTATCACAATCGCAAATCCAACGGGGATTACTGTATCTATTATCAGGAACAACACCTCTATGACAGGATCAGACTCGTTTCGTCAGATTCTTCTCTCACTTATTGCTCATCACTCACTGTTTGAAGATGACGATTTTAGCAGCTAATCTCTAAACAGCTGTATGCCGACGTGCGTCGGATGTCGTTGTCGTTGCTTGCCGTCAATCTCGAATTTTAGTACTTCATATTGGAATCGCATATGAGTTACAATATGCAGCTATTATCTGTCTGCAAGCACATGCAGAGCCAGTCTGTATTATTCGAACCCGGACTGATCCAAACTCTCCCCCCAAGCTCTTGCGTTTGCGCTTCCCCCAAGTTTGAATAGCATACCTACATGCTGAGGCAGGCCTGTTCGCTTGAAGCGCTCCTGCGAACTTTTTCATTTTCCTGCGAAATTTGAACGCATCCTACATGACATGAAAGAGCTCCCTTACTGAAAGACATCCCGATACCTAGCTATCGCGAGTTTTATTCATGCACCCATTAATACCATATTGGGTGGCGTCACGAAGATAGCCTTCAATATAGAGGTACATATCAAAAGAAAGCACCTTAGGACCCACATCTACACCTTTGACAACTCATAGACTCGAGTAGTCACTATTGAAGGTCGATTATGTGCCATAAACCTGCGGCATTACAGGGCCCCTCTCCATGGGCCGGAATTAGCGATACTGAGGGAAAGGGCGGTTAGGGTATCTTTAGAGCTCGCACAGAAGTTGGAAGAAACCGTCTACACTTGTTCATTCCGCAAACTTAAAGAGAAAACGCCCTATGAAAGACGGCGGTGGCCCTCGATTGCAATGGACAGTGTACGTGGGCATGGCTATTTTCTCTAACGTAAGCGAGAGCTCCCAATTCAGAGTCTCCGCCTTTCAAATCCGATCTTAACGAGTCTCGGCTCAGCCTTCTGGCTGGGACCTCCTATCGAAGGACTGGTGGGAAGTTTGGTCGGTTTCTGCTGTTGTGGAATCAACAATGATACAACTTGACTCCAGCGACCACACAACACCAAAGGTGTATGGATCTTGAGAAGATCGTAGGCGCCAGCATGAGACTATTCGCCATACTAACATAGCCAAAGAAGAAACCAGCCACAGAACGAACTTCTGAGCGAGGTCATACACCGAGACACGGTAAGCCAACTGAAGGCCAAGATCAAATTAACAAGCACCGCGAGCAGAAAACGGCAAATTGAAAAGAAATATAACGCTCCTTTGGATGCCATTAAGATATAAGCGCTTCCATCAGGTGTCCGACATGATGGAAAATATAGGGCCAGATTGACGGACGGCGAATTTATTTCGATAACTCCACGTCTCTCGATACCATCCTATCCCAGATAATGGGCGAAGCTATGAGGCAGCTATGACTGCTATGACTGAATAGTCAGGACAGAACCCGCTCAGCCGCGCTCAAGAGTTGTTTTAGTAAGTTTTCGTCCGCAACTCTGCTCATATGACCATTCTGCTAACATGTACTCTTCTTAGAACTGGTAAGGGATTTGGAATGCGAGACTGGGAGGAAGAGAGGAGACTGACAGAGCACAACTGGAGATGTACAGACACAACTATGGTCTTCCAAACGATACACTACCCCAATCATCTTCCCTGCGGCAGGTTCAGAATAGTCAAGATCGCCATATCTCACATCCAGAGCTGTGACTTCAAATGAAGCAAGTGGCACTGGGTATTCAATGTCAATTGGTGTTCTGTGTCACTCAAGATGTTTCGGCATAGGATCCCTGACCGAGGACAAGTTATCCTCGGGCTGCACGACTCTGACTCGATCCACGCTTATATGTTTCTTCCTGGAATCGCAAACAAACGCTATGGCCCCCGAGCCATTTTACCATGCGAAGTGCTCACCACTGACCACAGAATAGTGGACAAAACAAATCATGAACTACCATATTGCTCGGACAGCTTTTCATAAATTATGCCGCGGTTCGAAACAGTGTTTTTTGTTCCTCAGTCTGTGCATCTGCAGTGTCAACACCAGCACAGCATTTACAAACGTTAAAATCAAGAAATTCAGCTTTTCTCAATTAACATCACAAACCTCTGCCACTATGTATTAAAAAATCTACGCAACAATCGCTCCGAAAATCTTTGCTCTCCAAAACTATCCTGATCAGTCCTGGTAATGTTCCAGCAGTGCTGGTGGATCATCGTGAAATACGTGGCATAATGCACTGCAGTGAAGTACTATGGAAGCAAAGTTCTGCTTTGTTACCCCGTTGACTCACTGCCACTAATTGAAAATGGCGGGAGGTTGTGCCGGCTAGAGAAAAGCGAGGGTGCTTCCAAGAACACGGAAAAAGTGGGTGACATACAGTCAGACTTGGGGAACCATCTGGCGCATAAGCGAAATTCCAATCCTTACTGACTGCTTTTACGGAGTACGGCGATTCTCGCTGCGGTCATGGATCGCCCGTGCAATTTCTTGGTGCTGTTTTATCTGTTTCATGTATAGTTTGGGCCTACTTTGGATTTTCTCGCTGTACTCTGGCAGATTCAGTCACTTAGACTGTTCACTACGTATATAAACTCCGATCCCCACGTCTAATCAAAACTCCCGAATGCGCCTTTCTGACTCTAATAGAATAGACCTACAACCCGTACGGAGTATCCTCAGCTACATCGAACATTCAACATAAGATCATATCAAGTACAGATTGATATATTCAAATCCAAATCATCCAAAACTCCCGCTATAAACAACCCATACCCATATCGTTATATACAACACGTCAACACCATAGCCATGTTTTCCATGTATGCACACATATCAACCAACCTAATACATCTCCCGACGACGTCTGTCAATCGCAGCCTCAAAGTTCCGAATGGTATCCAGTGGGCGCTCGAAGCGGTGGCGGGTGGGGTTTGAGAGGTCGGGCTCTGTGATGAGTCGGCCCTCGTGGTCGGTGTGTTGGATGGAGCGGAGGGAGAAGGTTGAGACGGAGCCGATGTTGGCCACTGTATGCATTAGTATCTGAGATGGCTGGTCGGGGATGGATGGGGAAGAGGGCGTACTGGGTTGGTGCTCGTTGAGGGCAGTGTTGGGGTCGGCCTTGCTGGAGAGGGACTTTTTGTAGCCGTGGTGGGTGGAGGTGGCCGGGGAGCCGGAGGTGAAGGAGGCAGAGTCGGACATTTTGTTTGAGTTAGACTGGGGTAGTAGGATAGTAGAGTAGTAGGATAGTAGAGTAGTAGGATAGTAGAGTAGTAGGATAGTAGAGTAGTAGGATAGTAGAGTAGTAGAGTAGCAGAGCAGTAGAGTAGTAGAGCGGTAGAGCAGTAGAGTTTAGTAGAGACTGAATTACAGACTGTACCTGCGTTTTATACTTGCATCCCCACCAAAATAGAAACATCACGCAAAGGGTCTGGGGCAGCCTGTGACGCGGCACGGGCAGCCCATGACGCTTCATTCCCCACAATACTCTGTTTGATCACCGCGATTGGACCACTCAGCCAGCGGTGCTGCATGCCAAGCTTTGGCTACTGTGTGAGATGAGGCTTGGCTGCATCTCGGCCAATCAGAAGACGGGTGGATCAGGAACCAGCCGCGTGTGCCAGGCAGATACATTAGACCCTTTACTTGTACAGTACAGTTTGTATGGGTTTTATGCTGGATGTGTATACTTGTAGCATGTGTAGTATAATACAGAATACAGTGAGATACTCTGTACAGCAATCAGATATCAACGATATCAAGAATGGATCGTGTTTTTGAGTACAAGAGATCGGCATTACATCACTGATAGCCGGTATTCGCCAGCCTTGCATCACCTGTCACCACGTACTCAGGGGGGATTTTCATCCCGTTCGGGAATTTGCTCGGGTTCATACGCAATGTCAGGCTGTTATCACATACATGCATGCAGGTACAGTGCCAGTGGTCTAGATCTTCCACGGGTACAGTACAGGTAACCATGGTTGACGTGGTTCAGTCTTTTCCGGCAGGGATTAATAGGGGTAAGACGGTTTGAGAGACAATGGGATGAAAGCCCCTGGGTCCTTTCTATCCCCAGACAAGGTGGCGAGCGCAGTCCGCGTCCAGGTTGGAGTTGCCGCTGGAATTGTGATTGTAGCCGGAGTAGTTGATTCTGAGCAGTGCGAGGAGAATAAGAGCTGGCCATTACTAGTCTGGAGTCTAGTACAGTGTTACATCTGAGACATGTCTGGCAACCGTTACTGTAGATACTGCTCTTCTTGCAACTACGTAGAAGTTTCCAGAACCGATTCCACGCCCATGATTGATCAGATCTCTTAACCCCGTCTAGTTTACTATTGTTGCGGGATGAGGATGTATCCGTTTGTTCTACGGGTTGGGTAGATGCTTTAAAAGAGAAAAAAAAAAATCTATAGCCTGCTGTATTTTAGTTCTCTATTCTCTATATTGTCTTTTATTATCGTCCATGTCTCTAGCATAGTCTCTTCGTACACCCCGGAGTGCTGCAGAATATATATCTGGTGTCGAGGATGCCATATCAGTCAATTAAGTACAGTATGTTGTATATTTGCACTAAACTATCACCCTTGACCTGTTATATTCATTCAAGCCATGCAAACATTCAATTAACACAAAGTAGTACTCCGAGCGGTAGCATGTAGTTGTCAGCAACAGTCGTCTTCCCTCGTTTTCTATCCCGCATTGAAATCCTCACCAACAACCACCATGTCAACACCTACCCCCTCCCCCTCGACACCAACAAACAACTCACCTCCAAACCAACAGTCTCAACCCAACAGACCCACTTGAACCTCAAAACCACCCGCGCTCGCTCCGTTTACCAACCAGGGAAAAGTACCCATGAAGCAAGTCGGAACTAACAACGGCCAACCACGATGAGGATCCGACTCCTCCAGAATCCCCGCCCACTGCACCTACAACGCTCTAAGTTCGCCTCGTTGAAAAAGCCGGCTCTTTTTCCGGCCTCGCAGTCTCGGGTGAGTCCTCTAGGTCTTCTGGATAGGATATGGGGTAGGGTGCATGGGGATGGATGATATATTGGAGGAATCAGAACGGCGTGCTGATGATGGTGGATGGATACGATATGGGGTATGGAATATGGAGGGCTATGGATGCGAAGAGAGGTGGGAGTGTTCTGGGGGCAGGGACCGCGGGCGCTATGATTGAGTATCAGACGTGCCCGCCCCTGTTTACCTTTGATTTGACTCGGAATAAGGTGGTTACTAACAGGCCAGGATGCGGCCATACAAAGGGCAAATTCAGGGTACACAGCTCACGCGACGGCACATCCATCATATCGCGCGGCGAAGCCTACACGCATCAAAGTCGCACCTCCGACCTACATATTCATACTCGCGCAGACGCGCTAATTCACTCCTGGACGCGCGCTAAAGAATTTTCGTGCACAGCGCGGACGCGCTCCTCGTTGAAGCCATCCCGACCGTGCGGTGATGAAGAATTTGTCGGCGGGGAGCTGGCGGGCAGCTGGCGGGGTTGGGGTATGCGGGCGGCGTATGTGTGTATTTGAAGGGAGTGAGGCTTTGAGGGGTTGCAGGGGGTTTGTTGGTTGGGTGTTCGGAGTATGGACGGAGAACGGGACTACGGGTATTCCGTACGAAGTGCACATGCTAACGAATAGGACAGACCAAGTACGTAACAAGGCGAACTTGTAAATCCCTAGCGTAACGGTTATCTGTCATAATCCCACGCGGGCGAACGAAAAGTAAAATTGAACTATGTAGTCCGAATCAACTGCAAGGCTGTTCCCCGAAGCCATTCGGAAGGCTTCCATAGACAAAGTTCTCTAATCGGTAAACTAAACGCACTAGACTGCTTGTAGTGGAACTGTCATGCTCGGCTACCACAAGGTACGGAACGGCAGATCTCCAACGACGGGGGTCAACGGTCGGCTGGATAAGGTATCCGAATTGCCAGTACTGTACTTGTACTTTGTACAGCCCTATTACTACTTGTATGTACTCTGTACTCTGTATGAATTATCATAGCGTGCCTCGGCATTCCCAAAGAGGCAAGAGCAAGACACGCTAACCAGAAACGGCGTCTTCGTCGAGCACAACGTGGCAGGAGATCAGTGGACCTATTATGGAGCAGGGTTGAAAAGACAGAACGGAGATACCCCGTTGAAGAGACTGCCACATGGCGATAAACTGCCTTTCGGGAACTGGCGTAACGGTCGTCGAGTCTCCTTGTACACTGTACGTACACTGTCCACACTTGTACTTGGATACCTTGTCGTACTTTATCCAAACGCTAACAAACCAACCATGCGCAAGACTCTTCTGGGAATGTGGACATCCCCGGTCGATCGGACCTGGGCGCTCTTCCGCGGCAGGCGAGTCCGACGCTAGTCTGCTAAACATCTGCAATCTTTTTCTTCATTTTCAATTCATCTTCCTCACCATCAGTCTCTTTTCATATCATCCCTTTACAATATGTCGCTGCCAGGTCCCGGTGCGGCCATCGAGCCCGATGTATGTATCGCGACTGCCGATTGACATGATCTTCGCTGATATCGAATTCTGCAGGATTACGATGCCGACTCGACCTACGAGGGCTCGTGAGTACTCGTATTCGGCGTGCGACTCGATGATACTGACGACGGCGACAGGCTTGGCGATGTCAGTTACACCACCTCCATCACCTCGAGTGCCATGAGATACACGTACGCTATACTACCCCCTGTGTCTGGACGTTGAGATACTGACCCATTAGATACGAGGTAGGAATGATCGCATGAATACAGTAACAGCACACGACTGAACGAAATAGAACGGTCGCAGGTATCATTCATATCACGAGGGCGAATATGTATTGGTGGGTTCTTATCGATAAGGATTGGATTTTGGATATTCAATTGACTCTGGCAGCCAAACGATGAACAAGAGCAGGATCGCCTCGATTTGAGCCATCATATCTATAAAATGCTCTTCCGCGGCGCGCTGTATCGCGCCCCTATCGATGAGCCCCGGCGCGTGCTGGATATCGGAACGGGGACGGGTATTTGGGCTATTGATTTTGCCGAGTATGTGCTCTACTCGAACTGAACGTGCTGAGGCTAATTTGGTAGTGAGCATCCCGAATCAGAGGTCATCGGTATGTTTACTTACCTCCTCGTCCCGTGACTGGTACTTAAAAAAACCAGGAAACGACCTGAGCCCCATCCAACCCTCCTGGATCCCCCCCAACTGCCGCTTCGAGATCGACGACTACGAACAACCTTGGTCCTACAGCAAAAACTTCGACTATATCCACGGCCGCGAGCTCGAAGGCTTTATCCGTGACCACGACCATGTCTTCCGCCAGGCCTTCGAACACCTCGCGCCCAACGGATACTTCGAAATCGCCTCCTTCGAGGTCAACACCTACTCCGACGACGAGTCGCATCTCAAGGCCAAGTGTCTCGTCGAGGCCGTGAACCTCATGCACCAATCATCAAAGGAGTTCGGAAAGCCCATGAGTACCACGCATACGTGGAAGGAGAAGATGGAGAAGGCGGGCTTTGTCAACGTCACCGAGGAGATTTACAAGGTGCCTCGCCCTCCTAGCCCTTCTTACCTCTTAATCAGTAAATGCTAACAAAGCGCAGCTCCCCCAAAGCCCCTGGCCCAAAGACCCCAAACTCAAAGACCTCGGCCGCTACCACCAAGTCAACATGTTCGAGGCCATCGGGCCCTACTGCTACGCGCTCTTCACGCGCGTCCTGGGCTGGCGTAAAGAGGAGATTGAAGTCATGGTCGCGGGCATGCGAAGGGAATTGCGGGATTTGTCGATCCATCTTTATACAAAGGTGCATGTTGTTTATGGGCAGAAGCCGGAGACTGCGTCGTGATTGGGACAGTGTTCTATTTGCATGGAGTATTGAGCATTTGGTTGAGCATGAACATTCGTTAGCTTTTAGCGCAGACACTGACTATTGTTGTGTTGTTGTTAATATGTGATATCCTGTCGTTACTGATAATGTGATCTCCGTGGAGGTAATTCTGATGGTTGAGCCCGGCAGGTCTAAAATGTTTTATCGAGGAATAACCGATGCTAGCCTACCAGGCCTAGATGTCATTCACTGTACATGATCGCTATTGTTGTTTCCTCGTAGGATACGAGGCAGGTATGACAGTCAATGAGAATACAAGGGGCGCGATCTCAGTAGTGGTATGGAGAACACGAATCGACACTAATGTTTGTTGTCTGGTAGTAGGGCAAGAGGAAAACTCCCATCCCAGTTTTCGTGTTCTCAAGAATATGGCACCTTGGTTATCTTTGAAAGAGAAGACGTACCATGGAGCCTAAGCGACTACCTTGACTGAGGTGCTTCAAAGCTGATTTGCCGACGGATGAGTCTCTTCTACGGTCGAGCAGATTGCTCACGTTGCACGACCCTGGTCGCAACTCTCAAGGAATTTCTAGCAAGAATATCGAAGGTGCAAAATTGTGGACAATCCACTAGCACTACATGTAGAGACAACCGAGTCCGTAAACATCTTCCTTGTTGTAGACCACTTCCAAATCAACAATCCTTTGCCATTCCCGGCATTATCCCTCCATCTTCTCACCATCTACAGCGAACTCAAAGGCTTCCCCGATGACGTCATCAGCAGTTGTTGTAAGGGTACGTTTGATAATATGGTCAGATAGTTTCATGTGGATAGAAATTTGGGTGTTCTTACTAAAGAGCCCCCTTCATTGCTTCTCTTTAGTCCAGGCTGCAGTAATGGCCTCCGATACACCGGTATCAATCAAAATCTTCCTCGCGTCAACCTCGTCGGAATTGCCCACGGTCTCCGTGGCTTACACCACACACTACGGGTTGCCTGGTCATTTGGATAACATGGTATAGACCTGATGACGTCAGGTCAGAAGGTCTGCTCATGGAGCTCTTCTAAGACATCGTTGACTTCAGCTTGACAATGTAGCTATGTGTATACCAGTGAGATCTGTGCAGGATTGTAGTCAGGGTTGGGCTTTACTTACCTCCGCGCATGTTTTTAGTTCAGCAGCATCTGGGACTGAACAAGATGTGACCTTGCACTTATTACCAAGTACTCTATTACTCTGAGGTTTCAATTCAGTTCAATCTCTCGTTAATTCAATTTGGCTGATGGACGTAGTGCACTACGAGTTGAAGAAGTTGCTCAATCATCCTGGTATGAGGAAGGAAGCCATTCACATACTGTCGGCATAGCTGGGCGAGATGCCCTACTGGTTAACCAGACGAGCCTGACACCCATAGAAATTGACCAGCAGAAAATTGAACAAAAAATCATGAGCCTTTACCTCGGAAATGTGTCCCACCGTCTGTTTTCTTCCATTGAATGACACTGAGAACTCGCGCCCTAGTCATATGTGTTACGGCCATTCTCTTGATAAGATATTCATCTTATGCGGGCTGTGTGGTGGGAATATCGCGACGAGGTATTGTAACCAGAAACCACCCGCGAGATACGTCCTCTGTTATCAATAACAGATGGCAGCTTCTTCTATGTCGAACGGTTCGTCCAACTAGGGTTTAGCATGGCATCACTCCACTGCACACTGCCTCTAATGGCCGTGTAGGGTGGTGTGGAGTGTACCCGCTGCATTGGGTGTCGAAGCTCGTATCGCTCCTTCCCCCAATTGTTTTCTGTTGCTTTTCTTTTCTGATTTTTTCTCCACCTCCACGATATTTCTATATATTGATATATCTCCAACAATTTATCAATATACACCCCCTTCGAAGGGTTGGGGTGTTCCCAGCATTTGTCAGCTGCTTACATGGTCGAGATGCAGCAGTCCGTCGTCATACTTTCCACCATACACCCATACAATGGACCTCAATAGCGTGGGCAAAAGCTCCCTGGTTCAGCAATTTACCTGGCGGGGCGTATACGCCGTATATACCGGCTTAGCAACTGCGAAGGGGGAAGCCTATCCGCAGTGATCTATGATCGCAGACTCGTTCGCGAGCATGCCATTATGTTTTTTTGAAGCTTACAGCGCAGTGAGCCTGAGAATGAACGTCCAGTTATATGAAGAGAAAGGCATCTCAGTGATAGGATTCTATGACTGTCAGGTCAGGACAAAGTCTCTGTTCTTAACATATCGAGAACGCTGGAACCATTGCCTGCGCGGTGTCATGCACACTCAAGTCTGCTCCGCCCCCTCAACAGCTTCCAACCATTTCTGCTTCCTGTCCGTATACGCCTCTATGACAGGGCGCGATATCTCATCAAACAAAGAAGCCTTGACTAAAGTTTTCCCGGGAAATCGGCTCCGGGCAACGATGGGGCTTTTGGCTATTAGTATCTATTCAGTATTTTATTGACGGAATGATGACTGACCTTCCACAATTACTACAAAATTGCCGCTGGAGAAGATGTATGTCAGCTGGGGTTCGGTCGGCGGTGGTACCACAAAAAAGATTCTTTACCAGAGCACAATTCCCGCTGGTGGTTTCATTATCCTCATAGTCTTTCAGGAATGACTGTGGATCGTCGATTGTCACGTCGGGTTCATCGACTGTGTAGTTGAGGGATGATCCTACGATATATTAGTTATTTGTGCATTTAGTACCTAGCTCTGCGCGCACTTACCACCGCCAGATCTGGCGCAATTACGACTGGACAATTGGTTAGTCTATATTGTAACACCGAGCATCGGGGAAGGTCACCAGTGACATCGCAATGTGTTTTCTGGTCGTTCTTCCAGGGTCACCTGAATGTTGTGGCACATGCAGTGTCCTTGGTACGGCATGGTAAAAATGCTCACTTGGAATTTGAATATAACTGGCATATATGTACGCTATTGCAAGTCGTTGAATCACGAATATACGCCTAGCGGAGTAAGTCGTAGTGACGTCATTGTCACGCACGATGTATAAAATACTTGCTCCTCAGGCTTGGTGAAGGTATATATGCGCCCAATGCACCCTACAGTCTCAGATTTCAATATCGCCTAGTATAACACGGCCTACGAGGCGCAAGGCCTTGCGGTCGTACTCGGTTTGCTGTTTGCCGACGGAGGCGTTGAAGATTCTGGGTAGCCTGGTTCGACTGCTGAGGCATGGGTAGTTTGGGATTCGGTCGTTGGTGATTTTGCTTGGTTTGGGTGGTGCTCCTCAGCTTCCGACGAGGCATATGGATCCTCATTTGAAGGGTCGACTTTGTCTGTATCCCCGTCAAGAGCCAGTTTACTTCCCCGGCCTTTCATGGGCTACCCCAGAATAGTCCGTGAACAACCCGTCCCCAGAAGGCTGTTTGGGACAGTTCCGATGTCTCTGCCGATCGGCATTGACATGCTGATTTTAGACATCCGTCACACGACTACGCGCCAACTCTTCGAGGAGACACATGTATCAGATTTCAACACACACGACTCCAGAGTGACAATAATGTCCTACCGTACTCCGGAGTCCTTTTTGACATCTACGTATACCACTGTACTCCGTGGTTCTCATTTGCCATTCCCGCCTTCTTCTCGCCCGAGTCAACACAAAATGGGGAAAAGACCTGTCATCATCCCCACACCGACGACACCGATATCACCCGGGAGGACTGGACCCGAGGAACGAGCGTGCGCAATTTACCCTCCAGGCACCATCATTCGCCGCGGAGGTGTTTTATATGGCCTTCCTAAGTCCCACTTGTATTTAGCCGGAATTCATCCATTAGTCATTGTCCTGAGCTTTGCGAAAATGGACACAGTTATGAGACCGTAGATTCGTTCTTGCTATTCATATACAGCCTATTCTGTACCTTTTGTTTTCCAATCTCTCTCGGGCGAGTCTGCCGCCCGCCTCAATAATGCGACAAGCTATGACACATCTAACCAATACGGGTAACTGATAAGCCTACCAATCAAGTTGAATACAATCAACCATGGAGATTGTGGGGCTCCACAATGTGGAGGATGGAATGTGACGGAATACAGCCAGATAGTTTCTCCGGATTCTTCGTGCCTGGGGTATGCCATTGGATACCACCAGCACTGGTAGAGTAAATGTACAATGATGACATCTGCAGCATGGCGAGCCACACAGACAAGCAACGCCAAGCCGCCGTGGCAAAGCTTGTCTGCTAAGCTTGACCCGATCAGGCAAGGAAATCGACTCGGTAGGACCCCGAATCGGACTCGGTGTTCGGGGCTAATCTCATTTTTTGGTGCCGGGCGGCAAGACTAGAGGAATAAGAGCCGGTGAAGATGTAAAACTGGGGCTCCGGATTCGCTCCGTATTCTCGCTTGTGCCATGGACAGGGCAAAGCTGAGAATTATTAATTGGGTTGACTCCGGATGATTTCAACTCAGCTAGCTTCTTTTTTTTTTTTCGTTTTCCCTCGGTCAGCTGCAACTCTGCGCAAACCCAAATCGGCCAACATGACTGCGTCAGAAACTGAAACCCGCGTCGACCGTCGCACCACCGACGAGAAAATGGAGGAAGGCGCTGAACAACGTGAGGATACGGTGCTTCTTCTATCTGAAGAAGAGGCGCTATCGAAGGCGCGTGCGAATCCAGACGAAGCGCTGAATATCTATGTTACCTACGCCGAGCATGATAGTGATAATCCGCGCAATTGGCCGAAATGGCGCAAGTGGTGGATTACCTGTCTGGTTAGCTCGTTGAACATTGTTACGTGAGTTCCCCCTGTGTCCAGATTGAGTAAAGGAAAAGGAAGAGGGAGGATGCTGACGACACTAGCACATGGTGCGCAGGTGGAATCTCCTCCGGTGCGACAGGAATCCAGAAAGAATTCGGCGTGTCGGCTGAAGTCACCACTCTCTGTCTATCGATGTACGTCCTAGGATACGCTGTCGGGCCAGTTCTTTTGGCTCCTTTGTCCGAATACTTCGGCCGCCAGCCCGTCTACGCCGTATCGTGGTTCCTGCTGTTCATTTTCCAGCTCCCGCTCGCGATGGCACCGAATATCGGCACGATTATTGTCTGTCGCTTTATCGCGGGTTTCGTGGGTGGTGCACCGCTTACCAACACCGGTGGCTCGATTAGTGATCTCTGGGTGCGCAATGAGTCGGGTGGACCGATGGCCGTGTACGGTCTGAGCAGTACATTCGGTCCGCCGATGGCGCTAGTGGTTACGGGATACATCGCGTTGAACCCCGGATGGAGATATATCTTCTGGGTATTGATGGCCATCACCGGCGGTTTCTGGGTTCTTCTCGTCCTAACAGTCCCTGAAACACGTCACACGACCATCCTCGACCGCAAAGCGAAGCGCGTAGTAAAAACGATGAAGAAGGAGAACCTCCAGTCCGCACACACAACCGTCTCCGCGCACTCAGCGAACAAAAAGGGTCTCCACGAGCTGTTTGCGATTACGCTTACCCGTCCCGTGCGCTTCCTCATCACCGAGCCGATTACGTTCTTCTGCGCAATCTACAACGGGTTCCTCTACGGTCTTGTTTATCTGTTTAACGAGGCATTCCCGCTCGTCTTCGGCGAGGGACACAACTTCAACGTCGGCGCGCAGGGTCTTAGTTTCCTGGGCCTAGCCATCGGGCCTTTAATCGCCTTCTGCGCGTACCCGCTTCAAGAACGATACTACCTGCGCCGCGTGCGCGAAAACGATGGTAAGGGCGTCCCCGAAGCGCGAATGTGGATGGCTCGCCTGGGCGCAATTTTCATCCCGGTTAGTTTGTTCTGGTTTGGGTGGACAAGCTATTCCTCCGTGCACTGGATCGTGCCCATAATCGCGTCCTCGTTCTTCGGAGCCGGGATTTACATCGTCATTCTGAGTATCTTGAACTACGTCGTCGACGCGTACCAAACCTACTCCGCTTCTGCTCTCGCTGGTGTTATTTTGGCGAGGAACCTGGTCGGCGGTGGCTTCCCGCTATTCGCGACGCAGATGTATAACAAGTTGAACTATGAGTGGGCGAGTAGTTTGCTGGGGTTTATTGCGATTCTGCTCGTACCAATTCCGTTTATTTTCTTTTATATGGGACGCGCGATTCGGTTGAGGAGTCCCTGGGCGAGACAGCATTTTGATCAGACCGATGATAATCCTCACTAGCCCCCCCCCTACGGAGTAGGATGCGTTTTATATGTATAGGGATGTTGAAACGTTTATGTTGATAATGAGTTCTTAATATAATGCACAAAGGAACTATGCTAGATTTTCTCGATATACCGCTCCCTCCCCCAAATTCCCTCCGGCCACCGCCCATACTCGATAATCACATCATCCCTCCTCTGAATCCCATTCCCAAACACACCCTCTGTCGGCGTCAACCCCTCTACTCCCTCTAGACTCCCACTACTACTCCCCCTCTGAATCGAACATTCATGGTACGACTGCTCGATATTAATCGCAGATAACCAAGTGCGAGCCCGTTTCTGGTTTTGATTGATTTGTACCTGTTGGGCTTGCGGGCGGGCGAGATGCCGGTTTGACTCTGTGCGGTCGTCTTTTTCGGTTGTGCGGCTTGTGCCCAGGACGCGTCTGCCGAGGGTCCGTTCGATCAAGGGGGCTATTGTTGGGACGCTGGCGGCTATTATTATGGTGTTTGATTCGATGCTGTTCCTTGTCAGATTGGGTTTGGACTGGTGTTGGGGCGAGAAGGTACCTGGTCCAGATGAAGAGGTCGGCTGTTGCATCTGGTTTTTGTTATTTTTCCTTTTTTTGGTTTTGTGACTGGGGAGGGAGGGAGGCGTACAGGTGATGTTGGCCATGTTGTATAATGTCGGGATGCGGGTGCATTTGACTACGGCCATGACGCAGGCGCTGGACTGTTAATGTCTATATATAATGCAGAAATGTAGGAGAGGGACATACCACGCTCCAAGGCCGAGAGCGAAACTAAGCCCAAGCTTCTTCTTGATCCCCATGTGCAGGTTCCATATAATCACCGCGGGATATATAGCCAGATATGCATCCACGGCGGCTGCGATTCCTGCAGAGTTTAGCACTCCCCATTATCATTATACGGGGGAGGGGAGACGTACCACCGACAACAATCGAATAATTCACCAAAACAGTCATACTCCAACAACTTCCTTTAGCGAAGTTCATCTCCCAGATCTCGCTCGCAGGCCGACACTGCAGATACAGAATAACCACACACCCCATAAGCAGAACCCCAGACCCAAGAACCGTCCCCCAAAGAAACCATTTTTGTCTCGGAGTCGGATTCATGGTGCGAGCCAATAAGGCAACAACCGCTAACTTGGGCACAACAATCGACATCAACCCCGGCGCAAAACCCGCCATGATGAACATGATCGAGTTGGACAGTTCCTCCGAGGATAGTGTGGACTGTTGGCGCCCGTAGCCGAATTGCACAGCGATAGTTAGGATCACGTCGTAGATGTAGGCGAGGATGATTGAGATTGTGATGAGGATATCATCCAATCCAGCTTTCTGGAGGATGCGCAGTCGGACTAGGAGACGTGCGAGGACGAAGAGGAGGCTTGCGGATGTTAGGGACCAGAGGGTAGTTAGCACAGCTGGGCCTCTGTTGGTTGCCAGGGAGGACATTTTTAATCGTGGTGGGAGATGGCACGAGCACGCGGATGGACACTATATGTATATCATTTGCTGAAGGCAACAAAGTACTCTGCGCTGTCAATCCCGCGTGTAGATGAGTCGTTAGAAGACCCATAATATGCCATTATGTGTCTCGCGTGTTGGTGATCTATCATGCTGTCGCGAACGGGTGTTCGTCTGCTTGCTTGGTGATTGGTGTGCAGGCCTTGTGATCAGTAAAGTAGTGGACCGTGTACCCTGCAGCATCTCGTGTAAAAGTATGCAGATACGGCGGACTCAACTTCACGGCCGTGTTTCATGTTGAAATAGATATAGACCAGTATACTTGAATGGACCAAAAACGGTCAACGGTCTCGTGACCTGTCACGTCCTTTACCGAAAATGGAATAGTGTATGAATTGACAGATGATAGATCATGCATCGGAGAATTGTGTTACAGACTGGCCGTTGTCCGGAAGAGGAAAGCAGTGCGTTATGCTATATCAGAGATCTGTTGTGATAGTTCTATGTACACCTGTACAAAAGAACGTGGAAATTGAGCACGTGAGCAGCTTTTCTACTCAACCCTCTACTCATCATCACTCCGTCTTCGCCCGTCTGGACACCGGTGATACCGATGTTATCGGCGACTGACACGAGACACGGACGATTCCGGTCTTTGCATCGATGAAACATCGGAGATGAGCTTCGTATTCTTGTCTGCAACGGCCTTTCGAATTCTCCCATGATTCGAATACCTGAACATGTATCAACCACGTGCTCTATTTTGCCCCTGCCGCGACGGACGAGAGAATCCTTCTTTTCTGGATGCATGCATCACAGACAGCAAAACTAACCACAATTGTCGTTTGGAAGCGGCAGCCAAGCAATCGAACAGGCAGTATCAACGAGTCCAGCCGCTCCGCCACAGTCTGTTCGCCATACGATTAAGGGCACGAGGTGTATGTAAAGGCTTTGATTGGCTTATTTCAGCTGTCATCCTTGGCGGAAACTCGGCAGCCTTGGCGGGATGCTTGGCGATGCCAAGTCCGCTCCGTAAGCGGGAGCCAATACTATCGCTGTATTAGGGCACTCACACAGTATCTTCTCGTCATTCGTGGATGAAATTATATGTATGAGACAATATATGAGAGCATATAAGATATCTCACGCATCTTGACTGTCAACCCCCCGACCAACCTACATCCTAGCCTCCCAGGTACATCGTACCACCGCCAATATGATCCCCCTCGCTACTGCCAAGTACGATTGGATCCTCGCCCTCACCACCATTGCCTTTGTCTTCAGTGCCTTTGGTAACGGTGCCAACGATGTCGCCAACTCCTACGCTACGTCCGTCGCCGCCCGCACCCTGGAGATGTGGCACGTCGGTATCCTAGCGGCTTGTACTGAGTTCATCGGTGCTGTTGCACTGGGTGCTCGTGTCACTGATACCATCAAGAGCGGAATTATCGATATCGATCGCTTTGAGGGCAACCCCGGTACTCTCATGCTGGCCATGGGTTGTGCCGAGGTTGGCAGTGCTACCTGGCTGATGTTGGCTACGAAAATGGGATGGCCCGTGTCCACCACGCAGACTACAATCGGTGCTCTGGTTGGTGTTGGTTTTGCTGTGCAGACATCTATTCACTGGGAATGGACGGATGGAAGTGTCTCGCAGACCGCTGCGTCGTGGGGTATCGCTCCTGGTATCGCGGCCGGATTCGCTGCTATCATCTTCGGTACCCTCAAGTACTCTGTTCTCGAGCGCAAGGACTCGTTCAAATGGGCTATGCGGCTGATCCCGGTGTACCTGTCTGTGACAGGTGCTATTCTGGCCCTGTTCATCTTCATCGAAGCTCCCACCGTCGGTGATCTTGAGGAATACGGCGCCGGAAAGGTCGTTGGCATCATACTCGGTGTGTTTGGTGGATGTCTTCTCATTTCCATTGTCTTCTTTATGCCCTACTTCTACCGTCGTCTGGTCAGAGAAGACGCTCGCGTTCTGTTCTACCATATCCCTCTCGGTCCCCTGCTCCTCAAGGACGACCCCTGGCTCTACTTCCCCGGCAAGGGCGACAGCCCTGTCATCAACTACTACGAAGACGCCTATGGCGAGGTCCGCGCCGGCCAGAACGACCAAGAAAAGACCACCAGCCCCGATGCAAGTGAAAACCGCCAATCCTCCGTCTCCAAGGCCGGCCTCAACACCAACGACGTCGAACGCACTTTCGACTCCGTCCAATCCTCTCCCGAAATCCAGCCCAAGAAGAAACACCTTGAGCCCCACGAGCGCTTCATTGCCCCCGTTGAACATCTCCCCTGGTTCAACCCCGCCAAGTGGCTCGGCTACATCAAGTGGTTCTTTCTGCAGGGTGTCACCCGCGACGTCATCACCCATGACTCCGAGCTCCTCCGCGCCATCCACGCCCGCGCCCACCGCTACGACGACCGCGTCGAGCATCTCTGGACATACTGTCAAGTCGCCTCTGCGATGATGATGTCCATCGCGCACGGCTCCAACGATGTCGCCAACGCAGTCGGCCCCTGGGCTGCTGTGTACGAGACCTACAGGACCGGAAGAACTGACGCTGACGCGCCTACGCCCGTGTGGTTCCTCGTCATCGCGGGTCTGCTGCTCGGCACTGGGTTCTGGTTCTACGGGTTCAAGATCATGCGTGCGATGGGTAACAAGATCACTCAGATGTCGCCAACCCGTGGATTCTCCATGGAACTCGGCGCGGCTATCACCGTCCTCCTCGCTTCGAGACTTGGCCTTCCTGTCTCCACGACACAATGCCTTACCGGCGCCGCACTGGGAGTCGCACTGATGAACTACGACCTCGGCGCCGTAAACTGGCGTCAACTCGCATTCATCTTTGGTGGCTGGGTCCTCACACTTCCCTGTGCTGGGTTGGTAGCTGGGTTATTGTGTTTGATGGCGCTGAACACGCCGCATTTTTAATCTATTTTTCTTTCCTTTTCTTTTGTATTCGGCGTTTGTGCCGTGTCGCTTCATTCCGTGTTTTATACTTAATATGTATACTTTGTGTACCCTGGGGGCCTGACTAAAAGTGTTCGTACATATTTCTAGATGAAAAATTGATGCTCTTCGCCGTATTGGGCAGGTCTGTATCTGATCTTCATATGCCAAGGGTCTGCAAGGTTGCTCGTAGGGTCCTCATGTGTGCGTATAAATTTTCGTCGTGAACGGTAGCATAAGCAAAAAAGAAGAAAAGAGAAAACGAGAAAACAAAGTCATTGTATTTTTAAGAACCGCTATGTGGTCCGCGGTTTCTTTGTTGCTAGCCCTCCCATGGGCTTCGGCGAACCCAGTCTCGGCCTCGGTGCCCTCCGCTGCCCCGAGCTCCACCCCGACCCCGACCAACCCTAAGCCCCTCCTCAGCGACTTCGACGCCCTAGGCGCGTGGTTCGACGGCGTCGCATCAATCGCGCAAACGCCCAACCTAACGGCCGCCGAAACCGCGAAATTGAGAAACACAAGCATCGCCATCATCGGCGGCGGCATCTCAGGCCTCTCCACAGCGCTCTTCCTCGACTCCGTCGGCGTGTATAACTGGGAGATCATCGAAGCGAGTGAGCGTATTGGCGGGCGCTTCAGAACAAAATATGTCGGGAATAGTTCTGAGTGGGCGGAGATGGGGCCTATGAGGTTGCCGTATCGCGTGAGGTGGGATGATGGCGAGGTACTGGAGTATAGTGACCATAGGATGGTTTGGCAGCTTGTTGAGAAGTTGAATCGAATGAATAAGAAGAGGGGAGAAGAGGAGAGGAAGGTGGATTTTATTCCGTGGGTTCAGCATCATCCGAATGAGTTGATTGCGCAGGGTACAAACCGGCACGTCGATGGATCTATCCCGACGCGCGGGGAGATCGAGGCTGATCCGTCGCTGGAAGAGGACACTGCGATGTCTACGGAGCAGTATAATACCACGCAAGACAGAATGGACGCTATCTTGAAGGATAAAGAGACGCTAAAGTCCATCCAGCGCGACCCCTGGCGCGCACATAGGAAGGCCATGGACCAGGGCCTTGATGACTGGAGCGAACAGGCCATGATGCGGCATGTCTTCGGAGCTTCCGAGAACGTGACTGATCAGATCTGGACGGACTCGGATTACGATGTGTTCTGGGACGAGCTGCATCATAATTCGAATCTCGGGCTTGATGGGAGTAGCGGGAGTATGGGGGAGACGGAGTGGATGTGTATTGACGGGGGATTCGATCGGTTATCCGATGCTTTCCTCCCGCATATAAAGGACAGACTCACGTTGAATCGCAAGATCCGCAAACTCGAACCTATCACTGCTGCCGACGGCAAGCCGAAAACGAAACTATCCTGGTATCCATCTGTGTCGAACAGAACTTTCGAAAGCAAAGAATATGATTACACAATCATGGCCATCCCCTTCACGCAAACCCGCTTCATGGACCTCCCCACCTACTCCTCCGTGCTCGACCGTGCAATCAGCGAAGCGGGCCTGCGCTTCAAATCAGCCTGCAAAGTCGCCCTGCTCTTCTCCGAACGCTTCTGGGAGAAAGGCCCTAAGCCAATTTTCGGCGGTTACTCAAAGCCACCCAGCAACGCCATGGGTGCGCTGTACTACCCCGTCTACGGACACAACGAGTCTCGGCCTGGTGTTATCATCCAGTATCGTGGTGGAGATTGGTCGGACCGCCTCGTCTCCTTCTCCGACGAAGAATACGTAAACACAGTCCTCGATGCCATCGTCTCCCTGCACGGTGACCAAGCACGCGAGTACTACACAGGCGACTATGAGAAACTCTGCTGGTTGGAGGACCAGCACACCGCGACATCCTGGTGCAGACCGGACGTCGAGCAGCACAAGTTGTATATCCCCGCTTATCATATTACCGAGCATAACACGGTGTTTGTGGGGGAGCATACGGCGCCGACGCATGCGTGGGTTAGTAGTAGTTTGCATAGTGCTGTTAGGGGGGTTGTGCAGGTGTTGCTGGAGTTGGGGTTGGTGAGTGAGGCGAAGGGGGTTAATGAGGAGTGGATGGGGAGGTGGATTCAGAGGGATTAATGTTGTGTGTGTTCACGATAGATATCTCTGTGTCTCTTTTGGTTATCAAAGTAAAATAATTTGTGATTGAAGACTTTAGACTTCAATTTGCGATATGGGTGGAAATTGGGATCGTATGGGAATTGTTTTCGCGAATATAGGATGCCCACTGTGGACCATATCGAAGAAAATAAATAACAGCTCATCGGTGTCTTGTGCAGTTAGACTGTGTCTGTTATAGGAATGGTCAGAGCTAAACGTATATGATAGGGATTCAGTTAGAAGCCATGTTCATCTGTGTCGTTAAGTCATAACTAATGCAGCCAACTGTGCCTGCTCTTAACACACAATTTTCTCAAATTGCTCGTCCATGGAACAGTCTGCGTTGGCATAGATTTGTAAATCTCATTATGTGAAATTTATTACAATCACGAGTGTTGGCCATCCGCATAGGATACTTAGTTTCAGCCAGGATCAATGATCGGGCTGTTCCCTTTCATTGACATAGAGCTAAGCAGGAGTCTCGTCTACTGCTGGCAATTCATGCCCAGGACGATAAGGCGCGTGTCTGTCTCTCAGTCACTCGGAGTGAATTCGCAATTTGTGCGCTCAGATTTTGTATTTTGGGGGAAACGTATGCTGTAACTGCAGTAGGGCCCTGGTGGACATAATCAACATGTCCCGATCATGACCAGGTTAGAACGAGCGTGGGCCACGAGAAGCACGATGTGGTGCAAAGGAGCACCGAAAGCCCTCTTCGTTGTCTGACATATGGTTTTGGCGACCATACTTATCGTCCCGAAGCCGGATATACCGGCAAGTCTGGCTCAGTTAGCATCGGACAAATCCTAACCAATAAACTAGACTGACATGTGTTCCATATTGCAGTTATTTGTTGGAAAAAGTTTCGCATTTCTAACCACTGCCCTGGCTTCCTTATAGGCGAACGTCAGGGCCAATATCTGGGGTGCGCATTTATATCCTCTTCCTGACCAGCTTCTGTTGGCGGGCGAGTTTTTTTATGTCAGAACGCCCAAAAGGTGCCCTCTTCGGTATACCTGTTGCCATCTGAGAAGTTGAGGTCTGCTGCTTTTACCAGCCGGAATATTAAAGCCCTTTTTGAGGCTTGATTCCTTGTGATGGAGAAGCCCTCGGTGTCTCGGAAGTCGAGACCATGTGTATCGATTGGATTGCTTGCTGATAATAGCTGCAAGAGAGGTCTGAGGATTTCTCAGATACTAAAATTAAAATATAGTAATAATAAAAGGGCATCATGTTATTACAGGAAAGCTTGGCCATATGGTATGCAGATGGGACGAAGATGAATTCCCAGCTGGTAGTTGATGAAAAGCAAAGAAGGATATTTCTACGCCAGGCAACGTTTGACTGATCGTAAGTCACTGCAACGATAGCTCTTCAGGTGAATGAACTGTATTTCAATATATTCACTGCTTACCGGCGCTGTCCTCGTTGCATCTGGTCCTCGACGAAACAGGATACAGACCAGGATGCGGGGTATACAAATAAAGATGCATGCATCCTGCAGCTATATTGCATAATTACTGTTGTCCGAGTAGCCAGCCAAGAAAATAAGCAAACAAAAGCTGGCCACGAAATAAATCTCGCCAGTTCCAATGCCAATTCTCATCATATATCTATTCAGATAAATGCCCGCCACCATGATATCAACTCTCCTCATCCTCTTGGAAACATCGCTGCTAAGCCTAACATCGGCATCGGCGGCCCATGAGCGCTCGTATTTCTATGTCGGCGGGAACTACTCCCTTAACAGCGATGACGAACATATCTTCACCGACCAGATGTATATTGAGAAGCTTGTTCCGGCGGGTGGTGTCTCGAGGGAGTATCCGATTGTGTTTGTGCATGGGAATGGGCAGACTGGAACAGTATGTATTCATAATCGGACACTGGATAGGTAAATGAAGCTAACGGCAATAGAATTGGTTGAACAAGCCCGACGGCGGCGACGGCTGGGCATCCTATTTCTTATCCCAAGGCTACGAATGCTACATCCTCGACCAAACATCCCGCGGCCGTAGTCCATGGACACCGGAAAGCGGCACGCGGTCGGTCTTCACAACAGAGCATATACAGGAGTATTTCACGGCCCCGGAGCGGTATAATACCTGGCCCCAAGCACACCTGCATACGCAATGGCCTGGCTCTGGTGTGATGGGAGACCCCGTATTTGATGCATTCTACGCGTCGAATGTCCCGTATGTGAATGTGTCAACGGCGCAGCAATCTGCCGTCCAGGATGCAGGTGCGCAGTTGCTGGATCGTATTGGGAGGAAGGTTATTCTTGTTGGTCATTCGCAAGGCGGAACGATGTCCTGGGTTATTGCGGACGCGAAGCCGGAGTCGATCCACTCGCTTGTGGCTATTGAGCCTGCTGGGCCGCCATTTCGGGATGTGGCTTTTGGAAATGCGCCTGCTAGGGCGTTTGCTCTGGCTGATATTCCGGTTACGTATGAGCCGGCTGTCGCGGACCCGGAGAGTGATTTTGTGTATCAAACAGTTCAGGCGAATTCGACGGATCGATTTGATTGTCTTACCCAGGCTGAACACCCGCAACCGCGACAGTTAGCTAATATCAGCAAGTTTCCGGTACTCTTGGTCACGACGGAAGCATCGTACCATGCGCAATATGACTGGTGTACGGTGTTGTTTCTGCGACAGGCGGGTGTCAAGACGGAGCATTGGGAATTGGCACAATTGGGGATTCACGGCAACGGCCACATGGTGTTCATGGAGAAGGATAGCGATGAGGTGGCTCAGGCAATTGCAGGGTGGTTGGAGCATTGAATATGGACCAGGTGTATTTATGTTACGAAACTGATTTCTCAATTAATCCGTCATTTGGTCCAGCTCGCTGAGCCCATTCTGACCAGCTTCCATCGTATATCCTTCGCGGTGCTGCGTCGAACTTGGATTCCGACAAGGCCATATCCAGAGCCGCGGCCGTCACTCCGGAGTTACAAGTCAAGATTTTGGGCTTGGCAGGATCGACGCCAGCAGCTGCGAAAAGTCCCTTTAACTGAATTGCAGGAAGCATGGTTTGTGCCTCAGTATCCAACATCGATGCAAGCGGGACATTGATCGACTTGGGCATATGTCCAGAGCTCAATGCTGCATTCGCCTCTGGGTCGACACCAGTGAACCGACCCGGAATCCGCGCATCAAGAATCTGAACGTCCGTATCCGTCCCTTGTTGTATCATATCCCTCAATTGCTCAAACGCGATGACTTTCCTCTCATCCATATCGTGTGCCGGGTACTCACTCCGCCTCGGCATGAGCATCTCCCCCTGTGCTACCGGGTGCCCCTCGCCCACGTATAACCGAAAATTGTTCAAAACGTATACCCGAGTATGACCGAACAATCGAAACATCCACGCGACGCGCGGGGCGCTGTAGAAGCCTACCTCGAACGGATCGTAGACGACCACGACGTCATCGGGCATGATGCCGAGTTGGCTGACGCAGTCGGCGAAATGCGATGCGCTGGGGAGCATTTGGGGGTAGGGGGAGGAGTTGTCACGGATGATGTCCATGTCGAAGAGGCTGTAATCGTTAGCTATACCTTAGCACTCGAGCCGTAAGACGTACACAGATCCCGGAATGTGCTGTCTCCTTAACGACTCGCCATGTTGAGCAGCGCGCCCCGCGGCCACTGGAATGATGCGCGGTGATGGAGGCGCCTTTTGTAGGGCCGTGACGAATTGCGCCGGGGAGAGGAAGGACGTATATTGTCCAAATTCTAGCAGAGGTTCGGCCATTTTATTGTCTAATTTGGTGTGAACGAAACGAAGAGGGGAATGTCCCCGGACATTTCGCCCATGTCACTGAAACGGCGCTAGGCCATATATAGCTTAGCGCACATTTGATGCCCCAGGCATAAATTACCGAATCGGGATACTAATAATGGATCTATGTAGACCTAACGAACTTATGGTGTATAAGTGTAATGTTTTTCTTCAATTTCCGTCCAGTTGCCCGATTCGGGTGCCGCCGCTTTTATGAGGGTAGCACGTGAGTGCTCCGTGAGTGCTCCGTGAGCGTTCCGAGCCACTCACTGATTGCTCACTGAGCACGCACTTGTCACTCCGGCCGCTCCTGGATTCCTCTAGTAGGCTCAGTGAGCGATCTGGGAGCAGTTCTCCCTTTCCCCACGTTGTGTCTCACGTGACTACAGCCAGGTCTCTAAAGTGTGTACAGACTAAAGCTTCTTGATCTATGATACAGCCCGTCACTTTCATGAGGGCGCCACGAATACAAGTGCTGAGTAACTCAACTTGGTCACTGCACATGATGGTTATTCAAAGTATGCTTTCTGGTTGGGTTAAGAGGAAGTGGAGGGAAGTGATCCCAATAATGGGTTTACTCCAGAGGCATTTTGCCCTGATTTAAAATATAAATACAGCCTACACGCCTTGATGCTACTCACCTACTCACTCTTCTCACTTTTGAGATATCATTTTGCATGCAACATCTACAATGTCTTCTTTGTGGCTCTTGTGCTCCTGTTGCGATCGATCTATTAAAAAATGGCCAAACGTTCCAACTCGTGGAAGGCCTCCCAACTTGAAAAGAAAAGAAAGGCTCGCTGTGAACTTCATCTGGAGCAGGGATACGATGCGAAAACCCATCAACAGAAAGATGCTGAACGAACCGGGGGCAGAGCTTCAATGAAGACCAAAGAGAAATATAAAGAAAGGGTGGGCAAGTACGCGGAGTATGTTCTATGTCCTTTGGATATAAGCCGCTCTACTCACGTTCATCTATTAGATTTCTTATTGAGGAGAAGGGCATGCCCGAAGGCTATAAAGTTGGAAAGGGACACCCAGCTCCGACACTTGAGGAACTCAAAGAGTTTTTCTGTTGGATCATTGATTCTACGGAGGGCGGGCTTGCTTCTCAGACTGGCCAGTGCTGCTCCCCCTGGATGAGCTGGGATGGAGAAGTCTGCTACAGGTATTCCACCTCTCAATCCGGCGAATGTCCCCCCGATACCACACGCACCAAGAACAACCGCTGTGAGAAGCCGTCCGGTGGCCATGCCTTCTGTCCCCCTGGTCTCCGCGAGAGCAAAGGCCAATGTGTCGCCCGCGGACCCTTCTGCCCTCCCTCGACTCATTACAAAGCCCGACTCAAAGGCTGTGTGGAGGACGAAACGCCTGCATGTCCCGATAAGGATAGTAAGCTCGAGAACGGCAAGTGCGTGTTGAAGACCACCCCGGAATGCCCCAAGGGCTCCCGCCAGGAAGGAAACTACTGCGTGAACATCATCAAGCCTTACTGCGAGGGCGAGGAAGAAGGAACCGTTCACTTTGACGGCACCCAGTGTGTTTCGAACGAGCTCCCCGAGTGCGAGAACACCGATTTCAACTTTGATGGAGAGGAATGTATTACTGGCCGCAAGCCGGTCTGTGACGAGGCAAACGGCTTCTTCCTCCAGGGTGGCCGCTGTGTGTCCACCAAGACCCCCGAGTGCCCCGACGACGGCAAACTCACTGCCAACGGCGAGTGTGTTTCCCGGAGCAAGCCCAAATGTAAGACCGGCAACCTGGTCGGCAAGCACTGTGTGGTTGGATCCGTGACCTGTCCCAAGGGAACCTGGGATGGCAAGCACTGTGTTACCGAAGACAAGATCAAATGCCCTCCCAACCACTCATGGGTGGCCTGCAAGAACAAGTGTGTCTCCTTTGAAAAGACCGAGTGCGGACCAGGCTACTACGAGAAGAACGGCGAGTGTGTCTCCAAGAACGACCACATTCGCTGCGACGATGGCGCCGAGTGGGATCCCAAAACCCAGACCTGTCTGGGCACCAAGCCCGAGTGTCCCGAGGGCAGTGTTCCTGAGGGAGGCGAGTGTGTCGCCCAGGAAATCCCCAAGTGCCCTGACCCGGAGCGATTCGAGTTCAACGGCAAGAAGTGTGTCCTCAAGAAGGGCCCTGACTGCGCACCCGGTTTCCGACTTGACGGGACCGAGTGTGTTTCTGAGAAAGGTCCTGTCTGTGGCTTTGGCCAGGTTCCCAAGGATGGCCGTTGCGTTTTGGCCTCTGGTGACTGTATGGAGTTTGAGTTCTGTCCTACCTACAAGCCTTTGCTGTAGCTGTAGCTGTGAGCTTATTGTACAGTAGTTTATGTTTATAGTTTCAATGATATTAAAGAACTGTTAAGAACCAAGCGCACTGTATCTACTAGAAATCACACCAGGCGGTCCAATAGGAAACCAGGGAATACTTTGTAAGTGGAGAGTCGACAGAAGTTTAACGGGCTGAATTTATAATCTCTTCGCCGACCTCCGACGCGGTTATTCCGTAACAACATCATAGTTCTGTGTCGATATTTCCTATTATCCTGAACCAAGTAGGGTTTACAACAAGCCCGCACAGTACTTTTTGCTTTCCTCTTTTTCAGTTTATTTTTTATTATTTATTTTTTTTGAAAGAATCATATAATAATAGTAGGTGATCTTATTATTGCCGAGGATACTGGCTGCAACAGTGTTCGATAATCAACATCCGTCCAACCTACGATTATTCAGAAGCGTTAGAGCACCTCCCAATGGTGGCGGCCGCCCACATATCGTTAGTCCTATCATGTTAGACACTCTCTGCGCCTGCTTCTCAGAGAGACCATATCTATACCTGAATGAGATGTTGAACTTTTTATGGAATAGTGTTGATTTCTGTGTATTACTATTCAGAATCAGCTAGGCATTTCGCTCCATTCAGTCATCACTGAAGGTGACTCTGCAGATCGCAAAGGGAAGAAAGAAATGCAGACTTGCGAAATGGGCTCTTGGAGTTTTCGCATATTGTTTGATTTACGTGGACAAGTCAGGTTGTGATAGGCGGGGAGGCCAGAGAAAGGCATGCTGGTTAGTGGCTGGGTTGGCAACCAGGTTGCTAGGTTTCAGAGGGTTAGTACAGCAGCATACAGGACGTATATACATTAGTTATATGTAACTTACCTAGCTTGAAAATACGGATCTGAAATCACCCTTGGGGACTTGGCGAAACCGCACAAACTACCCGCTTCTGTTCCTGGTCTTCCGGGCTTCCCTTCGCTGATGTTCAAACTTCTTCTGGATAGCCACGGACAGATGATTTTTGTGTCATGAGGCAGAAAAGGCAGTTTAAAACCACAGGTGCGAACAGCACGTTCTGTTATTTGCATGTAGCTGTTATTGTGGGGTAAATAACAAATGTCACGGAACATGAACACTCGCCTGCCGTATAGAATGTTTGATTAGTTACTTTGGTTTGTTTACACAGGACATTCACTGAGTCTCATTTAAGCCCCCTGCACACACACTAGATAGCTCGTCGCCGACAGGCCTGCCTCTTTCCTCTCTTTCCTCATGCTAGAATTTCGTGAGATAGCCTACCAATGGATTTACATTGAACGGGACCGTTACAACAGATACTAGGCTACTGTAGGGTATGGACTGTGATCAGCAATCACTAATAACAGAGTTCTCATAACACCTGAAGAGATGATGTCCAGTACCTTAAGAGCTGCATATTACGACCTACCTCATTTCAATGAATTTAGTGTGGGCTTTCAGTGGAAGAATTCATATACTATAGGATTCCGCAAACTTTGACGATGGATTTGAAACGAGTGACTAGATTAAATCTGATAACTGCAAAGATCCAAGAACGCTCAATGATCCTACGATGTTGAATCGTTGGGCAACCGTGAGAGACCTAAAAATATGAAACAAGAAAACATTTTAAGCCAAGCCAATAAATCAGCGGAAGACATGTTGAATATGTCTCAACAAAAACAAACAAATCAACGTGAAAACCAAAAACAACTGCATATACCAGTTATTGATATCCGGATAGCATGGAGATCTGACCGGCTCTTTTGCGATAGGAAGCCTGCGTACCAAGGGGCTTCCTGTCGTAAAAGGTCTGGAGAGATCTCCATGCTAGAAATATGCCAATGACTGGCACCCATATGTATTTTACCAGCATGAATTGTCACGGTCTCGATTAGTAGATGATAATGAATTGAACTCTTAGAGAACTTGCTATATGGAAGAGAACTTTTGAATCATGTAGTAAATTACGTGAAAGGGTGATATTAATAGGCTAGATTCACTGTGATATGTAGTAGAATGAGTGCTTGACTAGCTATTTGTGCGTAGCTGGTATATGTATAAGAATCTCTTGCTGCTAGTTTGTACTGCTCTCATGACCACGAAGATCCATGGGCTTGTTGGATACTGTCTTGTTTCTGTCCCCACTTCTGCGAGTGTATAACCCTGGCTGCGCACAGGTAAAGTAGTATGTAAAACAACTGATGACCCTTCAAATATCCTGCATTTTTTTTTTATCCGAGCTGGCGGCCTCAGCGAAGTCACCAAGGCGCGGGGCTTCCTCTGGGTCCCGGACGAAAGGAGTTGCTGAAAAGCTTCTTGAGCTATATAGCAAGGACTGCGACTTGATTAGCGCTTGCCTCTGACAAGAAGGGAATGAAAGAGACGGACTCATAAAGAAACTATATACACGACAATGTTAAGCCTAGTACCAAATCTAAATGGAACAGCGTCTGGCATCAGTGCCCAGCTCATGGGTAGGGCTTGACTTGCCATCAAGTAAGGACGGTGCAGAAGCATTGAACCAGCGCTCGAACTTTGCAACTTTTTCCTCCATAGACATCTCAACCTCGCTTCTCTGATTCTCGATATTATCCATGCACTCTTGCGCTTGTTCTTCTGTTTTATCCATATACCATTGTGCTTGTTCTTCTATTTTATCCATATACCTTTGTGCTTGTTCTTGCATTTCCTTCATACATTCATCGGCCGTCATGCGTACCTCGGAGTTATAATCGTCAACCTGCTCGCGAAATTCGGCTTCGGTTATTTTACATCCGTCGGTGATCTGATCACGACCGTCGCTCACAGCACTATCGACGATCTTGTTGACAACAGGTGTGAGGCAGCGCTCAATCATCTCGTCGATATATTGTTTGAGGGTGGGTTCAGCCTTCGCAAAGCTGACTTTTTCAGAGTTGGATGGCAGGTCGCTGTCTACTTCTTCTGGGCGGGCCAGCAGATGTCGGCGTCCTGTTCGAATTAATAATTTACAGATTAGGTGATCGGAAACACCACGGAGCTGATGTTCGAGATGTGCAAGTTTGTTACGGTCTGCGCAGCCAGGAGAAAAAGCACGCGTAAAGTAAGTTGGGCGGATTGATGACGGTGACGAGGAGCAAGTACTTGGTGTATCAACTTCGGTGGCAGAGCCTGGCGGTTGTGGGGATGAGAGCAGTCGTTTTCGTCTTCTATTACGATCGGGTGACATTGTCCGCTGGTCTAAATACTATTAACAAGCTATTTGAAAGGTCAAAGTATATGACAAGATACCTCTGCACCGTTTTCGAATCACCTGCTCGGGCTTAGATCCTCCAGAATATAAGGGTGGATCCACTTGCTTCACCTGTTCGGCCTCATCATATGGGGGTGGATCGGGTGACAGACTAAAGACAGTCCAATTCCGCTCAACCACGCCAGGGGGAGGGCGTTTAAAACACTCTGCCTCAAAATCTTTTCTGTTCAGGGCTAAGGAGAAAGTCTTCAACCGATCAGGTTCATCGTCCACAAATTGTCGAGTAGAAAAGTGTAGACGTAGAGATTTGGATTGACAGATCTTTGCAAAGGCGTAAAACTTCTTGTCTTCTGGATTGGCTGGGCTTAAATACTCCATCCTATGTGGACAAAGAACAATGCCGGTCGTACCGAGTCTCAGACTCAGTGTTGAGACGGCCCGAATATCTTGCACAGACGCTGGGAGCATGGGAACCAATCCAGGAGGAAAGAGGCCGTCGTTGTTTGTCAAGGATAACGCACATTCTTCGACTCTTTCTGGAAGGATACTCAGTGTCAGGTCCTGTAATATGCCCCTGAGGTTAGCGAGATCCGCTCTAATCTTGAGGGAGATGGATCCTTTGTTAGTATTTATATCATGGAAGATACGAAGGCGTGCAGAACAAGCAATTTCAGAATTAGGTATAGAAACAAGAACCGCCTTCTTCATGACCCAGGGCGGGTCTGAAGATGTGGTGGTCATTGTCTTGTTGCAATATTTGCTGAAATTGAAGAGAAAAACCCTTGATAAATCGAGTAACCCGCCCACCCGGGCTTTGAAACAGCGTTGAGCAGCCCTGACTCGGGTAATATGTCAAATCAAGAATAATAACAAGATGAGAGTAAAGTAGTAGAAGCTCTTTTACGGCCTGGTCACGAGCACACGCCCAATCCGAAATCATCAAGTGAAATCAGAGAGTCCTATGAAAACACAGGAATGGCAGGGCTGGCGGCGAGATCAGTAAAGAGCAAATACTTTCTTTACGGAATGATAATGTTGTAGGGAGAAGGTGAAGGAGAGTTAGCCAGCGAGAAGGGGACAAGGGGAGTAGAAATAGGGGAGAAGAGAAGAAGGGGGAGGCCGGGGCTCGGCAAATTTAGTAGTCTGATCACGCGACCGTGGTGTCCGGATTTATGTATATCCGCCTGCTCCAGTCTTGGCTTTTTTTTATCGCTTTTCATTTAATTGTCAAGCACATCAATATCAGGCATGGGGAAAAGCCCAATTTAGCAAGACGACTTACGTTTTTCGCTCTCCTAAAAGCAGCGTAAGATTATTTAAAGTCGTTGAACTCCCTACTCTACAGTACTCCTCGAGTTCAAGAAAATGTAAGAAAGCCTCACAAATCTTTGTTTGAATACTTATTCCTTTGTTTGATTCGTTCCTTCTCTTTCTCAGGATTTAACCATGACAATCTATTTATCTCTACCAATCCTCGATGAACTAGTTCGGTTAGTCGAAAATGATTCTACCTATAGAAGACGCAGTAAAGGCAATGGCTTCCGGAATTCTCAACTACTATTTTCCAGCGGCCAACGGTTGGACGGTCGCTCCCGAACAAAATTGAAAATGACAAATACGCCGACTTCATCATCCTTCGCATTCAGCGTCGTTTCCCTGGAGACCGAGGCGTCATTGATTACACAGTGGCTGAGGCGAAGCGTACAAGCGATGCGTTACAAGCCTCCCTGGAACAACTCGAAAATGCAGTTGAGCATGCAAATACCGAGTTCGGGAGATGTTGGGCCATTATGATCCATGGCTTTACTTTCAAATTCTATGAATACCATAGGAATTTACCCGAACACGCACGACTTCTTCCCTAAAGACCACCCGACCAACAGCAACAAAACTCATTCCATGCACGCCATGACAGTGTCATTATTGACTGGATGCTGAGACACATGGCACAGTACGAGACTCCAACTGCCCCGTTGAGAAAGACTTCATTGTGACTGATTTGTATTTCCCCTGTGGGAGATGTACTTAAACATTAGACTACAAGTTTTCAGGCAATTCTTGGGATTACGTCAGTCCATGCCTAAGACCCCACTATATCACATTGAATACAAGTTACCGTTGGATAAAGAGTAGATAGACATTTGAAGCATGAGCCCAAACCAATTTGGAAGGCAAACAACCTTCAAAATTGCCGAAGGAACTGGCTCGGATTAGGACTTACTAATACCCGCTCCGAACACCAAAACTGACATAGCCATTGGAAAGGTACCCAACGATCTCCTTTCATTTTTGCATATGCTGAATGGCCCCAAGTGCACGCCCACAGTGCACTCCCACTACCTTCCATCAGTTATAACCTTGCGCTATGGCTCGGTCGCTAACATAATTGCTTATTTGCTATCGAACGTTATTGAATACGAGCCAAAATTGTCGGTACGCCTGCCAAACTGGTTTAACATCAACACTCCTTCACATGCGTCTTGCACGTTTCATGACCAGTGATGACATTGCAGATTATAAAACGCTCTTTCTAGAGGCGGGAGAACGATGGAAACGAGAAGAGGAGCAATGGAAACAAGCAGAGGAACAAAGACGTGAAGCAGGCCTAAGGAGACGGGCAGAGGAACAAACTCGACGAACGACCTTTGACGAGGAAAAAGTGCCCAGTAAAACTGCGCCCGTGGACAGAATTTCAAACCCGGCAGGAGGACAAATGTCGCTCCAATGGGAAGCTGTGGAGCATCGGGCGCGCCATTCAAAATCACCTATGCTGAATATGGGTATACTGTTGTTGGAAAAGGCACGACCTCCTCACGGTGGCCGGAGCTCTTGCGCGAAGCCGAGGTATATCGTGTCCTGCAGCAAGTTCAGGGTTCTGCAGTTCCTGTTTTCCTAGGAGCAATTGACCTGGAGAAGACCTACTTCCTCCATGGGGTTGGGGCAATTCGGCATATGCTACTTGTGTGGTGGGGTGGGAAGCCTATCAGCAGCATCGAGAATAAACATCACCCTTTCGCGTAATTTACTACGTGATTCAAAAGTTCTCTTCCATATAGCAAGTTCTCTAAGAGTTCAATTCATTATCATCTACTTCATGCTGGTAAAATACAGCTACTCTTGTAACATTACAATATAGTACATTGGCATTACAGCACGATGATATTGAGGGTAACCGAATATGGACTAGCGTGTTTCACGGTAGGGTTTGGGTTCAAACCAAGAGTGTTTGGGGGGTAAGCTGATTACGGGAACTACTGTATCAAGCCGGTATCGAAACAGGAACTCTAAGACACGTCCGCAGAGGGGAAACTGTTTTCAACTCTCCCTGTATTGCTTGTATTAAGAAGGTTGTTGTAACCATCATAGAAACAGGGAGCGTAAGATATATACCAATTCTGTCAATAGTCACTTAGTGTTAGCCAGCGACCTATATTCAAAGCCGATGAAGCTAGGCATGGAATCTGCTTCGATAAATGGCTCGTCATATAAAAAAGGGAGGCATCATGCTGGTGTTTGGGTTCTCGTTGAGGAAATACCTGCGCTATGTGGTAAATAGTGTAAACCACTGGCCTCAAGCCTCAAGCTGCTACATAGGTCCTGACAATAGACAGACTGTTCAGGATTCATGCCGTTTACAGACTGAGAAGCGGGACTTTGCAGTACTGGCAGAAGGCCTGGACGAGCCTTGTTTTTACAAATTATTGCTCTGTTTAAGTATAGAAGGGTATAAAATGAAGGTTATTGTCTCCGGAAGAAGTTCACGAAAGCTAGCCGTTTGGCCCCTCTGACAGGCTTTGAGTTGAAATCGATCAGATGGGAAGAGCGAGTGTGCATAGGTAGTGCAGGAGGATTTTATTGTGTCTGTTTTACTGATGAGCAGTTCACTGCTGTTTTCCAGTTCCTAAGGGCGTTGGAGGAAGACATGTAGTCTGGATGATCTGATCCTAAGACTTTTGTTGCGGAACTCTACACATTTGTTCATGAGAGCTAAGGCGGCCTGGATATTTCCGAGGGATCTCCAAGTATAGGCAAGATTGGCCATGCTTGTCAGGACCTACGTAGCAGCTTGTGGCCTGAAGCACTGGTTGGTTTGCACTGTTTGTCCCACAACGCAGAGATATCCTCTGCGTAGCTTCTACCTAGAATTCTTCGTTTTCTCTCCATGCTAGATGTTTCGGCGGATCGCCGCTATTTAGTCGAATATCATTATTTTCATCAATACTAGCGAAAGGATCATCACAATGCTGGTCAGAGTAAAGGGATGCTCTGGCCCTAACACCTGTTTCCGGGTCTCCATCACCTCCACCTCTAGTTCTTCTGCTTCCTTCCATCGTCCTTGATTCCGGTATGTTGATGCAAGGTTGTTCATGCTGGTTAGAGTAGAGGGAGATCCTCCCAATGAGTTCTTGAGAAGGGGACTAGCACGCCCAGCCTGGGGAGCAGACCCCAGGGAGCCGGCAATGGGCTGAGAAAAGCAATCGGGGCCCATGGTCCCTGGGACAACACCTTGTTCAACAATTAGCCAATATACTACCTGCGGACTCATCTGAGGGCTTTGAAAGCGCGATACAGACGACTAATAGCGAATTACCAGGCTGAATAGGAGTGCTGCCAGGCCGAGAGGCCCTAGCAGCTACGCAAACCCTTTTTCATGGATTAGCAATCTGGTCAGACGGATCAAGATTAGAGAATGGCAGGTGTGGAGCGGGTCTCGCATGGCAAGAACAACCAGGAGGAGCTTGGAAGACGAATATCATTTTGTTAGTTTCTGCTGGTCCGAGCCCGTGACAAGATCGGTACCCAAGAACCGCTTGGGTATACCAATATTCGTAGAGATCTGTGAACTACGAATGAGAATGCAAATATCTCGAAATGTTACGAATATGTATTCGTGCCGACCCCTAGGCCTAGGACGCGTCGCTGTCACATAAACGGTATGCTTAGCGTAATCAACTACCGAGCTGCGCACCCCGCCGAGCTGCGCAGCTCCGACTTATGTCAGAAAACAGGAGTCTTTTAACACCAAAAAGATCCATTTTTATATGAAAACTAATTACTGTTGCGATTAGGACAATGGGTCCGTTTATGTCCTAATATATTGCAATCACTACATTGTGGTGCCCCCCGTACAGAGCGGCATTCTGCCATGGGCGCTGGTTCCGTAGATGTAGTAGGCATGACTTCCTCCTGGCTTCTTCCCTGTACGAAAGCCTGGCCCTCCTGAATAGAAAGGCCTTCTTCAGCAGTTATCTGCCTCCTAAATCTCTTCCGCTTTTGAAGTTGTTTTTCATGTGAAGCTCGCAATTCCTGAATTTCTGACGTGCAAGAATAGCTTCATTTAAAGCCATTTCATGGCCTTTGATCATCTTGTCCAACCGCATTTCTAGAAGAGATGTAGGGCTTCATGTATGTCTTTTAGGAAGAGTGTCAACTGTAGATGCCTGCTTTTCTAGTTGCCGCAAGTTATAAGGCGTTTTTGGTGCTGAATTGGTTGACTGACTGCCCGGTGGTGTAGGGGTCTTAAGTTGAATAGTAAAACGCCCATGCACCTCCTCTGAATTCAATGGAACCAAGCCAGTAGCTCTAAATCCACTTTTGATATTATCCAAAGTAAATGCTTCCGAGTTTCTGGATACGCTTCAAGAAAGTCAAGTTTATCCATATGGTTGAAGCCCTGCCGCATCCGATTTTCAACCCAGCATCCATATGCTCCTTTTAAGGGTAAAAAGCAGCTCACATCAAGAGGCTAGCAATGACTTGACGAATACAGATGGGACTGGTATCATTCTCACTGCATATTTTATCGAATTCAGGAGTCAGATGCTACCATGGACATCTAGAACTAAGAGGCGGTATTTCCCAGTTGTGCGGCTAGTAGTCTCAGGAATAAAGACCTTTTGAAGCCAGTGGAGTCCAATTTGGTCTGATGCCCATCCATTAGGACTAACTTCAATCCTCCAGTTGTGTGGTAGCTTCGAACCTTGATACCAGCCCTCAATATGAACTGATCCTTTGAAGATGATGCATTGCGGCAAGACCCAGCGCATAGAGTCGAAACACTCAATAGAAGTAACCCATTCCCAGTTGCCAGGCTGTATAACTTGACGCCGGCCATGCATATCGGCTCTAGTTACTACTTTTGCAGTAGCAATTAGGCTCATTGCATAGCCAGTCCCATCAAAATTGTAGACATCTTCATATGCAATCCCATGCTGCATCATAGTGATTTGCACTAAGTCAAACCACTTTTTGATGATCATTGGATCCTCACATTTTGCACGTTGATATTATTATTATTATTTAATCAAGTTTATTGTCCATACCGAGCCCTAGAGCTATGATAGACCATGATTCGTGGACTCGAGGTCAGTGGCTATTCTACAGTCTCTTGTCCCCATAGGTTCCTGAGGCGTTAGCCCCCTTCTAACATCTTTCCAATCCTTTTCCTCGCCCCAGACCGCCTGTATGCGCAGGGCTTTTGAGCACCGTGCTCTCCTTGTGTTTTGGAGCAAGATGGGTGTGGCCTAGGCTGACTCTCAGCCTTGGGCTACCCTCCCTGCTACCCCTCTCCTGTTCTAACTGCTTCCTCCAATGCTTCCAGTCCCCATTCGTCATCTCTTTGGGCCCTTTCTGCCGTCTGCCGTAGGTGCGCCCGGGGTAGAGCTATGCTGGTGCTGGCTAGGAATCGCAGCAGCGCTCTGGTAGCTCTAGGCTCACCTAAAAGTCGTCCTTGTGGATATTCTTCTGCAGTGGTGGGTCTCAAGACTCCGTCAGTCTCTAGGTCCTTGTAGAGCCTGTTTCGTTGGTGTCGCCATTCCCGACACTCAAAGAGAAGATGGTGTATTGTCTCCCTTGATATACCGCATCCTTCACAGGTTGCATCCTCCCGGACCTGGATCCGATGTAGGTATGTTCCTATAGCGGCATGTCCTGACTTCAGTTGAAAATAACGGCTTGCTAGGTGTTTGGGAGCTATTGCAGCTGCCGGGTCGAGCCGCCAGTTCCTCTGTGGCCTGTATGTCCGTTGACCTTGTTGGGATCGCTGTCCAAGTTCTTTGTTGAGCCATCTCTGCCTTTGTGCTATAATGGCTTCTGTTTGGGCTCTGCACGTTGATAGTTGTATCGTCGGGGATATGTTGTCCTTATTTCATCATGGCGTCGAATGAACTTATATGCCCAATTCTTGCCAAGGGTTTGAATGTTGGTAAAACCATGCTCTAAAAGAAGAATATTGGCCATTTCTTGGATATGAGACGGTTGGGGGCCTGCTCCACGTCGATCCATAGAGAGAATCCATTGTAGAAGTGATTTTTCTTCATCTTTAGTCAATTTATGACCATTGGCATGCTTCTCAGCCCTTGATGTTGTACCATGAAGTCGGGTTCGGAGAGTTGATTCAGTGACCTGAAAATGGCGCGCTGCTTGCCGTACAGTCTGAATTTGGGACTTTTTTATAGCGGATATTGCTAGTAAGATCTTCTCCTCCTAGTCAACTGATGTTTGGGGCTTGGGAGGCATTTTTGGTAGAATAGTACTAGTTTGAATTGTCTAATTGATTAGAGATGCCAAAAAACGCGGGAGCTGCGCAGCTCGGTAGTTGATTACGTTAGTTATCGCGGTGTCCATAGATATCAATGTCACCTTCTGAGTAATTCAAATTTCCTCTTCCTATATAGCCTCGTGCAGTCCAGATAATCGACTCCCCGACTTCCCCTACCCGGCAACTTATCCATCAATGACTTGGGCATCCTGGAAAGAGACGCTTTAACGGCTGCGTTGAAGTCATGAATTTGGATGAATTGAAAATCGGCAAACGGGATAAGCTGCTAGAAGATGATTGAGATATGCATCAAAGCAAAGCAATTGAAAAACTTGAGCCATATTCCAGTTCCTAGAGCAAAGAGACCGCTCCAACGCGTGTATATGGACTTCTGGGGCCCATATGATGAAGGCATAGGTGAAGAACGATATTATCTTTCACTGATAGATGATTGCACGCGGCATTCATGGGCCTTTATCATGAAGAATCGGTCATCTAGCTCAGTGCAGAACACACTGGAGATATGGCTGCGCCAGGTTGAGCGAGAAACTGGCAAGATGCTATCGGTCATACAGACTAATAATGCGAAGGAATTCTTAGCTTTGGAGCCATGGGGCCTGTTGAGAGGTATCCAACTTGAGTTTATTGAGGCTTACACACCTCCGCAAAATGGTGTTGCTGAGCGATTCAACCGATATATCCTGGAGATCACGAGAGCGCTGCTATTTAATTCAAGTGTTAGCAGGAAATATTGGAAGTATGCAGTAGTGACTGCAAATGACCTGCGAAATTGGACGACGATTGTCAAAGGTAGTGACAATGAGACGCCATATGAGCTATGGCATGGGCATAAGCCTGATTTAGCCCACCTGCGAGTTTGGGGCTCCCGGGTACTCTATCACCACAAGTCAGATGATAATCTCGAAAGCCGAGTTATGGAAGGCACATTCCTGTTGTATGAAAAGAGCAATAAGCAGTATCATGTGTTACAAAGGGGAGCCAATGAGATGCGATTGGTTACCAACCCAACATTTCGGGAGCGAGAACGCGGTTATTTGACTGAAGCAATGGATTTCGATGCAAACAGTATGTTATTGACAACGAGGAATCACCGGAGAATCCGACGATTGGTGTTGCCATGCAACATGGATGATCAAACAGCCCTGAAAAAACAACAAACAGAGCCTGTTATGGATGATGTATGCCATGATCAACGAGACACTGCCAATAGCCAGCCAAAAGAGGCAAAGCCAACGCCGCAATCATCCATGCCGGAGGTGTACGATAGCTTTCACCGCAATCCACAAGCGAGGTGGATGGACTGCTGCAACCCACCCGACCTAAAGCGATCAATCAGTGAGCCGAACCATGTGGGGTTTCGATCATTAGAGGCTGACTAAAGTCATATGTGTCAGGATAGCCGCGAGCTGAACTCCCTGCTTCCATTGTTGTCCTCAAGCTATTTTCCCTGCCGACCTTCATCCAAGCAGCATGTTTGCACAAAAGACCAAGATGAAGCATAACTATGAGGTATATATATATAGCTCGTTTTTCCATATGTGTCAGAAGATCTTGCATGAGCGCTAATAACATGCAGAACGCCCTCAGGCTCCTGGAAACTCGGAGGAGAACGGCTCGACCCAAAACTCCTGTCCAATTTGATGCTCTAACTCTTAATGCTAAACAATCCGTGAGAGGCGTGCCCAGTTTGGTCGGAATGTATGGGTGGCTGCGGGCTTTAGGACATGCGGTATGAACGTTCTTCATGTATCTCATAGGTGCTGCTGCTTTTTTTTCTTTTTTTTTTCTAACAACATTAGCATCGCGATATTGACAACCTTAATATAATCCATGTCGCTGGAACGAAAGGAAAAGGAAGTACCTGCGCTTTCACTCGCTCCTTACTTCTTGAGCATGGTTTAAGGACAGGGTTCCCGAAGAGAATCGGACTATATACCTCTCCGCATTTGCAATGTATCCGAGAGAGGATTCAAATTGATGGTAAACCAATAACAGAAGAGCTCTTCACACGATACTATTTTGAAGTGTGGGAATGTCTCATGAGTCCTGAATCGGGACAGAACTCAGAAACCACAAGACAGCCCCGTTACCTGCAATTTGTAGCCCTCTTGGCTTTCCACACATTCATTCGGGAAAATGTTCAGGCGGCGATATTCGAAACGCATTATGGTGGAGAGTATGATGCCACAAACGTCATGCAGAATCCTGTTGTGACTGGGATCACGTCTCTCGGAATGGATCATATCGCTCAATTAGGCCCGACTATTGAAAACATTGCCTGGCACAAAGCAGGAATTTTCAAGTCCAGGTCACCGGCATTCTCAGTTCCCCAAGACCCCGGTCCTGCTGAAGTTATGATCAACCGTGCTGCTGAGAAGCAAACTGTACTGACTTTTATCTCGGGCGACAACTCATTACCGTCTAACGATCGAGCATTGGGTACTTCAGTACAAAGATTAAACTGCTCGTTAGCCTTAGAGCTGGCTAGAACTTTTTTGCAAGCCAAGGCACCTGACCACACATTGAGTATAGATGACATCTCTCGAGCAATTAACAATTTCTCGTAGATCGGAAGATTCGAAGTCATTGAGCATGGGAATAATCGATGGTTCCTGGACGGCGCACATAATGCTTTAAGCCTCGAGCATGCCGCGGCATGGTTCTCAAGACTTTCTGGTGCATCGAGCGCAAAAAAGTAAGTGTCTGCTCGAGGGGCCTACTACCAGTTGACTAATTCACGGCGCATGACCCAGACATCGTGTCTTGATTTTCAGCCATTTTTCAGAAGAGCGAGATGGAAAGACTCTGATGAAGTGCTTAGCGCATGCTCTGTTCGAAAATGATTCGAAACCAGAGCACGTCATCTTCACTACGTATCGGGAAAGAAATGACAGCTCCACCAGAATAGGCAAGTAATATAGATGGCCGCTAAGAGGTAGACACAACTAACGTGTTTATTTTTATCACAGACAACACCCTCAAGGTTCCTGAGACACCATTTCCAAACCTCTGCGCTATTTACTCCTCCTTGTGGAAGGAGTGTGACCCTCAGGCTATAGTTTCAAGCGAGTCGACTATTGAAGGAGCAATAGAGCTTGCCGAAAAGATAGGTACTGAACGAGGCGGAGTTCAGGTTTTCGTGACAGGGAGCCTGCATTTGGTTGGCGGCGCACTGAACATCTTGCGGCAGGTGTAAATGCCCGTGTTCAACAATCCGCATTCTCAAAAATTGTATGATATACCTCCAAGATCATTTCTGCTGGATCAGCATTAACTTCTCTCTCCATACTTCACTTTTTAAAAAGTAACAAACATTCCACAGAAAAGCAAGTTGTTGCATTGACAACCCATATCGCCTAGGCTGCGGCAAATCCGCAAATGCGGATGCCATTTCACCATCCGCATCCGCACTAGCATAATTCTTGCTAGTTTACCCCAATGTAGACACTCATACGACCTTTATGCAGCTGACTAACTACTTGTTCTAACGTAGCTCACAAGCGAGTGGGCCACCTCAAAACACCATAGTGAATGCGATTCAGTATATCAACAACGAAAACTTAGTTTGACTTGATTTTCAGTATGATGGTGTTCCTTCGCACAAGGAACATGATAACTTAACTGAGACTGAGTGTCAATAGTTATTTACTTGCATTACCAAAAATACGCTACGGTTGAGCGATGTGGATATACATCTTGAATTTATGTACCCTAAAATATCTCGCGACATAATCGACATGCCTAATATGATCTAATTAGCACTCGGACATCGTAAAACCTTATAATAAGCTACGACTGTTGAGATATCAAGGTGTGAAATATTGATTTTAGTAGTTATGTGTTTTGAGGTGGCCCGCTCGGTTGGGTGGCCCACTCGCTTGTGAGTTACGTTAATTGGAATTTATTTGGTTATTACAGTACTAACCTGCATTTCGACCATAATCATGCCTGAAATAATAAGAAATAAGGATGTATTAATTAACTGGTTCAATGATGAACATGAACTATCGACTATTTTGGGATCTCAGAGGTGTTGGTTGCCCGTAATTTCAATATTTGGTTATTTTTCGGTGTCAGTTTGGAAATATATATAACGTAAGTCACATGCGAGTGGCCACCACATGCGAGTGGCCACCCCACCAATTTTTACTCCACCTTTTACAACTCCCTATCTTCAACCACCCACCATGCCACCAATACGATCTGAATCGCTTCGAAAATCGGCTGAACAAGAAGGCAGGGTCGAACTTGCTATACAAGCCCTTAAAAAACGCGAAATTCGTACTATCACGGAAGCAGCGCGTCAATTCGATGTACCCCGTACCACGCTCCGCATGTCAAGGCGCAGGGTCAGGTACAGATATATATATATTAGGAATTGACGGACTGGGTAAGCTACAGTCAGGCTATCTACAGGTTCATAGACAAGACGCAGCTCGAAGAGCTGCAACAGGATCGGCGTTAGCGCAGATAGATATCTCTGTGCATCACGTGCACAGGTCACGTGCATAGGTCACGGGTTGGCCCTGTGACAGTACTCCCCTCCTCAAGGCCGAGCTCCGTTGAGGCCAGGCCCAGGCTTATGGGGATACCGGCGGTGGTAGTTCGCGATGACTTCCTGAGCGTGTTCCAGATATGCGGCCGGCTCTTCAGTAGGGTCATCATATCCGGTCCATTTGACTGTATACTTCAGACGAGGTCCCCCGCGACCTCTCCTTTCCCAGCGGGAATCCAAGATATCCTCAACTTGCCATTCTTCAAGTCCATCCACTTCAACAGGTGGCGGCGGTTCTTGTCTCTGGCCTGGGACAGGGTTTCCAGCAGCAGGGCGGAGCAAGCTAACGTTGAACACAGGATGCATCCTCATACTAGCAGGCAGGTCGAGCTTATAAGCATGCGGGTTAACAATCTCAACAATGCGGAATGGTCCCAGGTTCTTCCAATCTAGCTTCTTCTGTGGGCGCAGGGTCCGGATATTGCGGGAATCTAGCCATACATACTGGCCGACTTGATAGCGACGGGCAGGCTGCCTCTTCCGATTGGCCTGTTCCTCCTGACGGGCCTGGGCGGATGTGATCGCGGTACGAACAAACTCAGTGATTAATTCCATTCGACAGGCAAACTCTTCAGCATCTCTGGCAGGACGGTTGGTAGGCAGAACAGGTTCAAATCCCATTCGTGGGTGAAATCCATAGTTCGCGAAAAATGGGGAAACATGGGTAGACTCAGAGCGAGCAGAGTTAGCAGCAAACTCAGCTAGCGGTAGCCATTCAGACCAGTCATCTTGTAGGTAGGATACATAGGCGCGGAGATATTGTTCCAGAACGGCATTGGTCCTCTCAGTCTGGCCGTCAGTCTCAGGATGGTAGGCAGTTGACAGCAGGTTCGTGATTTGCAGGCGGCGTGTCAGGTGTTTCCAGAACTGGGCAACAAATTGTGGTCCTCGATCTGATACAATAGTTTGCGGCAGGCCATGGAGTTTCCAGACATTGTAGGCATACAGGCGGGCCACTTCTTCGGCATTGCAGGTTCCTTTGCACGGAATGAAGTGTTTCATCTTTGTCAGTCGGTCCACTACAACCAGGATCGCATCGTACCCACGGCTTGGAGGTAGATGTGTGACGAAGTCCATGCTAATATCTTGCCAGGATCTTTCAGGGACAGGCAGAGGGCGCAGGATGCCTTGACGGGCTTCTCTGGATGGCTTGATGCGGCGGCATGTGTGGCAATTCTGGGTCCATTGTTCAACATACTGGTACATTCCAGGCCAGTAGTATTCCCGGGACAGGAGCTCATAAGTTTTGGATCGGCCAGGGTGTCCTATGGCTGGCTTGTCATGGCATTGTCTCAATAGCTCGGCTTTTAGCTCTCCATTATCTGGAACATAAAGACGATTTCGATAGAAGAGGTATTTGCCTCTTCTCTGGCAGTCAGCTAGGGTGATCTGAGGGTGTCGTGTGGCGTCCTTATCTAGGGCTTCCAGAATTGACAGTACTGTTTCATCAACGGAATACGCATTATCCAGCAGATTCTTGATATCTTGTGGTGGCTCTGGCACATCATGATTGGTCTCATCAGCGAATCTGACTCTCCTGGTTTGAGCAGGTATTCTGGGTGGGTTCTCAACAGAGCTTTCAGCAGAATGGTCTCGGGCTCTAGTGGTGGCATTCAGGGTGACAGGTGAATTGTCAGGTGCAGGCTCAAGGTTCTCTTTCTTCAGGACAGTCTGGCTTTGGTGTAGCAGGCGCTCATCCCCCTCTTTAGGGAGATCCTCTGACCTCCTGGTCAGGGCGTCAGGCTTCGCTCCTTGTTTGCCTGGGCGATAAATGATCTTGAAGTTAAATCGGGACAGGAACTCAGACCAGCGGGCTTGTCGGCGGTTCAGGAGCTTAGTTGTCATGAAGTATTCCAGGTTCCGGTGATCAGTGATAACTTTGATGGGAGATGGGGTTCCTTCCAGCTCAGGGCGCCATTCCTCGAAACAGCGGATGATAGCCAGTAGTTCCTTATCATAAATCTCATAATTGCATTCAGTTGCTGAGTGCTTCTTGGAGAAGAAGGCCACAGGGTGCAAGACACCATTGTCGTCATATTGGGACAGGACCCCAGCAGAGACATAGTCAGATGCATCAGTTTCTAGGATGACTTCTTTATTCCAGTCAAACGGTCTGAGAACAGGCGCAGTAGTGAAGGCCTTTTTCAGGGCATTGAAGCTTAGTTCGCAGGTAGTGTCCCATTTAAACTGGATGCCTTTCTTTGTCAGGTTCACTAGGGGCGTAATAATCTTTGAGAAATCTTTGATAAACCTCCGGTAAAAGTTCGCAAAGCCAATGAATGCTTGGACATCAGTCACACAAGTTGGGGTCTCCCAGTCAACAATAGTCTTCACCTTGTCAGGATCCATGCGTAGTCCATCTCGGCCGACAATAATACCCAGGAACTTAGTCTCAGGCACCGCAAATTCACACTTGGACAATTTGGCAAAGAGGCCTGCATCTCGCAATTTCTCAAGAACCAGGCGGACGTGGCGAATGTGCTCCTCACGGGTCTTACTATAAATCAGGATGTCATCCAAATAGGCAGTGCAGAAGACATCCAGGTAGTCTCGCAGGGTGTCATTCATGAATCGCTGGAATGAAGCAGGTGCGCCAGTCAGGCCAAAGGGCATCACAAGGGATTCAAATAGGCCTAGTCGTGTACGGAAGGCAGTCAAGTATTCGAGTCCTTTCTTGATTCTCAGGTTGTTAAAGGCGGAAATTATGTCGATCTTCGTGAAATATTTCATCCCTTTCAGGTTATTCAGGGTCTCCTTGGTCAACGGTAGCGGATAGCGATCTTTCACAGTAATGGCGTTCAGGGCACGATAGTCAACACAGAATCGAAGACCTCCTCCTGGCTTTTTGACAAATAGAACAGGGGATGCAGCAGGTGATGAGCTGGGTCGAATAAATCCTTTCTTCAGGTTTTCCTCAATCCATTCTTTCAGGGCCTTCAATTCTTCCCGGGACATCGGATACAAGGGCCCAAATGGGGGCACTTTCCCCTCCTGCAGCTTGATGTCGTGGTCGTAGGGGCGGTGGGGCGGCAGGCGCTCAGCCTCCTTGGGTGAGAATACATCAGCAAAGTCTTGGAATTCAGGTGGCAGTTTAGTTGTTGGGTCTTCTTCGTCAGGTGTGGGATTCAGAGCAGCTTCGATATCCTTGACAGTGACGGTAAACATGCGGTAATTCTTCCGCGCATAAGCAGAGCAGGCAGACAGGGATATAGCAGCAATGTCTTGGTGTTCCAGGCCTTCAGGTCGGGCAGGCAGGTGCTTTGGGCGGGTCTTTCGCGGAATATCATGTAAAGCTCGTATTTTTGCAGGTCTTGTGGGTACATTGCAGTGTTCCTGGCAGTACTTGCTGTCAAACAGGACGGTATGTTCAGCGAAACCGATTCGGGGATCGTGGATCTTTAGCCAGGGGAGTCCTAACACAACAGGGTAATGCGCTAGCTGTGTGACCAGAAAACAAGCTCTTTTCTCTTGGTGATCATTGATTCTCATGTGCATCTGGACATAGTGGGTGATTGGCCCACTCTCAGCTTCTTGGCCGTCGAAAGTCTCCAGGCGGATTGGTCTTTTCAGTGGCAGTAACTTGAGGCCGTGGTCTTGGGCCCATTCCTTATCAACAAATCTCTTCCCTTCAGCACCAGTGTCAAGCATGGCGTAGCTCGTCAGTTCCTTCTCATGTCGGGACAGAGTTATAGGCAGAATCATCAGGTTTGAACGGCAGGTTTCTTCTTCGATAGTTAATCCTTGGGTGGCAGCAGCAGATATACGGATGGTGCGCTCATTCAGCGTCTGGTCGCGACTTAGGCCAGACTCATTCCTTTTGCTGATAGATCTGGAGATGGAGAACGGTATCGTTGCAGTGCAGATGTAGGTTCCGGGCTAGTGGGAGACTGGGAACGAGGTGACAGGTAGGCTGGGCGGACTCCCACAGGGCGATTATCAGGGAGTGGACAGCTTCGGACCAAATGGTCTTTGGAACCACAACGGAAGCATTCCCCACGATCTCGACGGGACATTGTGTGGCGGCGGGCAGAAGACAGGTCCATAGCATCAGTGCTGTTTTCAGCAGACTGGGGCGTAGCAGAGTGTTCAGCAGGCCTGACAGGGTGGGTTGTATGGTTGGGTTTCGTAGCCGAGGCATAAGTCCGGGCGACAGATGAAGGGTTATTGTCATAGTGACGGCGGCGGTTTTCCAGGTCTTGCAAGAAGTTGGCAAATTGGTGGTATTCGCGGCTTGGGGGTTCATTATGCATGAGCATTCCTCGGAGTTCTCGATTGATGGCTTGTTCCAGCAAGGTAGGCAAGACATCCTCAGACATTTCTCCCTCTAGAGCGAGGCGCTGGAACTCAGCAAAGAACATGCCAAACTCTTTGTTGGCTTGGCGCAGGCGGAACAGTTCATTACGAGCATTGTTCACACGGTTCGGGTCACCAAAGGCTCGGTCCAAGATTTGTAGGATTTCTTCGTAATCCTCTAACTGGCAGATTCCCCTTTTGATATATGGCAGAACTTGGGCGTACGGAGCTCCTCTCAGGCGATTGGTCACGTAGGTCATGCGGCTTTGCGGGGTTGGATAGCGGTCATGATTGACATTCATCTTCTCATGGATTTGGGAGATAAATCGGCGAAGATCCTTCCGGTCACCTTCAAATCGGTCCGGGTCAGGTAGGCGTTCAGAGAGTCTGGCAGAGCTGGAAGATGGGGGATCAACCGATGCAGGCGTTCCCACCGGAGCAACTGTATGTAATTCAGCAGCAGGTTCAGGAGTTTGGGCAGGTGTATTAACCACAGGAGTTGCTAGGCGTAGCGCTTCATCCTTTTCCTTCAGGGCTTCAAGATATTTCTGCTGTGATTCCTGTAGCTGTTCCTTCTGGTATTCGATGACTCCCTGGCTTCGGGCTCGGGATTTCTCGTATTCGAGGTTCAGGGCAGAAAGTTCTTTCTTCAGGTGATTTGCTTCCAGTTCAGAGGCTTGAAACTTCTGGCTAGCTTTGTTGGCTTGTTCTTGGGCTTGTGTGATGGCTTCCCTGGCTCCTTCGATGTAGTCGTATGCGTCACGGCAATATTCAAACCATTCAGCCTGATGATTTGCAGCATGTTCAGCAAATGCTTCTAAGCTATCTGGCAAGAACGGCGGGCGGGGGACAGCAGACATCTTGACAGGCGGGCACAGGCGTCAACTCCTAGAGGTGGGAGCTGCGTAATGTCAAGGCGCAGGGTCAGGTACAGATATATATATATTAGGAATTGACGGACTGGGTAAGCTACAGTCAGGCTATCTACAGGTTCATAGACAAGACGCAGCTCGAAGAGCTGCAACAGGATCGGCGTTAGCGCAGATAGATATCTCTGTGCATCACGTGCACAGGTCACGTGCATAGGTCACGGGTTGGCCCTGTGACACCGCAACCGCGTCAGTGGCCGTGGTTATCGCACAGCTACACGCGCTAACAGCCATAAATTGACCCAGAACGAAGAGGATTCGCTTAAGCAGTGGATATTGAGCCTTGATGCACGCGGTGCAGCACCCCGGCATGATATGGTGCGTGAAATGGCCAATATTCTCCTCTCTAAGCGCGGAGATACCCAACCACAGTTGGTCGGCGTCAATTGGGTCTACCACTTTGTGAAACGCTCCCCTGAGCTTTCAACCCGATTTTCAAGGCGATACGACTATCAGCGAGCATTGAATGAAGACCCAAAGGCTATACAACAATGGTTTGACACATTATGGGAGGTAAAAACGGAATATGGAATCTCGGATGATGATATCTACAATTTTGACGAGACTGGATTCGCAATGGGACTTACCAGCACCTCTCGGGTGGTCACAAGAGCTGAATATTATGGAAAACGCAAGCTTCTACAACCTGGCAATCGAGAATGGGTAACAGCCATTGAATGTATTAGCCGTAACGACGCTCTTCCACCAGTTATCATCTTCAAAGGGAAAGTCTTCATTCAAGGCTGGTTCTCTACGGCTCTGCCAGAGTGGCGATTCCATATGAGCCCAAATGGGTGGACTACCGATCAAATTAGCCTCGATTGGCTGCAAAACCACTTCGTTCCGCATATACAAAAGCGCCAAGGTGGTGCCTGGAAGCTCTTGGTTATGGATGGGCATGGAAGCCATTTAACAGCTCAATTTGATGCTATCTGCAAAGAAAACAAGATTATCCCGTTGTGTATGCCTTCGCATTCATCTCATCTTCTACAGCCTCTCGATATTGGCTGTTTTTCCACAATCAAGAAGGCATATGGGCAGTATATCCAATCAAAGCTTCGATCTGGTATACACTCAATTGATAAGCATGATTTCTTACATGCTTATATCCAGGCACGTCTTACAGCCTATAAAACCGATACAATATCGAACAGCTGGGTTGCTGCAGGGATTATTCCATATAATCCAGAGCAGGTGCTCAAAAATATCACCATACAGCTTCGAACACCAACCCCCCCTCTAGCCGTGGCAGTGAGGGCTATGTGCCTCATACTCCACAGAGGCCCATTGATATTCATCGCCAAACATCTTCGATCAATACCCTACTACGGCAAAGATCAAAAACACCCCCAGAAGCACTTTTGGACCAAATACAGCAAATGAGCAAGGGCTTCGAGAAGATGGCTCATCGTACTGCTTTCCTTATCCATGAAAACCAGCGTTTACAGGCCGAAGTCGATCACCAGCATAAAAAACGAGCCCGATCTAGAAAGCAGATACCATACAATCAAGGCTTAAATGCTGGCCAGGTGCAGCAGCAAATATTCGAGGAATTAAATGCTCAAGAAGCCGATACTGCTGCCGAGGCATCGGCCTCGGCAAGCAATGAATCGGCCAATCAGCGGCCGCCACAGCGCTGTGGAATCTGCAAAAATATAGGACATAGAAGGAATCGATGCCCTGAGGTACAGGATACATAGAAAAATGAATTTTGATTGGTTGTGGTTGAATTATATATATATGTGTTTGGGGGGTCGGTGGGCCGTGGCCACTCGCATGTGGTGGCCACTCGCATGTGACTTACGTATAATGTGGACGAGTACCCAGACCAAGACCCCCTGACATCACCACTAGAACAATGGGGCCGGCGAACTGCAATCTCTCAGAACAGAATGGAGGTTATACACCCACATGTGACCTCACCATGGTGGTCAGGTCTGGAATCCCACATAGCAGAAACTCGGGAAGATGCCCTAGCAGCTCACCAAACCGCCTTACATAGCGGCGCTGACCGTGAGATATGCTTAAAAATACTTGAATAATACTTTATACAGCTGAGCACCGTGCTGTAATGTACTGTATACATACATCAAGTATAGTGTTAGTCAATCCTCCAATGTTTTCAGTGCATCGTCCATTGCATTCCTCTCCTCAACCTCATCGTACGAGTCAGATTCTTCTTCGAACCAAACTTCGTACTCTTCATCCTCACTGGAAGTTTCGACATCTCTGGAGAAACACCTGTAGGGGCCAGCAAGAGCTTTTATGGAAGGCGCTTGCGTTTCAAGCAATGCATCCCGTAAGTCTGACATGTTGAGTGCTCCATTATTGACAAGGTGTTTATCATTATGCCTTTCAAAAGCGGGCAAGATGACTTGCTCGTACCAGCGGTCGGTTCTGAGTAGCTCCTCCCATAACCAATTTCCAATGAACTCCTCTTCGGTGACTTCCCATAAACAGACGTAATGATTTTTGTAATATTTATTTGACTTGCCGTAGGGGTCCGGAATTCCATAATAACGCATTTCGGCATCCATATTGAGGATGGGAAGGCCCTTCTTTGCTCGAACGTTTGGGTTCAACACAGTGATCGTTTGATAGCCTCTCCTGGGTTCTCTCAATTCAGCGGTATCTTGGAGCTCTTGTGGTGATTGTGTGAAAGAAATAAATGGAGTATCATCCCATTTTTGGTGGTCAGCGTGTATAGCCAGGAATTCCTTTCGGGCTCTGGGGGTGTCTAGTCGTTCACGGGGTGACCTCGATAACATAATGCCCGTACTGCTGGGTTTGCTACCTGAAAATTTATCCCAAGTCCTCAGCAGCGGTTTGTCAAGGTCGGTAGAGGATTTGAGACCCCATGGGTGCCTATCCTCTTCTGTCTGGACGGGGGACCGTAGAAGGCTTGATACGATAGCTCGGTTAAGAGGCATATTGTCGGCCATTAGAAGATAGAGACTAGTTTCTGGAAGGCTATCCGCAGATTCCCCTCTGTGCCGAAATGTGGATTGTGGATTGCCGTTGTGGGGTAGAACGAAGTGAGGATATGGCCCAAAAGCGGGGCATATTCTGACAGCAACAGGAGGGGAATTTCGTCTCCACATGACATTGCTTATGAGGAGCTGACTAAGGGCGAAGCTTGATCAAGAGGACCGCGGCTGGTTATTTTTCCATATATGTTCCTCAGGTTTGTCGCTGGCCAGTCCGCACTGCGAGTTATTACAGTAATAAACCTAATCCGGCCCCAGCCCATTTTCCATCTTGACTATGTGCAAACCAAACGAGCATCTGTTGTATTTTCTAGCCGACCTGTAAATAGCGAAGTTTATAATATCCAAGATGAAGCGAAGATTTTTTGTGTCGAGATAATTAAGCTGTTTAGTGATTGTACTGTACATTATCTGTCCTAAGGTCCTATTTCTCGACTGTCAAACCTGTGTGACGAAAATGACCCTTGGCGTTTTTTCTCTCGCGCACCCACAGTATCGATACACCGTTCTAGGAATTTACCAAAGCCTTGGCTAGAATCTTCCTCAAAGAACTTCCAGTTTCGTTTGATAAACGCCTTTAGCTCGACCGCGGACCGAGACACGCGCGCGGCGCTGTGGCAATTGTGGAAAGGCCGGACACAATGCGCATTCCTGTCAGATAGTAGTAGAGATGTCTGAAGAAGGCGATTCTGAATAGTTTCTATGGAATTTTAGGTGTATTGGTGGAAATGTTGGGGTTGAAGTCGCGGCGGAACGACTTCGTGTGACATCCGCCCGTGTGTTACATTCGCATGTGGGGTACGTTATTATTAACTAGTTATTATTATTAACTTATTTAATCAATTTAATTGTCTATACCGAGCCCTAGAGCTATGACAGACCATGATTCATGAACTCGAGGCCAGCAGCTATCTTGCCCCTATGAGTCCCTGAGGCAGTACCCCCCTTCTATAATCTTTCTGATTTTTTCCTCGCCCCAGACCGCCTGTATGCACAGGGCTTTCGAGCAGAGTGCTCTCCTTGTGTTTTAGAGCAGGTGGGTGTGGCCTGAACTGACACTCAGCCTAGGCTACCCTCCCCGCTATCCTTCTCCTGCTCTACTTGCCTCCTCCAATGCTTCCAGTCCCCATTCCTCGTCCCCCCGGGCTCTTTCCGCCGCCCGTTGTAGCTACAGGCGCAGCCTGTGACATCAACGACGGTAAACACGACATTGTCAATCATGGTAGAAGGTTGGAAAGTGATTTGGTCCCCAGCTTCAGAGGAACAGCTCAGCAAATGGAAATCGCTTCTTGACTATCAGAGTCTATGCCGGGTGAATCCCAATCGCCCCTTGAGCACATTTTGTGCCGAGCAATCATGAGCAAGGATTATACTCTAGTGCGGGCTTGCATTTCCCATGGTGCCAGATTGAATGACTGGGTGTAGGCGTAGTTTCACAGGCAATGAGCTTGGAACTCTTACAGATCCTTGTTCCAGCTGGATTGGATGTGAATTACAAGGAGGATCGAGTAGGTGGTTACGTTGCCGCAACTGCCAGTTGCAACCAGATGGACTTGACCAGATACCTCCTACGGCATGGGGCAGACCCGAACCGTAACCCACTGGCGGACCTCAATCCGGCCTTGAATATGGCTGTGAAAGGGATTTGCATGGAGATGGCGGAGCTGCTTATTCAATATGGTGCCAAGGTCAATGGATTAGGCGCGTTGGCAATGGCAGCAGAATATGACCGGTTTGAAATGATGAAATTACTGTTTCAACACGGAGCAGATGTGAATGATGATGCGAAGGATCGGGCTGAGGAATGCATCGACTATATTGAGGGGGTTACCGCACTGCATCAGGCAGCAAAGGTGGGACGTATTGATGCAGTTGTCTTTCTACTCAATCATGGGGCAAATCCAGACTTGAAGGATGAGGATGGACGGACGCCGTTGATGGTTGCGCAAGAAAATGGCCACCCAGAGGTGATAGAGTTATCCAAAAAAATTGCAACAGTAATGTGACGGTTCAACGCTTCAACACCGTGACGGCTTGGTTCAGCGCCATTACCAGCGAACACTACCAACATGGCAAACGATGCCATGAGAGCAATCGAGACAAACAGCTGCTTGGCGAGGCCACACAAACCCTGCAAGACTTTTTCGTGAAGATAGGCTTTCCTCTTTTCTTATTTAGATTCGATATTCTCGTCGATGGTTACAATAGTTTGGATAGGAATATTATTTCGTTATTATCTATTATTCCGAGTTCGTGACATAATATCGAATCTCGCCTTTTCCTTCCCACACGCCTTCTTCATTGGTTCGATCCAGCGATCATAAAATCATAGTAGCGTGTCCCGCACACCGACTGACCGACCGACCGAACAATCGAATGATCCATACGACTATTTCGGCAAACATGCCTCGAACGAGAAACACTGTTGCTCTCACCAGAGCTAACCGAAACGACGCAAATATTGATATTGGCCGAGACGACCAACGTACGTCCATCTTCATTGATGGAGACGAGAATTAAGGACGACGTATGGTGACCTTGAAAGAATTCTTGCAACATGCCTCCAATGAGCCTAAATGGTTGTACGAGAAGCTCCAAGTAACCCACCAACGATATGAGGACCATCTTGATGATCGTAAGGCCCGTCTTGCTGAAGAAGAGCTCCGAGGTCAAACCAAGGATGGAGAAATTGTGCTCCTGTGCCGTGATATGGAAGAGGTTAAGCAACAACTCACCGAGGTGAAGACCGAATGTGATGCATTTGGAAGCCATATTGCCGACTGATAATGGATGGCATCAACACGCATCGTGCCTCTGCAACGCCTGCTCCGGCCATCCGAAAGTCGACCAAGATTCCTGATCCCCCTATGTTGGCTGATGGCAAGGAACCCTGATTCGAAGACTGGTTGCTCCTGATGAACCAAAAACTCGCCGCCAACGCTGAATACTTCGACACCCCTCAGCTCCGTATGGCATACGTGGTCAGCTGTTGTGAGGGCAAAGCCCGAAAGCACATCACACCACGCATGCGAGAAGAGGCCCTGAACCTTTCACTGACTCAAAGGACATGCTCGATCACTTGAAGACAATATATAACGATCCGAACCGAGTTACTACCACGAAACATCAATTCCGACAGTTATACATGAAAACAAGCGACAAGTCTCTGTAATATCCTACGATGCAGGGTAGGACGCCCGTCGACCAGATAGGGATGCAATGCCTAAGGATTACAACATGAAGCAACAGGATGAGGGCAGAACTGATTCTTGAGGAAGAGAAGCTGGATACAGAATGTGTGTGTGGTCCTTTGCACCTCTCCTTCTGATCGGCGGTGGCTCTACGCCCTAATTGTGGGGTCTGGGTGCGGGGTGCCTTATCTGGCCGGAGCCTAAGATACACGATAGGACCGACAGTTTCCAAGATTTTCCCTTTACAGATAGACCACGTCGGTGTCGAAAAAAGGCGCAAAAGAAATCTTTGCGCATTGCAAGGAGGGGTCGGGTGTCTACCTATATATTACATGGCACGCCACGTGATACCAACTTGTGGGAACTCGCTCAGAAGGTAGGGACGGTCGCCACAGATGAGTTGTTTTTGAGTAAACTTGGCATGCGGTTTAGAGCGGTACCAGCCTTGCATGAGAGTCCTTCTGATACAAATGAAGCGCGCAGAAAAAATGTATATATAACTTATAGTTATATAGTGAAATAAAAACTATGAAGTATCGCGTATAGCAGTTCATAAACATAACGATTAGATTGACATAGAAATAATGTGAAATAAAAATTTAAATAAAGTAAAGTAACTGGGATTCACAGGCCCGGTGGGTTCGTGCCTGGGATCTGCCTGGGGTTGCCTGTTGAGGCACCGGGATGAGGCAGTGTCACATCCGAATCTGATATAAACCCCTCCATCCTCCAGATCATTTTTATCTCTCTCTCTTAGACAACCAACATGGCAGACATCGCGACTTCTGAGATCCAGATCTACGACCTCCCCACCAAGACCGTCAACTTGACGCCTATGGGAGCGACCGTAGTTCGGGAGATCACCACCAAGATCCAAGTATGTAATCCCGTCCCTTTTGAGATTGAGATCGTATTCTAGCCTTTCCGACAGTCCGGCCTGAATGAGATTACGATCCTGGGCCTCGACCCCAAGGTTGACGTCGACTCCATTCGCATCGAAGGCTCCGGTCCAGCAACCGTCACGGACATCCAGACAGAAGTAGTCCCTCGACGGCTACTTTTCGAGGATGTCTATGGAGAGTCCGACAATGACGATCCTAGCGACAGTGAAGACCCCAAGTTGAAGTCGATTCGGGATGAGCGGACAAGTGCCGAGGAGAGGCTTGACAAGGCTCGCAACGATGAAAACATGGCAGTCCGGGTGCTGAGTCTCATGGATTCTTATGGTAACAGAATGCAGCCTCAGTACACAGAGAGCGACAAGTTTCAGGATTTCCTCGAGCGCTACGTCGAACGATATACGATAGAGAGTGAAAGGCACCGCAAGGCAAAGGCACAAGTGTTGAAGGAGGAGAAGGAGATCGTCGGCCCAATATCAGACAAACTACTGAAGCTTGAAATACAACATCAGCGACGTCGTGACAAAAACCAGCGCGAGCGTGAGCAGGGAAAGTCGCAGGAGATGCGCAAGAGACAGGAGCAACGTCATTTCTGGACGTATTCTGTGGGACAGGTCGTCGTGCATCTTGACAGCCAGTCGCCATTTACGCCCGGATCGAGCCGACGCAGTTCTTTCTCCGTTGTTGAGCAGGCGGCCGACAGCCCAGCGGATTCCAGTGAGAGAGAAGTCACTCTGCGCCTGAGCTACGTCGTGCCTGGCGCGAAGTGGTCCTCTCGCTATGAGATGAGCATCAACACCCCTTCTTCAACCGCTCGAGTCACATACGGCGCGGAGTTCCAGAACCGAAGTTCTGAAACCTGGAGTGATACCAGAGTCACTCTATCGACATCGCAGACTGCGTTTTCCGGGCTTCACGAGACCATTCCCTCTCTGCAGGTCTGGCACGTGAAGCTGATCAATCAAGATGACAGCAACGAACAGCCTTCATGGGAGAAGATCGTTTGCAATGTGTCTGAGGGAGGACGACCGACTGTCGACCCCCGCACTGCCAAACAAGATTATCAGATGCAGCTACAAATTATGGAACAACAGAACAGATACAGATTCCAAATAGCACGCCATGATCAAGATACGCTGGCGCGAGAGGCACCGCAAACACCGCCACCACCCCCACAGCAGCCGCAGGTTGGAGAGACGAGCCTTTTTGGAACGGCAGCACCGCGACCCTTTGGGGGAAATGTGCCAAACCCTTTTTCCTCGCCTGGCACGGGATCGCTCCTTGGAGGAACAGCACCACAGGCGACGCCGGAGGGGCAAGCCGACCAGTTCGTCAGCCGGATGCAGGCACAGTCCGCACCTATAAATATGATGCAGCAAGCCATGCAGCAAGCCGCACCCATGGCAGCATCTGCACCTCCGCCCCCCCAAAAACTAGCGGCTCATTCCTACGAGAATAATGACGGCAATGACACCAACGACGAAAACAACGAAGAAAACTATGACGACGGAATCCCCGAGCCTCCCAACTTTGAATACCAAGACTCGACCCGCCAAGAGTACGGCCTGACAACAACCTACGACCTCCCCGGCCGCCGCACCCTAACCCCCTCAAGCGTCAACCGGCGCCACGCCCTCGCCAAACTTGACCTCAAATCCATAACCCTCCAGCATGTCATTGTCCCGAAGCACCGTGCCGCAGCCTTCTTCCGCGCTCGCATCCGTAATACGTCATCTATCCAGATCCTCCGTGGCAAAGTCGGTATGACCGTCGACAACGCCTTCCTTGGGACAACGACCATGCCCAACTGTGCGCCTAACGATTTCTTCGATATTTCCCTTGGCGTGGACCCATCGATCCTGGTTACCTACGCGAAACCCACGGTGCGCCGTGAGACTAGCGGTTCTTTCTTCGGCAAGGAGGACACTGCGATTTTCAGACGCAGCTGCTGGGTGAAGAATACCAAGACCACTCCCGCGAATATCATCGTGCTGGACCAGGTCCCTATGAGCAATGACGAGAAGCTACAGATGAATATTTCGGAGCCGAAAGGACTGGCCAGGGAGGGTGATAAGGTGGCTATTGCGGTGGAGGAAACCAAGGGTAAAGGAGACGCGTTTTTGGGCAAGGACGGAGAGATCAAGTGGGTTATGCAATTGGAGCCCGGGAAGGATGTGAGATTGGTGCTGGAGTATGAGATGAAGGCACCGAGGGGGAATGATGTTAGCGTATCGTGAGTCGCATGATCATGATGCTTGCTATGGAATGATGATGTTGTTTGTGGTTTGCTACCTTTGGATAGCTTCTCTTTATTTCAGTATCTGTAGCCAGATTACTCTTGAGTGAATATAACTCTAGAGATGAAATATTGACATTAACAACATGAGAGAGATTACCTGATTCGTAGTATCAGTATTAGGAACTCACATGTCCATAGCCTTTCTTAAGGGCAGCAATGCAGATTCATTTCCTTGTGCCTACGTGTTTCCTTTCCCGTTGTCAAACCTTCTAAATCATGACAGCCTTGGCTCCACGTAACGACGAACACCCCAAGCTCTCCAGCCAGTTCTTCTCCAATCAACCCAACCCTATCAATATATACCCCAAAAACGCAGAAGACCAAGCCAATTCTACCTTTTCTACCCGGCCGCATAACAAACATGTCTACTACATCAACCACCAATTTTCCTTCCCCAGTCTCGGCCTCGCCCGTACCGGCCCGCCGAGATCGCCGAGATAGTGATAGCACCCTCCCTCTGCCTCTGGCAACCCCGGCTATTGACGATGCTATTTCCTCGCAGGCGTCTACGATTTCGACACGACCCAAAATGAATATCCTGAGTACGACAAGAGCCGAACGGGCCATGTGGATTTTGAGGTTCATGAAGAGGAGGACGGGACGGGTGTCGTGTCTGGAGGATTACTGATCTGTGCGTGTGATGTGATGTGATGGCAAATCTGCAATTTGCGAATTTGGATACGTATAATTTGGATATTTTGAGAATCGTGTCGTAGTCTACGTCTGCTCATCACTGCCCTGATAATCCGTCTTATAGTGTGAATGACACTGGCCGGCGGGGTGCGAGGGGTTATGGAGATAAAGCCTACAAATGTAGACGAGCGTCGGCGGTGAGCTGAGATTCAGCTGATGTACGAGAAAGCGGGATTCATTCGATCGACTAGTGTCCACGCATTCATTCGCCGAGACATCTTCACCGGCGGCTTCGTGATGATTCATAGACTCGATAGCTGTCCTTCTATTTTGATAGATATTTCCAAATGCTGCAAGTAGATGGATAGTATTTCGAGCATCATTTTCATAACAGCTCTTTCCTTAGCGTCATTGTACTTGAGTGTTTGATTGATAGCGGACTTCCCGGGAAATTATCGTCTTCCCCCACAATATACTTGGTTTAAAATATGGACAGCGCGCTCCATCTTTCTCTGTTCAGATTCACAACTTCTCTCGTAGGAAATAGTACTTTGCAGCCATGGAAACCTCGGTCCCACTCAACCCCAGCGATCTCTTTTCAGCCAGAGACCTGGTGATTGTCCTTACAGGCGGCGGCAGCGATATTATCATCTACATTGCTGAAATTTTCAACCAGGGCAGCCATGACTGACAGCTATGTGCGCAGGCATCGGTTTGGCAATAGCCTCCGTCCTCGGACTAATCCTTGCGATGGAATCTTTTCCGGGGCAGATTGGCGAAACTTTTTTGCTACCAGGTGCACTTCGCGTCGTCAACGGAATAAAAGATGAAGGCATCTTCGTTGAGAAGACTTTCAAGGCACACGTCGCAGATTTCTATTTCGACTTCAGAACCAATGCAGTCGAGCCACTGGGAGCTTTCGTCGGAAAACTTTGTCAGTTCAAGGAGCCGATGCTTCTGAGACGAGCGACTCTGAGATGCAATGTCCCCGGTGCTGAAACGACTCCAGTCCATTACGACCAGATCTTCTTGCGAGCCGGTCCACCGACATCAATTACCGCGTGGATCCCACTTGGTGACTGTTCTGTGACCGGCGGAGGACTGATGTACCTCGAAGACTCGGTCAAGATTGGGAAGAAGATTGAACAAGACTTTGCAGAAAAGGGCAAGGATTTAACCGATGAAGAGCGTATTTCTGCTTATAATAAGAATATGATGGCCGGCGGGTTTTTGGATCGCAATGCAGCCACATTTGGTAAATTCTGGGGACGACGATGGCTCATAACGCCGTACGAGGCCGGCGACGTGGTTTTCCACAATCCATTCAAAATCCATGCAAGGTGAGCAATCTCTTTGTACACCGTGGAAACCAAGTGGAAATCTGACAAATATTGCCCAGCTGTCGTAACGAGAGTGAGGAGGGGGTTGTTCGATTGTCTACTGATTTGAGATTTGTAGACAAAGCCGAGCCTTTCGATCAACGCTGGCTGTGTGATGCATATCAACAGAACGATCCAAACGTCGCTAGCCGACAGAAGAAGAGCCATATGTAGAAATAATTGGCACCTCCTTTGAAAATAGGTGACTTTTCAATGCATTCTGATTCATCCGTGCTAGAATATTACCTGCAAAACCAACAATAATAAACTAGTTGATAAGCGAACGGCGCACTTTCTTTGGATCCTCATATTCAAGCATCAATTACACCACTAAATCACAGTAATCAGTTGATTTTATTCATGAATAACGTACTCCACATGCGAATGTAACACACGGTCGAATGTAACGAAATCGCTCCGCCACGACGTTAACCCCAACATCTCCACCAATGCACCTAAAATTCCATTGAAACTATTTCAGAATTGTCTTCCTCCAACGTCTCTACTACTATCTGACAGGAACGTGCATTGCGTGCGGCCTTTCCGCAATTGCCACAGTGCCGCGCGCGTGTCTCAGTCCGCGGTCGCCGACCAGCCCTAATGCGTATTTCCTTCATTAGTTGTACCTCGATCTCCATTTGATCCCCTAATTCCTGAGCTTCCTGTATTCAACGCGACCCTCCTTTCCTTAGACGTGTTTTTTCAAGCCCTCCGGCGTTTGCTAAGGGCCTCGTTTGCCGCCCGAACATCATGAATCGCTGCTTCATCAAATTCATCTTATGCATTATCCTCCTCATCGTGCCTTTCGCAAGGATGTATTTCTGGATCACTGCGACCATTCGCGATTACCAGGCTATTTTGTTTTTGCTTTGCCATATCGTTCGGAGCTTGTGACAACCATTGTAGTCGAGATCACTCCCATCTGAAATCCAGTTTCATTGAAGTTAAGATATCTGCTTCCTGGACGCCATACTTTGCGGTTATGCTTCGAACGAGCGTAAACCAACGACGAATAGCTTCTGAGTCCTTGTATAGGAATCTCTAATAGTCATAATTCCGATTAGAACGAGCTGTGAGCTCTGGGTGCCGTTTGATAAAGGTGCTAGCCTAGTTTACCCCAACGCGTCCCGCGTCGCGCGTTGCGAGTAGTCAGTTGGCTATATCTTCCACACCAGACAGCCGAGGAGGAAACCCTTTGGAATCTAGATCAAGTATGTGTTCAACAATTGTTGCTTCCTCTAGATCTGTTGAGCCTCCGTAAATTGGCCGATATATTGCATCCTCATCGCATGCCACGCCGGCGGCGACTAAGCTTCTCATGCTCCACGTGATAGAACCTAACAGCGGCTCAGGCGCTTAGATTTTTGTCATTTTACATAGCTTGAAGGGCCAGTGTTACTTGTTTTTATCATGTTTCTAAGGCATCCTTGGTTGTGGTGATATTTGTGGTGGAAGTCGGAAGTCGCGTCGGAGCGATTTCGTGTTACATTCGCCCGTGTGTTACATTCGCATGTGGGATACGTTGTATATAATAAACCCTTTTTTCATATTATTTGCATGTCCTAGAGTTATGCCCAGTCCCTCTGCACCTGCTACAGTGTCGCTGATTTGGCTCAGTCTGTATTTTCCGACTACCTTCCTCGCGTATTTCATGCTCCAGTTGCGCATCAATATCCTTCTGGTTAATCAAACCTTGTCCATCTTCTACAGAAAGTACCCCTTCATGTTGCAGACGGTTTTTTTTTTGCCCGTCGGCGCTTGCTGAGTTCCCGATTTGCCTTCTCTAGTGAATGGACTCGGGCGTTCAAAAAGGCAATTGTATGGGCTAATGCTTGCGTCCCCCTTGCAAGTTGGTCAACAGCAGTATATATTGGTGTTGGAGAGCTGCTCTGATGTCTGGAGATACAAGTCTTGATGAATGTAGACGGCGAAACTGCTTCAGTTGAGTTGTGTGGCATTTGAGAAACCCAATGGTTGGCAGAAGTTGGAGGCAAGTCAGATGATGTTGGTGTCCCTAACCTGACGTCTAGCTTCGACAAAACAGCTTCAGGGTCCAGAGGTACTAAACCAGAGCCTCTGAATCCTGCCTTGACATTTTCTTTGGTCATAGATGTAAAGAATGCCTCGCAAAACGCAATGAGGAAATCAAGTTTGGTAACATGATTAATGTGTGATTTGATGAGTCCTTCTATCTGGCGACTGTATGCCCGCTTGAGTGGACTAAAGCATCCAAGATCAAGTGACTGAAGAATGTGAGATGAGTGAGGTGGCATACAGACGGCGATGATGTTCCTGTCCTTGCAAAATTGGTCAAACTTAGCTGAATGGTGGCTCCCATGGCCGTCAAGCAATAACATCCGATATGCACCCTTCACGCGGGAAGCTGTTTATTTATCAAAATGCTGAATCCATTCAAGGCCAGTCTCATTGTCGGTCCATCCATTATGGGTGGTTTCAATCACCCATTCTGGCGGAAGGTTGCTCTCTGAGTACCAGTCCGCCAGATGGTAAGCTCCTTGAAGTATGATAAATGGCGGGATGCACCACCCATCTGCATTGACTCCCTGGATAACCGTAGCCCATTCCCGATTACCAGGCTGGACTCTTTTTGCTTGTCCACGTCGATCAGCGCGCGTCACTACCATTGAAGGCAGTATAACACCCATCATAAAATCCAGTCTCATCAAAGTTATAGACATCAGCATCTTCAATGCCGTACTTGGCTCGCATATTCCATACACGATTGAATCATGCCTGAATTCTCTCAGGATCTTCGCACAGGGCTCTTTGGTAGTCATATGGGCGATTTAGGCGTGTATTGAGCTCTGGTTGTCTCTTGACATAGTTCAATGCCCAGCGCTTCCCAACACGTCCTGCGTTGCGATCTGCGAGCAGAAGATTCGCGATATCTTCAACATCAGCCAATCTAGGCAAAAACCCTCGCAAGTCCAGATCTAAAACATGTCAAACCATAGCCTCCTTTTCCAGTTTTGTTAATCTAGTTGAATTTGGCTGAAGATCCTGTCGAGCGCTTCTACCGTTCATTCTGGCGCGTAAGGTCGTCTGTGACACGTTATAGATCCGAGCAGCTTCTCGAATACTAGTGCCATCGCGTTTTTTGATAGACTAAATAGCCAACAAGAGTCTACTTTCTTTGGAAGCGGATTCCATTTGTTGTTGTTGAGAAACCACGAGTTGAAGATGAGACGAGGTCGTGAGGCACCAAGTGCGCCGTTCGCTTATCAACTACGTTATCGGAATTGGTATATAGAATTCAACCCCTCTGATTCGACAATGGTCAAGACATATGGTAGTGACTTCGGTTTGTCTTGTTTGATTACCCGCGGGTGAGGGCGAGGTCTAGAAACATGTAGGCGCAAGGAAATGAATCTGCATTACCGCCCTTAAGAAAGGCTGTGGACTGCCGTCCTCAAAACTAATCGCTGGCCTCCTGGATGTGATGCCAATATAGAAGCTATATATACACTGTATAGTGGCGGGCAGATGTACGCCAAGATGAGATGAGTCCATCAGCCGCATGAGCTGAAGTCGTCAGCCGCCCAAGCTGAAGCCACCGGCTGCATTTCGCCCTAACAGTATCCTGAATTCCCATCCCATAGTCAGCCTACTCCTGACGCAGGGTTATATTTTCAGAATGAACCCTAGAATCGTGGCCATGACACATATCATATCATAGGTAAGTAGCAAGAATCTCGAGATCTATGTGACGGCCTGGTCACGTTGGTTGATTATCACGTGAGGTGTGGTTGTTTGCTTTATTGCTTTGTTGATAAATATGGCGTTACCTCCTTTCTTCCTTCCTCATGTTGATTATTCTCGTCGATAGCTACCTAGGTAGAACCCATGAGTTGGACGTTCCATCATCCTAGTAGAGCGCCGTGACATAATAATCAACATCCTCCTTTTATACCTTAGGGAGAGAAATACCAAAGGCTTCTCCCTTCAAGGGATTCGCTGGTGCCGCAGTTCGGGAGCTGGCCAGGCTATAACAGTGTCTCCATTCAAGTTTCCATCCTCAAGTTCATCCTCAAGTCAAGTCAAGCGCTGCTTCAGTTAAGTTTCTAGAGCTCAGGACTGAAACTTCTGTTGTTGGCATATTCAAGTTCAACTTTCAAGAAGTCCAGTGGTTGCGACTATGCTGGCACCCCTTCAAGTTCTCAAGACTTAAGTTTTTCAAGATTCAAGCTCACGATCCCTTTCTTAAAGATCATGGACCCCTTTCAAGAACTCCGAAACGAATTTTCTTCTACGATCCGCGCCCTCCAGAATGAAATCGAATCCGTCAAAAATGAACCCAAACCACTTCAACGACCAAAGCCATGCCTCCCTGATCCCGAGAAATTCAATGGCCAATCTTTGAAGTTTGATACCTGGCTTGCTTCGATGAAGGCTAAGCTTAGGATTGATGCTCCAGCTATTGGTGATGCAGTGGCTCAGTTCTACTATGTCTATCTGAATCTGGAAAGCAAAGTCCAAGCTCTAGTTCTTCCCCAGTTATCTTATGCAGAAGACACCAACACCTGGGATTACAACACCATCCTTGATCAACTATCTCTGGTTTATGACAACCCCAACAAGGTTCAAGAAGCTGAAGATTATCTACTAGTCCTAAAGCAGGATAGTGGTGAATCTGTGGCAGCCTACATCGCCAAGTTTGAGAGGATTCTTTATGAGGCAAAGGGCAAAGATTGGCCTGATGTCACCAAGATTTCAGCGTTCAGGAAAGGCCTCAATCCTACTCTCCGAGGACGTCTCAACCAGCAGTTGAATCTTCCAAAATCATACACTGATTTCCTTCGTGTGGTTCAACAATTGGGAAGTCATTCTTTCAGCTCAAATTCCACCAATGTTTCCCACTCTCAATCACACCAATCTGGCTCTCACACCAAGTCTGATCCTATGGACCTCAGCGTCATCAATATCAACTCCCTGTCAGCAGCGTCCACCTCCCTAGATGAAAGGAACAGACGACGACAACAAGGATCCTGTGTGAGATGTGGCTCCTCTGATCATTGGGTGAAGGATTGTTCCATGAAGGCACACAAGGAATCCAATAAAATATGGAACCAGCAGATGATTGCAAGGTTAGAGGCAAACCGTCTTGATGACCTTAATGATCTCGATGATTGATTTTTGGAGATGTTTGGACATGTTCATGTGTTTTTCTTTTTCAAGTGTCTCATGTATTGTTGCCTTCTCATGTTTTCTTACCTGTGGGTTGACCATGACATTGAGGACAATGCCTATTGAAGCCGGGGGGTAATGTGACGGCCTGGTCACGTTGGTTGATTATCACGTGAGGTGTGGTTGTTTGCTTTATTGCTTTGTTGATAAATATGGCGTTACCTCCTTTCTTCCTTCCTCATGTTGATTATTCTCGTCGATAGCTACCTAGGTAGAACCCATGAGTTGGACGTTCCATCATCCTAGTAGAGCGCCGTGACAATCTAGATCTGCAATTCATGCCTGCCACTATTTTCCAACATACTTGAAGTTTGTTCCATCCCATTCATATACATATTCAGCAACTTCAAATTTCTAGTCACCTTCGACGTTCTTGTTGGTACAGAAAATCTTACCCTGCGGGCTGGCAGAGAAAGCCTTGCAGTATGGTCTAGTCATATCATCAGTAAGTGATTCTGCCAGCACCAGAAATCGATAGATCTTACCCTGCATCACCAGTAAACCCAGTAATCTTGAACCAAGTCCCATCTGCACTCTTGCCGGAGATGTGCGTTTTGACATCATGTGCCTTATAGGCATTCCTCAAGGATGCACCCTGCGAACTCTGAGATGCTCCGGATATGGGAAAAAGATACGCCCTTAGTAAGAAGTCAGTCGCTGTGATATGTTCAAATGGGTTGCTTTCTTCAACATACCCTCTTCCTCCTTGTCCAGATGACGCAAAAGGAAATTCTTATGGGGATGTATAGGCCTTGTTGTCGCTCCAAGAATTCCCGGCCGGTGGCATCTTCAACCCCTTATTCGCTTTCCCCTTGAAAGGGTTCTTGTTGGCACCGCTGCCCCCGACCTTGCGGTGTTGATCTCCCTGGTCCTCATCCATGTGTTGCCTGGGAGCGTTGAGTGTCAAATCTAAAAAAGCAGAGGGGCACTGCCCCAGATCTACAGGGCAAAATAGCCTTGCGACAATGCGTCCACCAATGAGATTGGGTAGAGACGCAAAGCAGGTCTAGCGCCAGACCAAGCTTTACATACGAAGCTAGCTCACAGCCTCCCGCCTCCTGCCCCAGCCATTGTTTTTGAACCAACATCCTCTCCATCGCTGTCTGAACAATATTTTCAATCACACAGTATCCATCATGTCTACAATTCTTCTCTTTTGCACTGCCCAGATGCCTGCAAGGGTTTGTAAATAGTGACCGTGAAGTTTTCATCCCGCACTGCTAAATTTATCTACAGGTAATCAATTGCCTAATGACTGACTATGCTCTCCCAGAACAAGCAGCCAACATCTTCAGTCTTGTCCGTGATCCATCCCAAGAAATCTTGGATGAATGGCAGAGCGACCCGCCCATTCCTGATTTCACCATAGGTTTTAAAGGTGCTTCTGACGCCGAAATTCGCTGTTACGCACGCAATCTCCTAGAAGACCTCACAAGCCACCATGCAAGCAGTCTAAGTACTAGGTGGATTGCTGTCCTGGATGACAAATCTCCTACTGAAGACACAGTAGTCATACATCATAACATGCGAAAATCATCGTGGGTGGAGCTGTTGGAAGAGAGGGAGGAGGAGGTGTTTATCCCTGGGCAGGCGGAAGTAAATGAGGCCGATGACTCGATTTGGTGGAAATGGCGGATTCCATGCAAATCTACGTTCAATATCTAGAATAATATCCAAAATCTAAGATGAGAGACGCTAAATTTATACTCACAAGATGAATATCTAAGAGAAGATAAGATTATCCAAGCTCATATACCAGATCAGATTATGGATGGGAAATTGCCAGATCCTAAGGGATTATTTTAGATGTTGCCGAAAATGGAAATATGCCTGATGACGCAACACGCAAAAGATCTCTTATGCTCCACAACATAAAAACAGCTCCTCAGTGGCGACCCCCACCTTCTGAGCGAGTTCCCGCACTGCGGAAAACTTGAATCTTGTATTTAACTTCACGCGGAATCGATTGATAACTTTCAACATTGTTCTCCCCAGTTGTCGCTGACAATGGGGGGCGCAAGGAAGAAAGGGGTGGTCAGAGCCGCGTCTCCATGGTCTAACCACCCATACAATCACAAAGACCACGACCAATGCGCCCACGCAGCTGCCATCCTCAGAAACAGCAGAGCTGAAGCAAATCACTGACCGGATCCAGGGCTACCTCCCCGGGATCTATTCCTGATTTGTGCAAATGAAGCTATCTAGGATCCTATATAAGACCGTAGCTACCTAACAGAGTATTCTAAGCGAATGTGCGGTTTTAACAGCAATAAGGGCAAAGGAATGAATAAGCTGCTTGCGCCATATGATATCAGTGAGGCATCAATCAGGCATCAGTTGGTATTGTTCGGTAAGGAACCTCTATATTCCGACAAATGTTAGTGGGTCATGTGACTTAATGGGACTTGGTAAGGTGGTTCCGGGGCTGAGGTTGTAGGTCGGAGCGCCCCGCGCTAGCGCTCGGAGAGCCCCGGAACGCCCTTACCGAGTCCCGCTAAATCACATGATCCACAACACTGAGCGTGCCCCAAAATTACACCTTCTTTCTTATGTTGAAATCCTTCATCTGCCTAGTGCCTACACAATTGATATACAACCCCCCTTCCTGCCGTCATAATGCCTTCTACGCTTGCAGATGTGGTAAGGAAATATCAGCCATGCGTTTAAGAAGCACTTAACAAATGCATATTAATGAAAGAAGCCCGCGTACAAAGCCTATCTTGACCGTGTGCCCGCTGGAACCCTGTCGCTACCTCTGATTAAGGAGGTATGAATTAAATGTTACTGAGATGTTTGGAAGGTGCTAACAAGTGTTTAGGGAGAGAATGAGGAGACTATCATTCACGTTGATGAGCTGTTCTGTCGTGTGGAAGACTGTATTCGTGGAAAAGTAAGTTATTACCACTTCTTTATTTTTTTTCTAATGCTAAATATGTACTTAGAAAGCATTTCCTGGGACCAATGACCTGCGTTACCATGTGAAACACTATCATAATGTTAATGTTGCGCGTCCTGGAACCGGACGGCCAAAACCAGAGGCAGTGAAGGCAGCAGTTAGTAAGTATATTCTAAGTACTTCACAGGCACTTTGCAGGCACTTACAAAGGATAACAGAGTTTTTCAAGAATATTATTGAAGGCCCTCCTTCTGAGCCTGCCCCCAGCCCTTCAGAGTCCACTTCTCCTGAGCCTACCACACCCCCTGGCCATACCAAGCCGCCATTCCCTCTCACGAAGAAAGGCACTGTAAGTACATTCAAAGCGCTTGTTTTATACCTTTTTGATGTCTGATAAGTGCTTAGGTATCATGTGCTGCCATGCAACGTTGGTGCAAGGACAATGGCCATGCTGTTCCATGTCCTAGTTGTGCAGCGAAGGGATTGAGAGCAAAGGGTAAGTAAAAATATTTTTCTAAACGCTTGATATATGCTTATTAAGTGCTTAGACTGTTGCAAAAATGAGGGGCATTGTGATAACTTTAGTCTTTTTGACCCAAATTCACTTCCCACTGATGCAGAGTAATAGATCGCATTTGTATTAGATCTATTTACAGAATGGATGATCTATTAGCTAGATAAAGAAAGATTCATAAATCTAAATCAAAATATTAAGTTATTCTTTAGCAGATAGAAATTCAGTATAAGCTCAATACATATATTTTTGATAGCTAATAGACATATCATGATGGTATCACAACTAGACCACAGATCTGAGCTAACATTATTGAACCCTTTACTGCTTTAGTGATTCATAAGTACTTTAAGACTGCTCTTCTAGTAATTAAATATAACTAGTGGAGAGCAGTTATTAAGTGCCTATTAGTTGGTAATTCATCACATATTTTTAAACATTAAAAAGCACTTTGAAAGTACATAGCAGACCTGAGTAATATTCTCTTTGCTATTTTTTGTATAATTCTCTCTCCCGTTCTAAATTCTGCAATTCAAGTTGTCGAACCTCAGCCTGTTCTCTTGCAAGCTTTACCCGTTCTTGTTCAAGCTTCAATCTTTCTCTTTCAATCTCAACTTTTTCCTTTTCAATATCAAGTTGAGCCTGTTGAACTTCTATATTTGCAGAAGCAACCCGTCGAAGTGCTGAGGAAGAGGACCTTGGTACTTAATTAGTATTTTTATGGTGTTTATTAGGTGCTTGATTAATGCTTACCGGGTTGGAGTTCTTCCACGGCTTGAGGATTGCCTTGACCATGATCGTTCACGAATTGAAGATTGTCTTACTGAAGGTGATGATTGTTCATTCCTTAAAGATGGTGGTATTATACCAGAAGTGCTTGGTAATTGAATATTATCATCATCCATAGTAGGTGAACTGAATGAGTGTTGTCGCTTGCGGGAGACTAATATATATAAATTAGGACAAATATTAAACACTGGTCAAGCACTTTTTAGTACTAGCTAGATACTAATGTAGTACTTACAATCCCGTTGCATATGACGCAAATAATGGGTTTCCATATTAGTTGTCCGATTGGCATGAAATATACTGAAGGTTTCACGTCCAAGATACTGTTGAATATCTCGCTTATCAAGAATCCAGGCACTAGGAAACTGTAAGTACTTATAGATTATTAGGAAGATATAAACCAAATACCTTTTTACTGCAGGCAGTAGTAATTGCTGTCTTCCAAAGGCATAGGATTTATTATGAGTTTGCTCTGCAGTATTGGTTGAGTTTCGGATAAAATCCCAATGTTCAGATGGAATTAATGAGCAGTGCTTATTTAACCCAGCTGCAATTACTGGATCTCGCTTGTGTTGTGCCCAGTGGAAGACATTATCAGCATTATCAGTCTCATGTGCTAGTTTTGTTGTCAATAGAAGTGCTAACATAGCATTTATCAAGTAATAATCAGTACTTACCTTGCAATAAATCAAGTAATTTGTAATAGTCGTCCATACATTTACAGGTTAATAAACCTGCCATTCTTTGACGGACTCCCTGCTGATTGGGATGATTTCCAACAGCCTTGACAATATTTCGATGAAAGTGGACCTGGCAAAAGACTATAGTACTACGAAGATGTTCTTCAGTAGTACGTGAAGGATCAAGCTCATATAAGTACTTTCCAAGCCCTTAAGAAGCAGTATGTTAGCACTGATTAGGTACTATAAAATTTCACTTACCACTAGTTTGTTTATTATCCATGTCACAAATAATTCCTTGAAAGCCTTCTTGATGGATATGCCAGAAGCAAACTGATTGTCCAGTCACATTGGCAATAACTTGAAAGACTCTTTTAAAGAGTCGATAGTATCCAATTGGGCTCTCTTGATTGGTGAACACTCGAACTAAGGTAATAACTGAAGTGATTTTTCAATGTGTTAGTGCTTAAAGGGTGCCTATCAAGTACTAAGTACTTACTTTTGCCATGATTTGGTAAATAAGTTGTAAAAACAACTTCATTTAATTTAGCAGCCTTGAGCCGCTTATAAGACATATCAACCTCAAATGACTTGAGTGTTAAAAGGAGCTCTAATTGCTCCTTCAATGCACAGATTAACATAAATTCACTGTCATCTTGGTACTTTGCCTGAATATATTCCTAGAATACTAGTTTAACACCCTGGAGGCATTAAAGAAGCGCTTGCAAAGTACATACCTTGATCTGAGGATTGATCTGCATTTCAAAGGCAACTCCATTATAGTGCTGCCCTTCAGGAAAATGTAAAAGCTTCTGTCTTTGAATTATAGCAGTAACCCGATCAGTGTTATTCAAACTTTGATGAACATCTGCTAAGGTAAATGCATTATTATCATGGCAGAACTGCTGGAGAGCAGGGGACTTCAAAAATGTGGCTAACAATTGTTTAGTACTTTTTTTGTAATAGTCAAATGCCTTAGAAGCACTTACATGTTGTCATATCAGGTGTGAGGGTATTGAAAATGATTTTTTCAAGACACTGAATGATTCGTGCTGGGGTCTTGGTTAATGGTGGTGGTGGATGTTGATGAACACCTTGTGAAAGAAAGATATAGTAAGGACAGGTTTTTTGATCAATAGGAAGCAGTAGATAAAAATAAACTTCACAGCCTAGTTTAAGTAAGGCTCCAGATCCTTGTGGGTGGTTAATCCCTGCATAAAGTGTTTAGAGAAGCACTTTATATGTAGTAAATAAGTATTAACATACCACATTTTAGGCGCCTTGTTTTTTGATGTAGTATCATACTACATTCTTCTGGCATGGGATTGATATTATTGTCAAATAACCCTTTTAGGAGCTCAACATTCAGTTGAGTTCCTAGAAGCCAGCGGTAAAAATGATATCGAGGGTTGTTAAGATAATGAACACATCCAACAAAGGGTATTAATTCACCGTTCACATCCTAGTCATATCAGATAAGTATCTCGTATGTGCTTGAAAAGTATTTGATAAGTACTTACTGGTTCCCGATGGTACTGAACGCCTGGACTACAGGTATCAAGTTGTTGTAGACATCCTTTTTGCCTTTCAAAACGACTCAGAACTGAATGATAAAACCTAAAAAGACTTAGTGCACACTTTTCAAGCACATAAATAGCACTCCCTAAATATTAGTATAGTACTCACGTGTAAGTGTTCCTTCGATTTTGATCTGGCTCAGTCAAATCAACAGCTTGTTGTGCTTGCCGCATTTGAGACCAGATGCTATTATTATATGATGTATGAGTGATTGATTTCAAATCAGAAGATAGATATTCACATATCTTTACTCCTGAACATTTCAATCGAACTTTTAGCACTGGGGCTCTTAAAAATGCACAATATATATTTTTCCTTGAGATCTCATCTTTAGAGTATTGCACCTGTCAAGTACTTAATTAATATATTCCAAGCACTTAACAAGTACCTTTCACAAACCTCATCAAGAATTGTCTTAATACCATCCTTTCCGTTTAAAGAGTCTTTCTTCTCAACAATATAGGAATATCCATGGGTGCTTGTCTTCGGATAATCAGGTAAGCATGTAGTATATTCAATATAGTCTGAAGCAAGACTATCTGGAGCTCCCTCTGTTAAACGAATTAAAGGGACTTGATGCTATGAGTAAATGTAAGTACTTTATATAAGTACTAGGAATCTTTTTCCTTAGCACGTACATCAAGATCTTCTGCATTCAGAGGAGAGTTCGGAAATGAAGCCATGATGTGATAAATGCTTAAGAAGCGCTAGATAAGTGCTATGAGGAAGATCAGGTTTTGATGAAATAAAAAAGGAGGACAAGATTCAATTACGATACTAGTGGTACTTGAAAGGGCTCGCTAATGGTAGTGGGTCATGTGATTTAGCGGGACTCGCTAAGGGTGTTCCGGGGCTCTCCGAGCGCTAGCGCGGGGCGCTCCGACCTATGTACTCTCCGGGGCTCTCCGAGCGCTAGCGCGGGGCGCTCTGACCTATGTACTCCCAATTGCCGTGTTTTCAGGAACTGTTTCAACTCGGCAGTGACTGCAACTTCTTTCTCATTGTCAGACATTGACGGTGCAATTACCGATTCTGAATCTTCCAACGCTTGTAGTAGAGGAGCTTTTAACGGGTTCCCGGCGACTTTCAAAACCTGGAGCTTGCTCATTTCTGAGAGTCCAAAAGGTAGGTCTTCGAGACGATTTTGCATCACCGACAAGACGCGTAGGGAGGTCAACTCTTTTATTTCTTCCGGTAAATGGCTGATCTTGTTTCGGCTAATGTCCAAGATTTCCAGGAGTGGCAATTTATACACCTAGTGCCAGATGTTAGTATCGGCCAGTATCAATCATCGATTGCAGGCACCGTACTCCTTTGGGAAACACCTGAAAATTGTTTATTCGAATGTTAAGGTATCGTAGGTGGGAGCACTCTGAGAAACGGAAAGGGATGTGGAAGATATGATTATTCGACAGTGAGAGTCTGCGACTAGTTAGTCCTAGGTCTCCACGCATTGTCTTACTCGATTGGAGTTCGTTGTATTTGCAGCTGCTGAAAGAGACCCACCTTTCAACTTCATCTTTGATGATATCGACCACAGATTCGGGAATACTGACAATGTTCGAATGGCCCAGATCGATCGTCAGTTTTGGCTTAACAACGTCACTGACAGCCTCATTTCCAGCCAGCGAACGCTTGGTCTCTTGGATCTCATTCTCCACCACGCGACGGGCAAGTTCAGTGGTCTCCTCTTGCGAAATCAGCTTAGGGCCTGGGTGAGGTCTCGCACTGCCGCTGGTCCTATTGCCACTTTTGCCCATGTGTCCATTGCCTTGTGACGTTTCTGATTCACTTTTCAGTCGTCCATCATTGGTGGAAGGATGAGGGGGAACATTCGGTTCTGGTGTTCCTCTGCTTCCGGTATCCTCCTCCGTATTGCCATGGTACAGACGGGGTACCCTAATCGTGTCCTCCGGACGAACCATTGTAGAAAGTATCGTCGGTCGCGCTGGCTTCAGCAGATAAACGGAGGTAATAAAAAAACAAGACAAAATAAAAGACGAAGGCCTGCCGTTATGTATCGCCCGATGTTATTATAAGCCGTTGTTCGCTCCAAACGAACCATTCATACGGAAAGAAATTCCACGGGATACGGAGAAGGATTTAAATAAAGCATTATTGAATGACTGGAAGACAGCGAAGATCTCGACGTGTACACCGGACAAGTGCGACGAGATGAGATTGCGATCCGTGCAGAAAGACTCGGTTCGGGGAATCAGGAGCCGATAATCCGACTGCACGAGGCTATATGGCGTACGAAGGATAGAGGATTTAATATATGCCGAAAGGAGTGATATTGAAGCCTATAGTGACCGTACGTAGTGCAAGTGCTTGAGTGCTTGAGTATCTAAAAATACAGTCACGTTGGCATCCTTATAGAAAAGATGAATAGCGTCGGAACTGTCTATAGAATGATACAAAGGCATAAAAAAAAGGAAAATATAAAAAAAAAAAAAGCGAAAACATACAATAGCCGGGATTCGCTGGTGGTCACCCACCCAACTACTAACCAGCCGGCGTGTGGCTTAAGTACGGTCGATAGTAGGGTGACGGCACCTAAAAGGTGCAAGATGGTGTGAAATCTTGGCGCTCGCGCGACTAGCGTGGGTGCTCTATAGAGGGGTGCGATATTCTACGGCCACTCGCACCAGGGTGTGTAACTCCGTTCAGGGGGTGTGAGTTGGCCCACTTGACTAAAGGGAGGGCCATGTCATTGGCAGCTTGCCCCTCCTCATGAAACAGGCCAGTGAGACAGCGCATGCACTTTGCCACTGTGCACAGGACACCTGTGCTGGTAGAATAACAAGGCAACATACCGTGAGTGACAACTTCTAAGAATTAAACGCACGTGATCTTAAGTACCGTATCAACAATACCAACAGACAGAAGCTACATCAAAAAAAGGGCTGAAGGCCGCCTGTGATAGTGCCCAAGCCCCCTACACACAGAATCTGTATGTCCTCCTTGATAACCAGGAAGTGGCACAGCAGCTACAGGGCTCCCCCAGAGGCTCCAGTCAACGAACCATCTTGGCCTTCCAAAAGGTTGCAAAGGCCTGGCCCTCCCGGTCCCCACGATGTCAGGCCATTCAGCCTGGACAAGTCTATGTCCACTGGATCCCTGGCCATGCTGGCATCACAGGGAATGAACTGGCTGATGAACAAGCAAAAAAAGGTGCCAGACTGATCCCACAGACGAACGCCCCTCCAGCAAGGTATGCCTGGGCTCACCGCGCTCTGAAGGAGTTTTTCTGGCGACGATTTCAATCATACTGGATTGAGAATGCGCCACAACAATATCAGGATCTCTCCATCAGCCTGGATAAACGACCCCATGAACTATCCCTTCCCAGAACCACCCTCGGTCGTCTCCTTGCCGCCCGGTCGGGCCATGGGGACTTCGCACAGTATCATGAGCGCTTCAGACATGAAGACGCCAAGTTGGAGTGCTCCTGTGGACGCCCAAAGACCCCCCACCACTTCTACTACTGTCGAAAAGGCCACAAGGCCTCCCCACAGCCATGGGGTAACCGGCAGGTGGATGAGATTCTGCGCTCCAAGTCAGGAACAAGGGATCTCCATGGATGGTTGCAGAGGTCTCACTTTTACAGCACGATATGTCCGGCACACTGACCTCAAACCCACCAACCCCAAAAAAAAAAAAAAAAATCTCCTCTTCCTCTCCCTTTTCACCTCCTTCTCCCCCTCCTCCCCCTGAATGGATATATAGTGCTGGTTATTCAGCCCAAGAGTTTTTCAGCAAGTTCCTGCGAGGGAGTCTTCGCCAGTGTATGATAGAATCAGCTTAGCTACCAGATAGGCGGTTTCGCTCCGCCCGTCGTATGTTCCGTTCCGGGACCCCCGCGGCACGTGATCTTAGTTGACATGTGACCGAATTTCCGACGTAAAATAGCAACTACTACTACTACTACTACTCACTCACTACTACTACTACTACTCACACTCACACTGTGCACACAAGCCACTTTCCACTCACGCTCCCCAGACGAGTAATGCCGCCTGTCACCAGGCACTCGGCCAGAGGCCACGCCTCAGGCGGTCCCCGCTACGGGGACAGCCCCCGGGAACAAGGCTTAGCCGCGCTAGTGAAAGCCCGCGAACACCGAAAACTCGAAAAGCCAGATAACCAGATGGAGGGAGGCACAGGCGAGCCAAATGCCTCGCCTCCACCCCCAACACCTCTGTTCATGGACTATGAAATGGCAACCCAATCGCCACCAGCTATGCTGGAGCCACAATGCCCAAACAAGCAACTTGACTTCGAGCTCGAAAAAAACGCCAGCGTCGCCCTACAAGCCCGGGCCAAAAAGAGAAAGAGGAAGACAAGGAGATACTGGAGTTCCTCAACCTACTGGACAAGAAGCTCTCCTCTATGAAACAGAAAAGCCTCCCCAGGGCCTCCTCCTTTGGCAAGGCTCTACAGACCTTCGTGCACAACTACTTCACCCAACCCAGTGGCAAGGCAAATGACCAAGGCCACACAGCCAACCCAGGCCCAGCTAGCCCCCCCAAAACATATGCGAACACTATCTCCCCATCCAAACCAAACAACAAAACTGGAAAACAACCTGTTGTCTCAGCCCCTAAGCCAGCAAGACCTCTTCGCCTTTTCCTTCGACTCCCAACAGACCACCCTGCCCGACATGCCAGCCCGCATGCGACTCTACAAAAGCTTCGCAGTAGCCTAGATCCAGCAGTCACTGACGCCATCAAGGAAATACAACATGTTCCCACAGGGCTCGCTATTGGGCCTAAAGATGTCCAAAATGCAGAGATCCTACTTGTCAATAAGGATGATATACAACAGGTAATCCAAGGCTCTAATGCTGAGTTAGAACAGAGATGGGCAATCTTTGTCATCCCCGGTGCCATCAAACAATACATTGGCTATGATGGTTCTGTTGTCACTATATCAGAGCAAGCAGCAAAGGAAGAATTTAAGCTGCAGACAGGCACCATGCCCCTAAAGCTACACTGGTCCAGGAAGAGCCAAGAACATTCTCTCAATACAGACAACACAGCAACAATGGTCCTGGCAGTGCCAGAGACTTCTGCCCCCAGGATCCCACCTTGGGTCCATTTTTTCGGCAAGAACCTCCGCATTAGGCGCAAGATCATAACCCCCAAAGTCCAACAATGTGCCCGGTGCTGGGACTACCATAACCCCCGGACCTGCACCCGACGACCCAAATGCCGGCTATGTGGAGCTAAAGACCACACTGAAGAGGGTCACAAAGAAAGCACCCAACAATGTGCCAACTGCCAAAGACCTGCTCCTGCTGACCATGCACATTGCCCTGTACGGCCGAGTATCAAGCAGGGCATTTTGGTCCGGGTTCCCAAGACACAGGTAACAGCTATTCGACGAATTGAATCTGGTCGACAACAAGTTCTGCCACCCAAAACTACAGAGGACAGCAACCAGGATAAACAAACAGGCACTGATGCCTCCTCTGTGAACCCTGCTGTGGAAGCAGTTCCCAGTCCCACATCACCCCAATGAGATATGACAAATCTCTCCCACAACTGCAGATCCTCCAGGTCAACGTGGCCCGGAGCCCATCCCCACATGAAGCCGCTCTGCAACTCGCTTTTGAACAAGGCTACCACATTGTTCTCATCCAAGAGCCTTGGATCTCCACCTTCCGCGCACGACGCCTCTCTAAACACCACCCTGCCTTCAAGCTATTCACACCAATAGAAGACTGGACACACAAACCACGTACCCTTACATATACTCGCAAACATCCACAGCTTAAAGCAGAGCTTGTGCCATATGGCCCCCAACCCAGCCGGGACTTGACAGCAGTCCAGGTGGGTTCAGGAGACCAACAAGTGACACTAATGAATCTGTATAATGCTCCCCCTGGATCTGTGGATGCAGGGGAGGGGCTGAAGCACCTCCTAAGCCAGTCCCTCCCTACCAGGCCCTGTTTGGTTGCAGGGGATTTCAATCTCCACCACTCATCCTGGCAGACCAATACAATCAACTCAGCAGGAGCAGAGCATTTCCTGCAATGGGTAGATCATCAGGGGATGACCTTGATGCTCGAGCCAAACACCCCAACACATGATAACAACACCATTGACCTCACCTGGGCCAATAGGCCTCTGGTCTGCTTAGGAACACATACAGAGCCAGCACCAGGGTTCCCAGTCCTAGCAGACCACATAGCTCTGTCCACAACCGTCCATTGGCACCCTATCAACAACACAAAGCCTGTGCCGCCCCTCCGAATGGCCACCATGCAGGAAGACATCTTTCATTCAGTCATCCATAAGGAAGCAACAGCTTTGGGCAAACCGCCACCAGCACAGCTCGACCTCACACCCGAAGCTCTAGACCAGTACACCTCTGCAATCACACAAGTAATCACAAATGCCCTGGAAGCATCCACAAAAAGAGCCCATGCTCACCCATCAGGCCATAGATGGTGGAACGAGGACTGCCAGGATGCAATAGTGGCACTCCGAAGAGCCTCACGAGACCCAGATAGCCCCCCAACTGAATTAGAAATGGCACAACGAACCTTGCGCCGCACAGTACGCCAAGCAAAACGGCAATACTGGCGAACACAACTGGATAACTTCACTGACAGCCAGGATGTTTTCAGAGCAATCAAGTGGAATAGGACAGTGGGATCCTTCCCAATCCCACCTCTCAAGAATGGAGAAACAGTCCACACCACTCCTGACGCCAAAGCAGAGCTCCTGGTAAAAACCCTCCTCCAGAAGGCTGCCTGCGCAGATGACATCCCCTTTGACAATAGTGACAATCCAGAGGCAACCCTCCCCTTTCCGACCATCACATCTGGAGAAGCATACCAAGCTATCTTCCAAGCCAAGAGCAGCACACCTGGGCAAGACGAGATATCCAATGCAGTCCTGAAGAAGGCCTGGCCTGCTCTTGGCCCCCATATTTCAGCTCTGTACAAACATTGTGCTGCAACTGGATGGCACCCAACTCCCTTCCGACAAGCCCTGTTGGTAGCCCTCCCCAAGCCAGGGAAGAAGGACTACAGTAGCCCACGCTCATACAGACTAATTGCTCTCCTCTCTACCTTGGGGAAAGGACTGGAACGCCTTATTGCCCGGAGATTAGCTTGGACGGCCATCAAACACAAGGTCCTCCACCCCCAACAATTTGGGGCCCTCCCCTGCCGTTCAGCTACCGACCTGGCGGCAGCTTTGGTGCATGACATTGAAGAATCTTGGGCCCGGGGTCTCAGCGCCTCCATACTAACTCTGGATTTGAAAGGCGCATTTGACGCGGTCCTGTCAGGCAGGCTGAACCATCAACTCCGCAGACAAGGATGGCCTGCCACAGTGCTCCGCTGGGTGTCAAGCTTCACCCAAGACCGAACAGCAGCTATACAATTGGACGGGCATCAGAGCTCAACCTTTGCAGTCCCAGCAGGCTTGCCTCAGGGCTCCCCAGTCTCACCAATCCTGTTCATGCTGTACATTGAACCTGTCTTCAAGATAGGTCCAACAATCGCCCGCAGAGGTCGTTTTGGATATGCAGATGATATCTGCCAACTAGTTGTCAGCAAGTCCCTTGAAGAAAACACCACCAGGCTACAAAACATCACAACAGACCTGATGGCTTGGGGCCGAAGAGAAGGACTCACTTTTGACCTGGCTAAAACAGAGCTCCAGCATTTCACCAGAGGTTGGAAGAGGAACAACCCCACCTGCTCAATCCAAACCCCTGAGGGCACAGTGGAGATTAAACCTCCCCTACTCAATGAGGCGACACGCTGGCTGGGAATCTGGTTTGACCGGAAGCTCAAATTCAGAATACATACCCAGACACTGGCAGCCAAGGCAAAACTGGCCGCTAATGGCATACAAGCTGTTATGATCTACGGGGCAGTGTAGATCAGCCTGTCAACCAGGTAAGGATAACGATATTGGAAAGGAAGCAGTATAGTGAGATTGTTACAAGACTGAATCTTGTCGGATGAAGCTACATACAGTGCACGCCTTTTAACTCCTGTTCCTCTGGACAACCCCGCTGCGGGGTATCTGATCTATCACATATGCCTCTCGAGAGTCTCGATAGGGGACCTCGATAGGGCCCCATGGTCCCAATATCCTAACACAAGCCCTGGCCAACACTGTACGAGGAGTCAAAGCCCCCCTACTGCGGCAAGCAACAATTGCCTGTGTGGTCTCAGTCTTATGCTATGGGGCTGAGGCATGGTGGCCAGGACGGCACAGACCAAGGCAGAGCATTTCAGGTGAACAAAAACTGGTATCTAATGGGGTAGCTGCACAGCTAGCCTGTCTGGATCAGGTGCTCCGCAGTGCGCTCCTAGGGACCCTCCCAGTTTACAGGACCACCCAAACAGCAGCACTTCACCGGGAATCGGCTATACCGCCTGTGGAACTCCTCCTCAACCAGAGACGGCGCGGCCTAGAAGTCAGAGTTCAACAACTGGATGCCCGACACCCTCTGTACCGCCGGGCCATGCACCAAAAAAAGCCGACACATCAAAACCCGCTTCCGCCGGGCCATCGACCCGGCAAACATCCATCTCGTTGAACAGATAGATCCACTACTGATGAGCCCCTGGGATATAAATCCAGAGCCCAAAGAGCGGCCAATTGCAATTCCGAAGACACAGTCCAAAGAAGCGTTTAAAAAGTGGCTAGAGAGCATCCCACCTTCAGCAATGGTCGTATACACAGATGGGTCCAAAGAAAAGGAGGACACTGCTGCAGGCGCTGGCTGGGTAGGCTACTGGGGCACCAGTACGATCAAGATCCTCTGTGGGCACAGGAAGCTCCCCAACCAGGAGGTATTTGATGCAGAGGCCCACGCGGCCCTGCTTGGCCTACAGGCAGCCCTCAAAGACCCCAGAACTCGATACGCAACAGACATATACATCTGCCTAGACAACTTGGAAGCAGTACAGCAACTCCAAGGCCAACCCAAAGGATCAAGTCAATCAACGTTCATGAACTTCCAAAAAGCCGCCCAGATTTGGCCACACTGCCCCAGAGCACCTGGCATACAATCAGGCACAGTACAGGTGAAATGGGTCCCTGGACACACAGGCATCAAAGGAAATGAAGAGGCGGATAAGGAGGCCAAGTTGGGCTGCCATGCTCCCTTTGAGTTCCCTCTACCACCTGCCTCAATAGCAGCCGCCAAGCGGGCAGCCCAGACAGTGCACTGGCAATGCTTTGCACATTTCTGGGCAGAGAAGGCCCCCAAACGATATAAGGACCTTGGTATAGGAATAGAGAAGCGGCCACCGGAGCTCCATCTTCCCCGAGCAGCTCTGGGTCGCCTCCTAGCTGCCAGGAGCGGTCATGGTGACTTTGCAGAGTACCATGAACGTTTTAAACATGAGGAGGCCCTACTGACATGCTCATGTGGCCGCAGAAAAGAGCCCTCCCACTTCTATTTCTGCCGAGAGGGTCGCAAAGCAGCGGCACATCCTTGGGGCCAACAACGAGTAGTGGATATCCTCACCAAAAAGACCGGTTTCACTGCATATGCAGATTGGCTGGATAGATCACATTTCTATACTGCCATCTGTAAACGCCATTAAGATGCTAAATGTGTCAAAGCTGGGAACCTCTAGGGCTTACCTCTGGTTCCCTCCTCTCCTTTCCTCCTTCCCCTCCTCTTCCCCTTCTTCCCCCCCTCCCTCTTTTTCTCACTTCTCCTCGTTTCCATATCAAGAAAACTCGAAGATGCCTAGATTGCTTTTAACAGCTGTGAAAACCCAAGCAGCTCCCCGCGCGGGGAGCTACCTGTATTTAGATGATAGATGGTAGTTTAGCTAGGAGATAGGCAGTTCCGATCTGCCCGTCGTATGTCCCGCACCGGGACCAGGGCTTTTCCGCTTCCGAGGCTCCCAAGGAGCCGTGGAGGCGTGGAAAGACCCGACCCTCGACGTTAAATAGAGACACACACACACACACACTACTACTACTAAGCTACATCAAACGGTGTAAATGAATTTTGGCTACGTTTTGGAGAATGCATAATCCGATACGCTGGCAGATTATCTTTCAGAGCTTCCCATGGTGACTGATGGCTTAGGGCTAGGAAACTTGGAGAGGAAATAGGAAATCCCCTGATTTCCTTTTTTTTTTTAGCCGCTTCATTCCCCATACTGCTATCTAACTGGCCGTCCACCAGCTCGAAGTCTTTCCCATTTCGTTTTAGTGCTCACATTGGTGCTCACCCCTCGCCGTTTTCTGCTCACTGCGTAGACCTGAGCACGCCCTGAGCAGCCTGAACTGATCACTGAGCGGGAGCTGAGCAGAGTGGGTAAACTAAGCTTCCATGAATATTCATTTCGCTCCAGGGATTACCCGTTCGCTGGGGAGATGCTCCTAGCCCTCAAGAGCAGAACCAGCCACCTTAGGATCCAGGCCAAGACTCCTAGGAGCCTGAAGAAACTCAGGAGCAAGCAAGCATCCACCTCTGTTCCTGGTTTGCCTCATGATCTTGCTTATGATACTGGATAGGCTTCCAGAGTGGCTAGCCCCCAACGCTTACTGAAAGTTGTGATGTCTGTCTCATTCCTATAATCACTTTGGTGTTCCCTTAGAATATCATACAGAAGATGAAGCCTAGAAAATAATTCAGCTAAGCCAAAGATATGTTGCAACCTGGGTTTCATGGAAAGAACTGGACATTTTGTTATCCATTGTATCGATATACGAGGCTATTCTTGGTCAGATCGGAGCGGGAGTGCTGGGACCTATCAGGGACATGGATATTTACAACACACCACCCTACACTACACTCAGACGACTTCACACAGGTCAATCCGCCATTCAATTGATTACTATGCTATGCCAAAGGCCAAGGAATCAATCGACCAGTACTCTATGCATACCCGGATACAGTCAAGTCTCTTTAATTCGATACTCTATAAATCGATATCTGGCTAATTCGATAGAAATCCGCTGGAATAATTATTTTCCCATACAAAACCACACAAATTTCGATATTTTCGATTATCGCCTGAATTATTGGAATCATCGAATTATCAAATAAACCGCCCACTCCGCTTGAAGGAGTCAAAAATGCCTTATCAATCTATTTCAAATGACCAGAGAAAAGCTCTAAGGCGCTGGTTTCAGTCCCAGTATCCAAAGCCCCGCCAGGCAGATTGCAGCTTATGGTTTGAAAGGCAATATAAGCACCGTCTTAGCCAATCTACTGTCAGTGAGATCCTTTCTGCGAAATACAAGCATCTGGACAACGACGAGAATCTGTCTTCTACCTCTTCATTCCGTCAATGATCTGCAAACTGGCCGATTCTTGAGAGTATACTTTCTGATTGGGAGCGATCCATTAGTCAACAAGGTGGTTTCTTGAACAGCCAGATACTGGTTGAGAAAGCACGACAAATCTGGCCTCAAATTCCCCAATATCGGCATCTGCCAACCCCAGACTTTAGTGTGGGCTGGCTTGCCAACTTCAAAAAGCGTCATCATATACAAAAAAGGGCTCATCACGGTGAAGCCTCAACCACACCTCTTTCAGCTGCTGAAGAAATGAAGAATATTCGAACATTATGTGGGGAGTATAATGAAGAGGATGTCTATAATATGGATGAGACAGGATTGTTTTGGAGGAGAGCACCCTCAACTGGACTTTCAAGCAATAGTCTGCCTGGTATTAAGAAAGATAAGACAAGGATCACACTTGTTGCCTGTGTCAATTGCACAGGAGCAGATCGCCTTCCTTTATGGATCATTGGCAACTCAAAGGTGCCTCGGTCTCTACGTGGATTGAATATTCAAGCCCTTGGCGGTGTCTGGACATCAAACAAAAAGTCTTGGATGACATCTCTTATTATGAAAGACTGGCTTCTTGCTTTCTATGCTCATATTGGACGCCAGCGTTCAGTCCTTCTCATAATGGACAACTTCCCAGCTCATACTGGCGGTGTTGAATTAGCACCACCACCAACCAACATTAGGGTCCAATGGTTGCCTTCAAACTCTACAAGCATTTATCAACCACTTGATCAAGGCATTCTCCAGAACATGAAAGTGTATTACAAGCGCAGATGGTTGCACTACATGATTGAGCAATATGAGATGCAACTTGATCCACTATCAACTATTACATTAAATGACGCTGTCCACTGGATTCTTTCTGCGTGGAAGCATGAAGTGACGAATACTACAATCTATAACTGCTTTCGAAAAAGTACGGTTATCCAGCCACAGCTTCCAAATCTACCAAGTGACCCTATTCCAGATTTGTCAACTCTATACTGTGAAGTTCAGCGAACAGGCCATATTCATGAAGCAATATCACTGGAAAACTTCCTTGATCCTGTGGAGGAAAATATAGTTGATATGGGGGAGCCTGTTGATCTTGATTCTATTATTGCACTGCATACACAAGATACTACAAACTTCCCTGTTGAAGAGGGTCAAGGGGATGAAGAAGATGGTATCATAATCCAGCCACCACCAACAGCTTTTCAAGCACTTCAGGCAATCCGTACAGTGCTAAGGTTTCAAGAATATGCACCAAGTTCTCAGCATGAAGATATCAATGTACTACAGCGGTTAGAGCGCCAGTTGCAGCAGCAGGAACTGGATTCACGGACTCAGCGGACATTAGATTCATGGCTTATGTAATTAATATCAATGCCAAGTCTATTCAATAATTCGATAATTTGTTAATTTGATAATAAATGGTTGGAAAACTTCGATCGAATTAAAGAGACTTGACTGTACTTACAAATCCGTGTAGTCACGTGCCGGCTTGGCGCCCTCACTCAGGCCTAGTGGTAGCTATCGGTCGCTCGAAGGGCCATACGAGACCCGGCATCCACACCAGAGGACATAGAGGCAGCCAAACAGACCTTCCGCCGCGTCGTCCGCCAAAGCAAACGACACTATTGGCACTCAAAGATTGATGAATTCAAGGAACCCAAAGATGTCTACACAGCAATAAAGTGGAATAGGACTGAGGGCTCCCTCCCGATCTCCCCCCTAAAGGAAGGAGACCAAATCCACACCTTAGCAGATGACAAGGCAAGCTATCTGGTACGGGCTCTCCTGCAGAAGGCCTCCAGCTCTGAAGATGTGGAGCCTAATCTGGAGCCCAACATCAACCCATGCCTGCCTTTCCCTGATATCACAGAGAAGGAGATATATAACGCAGTCACCAAGCCTAAGAACAGCACCCCAGGAAAAGATGGCATAAACACCTCCATCCTCAGAAAGGCATGGCCCTCCCTAGGCCCTGCCATCTCAACACTGTATCAACACTGCCTAGAACAGGGCTGGCATCCTACCCCCTTCCGAGATGCCTCACTAGTGGCCTTACCAAAACCAGGAAAGAGAGACCGAAGCTCCCCCCGAGCATACAGATTAATCTCTCTCCTGTCAGTTCTGGGAAAAGGCCTGGAGCGTCTAATAGCCTGTTAAGGGCTAAGCCCGTAGTGCTAATGACTAGCTATCTCACAAAAGATTTCGTTGAAGAACAGGAGAACGGATGTCCGATCGGACAGCTTTATATACAAATGTACGCCGTGCGGGGTAGGTAGTCTGGTAACCCCTCCGATCATCTCTCCGAATAACATATCATTTATTCTACAGGCGCAGCCTGTGACATAGCCCGCCGAATGGCATGGATTGCCATCAAATACAAAGTCCTTCACCCTCAACAATTTGGAGCCCTCCCACTGCGTTCTGCAACAGACCTAGCTGCAGCTCTGATACATGATGTCGAGGAGGCATGGTCACGAGGTCTGAAGGCCTCCATGCTCACACTGGATGTGCAAGGCGCTTTTGATGCTGTACTAAGAGGACGACTGATCAGACGGCTCCAGGAACAGGGGTGGCCTATCAATGTGGTTCGATGGATAGCTAGCTTCACCCAAGGTCGGACTGCCAGTCTCCGCCTGGGGAACCATACGAGCCAGACATTCCAAGTTCCAGCAGGCCTCCCTCAAGGCTCCCCAATCTCTCCAATCCTCTTCATGCTATTCATTGAGCCCATCTTCAAACAAGGCTCTCTTCACACCCGACGCGGCCGCTTTGGATATGCTGATGATATTTGCCAACTAGTGGCTTCCCCCTCCTTAGAGGAAAACTGTACAGCACTCCAGCATTGCACTGAGGAGCTCAGACAGTGGGGAGCTAGAGAAGGCCTTACTTTTGACTTCAACAAAACAGAACTGCAGCACTTCACACGTGGGACCAACCACTCCAACCCCACATGCTCTATCAACACCTCGCAAGGCTCACACACGGTCATACCTCCCCCTCCTGGCGGTGCCACACGTTGGCTAGGCATCTGGTTTGACCGGAGACTGAGCTTTAGCAAACACTGCAGGACCCTGGCTGCAAAGGCCAGGCAGACAGCTGCTGGTGTCAGATCACTAGCCAATACAGTCAGAGGGACTAGGGCATACTTACTACGACAGGCTACAATTGCCTGTGTTGTATCAGTCCTGTGCTATGGGGCTGAGGCCTGGTGGCCAGGCCGAAACAGGCCCAGACCCAGGAATCAAGGCTCTGTATCAAACCGAGTTGACTCGTCCCTCTCTTGCCTTGACCGGGTGCTCAGAGAAGCCCTTCGGGGCACACTCCCAGTATGCCGGACCACCCCTATTGCAGCTCTTCATCGGGAGACCGCTGTTCCCCCGATGGAGATCATCCTCGACCAGAAGCGCACTGCGGCCAGATTGCGTGCCTCCAGGTTAGATAACCGCCACCCTGTGAGCAGGCGCCTATTCCGAACACGACCCTTTCCTTCAAACACACGCCCAATTCATAGTCACCTGCCATGGCTACAGGGGGTAGAACAGACCGACCCTCTGGTATATCCCCCCTGGCAGGCAGAAAGCCACACAAATACCCAAAAGATCTGCCCCAGTCGAGACAGGGCAGGTGAGATTTTTCAACAGTGGGCTGATACATGCCCCCCACTCTCCATGTTCCTCTTCACTGATGGCAGCCGCTTGAGCAGCACTGATGCTGTATCTGGTGCCGGATGGTATGGACAATGGGGTGCTTGGAAGCAGGAATTCACCCGCGGCCACCTCTGCCTCCCCAGGCATGAAGTTTTCGATGCAGAAGCCACTGCAGCTGCTGAGGGGCTGAAAGCTGCCCTCAACAGTGTCCAGGCCCCCTACACACAGAACTTATACATCCTCCTAGATAACCAGGAGGTAACACGACAGCTGACAGGCTCCCCCAGAGGCTCTAGCCAGAGCACCATCCTGGCCTTCCAAGAAATCGCAAATGCCTGGCCCAATCGGCCCCTCAGATGTGAGACTATCCCTCCTGGACAAGTGCATGTCTGCTAGATCCCTGGACATTCTGGCATTACAGGAAATGAGCAGGCCGATGAACAAGCCAAGAAAGGAGCTAGATCTACCCCGGAGATCAACACTCCAGCAAGGTATGCCTGGGCTCACCGGACTCTGAAAGAGGTCTTCTGGCGACGATTCCAATCATACTGGATCGAGAATGCGCCGCAGCAGTATCAGGACCTCTCCATCAGCCTAGATAGACGACCCCATGAACTATCTCTCCCTAGAGCCACCCTCGGCCGGCTCCTCGCTGCCCGGTCAGGCCATGGAGACTTCGCCCAGTATCATGAACGCTTCGGGCATGAAGACGCCAAGTTGGAATGCTCCTGCGGGCGCCCAAAAACCCCCCACCACTTCTACTACTGTCGGAAAGGCCACAAGGCATCCCCACAGCCATGGGGTAACCGGCAGGTGGATGAGATTCTGCGCTCTAAGTCAGGAACAAGGGATCTCCATGAATGGTTGCAGAGGTCTCACTTTTACCGCACAATATGCTCAGCGCACTAACTTAAAAAACCCTGAAACCCCCTCCCCCCCCCAAAAAAAAAAAAAAAAACAAGAACACTCTCCCTCCCCTCCTCACCTCTCTATCCCTCTCCCTCCCCTGTATGTATATTGCCGTTTTGACAGGCCAAGAGTTTTTCAGCAAGTTCCTGCGAGGGAGTCTTCGCCAGTGTGTATAATAGAATTAGCTTAGCTACCAGATAGGCGGTTTTTCGCTCCGCCCGTCGTATGTTCCGTTTCGGGACCCCGCGGCACGTGGTATGTTTCAACACGCGCGACCGCCTTTTTCCGACGTAAAATAGCAACTACTACTACTACTACTAGCCTCCGAGGCCAGCCCAAAGGATCAAGTCAGTCGATCTTCATGAACTTTCAGAAAGCCGCCCAGACATGGCCACAACACCCTAGAGCACCCGGCATACAGTCAGGCACAGTACAGGTGATGTGGGTTCCTGGACACACAGGCATCGAAGGCAATGAGGAAGCAGATAAGGAGGCTAAGATGGGATGCCATGCTCCCCTAGAGCTCCCTCCTCCACCCGCCTCAATAGCAGCTGCCAAGCGGGCAGCCCAGAGAGTGCACTGGCGTTGCTTTGCACAATTCTGGGCAGAAAAGGCCCCTGAACGCTATAAGGACCTTGGCATAGCCATAGAGAAACGACCACCAGAGCTCCAGCTCCCCCGAGCGGCTCTGGGTCGCCTCCTAGCCGCCAGGAGCGGCCATGGCGACTTCGCAGAGTACCATGAGCGCTTCAAACATGATGATGCCTTGCTGACATGCTCATGTGGCCGCAGAAAGGAGCCCTCCCACTTCTATTTCTGCCGGGAGGGTCGCAAAGCAGTAGCACATCCATGGGGCCAACAAACAGTAGCAGACATCCTCACCAAAAAGACAGGATTCACTGCATATGCGGATTGGCTGGGAAAATCACGTTTCTTTACAACCATCTGCAAACGCCATTAGGCCGCTAAACACATCAAAGCTGGGAACCAATAGGCTTACCTCTGGCTCCCTCCTCCATTCCTCCTCCCCCCCTCCCTCTTTCTCCTCCATTCTTCTTTTTTTTTCATCCTCTTCTTCTCTGTTTCATCCCCTCGGTTTCCTCTTCAAGAAAACCCCAAGATGCGCAGTTTGCTGTTCAACAGTCATAAAAACCCAAGCAGCCCCCCGCGTGGGGGGCTACCTGTATTTAGATGATAGATGGTAGTTTAGCTAGGTGTGTGTGTGTGTGTGTGTGTGTGTGTGTGTGTGTGTGTTTCTATTTAACGTCGAGGGTCGGATTTTTCCACGGAAAGATCCTGGTCCCGGTTCGGGACATACGACGGGCAGATCGGAACTGCCTGGCATCTAGCTAAGCTACCTTCTATTATACATGAAGCACCTCCCGCGCGGGAGGATACTTTTAGTCAAGTCAATACCACCTGGGTTGGCGATAGTGTTGAGTTATAGGGGATCTATCCGGCATTTACCTGTTGTTTCGTAGGGAAAAGATAACCCCGCCCAGGATCGGGGGAAAAACCTGCGAGAGATAGATACTTGGTATAGACAAGATTTGTGGTTCAAGGGCCAGGCGGGATTCGAACCCACAAACTGCTGAGTGATGTCTGCACCAGCAGTCTAGCCAGGCTTAGTGTCTATACCACTAAGCCACTGGCCAATGTGTGTGTGTGTGTGTGTGTACTATTTAACGTCGGGGGGCGAGTCCTACCGCCGAGGCGGTGAGGCTCTGGTCCCGGAGCGGGACATACGACGGGCAGATCGGAACTGCCTGTTCTCTAGCTAAACTACCATCTATCATCTAAATACAGGTAGCCCCCCGCGCGGGGGGCTGCTTGGGTTTTCGCAACTGTTAGACAGCGAATTGGGCGTCTTGGGGTTTCCTTAAGGAAATCAAGGGAAGGAAACCAGAAAAAAGGGGGGGATGAACAAAGGAAAATGGAGGAGAAAGAGAATAGGAGGGAGGAGGGGGAGGGAGCCAGAGGTAAGCCTAGAGGTTCCCAGGTTTGATGCACTCAGCATCCTAATGGCGTTTACAGATGGCTGTATAGAATTGTGATTTACCCAGCCAATCCGCATATGCAGTAAATCCGGCCTTTTTGGTGAGGATGTCCGCTACTGGTTGTTGGCCCCATGGATGTGCTGCTGCTTTGCGACCGTCACGGCAGAAATAGAAGTGGGAGGGCTCCTTTCTGCGGCCACATGAGCATGTCAACAGGGCATTGTCATGTTTGAAGCGCTCATGGTACTCAGCAAAATCACCGTGACCGCTCCTGGCAGCAAGGAGGTGACCCAGAGCTGCTCGGGGGAGCTGGAGCTCTGGTGGCCGTTTCTCTATGGCTATGCCAAGGGCCTTATAGTGTTCAGGGGCCTTCTCTGCCCAGAATTGTGCAAAGCATTGCCAGTGCACTGTCCGGGCTGCCCGCTTGGCGGCTGCTATTGAGGCAGGTGGTAGGGGGAGACCTGGGCGAGCCTGGCAGCCCTTCTTGGCCTCCTTATCTGCTTCTTCATTTCCTTTGATGCCTGAGTGTCCAGGTACCCATTTCACCTGCACCCTGTCTGGCTGTGTGTTTGGTGCTCTCAGGTAGAATGGCCATGTCCGGGCGGCTTCTTGAAACTGTTTAAAGACCGATTGGCTCGATCCTGTGGGGTGGCCCCGGGATTGGAGTTGTTGTACTGCTTCCAGGTTGTCCAAACAGATGTATAGGTTTGTGGAGTGCTGTGCATTGGGGTCCTTAAGAGCCATCAGCAGTCCAAGCAGGGCCCCTCTGGCCTCTGCGTCAAAGACCTCATGGTTGGGGAGTTTCCTGTGTCCGCTGAAGATCTTGGTTTTGCAGGCACCCCAGTAGCCCACCCAGCCGGCTCCTGCAGCGTTACTGTCTTTTCCTTTTGATCCATCTGTATAGACGACCATCGATCGTGGTGGAATAGAAGTAAGCCACCTATGGAAATTCTCCTTGGCCTGTGCCCTATTGATTGCAGTTGGCTGCTCTTTGGGGATTGTGTTTCCATCCCAGGGGCTTGTCAGCAGCGGGTCTATCTGTTCAATGGTGTAGTTTAGCTAGGTGATAGGCAGTTCCGATCTGCCCGTCGTATGTCCCGCATCGGGACCAGGGATTCCCCGCTTCCGCCTCCAAGGAAGCGTGGAAATACCCGATCCTCGACGTAAAATGAAACACACACACACACTACTACTACTATCGGTCGCTCGAGAGGCCACCCAACCAATCACACACACTTCCATTCCAAAATCCATTTTCATGTGCATGTTGAGACATCTTCAGTCCCATTGTTCTAGGTCCGGGGCCCCATAAGCATTCAGGTAGAACTATTCTTATAATTTGTTTATTGAAGGATCTTTTTTGTTGGTCTGTAAGTATCTGGAGTCCTGGCTGTTTCAACACGTGTCGAACCTCTGGCGTGTCTCCTTTGTCTAATAACCACTAAAGGCTCAACACGTATTGATTCTTGTGACGTGTACATGTAAGGTGCAAACAATAAGCATGAAATAGAGAAACATAAAAGAATACAGTTGACTATCTAGTTCATCTGGGATATTCATACCTGATTTCACAACATCTTTCGCTACTGGATGTGCTCTGGGCAACAAGAATGATTTGTTAATTCTTATTCAAAATGGAAGGGGTTTTTGGTAGGTAAGTAAAAGCTACTGATACTAATTACTTAGGCTTATAATTATAGATATATATCCTCCTTGTTGTTCACATTCCAAGTTGGTCCAGAGAGAAAAAAAAAATCACCGTGTATTGTGGTCCTCTGTCTGTCACCAACTCTGCAAACCCTCTTGGCTGGTGACATGATCGAAGCAAAACTTCGATGCGTTGATTGGCCTGACGTTGATGAAAGTACCTTTACTCGACTAGTCGGGACGCAGCTCAGCCTGGGAGAGTCAAGGTAAGGGTCGATGTTCAGAAATCAGAAGAGACTGATATCCATTGTGTATCTCGTCTGGGGATTTCTGACTGGCTGCAGCCTTTGTTGTGGTCTCATTAAAGCTCTCCCCCTAAAAAAAGGTTAGTCTATTTGATATAACCTACACGAACAAGAAATTTCCCATTTACTTTTTTATCACCTCAAAAGTATGTTGGCTCATGCTGTACATCCTCTGAAAATTGATCATGGATTTCATGTTCACTCTAAAATGTAGAGTACGTACAATAAGCGGTCAATCATATTTACGCTTTGGGAATGTCACTCAATGCGCTGATGGTTTTAAATTCCTCCACAGATGCCAATGTCCCGGATGCAGACTTCGAGATCTCCTCGCTGGCATCACTTCCCAGAGGAAGCAACTCCGGCAACTTCCTCCCCGCTGCAGCTCCGGAGGACGTGACCACATCATAGATGATCTGAGCTCCCTTGACCGGGTCACCGAGCTGAGCACCATGGAACGCAGCAAAGTTGGCATCGGTGGTACTGTTGAGTTGGCTGTATGCCGTGAGGCGGCTGCTCTGGCTCGTACCGGAGATATTGGCGGATGGGTTCAACAATTCGGTTCGAAAAAAGCCCGGTTCCACCAAGCAGTGTTGATGCCAAACTGAGACACCTCCCCAGCTAATCCAATGGCTAACCAGCGCAAGGCCGCCTTGGAGGCATTGTACAGGTTGCAACCAGACATGGGGTACCAGGCAGCCATGGAGCCAATCGTGACCAAAGTACCCGAGCCTTTATCACGGAGATGAGGGAGCAGCGCACGGTAGAGGTTCAGGGGACCGAGGGTGTTGGCCTGGAACTGGCGTAAAGTGTCTTCCGGGGAGACCTCCTCGAGCATACCGGTCTGGACGTATGCAGCATTGTTGACGACGATGTCGACCGTGCCATGGACGGCAAGTATGTCCCTGACAGCGGACTGGATTTGAGAGAGCGGCTGGTTGTGGTCGAGGTAGACTGGCTTCACCTTGTCTGACGAGACCAGTGCATTGAGCTTCTCGGGGGTTCGTGAGGCAGCCAGAACACGATCACCTTGGCGGGCAGCAGCGCGGGCCAACTCGAGGCCAAATCCCGAGGAGGCGCCGGTGATGAGCCAGATGCGGGACATGATGCGGTTGAATTCGAGCTAGGAAAATAGTGCGTGACTCTTTGGGAAGCGGACTGCGTAAGCAGTGTTGGTGAACCGTGGCTGTTCGTTGGTATTTAAGTGACGGAGTCTGGGACCCGCGTAACTTATCTACAGGAGTCCTCTCCTTCGTTTGTACTCCGTATGGAGTATCGAACCCGCGTAATTCGCAATGGACAAAGCCTGTCGGTCAGTCCGATTGGCAAATAACGAGCACATGTCGCATTGACAAGTACCCGGACCCATAGCGTTGATTGACTCCGGTATGCATGTACTTTTTTTTTCGAGTCAGGATAGCGTCTTCCCCTCAAGATTTTCCTATTACAGAAAGATCCCTGTGTTTACAGGCGTACTCCGTAATGTTTCGCACACATGCCATGGACAGGTCTGCGTAAATACCGAGTGTGGGATGAGTTGCTGACCGAGTACAGTTGGTTTCTGGAAATAGATGCGCGTTGTTATTGAACAGCGGAACGCTCCTAGGCTATGCCACTATCACCGCTGCGATTGATCCTGAGACTGCTACTCGCAGCTCCTCCGAAACTCCATTCTTGCAACTCGCCTCACGGAACTCCAACATCAAGATCTATCCACAGACCCTGGCTAAGCGGATCATCTTCGATGAGCAGAAGCGTGCCACGGGTGTTGAAGTTCAGACCAACTCAGTGACCTTGAACGGACACTGAAGCAATTCAAGCTATTCCATGGCAATGGCAGTTTTTGAATTTGTTCGGTTTATATACGCCAATACACGCTGTCGTGCCCGAGGCAGAGGTCCTTTGAGGACGCTCGCTGTAATTTATGTTGTTTCCATTCTTGGGAAAATTGGCGAAAATGAGATATTTTATGAGGTTTTGCGGGAAGGTGGTGATTTTGTCGTTGATTTCTGGCAGGAAGTCTGGTGCTAAGGCATGGGTCGGTTTAAATGGCTTATGGACTTTCAGATCAACCTAAATAGTAAAGTTTGGTATTAACAACATAGTTAAGAGATGGTATGCAAAACGATAGTATTTTATCAAGCTAATTTAGTAAGTTATGTATTAGTTCTATGCAACTTGAGAGCCAAATAGACATTTTGTCGACCTGACCCTCGGCCCGTCCATGGGCCTCGTGGGCCGCGCCATGGGCCAGAAATCCGGCTCCAGGTCTAGCTAGATAAGACCCCTCTGAGTATCCCGAATTCCCATCCCACGGTCAGCCTACTTCGCAATGATCTCTATAGTTATATTTGATGGCTAATAGCAGTTTCGTAGTTGGTGATCGGTCTGGAACGGCCCGGAAGGTGGGGACACTTCAGATGTAGATGCTGACTTGGTCAGGCATTACAGGAACAGCATGAATGGACGTAGGATATTGTCTTATACTTTGACGCTAAAACCCACTGCGCCACGGTTCTAGTTATCTGTATGTTTACACTGCCACGCCCACGATCCTGCAGTTAGTAGGGATTGGCGTAAGTCCTTATCCCTGTGGTCGGGCCATCTCCCGTCTTTCCGGGGGTTCCGGCCTGTTCCCAGTATAGTGATTCAGCGAATCACCGCCCTGCCCTAGGCGCTGTGCTTGTGGAGGCCCTGCCCCGCAACCGCTATCGGAGACTGCGAGGGAATTCACAGGTCCTCGTTTTACGCCTTGACGTGTAGGCTAAGCTTTCAGCATAGACCTATTAACTACGGAGTAGTAGAGGTGGAATTATGGCTTATTCAGGGTCGAAAGTAACTACGTATCGAGCGTATATGGTAGAGGTCTTTTGCGAAGTTCTCCACCTCTCGGAAGAAACCGAATAGCTCGTTGTACCAGACGATTTGTTTGATAGTTCATATACTAGCGTATCCTTTGGACGCCAGTTCTTAGTTTGTCCCTGTTGGCAAGGAGGTTACGCGGTCTTCTGGAGCCGCCGTTACCGTTGCCCGAGGAGTGGTTTGTTCACATCCCACCATCGCGACTGGAAATCCCAATAAATTTGGTATGTTCTGGTAGCTAGCGAAGTTAGGTGTAATTGAACAAATTCTAAGCTGATCCGGCTCTTCGTGGTAGCGGAATTCAAAAATTTGATTCATGCTGACAGAGTTGTTTTCCAGGTCTAGTCATATACTACTCTGTAAAGAAGGGGGAATGGTTAACTAAAGGGAATTATTTCACAAGCTTAGACCAGTAAATAATGATATCAAATCTGGGGGGAAAAGAGAAAAGGAATCTATCTTCCTATCACGCGCCCTTCCCCTAGGCTTTCTGTAGAAAGCTAATGGAATCCAGCTGCTTTGCCTCTCCCACGCTGAGACTGATATTTTTAAACTCATCCAAGTTCCTTTTTATTCCCTCGAGATCCATAGTAATCATGCCATAGGCATCAGCTCCTAAGGGCACGCGAATAGGAATCCGCTGCCCGCGGCTAACAAGCAAATAGATAGCGGTTGCAATTGCGTCTGGCTCTGCCCATGAGCGACGGTTTTCCTCCTTGCTCATATAGCCCAGTAAAGCATTGGTGGGATACTTTGGGTCCGCATAGGCCGGGTGTCTACCCCTGGTCATAGTTTTCAGGGATGTGGTTGCGTAGTTTGTTCTGACGCCACCGGGTTCAATATTACATAGGTGGACTACATTAGTAGTTGTTGTATTAGCAAACTAGCCGGATGGAAACAAACAGGACTCAAGGGGCTCAACATACTATTCCACTCAGTGGGCAATTCCTTTGCAATGGCTTCCGTCCATCCCTCCATAGCAAACTTGCTAGCATGGTAGAACGCGCTACCAGGGAGGCCGATAAAACCACCCATGGAACTAATGTTGAAAACCACACCCCCTTGTTGCCCGCCCCCTTTGGGGTTCTGGTCCCTCATAATTCCGAGGACACGCTTGGTTATATTCACCATTCCCCAAAAGTTTGTTTCGAAAAGCGCGTGCGACTCCCTGTCCTCTGCTGCTTCAGTATCTCACCAGAGTGTAGCCAGCGTTGTTGACGAGGATGTCAATGCGACCGAACTTAGTCAGGGTCTGGCTCAGTGCAGCCTCAATTGATGAAACTGAGGTGACATCCAATGCCAATTTCAGGATATTGGCACCATCTGGGATGGCGGACAGAGTGGCCGGATTGCGTGCAGTCGCCACGATACGGTTGGGATATTTGGCGATGAGCTGGGCCAGAGATTGGCCAATGCCTGAGGAGCATCCGGTGACTATGCTGGGAGTTAGAAATTGTATGATGCCTTTCTAATATATACTATATAACTGCACTGACCGAACCAAACCGCATCTGCTGGCTGCTGGTATGGATTTTTGTTTGATCCATCCATTACAGGCGAAATCGTCTTTTTGACTGTAGGTTTAGTTCAAAGTGGCGTAATGTTAGGAAAGGAAAATTGTATTATCTTCATCAGCATTCGGGAATCTTTTGCTTTTTAGATAGTTATTAGGACTAGGCGTGACTTAACGCACCGCCTTCGAGTAATCAAGAGCTTCAAGGGAGGGGTTATCCTCCTGTAGCGCTGGTGCCGCAGCTACAAATTTGTGATCAGTGAAACGACAAATTATACAAAGTACATACATAGATAACGATTAATACTAGCACAGACGCTTTCGGTCAGGCTCGGACTTTGCCGATAGTCCGCTAATCCATCGCTCAAATCTAGTAATCTATTTGACGCTGCGCTCCACCAGGCTAGGCTGGGATGAGAAGCCCCGGTGCTGGAACCAGAGACACGAACTTGTTGGCCCTTTTTTTTATATCTCTTTGTTTTCCAATCAAAAGAATACCCACTCAAACATAAGCATACCCGTCTCCTGCGGCAGACCCACAAGACAAAGCCCATCAATGCAGGTTCAACGCATGGGTGTGTCTGTGTTCATGACCAGAGACCAACCAAAGGTATCCAGAGATTGATATACTGCCCAGCTTCAACCTGCACTGGCTGAGGCAAGAGAAGGTGGATCTGTGCTGCTGCTATTGTAATGCCATTCTTCTTTAATTTTCTGAAGGTGAATTATACAAGAGCCCTAGGAGCACTGTAGCCTCCAAACAGCCTGTTTTGATATAACAGGGCCACCAGCTGCAAGCATGAGGTCAGCCCCAAGATCCCAAATGCAATCCAGAAGTAAAATTTTGGGGGGCTGCTTTTGGTTGGAAGATGGTGCCAGGTGCCATACTCCGTATAATTTATAATTAATTCAGCAGAAAGCGCCCGGTCCCTCGCGCAGGGGCTGGTGGCCTTGCCTAACCGCTGGGAGCCCCCGCCTGGGAAGCTTCCAAGGTTGCGGGTTCCGCCCTCACCGTCCCGAATCGGGTTTGGGCGTTGGAAGCGGTTTGTGCCTGTTCCAATGAGGGACCGGGAGGAGATGGACTGCTAGGGCCGCGCGGGCGGAGGCGAGCCGATTGAAGGCGGATTCGGGTTACCCATGGAGTGGAACCATCGAGGGTTTGATATTGATATTGCCGTTCTGCTTCCCATGCAGTACGGGGTGCGTCGGTCAATATGGAAGAAAGGAAGGACAGCTTGACTTGTAATGAATTAGTTATTTACTAAGATAAACGGTCTTCCGCGAAAGATCCGAAGCTTCCATTCGAAATGATGATCCCCACTTGACTAAGTAGCAAGGCTGACTCAAAACGGATTCGGATCCCTGCTTCGCAGGCATCAGCAGCCAACGAGGACTCGTATCCCAGACTAAGGCCACCAACTGGTCGATAAGCAGGGGTGCCGACACGGGTTAGTTACCTGCAGGACTGGGAGGCAGAGCGGACAGCTCAGCCTCGCTCGTGTTGATATATGTCTGCAATGGCGATCTTAAAAGGCCTGAGGCTCCAGTGTTCTATGCATTATAATCGTCGTTTTTCGCAGAATAAACTCCGCATCAAACAGAGAAGAGAAAAAGGGGGAAACCAGATGGGAAAGACGCCCACCATGGCCACCTCTGATGCAGCATGTGCCCGCTGTCGAGAGCGCAAAATCCGCTGTGGACGTGAAAAGAATGGATGCGCCAATTGTGAGCGAGATGGGGTGGAATGCGACTACTCCACCCCAGGGAAACGGGTCAACCACGTCAAGGTATTGTATGTCCAGTCTCATCGAACATCGGAGAATGAATGCAACGGGCCGGGGGAACTAACCTACAGCAGATGCAATAGCGTCTCGCAAATGCAGAACCAGTTGAGCGTCATTGAACACGGGATGGCTCATATCCTTTCGACGGCCAAGTCGCATCACCATTCAAATTCGCATTCAAATTCATATCCACAGGCATCTCCAGGGAATGCGCTGGCGGGAGATGTCCCATGCACGGTGAGGCATCCCAAGCAGACTGAAGATGACAAGGCGGAGGGGGACAGTTCCCATGATTTCATCACTCCCACCCATCTCTATCACAATGATCGGTATGATGGACCGGGAACACTGTTGGCCCTCTGTGATCGTTTCCGACGGACCCTTCTCGAGTCAAATGGGGATACGACCAACCATCCCGTGCAAGAAGGCATGGAGCAACACCTCAACCTCCTGTGCTCAGAAGCGGGGAGTGAAGAGTCCATGTCAGCCGCAAGACTAACCCAGATGACGGCTATGCAACTACCACCAAAGCAGCTGTTTATGGTCGTCCAGTCACAGTTCTTTCAGCACTGCCACTATGCCACCAATATCTTTGTCCCATCGCGATTCCGGACGAAAGTCGAAGAGCTCTATGCACGGCCTCTGATGGCCGGCGACGAGGCTTGGACCATTTGTCTTCATGCGCTCACCCTCCTGGTGCTCGGCCCGGAAGCAACGGTGATGTCGCAGGAGCTCTGTCCAGGTCCCTCGGGCCTACTTGCTGTGCATGCTGCGGTGGCGGATCCTGGAATATTGATGGCTCCTCAATTGATAAACGTGCAGACCTTGACCCTGCTGGTAAGGAAATCCTATTTTCTATTTATCAATTAGATTCAGGGTACTAACTCGAAGAGGTACAGGGGAATCTCGCCCAACAGTACTATCCATTGCATCTGGCCGAAACCATCCATGCGCTGGTTTGTATGCTAGCAAGGACGATGGGCCTCCATCGACTCCCCAGTCGCGAGCAAGTGGGCCTCTCCGCCGAAGATGTTCAGGAGCGAGTCCAGCTGTTCCGCTGTCTTTACATGCAGGACATTGGATTTGGCCTGACGAGAGGCTCAACCTGCTGGCTCCATTCGCTGGACTGTGTCCCTCGGTGTGAACTGACGGAGGCTGCGAAAGCCGACCCTCGCATCCAACTGACACTGATCCAGGATACCTTTCTCCAAGCTCTTTATGAGAAGAATTCATCCAAGTCAGAGCTCCAGCGGTTGGTGCCGCAGAGCCTTGAGCGTTTGGAACAGTGGGCTATAGACCACCACATCTTCACCGCCGCTGTTCTTGGTGATTTCACCTCCGTGGATCTCCTCCAGGGCTTCTTGGCAACCCGCATTGCCGTCCTCTCCCACTGTTTTAGCTCAAAATACCTCGCAGATGCTATTGTGGACGCTAGGGTGGCGTGCGGAATCCTGCTCCTGGTTTGCGCAGCCTGCACTCCATGCACTGCTGAGAAGTTGGCTCCTACTGATACATATCCCGTCGTCGGCGCCGAATCCAACGACAGCAGTGCCACGCTCTATTCGCAGATGGGCTTGACAAAGTTCACTGATCTTCCGTTTCTTGCCACCCAGCTAGTGGAGCAATTTCCCATCGCGGTCTTCTTTCTGTTGGCCACCGGACTGGCCAACATGCGTGCACTCTCCCGCGACACAGATCTCGAGCTTTTGCACAGAGTTTCTCTCCTCTTCTCTGATTTGGGTGCCAGGAGACCTGCCAACAATCATATCCACAAGATGGGTCGCGTGTTCCGGCTTGTGCTCGACGCCGTCCGCCAGCGGTGCCCCTTAGATCACGACACCGAGATCCTCTTCCCCAACAGCGGCCAAGATTCGTCGAGCCATAGCAGCATTGCAAGCACGCAAGGGCCGCCTACACCTGAATTGAGTGCGTACCCCTGGGAACCCAGCACTACTCTTTATAGTGCTCCAGATGGAATTCTCCCACACCAGCTTCTTCTGCCGTCCCACGTTGGAGCCAATGCTGCGACGGATGCAACGATGACAACAGCGACTTCCCTCTCGCAGTTCCCTAACATGCGGGACCTTCAGCCAGGAGGAACCGTGCCGGTACACGATGCGCTCCAACAGCTGGCATGGATGCAGGTCCCGGATGCTCTGCGAGACAGTTTCTGGCGGCAACAAAGTACGTTGTCCAACCCGGGAAACTACTACCATAATCTGCAGGGGGACCTTGGAGCGAGAGTACTGCTCCCAGAACAAGTGAATCCAGTTCCAGACGTGGATCTCGACTTTTGCTTACCGGACATAGACCCCAACAGAGAGCCCGTTTGAAAAGCAATCTACAAAATATAGCTAAGGGGTGCAAATTATCCTGCCAAGACTAGAAAGAAAGGCTTAGATTGTACTAGAAATGTTTCCTAATGAAATTATGTTTTTCTGTTGACTAATTGGGATCCTCATCCTTTTGCTTCTACTCTCGTTCCTATCTTGCCCACTGATGACTTTGGTAGTTAGTTTCTTGGCCTCAATCGACCTCTTCTCGCCCCTAGGTCCCCGAGTAAAACAGAAATTCATCCGGAAACCGAACCCCGAGCAAATGGCATGGGGGGGTCATGACGGACGAGGCAGCGGTTCACCTACCATTCAGGCTATATACCAGGCCTGATGTTCACCCCCTTTTTCAACTTGGTTTTTTCTTTCTTTCCTTTCTGACATCGAACCTCCACTTTCCTTATTTTTAGATCCCTGTGGGGGAAGAGAAAGCAGACTCCCATCATGATGATTATCAACATGAAACATCGGGCTTCCGAAAGGACCATTAATCGCTTTTCCATCTTCTGTGGTCCCATGGCCCAGCTCTGCTTTGTTCTCTTCTTACCAGCCAGCCTCATGCTGCCCCCGATCAGCCCCTCTCTCTCCCCGGAAGACACCGCCAATCATTACCGACAAAACGAGGCCGGGATGAAAGCCGGCGCGACGATTATGCTTCTGAGCGGTATCTTCTGGCCCATCTTCTGCGCAGGAGTCAACCGCCAACTGGCCCGAATCCCCAACCTCAATCCGACGCTCCTGTGGGCCCAAATGGCGGGCGGCTCGCTCGGGGGTGTGTCAATGATGCTGCCGGCCATCTTCTTTGCGGCCACGGTCTACCGCCTGGAGAGGGACCCAGTGCTCACGCAGCTTCTGAGTGACCTATCCTGGTTCTGCTTCTCGTTGTTGTTCCCCCCCTTCGTGGCGCAGGATCTGGCTATATCCTGGGCCATTCTATCCGACGCCCGCTCCAAGCCGTTATTTCCCCACTGGCTGGCCTATACGACTTCAGGACTCACTTTGACCCTTTATCCCGCTTTGGGGGTCCATTGCGTACACCAGGGGGCAGTCGCGTGGAATGGGGCTCTAGGATTTTGGCTAGGGGCGGCCGGCTTTGGTATACAGGTTGGATTACTGGTTTCGTTTCTGCTGAATGCTGTAGCTAGGCCTGATGATGATGATGAGGCTGAGGAACAAGGGGAGTGAGGATTGATTAGATGGGGGAGAGAATCATTGCACGAATGGTGATGGCAACGAGTATTCTGGACTGTATTCCTGTATTCCTTGAAAAATATTGGAATTAAATTGACCTCGGATTCCGAGCCCCGACAGCCACTCTCAGCTCGACAGATTAGATCAAGAATAGTAGTATAAAGAGAGAAAATATTTTGTGTCATTGGTAGAAACAACACTACTACTACAATCAGCTCTTCCTTCCCTTCCTGTCTATCAATCAAATCAAATCGTCTCTATTCCACGATGGGCTTTTACTACTCCCAGTTCCTCGTCACACCGAGCTACCCAACGCAGTCGTTTCTGGGCCAGACTGTAATCGTGACAGGAGCCAATGTCGGCCTGGGCTTCGAAGCTGCTCGGCACTTTATCCGACTCCAGGCGGCGACGGTGATCCTAGCCGTCAGAAATGTGGTCGCAGGGGAGGAGGCAAAGCGAAAACTGGAATTATCAACTGACAGAGCCGGAGTGTGTGAGGTCTGGGAGTTAGACCTCGCCTCCTATGCCTCTGTCCAAGCATTCGCTCGCAAAGCTGCTGCCCAGTTACCTCGGCTCGACGTCCTAGTCTCGAATGCTGCTCTTGCGACCACCACCTTCAGCCTGGCCGAGGGCCATGAACGGACCATCACTGTGAACGTAACAAGCACCATCCTTCTTGCCTTGCTGCTGCTCCCCAAGTTACGAGAGTCTGCCACGAAGCACCCGGACGCTCCCTGTCCGCGGCTGACATTTGTGGTCAGTGAGACTCATGCGTGGACCCCGTTTCCCGAGTACAAGGCGGCAAACACGTTCGAAAGGCTCGATGACTGGTCGACGGCGGACATGGGCAACCGATACGCCAGCTCCAAACTGATGGAGATTCTGATCCTTCGGGAGATGGCGGACCGGACGTCGGATGCCGAGCCGCAGGTCGTGGTGAACATGGTCAATCCAGGCCTGTGTCATTCAGGTCTCGCTCGGGAATTTGGCTGGGGCTTCTGGGTGTTCAAACAGCTGGTTGCTCGCTCCACGGAGGTGGGAAGCCGAACGTTGTTGGCCGGAGCATCTGCCGGCGCTGAGAGCCACGCCAAGTACATGACCGATGGCAAAGTCGATGATGGCGCCTTGTCCGGCTTTGTGCGCAGCCCAGAGGGAAAGACGGCACAGCAGAAGCTCTGGACAGAGCTCACTACCATCCTGGAGGGCATTGACTCTACAATCATGCAGAATCTGTAGCTTTGAGTCAGAGAGAAAGAAGATCCCCCGTGGGAGAGCCATCCAACCAAGTGATTGTTTTTTTTTTTTTTTTTCACCCTCTATTCATAGACATAAGCCCCATTCTGTATTTCTCGGAGTCCGTGGTCCATTGTATGAGAGATATAAATAAACTACAGCTTCCTTCTCTTGCATAGATGTCCCTAAGCATACACCAACTGTCTCTCGAGTTTTACCTTACGCATCATATTTGGCACACAGAAACAATTTCTGGCTTGGAATCCCGTCCCAATGTCAGGTACAAGGGTCCTCTTGTTCGGGCCTAACTTGCTTTCTTTCAATCTTGAACAGTACACGCACCTACGATCAACAATACAGGGTAACGCCCAGTATGGCCAGGTCATCGTGAAGACTATCGCTGAGCTACCGAGATGGTGGCAGAGCATCTCCCGCGCCTTCCCTCACCTGCAGGCTTTGCCAGGCGCTGAGTTGCTTCGTGCCTGGCATGAAGATCTGACCACCAGCAAACCACCGCAGTTGCCCTTCCCCCTCCCCACTACCATTCTAGCACCGATGGTGGTCGTGACCCAGCTAGTGCAGTATCTTGAGTATCGGGATAATAATACACAGCTAGCCTCACGCCCAGCAGCAAAGACGGAAGAAACATTGGGCTTTTGCACCGGTCTCTTGACCGCGTTTGCGGTGGCCAGCTCAGCAACACCAGAACAATTCGAGAAATACGCAGGGGTGGCGATCCGACTGGCGATGCTCATTGGTGGTATAGTTGGTGCCCTTGAGGCCCCCGATAGCCTTGGGGAATCTGTATCTTATTCCATCCTCTGGAACAACCCCCAAACATCCCAGAAAATTGACGAACTGTTGCTGGAGTATCCTCAGGTAAGAAACCCCCGTAAAATCCAGGGCGCAGCTCGACTGGGGGGTTTGATGCTGACGACTAGGGCTATCTTCAGAGTACCCATATTTCGGTCCTATCCGACGAGAAAAGAGCGACTCTCATTACCTCACGAAACTGCGCTGCGGGATTGGTACAGAAGCTGAAGAGTATCGATGTCGCCGTGACCGATCTCGGGCTGCGTGGGCGGTTCCACAGTCGTGACCACCATGCCACTCATGTCGATGCTGCCCATTGCTTCTGTGACTCCAACCCAGCCTTCCAGTTTCCAGACGCCTCGCAGCTCGTGTTACTCACCCGGTCGAATACTGATCCGGGGTACATTACCCAGGGAAGGCTACATCACATCGCCCTCGAGTCGATCCTGCTGCATCAGTGTCGTTGGTATCAGGCTGTGTCGAGCCTGAATTCAGATTTGGCCGGCTCTGATTTTGAGATCATATCCTTAAGCTGGGAACGCTGCCTGCCGCCGTCCTTGGTTTCAAAATTAGGATCGCGAGTAGTCCACCTCGCCGATCTCCAATCGTCGAAGCATCGTCGCCGTCATTCAGAGACTCGAGAAGTCTCTGATTCGGATATTGCGGTGATCGGGATGGCCTGTAAGCTTCCTGGAGCAAATGACTTGGAGGAATTCTGGAGCCTGCTATGCGAGGGAGATTCACAGCATCAAGAAGTACCCGAGGAGCGAATGACATTCGAAACCAGTTATCGGGAGGCAGATCCCAAGCGAAAATGGTACGGGAATTTCATTCAAGACTATGATAGCTTCGATCATAAGTTCTTCAAGAAGAGTCCCCGGGAAGCCGCAGCCATGGACCCGCAGCAGCGATTGATGCTGCAGACCGCATACCAGGCAGTGGCCCACTCAGGATACTTCTCCGGTCACCCTAATCCTGAGGTGGGATGTTACATCGGTGTGAGCAATGTCGATTATGAGAATAACGTGGCATGTCACCCCGCAAATGCCTATTCCGCCACTGGGGCTCTGAAAAGCTTCGTGGCTGGGAAGGTCAGCCATTACTTTGGGTGGACAGGCCCCTCCCTCACCATCGATACTGCCTGTTCTGCAGCCGCGGTAGCCCTGCATCATGCATGTCAAGCCATCCTGGTGGGCGACTGCACGGAAGCGCTGGCGGGAGGGGTCAATATTTTGGGAGGTCCCATTTGGTACCAGAATCTTGCTGGCGCATCATTCCTCAGTCCCACGGGACCCTGTAAGCCTTTTGATTCCAAAGCAGATGGATATTGCCGAGGAGAAGGCTGCGGCGCAGTTTATCTGAAGAAGGCACAGGCTGCCATCGCTGATGGAGATCATATCTATGGTATCATCGCCGCTACAGCAGTGCAACAGAATGAGAATTGCACACCCATCACTGTCCCCAATGATAAATCTCTCTCGGACCTCTTTGTCAATGTGCTCAGCAAGGCGGATGTTGCACCCTCACAAGTCTCGGTGGTGGAGGCTCACGGGACAGGTACTGTGGTGAGTTTGTCTCTCTTTTGCTCATGGATTATCTGTCGACCCATACATGCTAACCCTATCGTGATGCGTCGGAGGTCGGAGATCCCGCCGAATATGAAAGCATTCGTCGCGTTCTAGGAGGCTCAGCGCGCTCAGATACGGGCCCCTTGGCGCTGACATCAGTCAAGAGCCTAGTTGGGCACCTCGAATGCGCGTCTGGGATCGTAGCCCTGTTGAAGATCTTGTTGATGTTGCACAAGACCTCGATCCCTCCCCAGGTCGGCTTTGAGACGATGAATCCGGCGATCAAAGCCACGCCTGCCGACAAGATGGAGATTTCCACCACTATCAAGCCGTGGCAAGCGGAGTTCCGAGCTGCTCTGATCAATAATTATGGTGCCTCTGGGTCGAACGCATCCTTGGTGGTGATGGAGGTGCCACGGTCTCTATCACCAGCGTCAAAAGGCCATGCCCCTTCAATGAACCCGCTCAAATCTCATCCTTTCTGGCTCTCCGCTTTGGATGAACCCAGCCTCCAGGCATATTGTACCGCGTTGCTGTCCTATGTAGGCTCAGTTCCCTGCTCGGTGTCTTTAGCCGACCTGTCTTTCAATGTGGCCGTTCAATCCAATCGATCCCTGCCCCAGAACCTTATCTTCAGCTGTGAGACTATGCAAGATCTCGAACAGAAGTTGAGAAGTTTCCAAAGCGGCCATAGCTTTTCCACAGCCCGGAGACCCGAAAGACCTGTCATTCTTTGCTTTGGTGGACAGGTTTCCACCTCTGTCGGGCTTAATCCGGGTCTTTTTGAGAATGTGGGCATCTTACGACTTCATTTGGATGAATGCCACGCTGTCTGCCAGTCTTTGGGACTCGATGGGATATACCCTGAGATTTTCCAAAAATCGCCCATTCTGGATACGGTCAAGCTTCAGTTAGCCCTATTTGCCCTGCAGTATTCCTGTGCCCGGGCATGGATTGAATGCAACGTACAGGTCGCCGCAGTAGTTGGCCACAGCTTCGGTGAGCTTACCTCGCTTTGCATTGCAGGTGTACTCTCGCTGCATGACGCGGTACGGCTCATTGCTGGCAGGGCCCAGCTGGTCCGGGACTCATGGGGCGAGGAAAAAGGAGCCATGATTGCCGTGGAGGCCGACCGATCCCAGGTAGACAGTCTTCTTGACCAGTGCAATCAGGCTGAAGGACTTGACCTTGCCTCCATTGCCTGCGTGAACGGGCCGAGAAGTTTCACTCTGGCTGGCCCGGCCAAGTTCATGGATAGAATCCAGGCCCTGCAGAGTGAACCTCGCTTCGCATCAATCCGTATGAAAAGGCTGAACGTCAGCAATGCCTTCCATTCTACGCTCGTGGATCCTCTCATGGCGGACTTGGAGAAAGTGGGCGAGAGCCTTGTTTTCCACCCACCGACAATCCACGTGGAGAGCGCCACCGAGTTCAAGTCCGCAGCACCATCGAGTGCGATCTATGTGGCGGAGCATATGAGATACCCCGTCTACTTCAACAATGCTGTCCAACGGCTTGCAAAGCAGTATCCGTCAGCGATATGGCTGGAGGCGGGATCCAACTCCAGCATCACCGGCATGGCTGCGCGTGCCCTGGGTGATCCCTCGTCCTCTCACTTCCAAGCAGTGAATCTGGTCGGTGAATCTTCATTATTTGTGGACATGTTCACAGCCCTGTGGTCTCAAGGCTTGGATGTCAATTTCTGGCCGCATAATCGCCAGCAGGGTACGGCTTACAGTCCGTTGTTATTGCCCCCTTATCAATTCGAGAAGTTCAATCACTTGTTGGAGATGAAAGCTCCGCACAAGCTACCGGCAGATGCTCTTTCGAAACCAGCACCCCGTGAAGACAGCCTCTGGAGCTTCCTCGGGTATCAGGATTCCCAGCAACGGAAAGCCCGGTTCTTGATTCACACCGAGACCAAACGTTTCGAGGAATATATCAAGGGTCATACTGTGGCCCACTCCGCCCCGTTGTGCCCCAGCACGCTGCAGCTGGAGTTGGCTATTGAAACGATTCAAAGCTTACACCCCGAGTTCGCAGGACAGGACCTTCAACCCCAGCTTCAGGGACTGGATAATCACAACCCGGTCTGCGTGGACCCGACGCGAACATTGTGGCTAGATGTAGAGGCGCAGGGTCCTGAGCATCATCTGTGGAAGTGGGAAATGATCAGCCAACTGACGAGCAACAACAAGAACAACAACGCTACCACCAGTCTGCACGTGTCAGGCAACATTCTGTTTCGCTCGACGGAAGATTCGAAGTTCCTGATAGACTTTGGACGCTTCGAGCGCCTTGTGGACCACCAGCAGTGCTTCAGCCTTCTTGGCAGTGATGATGCCGACGATATCATTCAGGGTCGCCAGATTTATAAGTCTTTTGCAGAGGTTGTCGACTACAGCAGCATGTACCAGGGAGTCCGCAAGGTTGTTGGCAAGGGCAATCGGTCGGCCGGTCGCGTGGTGAAGCAGTATACAGGAGACACCTGGCTGGATTGTCCCCTATGCGATTCATTCTGTCAGGTTGCTGGCATTTTCGTCAACTGTATGAGTGATGTTCCCAGCCAGGAGGTTTTTATCTCCAACCGGATCGAGCAATTGATCCGTTCTCCTCGGCACCCCGTGATGGCAACGCCCCCCGACTCGTATGATGTGCTCGCAATTCATAGCCGCCCGTCGGATAAGATCTTCCTGAGCGATGTCTTTGTCTTTGATCCTCGTAACGGTGAGCTTCTGGGGGTTATCTTGGGCATTCAATACCAGAAGGTCAATAAGGTCGCTCTCGGGAAGCTTATGAATAGGCTCACCCCCGGTATGGCAGGTGCAGAGCCCACTTCTATTGCTCCAGTCGCAAAATCCCCCTATGCCGCTGCGCCTTCGACTTCCGGAATAGCTGCCGCTACTCCAGAAAAGAAAGCATCTTCACCTGATGATGTGTATGGGAGAGTCGTTGAGCTTCTGGCGAACGTCTCCGGCGCTGATCCTGCCGAAATCCATGAGCGCACATGCTTGGCGGATATCGGCATTGATTCCCTCATGGGAATGGAACTGGCGCGAGATATCGTAGAAGTCTTTGGTTGTACTCTGGATCCCATACAGCTGATGGAGCTGACCGATTGCGCGAGCCTGGTAAGATGCATCAACACTTCGCGAGGAATCGTGGACGACGGAAGCTCGACGAGCGAGGACAAGAGTGATAGCCAGAATGGAATGGACGTGACGCCAGCCACATCGTCTGAGGGAGAAGAGGATGAACCTCGAGTTGCGGTCACAGAGAGTCAAGCTATCAATGTCTCGATGGATGTCGATCCCAAGAATTCCCAAAGGGCGGTTGACGAATATGTTCGTACATATACACAGGGATTCGTGGCGCCTGTTCATCTCGCGACATCAGAGACTTTGGTCGCAGCACAGCAGTCCGTTGTCCTCGTTACCGGTGGCACCGGTAGCCTGGGCTCACACATGGTGGCACACCTGGCATCCCAGCCTGGAGTTCAGGCAGTCGTTTGTCTGAACCGCCACAACGTTAGTGACCCGGAGCTACGTCAGAAGCAGGCACTCGAGTCGCGCGGTATCTCTCTGAATGCAAAGGACTATGCAAAACTCAAGGTGTTTGAATCAGATACCTGCAAACCAATTCTGGGGCTTCCCAGCGACTTGTATCAGGAGTTAGCGCGCACCGTGACTCACATTGTCCACAACGCGTGGCCGATGACCATCAACCGACCGGTGAAAGGGTTTGAGCCCCAGTTCCAGACAATGCGAAACTTGATCGACTTTGCGAGGACGGCCGCAGGCATCAGACCGCGGGGCTTCAAGCTTGCATTCCAGTTCGTTTCCTCCATTGCAACAGTCGGACTCTATCCACAGTGGAGTGGCAGGACCTTGATCCCCGAGGAACGTATGACAGTTGACTCGACGTTGCCCTCTGGATACGGCCTGGCCAAGCTCGTCTGTGAGGGCATGTTAGAGGCGACGCTGCAACAATACCCGGATACCTTCAATGCCATGGTTGTTCGTATTGGCCAGATCGCGGGATCAAGTCTGTCTGGATATTGGAATCCTGTCGAACACTTGGCATTTTTATTCAAGTCGGCTCAGACATTGAATGCTTTCCCTGGTTTCCAAGGAGTATGTTGCCTGACGCGGTCAAATACAGATAACAATGCTAATGGTTCTTTGCTTTTCTCCAGGAATTGTCATGGTGCCCCGTGAATGACGTCGCCACCGTTCTCGGGCAAGTCCTGCTGCAACCAGGCCCTGCCTATCCCATATACCATGTCGAGAACCCCACTCGACAATCCTGGCCGGAGATGTCCTCCATACTCACGCAAGAGCTGGGCATCCCGTCTGACAACATCGTCCCATTCGACCAGTGGCTCAATCGCATGCACCAGTGGTCCGATCTCACCGAGAACCCCGCTCTACGAATTGAGGCGTTTTTGGACGATCATTTCATTCGAATGGCTTGTGGTGGATTGATCCTCGATACCAAAAGGGCACGGGAGCATTCCACCCACCTACAGAAGATGCGTGCGATCAGCACGGACAATGTGAGGAAATATGTCCAGCAGTGGCGCGAAATGGGATTCCTCAAGTAAAGTAGAATCAGAGATGCCTTCTGGGAAGCTCCCGCCTTCATTCTCTGACCCAACCTCCTACTTCTACCTCAGTCTTTGTTGTATTTAAAGCCGCTTCGGTACCCGCTATATTCTGTCAATCAAGATCCATGAGTACTGCTATAATGCTTTTTATTATTCACTGTACGTTCCTCCCAAGTATACCGACTGGATTTCTTCTCTATGGAGACCCTAAAACCATCAAGGAGAGAGTCGCTGGCAAGAGTCCCGCAATGTCCGGTAGGTCACATCGCCAAGACGTCGTTTGGTGGAAGCATCTCAACATATCCCGGATCTCGCCTGGGAACACCCTCAGAAACATTACTGGGGCCTCGGATTGTTTTTGGTGGTGAGGACCAATCCACTTCCACCACATGTTCCTTCCTAGGTGATCATCGTTGCGAGGATTGACGCACCGACAGGGAGCATCAGCTTGAGCCCATGTCATAGAACTCACGATTTGTTGAATTTCACAGCAAATATCGACAGTCTCGTAAAAATCGAGTGCAACACCGGGTTCGATCGAGATAGGAGATACTGTCTGGGCGCCAAGAAATGCTCTTGATCTGAATGGCCAATGGTTTCGTCCAGAGGGGAGCTAGTCGACAGTATCCTGGGAGGGGCAGGCCAATCCGAACGTCTCTCAGTCTGGCCAGTGAATGAGTTGATCATCGCGGCGCTGCTTCGGGAGACATGTCACGCAATACGCCACAGAAATTACGTCTTCGGGCTTCCGTGATTTGCCAGGGCTGATTGCGTTGTATTTATGGCTAGCAAGACCCTGGATGGATCGATCCTTTGATTTTGTTCCTCATTATGGATTCGAAGGCCCATCTCGTCCGCCACGCAGAATCGGTCCACAATGTCACTCACGACTTCTCTCAGTTGGATCCTGATTTGACCCCTCTTGGCCTTCGACAGGCCACAGGGCTCGGCCAGCTATTCCCCTACGCCCCCCAGGTGGGTGTCATCATCACTTCTCCACTAAAGCGAGCCGTCCAAACTACCCTCACTGCTTTTCCACACATCCTTGATAAGCGGTATTTCGACTCCGAATCTGGGCACGGGGTGGAGGATGGCGCAGCTCTCTTCCTGGACCCCGATTTGCAAGAAAGAAGTGCCCTCCCCTGTGATACGGGGTCCCCAACTAAGGTCTTGGAAGCGGCTTTTCCGAGACTAGGTTTTCAGGATTTGGCTGAAGGTTGGCAAGTGAAAGAGGACCTCTATTCTGCAGCCGACGAAGCTGTCGAGGAGCGGGCACTGAGGGTGAGATCTCGTATTGCCGCGATCGGCCAAGATCTTCAGCACCAACGGCGGACGGACGTTGTGGTTGTGACTCACGGGGTGTTCATGAAAGTCTTGTTGGGAGACCCAGACATTGATTTGCCGAAAGCAGGCTGGAGGAGCTATGCCGTTGGGACTCACAGCTCGGGTGTTATTCTGTCGCCTCTCGAGTGACAGCTGAGTCTGCCTCACTGGCCACTTCCTGTTGCTTGGGCTGGTTACTTGCGTCGAGGGATTTCCAACTGTCCCGAGGAACAATGGTTAAGATGATGGCGCTGAAAGCACCTCTGATGATTTTAATATTAATTTTATCACTCTTCAACTGAAAAAACCGTGCTTAGCTCTGTGGGCGTAGTACTCCACGTGTACATGCGTAGGCGGTGACGGTATAGATGAGGTTACAGGTGAGCTGTAGGTGGGTCAGAGGTCGTGTCAGGTAACTAATCCGAATTGAGTGCTTAGTAAATCTCGTGTCAGGTAGCTAAGCCTAATTGGGTGCTCACATGACTCGCTTGAGAGGTCATGTCAGGTGGATCTATAATTACGCCCATGTCACACCCTTACCCTGTACTTAATTTTACACTGAATTCTTAAGTCTCAATTAGTAGCCAACTAGTCAACATGGCTGCTGCAAGCCCTCTTATCAATGAAGTCAAAGGACTGGAAGGATCAGAAAATCGACTATGCAGCCCTCTATCGTGAGAGTCTTGATGATTGGATCAAACCCTACCGGCTCTCTGAGACTCAACAACCTCCATTGCAAATTCAGAAATCAACCCATTCCAATATTCTTTCCTTACTACTTTCTGAAAACCAAGCAGAGATGCCAGCACCTACTGTTCAAGGTGAAGTTGATCGGTACTGTGATAGTGGTAGAGTGTCACAGATGGCCCCGTGACCCCGCCCCGAACCCGCCCCAAACCCCGCCGGGGCGGGCTTCGGGGCAGAGGTGCTCACCCCGCTCTGGGTTTGGGGCAGAGGTCCCCGCCCCGCTAATTTTTTGGGTGCCCCGTTGGGGCGGGCTGAACTGGGGCAGCGGGGTTTGGGGCGCCCCAAGGCCCCGTTAGGCCCCATTACGAAGCCAAACATATATTACTGTATGGTATCTATACTGTGTAACGATTACTTTGAAGAAACCGAGTGTTTGACTGAGAGGCTTTGTCAGCTCAAAGTTATGAACTTATGCTATTATATTACAAAGGATCATGCTACATCCCGCATTTTAATTGTCATGATAATTTTTAACCATAGTGAAAACGAGTTGGAATTTTTTAAAACTATCTTGATTCTTGAAACCTGATACTCCATACATCTTCCAGCATCAATGATAAAGGGGAACCCTTACAACCTCTGCAGGAATGAGAAAGCCCGTGCACTTCCAAGATCAATATGGATAGTACATCGACTCAGTCTCACAAAGACTACCAGCTATTTACCGTTCTCAAGGCGCTGAAAATATCCAGGTTCATGGATAACACGACGTGGCCGGGTTGTTGCAGATTGAGGATGTGGGTTTATAACCTCCGACTGGCTTGTCGTAGAATGAGCTTCTGCGTTCATGGATGGTGAATGGATGGCAGACGGTCGCTGGTAAGACTGCAGTGGAGGTAGACTGAGTCCATCTTCCTCATCGTCATCAGCCCAGCGATCTCTATCATCATCCTCAAATCCACCTAGATCCTCTTCATCACTGATATAGTTGACATCCAATTCAACATTGAAATCCACATATCCCACATCGTTCTGCTCATCATTGTCACCATCTTCAACAGATATGTATTCCCGTTTCAGTTCAAAGCGGTCAGCAGACATTTGGATCATAATTGCTTCAATTGTTTCGGGTGCGAGGCGGCTACGGCGATAGTGGCAAACATCCCGAGCAGTACTGAACAGATTCTCGACACCAACACCACTCGCTGGAACTGCAAGGAAATCACGGGCCATTCGAGAAAGGATTGGGAAACGGGGTGCATTATCACGCCACCAGTCAAGGACATCAGGGACTGAACCCAGTGGTAAAGTTGCTTGAAAGTCACCATGGTTAGAACAATTGAAAAGGTCATAAATGCAGAAGTAACAAAAGAAGACTAACGCTCATCATCCAGGTATCTTTGCAGTTCAGTGTATTGATGACTCTGTGATTGTTCGTTTGAGTCAGACTGTTGGTTGTATCGGCGATGCTTGTACCGGTGAAGAGCTTGATCAATTACATTCAGATTGGTGGAGGATGCAGTCGCTTCGTTGATCAATGGATATCTGTTTCGGTAATAAGAAAAGACTTTTTTTAGTACATTCTCATATTTAACCGACCAAAGCATTCCTGAGCCACCATTTTCTTCCCAACTTGCTCCTTGGAAAACAGAAAGCTTTTGGCATGGATCAAGGACAGTGCCGATTGCATAAATGACGCCCTGAAATTCATATGTCTTTCCATAATATTCTGAAAGTTTTCTGTGCGCCATTGACAAACCCTGATAAAGCTGCCTTTTCCACGGTCGCTGTTTGTTTTCAAGGTGATGCTGATTATCCTCGATGTGATTGAAGAGACTGTTGTAGATCATATACACCTTGTATAAATATTAGCAAGGTTCTAACCGTGGTGAAAATTGGCACATGCCTTATGAACTATGACTCCATGGTGCTTAGACAGGCTGTTTGTAAAGTAGTAGAACTCTCGAAGCAGCTGAAGTAGGTACTCCACATGTCGCCATTCATGTTCTGCAAGACTCAGAGGGAAGATAGCATGGTCATCCGTTGTGGTGATAAACCTTCGAATTGGCTCCCTCAACTTATAAGCCCGTTCAAGCATAAGAAAGGTGGAATTCCAGCAAGTTTTGCAATCTAGAAGAAGACCAAGTGTTTTAGTATTGTGTGAATCCATTCGCTGATATCGTCGAAAGCTTTCCCGACGTTGAGGGCTGGCATTAACATATCGCACTAGTTTCCGGACCTATCTAGCATTAGCTGAGAACAAGTAACAAAGAAAAAAAAAGAAAAAAGAAAAAAGAAAAGAAAAGAAAAGGGGAAATAGAATCAAAGCCTTACTTTTTCGAGAGTACAAGTCAATCCTTTTTCTCTCAGGTTTTTATCATCATCATTCCAGCGGATGCCAACAACATCATCATTTTTGGCATCGATCTTTAGCTCACGCAAAAAGGCATTGACGGCAAGTTGTATGACATGTGTAAGACATGGAAGATGGTGTGGAGTGCTAAGAATGGCTTGTAGGCCACTGTCCATGGCATGCTCAAAGAAGTCATGTGTGTTCAAAGCGTCTTGCAAGCCATGAGCAACATCTGGATCTAAAGTCTGGGCAAGGGAATCTGTGACGTAGACAAACATTGTCCCATTGTTTCCAGCCTGTAATAGTCAGTATGATCTCAATTTCTTATGTTCTAACCATGGTGAGAGGATGTGTATATTATACGTACATTGTCCGTTGTAATGCCAAGGAGGCGATGAGACAGATCATGCTTTCCCAATATTTTCAAGAGCACAGATCCAAGACGATCCCCAGAATGAGATCCTTCCAATGGAGAAAAACCAAGAAGGGTCTCACAAAACCGGAAATCCGCTGAGATGAAATACCCAATAACTGCCATGAATGGTTTCTGATCCGGACTTGTCCAGCAATCAAGGGCAATCGAAATTTTACTATCAGAAGGAAGGGTTTCCATGGTATTCCGTCAAGAAGTATGAGCAAGCTGCATTAGCAGATCTTTCACACCATTTCGATTGGAAAATGCAGCTCTTTGTTCGGACCAGCCGCAAGATTTAGAAGACGTCGAAATTGTACATTTTCAATGAGTCGGAATGGGAGACGGTTACCAACAATGCAATGAACTACCTGTTCCTGAAATGCCTCACGAGAATAAGTCTTGTCTGGCGTGTTTATCTGGGAGATAGAAAGAATTCCTGAGTTAGTATACTTGTTTTGCATAACAGGATATTGGAGTAGACTTTGCACTTACTGGTCCTTTTCCAAGAAAGTCTCGAATGGAAGCATGACATTTTTGAGGATGCTGATAAGTGCATTGCCTGGTATTTGGATGTCTGATCATTGTTTTGGTCCCATTGCCTCTACCTGGATGATCAATAAAGGTCTCACAGTGAATACAGCGAGCATGTGGAGTGCCATCATCAAGACGTGCGACTTCTATGAAATGCTGCCAACCTTGAGAATGTTTGGATCCTCCCCATCGCATGTCTTTACCCTTCTTCTCAAACTTTCCAGCTGATATAGTTGTCCTCCACCAACGCATAAACTCATCTCATTTTTGAATGAACTCAGATTCAGTGGTGAGGTTCTTGCGTTCTGGATATTTGACACATGTGTTTGTTCCATGTCTGCTTGAAATGATATCCAGGTCAAAGTCGCCGATTGGGTTGTTTTTCCGGTTAACAGAGGAATATGGTAAAGATGTATTCAGAAAGGGATCAATTGGCAAACTTCACTGGCTCTCTGGAAAAGGAGAGGACTCTAAGTCAAGATTGGGAAGTATATCACTGAATGATGATTGTGGTGCTGGCGCAGGTGAGGAATGAGAAGTGTAAGGAGTATTTGCTGGAGAATCCATTGTACATAGCATTCATATAAACATGATGAGAAAAAAGAGAAAAATCTAATAATCCAGAGCATAATTTCAAATTCAGCGCCCAACACACCCCAAACTTTTCTGTAATTGAGAAAAACACTTTAACCATGGTTTGAATTTTAATTTTCGTTGTCAGTTGCCTCTGTGTTCTCTTCCGGTTCCACACCCTCTCCTGGTTCTACATCCTCTGTCTCATTTCGCTTGCGCTTCTGGGTCTCTGACTGTCTGATCACACTATTCTTCTGAATAGATCGGTTGTGCTCCTTGATCTTTGCTTGGATCTCCTCTGCTTGGCTTGTGAACATCTTCGGCCGACATTTTAGGAAGCCAGGAGTCTCCTTGATAGTGATCGCGGCCGGTTCTGAACGATCCAAAGAAAATGCACTCAAATCTTCGGAAAAATTATCGATTGCGTGTGTATAGCCGTACCGTTCAAGCACTTGTGCCTGGTCCTTGAGAACAACCACAGCCGCCTCATATTCCGCCTAACGAAACTAATGAGTTTCTAACCATGGTTAAAAGTGCGAGGAGCACTTACCTCACATCCAATCAGATTCTCTGGTCGCTTCTTCCCGCCCTTAAGCCCCCAACTGATCGTTTCCAGCATCTTGCTTTTGAGGGATCGGTAGTGCCAGAGGGCACCAAAAATTTCACCTTGCTGGACCAAGTCTTCCTCCTCATTCTTGTTGAGCATTGAGGGAGTTCGGCAAACTGCTTGATTCTGTTTAAGCGTGCGGCCAATCACCGGGCCCCACGGTGAGTATGGCATCTGATTGGAGATCTAAAATTTGTTAATCTCACCACGGTAAGAAAAGTGGAGTGAGGGGACCTACTAAAAAGCCCAGACCATTATACGCGCTCATCGCATTGGTCAGAACCGGGCCGGCAGACTTGACAACATGCTGTATAATTGCAGCCCAATTCGGGTGGAGGAAACGCTCAAAATATGCAGCTGAGTGTGATGCACTTGCAAGGGTATCAGGGGGTGGTTTGAGCTAGAATCAATTTTATTAGCAACTTCATGTTCAGTACTAGTGAACTGTCTGGTCAACCTACTAGGTCATTGAGTTTTGGGTCCTTCCAGAAGCTGTCAGTTTGGACCTGTCTCACAAGCTCATCGATGAAATTATGAGCTAACCGAAGACGGTCAGCATCCAGAGAAAATGGACGATCAAAATTCTTGTCTCCGAAAAGAAGGTCTTGGATCTCCAAGTCCCATTGGAAGTCCTTCAGATCATGCGAGGCTGCTGCAGGGTATGTCCAGTCTGGGTCAATCCATATAGCTATGTGGCGAAGAATCCGTTTGACCTTGTCAACTGCTTTTTCCAGGTTGCACCAATCATTCCTAGTCAGAAAGTTAATGATTCAAAAAGCTACTAACCGTGGGGAGATTATGGAGTCAGGGAACTGTAGCTTACCAGCATGGACATGGGAGATTTCGATTCTCCATTAGGCGTGAAAAGATGAAGTGGTAATCTTCTTCACTGAGATCCTTGAGAAACCCTGGGCGACGCCAGTCGAAGCAATAGTCATTGGTTTGGTAGGGGCTTGAGAGTCGCGGGAGTTGCTCATTCCGATAATTTGGAGGCAAAGGCCAAGGATTCTTGCGCTTTTTGTTATTCAACCAATAGTCCTCACGGCGTGGATAAAACAGGAGCCGAAGAGGGTAGTCTGGCCGACCAGCCTCAACACTGAGGATTAACTCCCAGTCCTCACATCGAACGAGGTGCGCGGTATGCCCGAAGATCTTTGTGGTGAACTCAAGAAATTTATCAAACTCTTGAAACCAGATCTGACTGTGGTTAGTACCATCTTCAACCTTTGATGTGGAAATCAACGTACAAAATCAAGTTTTGATGAAACCATTTTTCCTCCGAGGGTCCAGGTAAAGCGACGTTCTCCATATCGTGTCATTCCATATCGAAAAACATACGGCTGAAAGCCTTCATGGCTGATCACAGAGCCCATCCGGGCAGTGTGTGTGAGATTCAGACCAAAGAGTGTCTGCACCCAGTCAGAGAAAGTTGAGCCTCTGACAATTTCTCCTCGCTCTTTCTCTGGCACACTCTCCAGCCGACCGAGTATCTGGACTGCATTGTAGCCATCACTGTTTGAATGATGCATGACTTCACGATTGGCCATCAGGGCAGCAAGGGTATCCTCTGTCATCTTGTCATCATCATAAAGGTCGATGGCCCACAGATAGTCATGGGCTTCAGGTCGTGTGATGTCTTCCCCAGCATCAGTGCGTTCAATGGCCTCTTGAAGGATCTTGAGCATAGCTGAAACCCGATGCTGTCCATTTCGCAGTTCAAACGTGGTACCTTCTGGCAAAACTTGAATGTGAATCAATTCATTCTGATGTAGTTACCGGTTAGCAATGTAGTCACCATGGTTAGAATGTCAACGTACAGGATCACTAGTTTTTCTGGTAAGGGATTTGTGGAGGTCCATGAGCGTAGTCGTTTCTGTAACATGATCTGCCAAAACTGTCTCCAACATCTTGCTTGTAGTCGTCACTTTTAAGCGGTCCTCCTGTGCAAAACGCCGAACACCACACTTGAACGCCTCAGAAAGCTTCTCAATGAAACGTTCATCAATGGCTTGGTTACGTTCATTATGTGAGAGAGCACGAATATCCACCACAACACTCCCGAGGTATGCACTGTCAAGCTGGGTGACCATTCGATCGTCATGGATGAGCTTCTGGAGTGGTCCACCATTTTCAGATTGCTCGTTAGCCTGAGGAGCCTCAGGAGCAGGGTCAACATCCTCAGCACCTTTCCTGGCTTTGCTCGTGCTGGCCGGGATTTTTGATTGTTTCTTTGGCGGCGCAATGGCGGCGAGCAAACTAACCGTGGGGAGAACAGGTCTCAGCGGTGTTTACTAACTTTTCATAAAACAGCCGATTTCTGAAAAACCTGATTAAAGAAAGGAAGATGGTTTCTTAGCATGGCGAGAATTTCGCGGAGTGATATTTATGCCCACGCCTCTTTTGTATTCACTAACCAGAGGAATGAAATAAAAAGCCAGTTTTACAAGTTTTATTTTCTCTTGCTTCACTGAAAGACACTCCGTAGGTTTTATATTCTTTGTGGTGATCTAGAATATAATTGGCGGATTTAGATTATATAATGCCCGGAGGCAATGTACTCTGTGGTTGCGACCACCTTCTTCGGCGGCGCCGACAGAGCCCCGCTAGCCCTACAAATCGCGCGTTAGACCAGATTATCAAGGGGTGCGAAGTTGCGATGCATAACAACGCATTTTTGGCTGAGCAATGCAAGCTATTACGCGTTGCTAACGCAAGACAAACGTCTAAACGCAGCAAATCTACAAAGCGTATAGCCTTCGAAAACGGGATTACGATTGGGGAGACGCCAGCGCCAATATTAACACCAAACCAAGCGTTTGAATGCCAGACAACGCAGGGAGATGAAGCTATTCAGACAGCTATGCAGCCAATTGGGCGCGCGCCACCGCGATGCACTGACTGCTTTGAGATCGGCCATCGAAGAACGCAGTGTAAAAAACGCAATAGCTAGCTTTATTTGAATTTAATTTGGTGTTTTGGTGTAAATAAATTGGATTGAATTTAATGTGTTGCGGTGGATGACCCGCTCGGTGGTGAGTTACGTTACATGTCGGCGCTTACTCAGTCACGGACTGCCACGCCCCTCGATTCTCGTGTGCAAAAAGATCCAGGCTTCGGGGGGGCCGGCCGGTCACGGTCTCCACGGTATCGTTCAAGCGAGTTTCAAACCCAGTCGCCGCCGCGGTCTCCAAGTTTGTCAGGAATCGAGCAAAGTAGTCCGAGACCCCCACGCGGACCAGGCCGTCGTACCGCTGGTCCCCGGACAGCTTGGCGTGCTCGATGCGGCGACCCAGCGCGGCGGACAATTTCTGGGCCACCTCGTCGTAGGTCAGCAGCTCTGGGCCCAGCACGCGGTGGTCGCAGTTGTGCGATTGGGGATCGGTGATGGCCCGGAATGCGACCGCCGCGATGTCAATCGCACTCACAAAGGGGATTTTGCCCTCGCCGCATGCCGTGTAGATTTTACCCTGATCGCGGATGACCGCGCTCGGAGCCTCGTCGGAAAGATTTTCTGCGGGTGAAGAAGTCATTCCCAAGGTTAGCTAGAGCACAGAATATAAAGGGGGATTCTCTGTCAGGAGGTATACACACCCATGAACCAGCTGGGCCGAAGCACGCAGTAGTCGACTCCGGTGTCCAGGAAATGCTGCCACACCATCCCCATGCCCGGCTGCGACGGCTCCGCGGAGCTGCCCGCCACCAGCACAAACCGGCTCACCCCATGTTCCTTGCGCGCATAGTCTATGAACTCGTTCATGGGCTTCCAGGGCTCGGCGACCAGGGGTTCCATGAGATAGATGGCCGAGATGGTGCCGCCCCCGGCAAAGCGGTGCTGGAAAGGTTCCTTCCAGGTGGACTGGTCCAGCCAGTCGAATTGGACGGCCGGCATGCCGGACGGGGCGGCGGAGAGACCGCGACGAGAGGCTAGCAGGAAGGGAATGTTTTCATTCTGAAGGAAGCGGGCAAGACGGACGGAGGTCTTGCCCGTGCCGCCAGTAAGAAGGACAGGCATAATGACTGCGCCGTGATGGATGTGGTGGATGAGGATGAGGAGTAGGAAAGACGAAGGAAGGAGTAGGCGATGCAGAATTCTGTTTAAATATAGTATGAACACAAACGCGATGCTCTCCAACGGCCATAGGACTTAAGAACAGTCTAAATCCGGCTTGACATCATCACGCAGAATCGGCATCGTGGGTCTCAAGGATATTGATATTGCTCGGATCCCGAAGACCGAATCAAGAGATGAAGCCTCAGTCCAGCCATTTATCTTAATTGGAGAGCTCCCCATGCCAAAAGAGCAGAAAACGAAAAGAGCAGAAAAGGAGACTCCCTTTTGTCTTGAAAGCTCCACTCCAGCCAAACATGATCATCACCCCTCGATTCCACCTGCTCGAGCTCGGCGATCAGCCATGGTGTCCCGAATGGCTGCGCGAATATTCGCACATGGCTCGCAATCAGATGTGGAGGACCAGGGCCCCTGGAACCAAAGACTCGCCGGCCGTGCAAGTCTGCGATCTGCTCCTCCACCATCTCCCCAACTTGGCCTCCTTCACCTTCATTGACTCTTGTGCGGGCGGTGGAGGCCCCATTCCCATTATGGAGGCCACCTTGAATGCCAAACTCAAGCAACGAGGCGAAGGGCCGGTGCAATTCATCCTCACCGACCTCTACCCTTCGCTGGAGAAATGGGCCACCATGGCAAAACGTAGTGCTCATATCTCTTACATCGACGGGCCGGTGGATGCCACTCGTGCCCCGCGACTGGCTGCGCCGGGCAAGAAAGAATGTCGAATCTTCAACCTGTGCTTCCATCATTTCGACGAGCCAGAGGCCGCCACGGTGCTGCGAAGTGCTGCCCGAGAGGCTGATGCCTTTGTGTATGTCTCCTCCTCCTGTTACAAGTGAAGTCCGTACAGTTCGGTTAACAGAGAAATGGCAGGATCTTTGAAATGACCAATCGCACCCTTTCGGCCTTCCTCAACACCACCTTCATTGTCTTGTCACCGTTTTTGACGACCTACCTGTGGTTCAGTCACTCGCCTCTCCACCTGTTTTTCACCTACCTCGTTCCATTGGTTCAGTTGTTTTTTGCCGTAGACGGCTACGTGTCGTGTATACGCGGACGGACGCCAGAGGAAATCACGCAGTTGATCAAGAAACAGTCAGATCTGGATCTCACCGGATGGGATATCAAAAGTGGTGAGGAGATGATGTTGCCTCCATTCGGAAAGATGTATTGGTATATGGGGGTCAAGAAGTAGAGAAGGCACAGGATGCGGAAGTGGCAGGGCGTTGTGCAATCAGCCTAAGCTCACGACTTTATTCATGATGTACTCAGCTAGGCTCTTAGAATCTATCAGTCAAACATCCTTTATCAACAAGGTTACTATTGGGAATTATTTGACGTCGCAGCGGCTAGTTTTGGAATTGTAGAGCTTCAAATTTCGTGGCAATACAGGCATCTCCTTAGTAAACCTATCTTCTTTAAGGACTGTAATCTCGCCAATTGGCCATCTATGATAACGGCTCTGATGACCCTTCTCTAGTACTGCCCTTCAACAGTACTATCTCCGAACCTTTGAACTAAGTCAAAGCAATGCCAATCCGTGTACGAAGCTGTTTACGTCAGAGCATTTTCACGTGGGCATTAAGCCCACTCTGGACTTGACAAAATTGATTGTCTCGGATTCCGAGGACCGAAGAACGACTAAAAAATAAACTGAATAGAAGACTGTCGCGGGTTCTTTCGGCGGACAAACGTTGACTACTATACAGGGGTGGTCACTTGCATATATACTAACTGTGTGCACCCCGTTTATCGACAGTTCCGCAGCTTCCAAGGCAGACGAAGATGGTTTCAAATGAAAGACAGGTCGATGTGCTGATTATTGGTGCTGGCCCAATGGGGTAAGACAAAATCAAAAAAAAAAGAAAAAAGAAAGGGGGAAGAGGACAAGCGATGTGCTAACCTGCATTGTCAGGCTAATGACTGCCTTATGGATGGCAGAGCTAGGAGTCGACACATGCATCATCGATGATAAAGGAACGAGAGCCCTCAATGGTCGTGCCGATGGGTTCCATGTGCGCACGGCAGAGATCTGGGACAGTTTCGGCATCCATGGAGTCCTGCAGAAGTTTGGAGTCCGATTTGATGAGTGGTGTCTTTGGGTATGCATAATCTACCTACGGAAGTCGGCTTACGCATGGTTCTAACAATGCATCAACTATTCAGGCGCCAGGAGATGATGGCCGACTGTCGAGACAACAGAGGCAGAGTATGATGGGGTTAGATATCTCGAGGTGGGTACTCGGCTTCAGCATGGCATATATGAGCTTGAAGGACGAAGTGCTAATGGCTGGAATAGAATGAGCACCTGCACCATGCATCAAGGCAACACGGAGGCCACTTTGATCGATGCGATTCGACAACGATCTGGTCCGGAGGTCGAACGAGGCGTAGTGCCCAGTTCTATGGAGCTCGATGAGAGTCTCGTGGACGATCCTGAGGCATACCCAGTGAAGCTCCAACTGCGACACCAACGCAGAGAAGATTTGGCTGTGTGGCGGACCAATTCACATAGTATTCGCCCAGGCGGCGTGATCCAGGAAGAAACGGGCAAGATCCAGGGGGTTATCTCTTCCTCCTTTGCAACCAAGAACGACACTATCCCCTCGGTCAGCAGCGAGGAGGGAAGTACGACCACCATCCAAGCCAAATATGTGGTTGGCAGTGACGGCGCCCATAGTTGGGTACGCCGCCAGTTGGGCTTCCCAATGGAAGGCACCTCCACCGATGCCATCTGGGGAGTCATTGATGCCGTGTTCATCACCGATTTTCCAGAGTAAGTTTGCCTGATCTCGTTACAAGACAACGACACCGCAGTAACTAATCTCGTTTCACGCGGTATAGCTTTCGGAAACACTGCACGATCCTCACCCGGCACGGAAGCATTCTGAGCGTGCCACGCGAGGACGGCATGACTCGGTTATATGTGCAACTTCCCGCGTCATTTTCCAATGCATCGGTTACGGACTCTACAATGGGGACGCAAATTGTTGCCGTCGCCCGCAAGAGCCTCTTTCCTCATACTCTGACGTATTCCTACTGCGACTGGTGGACCATTTACCGTGTGGGCCAACGAGTCGCAACCAGCTTTGCACACCAGAACCGCATCTTCCTCGGTGGCGATGCGGTGCATACCCATACTCCCAAGTGTGGCCAAGGCATGAATGTCTCTATGCAAGATGCCTTCAACCTGGGGTGGAAGCTGGCCGGGGTGATCAAGGGCCAACTTCACCGCAGCGTTCTTCAGACATACCAATCCGAACGCCGGCCCGTCGCTCAGGATCTCATCAACATCGATACCAGTCTCGCTAGCGTCCTGGCCAGTGAGACCATGTCCGACCCCGTGGGGGTTGGGCAGGTGTACGGGCGACTCCGGAATTACGCGAGCGGCGCGGACATTTGCTATCCTGCCAGTGCTCTGGTGGCAAGCGGCACGAGGGCGAAACAGCATTTGGCCAGCCGTCTGAAACTAGGGATGCGATTTCCCAGTCACCCAGTCATCAATCACTCCAGTGCCGTTCCCATCGAGAGCCAATCTCTCCTCCAAAGTGACGGCCGCTGGCGAGTCTTGGTCTTCGCTGGTGATGTGACGAACCCGACCCAACTGGAGCGTGTGAATCGGTTGGGCGCATTTATCAGTCAATTGATGACTCAATTCCGGTCGATTCACCAAGGTCAGCCTTTTGTAGAAAACTTGATCTTCTACTACAATCGACTAGACCAGGTGGAGGTCGGCGACTTCCATCACACCTTCTTCCCCTTGGACCCCTCCCGGGGATATAACTACAACTTGATCTTCGCTGATCCACCCGCCTCGCTATCTCGAGGCCGTCCGGAGTCTGCGCATGTGCAGTATGGCATCAGTAGCGGCAGGGGGTGTATGGTGGCGATACGACCCGATCAATGTGTGGGCTGGATTGGGGATCTAGAGGATGAACAGGAGTTGCAAAGGTACTTTGCTGGGTTTATGCGAGAGGTACGGAGATAGTCAGCTATCGTTCCGGTTATCTATATTTGAGTATTTGCGTATTCCAGTTTTCCTACTATGATCAAAATCCCATTTGTCGTTCAGTTGATGAAGCCATACCGCAAATTTTGATAACATGAAATGTGCTGAAACCTTTTCCAAGGGGAAGCCGAAGAAATGAAAAGAATTGATGAAAAAAAAAAAAAAAGGACAGATGCCTCAGTACGACATTAACTGAATATTTCGTCCATGTCGGTATGACTACATGTTACTTGCTCCGTACATATGCATCATATCCACTTGAAGTAGACCTCGTTCCTCGCCTTTTCAGCGATGAAATGATTATTGGCCCTGCACAATCGTTGTCTCCCGTCCTGCAGGCACAAAACAAACCATCAGATCTAACATGATCGGGTTTTCAGCTACTTTTCGACATAGTAACAGTCATCGAGACCTGCGAGGTCATCCAGCTTGCCGCCTGTCTTCTACCCGCGTCGTAGGGACTAACAACATATTCGCTACTAACACCACCTGGCAGAGGAAATATCGCACATACACGTATAGTGACCCAGGTATGTCTAGTGTTCTACCAAACTTGGACAGGATTTACAGCATCACAATGTCTATAAGTCTATCTTCCTCCCAACTGCCAAGGATTCAAACAAAAGATTCAATAGATTTGCCCCAAAACTGTCGCTTCATCTCTTTTCCTTTTTGTTACTCCTCAAGAATCATAACCACTCCACGCACGTGCCGTATTATCAGCATAGGTTTATGCAGCAAGCATATCGGGCAATAGAGTCTCGGTATAATTCCACAACGAGGCTGTGTGGTGGGCCAAAAATGCCGCACCGGTATACCAAGTGTTTCGGTGTCCCTGAAGGGCATTTAGGCTGTTGTAGAAGCCCTTTCTAATTGCATCACCAGAAACCGATAGCTGATATGGAGTGTGATTCCCAAAAACGAGGAAATCGGCCGTCTCGCCCGTCAGACGCTTGATAGCTGCCAGCGATTCCGCTTTCACTGTATCCTCAGAGACGTCAGTCTCTGCATTGTACCAGATCCGAAAGACGCCCTCCGCGGATGTCGACTGCAGGTATATGAGACCTGCAGGGCCAGGCAAGTTGTAGGGGTTGCTGAAATTAACCCCCATAGTGTCGACAAAGGCTCCTAGTCCGGTGTTGTTCACCAGGCCCACGTATAAAGCATTGTAGCCAAATTGGTCGAACACAGCCCTCTCGGTGGTATCGAGGCTCAGAGGGACCATATTGCTCGGCGTTTGGGGCATTGTCACGAGGAGTTTCTTGGCCACAATGAGTTTGTCTCCCGAGGGCATGCTTATCGTCAGTTTCATCTCCGAGCCGTTCGCGGGTCGGCTCGCTGCCACCACCGTTGACGACAAGAGGGCGTTAGATCCAAGATGTTTTTCCATCGCGGCGTAGATGGCGTGGTTATCATCGGCCATGACGTCGGTCCCTTGAATGCCCGAGATATAATCTTTGTTGATAGTCTTCAGCACGTAGATGGTGGTCTGGTTCAGGATGTTGCCGTTGCCGGCTCCCCACATGCCTACAAGGTAGGCAATATTCTCCAGTGAATATTTGGTAATAAATTCGCCAAATGGAAGCAGCAGATCTTCGGGGACGGGGTCCGGCAGTTCCCAAGAATAGGGTAGGTAGGGGTATTTCTCGAGTTGGTTCAGATATTCGGTGAAGTTGGATGTGGGTGGAGAAAAGTCTCTGTGAACGGTGCCCGTCGAAAAGTCGGCATATTGGGTGCTCTTTGCATCGGAGGCGTACGCTACCAGATTGACTCCGAAGCGGCCGAAGAAGTCACGAAGGAGCGTGGTGTTCTGGAAGTTCTCAACCCCGTAGTCAATGACCTCGCCGGTTGCCGGGGACGTGTATGCCTCCGTATGGCCCCCAAGCGCGTCCTTTTTCTCCACCAGAACCACGCTCTGGCCCAAGTCACCGAGACGGACCGCCGCATATGCTCCAGTCGCACCGCCTCCGATGACACAGACGTCGCGTTTAATGATGTCGCTTGCGTCGTAGCTGGATTCTTTCAGGCTGTAGGCGGATGCCATGCCCAAGCTGACGAATACTGTGGATAGAAGACAGAGCTGCATCATGGATGGCGAAGAGTGATTTGGCTTGCGTGCATGTGCGTGTGCTTGATCAGTGCCAGATTGGATGTGATCCCATGGGCAACAAGATCCGATACTTGTACCCTTCCTCCTCTTTCTCTCTGGCGGAAATGATAAAAGTAAGCGGGACTCGGCATCCGATTTGAAGTCGCGTTTTTGGTGACGAGGCTCGGCCGTCGGAGTCCGATTGCGTTGAAGGAGTAGCGGATGGATTGTGATTCCTGAAAGCTTTGGTGACTGAACTGCCTTAAAGCTCCATTTCCACTGGGGCTAACTCTCGAAATCTATTCGCGTCGCACCATGGAAATTGAAGGGTCCCTGAAAGCAAGCCATGAGGCTGCGGGTGATGGCAGCATGGTGGTCAATTTGGACAGTTTCGCCCCCATCCCAGGCAACAGGACGGGGCCGAAACTTGCTGCAGATGGTCATGTATGACCCTTTGCGCCTCCCAAGCCCAGGGTAGCGCTGGCTATAGCTGACGGAAATCAGACCATCCTCATTCCCCAACCGAGGGACGACGCGAGCGATCCGCTCAACTGGAGCGCGTTCAAGAAGCACGCTATCCTGCTCTGCATTGCCTTTGGTTCCTTTGCAGGAGACTTTGGCATGGCAATTGGGATTCCTGCCGGCACTTTGCAGAGCGAGGAATGGAGGGTGTCGGCCTCGGTAGTTAACGAACCCAACAATCTCGCCGTTCTGATGATCGGTATTTCATCATTGCTCTGGGTTCCACTCCTCTCCTCCTGGGGTCGTGCGCCCGTTCTCTTCTGGAGCACTGTGATGGGCCTTTTTTTCACCCTCGGATGTCTTCTGGCACCGAACTTCCATACCTACTATGCCATGCGTGCCTTGCAGGGCCTCACCCAAGGTACTGGGTCGTCCATCGGGCTGCAGCTCATTCAGGACATGTTTTTCTTCCATGAACACTCCCGCAAGATCGGTCTTTGGTATGGTATTTTCCTGGTCTCGCCATTTGCAGGGCCCATGTTTGGCAACTTCATGGTGGCAGGACTGGGCGCATGGAGACCTTTGTTCTGGCTGGTCTTTGCTTGGTCGGCCTGTCTCACAGCTATGATCGTGGTGTTTGCCGATGAATCTTTCTACAATCGTGAAATCGCAGATGAGAAGCAACCCAACCGCCCTATGCACACTGTGGCGCGCCTCTCGCGCGTGGTGGGCTGGTGGCAGCTTGAACATCACCGAGACTACTACAGCCCCATTCTTCCTTCTTACCTTCGCCTCTTCAAGGTTGCCCTTCAGCCTATCGTTCTTCTTGTGGTATTAGCCTACAGCCTTCTTTTTATGTGGAGTATTGGCATTAACCAGAGCTCCGCTCTGCTGCTAGAACTTCCTCAAGCGTCTGGGGGGTACGGCATGTCGGCACGAGCAATTGGCTACATCTACTTCAGTCCGGTTGTGTCGGTCTTTCTGGGGTGGTGGGCAGGTCATTTTCTCAACGACTATGCAACGGTGCAGTACACGAAGCGACACCAGGGACGATTCGTTCCCGAGGCCCAGCTGTGGGTTGCCTACTTGGCGGCTTTGGTGATGATCCCCGGCATTGTCTTGGTCGGGATCACGCTGCAGCGACATCTCCACTGGGTTGGAATTTTGTTTGGCTGGGGCATGTTCCAGGGTGGAGTGATGATCGTGTCGGTAGTCATGGCCGCCTACGGACTGAACTGCTGTCCTGCTTCGTCTGGAGAAGTCTCGGCCTTCCTAAACCTGGGCCGGGCAGTATGCGGATTCGTTGTAGGCTACTTCCAGCAGCCCTGGGGCCTCAAAGAGGGATACGATGTCTCGTTTGGCCTTCAGGCAGTGGTCACAGTGGTGGGATTTCTCGCTGTGGGATGCATCCAGGCTTTTGGTGCCAGACTTCGGCGAGTGTCCTTGTGCATGGGCTCTCCATAGAAATTTTGATTATAGACCTCGCCAAATCAGTTGCATTAAAATACACTGTATCTTTCCCGCCCCCACCCAGTGGATTTTGGATTAGTCTCCACAGGATTATTCCGTCGGACTTCGGGGCGCGAACAGAAATAAACACAGAAGTGGATTTTGATCGGCCCCCGATCTTGCTCTTCTCGCCAGTATTTCCGGCCAAGGGTCGAGAGCCATTTTTATACTTATTCCAGTCTATTCTCATTTTGCAAATGACGGCTTGCTTTTTGTATGCTTCGTCAACCACTATATCAATTGTCCTACCGATCTTTCTACCAATTTCCTCACTCTCAGTCATTTAATATATCATCAACATACTGGCAGTTCATCTTCGACATCTCGAACACCCACGTCTAATATTTAAGAAGGGTTACAAGTTACCATAGTTCTCGCGGCCCGGTTCCAGAAATGAACAGCATACCCATGGCGAATGCGGAATCCGACATCGATAGAGACGGGCATCATCCCGATAATGAGGTTGGACTCCGGCATCGTGATGAAAATCTAGAGCCTGCAGTCGACGATGAGCAAAAGATAGCCACGACCTCCGCATACGCGGCTGACAAGATGTCAATTACCCATGAATGCGTCTTCATCGCAACGATATGCACGGCTCAATTCACGACACAAGTAGGCTTAACGCAAACACTTGGCATCCTGCATCAGATCGGCGACAGCTTCGGTATCACGAACCCAGGTGTACTTTCTTGGTTTATTGCTGGCTATAGCTTGACCTCGGGGACCTTTATTCTCATTGCCGGCCGACTGGGGGATCTCTTTGGTCACAAGAGGGTTTTTTTCATCGGCATGCTGTGGTTCGCTCTCTGGACTATGGTTGCGGGGCTCAGCGTCTATTCTAATCAGTACCTGTTTATATTCGCCAGAGTGTTTCAGGGACTGGGCCCTGCTGCTGTACTACCCAACGGGCTTGCGCTGCTAGGGATTTCCTATCGCCCGGGAGCGAGGAAAAACATGGCATTTGCGTTATTCGGTGCCTGTGCTCCAGGTGGTGGCGTGTTTGGTCTAGTATTCTCCGGTCTGTTTACACTAGCTTGGTGGCCGTGGGCATTCTGGAGCTACGCCATCACGCTGGTGCTACTTGCTGCCCTCAGTGCCCTAGTCATCCCAGCACAAAGCCGCTCTCGCGACCAAGACAAGCCGCTTAGAGAAAAGCTCCAAATGCTCGACATCCCCGGAGCCGTCACCGGCGTCGCAGCGCTGGTGCTGTTCAATTTTGCATGGAACCAAGCTCCAGCATACGGCTGGCAGCAACCGTATATCTATGTCGCTCTAATACTCGGTGTTCTTTTCGCGGTTTCGTTCTTCTTCATCGAGACTCGCTGGTCCAAGACGCCGCTTGTACCCTTCCAGGTCTTTACTGGTGATATCACTTTTGTTGTGGTCTGCGTCGCCTGTGGCTGGGCCTGCTTCGGTATCTGGATCTTCTACGTGACGCAGTTCATCGAGGTTCTGAGGGGTGGTTCGCCGTTGCTCAACGCCGCGTACATCTGCCCTGTCGCCGTCTCGGGCGCGTTCGCGTCCGTGACTACGGGCTTTCTGCTGCAGCGCATACGCGCCGCGTGGGTCGTGGCATTCTCGCTCATGTGTTTCATGGTGGGGACTATCCTTGTGGCGACGGCGCCGGTGCATCAAACGTACTGGGCCCAGTTGTTTGTGTGCATGCTGATTATCCCGTGGAGTATGGACACGTCGTTTCCGGCGGCAACGGTTATTTTCTCCAACGCTGTTAAGAAGGAGCATCAGGGGATGGGCGGGGCCTTGATTGGCACGATCGTCAATTATAGTATCTCGCTTGGGTTGGGATTTGCGGGCACGATCGAGGTGCATGTCAACCATGGTGGCACGACCCCAGCTGATATTCTGCAAGGGTATCGTGGCGCTTGGTATTTTGGTATCGGGTTGACTGGGATAGGCATTGTCTTGAGTCTGATCTTTGTCGTGAAGGTGTATTGGCATGACGTCAAGGAACGACGGAGCCTAGAAGCGAGACATTAGAAGGAGTAGATGGTATGACTGTCCCTGTAACATCTTGAGGGCCATGTGCCATGCGACTGTGCGAAAGGGACAACCACTTATAGAGTTATTGTGCAAATCAAGTTATGGGACTCGTGAATCGCAGTAATTCAGGGAATCTCAGGTTCAAACGCGGAACTCCGAGGGTGATTGAGGTAGAGCAACAACTCTCCATAAGCAAACGTTCAAAGCGGGGGTCTCTTGAAGTGATTCCGATTACACCGTATGCAGACCTCAGGGAGGAGAGATTTGACGAACAGGGACAGAAAGTCTGCAAAGAGGAAATTGCCAAAAGAATACATCACCCAAATCGCCCACCGTCTCACAATTGGTGAAATGTCAGCATAGTCTGAAGGTTCGTCTTTGCTGAATACTGGTGGAGTGGGCGAATAGGATTTTGTCTTTCTCGCGTTTATCCAGGTCGCCACCGGGGCTACTACCGGCTGTGGATGTGGATGCTTGACCAGAATCCTCTCGTCCTTCCTTGTAATCCAGGCTCGTAAAGTCTTGGTGCGCGCCCGTGTTCTCTTCTTCAATGTCCATCAAATCATATTCAGCTTCTTGTTGCTGTTGCTGGTCCAGTAACAATTTGTAGCTCTGTTCGAGTGGTCGCCGGTCTTTCTCCTGAATAGCAGGATTAGACAACGGAATATACCTCCTCCACATCTTTCTTAATACTTTCCAGTTCCTTCTGCTGTTTTTTCTTTTCGGTTGTTTTCGGTTTGCGGCCTTCGGTCCTCTTTTTCATCACGCCATTGTCGGATTTGACAATATTCTTGGCCCTCGCAGGTCCGGATGGCTCTCCTGCTTTGTCTGTTGTTTCCTGTCCCTTTGCTCCTGACCTTGTGTGAACCATTGCCGTTGGTTTTGTTTTGTTTTGTTTTTTTTTCTTTTTTTTTTTGCGCCCTTCGGATTTTTTCACTTCAGATCCAATACCTACAACTGAGATTGGCATTGATCCAGGGGTTTTTATATCTTTTCACACTGCGAAATGTCATGGAAAAGGATAATAGGACGGCCTAACATATGATTTCCCTGTTTACTTCCAGAAGCCTTTTTTCTCAAAATATTGAGGAAATCTAATCATCAAGGTAGTGAGTGGACTGAATATCGATACGACCCTCTTTATTTTGGTGTGGACTTTTGCACCGTCATTTCAACGGATGCAGCTTCCAATTTCAAGGGATAAAATGAGAGTTGGTGGAAAGGAGATTGCTTGGCCCATCAAACGATGAGAAATGTTTTCTTCTTATTGGTTCTTTTTACACTGCGACGCCAGTTTAACAAGCCTCCCTTCCCCTCCGATCTATGCGGTTTCCAGGACCTAGGCCATTCTGATATGGTCAGTCCAGATGGTCTCCTAGTCCAGCAATTTTCTAGCCTGACCATTTACCACACTGTTATTATTATTATTATTATTATTCATACACGCATCTGTCAGCCCTATAGGCCGAGTGGCGGCAGGTCCTGCGGGGCAGCCGGGTAAGCCGCCGTAATGGTAGTCGCTATGTACATCGTCGCCTTTATACATATATCCTGATATCCCATTCCGCTCGTTGTATATATCCCGTGCTGCTGGTTTTCGTGCCGCTGTTCCCATGGCCACGAAGATCCATGGGCTTGTTGGATACTGTCTCGTTTCCTTCCCTACTTCTGCAAGCGTGTAACCTCAGCTGCGCTATGCTGCCGGTTGCCCCAAGTCTGTTGTTGTGACTCGGTATGTGGTTGGTAGAGTTTGAAACTGGCCTAGGAGGCCTGTCTCAAGCATGAAGCGCACTGCCTTCGGCACCAAGTCCGGCCGAGTTAGGTAGGCCTGGTAATCCAGCTCCCGCCTTGATCCTTGTGTAAGATGACGCATCCGAGGTCCTGCCTGGTTTGTACAGTGGAGGAGAACATGGCGTATATCTTGACGACCACGTCCACAAGAGCATTCAGTTGATTCCATAGCCTTAAAGGTGCCAAGATAACTAGCAAGCGCAATCTTCCCGGTTTGCATTTGAATGAGGACTGATGTGGCGGCTCTCCGTAGGCCTTGGTATAGTTGCATTGGTGCTTTTGAAGGCTCTTTCCATAGACGACGGAGGGAACTCCCATGGGTGGAAGTAGCCCATTCAGTCTTCCATGCATTTGCTGCTTCTATGCGGAGGGCTCTTCAAATGCTAGCTTTGAGAGTGAGCTCCTCCACACCATTGGGTACTGGAGAATTAGCAGCTTCTTTTGCAAGAGCGTCAGCACACTCATTGCCGCAGATGCCTTCATGACCAGGGAGCCAATACAGCCGTATATCCCAGCCGCATTCCTGTAACCGAGATGCAGTGCGTGTAATCTCGCTCAGGATATATTGGCCAGAAGACCTTCCTGGAGCTGAACATGCTTGAATTGCCGCCTGATTGTCTGTAAAGATGATTGCTGTATAGACCCGATGGGAACGTTGTGATGTCAGTCCAAATGTGTTGCCTATTTGGGTGAGAGCCATCTCTACGCCTCGCAATTCCGCTGCATATACAGTATGAGTAGCTGGGGAGCCAATGTGAACTGCTTGGCGCCCTAGAGGTGAAACCACTGCTGCTCCAACTCCCTGTTCTGTCAAGCTGCCATCTGTGTATGCAATGATGTCAGCGCCGTTATGTACAGCGGCTTGGTGAGCTGCTAAGGCATCTTCCCGAGTTTCTGCTATGTGGGACTCCAGACCTGACCACCATGGGGGGGTCACATGTGGGTGTATAACCTCCAGTCTGTTCTGAGGGATTGCAATTCGCTGTCCCCACCGTTCTAGCGGTGATGTCAGAGGGTCATGGTCTGGGGTGGTGGCCCATTGCATGTGTTGCCGTCGTTCCCATGCATTCCTTGGTGCTGGTCGTTGGCCAGAGTGGCGTATCTCAATGAGGGTGGCCATAAGGGGAGAGGTGGCTATCCAGAGATATGATTCTTTAGCCGCGCGTTCCAGTGCAATCATTGGAGGAAGTATGTTGAGACATATCTCTAAAGCAGCTCGAGAGGTCGTTCTGAATGCACCAGCAATCCTATAGAGGGCCTTGTACTGGATAGATTCCAAGGCTTTCCTAGCAGCATTTCCTGCCGCCTTGAAGCCCCATCCAGCCTGTATGAACCATGTGGAACTGGCAAATGTGATCTGTGGCCACAACACTGCTGTGTACATTTGGCGGAGATGGGATAGGGTGATTCCCCAGGTTGAGCCTGCTATGGAGCGGAGCGCTGCTATCATTTCAGTTGCTTTAACTTGGGCGTGTTCAATTTGCTTCATGCCAGTGAGATGCTGGTCTAACTGGACACCAAGGTAGCGAAGGGTAGGCACTGGCTTAACCTCTACCCCTTGCACTTTGACTGAAGCATTGGTTGAGCTCAATGGTCTAGGAACACCTCAGACCTTCCGCCACAAATGTATCAGCCCATATTTTGCTGGCGCAAACTTGGAGGCATGTTGAGCTTCCCATTTTTCTGCTATTTTATGTATTTGTTCAAGACGTCGGCAGTTAGCTGCAGCGGCCCAGCTCCAGACAAGTATGCATATATCATCAATGTAGCCAGTCACCATAGCTTTTCCAGGGTAAGCCTCATGTATTTGGTCGATTAGGTCTGCATTGTAGAACAGGTAGAGAATTGGGGAGAGAGGTGAGCCTTGGGGTATGCCTGTATCTGTGGTAAACTGGCCTGTTGCTCCCTCCATCAGGACAATATCCGTGATACGGTGGTGTAGGAAGCTCGCTATCCAGTTGACAGCATTGATTGGAACCCTTCGTTTCCGGAGGTTATGGATCAAGCGTTTATGTGCAGCGTTGTCAAATGCTCCACTAACATCCAGGGTGAGCAGTGTGGCTACCAATGCACCAGTACGCCAGGATGCATGGATTCATTCCAACAGGAGGTGAATAGCATGTTCACATGACCGCCCTCTGCGGCCTCCAACATGTCACGAGCTCGGAATAGTAGATAATAATGAACTGAATTCCTATCTAGACTATTGTAGCCATCGACGAGAATATCGAATCTGAAGAAGAAAAGAAAAGGAAGAAGAGTCTATTTACACAAAGAAGCCTTATATATGGTTGTGTGTGGCCTCGCTAAGCAGCTGTTTGTCTCGATTGCTTTCATGGCATTGTTTGCCATGTTGACAATGAATGTCCATAAAGGCACTGAGCTGAGCCGTCACATAACCCCCCTTCTTAGGCGGAGTCTGTCCCCAGACTCTATGTGGGCATGTTATCATCAGGGTGGTCCTCAATCTCATCAATTCCTTCCTCCCAGGCCTTAAGCCATTCCTGTAGTCGACGAGGTGGTCCTGGCCGATCTGGGTACCGTTGGTGGTAGTCACGTACGCGATGTGGAGAACCTCTGAAATTGGTTGCTGGGTACCACGTCCGATCCTCATCAAATCCTATCCATTTCACCTGATACTGCAACTGACGCCGAGATACGCGTGAAGCAAGCACTTCCTCCACCTCCCACTCCTGCTCATCAGCCACCACAATCGGTTCTGGAGGCTCAGTCACCTGTCCAGGCAAGGGATCATTTGCTGCCCGTCGTAGCTTGTCTGGCGAAAAAACAGGGTGTATCTTCATTGAGTCAGGGAGCTCTAATCGGTAGGAGTTACCCACCTGTTCGAGTATTGGGAAGGGTCCAGCCATCTGGCTATCAAGCTTCTTGTTTGGTCGGTCTGTTTGATATTGACGAAGGGAGAGCCACACCTTATCACCCACATCAAAATCGACAGGGCGACGTCGACGGTCTGCTTTCTTCTTCTGTCGATCCTGGGCTTGCTTAATCTGATTGCCCACTGCTGCCCATGTCTCCTCCATTCTTTTGACAGCTTCCTGCGCCCGTTGTCGGCTAACCTTCTCATCCCGGGGGAGGTCTTCTCCAACTGGGGTCCAGTCAAATGAAGTTCGAGGCTCATATCCACAGTCAATGAGGAATGGAGAGGCATCTGTTGATTCTGAAGGCAGTGTAGCCGCGGCAAAGTCAATCAAGGGTAATAACTCAGACCAATTGTCTTGATAGCAGTTGATGAAGGGTCTGAGACGGTTAACAATATGCTGATTCACAATCTCAGTCTGCCCATCAGTTTGGGCATGATATGCTGTGGAGAGCTTCAGCTTCACTCCGAGAATCTGACAGAACTCATTCCAGAACGTCGATACAAATTGGGGTCCACGGTCAGATACAATAGTCAATGGAGGTCCTCTATGGCGATAAATATGCTCAATGAACATTCGTGCAACATCTTCAGAAGTGGCAGTCTTCTTGCAAGGAATACTTATAGGTCTCTTGCTAAATCGATCCACAATCACTAGTGCGGCATCAAATCCTTTCTTGTCAGCTGGGAAGGAGCGAAAATCCATAGATATATGCTGCCAGGGCCGCTCTGCAATGGGTAAGGGTTGGAGCAGTCCAGGGGCACGATCACGCGGGTTCTCAGCTCTCTGGCACTTTGAGCAATTCCGTACATATCTCTCCACATCTTGTCTCCAGGTTGGCCAGTAGTACCGCGTTCTGATGAGCTGTTGGGTTTTTGTTCTCCCTGGATGTGCAGTTGATACCTGTGCATGCACTTCATCAAGTAGCCGGGTGCGGAGCTCAGGGTCATCATCAGGAACAAACAATCGATTTCCTTTCAATAGTAGCCCATCTTGCAGATTCCAATCATCCCTCCCTGTCCGAGCTTTCTCACGATGTTCCTCTGCTGTGGTAGAGTTCCGGTTCGCACTGAGCACTCGGTCTACAACTTGTAGGGTGGGCTCCAGCACGTTGATAGTGTGGACTTCAGCACATCCATTGATCTGGTTAGTTTCCATTGGCTGTTCAACAGATTCTGGTTTCAATAAAATCTGTTGGCGATAATCATCCTTTTTCTGCACTTCTGTACTGGGTCGGCTTAGGGCATCAGCTAGAGTATTCTCTCGGCCAGGGCGGTAACGGATTAAGAAGTAAAACCGGGAAAGGAACTCAGCCCACCGGGCTTGTCGGGCATTCAACTTCTTAGTAGTCATGAAATATTCCAGAGCGCGATGGTCAGTATATATGTTGAAACGCTCTCAGAGTTGCAGTCCTTCTAGCTCAGTTCGCCACTCCTGCAGTGCACGGATGATGGCTAGCATCTCCTTGTCATGGATCTCATATTTGCGCTCAGCATCAGACATGCTCTTGGAGTAGTAAGCCACCGGGTGCCAGAGATCTCCATGCTTCTGGGAGAGCACTCCAGCTACTACCCCATCTGATGCATCAGTTTCCAACTTCGTCTCTAGTTCAGGATGATAGTGTCGCAGTATTGGGGCATCTGTTAAGCGTCTCTTCAGCTCCTCAAAGGCCTCCTGATGGTGTCCAGTCCAGGTGAAAGGCACATCCTTTCTTGTTAGGTGATTCAGTGGCTTTGCAACACGGCTATAGTCCTTGATGAATCTTCGGTAAAAGTTGCAGAACCCAAGGAACGATTGCACACCTCGAATAGTGGTTGGCACAGTCCAATTGCAGATCACTGCAGTCTTCTCTGGGTCTGTTTCAATGCCATCTGTTGTCAGGATGAACCCCAGATACTTCGTCCGAGTAACATGGAACTCGCATTTCTTAATGCTGGCCTGGAGTCCTGCAGCACGTAGTCATTCAAGAACTTTCTTGACATGGAGTTCATGTTCCACAACATCCTTTGAATAGATGAGTAGGTCATCCACAAATGCAGTGACAAAATCATCCAAATAGTCCATGAGAGTATCATTGATAAAGCGCTGGAACGCTGCCGGTCCATTGGTGAGTCCAAAGGGAACCACATGGTATTTGTACGTTCCATATCGTGTTCTGAAGGTGGTCAGGTCCTCTGACTTTGGGTCAAGTCGAATTCGGTGAAATCCTTGTCGTATATCCAGTTTTGTGAAAATCTTTGCACCACTGATCCTCTCCATCAGTTCATCCACCAGTGGAATGGGATATCGATCCTTTCGGGTAATAGCATTCAACTTCCGGTAGTCAACACAGAATCGCAGTCCGCCTCCTGGCTTCCGTGCCATCAAGATGGGAGATGAGAAGGGTGCAGCACTGGGTCCAATGAATCCCTTATGGAGGTTATCCACAATGTAGTCCCGTGCGGCTTCCAATTCCTCTGCAGTTTGCTTGTACAAAGGGCTATAACCCACTTCTCTTTCTGCAGGCTTCCCATCTTCAAGTTCAATTTGGTAATCGTTTGCCCGTCGAGGGGGCAGTTCATCAGAAGCTGCTTTGGAGAAAACATCTGCATATTCCTGATATTGCTTGGGTAGTAGTTGTTGTACTAGTTCTTCCTCATAGTGATCTTCTTTCTGGCGGTCCTTCTCGCGCTTCTCTTCAATGATGCGGTCAATTTCAGACAGGCTAGCAATGAAGACCTCAGTGTCCTTCTTCTTCAGGTGTCGTTGGAATGGTGCTGCTCCAATTGCTGCAATATCAATTTGGGCTGCTTGATGAGATGTTGTCTCCCTTTGTAATTTCTGGTTGGCCATGACTGGTCTAGAGAGGTCCTCTGATTCCACTGATTGGTCATTCAGGAGTGGCTGGCTCCTGAGAGCACGCGACATTTTAGCCATATCCATTCGCCGGTCTGATTCCTCTTTCCGGGGAACTCGATATCGCTCTCTTTGTTCCTTCTTCTCAATTTGTCGATCACGTCGCTCCATATCAGCTTGGTGGATGGGATCAGGCTTGGAATGTTGAAGAATCTGCTTTGGAGCCACTAAGTACTGTTTGCACTGGATTTCATCCAAAAGGCTTCGCTGCTCTGGCCATACCAGCTTCCGGTGTTTGACATTCAACCACACATCCTGACTGTCAAACCACTTACGTCCAACAATCACATCATGTTGTCCCAGATTAGCAATCAGAAATGGTTGGTTCAAGAACCGCCGCCCATCAATGAGCAAGTGACAAATGATGGCATGGGTAATTGTTGAACCAGTTCTTCCATCATAACCCTTTGTTCCTATGGGTGTATCAAGTCGTCGTGTTGGGACTCCAAAGAATTTTGCTAATGCCACTGCTCGTTGGTGTCCATAAAGAGATAACCATTTGCTCCGGTGTCAGCCAGGGTCGTCAGAGGGATACTGATTCCATTGTAAGCTATCTGACTATTCACACTGAATCCTTGTCCTCCAATCAATTGACTGAGATCTAACTCGCCTAGGTTGACACCATCTAGGCCCAGGTTGGAGACTTGGTGTACAGTTCATCCTTCCAGTCCTTTTCTGCAACATCTGCTTCAGCAGCAAGGTACAGGAACTCAGACAGAAATTCATGGAACTTGTCACTGGTTTTCATATAAAGTTGTCGGAAACGATGCTTTGCAGTGGTGATGCGGTTCGGGTCATCATAAATGGTCTTCAGATGATCGAGCATGTCCTTTGAATCAGTATATGGGTTCATGGCATCCTCTCGCATACGAGGGGTGATGTGCTTCCAGGCCTTGCCCTCACAGCGGCTAGCAACATATGCCATACGGAGTTGGGAATTGTCGAAATGGTCGGCGTTGGCAGCAAGTTTTTTGGTCATCAGGAGCAGCCAGTCTTCGAATTGGGGTTCCTTACCATCAGTCAACATCGGGGGATCAGGAATCTTGGTGGTCTTTCGGACACTAGTGGTTGTCGGCATGGGTTCCTGATTGCCGCTGTTGGTCAACTGCATGGCCATCTTTGCAATCTGGCGGCTATATGCATCACGCTCAGCTCAGACCTAGTCTCTGCTAGCTCCCGTTGGACATGCTCATCGTTGTCAATGCGGTCCTGAAGTTGTTCTCTAACTTCCTCCAGTTCACAGCGCAGAAGAGCAATCTCCCCATCCTTAGTCCTGCCTTGGAGTTCTCTTTCAGCACGTTGCACTCCTTGTTCGTCAATGCACTCTTCATATCGTTGGTGGATTGAACAGAGCTTCTCATACAGCCACTCAGGCTTTTCAGAGACAAACTGGAGGAACTCCTCCAATGTCACCATTTGTTGTTCTTCATTATCATCTCCATCAATGAACACAGATGATCGTCGGTTCTCTTGGTTGGTATTGTCATTCGCCTCGTTTCGGTTGGTATCATCATCATTCGCTTCGTTCCGGTTGGCTCTGGTAGAGGCAATGGTGTTTCTTAAGCGAGGCATGTCTGCTGGGTTCGTTGCGTCGGTATCGGTGTCTATCGCTCGGTCAGAGGGGCACACTACTATGGCTCTACGATCGCTGGATCGAGCCAATGAAGTATGTGTGTGTTGAAAAGAAAAGGTGAGATTCGATATTATGTCACGAGCTCGGAATAGTAGATAATAACGAACTGAGTTCCTATCTAGACTATTGTAGCCATCAACGAGAATATCGAATCTGAAGAAGAAAAGAAAAGGAAGAAGAGTCTATTTACACAAAGAAGCCTTATATATGGTTGTGTGTGGCCTCGCTAAGCAGCTGTTTGTCTCGATTGCTTTCATGGCATTGTTTGCCATGTTGACAATGAATGTCCATAAAGGCACTGAGCTGAGCCGTCACACAACATGGGTCTGTGGTAGGAGACTGTGCGCTTCAACCATATAGCTTATGCGGCTTGCAATGACTGCTTCTAATGCTTTCCCAATTGTGTTAAGCAGTGCTATGGGCCTGTATGCCTTTGGGTCTGCATAGTCAGGTTTGCTGGGTTTCTGCAATACCACTGTAGTTGACTTTCAGAAGTGCTCTGGGCAGTATCCCAACTGCAGGCAAGCGTTGAACAGATTGGTGAGATGGTCTAGGAAGACTGGGATGGCTAGAGCGTGATGTAGTGTCAGATTTGGTATACCATCAGGACCAGGAGCCTTGTTTGGCGCAGCCTGTCGGAGTGCCTGACAGACCTCTTTCTCTGTGATGGCAGGCATCTGCAATGGTTCCGGGTATTCATAGTCAGGGATGTCTGAGAGATCCGCCTCAGGAGGTGGGGGAAATAGAGTCTCCTGCAGCACCTGTGCTTTCCTTTCTGGAGTGTCATATGTTTGGTTCCCTGCATGAAGAGTTGGTGTGTAGGTTGGTTGGACACCTCCACGGCGGCGTGCCCATCGGGCTAGTTTCCAGAAGCCTTCTATTGACTCAGTTGCCTCCTCCACACGACTCTGGTGGTTGTTCCGGCTCAGTTTAATGGTTTCTCGGCCCAGTTTGTTCCTGGCTTGATGAAATGCCTTGATATCTTCCTCTTGGCCAGAGGCAGCCCAGCGTCGTGTGCGGTTAACAATGTTGCGTAATTTCTTTAGTTCTGGGGGGTATCTTGGGCGGGTGTAGGGAGTGATCCTGGCTACAGGGACTGTGCCCTCTGCAGATTGCTGGATGGTTCTGATCAGGTGGTCGGCTGTGGCGTCTATCTCCTTGGTGGTAGCTAGGGGGCATGTGGGCTGGAGGTCTGTAGTCAGTGCCTTTAGGAAAGCATCCCAATCAGCTTCCTGCCACTTCATCTTTAGCCTCTCTGGAGCTTTCTGCACAGATATATCCAATTCCATGAGAATCGGTATGTGGTCTGCTGCATGCATCCAATCCCGTCGGTCTTGACAGCGCAACAGGAGATCTCTTACCTCAGCGGTGGCCCATGCCAGGTCAATTGTAGTCTGGTGACTACCTCTGCCTGTATGCTTCTCATATGTAATGGTACCTGGTGGTGTAAGCAGTTCTAAGCCATGATCTTCAGCTACCCTGATGAGATCATCTGCTTCCTCATGGCAGTGGTCGTAGTCAGGTCGGGCCCACATTGGATGATGGAGGTTAAAATCGCCCACTACTGTATGTTTCTGGTTGGGATATTCAGCCAGTGCGTTGTGCAATGCACTGATGACACTGGGTTGGCCTGTCACAGGGCTGGGATTGTATGCGTTATGAATATGTATGGGGCCTATTTTTGTGTGGAGTGTCAAGGTGCTCAGGTCCTTTGTATGATGCTTTATCGTGTGACGGCTCAGCTCAGTGCTTTCATGAACATTCATTGTCAACATGGCAAACAATGCCATGAAAGCAATCGAGACAAACAGCTGCTTAGCGAGGCCACACACAACCATATATAAGGCTTCTTTGTGTAAATATATCCTTCTTCTTTTCTTTTCTTTTCTTCTTCAGATTCGATATTCTCGTCGATGGCTACAATAATCTAGATAGGAATTCAGTTCGTTATTATCTACTATTCCGAGCCCGTGACATATCGCCCACTTCTTTGGATCCAGTGCCTTGCTAACAAAGAAGCATACCCGTGGCATATTAGCCACATTAGTGTCCTTGCTAGTAGGCTTGATCAGGAGATGGAAGCGGTTTCCAAGCATTTGTGAATATGTGGTCACTTGGTCTGTGTGTCTGTTGATGTAGGGCTCCTGGATAGCCAGGATCTCTAGGTCGCGCACCTCTTTCTCACCAAAGAGGTGTATCATCACTTTTTCACGTGATTTCCAGCAGTTGACCTGCAGGATTCGAATTCGTTTAAGATCCATTATTGATCACAGTTCCTCCTCCATTGGGTCTCCACTGGGGTGGCACTGGCTTTGATCATCAGATTCTTGGCCATGGTGCTGGGTAGAGCTTCTGTGTTGGTTTCGAGTCTGCCTGAGTACTCTTGGGGCAGTATCAGTACTTGGGCCACTGAGAGCTCTTGCTCTAGACCGCTGGCGAGGGCCCTCCCTAAGCTGCAAAGTCTGGGTCTGGGTGTTCATTTCATTTTCTGGTTGGGTATCCGCCATAACACTGTTAAGTTCAGGTTCATCCTCTGTGCGAGGTCTTTTATTGCTCTTTCTGGGTCGGCCTGGGCCACGGCGTTGAGTGTGGTGTTCTGAAGCTTCTGCGGGGGTGGGGTCTTGTTCCTCCCCTGAGAGGCCTACAGAGCCAAGGGAGACTGGAGCACTCTCATACCATCCACGTCCATTGGCTCTGTTATGACGTGCAATCTCCACCTGTTCCACATGGGCTGGGCAGCTGCGGTCAAAGGCAAAATGGCCCTCTGAGACCTTCTCACTTTGCTTAGTGTTCTGTTTCTGGCAGACTGCGCATTGGGCCTTAGTGCGGTCTCTCGCTGTGGGACATTGCTGGGAGGAATGGTTTAGTGCACAGTATGCACATGAGGTAGGCCGCTTGCAGTTTCGAGCTATGTGGCCATACAATTGGCAGTTGAAGCACTGCTGGATCCGATGAGTTTGGTTGTAGTATTCACATGGGTGGTCGCGGCCATCAAGTGCCAGGCCAAGCAGTATGGCAATGTTGGCAGCTCGATCATTATCAAACTCAACAATTAGCTTAGACGTTTCTGGTTTGTGTTCTGTAATATGCCGGGGGCCAAGGAGCCATCCAGTGTATGTAATCACTGTGGGGGCAGAGGCCAGACGCCCTAGGTTATCAGCCTTAATGCGAGCTGGCGCAGCTGCTAGGTCAAGATGGCAGTTGACGCCATTCATGACAACACGGTATGTTCTTCTTTTGATGGTTGCATTATCTCCAAAGGCAAGGCACCAGTCTTTTGCTGCTCTAGCTAGTTGTTCCACATCTTCCAGGCTCTCTGCACGCAGGATAATGTCTCCACTGGGCAGGATGCGGCCTGTAGAGACTGATCGGTGGGCAATGATACTGTTGTTTGATTCTTTAATGGCATGGTTTGCTCGCTCCACGACCCTGGCCTCCTTCTGGTGGCGCAATGGGTCAACAATTTGGCGATCAGTGCTTCGGATATGGATCTCCAGGTCTGTTTTCAGTGGGAATGGTGTTGCCGGGCTGCTTGGAGAGGTGCTTAGTGTCCCATTTGTACCGACAGATCCATTGGTGTTGCCCTGCATCCAGCCCGAGACCAAAGAAGATTTTGCTGATGTCAGGTGACTTGCTAGAGCCGCATCCCGGAATGATTTTGCATGGCCGGAGGGACTAGATGCTGGGGGGCTGCTGGTTACTTTTGGGGGCTGCCATTGTAGAGCTTTCATCTCCTATGTCTACTTATCAAGCATGGTTTGGATTTGTTCGAGCACCTTTTTCTGGCCGTCATGGTCTTCACTACCATTGTTGCTGGTGCGGTCGCGCACCTTTGCTGCAAGGTCTTCAACCGAACTCATGAACCGGATGAATAGATCCCTGGGAGGCAATCCCTGGGTCCGGTCAGCAATTTGCTTCAGCTCTGCTGTTTCTGTGAGGATAGCAGCTGCATGGGCGCATTGGTCGTGGTCTTTATGGTTATATGAGTTGTTTTATTTGAGCTGTAATATTTGAGCTGTAAGGCAGGTATCCCACGTATTTTGCGATTAAAACGCGCCAAGGACTAAGACATTTTTAAATACGTTAAATTGATAATATGCTAGTTAGGCCTATATAAATACACCAATTTTCTCACTGGTTGCGGCACGGAAGGACAACGCATAGCCCCGTTTTAGTCCAGCTGAAAAATCACCCCACCAACCATCCAGAGGTTCATGTCAATCGCAGCTGAAAAACTGACCCACATAGACCAATATTGACATGGATAAGAGTCAGATGAACACCATCATACATAGTAAAAGTTACTGAAAAAAAATGTTGGATTTTTTTCATACATGATTGAGATAGCTGGACTTATTCACCAGGAAGATACCTTTCTAATACAACCTGAAAGCTTCTCAGTGTGTTCGATTTATCTCTGTGTATGTCCTCAGCAATCCGATGCCTAGGATCTGCGGGGATGTGCCACCCGATATCTAAACCATATGAGGTGTTATCTGTTCATACCACCAAAAGCATAGCTGAAATGGAGCCTTTGATCTGCTGTCTTTTCCCACTAAACACGGTTTCCCGGACCAGTCTACAAATCACAGAATCTTCATCTGTACAGGTGTAAAGTAGTTTTCATGTCATTTGTGGATCCAGCATCTCTTGAAAGGCCCATTTCTAGTTATTAGAGGCGTGTTTCCTCGAATCCTGCCATCGCTTTCTTCCTTCTTTCTCACCTTGTGCTTGATATTCTCGTCGTCGATATCTAGATAATTGAATGGAGAATTTGAAGCCATCACTCTAGTTGGGGCATATTGATAGCAATCGCAGCCAGAACAGGAATGGTCGCACAGATGCTTGACGCGCGTCTAATGTCTTTGTGAGCTCCGACCTCTACAAACTGGACGCCAAAGGGGGCATGGTATTAGAGCTAAAGAATCGCTTTATGGACTACTGTCGAAAGACACAAGGCAAAAAAAAAAAAAAAGAGAGAGAGAGAAAAATGAGAACATACAACAGCCGGGATTCGCTGGTGGTCACCCACCCAACTACTAACCGGCCGGCGTGTGGCTTAAGTACGGCTGAGCGGACGGGAAGCCCTGTTCTCCACACCCTATGGTCGTATGTACTAGCTTTTATTGCAATACCGGTTGATTTGTGGTTACGACACCAGGGATGAGCCTGGGTGAATGCACTATAGAGTGTGAACCATCACCCAACATCGCGCAGCGCCGCAATCTCAATCTTTTGGAATACTTCTAATCCAATGTGGTTGCAGATGACGAGGCCTCGTTTTTTGGGTCTCCTTTTCAATTAGTAATGACATTCCACGCGTTGAGCACTAAGCTCTATATACGACTCTATACAAGATGCCCCGTTCAAGAAATGCTGAATTGTCTCCTCAATTGAGATCACGTATAGGCGAACTCCATGCAATTGGCTGGGGCGCTAAACGAATCCATAATCTACACCGAGACCTCTCTGTAAACACCATAAAGACCACTCTACGACGCGAAAAAGAGCGTGTCGATAATGTCACTCGCAAACGGTCTGGGCGCCCTCGACAACTTACAGAAGAGCAACGCGACCATATATATGATCTCACTGAAAAAAACCCTCATATTAAGGTCCGTGATCTTGTCGATGAGGTGGATGGGGTGGTGAAAAAGCGCTCAATTCAAAAGTTGTTGCATGAGATGGAACGCCGCAAATGGAAGCAACTTCGTCGCCCTGAACTGTCAGAGATTCATGCTGCTAAGCACCTTCAATGGGCCCGAGAGTATGAGAACTACACCCCTGAAGATTGGGCTAGGGTCCGGTGGTCTGACGAGTGTACAGTTGAGCGAGGTGTTGGTATTCGTCCCATCTGGACCTTCCGACGACCATGTGATCAACTACGCGAAAAAGACGTTTGTACACGTCGAACAGGGAAAGGAGTTAAGCAGATGTTTTGGGCTGCTTTTGGAGATAATGTACGGACAGGTCTGATCCCCTTAGATGGCGACCCTGATTCAGAAAGAGGTGGAGTATCAGGGCGAGTTATCCGCGATCTTTATGAGGCATTCTTACCTGAATTTGTCCGCCCTGGTGATATCTTTATGCATGATGGAGCACCAGTGCATCGGGCGCACGTTGTGATAGAAATCCTCCAACAACTAGAGATAACTGTCATGGTCTGGCCACCTTACTCACCTGATTTGAATCCAATTGAGAACCTCTGGGCAATAATGAAACAGCAAATCTATAAGCTCTATCCTGAACTAGAGCACGCCCGTGACACTGAAGATACACGGGAGAGGTTAATAGCAGCAGCTAAGGAAGCCTGGCAGGCAATTGATGAGCAGGTGTGCATTAAGTTGTCAGAGACAATGCCGCATCGTGTTAAGGCTGTTATTGAGGCCGACGGCTGGTATACAAAATATTAGTTTCCTTGGAGGTTTAGACCGGCAGAAAAATTGAATATTACTAGTTGTTGAAAAGCGGTGTGGGGCAGCAGTATCTGGGGGGTTCAGACTTTCTGCATCTCACTGTACTCCCTGATTCTGGCCATGCTGCCAGCCCGCCATCTAGTCATATGACATGGCACGTGACTCATATATGGTGTGTGAAACGGGTAGATTCCGAGTCGGGGAAGTCGGGGAGTCATTTTCCGGACTGCACGAGGCTATATAGGAAGAGGAAATTTGAATTACACAGAAGGTGACATTGATCTCTATAGACACTGTGATAACAGAATAAGTGCTTGGCCATCAAAGTGTATGGCTACGGTGTTTCCTGATGAGGATCGATCGGATAAATAGTTGGCCCGAGTAGCGAGGTCAGGAGATTCTTATAGTCAACGTGTGCACACATATTGTAGATTAAGCACTCAATCAGCTACATACGCGCATACACGTTCGATAGACAATATAGCTCTACCTTCCGCTGGTCCTCTCCATATAGACCTCGTTAGTCCGGAATAAATCGACTCCCGATTTCCCTTCTGAGCTACGATCCGAGAGACCCCGTTTCATTTCCTATGAGGAGCCGATCGGCTTCGCCAATCGGTCCGACTATAAATCCGTCTAGACTCTCATCAGTGTGAAGCAGAGTCTCGGATCGTAGCTCAAAGGGGAAATCGGAACTCGATTATTCCGAACTAAACGAGTCTATATCGAGATAACTAGTTTAACGAAGAGGTATATTGCCTAATGAACGTATGTGCGCGTACGCAGCTGATTGAGTCCTTGAATATCTATCAACGCGTATTGTGTATGTATGTATCCATTTAACGTCGTGTCTATCAACGCCTACACGCTGGCTATCTAAGAATATCCGGGTCTCGCCATTCGGGACAACGTTTCCCCGATCGACTCTCATCAATTACGTCAGGATAGACCTGCTCAGAAGCCTACATACAGCCCACGCCCGCGAAAAGCCTGAAGAATTTACTACTACTACTATTACTACTACTACCACTACCACCAGAAACTCTTCGGGAATATTTCAGACCTTACGTCGCTTATCTGCTAGGTGGACAACACCACCATGGCTTGTTCCAGATATGTCATTTCATGCCGTTACATACATCATCAGAAATTGATGGACTGAGCTGTATAAGTACCACTGTTGTGGATGTTTTTCCTGGCTGTGAAGTTACCATTGAAGGCCTGATGTACTGGCAACGGGAGAGGTGTTCTGTCCTGATGTTGCTTCTGAATTGATCCCTCTGTCGGCCTCCATATCCTTAAAATACCTTTCGCGCAAGCTGCCGCTGTGGCTGCTGCATAAAGCTGCCATCCTTTGCTTTTATGGCTATTGGCATAGTCACACACCCCTTTTACCACAATAGTTGGGATTGTTTCCCACAGTCCAGCTCCTTCCATCTCGAAGGCAATTGCATTTTCCTGTTCAGCAATGCGGTCTCGATGTTGGGCAGACGTTATGACTTGGTCCCCGGAAAGCTACCACACCAAAATGTACCATCAAATTGTATGAAGCGCAACCTTCGTTGTTTGCTTTCTGGATCCGAGCACGTGGAATCAATTGGCTTACATCACATCCGAGCTCGGTACACGGTAAGTTCAAGGCATTCTCGCAGACGCTATCCTCAGGATTCAGGGACCTGGCACAGATTGTACAGGCCTGTGCGTGTTGATGTTTATGACGGTAAGTCTTCTCAAAAAGTCTATCTTCACAGACTCCAGGATATTTCAAGGACTTGAAGTCTTCCGCCTCGAAAATCGTGATAATCTGAACGACTTCTCGTCGTTCCCTCGCATGCGGCTGGACGCCCATGTCACCAGCAAGAGAAACAAACATCACTATCTTAGTCTTGGCTCGCATTCATCTCTCGCCTCGTTTATTGCTTAATAGATGTAAGTGACTCGGTTTCCAAAGTCGAAGCATAACAACTTGTTGACTTCTGTATAGAGGTGTGCGCATCCACCGTGCATACGATCGGTCGGGGCTCTCGCCCGCTGGAAAAGCCCCAGTCTCTCCATCCGCATGGTGCTGTAACTGGGTGCCAGAGATCGTCGATGCTGAGCAGTATGACGAATCAGGTGCTCTTTCCGGCTGTGCCTAGACGTACAGTATGGGAACAAGCACTCATATTTCTGAGTCGTAAATCTCTAATATAGTACGGTTGGTTAGGCAGGAACGTGGGAAATGATGGAAAACTGACGGGAGACCAATGTTTTACCGAGGAACCTCGGATATTTCACCCTGATACATGTAGTGTAATTATTTTGATGCATTTTCCTTTCATACAAGAAACTTACAGCAGCCCTCAATACCATTATTGCCATACTACATGAAGTGGATGTCTAGTAGATTATCCGTTGGATATCCAACAGTGTGGCGGTTCAACGCTTCAACACCGCTCGGTGGCTGATATCGACAAACGCGGCCATCCGAGCAAGCAAACGAAGAAAGCCCTTAGCGCGGCCACACAGCCCATGGATAAAACCCCTCTCTTCCTCTTCTTCTTTCCTCTCCAGATTCGATATTCTCGTCGATGGCTACAATAGTTTAGATAGGAATATCATTTCGTTATTATCTACTATTCCGAGCCCGTGACATCTTCCATCAAAGATGTTAAGTGAAACTCTTAAAAATAAAATAGCTTTTAGTATTCCTAAGAAACTACCTATAATAGTTTCTCCTAAGCCGTATGGTAACATCATTTAGGTGAATACTTATTGAATAATGAGGTAACAACTGATCCCTTAACTAATGAAAATAAGCATCATCATCAATTATGCTTTTATATTATCGGGTACAGTATCTCGGCCCCAGACTACTATGCCTGGTTAGTGATCAGTTGCAGCCCAAATCACCCCGGCCTTTCCAACATGTCCGTGCGCCCCTCACTTAACGGGTGAGAGTGAGAGTGAGAGGTGGTCATTAGCCCGATTCTTACACTAAAAGCACCATTCGCAGCACACTTTGACTGATCCAATGCAGTTATTAGCACTATCTGGAATCGTCAAGCCAATCATAGGGATTGTCTGCAGGAATTAGCTTCTGTCCCAGTCCCTTTTGGGGTGTTGGACGAAAGGTCCATTTCATTCGGCCTGGAAGCCCAACGGGTTAAGACCCCTCCAGACGAACGAATAACACTTGACCATTCATAATTTTAATAAGAATGACGAAGCCCTCTTTAATTCAGATGGAAACATTGGGTTGCTTCCGTCATATTTTGGCTTTCTTCCAAGAATTCCGAGCTCCTCATCACCATGGGGCTCTTCAGCTTTGCCAATGTCCTCCTGGGACTCGCTGCGCTGTATGTGCTCAAGAAGCTCCTGTCACCCAAACGAATGCTGGCACCGCTCCCACCAGGCCCAAAGGGGATGCCCCTCATTGGGAACATTGGGGATCTGCCGCCGCCGGGGGAGAAGGATTGGAAGCATTGGGCAAAGTTCAAGAAGCTCTACGGTAGGCTCACGCCTTGGCTAATATACGAAAAATCTCTAATTCTTCATCACAAACCAATTGATAGGCCCAATCAGCTCCATTACCATTGTTGGCCAAACGATCGTCATTCTTAATGACCCCCAAATGGCATTCGATCTGATGGAGAAGCGCTCGGCAATCTACTCATCGCGACCGCGTATGGTCTTTGCCTGCGAAATGTCGACTTCACCGAGCCCCGATAATTCCTTAAAAAGCAAACTGATGGTGAATGTAGGGTGGGCTGGGAACACATCTTGGCCATGCAGACGTACTCGGACAGGTTCCGCGCCTATCGCAAAGCGATGCATCGAGTGCTCGGCTCCAAGACGGCGATCGCACGCTTCAACCCGCTGCAGGAGGTAGAGATCCGGCGGTTTCTGCTGCGGGTGTTACATCGCCCGGAGGATCTGGTGCAGCATATTCGGACGTATGCCGTACTACGTATTCCAAAGTATGTGGCTCGTGTCACTGACTGAGGGTAGGGAAGCCGGTGCTGTGATCTTGAAGATTGCATATGGTTATGCGATTGAGCCCCATGGTCGCGACCCGCTTGTTGATCTGGCGAATGACTCAATGGAAAAGTTTTCCATTGCCGGGACGCCTGGGACATGGCTAGTTGATATTATTCCATTCTGTAGGGAAAACCTCAATTTTATCATCAGATGTCGCTGACTTGCGATCTAGTGAAACAGCTGCCGACATGGTTCCCGGGGATGGAATTCAAGAAGACGGCCAACGCGTGGCGACGGACCCTGCTCACGACGATCGAGAAGCCTTACCTCCTGGTTCGAGAGCAGATGCGCAGGGATAACTACTCGCCCTCATATCTCGCCAGTTTACTAGAAGGAGTCTCCGACAAATGGACTCCAGAAAAGGAACTCGTAGCCAAATGGACGGCCGGATCGCTTTAAACAGGCGGAGCAGACACAGTACGGCAGCCCAGTCATCTATCTCTGCCATTGCTGACCTACCTAGACCGTATCAGCTCTATCATGCTTCTTCCTCGCCATGGGACTCTACCCAGACGTCCAACGCAAGGCCCAAGAGGAGATTGACCGCATTCTCGGACCAAACAAGATCCCCTCGTACGTCGACCGCAAGAACCTCCCCTACATCGACGCCCTCGTCAAAGAAACTCTCCGCTGGCACCCCATCGCCCCAATGGGTATCCCGCACATGTGCACCCAAGATGACATCTACGAGGGTTATCGCATCCCGAAGGGATCCCTAATTATGCCCAATATCTGGTATTCTCCCCCCTCCTCCTTCCCCTTCCCCTTCCTTTCAGAAATGCCCTGAGGAATCACCACTGACTTATGTAGGGCCTTCACCCACGACCCAAAGGTTTACCCTGACCCAATGACCTTCAAACCCGAACGGTTCCTCGCAACAGAAGATCATACGCCGCAGCCAGACCCCCACGCGCTCTCATTCGGATTCGGCCGTCGGATCTGTCCTGGCAAACTGCTAGCCGATAATACTATCTTTCTTAGTATCGCGCAGTCGCTGGCCGTCTTTAATTTCAGCAAGGAAGATCTCATGGAACCGGAGTTTTTGCCTGGTGTGGTGAGTCACCCCGCACCGTACACGTTGAGTGTTAGTCCGCGGAGTGAGGCGCATGAGGCGTTGATTCGGTCCATCGAGACGGAGTTTCCATGGGAGGAGAGTAATGCGAAAGAGATTGAGGCCATTGAATATTTAGAATAAGGGGGTCGTTAGAGGGGGGTGGGGGGTAGATTGTAGCGAGTTTCGCATATCACACTTTTCCATGTGTTCCAAATGTAATGAAGGGGAAGAGAATCTTTTGCTGAATCTGCCAGCTCCAGGGTTTTTAATCCCCGAGGACGGTACTCCGAGGAACAACTCAAATGGGTCTATAATCTTGTGAGAAACATTGTTAACGTTGAGTACGGTGCTTAGACAGCCAGAGTTTTGTCTTTCACTGTAACTTAATTATCTTTAAGCAATATAAATAAGTTGTCCCCATATACAACTATGCCAGATACTGTAGCCTGGAGTGAGTGGAAATTCCCGGCATTGAATTGACGCGCAAGGCGCAGATGACCTATAATGATGCTGCGCTCTGGAACACAATCTTCAAAGAGAGACTAACCCCTAATGTTTATAAATTTCAACTATGTCTTTTCTGTTCTTACGGCAGTCCGGCAGCAGGCCCAGATCAAACACTCTTCACTCCAATCAAGCTTTCTAACCGACAACGCATCTCATTGACGCTACGAAGCCAAAAAAACTCACCACCTATTGGTTTATTTTATGACAAAGAAGAGTTCAAGGATCCCATTTCACGGTTGCTTACATTTCAATATGAAGAGAGGCTCAATTTTGATGAAGGTGCCCTGGAGTATATATTTGCAGTATCAAATGGCCATCTAGGAGCGGTAACATCAATAGTTGATGTACTTTACGAGGTATGTGCCAAATATATCTCTTTAATTTTTTTTGTTAGTTGAACCTCCCATATTGGAACATTTGAGAGGCCGTATTTGAGCACAGAAGCTAGCAGTTTCAGGCCAATCGCCATGACATCAAGCATGGACATATCACGACCTTGACAGAAGATAGAAGATGATGTCATCTGGTTCCTGGAGGACATAGAAGGAAGTATTCCATTTGATATCAATGATGCAAGCATGAAGTTCTGTTATTAGAAAGGTTAAATTCACAGGGTAGTTCTGAATGATGGTGATATTGCAGTTCTGCCATCACACTTACATGAAAAGTACACATGGCCCTATTGTTGTTCTGATCTGATCATCTTAGATACATCCAATATTTGTTTTTCTCTTTTTTTTCTCGGAGATTGGCTTGGATACGCTCTGGCTTTCAGCTGAATTGGTCTTTCACGATACGCCCTTCGACGAAAAATATAGAGTGGTTTTATCAACATGCCTATTCTCTCCCCATTACCTCATACTAAACCGCGAGAACACAACAGATAATTTCCTCTGGGAGAACCATATCCTATTCTGTTGTGTGGATATGCTAGCCAGACATCGACTCCAGTCAACATCACCCAGGGTAAGCAGCACATGGACCTCACACGCATGCCTTTTGCTATCAGAACTCATTGGCCTCTTGCATAGCGTCATCCGTGGGATGCTCTTGCGCAGAGCTGCAGTCTCCTACTGTGGAGCTGTGGAGATCAAGTTGGAGGCTGATCTGCTAGTGCCGTGGTTTCAGCGCTTGAAGAGAACTCCACAGATCCACAAAAGCAGGGGGTATTGGCAGAGGCTCTGGCTTAGCGGGATGGAAACATACGTCGCATACTGAGTCTCTGAATATGGCGCAAAAGGGAACTTGATAATTGAGAGCATGTGTTTTTCTGGCGTGCTTGGAATAAGGGCAAGGGCTCGGAATTCAGCTCGTCATCCTAGACCGCAATGCTGCCTTGGTTATGAATGCCATAGTGGTGACGGAGTGAAATCGTAGTTGACAGAAGTTTATTCCAAATACTTTGCGGGTCAAGTGACTTACTAGAGAAAGATTCCCGTGTGCTCAAAAATGGATCCACCTCCGGTCCATCGCACATCCTGCCTTCTTTAGAACTTCCTCCGTACAAGACGTTATCATATGTAAACGAGATCAAAGCTGAGCCAGATTCTCGTCAAAGTACAGTTGGTTCACAACTAATCCAGATTGTTCTAGTTTGCACGTCTAAAGCTTTTTTGACACAACGTTTCCTTGGTGAATTTACAAAGGGAGGAGAATTACTCGCAGTTGAAGTTAGTTGGAACGCTTAAAGTAATTTTCATCGTGAGGAAACACTGTTCAGCATTACTTTGACCAGGAAAAGGTAGATAAAATGGGCTGTTGAGACTGCATGATACAACAGCCACATGCTAGCTACTATATCTCAGCCAAGACCGACTTTATGGGGTGTATTCATAACGGCGCCAATTCTCTGCAACCCACCACTGAGCAATGTGTGCCGCATCACTGACCCACTGGACAGCCTCAGACCCATGCAGCACCTCTACCTGGCTGATAAGAGACAAGAGATCGAACGATATGAGGTAATTTCGCTCCCCCGGGTCAGTGCTGACGTCGGAGAATCGCCATTCCACATCAGGGATAAGGGGGATAATGAGACGGTAAGGCTTAGCGGCAGATCGTAACGCAAGCCAGGTTCCTCCAGTGTTCATGGTGCTGAATTGCCAGTCTTGCTTTCCGCCTACCTCGGGAACAAGAGGTCGGATGATGGATTGGCCCTCGTACATAGGAAGCAGATCCTCAATGGCACGTGTGGCATGTTCGTCGAGAGATGAGGACTCCTTCAATAAATCAAGAATAGTAGGTAGAATCTGCATGGACGTAACGGGAGAGTCGATTTCGATTGGAGGAATTTGTGGGTGGGCAAAGACCAATGGGACATGGAAATTTGAGATATGAGGGTTATCACATGGAGTGACACCACCATCTTCAGGAAGTGTAATGCCACTGTGAAAGGATTAGCTGGCCGGGAACATCCAAAAAAAAAAAAAAAAAAAGACTTACTGATCACCGGTCACTACAAGTAGAGTCTCATTAGCGACACCGGTGTCCTCTAAAATCTCCAATATGTCTGCAAGCCATTGATCCGCGAAGCGAATGGTGTTCAAATGACGGCTTAGCTTCTTATTAAATGGAAGATATGTAGATCCCACCATTTCCACAAACTCATTACGAGGCATATCCCACGGGTAATGGGTGATGCCGGTAAGATGGGTGAGGAAGAGGCGCTCCTGGTTCCTTTCTGCCTTGTTGATAGCATCAAGGAAATAGCTGCGTAGTTCATTGTCGGGGTATCCCCAGAAATTAAACTTCTCAGCCTTAGTCGAGGGGCCCAATGTATCTGCATTGACTGATCTCTGAAAGCCGTGACCTGGCGTCAGAAAGTTTTGGTTGTCGTAGAGATCAGTGATTGACTGCATAAAAGCGGAATGCCATGGCCATGAGGTAAAGTTATCCGTCTTGGGACCATTGGATTGAGCATTTAGCGCTTGAAGAATATGTGGCATGCAGGGCTGGTAAATATGGTGTAGGTATTCGCGGTTGAAGTCAGCGACTAAAGGTGAAAGGCCACATATAGTTCCTGTCAGGCTCTTGAGAGTCATTGTACCAGTAGTGTGGGAGTTTGTTGCATGGATTCCACCATATGGCTTAATCGCGCTTCCATGGAATCCTGACGGGGTTCCAGTTAAGCGCTCCGCGGTAGAAGTCAGGTGAGCCAGTCTTTCCTCGACATCAGCGGGGATTCGACCACTGTATGATTGCCGGATGCGGTTATGCATAAAGGAATCTTTGCGCAGAGGGAAAACATCTTCTCGGGTGCTTTCCAGCTTGAGGAGGAAGATATGTTTGATGTTGACACTGCCGTTTTGGAGGGTCTCGCGCAGAGGGTCGATGATTTCGCCTTCTAAGTTTGAAATATGCAGAGGGTCCTGGGTCGGATTGTAATGGACGCGTGGTTCCTCGTCATTCGACTTCGCATACCAGTCTCGAAACCCGGCCAGCTCCTCAAATGGTAGCCAGTCGAATTTGGGTGGCATGGCCAGAGCTGTGCGGTTTTCCAGCCAGCTGTAGTCGCCTAGCGAACTAGGAATATCAATAGATGCATGGCCATTATGTGGTTTGGAGCCACCAAAAGGCGTTAAAAGGAGGCTATCAGAAAGAAAACTGTACGCATGGCCGGACGGCCGAATACAGTACAGAAGGATAGCAGAAACCGTGGGAAAGAGCACGGCAAAGCGTGCCAGACGGGACTTCTTAGTGATCCTTGTTACGTTCTCAGATGCATCTAGTGACAGAACCGAGTCCGAGTGGATCTTGTCGTAGTTGTCATGAGCCACTTGTTCATAGATCTCTGGGTTCGGAAGAGACTTTCTCGACTTTCTCCGAAAAGACAAAGATGAACCCAAAATTTCCAGGACTTTGTTCACACAATTGTACAAATAAGGTGTTGTAAACCAGGATGCTATGATGTATAGGGCCTCGACTATGAGAAGACCAGTCAAGCCAGCTAGGAGTGTTTTGACGGAGGCAAAATCGCGGTGGAAGGAACGTGCTTGGCGCCAGTGAATTTCAGCGCCAGTGGTGATATAGAAGGAGGTATTCGCAGCAGCCATCAAGGATGCCCCTAGACTAGAGAAATTAGCAGTGTCCGTAGTCAGACTGTCGTTGATCGACCTACCTGGCGGGGATAACTATCGAAGCTGCCAGGACGCGGAGCCATCTGTTATAGAAATTCCGGGTCAAAGCCCTGAAAACGAGGACACACAAAGCATCCTGCAGAAAGAAAGTCGGACCCCACAGCAGAAACTGACCCAAGGGGAGTGAGTTGAGATGGGAGTAGATATGAAGGAGTTTGGCCCAGATGACGGCGATGAAGAGGAGGGAGAAGCAGTACTTGCGCGAGGTGGTCCATCCCAGGTTTTCGACGAGACGACAAAGCATCATGATGCTGATATCCCAGAGACGTTTCGCTGGTAGCCAAAACCGCGTTGTAAGCAAGAGCAAGCGCCTAGGAATTCATGGAAAGCAAGCACGCGACAGCCAAGAAGATACTTAGAAACGAGCAACGAAAGAGGTGTGACAAAAAAAGGGGTATGCATGAGAAAATAGAATTAGGGAAGAATGAAAGGTAAGCAAGAGAAGGAGCCAACAGAAGACCGGAGAGTGTACGCAGCCCACGCGAGCTTTCGGATGAGCTCATGTGAGATGTACCAGCAGCACGTGACTGCCAAGACAATTATTAAGCATGAACGGCTTGCATGACCATTTAAATACCATACAGATACGCCTGTAATTCATTTTCCACAATTACCCCCCACTGCTCATAATATTCTGAATGATTTTCTGAATGATTTAAGCAGTTCACAAGTGGGTTAATATCAATTTCATTGTATTACCAATTTTACATCAAGATGGACGTTGATCATTCTACCATTGACATGAATGTGTGACGGCCTGGTCACGTTGGTTGATTATCACGTGAGGTGTGGTTGTTTGCTTTATTGCTTTGTTGATAAATATGGCGTTACCTCCTTTCTTCCTTCCTCATGTTGATTATTCTCGTCGATAGCTACCTAGGTAGAACCCATGAGTTGGACGTTCCATCATCCTAGTAGAGCGCCGTGACATAATAATCAACATCCTCCTTTTATACCTTAGGGAGAGAAATACCAAAGGCTTCTCCCTTCAAGGGATTCGCTGGTGCCGCAGTTCGGGAGCTGGCCAGGCTATAACAGTGTCTCCATTCAAGTTTCCATCCTCAAGTTCATCCTCAAGTCAAGTCAAGCGCTGCTTCAGTTAAGTTTCTAGAGCTCAGGACTGAAACTTCTGTTGTTGGCATATTCAAGTTCAACTTTCAAGAAGTCCAGTGGTTGCGACTATGCTGGCACCCCTTCAAGTTCTCAAGACTTAAGTTTTTCAAGATTCAAGCTCACGATCCCTTTCTTAAAGATCATGGACCCCTTTCAAGAACTCCGAAACGAATTTTCTTCTACGATCCGCGCCCTCCAGAATGAAATCGAATCCGTCAAAAATGAACCCAAACCACTTCAACGACCAAAGCCATGCCTCCCTGATCCCGAGAAATTCAATGGCCAATCTTTGAAGTTTGATACCTGGCTTGCTTCGATGAAGGCTAAGCTTAGGATTGATGCTCCAGCTATTGGTGATGCAGTGGCTCAGTTCTACTATGTCTATCTGAATCTGGAAAGCAAAGTCCAAGCTCTAGTTCTTCCCCAGTTATCTTATGCAGAAGACACCAACACCTGGGATTACAACACCATCCTTGATCAACTATCTCTGGTTTATGACAACCCCAACAAGGTTCAAGAAGCTGAAGATTATCTACTAGTCCTAAAGCAGGATAGTGGTGAATCTGTGGCAGCCTACATCGCCAAGTTTGAGAGGATTCTTTATGAGGCAAAGGGCAAAGATTGGCCTGATGTCACCAAGATTTCAGCGTTCAGGAAAGGCCTCAATCCTACTCTCCGAGGACGTCTCAACCAGCAGTTGAATCTTCCAAAATCATACACTGATTTCCTTCGTGTGGTTCAACAATTGGGAAGTCATTCTTTCAGCTCAAATTCCACCAATGTTTCCCACTCTCAATCACACCAATCTGGCTCTCACACCAAGTCTGATCCTATGGACCTCAGCGTCATCAATATCAACTCCCTGTCAGCAGCGTCCACCTCCCTAGATGAAAGGAACAGACGACGACAACAAGGATCCTGTGTGAGATGTGGCTCCGCTGATCATTGGGTGAAGGATTGTTCCATGAAGGCACACAAGGAATCCAATAAAATATGGAACCAGCAGATGATTGCAAGGTTAGAGGCAAACCGTCTTGATGACCTTAATGATCTCGATGATTGATTTTTGGAGATGTTTGGACATGTTCATGTGTTTTTCTTTTTCAAGTGTCTCATGTATTGTTGCCTTCTCATGTTTTCTTACCTGTGGGTTGACCATGACATTGAGGACAATGCCTATTGAAGCCGGGGGGTAATGTGACGGCCTGGTCACGTTGGTTGATTATCACGTGAGGTGTGGTTGTTTGCTTTATTGCTTTGTTGATAAATATGGCGTTACCTCCTTTCTTCCTTCCTCATGTTGATTATTCTCGTCGATAGCTACCTAGGTAGAACCCATGAGTTGGACGTTCCATCATCCTAGTAGAGCGCCGTGACAGAATGAGCTAACTGGACTGGATCTCGATGCTGAAGCGGATATCGAGGTGGGAAACAACTCCAAAATTAAGTGGTATTTAACTGATTACTAACTACTTAATACAGGAACCAGCTATACCAATTCCACTTACTAGTGCTAAAGGACCTGGCCTTACAACGCTCAAAATTGAATATAATGATGATCTACCGGAGTATCCAACAAGCCATATTGATGGATATTCATATGTTGTTGCATCAAGAGGGCGATCACAGCTTGAAATGGAGCAACTTTGTCACAACCTGGCTTCTCTCGTGTCGTACCTAGGGTTCTAGTTAGTTGTATTTCGAGACTGAACACTTACCTTAAGTGTTCCCAAGTAGTCGTATGCTCAATGCCCCTTCGGGTCCGATTCGGTATGTCGTATGCGTTGATGGGTATGTCGCCCCCTCCAGGCTCCGTAGTTCAATAGTCGTTGATGGGTATATCGCCCCCTCCAGGCTCCGTAAGATAATCAACAAGTAGGAACGGTAAAGGTAACGAGTAGAGAAACAAGGCCAACCGAGTACGTATACTGGGTTGTTGGTTAAGTGCGGACGAGTCAGAAACTAGAAGGTAACCAATGCTGTAAGACTTGAATTGATCGCGAAGAACTAAGCTAGGTACATGAATGAATGTCCTTATATACCTTTCCTAGTCCAATGGTAGATTCTCCGTTCCTACCATGCTACCTCCTTCTGTCCTGTAATATCCATTCCCTGATAGATTGGTAGCATTCCCTCTTTGTCCTATCTACCATATTGGTATATTGGTAGAATTCCTCCGTCGTCCTTTCTACCGTGGTCACGTGATGCTTGGGTGTATATCTTCCTCATCATAATCCTTGTTCTTTCTGCATGGTCTTTTTGCCCAATGATTCTGCCTTGACTCCCCGCATTGTCACGTGAGGCTGATGCAGTGAGATCTGTAACAAACTTGCGCATGACGTGAGTGACCATAACATATTTTATGACTGATTGCTAAGTATTCATTAGATCCAATATGCAAAACGACTGCAATATGGACAAAAACGACCAGTCTATTGCCCATTTTTCAGATGCCATGTCAAAAAATGGACCTGGAAATGCTCTGGAATCTATGCATGTGAATTTCTGAACTCATTCCTTCAATCCTGTCATCATACCTTTGTTGATGATATTATTTGGCAAGAAATCCAGAAGTCTCAGAAGGATATTCAGCTCTTAGAGTCTGACCTTGGCAAACGGAATGCATACAGGTATCTTAACTGCTTCTTAACTGGCTAGAGACTGGTTACTAACTGCCTTTAGCTACTATCGATCAAAAGTTGCTTTCTTTGAGAAAGGCCTTGCCTGTATTGAACAACTCCCTTCCTGTAAACCAGTTTTCAAGAGATACAGCCAAATGGTTGGTTTGAAATTTCTCATAAGCGTTTATCAGGCAGTTTCTAACTATTTCAGAATGTTCATGGCGAGTATGATCCTTATATTGGCTGTATAAACGAATCATACGGTGTCTTGACAAAACATCATAGAGGAGCAATTCAAGGCCATACAGTGATTAACTTGCAGTTTCTTGAAGATCTCTTTAATAAAGAGATTATACCAGCGACTGAAGAGTGTGGTGTTTTTGAATCATTGTCATCCCGACGAAAATACTGTGGTAGGTACTTATCAGCCATTTGGCAACTGGTCACTAACTGCTTCAAAGGCCGGGATCATCCTCAAGGATCAGGTCGATTGCAACATACACCTTGTGATGTTGTCTTCAATGCTCTAGTCCCAGTGGATATAGGCCAATGCCCATATATATTATTCACATCACATGGTGTGCATAAACACCCACCACCTCCCCCAACCAAAGCACCAGAGCGGATCTTACAAGGAGTGAAAAGGATCATACAGCAGATACGTGATCCAAGTTTAACCACTGGTAGGTATTTCATAAGTGCCTCTTGACCATTTGCTAAATGGTTATTCAGCACAATTCCTGCGAAATCCACAGCTAGAGGCGTTTTGTCAGCAGCATAATGCTTCTACTTTGACAGAAATCCACTCAAGCTTCTGTAACAAAGATCGAATTGCAGCAATTATCCAAAAACAGCGCCTGCTGTCATATCCAAGCGGGCAGGATGTCAACGGTCTCATTTTTCTTGAAAACACTGACCAACATATTAAGGTATGCATTTTCAAAGTGCTTATATGATTAGGAAGTACTTATCAAGCTCTTAGGATTATATCCAAGAACAATATCATGATTCACAGGATACCATGATCCTATGTGGCTTCAAGAAACAGATTGAGCTTCTATCTCAACTTTCCTCATTTGAAGTTGATATGTCTTACAAGCGGATCCGATCTAAGAACATGAATGAAGTGCTCTTTGCAACATTCTTGCCAGATCAGTGTAAAGGTAAGTGCTTTCCAAGTGCTTGACAGACAGTTCTCAACCAATGAACAACTAGTCATTACTTTACTACGGGTCTTTACCACTGTGGATTCCACTGAGGGCTATTATCTTCTTTTCAAACGGGCTTTTGACTTAGTTCAAAAAATCACTGGTCATCCAGTACTCTTTGATTCAATTCATGGAACTGGTGTTCATGGAATAATTGTTGATATGGACTCAAAACAATATACTGGTAAGTACTTCACAGCCACCTCTTAAGCACTCAATAACCATTTAGGACTTGGTAAATATTTGTCTGAAATTGACCCTCAAAATCATGATGTGACATGGCATCTGCAACATATAATAATTTTTTGCCGAGTCCATTTTCAACGATCAATTCTGAATACCATCGGGACCAGAAATCAAGGATCTCCTCTTTGGAGCCGTATGATGAGTCTATTAGACTGCAAATCAGAGGCTGACTATGATGCTTTAGTTGAACTACTGATCAGTGAATAACCTCTCCCTAAGCAGTACATGACCAGTTGCTAACTGTGGAATAGAATTTGAAGATGCCAACGTTCAGACATGGGCAATACAAAAGAAAAGTCCAGTTATTAAAGCAGGCTTGAATAAAGCATGCTCTAAAATCCAATCTCATTACTTTGCTGCTTTGCGCAATCATACGAATGCTGTTGAACAGTCACATCAGAAGTCATACGCATCTGGAAAGTATTTAACATTGACTGAAGCAGTTAAGAAGTATGTGTTGAGCAGTTATTAACCACATACAAATCACTTTATTACTATAATGCTAATTCTATCTAGTTCTGCAAAGTTGGACAAAGATGATATTCTTCAATATGATAATTTCAGGAAATTCAACATTCATCATTCATATCGGACATCAAATATGGAAGCCAACTATCTTCGTCATATGAGTCGGGAAAGCAAGTGCCCTTGATAACTACCTGAATTAGTTCCTAACTACTTTATAAGCACCTACTGACTACTTCAATTTAGACAGTCGCAAACGCCAACGCTCCTCTTCAACCCATAGTCATGAGACTGCTTCAGGGCAATCTCAATCACATCAAAGGAGCATAAGGTCACATTCCCAATCCTCTTCACAGAACGGTGATAATGAGTAAGTTTCCAGGTACCTGGTATGCGCTTTCTAAGCAGCTAAAAATCAGCTAGATCTAGAATATCTTCAAAAGATCTCCGTCGAACTGCTTCCACAAATGCATCAAGTTTAGAAATAAGACGTCAAGAGCTTGAGCTTCGAAAGCTTGAAGCAGATATTAAAAAGCAAGAAGAGGAGACTCAAAAACAACGTCTTGAGAATGAGAGATTAGAGCTTGATCTTATAGAGCGGCGGAACAGAATTCAGGAATCAGCAAGTGATCTCTAAGCAGTTCACCACCAGTTTCAGATCAAGTCACATCCTGTAGCCTATGCAAGAATATATTTTTAATCATCTTCACCCTCAAACTTATAAAGTTATAAATTCATATCAATCTAAAGAGAATTGACATACAGGCAGAATCCTGCTTACATCCTCAATTCCATGTGCAACATACAATATATATATACATTCATGATAAGTCCTCAAAATATACCGTGTTGATTAAGAAGCAGCTAGGAAGCAGTTGACAAGCAGTCCACCTGGCATCTACCTATCTAGTCCATGTCATGCTGAAAGAGATGGAAGTATTCACAGCTCTCCATGTCCTTACAGCAATCATTACGATTGCCACAAGTGGAACAGGGGATCTTATGGCCCATGAGGACCACCTGCTTTCGCATGTCTGTCACATGCACCTAAATACTCAGTAAGCAGTCGCCAGGTGGCTGAGCAGCAGTTGGGTAGCACTTACACTCCCGTTCTTCTTCATTGGCAAAGGAGGTCTCTCTGATGCTTCTTCTCCATCTGTCCCTTCCTTCTCACCTTCCTCCTCACCTTCCTCCTCACCTTCCTCCTCACCTTCCTCCTCACCTTCCTCCTCACCTTCCTCCTCACCTTCCTCCTCATCCTCATGTTCCTCCTCGTCTTCTGCCTCAGACCTGGATCCAATGGCACTGGGCACCTCAGCCTCAGCCCCCAACATCAAGCCTTTGTACCACTCTGAAGGTCATAATCAGTTCAAAGCCGCTTGGCAAGCGCTGAGGAATCACTTACTGACAGCAGCATCGACCACCTTCTGAGCAACCCGACCGCCCTTCTGGCCCTCCTGTAGATGAATGCCCTCATGGCTCTTGATGTGCAAAACTAAATTGTTTGTGGCACTATAATGATGCTGAGTAGTCGACAAGCAGTTAGCAAGCGACCACCAAGCATCTGTTACAGACCTCGACGTATTAGTCTCACGTGATTATGCGGGGAGGCAAGGCAGAAATCATTGGTTAACAAGCCATGATAACATGCGGGAATAACAGGGGTTGAGCTACTATTTGGGGCTCACATCACGTGACCCAGTGGTATACAGATGATCGACGAGACGATATAAGAATGGTATATCATATACCATTCTTCTACCAGTCAATATACCAACCCTACTACCACTCACAGGATGGAAGGATATATAAGGACGCTCATTCATGTACTTAGCTTAGTTCTTCGCGATCAATCTAGTTAATCAAGCATTGGTTACCTTCTAGTTTCTGACTCGTCCGCACTTAACCAACAACCCAGTATACGTACTCGGTTGGCCTTGTTTCTCTATTCGTTACTTTTACCGTTTCTATTTGTTGATTATCTTACGGAGCCTGGAGGGGGCGATATACCCATCAACACATACGACACACCAAACCGGACCCGGAGGGGCATTAAGCATACGATTACTTGGAAGACACTTAGGGTAAGTGTCCAGTCTCGAAATACAACTAACTAGAACCCTAGGTACGACACGAGAGAAGCCAGGTTGTGACAGCATCTAACTAAGAAAATCTCGCCTGGGCACGGGAACAATCCTCCACCCGACAAAAGACTTCGCCGTAGTAGATCTTGATGGTTCCGTCTGGGTTCTGAGCGGTTACGAAACAGTTAGGAAGCAGTTAAAATGACATTGACTTTCAAAAGACTTACCAGGTCGTACGCAGGAAGTTCAAGGCTGCCATTGGCAACCTTTTGCAAGTATCCTTTATACCACTTCTGAAAGAACTTTTAGAGCTCTGTATTACAGTTTAATAGCTGCAAAATTGAATAAAAAAACTTACATTACTGCTCAGTAAAGCCATAATGGTCAAGGGATTGATGGTTAGTTGGTAATTGATTGGAAAAACGTCATGCGAGGTGAAAAATATTACAAGGAGGTAAATTAATCAATGTGGGTCACATGATATAATAAAATTATATAATCATCTTTTCCACTCGCGCGACTCGAAAAAGGACCCCGACCGACCTGTAACCACGACCGGAGAGGAGAAAACAAAGACAACAGTCGACCGGCTGCCTGCAGCAGCACAGGTTGGAAGAGAAAAAAAAAAAAAAAGGGTCTACCATAGCTTGTAGGGCTCGAATAATAAAGTTGCACTAAGACATATAGAGTGAATCGTTTGTTTAAGCACCTTCTATTATTGGTGCAGGGCTCCTACGGCGCACATGCAATACTAGCAACTTAAGCCTCGGGAACGGAAGGGAGAACGCCGAGCGTTTTTAGAATGTTCCATTTGTAAATTTACCCGGGTCTCGGATCGAAAGAGCCCCGATATAGATTAATGATCGGTCCGATCCTCCTGTAGATGCAAGAATAATCGGTGGCCGGGCAATGATTCTGGCCGGTTGTTTCAAATCAATTATCGAAGCTCACAAAATGCCGAGGGCACGCCCCGGCACAAAGAAAAACCAAATATATTTCGAATATTGTGTGATTTCAGTGTGTCAAGATAGACCCTCGCCTAGACTCCTAATAGTGACTACTCAGAGTAGTTAGTTGATAGGCCAGTTAACGTAACTAATTAGGGGTGTCAGGGACTTCACCCCCAATTGTAGGTGGAGTGACCGAGTGGGTCGGCTCGTAAACCATACGAGGGTCTTGTCTCTACAGATATTTTCTGGTTGCCTGCGGTCGGAAAGTACTATATACGGTCTGCTGTATACTATGATTGGGAAGGATCTACTTAACTGGCCCTCCACTTAATCACAGAGCATAAGACCTGTTGCCAAGGCTGTCCTCAGATCTTTGTCGCCTTGCGCATCCTCAATGGTTCTAGGGGTCGGCAGGAATACATATTCGTAACATTTTGAGATATTCGCATTCGCATTCGTAGTTCACAGATCTCTACGAATATTCGTACGAATATTGCCTCTTTGCCAAGACTAACTTCCACCCAATTGAAGAAAGCGCGTCACGTGCAGTCTGTTTGCCCCACTCATGTTCAAATCTGACAAATTTGTTCTAAGCCCGCATTTTTTATGATGGTACTGGACCTCAGAATGTCTGATGCTGAATTGCGAGCTTCAAGCGATGATGGCTCCGGTAGCTTATCTATCAAACTGCCACCACGTCCACAACGGTCTCAGAGAATAGACTATCACCTCCTGAATGGCGGAAGTGATGAAGAGGACATTGAAGATCATATCAGAAAGAAACCCCGACTGGATCCGCCACTAAGTCGCTTAGAATCAATTGACCCAGAAGACTCCGCCAGCCAGCTGCACCTCAGTACACCTACTCCTTCAGACTCTGTTCCACAAGGGAGTTCTGGAAGCCTTCTGTGACGGCTCAGCTCAGTGCCTTCATGAACATTCATTGTCAACATGGCAAACAATGCCATGAAAGCAATCGAGACAAACAGCTGCTTAGCGAGGCCACACACAACCATATATAAGACTTCTTTGTGTAAATAGACTCTTCTTTCTTTTCTTTTCCTCTTCAGATTCGATATTCTCGTCGATGGCTACAATAGTTTAGATAGGAATATCATTTCGTTATTATCTACTATTCCGAGCCCGTGACACCTTCCAGAGGCCGTACAGCCATACAAACCACACATCAAACCCTGCATTAAGCCACTGAATCAATGGCTTTGGAATCAGTTTCAAGCCAGTCCGCTTCCAGGCAAGCAATGGCGACCCAGCTGAAGTCGACAGCTGCTTGAAGATTGAGAGATTCAATGCATTCACTGTGGCTGGAAAACCACAGATTCAGCAAGGGCAACTTCAACAACCAACATGAAGACACACCTGGCCAAACACAAAATTTTTGAGAAGCCCAGTCTAAGTGACCTGGGGGAGGAGGGCTCCAGCAAAATGAAACAGCATTCAATTGCTTCAATGTTCCAGACCTGAACTGAGTGTGATACCAGAGCTCTGTTAGAACAGAACATACTTCGATGGGTTGTGACAGATGATGTGGCATTTACAGCAATTGAGTCTCCTGCATTCCAACAGATATTCAAGGACTTGCCAGATGCTCCTCTCCCTTTCTCTTCTTGAACGGTTGTCCGCCGTATTGACTCAGATTTTGATCGTTGTCGGATCCAGTTGATCAATGAGATAGCACAAACATGCTCCACAATTGCGCTTTCCTTAGATGTCTGGACAAGCAAGAACCATAAAGCCATTTTGGGAGTTATTGGCCACTGGGTGTCCGCTGACTTTAGATATCAAGAACGAGTCCTAGAGTTCAGTGAGCTTGTAGGATCTCACAGTGGAGAAAATATGGCAGAGATTCTACAGAGGACGCTTGTTGAGCTTCAGATTGAGAAGCTTCTCACAATCACAGCTGATAATGCTTCAAACAATGAAACGCTGGTGTCTGAGCTGTATTTCAATATGTTGGAAAAGTACAACTCAGAGGATTCCAATGTGCCCAATAAAGGGCGTTTCCGATTTCAAGGTATTGATAGCTATATCCGGTGCCTTGCTCATGTCCTCAACCTCATTGTCAGTGACATCCTTTCAGAAATGAAATCTGGAGATCACAAGTCTGCCATTGAAGCCTGTGATCTTTTGCAGGGAAATAAGAAGATTGGGCAGCAGTCTGCATTGGCCCGGATTCGGATCATGGCTCTCTGGATCTTGAGGACCCCTCAACGGCGACAGCAATGGAAAGTGACTTGCCAAGCAAATGGCTTGAATGACAAGTTCATTGAGTATGATGTGGAAACACGCTGGAACTCCACATACTGTATGGTCCAGGGAGCTTTGCAAGCCAAGGCACAGATCAAGAAGTGGATAGAGCATCAGAACCAGTTTCCACCCTTCTCAGCTGATGACTGGTTGCACTTACACCAGCTTGAAATGGTCCTCTCCAAGTTTGATGAGTTCACTCAACTGGTCTCCCAGCGGAAATCCCAGATAAGCCTAGCTATTCCCATCTATTATGAACTGAATGACATGCTTGAAGATGCAGCTTCTGCACAAGGCGACTTTTCAAAGCTTAGCTCTGACATTACCTCCGCCATTTCCGCAGGGATGAAAAAATACAAGAAATATTATGAGCTTATGGACGCCCAAGATGCTTATTATATAGCTCTTGTCCTTGACTCACGCTTCAAAACCCTTTTACTGGATAAGGAGCTCGGGCAGGTGACAGCACCAAAAGTTATTCAATCCATCAAGGATAACTTACATGAGCAATACCCATCGAAACCATCGCCGGAGCAATCAATATCAAACGTTCGTCAGGACAATAAGCGGCAAAGCCTGGAGGCTCGTGTGCTACAGAAACTGCAACCACAAGTGATCCAGCGTTCAGATATTGACCGCTACTTTGAGGAAGGTGTGGTGACAGTTGATGAATCTGTAACAAAGGATGAAGATTGGTTATTTGGCTGGTGGAGGACACATAAGGATGAATACCCGCGGATGGCAGCTGCAGCCAGGGACTATCTTGCCATCCCAGCAGCTGAAGTCTCAGTAGAGAGATTGTTCAGCCGTGGTAGGGATCTATTAGGGCTACGTCGACATTCTCTGAAAGGTGAGACGATGCGGAAGATGATGCTGTTGAGAGATATATATAGTTTAGAGAACACCATTTGATAACTCCTAGAGCATCTTGTTGGGGAATATCAACAAGCTACTGCTTCGATTCAACAGGTTGAGTAATAAAAGTCTCGTCGGATCATTGTTCATTAGGCACAGAATATCAGATGAAGTCTCGTCACTCCAGTTATCACTGATCACCATTACCACGTGACTAGAATTACGAATATTCGCGGCGAATAAAATATTTATTCGCATTCGCATTCGTAGTGTGAAATGACTGCGAATACGAATGCGAATTACGAATATTCGTAACGAATACGAATATATTCGTTATTCGTGCCGACCCCTAAATGGTTCTACGTTGGAGCTACGGAAACAACTTCTTCTTTGCCTTGGGGCGGGCGCAGGAATTTCGGACAGTGATTTGGGCTGGTTACAAGCTTTCCAAGTAAAGTCTTACAATGGACTGGTAATAACACAGCTAGCTTCCAAAAGAACTCCGATAACCACTTCAACCATAATTGAATATAGACTTAAAACTTTTGAGGCCCACCAGTGGGAGAAATGAAATGACACCGACAGTGGTGCTCCACTTTACGGTTCTCGCCAGGGTCCTTTCCCATTGTTTACCTGATGATATTTCGCGCATGTTTTGAGCAAGACTTCTCTCCTGAATGCCCTGTATGATATGGCTTACTGTGGCTTTATAATAGGTCACGTCCAGGGAGATCATGAGATAATTGCGGCTTTGTCTCTCGAGCAGGTGACTCCCGTTAGCCTATTCCCTTAACAATCAGTGACGATGGGGTGTGGAATCCCGCAGGAGCAGGCCAAGGTCATCGAACCAGTGTTCCTATTCGGTTAACGTACTCCACATGCGAATGTAACACACGGGCGAATGTAACACGAAATCGCTCCGCCGCGATGTTAACTCCAACATCTCCACCAATGCACTAAAATTCCATTAAAATTATTCAGAATCATCTTCCTCAGACGTCTCTACTACTATCTGACAGGAACGCGCATTGTGTCCGGCCTTTCCGCAATTGCCACAGCGCCGCGCGCGTGTCTCAGTCCGCGGTCGCCGACCAGCCCTAATGCGTGTTTCCTCCTTTAGTTGCACCTCAACCTCCATTTGATCCCCTAATTCCTGAGCTTCCAGTATTGAAAGCGACCCTCCTTTCCTTAGACGTGTTTTTTAGCCCTCCGGCGTTTGCTAAGGGCCTCGTTTGCCGCCCGAAGATCATGAATCTCTGCTTCCATCAAATCCATCTTATGCATTATCTTCCTCGTGCCTTTTGTAAGGACGTCAGCAGTGTTCAAGATTGCCAGGCTGTTTTGCTTTTGCCTTTCCATGTTGTTCAGAGCTTATGACAACCATTGTAGTCGAGATCACTCCCATCTGAAACCCAGTTTCATCAAAGTTATAGATATCTGCTTCCTGGATGCCATACTTCGCAATTGTGTTTTGAACAAGTGTAAACCAACGACAAATAACTTCTGGGTCTTCGCATAGAGCCCTCTGATAGTCATATTTCCGATTGAAACGAGTTGTGAGCTCTGGGTGCCGTTTGACAAAGGTGCTAGCCCAGTTTACCCCAACGCGTCCCGCGTCGCGCGTTGTGAGTAGTCGGTAGTCGGTTGGCCATATCTTCCACACCAGACAACCGAGGAGGAAACCCTTTGGAATCTAGATCAAGTATGTGTTCGACAATCGTTGATTCCTCTAGATCAGTGAGCTTCCGTGAATTGGCTGATATATTGCATCGTGATTGCATGCCACGCCGGCGGCGACTAAGCTTCACATGATCCACGTGATAGATCCTGCCAGCGGCTCGAGCGCTTAGATTTTTATCATTTTGCATAGCTTGAAGGGCCAATATTACTTGGCTTTCATCATGTTTCTGAGGCATCGTTGGGTGTGGTGAAATTTGTAGTAGAAATCGGAAGTCGCGTCGGAGCGATTTCGTGTTACATTCGCCCGTGTGTTACATTCGCATGTGGAGTACGTTAGGTGGAAAAGTTTTTAGTTCCCCCCAAATCGTCCTTTGGTGGTGCAATGTCAGCGTTCATTTAGAGAATTAGTGAAAAAGAAGGGAAAGAAGATAGAGAATCACGATGACTGCAGAGCAGACATCATGGAGATCGGGGGCAATTATGACGTCCGGGAAGCTGAAGCAAAACTTCAGACTTCTCTGAAGCAGCAACGGCAGAGGCATTATGGTAGGAAAAGCTACTGGTGATGCCAATGACAACGCACCCCTTATGATTTTATCACTGCTCTCGCGGGTTCAATCCAGGAGGGACTACCCCCGGGATCTCTGTATATCTGCTTTAGTACCACCATAGTGCCGTGACCTGCTTTTCTTTTCCATCATGCTGGTCTAATAACTCTTCCCCTTCTGTGCTTTCTCACACTCTGCTTTTTCTTCTATCAGTTGCTATGAGTACTTGCGATTAAGGCTACTAATCTGCTTTGTGCTGCCTTTGCGACTGAGTGATTATCCTGAGCTCGTGGACCACTTGCTGTCACATTCATAATGCTGGGAAGTGTATCGCCCTCTTCGGACCATGGAGGTATCTTCTATTAAAGAAATATACGTTCGTGTACTGGAGATGTTTTGAAGTGCAAAATGTAAGGTACTAGCGGCTCGCACCATCGGCACTGGCACTATCTGCACTACCAGCACTGTCGACGGTTTGCTCCAGCGCCACTGTCTTCCTGATGCCATCCTCCGTATGTGCAGATCTGGTCGCATATGGCGTACCGACAAAGGATATCAAATGGATTTGATCATTGAAAGGTGTTGGTGGTTCCCAGCGGGACGCGGATCTGGAGTTGTTGCCCGACTTCCGATAGCCCAGCTGCGCATCTGAGCTTTGGGTGTAGTACTTTTGTGACAAGTAGCTCCTTTGGTAATGGGCGAGCAGCGAATTGAGGACAGGGAGACAAGCACAGATCAATCCAACACCGCCCTCGGCATTTCTGGCTAAAGTCAGATCCTGCTCGCTAGAGGGGCAAAGGTGGAGACATACCCGGACAAAATGACACATAAAGAGAATAGTCTGGTCCGGCGTGCTGCCCTCTTTCAGCACCAGCACCAGACGATACAGACTAAACGCTGTGGCCAGGCCACAGGCGCCGAGAAGACCCATGACACGCATTTTTTTGCTGTGTGACATTTGCAAAGACCACTTTTTTGTTACCATAAACTATGCGATCGATATTGACCTGACCTCAGTTCATCGGTCATGGGAAAAGATCGGCTGGGCTGGACTTATCTTGTACGAGCATCTAAGGCGGTTTCGATGCTGCGTTCTTCTCGGCATGATTTAATAGGCGATGTTGGTCTTGCGGAAGAGGTGGTCCCGCGACTCCTAGACCAATTAGAGATTGGGCTTTTCGGTTCAATGATGTACGCTTATTTTCCTTAAGCTGGACATAGCTATGCTGACGTTCAACACAGGTTGAGTTGCCTTAGCCTTCAAAGGAGGCCGCCAATGGATAAGCCTACAGGTGTTCGACTAACAATACACCAGAGTGAAACAGGAGAATGGTTTCCATACCCTTCCCAGGTTGACCCTGTCCCGGCGGCACACATGAACACTGCCATAAACCATAGGGCTGGTTTAGGGGATATCGCTTGGGACCTTTGCCACGGTCTCTTCGGGGACGATGGTAAACCCCCACGTGCCGACATAGAAGACTTGGTTAGTGGATGTCATGATCATCTCATGCAATGGGTAACAGACCTGCCCGAGTGCCTTTCTTACACCGATCATTCGTTCCAGAGGTTCTTAGCCTCCAGTAAGTGAACAGCCGAACTATATCTGATATATTTCTCCTAATAACCACAGTATGTACTACCACACTATAATCATGTCGGTCTTCGCCTTTCTCAAGGCACCAGTCCCAAACGCCGATGAGGCAACTATCGAGCCCGTAACATCCGCACGAAAAAAGTGTATTTCGTCCGCGCATATCGTTAGCGACCTTGTAGCCATTCACCGGTCTCAATGGGGCATTCACCGTGAGACAGCCAGCGATATGCAGTACATCTGTGTGGCACTCTTTGTACTCATCGATGACCTCGATGAAGAGAAAAGTCACAATGCTTTTCTGAATCTGGCGAAGGCTGCTGTGTCCTTTGGTGGACGATAGTTGCTAACAAAAGGGATGTTCCGGCTGGTGCAGATTGCTACGATCCAAGCGAATGAGTCATTGTCTCCGGACATTATCAAGATTTTCTATCAAGATTTTCAAGCAATTCGAACGGCGATTATGGAGACCAGGACCGTCAGCGGTTCAGCAGTGCTTACCCTAATTTTGCCGCGGTTCTTCGGCAACAGGATGACAATAACCCTGAAGACCTGGAGATGGACCAATTCTTGGAAATATGGAATGACTTCAGTATAGCTGAACAGGCCGCGTCTGAGGCCAGTGGGAGGGGAGAATAGGGAATGAAAGATCATTCAAACCTATTAGATGCCTTCGCTATATATATATATATATATATTTTTTTTTTTTTTGTTTTTATATTATAACCGGCTTTTTGAGAATTTTGAGGTGTCTATTCACCAACTTCAATGAAAGAATGTACACTGTGCTACCATCATCAAATAGTAATAAAAATATAATAATTTCGTCAAATCGAAGCCGCAAAACCTGTTTTCTCTTCTGTAAATGCCATACTGAAAAATACGGCCAAAAGCTGCCTAAGTTATGCACATCAAGGGTTCTCTACGTTTGCATTGTTTTCAGTCCCATGGGACCTAAGGCGACTTCCATATCTCGTGAGAAATGTCAAGGCTATGATGGCTCGCCCTCTATAGTCCACTCACCCAGAACAGAGTGATTCCATGAGTCAATGTATGATAAAAGTAGCCCTATGATGTGTCCATCGTCATCTTGGACCGCTAACCGTGTAATAGTTTACTATATAGGATATCCAGAGTTACTACTAGAGTATATAAACCAAAACATTCGCACCATTACCCGTCAAATTCCACCTCCCGTCACAACATAATACAACCCAGCAACCAAAAAGATGAACCATGCCGCCATATCCCCCGAGATTACATTCAATCTCTTCTTCTGACCAAGAAGATACTCCGTCCGCACAGCTGAATGTATCAACCCATACAACCCGCTCAACAGCCACATTTCCATCCAGCCTTGCTCTGCTATTCGGACACGCGACTCCTCATACAACGTCGGTAGGTATGTAGCATTGTACTTCCGACGTAATTGCTCAGAGTGTTTCTGGTCATATAGGGACCAGAATTCTTCTTCTGTGTAGTATGTTCCCGCGTATGGCCACTTCTGACCGCCAAGGGTAAGTACTTTGCGTTCTACTGAGCGATCAAATTCGCCAAATCCCTTCTCAGTTCCGGGTCGCGGGCCCCAGGTGCCGATGCTGAGGAGAATTTTGGGATCTTTTAGAGTTGATTCTGTCGGATGAAGCTGGGCCATTAGTCCATGAACTTTGAGGCCGTCGGGACTGGATGTGGCTTGTCGGACTGGGCAGAGCCAGATAGGATACCGTCCGAAGGAATCATCCAGGTGGTCGATTAATTCATGCGCATTCTTGTAAGGTACCGCAACGTTTTGGATTGTGTTTTTTCCGAAATGACCGCCTTTATGCATCGTATGATACATAGGACTAACATGGAAGAGGTTGTCCAATGCCCACTTGCCAGCCCAGAAGCCTCCATGGTCGTACCGAGAGAGATAATCGACTAGCGGGATGTACTCCTCCGCAGGGTTACCCCTGGACGAAATCTCCTCCGCGTGTATATAGAACCATGGGTCTGTTAAGCGCGTGAAACGTTGCACCGATGTGGACTCGGCGGGTCTGTCGCTTAAATAGCCTGCACAAAGGACACCTTTATCACGGCTATACATAATACCGTCAAGGTACTGGCAATCGGTGTCGGTGGTATACCGCTGGATCCCAGATATAGCCTGCGACACTGAAGATACAGGTCGATATTCCAACCGGACATACGGCTTCGCTGGGACCAGTTGTATCTCCAGCAGTGTCACAATACCTAGCGTTCCAAGCGATGCCGCGGCACCGTAAAACAAATCCGCATTCTCTGTCGTCGACGCCCTCATGACTTGCCCGTTCGCGGACACAATCTCGATCCAGTTCACTGTTCGGTCAAAGAACCCGTGTCGAAATGAACTGCTTGCCCCGGATGTGTCTGTATATGCGCTCCCGGCCGTGAGGCTCGGGAGCCCCGTTATCACTGGCGGAATCAAGTCATATGGTAAGGTAGCCGCGACAAGCTTGGCCATTGGTACATTGGGCTCGACAAGGGCTACTCTCTCGTCAGTATCGACATGTAGCACGCGGCTGAGAGAGCGGATGTCGATGGTGTTGGTCCGAGTCTTGGATGGCCCCCTGGTACACTGTGTCGAGCCATTATAAATCTGAAATCCCCAACAACGATCGTGGAAATATCTCGCCTTCGAGGAGATCTCGATCACTTTTTCTGCGTGTTGCTCCATTCTGGTGTTTGGATAGATTGTGTTCCGATAGAACTTACGGGCTCTTTTCTATAACCCCAGCGGTTCTTTGTTCTGTGGACACGTCGATCAATTCAGCCCAATCCTGCAGCCCAAAGTACCATCACCGAATCCATAATAAGCCCAACAGACATTAGAGCCCAACAGATCTACTCGGGCACTATCATCTCATCTTGCATTGCGCGTGCAGCAAGGATCGTTCACCGTCTTCGGCGGCGGCGGCTCAGCCTCGACTTGGCCAATGCTTTCACATAAAGAAGGATCAAATAATTGATTCACGAGGCATGAAGCAGGCAAGGCAGCACAAAAGGCCTTTGGACTAGTCCAATTGGGTCGCCAGGATGAGATAAAGAAAAAAGTAGCACTAGTATGGTTGGGGGTGGTTAGATCCAGGGTGGATAAATGTTAAATTCTACAATCATTCATTGGAGCTAACCTGTGCTAATACGAAGATCCGGATCATATTCAGATTATTGGATAAGAAGTTTTAACTACTGCAATTCTTCCTTAATAATTGCCGCCGATAAATATCGCATTGAATTGGGTGACTATAAACGATTATTGTAGCATTGGATCATGGTGGAGACTGACCTCAGCCAGTGAAAAAGCAAAGAAAGATAAGCCCAGCAGAGATGGACCAGGTGAGCACGAAGAAGATGTAAACGAGAATGAAAAAGACACAAGGCACATCATACAAAGAAAAACAATCGAATCCGCCGACAAAGACAAAACCGAGTTAGAAGCAGAATACTTCAACCGGTCAATCCATCCTGACCAGCGAGAAGAATTATCTGTTAGCAGGAGATGAGCCGCCAGGGTTACCAGAGATTGGATCGGCTCGTGCAATTGTTTCCGCGTCACATTGGCTGAAGCATCGAGAAGGTTGTCCTGGAGTAGTCCGATGAAGAGCTTCCCAGCTTCTTCAATTCTGGAATCACGCTGGCGTTCCTCTCCAAATCCTTCCGATCCCCTTCCTCGTCCTCGAACCATGCATAAAGGAGCGCCTGGATTGCGCTTGCTTTGCAGCAAGGCCAGATGCATTCCCGTCAGCTTCTTCCGAAGGTTCTCGACAGTATGATTCATTATTGAGACTGCCAGTGTGAGAGGTGAGTGAGCTTGTAGCTCCTTGTGTGGCCATGTACTCGGGGGCTTTGGGTGGGCCGGCAGATTGAGCAATTTTTACATCAGTAATAGCTCTCTTCAACGAGGCGCATGAACCGGCCGTATCGCTCTCAACCTCCCGATGGGGGCTGCACCGGAGATTGCCTCGTTCACTTCCTGTCGCTGAGACGCGTCCGCCAAAGGCGCTTTAGCAGTCGCAGTTGGCCTCTGGGAGATTCTAGGGTTGGTAAACGGCCGCACGGATCAATGTCCGGTGACAAGCGTAGTATCTTTATCACAAGGAACTGCAGGGCGAGGTGGAATCTCTCCAGAGCTGATACAAGAAACCGAGGTCTTCAAAGACCATTTCATGGCGCACAGCTTCCTCTGCAGTAATGTTCATAACATCAGGAGCATAAAAGAGGATCTTATTGAGATCTGTCTCCAAGAAAAAGGTGGACCACGCCTCCCACGTCCCCCGTTAGCTGTCGCAGGATGGATTGGTTAGAATGAGCGATGGCGTACTCGAAATGGATTCCTAGTTTGGCCACTCTTTTGACGACCCCCGCGAACTTGATGTTTCTTTCAGGCGTGAGAATGAGGCTGGTCCGCTCCAGACCCCAACGCTTGGTCACAGTGTTGGATATCTTTTCAATATCCTTTCCAGGTTATCATTCAGGGATCTCTCCGTGTCCGTGATCGCAGGCGATGCGCCTTTTTGGACTGCCCCAGGTGCTGCTCGATGTCGTTCAGCTTATTGTCCGAAGTTTCGGTTTTCATTTGTGTTGTTGTCGTGGCTTCTTGTCATCGAAGGAGGACTGGTAGCCGAATGAAGGAGCAGAGTCGGGAAGAAAAAAAAGAAAATAATTCGAGTGTGCATATCTGTCTTTTCATGGACAGTGAATGAGCATATTGTCCGGAATTGCATTGTTTCCATCTTGAAGAGCCTCATGAGACACCATTCACCGTCCTCATCTTAGCTAACGCCATCTCCTAGTCACATATTAAATAGAGAATTTTCAAGGCCAGCAATGCAAACGATATAGCACGCCGTTACTGCTCTTCTATAGGGCCTAACGGAGCCGGCATCCCAAATCAATTGGTAAGGGAATCGAAGGAGAGCCAGAGCGTATCCTACAGTATCGGACGTGGCTACGATCAGGGCAGCTTTTTTGGCGGCTTATCAAGCCTTTGGGTATCATTGATGACAGCCAGCTCACATAGCGTCCACAGGATACAGCACGTTCTGATAAGGAATGGAATGTCTGAACTACCCGTCCTCCGTCACCGATTTCCATACATCCGTCCTACAGTTCGCTACTCAGGTATTTTGGTACAGCGACTGCCGTTCCTGAATTAAAAAAACAAGGCATTGTGTATAGTGCTAACTGCCGCGGTTCTCGTCAATCGTGATAGTCCGCAGAGACGATGAAGTACACCGGTCCCTAGCTATTAAGTCTGGATCGAGATATAGATCGCACGATCCGATTCCACGCTATGACCAGAAGAAGATCCATGACGGTTCAAACCCTCTTCGGTGATATGTGGTGTGCATTTTGAGCAATCATATCGGAACTGCAGCTGGAGGAGGGCTTGCGGTCGAAGTCGGTGTTTGGAAGGTTGCGTGCATTGGCAATGCAGTTCATGGTACAATCCGCACTACTGGTTATAGAGTGGTGCTGAAGAATAGATAACATCCAGCGTCGCCCAAAACAAACCGCTCCTGAAAGCGCCGGGTCCCTAGCCAACCACAGCTCTTGCATCAACCACGCCCACAGACACTATCCCGATAATCTGGATTTAGAACCATAGCCTCGTTGCCTATGGGTCAAAGAACTGATGCTCTGCTGAGCTTCGCAAATGTTCTACCGAGGCATCCTCGTCGGTTACTAGCAGATGGATCGAGGAGTATGTCGTTTAATTTCACCGGAAACTTGCCATGGTTACACTAGCCGATAGTTCGCCGTTTACGGAAAGCTTGCAATTTCTGACATTCCCGGGACATGCCGCATCAGCTATCAGTGCATTAGATGTTTGGTGGGTTCGAGAATGGTGCTATTGCTGGGTTATGGTATGATCTCTGCAGACTTGCGGTGTCTCCGGTCGACCTGAGACACAGATATCGATTTATATCAATCGATCTACCTATCAACCATCGGACTCCACTGTTTTAGGGTCGGAGATTATCGACAATACGCAGTACGCCATGCGGCCTGACCCTATTCAGACTGCTCCACGAGCACAAGGACCTTCCAGACGCTCTCCAGTCTTTCCAGCCCCTGTCAGTCCCATGCAACTTAATTGACTGTCTCCAACCGTGAAATACCCGACCCATGGATCCCTCTCCAGCACGTGGCCGGTGGACCCTAGCCCCTTTCGGCAACCGTCCGATCGCCTCTTAAACCCGTTCGGTTGCATCCGATCGGCATCATTCTCTCGTCACCATTCTCCTCAACCTCCGATCAGCATCATCCAAGATGGGTTTGCTCTGGGACATTGTCGATCGCGCCCTTTGCATCGCCGTGACGACTACAGCACTATGGACTGGGCATGTTGGGATATGTCAGGGGGAGCCGACGGTTCGTCTGGATCAGGGTCTCGTGCGCGGATTCGAGGATAACGGCACGTATGTCTTCTTGGGTGTTCCGTTTGCTGAGACGACTGGAGGGGAGAATCGGTGGAAGGCGCCGCAGGGGGTGTCAACTTCGGTGACGAAGGAGATTGATGCGACGCGGTATGGGCCGAGTTGTGCGCAGGCTATGTCCGGGAATGCTATTGTTGCGCAGAGCGAGGACTGCTTGAATCTTAACGTATGTTTCTTTTCTTTGTGATTTTGGATACAAATGCTAATTGATGAATAGGTATGGACGCCAACCAGCGGCACCGACCTGCCCGTTTTCGTCTACATCTACGGCGGTGCGATGGTTACCGGCGGAAACAGCAATGCGCAATGGCAGGGGTACAACTTTGCGCGGAAGGATGTTATTTATGTGAACATCAACTATCGCGAGTCGATTTTTGCGTCGCCGGCTGCGCCCGAATTGGAGGGGTCATCCGAGTCGCAGAATTTCGGTATCCTGGATGTTGAATTGGCTCTGGATTGGGTTATAGATAATATCCACGCATTCGGCGGTGATAAGAGTCGGATTGTGATTGCCGGTCATTCTTCGGGTGGTGTTCATGTAAGTGTCTTTTCCTGTGATTTGTTGGGATGATGATTAACGTGTCAGGTCGACCACTACCTCTGGAATCACCCCGACACCACCATCGCGGGTGCGATGGAATTGTCGGCGAATGTCAAATCCGGCCCTGCGTACGCTCCCTACGGCGTGGCTCTGTCCCAGGTCGCAGAGGATGTCCAGGCCAGCGGCGTGACCCTGGACTGCGACGCCAGGAACCCGACCCTCGACTGTCTGCGAAAGGTAGACACATATGCCCTACAGACAAGCAACTTCAACTCCACCACAAACACCTGGTTCTCCCCGGTCGTGGACAACATTACCAGGTACTCCGACTACGAAGGGCGCTACGCGCAGGGCAAATTCCCAACGTCGGTGCCGCTGCTAGTCGGAAATTCTGACAGAGAAGGTGCACTCTTCGCTAACGTGTATTCTTTCGAGAACACGAATTTCAGCTACTGGATCAACACCTTCGACGCGGATCTCGCGTACGTCCCTGACGATGTGCTCGTGAATGCTTACAACGAAACGGATTACGGCTCCGTCTCGGCCATGAGCGGTGCGTCCTACGGCGACGCGCGCTTCTTCTGTCCTACAGACTACATGATTAACCTGCGCGCATCGTCCCAACCAGTCTGGGTATACCGCTGGTTCGGACAATACGAAAATGTCCTAGGCACTGGCCTTGCGGCCTCTCACGGTAGCGAAGTCCCCTTCTTCCACGGCGGAAACGAGTGTTTCTCAAAACTCTCCGACGTAACGGACGCCGAACAGGCGCTCGCGGACAACATGAATGATTGGCTCGTGGCGTGGGTCAAGAATCCCAGCGCTGGGCCCGGGTGGGACCGTGCCACGCCGGAGAATGGGCCGTTGGCTAAGATTGGGGTTCCTGGGAATGAGCTGGAGATCGAGATGGGCTTGACTGGGGAGTTTAACTCTCGGTGCCAGAGTGTGTATAAGGAGTACATTCCTGGATATCCGGTTGTGCAGAGTCCGGAGTAGTTTGTACATAGCACAGTCGATGAATGATTGAATACGGAATTCCGTATACTCCAGAGTGCACACCCCAGCGTGGAAATGACTGTTATGCGTTAGGCAGTGGGTCTGTCTTTCCGAATTTTCCCCGATTGAGTTCAATAGTAACGGCGTATGAACGAGTGTTCAACCACACAGTCGGTACTGCAAACTTTTCAATCTGAGACTGTCCTCTGTTTTGTCAGTCTGTAACATGCCCATACAATGTAGTCACTCTGCTCCATTTTGGTCCCTCCTCAATATTGATTATAGAATTTACTCCGAACCATGGATACATTTCATATGCCCCTATGCTCCTCCCCTGTCTTGCCTCTCGCCACACAATGATAAAATAATACTGCCATCCCGCAAGATGCACCACCTGCCCCGTGTGATAATCCTCCCGGCAGATCACAACGTTCGTACAGTGCATCTGTAGATCGCTATGTCGCGTCCGGACGTCGGACATGTGGTATGTCACAATGTTTATTTGATACCAGCATTGCTATCTATGCACTCGGCTAATGGCAACAGGTCGGATGGTACATATGTACCATCGCGGCGTTTGTGTTCATGCTCGCGCGGCTGGTCGTGCGATGGACACAATTCCACAAGTTCTACGTGGATGATTTCCTGATCGCGCTGTCGGTGGGAGGTCTTATTGCGACGTTGGGGATTCAGCATTACATGTTTGACAATGGTACTTCCTTGTCCCTGTCTCTGCGCTCACACCGAGTGGGCGATACTAATGACGAGCAGGCATGTCCGAAATGCAAAATGCAACCAAACAAGAAACAATCAACATGATGAAAATGATCATTCCCGGCTCCATCCTCTACATCACTTCCCTCTGGCTCATCAAAGCCGCAATGGTCATTTTCTACAAACGTCTCGCCGACCGCACGCGCTACCAGACTATCTACAACATCACCCTCGGCCTCCTGGCCGCGACATGGGCGACCATCTTCTTCCATATCATATTCAAGTGCTACCCGCCGGATCGGTTGTGGGATCTTGATCATCCGGAAAGGACGTGTCCGGCATATCAGGATAAAGTGGCTTTTTGGCTGATGGTGCTGCTGAACATCTTTAGTGATGTGTTTATCATCTGTCTGCCGATTTCGCAAGTCGTTAGGATTAAGATGCCGTTCAAGCAGAAGCTGGGCGTGCTCAGTATTTTCCTCCTCGGTTTTTTCGTCGTTATTTCTAGCAGTACGTTCACTTCCATTACACCCCAAACTACTAAGTCATACTAACCGGACGCAGTAATCCGCGCCATCTACTCCTCCAAAAACGAACAATTAATCACCTGCACCGTCTCCATGATCGAAACTGCCATCGCCACAATTGCCTCCTGTCTCCCCGTTCTGCGCACCCTATTCTTCGGCTCACGATCGCGTTCCAACACCGGCACCGGCACCGGAAGTCGCAGCCGGAGTCGCACGTTTGAATTATCCTTCGGACAGTCACAATCGACGACGCATAAGGCTGCGACGAGCGTTTCGGCAGAGCGGCCGAGGAGTCAGTGGGAGTGGGAGTGGCAGCGGATGCAGAGCTTGCAGGATGAGAGTGAGGACGAGTTGGTCAAAAATGGAAATAATAATGGGAGGGTTACGCCGAGGATGGGGATTGCGGTTACGACGGAGTATGAGGTTGGTCGTTAGATAAATAATTCATAATTTCTATTTACAGGGACGCTGTTTGGGGTTGGGTGCTACAGTGAAGCCCGCTGCAAAAAGAATAAGTTCCGTCCGTGCTCCGTCTTCACGAGGCCTGTTTTGCCGATTGATTCTTCTGTCCACGATGCCATTTGCGCAAGTGTCTGCGCATCGCCGTGGTTTGCTAGGAAGCGGTGTCCATTCTCGAGTCGGCCGATGACGTATGCCCGTGCCGGTGTGTTGTCGCGGTTGAAATCGACTGTGTACGTTTCGATCACGGCGGATCCGTTGGCCGTTTCGTCCACCGAAGGAGACGGATCGGCATCTACGAGACGAGTACCGTTTGGATAGGCGTCATTCCCGGGAAGAGTCGATAGACACACGGCATGTTGGTAAGAGAGGACACCACCGTTGGCGAGGACTAAGCCATGCCGGCCTTTCCCAGAGCGTAGCTGGCGGGTTATTTCGGTTATGGCCTGCGTCGTTAGGACTGTACAGACTATAATATAGGGATGAGCACATACATGCATGGAATAGTTATTCCCAGCACCACCGAACGAAGTCAGTCCACCGAGGACAGTGATGGGTTTACGCGAGTCAATCGGCAGTCCGAGATGATGACAGGCCAGTTTCGGGACGATAGGGAAGCACGAGTAGAAGTCGAATATGTCGATGTCATCTGCTGTCAATCCTGATGAAGCAAGACTGTGGTCAAGGGACTTAGAGATGGCCGGACTTGTGTGAAAGTTCGGACGGTTCCAGACTGTATCATTAGCATGTCGATGTCGTCAAACACACAGGCATACATACAGTGATCAGCATCGCAATATCCAGCGCCGGCGCGAGGATAGATCCATTTGTCCTCCGGGATGCCTAGTTCACGGGCATACTCGACCGAAGTGAGGACACACGCAGCAGCCAGATTGACGATGTTGAACGCGTTCATCAACAACGGGTCTATATCATCAGCATACCTCCTCGTGCGGGAGAAGGTGACATACAAGGAAAACAAATCATCCGATTCTTCGGTGAAACAGTCCCAATCTTTTCCTCACTATCCTTCCTCCCATAATTCCACGAATACGGATGCTGAGAAGACACCTCGCTAAACTGCGCGTAGAGCTTAGTCGATTCGACATGGTTATCCGCAATCGACTGCCCCCGGTACGCACGGAATCCATTCTCATACAATGGATAGACGTGAATTGGGGCACCCACGGAGTGACGAGTACCGATGTTATCTTCAGCCACGCGTGCTGTTGTCGGGGAGAAAATACTGTCCACTGCCTGCGAAGGAGGTGTCCATTTCGGGGGCGACTTCTTTTTCATGCACGTGGCCACTGACGAGTGTCAGCTTTGTTCGATGTCAATGTACGGATGCTACTCACGCGATTCCAATGCCTCTCCGCCAGTAATAACAGCGACCCTGCTCTCCCCGTTTGAAATCCGGAGTGCCGCTTCATCCAGTAATTTGGCGGGTTGATTACCCCCGTGATAATCCGGGTAATGCGTGTGCTTTGGCTGGATGCCGAGTCGCTTAGCGAGCAGGGCGGGCAGATTATCGTATGGCCAGGTCCAGGTGCGGACGGCAGAGAGGCTGTCAATGCTGGATGTTAGTGTTGCCGAAGGGCCCGTGTCGTGGATGGCGGCGTTGATGGCCTCAAGCATCAACTGGGCAGGCTCTTTGGCATTGTTGGTGCGGTTTTTGATATCTGCTACACCGATTATGATGGGGGTTGGCATTCTCCTGTATAGTGTGTGGGTTGGCCTAAGGAATGTTGATATTATTGACAATCAAGCTATGCTATGGATATGTTGTTATGTGCTATGAATGCGGAGAAGTGCCTCGGCCCGAGCTCACAAGCTGTACAACTATGTACAATCACAACTTCGAAGCCACCCACCTCGGCTTCTCCTTCTTCGCAAACGCCTGCACCCCAATCCGAAAATTCTCCCCCCTAAACAACTTCTCCCCATACTCCTGCTTCGTCCTCCTCCCCGCCTCCTCCACACTCCCCGTCTCCCAAGCCTCCCTCAGCCCCTGCCGAGTCACGATAACCGCGTCTGGCGAGAATTTCCCCATCGCCTCCGCTAGCTTCACGCATTCTTCCACGGGGCTTGCCGAGATCCGGTTGATTAGTCGATAATCAAGGGCTTCCTGGGCTGATAGTCGGCGGGCGGTTAGTGCTAGTTCAGAGGCGAGCGGGAGGCCGGTGATTTGCGCGAGACGGGGAAGGCCGCCGGCAGCCGCGTATAGGCCCACGGTGATTTCAGGGAGACCGAAGGTTGCGGTAGGGGATGCTACTATCATGTCACTGTTATTGTTAGCGGGTAGTTTTTTAACCAGGAGAACGAGAAACGACAACGACAACGAGAACGAGGGTTTAAAGATAAATAAAAAAAAAAAGAAAGAAATACCAGTTCAAGCATGTTTCAAACCCGCCACCCAATGCAAATCCATTCACAGCCGCGAGCACCGGCTTCTTCCCCTTTCTTTGACTCAGCCCGAGGAACCCTGTAGGCGGGTGGTGCAGTTGTTGTGTTCCTCCCTTTTCGCGCTTTGCGGTCGCATTTTGGCTCTGTTCGGTGAGGTCTTGGCCCGCGCAGAACGCTTTGTCGCCGGCACCGGTGATGATGGCGACGAGGAGGGATGGCTCGTTGTCGAACCAGGAGAAGATGGTGTGGGCGTCCCAGTGGGCGTCGGAGGGGATAGAGTTGCGTTGTTTGGGGCGGTTGATGGTAACGAGGAGGACGTGAGGTTTGGGGAAGGAGAGGATGAAGTGGTTGCTCGATGGTGGTGTCATTGTATCGCTGTCTTGAGCTTGTATTTTCTTGATATGTAGATTGTATGATGGTTGCTGTCGCTGTTGTCTCTTTAATGATGTATGCGGGGATGCGACGAATTACCGAACCTCGGCAGCGGCAGTCTACAATGTACAACTATATAGCCACGTCAACCATACTCGGATTTCACTTGATTGTACATAAATCGATGCGATTACATACAGCAGCATTGACCGACGCTTGGACAGTTGATATATCATCTCCACCGCCTCCACCATCAAAGCTTGTGCAATGCACTCACTGATCTGAGCAATGCAGGTGATATATCACTACGAGTGCAGATGCGATCGAATACTATCATCTGCAAGGAGATTAGATCTATTCACAGAGTATGCCCAGTATACGAAGTATACGGCGATACGGAGTACGATCATTTGCATACAATGACTCGCATGGTGCACCTACGAACGTATGGAGATGGAGTAGAGTATGTAGTGCATGCAATCAACCCATATATTAACACAGAAAAAGAAACTAAAGAATGACACGCTATGGACTTTGACTATGACTCGAGTAATTCCTCTCATCACGCTCTTCCAACATCTCCACCGTCTGCGACACATCAATCGTCTTATGAATGCCCCCGCCACCCTGCGCAGACCCTGCATACGAAATGAGATGGCTTTGGTCATTCCCGTAGTCAGTCAGGGTGCCCTCTGGATCATTCTTCGACGCCTTGGACTGGCCCTTGCTCGCGCCCATGCGCATCTTGCTCAGCGGCACACTCGAGTCCTGGTGTCCGTACGAGCGGTTATGCGAGCTGCCGTATTTGCGGAGCTTGGCGATCACGATGTTGACGGCTGGTAAGCACGCGCAGATGAGTCCGACGCCGCCTTCCGCGTTACCGGAGAGCACGACGCAGGTGAAGACGATTGTTTGATCTATCGATTGGCCGTCCTTGACGACGAGAACGAGCCGGTAGATACTGAATGCTGTGGCTAAGCCTCCTGCAGATAACATACCCATGACACGCAGCTTCTTGTTGCGCGACATCTGCAGTGACCATGTCAGGGGCAGCGGGACGATGAGGATGATTAAATCGCTAACGACACTGATCACTGAGTCTGCGATGAGGGCGGCAGCTTGGTCGAAGCATTTCACGCCCGGGCCGGTCGGGCCTAGCCAGAATGCTGGGACGGGATCGCACATGCGGATCTTGATGACTTCGGCGATGATGTAGTAGATACAAAGGGCGCCGAGGAAGACATAGATGAGGGTGACTTTGGTTTTGTAGGGGCCGAAGATACGGATGAGAATGGCGAGGAGGGCGATTTTGACGATTAAGGCCATGGGACAGTAGATAACGGTGGCGATGTAGGACCATTTACGGAATTGGATGGCTTGCTCGTCGGTGATGTCGAGGATGTGATACCCAGCACCGTTTTGGGCCACTGCGCGGGTCAGTATGATACTATACCAGGTGGAGAGAGTGGGAAGACATACTGACGATGGCAACGGCACAATAGGCCATGAACAATACCCATGCGACGTAACAGGCACCTAGAGAGTCAGCATCACTCTAGATACAAGTTGGGAGACTGAGCTTACCATCTTCAACAGTGAAGGGCTGCTTGTACCACGTCCGGATGCCAAACCGCATCAACACGAAGAAGGAGACGATAGGGATACATAAGTACTGCGTGACAAGGGTGATCGTGTGAATGGCGTCGGTCGGGTTCTCAACGGAGAATTGTGTCATTTTGACAATAGGAATCAGAGATTATGATGCAGAAGTATAGGAAGACATAGGCAAGAACATTGATCAGAAAACGAGAGAATGGCAGAAGTGTTGCAACCAGGCAAAACTCCGGTGCGGGTGGATTGAATGACAGAAGAGGACAGACCCGGGGTTGGGGATGGCACCACTTTATTATTATAAAAGAAAAAGGCAGGATAATTCCTTATTATCGTATTAATACAAGTGCATATCAGACTTTTCCGTGACCCTAGCAGACGATCATTGAACCTGGCCCCGTCGTTCACGCAGAGATTGTATAATTTCTTTTTTCGGAGGGGAAATGCTGCATAAACCGGCCGAAGTGGCGCGGACCACTAGAGGAATGCTTGCTCGTATACATAACAGAAAAAGAAACGAGGATTTCTCATCTCCGGGAGGGCGTGCAAGATGGTCGATAAGGAAGTGGATCGGCACTGGCAAGGGTTCCAGAGAGCGGCTGTTTCAGGTTATGCCGCGATGACTCGTTTCAGCAGTCTGGAGTAAGTCCCGGGGTTGCATGGAGTCCTAACCAAATGTCAGGGAAATAACATCCAGTTGTCACGGAGTACAGAGCATCTACTAAGTTGTACGGAGTACATGGTGATTGTCGCTGTCAAATGTCAAGCAACACACGAAAATCTTTCAGTTATTCGCGAGATTACATTGAGCTAGTGTTAATGGCAATCGGTCCACATCGGGTTTGTATCTTGTAATAGTCTGGCTGCAAAAAAATTGATCGCCGGCGGGTCAATCGATGCATAATGGCTTTTGCTTTGCCAGTCGTACGATGATGATGAATCGATGGGCGCCTGTGCACCGACTAGACCGATGATATACATTTTCGATTCCTTTTCACTGGACAAGGGGAGTATCGCATCCGGAATTCAATCCCAGCCCTTGAAGCCAATTGTGGAAGTCAATTTGCGGATGTGTCAAATGCGGATAACTTTACTCCGTCCGCGATAGTTTGTTCGTTCTCTCTACTTGTACTCTATACTCCGTACTCTGTACATATCAATTGAATCTCCTGTGGCGAGTCTGTTCGCAACTCCTAGTTAGGCCATCAATGCTCACTGGAATACAGATCGGCAGCATGAGCCGCCCAAGTGTCGCGAATTCTAGGCATACGGAATGAAAGTGCCCTCTGGCCGTCGCTTAATTAACTCTCGGACCGCGGTATCTAGTGCCGAGTTTTTTCCGGCCAGTCAAATAATTGGAAGCCTTGACAGGGCATAGTATCACATGATATCGAATGTGTATTGTCCGTTTCCAACCGCGTTGATCAATGATGTTCTTTAACGTCTTCATGATGTGCCTGCTCGGACATTATCTGTACTGTAGGCATAAAAAAGCCCCTGAGCGCTTCTTCGAAGGATTCCATGCGGAACATTCTTTCTTACTATTGCTAGCATTAGCGTGCTCACACCCTCTCTAACTACTCCCTACCGAGCTTGGACTACCCTTGGGCTGATTCTCCTGGCTATGTTTTTGTTATACGATCAGACTCGATCTAGGATAGTGTTTCACTCGTGCATACTAGAGCAGCAAGGATCTATTTCAAATCGACGAGTCACTATGCACCGCTCGTAGCCTAGGCCATTTAAACACTCAAGATCGACCGTGCAGACGAGTTGTCGAAGAATTGAGAAAAGTGTTCAGGATCAATAGGCATAAATACAATACGGCCAAGGAAATCACTGTCGGCAAAAATGATTGCAATCGCACGTGACAATTATTCCAAATCCTGAAGGAATGCTTTCCCTATATTACCCATATTCTGGATAACCTTATTCCCCTCTGTCTGCGGCAAATGGCAAATGGATATGTCGACACCATTTGTACTCGTTGCTTTTGCTCAGCACCGGGGATACGGTTTCTGGTTCCAAGGTTCAGTTCCGACACGACGTGCTGCCATTCCGCTTCAAGTCCACTTCAAACCTTCCTTCCAAGTCATCGGATATGGCCAATTGTCCTAACCGTATCTGTATCATCTCCGAGCAGACTCGCTATTCCCTGTCAGGGGTTTTCCAGCACATTCCCCGTTAGGCTCTGCAGCCCATTCTGCACATATAAACTTTACTTCCGACTCCCCGCGGTCCCCCTTAACGCCAATCAAATTCGCCTCTAATGAACACTGCATCGCGATTGGATCGAGCCGTGCATTAGGGCCTCGCGTGTTAGCGTGGGCCTGTGGGTATGTGGGTATGTGGGGTTTCCTGTTATAGTACCCAATGAGTAAACCCTCTGACTCGCCAAAACTCGGATTTTCTACGGTCCTCCCAGAGACAGCGGAGGCTCCACGGCGGGAGACAACGGTCACTCTCTAGGCTGCTCATTGAGTTTGGGAAGTTGCGTACTTCGTACTCCGTACAGAGTACGGATTGCGCAGTGTTCTGAGGGCTCCGTGTTAAGACCACCCTACTACTCCGTACAATGATTCATGTTGTACACCGCAAGTGGGCGCTAACGGCGTCTCAGATGAGCCTTCGTGATGATAACAGAATAGGGGTTATTGGCGGTGACTTGACAGTTGTCCGAAATGCTTGGTAGGCGGGGGTGTCATTTCATGATATATGACCTCCAAGATGCCCATTGGACCTCTGGCTCCATTCACCACTTACTTTGACTTTTACTCATTCCTTCGCCTTAATAGTAGTGTCAATATATTAGCAACATGACTACCCACAAGAACCAGAGTTCGAAGCTTTTCGAACCCCTCACCATCAACAATGGCAATATTACGCTCGACCACCGTGTCATCCATGCCCCCATGACCCGGAACCGGGGCGTTCCTCTGAACGAGAACAGCACCCCCGAGAACCCAAACCGTATCTGGTACCCTGGCGATTTGATGGTCGAGTACTACCGCCAGCGCGCCACTAAGGGAGGATTGATCATCTCTGAAGGAATCCCGCCATCGCTCGAGGTACGTGCTACCTTATTCCTTTCCCGATAGCCGTATCCTAGCCCCGGAATCTAATTCCTGCCCTATTCCAGAGCAATGGCATGCCCGGCGTCCCCGGGCTCTTCACCCCTGAGCAAATCGCCGGCTGGAAACGCGTCGTGGACGCCGTCCACGAAAAAGGCGGTTACATCTATGCCCAGCTCTGGCACGCCGGCCGTGTCACCATCCCCCAGATGACGGGCTCCGACCCCGTCGCCCCATCCGCTATTCCCTGGGACTCGCCGGACGAGCGCTACTCGCACCCGCCGGTCGGGGAGTCCGTGCCCCCGCGCTACGCCGACCACCCGCCCATCGAGCTGTCGGTCTCGCACATCCAGCGCACAATCGAGGATTACCGGCGCGCGGCGCGCGCTGCTATTGACATCGGCTTCGACGGTGTCGAGGTGCATGGTGGAAACGGATATCTGCCGGAGCAGTTTTTGAGCTCGAACATCAACAAGCGCACGGACGAGTATGGAGGTACACCTGAGAAGCGGTGTCGCTTTACCCTAGAGCTCATGGACTCACTGGCGCAGTCCATTGGCGAGGAGAACTTGTCGATCCGGTTGTCGCCGTTCGGTCTCTTCAACCAGACCCGTGGCGAGCAGCGTCTGGAGACCTGGTCGCATCTGTGCCGGGTGTTGAAGCAGACTCTCCCTCATCTTTCCTACGTCAGCTTTATCGAGCCGGTACGTTATCCCCCGCCCAAACCAATCCAAATACTCATACTGACCGTGACAAACAGCGCTACGAACAAATCTTCAGCACCGAAGAAAAAGATACCTTCCTGGCCTCCTGGGGCCTTACCAACGTTAACCTTGACGGCTTCCGCCAGATCTTCGGCTCCACGCCTTTCTTCACTGCCGGTGGATACAACGACCAGAACGCCTGGGGCGTGCTGGAATCCGGCCGCTACGATGCCATCCTGTTCGGCAGGCCGTTCACTAGTAACCCAGACTTGGTGAATCGGTTGCGCAAGGGGATTCCGTTGACGCCGTATGAGAGGTCCAGGTTTTATGGGCCTTTTGAGGATAATAAGCTTTGTTATGTGGATTATGAGCCGGCGCAGGAGGCGTAATTGCCGCGATGGCAGGTTATATATAGACGTGGGCTGTAGCTGTAGATGTAGACAGACAATATGCTGAAAATCAATAATATATATCGATTATGGTCCTACTCAGTGTTCAATTTACTTGTAGCGAATGCATGCAGCTACATACCTCTCATCAATCCGATGGTTGGCGGCATCGGTATCAGATATATATCTTGCATCAATCGGTATTATAATGCATGCTCCCCGCGCATTTTACATCTCGTGAATCGGTCAGCGAGAATAACCTTGCAACTGACTTTGGAATATCCAGATTATTCATGACGAAATCCGTGCAAGTATGAAAACCAACATGGAGAAAAACAGCGCAGAGCATTACTATGTTCATACTGATGGCACCTAGCATAGACAAAACCCCCCGAGGCCAAACAGACGCCATAAACCCTTCACGGGAATACCCGAATGGATATTAACCCCGATGCAGTAGACGACCGCCGTCCCTTCCCGGTGATCTTCTCGACTCCTCTATCCCTGCCCACTTGGACCTTATCTCGTCAAATATCTGTCGCGGTGACTCCCCATCTGCGTTCGGCTGGTCCATCAAGTCGTGAGTATGATTGCCCGCAGCTTCCTGAAGGACTTCAATCATTTCATCTTGCGCTCATATGCAATCCGCTAGAGTCACCTCTGTCTTTCCTTCTCAGTTTCCCCGGGGTCGGAAGGCCCCACGTATTGCCTCATGGAGGGGTGTATTGCCTTGGGAGTTTCTGGTGTTGACATCTGCGCCGCGGCTGAGCAGAAACTGCACCATCTAAACCTGCCGCAGATTTCGTGCTATGATGTGGAGAGTCGTGTTGCCATTTGTGTCGGTGATGGTCATGTTGGCACCATGCGCAACAAGGGGATCGAGCAGGGCGGTGTCGATGGGCTCGCTGTCCAAGGACCGGAGAGCTGAAGTGTGCAACACGGTTTGTCCATTACTGTCTGCAGGCTGCAGCCTGCCCCATTCGTGCATAAGAACGTGACTGCGTGATCGGAGTGTTGGCTACCACATGCAGTGTGGCTTCCCACCGCGTAATGCAACGCAGTCGCTCCCTGCTTGTCCTGGATGTTGATGATGCTGGGATGGCTGGCAAAGAGCCGTTTGAATGTATTGAAGATCTGGAGAATGGTGTCGTCTTGGAACATGAATTCTCCACACAGATTGGGCCCTGCAGCCGCCCAGTGCAGTGGGAGCCGTCCGATGCTATCGCGCAATGCGACCCAGTTTGCGGCATTACCCTCACGGTCAAGTAGCGCTTTGATCCCCTCCGCATTTCAACAGAAGCTAGCAAGATGGAGCGCGGTGATATCTTGAGCGGAAATCTCTGTTCCTCCGAAGCCCCCGACATGGCCGATGCATATGTACTGCTGCCATGTTTGTACATCAGCCCCTTTCGTCGATGAGCTCTGGAGCAACCGAAATCAATCTTGTTTTGTCGACCCCACCACCGAGGAGAACTGCAATGGGGAGAAAGTCTCTTATTTTCCCGGAGTTTCTGTGGAAGCATTTGGAGTGCTGATCTTGTATAGATGTCGTCGCTGAATTTCCCGACGTTACAGATCTTTCTGAACCCCCAAAATCGGACTTGTGCTCGTACTGTAGCGTTGAGAAACTGGCAATGATGCAGGCCGATGCCTATACAGAGGTATATGATGCTAACTGGAAATCGACGTACCAATACGTGGCTCAAACCTATAACATCTCGATGGCGGACTTCAACGCTACATCTAGCATCTTCAATGTGACTGTCCCAGCATCAACGCCAGACTGTATCTCCGGTAACATATACAAGACCCAGGAAGGCGACAGCTGTGACTCAATTGCGCTGGTACACTGCGTGTCCGCGGCCACGATGTTCTACATCAACACTAACATCCTTAACTGCTCTTTAATCTTGATAGGAACTAGTCTGCCTTCCCTAAAAAAAAATGAAATATCGTCTATACAGTGCAGCCAGATGACTCGTACACCAGCATTGCTGTTGATGCCGACATCCTGACGGAGAACTTGCTAGTCTACAACTCGCAATTGAACAGGAACTGCACGAACCTGCAGTCCCAATCCCAACTGGGGCTCGACACTATGTGTATCCAACCCCGTACACGGACCAGGCATTAAGACATCAAGTTCCACGGGATCCTTAGTCATTCCTACAGGCGCGACAGCGGCCCAAGGTACAACGACTGACTGCAGCGCGTGGTTCATAAACGACGCCATTTTCAAATTTACTTGCACCCAGATTCGCTTGGCCAATCAGATTGCCATCAACCTTTTCACGCAAGCCAGCCCTTCCCTCAGCAGGACGACATGTGACTCCGACTTGGTCGTAGGGGAGGCCTATTACGTCAATCCACTGACCGGCTGGAGCTGGAAAGTCAATTTTACAGCAGCCAGCAGTGCAGGCAGCTCTTCTACACCAACTAGTTCAACGACCGTCACAACGACTAGTCAGACGGTATCCGCAGCGACTACTTCTCCAAAGCCAACCCAGTCGGGTATTACCGCAAACTGCAATGCATACTATATTGTTCAAGATAAGCTGCATATAGTTTCACAAGGCCGAGTCCCTCGCCTGAAATCTAGCCATTTCATCAGACTGCGTGGATGGTTTCTGGCCTGAAGAGGCGTACAGCGTGGGTGCATCTGGAACCGTCAGCGTAACAATCATGGCCACATCCACACCGCGACGCCTAGTTCAGCAGCGCCATCAGGCCCAAAGCAGTCAGGTATCCCAGTAAACTGTGTCCAGTACTACATTGCGCAAGGTAAGCTACACCGTTCCATTCCCTCCTTCAATGATGAAAGTGTATCTGACTGACACCAACAGCTGGTGATTCGTGCGAAACTATCAAGGTGAAGTATGGAATCGCAGATGACGAATTTCACGCCTGGAACCCGACTGTCTCGTCGGACTGCACGACCGGTTTCTGGGCTAAAGAAACCTATTGTGTAGCGGTCTCGTAGGGAGCACTGAGAGATGCCGTTCGGAATGGAGTAAAGAGGTCTGAAATTGCAAAAGGCGATCACGAAAATAGAATTTCATGCTAATTTTTGGAAGCTTCTATTCCAAGCATACAGGTGCTCTTTTTTCAAGCTTTAATGAATTAAATGATTGATATGCCAAAGGATTCGCTTACGGCTTCACTTTCACATACTCCATACTTGGCACTTGCATTTCTCTAATAATCCATTCCAGATGGCCTTGACCATTAAGCACAGAGTGATCATAACCGTCAGAAATGCCACATTTGCACACGATCCGCGTTTCCGGGGTCTCCGCGGAGGCCGCGGAATCCACGGAGTGCGTGGCCAACGCGGATTCCGCAACATAATACGACCACGAGTATAAAACCAAGACCATATCTCTTCAGCAAAATGAACTAATCCATCAAAATGGCTCCTGATAAGCCCGTTAAGATGGGTAACAAGTACGTATCAGGCTCAATTGGTATTCGGCTACGCTAACATTAGCAGACGCCCCGAAATGGAATTCGGCGGCCCTCTTGGGGTCACTGCCCTGATGATCGGATTTCCCCTACTAATGTACTACATGTACATTGGAGCCATGCTATACGACGGCCAGCCTCCTCTCCCTACGTCCGATGAATCGATCTCACACTTCCTAGCCCGCCTCATCGACCTGGCCTACACGCACGCTTATCCCACCAAGAAAGCATGGGCTATGTATTGGACATTCCTCGTTCTCGAAGGCATCGGTTATCTCTATCTCCCCGGGGTCTACGGAAAGGGAAAACGTCTCCCGCATCTAGACGGTAAACAACTCGATTACTACTGTTCCGCCGTCTCCTCGTGGTACATGACCATCGCCGCGGCTCTGGCGTTGCATTTCTCGGGTGTGTTCAAGCTGTACACCCTTGTCGATGAGTTTGGCTCGTTCATGTCCGTTGCTATTCTCTCGGGGTTCATCGTATCTATCATCGCATATGTATCAGCTCTAGCCCGCGGCACGGAGCACCGCATGACAGGTTCGCATGTGTATGACTTCTTCATGGGTGCGGAGCTGAATCCCCGGTTACTCGGGTGGTTGGATTTCAAGATGTTCTTTGAGGTCCGCATTCCGTGGTATATACTGTTTCTGCTTTCGCTGGGGACGGCTTTGAAGCAGTTTGAGGGACTGGGGTATGTTTCTGGGGAGGTTGGGTTTTTGCTTATGGCGCATTTCCTGTATGCAAATGCTTGCGCGAAGGGCGAGGAGTTGATTATTACCAGTTGGTGAGTTTCCTTCCCCATCACTTGTCGGGCGCTGGGCTAACCAAGGCAGGGATATGTATTACGAAAAATGGGGCTTCATGCTCATTTTCTGGAACCTCGCCGGTGTGCCAATGAGTTACTGCCATTGCACCCTGTACTTGGCTACGCATCATCCGGACACCTATAGGTGGAATCGGCTGGCACTGTGTGCACTCTTTGCTGCGTATCTCTTCGCATACTGGGTCTGGGATACAGGAAACAGCCAGAAAAACTTTTTCAGAGCCCAGGAACGCGGCATCCCAGTCGATAGAAAGACCTTTCCCCAACTTCCGTGGAAATACGTCAAGAATCCGAATGTTATCAGAACGAAGACTGGTGATTCGATTCTGTGCAGTGGATGGTGTACGTCCGCTTTCCTTCCGTCTAATCTTGGTATAAATTACTGACAACTGTAGATGGCCTTGCCCGTAAAGTCCATTATACTTGCGACCTCTTCTTTGCCACCTCCTGGGGTCTGATTACAGGCTTCAACTCACCGTTTCCGTGGTTTTATTCGGTCTTCTTTGCGGTGATGATTGTTCATCGTGCGAGGAGGGATATTCATCGGTGTCGGGAGAGACATGGGGAGGCTTGGATGGAGTATGAGCGCCGGGTGCCGTATCTTTTTATTCCGGTAAGTGTTTCTTTATTCAATATGAGAAATGCTTTGCTGATTCCTTCAGTACGTTATTTGAGTAGGACGGTTTCTTAATGGGGGGGGGTTAGAAGATGCTCAAAACATCCCAAGCTAAGAATGTGATTTTGTTAATACCTCTATCTGCTACTCTATAACTGTCTATAATTGGTATTTAGTGTACAATAAGCGGCTGCCAGATGTCAATGGAGCAACTTGACTTGAATCGACGGATATGGCTATCATAGCTACTGCTCGCACGGCACAGTCCTGCTCACGAACTAGGGCTCGGGCTTGGGCTTGGATTCGGCTCTGCCGAATGTTAGCATAAGAACCATCTTCAAACGTAATAAGTCACTAACCAGCATCGATCGTAGATCCGTTCCTGATATGTGTGGTTTGGATTTTGTATTATCGTAAGCCCCAAACCCAACCACAAAAACACAAAAGCAGGTGACATACCAAAGTAGTATACACAACAGCACCATTCTTATAATCAACACCATCAAGCGGCTCAGTATCGAGAAGGGTCATTGCCCCGGCTGCACACACAAACGTTAGTTTTCATTCCATACTCAATCCCCTCAAATAAGGAAAGTAACATACTACTCGACTCAGTCGCATAAATGCCATCATCAACATTCTTCAAACGCTCAATCTCCGTACGATTCGCATACGGCTCCAAAGCCATGATCTCCTGTTCTAGCTTCTCGTCGATGAAGATCTGCCCCGTGCTGACAATTGGGCCGTGGACGAGGTGCCGTTGGAGCGGGCGGTCCAGTTTATATGGACTTGGGCGTGGATGTGGATTGCACATTCGATCTGTGGGGTATTAGCTGTGGACATTGACTGGCCTGGACGGACAGGGGGCATAGGCATACGTAGAAACCAGGGAAGATAGTCGTGAACGAGGTAACACCGTGTTTGTCGCTTTGCCACATGCCTCGGAGCCAGGTTGAGTTATCCGTTGAAAGGAACCATATCGTCAGGCCGTTTCTATCACGAACGATAATAAAAGTCACGTACAGAAAGATCAGGCAGCCCCTCATGAATATCAAAAGGCTTCCCTCATCCTGCTGTGCATACAGCTCCGTAAACGAACTATACGATCCCGTCGCATTACAATGCCAGATATCAACCAACACATCCCGCACCGGCTCACATGTATCAACATCAACCACCCCGATCCCCAAGCTCAGCGGAACACCAGACTGACTCTCCCGGATACCCTGGCGCAGGGTTTGACTACGCTGGTAGAAGTACGGTCCGTTACTGGTTTCGGGGGGTCAGGATGCTGGTCTGATTCCGGATGAAGTCGTATTTGGGAGCTTGGGCATGGACGGTGTAGTCTGTTTCGGCGGTGCCAGAGTCGATGGAGAGGCGGCAGCGGCGGAGGGTGTGGGCGAGCTTCATTTGGCCAACTTTTGGGGAACATTTTTGGGTGACGTGTTGGTGGGCTTTGATTAATGCCAGGTCAGAGGGTGGTGTGTGAGCTATACTCGTCAGTTCGGGTTTATTTGAAAGTGCATCCGGAGAGCTGTACCAGAGACAAAAGCGCCCAGGCCGAACAGAGACAAGAAGAAGGATTTGGCGATTATGGTGCTGTCACTGTTCAAAGATCTGCCCTGATCCATTGTTGATGTCTACATGGCCCTATTTATGATGAACTCTGCACTAAACATCGGCATCAACAAGAGCATTTCCTTTCGGGGGTAGAGTTCCGTCCTTACGTGATGCAATGTTATCAATTCGCCATGTGGCCCAGACATAGCAGTTTGCCGACGCTTGTTTGATTCTTGGCTGAAGTATACTAGATCTGAGGATGGATATCCCAGAGTCGATTATCTACCAAGCCAAGTAATGGCTATGTTTTGATTTGTGGCATTGATCTTGGGAGATGTCGGTACCCTTCTGGATAACCGACATCTTCTGCGGAAATATTTCAGGTGTAAGATGCTGGTAGCGAGCTGTAGACTAAAATCGATTACCATTGTCGGCAGCCCGAAAATGCCGATAGGCCCGAATATCCCAAATAGACCGAAGTCCGAGGAGCCTGTTGACTAGCCCTTGATAGAGGATTATGAGCTAGCTAGCTAGCTTCTAACCCAATCTATCATCATGCGGCGTTGAGACCGCATGGATCATCGCATTCATCTATCGCCATCCGGCGGGATCGAGTCTCGGCTTTTCTTAACATCTACGGCATCGTCGAGTAGTATGGCAAGTAGTATGGCAAATCAAGTGAGCCCGAGTGGGTTTGATGATGAGTTCGTGGCCCTTTCGGACAACAAGAGGGGTCGTGCGGGTTTCGGGGATTTAATGGGGCAAAGATTCGAATCGAATTATAGCACAGTTGCAGTAGACGATGCATATACGTGTCTCATTATTACACCACAATACTAGTATACGAACTGCTACACCTCCGGCTCGCTAAGGATGATGCCTCAACCGTACCCCATTAGCAGTAGTCTCCAATTTGGCCTTAATCCTCTGGCTCGTCTTCTCCATCTTACTCAGCTCCGGATGCACATCCATCGCAGTCGGCGCATCGACATTCGAAAACAGCAGTGCCAACGGACTACTCTTCCAAATAAACTGGTTTCGTGTATTCCAAATCGTCGCGATAAAGAACACCAACGTAAACGCTACCAGCGCAATGGGTAGGATCATCCACAGCCACTGCACGTGCACGTACGACTCGACTGTCCAGGTGGTTCCGTTGACGGTTGCGGTGCAGACTTTGGATCGCGCGTGCGTGGTTAGTGAGGAGGCGAGGGAGTCGAACTTGGAGGTTATTTCGGTGAGGTTGCCTTGTTGGCCGTAGATTGCGCGGGCGGTTTCGGAGGACCACTCCGGGCGGTTGCTGACAAATAACGAGCCTTTTCCTTTTAATAAGGGCCGGAGGGAGTTGCTCATGGATAGTAAACTGAGCCAGCTGATGTTGAAGGTGCAGTTTTCGTTGTCGTGGGGCTGGTGGTATGTGCTTCCGTTGTAGTAGCAGGTCTTCGGGGTTAGGGCGATGTTCTCCGTTCCTGAGCCGTAAGTGTAGTTTGAGGTTGTGTCCGTGCCAATTAGTTTCTCGCTGAATCTGCCGTTTTTCACTGATGCTTGGTAGGTCTTGACACAGAAGGAGAGTGTACACTCCGTCGCGCTGACGCTCGGGGGTATACCATATCCCGCGGCTGTAATGGCAGTGAAGTTATTGATCAATGGCCAGCCTGTCGGATCGATCTGGACGAGATTGCGGTCCGATGTCGCATTCATCAAGTACATCATGCCATATGATGTGGTGAAGTTCCAGTTGTTCGGCAGCGTGTACTTGTAGTTTTGCAGAGTACTGAAGCTCGTGACGTTTAGGTCCAGCGAGTCTGTGATGTTGGCACACTTGCTGCAGAAGCCGAGGGACTGGTACGGTGCGAATGTGCAGTTTCCTGTTGGGCAATTCATGGTGATACTGTTGCTGTTTGGACTCTGGCTTTCGAAGATACCGGTATAGATCGCGCCCGTCGTCGAGAGCGGCACCTTGTTCATTCCCGGTCCGGAACCCTCGCCCCAGTCATTGTACTCACTAGAGTTGCAGATCTGGATTGACGAATGCTCAGGCGAGTGCACCGGCCGCTGGTCGATGGCGATGACCTGCTGCACGAAGGGGGCAATAGCCGAAGCGACAACGATGATAAAACACCCAATCGTAACCAAATGCCTGCATCATTAGCGCAGCCCATCTAATCCCCAACAATTGGGAGGCACTCACCTCGGAATAAACCTAAACAGCACAACAACAGCCCCCACAGCCCCCCGACTGGCCGCATCCAACAGCGCCAAATCACTCAACTTATTCCCTTCGTTAAACCATGACCACTTGAGCTGCGACAACGCTTCGGTAATCGGAAACGCCATCGCCGCCTTCATCACCGTCACAAGCACGGAGATCAGCGCGTTCAGCGTAATCCCATACGGCCAGTCCGGCGTACTCTGCCCGTCAAAAATATACAGCACGACGATAATCCCCACCAGCGCCCCGATGGCAATCACACAGCTCACTATCTCCCACGACCACCCCGCGCCCCAGAACCCAGGCGCTATCTGCGACTGCGCATACGCCTGTTCGAACGCGTTCTGTTCATTCGGCGATAGCGGCCGGGGCGTGTTCGGTGCGCTGTCCGGTGGATCCTCGACTTTGAGGTAAGTCAGGCGGTGGTTGTCTTTTAGGCGGTCCATGCTGCTGCCGAGCAGAGGATTGAGGGCGGACATTTTGGGTTGGACGTCGAGGTGAAAGGTTTTATATGCGATGCGGTGCGGTGCGGTGCACGCCTCACGGCGACTCCAGATGGGGAAAGCAGTGAAACTAGGGCGAAGTTCAACGGCTGTAGATGGACATCTCTTGCCTTATGGAGGATAGTCGTCGGCTTCAGGATTTCCTGTTGCAGGAATGATTCGCCTGATCGACAATGCTAATTTGTGATTTTCGGATTGGCTACTTGTTTACAGGGCGAGTCACAAGCACCGGTTCTCGTACAGAGTGAAGGAACCGGTGCAGGAACCGGTACAGAGTAGAGATACTGGTAGAGCCATTAGCTGTATTCATCAAGCATCTAGTTCTTCCAATATTGGTATACATTGGTATACTTGTGCTCGTTGGAAAGTACTCTGTACAAGCAGTGATCGGCTCAGCCCAAAAATCAGTGTCTATATATATCACAGCCACCTGGCAGGCTTCGAGAGAATTCCGTGAATAATCCGCCAATTGACGCTCAACATGACTCGTTGGAGCATTGTTCTTCAGAATTTGTTGCATAGCAGCGACATCTGGCAGGCGGTGTCCACCGGCAGTAAGATAGGGGTCTACGGAGTTCTCCGGCAACTTATCAGATGTGCTCTTTGCATACCAGGAGAATGCTATCTACGCTGCGCTATTGGCAGTCAACTGAGACATGACAGGTAAACCCTACAGATCGGTCGAAGCGAAGTGTGAGGAGAATGGTTATTGATCTATCCCAGTCTGACTCGACACGAAGATACCATACGGACCTACTGTACTTAGTCGACAACTTCCTCCGGAAGCAGAGCTACATAATCCAACGGCGCCGGCTCGGTTCCATCCGGTTCTCCAACGATTCTGAGTACATCCCCGGACCGGAACTCGACATCGCGAAATGTTACACGAGTCGCTGAGTGTCCGTCCAGGTAGATGGAGGGGATGTGCCCGAGCTTGGTGTCGCCTGTCCATTGTCCGATTTGGTCGGCGTTGCGGTATACCGTCCAGAGTGAACTACCGCCGTACAAATCATAATAGTTGATTGCGACGTTGTATGCGCCCGACGGGATGGATAGTGTCGTCGAAGCCGTGCCGGTTGTTGAGTTGGACGTTGTGATAATGGCTGTGGCGTTGGATGCGGTTTCGGACGGATACACTGCATACGGCTTATACCCAGACAAAGCCATGCTCTCCGCTTCGATGCGCCACGGGTGGTTACCGACACGCTGTGTCTCGTCCGGGATGCCAGAGAGGTTATAGTAAAAGTTGGCGATGGCATCTCGCCAGACGATTGAATGGCCGGCCTGGTAGACCAATCGGGTCAGGACGTCATCGTATCGCTCCTGGTCGATTTTGTCGCACAGTAACTCCCACATGTCTACGAATGAGTGGGCGGTTTCTGCGCCGCTGTAGTGTGCGTCGTAGAAATGTTGTATAACCGTTTTTCCGGAATGGAGACGGTGCGTGTAGTTGACATGGTGGAACCAGAGCACCAGATCGTCCGGTGTGGTGTCAATATCTTCGTACAGCTGAGCCACTTCTTCCGGATACTGTCCGGCATATCCAGTCCCGTTGCCCACCGTGCGATCCATACCAATGCCCTGGGCATCTGCGCGCGTCCACTGTCCCCAACCGTTGTTGTCCTGGGAAGCTGGATTGGGACCGTAATGGGTGTAGATGATATCCGTCAAGGTTTGCTCACCAAGATTGCCGGTATAATTCTCATAAGCTGCCCAGGACGCCATAGACATCTTCGTTATTGTATCCAGCACCTGGTTGTCAGAACCGAACGTAAGACGAACCCAGTCTTCCAGAATGTCCTCCGAATCGGTCATCGGATCCCAGGCCAGTCGACCGTATGCATACAAGTTTGACATGGCCAGGTGACTTCCGAGCCAGGTTGAATTTGTGCCCACATTGACAACAGCCGTCCATCCCCCGAGAGGCCTATTGAACATCTTCCCAGAAATGGCATCCCTCACAGGCGACGCTTTTCGATCAACCCGAAGATCAAAATCCAAAACCGTCTTCCACAGCGGCGGCAGATAAACAAGATGACACTGCTGTCCCAAATACTCCTGCGTAACCTGCAACTCAATCGCCACATTCGTCCGGTTCAAATTCGCGAACAAAGGTGATGCCGGCTCGCGGACCTGAAAGTCGATCGGACCGTATTTGATTTGCACAATGACATTCTCCTCAAATTCCCCGTCTAGCGGCTTAAAGTAGTCCACCGCTGCATTTGCCCGATCTGCCTTCCACTTTAATTCGTTGAGATTATTATCGTACACGAACGCGCGGAACATGAGTATTCCACCATGTGGCTGCAGTGCGCGCGCAAAGACATTCGCCCCATCTGCCAGTGTGCGATTATACGTCAACGGACCGGGTTGGCCTTCCGAACTAGCTTTGACCAGATATCCTGCTAGATCTGGGACGCGCTGATAAATCTGATCAGTAACGTTCTCCCACCAAAACACGACAGACGGGTCCAACGGGTCGAAGGTATCAAGGCCACCGAAATCCTTAGGCGAGGCGAAATTCAACGATACGCCGATCTGCACGCCATACGGCCGGAACACGTCTGCAATTCTGCGCAGGCCGTCGATATTCCGAGGTTCCAGTAGCGTAGCGTTGGCGTTCACGTTATTCACGACAATCCCATTGATCTTGATCGAAGCCAGCAGACGTGCATATTCCCTGGCGCGGGTTGAGTCGTCTACCACCGTGCCGTTGGCGAAGAATATCGATGGACCCGCGTAACCTCGTTCAATGCTCCCGTCCATGTTATCCCATTCGTTTACCCATCGTATCGGTGCATGGGCATCGCTCGCATAAGCTACCTGTGACAGGTTGCCCTGCGCCAGCATGGACAGATACTCGAACGCTGCGTAGAGAGCACCGCGTTGATTATGTCCCAGCAGTTGTACCGTGTCGCCTGTCGTGTTGAGCACGAAGCCATCTTCGCCCAGCTCAGGGATATCTTGGTTACTACAGTTGTAATCTCCGAGAGTACCAACAATGATCGACGAAGGAGCTGCGCAGTTGTCGTAGTTGATCGGGACGGTTTTGTTGAATATCCGCTGGATACCCTGCTGCAACTCTTGCCCGGCGACGTATACGGGACTTGTCTCGTTTCTATTGAGAGTCACGATGCTCGATGGTAGTGCATCCTGACAGGTTTTATCGCAGGGAACAGGCGCATAACGTAGCCAGCCCTGCGATCCGTTCTCTGCGGCCGCGAGGGCACAGAGGTACAGTAGAAGTATGCGCAACATGATGTAATTTTCCAAGAAGTATATTCCGTGGCACTCCACGGTATATACTACATAGCCATAAGTAGTATAAGCATGTATTTATGCTAAATGCGTCTTGGTAGTTTTACGCGGGGTTCGGTACTGCATTGAGGTTCGTATAGCTGCACCGTGAAGACTGCGGAGTCGGAGATGCTCCGTTTAGGCTGTTTTGACATGACATCAAGGGCTTGTCTTCTGCATGAATGAACTCTTCGGGTTATATTGAGCCGGGAATGAGAGATGAGAGCAAGAAACAGGCCGGAAGTATACGAGAGTAGAAAAATGAATTCTGATTGGTTGATTTTATGCACTGCATCAATAGCTGACTCATGTGCACAGCTGCATAACTCACCTCCATCTCGGCATGAATTTATCCAGCCAACATCTACATACAAGCACAGAATGACATTAACTGCAAATGCGGGTGTTAAAAAATCATTCCGTGCGCGAGCAGTACGTTCCTCGCCTCATATTCATGGCGCACTCATAGCTGACCCTGTAGTGTGAGAATTGCCGGCTGCGAAAGGTACGGCCGCCGCGTTCATTAGCGGAGGGCGTTTGTTGATTCTCCCAGATCCGATGTGACAAGGAATCGCCATGTTCCAGCTGTAGCACTCTCGGGATAGCATGTAGCGCTATTGGATCTCCAAGCGCGTCTCAGAGTCAGCCTGGGCCTCAGCCTCGAGCTGCGTTAAACCAGTAGTATGTGATTAAGCAAATCACCATGGACAAGTGCTGACAACCAAGTGAACACAAAATCGACCTCATTCAAGAACAACTACTATCGCTGCAACGCACAGTGCAGGATCTAGCCAGGCCGCCTGTTCCGGCTCCAACTCCAAACCCCCCGTCGTATCAAGTCTCTTCAACGCCGGCATTCGAGGGACAGTCGTCTTTTAATAGTGAGACGCGTCTTGCGCGAGATGCCGCGTATTCGGCCGTTGCAGGGCTGCAGAGTGACAGGCCGAGTGAAGATGTTTCGGCAGCACTAGCGTCGCTGAAACATAGCTTGGATAAACACAATCCGGCGCAGCCGCAGGCCGCAAAGAAAGTGACTGAGTCTTCGGAAGATCAGCTGTTACCGGTTGCTTTTGTTGTTGCTGTTGTTAAGAAGATTAAAGGTTTGTATGCGTCTATCTATGAAATGAAAAGGATCAATGCTGATCGTACAGCACAACCGCCATTTTGCCTTGTCAGTCATGCATGGCGAGATTATTTGCAGATCGAATCTCTCTGCCAGTCGATTTATTTTCCGGCTGATCCGATCCCGGCTGGCTCGCTTACGCTTTTGCATGGATTGCTTTATTTTGTCGTTCGTGATTATCTACACGAGGACGATCCTGATCTTGCCAAGTTTGATGCCTCGACATATTGCAAGTTCTGCGAGGATTGGTTTTCCGCTGGTCTAAAAAGTTATGAAATGATGATTGATCCGACATTGGAGAAGATCCAAGCTCTTCTTCTTGGGGTATGTCTCTCGCTATCTGGTAAACGTTGCTAACGGTTGCAGGTGATAAAAGCACAAGAAGAATCCAACATTCAGCTCTGCTGGACGTATCTCGCATTGGCGTTCAACATGTGTCAGACCATGGGATTGCATAGACGGAGTACTCTACAACACGAGTCCTTGGCTCTAGCCGAAACTAAACGCCATGTATTCTGGTCGTTGTATACCGTTGACAAGCATATCTCTCTTAACCTTGGGGTTACTTCGCATTTTCAGGATCATGATATTGATGCGGATCTGTTTACACCTTCAGACAAAGAACAACAGCGTCCGTGGGACTTGATGACTTTTGTTATCGTCGAGTTTTCGAGACTACAAGGACAAGTGTATGACCGGTTATATTCTACGTCTGCTTCGAACGCAAGTGCAACCGAGCGATCCGACACCATCGAGAGACTATCAAGCGATCTAATGGCAGTACGGGATAAGCTACTAGCAGTATGTATAGACCTAGAATGTTCATACGGAAGCTAACAGCAATAGATCGATGTCCGTCAAGGTCTCTACTCCGACTCTCTCCACGGGATGGCCGCGTGTGCCGATTTCATCACTTATTCCATCTTAACCATAATCCACCGCGCCCAAACCCGCCCCAGCAACGCAATGGCCATATCAACGGAATGCTTCGACGCAGCTACACTAGCGTTACAAAGCCACCTTAAATGCTTCGCGTATTTTCGGGACCGCAAGATCCACAAACAAGCCGAATATGTCAATTGGTGTGTCTATGTCCAGCTACCCACGCTCTCAAAACTTGTCTAATAATCCAGGATCCTCCTCTACCCCTCCTTCACCCCATTCGTCATCGTCTTCACTCACGCCATCACAACCGCCTCCCCAGACTCCCTCTCCCTTCTCCACGAAACAGTCTCCTCCCTAAACCTCATCAAACGCCTGTCCCGCGCCTCCCTCCACCTCTACGAAATCTGCACCGCCTTCGTGAAAACAGCACAAGCCCTCCTCGACTCCCGCCAAACCCTCACCGGCCTCGAACAGCATCATGACGGGTTGTTGCTTGCGTCGGCGGATGCGGATACGGGAGATAGACAGGGGCTTAGTATATCGTTACCGGATGTCACCGGGACGATGGAAGGGGGGATGGACGGGGGATGGATGAGTAGTGCTGGGATTGAGATGTTTCTGAATGACTTTATCGGATCGAATCGGTCTGCTATGGGTATTCTGGGAGAGGGATATTTAGGCTAATGCGGGACGGTATCGTCTATGCGATTAAGCAATGAATCAATGTATTGATCGGACTACTATAGTACATTCATTTTCATTCCCATCATTCAATATCCATATCCACATCACAATATAGTACATTGTCTACTCCTCCGGCTGACTCTGCCCACCACTTAATCCCCCCTTATGACCAGCCTCTCTGGCACGCGGGTCACCGGGTCTAAAGCTGCCGCCGCTGGCCTGACCGCCTTGCGAGGCGATGTCCTTCTGTGCCTGAATTAGAAAACGCATTCTGGATCCCTGAGGGTCAAGTGGGGGATACTTGTTTGGATTCATCCATATGCGCAAAGCCGGAGTTGTGCGACGACTGGCCGCCCTTTCGGGCGATGTCTTCGACTTGTTCGTGGGATCGGTTGGCGAAGTTGCCGGGGTTTGTGTGGAGGACATTTTGTTTTGAGTTTTTAGTTTTTGAGTTGTTTTAGGCTGTTGCGTTTTGAGTATTCGTTTCTCGTTTGATTGTTGATGATGAGGCTCAGTTAATGGCAGAGAGGAGAGGGTATTTATGTCTGAAAAATGGAGATACATCATGATGAAGTGCTTTTCTACACAGCACAGCGAAAACAGGATTCCAAAGTAAGTTCATAACCTGTCATGCCACAGCTGTCGCCAATCGCAGCTGGTATGACTGATGTCGTCGCCGTGAAGTAACAAGCATCACAGTGTAGTTGATACTCATTCTAATTCGCCAATCTGTCAACTGTCAGATCAAAAACAATCACACTCGACATGACCTTCTGGAAATGCCATATCCGTCTACTTGGGAGAAGATAAGTTTGGTACGGGGTGACTGGTTCGGTCTGGGGTGATGGGTGACGGGTTTGCGGGGTTGTGTCAGGTTGACGTACTTTTATTATGGACAGAATACTGTACTACGGAGTATGTACATAGGGTGGGATTCGTAATTGAATGTAGCTACTGCGTTAATTGGATTCTAATTGTTTGTCATAGACGGATTATTATTGGTATTGTCCATTGTGCATTATGTGAATGCAATCGGTTGTAGACCGGCAGACGGGATATATATCGGTTCGGGCGCAGATTTACACTTCGATATCCCATTTACCTGTCGTAGTATTCTGTATTCTCTACCTCTAACTGCATAGCGCATATTGTAGTGCAGCAGCATATCATGCAGAATCAATCGATCCCTCAGTCTCAAACCCGCTGCCCAGTACCTGCACAGTCCACACCTGCACCTCCCACGAACTACCGAACTATGATTTGACCACGATGCAAGATCGATCAGATACAGGATATTGTACATGACAGATGATGACACAAGTGGCGATCTATATACAGAGTAGAGGACAGAGGACACTGTGCAGTACATATAAGTATCTACTGTAGTAACCAACACCCTTCAGTCAACTACCACATCTCATACGCTCTACAACAACATATTAAACTAAGCAAAACTACAAGAAGATGGCCGAAGACAGAGTCAACGTCATGCGCGGCTACAAAGCGTCCGTCCTCTCCCCACTTCTCAATCAAATACTAATGAGAATATGGTGACAGCACCCTCCACAACCCCAACACCTCCCAACAAGCAAAACAACACGCCCAATCCGTCCTCGACGACGAGCTCGGCGGCGACCAGCCCAGCGAGGACGTTCATAACGCTCAATCCGGGGACAAGGATCCGATGCGTGTTGCCGCGGGGTATAAAGCGTGCGTTACCTGTCCCTTCTAGATGGATTGGACTCTGTTGGTTGGGTGGACTGTGCTAATGTATGCAGGGCGCAGCATAATCCGAATGTCACGGATGAGGGGAAGAGGAGGGCTAAGGAGGGACTGGAGCATGTGCCGCAGGAGTAGCTTTTGCGGCTGAGTTGGTTTTTGGGATTGTACTGTAATGTGTACAGTTCGTTTTATGGTTGATGTGAATGGTTAATTGGATCTGTTATTGTTGCATGAGCTGTGTAACACTGCATGTGTCTCGAGTCAGGCCATCGTAGAAGTACGGAGTAGAGGTAGGTCGATACGAGGGTGTACTCTTACTAGCATCCTACACTAGTGTTGCCAGTCTATGTACGGAGTACGGAGAACTCGGAAGTACGAGTACTCCGCTGCACCAGGGCGTACTCCGGAGTAGATATGTTTAGCCGATATTTCGATGCACAAGCACGTTAGACTCATATCGCCGAGAATCAAACACCCCTGACGAGAATAGTTCTGTCAATAAAGCTTGACTGCATCCCTGATCATGTCCGTAGTACAATGGGAGATGAACAAGCGAAGATCGTCAATAAAATTGCGATGATTCGCACGCGAAAGTTAGACCCGAGACGAACTCCAAGAAAGACACCAAACGAAGCAGTGGCATGGCAGACAGGTGTCGCCTGTCGAGCGATCGCAGAACATTCGCCACGAGCAGCAGCTCGACCAACGAGAACATACATACATTATGCGCCGCCAACTGTACAGCACTCTGTACAAGCACAATGGTCACCTGCAGCAGATCATCCCCAGATGAGGCTCGGTCGCATGAACGAGACGGCGATGGATGATGCAGCAGATTACGACGCTCATCCTGGAGGAACCATACAAAGTGAACCATACCTGTACAACTCTATACAGAGCATGGACAGAGTTATGCACTCCGCAAAAGTAATATGTTGCCGCCGCCGCCGCCACCACCACCACCACCACTTGGAGATGGATTTATCCGGGGTCGAAGGATTCGTAAAGGAACGAACCGCCATCGCTTGGAGAGAGTTGTTAGTAACACAATCCTTTGTTATACCCAGTTCCCGGGGATTACAGGGGTACTGTGCCCAGGGAAAATAACACCAGAGATGCTGTTGAATGGTACCGCATATCATTTTTGTCTCATATCCATCCATGAAATTCCATCCACGGATACATAGGCGAACCTCGGACAGAGGTCGGTAATGAGCATGTGCCAGATTGCACCCATAGTTGTAGCCTACAGCCACAGAGAAAGAAACATGTCCGTTCCCTACAAGGTAGTCGGTCCTGTCATCGGTGTAGATGGTAATTATTCTACCGCGTTTAATATGAATGGGTCAGAGTTTTCATGGTGTGGACTGTAGCGGTGGACCGATATTCAGGGGATGGAGAATATTATTGCCTGGAGAGTCTGGGGTCTGGGGTGTACAAGTATGTACTGTAGTTTATTCTCTCCCTATTCTTGTACGGAGTACGAAGTAGTAGTTATTGTACAGGGTAGATTGCATTCATTGTTGTGATTCCTCTCAATACTATACGAGGGATAACAACCCAAACTTCGTCATGATCATCTCGTGCTTGTTTTGACCACGACCATCTTGGCCGAGTGCTTGTGCAGTGCCAAGATGGCACAAGCACTCGGCCAAGACACGCTCACCAATCCTTTGGCAAGGCTTGTAAAAATTTTGTAAAATCTTGGCCGTGCTTGTATTTGTGCGTGGGGCCAACCCACACCGCCAGAACGAATCGGGGCTCGTGTGCATTCCGTGTTCGCGTTCGGAGTGGATCGGCTTCTCACTTTCGGGGTCATTTCGGCTCCAATTGCTGGCCGAGGGAGATGCCGAAGACGGCAAGTGTCCGGCTTCGTCCGATACACACTCCGTACATAGTATTTTGTACGTAAGAGCCTTACTCAGGACGGTGGATTGAAACAAAACGAGTTACTGACACGACACGGGCTGTTTCCGCATCTCCATTCCATCTCTATCCATCAAATCTCCATCTCCGCACATTATTATCTCTTACTCCGTTCGTTCAATAAACGGGCGTTGTCAAACAACGGCGGGCACGGACTTGCGCCCGATTCACCAAGTCCTGTACATATCCTTGTAGCCATCCTACGTCATGCCGCTGATGGTGGTCGGCAGGCTTTCCATTCTATCCAGTACGATGCTCTGTATGCGCTGATCGGGTAGTCACTATGGAGTCCAAGTAACTATGGACCAAAGCAGGCACCGTCGAGTGTCGAGCTAAGCGACAGTGGACCAACGACCAACCGAGAAGTGGATAATGGGTTCAAATAAATAATAGTGCATTGGCCAGGTGTGGATTATGCGGCTTTTTGTGCATAATACAAGTACAGTCAAACCTCGCCAAGACGATCCCCGTCTAGCCGATAACCTCGCTTAGCCGATACTTTTCGGCGGGATGAATTCCACCCCATATAATTCAACCTCGCCCTGCCACCAACCCCCGATCCCCGATATATCTGAAGCCATATCGTCTATCTGAAAAGCTCATCCTAGTGGAAACCTTACTTATCAGCCAATCAAAATGCCACAATCCTCGAAGAGGCTAATTTCTGACGTCCAACGGAAGGCACTGCGGGATTGGGCTCACAATCAGCCTCGCCGTCCAACACAGAAAGCCTGTATAGCATGGTTTTATGCGGAATACAATCATCGGTTAAGCCAATCTACTGTCTCTGATATCTTGAGCTCTCAATATCAATACCTTGACTCCAAATCAAATCCATCCACCTCCATTCGCAAGGGCACTGGCCAATGGCATGACCTTGAAAATATTCTCTATGAATGGCAGCAAACGCTCAATTTAAGGGGCGCATATATCAGTGGTGATATCCTTGTTGAAAAAGCACGCCAAATCTGGACTTCTTTACCTCAATATCGCGATCAACCACCACCTATATTCAGCAACGGATGGCTACACCGATTCAAGCAGCGATTCAATATTAAACAGTATACACATCACGGAGAAGCAGGCTCAGTTCCAGAAGAAGCTGAGGAAGACATGAAGGCTATACGCACAATTGCAGGGAATTATAATGAAGATGATATATATAATATGGATGAAACAGGGCTTTTCTGGCGTATGCCCCCATCACAGAGCCTATCTTCAGCCAATAGGCCTGGTGTCAAACGGGATAAAAGCCGGGTCTCAATTATCTGCTGTGTCAATGCCTCCGGAACTGATCGATTACCAATTTGGGTGATTGGTAAAGCACGTATGCCACGAGCCCTCCGCAATATCAACATGTCTGCGATGGGAGCTGAGTGGCGATGGAATAAGAAGGCCTGGGTGGATCAAATTGTCATGCGCGAATGGCTATTAGCATTCTATAGCCATATTGGCAAGCGAGCAGTTCTTCTTACTATGGATAATTTTGCTGCACATCTAGCTGGGCTTGAATTAGCGCCGCCACCACCAAATATACGCATTTGCTGGCTGCCAAAGAATTCAACTAGCCAGTATCAGCCTCTCGATCAAGGGATTATACAAAATCTCAAGATATACTACCGGAGACAATGGTTGAGATTCATTCTTCACCATTATGAATGCAACCAAGATCCGCTACAGACTGTGACACTTCTGGATTGCATTCGCTGGCTCATACGTGCATGGAATCATGACATATTAAGCACAACAATTCTTGCTTGTTTCTACAAAAGCACACTGGTTCTTAACCCAGTGCAGCTTCCCATTGAATCTCCAAATCTCTCATCTCTCTATGAGCACGTGCAGCAGTCTGGCCGCCTCTCAAACTGCATGGATATTGCAAACTTCCTAAACCCAATGGAGGAGTCATCAGAGCTTGCTGGGAGTGAGGAGGAGCTATCATCTGAGACTTTACTTGAGCAATTGATTTCACGGGCTTCAGATACTGGAGACATGTGTGATGACGATCAAGAGGATGATTCTCCAGAGCCAGCACCACTACCAAAGCCTTCAGATGCTCTGAATGCTGTACGACTACTGATTTCTTATATGGAAGGGCAGGATGTATCAAGAGCATCTCTTCTTCGGTCTCTTGAGCGCCTTGAGCGAGATCTGGATAGCGAGATAATCGCCTCGCGGGCCCAGGGCACACTAGATAGTTGGCTTAGGTAATCAATGAAACCTCATCTTGGCGATAACCTCAGATAGCCGATATTCTACAGAGGGAAGAATTATATCGGCTAACCGGGGCCGCACTGTACAGAGGACAGACTGTACTCGGGACTCCGAGAGCCGAGTAGTCTGTGTCCTGTACGGGGTGCCCCAGACCCCGGACTTCCTATTGCAGGGTCGCTTTCTTTACTTCCTATCCTACTATCCGTACTCTGTACTCGGTATCTTTGTACTCGGTATCTTTACAGAGTACACCTATCCAGAGAGTCTACCACCACGGATATCCTCTTCTGGATTCATCACTGTACTCTCGCTGGTCAGGAATTGCCAAGAACCGATTCAGGCAACTGTGTGGATCCTTCCTGAAAAAATTATGATTGGATAAAGGTACCATCCCGTGCATCAGGTCGACATCATGGCCCACTCTGGTCTGTGTTGATTGGCCGCAGTCTAATTGCGTTAAGCTTCATGATATCATACCCATTCCGAAAAAGGAATAGCTACCCCATGATCCAGAGGGAGGATCCACCGACTCCACTAATCGATCCTTACCGAATGCAGCATCTGTTTTCATTAGTATTTTTTTTGTTTTTCATTTTTTTCATTTCTTTATTATATTTTATTTTCTCTGGAAAGGAAATATGACAAAGATTCCGCATCGGTACTCAGCAACTTATATATCCCTCTTCTCCCCCAATTCGTTTCTCCTTCTCCTTTTTGCCCTTTACTCCCTTCTTCCTCCCCGGATTTTTTTTTTTTTTTCCTTTTCTATAGTCTTGCTGGTCAATACCTGAGGCTGGACTTCGACCTGGACTGACCTGGACTACTAACCTCGGACTGGTTCCATTACGATTCCTCCCCACGACCACCATCATGGCGCCCCCCAAGTATTTGGGCCTGACAGGAAAAAAGCTGTCCCTAACAGTGTCCACCATTGCGACTATGGGTTTCCTGCTGTTCGGTTATGATCAGGGTGTCATGTCCGGTATCATCTCCGATCCCGCCTTCAACGCCATGTTCACTGCGACCAAGGACGATGATGTGATGCAGGCCACCGTTACGGCCGTGTATGAAGTTGGTATGTTCTCACCCCTCGAGAACCTGCGCACCAACATGTACTAATAGCGCAAATAGGCTGTCTTATCGGCGCTATCTGGGCCCTTCTCTTCGGTGACTGGATGGGTCGTCGCTGGATGGTTATCTGGGGTGCTTTTGTCATGATTGTTGGTGTCATCATTCAGGTGACGGCCATTACCGACGAGATCCCGCTACTGCAGTTCATCTTCGGTCGTGTCATCACCGGTATTGGTAACGGCATGAACACTTCGACCATCCCCACCTACCAGGCTGAATGCTCGCACGCCAAGAACCGCGGTCTGCTCATCTGTATCGAGGGTGGTGTTATCGCCATTGGTACCATGATTGCCTACTGGATCGATTTCGGTGCCCACTTCGGCCCTCAGGACTTGGTCTGGCGTTTCCCTATCGCTTTCCAGATCGTCTTTGGTATTGTCATCATTGTCGGCATGTACTACCTGCCCGAGTCGCCTCGCTGGCTCGTTGCCCATGACAAAGTGCCTGAGGGTGAGCGGGTCATTGCTGCCCTCCAGGGTGTTGAGATCGACGACCGTCAGTGCCAAGTTGAGAAGAACATTGTCATTGACTCTGTTAGAGTGTATGTCCCTTTCATCCAATTCTAAAAAGGCTAGTGCTAACTAAACTAGGTCCGGCGCTCAACAATCCTCCTTCTCCGACCTTTTCACCGGTGGCCCCTCGCAGCACTTCCGTCGCATGATTGTCGGCTCCTCGTCGCAGTTCTTCCAACAGATCTCCGGTTGCAACGCTGTCATCTACTATCTGCCCGTTCTGCTCGAGAACTCCATCGGCCAGACGCACAACTTTGCCCTCTTGATCGGTGGTATCAACATGATTTGCTACGCCATCTTCGCCACCTTCTCCTGGTTCTTCGTCGAGAAGATCGGTCGTCGCAACCTCTTCCTGGGCGGCTCCTTTGGCCAATGCGCCGCCATGATCATTGTCTTCGGCTGCCTGATCCCCGGTGACTCCGAGACCGCCAAGGGTGCCGTCTTCGGCTTCTTCTTGTACATGTGCGTCTTTGGCGCCACCTGGCTGCCCCTGCCCTGGCTCTACCCCGCCGAGCTGTCGCCCATCAAGACCCGTGCGAAGGCCAACGCCGTCTCCACCTGCTCCAACTGGCTCTTCAACTTCACCGTCGTCATGATCACCCCTGTCATGGTCGCCCGCATCAAATGGGGCACCTACCTCTTCTTCGCCGCCTGGAACGGCCTTTTCATCCCCGTCGTGTGGTTCTTCTACCCCGAGACCGCCGGTCGCACGCTCGAGGAAATCGACTTGATCTTTGCCAAGGGCTACCTCGAGAAGATGTCGCATGTGCGCGCCGCCCGCGAGCTTCCCAAACTCTCGCAGGAGGAGATTGAAGAGAAGGCCGCCGAGTACGGCATCATGGACCGCGAGGAGAAGGTTGAGGAGCGCATTGCCGAGTCGGACCCGCCTGCATCCCAGGAGTTGGGTTCTTTCCAGCCTACCCAGCTGTAGGGCGGGCGTAAATAGCTTTCTTTCTTTTTTTTTTTTTATTTTCTAATTCCCTTTTTTTATCTATTTCATGTTTGTGATACCTAGCACAGATGGCTGTGTATGTCCTTCTCTTGCTGGTAATGAGCCATGATGCCATGGTCGGGAGGAAAATGTGGTTATATTGCTCTGCATTGCTGCACTGCGTTGCTGCACATTAATATTGCTTTCTAGTACCTAGATGATATACTCCAGTATATTTACTATACTCATCTCTTTTTGTAGTTTTGACTACGGAATACAAAACATTCTCGAATCATTCTTTCCTTCCAGATCGTACAAAGCATAATTTTTTCAGATCATTGTACCAGGTATGCAGGCGTACATTCCTCCGATCGTTCGAATTCGAATCCGACATGGAAAAAGATGCATTCGTCAGTATGCGCCCGTTTCCACCGGACTGTCAAGAATGTCAACAGAAGCTGAATGGAACACCGATGGAATGCACATGTGGTTCCGTGTTTGTACACAAATAAATATGCACATACTCGACATCGTTGTACGACAAACAGCACGTCGATGCGATGCGGTGCGATGCAATGCAGATTTGATTTACTTGGTTATCCCTGCGTTAGCTGAGGATGTCTTATTGCTCTATACTTGCTCTATACTTGCAGACTATGAAGAGTCATTTATCATTGCAAATTTGCAATATTCTGGCAGTTGCAGTCGCACTCGCGCATACTACACTGTCTCGACCCGCTATGCACCCCGTAGTCTACGGAATCCTCTCCGCCCGTGTCCATAAGAGAGTACAGAGTGAGTGAGTGCATACATTCCTCGGCACGCCCGTGATCGTGACCGTGTCTATCTGCTCATTCGGCTCGGCTTCTGCTTTCATCGGCCCTACAGGGCGTTGGGCACGGCAGGGCGTATGATATGTCACTTAATTATCCCTTATTTATTTAATTTATTGATTGTTGATTTATTGCATCGTGCAGAAGGGAGCGCAGGGATGGGGTTGTCTTGCTGAATACGGGGTACAGGGGAGGGACTCGTGCAGATGATCTGTCGTAGTTGAGTTGAGTTTATTGTGCGCTATTGAGTGTTGATCGTGCACGGGGTACTAGTGCGCAGGGTGTTATACGAGGATCGTTGGACTACAGTCAATAGTGGCCTGTACGGTGTAGATGTAAATATAAAGTCAGCAATATCTATGACTACTATGACTACTGCAATAACTTGTATGAGCAAACCAATACTCATAACCCAGAGACACGGACGGAACTCCCTCTGTACCCGCGGATATATCTAGCTCAACCGGGGTCCGTTGGATCCGTGGCGAGCTATATGGGATGCGACCCGTCCCAATACAACTATACAAGCACGAACATTGGACGTCAGGATTGCGGTTGTGTTTGTTTGATTGTGTGGTGGATCAGAATGAGCACATTGTGTGAGGTTCATTTGGTACAACTTGTGGTGCCTAAGGCAGAAACTGGGAGTATGTATACATGGGATGCCGTCATACAGCGCTCATGGTAACTACTTCCCTCGTGTGTTTGTTGAATGGTTCAATAGAGTAGAGGAAAGTGAGAATCGACAAAATGCGCGTACCCGTCTCTCCAGATGATCATAGACTATCGACCCCCGATAAAACCCCCGACCTCGATCTCTGCCCCAGCCCCGAATAGCCATAGAAAACACACCCCTCACAATCGACGGAACGCTCGCCCGCTATCCGCGACGCGAAGTCGAGCGCGTGAAAGCATATTTCGATTACGTGGGGTGCGCTTCATACAAGCTATCTAGTTGATATATGTATCGCTAATACGATGTACCGTACGACGAAAGCTCGTACGAGGATATGATAAAACAAGGAATCAACGCAGAGAATCACCGCAATGTAATCCAGCGGATTGTTGAGAATACGCTTTTGGCGAGGCCGTACTCCTCCCTTCCTCCCTTCCCTTGTTCTCTAGTATACCGGGATTAAAGTCTGATAGCAAGAGTTGATTCGTCGGAACCATCACACCTCCATCCTGATATCCTCTGGCGCATCATATCCTTAAAATACATGTACTACGACACTTCTAACATCTCCGAAGATGAACTGGCATACCTTGGGGCCAGAAGTATCTCTCTTCAGCTCCTAATATATGGAGTCTGTTGGGGTCTTGTGGGCCGATAGCGCCAACCTCACAAAAACACAACTATGGGGCACTACACTGCCCCGGAAAATGGATCCACTAGATCCTACCTACGAAACGTGGGCTATTTTTGCATTGTTCTTTATCCATCCGGATGCTGCAAAATGTCGAAAGTTAAGACACCTGCACATATTGTGCCCCATGTTTACGAGGGGCGTTTTTCGGGAAGGTGCTCGCTGTGGGAGAGAAGTTGCTACCAGAGTAACTTCTCGTATCTCGGCACAAAGGGAAAAGTCACCAGGTGCTTTTATTCAATATCTGCATATGTTTTCTGTGCTAAAGATATGAGACACGGGTGACATTGCAGATGGCACTTACAGTAACATCTTTCCTAAACGCAGTTTTCAGTGACAGAGCGGAGGATATTACGGATGTTTCGACATTTGTGTTGCCAAGCCATTGAGCTTATTCGATACTGGACAGGCGACCTATAGCATAAAGGGTCTGGGCATTCTTTGAACCGGCACCCGCTAAGGAATGTTCTGACTTATAACGCCAGCATCGGTGTCTATCGTCCGACAACACATGGGTCTTGCATAACATCACTACCTCCGTGTGTGCCCATCGCAGATGACCTTCATGAATCTACGTGTGACTCGTCACAAAGAGCCAGACTCGCTGGACTGACATATCACAAACCCTCAAGTATGTCACTTCGCACTGAGAACGAAGATCATTGGTTTCAAATATTTTCCCATAAGCTTTGGCCTGCTATTCTCGTCCTGAAATGGTTTCATACATAAACTCAGTCATCTGATTCGCTTTGGTCTTTCTTTGACAGTACGCTGGGCCGAGACCACGTCGGGCCACACGCCTATTCCCAAACCACATTGGATTATAAGAGATACTAGAGTCCCAAGCTGGCCGGGGCCGCTTGAAATTGCGACTTCATATGGCGCACAGATCTTAAAATGAATAATAGAAGAAGACCCGAAGGGATACAAAGCGACTATTAGCTTCAAGGTAGAAGCAGATATTGTGGAAAGAAGAAATGGTATTTTTTCATATCTATGGGAGAAGGAAACTACAATGTGGAGAAATTCGACCCTCTGCAGTTCAAGTCGGACAACGCGCCATAAGATATGAGGGACAAATTACCCAGCATAGTGGGCAAGAGGAGTTCTAGGAATCACAGAAAAGGACTATCTGCTCATTCGGCAAATCTATAAGAACGGCTCTCTTCCAGGAATGAGCATGAAGACTTTTGAACACGCACGATGTGCATCACCAAAAGGTCGATACTTGAAGCGCCAAACAGGCACTCCTTTATCAAGCTGATTCGCATAATTGAACTTAGTCAACTGGTAACAGGCCGCCGGCCCTGAAGAATGGGCACTCTGTAGTGTCGTTGCTGTTTAACCGACAAAAGCATATGACCACACATTTGTAAGCATCCGATTCACGATAATTTAGTCTAAAGACAGCAATGAAAGCGAGGTGTAAGTCAGACTTCGCTCAAAAGAAAGCCGAAGAATGAGTTTACCGCGTTTGTTTGGTATCCCCTTGGCTCCCGCTGTCCGTCGTTCACCCGGCCTGGCGACCCCAAAAGCAAACGTTGGAAGCCATAGCGACAATGCTGGGGGCACCCAGGCTACCCACTATTTCCATTTCCAGTAGGGACAGGGACAAGGTGCCCTGGTAGACGAGGCTCGAAAGTACCAAATACTCCCTTGGTCTAGGACCTACAAAAATGACCATTTTTGCCACACAGCACGTAGCATGATTCTCTTATTTCTAGATGAAAATAGATTACAACACTTTAAACCCGCGAGACAGTGGAGAATCTATGGATCATTCACATTCCATGATCTGAAGCAATTGGAATTGTGATAGCAAATGTCAGTGAATATGCGTGAAAGGTTATGGAGTTCAGAAAACAGATATATCTACCGGACAAGAAGGGAGTGGTCTGATTGTTCAACGCAAGGACAACCCGTCCATGATGCATCGCCCTTAAGAGACAGTTTTGATAACAGGCCCAAATGCGCTTCATGTAGAGCTTACATATTCTCATGGAATCCATACATCGACTTCGAACTCCACTAGGTGCTCTGGAAATGGCAGACTTTCGATGCCCACCATGGTGAACAACGGCTGGTGATGAGGGCACCACTTCCGGATGTAGTGGACCATATTTTCCCGCGCTTGCTTCTGTATGTCCGACAATGCCACAAAATACGCGCACAGTTTCACAACATAATCCCAACCAGAACGATTCTCTTCAATAGCGTGTCCCGCCTGAACGAGAGTGTGGATGATCAGATCATTCACGTTGTTGAACGCCTGGGCGATCTGTTCCTCGAGCTTTGGGGAGGTATTCCTGGTCAGAGGGTACATACCTGCTATTGGAACATTATTAGACATACTGATAGGAGCGGTTCTGGTATACTACTTTGCCCGGTAATGACTAGCCGATTGCCGGTGATGCAAGAATCGCTAAAACCATATTTCTCGCGGCATTCTTCTCCAAAGCCAGGTAGCCTAGTAAAAAGATAATAATAACCTAACCTTATTTTCGCTTCATGAGCAACCAAACATAAATTTAGAAAAAGGACAAAAACATACAACAGCCGGGATTCGCTGGTGGTCACCCACCCAACTACTAACCGGCCGGCGTGTGGCTTAAGTACGGCTGAGCGGACGGGAAGCCCTGTTCTCCACACCCTATGGTCGTATGTACTTGCATTTTAGTAAAAGAGGAATATATACGGCACGCTATCGACTTTCGCGCATTCGAAGTCTCACCCAGTTTTTCGGACATTGAGGCGGAGTGAGCTGACTGAAGGACTCGGGCCGTGAGGTTGGCTTACACACACAGACAAGAAATATTAGAGAACTTTAATGCAGGTGAATAGCTCATTTAATCAATCCCTGTTTGGATCTCCACCATCCCGGATAGAGCTGACACAAAGGAGAGGCTCCGATCCTTGGGCTGTGTCTCTAGGGCAAAATGATCACATCGTTGCATCAGCCAAAAATATGTCCGTCAAGATGATTTCTGAATTGAATTCTACATCAGCGCCGAGATCCATAACCGAATCTCACAAAGATGACACAAATTGTAGTTTCTATGAGGTCAACTTTGCAATCTGACCTCCCAAGAGCGTGTTCAAGATAAGCGAGTTCTACACGAAGTATTCCGACAGCCGCGGGAGCGGTATCGAGATGGCAGTTTTTGCCAATTAGGCTGTGAAGGCCGTTAATACCAGTGCTTCTGCTTACCACTGGCGTGATAGCAAGGGGTATTCGTGAGTTTTACTTCCATTCATGCATAATGAATTCCTTCTAACTATTGCAAACAGCCTAATATCCTTTACCTGGAACTCCACAGCCGCCCGCCGAGCATGTGACGCTGGGAGCCCGCTATCCTGCTGTTGTTCCTGTGGATACTTAGGGGGTATGAGATATTTTGTCTGGTGACGCGGGCGCACCAACTCAGGTGTCTAGACACCAGCAGAAGCCCCGGTCTGAAAAGCAACACTGAACATGCCCGCTTGATGCTATAAAACCTAGGGCTTCCTTCAGAACATTCAATTGAGGATGCATGTATGTAAAGATCAATATCTTTGTCCGATGGAGAACCTGAGGCAGTCTTTACAGAAGGTGGACATAACGCATGAATTCACGTGCGTGCCGCCGACGTCGAACTTGTTTGATATCGTACTCCCGCAAAATGAGGATAGGGGACTATTCAGGCTCTATCTTTAAGTATTTGGACAACTAGTCTATAATGCGAACATCGATACGTTTGTCAATGACCCACGGGTCTTGCGGAACGTCACTGGCGACATGGAGACAGACGAGAGATTTAAGAACGAATGTCGTGGAGATAAGTAAGACATTGACTTCAACATTCGGCCAACTGCACACCCATGGCCCACGATTTCAATGGAGGCGGTGATCCAGAAACTATCGCGGAACTTGGAGAGGATGTAGACTTGCTGCTTATTGGTTCAAAAGACCATCGCAGATGAGCAACCAAGGGTAGTTGAACCAAGCGCAAGCTCTTGTATGGTTTTGGTCCTCAAAAAGAATTCATACATATAACTAGTTGATCGTTCGACCTTCATACTACCTTCTGAGACAGATGTTATCACTGCAGGCGGGACAAAAATAGCTCCTTATACATGTCAAGGTTTGGTCAATTTCTAAAAGTACAGGGGTCGCCGACTGGCCAGACAGCTCGAAACTACCATTATATGTGACCAATTTTACACTATTGACGAAAGACTGGAGAAAGATAGCAAGGGCTGCAAGACAACTACTGGCTTTAAGAGTAAAGCAGACATTACAACAAGCAGGAATGGCGCTATGCATATCTACACATACGAAAAGGATGAAAAGGCCAAAGTGTTTCCGGCTCGTTTCAAGCCAGATATCGCACCGAAACAAATGAGCAACGCACCTACCGGAATAATAGATTAGGTGCCTAGAAAATACAGAAAAGGACTATATGCTCGTTAAGCAATATATAAGAAAGATAGATGTTAAGCTCTTTTTCTCCCCAGCACGGGAATGAAGGTTCTTCCAGCAGGTCTCCAACACAAACGATGCGTCTCACCCCAAGGCTAGGATGGAGAAGTCGAGAAGACCTTGTTTAATCAAGTGGATTTGCATGATGCACTTTTTTCAATGGGCGATAAACTGACAACCCTGAAAGATGGAACTCGGTGCTATCGTTCAACACAGCCGTGCTGGTTAAAGAGAAAAGGTAGCAGACGATCCATTTGTATACACTTTATCCATGCTTATTCAATTTTGAGACTGGATTGAAAGAGAGGTCTAAGTCAGACCTTACACCGAAGGAAGAAGTTTGCCGTGGTTGACACCTGGTTAACTTTTACCGTCCATGTCGTTATTTCGTCCGACCTGGCGACTTCAAGAACAGTTGCTGGAGCAGTGGCAAATCAACGTGGCCCAATCACACCAAGCTGCTGTTGTTCAAAATTGCCGCGGATGGGGGTCTTCGTAAGTAACTCGTCACAAGCAGCCAGACCCGCTGGGCTGACATGTCATCAACTCGCGACCATGCCGCTTCGCACGGATGAGGAAGATTATATGCTAGTTGCCGTACTCTCCAGATGTTATTGGGTAGCACTGATGCGAGACTTGTCACAAGCAGACCTCAACTTCTAACAACGGCGCATCAGCTGCACCAGTCATGACATCCTACCTGGAGTTCTTCCCTTCACCCACAAAGTCAACCTTTGAAGCACCAATGTCCCCGAGCTCCACAGTATCCATGAACTTCCCAGTTCTGGCTTCTCCTTTCCCCTCCTTTCGATGTCGCCCGCGCGGATGGTACGGTGGTGGATGTCGAAATTATGGTTAATCATTATATGAAGTATGAGACCAACCAGAAAGTGTTGCAATTATTGAGGAATAAAACGAAAACTGGAATAGTTATATAGCTAAAAGTTAAGAGTCTATATATGATCAGTAGTCGTGCTATCCGATAGTATTCAGCGTAGGAGCCATCCTGTAAACCGTGGTAGCCACTAGGCACCGTGATAGAACTTCCGAGATATCAACATGACACTTCTATTCGAATTGACAGGCAGCACACCTCGCACCTACAAGGTGATTCCTACTCTCTTGCCCCCTTTCTCTTCTCTTCTCTCTTCAAACTAGAACACGGAACAGCAACAACAGCACAATCCACGATGTTTAACAGAATGAACTTCACGTTCAACGTGGTAAGATGCCATCACACTAAATGACGGCACAAACTAATATGTCACTCATCTACAGCCCAAGGGAAATTGGACCGAGTCTCAGCACCTAAATCGCCGAGGTAAAATCACCAAGAAATACAGAATGCCTAACGGACTGAGCTTCACATTCAACTTAGTAAGTTTGAATCTGCGCTCTTTAGAAAGCTAGCCTAACATTAACTCACAGGAAGGAAAGCCTCAGCCACGCAGCAAGGACCAGGGACGCTGTTATCACCAACACTGCAACCACAAGAAGCAGAACTGGAACTTCCGCGGTGGCAAGTATCCCCGGAACAACCAGCGCTGGCGGCAGTACAAACGAAACAGCAAGCAGCAAAAGGCACAGCGACAGCGAGCACAGAGCCAATTTCACGAGACGGTATTCCCAAGTGACTTCCAATCCTGGGAGCCTCTCACTCCAATGCTCATGTCCCAGGGTTACACCTGGCAACAGTCGACTTCCAGCACTCTCCCCCCACAGCACCAAGTCGAAGACGAGTACCCGCTGCAGCCCCCAGAGCAACATGAGCCCCAGAGGGTATCGAGCCAGTTCCACGAGATGCTGGGTCCAAGGGATTTCAGAAATTGGGATCGTCTGGACTGTTCCAATCAAGGGTCCCAGGACCGCCAAGGTTGGCAGCAGCCAACCCTAGTTACACCCAGACAGCAGCATCAATCTGACACCGGACGCGTGCTGGACCAAGTGATTGAGAAGATGCGTCAGGAGCACCAAAGCCAGACTCAACTGGCGCAGGTGAGAGCTGAGAAACAGCGACAGCTGCAGCAATACATTGACGGCAAGCACAGGAAGTACCAGCTTGCGGGCCAGGCTAAGCAGTTTAATCAGCGGGGAACTGATACTCAGTCAAGTTGTGAGAGCTCGAGATCTCCCACCCTAAGTGCAGCATCGGGTATCGACGAGGACGATGAGTCCGTTATATTCAACGGATATCGCTACCTGTGAGTACAGTGCGATCGCCGTTAGCTTTCTAGCTACACTTTATTCAAATGCTCCCCGATCTTATTTCAGAGCTAGTAGTGCTTGATGTTTGTCCTTTCGCGATAGTGAATCTTACTTTGGCATCCCGTATCGGGTTTTCATTTTCAAGGATGCTTGCATTTAGCTATTTTTTTGCTGAGAATAATCACTGCATTTAGCTTAACCTAACTTGAATGGAAACCATCGAGTTTCCACGTGTTGTTGCGATGTGTCACAGCAGTAGAGATATCATAATGATGCTTGCATTCCAGTCGTCAGCTTAGGCAATTCATTTTCTGCGTCATTTTCAAATCCCTCCTTCAATCACTCCACATCAACGATAAGTGCAGAATGCCTCAGAATCGAAGGGTGACTATCAAGTTAAATCCCGTAAGCCTTTCTTGAACCGCTTCTTTAAAACAAGTCTCACATGTACCTATAGGGGGACAAAGTGGAAATAGCCTCGCAAAGCAAACTGAAAATAACGATTATGTGGCATCAGCCTCAGCGCCGGCGCCGAAGCCGACGAGGTCGCCATACCATGCAAACAGATGGGCAGCGACAGACTAATAAGCCTCAGTCGCAGCAGCAAGCCCAGGATAATCAAAACAGCGAGAAGCCGCCCCAAGTTGTTGACCAACCGTCCCGAAACCAACTTCAACCGCAACAGCCTCTATTCGAGACACAAAAACAGGTACCCAATCGATACATCCCGTCCGCGGAAGGACCGAAGCAGCGAGATTTCGACGAAGCCGCGCGGCAACGGACCCAATATCGAGAGCGATTACAGCGGATTGTGTCACATATCGACTCGATTGAGAATAAGCCGAAGATGTCGAACTATATTCCGGCTCAATACCAACGAGAGGACCCCAAACGGGGCCAGGATAAGGAATGCAGACAACAGAAGCTTCAGAACCTGGCTGAGCGGTCATCTGAAGGACAGTCTCTGCCACCGGAGCGGGCTCAACAGCAGTTACCCAGAGATCAACTGCAACCACCGCAGCCACAAATTTTGTCTCAGAACCAGCCCCAAAGTCGCCAGAAACAACACAAACAGCCTGTAGAGAAGCGATTTGGTCAGGCCGTGCGGGGACTGTCTCAACAAAGGTTTCGAACGCAGCAGCTCATGGATGTACCCCAGGGCCGCTCAAAGTCTGGACAGCCCCTGCAGCAGCTCTCTCATGCTCATCCTGAACCACAACGGCCTCAGTACATACGGAAAGCGTCTGTAAAGTCCCAGGCATTATTCCAGCCACCTCAGCCACCTCAAGTTCAATCCCTAAAAGAGACTATTTACCGTAAAGATGCGATTCTTCCGAAATCGGTTCGAGAAAGGTCCTCTCTGATTGACAGCCAGACTCTTGAGGCTCTTTTCCGGCCGGAACCGGTCGAGTCGCTGGATAGTTTTGGCGCTCAAGCCAACTCTCTGCAGCAGCCTCAGGTTCAACACCAGGAGCAACAAGCAAAGCAACAACTGTCTTCTCAGGATGATAGCTACCCGTGGAAGTTTGTTCGGTACGGGCCGGGACAGCCTCCATCAGAGCCTGGCACTGATTATGAACAGTTGAGCTTTGATGGTTCAAGATCTCCATCGATAGTGAGTCTGAGCTCTGATGGTGATGAAGATATTGTTGTAATCGGAAAATGGAAAGCTACCGAAGGGGATGGGTCTTTTTGGTAGAAATTACTGGACACGTTGAGAATGCTATATCGCTAGCTTGGATTCAATTAGCTTAGCTTGGCTTATAAATTTAATTACTGGATTATCCCGTTTTGATTCCAAACCAGAAATTGTATCGTATTTTCCATAGATAATTTAGACAAAAAGTAGCAGCATGTAGACCTCAGGCATTCAGATGCTTATGATGCTTTCAATTCGCCCGATAGGCAGCAGAGGGTCCTGCCTAGCTGCATGTATCCGATTTCTTATATTTGTTCCACGTTCCTTTCTGTACCTTCAGCAAAAAACCCTTCGCTTATCCTCTTCATTCTACGTTCTAGCCCAGAAGCACCCCAAAATGTTGAAAAAAGAAACCTCGAACAACCAAACGCCGAAGAAAAAAGTGACCGTCAAGACATACCTAGTAAGGTTACCTTTTGGCACAAACAGACCCATTCTAACACGCATACAGGAAGGTGATGTCCGCCATAACCGTGCCCAGATTTACGGTTGCTGCTGCGGCAAACACCTCCCCGAATCTAACACCCAACAGCAAGTATCTCAAGCGAAGCCTCAGAAGCGAGTTCCTCAACCACCCATACCCCCGAAGGCTTCATACCAGCGCGGACGGCACCCGTTTCACAAAAAGCCCGCACTGGCACAGATGCCGGATTTGCCGCGGTATGCACAGCCCGTGAAGCTGATACGGAAACAAGAGCAGGATCAGGCCCAGAACCAACAAGCTCAGAAACAAGATAAGAAACAGGCTGCCAAGTTGAAGTCTCAGGAAAAGCCTCAGAAGCCACAGCTACCCAAGATGCGACCCAGAATCAACTCCGTCGGTACAGACTTGAGAGGTTCTATGCTGAATGTGAAAATCCGCTTCAGACGCAAGAGCTGCCTCCTAACTGGACCTGGTACCCTTACGCTTCACACCAGGTTCAGCGGGACGAGGACCAGAGTAAGCCTCCGTTGGAAAAGGATCGGCTTGCGCACAAGAAGGACTCTCTGGATTTGCCTCAAGAACCAGGACCTGCATATCGTGGACGGCGGCCTTTCGACAGTGATGTTCAGATGCCGACATCTCGGATCCAACCTCCTCAGGAGCGACCGCAGCAACAGATTTGGGAGTCTAATTACTTGGTATTGACTCCTATGAGTTCAAGGGCGTCTTCTGGGGTGGATGAGAACTCGAATTATGAGTGGCATAGTGTTATTGGTACACCTAACTGAGGAATACAGGAAGATGCCATTGCGAATTGCTGATATTATGGCTTATAAATGCAGGCTGGCGTTGAGCCGATCTATAGATACATGGTGTCGCATCTAGCTAGGACAGGCTAGAATCCTAATGTTGTCAAGCTTTCAGACGTGACTTCATTCTCTAGTCCCGTAACGATCGTACTAGATTACTTGACAATAACTAATAATATGGTAGCCTCTAGGCAACCTTATACGTATTTCAATCAAGCTGTCATGATGCTTCAATTTCGCTTGATAGGCAGCAGGCACTGTGCCTACGAGCATTCTTTTATCCCAGTCTTCTCTTTTCACAGTACAACCATTTTCCATTCCACCACAACTTTTTAAAATCGAGTATTCGACACCAGAACGACTTCAAAATGTCTCACAAAGCATTCAAATTGACGATCGACCTGGTAAGCTTCATATTAGGGCTTAATAGTGACCCGATCTAACATGCATATAGGGAGACGACGTGGTATGGCTATGCAAGGCCCGACGCCAGAGCCGCGAGAACCATACGCCTGTGCAGAAGCGCGATGACGAGAAATCCAATATCAACCAGCAGGAGAAGCAGCAACGGACAGAAGATCAAAACCCAGCCCTCTCTCAGGGCAAGCATCAGAAGCTGCATTTTCTAAACTCGTCTCAACAGAATCAGGCTGAACGACACAACCGACAGAAGCTCTGGAATAGATGCTTGCGTAAGCGACAGCAGATCCATCAATACCAACGCGAGGTTCAGCACGAACGTTTGCAAAAACAGGAAAAACACCCCCAGCAGCAAGTCCATTTCGAGCCGTTCCATCAGCAATTAACGGACGAAATGCAGAAGCTTCAGGACAAGATAAAGCAGGAAAAGCTCCTCCAGGAACGACGCCAGCGGTTCAAGGACCAGGTTCAGGAGCAGCTCTGGACGGAACAGTCTCACAATGAAGAAGAATGCCCAATTCCGCCGGAGTACCAGAAGACACAAAACCTGCTCGCACAACAGCCAGTTCACAGCCAATACCAGCCGCAACAGCTTCCGAACCGGACCCAGAACCCACAGACACCGAGCCAATACTGGCAGAAGCAGGCTCATTACCGGAAGCAGCCCCCACATGTGCGCCACCACCCTCAACCGCCACACGTCGATTACCCCATGCCCCAATACCAGGTCTGGCATAGCCCACATGATCAGCCCTGGCATCACCCATTTCCGCCATGGCAGCCGCAACCTCAAGGCATCCTCTGGATGCTACAGGCTCAGTACAAACATCTGGGGCAGCAGATTCAGGATTTACGCTGGCAGCAGTGTGTCCGATCCCAATCGGAGAAACAGCAGTGTGAGATGCAAAACCAGACAAGGTTTCAGACCTGGCAGCAGCCGACATCTCCACTTCCAACCGAGTGGCAGGAGGCCCACTATGATGCCCGTAGGGAGCGCCACCAGCTTCAGCCGCAGAAAGGAAAACAGCAATCTCGAGCACATGACGAGTCAGATATTCTCGATTTCCCACATTCTCCTTTTGTAACGGATGAGCATAGTTATGATAGCGAGGAGCAATGCTCAGAGGGTGAATATGAGTTTCGAGATGAGATTAATGAGAGCGACAGTGACCTGGAGAGTCAAAGTCAGGGTAGCTTAGAGGGTGAGGATGAAAACGAGGATAGCAGTGAGGAATGCAACGAGAGTGAGAACGAGAGCGAAGGCACGGCGGACGAGAACGAGGACAAGGAAGAGGATAACCTGGAGAGTGAGAGCGACTACGTCATTATCTAAAAGCCAGGGAGAAGAACAAAATGCCAGCGTCGCTGGAGAGGGTCAGATCAATCACCTGAGCACGAGGGTATGACTGTACCTGTCTTGCTTAGCTTAATGAATTCAGTGGCTTTTTCAAAGTGCTCCGTACTGTGACGTTCGGTTCTAATTAACCCAGACGTCAGGTTTCAAGAAAATAGACTAGAGATCATAAGCAACGACTGCGCCGTAACTGGATTGCCGTCTTTCTCTGGCATGATTCCCTAAATTGTGCTTTAGGTGCTTTAGCCTGCCTCCGAGACTCACTTCCGCAATTACTGCATGTTTGATCGTATTCAGAACCGTGTTTGTAAAAATAACGGTATGACGAAGAGTGCAATACGCACGGCGTAGCATATCGAGGGAGGTTACTGACTGACGGACTCGATCGCGCCGGGGGAGGGAAGCGGTTGGGGATAATCAACGATGGTGTTCGTCATGGCTAGATCATGCGAGTTGTTTGTTGGCTTCGTAGCTTCTAACTCATGAGGCTGTAGAAATATGGACAGACCCAATCATCCTGGCATCTTGTCCATCGTTCAGTCACTGTCCGCAAGGACCATAGGCCTATCAATAACTGTTAGTGTGGGATTTATAAAATTGGTTTCCTCGATCTGGTTCATACCTAAGCCCTCTGTATCATGAGAACGAACAATGCTTGAGTAATAGGCGAGTGCAACGGATTTGGTGATTGATTTTCTCGCTGCCATTCGCCGTTGCGACATTGATGAATCCTTTGAACGCGTCTTCAATATCGTCAGAAAGCCCGCAGGTCTCCAGGAGATCTTTGACTGTGCCTTTTGGTAGCTCTTTATGAAGCTGATCTCTGTTCACATCAAGGCGTAATGTATGCTTCTGTTTTTGACCAACAAGAAAGACACTAAGTAAAGGAGAAAAAAGTCAACCGTCAATACAGACTTTATTATTCGCCAATCGCTGTACTTACAAAAGACGGAGGAATTTTGCTGGATTGGTGGACAACTTATTGGCCTGAAAGTCCCAGCAGTCCCATGTGGCATCGGATAAGGTTCCATTCTTTTTGGCTTGCTTGGCATCATAACCAGTGCCGGCATCTAAGAACCGGAAGATAATATCCGCTGCCTCGCCAGGCTATTCGGCAGAGCCATCTTATCATTCTTATGTCTCATGGATGAAAATTTGGATTTTGTCAATTACAATAGCATAGTAGAGTGTCTTAAGCACTATTTATATTAATAGACAACCTGGTGCCCACAAACTAAATCAGGTTAATGTTGTGACGGTTAGCGGGGCGCCAGAAACGGCACCCATTGAACCGCGCTTCTGCCGAGCCTTACCGCCTGCCGTTGACAGGAATACCATTGCCCTTTGCGGTATGGCGCCTACTGCGTCAGCGATAGCGCCGCCTCGCGCCGCTTTTAGGCCGCTCACATGCCGCCTCAACGCATCCGTTGCATCTATAAAAGCCCGACATATCTCCCTCAAAGGACTACGCACTTTCTCTTCTCTTTTCCCCTCCTCTCTGCCTCGCCGATTCACTGTCCTCTTACCAGGATGCCGTTACCCGACCATTGCCCTTTCCCAGTATGGCGCCGTCCACTCCCCTCGGGATGGCCGACGGGTCATCTGGAATATTGAGACATTGAGACCTTGCTACTGTCGCTTCATTGAAAATTGAGCTATGCACTTCACCTTGCTGCTGTGCTCCAAGGAGCTTTGAGCAAGCTCTGTGGACCCAGATTGATCCCAGAAGCGGACTGGAACTTCACCCGAACTTAATCTAGATGAATTCAATTGACCGTCAGATTGATGATGCCAGCGCTTGGACCGGGGGGTTTCGCACCGGGTGGAGTGGCCGTAGAATATCGCACCCCTCTATAGGGCACCCACCCGACTATTAACCGTACACAAGCCACATGTTAATCTCGGTCAACCGTCGTTTTTGCCCTTTTCTCGTTGCCGCTCTAAGGGTGATGACCTGGTGAGCGCTAGTCAAATGCAGGTGATCGAGGTGATGCCTTCAGAGTTGAGGGTGAGTGTTGGGGCGATCAGTGGGTGAGCAGAGCCATGCAAAATCAAATAGTACTTTTAAAAAACTATTTGACATAAGTGGGCCGTTTTTCGCTTGACCATCACCTTTTTCTTCTGTGGCAGGCGCTGAGCTGAGCCGTCTCACTTTGTCCTGTTCTACTTGATTGCTCTGAATATGTCTTGGCTATCAGTAAAGTTATCTATTTGTGTGCACCAGTATTGTTGTTTTTCCTGGCATACTGTGTGGCGGTGTTAGGACGGAATGCAGTTGGTGGCCTCAGCTCGTGCGGCTGATGGACTCAGCTCATCTTGGCGTGCATATGTCCGCCACTATACAGTGTCTATATAGCTTCTACATTGGCCTCACATTCAGGAGGCCAGCGATTAGTTCTGGAGACAGCAGCCCATAGCCTTTCTTAGGGGCAGTAATGCAGATTCATTTCCTTGCGCCTACGTGTTTCCTTTCCCGTGATCAAACCTTCTAAATCGTGGCAGCCTTGGCTCCACGTAACAAGGCTGTGCAGTCAATCCCCTCTTCATATGAGATACGTAGAAAGTGCGGAAGTGCGCGACCCGCTTGTGGGTTACGTTAGTTGCCCATGATTAATGATGAGTAATGAGTTGGCTGAGGCAAAACTGGGCCCATATGCATGATGAACTGTATGTGTAGCTAAATATTCCTAGGACATCAGCCCATAAGTACCGTTTTTCTAGAGTCACAGTAATTATCAAGCCAGTGCTGCAAAGATTTCTGGATATCATATTCAACAAGCCTTCTGCTATCCGACAATGTCTCTAAAGGTGGGTTATATAATACAACCTTGACAACCGCTCTTAATATTAATTTACATATAGAATGTTCAAATCCGGTTTGAAAATGAAGAAAAATGGGAGGAGAAAGACAAAGAGGTTGATAGGTATGTTAGAGCAGAAAGGTCCGAGGGACTTGTTGAAATGCGCTATGGCTGACAATCTCAGGATATTTGAAGAATTAACTGGAACCTGCGACTACTCCTCAACCATGACATTACCTCCAATTATATTTGACATTAAGTATGACCCTTTGTAACGGGCTAGGCCCGAAAGGCACCTCGAACCATAAATGGTTCTCGATTGAAGCTATTCACAAGAGCGTGCCGAAGTCAGGTGATCGTAGATCACCTGATCACGAGTATATAAATCCACCGCCAGCGTGTCTTTCTTTCTTTCTTTCCTTTCCCCAACGAGTTCTTTTGTACATATCTATATATTAGATAGCAAGGCTCCGGCCCATTACACCCTTCCTTCAAATACTATTATTTCTACATATCTTATGAATGGACTGGTCCTAATTTTCTGACTCAATTTTAGGCTCAATGAAGATGGCATTGAAAGATTGAAGAACATTGATGGAGTAATTGTCCATGTGTTTGAGGAAGAGGATAATTAGATCTGCTGCTGTCGGAGAGAGAGTGTGTGCCTATTTTATATACCTCGGGGGGGGGCGAGTCCTTCCACTGAGGCGGTGAGGCTCTGGTCTCGGAGCGGGACATACGACCAACGGAGCGAAACCGCCTATCTGGTAGCTACGCTAATTATATTATACATCCTGGCAAAGACTCCCACGCAGGAGCTTGCCGAAAAACTGTTGAGCTGCATAAACAGCGCTATACATTCATTCAGGGGGAGGAAGGGGGGGGGAGAAAGAGGTGAAAAGGGAGCGGGAGAGAGATTTTTTGGGTTGGGAGTTTGAGGTCAGTGTGCTGGGCATATTGTGCCGTAAAAGTTTGACCTCTGCAACCAATCATGGAGATCCTTTGTTCCTGACTTAGAGCGCAGAATCTCATCCACCTGCCGGTTACCCCATGGCTGTGGGGAGGCCTTACGGCCCTTCCGGCAGTAGTAGAAGTGGTGGGCGGTCTTTGGGCGCCTGCATGAGCACTCTAATTTTGCATCTTCATGTCCAAAGCGCTCATGATACTGGGCAAAGTCTCCATGGCCCGACCGGGCAGCAAGGAGACGACCGAGGGTAACCCTGGGGAGGGAAAGTTCATGGGGTCGTTTATGCAGGCCAATGGAGAGATCCTGATATTGTTGTGGCGCATTCTCAATCCAATATGATCGAAATCGTCGCCAGAAAATCTCCTTCAGAGTCCGGTGAGCCCAGGCATACCTTGCTGGAGGGGCATTGGTCTGTGGGATCAGTCTGGCACCTTTCTTTGCTTGTTCATCAGCCAGTTCGTTCCCTGTGATGCCAGCATGTCTGGGGATCCAGTGGACATAGACTTGCCCGGGCTGAATGGCCTGACATCGTGGGGACCTGGTGGGCCAGGCGTTTACAACCTCTTGGAAGGCCAAGATGGTGTGTTGACTGAAGCCTCTGGGGGAGCCCTGTAACTGCTGTGCCACTTCCTGGTTGTCAAGGAGGACGTATAGATTCTGTGTGTAGGGGGCCTGGGCACTATCACAGGCGGCCTTTAGTCCTTCATATGCCGCAGTGGCCTCTGCATCAAAAACTTCATGCCTGGGGAGGCAGAGATGGCCGCGGGTGGACTCCTGCTTCCAAGCACCCCAGTGTCCATACCATCCAGCACTTGTGATAGGATACGGAACAGGTCCTCGCAAGCACGTGACAACTCTGTTGGACGCCTCCGACGCGTCGGGCATACATTTACGCGAGCCTTTATATACTAGCATCTCCCTCTCTCCTTCTTTCTTTCTCCATCGAATCCTTTTTGTATATAGCTAAACAATAGCTTTCGGGCCTAGCCCCTTACACCTTGGTCCATGTTGTTGTCGCCGTGAGTATTAAATCTGGAACTGACCAGCAAGTACTTCAAAAGCAATTAAAAAGTACTTCGTTCTACCTCATGAACAACATTTATATAGACAAGCACTCTAGAAGCACTTGTGTACATGCGTATAGGTGAGAATTTCCTTTCATTGAAACTAGGCCTCGCTAGTCGCGGATAATCAACTCCTCCGCGCTCCGGCCCCATTTCACTCGAGAACCGGATGGATAAATGGTAGGCCCGATAGGCGACGCCGAAAGATCCTTCATATAGCAACTGCGATTTGATGATAGATAGTCAAGCACTCAAGCACTCATCTCGTGGCGTTAGATGGCCAATGTCACTCCTTTCAATAATTAAAGATTCTCTTCCATAAAAGGTCTCGTGCAGTCCGGAATATCGACTCCCTAATTCCTCCGAGTTATCCACTTCACACTCGTAGAACCATGGCTTTTGGTCATGTGACGAGATCGTGCATCGCTCTGCTGCTTTCGATGTCGGGTGCCCTACGGTAAACCATAGTTCCCTGCCAAGTCATGTAGGAGATGAGGGTCGCCCTATGGCAATTCTTATCCTGCGATGCCATATAGACTCTTTCCCCTCACCAAGCCGTCCGGGCTGGGAATAGCGTTGAAGATCTGTTCAAAGCGGGTATTTCTTGCGATTTCTCAGCTAGACAGGCGCTAGTGTCGACCGATTCAGCCTCGGGGTATAAATGCGCCCAGGTGGCGCGCGAGAGATAAACGAGAGATAATCTCCGCAAAAGTAACCTCTATTGTCCCTTATTTTGTGCCATGGGTCGGAATCCAGTCTTTAATCCGCTTCAGTATGTGACGCCCCGGAGATTCCTATTTCGCCGGGAGGGAGGCAAGGCTGCCCCAAGATCAGAGAGAGAGGATATCATTCTGGCCATCAACCGAGCAGTAGCAAAGGCACACTTCCCAGCATTCATCCGGGTAGTGGACGCAGGATATACCAACACTGGAGCGATCACAATCCTTTTGGAGAAAGGTACCCTAGGCTCTATGCTCCTACCTGACTATAAAGACCTATTGGTCACTGCAGCTCGGCAGGCGGATCCAGCAGTGATATCAGTCGAGCTACCTGAGCAATGGTACCGTGTCAAGGTCCATGGGGTCCCAATTAAACGTTATCTCACCTGTGGCCTGGTTCTGGCCCGTGAAGAGATTGAGCTGGGGACTGAATACCAGCTGAAGAGGAACCCAACATGGCTCCGGAGCTCAAAAGAGCTACACACCAGCAACCAAAAGTGCTCAACTATTGTTATTACAGTTGGCTCACTAGAGGAGGCTCGAAGGCTTCTTATCAACGGCATTCGCTTTGGGGGGTCCCGATATAAGACGGAGCAATACTGGGAAACAGGAGTGGATACAGTCTGCCCCAGGTGCTGCCAGCTAGGCCACCGAAGCTTCAAGGCCTGTGGTGACCACCCACCGTGCTGCTTTATATGCGCGGGGCCCCATGAGGGCACTGAACATGTCTGCCGGGTGGTAGACTGCCCAGCCAAACCAGGAACCGCCTGTAAACACATCCCGGCCAAATGTGGCACCTGTGGAGGCCCACACCCCGCAACAGTAGGGAATTGCCCAGCCAAGCGAGCAGTGAGGAAGGAACTGAGAAAGAGAACTGTGGAGTCTAAGGACATATCCCAACTGGCTGAGAGACCTCAGCAAATGACCAGTGTGGAACCAGCTATTCTGAGCTCACCAGGATTCGCTTTCAGTGTGGTCAACCGAAACCAGCACCAATCACGACCACGGAGCAGCTCAGCTCCTAACAGCCCCCAGACCCAACGATATCTGGGGCCCAGCTTGATAACAGGCCAAGAGGACACTGAGATGAGGGGCACCGACACCCCAGGGCAGTCAATGGCCCACTAATGCGACTACTCCAACATAATTGCCGCAAGACTTATGCAGTCACTGTTGCGGCTTTGGAGGCAGGACTGGAGCTAGGGGTGGGACTAGCATGCCTACAGGAACCATATATTGATATGGAGTTCCGACATGGAGGATATCAGATATATTGGCCAGAAGCAGGATCTCTTCGAGACCGGCGAGTGGCAGTAGCAATCCGGCGGGATATATTGAATGAAATGATTGTGGAGGCCCGAACAGATCTCCTTGATCACCCATATCTCATGGTAATGGATGTATGGGAGTTAAATCGGGCCCGGGAAAAAGCACGAAGAACCAGGATAATCAACTGCTATGACAATTGGTTAGGAATCGGCCATTGTTGGCATGGGGGGAATGAGAGACAGAGAAGAGCACTAGAGGATGTGCAATGGGACCAAGTCCTTGAGGGAAGATGCCTGCTTGTGGGAGATTTCAACGCCCATAGCCCACTATGGAACCCTCTAGCAAGAGCCCGTGTGAACGCCAGACCGCTAGAGAACTTGATAGACGAAGCAGGTCTCTACATCAACAATGAGCTAGGAGTTTCCACTCGACCGAAAAGAACTCCAGGGATCTCAATTATCGACTTGGCTCTAACCACGGTTAGTATGGGGCCTCTGGAAACATGGGTGATTGACCAAGACCACCCAACTGGTTCAGATCATGAACTGATAGTCATGGAATGGACCTCTCTGGAGCGAATACCCACAACGCCCTCACAGGATGTAACAGGGTGGCAGATCCAGACGCTTCAAGCCAACCCACAAGCCCTGGAAGAATCCAGGGGGGATTGGCAAGCAAGAACAGAATCTAGACCCTGTTTGGGGGACTCTTGCTCATCAGAAGACCTAGCTGGGGGAGCCACATGGATCCAGGAGGCCCTGACAGCAGTATTAAATCGACATGCAAAACAACTACGGGTGACTCCACTATCAAAACGCTGGTGGGGAACGGAGATTAAAGAGGCCCGTAGGACCTACAGTCAGGCAAGACGGGCATGGCAGGGTCAAGAGATCTCTACAACAGAATTGAGAGAGGTCCGAAATAACTACTATCGAGCCATCCGACGAGCGAAACGCACCTGCTGGGAAACCTTCCTGGAAGGGACAACTACCCACCCTGGCTCTGTGGACACAGTGAGATGCTGGCAAGCCCTGAAATACACAAAGCCCAGAACAGCTACAACTACGCCAACCCTGCATGGACCCCAGGGGCAGCTAGCCAGCTCCCTTGAGGAAAAAGAGGCCCTAATTCGGGAAACAGCCTTCCCCCAGGTACCAGGAGATAGCCAGGAAGTTAAGATCTCCCAAGGGTCCTGGCATAGTCAGGTGGATGAAGAAATAGTGAGACATGCTCTGTTTCACCAGGCAGTACAGAAGGCTCCAGGAATCGATCATTTGAATTTTCGAGCCCTCCGGCTCTTGTGGGAATGGGACAGCCCTAGAATTGTTGCTCTGGCCCGACAATGTTTCCGGTTGGGTCTACATCCACCAGTATGGAAGGTAGCGAAGGGTATTCTGTTAAGGAAACCTAATAAACCAGACTACACAGCTGTGAAGGCTTACCGGGTGATTAGCTTACTAAACTGCCTAGGGAAGGTGGTTGAAAAGATAGCGGCAGATGCTATTGCCCACCACTGTGAGACTATGGGAGTACTACACCCAGGACAGATGGGAAGTCGCAAGCAACGGAGTGCAATTGACGCAGTGGCATGTCTAATACAGAACACCCATGAAGCCTGGAAACTCCAACAACTTATGGGAGCACTATTCCTTGACGTGAAGGGAGCATTCGACCATGTGAACCCAAGCCGACTGATAGCCCGACTGATTGAATTCAACCTAGATGGGGATCTGATCCGATGGGTACAGTCCTTCTTGACCGACAGATGGGTACAGCTACAGATTGACAACACACAGTGCCCAGCACATCCAGTTAACTCAGGGGTGCCACAGGGCTCGCCAGTGTCACCAATTCTCTTCATTATCTACCTCAGCGGTGTATTTGATGCAATTGAGAGGAGAGTGAATGGTATCCAGTGTCTCTCATTTGCAGACGACATAGGCCTGCTCGCTCCAGGATATTCGGTTAGAGAGGTCTGCAAGAAGCTGCAAGAAGCTGCCAAGGTGGCCATTGAGTGGGGGCATGGTAATGTGGTCCAGTTTGATGCAGGGAAAACAGAAGCAGTCCTACTTACTCGCAAACGGGGCCGGGAACTGAAAGATCAGATTCAACGAGCACGAGTGGAGGTAGATGGCCACTGTGTGCCCTTCAACTTAGAGGCAACGCGATGGCTTGGTGTCTGGCTTGATTCTGGGCTGAATCTCAAAGCCCACTATCAGACCTGTATGCGCAAGGCACGGGCTGCAGAAAACAGAGTACAACGCCTATGCCAGAGTCATGGACTTGCCCCAGGGCTAGCTCGTCAGGTTCAAGTAGCAGCAGTGCAATCAGTAGCCCTGTACGGAGCAGAGCTCTGGTGGCAGGGCCAGAAGGATCGGCTAGTGGGTATACAGCTCATGATCAATCGACAGGCCCGTGCAATCACCGGCATGTTGAAATCCACTCCTGTAGGGCCACTGGTTCACGAAGCGGGCCTGGCACCAGCAGAGGCCCTACTGGAGGCCCGACAATTGAAATACACTACCCGGCTGCTCAGCTTACCGGAGAAACACCCAGCTAAGGAGATCCTCCCAGTGAGCTTCCGGGAAGGGGATCAGCACACCCAACCTGGGGAACAGACCCCAGGGAACCGACAATGGGCTGAGAGAAACAACCGAGGCCGATGGTCCCTGGGACAACACCTTGCTCGACAACTAGCCAATATTCTACCAGTGGACCCATCTGGGGGCTTTGAGAGCACAACACAGACAACCAGTAGCCAGTTCCCAGGCCAAATAGAGATGCTACCAGGTCCAGAGGCCCTAGTAGCAGCGCAATCTCTCCCTCCAGAGCTAGCAATCTGGTCAGATGGATCAAGATTAGAGAATGGCAAAAGTGGGGCAGGGATTGCTTGGCGAGAGCCGGGAGGAACATGGAAGACCCGGGGGTTCCCATTAGGCAAGGGATATGAGGTCTTTGATGCAGAGCTTCTGGGCGTTGTGCGAGCACTCCAGTTAGCAGAGAAAGTGGGGGATCAAAGACCAGTCACTATCCTGTTGGACTCCCAAGCTGCCATTGCAAGGATGCGACACACCCAGCCAGGTCCAGGCCAAGCATTAGTGATCCAAGCACATGCTATAGCCAAGAGACTACATGCCCGAGGTTGCCAAACCACTATCCAATGGGTGCCGGGACATGCAGGAATAGAAGGGAATGAGAGAGCTGACCAGGCAGCAAAACAGGCAGCCAGTAAGCCACCAGGAAGAGGCCCAAGAGAAATATCCCTGGCCTTCACCTGTAGAGCCCAAACAGAAGCCATTATAGCACAAAGGCAGAGATGGCTCAACAAAGAACTTGGACAGCGATCCCAACAAGGTCAACGAACATACAGGCCACAGAGGAACTGGCGGCTCGACCCGGCAGCTGCAATAGCTCCCAAACACCTAGCAAGCCGTTATTTTCAACTGAAGTCAGGACATGCAGCCATAGGAACATACCTACATCAGATCCAGGTCCGGGAGGATGCAACCTGTGAGGGATGCGGTATATCAAGGGAGACAATACACCATCTTCTCTTTGAATGCCGGCAATGGCGACACCAACGGAGCAAGCTCTACAAGGATTTGGAGACAAACGGGGTTATGAGACCCACCGCCGCAGAGGAGCACCCACAAGGACGACTTTTAGGGGAGCCCAGAGCTACCAGGGCGCTGCTAAAATTCCTAGCCAGCACCAGTGTAGCTCTCCCCCGAGCACACCTACAGAGAACGACGGAGAGGGCCCGAAGACACGATGAATGGGGACTGGAAGCACTGGAGGAGGCAATTAGAACAGGAGAAGGGTAGCAGGCAGGGTAGCCTAAGCTGAGAGTCAGCCTAGGCGACACCCATCCTGCTCCGAAACACAAGGAGAGCACTCCGCTCGAAAGCCCTGCGCATACAGGCGGTCTGGGGCGAGGAAAAGGATTGGAAAGCTTATAAGAAGAGGGCACCGCCTTAGGAACTCATAGGGACAAGAGACTGTAGAATAGCTGCTAGCCTCCAGTCCATGAATCATGGTCTGTCATAGCTCTAGGGCTCGGTATGGACAATAAACTTGATTAAATAATAATGTGACGCCCCAGTTGAAGACGGGCCCTCCCGCTACCTATGCGGCTGCGCAGCGGTCGTTAAAAGGATATGATTATGGTGAGCTTCACTCCATACTCAATTGAATAATTCTAGACCACTGACGAGCTTTACCCAAATAAAAAGTAATTGTGGGTGCAGGAGCAGCAGGCTGCGTCCTGGCCAGCAAACTGTCCGAGGACCCCAAAATCTCCGTCCTCGTCCTCGAAGCAGGGGGCGATAACACCAATATCCTCGAGAGCAAAGTCCCACTCATGTTCTCGAAACTCTTCCACACGGAGCATGACTGGGACTATTACACGACCGAGCAGCCAGGGGTCGCATCACGGAGATTTTACTGGCCTCGGGGACGGATGCTGGGCGGGTCCACCTCCATGAACGCCATGATCTACCACCACGCATCCAAATCCGATTTCGTCGAGTGGGTTGTCCGCCACGGCTGCGAAGGCTGGGGTTACGACGACCTGCAGCCTTACTTCCGCGCCATGGAGCGGTTCACTCCCAACGCAGCGCGGCCGGCTATCGATGCCAAGCATCGTGGTGACAAGGGCCACTGGGAGACGGGGTACTCGTGGCTGTCGGAGATTGGGGATAAGGGCTTTCTGCCCGCATGCAAGGACGTAGGGATTCCCTTGACGGCCGATATCAACACGCCCGAGGGTACATTGGGAGCGACGCGATTGCAGACATTCATCGATGGCAAGGGCCGGCGGTCCTCCTTCGCCACGGCATACTTGACGCCCGAGGTGCGCAAACGACCCAACCTGACGATCGCATGCAGCGCACAGGTCACTCGTCTGCTTGTTGATCGACTCAGCGGCCCTGTACCCAGCATCATCGGCGTAGAACTCCAAACCAAACGCGGAGGTGAGCTTTTCGAAGTGCACGCGCACAGAGAAGTGATTCTCTGTGGGGGCGCAACCAACACGCCACAAATCCTGCTGCTAAGCGGTATCGGGCCAGAAGAGGAGCTCAACAAACACGGCATCCCCATTGTGAAGGTCAATGAGTCCGTCGGAAAGAACCTCAAAGACCATCTGGTTCCAACCCCCATCTCATGCAAAGCCAAACCGGGCACAACACTGGACTACCTAGGCAACCTGTTGCACGCTCTCCCAGCCCTCGTGCGGTGGCTGGTCCTGGGCAGCGGACCCTTGACGCACAACGCGGGCGAAGCAGCAGCCTTCATCCGGTCCAACGAGCATCAGTTTCCGGGCAGGAACACGCCCAAGGACAACACGTCGGGATCAATCGGGCCTGATATCGAGATAGTTGGTGCGCCCATGGCGTTCATCCACCATGGCGAGGAGCCCGCACCGCCGGGAGTCAACGTCTTTACACTTGGATGCTGTTGCCTTCGTCCACAGAGCAAGGGGACGATAACTCTGCAAAGCAAGGACGCCTTTGATCCGCGTAAGTCCCTCCCCCCCCCAAAAATAGCACGCTTAACCCCAGTCAGGCACTAAACGACTATCACAGCACGCATCGACCCCAATTACCTCTCCGATGAGGAAAACAACGACCTCAAGGTGCTACTTTCCGGTCTCAGGGTCTGCCTACGGATTATGCGCAGCCCCGCGCTGGCCAAGTACCTCGAGCCGGTGTCGTCTGACGATAACCCCTGGTCATACTGGTGGCCGTATTCAAGCAGCGATATCGAGCAGATCTCAGACGAGGATCTAACCAAATGGTTGAAGGAGAAAGCATTCACACTATATCATCCTGTGGGGACAGCGCGCATGGGAACGTCGCCTGCGACCAGCGTCGTCGATACGCAGTGTCGCGTGCATGGGGTTGGAAGGTTGCGGGTGCTCGATGCGAGCGTGTTCCCCGAGCAGATCAGTGGGCATCCGACTGCTCCCATTGGAGCTATGGCATATAAGCTGAGTGAGATGATTAGGGCGGGTGAGAATGGACGTATGACGGCGAATTTATGAACGTCGAACTGCGGAGTGGATGGAAATATCTGAGCCCTGTTGAATATCAATAATGATAGTTACGATAACCTCACGCTTTGGACAAAATTCTGAAATTGACTATCGTTTGGACTCTAGTCAAGTGGAAAGCGGGCATTTTACAATCGTACCTTTTGTCACAACGCTCTAACGCTAGTCAGGAAAGTGACGAGGTATCTTCAAGGCTGGAAGAAGTGTGGTAGAATAAATGAATAACAACCGAATTCGTGAATTTCGATCCATAGATATAGAGAATTGATACTACCACCACCCCCCTTTACTGCTCCCACCACCCCTAACCTGAATTCAGGCATATTTCCCTAAATAGGCCTAGATCGATAAATCACCCACCGCTTTTCTCACCGCTTATTATTTTTCTATCTGCCCTATCTCACTCTATATCTATCCTACTCTCCAACCGAGCTCCCCCTTGGCTTATTATGGCGTCTTTGCCTATTAGCCTTCTCTTTGTACACCTGATGTTGATTATGATGGCGAATCAGGTAAGTTTTTTCTTTAGAGAGATGTTTAATACTAAATAAAGCATTGTCTTCAGCTTCGGCCAACCGGTCTTTCTCTGAGACGCTTCCTACTATGCCTATAATGCGACCTCCGCCTAACGAGGAGCAGTACGATAGTCTCGCGCTCGCGATGGCTATGATCCACTGGTTCACGCGAGATGGGGGTTACTTTGTATCAACCTTTAGGTCCTACTCCAAAAACGGTATAAGAAGATCGTTCGGTTGTGCTGCACTCGCGGGAGGCTATACCAACTGCGGCAGGATGAGGATAATCGCGCTCGGAAGACTACGACTCTTGCGATTGGCTGTCCTTTTGATATTTCTGTCCGACTACGGCAAACAAATAAGTGGGAGATCACATACGAGAAGACGCTCCATAACCATGGTCCTGCTCCTTCATCGACCCAGCATATCCACCGAACCCAGGAGCTTCTTGCAAAGGCATCAATCATTGATCATAATATTCGGCAGGGTTACACTACGCGTCAGATCCTAACTGGGCTTCGGGAGGAGGATTCAGGCTGTGCTCTATCTATAATCGATATCTATAACCGCCGAAAGAAGCTCAGTACAGAGTTTCTAGCCGGTCGAACACCTATTCAAGCGCTTTTGATGAGCTTCCAAAGGATAATGACTGGATATTCAGACGTGAGCTTGACAATGATGGCCACCTAACTGCTCTGTTCTGTATGCATCGAACTGGTTTAGAGATGATAAGGCGTCATCCATGGGTGATTTCGATGGACTGCACATACAAAACTAACCGATACGGGCTTCCGCTACTTGATATTGTGGGTTCAGCATCTACTGGACAGACCTGCTATATCGCATTCGCCTTTTTTCAGGATGAGAAAGAGGATAACTATGAAGTTATTCTTCGCTGTCTTGCAGAAGTTTACGACTCTCTTAATCTAGCATATCCATGTACAATATTGGCAGACAAAGAGCGCGCACTGGTCAAAGCTATCAAAACAGTCTTCCCTCATACTAAGACTATTAGCTGTATTTGGCATATCGAGATGAACCTGCTAAAGAAAGCACATCCGCGCCTTTCAGACCAGGTCGCTATCGCTCGCAGAGATGGCGCCTCTCTACCTGAGAGCCTTAGCTTCACGCTTGACCAAGCAATCGCGTTTGAACAGGTCCGCAGAGCCACTAACCAATCATCACTGTACACAAAACTCACATACCTAATCTCCTCGAGGGCGATCAAGCATGTGGAGAGCATCAGACACTACTATCTACCAGAAGGACAAGGCAAGCCACTTATTCCACCAAACTGCACCTGCCGATCAAAGGAAACCACAGGTTTCCCATGCATCCACCTTATCAAGCAATATCAGGATACACATCAGAGCTTTGAACCTGAGCTTTTCCACCAGCAGTGGCATTTATACAAGCTCGGTGAAGCGCCACCTATCGACCCTCTGCTCTTAGTGCGGGACCCACCACCTGTTCGACGCCGTGGAAGGCCATGTGGAGCGGCCAACTTCGTACAGCCTTCACAGGCGTTGAACCTGCAGCAGGGCACACAGCAGAGCACACAGCAGAGCACGCACAACATAATATTTGACCGCTCAACCCAGCGAGAGCCATCAGCATTCGAGTATATTCTGCCGCCGCAGGAAAGAGGTCATGGAGGTCATGGGCAGTGTGGGCGGCGTAGAGCTGGTCCAGGGCGCCCACCAGGACGCAGTCGCAGAGGAGGACAGGGTCATACTAGAGGGCGTGGGGGGCGTGGAGACGCGGTCGCCATTGGAAATCGAAGGGTCCTGCGTAGTAGTCAGCGTGGAGGTCAGGAAGACGCTGAGTATCAGGATGGACGCATCTGATTGGACACTTGGATGGAAATGTATGTATGTAGATTGTTTAGTTGAACGAGTTGAATGGGGAGAAAGTAAAAAACCAGTTATTTTACTAAGCAAACCAGAATTTAAACTAACTTTCTGAGTTATTTGGCTGAATACAGTGTTTAGCGAAATCGCCTTCATCGCCAAACTTACAAAGATTATTTTTTTTGGCCCCACTGCCAAGGTACTAGCGCCAATGACCAACGAAGCTCACGACAAACAAAGGACTGCACTCAGCCGTGCTTACTGAGCAAGTCTAGTACATCTGTAAAGGGAAACCGCATACTCTTTTGGGACCCCGATGTCCAAGCCAAGATCCACACCAGAAGGATATAACACCTACTTCCTTCACCTCTTCAAGCTACAAAAACAAATCCATCTCATTCATCATGCCCGACACTCTCCCATTCTCAATTTCCAGACTGAAGGAATGTGTAGCAACAGGCCTCCAGTCCCCTCCAGCCTCCATATCCCTGATTCGTCAACCCACCATTGAAGGCGATGACCACATGATTTTCCTCATCGACTCCAAGCCCGACTACATCGTCCGAGTCACCAAGCCGCGCGAAGATGGTTCTCGCTCTTACAATGGCCAAGAGATGCAGGCTCGTGATATCGCATTGCGCAGACTCGTCCAAGATGAGTACCGGGCTCGCTGTCTAGATGAACATATCATCCCACTCTCAATCGGAACCTGGCAGCTGAGCGATGATGGGGACTATGCAGCTTCGCTTGAAACCAAGCTCCAAGGGTTGGGGTTGCACCGCGCTCCTGTTTCCGAGTTGACTGTGCAAGGACTGGAGAGTTTTCTTTCTGTGTTGAAGTGTGCCAACGTGGAAGGATTAGAAGAAAGACTGGGGATAAAAATCCCTTTGATTCCATTCCCCGATTTGAAGCTTCTCAGAGAGTCTGCGATCGAAGCATGGACGAGGCTGGTGGAGCGTGGCCAGGTATCTGTGAAGGATATTGGAAATCAAGGCCCCATAAACGGTTTACTGGAGAGGAAAACCACCATGTTGGAGAAGATACAGCACCTGTCTCTAGAATACTGCCCGGCACTGGTTCACAACGACATCAAAGGCGAACATATCCTCATTAGTCCCCAAAGCGGCCGGATAATTGGGATCCTCGATTGGGCAGATGCTGGCATCGGGAATGCTGCTGTTGACATCGCTGGGTTGGTGCTGACTGTCGGGAACAATCTTGCAAAAGAAATTGCTAGGGAAGTGGGATATGGAGAAAATCAGATCTTGCAAGGAGTGCTCCAGGCTCGATGTGAATGTGTCTTGAGGTTGGATGATCGCTTGAATGGGGATGATAGACTAAGTCCTGTGGATTTGTTGCGAGATCAGCTTTTTCTGTCGCTAAAGGACTGAAATGTCGAACTTGTACATTTCTTAATCCGCATACTGTATCAACGTAATCCACAAGCGAGTGGATCACCTCTGTATTCCATATAAAATGACGCTTTTTATAACCCCGATATCCCAGTCACCAATAAATATAGAGAAGTATTTATAATACAAGGGCATATACAAACACCTTAGACGGAGGCATATTATTTTCTAAATTTTTGAAGTGCTTTTGTAGCTTTGGATACTGGGTCCAATATTTGATGCTGCCTCATGAATGAAGCATCCGCGCTAGTATATTGGCAGTGGGGCCAAAAAATAATCTTTGTAAGTTTGGCGGTGAAGGCGATTTCGTTAAACACTGTATAATAGACACCTGAAAAAGGTGGCCGGAACAGCTGGCAGAAAATATAGGTGGCCTAGATTCTAAGGCAAGGGTGGTGGTAGTATCAATTCCCTATATATATAGCCTACCGATTGCTATTGTTCACATTTGAAAGACCAAGCTTAGTATTGCACAAACATGTTGAAAAAAAGAACTGACCTTGAAGATTATGAGATAATTATCTGTTAATGCCTGCTATGTTCTTACATATGATGCATGTCACGAGCTCGGAATAGTAGATAATAATGAACTGAATTCCTATCTAGACTATTGTAGCCATCGACGAAAATATCGAATCTGGGGAAGAAAAAGGAAGAGGAATTCTATCTACGGGAAAAGGGGCTTTTATATGAGTGCTGTGTGGCCTCGCTAAGTGCTTCTCTTTGTTTGCTCAGGTGGCATTGTTTGTTGATATCTTTCACTGAGACACTGAGCCATCACAATGCACAAAGTTACTTTGATTTCAGTGTGTATGATTTAAACACGATGCATTTAATCAGATTGATTATATGGATTCCATGGTCTAGGATATTGTTACTTGTCATATTTCTACGTTAGGGATGTTCAACTATGGAGATATAATATAAGTGTGATAGGCTACGCCCAGGGTAACACTCGGAACAAGGGGATTCAACTCCACTAGCATTATTGGTGGCTTGCCTGAAACCCAAATATACATATGTAGGGATAACTTAACATTAGTAAATTTATTTGAACTTTAGTTTCGTCTATCAAGTCTAGACTGACAAGATATTGACCTGGCGACTTTCATCAGGTTTCTAGATCGAGAGTAAAGAAGTATTAGCCTTTTTAGCTAGAAGATGATGGATGCCACGAAAGAGCAATTTCCATTACTATTATTGTTATTACGGCTGGATAACAAGCGTTCAACAAACTGAGTGATGTTCAAACTCTAGCTCTAGGCGGAGTTAAGAGGAAAGACAAGGTCTAGTCTCGCCGTCAAAGCCCCCTACCAGTCTGACAGTCTTCAGCTACTTGCCTAGCGAACACACAAGCAGCTGATACTAAAGCCAGACTAGGAAATACATATACATAACTTGAGATGCTTGATACCCGGGCTAATGCTCAAAAGACATGCTATCGATCAAGAAGAATTAATACTCGGGCCTTACAGTTAATAATCATCTTGGTAATATATCTGATAGTTAATCCTAACCCAATATATCAGCATATCGCGGTCGATTCCAGAGATTACTTCATTATAAAAGATCAAACATGAAACTCTAATGACTAAGTCACTGAGATTCAACGCAATGCTGGCATCATTGGAAGAGTTCGAAACTGAACCTTACAGGCTCCCCTACAAGCATTATATAAGTTAATTGGTAGTTATAAACTCCATTTGTACCAGCTGGATTCAGAGAATTTTGTTACGTGCTATTGATAAATCCCTGTGATGGTTTAGTACCCTTTGCGGCCATGTCATCTTACAGCCCGAACCAAAACGTCCATGGGAATCCATTCTTAGAGATCCCGTCAGATATGGATACGAACCCTTTCCGTCACGTTTTAGAGGATACAGGCTCTATTTTTAAATATTCCAAAATGCTGATATTTATTGTCACTCCTCACCGTCCCTGGCCTTCAGGTGCCTTAGATGAGCTATACCCCAATTTTACCAACACACGAGATCTCATTCTCCATACCCTTCTACTTATCGTTCAAATTGTTCTGATCGTAACGGTTCTTATTTTTCTCGCCACATTTTTGGTTTTCCCAGTTGTTGTCCCTGTGGTATTCTTTGGCCTCTTCTGGTTAGTGACTGTCGTGATCCTGCGACTGCTCAATGGTCCACCGACGTCACAATCCTTGGTGGGCGTACCAAGTGATGGAACTCCGGTTAACGACGAGAGTGAGCTGTGGTTCTTCATTAATGGAATTGGTACGGGGTATGGTCTGAAAATACCTAGGTGCATTTGACATGAAGCTAGCTGACGTTACTCCATTGCTAGGCAAACCTGGCTACAGTCGAATTTGGACTTGCTAGCCAATATCTTTCGCAGGGAAATAGTTGGCATTCATAACCCAACGTCTGTGACCTTTAACTTCTTTTTGTGATATATTCATATGGGTTTTTGTATTGACTGATTGCATTCACCAATAGCAAGGGTTTACTTTTGGACCTTGTCGAGTGCCTCATCCAGCGCGACTTGGATTATAAGACTCGAGATATTCGCCAAGGACGTGCTCAAATTCGCGCTGCACTTAAATCTCAGAATACCAAGAAGGTCGTCCTCATCGCCCATTCCCAAGGTGGCATCGTAGCGTGCTCCATCATAGACTGGCTTTTTGGTGAACTTTCCCACAAAACGATGCGCAAGCTAGAAGTTTACACTTTCGGTAACGCAGCGAGACATTTCAGAAATCCGCCACTGGATGCTAGCAATGCCAACTCAAAACAGCAGGAGGAGCAAGGTGACACGGAGCCGGTCATCAAATACATCGAACACTACGCCAACAGTGAAGACTTCGTCGCCAATATTGGAGTGCTAGAGTTTACCTCACCAATGGCAAAGTACACTAGCACCAGCTTGTTCTCAGGAGCCGTATTTAGAAGAGAAGGCTCAGGTCACCTCCTGAACTTGCATTATCTCGATGCCATGTTTGATAAGCAGGATGATTTCATGAATACCAAAATTCCCGTTTCTCGCCAGTAGGTCTATCCTATGTTCCGCCCACGCTCCATGAATATTACTGACATTCAATAGGGATGCACCCGATGGGATTATAATGAAGCCAATTGGAGAGCTTTCGAGGCTTTTTCGATACAAAAACGGGCAGCATCCAGAAGAATAATAGTATGATAAAATAATTAGGATTAACGCAGTCCACCGCCGAAATAATCACCACCACATACTAAATTCTTTCCTCAACTACATGGTAGAAAGCTTTGAGATCCACATAATTGGGCACCTTCATCACAAGTGTTCCTATAGTTTAACATAGAATCTTGTTCAAACAGGGACCAATCCATAGTCACCATTGCTTGTGTTAGGATATTGGGACCATGGGGCCCTATCGAGGTCCCCTATCGAGACTCTCGAGAGGCATATGTGATAGATCAGATACCCCGCAGCGGGGTTGTCCAGAGGAACAGGAGTTAAAAGGCGTGCACTGTATGTAGCTTCATCCGACAAGATTCAGTCTTGTAACAATCTCACTATACTGCTTCCTTTCCAATATCGTTATCCTTACCTGGTTGACAGGCTGATCTACACTGCCCCGTAGATCATAACAATTCTGAATCTTCTCTTTTCAACCACCTAAGGGAAGACGATGCCGAGAGGTCGCCCAAGAACTATCGCTGAGGAAACAACACTGTCCTCACAAGACACTATAACACCTGAGCAAATCGACACCGACCTGCAAGCAATACACAACCGAATCGCCAAGCTTGAGGAGCTCCGCGTCGCCCGCGAAAACCTTGCCCGCCTAGAAGCAGAGGTTATCAACCCTTCCGAAATAGGTTCAGTAGTGAACCGGGACCACCCAGGCAACCACCCACCAGAGAGTCACACTGAAGAGCTAAAGATCAAGAATATCTCAACCTTCACGCTGAATTTCAACCTACAAAGACGCCAGGATTGGCTCCTCGACCTCCGCTACACCTTTCGGGGTGCCCCCGAAAATACCGAACAGATGGGAAGAAAATCCTAGCCGCCCTCAACTTCCTTGATCACACCTGTCGGCATAGATGGTATCGACATGTGGAAGAGAAATCTATTGAGGAGCGCCAAAACATTGAAGATTCATGGGCATACTTCGAAGAATGGACACTTAGCCTCATTCGGAATACAACCACCCTCCAGGCTGATATAATGGACCAAATCGAAAGGACCTGCCAGCTCCCCAATCAGGACCCTAGAGAGTTCCATGCCTACCTTGACACCCTAGAACAACATTTCCCTCGACAAGCAGAAAAGGAACGTGCACTCTCCTTTTCGCTAAACTCCAGGGCAACCTCAAGAAATATATTCGAGAACATCACATTAAGCTGCCTGAAGGACGAGAGGAGATGGTCTCCCTTGCCACCCACTATTGGAACCTCCTAAAACCAAGTCGCAAACGAAACTGGACCGAATCTACCACAACTAGTGGCCAAGAGCAAGATGACCCCAAACGTCGCAGATACAAATATTCAGCTCCTTATCTCAAAACTAAGTGGAAACAACCTACTGGCCCAGACGGCAAGCCTTACCACTGCTATATTTGTGACGCCACCGATCACCTTGCATCCAGGTGCCCCAAGAAGACAAAGATTCAATCAGTCCTGAATAACCAGAATATTCAGTCAGAAATGGGAAACGGGGAAGAGTCGAAGTAGACCCTACGCCTTCGGCTCATCACTCTCAAGTAGGGACAACTGTTCGCTTCCACATCCCAGTTACTATTCAAAACACCATCGAAACACATGCAGATCTAGATAGCTGCGCCGAAGTCGACATCATTAGCCACCAATTTGTACTCCAACATCGGCTACAGCCAGCTAAACTCACTGCGCCTATTCTTGACGCTGTTAACCGATCTAAGGTGCCAACCTATGGTGTCTGGAAAGTCCCTATTACTGCTACTGATTCGCGGGGGACTACACGCGCATTTGAAAGGCATTGTGTTGCTATCGATCGAGACCCACGGTCAAGTGGGAGCCCAGTCCTTCTATCAATGACGACACTTGAGGACCATCACATTTACCTCTCAGCATGGAATCGACAGTGGTGGTTTGAAGTATCAACCATCTCACACCAGAAACCTCACAAGTTCGTTAAAACATGCCGAAATCTCACACATGTATTCGCTGTGGTAAAAATGCCTGAAGACATCTGGCTACCCACAGACACAAATGAATCCTCACCGAACCTCGACAAATTACCAGCAGAATTAGAGAAGTTCCATGATGTTTTCTCTGCAGAACGTTCGAAGATCCTACCCTCTCAGAAATCCACCGACCATGCAATCGATTTAAAAGACGGTGAAACCCCACCATATGGGCCCATTTACCCTCTCTCACAGACTGAGTTAGCTGAACTCCGGCGGTATCTCGATGAAAACATTGCCAACGGGCGAATTCGCCCATCAAAGAGCCCTGCAGGGGCCCCTATCCTTTTGTCCCCAAGAAAGATGGTAGCCTGCGTCTCTGTGTGGACTACCGGGGCCTTAATAAAGTTTCAGTCAAAAACCGATACCCTCTACCTCTCATTTCAGAAATCCTTGACCGATTATCTGGTTCCAAATACTTTAGCAAGATTGATGTTCAAGATGCCTATTACCGAATCCGAATCAAGGAAGGGGATGAATGGAAAACAGCATTCCGGACTCGTTATGGCCATTTTGAATATACTGTTATGCCGTTTGGATTGACCAATGCACCAGCTACCTTCCAAAACTACATCCACATAGCGCTTCGTGGCCTTCTTGATGTCTTTTGCGTGGCATATCTAGACGATATCCTGGTTTTTTCAGCAGACCGAGAATCACATACACAGCACCTGTACCAGGTCCTTGAGCGCATGCGCCAAGCAGAACTGTTTGCAAAACCTAGCAAGTGCAGCTTCTTCCAAGAGGAGGTTGAATTCCTGGGATATATCATCTCTCAAAAAGGCATCTCAATGGACCTTCGGCGTATTGAAGCTATTACATCCTGGGAACTCCCTGGAAGCTATCATGATATTCAGGTTTTCCTTGGATTCTGCAACTTCTATCGTCGTTTCATCCGAAATTTCTCCCTTCTTGCTTTACCTCTTACCTCCCTCCTGAAAGGAAGCAAGAATGGCCGGAAACCTGGAGCAGTCTGCTTATCCCTTGCTGAAAGACTAGCATTCCGCCGTCTACTTGCTGCCTTCCAAACAGCACCTCTGCTTCGATATTTTGATCCTCAGAAACCGATTCGCCTAGAACCCGACGCGTCGAAATATGGAATGGGCGGAATTCTCTCACAACCAGACAACAACAATGTTTATCACCCAGTTGCATGTTGGTCCCGGAAATTCACTGAGACAGAGATAAATTATGGTACACCTGACCAGGAGTTATTTGCAATTGTCCACTCTTTCAAACACTGGCGCCACTACCTAGAAGGGAGTATGCATCCTATTGAGGTTCTTTCAGATCATTCTAATCTGCAGGCATTTATGCGTCAACGGAAGCTCAACGGGCGACAAGCTCGGTGGTGCCTATTCTTAACACCTTTTGACTTTGTGATCAAACATCGCCCAGGGAAAATGAACCCTGCAGATGGTCTTTCTCGAAAAGGTTATTCCAAGGAGATAGGGGACGCCCTAGATCCAGATGTGTTATCTCCATTACAGCAGCGACTTGCTAGTGAATTGGGCCCGCCTGGCCAGCGGAGCACCATGGTACAATCTTTGTGTGTGTCAGACCTGATCAGTCTGAAATCCCAGTTTGAGGCCAGGGGCGACGGAACTGCCCGGGGGGAACACCCACCTCAGCACTCCCATGGTGGAGATGATCCCGGGCACCCACGAGGTGAATGGATCGCTGCAGAATCAGCTGACTGGGCTGTCTGGGATGATTTGCGCCGCAACAGGCCAATCTCTCAGTATGGGTTAGATAATGTGAGCGCCTCAGAGAGGGCACATATATATGAGTTAAAAGTAAGTGACAATTTGTTATTGGAAATCCAACGGACCCAGGCCGAAGATCCAGAGACCCAACGCCTGAAGGCTGGTATTGAAGAGGGTCAACGAGGATTCAATGACTGGCATATAAACACTGATGGTCTAGTTGTGTTTCGGGGTCGATTGTACATTCCTGCAGCAGAGAACCTGCGTCAAAAACTTTTGGAGTTATACCACGATGATCCCCTGGCAGGCCATTTTGGCCAAACACGAACAACTGACCTGCTAAAACGCAAATTTCACTGGCTCCGATTGCATGAAGATGTGAAAGAATATGTCATGAGTTGTGCTGTGTGTCAAGGCACCACAGCACCAAGGCATCGACCCTACGGCAAAATCGAATCACTGCCAATCCCTCATCGACCTTTTGCTGAATTGTCAATGGACTTTATAACAGGCTTACCACCGGTATTAGTGGGCGATCAAATGGTTGATGCAATTCTGGTGATTGTTGACCGATATTCGAAAATGTGCCTTCTGTTCGCTGTGCCATCAACAATCAATGCAGCTATGCTTGCTGAATTGTTTCACACACATGTGGAGCTAAAATATGGGCCGCCGGACGGGATTGTCTCTGACCGAGGACCAATCTTTACCAGCAGCTTCTGGTCCAGCCTCTGCTACCTGTCCCATGTCAAATTGAGGCTGTCAACAGCGTTTCACCCCCAAACAGATGGCCAAACAGAACGGATGAACCAGACACTTGAGCACTACCTTCGCTGTTTTGTGGATACTGAACAGCTAAATTGGCCATCACTCCTCCGAACAGCTGAATTTGCCTGCAACAACGCAAAAAATGCAACAACCGGTATGTCGCCTTTCCAAGCCCTATTGGGGTATTCACCGGACTTTCACATACGCATCGAGGACGATGCGCCTTCAGGAGAGGTGCCAGCAGCCACTGCACGAATACAAAAATTAGGGGAATTGCGACAGAAACTGGAGAAACACTGGCAAAACACCACTGAAGCCCAGGCGAAATACTATAACAGTCGACATAAGCCAATGGAATTCCAGCGCGGAGACTTGGTTCTCCTCTCAACAAAGAACCTGAAGTTGAAAAAGCCTGCACGAAAACTAGCCCCACGATTTATTGGGCCCTTCCGGGTGCTAGATCGAATTGGACAACAAGCCTATCGCCTTGCCCTCCCGAATCAATATGCCCGTATCCATAATGTTTTCCATGTCTCACTTCTAGAGCCCTGGACGAATCGCGATCAAAACAGTGTGGAACAGATGCCTATGCCGCAGCTGGAAGATGATGGTGAATGGGAAGTCGAAGAGGTAAAAGGAGAAAGGCGGTTCGACGGCGACCTCTACTTCTTAGTTAAATGGAAGGATTGGCCATCTGAATATAACCAATGGGTTCCCCACGACAATATGGCGAATGCGCCTGAAGCGATCAGAAAGTTCCGAAAGACAATCAAGAGAAGATAGAACGAGGGACACCAGAGTACTGTCAGATCTTCCGAGAACACCAGGCAATGTAGACTGGCCAGAAACGCCGGCCTATCTTACGGCGCCCGAGGACGGCCGCCATTAGGAGGGGGATAATTGTTAGGATATTGGGACCATGGGGCCCTATCGAGGTCCCCTATCGAGACTCTCGAGAGGCATATGTGATAGATCAGATACCCCGCAGCGGGGTTGTCCAGAGGAACAGGAGTTAAAAGGCGTGCACTGTATGTAGCTTCATCCGACAAGATTCAGTCTTGTAACAATCTCACTATACTGCTTCCTTTCCAATATCGTTATCCTTACCTGGTTGACAGGCTGATCTACACTGCCCCGTAGATCATAACAGCTTGTTCGATGTCTGCAGTCATATGTTTGCATATGCACTGTATGAAAGGCCAAACATCACCATTCATCTAGTCTGGCACGGTGCCATCAAGGAACGCTTCTGAATTGGAAGTGGAAGCAGAACAACCAATTATCAGTGCCTGTATAGCAGCTAGTGGATCATAAGGTTTTTAGAGGATTGAAATTGCGCGGCACTGCATGACATTGAGTGATGGTTCACACTCTCTATAGTGCATTCACCCAGGCTCACCCCTGGTCGCGGGACAACAAATCAACCTCTAACAATCATATTGCAATAAAAATTAGTACATACGACCATAGGGTGTGGAAAACAGGGCTTCCCGTCCGCTCAGCCGTACTTAAGCCACACAGTCCGCACGGTCAATAGTTAAAAGGCCCTAAACTCCAATATTCTTCTGGAAGCAGGAATTGGGGCAGGTGTGGGTGATAAGGGTGCGATCTCTATAGCTTCTAGCACCAGGGGTGCAATGTTGACACCGGTGGTGTGATAAAATATTCTGAATTGTGCAAATGCGGATATGTCGCAGTCTAGACACTGATCACCAAATTGTGGACCCATTGCGCCACCAGAAGGAGGCCAGGGTTGTGGAGCGAGCAAACTGCGCTATTAAAGAATCAAATAACGCTATAATCGCCAACCGGTCAATCTCTACAGGCCGCATCTTGCCCATCGGGGACATTATCCTACGTGCAGAGAGCCTTGAAGATGTGGAACAACTAGCCAGAGCAGCAAAAGACTGGTGCCTTACCTTTGGAGACAGTGCAACCATCAAAAGAAGGACTTATTGTGTTGTCATGAATGGAGTCAACTGCCAGCTTGACCTAGCAGCTGCGCCAGCCTGCATTAAGGCTGATAATTTAGGATGTCTGGCCCCCCACAGTGATCACATACACTGGGTGGCTTCTTGGCCCCCGGCATATTGCAGAACACAAACCAGAAACATCAAAGCTGATTGTTGAGTTTGATAATGACCGAGCTGCCAACATTGCCATACTGCTTGGCCTGGCACTTGATGGCCGCGACCACCCATGTGAATACTACGACCAAACTCATCGGATTCAGCAATGCTTAAACTGCCAAGCATATGGCCACATAGCCCGAAACTACAAGTGACTTACCTCATGTGCAAACTGTGCACAAAGCCATTCCTCTCAGGACTGCCCTACAGCAAGAGACCATGCCAGGGCTCAGTGTTCAGTCTGCGAAAAACAGAACACTAAGCAAAGTAAGAAGATCTCAGAGGATCACTTTGCCTTTGACCGCAACTGCCCAGCTCATGCAGAACGGTGTCAGAACCTGGCTTCTCTCGTATCGTACCTAGAGTTCTAGTTAGTTGTATTTCGAGACAGGACACTTACCCTAAGTGTCTTCCAGATAGTCGTGTGCTCAATGCCCCTCTGGGTCGAGTTCAGTTAGTCGTATGCGTCGATGGGTATATCGCCCCCTCCAGGCTCCGTAAGATAATCAACAAGTAGAAACGGTAAAGGTAACGAATAGAGAAACAAGGCCAACCGAGTACGTATACTGGGTTGTTGGTTAAGTGCGGACGAGTCAGAAACTAGAAGGTAACCAATGCTGAATGACTTGGATTGATCGCGAAGAACTAAGCTAAGTACATGAACGAGCACCTTTATACCCTTTGGTCTGTATACCGTTTCATGTGCCATGGTATATACCGTGTCTGCCTTGACTTCCTGCGTCATCACGTGAGTCTGACACGACGAGGTCTGTAACAACATCAGAAAGAGAGTGACCTATTCAAAGATGTTTAAAAATTCCAGGGTCTACAAGGAAAATAAGGCGTTGCATAGGGTGGTTATTGAGATGATTGGTACTGGATGTTGGGTATTGCTAGACTAGAGAGATATGCGAAATGCTAGGTACAATCAAAGAGGTTTTCAAACATAGATTTCCATAGGGGTTATGATATCCAATGTTCAAGTACACTTGTGGAATCCTTTTTCCCCGCCTTCTTTCATAGAATTGTGGCACATGACACCACAATAATGACCATCTGTGGCACTGTAGACAACGCGGCATGGAATATTCTTCATCTTCTCAGGTTTCTTACCATCGCCCCTTGGAATTCCTTTCCAGGGATACATCTCAGCAGGGTTGTCATCTTTGATGGGAAATTCAAGCAGAGCCACATTTTCCGAGTTGCAAACGTGGTTGTCCCAATCAAATGGGTCACCATTATGGTACTGATGCGGGTAGCTGCTGAATGTGGAAAACTCTGGCTTCTCGGTGCATTCGTCCTCGACAAACTGGCTGCCAGAGGGGGCTTTTTTGGCGATGTCCTTGGCAATATTCTCCGGGATTTTGATTGTTTTTCCGTCCGTTGTGCATTGGACGGTCTTGACGACTTCTCAGCATGGTTTTCAATTTCATATCAATGAGTGTAGATGGGTCAACATACTTTACCAGGACTCGCAGCATTGTTGGCTGGCGTTTTGGCTGGCATGGCCAAGGCACTGCCAGCGAGAAGGAAAAGGAGCATGTTGGCTTTAATTTGGACCATTGTGAAATAGTTGATGAAGTAGTTTTGTTATCTTGTTTGAAATTGGAAATTCTTCTTTTTTTTATGTCGAGCTAGAATGGAGTGACATTGGGATGTCTTATATGTATTGTAGAACCATCTTGGAGAAAGGAAAGTTGGTTCTGTGTGCCATTGATTGATGCCACACTGCCCACACATGATCTGGGGGCTGATCTGTGGGCAGAATATGAGGCGTTCTTATCCTTACACTTGCTAAACAGTTATTCAGTTATTCTTTTAGGACATGTAAGGTATCATAACCTCAAGGCTGATTGTATCCCCAAGGCTGATTGTATCCCCAAGGCTGATTGTATCCCCAAGGCTGATTGTATCCCCAAGGCTGATTGTATCCCCAAGGCTGATTGTTTCCTTCTGATGAGGATCTATCGGACAAATAGTCGGCCCGATTACCGAGGCCAGGGGATCTTTATGTAGGCCGGTGTTTACACGTATTTAGATAGTTAAGCACTCAAGCACTTGTTCTACGTGTGGTTACCATAGACTTCAATATTACTCCTTTCGGCGTATACTAAACTCTCCATCTTCTGTACGCCATATAGCCTCGTGCAGTCGGATTATCGGCTCCCGATTCCCCGAACCTGAGCTACCCGCTTCACATAGCCGCACAGCCTCACATGATTTATTTTTGACTCACCTGAGCCACCAGGTTGATCATAGTCGACTCAGTGAACTGTATCCACGCACAGCCTACACGACTACATCTGATAAATGCTTATTTAATTTAGCATCCTCCCAACTGAACCAACTGCCTCCTACACGGTAACTTCACTTAATGGTTTACTCTTTATTATACATAATATGATCATGGCCACTACAAACAACCCTCTCGGTCTTGACCTTGATACCATGTACGAGCCAACGGACATTGAAGAGAAGGTTTTTGATCTCCTGACAGCCTACCTCCCTCCAGACTCGACAATCACCCCTCAACAAGCAGCCGATAAAGTCAACTCTTTCTTCCCACATAGCTGTCTAGGAGAAAATGACAATTACTATCCTTGCCAATTTCTGGGTGAATTCTGGGAGGTGATGTTCCGTATTGCCCCGCAGTTAGACTACCAGGGGCAACCCATGCAACGCTACATCGCCCTCCACAAGGCTCTGCGAGAATTGCCTGATATTTTCATGGGTGATTATCGGGTATGGCAGGATAGACCTCTGTTTAGCATGGAGTTGCATGAAAGATGGAGTCGTATGTTCACATCCTGATAATTATACATGTATTGTTGAATGCTGACCTGGCCGTTCAGGCATGTCCGGTGGCTACGAAGTAAATGGCATAGCACACCAGGCGTGGAGAAACATAAACGGGCTATTGATACACTTCACCAATGAAGGTATCTACGACGGCAAATACCATGCCCTGAACTGCATCAGGAAATATTTTGAGAATGATGACCGAAACAGGCGAAACAGATTCATTAATGTGTATGCTCCAGTTGCTGCCTTATGGTTCATTCACTGCAGTCCCAAGATTTACGAGGCCTGCCAAAATCAGGAGTACCTTGACAGGATACCGGGAGGGAAGCTTTGGAAGGGACCACCTGGATATAATATCCCACGGTGGGAATTCTGGAGGAGTCGGTTTGAGGTGCTGAGTACGCATCCACTTGCAATAGAGGAGACAAGGCAAGCATGTAAGGCTGCAGTGGATGGAATGGACGCTGTCACCAAGGCCAGTTGATTCATAGCGTATCATCGTTGTTATTGGAATCTACATCTAAACCCAGCAAGTATCATGAAGAACAATATAAAATAGATTTCACCACCATAAAGCCTACATACCAACTTTCGACGGTCTGTGGCCGGCCGACAAGCACACTCCATCAGCTGGATATCCCGAAAACCTATTAGTTCAATCCCATAATGATCATAGAGCGCATTTGAATCATTCCTGACGTCATACAATACCTTTAGGATCTGTGGGTGACCAAGATGCCTTTCCAGCTCTTGCCAAGCTTGTCGATGGTAGTAAAAGCTGCGCTTCCAAGCGTATGTGTGTTGACTATATTGGGTGCTCAGGTCCTTTCCAAGATAAACAAGCACAGTCAAGAGAGACGTGTTTCTGTCACGACTGAGGCGCTCACTCTCGATATCGATCTAGAGTGGGGGTTGCAGGTCTCCCATCCAAGTATCTTGACGTGCCACCCGGTCGACGAGAGCACTAATCCCATCTGGTGTGTCTATGAAATCAGTACCTTTAACCATGTTTTGGCATAGTAGTTCCCAAAATCAGCTTGCCCCCGAACACTCTTGGCTTTTTCTCAGATTGTTGTTTGACTGTAAGAGATTTGTATTGCATGTTGATTGATCATGGACCTCCTCGCTGGAGTTTAAGACACCAGCCTAAGAAACGGTAGATGTCAATATTTGATGCCTGGCGCAGGGCCTCCTCAGGTTCCTGCCATTTTGGAATCTCGAGCTCCAGACGTGTTCTGCTGTCACAGTACCTATAACTTCATCAGCAGAGGCCGACTAAGACGCAACACCACTAGAATAACAGGCCATTTCCAGCGGGTTTCAATCTGCTCTCGCCGCAAGATTGTTCCTTCCGCCTTATCAAAATTTTCAGGAATCTCAAACAGGTCGATCCCAGTATCATCAAGCGGGTCGTCGTAGAATTCTCCCACATCATCAGGTTCTCCCAATTCCAAAGCGGGGTGGCTTTCATCCGCCCAAAAACATTTTCGTGTACTCAGGGTATCGTCCGGCTCCATCAATCTGTCTCATAAGTAGTGTCACGCTGTTCATCTGAGTCGGTACCGCTACATGTGATGTTATCCATGCCACAGTTACTTCCCAGATGTCTATTCAGCCGGGACCGTGGGCGTTTCATCGCTTGGATTCAACGGAATTAGATAACGAACGAACACTGGTTTTGTATGGAGAGGGAGGGGGTGGAAAGCAAGATGAAGACATAGCAAAGCTAGAGAGCAAGTATAAAGCAGTGAGCAAGCTTCTTCCTGTTCATGCAGTAATTGGAAACTGGTATATGGAAAAAGAAGCTCGTAAATACAGGAACCCAGAATGATAATATAAATGGGAGATAGGAAGATGGCAAGATGACTGGAAAATTGAGGGACAAACATAGAAAGAGGCCACAATAAAAGAGTGGGCGCCATGACGGGCCGACGGCCTCGGCTCTAATACAGTGCCATGAGGCCATTTTCGGCGCTGTCACGGAACGGCCGCTGCAGCCATGATGGTGAAGCAAAAGGTGAGCCTTTGTTGAAAGACTGAGAAGGATGGGAACGCCCGCAGTGGGACCCTGAAACAAGGAGTCGGGGTTGGGGTGCGTGGTCGTAAACACACATGGCCGTGGCGAAAGGTGTCACCCCTGGTCGCCCGACAACAGATCAATCGCTAACAATCATATTGCAATAAAAACCAGTACATACGACCATAGGGTGTGGAGAACAGGGCTTCCCGTCCGCTCAGCCGTACTTAAGCCACACGCCGGCCGGTTAGTAGTTGGGTGGGTGACCACCAGCGAATCCCGGCTGTTGTATGTTTTTTTTTTCATTTTTTTTTTGCCGTGTATCGTTCTAGAGACAGTTCTGACGCTATTCATCTTTCCAAACATGTCACATGATCATGGTCATATGTTAGTACCCATCGGGTCACGTGCTTGACCGCCCTCGCTTTCTGCCGGTAGACATATAGCTAGCCTTAGTCAATAGGCACCCAATGGAACCATCCATCCATACACACCAAAATCATATGTTGGTACCTGTCGGAATATCAAGGTTCCTTACCGAACAATACCAACTGATGCCTAATTTATGCCTCACTGATATCATATGGCGCAAACAGCTTATTCACTCCTTTGCCCTTATTGCTGTTAAAACCGCACATTCGCTTAGAATACTCTGTTAGATAGGCTACGGTCTTATATAGGATCCTAGATAGCTTCATTTGCACAAATCATATACGCTCGATACGTACTTTCGATCCTGACTAAGCAGCAACTCCGACAGTACCCAGCGGGTCACGTGCCTCGCCGCCCTCGCTTTCTGCCCGGTAGACATATAGTTAGCCTTAGCCGATAGGCACCCAATCCATCGAACTATCCACGTCCACCATAATCATATTGAAGCGGAGGTCTCCGGTCGAGAGGCTCAAACGGGAAATCGAGAGTTGATTATTCTGGAATAAGCGACGTCTATATGGAGATGACTGGTTTAACGAAGAGGTATATTGCCTAACGAACGTATGAGTGCATACGCAGCTGATTGTGTCACGGGCTCGGAATAGTAAATAATAACGAACTAAATTCCTATCTATACTATTGTAGCCATCGGCGAGAATATCGAATCTGGGGGAAAAAAGAAAAGAGGAAATCTATATAGATAATGAGGAGGTTTTAAGAGGATTGTTGGCGACATGACTGGATGGTGTTTGTGATGTATCACCCATTGCCGTAGTGTTGAGCCGCCATATGAGCCATCATATGTGAGCCGTCACAGATTGAGTGCTTAACTATCTAAATATGCGTACACGCTGGCCTATATATATGGGAATCTCGTGGCCTCGGTAATCCGGCCGACTATTTATCTGATCGATTTTTATCATAGTTTATTTGGGGATGATTGGACTATCATGTACTCTGCGATTCCCTCTTCTAGGAAACAAGAGAGAAGACATAAGCTACCGATTTAATAAATAAAGGGAGTTGATAATACCATAATCCAAACAACTCCAGGAATATAGTCTCAACATTGACCTGAGATAATCCTGAATAGCTTCATATATACTCCTGGCAATCAACCTATCACAGTATCACAGTCCTCTTCTCACCTGTTCAAGACCTGGAACCACGGATAGTAAATGTCGAGAAGTCAAGGTATTCGAACGCGTCAGGTCGACCCCAAAGGTCAACTACTCCCTTGAAGTATCCAGAGGTTTCACTTCCTGCGGGAAGTTCAATGTGAACACACCGTTGCCCTTCTTTTACTTCGCCCCAGCCTTGGAGTTTTGGGATTGAAACATCAGGGACTGGGATAGTATTCAGCGGACAGTACAAGTGCCTGCCCACATTCTCCGCAGAGATTCGGTCCACTTTAACGAACCCCGTGTGCACATCGAGGCTGTTCTGTCTGTAACGCCTGCAAAAGGCAGGGCTTTTCAGCTTGATGAACTTTACCGAATTGCTGATAAGCTCGTCCTTTTCTTGATCATACTCAAGAACAGGTAAATCTTCGTCGATGTCTGGGATGAAATAAAGTCCCAGGGGCAAGGCACCTCCATGGACCACTCTTTCAGGCCATGTCATGCCGGATAACTTTGGATCCTCTACCGTGGGCACCAGTAATAACTGCCACTGGTATTTTTGCAGCAAAGGCACGAAAAACTCGGCCTTTATCTTGCGGAGGTCCTGTTGCTTGGCGTGTTCAGTCTTCGCCTTTGAGTACCAGGGATTCAGATTTTTCAACTCCAAAGCACCTATCAAAGCCCAGCATTTGTCTTCTGGCACTGTGAACCTCCGACCATTTGCCCCAGCAAGAAGAAACAGCGGCGTCGCATCTCCAGACCAGTAGCAAACAAACCCGGAGCGGATGATATGCGAGAGGAAGGTAGCGATGTACTCGTAGTTCGACGAAGAGGCGCTGATGAAATCAAGTGTCCACTTCACTTCTTCTGCCGTACCTTGTGGCATATCTTTCGAGCATGTCCAACCCTGGCTATGCTTCACAAATGCCGTTGAAAGACTGTCGGCAAGCGCTGTCGCAGTCCTTGAAAGGTGGGAAACCGTAGCATACTTATGGAGGGGCTCAAAGTTACCAGTAAGACCTCTGCCATAGTAATCCGATAAGACTGTCTTTTCCAGCAGAACTCCCTCCTGCAGTGTCCAGCCAGATGTAACCCAAGGTTCATCCTTCTGGATACCTTCAAGGCATAGACGAACATCGGTTAAGGTGTCCACAAAATCTTGATGAGGCTCGAAATCCCCCTTTAAGTACTTCGATAGTCTTGGATTCTCATCCCACTTCGTGCGATGTAGCCAAACCACGCTCTTTTTGGCGCCCTTGTATATTGCCCTATATATCCGGTCAGCAATTATATACTCTCATTCAACTGATGAATGGAAATAACATGCATCTGCTTAGCGATCTCTTGGCCCTTCACTTGTTCAAGCTCGTCATCCAATGTAACTCTCTTGCCTCGTTTCCCCTGAGGAACGCACATCCAGTCCCACCACATAAATCGGATGTCCATAGTATTGTCCAGAACTTCACGACAGTGCGCTAGAGGGAGCCCTTCCACCGTTGGGATATTCCAAAGAAGGTTCCCTGGGACGTATTCGGCTGGCTTGTCAAAGTCTGCCCACATCCCCCAAGTGTATGAAACGATGCCATATCCAGTCGATTCAACCTGGCTTTTGACCTCTGCGTAAGGATAGATACACCAATCCTTAATATCCAGAAGCCATCGAGGATGGTTAACATCGTTCTCCGGTATGTTCCTAGTCATTTTTGATACCGATGTGACCACCACCGAGACAGTGGAGGGTACCAGGTGATGAAAAAGGCTCGAAGGATTTCTGACAGAAAAGACCGGCGTATCTCAAGAATTATATATAGGCCTGTGTGCTCGAGTTTCTCGCCCGGAAATCCACTAATCTTGACAACTCAGGCAGAGCAGCGGGGTAGCTTTTAAGTTGACTCTGGTGGGCTGATAACTGTGTATTGGCTCGGATGCAGGCTTGGATTATCCAGATATCCACATGCTTGCATGTATCTTGTTCCTAAACATTTAGGACTAGTGATGCATATTTTATCATGTCATATTCAGCTCGCCACCTGTGCACTCGGGAGAACATGCGGTGAAAGGAGCGATCACTAGTGGAGATCAACGAATCAACGAACAGGCTGAGGAACCCAGAGTGAGAAATAGGCCCCACTTTTGATTGACGAACCTCTTTCCAAGGTAGGTACTTACCTAACTCTCCAAGAACTTCGTCTCTGGATCTTTCCATGTTGCTTGATTTCTCTTCAACCACATAGTCAAAGTTGGCTCGGGAATCAAATCTACACGTTCTGACCCCGTCTGGAAATATACCTTTGATCCCTCCTTCTATCCATACTTTCCCGATTCAAACGCTAGGGCGCCGACTCGTTCATACACCCGCGTTGTCTTATTATCTATGGGCTGTCATGTCATCTCCGAGTAGCCAAGGTAGAGTCAAAGGTTATCAGAAAAAATAAGAGCCATTTTTCCACAGGAAAAGGTTTTGTGGACTAGCTCTCATGATCCTGGTCTGTCATGACCAATGTTTGCAGCAAAAATGTCTGCTTCTATCACTAAGCAAATGTCAATACATCGAGTGTGGTGGAATTGCAAAGTACGCCCATTTCCAGCGTGATTCTCTCACACGCCTGCTAACTTATGCGCCGCAGAAAAATCTGTTTTGATCAGAAACAACCTCCATATTGCCTCGTCTATCGACGGCTATGTACAGTCATCTACAGATGATCCGTGACCTGTCCAGTACATCCAACCATGGTAAGTGACTTCGGACTTCATATCTTAATAATGAAGCTCACTGACTCCTCTCTTTCCTCATCCAGGGGCTGGCGGGATGGGAGGCACCAGTGGTACGCCAGGTTGGCAGACGGCTCTGGCGGCAAGCCTGGTGCATACGAAGGGGGTATCAATGTCAGAGATCTCGGTCTCGATGGCCGCCAAACAGATCTGGAAGCATCTAGTCCTTTTGCATTGCCGGACCAATGCCAGATGCTCCTGGGCCAGGCAAACGAGTTATTCTTCTCGAACACAGATGATGGTCGCCAGAGTGCGTCAGATGTCTACCGAAGTCTGATATCTCGACTTGCGTTTTTGGACACCATATCAGAGGATCACACAGCGTCCAAGGTCCAGAAGGCATATAATCAATTGAAAAGAAATGGAAGATCACGATGAGCCCCTTAGCCCATTTGCGCTCAGTGTATAGGGAGGCAAAAAGCTGGCAGAATCGACTAATGCTAGGTCAGAACATGTTTGGGAATGGCCCCAACTGGGTGCCGCGGTTGTTCTTTATTTACTACCCGAATTCTGTTGACAAGCAACTTCCCTCCCTCCAGCAACAAGAGGAGCTCACCAGGAGCTTTGAGGCGGGACGTAGGAGCCAGGCAAAGGTTGAGGTCAACGTCGACAAAAGCTCTTGAATCGCTGAACACCAACAAGCAAACATCGGACAACCAGATCCGTCATCTCACCGACCGCAATGGCCCGATCAACACACTTGCATACAAGATCACGGCCTTTACACTAGAGATGAGGGCCAAGAAAGCCGATACCAAGAAAAAGCTCGACGACGTCTAATTCAGCTATTTTTAGGATCCAAAGTCGGTGATTGACGGTCTCTCCATGGTTACATCCCTCGACGTCTCCGTCAAGTCTCTGCTAAAGGCCGCCGAGTATGGGTACAAGGCGTACAAATCGACGACCGTTATGAAGAAGGACGAGGACAAGGATGTAAAAAAGGACTACGTGATCAACCAGATCACTATCTGCGGCGAGACCACACAGTCACTCATGGTGTTGTTCAACACTAAGAAAGACGATACTCTGGAGCTGGATGACCCAGGGCCAGGAAGATTGTCACCGAGATGAAGAGTGCGCAAAACCATGGACGAATTCCCCAGAACACTTGGCGACACCCAGCGGAAGGCCATCAAGGTCTCCTTGGATAATTACGTGGAGTCCGTACTTGCACACAACAACGCCGTGGTCGAATACAATGCTGCTGTTCAACAACTTCAAGAGGCGCGGAAGAACCAGAAGTACTGCACAGACCAGATGAGCAGTGCGGCCAATATCGGCTTGATATAGACTGCCGGTGATGATATTCTGGGTGCGGAACATGCGAAACAACTTTCGAATGAGTATGATGCAGTATCTCGAGTACGAACGACAATCCATCGAATTCCGGGGTCTCGAGGAAGGTATTCTGTCATTTTCGTCCTTGTCAATGAAGATGAACTACTCTTCGCTAAGAGACCAGCATAAGGAGCTCAGCAATGCCTTTGACCGGAGCTTGGGTTGGTACGCAGGAAATATCCGCGCTGTCTGGCCTCATAACAAAGCAGGCATGGGGACCCTCTACGAATTGACTTCAGCCGAGCTGGACCAGTTCCGCCGTCTCTCGCCAGACCCGACACAATTCGAGACCAACTATATGCGGAAGAGCGGCAGCGAATCGAAAAACGACAAAAAGTCCCTGACTCCTCTCCAAGTGGATCGATTTTTCCCACAATCAATATTAATGTCGCCCCGGCCCAGTCGTCCCAGCCGTCAATCAATTCCAACAATCGCACCGAGACTACCACTCTTGCTCAAGCCGATCTGGATATTCCTGGGCCAATTGAAGTAGCGGCGGAAGACTATACCAACGGGCGCGTAGCACAAGTGAGCACGAACAACTTCAAGGAGAATAACCGGAAAGCACGTGAGATTGTGTTGGATAATTGTCTCGACCTTGGGCAGCTTCCTAACCCCGAAATTGGTCCGGATTTCTTTGTCAAAGAAGTGGTGAAAATTGGTGTTGCCTACAAATTTGTCAACGATACTAAGAAATGGCTCAAACAGTGCAAACGTAGAAGGCCTGCCGATGAAGTTGAGGATTACGGGACTATCTCGGAGATTAGAACTGTTATGCACATATATCTCTTGAAATCACGTGGCAAGAGTAAAAAAATTACTGCTTTTGCTGATTATATATGTACTCGAACAACCCAGCCGTCTATTAAGTCCGGTTAACAACCATGGGCGCCAGGAGAAGAATGGGCCCTGCTACCAGAGCGCAAGATCGCCTGCACTCTATGCGATTGAGAAGTGAGAAAAGACTCAACAAGCACAATGGAAAAGAAGATGCCAGCATGGAGGATGCCCCGGAGGTCTGCAAGACCCCGACCGCGCCTCCTCGAGAGCCCACCACCCCACAACAATCACCAGAACAGCTGAGATGTGAGATACCGATGCAAGCTCAACACTTCCCTTGCAATCCTCCAGAAAACCAGTATCTACCCACACAGCCTGAACGGGATACCCCTCCTACAACTCCGACCCACGAGTCCCCCCAAAGCCAACTGGGCTCAGAGCTCCAGAGCCACATTGCAGCAGCAGTGGCATCGAAAACATCGCAAATAAAGACCACCGGAGATGAGGTTCTAGAGCTTGTCTCCATGGTTAGCCAGAAGGTCATTGATTGGGAAAAGCAGAGTGTAACGGGCTAGGCCCGAAAGGCACCTCGAACCATAAATGGTTCTCGATTGAAGCTATTCACAAGAGCGTGCCGAAGTCAGGTGATCGTAGATCACCTGATCACGAGTATATAAATCCACCGCCAGCGTGTCTTTCTTTCTTTCCTTTCCCCAACGAGTTCTTTTGTACATATCTATATATTAGATAGCAAGGCTTCGGCCCATTACAATATGTGAGGGTGCGTGGCCTGTTTGACCAGTCTTCTATTGGTGTGAAGAGTTGGAAAGCAGGGTGATGTTTGGAAAGGCGTCGTTCTCGGAATTTCGAAATCCAAGGCTCTTGGATGAGAACAACATGGTAGTCTTGTTCAAAAGCGAGTTGGAGAGCAGCTTCATGGGGGGATGGGCTCCGGGCCACATTGACCTGGAGGATCCGCAGTTGTGGGAGAGATTTGTCATATCTCATTGAGGTGACGTGGGTCTGGGAACTGCCTCTACAGCAGTGTTATTTTTGGATGGTGGAGTTTGTTGTTGATTGGATTCAATTCGTCGGATTGCTGCTACCTGTGTCTTGGGAACCCGGACCAAAATGCCTTGCTTGATACTGGGCCGTACAGGGCATTATGCATGGTCAGCTGGAGCGGGTCTTAGGCAATTGGCACATTGTTGGGTGCTTTCTTTGTGGTCCTCTTCAGTGTGGTCTTTAGCTCCACATAGCCGGCATTTGGGTCGTCGGGTGCAGGACCGGGGGTTGTGATAGTCCCAGCAGCGGGTACACTGTTGGACCTTGGGGGTTATGATCTTGCGTCTAATGCGGAGGTTCTTGCCGAAAAAATGGATCCAAGGTGGGATCCTGGAGGCAGAAGTCTCTGGCACTGCCAGGATTATTGTTGCTGTGTTGTCTGTGTTGAGAGAGTGTTCTTGGCTCTTCCTGGACCAGTGTAGCTTTAGGGGCGTGATGCCTGTCTGCAGTTTAAATTCTTCCTTTGCTGCTTGCTCTGTTATAGTGACAATAGAGGAATCATAGCCAATGTATTGTTTGATGGCACCGGGAATGACAAAGATTGCCCATCTCTGTTCTAGCTCAGCATTAGAGCCTTGGATTACCTGTTGTATATCGTCCTTATTGTTGAGTAGGATCTCTGCACTTTGGGCATCTTTAGGCCCAATGGCGAGCCCTGTGGGAACATGTTGTATTTCCTTGATGGCATCAGTGGCTGCTGGATCTAGGCTACTGCGAAGCTTTTGTAGAGCCGCGTGCGGGCTGGCATGTCGGGCAGGGTGGTCTGTTGGGAGTCGAAGGAAAAGGCGAAGAGGTCTTGCTGGCTTAGGGGCTGAGACAACAAGTTTTTTTCCAGTAGTGTTGTTCAGTTTGGGCGTGGGGATAGCGTTTGCATACGTTTTGGGGGGGCTAGCTGGGCCTGGGTTGGCTGTGTGGCCTTGGTTATTTGCATTGGCACCAGGTTGGGTGAAGTAGTTGTGCGCAAAGGTTTGGAGGGCCTTGCCAAAAGAGGAGGCCCTGGGGAGGTTTTTTTGTTTCATAGAGGAGAGCTTCTTGTCCAGTATGTTGAGGAACTCCAGTATCTCCTTGTCTTCCTCTTCTGCTTTTTTGGCTCGGGCTTGTAGGGCGATGCTGGCGTTTTTTCGGAGCTCAAATTCGAGTTGTTTGCTTGGGCATTGTGGCTCCAGCATAGCTGATGGCGTCTGGGTTGCCATTTCATAGTCCATGAACAGAGGTGTTGGGGGTGGAGGCGAGGCATTTGGCTCGCCTGTGCCTCCCTCCATCTGATTATCTGGCTTTTCGAGTTTTCGGTGTTCGCGGGCTTTCACTAGCGCGGCTAAGCCTTGTTCCCGGGGGCTATCCCCGTAGCGGGGACCGCCTGAGGCGTGGCCTCTGGCCGAGTGCCTGGTGACAGGCGGCATTACTCGTCTGAGCTGTACGATGTATGTGTGTGGTAGTTTAGCTAGGTGACAGGCAGTCCCGATCTGCCCGTCGTATGTCCCGCACCGGGACCAGGGTTCTCCCGCTCCGAGGTGTGAAGCTCCAAGGATGCGTGGAAAGACCCGACCCTCGACGTTAAATAGATACACACACACACACACACACACACACTAAACTAAACTGGGCTTAACTGTATTCACCATACAAAAGAATCACGCATAACACAATTTTTGTCATTGCAATTGACCGAAACAACACATTCACTTGCCCCCAAAATCTCCTGACCTCACTTTGAAAATGTCAACATCTGGCCTCTCAGTCCAAGACGAAGCAGAAAACGCTGCCGCCGCAGGCAATGCAATGCAGCTGAAAGAGTGCTTTAGCAGAGGGGCCCGAGTGGACACGTTTGTGTACTTGAAGGCGCTGCAAAATGGCAATGTTGATACCTACAAGGTAATTCTGGACAATGGTGGCCATATCGATTACAATCTGGGCACCAGCGGCAATGCATTGACTTCAGCCCTGCGCCATCATCATGATCTACTACTGGAGTTTCTCTTTGCAAATTCTGTCGATGTCAACAATGGTCATTGGGGCCATATGCTTCCACCAGTAGGAGTTGCGGTGCGAATGAACCGCAATATCAAATGGACAGAGCGTCTTCTGCAAGCTGGCGCAAGGCTGAATGAGACTGGGGCATTGCACATTGCAGCGATCATGGGCGATTTGCCAAAAATAGAACTTCTTCTTTCCTTTGGGGCAGATGTCAATGAGGTTCCCGCTTGCACAATAATGGGGTTTGTCAAGTACAATAAAAAAGGATCCCCAGTCCACTGGGCGATCCACGGAGGCTCAGCAGATGCTGTGCAGCTTCTTCTCCAATATCATCCTGACCTTAATGTCCTTGATGAAGATGGTGTTAGTGTTTATAATCGGCTCCAGGAGGCTCATCTGCCACTTTCCTAGCTCCGTTGCTGGAAGCCCAAGATGGGCATGTTATTATTGATCCACTATGGATGAAAGTACTGCTCTCCTGTGTCTTGATCCTTCTCAATACTTTATTCTGTCCATAGCCCATTCAATCTTTAACAACTCGTTGAGCACTGTCAATTTACTTCCCACTTTACAATTCATTTTTGCCAGCCTCCACTTTGCATCCGCTGAATAAACTACAATGATGCTTGCACATCTCAAAGCCCTAGACCTTCTCATGAAGTTTTTCATCTTTGCACTCTGCCTCATACCGGCCCTTGCATATCCAGTCAATGCCACCGATAGCTTGACCACTCTCGAAAAATGCACGCTTAATCCTCCGCTCCCAACTTTACAGGAAGCTCGCCAGCATGTTAAAAAGCTGCCCAAGGACAAATCCATTTTTTACTTGGGCCAATGCCAGATGGCAGCCTCATTCTACGGATCCAAGCATGGTATGGTGATGTTGGCAAATGCAGATGATGGATCCGGCTGGTTGCAATTTGAAGGCGGCCCATTCCATGAATACGTCTCAAGGCAATGTGATGATGAACCTACCTGGACGGAAGATGAAGAGTGGCAGGCCATAAACATTATTTCACAAGCTTTTGCCGCGGAGTCCTCGGGCGTTGCCACTGTTGTTCTTCCATACATTGTCCATGACAGCAAGAACCATTGGGATGGCGAGTTTGAGACACTAAAGGTGAACCCCAACATTCACAAAGTGGTAGCCTTTGATATGAAGGATTGCACAGCGGACCCTCAAGGCCAACCAAGAGAGCTGTGGCCCAGAAATGAGGCCAAAACTGCGCATGCTGGCTAATTGGTCTCTGCTGAAGAGTTATGGTGTTGGGTTTGTATGTTTGGAATGCGATAGTCTGGATCACCTTTCTGTCTTAAACTTCCCCTTTGTGTATTGGTTTTGAAATGATACGAGGTGTTACATCAAGTGAAATAGAATAGAATAGCTTGCTCACATTATTCCACACAAAGATCCATATTGGGATAGAGAACCGTGCTTGTAACAAGGAGTATGACAATTGAAGTAAGGATGCAAATATTGAAGAGAGAGGCGAGAACAGAAAAATACAGGAAAAACTCAAAACAGCAGTGTCATTTCTCTCTATGTCTGCAGTCGATAAGCTAGTTTTTTGCCATCGATACTCATACGGACGACTACAGTCTCTTGTCCCTATCTGTTCCTAAGGCAACTTGCTCGTATGTAGTGGTCTCTAACAATCAATCTTCACATTATTATTATTATTATTGTTGTTGTTGTTGTTGTTGTTGTTGTTCATACACGCATCTGTCAGCCCTGTAGGCCGAGTGGCGGCAGGTCCTGCGGGGCGGCCGGGTAAGCCACCATAATGGTAATCGCTATGTACAACGTCGCCTTTCTATGCATATACTGACATCTTATTCCGCATGTTGTATATCCCGTGCTGCTGGTTTTCGTACTGCTATTCCCATGGCCGCGAAGGTCCATGGGCCGTTGGATACTATCTCGTTTCCGTCCCTACTTCTGCAAGCGTGTAATCTCGGCTGCACTATGCTGCCGGTTGTTTCGTGTCCATTGTCGTGACTCGGTATGTGGTTGGTAGAGTCTGAAACTGACTTAGGAGGCCTGTCTCAAGCATGAAGCGCACTGCCTTCGGTACCAGGTCTGGCCGTGTTAGGTAGGCCTGGTAATCCAGCTCCCGCCTTGATCCCTGTGTGAGATGGCGCATCCGGGGTCCTGCCTGGTTTGCACAGTGGAGGAGAACATGGCGTCCGCAAGAGCATTCAGTTGATTCCATAGCCTTAAAGGTACTAAGGTAGCTGGCCAGCGCAGAAGGACGTGATTTTATGTTTTGGATTTTTGAATTTTTCTGTTCTAACCGTCGCGCGTAACAGTACAATATAACCACTGTTCATTGGTTTTCAATTTATTCAGTGGTCCATGTCTTGTCTTTGCCTCGCCTTTTCCAAGTACTATCGCAGCTAACTGTCTTTTAATTGTATCCACAGTTAGGCAATCATGGAGCCATGTATTGATAGGCTAGAATGGAAAGAATTAGGCAGAGCTTGCTAGACATGGGCTATCTACTGTGTGTTGAGAATTGACGGGTTGTAACTGTGATGGCTCAACGCCTCAGTAACTGGTATTGACAAACAATGCCATTCGAGCAAACAAAGAAAAGCTCTAGCGAGGCCACACAGCACTGATATAAAAGCCCCTTTTCCCGTAGATAGAATTCCTCTTCCTTTTTCTTTCCCCAGATTCGATATTCTCGTCGATGGCTACAATAGTCTAGATAGAATTCAGTTCATTATTATTTACTATTCCGAGCCCCGTGACAGTAACCCTATGCCAAAAGAGAAAGAGATCAAACAGACTAACATCATCAAAACGTCGTGACACTTTAAATAGAACTTGATAAATGAAAAAATATGACAGTGCCCTTTCCATCTATGACATAGCATTATATATCTCCTTGCCTATGAGGATATGAAGATAGGTGGGAGGCGGAGAGGACCAGAAAATGAGAGGTCAGCCATGGCTTGGAAAGAATTCAGACCTTTCTTGACCCTGACATAGACATTACCTTGTTCTTTATGGCCATCCTCGTGTTTTCATTTATTGTACAATTCTCATAGATACACACACCAGATTCAACTTCTATAGTCACTACCGCTCCTCTTATCCTAAGAACAGATTATGCCTGTGTAGATGTATGGCTCATTTGTAACTCGGAGAAGTCCTAAATGCCTCTTGTGGAGCATTGGGGTCCTTGGATACACTGTCGTCAGTCATTATTATAGAGTGGTCATTGGGAAATATGTATATACATGGTACAAGGTTATAATGTTTCATGATAATGAGGCGCACAATTTGCACTGGTCTTGGCCTCACAGGGCAGTGATAGGCAGTAATTATTACTTGCAAAGTGGTCCACAGTTGTAAAATAGAGATGTTTTGCTATTCTATGGCATCACTAAATCAAAGCGGTCAGTTTTGTGAGGTAAGATTGCAGGCTTGGCTTTGCACGTTTTATTTGGCTCCCTTGTCAAGTGCAATGGTCCTAGCCTGAACGATCAGGGAGGCCCCCGAGTTGCTCCGGGGTCACTCCAGGATCACTCCGGCGCGGTTCCCTGAGCGCTCCGGGCACGCATCACCTTGCTCCGGGTACGCTCCGGGCGGCTCAGGGAGCCAAAAGCGGCGAGGAGTCGGACCGAAAACGGAAAGGGCAAGTGTCGAGATTTCTGCAGAAAACATTTACAGTAGTACAATACCGTTAGAGCAGGAATGATATAGAGGGTAACCCCATAACCCCATATAGAGTAGCGCGTTTCACAGTAGGGTCTGAGAAACAAACGAAGAATGCTCGCTGGGCAAGCTGATTTCGGGATCTACTGTATGTCTTTCTTCCCTCTCAAAAACTGTTCAGCTCGTCCAGTTCCAGCTGACACGAGGCCCGCCGGTGTTCTCCAGTCTGAGAGGTTTGAAGAAGGAAAGAAGAAAAGAGGAAAGGGAAATAAATTGGGAGGTATTTATAGAGACTGGATGAAGCTGGTACCTAGCAGCGACTCATTTGTTAACTGCCTCGTCGCCTTGTGGCCTCGTCGCCTGAACGGTTAGAACTGGTCTGTTTACTCCGTATATAGATACTCAATGCAGTGGTACTTTTAGGTCCCGTGACAACAAGAAAGTGATCTCCGCGTGCTTCATTCTCTCCCTCTCCTCTGCCAACTTCCCAGTCTCCCTCACCACCTCATAATCATCATTCATTCCAGCAAGTTGAGGGGGTCCTTTATCCTTGCACACCATGCCTCGCAGAGAGATAATTTGTCCAAACTGTGAAATGCCAGTGGATCTTTGCCCGGTCTTTTGCGGTCCTCCACCTGAGGCATACCCCTCCCCTGATAGAACCTAGATGAACGATGTTATCTAACGTCACATTCACAGGGAAGTGCGACGACCACCGAAGCTGAGGAGGGCCAGAAACCTCCGCGCAAGAAACGCATCAAGAAGAAGAAACAGCAGCAGCACCATCCTCCTCCCTCTCAAGCCCCTCCCCCACCACCTCCTCAGCCTCTACAACAAGAGCAACAGGTTCAGAAATCCCAACTGCAGAAACAAGTCCACGAGGAGCAAGCCCGGGCCCAGGAGCAACAGATGGATGACGAGCTCGAGCAGCGGATGGCGCAGCTGCAGTTGCAGGAACCTCGAGCGCAGCAGCATCATCACCAACACCGTCATGACGATGGCCGTCATGTTCACTACCACTTCCATCACCACGTTCACTACCATCGCTAGCTTATACATACCGATGCTCTCTCCCTGCAGGCTGTCTCCTTGTCCTCCCCCTTTTCCTCCGCCTTTTTCACCTCGACGGCTGGTATCATGACACCAATGGCTTCGCAGTCTTCACCGAGAACTTGTACTTGGCATACTATCGGGGCTCGGGAGTTCGGAATGGGTTATACCACCTCGGAGGGAAGTTGATACGTTGGGATTTACTTCCACGACATGATAATACTATCTTGTTATGCGCCCTCTGGTAGTTTTCTTTGAATGGATCAGCTAGACTCCGGGCTTTAGGACAGATGTACATTCACAGACCAGATATATTTGCCCCTGAGTGGAGATCTAACTACCAACATTTCTCTTTACGAATAGGCCTCTTCTATCGACGTTCATCGCGTTCATCAGAGCAATCTGTTCCATCATTCCACAAACAGCCATGCTTCAATGGATCCATGTTAGACATCATCGTATATGGGGTGAAAGCACACCATGAAGTCGGATAATTTAGTCTATTGGTGTTGTTCATACTAAGACCGAATGTACGAGGTAAGCTTCCCGTCAAGTCGTGAAAAATCTTTAATATTTCGCGCATGGAAAGCAAAATGACAAGACGAAGTTCCGCTCAAAAAAAAAAAAAAAAAAACACATTTACAAGAAGAGAGTCAAAAAGTTAAGCTGAAGTGGCTGGAGGCAGCAGGAATGTTGCTGTCCTTACTGTTTATTGATTTCAAACACAAAGTTGAACGGCTACAAAGCATATCCTGTGAACCCGGAGACACTGCGTACAGTCCATTGACGAAATCTACGAGGCGAGTACGTCTCCCAATGCTTTACACGCTGAATACAATGGCCAGTAATATTGTGTAACAGTATCTCGACTAGAGGTTCCCTAGTGATGAGGGTAGAGTGCCGGGAGGGCTAGGAAGATCACCAACTCGCCACACTGTTGCAACACATGAACATCCAAGTGCAGCGGCGGTTGAAGTAGTAGGGGATCACGATCACCAGCATCACTGCCTGCCTCCTCATTTATGCCGTCTCATTTAACACGGGCAATACCAGGCGGAAGGAAATGAAGAGCAGCAGCAGAAGAAGGAGGTCGAACAGGGCCAGGAGGATCGCTAGTTCGCCACACAAATTAATCAGATGAACATCGAGGAGGACTAACGGGTGGAGCAGCAAAACGTCCACCATCATTACCATCATCATCATCACCATCATTTTTATTACCGCCACGAATAAAGTAGTTTCTTTGGAAAGTTATTGGTGAGTTAATTCCCTGTCGGTATTTACCAGACACATCGTCATTAGCAGTTGTTCCGTCGTTTCCAATTTCCCCACATCTTTCTTCCGCCAGAGGCTTTGAACGCATTGTTCGAACGCTTGCTCAATTGGTGGCCATGCCTCCCAGCGCTTACCTTGTTCGACCAAAGAACTCAGCCTTTGCTCCTACCACGCAAGATACTCAAGTAATCTTATCCGTAAAACGTGGCTCTGGTTATCTTATCGCGTTTGGCGAATATATCGGTTCTACTCCAAATCTGGTTGCCTTGACAATGGTTGTAAATGTGCTGCTGGCGCGGGTTTATGCTTGTTCGTTTCGTGCTCATCATGGTGGTCCTTATCACGGGGGGGGCGCTGTCACGGCAGCTTCAGCATTGCGGCAGGACTTTGCTTGACAGGGATGGTCTGCAGTTGTTGCGCGAGGGCGAGTGCTTTGAAGAGAGGATTCAACGGTGACGGTGGTTGAAAGCTGTTCGCAATGACTGCTCACTATGGCCTTCACGCGTCTTAGTCTCGATCAATCCTAGAGTTTCCACGGGGCATCTCACGACAGTCATCAGTACCATTGCGTGATGGGGACAGTGGAAGATACAGTAGACCAGCCAAGTCACCGATGTCGCAGAGAAAGATACGATTCACATCTGTTAAGTCATTGCGCTGGGAGCAAACAACCTCACTCCTTTTGAGTGCTTCATGCTCTAAACGCAAGTAGTCAGAGAGCTGACACTGAAGAAAAATGCGGAGGAGAATGGTCAAAATGGGAAGGAAGAACTTCGAGGTCCGCTGCCAAGAAACATTCCCAAACGGGAAGGTCACTCGACCGGGCTAGAAAGTATGGGATATCTGCGTTCTACACTTTAATGACAAGGAAGATATTTCTGAAAATATGAGACAAAAGGGGAACACTTAATTGCCGCTGTAGTGAAATGTAGAACTGTATATTTGTTCTTTCCACCTGCAACCTCAGGCATCATTATCGCAGCTGGCCCTAACTGCCATGTCAAGACGGAGGAAAAAAAAAAAAAAAGATTCAGAGTTCATGTCAACAGAAATAAAAGATACAAGAGAACACAGAATTACGCTGACCTTCCTGCGCCTTTCCTAATCGGGATGGGGTGAATGTGACAGCCAAACGTCCCCGTACCCTCAACTCCTTCAACTTTTCTCTTCTACACAAGCAGGCCAAGAAATCTTCCATTACTTCTTTAGTCCCTCCGTTGCTCGTGTTTATCTTGCGTATGCTCTTTCTTTCGGACGGGAATATAATGGTCATTATTCATAATTATGGGACATGAGCTTTGTCTCGTTTACCAAACAGTGGACTATGGAATATCATCATTCCCCAGGGGCTCTGATGGATTTCTCGTGACGGGGCTTTTGTTGCTGTCGGTGCATGGTGTGCTCCAAGCACCCATCATGCAATAAATGGAGCGGGGTTCGAAACGCCAGGCCCCACAGCAGTGGATTTATGCGAGCAATAAGGTGATATTATAGCGACAGAGGATTCGGATGCAGCGGAGTAGGGTAGAGCAGCTGGAATAGCTCTTTCCCTCCATGACAGTAGATCCGCTCCCTCCTCAGGTATCTTCCTCATCGCTGACTGTCTTCCTATACTTCTGCCAACATGGCTTCAGTGCCCTTGTAGCATTTCTATTCCCGTCCTTGTCCTCGTGCTTCTGATCCTTATTCTCGTCCTTCCTGCTCCCGTCGTTGTTATTCTTCTGGTGTTTTCCTCCTGCTATCTTTCCTTGGGGACGCCACTGCCTGCTGGCATGGTTCGTGCTATCGTGTGTATACCTTATCTGAAGATGTGTGATAGATTGAACTAATTGTTTGGATTGTGGAGAGGGTACTTAGTATGTTAAGAGCTAGTAGCACCATCGGGCAGGACTGACGGCGGGGCTGGGCAAACTTGATTCATTGAGGTAGAAGAGCGGCGTGTTGGTTGCTGAATAGAAACAGCGAGAAAGTTATTGTAGAGGCTGTCCTATTTTCGATCGTAGAGGAGGAAGAGAGGAGTAGGAGGGACGGGAGGACGGTTCGAGGATGGTAACTACCGCGGCGTCGACAGTCCTTTTTTCAGAATGGATTAGCATCGTGGACGTCTGGATCACAGCATACATTTTTCCTTCTTCAATTCAAGTCTGAAGAGAGCAAATTGGTCAACAAAGGTGATCAAGTTGATCATTGTGTTTGTAGGGAACTGAGAGTGAAAAGCAGAAGGGCAGCGACTCGGGTCATTTCGAAGCCGAGTGTTAAGGGCTAAGCCCAAAGCACTAATGACTAGCTATCATACAAGAGATTCCGTTGAAGAAGAGAAGAACAGATGTCCGATCGGACAGCTTTTATATACAAAAGTACGTTATGCGGGGTAGGTAGCCAGATAACCACTCCCATCATTCCTCCGGATAACATATCATTTATTCTACAGGCGCAGCCTGTGACACCGAGTTCCGGTCCAATACTGTATTACTTCTCTGGAACCAATAAAAGACAGTATACAAGGACGGAAAGTCTGTACCAATAGGGTAAAATGTTAGAATAGTTTTATATTAAACAGAATTCTTCTGGTAGTTGGAATACAAATCAAGGCTGGCTGCTGCATGGTAGAGCATCTCTCCAGCCAGGATATATATCCACGCTCAACGGTTCGGAGAATAACACAGACATCCCCGCCATTGTGGTTAACTAATAAAAATATGTAAATCTCTGCTTAATTCCTTAAAGAACATTATTCTTTCGTCTCTAGTATTAGTCTTCTGTTCGCCGTTTTCTTGCTACTTAGGGCCAGCGTAGCCGGCGGCGTGGCGTTGTGGTAGCGTCCCGAGGCAGCCCCCATTATTGGGAACTTTTCCTAGAGAAAGTTCTACCACTGGGAGGTCGTGAGTTCGATTCTCACCACTGGCACATTATACCACCATGTGGCCTTTTTCCGAGGAATTTGGCATGCTACGGCACCCGGGAGCATCTAGGGGCTCCCAAAAAAGAAGTAAGTGAGCGTTCTCTAGTCTATCACACACGGTGTGGGGTGTTAGAGGACCTTTTCCCAGCCTCTAACCCCTAAGGATGCTTACGAAGAACGGCCTAGGCCAATTAACAGTTTGAATCACATCAAGCTCAGATGTAAAAAGGAGCGGATGGTAAGCTCATGCCTCAGCTAAGCTACTTATCCCTAGGGATAGGGTACGGTCCTTATGGACAAGGAATCATGGGTTCTTTACCCGTCGAAGGTGGCTAGAGTGAACTAGCCAATAATACAAGGAGGGTTAGGAACTTTCTTAGGGCCCTATAGCCACAGTTATCGTAGCGCTATAGGGGCATAAGAAATAAGTACTGCCCAAATGCCCTGCGCAGACAAGGCGGATTGGGGCGAGGAAAAGGCTACGAATGGTCAAGAAAAAAGATGTTAAGAAAAAACTGAATGTACTGAATAAGTCTACCATCTTGGTAGCGGTCTGTCATAGCCCCTAGGGCTCGGTATGGACCTTAAACTTGATTAAATAATAGGGCCAGCGTAAGATCACGTGGTACATACTGGCCTCAGCCACTAAAGGGGAATAGCATACAGCGCAATCCTGAGCGTTCATCGCATTTATTTCACCTCGAAGAAGGCGGTCGTGAGTGATGGCATCTACGGAAATCTTCTGTTCGGATAGCATTGTCGCGCCGCGTGAAGTCGTGACTTCCCTGTTTAGGGAATGTTCTTGGCATCAGACCTCGACCTTTCCCTTTTCCACTTGGCATTCCACCATTCTTTCTCTGATATCCTCTTCTACTTAACGTGTGTCATTGGTATATAATTTCAGTTCTCCAAGTTTAAAAAAAGTCCCAAAAGAATAAATTCATCTCCAGAACGCAAGACGCCTCATTACATCCCACAACGACGTTCCACCAATCCCGACCAGACCTACCTTTGGACAGTGGCCACAGCCATGACCAATCCCAACGACCCTGAAACCAAAACCGATACCCACACCCCAATGACATGGCATTCGAGCAACTAGCGTCGTGGGATACGGCTTCAAAAACCCTCATCACAGGCCATTTCCGACACCGTCGCCATGCTATTACCGTGACAAGCAATTCCACTCGCCAAATCGGATGGGTACCAACCCAACGAGCATCAGTTTTTCAAACACATTAGCAGCGTGCAACGTGGAACTACTAGCGCAGCCAACAGTTCCAACAAGACAGACTACCATATTCAAATGTTCAATGGGGAGGCACTTCGGACATTTGTGTGGAATTAAACGATGTATCTATATTGGGCTGGGGTTAGAAGCGTCTAGGGAAATTCAAAGACAGCCCGTTATCCTCTGGGTGCACTGATATTTCACCCTGGGTAGTGGATCTCGACACCGGTATATCAATAGAGACGAGGGAGCTACGAGCAGACGTAATTGAACCATTCGATATCAGCGCTAAGTCTAGAGTACAGAATTTAGGAGAAGGTCTGTATTATCAATGAAGGAATAAGAAATATACAAATAAGTCAATTCCCCACCCCGTAACACGAACCAAACGACAAGAAAGGGAAGAAAAAACGAATGCCGTTGGATACGAGCTACAAAACCACGTTAGGATAATGTCAGATTAGCAGGAGGAGAAATCTAACCTGTAGGTACACATTTCATTGACCGTTGACTCGATTGGTGTGGTAGTAGTGGTAGTGATAGTGGTAGTGATGATGGTGTTGAATGGAATTTTCCTCCTGCTCCAGCTCTGGGTGCTGATACTGAATCTCCCTGTGCTCCTGCGACTCCTGCTGTGGCTGTGGCTGTTCTTGCGGAGACGCAGGGGGAGGCGAAGGTGGAACGTGGGGAAAAGCTGAGGTCGGAGGGGAAGACGGCGCAGTAGGGGATGGTGGCTGCTGGGTGCGCTTTCGCAGGCCCTTATATCGCGAACGGAGAGAACCAAGGATGTGTCCGAAACACTTGCGGATGTACTGGTAGGATCTCTCCATTGTTGTGCTTCGTTATGGGGTCAATAGGACGAAGAGGATTAGGGAAAGGGAGATGATTGGGAAGGTCCAATTGCGTTGCGAAAGACGGGACTAAGAGACAAGCCCTGGAAGTCACGAGACCGTACGCTCATGTGACTGCACAAGTCTTATACCCAGCAAATATTCACTTGCACATTCGGTTATGTCACTCTCTCCTTCTGTCCTCAACAACCTCGGCAACACTACTTTTTTTATATACCAACGCAACTCGGGAAAAGAAATACATGACCGCACACAACCGTGGTGCTGCAATCTAGTAGCCGAATTGCGAAGCGAAGACGAGCTTCTTTGTAGTTATCTGTGTATATACGGGCCCAAAGCGATCCGGAACTGTCTGCACTCCCGTACTTGAATCGAGAGCGTGAACGACCTTCTTTGTACTCATCTCCCTACACTTCTTTCTACTCGTACTCTGCTTTGCGCATACGTTGCTGCGTTTACGAACTGTGAGGAATATGTATTTGGGTGTCTCTTTCTCCAGTCCATGTCTCTATTTTCTTCCAACTAACTTGCATGAAACACAGTGATCCAGATACACGTGGCTAAATTCTTGCTATTTGCCCAGTCAAAAAGATATCCGAATAAAGCTGCACCAGTCCCGCCACAAGCCTCAGCAGGATAACGACAATCGCAACCAGATCGTAAAACAATCTCCTAGAATAAGGATCTGGGTTTGTATCAGGGCTGAGCCAAGAGGGAGACCTCAGGTCTTTGCGTACGACTGAATGAAAATCCAAAGGGCATTACTGGCTGACGGTCGGCGACTTGTTTCACGGTACAGCTCTTCTATCATCAATTCATGACTGACCGAAGCAGTAGATCCAGATGCTAGTCCGTGAATGAAAATCTGAAAGCTGCAGTCAGCTATCTGGCACGGAAAGGGGATGTGGGCAAATCAACTTGTGTGTTTCTTAAACTCATACACGACCGACGTGGTCAGACTGCTTGCTGTCGCGATGTTCGTGACTTGACTTTGTCCTTATGGAAGAGCTGGAGACGGACGGCGATTCAACAGACCATGCGCCCTCGTGATTCCCTCTTGTATATCTCAGGCGCACTGTCCGGACTTCCTTAAATATGGAATTTACATTGACGTCTCTCCTTGTCATGCAGGCATAGAATTGTGGACGGCCTGTCGGGATCTTGTCGAATGTGTCTCTCTGATGCCGAGGCACGTTGATACTTAGGAGAGCAAGCTACTGGCGTGCATTCGATAGATCTTCAGAGGCCTTTCAAGGTAATGCTATTAGTCGAATGTGCCACTATGACCATGTGACTTTTCCCTGGAATGAGATTTGCTCTTCTAAGCCACGGATACCGTATAATTATAGACTGAAAGACTTTGAACAGGCAATCCGTGATGCCTGGAGCAGAGCTCAACCTTGATCAAACCCACAGCGACATAACACTCAAAATAGACGATTGACAATCGAAATACTTAAAGAGTACTTGTGCCTCCACTTTTTCACCCGCCGCTTTCGCTGTGGGTGCGCCACACCGATAGGATATTCACACCGATAGAATAAAAATCCATCTCATCATACCCATCATCTTTACTATTCAATAGACATCGTCTACCATGCCTACTGAACGCGAAAATATCGAAGAACAAATTAAAAATGCCATTGCCACGTACGAACGCGATAAATCACAAAAAATTCGCCCTCTAGCAGAGGCATTTGATGTGCCTTACCAACGGCTCCTTCGACGCGTCAAAGGGCTACCTGGGCGAAATTCTACCAAGCCAGTTAACTATGCACTTGATAAGCATCAGGAGAATGCACTCAAACACTGGATTGAGCGATTAGATCAAGCTGGAGTGCCTCCAACAGCTAAAAGGATAGAAAAAAGTGCCAACTTGATCCTACAGCGTGCCCATACGGACCCAACTATCCCTCCCAAAAAAGTCAGCAAAGAATGGCCATATCGCTTTCTTGAACGCTTAGGACCTGAATATACACGGCTTAAACAAAGGCCAAGGGATCCAAAGCGCCTACAATCTCAGGATCTTGGGATAATTCAGAACTGGTATGATCGGTTAGAGATCCTCCTTAAACAGTATCAGATCCAGCCCCAGGACCTCTATAATTTCGATGAAATTGGCTTTATGGAGGGCCAGGGCCGTGGAGAAGTGGTAATCACTAAATATCCATCAAGAGCGCAACATCCTGGTGCCTCTTTTTCTCGTGGTTTAATCTCTGTTGTGGAGTGTATTTCTGCAGATGGATCGGTCCTTCCTCCCTGCATCATTCTCCCGGGAAAGGGCCATCTAGAGGACTGGTATACGCATTCAGATATGCCAGGAAACTGGATACTGGGCGTCTCACCAAATGGCTATATATCCGATGAAATAGCCTTTGAATGGATTAAACATTTCGACAAGCATACTAAGCAGCGATGTGTGGGTTTAGACTCTTTTCTTTATTGATCACATAGCAGTCAAGGCTAACTATTTCTTATTTAAATAGGCTGGTGTTTATCGGCTGCTTCTTATGGATAATCATGGATCTCACCTCACGTATGAATTCATTGAATACTGCGAGAAGAATCGGATTCTTCTCTACTCCTTCCCACCACATGCAACCCATTTTTTGCAGCCTTTAGATGGAAAGCCATTTAAACAGTACAAACACTATCATGGGCAGGCTGTCACTGAGGCTGCTATACTTGGATGGAGTGATTTTGAGAAGCGGGAGTTCCTTACAGTACTACCAGGTATTCGGAAGGAGACATTCAAGACCCATACTATCCAATCAGCCTTTAGAGATTGTGGAATCTTCCCTTTTGACCCCTCTCCTGTTATGGACGATCTGGAGAAACAAGCAGAGCCCATTCCAGATCTACAAATATGGGATGGTGACTCTACCTCTAGTGGTTCCGCCCAGAGCTCTCCTAAAACCATCAGGCAACTCCGGAAAGAAATCTCTAAGGCTCGGGCATCCTTGGATAAGATTGATGGTCATCTATCTGCTTTATCACCAGGCTTAAATAGGCGTTTGGAGAGGATATTTAGTGGTGGTCTAACTCAGGCGGAATCCAGTGATCAAACAGCCATGGAGTTGGACCGATATCTCAAAGCTGCAGCACACCAATCTAAGCCAAAATCTCGTCGACAAGTTCCTGGACTTAGCCACTCTGGTGTACTATCAGTGCAGGATGCCAACAGGCGAATTGGTGCCCGAAAGAAGGCAGAAGAAAAGAAGGAAGGGCGGCGACTTGGACAGTCTATTAGGACTTCTTTGGCCACCACTCACCGCAGATATGACCGATTGGAGCTATGGATGATGGGAATTGATGAAAATGCCGACCAGGAAACTATTGATAGTATTTTAAACAAAAACCGATGAATATAACATGTGTTATTAGACATCCATATAAGGGTATATGATATTATTATTCTATCGGTGTGAATATCCTATCGGTGTGGCGCACCCACAGCGAAAGCGGCGGGTGAAAAAGTGGAGGCACAAGTATATGGCACGGTATACAGGATGGTATATGGTATATGGTATACGGTATACACCGTGGCACATGAATTGGTATACGGACCAAAGGATATATAAGGACGCTCATTCATGTACTTAGCTTAGTTCTTCGCGATCAATTCAAGTCTTACAGCATTGGTTACCTTCTAGTTTCTGACTCGTCCGCACTTAACCAACAACCCAGTATACGTACTCGGTTGGCCTTGTTTCTCTATTCGTTACCTTTATTGTTTCTACTTGTTGACTATCTTACGGAGCCTGGAGGGGGCGATATACCCATCAACGCATACGACATACCGAACCGGACCCGGAGGGGCATTGAGCATACAATTACTTGGAAGACACTTAGGGTAAGTGTCCAGTCTCGAAATATAACTAACTAGAACCCTAGGTACGATACGAGAGAAGCCAGGTTGTGACACTGTGATTCACTATGTTGATTCCTCCCTGCATGATTTTCAAGAAGGCTACATACACTGTGAGCGACAACAAAGTACTTTACTGTTGCGGGAACAGCAGAATCCGTCTTTCTGGCGTAAACTAAGAGACAACCGGGATGCCGACATGATCTGATCAATAGATTCGGCCCGGTAGAATAGTAAGGGACTGTGGAGCCGAGCGACAAACTAGCAGGCCGACAACTGCAGGAACTGGTGATATGCCGCATGGGGATTGAGGCAATGATCGATTCGAGATTGTTCTACTCATGAAAACTGTCTGGCAGCTTTCTAAGCTTAGTTGTTTACGGCTCGGTGCAATTCAAAGGTTCCGAGTCCCATTCCGCTGTCGAGCAGACCACAACGAGTATTCGGAACAGCCTGCCAATAGGAACTCTGCTAGGATTACCTCCGAACCGAGTATCAGGGCACGAAGACAGCAAAGTAGAGCAATCCAACATTTTCTCTGGACACAAAGACTGTCTTTTAAACCAGCATGTGTGCCTTCTCTTTTTTTATCCGATTACTTTGTCCTACGACTTGTTCAGTCATCGAACGAATGCGCATATATCGCTCAACTTGTATAGAGAGCTTACGAACAACTCTTCCTGGTATTGAATAACATGTCGGGCGACTCCGTGAGTAAATTGATATCATATGTTTTATCATCATTAGGCACAGTGAACTAATTGCATAAATGCGTTCCATTGTAGAAACAATCATCCGATACTCACGGGGAAGAAAGCGACCTACCGGTCTATAGACCAGATGGCCGGTCTCTGGGGGTCTCGTTTTCCAACATTACGGCTGTCGGGGCGAGCGGCTCTTCGCAAACAGTCACCGACCTCCTCAAGATATTCACGGACATTTTGACATGGCCAGTCAATACCGGCCGCAAGTTGACAAAAAGCGCCCTTCAAAGCTCGTCGCCTATCGTCCAGGATATCACTGGTGTTCTTTTCCCCGGCGAGACAATGCTAGTTCTGGGCCGCCCCGGGGCAGGCTGTTCGACGGTCCTTCGGGTCCTTGCCAACCAACACCAATCATTCCAAGAAATACACGGCTCGATTCAGTATGCTGGTCTCTCTTCGGCTGAGATGGGAGAAAGATATCGTTCCGAAGTGGTCTACTGCGCTGAGGACGACCTCCATCTATCTATGCTACCTGTCAAAGACACCCTCGACTTCGCCCTGCGCCTTCGCAAACCGAAAAACATACCCGAATCTGCGACGCATTTCTCGAAGCGGATGATTCGCCGGATACTGACATCGTTGGGAATGTCTCATACTCATGATACAATTGTCGGTGACGCATTTGTTCGCGGTATTTCAGGAGGGGAGAGGAAGCGTATTTCTTTGGCAGAAGTGCTGGCTGTCAACCCTGCCATCGCATGCTGGGACAATCCTATCCGGGGCCTTGACAGCTCCTCCGCATTGAGCTTCTTAAAACTCCTGCAGGACATGTCAAGACAAACTGGAATGTCCAATGTGGCAACCCTCTACCAGGTCTCCGAGGCCATGTATCAATACTTTGACCGTGTTCTCGTTATGTATGAAGGACAGATGATCTTTTTTGGACCGGCCTGTCGGGCCAAGCATTACTTCATGGAGATTGGGTTCCATTGCCCGGAAAGGCAAACCACGGCCGACTTCGTCACGGCGATCACGTCTACAGTGGAGCGAACCTTCCAGAAAACGTACACTGGTCCTCGTTACGAAACACCTGAGGCCCTGGCCCAGATTTTTCGCAGCAGCAACGATTACCGCATTCTGCAAGAGGAGATGGTCAGGTACCATTGGCAGATTGCATCCAATACTTCTATCATTAGCAGCTTTCAATCGGACGTGAACGGAATACGATCAAAGTTCAGTCCCAAATCAGCCAGCGAACCGTCTTCGCTCGGGACCCAGACTCTTGCGGCATTGCGCAGACAATACAAACTAACCTGGAAGGATCGAAGCACGGTGTTCACTGTTTTCGCTCTCATTATTGTCAATTCCGTGATCATCGCATCGGGATACTACATGGCACCGAAGACAGCCACAGGATCATTCGAGCGAAGCGGAGCGCTTTTCTTCGCGCTGGTTTATTTCACCCTCAACGCCCTTACTGAGGTCCCAAAAACCATCCAGTCGCGCGCCATTCTCCTGAAACAGCGTCGCATGGGATACGCCCATCCAGCTGCCTTGGTAATTGCTGAGACTCTTGCTGAGATACCAATTGCTTTCCTTGAGACATTAGCCTTTGCCTGTTGCTACTACTTCACCGTTGGGTTGAACAAGACAGCTTCAAGCTTCTGGATATTTGTCTTGATCACTTTCACTCATCGTGCATGTATTTCCTGTCTGTTTCGCCTACTCGGTGCTTGGGCACCGAACCTAAGCACTGGCTTTTTAATGGGCGGATGTGCCGTGCCGATTACTTGCCTCTATGCGGGATTTGCGCCTCCTGTGCCGACAATGCATCGCTGGGGATCATGGATTCGACGGCTTTCGCCAACACCGTATGGTGTCGAGGCGTTGATGGGAAGTGAATATTCCGACATGGCTCTCCATTGTACAGCCGACGAGCTCGTTCCCCATGGGTTAGGCTACAATAATATTCGATATCAAGGATGCCCCATGGCTGGATCCGTCAAAGGGTCTGCAGAGATATCAGGCGAAACGTACCTGACCGCTCAGTACGGATACAATGTGGAATTCCTTTGGCGAGACTTCGGCATTATTCTTGTGTTTTGGTTCCTATACGTGGCCCTGACAGCTTTGGGCCTCAGCATCATGACTCGTGAGAAAAGCACGTCCAACGCGCGCGTCTATCGACGGGGGGCCAAGAGGTACGAACACGGTTCTTCATCACAAACGACAGACTTGGAGAGCCAGAAGACAACCGCGGTCACAACTCCAGCGGCACCATCACCAGCATCGGCATCCCGCAGTTCCCTCAACACGACAGTAGAAGAGATACCAAACCAACGTACCGTTTCGCATTCGAACCAGCGCACTTTTACCTTTCACAATATCAATTACTTCGTCCACTCTGCCGGTAAAGAGCTACATCTACTGAATAATATCACGGGATATGTCAAACCAGGCCAACTAACTGCTCTCATGGGTGGTTCGGGGGCGGGAAAGACGACGCTGCTGGAAACGATATCTTGCCGCAAAGCCGAAGGAAGAACAGAGGGCACCCTTCTATTCGACGGACGACCACTGGACCAAGGCTTCTCGCGTGCGTGTGGGTTCTGTATGCAGCAGGATGTCCACGAGCCGTTGGCCACAGTGCGAGAGACACTACAATTCTCGGCATTCTTGCGACAGCCCGCGAAGACCTCTCTCGACGAGAAGGTACAGGATGTGGAAAAAATTATGGAATTGCTCAAGTTGGATCCCATTGCGGATGCAATTGTCGGCTCTCTGGGTGTCGAGGAGAGGAAGCGTGTCACCATCGGTGTTGAACTGTGTGCTCGTCCTTCGGCACTTTTATTCTTAGATGAGGTACATCCCAGAATTTGTTTTGACGCTTGTCTCTGACGTTGTTGACAATTGATATAGCCCACCTCTGGTCTAGACAGCCAGGCTGCCTTCTCAATCGTCGTGTTCCTCCGAAAAATCGCTGCCCAGGGCATTCCGATCGTCTGTACGATTCACCAACCGTCGAGTGTTATCTTTGAGATGTTCGATCACGCCTTAATCTTGGCTCCCGGTGGCCGCACTGTCTACTTTGGCGAAACAGGGGAACCGCTCAATGGCTATTTTGCCAACCGTGGAGCCATCATGGCTCAGCAGGATAATCCAGCCGAGTTCGTCATCACAACCGTGGCCGTATCGCGCAATGAGGAGAACGGCACAGACTGGCCGCGCCTTTGGCAGGAGTCTGAACAGTGTCGCGAGGTTAATGATCGTGTGCTGGCGATGGTAGAGAAAGCCTCTTCGGAATTCAAATCAGACGATACTCCCGCAAAGGAATACGCGCTCCCACTCACGGCCCAGATATTCCACCTGACGAAGCGGCAGTGGTTATCAGTCTGGCGGAACGGACCATACAACTTCAGCAAGTTGTTCAAGAGTATCTTCTTTGAGATGCTGGTTGCGTTTACCTTTTTTAAAGCCGGCCCTGACACCATGGGATTGCAAAACCACGCTTTGACATTCCTTATCGCGTCATGGGTCGTTCCCAGCATTGCAACTGACATCCAAGAAGTCTGGTTTGAGAAATGGTCTATCTTCGAGGCGCGCGAACGCAATGGCATTTACGATTACAAGGCCCTACTGACGGCGCTCATCGCCGTCGAGACACCCTGGCAGGCGATAAATTTCAGCCTCATTTTCCTGTGCAGCTACTGGACTGTCGGATTTCCTAGTAGCAGCGCTTCAACCGGCATGATTTACTTCATGTACCTGTTGCTCTCATTCTTCACTACCGGGTGGTGCTACTGGATGGCATCGATGTTCCCTAACGGCACGATGGCCGGCTACGCCAATTCACTCTTCTGGGTTCTCTTTACATTATTTGGTGGCATTGTAGTTCCACGCAATGCCTTGAATGACTTTTACCGTCCGTGGATCACCTGGGCCGATCCCCTGCGGTACTTCTTCGGTCCAATGGTTGCTTCCAGCTTACACGGTGTCCGCGCAGTTTGCAACAGATCCGACCTCGCGATTTTTGACCCCCCTCCCGGTCAAACGTGTAGCGAGTATGTCGAAAACTATAGTAGTTCAAATCCCGGATATTTGCAGAATCCGGATGCCAATGAGTCTTGTGCGTATTGTCCGTACTCGGTCGGTGATGACTATGCGCTCACGATGGATTTTTCCTACGATGACCGCTGGAGGGACTGGGCTGTGTTTTTGGGGTTTTGTTTGACTAATGTCGTGCTTGTGTTTCTTATAACGCGGTTGACTCGGGTGCAGATTCAGCGTCAGAGACGTTGAAACAGGGTAGTGTTTTTGAACAGTACTGATGAAAAGTGGTGATTCGAATGGGAGGAATTATGGACTTGTAGTTATAGGAGGGGCTTCTTATAGACATCAGAATAGATTGATAAATAATAATTGTATATAATCGTTGTCTTACGCACTCCGATCAGTACAGTGAATTCGGGATATCCTCCGGGTCGAATCCGGCTTCCAGCCAATGCGACATGTAGTTCACCTCGGGCAATGTTGGCAACGATGACATGAAGTTCTGTGGCCCCGACATCGTCTGGTCTTGAACGAACGGTGTTGAGACATCCGATCCTTGGACAGGAAAACCATTTTGGTTTACCGGATTGTTACCACTGCAGAGTCCAGCATGAATCAGGTTACTGTCATTTAATATGGAGGACACCAGAGAATAACGAAATCAAAAACAACAGAGACCGACTGAACATGGATACATACCTTTGCAACCACGGGAATAAATCGACAAGACCCTCATCCAGTTGGCTATCCGCCCGAGACGATTGAAGCGCATCTTTGGCAACTTTCATTATGTCCAAGCTCACAGCCTTGCCATTAATCGGCCCGACATGTTGGAGCTGGTCGAGGCATTGTATCCCACGTTCAACCACACTGAACGTCTCTCTAGCATATTCCTGACTGGTCCCGGGGTCGAGCACATCGTAGAGCAATGTCACACAAGCAGAGACTAAGAATGATGCCATCGATCCATCGAATCTTATCTTCGGACAACGACTAGAGTAGGCGTTATGACTTAGGTCAATCATAGCCCTCGCTGAAGAGATGGATGCCTCGATCGAGTCATGGACATGCATCGCACCCCCTCCCCGCTCCTCTGCCTCCGCCTTTGAGTTGAAAAAGGTTGCAAAGACAAGTGCCTGGCGGTGCATGAGCATCCGAGTGATGTAGTAATGGCAGCCCAGCAATATGCGCTGTACCTCCTGCCACCCGTCACCAACAGGGATATCAGGATCGAAAAAATGTAGATACGGAGGCAGGCTGGTTGTGATGGACTCCAATTCCATGTCACATTCCACTACGGCCTGGCGGGACTTGGTTATGTGCGTCATATTCGAGGGGCTTTTTGAAGAGTAAATATCCACGAAGATTCTGTCAGCGATTTTGCCAATGCGAGCCAGGGCCCGGATATATCCACACTTCGCGGCCACACAGGCTTGAAAGTCCGCCACATCTGAGCCACCAATCACCCCAGGTGATGGTAAATCTTCCGGGTACGGCACGTCGATCAGTTCGTCCCGGAAGGCTGATGGACGGCCCGTATACAATGTGCAGGATCGTTCAAGGGAGTAAATAACCCAGAATGTGCGTCTTAAGCGATGCATTGCGAGATTGGGGCCATCGACGACTTGTGAGCGGTTGATCCCGAGAGCCATTGCATTACGTGCGGCATGGCCGAAGTAGAGGTAGGCATCATTAGGGCGCATGACCTGGAAAGCATACATAGCCTAGAGATGATTGTCTCAGTGTTGGAATATTTACCTTCTCGCGCTCACGATATAGGAAGCTCACCTTGAGAATCAGAAAATGCGTCGAAAGCAAACTCGGGTTCTCAAATAAATTGGTGGCGTCATCAGCCTTTTTCGAGAAATATGCAGCCCAGCCTTCTGACACATTGACATCCTGCTGTCCTTCGAAACTTGACACCCGTGCTCCAATTGCCAGAACCATGAGCAATAGCTCTTCTCCCTTGGGGGGAGTTCTTTTAGACGGTGGCTGCCACATCCTGTCCCACAACTCCAGAATCTCCGAATACACCAATACCGGCATTTGCGGATGTATTAATTCAAAAAAAGATTTGATGAAGGCGTCCCCTAGCTCTCTCGGGAAACAAGCATTGAACTGGCAATTGGTGCTATCGTTACCCGGGCTTAATGAGAACATAAACCGCTCTAGGCCCCATTTTCCCACGCTCTCGGGGACTGGACTGCGCTGAGGTGTCAATAGTGTCTCGTGGGTTCTGCGTTTGATACGTTGGTAGATGCGCTGAATAAAACAAAAATGGGATGATGGACCTAAACCGTGGATTAGCGATGTAATTTTCTGATTCATGACCATCTACTTACCATAAAACTGGAACGACCCGGTATCTTTGTTACTCACACCAATCCCAGCTCGTAGTTCTCGCTGTCGCTTATAGTGCACCGGGTCATTCAGCAAACGGGCTGGTGCAGCGTCAATTCGGGGCGCTTCCAGGGTGGGTGCGGCGAGATCAAGGGACGATCCAACATTATCAGAAGAGACAATCACTGCAGGCAGCCGCCGATTAGCTCTGCGCACCGCTTGTTTCTTCTCATGTCTCGGGTTTCGGTAGACACATGAGGTCCCGGAATGCCGACATCCAACGCATGGGTTCTGCCCGTCACAGCGAACCTTTCGCGTGCGACATTGCTCACAGGCAAGAGATACTCGGGGCTTGCCCCTACTAGTTCCCGGAGTTGAAGCTCCGGGTGACACATCGCTCCGTTCGCGATCCATGTTGCCTTCAGTTAAAGTAACAACATCCCCAGTTCATGCGGAACGTTGGTCTACTCATTCCGAGCTCCGAACCGAAGCTGAGTCATTTCAATCACGTGCCCTAGGGCTTCCACGCTAGCCCTTTTCTGCAGTTGTCTGTTGATGGGATGCTCAGCTCTCTTTGCTTTTGTGAGGTTAAGGCATTGAGACTCGGCGTGGATAAATTTAGAATGCAGAAGCATTTAAGTAGGTTGGGATCTTACCAAGTTCACGATCCGATCTACAAGGCCTTTACCCCCGTATCCGCCGCAATAGGTACCAAGGAACAGTGTATCTACACACGTCTAGTTCCGACTTTTTCTCTGCCATAATGTTTACGTTCTCTCAACTTACATCATTGGCACACCGCAATTCCTTGTTGTAGGAATTTATGTCGAATTCTTTCATTATATATTTCCAACCCCGTGTCACCATGGCTAGCAATCACAAAGTTGAACTACTTCCTAGCGACTACGAATATGTCATTGTCGGCTCAGGCGCAGGAGGCGGGCCACTTTCCGCCAATCTTGCCCGACACGGTCATCAAGTGCTCCTCCTTGAAGCTGGCGATGATCAAGGCCAGAGTCTCATGCAGAAAGTCCCTGCATTTCATATTGTAGCAACAGAGGACCCGGTTATCAGATGGGACTTCTTTGTCAAACACTACGATGACGAGACGCAGGCAGCAAGAGATCCCAAGATGACCTGGGGGACACCAGACGGAAAGATGTTTATCGGGGTCAATCCTCCTCCTGGATCGAAGCAAAAAGGTGTATATTATCCGCGAGCAGGGACATTAGGCGGATGCACGGCGCACAACGCTCTGATAACTGTGCTATCACCGGATGAAGATTGGGCGCGTATTGCTAACATTACAAATGATTCATCGTGGGGTCCGCAACAGATGAAACGTTACTTTGAACGACTCGAGAGATGTGGCTACCTTTCGGAGGGAACTGATGGTCACGGGTTTGGCGGTTGGTTGGAGACAAACCACGCTGATCCGATTGTGTTGACTTCGAAGAGAACCTTCGTTGAGGCTGCTCTTCACGCTGTACCTTCGCCAAGCAAACAATTCAAGGATGATGTGAACAGCCGAGAGCCCCAAGTCGAAGGAGCGTACGAATTGACTCTCCCTATGAGTGAGAGGGGTAGACGGAGTAGTGCTCGGAATTACCTCGTCGCTACTGCCAATGCCAGAAATGCGGATGGATCTAAGAAGTATCCACTCCATATCCGCATGAGGTCCCTTGCTACCAGTATTCTGTTCAGCGGCAACGATGGGAAGCCAAAGGCGATCGGAGTCGAGTTCCTAGAGGGAAAGAGTATGTACAAGGCAGATCCGACATTTGATCCCAAACACGCAGGAATCAAGAGACGTGTGTTCGCTTCTCGTGAAGTTATCGTGGCTGGAGGTTCATTCAACACACCACAACTACTGAAGCTGAGTGGCATTGGGCCGAAAGAGGAGCTTCAGAAGTTCGGAATTCCAGTCCGGGTCAACCTTCCTGGAGTGGGATACAACCTCCAAGACAACTACGAGTATCCAGTCATCTACCGATGCGATCAGAATCTTTCCATTTTTCAGGACTCACTGTTTGGCTCTGCCGGTGAATCCGTCTCTCACCCAATGGGTCCAGGAGGGCAACGGACCGTATAGATCTATCGCGGAGACAATGGCCGTGAAGAAGAAATCTAAGGTCAGCGAAGACGGCGAGCTGGACCTGTTCCTTTTCGGAGGAGCAAAGACGTTCCCCGGGTACTTCCCCGGTTACTCCAAGGTGCTAGGGGGCGCCTTGAACAAATTTTGCTGGAATTTGATCAAGACACATCCACGCCGATCCCAAGCAGGGTCTGTGACTTTATGCTCAGCGGATCCCCGTGATTTGCCAGAGGTGAATTTTAGGTTCTTCAGTGAACATGACAACCAAGACAGACCCGATGATGACCTCACTGCGATAGCAGACGGAGTTGAATTTGCACGTTCAATACTCAAAAGTATCCCAGAGCCTATCGGACCCATGGTAGAGGAGTTTCCTGGCACCTCAATCGAGCGTGTCGACGCACTGAAGCAGGATATCAAAGACAAAGCATTCTCACACCATGCGACAAGCACATGTCATATCGGAGCAGATGGAGATCCAATGGCATGCCTTGATTCACGATTCCGCGTGCGAGGTGTTGAGAGCTTGAGAGTTGTTGATGCTTCCGTGTTTCCGCATGTACCCGGAGCTTTTCCTGCTCTTCCTGTTTATATGATTAGCGAGAAGGCAACGGATGTGATATTGGAAGACATTGAGTTGGATCTGGATGATGCGGTACTTGGAGAAGCCTTAGAAGATATGGTACTAGAGAATAGCGATTAGTCTCATAGAAATAGAATGAAATGTAATCCAGGCGTACTTTCTAGAAATTACAACTAGTTATTCTCATTAGTAGAAGGACGGGGATGAAGCACCTGATTTCTGCCTTGCGCCGCAGGCATCAAGGATCCTTTTATCTTATCGGCCCGGTTACCGAAGGGGGATTTTCTGCTGCGTCTCCGACGCGCAGCTACCGGCTTCTCATGCCATTCCGATAAGAAGCAAGCTCGAAATCTCGAATTATATAACATTCTTGGGAGACTTGTGCAATGAAACGCAGAGGTCTGAATGGCCCTGTACGCAAAAGATTGCGAGTCACTACAGGCTGGTAGGTCCTACGCCTTTGTCATACAACAAGGTGCTAACAGATTATCAAGTAAAACCTGTCGTGGCCGCCGCGTGAAGTGCGACGAATCAAGACCGATCTGTAACAATTGCGCGAGGAAGAACCGACTATGCAAGTATGATGATGCTGCTCCCAGCAGCGTTGGGAACAGGACTTCCAATCCAGCGCCACTGCGTCGTTCGAGACGCGCTTACCCGCAGGATGACGACGGTCAAGATGCCAGGGACTCATCCGTGAGTGGCCAGCAAGATACCAGCTACCACTCCTTCGGAGCTGCGTCCCTGCAAACCCACCGACCACGAGGTATCGAGCGGGAAAGGAGCGGGGTTTCGCTGGAATCCCAGAGAGATGAATCGAATGGGATAGATGCGAGCGGTGTTCGTGGTCTGGAAATACCATCATCTGTATATGACTCACCCTCACCGAATCTGGCTGCCATCTTCCTGCACGTCGAGAAGCCTATGTCATTTGCTCCGTCGGTCCAGTCGCAACCGGTTCCCGTGATAAGCTTGGGTCCCACCAGCAGAATAGGTGATAGTAGAGAGGATCGCTCAATAGCACTCATAGTACAGGAGCAGATTGAGTTGAGTGCGGCAGAAGTAACTATTTTCCGTAATTACGTTGAACGAGTATCCAGATGGGTATGTGAGAGTGTTACAGGCCTCAACGTATTAATCTCACGTGATGATATGGAGAGTCGAGGCAGAAACTATTGGATAATAGTTGATGAAGGAAATGTAGGAGGAACAGGGATCGAATTGGCCGAACCAGCGGGTATGTCACGTGATCCTTCATCAGATCCGAACATAGCAACAGGTATGATCAGATATGATGACAATCATACCCAGCATAGCAAAGGGACATGATGGCTATGAAGGAGGAAACATATATAAGGACACTCATTCATGTACTTAGCTTAGTTCTTCGCGATCAATACAAGTCATTCAGCATTGGTTACCTTCTAGTTTCTGACTCGTCCGCACTTAACCAACAACCCAGTATATATACTCGGTTGGCCTTGCTTCTCTATTCGTTACCTTTACTGTTTCTACTTGTTGAATATCTTACGGAGCCTGGAGGGGGCGATATACCCATCAACGCATACGACTTATCGAACCGGACCCGGAGGGGCATTGAGCATACGATATCTGGAAGACACTTAGGGCAAGTGTCCAGTCTCGAAATACAACTAACTAGAACCCTAGGTACGATACGAGAGAAGCCAGGTTGTGACAGAGAGCTAGTACCACTACATATGATACGATATGCTTACGGTTGACAGATCGATTCATTCTCGCGCGACCAGCCGTTTTATGGAAAAGTGCCGATCATGGCGCTTCGGTGTCCTGTACTCATGAATTCATGTCTTGCACTGTCAATGAAACATTCAACTTTGAAGGCATCGGGAGAAGAGCAACGTACTAGCGAGAATGTTGCCATTCATTATCACCAGAAAGCTATCAAGGTGCTGAGTACGTTACTGATGGATACCGAATGTGCCTCGAGAGATGAGATTTTGGCCTCAAGCATCATCCTTTCGACGTACGTATATGCATTGAAATCCGCAAATGATGAATGCTGACATCTACAGATATGAAATGTTCGATGTCGTGGGCGAGAACTTCGGATCTCATTTAGGAGGTGTCGCGTTTTTCTTGCAGTCTCGTCGGGTTTACGGCGATCAATGCGGACTTCAGGGAGCTGTGTACTGGACATGGTACAGACACGAAATTTGGGCGGCCCTTCAAACCGGCCGACAGATGCTTCTGGACGAAGCATATTGGCAGCCCCCGCCTCTTGAGACTTTCGAAGGTGTCTGCATTGAGGACATAGCAAATCGCGTGATTTTTATATTTGGACAATGCGTATCCTTCTGCAATTCAGGCGATACTCCGGGCGAGATTAGTGCCGACGAGAAGACTGAAGCTCGGCAACGTAGAGTCACCAGTTTGGATGCTGCCCTGGAGGATTGGGAACTAAAGCTTCCGTCTTCCATGTCACACTTCTTTGCGGAACCAACAGCATCTCAAGATCAGAATGTACCTCATCAATTTCCTTCTTTGTGGTTCATGTATCCACAGAGCGGTACGTATACTGTTTCCGGTGACGGGATAACTCTCCCCACTAATACGAGCCAGCCATTGCCTATCAGGTCTACCACGCCTCGAAGATCTTGCTGAATTTGCATCGGCCACCAGTTCCAGTCGAGAGTCGAGGCTTGGGCCACACGCAGTCGCTCTGGATCCGCCGTCAAATCGAGCGATCTCGCGAGCAGATATTCCTGGTTTCAAATGCGGGCGTTCCCGACACCTGGAGCCTGGTCTCCACACAGTGCCTGTACATTGCGGGACTCGTAACCGAGGGGTTGCTGGAAAGACAACGTACGCTGGAACTCATTGAAGAATGTCAAGAAAGCTCCGGTCGACGGACCATGTGTCTTGCTGACGAGCTTCGAAGACTGTGGGCTCAATGAGGATAAACTTTGCGCATCCGCTTTTCTTGTCCATGATTACGGTGGGGATGTGGGACAGATTCGACGAATTGATGTCGAGAGCGAGATCATTCCGGCTCGACTCGTTTCTCGCTCAGTTTCCTAATTGGCCAATTATGCTCGGTTTCTATCATTATGTGGTCAGCGCTCCCCGCATCCCCCACATCTCCGACATCCGTCCAGGAATTAATGTTGCCCAGGGCGGCATATATTTTGGATTGATTGTTGCATCAAGAGCTGTCTGTATATACAAACAAATTGGTCTGAGTTAAGAAAAGAAAGAAGATGTCTGAAAGCCTCCATCCAGTCTTCCGCAAGGGAGCTACTGCTCTCATCAGCGGAGCAGCTTCTGGAATCGGTCTGGCGACGGCGCATTTCTGTTATTCTCGCGGCATGAACCTCGTTCTTCTCGATGTCAACGAGCATTCACTACTTGAAGCAACTAGCCAGCTTCCGTCAACTTCGGGAATCAGAACATCGATGTTCCACCTAGACGTTGCGGACGCCAAGGCCTGGAAGGTCCTGCAACAGGGCATTTCGACAATGCACCCCTCCGGAATCGACTTTCTCATGCTAAACGCTGGGTGCAGTGTCGAGCCGGAGGCTGGGAAAACCGCCTGGCAAGATCCGGAGTATTTCTCGCGCACGCTTGCCGTCAACACATTAGGCTACACGAATGGCATCGCAGCCTTACTCGACACCATGAAAAATGGGACGGAATCAAAACCACGCGCCATCGTCCTAACTGGCTCCAAGCAGGGAATCACCAATCCCCCCGGTAACCCAGCCTACAACGCCTCCAAAGCCGCAGTGAAATCTATCGCCGAACAACTATCCTACCATCTCCACTCCGACCATCCTGAAATCAGCGTCCACCTCCTCGTTCCCGGCTGGACGTACACGGGCTTCAGCGCCGGTCGGTTCCCGTCCAAGCCGGATGGCGCGTGGGCACCGGAGCAGGTTGTTGAGTATATGAACCGGAAAATGGTGGACGGCGTGTTTTATATCATCTGCCCGGACAATGAAGTGACCGAGGTGTTGGATCGGAAGCGGATTATGTGGTCGGCTGGGGATATCGTGTATGAACGGCCGCCGTTGTCGCGGTGGAGGCCGGAGTGGAAGGATACGGCGGCGATGGAGATTAGGGATAGAATTACTTTGTAGAATAGCCAAGTTTAGACAAGACTTGAGGTGGATTGATTGAATTCACTCAGTTTCGGTTATCGATCCCAATTGGTATCGAGTATCCACCACTCAGATCGCATAGCGAGTTTCCTATGCGAGTTTCCTATGCGAGTTTCCTATGCGAGTTTCCTTTCGATGATGACATGCTCGCTATGCTATAAATGCTCCCAATTCTGATGTCACATTCAGAAAAGGGACAGCAGTAGATACAATTTGCAATTTAGCAACATGGTTCTTCAAGGATCTAACGTGCTCCTTGTAAGGTGTCCCCAACCCCTCCCCCATTCGTGTTTGACAACGTACTGACTCGATCAGACCGGAGCTTCTATGGGAATTGGTTCCGCCATTGCTGAAGCACTAGCCGCCAAAGGCGCGAATTTGATTCTTTTTGCGAGATCTGAGGTACGTACACTTCCATTGAGTCCTGGGTATCGTCTAACGCCTAGTAGGATAAGCTACAGAACCTTGCAGACAAAATCAAGAAGCACCATGCAGTTAAAGTGATCTACAAAGCAGTCGATGTTCAAGATTACACTGCAGTCGAAGCTGCCGTGAATTCCAGTGTGCAGGAACTCGCTCAGGTTGACATTCTGGTCAACAACGTGCGTTCTCCGCGCCCATTACACCCGTCAAACCTAACAGAACCAGGCCGGCCTAGCCCTCGGCGCCCCATCCGCATTCCACGACCTCCGCGTATCAGACATCCTAACCATGAACAACACCAACATCAACGGCCTCATGTTCGTGACTCACGCAGTCCTCAACACTTCCATGATCCCTCGCGCCGCAGGCACAATCCTCAATATCACCTCCGTAACTGGTATCGAGGTCCCGCCCTTCCCGGGCGAAGCAGTGTACCACAGCAACAAAGCTGCGCAAGAGGCCTTTACGAACGCATTGCGGAATGAGCTGAGTGGGACAAATATCCGCGTCTTGGCGCTGCGGCCTGGGTGCGTGGCGACCAATTTCCATTCGCAGCGGGTTGGGCATGATCAGGAGATGTATAATAGCTTCTTTGAGGGATTTCAGTATGGCCTTTTTATTCTATATTCATGCTATTAGCGTTGTTAACTTTGCTTGCAGGCCTCTTGAACCAGTGGATATCGCGGAATCAGCGGTGTATATGCTGGAGCAGCCGTTGAATAGATCAGTGAAGGCTCTTGATCTTGTTCCCTCGGGTATGTACAGTTGATAAATTCATCTGCACTATGAGGCTCGAGCTAATTTTTCTGAAGCGCAACGATCTTTGACTGTCTTTGACCGGGTATGGAACAAGAGAAATGCATAGTCTTGGTTTTGACCACTACTCTCTGTCTGATTAATTGTGTCTGTTCAGCAATAAGGAATCCATTTTTGTATATGACACTCCCTAATGAAGTTCCAACGGCTCTCCAAGGACTACCAAATGCCCCGGAGAACTCTGCGAATAATTCTTCAGCTTTCTCGCTATCAGCCACCCAATTGAGCTTGCCCCTGCGAAATGCCGGTCGCCGCAACTATTCTCAAATTTGGGATTTGGATGGGCTGGTACATAACACATAGTTGGGAATTATTGGGATTGCGCCCGTGGTTCTGATGCTCAAGTGGCCGAACCGCCGAAAATTCGCCGGTAAAGTCCGTTCATGCGGCGGCGACTGACTACTATCACTATCCAATCCTCTCTATTTGAAAGCAAGCTTCTTCTTCTCTATCTAATGCTCATCTGATGTGCGAAGCTGGTGATTTCTCGCTGTAATTATCACGGGCTTGATGGTGGATTACGTTATTGACTTTTACGACCAGAATTTGATCTTTTGTACATTTTTGTGCCATGTATACTCCAGAGTAACGTTGAGTCTCCTTCTATACAACTCTACTCTGTACATACTACACTTTTCTCACAGCGATCCTCTACCCCGGACCAATCGCGCAGCTCGGTGGTCTGCGCAACTCGGTAGTGCATTACCTTACCCAGCACCAAGACAATAAGAGCATAAGCTAATGGATTGGACAATCATTGTCCTGGATATGCTGGTCAAGAAATAGAGTACGGAAACGCTAGACCCGCTGAGACAAATAGTAGCGGTCGATCACCCAAATTAGGCAAGAGGCACAAGCTTTGTTAGTGCAACCACCAAACTTTGTTCATGTGTTGCGTATTCTTTTAATCGCACTCGTCCCCCCTCACCTTGAGTCTCAGTATGCACCATGGCCAGCAGTTATAGTGAGGCTATTACTGTTGTTACCGCTGTCTTTCTCAGCATTTCACTGACCACAGTGCTGCTGCGATGTTTTGTGCGATTGCATCTGGTCCGGGCCTTTGGCTGGGATGACACCTTGATGGTCATTGCAGCAGTAGGTTTCGTATTTCTCCCTGATGGAATTACGATATATTGACCCTGGTAGACCTTGAATATCGGGTTTGCAACATGTGGCTTCTTAGGCGCGAACTATGGCATGGGCAGGAAACTCGAATATTTCCTCTTCCATTCTAATGATTTTCACAAAGCATTATTTGTATGGGCTCTGGCTTTCTGCGTTCAGCATGCTCGGGCTAATTACAACCAACAAAATAGTGCTTCTGGCTGGGCCAACTCTTATACATCGCTATATCTGTTGTTGTCAAAACATCGATTAGCCTGTTGCTACTCCGCATCACAGTCAATCACATCCATATTGGCATTCTCTATGCCACTATGGCAATCAACATACTTGCTGGATTGGCCTTCTTTTTCTTTACCATATTCCAATGCACACCCATCAACCACTTTTGGAACCGCCTGGATCAGGACTATGGCAAATGTGTTGACATTGAGATCCTCACTGACATTGCATATCTATGCAGTGCTGTTGCAGCCCTTACGGACTTCATCATTGGCCTGCTTCCAGCATTCATAATATGGAACTTGCACATGCCACGGCGAAATAAGATTGCTGCGGGAATGATCTTGAGTCTGGGCTGCATGTTCGTCCCCCCACCCCCCGCTTGTGCCCGCACCCATTGCCTATGGAATAAGCTAATATAAATTGCATTGCATTGCAGAGCAGGTGTCGCTGTCATCGTTCGCTTCCCCTACCTCAAATACTACGCTGACAAGCAATTCCTCTATAAAACCGCCTACATCGCCATCTGGTCGAACATTGAAGCTGGTCTGGGCATCACTGCTGGCTCTCTGCCAACATTACGCCCCCTGATTCGATTCTTCCGTGAAGCCACACAGGGTTCTTACAGCCGCAACCCAGGCTCATTCCCACTATCAACTACCCTGGGGAATAATACACCACTCCAGCAGTCCAAGATGGCACAGGAGAGTGCGCAGCAGCTCTGGTCCGGGGGCAAGGATGTTGAGGCACATGGGACGCACACGGTGGTGCTAGGTAATGGACGGGTTGCAACTGCAGCGGCGAGTGAGGAGGACTTGAGTACGGTGATGGGGAGTCGGGATTTGGGGTGGATGCGAAAGGAGTGACCTTTTCTTTCCTTCATCTTCTCTGTGCTGTCCCTTTTTGTTTCGTTTCGTATATCCTTAGTTGTATTGTATACCTGTGGCTTATTTCTTCAATGGAACACCGCATCACAGCATAAGCACAGCCTAACTAGCTCGCCAATGTCCGCCTGCCAGTTCTCTCAAGTCTTCGACTAGTCCACTTGGGTGCTCGAGTGCAGCGAAATGCCCAGCATCGTCACGCTCTGTAACGGGTTAGAACCAATGATAACCACCTATAAAGGAAGCCCAGATGGAGCAAACAGCTCATACACACCTTTATAAAACACCAACTCCCCCGTCCTCCCAACTGCCCTCCGCGACGAAGGCTCCGTATCCCAGATAAACGACGTATACCCAAACGGAACCTTAATTCGGTTTTCCGGCTGGACAACAAACTCGGCGAATTTATCATGCTGGACGTTCTCGTAGTACGTCAGCATAGACGACATAATGCAATTGCTGAAGTAGTACAATGACGCGGTGGTGAGGATCGCGTGCGTCCATGAACGATCGTTTTGGTTGGAGGGGTTGGAGGCTTCGATGAATTTTTCGCCTACCCACATGAGAATGCCGAGGGGGTTGTCGTGGAGGACGAGACCGATTGTGTGTGGCTAGAAGACGATAGTTAGTATTGACTTGTGCAAATAGGGTGGAAACATACACGAGTCCTCATACACACAGCATAACCAATATGGTTCTCCAGCCAGTCGTTCACTCGTTCCAGTGTCGCCTTCTCCCGACCGGTATATTCCACGCCATCAGGCAGCGGACTCGGAGCAAAATTGGAATGCAACAACTTGCACGAATCCGTGTACTTGGACGCGAGCTCCCGGCCGACAAAGTGTCCCCAATCTCCACATTGCACCATGTACTGATCATACCCGAGCTTCTTCATCAATTGATCGAAAACCCTAGCTGTATCCTGCAGAGTCCAACCTGATCGGTGCGGGCCATCCGACCAGCAGAACCCCGGTAGACTCGGAACAATCACATGGAATGCAATATCCTTGTCATCAGATGGACGCGACAAAGGACCCCACACTCGACTAAACTCCCAGAAAGAGCCCGGCCACCCATGTATCAACAGCAACGGGATCGCGTTCGGACGTTCCGCGCGCGTGTGCAGGAAGTAGATGTTGAGGTTTTCGATCGAAGTGGTGTACTGGGGGTATTTGTTTATATCGCTTTGCACGGAGAACCAGTCGAAGTCGTTTATCCAGGTGTCGTAGAGACGTTGCGCCCACTCGTAGGGCGGGCCTATCTTAGTGAATTGCCGGCAAAGGACAGGATACTAGGAGTGCGACATACCATAATGAGACCCCGCATCAGCAACAATTGGCCGTCCTGGAAGTCGTGTGTCTTTTAGTTTCCGGTTCAATCGGTCGACTTCTTTGGGGATATCAATTTGGAAGGGTTGGATGTCTGCCATGTCGGATATATATGTCTTTGGGTGTCACAAGCCGCGAGAATTGATTAAGAATGTAACTCGGAAGATGTGCTACTGTCAAAATTCAATACAAGAGAGAATTGCGGGTATATAAAGGGACTCTATATACTACACATCGCTGGTGAATAAACCGCCAGCCAATGACGATTGGAAGCGAGAAATTCGTGTGCCAAAATCCAGTGACGTTATTATTATTTAGTTGCATTAAATGGACAATACTACTATATGCATCGCTCGAATATGCCGATAATCTCGAGAAACTCACTGCAGCAACTTTGGCAGATCGTCCACCGATGCTTTGCCCTCAATGATGCCTGCATTGGGTCAGTATAAATCCGCGACCACGTATAAAAGGAGAGCTTACCATGCACAGCATTAAATAGAGGAAACTCCTCGGTCTTTTCATGCTTCGATAGGAACTCCCATACCGACTGGGCAGTTCCAAGACCCTGTAGCTTCTGACCATTAAGCTCCGTCTTTTCAATCTCCTCTACGGAAACTCCCTTTTCTACCGCGTGACAAGCAGAACGGAAGTTTCTACCAGCCGTGCAGGATGCCACAAGATCCGCGACACCGGCGCTTTCAACGGTGAACGTCCGCTCGTCGACAGATTGCGGGAACCAGGTCCGGCCGAATCTGACCATCTCAAGCACACCTTGCCGGAGAACAGCTGCCTTGGTGTTCTCTCCCCATCCCTTGGCTTGCACGAAACCCGTTGCCAGAGCCACGATGTTCTTCAACGCACCACCCAGGGACACACCAGCTGCATCTCGCACAACGTGAACCTTGAAGTATGGCCTCGAGAATAGCAGGTCCCACAATTTGCCATCGACGTGAGGGTAGTCCTGTGGGACGGGCTGTAGCTTGACGTGTGTAGGCTTGGTTTTATCTTGCCGTTGTTCATCCACCTTGATCAAGTTGTCTTTGGGCGAACCATCGTCGGACTTGAGGTCCATGGGTGGAGGATCGTAGCCGATTGTCGTCTCGCAGAATCTCTCCGCAGCCACTTCTGTGGCAATGTTGGCGCCCGACAAGGAACCGCAGTAGATAGCCAGTTTCTCCATGATCAACTCCGAGTATAATGTAACCGTCACGTCCGACACATCTACACCCTTAATACACGAGATCCCACGCGCGTACGGCACAATTTTCCCTTGTATCTGCTCCAATGTCTTCGATATAAACTGATGCGGTAGGTTAAAGATAAGGAGCGTTGCGCCGTCCACCGTCGACGGGAGATCGGGGTTTGCGACGAGATTATCGGGCAATCGGATATCAGGCAGGTACTTGACGTTCTCATGTGTCTCATTGATGAGCTTGGTGAGTTTGTAGGTCTTGTCGCCGTACTTGCTGCGGTGTTTCGAGGACTCGGGGACTTGAACGTCCTCGTCAAACACCCACATTTGGACTTGCTCTTCGAAGACATCAGTGTGCGCTTTCGTATTCTCCGCGACAATTTTGGCGATTGTTGAGCCCCTGTATGTTGTCAGCTAAGAGCTTGAGGAATCAGTAGAAGAGTAGATACCAGTTTCCGGAGCCAACAACGGCAACTCTGTGTTTCTGTGGCATCTTGACAATAGCGCGGTGTAATCAATGCAGGTTGCGGATCGTGGTAGAATTAATCTTGGTGAGCTTGGGAGAAGTATATAAGCACTACGCTGGTAAACGGATGTCATGCTTGCATTAGACCCAGAAACCGGTTGTATCGGAGTTCAGGTCGATGCCGGGGAACACCCAACGATGACGTCATGTCACCTCCTGTCCCTTCTGGTGCTCTCTTTTTCGATTTTGATCGCTGCTTTCTCTGCAATCCACTACCATTTACATGACTTAACAGTACAACCCCATGTGCCTCCTCAATTAACTGATCTAGTCCGTGCAAGCGTCAATTCATAGTAAGCAATTGACCAATCAGCAGCCGCTATAACCGAGCGAATAATATACGAGCACAATGCTTCCCCTTCACTGTCAGCTGAGATCAGATGCCCATTCAATTGACTGTCTTCGGGTGAATAACCATAGGAGTAAGGGTCTTCATCCAGCAAGGCATCTCCAACTTCAAATCCTTTTGGTCGTACGCTAGCACCACGTCCAGTACATCAGACTGACCGGAGCAAGACAGTTATTCTCCCGCAGCTTCAATAGAGATCGGACTCGTCCAAATGGAAGGTGCACGAGACGCGGTGAGAAGTTCTACCCATCATTGATGATCTCGCGCGAGTCGTCATCGCTGCAGCCAGCATGAAACTTGCTCTATATCCCGGCTTCCTACACCCGAAGGATAACCTTGATCACCCCGGTCATTCCAACCAGGTTCTGAACATCATGGAGAAACTGTTGGCAGCCTAATTTGAGCTGAATTTATGCAGACAGAAAAAGCAGTTACTGGAGGAACTACAAATAGAGGCATGTGGGGATGCAAGTCCTAGTTTTGCTCACTCTCAGTCTCGATGGAATTTCCGTTCAAGTGACTATCTCGGGGTAAAATAACATGACCAAAAAGAGAGAATTGGCTGAACGAAGCGATACTATGAGTCCAAATTCGTCAATTGCTGCCTCAGGCTGCTATTTTCTTTGTCTACTAGATTCTACACGTTTGATTTGTTTTCGCACAACATTTCTTTTATTTTTTTTAATGCTTCCCTCTATCACTCAACCTTTGAATTGTGTTGTTCTGTCTTCGCTGAAGGTCTACAAGAGGCTATCGAATGAGCAGTACAAACGATTCAGTGAGTGGCAACAGTCAGTTTTATTCTTTTTTCTCCTGTGCTGTTTCTTACGAGTCAGTTTCAACTGCGGATCGAAGTCGAACCTAGAAAGAACCCCAGAAGATTTCAATAACGACAACATGGCCTTACAGCAAGATGCATCCGAGGCAGAATTGGCTGTTATGAACGCCTTCCACCGGGAAGCCCACGGTTGCAGAGACACGGCTGGCCAGATCCTGGAACAAGAGATATCCCCTTACTACCAGCAATACAACCCCTCTGTGCACGTCGCACCGTATACGACCATTATCGGCCCAAGCGGTATTGGCAAGACGTTCCTGATCCAGGAACTCGCCCGGAAGGGTGTCTACGTTGCCTACGCCAGTCTCGCAAGTACAGAATCTGGAGTATATCCTTCTCGCTCGAAGATGGCGGATCTAGTTGCCAGACGTGATGATAAAGAGAATGCGGCCGTCTTTTTCAACTGTTACATTGCTGCAAGCTTGGTCAACATCCAGATGTGTAGGGACATTGGCATCACCGCAACGGGCCTGTTTGATGCTATGATAAGGGTTGAGTTTGCCGATGTTCAATCAAAGCTGGCAGAGCAAGTCGAGAAGTTGTACAAGCACGTGTCTGATTTTAAGCCAGCGGATGACGCCACGGAGCGCTCGCAGACATTTGAGCATAGGGTGAAGAAGTTCGCCAACCAGGGCACGCTGGCCGTCCCGCTCGCACTGTATGAGGAGAACATCACCAGCGTGTTTGTGAATTTCTTGGAAAGGCTCAATCGCCACGAGCATCGAGGCAAGTACGTCCAGCCCAGCAAAGCGACGAAACACTTTGATCCCGAGAACACCCCACCCGCCATTATCTGCATCGACAACGCTCGTGGCCTCTTCAACCCCTACAACTATTCGGGGGAGGGAGGTTCGTTTTTGGCGTTTCAGACGGCCCTGCGTGACCAAAGGGTGATCAATCCGTTGTTCGGACTTCTTGTGGACTCCTCTTCCAAAATAGCAAGCTTCCATTGTCCCAGCCCCGACGCCAAGGGCACCTTCCCGCCAATATACGAAATCGACTCGATGGACCTTTTCGCTGTGAGAAAAGACCGAGGCTGGGAGGCTATCAGGACCTTGACGCAGTCAGCCCATGCAAACGTCGGACTGGAACATCTCTACAATCTAGGAAGGCCTTTGTGGGGTGCTGTCCTCCGAGAGAAGTCCCGGGAATCTAGCCTCAATGAGGCTCAGATGCAGGTGCTTGATCTCGCTAGGACTAAGATCTGCGGCCATCCAAGCTTGCGTGGACGCAAGCCAATGAGCGATACCCAGGCCTTGGCGTTACTCTCCTACCGGATGGAATTTGATATCACTCCCGACCAGCGCCTTTCCAACGAGTTCGTTGCAAATCACCTCCGCCACATCGTTCATATAACGGGACGCGACTGGTTCATGCGCACTTACCATCCTACGGAGCCGGTCCTGGCGCTAGCCTCCCAGGTGGAAATGTCCACTCGCTCGAAGACTCGGGTTGAGGTCCTCAGGGCGCTCTATAAGCACGTCACTGAGGGGTCGATCATTCTCAGGAGCACTGGCGATCCCATCGCGACCTTGATCCTGATGTTTGCTATGGACGCCGCCCAGCCCGAGGGGAGCCATCGCCCGGTGAAGCTGGCGATATTCTTATCTTCTCTGTTCTCCGAAAATGTGCTCGAGTCCATTCGCGAACGATCGGAGGCGTCTGACGGGCTGCGATCTCTGTGGCAGGAGGGTGTGGTGTTTTTCAACCAATTCGTGCGACTCGGAGTTGATCCGGACGAGGGTACTTTGTGGAGGGCGTTTCACCGGGCAGCCGCCGTGCTGCCTCATGTTGGGTACAATGGACCTAATATCATCATCCCCATTTTCCTCCCGAACAAAAACAAGATGAGCTATATCCTTGTCAGGGTGAGCAACTGGCGTGAGGAGGAGATTGACGAGGCGTTCAAAGACGATGCAAAGAACTCCCTCAAATACGATGCGATATCGATTGACTCGGAAAAAAAGAACGACGACAAAGAAGATTACGGTGACGAATACAACAAAGATGCAAAAGACGAGGATGAGGAATAGGACGAGGAGGGCAGCGAAGACAGCGGAGACTACAATCCAGTGATGCTGCCTCACATCTCGATCATGATGTCCCCGCGTGGCCACGAAGACGATGCCACGGCGGAGGTGATCTACCCTGAGCCTGTGATGGGTGACTCCGGGACGTCCGCTACTTATGAATTCAACGACCTTGAACGTATAGTCGTTGGTGTCGTCGGAATCGACGTCAGCGTCTACCCGGGGCTCTTCCACCCGAAGGACACTGATAGCAACCCCGTCAATTCCATCGAGACTCTGTTTCTGTTGCGGAGGTTTCTGTGCTGCTTGGATGTTAATTCTAGTAGGGTGGGGGGATACGAGCATTGTCTGATGGCTCCGTTTATTTGAGGTTTGAGGACGACTATTTGGATCGTTATTGATTCCCGCATGTCAATAAATAGTTTGTGATATGGAAAGCTGTAGTAAGATAAAAGATTTCCCACATCCTGATCGAAATTAAAAGTACTTGTGCCTCCACTTTTTCACCCGCCGCTTTCGCTGTGGGTGCGCCACACCGATAGGATATTCACACCGATAGAATAATAATATCATATACCCTTATATGGATGTCTAATAACACATGTTATATTCATCGGTTTTTGTTTAAAATACTATCAATAGTTTCCTGGTCGGCATTTTCATCAATTCCCATCATCCATAGCTCCAATCGGTCATATCTGCGGTGAGTGGTGGCCAAAGAAGTCCTAATAGACTGTCCAAGTCGCCGCCCTTCCTTCTTTTCTTCTGCCTTCTTTCGGGCACCAATTCGCCTGTTGGCATCCTGCACTGATAGTACACCAGAGTGGCTAAGTCCAGGAACTTGTCGACGAGATTTTGGCTTAGATTGGTGTGCTGCAGCTTTGAGATATCGGTCCAACTCCATGGCTGTTTGATCACTGGATTCCGCCTGAGTTAGACCACCACTAAATATCCTCTCCAAACGCCTATTTAAGCCTGGTGATAAAGCAGATAGATGACCATCAATCTTATCCAAGGATGCCCGAGCCTTAGAGATTTCTTTCCGGAGTTGCCTGATGGTTTTAGGAGAGCTCTGGGCGGAACCACTAGAGGTAGAGTCACCATCCCATATTTGTAGATCTGGAATGGGCTCTGCTTGTTTCTCCAGATCGTCCATAACAGGAGAGGGGTCAAAAGGGAAGATTCCACAATCTCTAAAGGCTGATTGGATAGTATGGGTCTTGAATGTCTCCTTCCGAATACCTGGTAGTACTGTAAGGAACTCCCGCTTCTCAAAATCACTCCATCCAAGTATAGCAGCCTCAGTGACAGCCTGCCCATGATAGTGTTTGTACTGTTTAAATGGCTTTCCATCTAAAGGCTGCAAAAAATGGGTTGCATGTGGTGGGAAGGAGTAGAGAAGAATCCGATTCTTCTCGCAGTATTCAATGAATTCATACGTGAGGTGAGATCCATGATTATCCATAAGAAGCAGCCGATAAACACCAGCCTATTTAAATAAGAAATAGTTAGCCTTGACTGCTATGTGATCAATAAAGAAAAGAGTCTAAACCCACACATCGCTGCTTAGTATGCTTGTCGAAATGTTTAATCCATTCAAAGGCTATTTCATCGGATATATAGCCATTTGGTGAGACGCCCAGTATCCAGTTTCCTGGCATATCTGAATGCGTATACCAGTCCTCTAGATGGCCCTTTCCCGGGAGAATGATGCAGGGAGGAAGGACCGATCCATCTGCAGAAATACACTCCACAACAGAGATTAAACCACGAGAAAAAGAGGCACCAGGATGTTGCGCTCTTGATGGATATTTAGTGATTACCACTTCTCCACGGCCCTGGCCCTCCATAAAGCCAATTTCATCGAAATTATAGAGGTCCTGGGGCTGGATCTGATACTGTTTAAGGAGGATCTCTAACCGATCATACCAGTTCTGAATTATCCCAAGATCCTGAGATTGTAGGCGCTTTGGATCCCTTGGCCTTTGTTTAAGCCGTGTATATTCAGGTCCTAAGCGTTCAAGAAAGCGATATGGCCATTCTTTGCTGACTTTTTTGGGAGGGATAGTTGGGTCCGTATGGGCACGCTGTAGGATCAAGTTGGCACTTTTTTCTATCCTTTTAGCTGTTGGAGGCACTCCAGCTTGATCTAATCGCTCAATCCAGTGTTTGAGTGCATTCTCCTGATGCTTATCAAGTGCATAGTTAACTGGCTTGGTAGAATTTCGCCCAGGTAGCCCTTTGACGCGTCGAAGGAGCCGTTGGTAAGGCACATCAAATGCCTCTGCTAGAGGGCGAATTTTTTGTGATTTATCGCGTTCGTACGTGGCAATGGCATTTTTAATTTGTTCTTCGATATTTTCGCGTTCAGTAGGCATGGTAGACGATGTCTATTGAATAGTAAAGATGATGGGTATGATGAGATGGATTTTTATTCTATCGGTGTGAATATCCTATCGGTGTGGCGCACCCACAGCGAAAGCGGCGGGTGAAAAAGTGGAGGCACAAGTACCATATACCTGTTACAGACACCAACACATCAATCTCACGTGAGAATGCGGGGAGACAAGGCAGAATCATTGGACAAGAAAGGAAGAAAGAAATGCAGGAAAAGCAGGGATCAAGCTGATATCCGATGGACATGTCACGTGATCATCTACTCCAGATATACCCCCAAGGGAGTAGCCGAAAGAGTATATATCAAGACATGGCATGATTGGATCGACCCAAAATATACTCCTGGAGGAGTAGACGCAGGAGTATACTGTCACGGCGCTCTACTAGGATAATGGAACGTCCAACTCATGGGTTCTACCTAGGTAGCTATCGACGAGAATAATCAACATGAGAAAGGAAGAAAGGAGGTAACGCCATATTTATCAACAAAGCAACAAAGCAAACAACCACACCTCACGTGATAAGCAACCAACGTGACCAGGCCGTCACATTACCCCCCGGCTTCAATAGGCATTGTCCTCAATGTCATGGTCAACCACAGGTAAGAACATATGAGAAAGCAACAATACATGAGACACTTGAAAAGAAAACGCATGGATGACATCTCCAAAAATCAGTCATCAGTCACCACCATCATCAATACCATTTGTCTCCAGCTTCGCAAGCATCTGCTGATTCCATGATTGTTTGGATTCCTTGTGTGCCTTCATGGAACAATCTTTCACCCAATGATTAGAGGAGCCACATCTCACACAGGATCCTTGTTGTCGTCGTCTGTTCCTTTCATCTAGGGAGGTGGACGCTGCTGACAGGGAGTTGATATTGATGACGCTGAGGTCCATAGGATCAGACTTGGTGTGAGAACCAGATTGGTGTGATTGAGGGTGGGAAACATTGGTGGAATTTGAGCTGAAAGAATGACTTCCCAATTGTTGCACCACGCGAAGGAATTCGATGTAGGATCTTGGAAGATTTAGTTGCTGGTTGAGGCGTCCTCGGAGAGTAGGATTGAGGCCTTTCCTGAACGCTGAAATCTTGGTGACATCAGGCCAATCTTTGCCCTTTGCCTCATAAAGAATCCTCTCAAACTTGGCGATGTAGGCTGCCACAGATTCACCACTGTCCTGCTTTAGGGCTAATAGATGATCTTCAGCTTCTTGAATCTTGTTGGGGTTGTCGTAAACCAGAGATAGTTGATCAAGGATAGTGTTGTAATCCCAGGTGTTGGTGTCTTCTGCGTAAGATAACTGGGGAAGAACTAGAGCTTGGACTTTGCTTTCCAGATTCAGATAGACATAGTAGAACTGAGCCACTGCATCACCAATAGCTGGAGCATCAATCCTAAGCTTAGCCTTCATCGAAGCAAGCCAGGTATCAAACTTCAAAGATTGTCCATTGAATTTCTCGGGATCGGGGAGGCATGGCTTTGGTCGTTGAAGTGGTTTGGGTTCGTTTTTGATGGATTCGATTTCATTCTGGAGGGCGCGGATCGTAGAAGAAAATTCGTTTCGGAGTTCTTGAAAGGGGTCCATGATCTTTAAGAAAGAGATCGTGAGCTTGAATCTTGAAAAACTTAAGTCTTGAGAACTTGAAGGGGTGCCAGCATAGTCGCAACCACTGGACTTCTTGAAAGTTGAACTTGAATATGCCAACAACAGAAGTTTCAATCCTGAGCTCTAGAAACTTAACTGAAGCAGCGCTTGACTTGACTTGAGGATGAACTTGAGGATGGAAACTTGAATGGAGACACTGTTATAGCCTGGCCAGCTCCCGAACTGCGGCACCAGCGAATCCCTTGAAGGGAGAAGCCTTTGGTATTTCTCTCCCTAAGGTATAAAAGGAGGATGTTGATTATTATGTCACGGCGCTCTACTAGGATAATGGAACGTCCAACTCATGGGTTCTACCTAGGTAGCTATCGACGAGAATAATCAACATGAGAAAGGAAGAAAGGAGGTAACGCCATATTTATCAACAAAGCAACAAAGCAAACAACCACACCTCACGTGATAAGCAACCAACGTGACCAGGCCGTCACATATACCGGGAAAGATATATAAGGACGCTCATTCATGTACTTAGCTTAGTTCTTCGCGATCAATTCAAGTCTTACAGGATTGGTTACCTTCTAGTTTCTGACTCGTCCGCACTTAACCAACAACCCAGTATACGTACTCGGTTGGCCTTGTTTCTCTATTCGTTACCTTTATTGTTTCTACTTGTTGACTATCTTACGGAGCCTGGAGGGGGCGATATACCCATCAACGCATACGACATACCGAACCGGACCCGGAGGGGCATTGAGCATACAATTACTTGGAAGACACTTAGGGTAAGTGTCCAGTCTCGAAATATAACTAACTAGAACCCTAGGTACGATACGAGAGAAGCCAGGTTGTGACAATACCATATACCATATCACGTGATCTGTTCGGATATCAACTTGATCCCTGTTGCTTCCTGCATATTCATCGTCAACCACCATCCAATAATTCTTTCTTAACTCCCCGCGTCATCACGTGAGTCTGACACGACGAGGTCTGTAACACACAGCTCTACAACAAATACAACATCAACAAATTCACTCGAAAGATAACTCTGGAGTCCATGAAATTAATTCGGCTCTTCAGAATTATAATCCCTGGGGTCTGGGTTGAAAAATGTTTTCAACTGATTACTCGTATCAACCTTCTAGTATCTATTCTTGAAGGCCTCGCATCAATGCAGGATTTAAACAATAAAGCCAGATAAGACCTCCAGTGCTGGACTTGCTAGACTTTCTTTCCAGTAAGATATGTGAAAGACACAATGGTATCTTAACATTGTTCGAACCAGACATTTCACTTGTGATCCTACTCAATTCAGCATGTCTGGCCGGACCAAGATCCTCTACGCTGGTCATGGCTTTAGAGGCCTGGAGAAGTCGAGCAAGTATAAGTTCAAACTAATTTACATGACTTTATGTTCGCCGAGGTCACCTCTTGAGGTGGCCACTAGTCTCTGAATATACCGAAGTCGTGCAAAAGAATGAACATGTCAGAACACACATGTACACCATTCCTTCATCTTCTCACAAGTCGGATCATAGGAGAGTGTACCGGCCTGCTGATGACGAGCTGGTTACTTCACTGGCCACACCAAGCGATGGCCAAACGGAGCTAGCATGCATTCTGCCGAACCGCAGGCAAGAGTCGACCTGTCTTCAACTTGGTCAATTACGTACACGCTAATCTTATCCACGTGGAAGACCTCATGGGTCAAGGGCTGCGGCATAATTTGTCCTGTTTACGTGAGACTCACCGAAAATATCACATTAAGTCCAGGTAAAATATAGATATGATAGCAAATGGTCACAAAAATGAAGTGTCATCCGCATAAGAATAGTGATTGGTGTCTCGGAGGTAGCCAACCCCGAATTCACAGGCCGAGCGATGCGAAAGGGCTTTTTGAGAATACAAGTTTGATGACTTAGAACAGATTCCTGTGACTATTGTTCGGATAGATAGCGCCATTTGTCCAGGTCGCCTCCGCCAGAGTGATACCACGATAACCCAGGCTATTCCGTGCAGACCGGAGACTGAAGACTGTAGACACCTTGCAAAATCTCCTATGTTGCACCGGTAATACGGTAATGTTCATACCAGAAACATGAGTGATTACTTCTGATTGATTGAAGGATCGAAGCCGATTGACAACAAATTTAGGCCGAGCGATAGACTTCTAGCGGTCGTGCAGGATACCACGGATGAATTATTGACTGAGGGATAGATAAGTGTCATTTTCAGTGTGCTTTGTTTGTTACTGGTTTACTTCCCCTGGTTTTTCTCTTCTATATGAAACCCCAGGCGCTATCGCCATTACGCTGTCAGTAGAACCACATCTCAAATCCACTAATCCATTGGCGACTTCCTGCCGCTTTCCTGACCCCCAGATTCTCCAGAAGCTCTCACTTTCGGCCCGTAAATGGGAGATGCTCGGACAGAAGCAATTGATCCTCCTGCATGAGACTGATCACCAGAGAATAAATATACAGTTTGCTTCATAAATCGTCATGTGGGATCGATCCATCATCGGGGCGAGCAGATGATGGATCGGAGCTCATGCCGGGTAGAGAGAATGTTTATATTCAGATAAACATAAAGGCAGAGCCTATATGAGAGGATATATGCGAAGATCTCGTTATCACCGGATCCAAGTCAGTGTACATTACCGGGAAAATGGAAGTAAAAACTGTGCCGGAATTGTTCAGACAAAATTTCGCATCGGAGGAATGCTAGGTGAAAATCTCCTTACCAGATGCCTGCCTACCTTTTGCTTGTGAAGATAGAATACTGAGGTAATTGATCAGCACAATAGGCTTTGACATGAATCCTCATCGGTGTCAGGAGCCAGAGCTTTGGCAATGGGCCTGATGTTTACCGCTATCAACGTTCAGCTGTGTATGATCACTCATCAAACTACTCCGAAGAATATTCTGACTGCGCAGTGGTAGATAGCGAGCATCCTATCTACCATCCTTCTGCTCCGTCCTTTCTCTGCAATGCACAGCGATCTTGAACAAGCTATTGCCGCTCTCATGAAAGCAATAGCTGCCGATATTGGCGCTATGGATTCGCTCGAGTTTTAGAACTTGCTTAACGCATTTCGGAACCAGGAAAATGGCGTTCGGAGAGGACTCGGAATTCAGGATGCCCGCAACCTGGACCCTAAGTTGTATCTATGTGTGCTGGTACGCCAAGGTCAACCCGGCCGCAGGCCGAAGCCTGGAGTGACCGTAGAACCATGTTCAGCTTATTTCTGTCCGTTTCTACGCGTTTACCATTGAATAAAATTGTATCCGGTTTATTCAGAGCTTGATTTACTCGTTATATTTATATCATCCGGTCCTTTGAGTCAAAAGCCTTGTCAATATATGTGTTCGCGAAGAGCAATCTTGTCATTCTGTCTCTTTTCTGGTGTGCGGGCCGATTCAAACGGTTTATCCGTGGGTTGTTGTGCGTGAGGACGCGTTCACAGTATTCTATTGATATATCATGGACAAGTCGATAGCAATATAGAGAATCATATAATTCACGTAAAGAACACCAGGAGCATCCTATATCCTTGTAGCTCATCGAATAAACTGGTCAACGTAATTCGCACCCAATCCAACCCTCTCATAATGCGTCTTTGCACTTGCAAGCTTCGAGAAGACATCTTCCACCCCAACCGGCTTTCCATCAGGGTCAACGTAAATGTACGCCCCGGTAACATGAAACAGCGTTACCATCTCCTCGACGCCGTCCGGAACCTCGAGCGTGTGGATATCACCGGGCGGCTCAAATGCATGACTCCCCTCTGTCGCCCACCAATCATGCTCGAGGTAGTGCCATTTACCGCGGAGAGTTGTCGCATGAACAGGGCCAGTATGCCGATGGCGCGATAGGATTCCTGACTTGCGGACACGGAGGAGATTGACGAAATATCCTTGTGAGACGGCAAAAACAAGAGGTCGGAGCCAGATATCGGGGGCCTGGGAAACCCAGAGTCGTTTGTCGAAGTCCAGGCTCAAAACATTCGGGATAACGAGGTCATTTGGGACGTTCGGTAGAGGTTCGCCTTGGTATGGGACAGCGGTCGCTTTTGGTCGTTGATCTTGGGTTGACGACATCATGTAAGTTTTATTTAGAGCCTTTTAGACTGAGCAATTGCAGTTCTGCTATGTTTGTATTCAATCGGCCAAGTGACATTCGTCAGCACAGTATGGATATGGCGGGGTAGTTTGTGGAGATGCCGAATCGGAGAGTCGACTCCAACCGAAGCTTCGGCGTAACGACGGAATTTTTTGGGATGGCAAAGTCTCCTCAGTTGGAAAAGCTAGGCGAGAATTGCATCGTAGCAGTTGATACGGGAGAGAAGGATAGACATCTTATCTCAACTTGGTTCAGGATTTATCGGATAAAGGCTGGTGGTTTCGTCGGAATGGGGAGTCTATGGCAGCTGAGAGTTCTCGGGTTGAATCTGGAAGCATTGAACAAGAAGACCGCACCCAGGCCATGTTACACTTCCGGCAAAGGATCCAGCGACGGATGACCCGCCATGTTATCCCAGAACGCAAACTCAGAATCCCAGAGATCCTGGTTCAGCAACGCCGTCCAATCCTCATTTCGCGACTGAGGAGTTATCTTCGAATGCACGGAATCAAGAAACCTCTGGATAGTTTGCGTTGCCTTGGATAGTAACGCGTAGTTGGGATCCTCCGGTCGAATAATTGTTCCTATCTCGACTTCGGCAACGAATACGTTGAGGTCTTGGATAGTTTTTGTCCACGGTATCGGAGTGCTTGAGTTGTTTCCTTGCCTGAGCATCGCGAGAAGTAGGATCCCGGCTGCTGGAAGGCCAAAGTGGGCAACCTTTGATGGTTAGTGACATGAATTGGGATCTCCATGTATTAGGTACTTACCTTCCAAATGAGACTTGTTCCCGAATTCACAAGTCGATCCCGGAGGAGAATGGTTTCGGTAACTAAGGAGAGCATCTCTTGCGCCACCTCTATGATTGACACATTGGGCTCAGCTGGGCTGTCCAGCAGTAGAAGATGCACGAGAAACAACACCTGCAAATGGTTGAGTCGCACACTTGCTACGAAATCTCGCTCAAACGGATTCCCGGCAAACTGTTTCAGGCTGCCGTCTAATCTAAATTGCGGAGGTAGTGAGTCCCATTCAGCTCTGGCTTTCTCTTGAATCGCACTTTGTCCATTAGCTTAGCTCATTATTACATGAAATGAAAACATACGTTGCTCTTTCGATATATGTGTCGTCTTTGACATCACGGAGCATCTCCATGATATCCTCTTTCAACGAGGCGCAAATTACGGACCAGCGCGTATCACCACAATACGTAGCCTTAATCTCTTCATCTCCATCGGCATTAGGGGTATGTCCATAGGCCAACGTCTCAAAGCCAATCCAGCTCGAAGGGAGGTGAAGATGACAAAACCGCTTGCACATTCGGGGAGGTCGACCAAGGAAAATAGCCAAGTTTTTGTCCGCGGAGTAGATTCTGGCAGAGGCAGTTTTGCGCATCTCTGTTAGGAATGGAGGTACGTCGGGCTTTGCTTCGAGGTTCTCGTGGTAGCCCAAGGCGAACGTTGAAGAAATCACATCTCCGATTCTGCGCCACGAATGGTAGCCTGGTTTGTTAGCAATGGAGGCAGTAAACACAATTTGACGAACACTCACTCTGATCTCCATCCACGTGGGAGTGGACGATGAAGTTCTCGTATTGAAACAGGAGCTGTAAGTCGTTCAGACAGTCCAAGGATAAGCAAATGTCCAAGATATAATCGCAGAGTTTCATCGCCATGCGTCGAAGAGAATATTGTCCTTTCTCCGTTGAGTATAAAGAGGGGAAGAACGACACGTCAAGGGTAGCCCGACTGACGGCTGAGAAGAATAGCCCCAAGGTTTCCCACCGAGCATTTTGGTGTAGGAATTGAGCGGAGAAAGCGTCGAGTGTTGAAGATTGATGAAATTCCAGAGGCCGGGCGGAGTTCTGCAGCAACTGTCGTGCATATGCCAAATGCCAGTTTCCGTCCGACATGCAGGCATGTAGATGATGCATGCTTTCGGTACATTGTGCAACGAAGGGTCCTGTAAGAGCCAAGTTGACTCCTTTGGCAAGCCAGAAAGAGACCAGCTCGATTACTCCTTTCAGTGGGAAGGCACTCAGCAGCTGTCGGAGAGTATCCGCGCCCTGCTGTATTAAATGATCGTCGCCATTTGAGTGATTACTCTGTGTAGTTCGGAATGTCTCGCGGCGATCACTCTCTGGGGAGATATGGCTAAAGATAGCAGCATGGCTCGAAGAACCAAGGTATCCAGGATTCGGATACGGGGTCTGTCGGGCGTTGAACAACGGTGACTCCTTTGGGTATCGCAGACTGTAGAACCTTTAGTAGTGGTCTCGGACAAAACTGAGGGCTATCTAACCTGTTCTGTGGTTCAACTAATGGAGACGAAACGCTTGTATGTCTTCGTTTGAATGGTGAATCGCGGTAGATGCAGATACCGGCTTGGTTGGTATTGCGACAGCGAGTACATACCGGTCGTTTGTGATCGCAGGCCAATTTCGCCTTTCTGCATCGTTCACATGCTGCCAACCGTGAGCGCATAATGACCTGTCCCTAGTCCGTTTGTCGATTGTTCCTGAATCGGAGCCGTCAAGATATCGGAGAAGATTTTGCTGATCGGATCGGAGATCGGAGAATTTTATTATCTTCTCCGATCTCGCCGAGGCCACCAACATTCACTCTCTAAATAACTGAATAATTCCTTGGCGAAGGAGCTCTTCGTAGCATTATTTTCGCAATATTTGTCCTTGCAGAGAGCAGCGGTACCGCATAGATTTGGTCAATTACATACACGGGCCTCTTCTCTTAATGGCCTTGAAACGGCTTGTTCTAAGTTTCACTGGGTCATAGCTTCAACGAGCACGTCTAAAAACCGGCATCTCAACCAGTAGTCAATCCTCTCGGCTTATAGACATGATGCTACGATGAATGAAATTGATGACCTTCTGGAAGATCAGTTTAGCTGGAGCACTCGTCATGCACACTCAATAATAAAAACTTGGTCTTTTGGATGAAAATATTTTGAAAGAATGGATTATATCGGCAGACGAGCGGGGTATGGCACCTCAATTCAAGATTGTACGCCGAATGGCTGCTATTTCCCCAAGAAGATATCGGGGTCAATTGGGTTACCCGTTTTATCAACCGACATGAAGATATTCGATCTAGATACACCAAACGGTATGATTATCAGCGTGCTTTATGCGAGGATCCAAAGAAGATTGGAGAATGGTTTGGACCCCCCCCCCCCCCCCAACCTTCTGAGCGAGTTCCCGCACTGCGGCAAGACAGGAGTTGGATTACCGGGCCTACCTAACACAGCCAGACCTGGTACTTAAGGCAGTGCACTTTATGCTTGACACAGGCCTCCTAAGCCAGTTTCAGACTCTACCAACCACATGTCGAGTCACAACAACGGACACGAAGCAACTGGCAGTATAGTGCAGCCGAGGCTAAACGCTTGCAGAAGTAGGGAAGGAAACGAGATAGTATCCAACAGGCCCATGGACCTTCGTGGCCATGGGAACAGCAGTATAAAAACAGTAGCACGGGACATACAACATGCGGAATAACATATCAGGATGTATGTAGAAAGGCGATGATGTACATAGCGATTACCACTACGGCGGCTTACCCTGCCGCCACTCGGCCTATAGGGCTGACAGATGCGTGTATGAACAACAACAACAACAATAATAATAATAAGATCTTTTGATTATGTTTATTCTGCTAAGCGTTCTCCATGACTATAGGGACAGTTTATCTGAAAAGCAACATACATCATCATTATCATCATGGCTATAAATCAGTCCCTGAAGGCCTGAGACCCAACCCACGAATATGGCTTTCGGCCATAGACGTAGGCCTCTCGCTCCTCCGGAGTCTGATATAGCACCGACAACTCCAGTCCTGAGATTTCGAATTGAACATCCTTCTCCGTTGACTCAGAGCAGAACCCCACAATCACCTTTCTCAGATTGGGAAATCGATTCTCGCAGGCAACCCCAACCTTCTGCAGGTGAGGAATGATCCGCGCATCGGCGTACAATATGGTCAAGTGCTCTATTGACGCCGGAAGCACGTCCACTAGCTCTGGCCTTTCTCTATCAGCCTGAGGATTTGCGGGATATGTCTCCATCGCAGCAGACTGTGGATGCAAGAGCCCCAGCAGACTGTGCATACCACTCCGCAGTTTCTTCAATCTTGTGAATTGTTGCAGTTCAGTCCCCATGTACCATTCGCGGGCCGTCAAGTCGTACCAGGACTGCTTTAGCCGGTCATCGTCGTACAGCATCGTGAGCTCCTCGAGCGTGTCTTTATGACGCTCGAGCTCTTTCACGGCCTCCTGCGGTTTGAAATAGTCATCGTAGTAATCGACATTCCCGAAGGTATAATTGAACGTGCGGAGTGTTTTGCAACTCTGCGCGAACACCCGCATGGCATCAGTTCCCATACCACTCTCGAGGATGTGAAGATGCTCAACTGCAGATGAGCCCTCTTTGAATCGGGATGGACTCATTGTCTCATCATTTAACTGCACGATTTGCACCTCGTGCGCCATATTAAGAACGCCTCCATAGTCCCGAACAGTTCCCACGGCACAGGAAACGTCAGTGGTCTCTATGGAGAATCGTTGGAGCTTGTCAAGACCGGAAAATTTGCCCGAATTGGCGTGGCCAAAAAGCTCACATATCAGGTCGCAGATATCAGGTCGGTATAGGAATAGATTCTTCAGATTGGGTAGCTTGCAGAGTAGAAGAGCCAGCATCGGATCGCTGTACCCTTCCTTTATTCCCTCATTTAGGCGATCTTTGAATTCGTCAGGAAGTAAGAGGTTCGAAACTGCCGACTGGAAGGATTGGATGTCGTCCTCTGAGATTTCGCGAGGGTCATCTTCGGATACATTTGATGTGTGAAGCTCCTCAACATGCTTGGCTCGACCTGGGTTGGTGACTATAGCTCGCAAGAATGCATTGTAAGGTTGCTGGTTGTAGTTGCAGTAGCTTCTCCAGAGACGCGGGGTGGCTTGTTGGTGGATTTGTTTGCACGTCCGAGATAGGCGAGAAAGGTCGGATTTGTTTAGGAGACTGAATATGGAGTGGAGAATTTCCACGGGAATAAGAGAGAATCGTGTCATATTGTCAGGTTCAGTGTGAAGTTGTGAAGTTGTTTCAGTGGTTGAGTATCTCCCCTCATCTTATCTTCGCGCTAGTTAATTGCTGCGCCACCCCAAGGTTAAAAATAAAAAAAGGGACCACGCCCCGGGCGGGTTGAGATTCAGCCGAAACAGCCTAGCGGGTGGGGGCTGTCAGCCTGGGGGAAGACTGCCCTGGCCCCCACATATCTGCTCTAAGCTAAAGCAGGTTATGATCGACTATGAATCGAATCCTGCGGCCTTCTTTTCCACTGATTACAGCACTTGTGTAGATCGCGTGTAGCTACAACACAGAAATATGCCTGATCCTTCGAAAAGGCATCCGGCCCCAAACAACGCCTCGCTGAAGATGAAGATCAGGTACATTTTGCTGAGAGACCCGGTGAAATGGGTGAGCCTGCGTTTCAACTCATGCAGACCTATCGACCCAAGTTGCATAAATAGGGGTCCAAAAACCTCGCTTTTCAGGAATCATCAATCCCTTCAGCTACAATTCTCACTATACATCCTTTCTCAAGTTTTATTTCACCCTAATACAAAACACAAGTCGCAAGATGAAGACCTCCACTGTCCTATTCGCCCTTTGCTCGCTTGTCGGCATTGAACAGGCCATTGCCGCCCCGGCCAGCGAACTACAGACACGGGCAACTGGAACCGGCAATGATGACTGTGACCCGATTCAGGGAACACTCAATATTCGCGGTGAAGATGCTCTCACCTACGATGCCGACTGCTGGGCGATGCTGTGCGGAGGAAAAGATCCAGTTATGTGAGTGAAGAATATATGTGACATGCTTGTAAAAGACAGGTTGACTAATTTTATTGGGGCAATGCAGGCAAAAGATCGCATCAAGTTATGCTGATAAGCATCGTCAAGTCGCCGCTGGAAGCGCTGCCTCCAAGCAGCCCTTCAAGAACCCCTCGTCAAATGGCATCAAGGCCCTTCCGCCCACTACTGCATGGGGTCTCAACCAGGACTGGGATTCAGCAGAAGAATTCCCGTTTGCATCCACGGTCAAGGGTGGACAAGGGTATGTTCAATTGAGATCCACTACATTTGATTTAGCCAGGCTTGCTAATGTCATGGACCATTATAGTGCCCTTCTATTCCCAGCGAACAAAAAGTCGCAGGATGAGCAAAAGATTTCGCTTTCCGCATTCTACTCCTCCAACAAGATCAAGGGTTATGACCCGGCCAAGAAGGGCCAAGCTGGCGCTGAGGATGGAACATGGTTCACTATCAAGAAGTTTACCGGCCCAGTAGGGTAAGATACTCTATCCCGCTTGATAGGAGCCTTTATACTAAGAAAGCATGGACAGACCGTACTGCAAAGCTTACAATGATGATGATATTAGCGTCTGCCACAAGAAGACTGCGGATCCCCGCTGGGGCTACGACCCTGCTGAGTATGCGTATATTTATGATCACGCATCCAAGACTTTCAAATACCAAGGAAAATAAATTTCTGAGCTGCTACTCTTGCAATGAAGTCCAGCAAACAGCCTACAGTCGTGGGATGAATATTTTTGTGATTCATTTTGTATATCATGGATCTCTGCAGCGACGACCAAGACGCATCCAAAATATCTACAGCAGCCCGCGACGACTCAGCAAATTCCAACTGGTCGATCCTTCCCTTCATAGCTGAACGTACCTGAAGAACCCCTACCCCCACCATTCTTCAGGCTGTTGAGATGACTGCGGGAGAGGTACAACTATTTCAGACCAGCATGACTTAGGCTGAACTTACCTGGAAAAGGGTTATCCGATAGATTTCACCGCAAAGTCCGCCTTGAGCACCGGGCATTTCATGTCAGGAGATACTGTGACAAAATGGACGTTGTAAAATATCCCCTGCCTTGATATAGTCATTTGACCTAATGCATTGCTCTCATTCAAATACAATTTCATGATATTCTTCCATATGGACATTTATTCAAAGATCTTCCATCGTCATGTTCCCTTGATCAATAGTGATTAAAATGTAGCGAACATAAGATACCTGGAGAGCGCAATCAATGATATTCCAGTGGAAGAATGCTTAACTTATGCCAAATAACTATTTTGAAGTGTATGGTTTTGCATGGACACATGATTATGCTCACCCAACCATCATCACCCTTGAGCAGCAAAGAGGAAGGGCAAAAATAAATATTTCTTAGTGAGAAGGAAAAAAAACATACAACAGCCGGGATTCGCTGGTGGTCACCCACCCAACTACTAACCGGCCGGCGTGTGGCTTAAGTACGGCTGAGCGGACGGGAAGCCCTGTTCTCCACACCCTATGGTCGTATGTACTAGCTTTTATTGCAATACCGGTTGATTTGTGGTTACGACACCAGGGATGAGCCTGGGTGAATGCACTATAGAGTGTGAACCATCACCCAACATCAGTTTCTGTCCTACACTAGTATACTGGCTCTGCATGTTTCAGATTCAAGTCTGCGCATGGAAATAAAAGCGGTAAAAAAGGCAAATTTAGAAACTATATCTATACCCATTCTTCCAGTCGGCTGCAAATTAGATCATGACATGGTAATAAATCTCTCAGAAAATACAATCATCACCCTGGAAATGACAAATACAAGAACTCGAACAGAATATCAGAAAAGACTATTGGGCATCCTTGCGAAGCCACTCGTCCACCATCTCATTAAAGTCAGACTTGTACAACCACTCCAGCTCAAACGGTTTGTCATCCTCTGCATGTTCCTGACCAGCCGGCTTGGGCATCCGGCGCTTGTCAATCTGCGCGTTCAACGCCAGCACTTTGTCCACCCGTTCCTGGCGTCCTTGCTGCCAGATCTTCAGCGCCTTCTCGAGAAAGTCCTTGTCGCACTTGGCCACGATCAGAGCGTAGGTGTACACGTCTTCAAAGGCCTGGTTGATACCCTGTCCGGCCGAAGGTGGGATTGCATGTGCCGCGTCACCCAGGATCACCACCCGGCCGTGGGTGGAGCTCCACTTGTCCAGCTTAGGAACTACATAGAACGGCCACAGGTTAATCTTCTCCGGCGAGATCTCTGACACAGCCCACTGCACAATCTCCGGGAAGTCGCTGGCGCCCTGGCGTAAAAAGTCGATGCACCACTCCTTGTCGTTCATCAGCTGGTTCCATCCCTCGCAGTCCAGCTCGGGCGCCCGCTTCTGACGACCAATCAGCACCTCCGAGCCATCCTGTTGCTGGGGCGCAATGACGAATGCTCCGTGCTGCCTGTTCATGATTGTCACGGGTAGGTCGTATCCCTCGGGCACATGCAGCTGCTTTGTGGGCACCGCAGCCGTCACACCCATGGCATTGGTGAATTTCGGCTCGAGCTCAGGGTACAGGTACTTGCGGACCTTGGAGTGGATGCCGTCCGCGCCGACGAGACAAGTGGCGGTGATGGTGGTGCCGTCGTCGAACTCCCAGGTGACATCGGTCTCGGTCTCGGACACGACGCGGACAAATTTTTTGTCGTAGTGGATGGGGATGTTGGCCTCGGCAACCATGGCGGAGAGCTCGCGGATGAGCACGTGTCGGTAGATGCGCATGCCCCGGTATGAGTACTTTTCCTCGTCGCCAAACTCGTACTCGTCAAAGGGCTGGTCGGCTGGCGAGCGGAAGTAGAGCTTGTCAAAGTCGTAGCCCTCGTAGCGGATGCGCTCGTACACGCCAAGCAGGTCGAGGATGCGCAGCGCATTGGGGGAGAGCATGATGGCTCCGCCAATGTTCAACGGAGCGGAGCGGGCCTCGTAGATGGTGCACGGGATCGACTGCTGGTGAAGGGCGAGGGCGAGAATCAGACCCGAAAGGCCGGCTCCGATGATCGCGACATTCTCAATGCGGACTGGCTTTGCTTTCTTGAAAGGGCAGTTGCCCGTCAGGATCGCTTGGATGCTTGCGATGAGCGGCATTGTGCTTGTGCTTGTGTTTGGTTGTAATGCTTGTGATGAGGGTGATGGGTTGAATCATGACGGGACTCTGGACACTTATACACCATGTGTCCATACGATACCTCCATCATCATTATTGATTTCCTGCATCGCCTCCAGCCGCCGGCAAGTCTGTACGTTCTGTATGCATTTTCGATGAGGTGAGCTGGGGCCGGAGAGTCCGGATCCGATGTGTTCGGATCCGAGGATATATACCTCCGGCACAGCCTCTCGGGCATTGGCATCGAATATGGACATATTGGCCAAACATAAGCTTAATATGTAGTTTATACCTATTTAGATAATATAGTACAGCACAGGCTTCGTCAATACTCAACCGTAGGTTATTTGATCTATTGGCATGCAATGGTATCTCTTATTGTCCCTCTATGACATATAACTGATCCTGCCAGGTATAATAACCAACCAACTCCTGAAAAGTGACTTTAATGCCATCCAATGCTGTATTAAGCGCGGACGTACTCGGACAGGCCAAGGCGACCACCACAGTGTGCCCATAGCAATCTAATTCGTAGAAAGATAGATGTTATATGTTCCACGAGAATGATTCATCTTCAAATGAAAACGGATCACCCTGGAAATTATTAAATTCGGTAACAAGTGCGGATGACTCGGCGAGGAAGTCTGGTAATTGAGACTGAGAGGTGGGTGCAAATTGCGGGTCGGCGGATGGGAATATGGGCTGAATGGATTGAAGCTGTGGCAGGTTAGCAAGTAAATCGAAAATGTTGAGGACTTTAAAATACCATATGCGCAAAGTCGGCCAGGTTATATGCAAACGACTGGTCGGCAACCTAGGGGAGTAAATGCTGCCGACACGCAGACAAAGCTTTGGTTGCCCCTTCCTGCATCCACCGTTCTTTCATCTGGCCTAATTCACGAGCTCGCACCGACTGCAAAACCACGGCAAGAAGTAGAACGTCCTTGAGATTGCTGCCGGTTTCACCGATTCTGCGTGTCAGGCCATCGAGTGTATTTTCGACCGTCCGAGTCAAGCTGGCCTTGGTATGAGTTGCCGCCCGTGGGGTTGGAGAGGAACCAGGCTGGGGTTGAGGGGGCGAACTCAAGGCTGTCGACTGCTGTTGAGTCGATAGCTTCATGTATCCGCAGACGCCCAACGCCGCCCACAAAATATCGTTTTTGCAGAAGAGTTGGAAGATGTCCCAGTAGGAGGTCGAATTGAAAACGTCAAGGTCGGCCACGCTAGGGTCGAAGTAGTCTTGATATGACAAAATGACAAGTGAGGATTCTAGGCATGATTGCTGGATTTCAAAGAACGCTCTATCGTCACGGCTCTCGCTCATGACGATGGGCCGGTAGAGACAGAGAAGAGGTCTGCGGGTGTAGACGTCCAGGAGGACGCGATTCAACAGCATCGCTGGATTATCGCCACTCTTTGGGGGCTTGTTCCAGTTTCAAGGGGGACGGTATCAGTCGTAAACACTCTTCTAACCGTCGTCCTTGCTTGACAATCTCGCTCAGATCCACACCCGAACCGACTGCCCTGACCAACATCATGGCCCGGATACGATGGGGCAAGGACATGGCCAACGTGACCTGGGCGAGGGAGTCGGTCCATTCATGCACGTTTTTGGAAGGCGGAAGGTCAACTGCCGAATCGTCAAAGTCGCTATCGTTGAGATTGGCTGGAGTAAGAGGACCAAAATCGATTTCGGGAATCGTAACCGGCATGCCGGATTCGATCGACGCCTGGAGGTCCATTTCGACAATCGTTATCCATAGTCGACGCCGTTGCTCGATTTGAAATGCCGATAATTCAGCATATTCGGTGAGATTCAAGTGCAGACCCATGACCATGGCAGAGCGGACAAGAGTCCCCGTTTCTCTCCACAGTTCTTCAGGTGCCACAAGGCGCAGACGACGGGCGAGTATAATGAGCGCCTCAACCTGTAGCATTGCAAGCTCCGTCCGTTCCTTGCGACCGAGTTTCCGCAGCCACAGTCGGACAAAGTTCACTGCAGGCATGTGCAAGTATTCCCATGAGGGAGTATGTTTCGTTTTGAACCTCTGGTCCTCCAACGGTAGTGCGACTGCCAATACAGCCGTAAGCTGCGGGAGAAAGCCACCCGATCGATAGATTTCATTATCGGGATCCGCCCAAAATTCGTTGTACTGGCGAATGAAAGTAGGAACATGGAAAGTCCTCGGTGTCTTTTCAAAATTTAGAGTGTACAACCCCAACAACTTATCACACACCCCCTTTGGAGGGAGATAAGTGCGAAGCTGCTGCAACTCTGGGGAACTTTCCAGATCTGATATTGACTCTGGCGAACTCGGCGACAGCTTGGATTTACTTTGGAGAAACCGTACCTCTTTGGCCAATCCTGCAACGGTAGGATCTTTGGCGCACTGATCAATGAACTCTTTTGCTTCAGAGAACTAGGCATGTCAGTAGAGCAATCAGACGGCGAGCGGCAAGACCAACTTACCTGGTTCAAAAGGGTGATTCTGTTGTTCTGGCCGTGATATCTCGTTCGAGTTCCTTTGACAACTAGAGTTCCCAAGAACGGCGGCGAACTCGCCAATTGGGTGATGTCGCCTGATTGTGGGCTACTGTATACTGTTAGCGCTGTGTGGAGGGATATACCAAGCGTCTCGAATATACCTAGAGCTCCGAATCGGGACATCTCTCAACAAACCCAGATTCGCCGGTGATTTGACAGAAAGAAGTTCCTCCAACTTGGCCAGCCGGAGCTGGAGATCCTCTATAATGCTAACTCCTGCGTTCCTTCCAGGCTCCACTCGATGGTCCGGATGCTGGTCGACCGCCTCAGAGCCGAGTTGCACACGCTTGGCCTTGGGCAGGGCATCCAGACTGGCCGGGCTCTGGTTGTACATGCAGTCGGACGGACAGCCAGACTTGATGCAGTTCTCACACGGCATGGTACGATCGCATTTGAGCTTCTTCTCTCGACAGCGCAGACACGACACACCGGCCGTGGGCGCTTACGGGTTTGTGTCCCGTCCATGAGCTCCGCGGGGGAGACGCGGCTAGAAATGGGAGTCATGACTTGTGATCATCAAGAAACATTACGCTGGTTCACCGATCTACCGGCACCTGCCGAGAAAATATTAATTGTCGAACTGGCTTGAATCTGTCGGGCAGTGTTGGAGACGCTAAGCTCATACGGTGGGGTGGAGGGGCCAGATGCGGCGATGCGCCTGGTACCTTTGTCAAGATCGAATGATCGGCATAAAGGATCAAAAACATCGTTGCAATTTAATACGAGAAGCCATTTGTCTAATGGATATAGTCACATACAGCCGTGAAACAAGGGGAAAATAGCAAAGAAAGCCCATCCCAAGAATAACCAGCAAGTTCAAACCCCGTAACTCCGCCTCTGGCCCGTCATCTAGTTTGTGATCATTGGGGCCGTGTTGTCCCATTTGGTGGTCTCTGCCGCATCGACGAGCCAGCGGGCGACACTGATGCGGCTCGTGCTGGCCATCAGACAAACCCCCTTGCCGTCGTTAGGCCAGACCTTGACCTCCGTTTGGTCCGTCTCGACCAGACGCGAGGGGCGGACCATGACAAAGTCGACGCCGCTCTCGCGCACCTCGCGGTCGGTGTGGTCGTGGTCCTCGTACTGATGGCACATGTTGGACTTGCTCATAAGCAGGCGCAGCACGCAGTGCATGTTGCCCCAGGACTCGCCGACGCCAAAGGCCTGCAGGATGACCGTCTTGCGGACACCGAATTGTTTCATGGCCTTGACGACGTTGGCGTTGCAGTCCGCCATGAGGCGGGGCGGAGAAATGGGGGCCGCAAAGGGGCTGTCGGTGGCCCGAGGCGCATTGAGAGTCACGATCACGACAGCGGGGACATCAGCCTGGAATGCGGCTAGTACGTCGTCGAAATTGGTGGGAGTGCCTGCGGAATTAGAATTAGTCAAGATCGTCACCATAGTTATGTGAGAAATGCTTAGCTTAGCTTAGCTTACCTTTGACGATCTTCAGGCCGGGTCGGGCATCGCCCATGGTCGCAGGATTTCTGGCCAGAGTGGTGACTTGGTGTCCTGGCAGGGTTAGCGATAATTGAGGAGAATGGGAAAGCAAAGCCTACCTCTGTTCAGGAGCTCTTCAATGACGAGCTTGCCGCATCGTCCAGAACCGCCGATAACAAGAACCCGCATTTTGAAGGATTGGGTTGATGGTGTTGTAGATTTGGGTTTGATTTTGCTTGCTGTTGATCGATTTATCGATAGACTGACTTATTGATTGATTTATTGCAAAGGCATTGGATATTTATATTATACGACTGCTGCTGGAGACTCTTCTGGATAGTCTACAAGAGGGCGATCTTCGGATCCGAATTCATCTCCGGTCCGGATGGCCCCCGGCCTCTTTGGGTTGGATTTTTAAATCCATGGGGTATAAGCCCTAATGGATGTAATTTTAGATAATTAGTGATTAATCGGTTGGACGATTTGCATAGACACATTAAGTAATTGTGGATACATAACTACCTGCCAAACAGTTTGTCCGTCTCTTATAGTATAGAATAAATAAGTCTAGTACTTCTAAGGGATAACTTATTCACTTCTTTGGGCCTCAAGCTGGGCTATATCTGCTGGAGCCTTGCCCGCGCGAGTTTATTTTCATAAGCACTGTTTGGTTTTGCATAGTCCTGCTCACCAAGCCATCTCCCTTAAGCAAGGATAAGAAAGGGCAAAAAGTAATTTTAAAAAGAATAAAAACATACAACAGCCGGGATTCGCTGGTGGTCACCCACCCAACTACTAACCGGCCGGCGTGTGGCTTAAGTACGGCTGAGCGGACGGGAAGCCCTGTTCTCCACACCCTATGGTCGTATGTACTGGTTTTTATTGCAACACTGGTTGTGAATGCTCCTCTGCAGCGGTGGGTCTCATAACCCCGTCTGTCTCCAGATCCTTGTAGAGCTTGTCTCGTTGGTGTCGCCATTTCCGGCATTCAAAGAGAAGATGGTGTATTAGGTGTAGGTATGCCCCAATTGCTGCATGCCCTGACTTCAGTTGAAACTAGCGGCTTGCCAGGTGCTTGGGAGCTAGTGCAGCTGTAGGGTCGAGCCGCCAGTTCTTCTGCGGCCTGTACATTCGTTGACCTTGTTGTGATTGCTGACCGAGATCCTTAGCGAGCCATCTTTGCTTCTGCGTTATAACGCCGTTGGTTCGGGCCCCTTCCTGGAGGCTTACTGGCTGCCTGCTTTGCTGGCTGGTCAGCTCTCTCATTTCCTTCTACCCCTGCGTGTCCTGGAACACATTGGATGGTGGCCTGACGACATTGGGCGTGTAGTCTTAGCTATAGCATGTGCTTGGATCACTAATGCTTGACCTGGTCCTGGCTGGGTGTGTTGCAGCCTCGCAATGGCGGCTTGGGAGTCCAGCAGGATAGTGACTGGTCTTGGATCTCCCACTTTCTCTACTAACTGGAGTGCTTGCACAACTCCAAGAAGCTCTGCATCAAAGACCTCATATCCCTTGCCCAATGGGAACTCCCGGGTCTTCCAGGCTCCCGGTTCTTGCCATGCAAGTCCTGCTCTGCACCTGCCATTCTCCAATCTTGATCCGTCTGACCAAATTGCTAGTCCATGTGACGGCTCACATATGATAGCTCATATGGCGGTTCAACACTACGGCAATGGATGATACATCACAAACACCATCCAGTCATGTCGCCAACAATCCTCTTATAACCTCCTCATTATCTAGATATATTTTCTCTTCTCTTTTCTTCCCCAGATTCGATATTCTCGTTGATGGCTACAATAGTCTAGATAGGAATTCAGTTCGTTATTATCTACTATTCCGAGCCCGTGACAGCGTTAATATACCGAGTCACCCAATGCTCGCCAACATAGGCAGTCTGAGAGGATAGCCGTGCGGACAGTAACAACTGTGCCAAATAGCGTACAGTAGAGATTTGTAGTGGTAGGCCACGCTGGCCCATATCAATGATCCATGATGAAAGTGTCTTTTCTTCAGTAGGCGTCAATTTTCGGCCATTGGCAATAGATTCCTTGCGGCATGTGGTTCCATTGACTCGGGTCTTGAAGGTAGAGAGAGGTACTGTTACAGAACTCGCTGTATCAGCCTCACGTGATGATACAGAGTTAAGACAGGCTCATTGGATAACAGCTGATGGAGAATATGCAAGAAGGAACAGGGATCAAATTGATATTCGGCGTATTGGTGATGAGGATCGATCGGATAAATAGTTGGCCCGAGTAGCGAGGTCAGGAGATTCTTATAGTCAACGTGTGCACACATATTGTAGATTAAGCACTCAATCAGCTACATACGCGCATACACGTTCGATAGACAATATAGCTCTACCTTCCGCTGGTCCTCTCCATATAGACCTCGTTAGTCCGGAATAAATCGACTCCCGATTGCCCTCTGAGCTACGATCCGAGAGACCCCGTTTCATTGGTTATGAGCCCGGGCCTGCCCAAGATATTTGGATATATCGACGCCTAACCAGCGTGTGGCACCCCGGGGGTTCTATAGTCGCTTAACATCTTCTATAGACCGATCGATACGATTCCGACTACGGGCCTCACCCTCGATTAGTTCCCTACACGATTATCGGCCAGTAATCTGCTCAGCGGAGCCTATTGGGTTGTGAGAACGTCATAATGGTAGGGACTAGCAGTGAGAGCAAAATGCCATCAAAGGAGCCGTTAGAGGATCCTGGCATAAAGATCTACTCCTTCAATATCGAGAAGCTGAACGAGGAAAACGCTCGATACTGGTTCTATGCAATGGAGAGTCAGTTAAAGGTCCAATTTGCATGGCAGGCGATTGATTACTACTACGAAGTAGGAAAGGAGACATATAACCAAATACGGAAAGACAATTTGAAATGGACGAAGGTAGATATGAAGGCGGACATGATTATTCAACAAGGCCTTACTCCCACCATTGTCCTGGAGATCAAGGACCTGCCAAATGCCGGCGCGAAATGGGACTACCTGAAAGAGGCATACCTGAAATCATCAAACGCGATGAAGGCCATGCAGTTGATGAAGATGGCCAATTGGTATCAAGGTTCCAATGTGAATGCCAAAGACGCCTACCGCGAAATCGAACAACTAGGACGCGAATTAATTGACATGAACGGCAGCAAAAAGATCGATATTGATGAATTGGTTGTGATTTGGTATCTCCGTGGCCTGCGGGAAGAGTATGCAATGCTCAAAGGGACTGTGATGAGCTCAGATGTTAACCTGAACAAGAGCTATGTGCTCAAACGAGCAATAGATTTTGACCAGTTACGAGGCGGACCAACTGAGAAGGCATCAAGGATTCAAAAGAAAGGCACAAAGTGCTTTGCTTGCGGGAAAACTGGACATCGAGCAAGGAATTGTCTGAGCAAAAGTGATGATCATGATGCTAGCGCTGATGAAAGCAAGCGCCAAGGTGGCCGAGATGGCCGGAACAAGAAGCCCAATCGATTCTCCAAGCAGAAAGGGAAGTCTGCAAAGGAAGGAGGTAGCATGGCTGGCAACAACAATGATGATGACAATGATGGCGGATACATGAGCGAGTATGGTACTCGTGCCATTGAGGTGGCAGACATAAGTGAGGAAACTGCTATGCATGCAGCTGAATGTGCTGTTGAATATACTGCTGAAGATGCAGGTAGCTGCGTTGGAGATGGCCATGTGGATGAAGATAGTGACGTGCAAGATGGCTTCACATGTGAAGAAGCCCAATTCCCTGAAGAGCATGATGCTTGTGCAACAGAGGATGTGCAAGCTAGCCCCATCACTGAATATAAGATTGAGTGGGCCAAATACATCATAGAAGGAGCACACCGAGTTAGAATGGATCCATCAAGATGGTGCTTTGACAGTGGGGCTACAAGTATGTGCTCTGGCAATCGAAGCATTTTTGAGTACCTTGATGAGACTAGCCGAGGTCATTTGATTATTGCTAGTGGTACTGAGATGCCCATCAAGGGACGAGGGATCGTTCGATTCAACCTGCCAAACGGCATGTCAGCCAGGTTAGGTAGGGTGGTGTATGTGCCAGGCCTAGCAGAGAACCTACTGTCATTAGAGGTTCTACATATGGCTGGCTTTCAATCAATTGGCTCTAGAAAGGGGTATGTGCTCAAGAAGGATGGGAAAGTGGTAGCCCAAGGAAAACGAGATGGACGGACCACATACTTGCATTCAGTCAGGCACGTCAATGCACTATTTATTGGCCCAAAAGCAGCGAAAAGACAGCAATACGCCCGAATGGCCCTATCTGCCGATGAGCAAACGCGAATGAAACAGGAGCTCATTCATCGACGCCTTGGTCATGCAGGAAGAAGCCGATTTAACACCTGTGTTGAATATATGGAGCTAGATGAGCTGAAACTGGGGAAACAAGACCAGTTGCTCCATGATAACTGTGAGGTGTGTGCAAAGGCCAAGAAGGTGAAGAAGCAAAGCCATGCGCCAATTCCTAGAGCTAGAAAGCCGCTTGAACGAGTGTACATGGATTTTTGGGGTCCAAATCGCGAAGGAATAGGGCAGGAAAGGTATTACCTGTCATTGATTGATGATTGCACGCGATATTCATGGATCTTCATCAAGATGGACCGAAGGGCTGAAAGTGTAATGCACACACTGGATAGTTGGCTGCGCCAGGTTGAAAGGCAGTCAGGGAAAGTGCTATTGGTCATCCGTACTGATAATGCTGCTGAGTTTGTGGCATTGAGACCATGGGCAGAAGAGAAAGGCATTGAACTGGAATTTATTGAGGCTGAAACACCAGCACAGAATGGTGTGGTGGAACGATACAACCGTGTTATTATGGATATAGCGCGCGCCTTGTTGATTGACTCTGGTATTAGCAAGCGTTATTGGAAGTATGCTGCTGTCACGGCAAATTACCTGAGAAACCGGACATTATTGGTGAAGAGGAAAGAAGATGGCCATGAGAAAGTTGACAAAGATGAGAAAACACCATATGAGCTATGGCATGGGCATAGGCCTGACTTGGCCCATCTTCGTGCTTGGGGTTGCCGAGTGCTCTTTTATCATAAACCAGAGAGCAAGTTGGAAAGCAGAGCAATGGAGGGCACATTCCTGATGTATGGGAAGAGCAACAAGCAGTATTTAGTATTGCCTAGAGGTGGTAGTGAACTGAAGCTGGTCACTAACCCCGAGTTTCGAGAGCGGGAAAATGGCTATTTGAGCGAACTGTCAGCTGGTCAAGTTGACATACAAAGCCTGCTGACCAGTACTGTTCTACCTGTTGGACCACCTACCGAAGCGCCTGCTCAAGCATCCATTGGAATGACTTCTAAGAGGCCTACTGAAGAGCCTGCTGGAGCAGGATTGCCAGTTAATGAGCCCTTCCACACCAACAAGCCGACGATCAATTCAATGCCAGAATTGCTGAATATGCGACTGAATAAAGAGGATGGAGAGAAGGAAAGGAATTCCTCTTCATCAACTGGGGGCACAACAGATAAGCCGTTGAAACTGTCTGAAGTTCAGCCTGAAGGGGAGGTGGAGCAGAGAGCTCCTGTGGAACATACAAACAATGAAGTGCTTGAGAAAGAACCCCGAGAGCAGGCTGATGAAACACCAAAGGATATGCCTAGGCCTGAACCGGTTCCTGAAGACGGACGCCACCGGTCTGAGCTTGAAATGGAACGGCGGTCTGCTCGCGTACGTCAACCATCAGAGAGAATGATGGAGAGCCGCCAGACAGAGCAAATGTATGGCCGCAAGCGCAAAGCTGAAGGGGAGGACACTGGGAATAGTGATCGTCCAGCTCAGCGCATGCGGGCCCATTTTGCTAGGCTAGCAGTAGCTGCAGAGCTATTGCAGACTGATAGAGAATATGAGGTTGCAGAGAAAGCATGTGCTGCACGTGAGAAAGCTGGAATCCGTATACCGAAGTCGTATAGCGAAGCCGTTAATGATCCAATATATGGCTCGAAATGGAAGGAAGCGATTCACAAAGAGTTGAGCACTTTAATAAGCTTTGGCACATGGGAGCTAATTCCCCGGAAGGAAGCCGAAGGCACGATTTCATCAACCAGATGGGTGTTCGATGTGAAGCTAGGCCCGGATGGCCGAATTGACCGCTTCAAAGCCAGGCTGGTTGCCAGGGGAAATGAGCAATCAGATGACGATTTCAACGAGACGTTTGCACCAGTATTTCGAATAGATAGCCTACGAATCTTGTTGGCTATAGCAGCCCAGCTAGGCTTATTGGCACATGTGCTTGATGCTAATAATGCATTCGCTGGTTCCGACCTCGACAAGCCTAATTGTATGGAAATCCCGGAAGGACTGCAGGACTTTGATCCAGATGTTACTAGCACGAGAGGCCTAGTTTTGGAGCTGAAGAAGTCGCTGTATGGCCTCCGCCAGTCTGCTAATCTATGGCATCGAAAGATTAGTGATTTCCTGAAGAAGATAGGCTTTAAACCGATTACTGCAGACCCCAGTGTGTTCATCAATGGTAGGGGCCTGATTATCGCTGTGTACGTGGATGACATAGTGATATTTGGCAAGGATGCCAATGACATCGACGTGGTGAAGCAGAAGCTCAAGGAGTTCCATCCAATGACTGATTCAGGATTGGTCAAGAAGCTGTTGGGTATTCGCTTCACATGGGGAAGAGACAGGTCTATTCAACTGGACCAGCAGTCCTATGCACAACAAATTCTTGATGAATTTGGCATGGCTGATTGCAAGCCTGTGAGCACACCCATTGGCCCGAGCATTAAATTGGAAGCGCCGGATAGCTCACTGCTTGGACGAGCTGAGCATAAGCTATTTCGGAGACTAATTGGGCGGTTGATTTTCTTGGTGATAGCCACACGGCCGGACATCGCTTTTGCAGTCAATCAACTGTCTCAATACCTCGCGGAGCCAAGGAAGGTCCATTTGGCAGCGGCCAAGCATGTGCTTCGATATGTGAAAGGCACCATGGGCTATGGCCTAACGTTTGGTGCAAAGGGGAGTCCAAAAGGGTTATATGCATATGCTGATTCCGCGTACGCTAATTCAGCAAAGAACCGGTCGACTACTGGTTTCATTTTCTTTATTAATGGCACGCCAATCACCTGGTCGAGCAGAAAGCAATCGGTTACTGCACAGAGCTCGACGGAAGCTGAATATATGGCCGTATCGGAGGCAGCCAAACAAGCGGTTTGGATTAGACATTTCCTATATGCAATAGGAAAGGGATCCATTTATCGTGACGCTCCGACTACCATTTATGAGGACAACCAGGGCGCCATAAAGATTGCTGACAACCCAATCAATCACCCAAAGACGAAGCATATAGCCGTACGATACCATGCCATCCGGGACCACATAGGTAATGGGGAGATCTGCCTTGAGCACCTCTCTACCGACAAGATGATTGCCGATGGCTTGACGAAGGTTACCAACCATGCTAGTCAAGGACGGTTGGTTGAAGACCTGGGGCTCGCTTAATTAAGCGAGAAAAGAGAATTCAACATCTATGAGAAGTTGAAGCGTGCGTCCAACCGCCGCTTATCAAATTGCCAGATATTGTTTTTGATTGATTTGAATATGCGGCGATTGAACGAAGGGGAGTGATGAGGATCGATCGGATAAATAGTTGGCCCGAGTAGCGAGGTCAGGAGATTCTTATAGTCAACGTGTGCACACATATTGTAGATTAAGCACTCAATCAGCTACATACGCGCATACACGTTCGATAGACAATATAGCTCTACCTTCCGCTGGTCCTCTCCATATAGACCTCGTTAGTCCGGAATAAATCGACTCCCGATTGCCCTCTGAGCTACGATCCGAGAGACCCCGTTTCAATTGTGAAGCGGGTAGCTCAGGTTCGGGGAATCGGGAGCCGATAATCCGACTGCACGAGGCTATATGGCGTACAGAAGATGGAGAGTATATTATACGCCGAAGGGAATAATATTGAAGTCTATGGTAACCACACGTAGAACAAGTGCTTGAGTGCTTGACTATCTAAATACGTGTAAATATCGACCTATATAAAGATCCCCTGGCCTCGGTAATCGGGCCAACTATTTGTCCGATAGATCCTCATCACTCCCCTTCGTACAATCGCCGCTCTCTCAAATCAATCAAAATAACAGATCTGGCAATTTGATAAGCGGCGGTTGGACGCACGCTTCAACTCTCACATGTGTTGAATCCTTTCCTTACTTGATTAAGCAAGGCCCAGGTCCTCAACCAACCGCCCTTGACTCACGTGGTTGGCAGCCTTCGTCAAGCCATCGGCAATCATCTTGTCGGTAGGGAGATATGCAAGCTGGATCTCTCCATTGCCTATATGGTCCCTAATGGCATGATATCGTACGGCTATATGCTTCGTCTTCGGGTGGTCAACCGGGTTGTCAGCGATCTTTATGGCGCCCTGATTATCCTCATAAATGGTGGTCGGAACGTTGCAAAATATAGACCCTTTCCCTATGGCATATAGGAAATGTCTAATCCAAATTGCTTGCTTGGCTGCTTCCGACACGGCCATATATTCAGCTTCTGTTGAGCTCTGTGCAGTGACTGATTGTTTTCTGCTTATCCAGCTGATTGGCGTCCCATTAATGGAGAAAACGAAACCAGTAGTTGACCGATTCTTTGCTGAATTGGCATACGCAGAATCAGCATATGCATATAACCCTTGGCTCCCCTTTGCACCAAACGTTAGGCCATAGCCTATAGTGCTTTTAACATATCGAAGCACATGCTTTGCTGCTGCCAAATGAACCTCCCTTGGCTCCGCGAGATATTGAGACAGTTGATTGACCGCAAAAGCAATGTCAGGCCGTGTGGCTATCACCAAGAAAATCAACCGCCCAATTAATCTCCGAAATAGCTTATGCTCAGTTCGTCCAAGCAGTGAGCTATCTGGTGTTTCCAATTTAACGCTTGGGCCAATGGGTGTGCTTGCTGGCTTGCAATCAGCCATGCCAAACTCCTCAAGAATTTGCTGTGCATAGGGCTCCTGGTCCAGCCGTATAGACCTGTCTCTTCCCCATGTGAAGCGAATGCCCAATAGTTTCCTAACTAACCCTGAATCAGTCATCGGATGGAACTCCTTGAGCTTCTGCTTCACTGTGTTGATGTCCCTGACATCCTTGCCAAATATCACTATGTCATCTACATACACAGCGATAATCAGACCCCTGCTGTTGAGAAAAATACTAGGGTCTGCAGTGATGGATTTAAAGCCTATATTCTTCAGGAAATTGCTAATCTTTTGATGCCATAGATTAGCAGACTGACGGAGGCCATAGAGTGATTTCTTCAACTCCAAAACCAAACCTCTAGTAGCCTCTGGATCAAAGTCTTGCAGTCCCTCTGGAATTTCCATGCAATTAGGCTTATCGAGATCGGAACCGGCGAATGCATTTATAGCATCGAGCACATGTGCTTCCAAGCCGAACAGGGCTGCTATAGCCACCAGAATCCGCAGACTATCTAGCCGAAATACTGGTGCGAACGTTTCATCGAAATCATCATCCGATTGCTCATTGCCTCTGACAACCAGTCTGGCCTTGAAGCGATCAATTCGACCATCGAGGCCTAGCTTCACATCAAACACCCATCTGGTTGATGAGATCGTTCCTTCGGCTTCTTTTCGGGGCTTCAATTCCCATGTGCCAAAGCCTATTAGGGTGCTTAGCTCTTTGTGGATAGCTTCTTTCCACTTTGAGCCATATATCGGATCGTTAACGGCTTCATTGTATGATTTCGGTATGCGGATTCCAGCTTTCTCACGTGCAGCACGTGCTCCTTCTGTAGCCTCATATTCTCGATCTCCAATCAGTAGCTCAGTAGCTACTGCAAGTCTCGCCAAATGTGCTCGCAAGCGCTGAGCTGGACGATCACTATTCCCAGTGTCCTCCCCTTCAGCTTTGCGCTTGCGACCATAAATCTTCTCAGTTTGGCGACTCTCCATCAATGTACTTGATGGCTGGCGTGTACGACCTGAATGTCGTCTCTCTACCTGATGCTCATCAATTGCACCAGTGTCACTCTGTGGGAGATTTTCTTGTCTTTTCTCCCCTTCAAGTAAAACTTTCTTCTGATGTCCTTCTCCCAGCGGGGCATCAACCTCACGTTGTTCTTCCCACTGAGTATCAGCTTCATTACCCGCATTATCTACCTTGCTTGCAGATTTCAGCGGTGATCCATCCACCTCCGGTGTGGATTCATTGGTCTCCCTTGACTGACCATTTGCGACACCTTGCTGATCACTTGCCTCCTTTCCACCCAATGGTGCAGCATCTCTCTGCTGACTTTCCACATCAATAGCCATTGGTGTTGGCCTTGGCGCATCATTCACATTGGTTGCTGGTTCCATCATTGGTGCCTCAAATGCACTAGAATCCTTATCCATTGTCAAATATCCAGGTTCCCGTTCCCGGAATTTTGGATTGGTGACCAATCGAATTTCATCAGCGCCCTTTGGCAATACAGCATATTGTTTGTCGCTCTTCCCATACAGAAGGAAAGTTCCTTCCATCACCCTGCTCTCAAGCTTATCATTCGATCTCTGGTGATAGAGTACCCGGCATCCCCAAATTCGCAGATGGGTTAGGTCTGGCTCATACCCATGCCATAGCTCATATGGCGTCTTACCACCACTACCCTTAGCTCCTGTTGTCCGATTCCGCAGGTAATTAGCTGTAACTACCGCGTACTTCCAGTACCTCTTGCTGATTCCAGAATTGAACAGCAATGCCCTGGTGACTTCAAGGATAAACCGATTGAATCGCTCCGCAACTCCATTTTGCGGAGGGGTATAAGGCTCAGTGAACTCCAATTGGATGCCCTTCAACTGGGCCCATGGTTCCAGGGCTAGGAACTCCTTTGCATTGTCAGTCCTTATGACCAATAACATTTTGCCAGTCTCTCGCTCAGCCTGGCGCAGCCATAGCTCCAGTGTATTCTGTACTGAGCTAGACGTCCGGTCCTTCTTGATAAAGACCCATGAATACCTCGTGCAATCGTCAATCAGCGACAGGTAGTATCTCTCTTCTCCTACGCCTCCAACATATGGACCCCAATAATCCATATACACTCGTTGGAGCGGTCTCCTTGCTCTAGGGACTGGGAGATGACTCTGACTCTTCACCTGCTTCGCCTTGACACATATCTCGCAATCATCATCCAGCAGTTTATCTCGTTTGCGCACTTTCAATTCATCCATATCCATGGTTTCAACACACCAATTAAAGCGCTTCCTTCCAGGATGTCCCAATCGTTGATGGATGATCTCACGGCGTTGTTCAGTTTCATCATCAGCCCTAACAGCTCGCCTGCTAAGCAGCTGCAATATTGTCCTCTCATCAGGCTTTGCATTTAATTCCACACACTTCCTTGCTTGCTCTGGCTTCACATACAGAGCATTCGTGTATGATACCGTATCTAGGTAGGTCGATTTTCCAATTCGCCGTCCTCTAGCAACTATCTTCCCATCCTTCAGTAGTGTGTATCCTCGAATTGAACCCCTTGATTCAAATCCAGCAACATGGAGAGCTTCCAAAGATAGAAGATTCTCTGTCAACCCAGGTACATATATGACATTGCTTAATCGGACAGTTGCAGAGCCATTTGGCAGGTTAAATTTGACTGTTCCCCTGCCCAAAATTGGCATTTGAACTCCACTTGCAATAGTCAGTGTTCCTCGGCTTTTCATGTCCAATTTCTCAAAAATGTCCCTATTGCCTGTTGACATGCTTGTTGCTCCACTGTCAAAACACCATACTGATGGACAGCTGCCATTTGCCTGGCTTCCCTTTTCACTCGTGAAACGACCCAGTTCTGACCTCTCAGCTGCATATGAACTGAACTCGCACAATTCCTCTTGGGAAGAATCATCGTCTTGCTCTCCAGCAAGTCGACCCTTCTGCTTTGATGATTTGCCTTGTCGACCTTCTCGCCGACTTTCTTGTCGACCTCCTCGCCGATGTTCTTGCCGACCTTCTCGTCGACCTTTGGGCTTTTGTTGATCCCATTCTATATCACTTTCACTGTCCTCATGCTTGCTCTGACATTCCCTCGCGAAATGTCCGGCCCGGCCGCACACATAGCATTTGGACCCCTTTTTCTTCTTGTTGCCATGATTGGAGACCCGTGATCCCTTCTCAGTTGACCCACTCTTCATGTGCATCATATCATCAATTCGATTGAGGATATAATCTTCATCTAGTGTCACATTCGAGCTCATCACAGTATCTCTCAAAGTCGCATATTTATCTCCCAAGCCACGGAGATACCAAAGCACGACCAGCTCCTCAATGGTGATCTTATTACCACCGTTCATGTCAACAAATTCCTTTCCCAGTTGTTTTATTTCTCGGTATGCTTCCTTCTCGTTCATCCTTGTGGAATCCCATGTCCAATTGGCCATCTTCATCAATTTCATGGCCTTTTTGGCATTGGATGACTTCAAGAAGATCTCCTTAAGGCGATCCCATTTCAATCCAGCATTGTCTAGGTCCTTGATATCGAGTATGGTCACTGGTTGAAGGCCTTGCTCAATAATCATGTCTGCCTTCAGGTTGATTTTGAACCACTCAACATCCTCCCTCAGAATAGTGCTGAATTCCTTCCTTCCTACCTCATGGTAGTACTCAATCGCCTCCCAAGAGAACTGGGCTTTCAACTGGTTCTCCATCACATGAAACCAGTACCTTGCGTTTTCCTCGCACAGCTTGTCGATTGTAAAAGGATATATCTTGATCCCTTTCTCCTGTGTTGGTTTCTTCCGGATTGGTACAGACTTCCTAACATCCTCATCGTTCACTTGCGACGGCGTCAATGTCGGGTTCTCAGGTCTTCCAGCCATGATAGCGTTCTCACGACTCAATGGGCTTCGCCGAGCAGATTATTTGGCCGTTAATCATGTGGGAAGGTCTCGAGGGTGAGGCTCGCAATCGTCGATTGATCGGTCGGTCTATATATGCGGTAAAGCGATATACAGAACCCCCAGGATGCCGCACGCTGGTTAGGCGTTGATATATCCAAATATCTTGGGCAGGCCCGGGCTCATAACCAATGAAGCGGGTAGCTCAGGTTCGGGGAATCGGGAGCCGATAATCCGACTGCACGAGGCTATATGGCGTACAGAAGATGGAGAGTATATTATACGCCGAAGGGAATAATATTGAAGTCTATGGTAACCACACGTAGAACAAGTGCTTGAGTGCTTGACTATCTAAATACGTGTAAATATCGACCTATATAAAGATCCCCTGGCCTCGGTAATCGGGCCAACTATTTGTCCGATAGATCCTCATCAAATTGGCACCTGATGATCACGTGTTTCACGTGATATGCAAGGAGTATACTAATATACAAGACGGATGTTATACCATCAGCCTGGTATAGGTATACAAGTATACTATGAGAACATCATACCAGGAGAAGGAAGGATATATAAGGACACTCATTCATGTACTTAGCTTAGTTCTTCGCGATCAATCTAGTTAATCAAGCATTGGTTACCTTCTAGTTTCTGACTCGTCCGCACTTAACCAACAACCCAGTATACGTACTCGGTTGGCCTTGTTTCTCTATTCGATTACCTTTACCGTTTCTACTTGTTGATTATCTTACGGAGCCTGGAGGGGGCGATATACCCATCAACGCATACGACATACCGAACCGGACCCGGAGGGGCATTGAGCATACGATTACTTGGGAGACACTTAGGGTAAGTGTCCAGTCTCGAAATACAACTAACTAGAACCCTAGGTACGATACGAGAGAAGCCAGGTTGTGACACATTGATCGCCAGTCAGTACGAGTCAGGTTTCGAGACTATATTGACTTAAAACACGAACTGCAACCATGTCCAACAACAGTAACAGCAACACTACTTCTAGATCCTCTCGTGGATCTGAGGGACGAACTCCGACTTATGAAGAACTCTTTGGAATGGTTAGCCAGCTGCAGGAAAGCATCACTACTTTGGAAGAACGACAGTCAGCCAAAGCTATCAAAGTTCGACCACCGGAACCCTTTGATGGTACTCGATACAAGTTGCGACCCTTCATCACCCAGTTGGACTTGTATGTCCGCATGAACCGGAGCAAGCTCATATTTGAATCCGACAAAGTCCTACTTGCAGCAACTTACTTGACTGGACCAGCATTTGATTGGTTTGAACCTACCTTGCGCGACTTCCAGGAGAAAGATGAACAATACCATAACGACAATACCACTGAGGTTTTCAGCAGCTTCACTGAATTCAAGAAACGACTCCAGGGAACGTTTGGAGATATTGACGCCACACGGAACGCTGAACGGAAGCTATGGCGACTCAAACAGACAGGATCAGTAGCCAAGTTGGTATCTGATTTCCAGCAAATCATCACCCATTTGAACTGGGACGAGACGATGTACATTGCGAAGTTCGAAGAAATGTTGAAACCAGAGATTCAGGAGAAACTGGTTTGGATGGAACGACCGACTTCATTGAATGAACTCTTTGAACGAGCCGTCAAGATTGACAACACCCTGTATGACCTTAGAGTCAGACAGAAGGAGTCACGATATGGGAACACCTTTAGAGGAAACCCACGAACGAGCCACTATCGATCGAACGATAAACGACCAGCTCAACCACGAAGCCAAGGGTATGAAGATCCCTATGGACCACGACCGATGGAGCTGGATGCCACACAGCATAGGCCCTTCGTATCCGACAAGGAAAGAGAACGAAGAAGGAAAGAGAAACTTTGCTTCACATGTGGAAAGCCGGGCCACATGACGAAGGCATGCAGGCAACGACAGAACGTTAGGCCTCAGCAACAACGAGACGATAACAAGCAACTGCACGCTACCCAGGAGAGAGGAGCGTATGACACCACAGGAATTGTGAACCCTGAACTCAGAGCAACGAATGATTCCGGATGGCACATGCAAGAGGCTTCGGATGAGCATGGAGGACCATGGAGACCCAGAACTATGATTGTACCCAACCTGAGCCCATTGAGGAGGTTGATGGAAGAACAAACGACCCTCACGACAGAGGAAATTGATGAGATCATGAGTTCAAGCGAAGAAGAATATTGGCCCAATGAACGGATGGTGGGATCCGACAGCGGAAGCGACAAAGCCCATATAAGGACGGATGGGTCCGAAAAAGCCATCAACGAGCCAGTTCATGAGAAATCACTCGGCGAACTGCCCAACCAAGATTGGTCAGTTAATGATTTCCTTGACGAAGAGTACGGTGCTCAGTGGAATGGCCACGATCCCAACGTGGAGGAACTCCATGAGATACCGGAGACACCTCAGAACGCAACTCCCGAAAATGAAGAACATGAAGAACAGATTCTGGCAGAAGATAATGAGGGATACACGAAGTCCAGTGTGTATAGCCCTATCTCGAAGCAACAGCTATGGTCCAAGCGATATACGGAACAACGAAAAGCCGACGAAGAAACGAATACCGACGTCGCCGCGTACTTCATTGACGATGTTGTTATCTCACTCCAGGAGAACCCCAAGAGGCTCTCTAAGGGATTGAAGGAACTATTCAATGAATTGAACACCTACTGCCCACATCAGAACTTGAAATGTTGGGAACGAACAAACGAAACTTGGGATGAACACCTACGGAAATGCGACCAACATCCATACACGTGCCCCTACTGTGGACAGAACAACGGAGAACTATGGGGATACCTACGGGATATCACGACCAAACGACTACGAGGCCCCATCCACAGCTCATGCAAGTATGATTGGTGTGATTGTGTGCACTATCGAGAGCACCCAAAGCATAACCAATTACCTTGGATTGCGTGTTATAGCCATGCATGTGGAGAACATTACGATCGAAAGAAAATGGCGCATTATTTCCCAGAACGATCTAGGAAATACAATGACAGTTGTCCTTGTTGGGATTGGAACTGTGCATGCAGGGGATATCTATTGCACCCAGAGCATTCAAGTATGCACTGGACTGCATGTTATGAAGACGACTGCATAGTTCACTTTGAACCCAAGGATTACTACCCAAGTCCACGACGTCTACGGCAACCAAGATGGCAAGCAAGCCTATCAGCGACACAACGGGGATACCACTTGAAGTTTATGACACCAGTTCTCAATCAACTAGCCAGAGTGATGGTTGACTCAGGAGCTACTGGAAATTACATGGATCCTAGATTCCAGCGACAATTGGGGATCTTAGGAATTGAGAAGGCGCAGCCAGAGCCTATCTCAGGACTGAATGGTGAGAATTTGGGAAGTCACCTGACGGTCGAATCGGGATTTGTCCCTATGGCTGTAGCGGATCATGAAGAAAGGATCAATTTCGACGTGACACCGCTGGGACAATACGATATAGTGTTGGGGATTCCATGGCTCAGGAATCACAACCCGGAAATCAACTGGAAAACTGGACAGATGAACTTTGTGAATTGCGATTGCCCAAGAACAACAAAAGGACCGAGTCAACGGGAGGCCGGGACCTCACCACGATCTACAGGCAGGAGACCTGGTAGATACGTGAAGCAACCAAGAGGTGGGTTGAGAATGAATAACAGAGAAACGAATGACACAGCGACGAATATTGTTTTAGCAGCCACCAGGGCCTCAGAACGACATTGGCTGATGAACTTACCCGGATGGGCACCGGACACGACCCAGAAGTATTGCGAATACTTGATGGACGAGGATATATCCAAGAAATCAGCGCCGATTGAGGAATATCGCTCAGAAAGAGTTGATAGCAACCAAGAAGCATCAGACTCAGAGCTAGGCTCATGGGAATGGATTGACCATAAGGAGCTAGCAGCAACGACTCAGGAACCACAGATTCCACAGGAGTATATTGAGTTTCAGCACTTGTTCAAGCAGCCTGAACGACCTGAACTACCAGACCACGGACCACACGATCATCACATACCCCTTATGGAAGGGAAGACACCGACATGCAAGAAGATTTACCCGATGTCAGAACGAGAATCGAAAATACTACGGGAATACATCGAAGAACAATTGACAAAAGGATTCATCAGACCATCAACATCACCAGCAGGGCACGGAGTCCTATTTGTACCGAAAAAAGATGGAAGCCTACGACTATGCGCAGATTATCGACCACTCAACGCCATCACCATCAAGGATCGCCATCCATTACCACGAGTTGATGAAATGCAAGACCGAATCAGAGGAGCAAAATGGTTTACCAAATTTGACCTTGTGGACGCCTACAATCGACTACGAATTGCCAGAGGAGAAGAATGGAAAACGACCATCAGAACGAAATATGGACATTATGAATATTTGGTCATGCCATTTGGGCTTACCAACGCACCAGCATCATTCCAACGATTCATCTATGATGTACTTGGAGCATATCTTGACATCTTCGTGATAGTCTACCTTGATGACATCTTGGTCTTCTCCAGCATCTTTGAAGAACATGTGCAGCACGTCAAGAAAGTACTGCAAAAACTTGAGGAAGCAAAGCTACGATTGAAGTTGAAGAAGTGTGAATTCCATGTTCAGGAAACCGAGTTCTTAGGACACTGGATCACTACAGAGGGAATCCAGATGGATAAGAACAAAGTTCAAGCAATCTTGGATTGGCCAGAGCTGAAGAACACCAAGGAAGTTCAACAGTTTACAGGACTTGTGAACTACTACCGACGATTCTTGAAGGACTACTCACAATTCATGACACCACTGTTCAAATTGTTGAAAAAGGGACAAGAGTTTCAATGGGGACCAGAACAACGACAAGCGTTTCAACAAGCCAAAGAAAAAATTGTATCTGCACCAGCACTTGTGCAGTTCGACCCAGAAAAGGAAACCACAATTGAAACCGACGCATCAGATTACGCCATTGGTATGAGGATGACTCAACCAGGACCAGATGGAAAACCACGAGCCGTTGCATTCCACTCAAGAAAACTAGTTCAAGCGGAGTTGAACTATGACATCCACGATAAGGAACTGCTAGCCATAGTGGTAGCATTCAAGACTTGGAGAGTTTATTTGGAAGGAGCACAACACACTGTACTTGTGAAAACAGATCACAAGAACCTGACCTTCTTCACAACAACCAAAGAGTTGACCCGAAGACAGGCCAGATGGGCTGAAGTACTATCGCAATACGACTTCAAGATCATCCACTGCAAAGGAAACGAGAATGGACAAGCAGACGCACTCAGTCGACGACCAGACTATGAGATCAAAGACCGAACGATCAATCCAGCAATATTGAAAACGAACGAAGACGGAACCATCAGCTATAACCACCAGGTGTTAGCAGCAACCATGCATACCTCGAACAAACCTTTGGAAAAGAAAATTGTCGAAGAAACACAAAAAGATAAAATGATCCAGGATATGATTGAAAACTCAGCAGAAAACGACAAATTGACCACAGATAACAATGGATTAGTGTACTTGCACAATCTCATCTATGTGCCAAAAAGCATGAGAAACGAGATCATCAGCATGCACCATGACACTCCACTCCACGGACATTTGGGAACAGAGAAAACGACTGAACAAATCATGAGAAACTACTACTTCCCAAACACGCGAAAAATTGTTCAAGAATATGTGAAGAACTGTGAAACTTGCATTCAAGACAAGGCAGCAAGACATCAACCCTATGGAAAAATGCAATCCCCGGATGCTCCAACACATCCATGGGAATGGGTTACCATCGATTTTATCACACAGTTACCGACATCACAAGGATATGACTCAATCACAGTCATCACAGACCGAATGACCAAATATATTCATTTGGTACCAGCCAAAGGAACCATGACCGCAGCAGATATGGCACAGATATTCCTGAAGCATGTCATTACCAACCACGGAATGCCTCAAAAGATCACATCAGACAGAGACAAGCTGTTCACTTCAAAATTTTGGACGACACTCACGAATTTGATGGGTATAGAACACCGCCTCACCACAGCCTACCACCCACAAGCGAATGGTCAAACTGAACGAACCAACCAAACGATTGAGCAATACTTACGGCACTACATCAACTATGAGCAAGATGATTGGGTTAGATTCCTACCCATGGCACAGTTTGCATACAACAATGCAGAGCATTCAACGATCAAAGTAACGCCATTTTATGCCAACTATGGATACCACCCAGTGCTATACGAAAAGCCACGACCACAAGAGTCCACATCAGAAGCGGCAAATGAGACAGTTCAAAAGTTGAAGAACTTACACCACCAACTGTCAAGAGACATCGATTTCATGAACCTACGAGCGGCCATATATTACGACAAGCACCACGGAAAGGGACCTACCTTAAAAAGGGGGGAGAAAGTATTCCTGCTCCGCAGAAATATCAAAACGAAACGACCAAGTCAAAAGCTCGATCACCAGAAAATCGGACCTTTCACCATTGAAGAAAAAACAGGACCAGTGAATTACCGCTTGAAACTACCGAAATCAATGAAGCGCATACATCCAGTATTTCACATCTCGCTATTGGAACCAGCACCGAAAAACGCCATACCAACAGAAAACATCAAAATCGAAAGCGATGATGATGAATATGAAGTTGAACGAATTCTGGATTACCGACAAGTCAATGGACGACCATGTTACCTGATCAAATGGAAAGGATACGATACCTCTGAAAACACATGGGAACCTATTGCGAACTTGACTGGTTGCCACCAGTTGGTGAAGGAATACCACCAGCGACAGCAGAATCGAAATTCTCCCAGAAGGAAGGGGAATTCATCATCTGGGTCAAACTAGGATTGTTTGATGTCGCAGCAAGTTGAGCTGCCTCTACATCAAGAAGGCGCTCAAATTCCTGAAGATCTTCATCAGGCACAGAAGACTCTTCTTCCGTTCCTTCCAGCGCACTGAAATCATTATCCAGCATTTTCAAATTCCGCGACTCAAGAAAACGCTTCTGTTTGCGAAGACGCATCACTTTCATTAACAACTCATCGGACTGACGCTCAGCCTCTTCAAGCTGACTAGCAATACGCTCTCTCTCGCGATCGATTCGTTTCCACTCAGACTCTGCATGAACATCACGCTCACATTTGCGACCAGAACGGACACAATGACCACATTTCTGGGTAGAAAGAATTCGCTTGCACTCGACAGGACGTCTCTCACTCATTTTCGAACAACGCTTACAAGGAAAAGATATCTCGCCTTCACGATAAATCCGATCAGCCAGCCTCAGACGATTGCGGTATTCAACTGACATGATGAGTCATGATATGAAGAAAGAAAAAGAAGTTGAACACCTCAGCGCTTACCTGGGAACTGCCGCAGCTTTATGACTTTCGAGGACGAAAGCCTGAAAGAGGGGGAGGTAATGTTACAGAACTCGCTGTATCAGCCTCACGTGATGATACAGAGTTAAGACAGGCTCATTGGATAACAGCTGATGGAGAATATGCAAGAAGGAACAGGGATCAAATTGATATTCGGCGTATTGGCACCTGATGATCACGTGTTTCACGTGATATGCAAGGAGTATACTAATATACAAGACGGATGTTATACCATCAGCCTGGTATAGGTATACAAGTATACTATGAGAACATCATACCAGGAGAAGGAAGGATATATAAGGACACTCATTCATGTACTTAGCTTAGTTCTTCGCGATCAATCTAGTTAATCAAGCATTGGTTACCTTCTAGTTTCTGACTCGTCCGCACTTAACCAACAACCCAGTATACGTACTCGGTTGGCCTTGTTTCTCTATTCGATTACCTTTACCGTTTCTACTTGTTGATTATCTTACGGAGCCTGGAGGGGGCGATATACCCATCAACGCATACGACATACCGAACCGGACCCGGAGGGGCATTGAGCATACGATTACTTGGGAGACACTTAGGGTAAGTGTCCAGTCTCGAAATACAACTAACTAGAACCCTAGGTACGATACGAGAGAAGCCAGGTTGTGACAGGTACATCATATGCCCGACGCGTCGGAGGCGTCCAACGGAGTTGTCACATGCCTGCAAGGACCTTTTCCGAGAACCATTTTAGGCGTAGCCTATCACATCACCCCCCTCCTAACATCCAAGCAAATTCTTCAGGGTTGTGGCCTTGTTGTTGGCACCATTCAACAAAGGCAGTGGTGTCTACCATGTGGCGAGCAGCTGTCCATTCTGGGCGTTGGTAGCCTGTCCATCGTACAAGAAAGAGTCATTGTACACCTCGGCCGCGGCGAATTTCCTTGTATTCTTCAATTTTGTCAATGTGCCACTCTTCATTTCCTTCATTTAATACAGCTGGAGGTTGGTAGTCATCAGTACATTGGCTGGGGAAAGGGTCATCTGCTGCAGGGCGGAGTTTGTCGACATGGAAAACATTGTGAATGCCATCAGGTGTATCTAACTGATAGGCATGAGGGCTAATACACTTGGTGATGGTGTATTTAGCATGGCGAGCATCCAGTTTCTTACTAGGGCGGTCTGTTGATATGTCATGAAGGTCAAGCCATACTTTCTGACCTATTGTCACGGGCTCGGAATAGTAGATAATAACGAACTGAATTCCTATCTAAACTATTGTAGCCATCGACGAGAATATCGAATCTGGAGAAGAAAGAAGAAGAGGAAATCTATCTAGGTAATGAAGAGGTTTTAAGAGGTTTGTTGGCAACAGACTGGATGGTGTTTGTGATGTATCACCCATTGCCGTAGTGTTGAGCCGCCATATGAGCTATCATATGTGAGCTTTCACATAACCCCCTTTCTTAGGCAGAGTCTGTCCCCAGACTCTGTGCGGGCATGTTATCATCAGGATGGTCCTCAATCTCATCAACTCCTTCCTCCCAGGCTTTAAGCCATTCCTGCAGTCGACGTGGTGGTCCTGGGCGATCAGGGTACCTCTGATGGTAGTCACGTATTCGATGTGGAGATCCTTTGAAGTTGGTGGCTGGATACCAAGCTCGGTCCTCATCAAATCCTATCCATTTCACCTGGTACTGCAACCGACGCCGACATAGGCGTGAGGCAAGCATCTCTTCCACTTCCCATTCCTGTTCATCAGCCACCACAATCGGTTCTGGAGGCTCGGTCATCTGGCCGGGCAAGGGATCATTGGCTGCCCGTCGGAGCTTGTCTGGTGAAAACACAGGGTGTATCTTTATTGAGTCAGGGAGCTCTAATCGATAGGAGTTACCCACCCGTTCCAGTATTGGGAAGGGTCCAGCCATCTGGCTATCAAGCTTCTTATTCGGTCGGTCAGTCTGGTAATGGCGAAGGGAGAGCCACACTTTATCGCCTATGTCAAAGTCAACAGGACGACGTCGTCGGTCTGCGTGTTTTCTCTGTTGGTCCTGTGCATGCTTAATCTGTTCTGCAAATGCAGTCCATATATTCTTCATTTTCTTGGCAGTTCCTTGAGCTCGTTGTCGACTAATCTTCTCATCTCTGGGAGGGGATCCTTCAATCGATGTCCAATCAAATGAGGTCCGAGGCTCATATCCACAATCAACAAGGAATGGTGATTGTTATGGGCTAAGCCCGTAGTGCTAATGACTAGCTATCACACAAAAGATTTCGTTGAAGAACAGGAGGATGGATGTCCGATCGGACAGCTTTATATACAAATGTAGGCCGTGCGGGGTAGGTGGCCTGGTAACCCTCCGATCATCTCTCCGAATAACATATCGTTTATTCTACAGGCGCAGCCTGTGACAGTGATGCTTCAGTTGTTTCAGATGGTAATGTTGCTGCAGCAAAATCGATCATTGGCAGCAAATCAGACCAGTTATCTTGGTAGCGGTTGATGAAGGGTCTCAGTCTGTTGACAATATGCTGATTCACAATTTCTGTCTGTCCATCTGTCTGAGCGTGGTAGGCTGTTTGTGACGGTGCCAGCCCGTGATCTATACACGTGACCGGGCATGTGACCCACAGATATTGTTGGTGATGAGGATCGATCGGATAAATAGTTGGCCCGAGAAGCGAGGTCAGGAGATTCTTATAGTCAACGTGTGCACACATATAGTAGATTAAGCACTCAATCAGCTACATACGCGCATATACGTTCGATAGACAATATAGCTCTACCTTCCGCTCTTCCTCTCCATATAGACTCCGTTAGTCCGGAATAAATCCACTCCCGATTTCCCTTCTGAGCTACGATCCGAGAGACCCCGCTTCAGTTGGAACCTAGGGTGTAGTGGACATATGGCTCAACCAATGGAATCGCAGAGGTCTGAATTACTGTATGGCTCCTATCTGGCAATTTGTGAGGGGCAAGCTGACTAATACAAAACAATCGGCAATTTAGATAGTCCACCTCCGAGCTATGGATTCCGACAGATATCTATCTGCGCCAACGCCGATCCTGTTGCAGCTCTTCGAGCTGCGTCTTGTCTATGAATTTGTAGATAGCCTGACCTGTAGCTTAACTTGTTCGTCAATTCCTACTATATTCCTGTACCCGACTCAGCACCCTGAAACCCCCCCCCCAACCCTCTTCTGCCAATATTGACCGCTTATATATTGGCCGCTAATATATTGGCCGCTAATATACATCTAATATACATACTACTAGTCTACTACAGAGTATGAGGCTCACCCCTGGTCGCCGGACACCAAATCAAATCGCTGACAATAAAAACCAGTACATACGACCATAGGGTGTGGAAAACAGGGCTTCCCGTCCGCTCAGCCGTACTTAAGCCACACGCCGGCCGGTTAGTAGTTGGGTGGGTGACCACCAGCGAATCCCGGCTGTTGTATGTTTTTTTCCTTGTCGCGCAGCCTTACCTTTTTTTAATGCGGAATGTAAAGAGGAAGTTTGATGTCTTTTTTTTTTTTTTTTTGGTATATATCTAGGAGAGTGGTAGGGGTTTCCGAGTGAAAGCCAGACATTACTGGAGTCGATTCTCATTCACTATCTATTTCATATGTATGAGATTTATCAAATTAAATGAAAAATTAACTCTTCAACACCCCGCCTCCCTTTCAGCTCTATGCAGCACAGCAGTCTACTAGTGAGGACAGAAACGAAGTGCTGGGTGGCATGCAACGGGTGATGGGGAAATTTGATCGGAGTCAGCTACGACCAGTGCATTACCACCAGATGTGAGATCGATCTCGATGATTACATCAACTGTGACGGCTTGACACCATGAAGTCGCCGTAGTGGCTGATATCAAAAAACGCCGCTATCCAAGCAATGTAATAGCTCATATGTGATGGCTCACAGTTGACGGCTCAACGCTGCAGTAACAGTTGATACATCCAATCGCCGCTACTTGGGCAAGCAGCCATGCTGTCAACAAACCCATATAAGCCTTTCACACCTAGATAGACTTTCTCTTCTCTTCTCCAGATTCGATATTCTCGTCGATAGCTACAATAGTCTAGATAGGAATTCAGTTCGTTATTATCTACTATTCCGAGCCCATGACAGCATGCGAGAGAAGCCCCGAAAGACCAACAGCTGATCGCAACTGATGAAGCAATCAGCGATATCTATGCTTATTGGCCACTGAGTGGACAGAGACTCGCCCTCCACACCCTCATATACGAAGAGAAAGACCTCATTCCCATTGCCAAAACATCCTTTGGAAAGAGTATGATCTTGTAGGTCGTGTCAGTCCTGCTACTATCACAGTCAATAACGCTCGTCATTCTCCGTCTCCGGCAGATTGGTGAAGAGCAGACCAGTGATATCAAAAGGATTGGTGGCCAACCCTGCCTCCTGAATCAGAATACAATCAATGGTAATGTCCTTGAGCAGATACATGAAGGAAAATATACAAACGTGCTTATCAAGCAAGCACCATAGCCATATGAAGAACAATAAATCAATTTCGGCCTCCAGACTGACTATCATTTGACACATATTTAGTTTACACGTGCGATCTAACTTTTGACGTCTGCATAGCTGAAGATCATCCATCCATTGCATGTATAGCCCCCAAATCATTAGGACATGTCTATTTCCAAATCTGCCACCATCTGGGCTTCCCCTGTTCCCTCTTCCTCAGTTTCGCGACTCCAGCTTTCACTACAGACTTGACCTCCTTATCCTTTGACTTCCGTGCAACATCAATCATCTCGTCAGTCGAGCAACGAAACGTTGCTTTCTCAAAGAACAACTCTAGGGCATCAACCCGTCGAGCCATAGCTGCCTGAGAAAAGATAAGACTATCCACTGTTCAAGAAGAAGCAGCAAAATGAATTCAAGAGCAATAAAGAAAAAAGAGAATACAACGGCCGGGATTCGCTTGTGGTCACCCACCCAACTACTAACCGGCGGGTGTGGCTTGACTGCGGACAATAGTTCGGTGAGTTAGAGGGTGATGCCGCTTTGCGGTCGCGCGACCAGGGGTGAGTTAGGGTGACTGCGCTACTAATGAGGACTGGCGATTGCGAACGCAGCGAAATGGCCAATATGAACAAACAACCGATTTGTAACCTTACCGTACCTGATCGCACATTCAGTAAAGTACTAGGGTCAAATTATTAGGACTCGATATGGACAAGGAACTTGATTGAATAATAATATTGAATTCGAGCCGTGAAAAGAATGATTCTTTTGTTTTTGCTCTAGCGTATCAACTGAATCATTATGCATTCCATGTCACAGGCTGCGCCTGTTGCACAAGCAATATAATAAGAAGGATGATCGGTGGATGATCGGTGGATTCCCAATAGGATATTTACTCTGCACGGCGTACACATGTAACTATTAACGTATATGATAAGCGAGTGAGACACTAAATCGCCGCGACGCGATCACCAATATTTAACCACATTTTTCCTCACTAAGAAAAATGGAGTCATCAAAAAAAGAAAGCCGAGTAATCTTAGCTATCCAAGCTATTCAAAACAATCCAAATTTAAGTGCCCGAGCTGCTGCAAACATCTACTCAGTCAGTCATGCAACTCTGAGCCGGCGACTCAAAGGAACAGCATCACAGCGCGATACCATGCCTAAATCATGGAAACTCACAGATTTAGAAGAGACAGCAATTCTTCAATATATCCTTGACCTAGATGCACGAGCATTCCCTCCTCAGCTTTGCCATGTGGAAGATATGGCCAATTGACTACTCACAGAACGCGGCGCGTCACACGTTGGTAAGCGCTGGGCTTCAAACTTTGTAAAGCAACAACCACAACTCAAGATGCGCTACTTTCAAAAATGTGACTATAAGAGAGCTCTATGTGAAGATCCAGAGCTAATTTGTGGATGGTTTGCGCTTGTACAGAATACTATCGCGAAGTATGGTGTGGTGGAGTCAGATATCTACAACTTCAATGAGACAGGGTTTATGATGGGCATCATCTCTACAGGCATGGTAGTCACCAGTGCAGACCGACGGTCCAATACAAAATTATCATAGCCTGGGGGCCGTGAGTGGGTCACAGTGATCCAGGGGATCAATTCACAAGGATGGACAATCCCACCATTCATCATTGTTGCGGGTAAATATCACCTCTCGACGTGGTATAATGAAAGCCCACTACCAAAAGATTGGGTGATCGCTGCATCTGAAAATGGCTGGACGACAAATGAGAGAAGCCTAGGATGGATTCAGCATTTCAACAGACATACTAAGCCTCGTTCTACAGGTCAATATCGTCTCCTCATCTTAGATGGGCATGAAAGTCACCACTCTACAGACTTTGAGTTTTTCTGTAAGGAAAATGACATTATCACACTTTGTATGCCTCCTCATTTGTCACACCTTGTTCAGCCTCTTGATGTTGGTTGTTTTGGTCCACTTAAGCAAGCATATGGTCGGCAAATTGAGAACCTAATGCACTCTAATGTTATGCACATCATTAAGGAAGATTTCTTTCCTGCATTTTTCGCTACATTTCAGGACTCAATGGCAGCAAAAAATATCCAAGGTGGTTTTAGAGGGGCAGGACTTGTGCCTCTAGACCCAGAAACTGTAATATCTAGGCTAGATGTGAAGCTACGGACGCCAACGCCTATTTAGGGGGACTCCGAGCTGCCTACTCCTTGGGTTTCTAGGGCACCAAACAACCCAACAGAAGCGACCTCACAGTCAGAATATATAAAAAATCGAATTGCCCAACATCAAAATAGCTCACCAACTTCAATTTATAATGCTATCGACCAATTTCGAAAGGAGCACAAGGAATCATGCATAAGATAGCTTTGCTGCAGTCAGAGAATTGGATCCTTTGAGAGCAAAACAAGATGCTTAGCAAGCGTCGCAGAGCTAAGAAAATACGTCTTCGACAAGGAGGAAGTATGACTCTACCAGAAGGACAAGACATTCAAACCCAAATTGACGTGGAAGCGCAACTTAACGAGGAAACGCGTCAAAGTAGTGGTCGCCAAAAAATAAAGCCAGAACAAATAAGGTTATGATCCGCTTCAGGCATCTGCACCACGAAGTCTCTAAAACGATAGATATAATCACCAACCGGCGTCCGATGAAATTCTGCCGTCATGATCCCTTTTCGCACCAGATCTGGCCAGCTTAGCTCGGCAGCAGGCTGTCTTTCGTGTCCAGTTTCCACGACATAGGAGCTTGGGGCGCTGAATAAGCCGCAGACCCTTGCCTCGATCCTGCTACTGGAGAGAGTGACTCCGAAGTGTTTCACGATACTTGCGTTAGCTTCGAGAACTTTGTAATAAGATTCGACTTCATAAGCGATGCGCTCTTGATCTTGGCGCAAATTTTTGTGAGAATAAAGTACACCTTTGAATTTTCGCAGATGAAAATCCACAGGTGAGTCCAAGAACTGTTCAGACGATGGGGTACTATTTTCTGGGCTAGATCTCTCCTGCATATGCATATCTGACTTCGGATTATCAGTAGGAACGATGTTCCCAAGTACTTCTAGACTTAACTCCCAACGAGTAGTGTGTAGGTCTTCTACCTGGGATTTTCCAATCTTTTCTTCGAAAGTTACAGGGTCCAGCGCCCACTTCAATATGTAGGAAGTCTGGGGTAAATAACAGAATCAGCCAGTTTCCGATTGTCGCTGTTATCGAGCTCTGTCGACTTTCCAGTACTACCGTCGCCGTGGCGTTAGGGTTTGAGATAGTTTCTCTGTGTAAAAAATGGAAGTCAATTTCGAATCCGAGTGTACAGGATAATGCTCAATAGAAATGCCTACATTCGTATTAGGTGGATGAGGCAAAGGAATGTCACGCAATGGATAGAATATCAAATCTCGAAAATGGTATTTTCAGTCCCATGGGAAATTGATTCCAACGCTATCACCATAGTGAGTTGTCTTGAGACTGAGTTTTCTTATATAACTATGTCGCTTTTCAAGAGCTTGAACGGACCAGCACTGACATCGCAACTTCACCGTCCATGCTGTCTAGAAAACTCCATGTCTGTGACCCGGTTATATCTTTGTGCAGGTTCGACTCGAAATTTGGACTGTTTTTCTTGCTGCACCAAGGCACAGCAATTTTAGCAAAGTGACGCCATGCAATCTCCACAACCCGAGCCCTTGATGTGAAAATGCTTCCTGATGCTTCTTCTCTGTAACATAAGTGAAACCCATCGAAGTCTGTCGTTTCATATGTCCCGTAGTTTCCAATCAGAGACCTAGTTCTTTAAGAACTACTGCCAAAACCTTTTCAAACATATCCACAATAATATCAATCTCCTCTTTTGACACATTGTAGGGTGGTGCCAATATCACATGGTCACCGCGGATACCATCAACAGTGCCCGGGCAGCCGTAGAGAGAAATCGAGTATTCTGGCTGCATTCCCTTTTCCTGGATGTAGAACGATAGTCGCGTACTCGGATCAAATGGTTCTTTAGAAGCCTTGTCCTTGACAAATTCAACCTGCAAAGCATTTTGGTTAATGTTATGTATCAATCAGACAGCGGAACAGTGGTGTGAACCTACTCCCCAGAACAATCCCTTTCCTCGAATGTCACCAACACACGGATGATCCTCGAATCGTTGATGAAGTTGATTTTCAAGGTAAGCACCCATACTTCGAACATTTTCTAGAAGAGACTCCTTTTGAATGGTTTTCTGTGTAGCCAATGCTGCTGCACAGGAAACCGGGTGACCTTGATAGGTTTGTCCGTGGCGGAACACTCCTGTCCCCTTGTCCATAGTTTGCACAATATGGTCACTGATCAGAATTCCAGAGACAGGGGCATACCCGCCACCGAGACCTTTGCCTATAGTTTGGATGTCGGGGACGACACCCTCCTGCTCCCAGGCATGCAGGGTTCCACAGCGTCCCATACCGCTCATGATTTCATCGAGGATCAGCAAAGCACCGTGTTTTTCACAGACGGCCTTCATCGCAGGGAAGTATCCGGGTACAGCAGGAACACATCCAAGAGCCTAGTACAGATAACTTATCAGTATGACCTCCTGATACCATTACTCTTTCATCGACTTACGGCACCAACGACCGGCTCTGCGACAAAGGCGCAAACGGTATCTGATCCCACACGCTCAAACTCCGCATCCAATTCTGCAGCAAGACGAGCAATGTAGTTGGCATCAGTTTCACCATCCTTCTTTTCACGATATGAATAGCACGGAGAGACATGAGACGTTTTCTTCGCCAAGATTGGTTCAAATGGTTCTCTTCGAAGAACATGTCCACCAACGCTCAAAGCACCGAGCGTAGTGCCGTCATATGAGGGCAGGCGGGCAATAAACCTTGTTCGTTGGGGTTGAGGGGTGGGAAGCTCAAGAAAGTACTGGCGGGCAAGCTTCATGGCAGCTTCGACAGCTTCGGACCCTTCATGCAATTAGGAAGTAGTTGCGAACGGATGGCTTTCTGACTTACCCGAGCTGACAACGAATAGTTTGGACAGTTTGCCCCCAGTTGAGTCCGTCAAGAAGCGAGCCAATTTCTCGCTTACGGGGGTGCCAAAAAAGGCGGAATGACAGTAGGACAATTGGTCCATCTGGTCCTTGATGGCCTGGGTGACTCCTTCATGGCCATGGCCCAGGCACGATACGGCCGCTCCGCCAGTTGAGTCAAGGAATTTAGTGCCATCCTCAAGAAACATATAACTCCCTTTTCCGCCAATGGCCTTTTTAGGAAGGAAATGAGTATCTCTATGCAAGACGGCACTCGACATTCCGGGATGCGCTTCTTGAGGAGCTTTGTTAGTATACGGGAGAGTGTGGAGGTAAAGATCTACTTCGTACCAGACTCGGTCATGTTGACGATCCTTGAATTGCTTCGAGACTCAAAATATATAAAGAGGATTTGAAGAATGCAAAACTCAAATGAACCTGGAGATTACTCTCTCTTTTATATCCATAGATCCACCTAGTATCATTGCCGAGCGGAGATAAGCGGGAACGGAGCGGGACAAAGTTGGGGTGGGGTGTCCACGGTGGCAGAATGCGAAACTTCCTTTCGGCGGCCACGGCCTTGATCTGTCCGTCATGAATAGAGGGGCGGCTCGCTTGGGGTGGCGGCTCGCTTGGGAAATACGTTATGTCAGCGCTAAAAATGCATTTAACGCAAGAGAGCTAATTATAATATATCTGAATACCGTAGAGGACATGCTTTTGATGATCGATCACAGGCGTATGTGATAGTAGATTTCCCGTTCTTTTCTTTAGTTGATCTCCGTGCAATAAAGGCGTAACCCCTAGTCGTGGCCCATGTATTAATGGATACAAATAAGGCCTCTCGAGAGTCATAATATTGCTCGGGAGGGAGGTCCATGGCTGTGACGGCTCACATATGATAGCTCATATGGCGGCTCAACACTACGGCAATGGGTGATACATCACAAACACCATCCAGTCATGTTGCCAACAAACCTCTTAAAACCTCTTCATTACCTAGATAGATTTCCTCTTCTTTTTTCTTCTCGAGATTGGATATTCTCGTCGATGGCTACAATAGTGTAGATAGGAATTCAGTTCGTTATTATCTACTATTCCGAGCCCGTGACACTAAAGCGCGTTGTGTATAGATAACATATCACTCGGTCAACTGCATTCTGATGCTGCGGGCCTGGATTCATAACGAATTGAGACAATTTGGCTGCTGCTTTGGCTGCATCTGGTCGTGTGATTGTGGTGGCATACTGTGACGATCCTACTTTCTGCTGGTATAATTTGATATCTTCTGCTGAAGCTGTTCCTTCATATGGCATCAACTCTTCAACAGGTAATGGCGTATAGACAGGTGCGCGATGTGTGAGGTGGTATCTCATAGCGACACTGCTAATGTATGTATCCTGGCATAGCCATAGCTTATGCTGCTGTCTGTCATCCACTGATGCCCATTATATCCAGGTGAGAATTGAACCAAATCAAAATGGATGCGGCCACACCATCCAAATGTCTGTCCAATAGGACGCCTTGAGATCTGTCTTGGTGCATGAGATAGCTTGCAGACCTCACAAATACTCATCTCTGTCGATTCTGGCGCGGTCGATTCTGGTAGATCACCTTTGATTTTAACACCATTGACCATATCAGCTGCTTTCTGTACGACCTGTGGAGCAACATGTCCAAGTCTTCTATGCCATATCTCTGCAGATGCTTCTGCCACTAGTGGCTGTTCAGATTTTCGGACTGCATGGGCATGACCCGCTGTATAGGGTATATAAAATGCCCACAAGTTCAATGAATCAATTGGCTTAGGCCAGTTCCCCTTCGCATCGGGATGGCCAATCACGACGCCAGAATTCGGGGGGCAAGGCTTTTTCAGCAATAACTGCTGGAAAAGAGTCGAATTGATCGGTAGATTTAGGCCGGACTGGAACAAGCCGGTCTGGAATAGTCGCTTGACATCAACGTTCACGTACCATAACCGTAACCCATGATCATTTCTGCACTTTTAATATCTTCTCCATAACTTTTTCCATTACTGAGGATGATAAAACCCCTCTAATGGATTCAATCCGCTTTATCTGTTGCTCTAGTTGATATATATATGGGTATCTTCCCAGATTTAGAGGACAGTTCACTACGGAATGTTGAAGGTGGTGTGGGAGTCTGTTATTTGATATTAAGCTTCAAGAGAACACATTCTGGAGAGGGGTGAATTAGATCAGTTGCAGCAAGCCCACTCTTGCTATTTGATGAGGATAGAGCTTGTTGACGGGCTGCTGGATAGATATGAGGAAAATCTTCCTTTTCCAATAGAATGGATTCTACAAAACGTTAGGCTTTCAGGATGGTACTTGTCAACAAAAAAGGATTCATCTCCATTAAGAGCTGGACTTAGGAGCCAAAATCCCAGACTTGAAGCAATGTAACAGTGCCCAGCAAGGTTGACAGTCGGATATGATGGGGCCGAAGGGAAGAAGGGAAGATCGCTGTCAGCCTCGACGTTGAAACAGCCTTAAGACCGACAACCGTTTAAACAGAACATTAACCACTTCCGAATTCGAATTTTGATTTTTTTCCTTTCACATAATCTTAGTGATCTATTGTCTCTCCTTTTCAAAGCGTTGTCGACTTTTAACTTGTTTTTATGCAAAATCGGCCCCCAGCATATCTTTACAGCTATCGCTGCACTAGTCAAAAAGGGCATCCTGGCCCCTGACAGAACAGGACAGAACAATCGACCCTATGCCCTACTGGTTGTCTCCAAACAATTTTCCTTCAGTCCGTATACTATCAGTGAATACTTATGCCAAACCTGCCTCCTTCACAGGCGGCTTCTCCTTCCAGAAAAAGAATGCCACCGTGAGTGCCCCCTTCATAGCCATTGCCAACCACAACCCACAAGCCAAGCCACGCTCTTTTGCAATCCCACCAGCAGTCATCGACCCAACCGTCAATACAATAATGAACCCGAACTTGCGGTTACGCTTCGGATTGGCGCCCAACGGCCACTGGAACAGTTTATCATCGAGCAGCAGGTCACACATCAGCGCCGTCAACGCGACGGTCGGGATCTCCGGGTAGCCCAGCCATTTGGAGGCGAGGATCTGGCCGGCTGCTTGGAAGGCCAGGAAGGCGATGGCGACGTTTTGCAGCCAGATGGTCGGGTTCTGATTGGGGATGCTGCTGATGGCATGACGCTCGGCCATGATGGCTGCGCCCATGAGGAGTAATGTTTGGAGGAGGAAGGCGAAGATCAAGTTGATGCGGCGGCGAGGGCCGAGGATGCGGGAGCCTTGGATGAAGCATACGGAGCCGACGAGGAAGGCAGCGACGGCAATGAGGGCTTTGATCCAGAGGCCTTCAGGATCATTGGGTTTGCCGCCTACTGCGAGGGCGGCCCAGATGAGATTTCCTGGTGGGAGATATTAAGATTTTTTTCTCTTTTTACTTCCATCTTCCTATGACCCTGGAATCCCATGCCCCCGTGGAGTGAGTGACGTACCTGTTTGCATGTCCGAGAAACTCTTCCAGTAGTTGAACGAAAGGCCATCCACCAGACCACTAATGAAACCACAGATAATCAGCGTAATATCCGTCCAGCTCGTGTCAATCTCACTAAGCAGATATCCCCCAAGCCCTGGTCGAGGTTGGCGTTCTTTTCCTATGGCATCGGTAATTGAGACGTTGTTGCTGTTCGCTACAGGGTAAGGAAGGGTTGTCTGAATCTGCTTTCCCATGTCGCTGGATCCGGGAGTCATGGTACCTGGAGTCATGGTACCGGGAGTCATGGTACCGGGAGTCATGGTACCGGGAGTCATGGAGCCAGGCGTCATTAGTCCTCGGCTGGCGGGAGTCGAGGGAGGAGGAAAAAAGGTCTTCTCGGAGATTGAGGACTTTTTGTTCTTGAGAAAAGCAAGAGAATGTGGGAACTGAGTAAAGGTCATTATATAGTAATATACTTGGCACTAGCAATCTTGAGGGACTTCTCTGCTAAAACAATAGAAGCAGAAGAATTTAGATAGAGCTTGGTCTGGATTTATAGGGAGACCCGAGACGCTACCCATGAAAAGGAAAGAAAGGAAGCAAGCAAAAAAAAAAAAGAAAAGAAAAGAAAAAGCTTATTATCATCGCTAAGCTGAATGATTGCCACTGCTTCCGTATTTCATCAGCGCTTTACATCAGTAGTAGAACGACTCTTCGAAAAATGCATAAAGTGCATGGAATGCATTCCACGCCACGGGCCATTGGTTCACCCACCACACGTGCATCACCCGTAACAGAACAATGGCAAGACCATCACCGGGAGCATCCGTCACCAAAAGTCTCTACGCCATGTAATCATCTCAACTAGGAAGGCCCAGATGTACTTCGAGTAGAATGGAGCATGTGGAACATCGGGATCGTCAAGGTCCTGGGCCCGGGTTCTATACAGATACAATAGCCATTATCAAATATCAATGCCGATGGCGGCAAATCAGGGACGTTGATAGTAGCAGGTGCCGTGAGCATCAATCAGAACTCTGTTCTGTTCCTGGAGTTTGCCAAGATACCTGGACCAGGATCTTTGTCCATCCAATTTTGTACAATGATTCAACACTATCATGATGATGAGGAAATGGTGAGTGCATAGAGTAAGGATTGTCGTGTGCGCAGATGCCTTCTGTAATTAACGTTTAATCTGTGTATGAACTCCAAGATAGAATGATTATAATTTCCGAAAAGGTCCTTTCCAGTTCCAGTGAAACAAATACAAAAAGGGACACATCCCATGTAGTTGTTAGATTTTTTTTTTTTTTTTACTCTTCTCTCTTTTCGGTTTTCTCTTTGTTTTAACGGTGCTCGGGGAAATGGGGCTGTCGACAAAACCGGTTTCAATCCGCCTACCAGGCAAATCAGCCGCCGCACATGCTCCAGAGGACCATGTTAAGACGAATATCACCCACTCCCAACATGCCGCGCTCTGAAGCTCTGTTCAGATATAGACTCCGTTATTCTCCGACATATTTTCCTTTTCCCTTTATTACTCGCTCTAGAAGGCTCGGTCCGGAATCGGGATCGGCGTGGTGATAGTCAAGTCCAGACAAGCACTGATTATCATGATAAGTTTCTTGGATCAGGGTCAGACCCAGATATTCTTGGGATTTTCATGCCGCGTTACTCCGTATATTAAGCACGACAAACATACTCAGAGTACATATCGATTTGGCTTGCTGATATTAGTAATTATCGGTGATCAAGAGATATTTGTCGGAATCCATAGCTCGGAGGTGGACTATCTAAATTGCCGATTGTTTTGTATTAGTCAGCGTCAGCTTGCTCCTCATAAATTGCCAGATAGGAGTTATATAGCAATTCAGACCTCTTTTGCGATTCCATTGGTTGAGCCATGTGTCCACTACTCCCTGGGTTCCAACAATATTATACCGTCTCACCAAAAAAAAAAAAAAACAACTCCTCAGTGGCGGACCCCCCCACCTTCTGAGCGAGTTCCCGCACTGCAGAAAACTCGAATTTTATATTTAACTCCACGCGGAATCGATTGATACTACTTTCAACGTTGCTCTCCCCAGTTGTCGCTGACAATGGGGGGGTGCAAAGAAGAAAGGGGTGGTTGGGGCCACGTCTCCGTGGCCTGGCCACTCATACAATCATAAAGACCACGACCAATGCGCCCACGCAGCTGCCATCCTCACAGAAACAGCAGAGCTGAAGCAAATCACTGACTGGACCCAGGGGCTGCCTCCCAGGGACCTATTCATCCGGTTTATGAGTTCAGTCGAAGACCTCGCAGCAAAGGTGCGCGACGGCCAAGGCAACAATGGCAGCGAAGACCATGACGGGCTGAAAGAGGAGGTGCTCCAACAAAGCCAGAGCATGTTTAATAAGCAGACAGAGGAGATGAAGCTCTACAGCACTCAACACAGACCCCCAGCATCAAGTTCCTCTGGCCATGCAAATTCATATCGGGATGCGGCTCTAGCAAGTCACCTGACATCAACAAAGTCTTCTTTGGTCTCGGGCTGAATGCAGGGCAACACCAATGGATCCATCGGTACAAATGGAACACTAAGCACATCTCCAAGCAGCCCAGCAACCCCATTTCCACTGAAAGCAGACCTGGAGATCCATATCCGGGGCACTGATCACCAAATCATTGACCCATTGCGCCACCAGAAGGAGGCCAGGGCAGTGGAGCGGGCAAATCGAGCTATTAAAGAATCAAATAACACTATCATTGCCCACCGGTCGGTCTCTACAGGCCGCATCCTGCCCAGCGGGGACATTATCATACGTGCAGAGAGCCTTGAAGATGTGGAACAACTAGCCAGAGCAGCAAAAGACTGGTGCCTCGCCTTTGGAGACAGTGCAACCATCAAAAGAAGGACTTATCGTGTTGTCATGAATGGCGTCAACTGTCAGCTTGCCCTAGCAGCTGCACCAGCTCGCATTAAGGCTGATAATTTAGGACGTCTGGCCTCTACCCCCACAGCGATCACATATACTGGGTGGCTTCTTGGCCCCCGGCATATTGCAGAACATAAACCAGAAACGTCAAAGCTAATTGTTGAGTTCGATAATGACCGAGCTGCCAATATAGCCATACTGCTTGGCCTGGCGATTGATGGCCGCGACCACCCATATGAATACTATGACCAAACTCGTCGGATCCAGCAGTGTTTCAACTGCCAAGCATATGACCACATAGCCCAAAACTGCAAGCGACCTACCTCACGCGCATACTGCGCGCAAAACCATTCCTCTCAGGACTGCCCTACGGCAAGAGACCGTGCCAGGGCTCAGTGTGCAGTCTGCCAGAAGCAGAACACTAAGCAAAGTGAGAAAATTCCAGAGGATCATTTTGTGTTTGACCGCAGCTGCCCAGCTCGTGTAGAACGAGTGGAGACTGCACGCCAAAATCGAGCCACTGGACGTGGATGGTATGAGAGTGCTCCAATCTCTATCAGCTCCATTGCCCTCTCAGGGGAGGAACAGGGCCAAGACCCTACCCCTGCAGAAGCCACAGATCACCAAACTCAACGCCGCGGCCCAGGCCGGCCCAGAAAGAGCAACAAAAGACCTCGCACAGAAGATGAACCTAAACTAAACAGCGTTATGGCGGATACCGAACCAGAAAATGGGACGAACAGCCAGACCCAGACTTTGCAGCTCAGGGAGGGCCCTCGCCAGCGGTCTAGAGCAAGAGCTCTCAGACAGACTCAAAACCGACGCAAAAGCTATAATCAGCACCATGGTCAAGAGTCTGGTGATGAGCAAAGCCAGTATCACTCCAATGAAGACCCAATGAAGGAAGAACTGTGATCAATAATGAATCTTAAACGAATTTGAATCCTGCAGGCCAACTGCTGGAAATCACGTGAGAAAGTGATGATACACCTCTTTGGTGAGAAAGAGGTGCGCGACCTAATGGCCAGAGGGAGTGTATGCTGGGGGGCTGTCAATTACTTTAGGGGTCTGTGTTGAGTGCTGTAGAGCTTTCATCTCCTCTGTCTGCTTATTAAACATGCTCTGGCTTTGTTGGAGCACCTCCTCTTTCAGCCCGTCATGGTCTTCGCTGCCATTGTTGCCTTGGCCGTCGCGCACCTTTGCTGCGAGGTCTTCGACTGAACTCATAAACCGGATGAATAGGTCCCTGGGAGGCAACCCCTGGGTCCAGTCAGTGATTTGCTTCAGCTCTGCTGTTTCTGTGAGGATGGCAGCTGCGTGGGCGCATTGGTCGTGGTCTTTATAATTGTATGAGTGGCCAGGCCACGGAGACGTGGCCCCAACCACCCCTTTCTTCTTTGCACCCCCCATTGTCAGCGACAACTGGGGAGAGCAACGTTGAAAGTAGTATCAATCGATTCCGCGTGAAGTTAAATATAAAATTCAAGTTTTCCGCAATGCGGGAACTCGCTCAGAAGGTGGGGGGGGTTCGCCACTGAGGAGTTTTCTTTTTTTTTTTTTCATGAGATAATAAGTTATGTATTTACATTAAATCTGCTAAATTTTCTTATTCTACAAAGCTAAAGCAAATAATAAGTTTCAACTTTCAACTAGTTAATAGTAGTTATATATAGTTAACTATAACTAAGTTAATTGAGATCAATTACTTTGTTATTTGAGGATAACAAACAAAAATCGTCAAATCAAACACATGCGTACTAACGATTCCCAAAGAAAGAAAAGAAAAGAAAAATCCATCATTCAAAAGCATAACTCATAGACTTCGAAAAAGACGGTCCGTTTACTCAATGGTGATCTTCTTGGAACCTGAGGCGGTCACCTTGGGGACCACAACAGAGAGGATGCCGTTCTTCAGGCTAGCTTTGACCTTGTCTTGGTCAACCTCGTCGGGGAAGCTGAAGGTGCGGTGGAATTCGCCAAGAGAGCGCTCGCTCACCAAGTAGCGATGCTTGTTGTTCGCAGACTTGGTGACGGACTGCTCTCCAGGCCTGACAATGTCACCGCTCTCACCCTGGACGTCGTGGCTCTGGGGCGGTGTGTCATTGATGGTGGTGTTATGGAATTCACGCTCGCTGCAACCCGAGATCACCAGGGTGCGGCGGTCGGAAAATTCGATGTCAATGTTCTCCTGAGAGATTCCAGGGAGTTCGCCATCAAGGTGGTAAGCATCATCGCTCTCCCGGACGTCAAAGCGAGGCGTGAACGAGCGGAGAGAGGAGACATGGCCGCGGCTAGAGCGGTGGGCGTCATAGTCATCCAGAAGACGGAAGAGAGGAGCGAAGTCTCCAGCAGAAGGCACGGTGGGGAAGAGAGACATTTTGCCGGTGTTGTTCAGAGGTTGTTCGTCAACGAGATGCGAGATGCTTATTCTTAGGAGCGTTCAATGGTCCTGTGACTCCCGCGAAGCTTGATGATCTGAAGATGGTCGATTTGAGACGTTGCTAAGCATCCTTATATACCTGAGCGGAGTGATGCGACAGCCTGCCATGATGTCAAACGTGATCAAGACCGTAGTAGCTACAGAGCATGCAACAGCTCTCGAGGAATGGCGTTAGGGCTCGAATTGTCGCGCATACCCCAGACGCTGCTGGAGATTTCTCGGCCTTTCGGTAAGAGTCATGTGATTTAGCGTCGAAACGACGTCGTCCGTCGTTCGCGTCGACGAATGGCGGGAGACCGGGCGACCCATGTACTTTGGATGGCACTTGGAGAAGCTTCTCCGCATACCAGGAGATCAATTGCATTCCGTACTGGTCCCAGTTTGATCATCTACGGCAGATTCCAGACCATTCTGCGTCAACAATGTCGACTGACATATATACTCGTAATGTCGGAAAGAAACTCGTGACCTGCATATTTTGTTGGTACCCAGCGGGTCACGTGTCTTCACCGCCCTCGCTTTCTGCCCGGTAGTTATAGTTAGCCTTAGCCGATAGGCCACCAACCAATCAACCATCCATCACACACCAAAAGGTTATGAGCCCTCTTGCTCGAAAAAGAGAAGAGCGATATATATCTATCTGATATACGTGTTGGTTCCTTTAGTGTGTTATTCTTATTTGGCTTATCAGACTGTGCTATTTGCCTATAAGAATCAATCGCTATCGTACGCTCGATTTTGACCCCGAAAAACGTTTTCATCAGTATACTTCACATACACCTCGAAACGCCCGATACCAATTGATCCAAATCGGCTATACCGTCAACGCATATTAAATCATATAGCAGTTGATTTCACTGCTTTCTGCGTCGATATGTCTTCCCGGAAGACTAAGATGGCACCGGTTACCCAGGTGCCTACTCCCCAAACCGTCCATTACAACAACCACCAACAGGCTGATTCGATGGATATCGACAATCAACCAGCGCCTACTGAAGGTGAATTTTCGATTGAGGAGGATACTCAGGGTGAACACTCTGAGGAACCACCAACAACACCGATTCGAGGGGGGGAACAGTCAAGCCCCCAGCCTCAAGAACAAGATTTTCAACGGGCGAAGGCCCCGGAGAGGCCTCAAGCATCTGAGAGATATGAACAGTTCATGCAGGAAAGACGACCTGCAAAGAGGTCTAGCCATGAGCTCATTGCAGAACTATGGCGCAGACTTGAGCAGAAGGATGAGGAGATGTTAGAGCTCCGCAAGGCACAGATCAATGCCACCACATCCTCTATAGACTCCCGCCTAGTTGATCAGCTGTCCAGAATGTTTGAGCAATCGGATGGTAAATCAATGCTGGAAAGGGAGGAACGACGTTTAACAAAGCTCGCCCAAACACACTGGCGAGACACCAAGAAACTGCATGGACGAGATAACTATTCTGATTGGCGAAAAGGCATATTGCTTGATGCCGATTATTTGGATGCCCGAGACATCCTACTCCAACCGGACACTGTACCGAAGGTGACTTCCCTTCAACAAGTCCGATTTGACACTGCCAAACGACTACTGCATACACGGATATTAGACCGATTGGCACCGGACATCATCTATCAGGTCCAAACTGACCACACACAACAACCGTCCGACATTCTGTCCAAATTGGACACAATCTACGGCATATCACCTGCTGAAAAACGCCTTCTTTTGGTGAAGACACTCCTGAATTTGAAGCCGCAAGGCGATTATATTGCAATGATGCGGCAATGGCAGAGAGTATCTACTGAGTTAGAGCACCAGGAGTATTCAATTTCGGAAATATGCCATGATATTGGCATAGTCCTATTGGGTGAATATCAGCGTTCATTCATGCGTACCCAACTGGATCATCTTTTCATGTTATCGAAAAAGAATCAATTGCATGAGATGGATATGGCCGCAATCATTGACCAATTGGAGAGTCGTACACCATCCACACTCGGCCATTACAAACCACTGTCATACACAATTTATCGACAGGAACCATGGGGCCACATACCCCAAACGGAAAATCAACCACCCAAGGGGGGGAACAAGAAGAGTCAGCCTAGCACAGGCACTTCATCGGACCCTTCTCCACCCCAGAAACCATCTGGTAACCAATCAAAGACATCAAAACTTTGTCCTCATTGCAAAAGAGGATATCATAAAATCGAACGCTGCTGGGTACTACACCCAGAACTCCGTCCACCAAAGGAAAAGGAGAATTCTCCATCTAATGACACATCCCCTAATGGGGATAATCAATCGAAGCCTATTACAGGCACAACTGGTGTTGCCAACCTAGTCCGTTCAACAAGGCGATCGGACGATTGGATAACTGATACTGGAGCCACATGGACTATCCACAGTGATAGGGCTGCATTTGCCAGTTATATGCCATTATCTGTGGCATCATCTGTTGAGCTGCCTAATGGCAGCACTCATCGTGTTGAAGGAGTTGGGTCTATCTACCTGCCAATTGGAGAGCACATGGTAGAGTTGAAGAACACCCGACATGTCCCTACTTTGCATACTCGCTTATTATCCTTCAATCAGCTTGAAGACCAAGGCTTTCATATCAAATTAACTGATGATAAGCCTTACCGTTTCCGGATAACCACCCCTGATAAATCATCATCTTTTCTTATTTCTCGGACAACAGCTGGAGGCATGTTTGATAGTCTAGAGAGGGAGAAAGGAGTGATAAATGTTGTAAATGATGCAAATGACCGGCTGGAAAATAAAGCGCGTAATTTGACGCCAAACCGGCCACCACCAGCATCTATTGAGACATGGCATCATCGCCTATCTCATATGAATCAGCATGATTTGCAATACCTCCACCGAGTTGGACGAATCAATATTCAAGGGAAGAAGCTTCTCCCTACCTGTGATTTCTGTCGACGGGCAAAGACCACCCGACGTTCAGGCAATGGCCCTACTCCCAGAGCCACACGCCCTGGTCGACGACTACATGTTGATATCTTTGGAGGCGGGCAAACTTTGGGCCTGCCGTCAGATGATGACGTTCCGCCAGCAAATGGCAAATACAAATATGTGATGATATTAACCGATGATGCGACGCGGATGAGATGGACTATCCCTTTGGAAAATCGCGTGAATCCCAATCACCACATCCGTACCCATATGGATTTTCTTCGACGTCTCGGTTATGAAACAGCCTACCTGCGTGGTGATGGCGAGTTCTTCAAGAATCCACGTGAATGGGCAGGCATAAAGACAGAGCCATCAGCTCCATATTCACCCTGGCAAAATGGTGTCAGTGAACGAGGGATTCGGATCATCTTGGAGAGAACCCGGGCAGTTCTATACGCCTCCGGCTTACCTCGCCGATTTTGGCTAGAGGCCTTGATGGATACCACCCAAAAGGCCAATTATTTGCCCACCTCGACACCTCTTTTTAATGATCCAACTCCGGACGGCAATATCTTGAATGAAAATATCAAGAAATCTCCCTTTTACATACCCGCTGAAGCATGGGAGAACCGTCCAATGGATATCTCCTATTATCGCCCATTCGGGGCGAAGATATGGTATCATCGTCATGGTACTGAGAAACCAACTGACAAGATGGATACACGCGGAGCATATGGCCTACTTTTGGCCAATCTATCAAGTACAAATCAGTTAGTATGGAATACTGACAAGGATTCGATAATCCATGTTACAAATGGAAAGGTAGATGAAGGGGATATCTCACTTACTGATCCAACATTCACTCCCCAACCTACCTCACTCGCTTCCTCGACCAATGAGACAACTCCTCCAACCCGACCTTATTCAGACGACAATCCACCCAATGACGGCATCATGATACGTCCTGCCAAAGGCTTCATAGCCTATGTCGCCGGCGCCACTTCTCGTGATATCCCGAGAACTATGAGACGCGCCTTGGAGCGAAAGGATAAGGATAAATGGCTTAAGGCCATGCAGCGTGAATTCTCCAAACTGCAGAGCAAAGAGATATTTGAGCTGGTACGAATTAGCGATGTCCCAAAAGGAAAGCGGATTTTTCCGGGAAAATGGGTGTATGATAGTAAGGAGGACTACCCACCTGACGATGAACGGTCCTATAAGGCCCGATGGGTAATACTTGGTAACCTGGTTGAGAAAGATGATATGCAGTATGACTACTGCAAATATGCCCCAGTGGTATCCACAGCGGTTACCCGGCTACTTTTTGCTTTAGCCGCTGCATTTGGATGGAAGTTGCGAAAACTCGATGTCGCTGTAGCCTTTTTAAATGGCGATCTGATAGATGAGATCTATATGCGGCAACCATACGGGTTTGAACAAGGCGAAGGTTTGATATGGCGGTTGAAGAAATCAATATACGGCCTGACTCCGGCCGCACGTATCTGGTATGATACCCTCACCGCTGCACTTCATCGCCTAGGCTTTCGTACATGCTCGTACGATCCAGGCCTATTCATCCATCAAGAGCGTCGACATCTATATATCACCACCCACGTCGACGACTTTCAGCTCGTCGCTGAACGCGACGAAGATATTGAATGGACGAAGGATGCTCTAGCTAAAGAGTGGGAAATCAAAGATGTTAGCGATATGACGTACTACCTTGGCATGGAAGTGGAATTCGTCAATGGACATATCAACTTACTCCAGCGCGAGTTTATCAAGGATCTTATTCAATCATTCGGGCTTGATAACGCTAATCATCAAACAACACCTCTACCCCAGGGATTTGAGGTTGACGACGAGCCTGATAGATCCATAATAACCCGCGAGTACCAACGGGGAACTGGAAAACTGCAATGGCTTGCAGTTAAAACTCGCCCTGATATATCTGAAGCAGCAGGGACGTTAGCCCGCTTCAACACTGCACCAACGAAGAAATGCTGGAACGGCCTCTTACACGTCATGCGTTACCTCAAGGGGACAATGAATGATGGCCTTACCTATGGCCCTGCCTCAACATCATCAACAGCTAAATGCTTGCCAATTGGTTACTCGGACTCTAACTGGGCTGGTCCTAACTCAGGTCGGAAGTCAATCGGGGGGTATATCTTCCTATACGAAGGATCCCCTATATCCTGGCAGTCGAAACGCCAGACATGCGTTGCAACGAGCAGCAATGAAGCCGAGTATATGGCAATATCAGAGGCGTCAAAGGAAGCTTTATGGCTTCGCCGTGTGTGTATTGAAATGCACGTGGCTACCCCGGAATCCCCACCTATCCTCCTCCACACGGATAGCGAAGGCGCCCAGGCGTTGGCGTCAACCGAGGGAACGAAGCGGTCGAAGCATATTGATGTACGCTATCACCATATACGGGAACTACAATCATTGGCCCTGGTTAGCGTCGAGGGAATACGATCCCAGAATAACCCAGCTGATGGACTTACTAAGATCCAAAGCACACCCAAACATAGAGATTTCCTTCACCTCATCAACATGGATCGCAATCATCTACATCCTACTTCGGATGGAGAGTAAATGAAGAAGGAAGTATTGAAATACTCGAGGATGGGCGGGCAATGCCTTTATATACCCTCGATTTCTTGGCACGTTACTAAGCGAGTTGACCGTTGGCGAATAGTCTTTGTTTGCTATCGCTTTATTCACTGTTTTTCTCCTTACTTTATTTTGTATGCGATTTATCTGTGTATTTAGAGCCTTTTCATCCGGGCTTCAGCTCGTTCGAGGGGGGGTGTTGGTACCCAGCGGGTCACGTGTCTTCACCGCCCTCGCTTTCTGCCCGGTAGTTATAGTTAGCCTTAGCCGATAGGCCACCAACCAATGAACCATCCATCACACACCAAAACTGTCGGAATCCATAGCTCGGAGGTGGACTATCTAAATTGCCGATTGTTTTGTATTAGTCAGCTTGCCCCTCATAAAATTGCCAGATAGGAGCTATATAGCAAGACAGACCTCTTTTGCGATTCCATTGGTTGAGCCATATGTCCACTACACCCTGGGTTCCAACAATATTTTATGCAGATTTTGGCTGTATTTTTGAGTATCTTGGTTTAAAGCTTGACTCGTTCATATCCGACCACGTTAGTTGTGGATAGTCGACTCAAAAAAAACAAAAACATACAACAGCCGGGATTCGCTGGTGGTCACCCACCCAACTACTAACCAGCCGGCGTGTGGCTTAAGTACGGCTGAGCGGACGGGAAGCCCTGTTTTCCACACCCTATGGTCGTATGTACTAGCTTGTTGGTTGGAAGGGCTATTCAAGGTGAAATCTACGGCTCCATCGTTTACCCATATTGACTATCTGCCTCTTGACCACAATATGCATTTGACTGAGCCAACAACTGAGAGTCCAAGGTAAGTGAACAACATCTTCAAACATGATCGTAATTAATTTTCGCTTGTCCTAATCCAGCACAAGATCGTTGGCATCGTTGCCCCTCGAGTTTGGATGAACGTTTTGCATTATCTCTCACTTACGTTGGTCTCTAAAGACCTCCATGCCTTCGGTCATACACGATGAGCTTTCGCCGGGGTTGTGGACATATGAGGAGACTTAAAGATACTACTGTATATCATCCGGCAGGTTACGGGTGAAGCGGGGCTGTTTCTTCCGGACTGCACAAGGCCGTATGGCAAAGGATAGCATTACCGAAGGATATGATATATTGGCTATCTAATACGCCATAGTAGGAGTGCTTGAGTGCTTGATCGTCTATCGTATGGCCACAATGGTATCCTACACATCGTTCATTCATTGACACATTTCAGAGACTCATAGTGCAGCACGCTAACCATCATGACACACTCCATCTTGCCAACCCGGCCCCTGCGCATACTGACCCAGAACCAGCTCGCCGACAACAATCCCGCCGATTACCGCACATAACACCCCGGTGTTGAAAGTCATGACAGCTAACATTCTACGAGAGCGAATCCTTAGCTGGGTCATATTTCCGATCGAGATGGAAGACTTACAGCGTATAACCTATCAACGCCCGCGCTCCTTCCAGCAATGAATGGAGACTCCTCCGCCGCCAAGTCCAGGATTCTCTCGATATCAGTAGGCCAGAGAGCATACGGGCAAATCGTGTATTCGATCCCTGTGGTTTCACGGATCGGCCCGAGATCAGGTCATTCCATTCCGAGGAATGGGTGTGCGAGAAGGGCGGTGGAAAGTGGTCGCTGTCGTCGTGGGCGTTGTGATTCTTCACATATCGCGGAAGAGGACTCATGTGGTCCTTCGGAATGGAAGGATACCGTGAGGCGGGTGGAGGCGCTATAATGGGCACATCGGGCACGAGGGTCTGGATTTCGGCGTCAAGTTGGAATTTCAAGACCCCCAGGAAGCGATTAAAGAAGGCCAATACAAAAAGGAGCAACAGTGCAAGGAGATACGAGGTTAGGGACGCGGTCCTCCAACTATTGAAGAGCAGCGTGATGTGTGTTCCTGTGGTGAAAAAGGCAGGCATCGCCATTCCATGGCCATGGTCGGGCTTCATTTCCATGGTCATGTTCACAGTGCTATGGTCCATCGTCACGAAGAATGTTGGTTCATCACCTGCGTTTCACGTCGACCATTTGCTATATATTCCGTCTTGACCTGGTCGGGCCTGGCCGTACTAGTGTGGCTCCGCGTGATTGATTGAGTTGTAAATGTGCTCAATCCCACGCATATGGCTCTGGTCTGTAATCGGCGGGGCTCAACCGGCAATCCTTGCGTATTCTGAACAAGTCCTGTGAAGATCTACTTGTATATTCGTGCAAATCTGCTCAAGCCGCCATATCAGACTCCATTTGAAACGCTGCAGGAATGCTATATAGGCTGCGATGCGATCAGGCAACTTGAGAGGGAAACAGCGCTTTTTCCAATGACAAGCATGCGGACCGCCATTCCATTTCGCAGCGTCGTATGTTTCTTCTCCAACTTCCATCTGGCTGCTCGTTCGGCGCAGTCGCTACTACAACTACAACGGCACCGGAGATCGCCTGCTAGGTATGTGTTCTCGCTCATAATCACCGATTCATTTACTAAATCCGACCAGGTCTCTCGGTGTTCAGTTTTTCAGCGCCAACTACTGAGTCCGTCGCAACTCGGGAGAATACAGCCACCGGTCACTGTTCATAGACGCGTATACATTCTGACAATTTATTTCATTCATAAACGCATAAGCACTTGTGTAACCCAGATATTCTAGGCCAACATAGTATACTTCAACTATAACCCAGGGTTTCTCGTGATTAGATGAAGCGAAAACGCAAGTACCTGGATTACACAAGAGATGTGCCATCCGTACCCCGAGATTCTCCTGTGACAGAGCCTATCCGAATAATCGATTGCCGAATAGTCTACTGGGAGAGGGGACACTGCTGTTGCGACCCCTCGTGTTGGTGCAGTTAGTAGGGACAGTATGGTTTGCCAGAGCACGCCATTTATCGTAGGACTCGCTCGCAGCGGAATCCAACAATGCGGTCCAGGTACCCTGCGAGTCGTGCCGCGCCAGCCTTATCCCGTCCGGGCAGGACGGGTTAACCGGCGCTTCGATAGACTGCGCATAGCCGAAATCCAACATACTACCGCTTGTAGACGCGCTCCCTGTCGTGCCGTTCTGTGACCAGTGCAGACAGTCCCGGCAGTGGAAGGTCAACGAGAAACCCGTCGCATTGACAGCAGACGAGATCTGTGTGACGGTTGCGTTGCCGGTGTAGACGCCAGGCATTGTGTATCCGGAGGTGAAACGTAGGGAGGTCCTGACGCGGCCGCGATCCGGGTAGGCAATAAGTAAAAGACTGTCCACCATGGACCCGCCCAACGAGATGCCGCACCAGCCGCGGGCTGTCGTGGCATTATTTGCAGCACAATGCTGCTTCAGTTAGCTGCAGCCAGTATGCACCGGTGTGAGAGGAGCCTTACGAGATATCCGATAAACTCAGTGGCATCATCCTCCAACGCCGTACTCGGGAGAGCCATGCCAAAGGTCAGCCCGCCGGTTCCAGAACTGCCTGGCACATTCCATGTATCGAAGCTGATTCCGGTTTTGGGGTCCTTATAAGTCGTCGGCAGGGGATCCTGTGCAAGACAGCCGGACAGTACTTTGAAACATTAGATTATGTGCCATCGATTGTAAAGAACGGACTGACGTACATGTACAGACTGCAACTATGGCAGCAAAGGTGCGATTCAGCAGCATCATTGTAAGTATGAATAAGTTACTGAGAAGCGCCTAGATGTCTTTGAGTCCCGAGGCGGCCAAATGGGGATATATAAGGGAGTTGAATCGCCATACTGGACGTGTCAGCATTCCAGCCATGAACCGGTTACAATTCGATTCCCTTTCATTGGATGCAAGGGACATTCATGTTTCCCACGGCATTTTGCAGCATAGAAAGAGCGTAATAGCGTTTATTTGAGTGGTTAAGAGCCTTGCAGAGACAGCAGAGTGAGTCGCGATAGCACTGCTACAGAGTAGCAGAGGCGGAGTATCGACGCGAGCGCGTGTCGGAATTACTATTCTGCGGTGATCACCTTGCCTTTTTGTAAGTAAACAATCTACGTCCTGTCACCGACACCATTGAGTATTCTACTGCATTTTGTATAGGTTACAAAAAGAAAGAGAGGCAAATGGCAAAATATAGCATTAAATATACATTAGCTTAGAGTCAGATAATGTTTGGTAATGACGTTTGGGAAAGTTATGGTGTAGCAGTAGTACGCAGCTTCAGAAATATATATCCGGGTAGTGAGCATCTACGCAGCAACATGTCTACCCTCTTGGACCAAACATACTGCTCGTCTATCGTAGATAATAAGAGGTGAAGATTGATCTTTCACATACTACTAGAGACACATGCCATGAACATCCAGGAAGTACTGTAATCGATACTATCCGGACTGGTTATCTTGATGGCATAGTCTACGATGAAAAGTACCACCTCGACTATTTTCTATAGGAACGTCCAATGAGAAGCCATCGACAGGAGTTCAGCATACGAATAAGACTGTCAATAGGTATTACCACCAGAGCACTCACTACAGGAAAGCGAATTTACTACGGTGTACGACCTAGTACACCTCTATCGACAACTCCTCCCCAGCGTATCCGTAACCTGGCCGCCGTCATTAATCTCTGCGCGTCTGGTTCAAGCAAGTACCTGCCATCATCTAAGATGTCGCCAAAAGCGTAGGAGCGCGAAAGGGCGGAATTCGCCTGGCATCACGCCATAAAGTCAAGGCATGTGGAAGTCCAATATGACCGTGATCCTAAATTGGGATCGAAATCGTCATTTTGGGCGGATAGAACCGTCAGCCGCATTTCACAGTAGTGCCAGACTAGTCTCAATATGGTACGGCAAGCGATTTCCACATAAAGGCCCCAAATTTGCGACGATATAATCGAAACCGCGCCAAATCGAAAATAGCTTTGTCGTATTCATCGTGTCACGAATCAGGACCGAGCATATGGCCGCTGCATCTAGTGTTAGCTGCATATCTTCATTTAGCAGTTCATAAAATTAACCACCACTCACAAAGCCGTATTTTGCGGCGTGGCTTGGTAGCCCGAAGGATTCGATGCCATCCGGTTCCTGAATCAGGATGCCAGTGAGAATGGGCAAGCGTAGGTTTTGCACTTGGAATACAGACATGAGGATTGAGTACTGAGAACTGAGAACTGGCCGATAGAGTACAGAGTACAGAGTAGAAAGCAGAAGAATAATGGTGGACGATGAGCAGTCTGTACTCTGGATTTGCTAGCAGCGGTAGAATAAACACGGCAGAATAAAGCGGTAGAGACGGTTTCTGCCATCACTGCCATCACCACGCTGAACTTCATCGCGGCATCTCTCGAGTCCATACAGTCTGTACAGTCCACGACGGGACCAAATGATGCAGATTCCTCAGAGAATGCAAAGTCTCCACATGCATCGAGAATATACCCTGAGAAAATCTGAAACATGAGAATTGCCCGATCCGGACCAAAATGGGCGCAGACTGTTTCAACTGTCATTCCTGCGGAGGTTGTAGGTCGGAGCGCCCCGCGCTAGCGCTCGGAGAGCCCCGGAACGCCCTTACCGAGTCCCGCTAAATCACATGATCCACAACACTGAGCGTGCCCCAAAATTACACCTTCTTTCTTATGTTGAAATCCTTCATCTGCCTAGTGCCTACACAATTGATATACAACCCCCCTTCCTGCCGTCATAATGCCTTCTACGCTTGCAGATGTGGTAAGGAAATATCAGCCATGCGTTTAAGAAGCACTTAACAAATGCATATTAATGAAAGAAGCCCGCGTACAAAGCCTATCTTGACCGTGTGCCCGCTGGAACCCTGTCGCTACCTCTGATTAAGGAGGTATGAATTAAATGTTACTGAGATGTTTGGAAGGTGCTAACAAGTGTTTAGGGAGAGAATGAGGAGACTATCATTCACGTTGATGAGCTGTTCTGTCGTGTGGAAGACTGTATTCGTGGAAAAGTAAGTTATTACCACTTCTTTATTTTTTTCTAATGCTAAATATGTACTTAGAAAGCATTTCCTGGGACCAATGACCTGCGTTACCATGTGAAACACTATCATAATGTTAATGTTGCGCGTCCTGGAACCGGACGGCCAAAACCAGAGGCAGTGAAGGCAGCAGTTAGTAAGTATATTCTAAGTACTTCACAGGCACTTTGCAGGCACTTACAAAGGATAACAGAGTTTTTCAAGAATATTATTGAAGGCCCTCCTTCTGAGCCTGCCCCCAGCCCTTCAGAGTCCACTTCTCCTGAGCCTACCACACCCCCTGGCCATACCAAGCCGCCATTCCCTCTCACGAAGAAAGGCACTGTAAGTACATTCAAAGCGCTTGTTTTATACCTTTTTGATGTCTGATAAGTGCTTAGGTATCATGTGCTGCCATGCAACGTTGGTGCAAGGACAATGGCCATGCTGTTCCATGTCCTAGTTGTGCAGCGAAGGGATTGAGAGCAAAGGGTAAGTAAAAATATTTTTCTAAACGCTTGATATATGCTTATTAAGTGCTTAGACTGTTGCAAAAATGAGGGGCATTGTGATAACTTTAGTCTTTTTGACCCAAATTCACTTCCCACTGATGCAGAGTAATAGATCGCATTTGTATTAGATCTATTTACAGAATGGATGATCTATTAGCTAGATAAAGAAAGATTCATAAATCTAAATCAAAATATTAAGTTATTCTTTAGCAGATAGAAATTCAGTATAAGCTCAATACATATATTTTTGATAGCTAATAGACATATCATGATGGTATCACAACTAGACCACAGATCTGAGCTAACATTATTGAACCCTTTACTGCTTTAGTGATTCATAAGTACTTTAAGACTGCTCTTCTAGTAATTAAATATAACTAGTGGAGAGCAGTTATTAAGTGCCTATTAGTTGGTAATTCATCACATATTTTTAAACATTAAAAAAGCACTTTGAAAGTACATAGCAGACCTGAGTAATATTCTCTTTGCTATTTTTTGTATAATTCTCTCTCCCGTTCTAAATTCTGCAATTCAAGTTGTCGAACCTCAGCCTGTTCTCTTGCAAGCTTTACCCGTTCTTGTTCAAGCTTCAATCTTTCTCTTTCAATCTCAACTTTTTCCTTTTCAATATCAAGTTGAGCCTGTTGAACTTCTATATTTGCAGAAGCAACCCGTCGAAGTGCTGAGGAAGAGGACCTTGGTACTTAATTAGTATTTTTATGGTGTTTATTAGGTGCTTGATTAATGCTTACCGGGTTGGAGTTCTTCCACGGCTTGAGGATTGCCTTGACCATGATCGTTCACGAATTGAAGATTGTCTTACTGAAGGTGATGATTGTTCATTCCTTAAAGATGGTGGTATTATACCAGAAGTGCTTGGTAATTGAATATTATCATCATCCATAGTAGGTGAACTGAATGAGTGTTGTCGCTTGCGGGAGACTAATATATATAAATTAGGACAAATATTAAACACTGGTCAAGCACTTTTTAGTACTAGCTAGATACTAATGTAGTACTTACAATCCCGTTGCATATGACGCAAATAATGGGTTTCCATATTAGTTGTCCGATTGGCATGAAATATACTGAAGGTTTCACGTCCAAGATACTGTTGAATATCTCGCTTATCAAGAATCCAGGCACTAGGAAACTGTAAGTACTTATAGATTATTAGGAAGATATAAACCAAATACCTTTTTACTGCAGGCAGTAGTAATTGCTGTCTTCCAAAGGCATAGGATTTATTATGAGTTTGCTCTGCAGTATTGGTTGAGTTTCGGATAAAATCCCAATGTTCAGATGGAATTAATGAGCAGTGCTTATTTAACCCAGCTGCAATTACTGGATCTCGCTTGTGTTGTGCCCAGTGGAAGACATTATCAGCATTATCAGTCTCATGTGCTAGTTTTGTTGTCAATAGAAGTGCTAACATAGCATTTATCAAGTAATAATCAGTACTTACCTTGCAATAAATCAAGTAATTTGTAATAGTCGTCCATACATTTACAGGTTAATAAACCTGCCATTCTTTGACGGACTCCCTGCTGATTGGGATGATTTCCAACAGCCTTGACAATATTTCGATGAAAGTGGACCTGGCAAAAGACTATAGTACTACGAAGATGTTCTTCAGTAGTACGTGAAGGATCAAGCTCATATAAGTACTTTCCAAGCCCTTAAGAAGCAGTATGTTAGCACTGATTAGGTACTATAAAATTTCACTTACCACTAGTTTGTTTATTATCCATGTCACAAATAATTCCTTGAAAGCCTTCTTGATGGATATGCCAGAAGCAAACTGATTGTCCAGTCACATTGGCAATAACTTGAAAGACTCTTTTAAAGAGTCGATAGTATCCAATTGGGCTCTCTTGATTGGTGAACACTCGAACTAAGGTAATAACTGAAGTGATTTTTCAATGTGTTAGTGCTTAAAGGGTGCCTATCAAGTACTAAGTACTTACTTTTGCCATGATTTGGTAAATAAGTTGTAAAAACAACTTCATTTAATTTAGCAGCCTTGAGCCGCTTATAAGACATATCAACCTCAAATGACTTGAGTGTTAAAAGGAGCTCTAATTGCTCCTTCAATGCACAGATTAACATAAATTCACTGTCATCTTGGTACTTTGCCTGAATATATTCCTAGAATACTAGTTTAACACCCTGGAGGCATTAAAGAAGCGCTTGCAAAGTACATACCTTGATCTGAGGATTGATCTGCATTTCAAAGGCAACTCCATTATAGTGCTGCCCTTCAGGAAAATGTAAAAGCTTCTGTCTTTGAATTATAGCAGTAACCCGATCAGTGTTATTCAAACTTTGATGAACATCTGCTAAGGTAAATGCATTATTATCATGGCAGAACTGCTGGAGAGCAGGGGACTTCAAAAATGTGGCTAACAATTGTTTAGTACTTTTTTTGTAATAGTCAAATGCCTTAGAAGCACTTACATGTTGTCATATCAGGTGTGAGGGTATTGAAAATGATTTTTTCAAGACACTGAATGATTCGTGCTGGGGTCTTGGTTAATGGTGGTGGTGGATGTTGATGAACACCTTGTGAAAGAAAGATATAGTAAGGACAGGTTTTTTGATCAATAGGAAGCAGTAGATAAAAATAAACTTCACAGCCTAGTTTAAGTAAGGCTCCAGATCCTTGTGGGTGGTTAATCCCTGCATAAAGTGTTTAGAGAAGCACTTTATATGTAGTAAATAAGTATTAACATACCACATTTTAGGCGCCTTGTTTTTTGATGTAGTATCATACTACATTCTTCTGGCATGGGATTGATATTATTGTCAAATAACCCTTTTAGGAGCTCAACATTCAGTTGAGTTCCTAGAAGCCGGCGGTAAAAATGATATCGAGGGTTGTTAAGATAATGAACACATCCAACAAAGGGTATTAATTCACCGTTCACATCCTAGTCATATCAGATAAGTATCTCGTATGTGCTTGAAAAGTATTTGATAAGTACTTACTGGTTCCCGATGGTACTGAACGCCTGGACTACAGGTATCAAGTTGTTGTAGACATCCTTTTTGCCTTTCAAAACGACTCAGAACTGAATGATAAAACCTAAAAAGACTTAGTGCACACTTTTCAAGCACATAAATAGCACTCCCTAAATATTAGTATAGTACTCACGTGTAAGTGTTCCTTCGATTTTGATCTGGCTCAGTCAAATCAACAGCTTGTTGTGCTTGCCGCATTTGAGACCAGATGCTATTATTATATGATGTATGAGTGATTGATTTCAAATCAGAAGATAGATATTCACATATCTTTACTCCTGAACATTTCAATCGAACTTTTAGCACTGGGGCTCTTAAAAATGCACAATATATATTTTTCCTTGAGATCTCATCTTTAGAGTATTGCACCTGTCAAGTACTTAATTAATATATTCCAAGCACTTAACAAGTACCTTTCACAAACCTCATCAAGAATTGTCTTAATACCATCCTTTCCGTTTAAAGAGTCTTTCTTCTCAACAATATAGGAATATCCATGGGTGCTTGTCTTCGGATAATCAGGTAAGCATGTAGTATATTCAATATAGTCTGAAGCAAGACTATCTGGAGCTCCCTCTGTTAAACGAATTAAAGGGACTTGATGCTATGAGTAAATGTAAGTACTTTATATAAGTACTAGGAATCTTTTTCCTTAGCACGTACATCAAGATCTTCTGCATTCAGAGGAGAGTTCGGAAATGAAGCCATGATGTGATAAATGCTTAAGAAGCGCTAGATAAGTGCTATGAGGAAGATCAGGTTTTGATGAAATAAAAAAGGAGGACAAGATTCAATTACGATACTAGTGGTACTTGAAAGGGCTCGCTAATGGTAGTGGGTCATGTGATTTAGCGGGACTCGCTAAGGGTGTTCCGGGGCTCTCCGAGCGCTAGCGCGGGGCGCTCCGACCTATGTACTCATTCCTGCGGCATAGCCTCAGCAGGGTGCCACCCCCAAATGGCGCCCTAAGCACGGTCCAAGAGGCTATTCGGATGGTACGCCGGATTTTCCTTCAAGGCGGATTTTGGCAGGGTGGCTATTCCGCCTGTGAATGCATCCCGGAGGATCAAAATGGCCCCTGGGTCTGTTCCTACTGCCCTGCAATCCCCCAATCCAATTAACGTGCCCATACTGATTGATTCTTCATTAGAGCATTAGAGTAAAATAAACTCGCCCCATATCTGAGATCTTGGCCGATCCTGGTGTTCTTCCTTCATGCAGTTTCAGAGCATGCGCAGGTACGGTCGCGATCCTTGGACCCCAAATGTCAACCTTGTGCTATACAGCGTCGCGATGAAGGTGTTAGCTGGTCAGACTGGGGGCCATCTTTGTATACAACTTCACGACAATGTACGAAAGGGACTGGTCTATAAAAGACTGCTCAAATCCATCCCAGAATCGAATTCTCCATCAACAACAATCACAATCATCTTCACCACAAAGCTTCCTTTCTACAACTCTTCGCTTTACAGTATCTTCCAACTTTCAACCAATCTTCATTCAAAATGTATGTCGACACTTCCAAGCTCGCTACCGTGGCTCTCGCCACCATCCTCTCCGCCAACTCAGTCCTCGGTGCGCCAATTGTTGGTCGTTCTTCCAACTTGTTGACCCGTGACCCCCGTGGCTCCCACGGCTCGACCTCCCACAAGGTCTCTGAGGTTACCGGCGCCATCTCTGACGGTACTGGTGCGATAGCCGATGCCATGACCCTCCAAGAGTATCTGAACCAAAAGCGCAGCCCCCGCGGCCACCACTCTGGCTCTGGCAGCTCTACTGGTGAAAGAGTTTCGACTTGGACTGGTGCTCTGGGCGACATTACTGGCATGGGAGCAGACGCAGCCACTATTGCGGAGGCCGCCAACAACCAAAAGCGCTCTCCTCGCGGCCACCACTCTGGCTCTAGCTCTTCCACCGGTGAACGGGTTTCGACTTGGACCGGTGCTCTGGGCGACATTACTGGCATGGGAGCAGACGCAGCCACTATTGCGGAGGCCGCCAACAACCAAAAGCGCTCTCCTCGCGGCCACCACTCTGGCTCTAGCTCTTCCACCGGTGAACGGGTTTCGACTTGGACCGGTGCTCTGGGCGACATTACTGGCATGGGAGCAGACGCAGCCACTATTGCGGAGGCCGCCAACAACCAAAAGCGCTCTCCTCGCGGCCACCACTCTGGCTCTAGCTCTTCCACCGGTGAACGGGTTTCGACTTGGACCGGTGCTCTGGGCGACATTACTGGCATGGGAGCAGACGCAGCCACTATTGCGGAGGCCGCCAACAACCAAAAGCGCTCTCCTCGCGGCCACCACTCTGGCTCTAGCTCTTCCACCGGTGAACGGGTTTCGACTTGGACCGGTGCTCTGGGCGACATTACTGGCATGGGAGCAGACGCAGCCACTATTGCTGAGGCCGCCAACAACCAGAAGCGTTCGCCTAAGGGCCATGGCTCTAGCCATGGCGGCTCTTCTTCCTCTTCCAGCGACAAGGCTCTGGATGGTCTTGATGCGGCCGGTAACATCATCGGCATCGGCGCTGACGCTGCGACTATCGCCGAAGCCGCCAACCAAAAGCGTTCTCCCAAGGGTCACGGTGGTTCCTCTTCTTCTTCCAGCGATAAGGCTCTGAACGGTCTCGACGCCGCTGGTAACATCATTGGCATCGGCGCTGACGCTGCGACTATCGCCGAAGCCGCCAACCAAAAGCGTTCTCCCAAGGGTCACGGTGGTTCCTCTTCTTCTTCCAGCGACAAGGCTCTGGGTGGTCTTGATGCGGCCGGTAACATCATTGGCATCGGTGCCGACGCTGCGACTATCGCCGAAGCCGCCAACCAAAAGCGTTCTCCCAAGGGTCACGGTGGTTCCTCTTCTTCCAGCGATAAGGCCTTGAACGGTCTCGATGCTACCTCCAACATTGTCGGCATTGGTGCTGATATCACCACTATCGCTGACGCCGCCAACCAGAAGCGCGCCCCCAAGGGCCATGGTTCTAGCCACGGTGGATCTAGCTCTTCTGATAAGGCTCTGAATGGTCTTGATGCGGCCGGTAACATCATTGGCATCGGCGCTGACGCTGCGACTATCGCTGAGGCTGCCAACCAAAAGCGTTCTCCCAAGGGTCACGGTGGATCTAGCTCTAGCGACAAGGCCCTGAACGGTCTCGATGCTACCTCCAACATTGTTGGAATTGGTGCCGATCTCACCACAATTGCGGACGCTGCCAGCCAGTAGTGGCTTGATTGTTTTGACGCCTTCACAATTGATACCCTCACGCATTATATGGAAAGACAGAGCGGGTGGTTACGGAGTTGGTTTCAAAAATAGCTATGTTTGTACTTTGCTTTCTTGGCTTTGTTCTGTTCTCCTTTTTCTGGGCATGTTTTGCAAGCGAGTGATGTTTATGAGTCTATGGAGGCGAGGCGTTGGGATGATCTGGTTGTTTGTTCTGCTTTATTTTGACCTGTCTGCTTTGATTTGTCTTATCCTATCCTCATTGCTCCTGTTGTCTAGATGGCTTCCGAGCAGTTGAATATACCCTATCGAAACCGAACTCATGGTCTCCTCGTCCTTGTAGACTTCCGTAACGAGCAGATGGCTCAAAATCGATTCGAAGTAGTCTTTATTTTCATTCGAATTATTCTATCTTTGCTTCTTATTTATCTTACTTGCTCATCATAATTTTCTAAAGCTTTCTTACTTTGTTGTTGAGTTCATTACAGGAGTTCAGGAAGCTCACGAAATCATTTAGTATGGTCAATGGTAATACACTAGCTCGAACACCTGCCATAACATCAAACGCTTCTACTTTTGAAGTTGGAAGGCGCTTGACGGACAGACTAGAAGACAGTCTTTGCTTGGGATCTCGACCACGATTCCACGTTGCGCTTTGTCTACGTCCGAGCATGTACGTGAATGCAGTCTGATATCGCCCGTTCTTGAGCTGACTGCCGTTGTCCGTGGACATGCCCGAACGGAGCTCTCCCGGAGATACAAGAATCGACACATTACTCTACAAAATGTGACGAAACTCCATCCAGTTGCGGAGGAAATTCAACCAAGTCGGATGAAGGGGCTGTGCGTGTCGAGAGGCGAAAACTTTGCTATACTTGGCAGCTTCGTACCGACAGGGCGCAGAGATTTAAGCGCTGACATGCATATGCGCCAAGGGCGCAGCATATCTTTTTTTTTTTTTTGGGATGGGCATTGTGAAGAAGAGGTGTTACTGACCCTGGTCAATGCCAGAGGAAAATCGTTGACTCGCTAAGTCTTACCAAGGTGATGGCGATGCCCACGGACGCTATAAGTTCATAGCATCGGACAAATACGAGGACATTATGCTCAATCTACATGAGTTCCATATGTTAAATTGTGTAAAAAAAGAGTAAAATGCATTCATCTATCGCAATAATGCATCGAATTATCGGTATATACAACAGAACGTTTATCATGCAAAAGAAATCATCACAAATTGAGAAAACCCGCTAAGAAAACCAAACACCGCTACCCAATTGACAGAACACGACCGGAATTCATCTAGAGCGTTCCGACAGCCATGCTGAGCACCATCATGGCGGCCAGCCCGATGGCCGACTTGGACATCATGTTGGTCGAGACAGGAATGGCAGCCGAGGTGTCATCGTTGGACTCTTGGCTGCTGTTGTAGGCTTCGACCTTGGTGACACCGGCGTCCTTGATACACGAGAGGACTTCAGTCTGGTTGGTGGGGGTATCGCAGAACTTGAAGCAGTTCTTGTTGTAGATGATGAGCTGGTTGTCGACACCGCAGCAGATCTGGTACTTGAGGGTTTTTGTGTGGTCGTTGGTGAAGGCAACGGCTTGGGAGACGTTGTGGACCCCCATAGGAGGAACACGGACAGTGGCAGAGCACTTGTCGGAGGAGTGGTGCTTGGCCATGGTGATGTGTGATTGAAGTAAGGAGGATAGAGATAGAGGAGCGAATTGAAGACTGGGATTATGCCTTTGAGGATTCAGAGAATTGGAATGGATTGCGATTGATCTGAACCATAGAAAAGACAGGACGAGGGCGTCTTTTAAGCGCACTCGGGCAGCGATGCGGCTCTCATACGGCGTATTTGGAGAGACCAGCAAATGCGCCGGGAGCTCCACCGGGGACTGCGCCGCGGGGGCCAAATTAGGGCCTGCGACTATTGATTGGACGGGAGGGATCGCATACCCTGCGGATCGGCGTGTCAGGGAGCCTCGTGTTGCCTATCTGGGTTTAAGCTGGCCCCAAGGCGGATTCGGTGTTGACCCGTGTTTTTTTTTTTTTCTTTCACCGTCTGGCGGCACCGCCATTTGCGCGAGACGAAGGAGGACAAAGAGGACAAGGATTCGGCACCAAATTAGGATCAGGGGCTGGGCGATGATCAATGTGATTCGACAAAAACAGGAATGACAAAAACCGAAACATGACATGACTTGGATAACCTCAAACTAGGCCTGATAGGGCGAAGCGAGATCATCGTTGCCTTGTCGCTGAGGCATTAATGTACATCCTGATTCATCCGAGCATCTCCCGATTGTGATCATCGCCCAACGGATTCAATCACAAACTAGTCTGTAAGGCACACGGCGATCTCAATTCAACAATTGTACAGTACTTTATTCTGTGACGCTTTGGGAATGTACAGACTCAGCCACCTGAGCCGCAGGAAATATGCGCCCCCAACGTTAAATGTCCACAGCCTCACCATCAAGCCATTGCTTGCACTGCCAATACAGCAGATCATGTTTCTGCCCGTTTGCATTATCATTCTCTCTTCGGTGACCCGGCATATCGCGCAGAACCTCAACACCCATTGTTTTCTCTTGGCAATACGCCAAGTACCGATAACCATTGGGGTACTCCTCCAATTTCTTCTCATCTAGTTGCGGAACCTTGCGCGGGTTTACCGGCAGAAGTTTATCCTTTTCGTACCAATGCCGCACGAACCGGGCGCGCCATTCCCCGTTCGCAATGTTCTTTTCCCAGAAGAAGCAGAACCGACAGTCCGCCTCCGCATCGACCTCGCATCCATCAATTACGAATCGCTGAGTAATGGTGGCTTTCATTTTGGTGACTGCCCGGACGGCATCTGGAGTGATATCGGTCGTCGAGCCATGGACCCGATGCATGATGAAGGCGCCGTTGTTCATGCCTCGTTGTGAAGCGGCGATGAAGTCAAGGTAGAATGTGCGGCCCGTCCAGGTGGTGTAGATGTATGCATCGGGATGAAAGATGGACTTCAGGTTTTCCCATTCGCAGGCGTCACTGTTATATTAGCATCTGGAAATGTTTGCTCTATGCTGACATACCGATAAGCAGGCCATCCTTCTGCTAATTCGCGGAGTTTATATCGCTCCAATGCCAGATCGTCTGGTCCATTGTTACGAATTGCGTTCTCCGGTCTAGAGCCAGCGGGAAGACTATGCAAATCGACCATGGTGACTATACACTGGTTATGCAGATATCCGTACAGACTGTATACTCCGTACTTTCTTATATGGGTGTACCGCCCTTGAACCGGAACTGCTTCCGCGGAAGGATCCGCGGAGACCGATGATTAGAAATACGGAAAGGTGACAATGCATCGGATATAGTAGTGTCCACAGATCACGCCACCTCAAAAACGTGGACGCGTGACACTTATGACCGCCAAGACCATTAATCAGCGAGGACGTGACACGCGATTTATTCAAATACAATACCCATTACTCTGAATTTCAATTTCAATTTTCTTCTTATGTTACAGTTGTATGTGATTTCAAAGTATACGTTGATCTTCTCATTACTATGGATCCTCAGCCTGAAATCTTCAATTTAGAAGATTTTACTTCATCAAGTCCAGAGACTGATCCCAATGTCGAGGTATTTATTTTAATTGAGTATTTGTTAACTGATTGCTAACGGCTCAATGCGGAAATAGGGCATTCCTGTACAACTCACAAATTCAAAAAGCCATTCTCTCCAGACATCAAAAATTGAATATATTGATGACTTACCAGAGTATCCGACAAGTCATATTCATGGATATTCATATGTTGTTGCATCTAGAGGGCGATCACAGAATGAAATGGAGCAGCTTGTTCATGAGGTACTGTTGAGTACTTTCTAATTGCTTTTAAAGTGCTTGCTAATCAGTTACAGATTCAATACTCACGGCGTCAACAACATGGACCAAGGAGACCAGTCAAATGCCCATTTTTCAACTGTTTAGTTAAAAGATGGACTTGGAAATGCTCTGGTATCTACGCATGTGAATTTTTGAATCCATTTCTTCAATCCTATCATCATACATTTGTTGATGAGGATTGTTGGGATGTGATTCGAAATACTCAGAGGAATATCCAAATCCTGGAGGCAAATATTGGAAAACGAAATGCATACAGGTATTTAAACATCTCCTAAACAGCTTTGAAGCAATTACTAAGTACTTCTAGCTATTATCGGTCAAAAAATGAATTTTTCAATAAGGGTTATGCATGCATTGACCAGCTTCCAACTTGCAAGCCAGTTTTTAAGCGGCATACCCAAATGGTTGGTTAAATCTTTTTACAATGCTCCAAGTGATTTCTAACTAGTCATAGAATGTCCATGGTGAATTTCCACCATATATTGGCTGTAGTAATGGATCCAATGAGTTTTTAACAAAACATCATCGAGGATCTATTCAAGGCCATACATCAATTGATCTACAGTTCCTTGAGGACCTTTTTAATCATGATATTATGCCACCAACTGAAGAATGTGGTGTTTTTGAATCATTAGCATCCCGACGAAAGTATTGCGGTAAGTGTTTTTTAAGTGATTGTCAATCACCTATTAACTGGTTAAAGATCGAGATCACCTTCAGGGGCCAGGCAGACTACAGCATACTTCCTGTGGTGTTATTTTTACTGCTTTAGTGCCAGTTGATATCAATGAATGTCCATATATCCTCTTTACATCCCATGGAATTCACCAGCATCCACCTCCACCACCAAGCAAGGCACCAGAACGAATTTTACAAGGGGTTAAAAGGATTATCCAACAAATACAAGACCCGAGTTTGACCACAGGTAAGTGGTTGGTTCTCAAGTGATTGAATAATACATACTAACTAGTGTTAGCACAATTTCTTCGAAGTCCACAACTAGAGGCATTTTGTCAGCAGTATGGTGCTTCTACATTAGCAGAGATCCACTCTAGCTTCTGTAATAAAGACCGAATTGCAACAATTATCCAGAAACAACGACTTCTTTCATACCCTAATGGACAGGATATTAATGGGTTGCTATTCCTACAGAACCGGGATTCGCTAATCAATGTAAGTGGTTCTAATCATCCATTGCCTCATTGAATGACTATTAGAATGCTAATGAAGTGCCTAGGAATACATTCAAGAGAAATATCATGATTCTCAAGGTACAATGGTATTTTGTGCCTTCAAGGATCAGATTGACTTATTATCAACTTTATCTTCATTTGAAATTGATATGTCTTTCAAGCGAATTCGATCCAAAGAGATGAATGAGGTTCTTTTTGCAACATTCATGCCAGATCAATGCAAAAGTTAGTATCTGCATAACTGCTTGAGAGCTACTTGCTAACCACTTGGCAACTAGTCATAACTTTACTTCGAGTCTTTACCAGTGAGGATTCTACTGAAGGTTACTATTTACTTTTCAAGCGAGCATTCCATCTTATTGAGAAGGTTTCTGGACGACCAGTTCTATTTGATCCAATTCATGGATCTGGGATTCATGGTATTATTGTTGATATGGACACAAAACAGTACACAGGTAAGCACTCCTGAAGTACTTTTGATGCAGTTACTAAGTAATCAGGGCTTGGGCAATATCTTTCTGAAATTGATCCTCAACACCAAGATCCTACATGGCAGTTACAGCATATTATCATATTCTGTCGTGTTCATTTTCAACGCTCAATTTTAAAGGCAATTGGGACTAAAAATAAAGGATCAGGCCTTTGGAGTCGCATGATGAGTCTCCTAGATTGCCAGTCAGAGGCTGAGTATGATGAGTTGATTAAACTACTGATACGTTAGTATTGAAGTGGTAATAAACCACTCAATAAGTACTTGCTAACTATCGAATAGAATATGAATCGCCAGCAGTCCAGACCTGGGCCATACAAAAAAAGAGTGCAGTTATTAAGGCAGGTCTAAATGAATCATGCTCAAAAATTCAGCCACATTATTTTAATATTCTACGAAACCATACAAATGCTGTTGAGCAATCACACCAAAAATCATATGCTTCAGGGAAATATTTGACTTTGGCTGAAGCAGCTCGGAAGTACTTACCAACTACTCATCAACTGCTTGATACAACACTAACTATCTTAGTTCTGCAAAACTTGACAAAGATGATATTCTTCAATATCATAATTTTCAGCAGTTCAATATTCATCATTCATATCGAGCTTCTACAATGGAGGCAAACTATCTGCGACACATGAGTCGGGAAAGTAAGTTATATAAGTACTTCTTAAGTAATTGACAAGTACTTAATTTAATATAGGAAGAGGCCATAAACGTCAGCGATTATCTTCAACAGCTGAATCAGAGAGGCAAGCAAGCAGTCAAAATTTTGAAATCTCACATGAAAATTCAAGAGGTTCTTCTTCTCAGGTTGCTGATAATGAGTAAGTATACTTTCATGTCAAGTGCTTCTTGAGCAGTTACTGACTAGTTGATAACTACTTAGATCTACAACCTCATCACGGAATCTTCGCCGAGTGGCTTCAACAAACATACTGACAATTGAACAACGCCGTCAAGAATTAGAATTACGAGACCTGGAGGCAGAAGTCAAAAGGAAAGAAGAAGAAGTTCGCTTGAAACAGCTTCAAAATGAGCAATTAGAGCTGGAACTTATTGTAATGGGCCGAAGCCTTGCTATCTAATATATAGATATGTACAAAAGAACTCGTTGGGGAAAGGAAAGAAAGAAAGAAAGAAAGACACGCTGGCGGTGGATTTATATACTCGTGATCAGGTGATCTACGATCACCTGACTTCGGCACGCTCTTGTGAATAGCTTCAATCGAGAACCATTTATGGTTCGAGGTGCCTTTCGGGCCTAGCCCGTTACATTACCCCCTTCCTCGTCGCCTCCGCGATCGCCCCCCGGCGTGGGGTGGCTCATTTGGTATACTCAAGGCCGATTGGACAACAATCCCATTCATCGTTTTGTAGGTTTCCCAGTCATCCAATGCTATGGTATCCTCCATGTTCCTCGCATCGTTCCATTCCGGTTCCTGCCAGCCAATGTATTTGACTAAAAACTCATGTCTTTCGCCTCGTCCCCACCGTCGAAAACGCTCATCTAGTATTCGTTCGACCATATATTCTTCATTCCCATTGATCATTTCTGCAGGAGGTTGGTAGTCATCTTTCCGTTGGCTAGGGAAGGGATCCATTGCCGCTGGGCGGAGGAGCGCTGTATGAAACACGTTGTGGATTGTGCCTGGTGTGTTGAGGCGGTAGGTGTGGGATCCAATCTTTTCCAACACAGTAAATTTTGCCTGCCTGCTTCCCAGTTTCTTGCTAGGGCGTTCTGTTTGTATATTGCGCAGGTCAAGCCAGACTTTCTGCCCAACCTGGTATTCAGGGGCGACATCTCTTTGACGATTGGCATAGTCTTCTTGTTTCTGTTGGGCGACAGCCAGTTCTGTTGTGGCGATGTCAAGAGCTCCCCTTAGCTTGGCTGCAATTCGTTCACCTCGTTCACGCATGGTGCCCAGGTCTGGTGCTGAAAGGTTGATTTCAACATCCTCTTCTAACTGAAAGGGATCGACGTGGTAGCCGTGGTCAAGGAAGAATGGACTGACACCTGTGGAGGCAGCATCCCGGCTGCATATTGCAAGCTGTGCCATTGGTAGCAATGACGCCCAGTTCGATTGTGTGTGATCACAGAATGAGCGCAAGAATAGTTCAATAGTAGCATTCATTCGCTCAGTTTGGCCATCGGTTTCAGCGTGGTAGGCAGTTGATAATTGTCGTTTGATCCCCAGTAGCTCACAAAAACGCTTCCACATCTCATTGGTGAATTGTCTTCCTCTGTCTGATACAATACTGGCTGGAATGCCATGATAGCCAATGAAACTCTGAATAAGCTTCTGTGCTACTGTGTAGGTGTCGATCTTCTCACAGGGTATGGGGATGACACCTTTTCCAAGGCGATCGACAATAACCATGATGTTTTCATAACCATTTGAGATTGGTAACTTCTCGATGAAGTCAATTGCAATATATCTCCATTTTCGGTCTGGAATTGGTAGAGGCTTCAGTAGGCCTTGTCGGCGGTCTCTCCATACATTGTTGGCACTGCATTTGTCACAGTTCCGTACAAATCGTCTGACATCCTCAGAGATTGCAGGCCAGTAGACCCTTCGTGCCAGGATAGCATACATTGCGCTCCTCCCTGGATGGCCTGTAAGTACTGAGTCATGTGTTTCTTGTAGCAACCTTGTCCTCAGAGATTCAATGTCAGGGACCCATCGCCGGCCTCGGTAGCACAAGCGGTTGTTCGGTTCAATAGAGCATTCTGAGATTGAGGCTTTGATCCCCAGTTCACGTGGGAATTGATGTGCTCCTACTTGCACTGCTTCTCGTATACGACCATACTTTTCATCTAGTGGCTCTACCCGAGCCCAATGTTCATCAAGAGTCATATCCAGTAGCTCTTCCAACGATGGTCGCTCACTATTGAGATTGGTAGGTTCGTTCGCCTGTTCATATCCTTGAGGTGCGCTTGGCTCACTGTTATAGGGCTCCATGCCGACTGGTGCTAGAAGGATCCGGGACACATTAATAGGATGGGGTTCTTCAACTAGTCCTCTTTTGCTGCTTCCTTCCACTGGTCCGTCCTTGAGGATCTCAGGATCGAATAGTCGTTGTTCGCGATGCTTTAGCCGTTCATCACCCAATACAGGAACATCCTGCTCTCGTCGAGACAGTGCATCAGGGCGCCCTGCAAGCTTCCCTGGTCGGTAATGAAGTGTGAAGTTGTATCGGCTCAATAGATCTGCCCATCTCATCTGTCTCTCATTCAGTCGTCTCATGGTAGTAAAATAACGGAGATTGCGATGGTCTGTCAGTATCTGGAAATTTACCACTGATATGAGCTCTGATTCCCACTCTTTCAATGCATTGATGATCGCCAAAAGTTCCTTGTCATGAATCTGGTAGTTGCACTCTGCAGGAGTGTTTTTCTTGGAAAAGTACGCGCAAGGTCGTAATACACCATCATCATCATACTGTGAAAGTACGCCACCAGTGGCCCACCCTGATGAGTCAGTCTCGACGACAGTCTCGCGGTCTGGATCAAATTGCATGAGGATTGGTGCCGTTGTAAACATCCTTTTTAACTGTTGGAAGCTTTCCTTGCATTTATCATCCCACACAAAGGGTTTATCTTTTTGAGTCAACGCTGTTAGTGGAGTTGTAAGTTCAGAATAGTTTCGGATGAAACGTCTGTAGAAGTTCGCGAATCCCAAAAATGACCTGACACCTTTCACAGTGGTAGGGGCAGCCCAGTTCATGATTGCTTCAACCTTTGCTGGATCCATGCTGACACCTTTTCCTGCCTCAATAATGAATCCTAAATATTTTGTTGACTTCACTTCAAATTCGCATTTATCAATATCAATCTGTAAGCCAGCCTCTTGGAGACGGCCTAATACTTTGCAGACATGCTCTTGATGCTCTGACAATGTTCCATCCGTAAATATCAAGATGTCGTCAAGGTAAGCAGAAGCAAATTCATCTAGGAAATCTCGTAGGACCCAATTAACATAGCGTTGGAAGGTGCTCGGTGCATTGGCTAGTCCAAATGGTGTTACAAGCCATTCAAACAGCCCAAATCGAGTTCGGAATGCGGTCAACCATTCATCGCCGGCAGCGACACGAATCTTGTGAAAAGCAGCAATAACATCCAACTTGGTGAACCATTTTGCTTTCCCAATTCTTTCCAATGTTTCATTAATTAGTGGTAGGGGGTAGCGGTCCTTCTTTGTAATGGCGTTCAGTGCTCGGTAGTCAACACAAAATCGCAAGCCTCCACCAGGTTTCTTGACAAGCAATACAGGTGCTGCAGCAGGCGAATTGCTAACACGTATGAAGTTCTTTTCCAACAACTCTGTCAATGTCTTCCGTAGCACAAGCAGTTCATCCCTTGACATATTATAAAGGGGGCCCCATGGAGGTTCAGGGGTCGTTCCATCAGCGTTCTTATTGAGTTCAATCTTATGGTCGATATTTGGTCCTCGATATGGTGGTTGCTTGTCAGCTTCCTTCCGGTCAAATACTGATAGGAATTTATGGTAATGAGGTGGTAGTTTGGTGCGGGGGTCTGTCAGCAATTTGGGTCGTAATGCTTTCTCAATGTCCTTTAAACTTGCGGCGAAAATCTGTACGCTGCTGTCCTTTTTCTTTTGTCGGTTCCATAGTGCAAAAGCGTTCGCCCCGATGGGCTGGATATCCATTTGTGGTTGATCTTCCATGCTACTAACAACAATGCCATTTGTGAAGCGCAATTTCGGACCATTCGGGTCGATAAACACTTGTTGGTCGTCTATCCATGCAAGGCCTAAAATCATGTCGAGTCCCCTACCCAGTTTAGGAACAACATACAGCCATGCAGTGTTTTGGTGGTTTCCCCCACGTTCAATGAGATTTTCGCTACCTCCCTTATACAATCATCCGTTGGGCCCTTGTAGTCGTCGATAGTTCGTGGTTTGATGGTTACACGCTCCAGTTGATGTTTTCGGGTAAAATTCTCAGAAACCATACCATATGTAGTACAACCGGTGTCCACTAACGTTCTGCTGACCTGTTCTCCATTGACTAATGCGGATACTCTGAATTCAGGTCTGTCAAACTTGACTCTTTTTCGGAAGTCGTTCCACTCCTTCTGAAGGTCTATCTGAGCTGCTGGGGCCGGTCGCCATGTAGGTAGATCCATCAACTGCTGGTGGTGCTCCTGCAAGAGACTTTTTGCAGGAGCTATTCTTTTCCCAGCTTGGGTTGTTCCCTCAACTGCTCTTCTTCATCTTCGAGTTCCGGCCCATGAATGTGTGAGCGAGCCATGCGGGTACTGTTCCTAGGACTGTCGTAGGGGCAATGGGAGATAAAATGCGTGGAGTCACCACAACGAAGGCAACGTCGTTCTTGTCTGCGGCGTTCCATTTCTTCTCGTGATACATGCTTAGCCACGCGTCGAGGTTGGCTGCGTGCAGAAGTTGTTGTTGTGGGTTCCCAGTCCATATCTTGGGGTGGAGAGGAAGCACGGGTGGTATTCACAGGGTGAGCTGGAGAAGTTGAGGTGGTATGCTTATTGTTCCGTGAGTACCGCAATTGGTTCTTCTCCATCCGGTCCGCAATCTGCTGTAGCTGGCGGCAATAGTCTTCAAATCCATTTTTCTTTTCAACAGTTTCAAGGCGTGTGTTCATCTCACGGTTTAATGCATTGTCTAGGTAGGACCTTTTTGTGTTTTCAGGCCAGTTATGGCCATCAGCTTCCATGAGTAGTCGGTTGAACTCAGTGAGAAAGACTGTGAAGGGCTTGTTGTTCTGTTTCAAGCTTGCAAGGTCTCGTACAGCCTTCTCCTCCAGATTCCGGTCCAGAAAGATGAAGTCCATTTGATCAAGCATTCCGTCCAGCTGGCTCTCAGTAGCTCCTTTCTTAGCAAACCGCTCCATCCAGGGCAGCACCTGCATAGCAGCCCCATCTGTTAGACGGCCAAAAGCATACCACATACGATCATAGGCATTGCCCAAGGCTTCTTTATCGACCTCAAGTTTAGCGCGCAGCTTGCTTCGAAACGGACGGTAGAGACTTCGGTTTCGACCATCAAAGACTTCTGGGTCTGTCAGCTTGGGTCGAGGTCTCCTAACAGGGTCCGCCATTGGTTGGGGGGCTATCTCTTCAATAGTCGGTTGTGGCAAGGGCTCTCTGGGTGGGCTCGTCAACTCTTCTTTGAGACGACGAAGATCTTCAATCCGCCGTTCTTCCATTTGTTGCAGTTGTCGTTGAAGTCCTGCAATAACTGCGACAAGATCTTGTGGGACAGGAGTGGTGGTCCCTCCTGAGTGTATATTGTCTCCCATGTTGCCGTCGGTTTGGTCGTTTGACTCGTGGTCGCTGATTTCCGCTGAAAATGTGGTCATATGACTGACTTGACTATTGATTTGTTTGTAAATAGCTCAACTATCCGTGAATTTCGATGTCTGATATCCGATGTCCAATGTATCCAGTTATCCGGTATGTCCAATCGTTCAATGTGTCCAGTGTGTCCAGTGTTTCCAGTGTGTCCAGTGTGTCCAGTGTGTCCAGTGTGCGATGTACGATCCGTTGCGCGTTCAATCCGATGCGTAATCCGTTGTTCAATAAATAAGTAGATAGATGAGGGCGAACGAGTTCTAATGTAATGGGCCGAAGCCTTGCTATCTAATATATAGATATGTACAAAAGAACTCGTTGGGGAAAGGAAAGAAAGAAAGAAAGAAAGACACGCTGGCGGTGGATTTATATACTCGTGATCAGGTGATCTACGATCACCTGACTTCGGCACGCTCTTGTGAATAGCTTCAATCGAGAACCATTTATGGTTCGAGGTGCCTTTCGGGCCTAGCCCGTTACACTTATGAGGCAGCGGATTCAAATTCAGGAACAGCAGCAAACTGATTAGCAAGTACTCAACAAGCATCCAGAAACTGTTTATATAGTAATGTTGAGCCTTCATCATCTCACTGCCTTTTATTTTTCCATTGTATCTTTTTATCAGTAGCCAGCAAGTGCTGAAGAACAATCTATATGTGAGATTTGTGACCCTAATTTATTCCGCAACAAATATATATATTTTTGCCGGCAAACAACTTCAGGTAGCTATTGGCTGTCTCATACAGGTACCAAATATAGCACCTCTGAATCAATTGATTAGAATCTATATTCCAATCGCATGTACATTGGTTTTTATTAAATCCATAGACGTTTCGATGGATAGGGAAGTCATGTAAGGTAGTTGAAATTAGTGACGCGGACTGAAACTTTACACAGGCCGTTTCCGTCTGTATTTTAGTCACATGACCGCCAAGGCCATTAATCAGCAGGAACGTGACACGCGACCCAAAAAACGAGGCCTCGTCATCTGCAACCACGATATAGTATTAACCAAATATTAACCAATTGCTTGCTTTTGACAAAAAGAGTGCATAATCTATGGTCCTGTGCGCTTAGCAATTTCCACGTGAATCTCCTTCGAGCGTCCTCAATTACCGCCTTGAAGCTACCTCCTCGCTCTCCATACAAAGAATTTGTTGAACGATGTCTTGCAACAGCAAGTCCTCTGTCCCTGAAATGACAGTCCATCCAGCGTCTTCCGCAAAACCCAGAAACGACGTTCGGATTCTTGGATGGTAGCACATTTCCAGAACCATTTGCTTTTTCCGTCCCGGCCCATCAATTCCTGCGTACAGAGACTAGCCGTGGTTTCGCCCTGGCTTTGCGGTTTGCAATCGGGGACTGCGCCTACGACGAAGAACGGAGTAGGCAATGATTTGGCTGAAGATAGATCTCCAACAAAATCGAAGACTGGCGTGAAAAGAAGGCAGTTTGGTTCTACTTCGGATCGGTCGCGATTTACAATGTAGATTTCATTTACACCAAGCCAACGATGAAAGGCATAAAGAGCGCTCCGACATGCACCACCGCCTCCGAGCGGGATGAATGTCACTTTGGGGCATGGTCACTGCCGCGCCGATACAGGAGTTTTGGGACAAATGGTCCCATAGCTTTTGCTTCTCCGTCGACTCGAGGATATGATATGTCCATAATATATTTCGAGAGGAAGAAACAGTGTTGTGGAGGACAGGAGCTAGCGAATGTGTAATAGGATACCCTAAGGGGTAAACGTTGGAGGTGCGATTCGGTGTTTGTGCAGATGACCCGTAGAGAAGGAGTCTTCCAAAATAAGAGCTAAATTGGGCTGCAAATTGTCCATCTTGGTCACGTACTGCATAGGCATACGCATAGATCTAACAAGTGTGCCATAGTCAGAATCCATTTATATCGCGATTTAAATCCAGCACCCGATGTCATCGTCAGCGACGGCTAAATATACAACCGAGGACCGAGTCCGATAGTAAACACATTTAAACAATGGTCTATGGCATAACCTGGAGAAAAAGCCTTGCTTAGTCGAATAAAGCACAAGGTTCATCGAAAAATGGAGAACGACCAACGGGAATTCGCGTACCTCGTCGGAGTAGGAGTCTCACATTCCATCGCACCTCCTATGCACGAGTTCATTGCCCGCTCGTTAGGTTACAACTGGCGGTTCCTCGCCCAAGAATGTCCCACTGTCGAAAACGCCATGGAGCTGTTCCGCAAGCCCACCTTCGCCGGCGGAGTGGTCACCATGCCCTACAAAACCATGATCATGGCTCATCTCGATGGCCTGGACGACTACTGTGTTAAGATCGGCGCGTGCAACACTGTCTACCGAGCGACTGACGATTCTCTCCATGGAACGAATACTGATTGGCGTGGGATCAAGTCCTGTCTGACTTCCGCTTCCGAGGAAGGTAAGGGCAGACCGGCCCTGATCATTGGCGCGGGAGGAGCGTGCAGAGCAGCTGTCTATGCTTTGTACGAAGAGCTTGGATGCACTCCAATCTACGTGGTGAATCGTGATGAGGGCGAAGTGAGGACTCTTCTGGAGGATACGAAGCGCTACGGGGATGGCCTTAAGATCGCCCATCTTCGAACAGTTGAAGAAGCTACAAGTTTGGCTAAAGTGCCATACTACATCGTTGGCACCGTGCCGGACTCTGAGCCGCAAACTAGCACGGAAATAGCAGCGCGCGATATTCTCGTTACAATTCTGTCGTCCTCGCCCGAGAAAGGGGTCCTTTTAGACATGTGCTTCAAGCCGCGGAGGACTCGGACTTTGAAGCTGGGAGAGCAATACGGATGGACTACGGTTGAAGGCACGGGAATTATTGCGCATCAGATTGACGAGCAGTATCGGTTATGGTGCGGTGAACAATATAGTAAGCGGATTCCCAGACAAGAGGCCTGGGGAGTGTTGCAAACGGCCGCGGAGGAGAGTCCGGCAATCAATTTTTGATGTAAAGTCATTATATATCAAATTCTGGTAGATCAGTGACCCTCGGACAAGTATTTGCCCGCGGAATATCGGATAGAGTGGTTTATAATGCCAAAATTCCCTGTCCTGCAAAGTAAGCTTCTTCATTTTCATACCAAGCGAGACTCAACTATTTTCCAAAAAAATGCCGTGCGCTCCAGCAATAGCATCCATGTCCCTGGGCCGCGCCTGGGTCCACGCACTCCCCGAGAAACTCGCAAGAGCATCAGAAGCCGGGTTCAAAGGCGTCGAAATATTCTATGAGGACCTCGAATACGCCGCGAAGAGCTACGGAGAAGCGAGCGCAGAGAATTTGCTTGTCGCGGCTGGCGAAGTGAGAAAGCTCTGTGACGCACATGGCCTGACGATCATCGGCTTGCAACCGTTTCTGTTTTACGAGGGCCTTACGGATCGAAGCAAACACGCGAAGAAAATCGAGAAGCTCAAATTGTGGTTCCGAATAGTGAGGACGCTAGGAACGGATATCATTCAAATTCCCACTAATTTTCTGACTGAGAATGTCACCGGCGACATGGACCTCATCGTGCAGGATATGGTCGAGGTCGCGGACCTTGGCCTGCAAGAGAGCCCGCCCGTTCGATTTGCATACGAAAACCTTGCCTGGGGCACATATATCGATACTTGGGACTGGATGTGGGAGGTGGTCAGGCGAGTAGACAAACCGAACTTTGGATGCTGCCTGGATACGTTCAACATCGCCGGGAGGGTCTGGGCTGACCCTACGAGTGTCACAGGAACAACGCCCAACGCTGCTAGGGACCTACAGGACTCAATCGAGCGACTGGCTCAGACAGTCGATGTGCGCAAGATATTTTATGTCCAGGTGGTGGACGCTGAACGGATGCAGTCGCCATTGATCGAAGGCCATCCGTTTTACGTGGAGGGCCAGCCAGCGCGCATGTCCTGGAGCAGAAATGCGCGGCTTTTTCTGTACGAGCAAGAAAAGGGCGGCTATCTCCCCGTCGTGAATATTGCTCGCGCGATATTGAAGGATCTTGGGTACAATGGATGGGTGTCGATGGAGTTGTTTTCGCGGACTATGTCGGACCCCGACAAAGCAGTGCCTTTTACCCACGCGCAGCGAGGGATTACTGCTTGGAACAAACTTTGCCAGGAGCTAAACTTATAAGGCTCGAGGTTTCATGGCAAAGGATTTGGAGGATTGGTTTTGGTGGATTGGAAAGTTAGAGTAGTGAAGTCAAAGTCGCTGGACAGAAACCCCAAGTTCTGCGCGAATGCAGTTGCATCCTCGCTGTGTCTGATAGAATGAGCTTATAGCAACATATTTTGTACCCGGTTGCACTTACCTTCTAGTCTGGACAAATGTCAACATGTCGTCAAATACATCGTCAAATTCATTGATCTCACTGGGAGGATACTCCATCTGCGGAAAGGACGATATAGCCCCGATATCATGAACTTGCGGGCCGGTATGTGTTGGATGCGACAGGCTCGTGTTATGAATAGAAGATTCGTTTTGTATGCCCGTTTCGGGGCCGGATTGTGTTATCAACTGCGAAGGAAGCACGGTTCCCTGTTCGAACTGAGCCAAGGGTCTTGGGTTCTCAATCCCTGTGTGCTTTCGACGTCCCTGGTAAATTTCCATCTTTTGCAGTATGTCTCCGAGTCGAACCCGGGATGACAGGTCGTTGCCATCCACCATCGGTTGGATTTTATGTAGGCAACGCTCTGCCTGCATTGCAAAAGCGCGGAGCAAAGGAGAAGACCCTGAAATCCCGGTCGTTTCGAGATAATGCACTAACATTGAAAGCGTTGAATCAACAGCTCCTTCCACCAATGGTACCCATCGGCGCTCAATTGCGTGAGCTCGGCGAAACGAAGTTAACAGGACAAAGTCCCACGTAAGATAAAGAGTTAACATTGGCGGAGTGAGTGCACTGTTATTGATATGATGTTTTTTCTTGAGATTTGAACGCCATTCCTGCAGATCACGAACCGTATCATCTGGAGAAGAGGCTCTATCGGAATCATCCAGTACCTTGCTGAGCTTCTGCATCAACTGCGTGATCTGATTGAATGTACTGAGGACTCGCAACGGCCGTCGAGCTGAGACCGTTGCACTCTGGGACGGGGAGGCCCATGATTCCCACTCCTCGAGGCCATTCTCATCTAGCTCAGCGAGCTTCCCGTAATTACAATAAGGAAACAAGGGTGTTTGATCGAGAAGCGCAGAAATGATGGTATCTAGATATAAGCATCCTCGAGCAACGTGCTGAGTCCGTCCCGGGGTCTGCACCCCATGACTATCCACTATCATGCGCATTCGATATGCTTGACTCGCCAAGACCCAAGCAGGCTTGAACGCACCTCGGCCAATTTCATAAAGAGCCAAAATAAGAACCGCTTGGACGTGTCCGAGGTCTATTTTCGGATTATCGGACATTAGACGGGAGCAAATATGAGCGTGGATTCGGTCCGGACCGGGCGCACTTGCACCGGATGAATCACTTTCCAGAGCCCTTGACGTATACACAATAATTGACCACAAGCAAAGTTGATTACCTTCCCTGCAGACATCAGGAGTGTCATCCCCATCGTCATGTAACGTCTGCAGGATGTCACGCCGTTCAACCACAGGAAACCAACAATGGGTTGTCTGAAAATAAAAGTCGACCAGAGAGGAAGTCGTATCTGGGAAGTTGGACGATAGAGGAGCAATGCTGGCTTGTAACTCGCCGGAATTGCTAGAGCGAATGGCTGGCTCCTGTTGGATGTGCACCTGTTCTCCCTCGAGGGGTGGGAGCTTGTTCCCCTGGGATACACTTGGACCAGAGTCATCATCATCGGATGATAACAACTGCTCCAACTCCTTTGCCAGCTCCGATCCGCGCCATCGTTCCGTCGTGCGGTCCAGGAATTCACCGCCAACAAAACTGGCGTCCGCGTAGTCGCTGCGGAGCAGAGTCCGGATGGTCATCTCACTCCCCGGAACATGCTCGATAAACAACCCCAGGAGGCTTTCTAGTCCTCTGACGTAGCCCGACTGCAGCCCACGCTTCTTGGAATTTCCGTATGTACATGACTTCTTGAACAGGCGGCAGACCGAGCAGATCGGCTGCGCGCCATCACACTTGGACTTCCGCTTCCGGCAATAATCACAGGCTTGACTGACTCGTTGTCTTTTCGACTGCCTCTCTGATTCCGACATGATCTGTCATTTGACTGATAAGATCAAATATGTTGGGATTGGTGTAGGTTGGGTCCCTCGATGTTGGAGAAGCGCACGTGACCGCTTCAGATCTTATCCGACTGTCGGAACTTGTTCCGACGCCATGACGACAAACCATTTAGTGCATGGCAGAATGGAAATTTGCAGGAGACCACTCGCTAGGACATGATTCAAGAATCATCGGCCGGTAAAAGCTCCGATGACAAGGAAAGATGTGGTTTACCGGCATCTCGGAAGCGAACATTTACCGCCATGGCCGGCACGAATGAAAACGACGCCCAATTATCAGAGAACTTGGCCTCGGGGAGCTACGAAACCCAAACGCGAAGGCTGGGATCGGTGATGGACCCACGGCGAGGATATCAAGGGAATGAAAGCCTCATTCTCGTCGGATTTGTTGGCGCCGGGAAAAGAACCCTTGGGTTGATTGCGTCCGCAGCACTGCAACGGGAGCTGATAGACTACGATATACTCTTTAAACAGACGACAGGCGTTCAACCGGGAGATTATATCGACACATACGGCCCCGAGCGATATCAACTCTTGGAATATGAGATTACTACCGATGTTATTGAAAGAAAACGCACTGGTGCTGTCCTTGTCGGGTTCTTCAAGGTGCTTCGCGGCAAAAATTCGATGACACTTCGCGAACTGTGCAAGACAAATCCTGTAATTTTGATCCGGCGCGATATAGACAGACACCCGGACTTCTTGCGTTATCAAGAGAAGTTCACCCGTGCACATCGCGTCAGCAACATATTGTATGGACGATACTCCAACTTTGACTTTTTCAACATCACCCAACCCGATGGAGAGGGAATCAGGGCGCCGCTAAAGTTGAAACAAACAGAACGTGACTTCAAACGGTTCTTGAATTCCGTCTTCGGGCAGTCGTCACGCCTCTTGCACTCGGCTGATCCACTTTCTATCTCATACACCCATGCATTACAGGTCCCTTTAAGCTGGCTGGGGGATGTCAAGTCGGACCTCTCGGAACTTGAATGCGGCGCGGATGCTGTCAATGTAATACTTGATGGGGATGTTGAGAACCCCAACACTCTTGCGCATCGCATATCCAAGCACATCTCTTTTCTGCGGCGACACACGAGACTGCCCATCATTTTCGATATCGGGACCTCTGAAAACCCCAACAACAAGTACTATGAAGATCTGTTGGAGATTGGACTCCGACAAGCTCCGGACATGGTCATGGTCTCTCTGAACTTCACTGCGCATGCCGATACCCTAACAGCTGCGAAGGGTCATGCTAAAATAATAGGCACTTGGCATACATCAACATGGTCTCATGTCTGGGAAACGACAGAATGGCAAGCAATGTACGAAAAGGCGAGAATGCTGGGCTGCGATGCTATTCGGATCACATCTGCATCAGGTTCCATGCTCGACAACTTGGAGTGCCTCCGAATCATACACGCAGCAAACAAGTCACTTGATATACCAATCATCGGATATAATACGGACGCACAGGGCCGGACTTCTGTTTGTTTCAATCTGATATTGTCTCCCGTAGTTCTTCCGTCCATGCCACACAATGGCGTCACCTTACGACAGGCTCAACAGGCGCTGCATTCAAGCTATTTCCTCTCGAAGAAGCATTTTACGATTGTTGGGAAGACAGTCAGTTATAGCCTGTCGCCGCACATGCACAACTCAGCCTACAGCGCATGCGGAATGCCCCATGTGTATGATTCTTTGCAAGTCGACTCTCTCTCAAGCGTTCAACGACTCCTCGAAGAAGGAAAAAGAGACGGAATTGTCGTGTCACTCCCGTATAAAACAGATATACTAAAAATGTTGGACGAAGTGGATCCCGATGCACGTTGTATTGGCGCCGTGAACACAGTCGTCATTGAGAAGGACTACATCAGTGATCAGCCTATGAAGAGACCTATCTTGAAGGGTTACAATACCGATTACATTGGGATCATGAACTGCATCCAGCTCAACCTGTCTCCAGCAAATTCTGTTAAACAAGGAACTAGCGCGCTCATCATCGGGGCTGGCGGAATGGCGCGCGCGGCGATTTATGCTTGTGTTCAAGTCGGCATACAAAACGTCTGCATCTTCAATCGAACAAGGGAGAACGCTCATAAGCTGACCGAGTATTACGATGGTTTATCGACATCTGGTTGGGGTAAATCTTTGTCATTATCTGTCCTGGAGATATTGGACTCTCCTTGGCCGACACAGCTGCGTCAGCCGACAGTGATTGTATCCTGCATCGCCCCAGATACGCCTGCTACTTTCTCTATACCAGAAAAATGGCTCTGTAGCAACACAGGTGGTGTGTTTATTGAGGTACGCAGTATGTTTGACTTCTCTCGATTCTGTTCTAACACTTCATACAGCTAGCATACACTCCCCTCGCTACGCCGTTTACTAAGCAGATGCAGTCAAAGGTCTCGCGAGGATGGATTTTAGTCGATGGTTCTGAAGTATTGGTTGAACAGGGTGTTGCCCAGTTTGAGATACTCACACGACGACCTGCGCCGGTTTATGTCATGCGAGATGCTGTCCAGAGGAGGCATGCTGCGGTTCATTCCGGGTACCCTGGGAATCCCTAGTCTTTCGTGAACCGACAAGTTACGTATATAGCAACGATGTGGTAATTGCACTTTCCTGTTTCCTGCATTTGTTCTCTAATCTGGATTGTGGAAGAAATTGCCCAGCTTCCGGGTGAATTGTTGCCCTCGAATATATCTTTACCCGCTGCACACAGTCCGTACAGTGTTTCCTTATAAGGACTATGCTCGAGATATACATTACATGGCTGTTCCTCTGACAGTCTAAAATTCAACGAATACGATCAACCCAAGCGAGTAAGTTGTCCGTATCGTTATGTCCAAACGCGGCCTAATAACCATTTGCGCAGTATACTGAATGCCTTCGATACTCCTCCTCAACGGGCCCAACCTGAACCTCCTTGGTACCCGGGAACCACACCTCTACGGCACAACGACTTTGAAAGACATTGAGCAATCTTCAATTGAATTGGGAGCCAAACTAGGGGCACGTATTGAAGCGTTCCAGTCAAACCATGAGGGCCATCTGATCGACCGCATACATGCCGCACGAGGTGTTGCCGACGCAATCGTGATCAATCCGGGTGCGTTTACGCATACCAGTGTCGCTATCCGGGATGCATTGTTGAGCGTGAATATTCCGTTTATTGAGGTGCATATCACAAATGTTCATACTCGTGAAGCCTTTCGGCAACACAGCTTTTTGTCGGATAAGGCTGCGGCATGTATCATTGGACTGGGGGTTTTTGGATATGAAGTTGCTATTGAACACGCTGCGAGAGATTTGGTGAACAAGTAGCCACAACCAGATTAAATTGGTTCTACAAGAATTATTGCATTGTATAGCACTGGTTGTAGCACTGACAGCTTCCACAGAAATGGATTATTATAGACATCCAACGACAAAGACTGCGTGACTTCACAACTCGAATGCCCGTAAATGACAATCAATCCTACGAAGTATCGACTGCACAACTCGAACTAGGGGCAAATCTATGGGCGGTCCGCATCCTAGGATATGAATACAGCCGACAAAGTGCATCGGAACCAAATCCGTAGTCAGCCCCGATCAATGACATCTGTATCGACATCAACACCTGCTTATAAATTGGAGACGAATACTTTTCCAAAGCTCAACTGCAACAAGTCAAAAGTCAGCAGCTCTAGTCTTCTTCTATTTGACGGTCGACCAGCATGCACTTCCACATCTTCGGACAGAGCATATCGCAAAGTCTCTCCCCAGTCATACACAATACGGCATTTGCGGCCCTCGGACTCTCCCATCACTACGACATCCGAGACTGTGCAAGGCTCAGCGACGTGGAGCACCTAATCATCGACAACGAATTCGGAGGCGCTAGTGTCACCATGCCGCACAAACTCAGCGTCGGCCACTATTGCAATGACACATCAGATGCGGCTATGAAAATTGGTGCCATAAACACCCTTGTTGCGCGCAGGGACGACACCGGAGTTCGAACAATTTATGGAGATAACACCGATTGGACTGGCTTGTACTCCATTGTCGTTGGATATGCGCCGTTCGCATCCTCGCAAGCACCTGTCGGACTTGTTATTGGCGCCGGTGGGGCGGCTAGAGCAGCTGTCTACGCTTTGGTCCAGGCGAGGATGAAACAAATTTACGTTTGGAACCGAACGGTCGACAAAGCTCGTAAAATTGCTATCGATTTTCGGGATATGTGCAGCGTTACGGCTGTAGCGCACCAATCGGAAATCATAGAGGCCCCTGATATTATCATCGGCACCATTCCCGGCGAAGTGCTGCCGCGATCAGCGTTCGTTGACCTATTTCGAAAGCCGAAAGGGCTGTGCATTGAGATGTCGTACAAGCCGCCGATCACAAAGTTGCTTTCAGTCGCCAGGGCGCACAGTGAATGGATGACGGCCGATGGACTCGAGGTACTCCTGCAACAAGCGTTTGGACAGTCGGAGCTCTGGACAGGCAGGGATGCGCCGCAGGATGTTATGAGAGCCGCAGTGAAGTTTGCCATTGGAAATCAGAGTGTAGAGAACACTGGAAATGCGCGAATCTAGCCGCGGAGTGTTGAGTAGATCGGGCACCAGCCATACCGTGATGTGATAGAAGAAAATGAATTAACAGTGTCATTCTTGTACGTACAGATTAAAATGAAAATAGTCAATTAAGAATAGCGCGAGGATCAAGACACTAATTTACATCTATCAGTGGCACCCCCCGCCGCGAGCCCCTTCTTTCCGTCGTTAAAATTAAACTCCAAACGACCCGACTGTACATGGCCGCTGTTCTGTTGGTATAGAATAAGTTATCTAGTCAGAGACCTGCTTCTCCTGGCTGTCGTTGCTGGTGATGGCGATCTCGGCCTTTTCAGCATTGTAGTTGACGCCCGCATCCGGCAAACTCAAGCCCAGGTCATTCGACATCTGGGCAATCTGCTCCGAATTGAGCTTGGGCAACTCATTGGCGACCTGGTAGGCCCACTTGCCCTCGACATGGGCCTTGGCGAAAATAATGTCAACCTCCTCCAGATCACGGCCCGCGGTTTCAGCGTAGAAGAACCAGGCGAAGGGCACGCCGCAAAAGTTGACGAGTGCGAAGAAGAGGTAGATGCCCCAGGGACTGGCGTCGGAGAAAACGGGTGTGAACATGACGACGGCAAAGTTGGTGATCCAGTTGGTGCAAGTCGAGGCCGCGGCCGCCATGGTACGAGTGCGGAGAGGGTTGATCTCCGGCGGGTAGATCCAGGGCAGCGGCAGAGTGGTGAAGGCGAAGAAGCAGATGAAGAGGAAGATACCGACAACGGCACCCTTGGAGTTCTCTGGGGTGCCGTGAACCAGGCAGCCCATGGTGATGATGAAACTGAGACCCTGACCAAGGAAACCGATCAGGAAGAGCTTGCGGCGGCCAACCTTTTCAATCATGAAGAAAGAGGGAATGGTTGCGAGGGCGTAGACCGTAGCAAAGACACCACCCAAAATCAGTGGGAGACGGCCCGTCATGTTCAGATTCTGCTGGAAGAGCAGCGTGGAGTAGTAGATGGCGGCGTTGCAGCCGGTGAATTGCTGGAAGAACTGGCCGGAGCAACCGACGATCATGCGCTGGAATTCCTGGGTCTTGCCAAAGGTGAAGAGCGTCTTCCAGCTGGCCTTGTTTTCCTGGGTCGATCTGAGGTCGGCCTTCATGAGGTTGAAATCAGTGAGCACGCTCTCCGAATCGGGGTCGGCATCGTTGAGCTGGGCCAGGACGTGGCGTGCCTCCTCATCACGTCCCCTCATGACAAACCAGCGAGGGGACTCGGGCAGCATCAGAGCGCCGACAGTCACCATGATGGCGAAGATAATCTGGAACGCCACGGGGAACCGCCACTGGACCGAGGTATTGACGTACGAGAGACCAAAGTCGACCCAATAGGCGACGAAAGTGCCGACAGCGATAATGGCACCTTCGAAACAGACCAGGAAACCCCGATTGTGAGCGCGAGAACATTCCGACTGCCAGACCGGGATTGTGGCCGTATCCATGCCGTTTCCAAGACCTGAAATCACACGGCCGATAACGAACTGACCCAGACCCCATTGAGGACCAAAAGCAGCGGTGGAGATGACGGCACCGACGACCATGATGATTCCACCGGCGACCAGCAACGGAGTTCGACCGATCTTTTCACCGTACATGAGCGTGAAGATGGCGCCGAAGAAACAGCCCAGCTCGTAGCAGGCAGTCACAGCACCACGGAGGACCGAGACATGCTGGGAGTAAGCAGCGGAGTACGAGGGATCAGCCTTTGGGGGAATGTAGAGAGGGGGGAACTCCTGGGTGAACTGGTCACCGGAGATGATACCGGACATCAACCCCTGATCATAACCAAAGAGCGAGAAACCCAGGACAGAGGTGATGGTAATGGCGATACGGAGCTTCCGGCCCCGCAAGCCACTGGTTGTCGTCCACATCTTGTTGTAGGTGAGGGAGGAAGACAAGACAAGCACCAAGACAATGGCAAGAAGAGAAAGCCCGAAGCCATGCCTCCCGGGGGGATGCACACTTTTGTATCCATCGGGAGTTTAGTGCGCTTTGCGCTTTCTTACGGCTTAATTAAACCAAAAGGGGACTAGGATCCAGCGGGGTAATGGGGTCTCCGGTATTGGGCATGTCTCGCGAGCCGCCGAGGGAGCCAAGGGCCCAATGGGACGTCAGGAAAAAGCTTAGCGGCTCGCTGGCTTCCCCGCCATCGACGTGAAAATTGCTCTATTCGAAGACAGAGCGTGGGGGGCCAAGGCTGGAGTCAGGGTCATGCGGAGTGGAAAGAGTAAGATTGCCGGACCGGGAGGATGTGGAGGAAGGGAAATGATGGGCGTGCTGGGGGGTCTCCAGGTTGGAAACCAAAGGATCCTGGTATAGATTTGACTGGGTGGATCAAATCTAGGAAGTTAGCCGAATACGACCCGACCCCTTTGTCGGCTGCCCATATGGAGGGTCGGATTCGAGCCGCGGTGTGCCTGCCCGGCTCTAAGGAAAAGCAAATACCGGATCGGGTATGTGTATTGATACCAGAGAGATTGGCTCAGTGACAGCTGCAATACGTTCCACATCGATGTAGGGCCATTTACTCTATAAAGTATTCTGTTTATATGGGATCCATCCTATGCTCTTGGCGATGCTTGATTCCAACAAGCGTTTCTTAGCATTCTTAGCATTCTTAGCCTTCTTAGCATATCAAGCGTTCCAAGCGTTCCAAGCATTCCAAGCAACCCACGGCTCAATCCTTTACGTCTTGGCGAGTATACCGTACCATGACCGTACCATACGGTACCGCAGCACAGACAGACTCTCGGGGAGTTGCCAAGCGGCTTGTCCAAAAACGGCAACTGTGTGACGCCGAGCCGCGCCGGCGGTAATTTCATTACGTACTACATGACAGTCAGATCCACCGTGTAATATTCCCAATGTGGGGATGCGGGGTCGGAGTACTCCGAGCTACTTATGCTCCGAAAGTACTCCGATGCTTGGACTTCATCCCCAGAATTGCACTTAAAACTCCGGCTACGACAAAGACCACATGGGATCCAATTATACATGCAGGAACTCGGCTAAAATGTCCGTCTACACATCCCATCTCTACGCGATCATGACATGCACCAATAAGTTACAACGTGCTGTCGTGGTTCCTGGATCTCACGCCGCCTTAAACACCCCGTAGACTCCGTTCGGCAGCTGACTGAGCCGACGGTAAACGCTCGGAAGGTTTGGCCGTCGGCCGTACTCTGATTGGATTCCGTTCTGCTTAGTGGGAAGTCCGAGGTACGAGGATACACAGCGCACAGTCTTACGCAATTAGCGTTGTTATTCAATCTCCGACTTTCGCTCGTACCACGTCGTTTGTGTGGATGAACCAGATGTGATAGACGGATCGTGCCTAGATGCATGGTGGCAACGTGTCAGACGCTCCGTGCATATGCGCTGGACGGCAACCTACACGAAGCGAGGCATGCGATGCAACAAAAGCTGACGTGATCCGTTTAGAGCTGTTGGACGATAAACCTGCGTGGTCGTAGGCATATACCCGATTCTGCTCTTTCTTTACTATTGTGCATCTACCGTTTTGGTTCCGGCATTGTACTGTCATACACCCAGTGTCATCAGCTTACGTCGGATCAAGAGAAATTCATCCAACGATTACCACAATTTGAAGCCTATAGATTCATCAAGATCACTACCAAGCTTTAGTCCTTCGCGAAAACTGAGAAACAAAACTATAGATATGCATGAAGGAACGCTAAAGCCAACACATGCCCAGTGGAAACTAAAAGGTCGCCAGACGTGTGTCATCTCATCGAAGTCAAAGAATCAACACTGAACGGTCTGGGCGTATTTGCAAAAGCCAACATACCTCGTGGCTCTCATGTCATTGCAGAACTGACACTACTTGAAGTCAAGGGCGGGAGGGGAAGATATTGTGCGAGCCTTCGAAAACTTCCCGTCATCACAGCGAAATCTATATTTGCAGCTCCATGGGTATGCATGCAACGCATGTAAGTTTTTGCTGAGCTGAGATGGAACAGAACTGGCAGCAAATTCCGCACGGTGCTCGCCATCTATGCGGCGAAGACGTTTGGCAACGTTTTCTTGTTTGGCTCTTGCATGAATCACTCGTGCCTCCCAAATGTTCACGTCGCATATAAAACGTTGCATATAAGTCAGCAGCCAAGAAAGAGACTTTCCACGCCATACGCGACATTATACTAGGTGAGGAGCTTACTATCATGTATGCTGGTGGTACCAATCGTACCCGAAGCCAGCACCATGCCGAACTGGACAAATAAGGATTTCCGTGCACCTGTCCGGCATGCGAGGATAGCTAAAAGGCAGAGAGAGGGAAGAAAAACGAGCTGAGTTTTTCGCCGTTGACTAAAGACTTGCCATGGACATGCGCATTGGCAATGGCATGAATAGGTCTACAGGAAAGGGCTACAGATGGCACAGAAGATGGCAGCCATACAAAGTCTGAGGGCTTGCTGAATAGGGAATTGGGAGTTTAGTGAGTGGCCTATTCTGATTAGATTATCGGCTCTGGCATTTCTGTAGCTATCATGATGCTGATAGGCACTGTTTGAAGTTTGAGCTCATCCAGGATAATGGAACTTCCAATTCAGAGGTGACACTGTAATAAATAATAAAGGAAACAACCCTGATAGTTGATCCACGTGACGAGGCCGTCACAAAGTTGAGGAACGCAAAAATGGGACTTTTATGGTGAAAAGAGTTAGAGGTTGACCGTTGCTGCCTCAGAGACGATCATCCTTCGCAAGAAAGAGCTCGAGGTTGTGAACAAGTTGAGAGCAGTAGTGGAGACCTCAGAACCGCTTGATGAGAGTATAACAAACTGGTTCAGTTGGGTGACTTGCCCGCGGACCCATGCATCATAATGTGAGTGTTGTTTAGCATGGTTCGTCTTTTTGGGGGTCCTCATATATTGTCCAAACTAGACTATGCAGAATAGAACACTCTCATCGTCACGGGCTCGGTAGCTAGTAGATACTAACGAACTGATATTCCTATCTGAACTAACTAGTAGCCATCGACGAGAATATCAAATCTGGAGAAGAAAAAAGAGGAGGAAATCTATCTAGATAATGAAGAGGTTATATAGGGGTTGTTGGCGACATGGCTGAGGAGCAGCATTTCGGCGTATCATCCATTGCTGTAGTGTTGAGCCCCATATATGAGCTGTCATATGTGAACCGTCACTCATATATGCATGTTTTATACTACATTTTTGGTTGTTTCGCATGGTAAAACTATTAAAGCGGATAAGTATTTAGACTGCGACATATCCTCATCCGCGGATACCACTTTGGTATCCACATCCAAATCCAAGTCCGCGCGGATAGGATGCGGATATCCGCATGGTATCTGCATTCGTTTGCAATTCTCGCTAACCTAACTACATTCAAGCTGTCATGTGATGTATATCTCACTCATTCGGATTCGTATATATCGGTTATTTACGCCTGTGCTGGTTGTAACAGTGTCAGTTGGCATTTTCCAGTATCCTCATGAGATTTTAGAAAACGCTTAAATATATTAGAACCTTCTGCTTTTATATTATCCCTAGTATCTCGGATTACGAGTGACGTGGTGGAAGCTACTAATAATTAAGATATCAATAGCAGACCTTGAATGTTACAGGGAAATATATTTACTGCTGGAGCAGAGAATTATTCTCATGACGAAGATGAATCTAGGGAATATTCGCCTCAATTAGGGTATCAAGTGATAGCAGGAGCTGAGTATTATTTATTCAATCAGTAGACTTTCTTACAACTAAAATATCATTCAATACCGTCAAGAATTGCATAAATTATGTAGACACGGGTTCGTCCAATTTGCACTGTTTACATATCCGCATGGATATCTTGCGGATCGTGCTGCAGTCTATAAGTCTTCAAAGTCATATCCAGCTTAGACGAAAACTTGTGAGAGTTCCTCAGGCTGCCAGATACAAAATGACATTCTCGTTGACCTGGTAATTCTCGCCTACCATGGGTCCTGGAGGCTCAAGGAACACCAGCCTATCCAACAAGGTGGCCATCTTATTGTTTCATATGAACTTGCACCCGTTCTCCGCTGACCCTCACCGAGTCTCCAATGCACAGTCTGAAAGGCAGGATGGTAATGCTCAATCCAATAACGGCCCTCACATTCGGGCCATCGGTAGTTTCCTCCCTACCCTTACAGTGCTGAAACCAACATTCCTTGCCCCAATATACAGCGGTGAAATGCTACAAGTGAAAGACGCAACAATCTGACGGATTACTGTTTAAATATATTAAAGGTGTGTATAATATAATATCTTGGGTCCTTAAGCCTCCCATTCATATCCCGGGAGTTTGAACTGATCAGTGTGACCGAATCAGCCACTGAAAAACCTTTTGGAAAAACTCCAAAATTCGAGACCAGCAGATAAAAGAAAAAAAAAAAATCATGGTTCGCAACCATATGCGCCAGGCTGTCTGTGGCGCGAACGCAGTGGGAACAAGTGGCAGAATCTTCTGAAGGTCATTGATGAGAGGTCGCACCTGCTGCTCGAAGCCACGGAACCCTGCAGCCAGATAACCATTGTGTTTGATGATCTCGCCTGCCAAAAGGTACGCGCCGGCCATTGCAAGAGATGCTCCACCTCCCGTTGGACCAGGTGCATAAACCGCATCACCAACGAGCACAAAGCGTCGCTTGGAAAGGGTGGGTGTTTTGACCTGGACAATCTCACTGCCATAAAAATCGTTTGCCGCAAACATGTCCTTCACAACCTGTTTCCACTTCCAGTCCACCCCCCTTGTAATGCTCAGCCACATATTCCTTGAGAGGGCCGGTCCCCGCCTTCACGGCCTGGCGGAAAGGAAGTGTCGCGTCCCGGCCATTGTGTGGGAGAGCACACATGATCCCGACTCGGGTCACGCCCGATGGGCCGGCCCCCATGAAAAAAGCACGGCCACCGGAGGCACTATGCCCATGTGCTATCATGCTTCCCCCGAGGAGATCTCTTGGGACAGTGAAGTAAGCTGTTCAGAGGTTTACTGGTTCGATATGATCCCGGACACCGCAGCCAAGGCCTATAGCCCGGGTTCTCGAGGCCGAACCGTCACAAGCGACGACCAAGTCATATTGCGAAGTTGGTAAGCCGTTCATGAACTCAACTGTGACAGGCCCATATTCTTGTTCGTGTTGTTGTATTGAGACGACTTGTTCGCCGAAAACATAGTTGACGTTCTCGTGGTTGGTCATGTCGAAGATAAAGCGTGCCAAGTCGCCGCGCAGAATTTCGTACTCAGAGACAAGCGATTGCTGATCTGGATTTCCCGTTGCTCTGATTGTCCCATATGATCGGCCATCGTCTCGAATAAGGCTGATACCTTCCATTGGGATCGTCTTGGCCCGCACAGCCTTCTCCCTCCCCTGCATTTTACGCATCACCGAAACACCTGCAGTGCGAATGTCGACATTTTGTCCATTTGTGCGTAGATGCGGAAATCGCTCGATAACAGTGACTTTCGCCCCGGCTTTGGCAAACCAGTAAGCCGCAGTGGGGGCCGCGATTGAAGCCCCGACGATGAGCACTCGCAACTGAGGCTGGGTCATTATTGAAACTTGTCGATAACAGAAACGGATTATGAAACGACCCGGAAGATAACCAGCATTATATAGGCTTAGTATTGCAAGCACCGAGAGAGCCGAGACAGCCGGCCATTCAATTGGTCAGTATTCTCAGCCGGATTTCAGCTCGGGCGCCGCGAGCCGAGAATGGAGCCAATCAGTGCCGCCCATCGCTGGCAGCTCCTAGACAACTCTTGATTAGGTTCATCGGACAGATCGAGGAGATCATTGTGGAATCGATCCTGCTGCTGTGTGGCCTCTGACTGTTCTCCCATGTATGTTGACCGTGTTTTTTGGTGCTTTGGGCAGACTGCTGCTGCTCTCACTCTGCCGTTGACCACACTCCCGTCTGTGTATACCGACTGGTTGTGGGCTATCATTGTGTTGTGTTCTATGATTGCATTTTCTATGTTCTCGGCAATGACCACCTCTGGCGGGCTCCGATATGGCGCCGTGATGTACAGCTGGATACGCTCCAGGTCTTGGAAGGTGGTCTGCCCTAGCCTCCGCATGGCGAGCTCGTTGATCTTCTCTAGTGGGCTCCATTCCCAAGGGCGCCGTGAGTCCTGATGAAGCTTGACGTGGATTAATAGTTGCGCCGATATCCGAGGTCCCTAGATGAAGCTAGCATGCCCGCACACTAAAGCACTCAAGCACGGTATATGCTCGATTGCTGGTGTACGATATAGACGGGAATCAAAGGATGTTATCCCAGTTGAACAAAATGGATTCGCTTATATTCTGGACTATCGTACGCCGTATGTGCGCTGGCCTATCGGCACCTGACGATATTCACCAATGGTCTTCGCTGATTTTCACCTCATTGACATCAGCTCCATCCACAAACCAGCGTCCCGAGCCGTCTCCATTTGGGCCTAGAAGTAAATCATTTCCTGACATCATCCTTTTCTGCATTTTGCCCTCTTCGTCGAAAGTCCAATCTTCCATTCCGTAACAGCGTTTCCATTTATAACCGTCTTCGGCATCTTGGTATTCATACCAGAATTGCACGGCGATGCGATTCTCAGTAAAAGCGAATAGTTCTTTGCGTAGGCGGTAAGATTTCTCTCTTCTCCACTTGGCCGTAAGAAACGTCTGTATGGCTTCCGTGCCACGGAAAAAACAGGTCCGATTGCGCCAAATACAATCTGCAGTATACGACTTGCAAACATTAATCGGATTCCTTGAGGTTGTTAGACTAGTGAAGTATAACGGGAAATGAACGAACGAACTGGGTATTCCAGAGATCCTGGGCGGCCTTGACCTTAAGCGTGGCTGATTCAAGGGTGAACGGAGGCTTTACTGACGCCATATTTTCTTCTGGATGAGACTGATGAGATTTCGTGGAGAATTATGACGCTCCAAAAAAGGGAACCGCTTTTTGACCTTTCTCCAAGGCACACCCTGGAATATCTTCCAGGGCGGTCTGATGAATGGTAGAGATTGTACGGCTTTCTTTGGAAGGACAGCGCGGGTCCGGGCAATATGACAGCCTAAAAGGCGGGGCAGCTTTTCACCCCGCTTTCACTTGCCACTCTAACGTCATGGTGCTAGGACACGGTGCTCGCATAGCGGACTTATGCCTTGCTTTGTCACACATATGCCTGTACATAATGCGCACGTGCGGTCCATTAAGCGTATTAGGGTTAGAGGACCATCCTGGCTGCAGGAAAAAGAGATTCAGATCGTTGGTTAGTTTAGAGCCGCAGCAGAGAACTCAGAATGGAGTTGACAGTACAACGAAGTGGTTCGTTTGTATCACCCGACCGCGGACTGAAGCATCGTGATGTGAGCGAAAGGGATTTTTCGGGCAATTGAATGGGTGGTTGTCGCGCGGGGAGATTTTTTATTGGCGGTAATATAGACGGCTATGTGATATGAAGTATAGAAACCATATCGTGATCATGGTCGTGAGCGAGTCGTCTTGACTAGGCGTAGCGGTTCTGCCACTACAATGTTTATGCATGCTTGCGGGAAACTTGGATGATCTAGATTTGACAAGAAAAAGAGGCTATTGGCTGCCTCTTCGGTTTGAGTACGGCACAGCCTCACTACGTGACGGGGCCAATTAGATTGGTCAGACTCAGCGAGGCTGAGGTGAAGAGGTACGCAAACATCCTATTCTTGCCTTCCTCGCCAGTCAGCACAACAACTTTCTCCTCTTCCCGATTTCGTCCCGTTCTGCCTTTCTCCTTTGTGCCAACTCTTGAAGATGGACTCTCTAGAGATAGAAGAATTCCAAATTGATGCGGAGGTTATCAGTTCTTTACTGGAACTAGATAATGACGAACTCGAGGCATTCGCAGAGCTCCATGAGGATATGACCGATGACAACGAAGTCGAGCTTTTCATCTTTACTTGCTGGCATATTTTTAAGAAAACAGGCTCCCCTAACTGGGCCGACAAGTGTTTGGAAAAAGCCCAAAGATGGGCCGCATCGACACCGCTCGACGATGAGCAATACAAGCGACGCTGTCAAATGACAAAATTGATCATGACAATTGCAAGACATCTGGGCCGTAGATTCCCGAAGGCGAAGACTTTGAAATGAAAATTCTAGAGGACCTCCTTAACGGGGCTCAATACAGTGACAGGGTCAATTGAAGACCTCAATGACACGATCAACTTCGGATGAAATCTTCTAAACCAACTGCCTCCAATCAGCCCGAAAAGGCCGGAAACTTCTGAACTTGACCTTGCAATAGTTACATGCCCAAAACGTGGCCTTGCATGCTATGCCTCCGAGTATCCATCCCGGAGCTACTATGTTGGAGAAAATTGGATCGACACTGTCGGCGCGGATCGAAATCACCAAGGATCTTGCTGATGGCCAAAGAACTAGAATGTTTTAAAGAAGGGTTGTGGCCGGTCTTTTGTTAGATACGCGGGTAGGTATATCTGACCTCAGACGGAAGCACCCTGAGCTTGCATCAAAGTTTGAATATCTTATTTATCTTCAGTCAGATTGCCCATCTACAGCCGTCAGCACCATTAACCCGACACGACCAGCGTTACAGACCCACGGCACGTACTTCTTATTTCCATGGCCGAAACGCCTCATCAGACCTCCCTGCCATTCGCCGTTGAGGAAGTTACTTTGATCAAGCCTCTTGTCCATGCAAATAGGCCTTACACCCGCAAATTCGGAGTAAAATGTATACACGAAGGAAGTATTGAAATTATGAAAAGCTGTAAGATCCTGCACTTTGCCGGTCATGGAGTGTCACACGCCCACTATCCCGCACAAAGCTGTCTATTAACCAAGAACTGGCAGAGCAGTCCTTTGACGGTAGGGAAGCTCCGTTAGGAAAACCTGGTAGAGACGTATCCATTTCTCATGTATCTCTTTTGCTGATCGACCGGTGCAATGAGAAAAAATAATCTCGCTGGCGAAGCCATCCATCTTATCCATGCCTGCCAGCTCGCGGGCTTTCGACATGCCATTGGTGTGCTCTGGGAAGCCTCAGATCAGCATTGCGCTGAGGTAGCAAGAGTCGTGTACGAGACCTTGAAAAGAAAAGGATTGGCCGATGAGGCTGTCGACCCCAGACTTCAACGAGCCACTCGACGTATATGTGACAACTGCCGGAATACGATCATGAGGAATGGTGCAGAGGATGAGAGTCGCGTAGAGCAGAGCACCGAGGACTGAGGAGCAACTGCAAGCTCTGGAAAGAGAGTTTAAGGCGTTTGAAATCCAGGATAGAGCAGCGTCTGGTGAGAAGAAATGAGATGCAGTGCTCGTCGGCTCCCGCCGTCGCAGGCAGGAGCATCCTGAATCGTTCTTCTGGGTTCCGTATGTCCACTATGGCCTGTAGGGATCTTTTCCTTCCTTCCTTCCTTTGTTTCTTTTCTATTTGGTATAATCAAGAGGAGGTGCAACCTTTGATTTTAAAAACATTGAATTTGCCCTCGCTGTCTCATTAAATTCAACTTGTTAGAGCAGGGATCTGGCATCAGTAGCTTTATTTTCTGTAAAAGTTCAATTTAGCTCGTTACTCAATGTAACGCCGGGGTCTGGGATTTGGGCATTGTAGACTAAACCATTTCGGCTACGAGTCGACACCGAGTTGCTAAGATAGGATCGTAATATACAAAAGATAGTTACTTCTAATTGAGTAAGAAACGAATCGCTTGATTCTCTATCTATGGGCTTGATGATCTATTTATACCTCAGCGCCTCGAAGCCCTCGCCCAGGGTTATCCACACTCTGGTACCCATGTATGCCTCATCCTCCAGGCCGACACGTCCGCGCCGCTTAGTTAGTTACATGTTAGAGCAACTGCCCGAGCTCGAGTCGTTGGGTGGCATGGACCCAAAATAGAGTTAAGGCCACCTGAAAAGTAGAAGCCACCCAAAACCATTTTGGGTGGCCGTAACTAAGTCACATGATTTTTCAGGTGGCCGGAACTTTATATTAGCCCTTGCCCTGAACTTTTTAGTGTGAACCTTAATTTTTCGGTAAAGAAAGCAGTGAAATGATGAAATCACAAAAGAAGTACTTCTTTTCTGCCTTCCAAAGTACTTTTTTATGCTGTATACAATGGGGTCTGATATAGATCCAGCTTCACAACAGCTGGATAATACCTTATTATTATTATTTAATCAAGTTTATTGTCCATACCGAGCCCTAGAGCTATGATAGACCATGATTCATGGACTCGAGGCCAGCAGCTATTCTACAGTCTCTTGTCCCTATAAGTTGCCGGGACAACACTCCCTTTTATAATCTTTCCGATCCTTTTCCTCGCCCCAGACCGCCTGTATGCGCAGGGCTTTTGAGCACAGTGCTCTCCTTGTGTTTTGGAGCAAGATGGGTGTGGCCTAGTGTTACAGAACTCACTGTATCAGCCTCACGTGATGATACAGAGTTAAGACAGGCTCATTGGATAACAGCTCATGGAGAATATGCAAGAAGGAACAGGGATCAAATTGATATTCGGCGTGTTGGCACCTGATGATCACGTGTTTCACGTGATATGCAAGGAGTATACTAATATACAAGACGGATGTTATACCATCAGCCTGGTATAGGTATACAAGTATACTATGAAAACATCATACCAGGAAAAGGGAGGATATATAAGAACACTCATTCATGTACTTAGCTTAGTTCTTCGCGATCAATACAAGTCAATCAGCATTGGTTACCTTCTAGTTTCTGACTCGTCCGCACTTAACCAACAACCCAGTATACGTACTCGGTTGGCCTTGTTTCTCCATTCGATTACCTTTACCGTTTCTACTTGTTGATTATCTTACGGAGCCTGGAGGGGGCGATATACCCATCAACACATACGACATACCAAACCGGACCCGGAGGGGCATTGAGCATACGATTACTTGGAAGACACTTAGGGTAAGTGTCCAGTCTCGAAATACAACTAACTAGAACCCTAGGTACGACACGAGAGAAGCCAGGTTGTGACACATTGATCGCCAGTCAGTACGAGTCAGGTTTCGAGACTATATTGACTTAAAACACAAATTGCAACCATGTCCAACAACAGTAACAGCAACACTACTCCCAGGTCCTCTCGTGGATCTGAGGGACGAACTCCGACTTATGAAGAGCTCTTTGGGATGGTTAGCCAGCTGCAGGAAAGCATCACTACTTTGGAAGAACGACAGTCAGCCAAAGCTATCAAAGTTCGACCGCCGGAACCCTTTGATGGTACCCGATACAAGTTGCGACCCTTCATCACCCAGTTGGACTTGTATGTCCGAATGAACCGGAGCAAGCTCATCTTCGAATCCGACAAAGTCCTACTTGCAGCAACTTATTTGACTGGACCAGCATTTGATTGGTTTGAACCTACCTTGCGCGATTTCCAGGAGAAGGATGAACAGTACCATAACGACAATACCACTGAGGTTTTCAGCAGCTTCACTGAATTCAAGAAACGACTCCAGGGAACGTTTGGAGATATTGACGCCACGCGGAACGCTGAACGAAAGCTATGGCGACTCAAACAGACAGGATCAGTAGCCAAGTTGGTATCTGATTTTCAGCAGATCATCACCCATCTGAATTGGGATGAAACAATGTACATTGCGAAGTTCGAAGAAATGTTGAAACCAGAGATTCAGGAGAAACTGGTTTGGATGGAACGACCGACTTCATTGAACGAACTCTTTGAACGAGCCGTCAAGATTGACAACACCCTGTATGACCTTAGAGTCAGACAGAAGGAGTCACGATATGGGAACACCTTTAGGGGAAACCCACGAACGAGCCACTATCGATCGAATGATAAACGACCAGCTCAACCACGAAGCCAAGGGTATGAAGATCCCTATGGACCACGACCAATGGAGCTGGATGCCACACAGCACAGGCCCTTTGTATCCGACAAGGAAAGAGAACGAAGAAGAAAAGAGAAACTTTGCTTCACATGTGGAAAGCCGGGCCACATGACGAAGGCATGCAGGCAACGACAGAACGTTAGGCCTCAGCAACAACGAAATGATAACAAGCAACTGCACGCTACCCAGGAGAGAGGAGCGTATGACACCACAGGAATTGTGAACCCTGAACTCAGAGCAACAAATGATTCTGGATGGCACATGCAAGAGGCTTCAGATGAGCATGGAGGACCATGGAGACCCAGAACTATGATAGTACCCAACCTGAGCCCATTGAGGAGGTTGATGGAAGAACAGACGACCCTCACACCGGAGGAGATTGATGAAATCATGAGTTCAAGTGAAGATGAATATTGGCCCAATGAACGGACGGTGGGATCCGACAGCGGAAGCGACAAAGCCCATATAAGGACGGATGGGTCCGAAAAAGCCATCAATGAGCCAGTTCATGAGAAATCACTCGGCGAACTGCCCAACCAAGATTGGTCAGTTAATGATTTCCTTGACGAAGAGTACGGTACCCAGTGGAATGGCCACGATCCCAACGTGGAGGAACTCCATAAGATACCGGAGACACCTCAGAACGCAACTCCTGAAAATGATGAACATGAAGAACAGAGTCTGGCAGAAGATAATGAGGGATACACGAAGTCCAGTGTGTATAGCCCTATTTCGAAGCAACAGCTATGGTCCAAGCGATATACGGAACAACGAAAAGCCGACGAAGAGATGAATACCGACGTTGCCGCGTACTTCATTGATGATGTTGTTATCTCACTCCAGGAGAACCCCAAGAGGCTCTCTAAAGGATTGAAAGAACTATTCAATGAATTAAATACATATTGCCCACATCAGAACTTGAAATGTTGGGAACGAATGAACGAAACTTGGGATGAACACCTACGGAAATGCGACCAGCACCCATACACGTGCCAATACTGTGGACAGAATAATGGGGAACTGTGGGGATACCTACAGGACATCACAACCAAACGACTACGAGGCCCCATCCACAACTCATGCAGGTATGATTGGTGTGACTGCGTGCACTATCGAGAGCACCCAAAACATAACCAATTACCTTGGATTGTGTGTTATAGCCATGCATGTGGAGAACACTATGATCGAAAGAAAATGGCGCATTATTTCCCAGAACGACCCAGGAAATACAATGACAGTTGTCCTTGTTGGGATTGGAACTGTGCATGCCGAGGATATCTACTGCATCCAGAGCATTCAAGTATGCACTGGACTGCTTGTTATGAAGACGACTGCATAGTTCACTTTGAACCCAAGGATTACTACCCAAGTCCACGACGTCTACGGCAACCAAGATGGCAAGCGAGCCTATCAGCGACACAGCGAGGATACCACTTGAAGTTTATGACACCAGTTCTCAATCAACTAGCCAGAGTGATGGTTGACTCAGGAGCTACTGGAAATTACATGGATCCTAGATTCCAGCGACAGTTGGGGATCTTAGGAATTGAGAAGGCGCAGCCAGAGCCTATCTCAGGACTGAATGGTGAGAATTTGGGAAGTCACCTGACGGTCGAATCGGGATTTGTCCCTATGGCTGTAGCGGAACATGAAGAAAGGATCAATTTCGACGTGACACCGCTGGGACAATACGATATAGTGTTGGGGATTCCATGGCTCAGGAATCACAACCCGGAAATCAACTGGAAAACTGGACAAATGAACTTTGTGAATTGCGATTGCCCAAAAACGACAAAAGGACCGAGTCAACGGGAGACCGGGACCTCACCACGATCTACAGGCAGGAGACCTGGTAGATACGTGAAGCAACCGAGAGGTGGGTTGAATAACAGAGAAATGAACGACACAGCGACAAACATTGTATTAGCAGCCACCAGGGCCTCAGAACGACATTGGCTGATGAATTTACCCGGATGGGCACCGGACACGACCCAGAAGTATTGCGAATACTTGATGGATGAGGATACATCCAAGAGATCAGCATCGATTGAGGAGTATCGCTCAGGAAGAGTTGATAGCAACCAAGAAGCATCAGACTCAGAGCTAAGCTCATGGGAATGGATTGACCATAAGGAGCTAGCAGCAACGACTCAGGAACCACAGATTCCACAGGAGTATATTGAGTTTCAGCACTTGTTCAAGCAGCCCGAACGACCTGAACTACCAGACCACGGACCACACGATCATCACATACCCCTTATGGAAGGGAAGACACCGACATGCAAAAAGATTTACCCAATGTCAGAACGAGAATCGAAAATACTACGGGAATATATTGAAGAACAATTGGCGAAAGGATTCATCAGACCATCAACATCACCAGCAGGGCACGGAGTCCTATTTGTACCAAAAAAGGATGGAAGTCTACGACTATGCGCAGATTATCGACCACTCAACGCCATCACCATCAAGGATCGACATCCATTACCACGAGTTGATGAAATGCAAGACCGAATCAGAGGAGCAAAATGGTTCACCAAATTCGACCTTGTAGACGCCTACAATCGACTACGGATCGCCAGAGGAGAAGAATGGAAAACAACCATCAGAACGAAATATGGACATTACGAATATTTGGTCATGCCATTTGGGCTTACCAACGCACCAGCATCATTTCAACGATTCATCTATGATGTACTTGGAGTATATCTCGACATCTTCGTGATAATCTACCTTGATGACATCTTGGTCTTCTCCAACACCTTCAAAGAACATGTGCAGCATGTCAAGAAAGTACTGCAAAAACTTGAGGAAGCAAAGCTACGATTGAAGTTGAAGAAGTGCGAATTCCATGTTCAAGAAACTGAGTTCTTAGGACACTGGATCACTACAGAGGGAATCCAGATGGATAAGAACAAAGTTCAAGCAATCTTGGATTGGCCAGAACTGAAGAACACCAAGGAAGTTCAACAGTTTACAGGACTTGTGAACTACTACCGACGATTCTTGAAGGACTATTCACAATTCATGACACCACTGTTCAAATTGTTGAAAAAGGGACAAGAGTTCCAATGGGGACCAGAACAACGACGAGCATTTCAACAAGCCAAGGAAAGAATTGTGTCTGCACCAGCACTTGTGCAGTTCGACCCAGAAAAGGAAACCACGATCGAAACAGATGCATCAGACTACGCCATTGGTATGAGGATGACTCAACCAGGACCAGATGGAAAACCACAAGCCGTTGCATTCCACTCAAGAAAACTAGTTCAAGCGGAGTTGAACTATGACATCCATGACAAGGAACTGCTAGCCATAGTGGTAGCATTCAAGACTTGGAGAGTTTACTTGGAAGGAGCACAACACACTGTACTTGTGAAAACAGATCACAAGAACCTGACCTTCTTCACAACAACCAAAGAGTTGACCCGAAGACAGGCCAGATGGGCTGAAGTACTATCACAATATGACTTCAAGATCATCCACTGCAAAGGAAATGAGAATGGACAAGCAGACGCACTCAGTCGACGACCAGACTATGAGATCAAAGACAGAACGATCAATCCAGCGATATTGAAAACGAACGAAGATGGAACCATCAGCTACAACCACCAGGTGTTAGCAGCGACAATGCACACCTCAAATGAACCTTTGGAAAGAAAAATTGTTGAAGAAACACGAAAAGATAAAATGATCCAGGATATGATTGAAAACTCAGCAGAAAACGACAAATTGACCACTGATGACAATGGATTAGTGTACTTGCACAATCTCATCTATGTGCCAAAGAGCATGAGAAGTGAGATCATCAGCATGCACCATGACACTCCACTCCACGGACATTTGGGAACAGAGAAAACAGCTGAACAAATAATGAGAAACTACTACTTCCCAAACACACGAAAAGTTGTTCAAGAATATGTGAAGAACTGTGAAACTTGCATTCGAGATAAAGCAGCAAGACACCAACCCTACGGAAAAATGCAATCCCCAGATGCTCCAACACATCCATGGGAATGGGTTACTATCGATTTCATCACACAGTTACCGACATCACAAGGATATGACTCCATCACAGTCATCACAGACCGAATGACCAAATATATCCATTTGGTACCAGCCAAAGGAACCATGACCGCAGCAGATATGGCACAAATATTCCTGAAGCATGTTATTACCAACCATGGAATGCCTCAGAAGATCACATCAGACCGAGACAAGCTGTTCACTTCAAAATTTTGGACGACACTCACGAACTTGATGGGTATAGAGCACCGCCTCACCACAGCCTACCACCCACAAGCAAATGGTCAAACTGAACGAACCAACCAAACGATTGAGCAATACCTACGGCACTACATCAACTATGAACAAGATGATTGGGTTAGATTCCTACCCATGGCACAGTTTGCATACAACAATGCAGAGCATTCAACACTCAAAGTAACGCCATTTTACGCCAATTATGGATACCACCCAGTGCTATATGAAAAGCCACGACCACAAGAGTCCACATCAGAAGCAGCAAACGAGACAGTTCAAAAGCTGAAGAACTTACACCACCAACTGTCAAGAGACATTGACTTCATGAACCTACGAGCGGCTATATATTACGACAAGCACCACGGAGAGGGACCTACCTTAAAAAGGGGGGAGAAAGTATTCCTACTCCGCAGAAATATCAAAACGAAGCGACCAAGTCAAAAGCTCGATCACCAGAAGATTGGACCTTTCACCATTGAAGAAAAAACAGGACCAGTAAATTATCGCTTGAAACTACCGAAATCAATGAAGCGCATACATCCAATATTTCACATCTCGCTATTGGAACCAGCACCGAAAAACGCCATACCAACGGAAAACATCGAAATCGAAAGCAACGATGATGAATATGAAGTGGAACGAGTACTGGATTACCGACAAGTCAATGGACGACCATGTTACCTGATCAAATGGAAAGGGTACGATACCTCTGAGAACACATGGGAACCTATCGCGAACTTGACTGGTTGCCACCAGTTGGTGAAGGAATACCACCAGCGACAGCAGAATCGAAGTTCTCCCAGAAGGAAGGAGAATTCATCATCTGAGTCAAACTAGGATTGTTTGATGTCGCAGCAAGCTGAGCTGCCTCTGCATCAAGAAGGCGCTCAAATTCCTGAAGATCTTCATCAGGCACAGAAGACTCTTCTCCCATTCCTTCCAGCGCACCGAAATCATTATCCAGCATTTTCAAATTCCGCGATTCAAGAAAACGCTTCTGTTTGCGAAGACGCATCACTTTCATTAACAACTCATCGGACTGACGCTCAGCCTCTTCAAGCTGACTAGCAATACGCTCTCTCTCGCGATCGATTCGTTTCCACTCAGACTCTGCATGAACATCACGCTCGCATTTGCGACCAGAACGGACACAATGGCCACATTTCTGGGTAGAAGGAATTCGCTTGCACTCGACAGGGCGTCTCTCACTCATTTTCGAACAACGCTTACAAGGAAAAGATATCTCGCCTTCACGATAAATCCGATCAGCCAGCCTCAGACGATTGCGGTATTCAACTGACATGATGAGTCATGACATGAAGAAAGAAAAAGAAGTTGAACACCTCAGCGCTTACCTGGAAACTGCCGCAGCTTTATGACTTTCGAGGACGAAAGCCTGAAAGAGGGGGAGGTAATGTTACAGAACTCACTGTATCAGCCTCACGTGATGATACAGAGTTAAGACAGGCTCATTGGATAACAGCTCATGGAGAATATGCAAGAAGGAACAGGGATCAAATTGATATTCGGCGTGTTGGCACCTGATGATCACGTGTTTCACGTGATATGCAAGGAGTATACTAATATACAAGACGGATGTTATACCATCAGCCTGGTATAGGTATACAAGTATACTATGAAAACATCATACCAGGAAAAGGGAGGATATATAAGAACACTCATTCATGTACTTAGCTTAGTTCTTCGCGATCAATACAAGTCAATCAGCATTGGTTACCTTCTAGTTTCTGACTCGTCCGCACTTAACCAACAACCCAGTATACGTACTCGGTTGGCCTTGTTTCTCCATTCGATTACCTTTACCGTTTCTACTTGTTGATTATCTTACGGAGCCTGGAGGGGGCGATATACCCATCAACACATACGACATACCAAACCGGACCCGGAGGGGCATTGAGCATACGATTACTTGGAAGACACTTAGGGTAAGTGTCCAGTCTCGAAATACAACTAACTAGAACCCTAGGTACGACACGAGAGAAGCCAGGTTGTGACACCTAGGCTGACTCTCAGCCTTGGGCTACCCTCCCTGCTACCCCTCTCCTGTTCTAACTGCTTCTTCCAGTGCTTCCAGTCCCCATTCGTCATCTCTTCGGGCCCTTTCTGCCGTCTGCTGTAGGTGCGCCCGGGGTAGAGCTATGCTGGCGCTGGCTAGGAGTTGTAGCAATGCCCTTGTAGCTTTGGGCTCTCCTAGGAGTCGTCCTTGTGGGTATTCTTCTGCCGTAGTGGGCCTCATAACTCCGTCTGTCTCCAGGTCCTTGTAGAGCCTGTTTCGTTGGTGTCGCCATTCCCGACATTCAAAGAGAAGATGGTGTATTGTCTCCCTTGATATACCGCATCCCTCACAGGTTGCATCCTCCCGGACCTGGATCCGATGTAGGTATGTTCCTATGGCTGCATGTCCTGACTTCAGTTGAAAATAACGGCTTGCTAGGTGTTTGGGAGCTATTGCAGCTGCTGGGTCGAGCCGCCAGTTCCTCTGTGGCCTGTCTGTTCGTTGACCTTGTTGGGATCGCTGTCCAAGTTCTTTGCTGAGCCATCTCTGCCTTTGTGCTATAATGGCTTCTGTTCGGGCTCTACAGGTGAAGGCCAGGGATATCTCTCTTGGGCCTCTTCCTGGTGGCTTACTGGCTGCCTGTTTTGCTGCCTGGTCAGCTCTCTCATTCCCTTCTATTCCTGCATGTCCCGGCACCCATTGGATAGTGGTTTGGCAACCCCGGGCATGTAGTCTCTTGGCTATAGCATGTGCTTGGATCACTAATGCTTGACCTGGCCCTGGCTGGGTGTGTCGCATCCTTGCAATGGCTGCTTGGGAGTCCAACAGGATAGTGACTGGTCTTTGATCCCCCACTTTCTCTGCTAACTGGAGTGCTCGCACAACTCCCAGAAGCTCTGCATCAAAGACCTCATATCCCTTGCCTAATGGGAACCCCCGGGTCTTCCATGTTCCTCCCGGTTCTCGCCAAGCAATCCCTGCCCCACTTTTGCCATTCTCTAATCTTGATCCATCTGACCAGATTGCTAGCTCTGGAGGGAGAGATTGCGCTGCTACTAGGGCCTCTGGACCTGGTAGCATCTCTATTTGGCCTGGGAACTGGCTACTGGTTGTCTGTGTTGTGCTCTCAAAGCCCCCAGATGGGTCCACTGGTAGAATATTGGCTAGTTGTCGAGCAAGGTGTTGTCCCAGGGACCATCGGCCTCGGTTGTTTCTCTCAGCCCATTGTCGGTTCCCTGGGGTCTGTTCCCCAGGTTGGGTGTGCTGATCCCCTTCCCGGAAGCTCACTGGGAGGATCTCCTTAGCTGGGTGGTTCTCCGGTAAGCTGAGCAGCCGGGTAGTGTATTTCAATTGTCGGGCCTCCAGTAGGGCCTCTGCTGGTGCCAGGCCCGCTTCGCGGACCAGTGGCCCTACAGGAGTGGATTTCAACATGCCGGTGATTGCACGGGCCTGTCGATTGATCATGAGCTGTATACCCACTAGCCGATCCTTCTGGCCCTGCCACCAGAGCTCTGCTCCGTACAGGGCTACTGATTGCACTGCTGCTACTTGAACCTGACGAGCTAGCCCTGGGGCTGGATAATACCTTACAACAATACCTTCTTGATGCATCATTATTGCCAATTGATGATTCCAGTTATTTACAGAGGATCAATAATTATAATAGTCTTCTCGATCCCTCACTTCAAAATCAGGGTGCTGCTGCGATACAACATGAACATGACTGTGACCAGGTAAGTACTTATAAAGCACTTTCAAAGTAACATAAAAGTACTTATCAACAGTAGCGAATGATGCTGGAGATCACAAAGGGAAAATCAAGTTCTCTGAGAGTTTGCAAGATGGAATATCTTAATGATCTTCCTGAATATCCATCTACCCATCAAGATGGATATGCTTATGTTGTGTTTCTGGCTGATCCATCTGCAAAAGGTGTTGAAAACATGATTGGAAAGGTAATCAGTGACCTCTGAAGCTTTATTAAGTGTATTATAAAGTTCTTTCAAAGTACTTATAAGATGTTTAGGTCCAATATTCAACAAAACAGCGATATAAGAACCGGGCCTATCATAAGAGTTCCTTTCTTGGAGGTGCTTATTATCATAGTTCCTCAGACTGTCAAGGAGTAAAGCTATGTGAATTTGCATCAACTGAACTCAAATCTTTACATCATTCACAATTGAATGATAATTTGTGCAATGAAATATATGACATTCAAAAGGATCTTGAAAAATTGGATGAGGAACCAAAGACAGAAGCCTATAAGTAAGTGCTTTATCAGACTGCCTGGGTATTCCTTTTTCTTTTTTTTGACCCTAACAATTTTAGAATGTTCTCTGCTGCGAAGTCTCTCTGTGGCAGTCATGGTTGTTTACAAAAAGCATTAACATGTGCATTAGAGCTTGGAGAGTCTCAATTTACAGTAAGTATTGTTATATTATCTTTTATTTATATCAAAGTACTTATAGGATTCTCTAGAATGTCTTTGGGATGCATGAGCCCTATATCAGATGTGTGAACACTATGTCTGATCCAGCAAATCATCTTACATGGAAAATACCTATGGATGGACAGGTTGATATTCCATTTCTGCAAGGGCTAGTGGAAGGTAAGAACCAGATCCCTGAGGATCAATGTGGTGTGATTAAGACAACTATTTCAAAATCGAAATGTGGTAGGTGATGAAGCTTTTGAAGTACTCTTCAGGTACTTACAAAGTCCTTAGGTATTTTTCATCCACAGGGATCAGGAGCATTACGACATCATAGGTGTACTGCAAGGTTTCATTGGCTAGTCCCACAAGATTTAGAGCAAAGGCCATACCTTATTTTCATTTCTTATGGTATTCATACTCATCCACCACCACCTCCGAATAAGCCACCTCCTGCTATTGTTCAAAGCTTAATTAAGCTTATACAAGAATGCAGATTGGAGTCATTCCAACTTCGTAAGTACTTGATTGAAAGACACTTTGGAAGTACTTTATTTTCTTACATCTGGTAGGACAATTCTGCTTTTCAGATCAATTTATGCAATGTGTGACGGCTCACATATGATAGCTCACATGGCGGTTCAACACTACGGCAATGGATGATACATCACAAACACCATCCAGTCATGTCGCCAACAATCCTCTTAAAACCTCTTCATGACCTAGATAGATTTCCTCTTCTTCTTTCTTCTCCAGATTCGATATTCTCGTCGATGGCTACAATAGTTTAGATAGGAATTCAGTTCGTTATTATCTACTATTCCGAGCCCGTGACATAATATCGAATCTCGCCTTTTTCTTTTCACACATCTACTTGATTGGTTCGATCCAGAGATCGTAGAGCCATAGTAGTGTGCCCCTCCGACCGACCGATAGATACCGATACCGATACAACGAACCCAGCAGGCATGCCTCGCCCAAGAAACACCGTTGCCTCTACCAGAGCCAACCGAAACGAAACGAACAATGATGATACCAACCGAAATGAAGCGAATACCAATACTGAACGAGAGAACCGACAGAACCCCATCCTTATTGATGGAGATGAGAATGAAGAACAACGCATGATGACCTTGGAGGAATTCTTGCAATATGCCTCTGAGGAGCCAGAATGGTTGTATGAGAAGCTCCAAGCAACTCATCAACGATATGATGACAGTCTTGATGACCATAAGGTCCGGCTTGCTGAAGAAGAGCTCCGAGGACAAACCAAGGATGGAGAAATTGCGCTTCTGCGCCGTGAAACAGAAGAGATGAAGGGACAACTCCAAGATATCAAGAAGCAACTTACTGATGTGACTGCTGAACGTGACGCATTTGGGAGCCAAATTGCCCGACTGGTGATGGACAGTGCCAGTGGCCGTCGAGCCTCTCCAATGCCCATCAACAGCAAATCCACCAAGATCCCAGATCCCCCAATGCTTACCGATGGAAAGGAGCCCCGATTTGAAGACTGGCTGCTCCTGATGTCTCAGAAGCTTACTGCTAATGCAGACCACTTTGACACTTCCCAACTTCGTATAGCATACGTGGCTAGTCGATGTGATGGTAAAGCTCGGAAACACATCACTCCACGCATGCGAGATGATGCAATAAACCCATACACCGACTCAAAGGATATGCTCAATCACCTGAAAACAATCTATGATGATCCGAACCGTGTTACCACTGCAAAGCACCAATTTCGACAGTTATACATGAAGAACAGTGACAAGTTTCATGACTTTTTCTCTGAATTCCTTTATCTCGCAGCTGAAGCGGGCGTCGCTGAAGACGATTGGAAGGATGAGCTTTACACCAAATTGACGACCAAGCTCCAGGAGTTGTGCATCTCCAGTAGCATTGGTGATGGAACATTCCAGGAATTCTCTAGCGCTGTCTCCCAGACTGCAAGCCGACTTGAAGTTATCAACCACCGGGCTCAGAAGAATCGAACGTTCACTCCCAACAAGGATATGAGCAAGGGAACTAGTCGAACTGGGACCACCTTCAAGAAAGAACCGACCCCATCTCAGAGCACCAATTCTACCATCCCACGTATGGGTAATGCTGAGCGTGATCAATTGATGAAGGAAGGCCGTTGCTTCCATTGCCAAGAACATGGGCATCTTGCTCGCGACTGTTCTACCAAAACCCCAACCCCTGAACTGAAGGAACTTGAGCAGAAAGCACCTGAGAATGAACAGAATGATGATGCGGGAAAAGTCTAGCCCAGGAGAGAGTCTCCAACCTGGGGCTAGATGGTGTTGACCTAGGTGAATTGGATCTTAGCCAACTTATTGGAGGGAAAGGATTCAATGTGAATAGTCAGGTAGCTCACAATGGAATCAGTATCCCCCTGACTACCCTAGCCGACACTGGAGCAAATGGTTACCTCTTCATGGACACCCAACGAGCGACAGAACTAGTGAAATTCTTTGGAATCCCCACCCGACGACTCAATACACCGATTGGCACAAAAGGGTATGATGGACGAGCTGGCTCAACCATCACTGATGCTATTGTTTGCCACCTGCTTGTGGGCGGACGACGATTCCTGAACCAGCCCTTCCTGATTGCCGACTTGGGCCAACATGACATGATCATTGGACGGAAATGGTTCGACAGCCATGATGTCTGGTTGAATGTGAAACATAGAAAACTGGTTTGGCCAGAACAACGGAGCTGCTTGGATGACATCCAGAGCAAGCAGTATTTGGAGGCTCCGAAACAGATCCTGCAGCGTCCTAAGCCTGACCCTACCCACCAGGCTGATATGGAGCGACGTGATCGACGAATTGAGAAAGAAGAACAGAAGGAACAGTACCGAGTTCCTCGGAAGGAGGAAGCAGACCGGCGATCAGACATGGCCAAGATGTCACGCGCCCTACAGGGTCAGGAGATTAGCACCATCACTACCAATTCAAAGCCCCAAGGGAGGACAACAGACCGATCAGCAATCCAAATTGATATCGCAGCAATTGGAGCAGCACCATTCCAAAGACACCTGAAGAGAAAGGACACTGAGGTCTTCATTGCCAGCCTGTCTGAAATTGACCGCATCATTGAAGAAAAACGCGAGAAGGAACGCCAGAAGGAAGATCACAATGAGCAGGAATTGGTACAGCAACTACTGCCCAGACAGTACCAGGAATATGCAGATGTTTTCTCCAAGGCCGCTTCTGATGAGCTGCCCCCTCAACGGACGAATGACTACCGGATTGAACTGGAGGAAGGGAAGACTGCAGAATCAGAAGTGGGATATAGCCCCCTGTATAAGCAGACTGCAGAGGAACTGGAGGCTGCACGAGACTACATTGTGGACAACCTCAACAAGGGATTTATTGGACCCAGTGCAGCCCCTTTTGCCTCACCTATCTTGATGGCACGGAAGCCAGGGGGTGGACTACGGTTTTGTGTTGACTATCGAAAGTTGAATGCCATTACCCGAAAAGATCGATACCCCATCCCATTGGTTGATGAGTTGATGGAGAGAACCAGTGGTGCGAAAATCTTTACAAAACTGGATATACGACAAGGATTTCACCGAATTCGACTTGACCCTAAATCTGAAGATTTGACCACCTTTCGTACGCGTTATGGGACCTACAAATACCATGTGGTTCCCTTTGGACTCACCAATGGACCAGCTGCCTTCCAGCGATTCATCAATGACACCTTGATGGACTATTTGGATGATTTTGTTACTGCATTTGTGGATGATCTGCTCATCTATTCAAAGAATGCTATGGAACATGAGCTTCATGTGAAGAAGGTGCTTGAACGGCTACGCGCAGCAGGACTCCAAGCTAGTATCAAGAAGTGCGAGTTCCATGTTACTCGGACAAAGTATCTTGGATTTATTTTAACAACGGATGGCATTGAAGTAGACCCAGAGAAGACTGCTGTGATCTGCAACTGGGCAGTGCCAACCACTGTTCGAGGTGTGCAATCATTCCTTGGGTTCTGTAACTTCTATCGAAGATTCATCAAGAACTACAGCCGCATTGCTAAGCCACTGAACCACCTGACGAGGAAGGATGTGCCATTCACCTGGACTAATGTATGCCAGGAAGCTTTTGAAGAATTGAAAAAATATCTGACTGACGCCCCGATACTGCGACACTACCACCCTGAATTAGAGACGAAGCTGGAGACTGATGCATCAGATGGAGTGGTGGCTGGAGTACTCTCCCAGAAGCATGGAGACCTCTGGCACCCAGTTGCTTATTATTCAAAGAACATGTCTGATGCTGAGCGCAACTATGAGATCCATGACAAGGAAATGTTAGCTATCATCCGCGCACTGCAAGAATGGCGTGCTGAACTTGAAGGACTGCAACTCCGAGAACGCTTCAACATCTATACAGATCATCGAGCACTAGAATACTTTATGACAACAAAGAAGTTGACTGCACGGCAAGCCAGATGGGCTGAGTTCCTCTCCCAATTCTATTTCCTGATTCGATACCGACCTGGACGAGAGAATACCCTTGCAGATGCCCTTAGTCGACCAGTGACAGATATCCAGAAGAAGGATGAGTACCGTCACCAGATCTTGCTGAAGCCAGAGACTGTTGAAGCACCAATTCAGGTGAATGACCTGGAGCCAGCATTACAGGTAGTGGATCAGATACTCAAGGCCAACCGGAACTCTGCTACAGCAGAAGGATATCACAAGAAAGCTCAAGAGGGAAAGGATGACTGGACTCTCCAAGATGGCCTGCTACTGAAAGGAAACCGATTGTTTGTTCCTGATGATGACCCTGAACTCCGCACCCGACTGCTTGATGAAGTGCATGCACAAGTATCAACTGCACACCCAGGGAGAACAAAAACCCAACAGCTCATCAGAGCACGATACTACTGGCCAACCTGGAGACAAGATGCTGAAAGATATGTACGGAATTGCTCAAAATGTCGGAGAGCTGAGAACCCTCGAGATCATGTTCCAGGGCTTCTTCAACCTTTACCCATTGCTGAGCGCCCCTGGCAACATATATCTATGGACTTCCGTTCCTTTCCAGTTGACAAGAATGGATATGACGCTGCACTAGTGATAGTGGATCGATTTAGCAAGAGACCCATCAGCATTCCCTGCAAGAAGACTGCCACCTCTGAAGATGTTGCACGCATGTTCATCAAACATGTTTACCGGCATAGGGGGCCTCCATCAACTATCGTATCAGACCGTGGACCCCAATTTGTGTCAGCATTCTGGGATGAACTCTGCCGAATCCTTGGAGTTCAGCTGAAGCTATCAACAGCCTACCATGCTCAGACAGATGGACAGACAGAAATTGTGAATCAGCATATTGTCAACAGACTGAGACCCTTCATCAACCGCTACCAAGATAACTGGTCTGATTTGCTGCCAATGATCGACTTTGCTGCAGCAACATTACCATCTGAAACGACTGAAGCATCACCATTCCTTGTTGATTGTGGATATGAGCCTCGGACCTCATTTGATTGGATATCGATTGAAGGATCCCCTCCCAGAGATGAGAAGATTAGTCGACAACGAGCTCAAGGCACTGCCAAGAAAATGAAGAATATATGGACTGCAGTGGCGGAACAGATTAAGCATGCACAGGACCAACAGAGAAAACAAGCAGACCGACGACGTCGCCCTGTTGACTTTGACATAGGCGATAAGGTGTGGCTCTCCCTTCGCCATTACCAGACTGACCGACCAAACAAGAAGCTTGATAGCCAGATGGCTGGACCCTTCCCAATACTCGAACGGGTGGGTAACTCCTATCGATTAGAGCTCCCTGACTCAATGAAGATACACCCTGTGTTTTCACCAGACAAGCTCCGACGGGCAGCCAATGATCCCTTGCCCGGGCAGATGACCGAGCCTCCAGAACCGATTGTGGTGGCTGATGAACAGGAATGGGAAGTGGAAGAGGTGCTTGCCTCACGCCTATGTCGGCGTCGGTTGCAGTACCAGGTGAAATGGATAGGATTTGATGAGGACCGAACTTGGTATCCAGCCACCAACTTCAAAGGATCTCCACATCGAATACGTGACTACCATCAGAAGTACCCTGATCGCCCAGGACCACCATGTCGACTGCAGGAATGGCTCAAGGCCTGGGAGGAAGGAGTTGATGAGATTGAGGACCATCCTGATGATAACATGCCCACACAGAGTCTGGGGACAGACTCTGCCTAAGAAGGGGGGTTATGTGACGGCTCACATATGATAGCTCACATGGCGGTTCAACACTACGGCAATGGATGATACATCACAAACACCATCCAGTCATGTCGCCAACAATCCTCTTAAAACCTCTTCATGACCTAGATAGATTTCCTCTTCTTCTTTCTTCTCCAGATTCGATATTCTCGTCGATGGCTACAATAGTTTAGATAGGAATTCAGTTCGTTATTATCTACTATTCCGAGCCCGTGACACAATGGCTCCAAGAAAGGAATCCAGATGTTAAATGTCTTGCTGAATTACATGCTGCTTTTGCTAATTTGGATAAGTTAAGAGCTATTCTACATAAGCAAAGGCTTATTGCATATCCTTTTGGTCAGGATATCAATGGTGTTCTTTTTCAGCGACAAAAGGACCCTGAGCTACAAGTAAGTACCTTGGAAGTACTTTTCAACCTAAGTACTTGCAATCATTCTAACCTTGGTCAAAACTGATATATTATTCCAGAAATATGCAACTACTGCTATCTTTGACAATGGTGACTTTCTGATTATTTGCTTAACCAAAGCACAGGCAGAACTCTGGTTATCATTACCCTTTTTTCAACTTGATGCATCTCACAAACGTGTACATTCAAGTAGAATTAAAGAGGTGGTATTTGCAGCGAAGATCAGATCAACCAGAAAAAGTGAGTAACAGTAACTAAGTATTTATATAGTGTCTCTAAAGGACTTTACTAATACTCTGATTGATATTTAGTAATAACACTCTGCCGCTGTTTTATAACTGGTGAAGATCAAAATACTTATGCCAGATTATTTTGGCATATAAATGCACGCATCAAGGAGTTGACTGATCAGGTGATTCATTGGAAACATATTGATGGAGATGGGTGGCAAGTTGTTACATTGGACATGGACAGAGGTCAATTAAAAGGTTAGTACTTCCTACATACTTCCAAAGCACATCCTATGTACTTATATTTCACTTATAGGCCTAGCATCATTTATCAAGGCCTGTGATGAAGAAGACAGAGATGAATTATGGCATATACAAAATTCCATTCGTTTTTGTCATATTCACTTTCAGCGTGGGATTGATGAGACTCTAAGAAAAGGGTCATCCCATTCTGGAGTAAGGCATCGCATGGCTAGTCTGTTATATTGTCAGACTGAAGAGGAGTATATTCAATTGATTGATTTGCTAAAAAGTAAGTACCAGAATAATGCTTCATAAGTACTTCATGTTCTAATTAATACCCTCTTATAGAATATGAAGATCCACATATTCAACAATGGGCTACTCACAAGGGATCTGTCACAACCTGGCTTCTCTCGTGTCGTACCTAGGGTTCTAGCTAGTTGTATTTCGAGACTGGACACTTACCCTAAGTGTCTCCCAAGTAATCGTATGCTCAATGCCCCTCCGGGTCCGGTCCGGTATGTCGTATGCGTTGATGGGTATATCGCCCCCTCCAGGCTCCGTAAGATAATCAACAAGTAGAAACGGTAAAGGTAATCGAATGGAGAAACAAGGCCAACCGAGTACGTATACTGGGTTGTTGGTTAAGTGCGGACGAGTCAGAAACTAGAAGGTAACCAATGCTGATTGACTTGTATTGATCGCGAAGAACTAACGTACTCCACATGCGAATGTAACACACGGGCGAATGTAACACGAAATCGCTCCGCCGCGATGTTAACTCCAACATCTCCACCAATGCACTAAAATTCCATTAAAATTATTCAGAATCATCTTCCTCAGACGTCTCTACTACTATCTGACAGGAACGCGCATTGTGTCCGGCCTTTCCACAATTGCCACAGCGCCGCGCGCGTGTCTCAGTCCGCGGTCGCCGACCAGCCCTAATGCGTGTTTCCTCCTTTAGTTGCACCTCAACCTCCATTTGATCCCCTAATTCCTGAGCTTCCAGTATTGAAAGCGACCCTCCTTTCCTTAGACGTGTTTTTTTAGCCCTCCGGCGTTTGCTAAGGGCCTCGTTTGCCGCCCGAAGATCATGAATCTCTGCTTCCATCAAATCCATCTTATGCATTATCTTCCTCGTGCCTTTTGTAAGGACATCAGCAGTGTTCAAGATTGCCAGGCTGTTTTGCTTTTGCCTTTCCATGTTGTTCAGAGCTTATGACAACCATTGTAGTCGAGATCACTCCCATCTGAAACCCAGTTTCATCAAAGTTATAGATATCTGCTTCCTGGATGCCATACTTCGCAATTGTGTTTTGAACAAGTGTAAACCAACGACAAATAACTTCTGGGTCTTCGCATAGAGCCCTCTGATAGTCATATTTCCGATTGAAACGAGTTGTGAGCTCTGGGTGCCGTTTGACAAAGGTGCTAGCCCAGTTTACCCCAACGCGTCCTGCGTCGCGCGTTGTGAGTAGTCGGTAGTCGGTTGGCCATATCTTCCACACCAGACAACCGAGGAGGAAACCCTTTGGAATCTATACCCTAGTAGCAAATCCATCCAGCCCCCGATCGGTTTTCTCTAATCCTCATTGGTCCGTTCGTCCCGTCTCCGGTCCCACCCCTTCGTCCCGTCCGTCCGTCGATCCGTCGATCTCGATCTGTTTGTCCGGTTATTAAGACGCTGCGAGCTCCCCTTCTCTTCTTTCCCTTTTTCCTTCCTGTCCCCGATATATAGATATAGATATAGATATATATATATATCTATCTATAGATATTATACACATCCACATCCACATCCACAAACCCATACCCATACCCATACCCATACACATAAACGGTGAGTGCTCATCGAACCCAATCGAACACCGGCAACAACCTGAAAACCTGAAAAGAAAGAAGGAAGGACCGAGAACGAAAGAGGATGGACCTCTTCCTCTACAACGACACCCATCGCCTGTGGATCTGTGGTCCCTGTGGATTCGCCGTGCGGCCCGCCCATCTCGCCGCCCACCTGGCCAACCGCCATCCCAAGCATCCCTCCGCGGCCACCCCGGCCCTCCGCCGGGCCGCCTGTGCCCTGATGCTCAAGCGGCCCTGCTGGGACCCCGCGCGGGAGCCTGACCGTCCGGTCCCGCCGCCCCCGGCCCCGGGGAGTCCACCGGTCCCGGGGCTCCCCGTCCACCCGGGCTATCGCTGCCCCCACCCCGACTGTGCCTACATCGTGTGCAATCCTGAGAGCCTCCTGCGGCACCGGACCCGGATCCATGCGGACCGTCGACCCCGGGGCCGACAGCCCCCGGCCAGCCAGGTGTCCCCGCTGCCCCCGTATCGGACCGTCAGCTGTCAGCGCTTCTTCCCATCCGGTGCCGGCAGCGGTTTCTTCCAGGTCACCCCACCCGCGCACACGGAGCGGGCCCGCCAGGCGGCCACCATGGGTGAGGTGGAGTTCATCCGGAGGCAGGTGGCCGGGGCCCTCGCCGAGGACGCGGCAGCGGCGGAGGCCGGGGCCCAGCAGGTGCCGGACCCGGATGCCAAAGCGCCCACCGAGATATCCCCCTGGCTGGAGCTCACCCGGTGGCCCGAGTTCCTGCATGGGCATGCCTTCACAGCGGTAGCCCCGTTGGCTGCACCACCGGATCCCACAGCTGAGCCCCTTCTGACAGTGTTCAGCGCCAGCGTCGAGCGGCTGATCGAGGCGGCCTACCAGTCCATCAAGACGCGGCGGATCAACGAGTTTGACCAGGTGAGTCGGCAAGCAAGCGAGAAATATATATATATTGGCACTCCCACACCACATGCACTCCCACACCACATGCACGCACGTGCACACCCATATGCCATATGCATGTAGAGAGGGAGAGATATATATATATATATATATATGTGCGTGTGCATGTGTGTGTGTGTATACTATGTATATCGATCTATATCTCTCCGTCTGTACATCGATTTGTATGGATGATAATATCCAACGGATGGCTAACCCTGTTCAATCCGGTCCACCAGATCCGAATCAACAGCTTCCTGCAACGGCCACGGGTGTGGGACCGGCCCATCCTGATCCAGCTCCGGCCCTCCACCTACCGGGCCTACCGGCAGGTCTGGCAGCGGCTGATCTGCTTCGCCTACCGCACCAGCCGCCCCAATGCAGCCGTGCAGCTCGGCCACCAGCTCACCACTGCACAGCTGGCGGCCCTGGACCGGATGGAGACGGCGGCAGCGGAGCTGCTGTCATTGCCCTCGCCACCACTCTGCACACCCGGGCCCGGGGCGGCGGATCATCCACCATGGACCACAGGAGGGGGCCCATGGGTCGTCATCCAGACGCCCCGTGGGGGATCGGGATCGGGACCCGGAGGGGGACCGGAGGACCGAGCGGCGCCATGCAGCATATGAGCAACTGGACCATGCCTGCCTGGACCTGTCCATCGCGCTGCTGGACCACCCACTGAAAGGGGATCTCTTTGAGAGTGCGGTGGTGGCCTTCCTGGCAGTGTTGGGGGTGGATGTGGAGAAACAGACCTTCCGGGACCCCTACGCGTTCACCAGCTCCCTGTCCGGGCTGATCAAGATGGCCCAGATGCTGGTGGCGCAGCGCGCGGTGCAGATGGCGGACCATGGTCAGGTTGAGCACCCGGCAGATGCCCTGGAGGCCATGCGGGAGCGGTTCCTCCTCCCGGGGGTGGCTGCCCCCTTCAACTGGCTCACACGGCTGCGCACGTTTGGCAAGCGCATCCAGAACACCACCACCAGTCTGGGATATATCTACTGGAGCGATGACCAGCAGACCCTGAGCTACAAGGAACTGCACCTGACCATGGCGGGCCTGCGGGGCTTCGTGCGCACCCAGGTGGAGCTGGCCCAGCTGGAGCTGGAGGGGCTGTTCCTGCTGCATGAGGAGGAGACCCGGGAGGCGGTGGTGCCGCGCCTGGCCCTGGTGGAGCTGGCAGACGACCCGACCAACAACCGGCGTGGATGGAACTTCCTGCAGGACCACCGCACCCGTGCAGCGCTGCCCACCACAGGAGAGCAATGGCTGATGGACCGGGTGGTGGCCACCGACTGGCTGCGGGCTGAGTGGGTGGGGGTGCGGCCGCATGACCACCAGGTGATGTGGCACACCACCGTGGTGGATGCCTACCTGGGACAGGTGGACCAGTTCCTGGAGCGGCTGCTCCTGCTGATGCACCTGACTGCTGGGCAGCCGGCGCGGGCCACTGAGCTGCTGGGGATCCGACACAGCAACACTGTGTGTGGCCAGCATCGCAATCTCTTCATCGAGCATGGGGTGGTCAGTCTGGTGACGGCATACCACAAGGGATACAGCATGACAGGGTCCACCAAGATCATCCATCGCTACCTCCCGGCGGAGGTCAGTGAGCTTGTGGTGTACTATCTATGGCTGATCCTGCCCTTTGCACGGGCAGTGCAGGCCCTGGCCCATGGCACCCGGCAGGCACGCTCCCCCTTCCTGTGGCCACGGGGCCCCAATCTGGCAGCGGGGGCATGGGACAGTGGCCGGCTGCGGGGGGTGCTCCAGCGTGAGGCCCACATACATCTGCAGACCAAGCTCAATGTGATTTCCTGGCGGCATGCAGCAATTGCCATCTCCCGGGCACACCTGCAGTGTGGTGGGTTCAAGCGTGACTACAGTGCCGATGATGGGCTGATCGACCAGCAAGCCGGCCATGGGTCCTGGGCTGCTGGGACGGTGTATGCCCGGGGGCTGCAGGAGGCACCTGGCCATATCCAGGCACGGCGGGTGCAATACCGGGCCATCAGTCGGGAGTGGCATGCCTTCCTAGGGTTTCAGGTATCACTAGGCCCGCGGAAGCGGGGCTGGGGGAGGGAAAAGGGGAGGAGCCAGCAGCAAAGCGGCAGCGGCAGCAGCAGCCGTATGTGACTGTTGAGATGAAAGAGAACTAGACACTATACACCCATTCATCATTCATCTTAAGGGATACACTGTTTGGTATGTGGGGGTGTGTATATATATATATAGATGTAGATGTAGATATATAGCGAGATATATAGCTAGATGGAGAGATAGATAGAGAGAGAGAGAGATATATATATATTGTTCGATTCCACTTTGTTTCCTTTCTTCTTCATCGATTCCTTCCCGTAAGCTTGGCACCATTAGCTTGACGAACGCTATTGTTGGATTAGGGTTACCCGTCCATGGCCCACAGCAAGTGTTGGGCTTCATTGCACGCACACAGGCCACCCAGGCCGGACAGGGCATGCAGGAGTGGTGTGGCCCACTGCCCGTGTATGGGATGACCGCGCGGCAGCAGCGGAAGTGGCAGATGTTGTGGCAGCTTGCCATGCCCACCATGGCGAGGCCCCAACAGGCGCCCCATCGAGCCCGGGCTCGGGCGGTCCATATGTTCCCCGGGGCCGGTCGGATCCTAGAGCAGGGTGGGAACCCCGGCAGTTATCGGGCCACAGAGGGGCGTGGGGTGAGCCCCGGAGATCAGCCCACAGCCGGGCATGGGGTGAGCCCCGAGCATGTGGAAGAAGCAGAGGAGACTGGCAATGCAGGCAGCACCGAGCCGGCATGGATGATGAGCCCAATGGAGCGTGCCTGCTTGGAGTTTTGCATTGAGCTGCTCAACCAGCGCCACCGTGCCCATGAATATGAAAGCCCCCTTGTGTGTGCCATGGCGGTGCTCGGCTGGGGGGAGACTGGGTGGCGTGATCCCGACAGTTACCCCCCCATTTTATCGCGGATGATTGTGACGGCTCAGCTCAGTGCTTTCATGAACATTCATTGTCAGCATGGCAAACAATGCCATGAAAGCAATCGAGACAAACAGCTGCTTAGCGAGGCCACACACAACCATATATAAGACTTCTTTGTGTAAATAGACTCTTCTTTCTTTTCTTTTCCTCTTCAGATTCGATATTCTCGTCGATGGCTACAATAGTCTAGATAGGAATTCAGTTCATTATTATCTACTATTCCGAGCTCGTGACATAATATCGAATCTCACCCTTTCTTTTCAACACACACCTACTTCATTGGCTCGATCCAGTGATCGTAGAGCCATAGTAGTGTGCCCCTCTGACCGACCGATAGACACCGATACCGACGCAACGAACCCAGCAGACATGCCTCGCCTAAGAAACACCATTGCCTCTACTAGAGCCAACCGGAACGAAGCGAATGATGATGAAACCAACCGAAACGAGGCGAATGACAATACCAACCAAGAGAACCGACGATCATCTGTGTTCATTGATGGAGATGATAATGAAGAACAACAAATGGTGACATTGGAGGAGTTCCTCCAGTTCGTCTCTGAAAAGCCTGAGTGGCTGTATGAGAAGCTCTGTTCAATCCACCAACGATATGAAGAGTGCATTGACGAACAAGGAGTGCAACGTGCTGAAAGAGAACTCCAAGGCAGAACCAAGGATGGGGAGATTGCTCTTCTGCGCTGTGAACTGGAGGAAGTTAGAGAACAACTTCAGGACCGCATTGACAACGATGAGCATGTCCAACGGGAGCTAGCAGAGACTAGGTCTGAGCGTGATGCATATAGCCGCCAGATTGCAAAGATGGCCATGCAGTTGACCAACAGCGGCAATCAGGAACCCATGCCAACAACCACTAGTGTCCGAAAGACCACCAAGATTCCTGATCCCCCGATGTTGACTGATGGTAAGGAACCCCAATTCGAAGACTGGCTGCTCCTGATGACCAAAAAACTTACTGCCAACGCCGACCATTTCGACAATTCCCAACTCCGTATGGCATATGTGGCTAGCCGCTGTGAGGGCAAGGCCTGGAAGCACATCACCCCTCGTATGCGAGAGGATGCCATGAACCCATATACTGATTCAAAGGACATGCTCGATCATCTGAAGACCATTTATGATGACCCGAACCGCATCGCCACTGCAAAGCATCATTTCCGACAACTTTATATGAAAACCAGTGACAAGTTCCATGAATTTCTGTCTGAGTTCCTGTACCTTGCTGCTGAAGCAGATGTTGCAGAAAAGGACTGGAAGGATGAACTGTACACCAAGTTGACAACCAGGCTACAAGAGTTGTGTATCGCTGACCGCATCAAGGATAACACCTTCCAGGAGTTCTCCAGCGCAGTCTCCCAGACTGCCAGTTTCCTTGAGGTTATCGGCCACCAGGCTCAGAGGAAGCGGACATTCACCCTCAACAAGGATATGAGCAAGGGAACTAATCGAGCTGGGACCACCTTCAAGAAAGAACCAACCCCATCCTGGAGCACCACCCCACATACAAGTAACGCTGAACGTGACCGATTGATGAAGGAAGGCCGATGCTTCCATTGTCAGGAACATGGACATCTCGCTCGTGACTGTCCTACCAAGACTTCAACCTCTGAACTAAAGGAACTCGAGCAGAAAGCACCTGTGAATGAGATAAATGATGATGCGGGAAAAGTCTAGCCCAGGAGCAAGTCTCCAACCTGGGCCTAGATGGTGTCAACCTAGGCGAGTTAGATCTCAGTCAACTGATTGGGGGACAGGGATTCAATGTGAATAGTCAGATAGCTTACAATGGAATCAGTATCCCTCTGACGACCCTGGCTGACACTGGAGCAAATGGTTATCTCTTTATGGACACCCAACGAGCAGTTGGATTAGCAAAGTTCTTTGGAGTCCCAACACGACGACTTGATACACCCATAGGAACAAAGGGTTATGATGGAGGAACTGGCTCAACAATTACCCATGCCATTATTTGTCACTTGCTTATTGATGGGCGGCGGTTCTTGAACCAACCTTTTCTGATTGCTAATTTGGGACAGCATGATGTGATTGTTGGACGTAAGTGGTTCGACAGTCAGGATGTGTGGTTGAACGTCAAACACCGGAAGCTGGTATGGCCAGAGCAGCGAAGCCTCTTGGATGAAATCCAGTGCAAACAGTACTTGGTGGCTCCAAAGCAGATTCTTCAACATTCCAAGCCTGATCCCATCCACCAAGCTGATATGGAGCGACGTGATCGACAAATTGAGAAGAAGGAACAAAGAGAGCGATATCGAGTTCCCCAGAAAGAGGAATCAGACCGGCGAATGAATATGGCTAAGATGTCACGTGCTCTCAGGGGCCAGTCACTCCTGACTGACCAATCAATGGAATCAGAGGACCTCTCTAGACCAGTCATGGCCAACCAGAAATTACAAAGGGAGACAACATCTCACCAAGTAGCCCAAATTGATATTGCAGCAATTGGAGCAGCACCATTCCAACGACACCTGAAGAAGAAGGACACTGAGGTCTTCATTGCTAGCCTGTCTGAAATTGACCGCATCATTGAAGAGAAACGCGAGGAGGACCGCCAGAAAGAAGATCACTATGAGGAAGAACTAGTACAACAACTACTACCCAAGCAATATCAGGAATATGCAGATGTTTTCTCCAAAGCAGCTTCTGATGAACTGCCTCTTCGACGGGCAAACGATTACCAAATTGAACTTGAAGATGGGAAGACTGCAGAAAGAGAAGTGGGTTATAGCCCTTTGTACAAGCAAACTGCAGAGGAATTGGAAGCCGCACGGGACTACATTGTGGATAACCTCCATAAGGGATTCATTGGACCCAGTGCCGCACCCTTTTCATCTCCCATCTTGATGGCACGGAAGCCAGGAGGCGGACTGCGATTCTGTGTTGACTACAGGAAGTTGAATGCTATTACCCGAAAGGATCGATATCCCATTCCACTGGTGAATGAACTGATGGAGAGGATCAGTGGTGCAAAGATTTTCACAAAACTGGATATACGACAAGGATTTCACCGAATTCGACTTGACCCAAAGTCAGAGGACCTGACCACCTTCAGAACACGATATGGAACGTACAAATACCATGTGGTTCCCTTTGGACTCACCAATGGACCGGCAGCGTTCCAGCGCTTTATCAATGATACTCTCATGGACTATTTGGATGAGTTTGTCACTGCATTTGTGGATGACCTACTCATCTATTCAAAGGATGTTGTGGAACATGAACTTCATGTCAAGAAAGTTCTTGAACGACTGCGTGCTGCAGGGCTCCAGGCCAGCATTAAGAAATGCGAGTTTCATGTTACTCGGACGAAGTATCTGGGGTTCATCCTGACAACAGATGGCATTGAAGCAGATCCAGAGAAGACTGCAGTGATCCGCAATTGGGCTGTGCCAACCACTATTCGAGGTGTGCAATCGTTCCTTGGGTTCTGCAACTTTTACCGAAGATTCATCAAGGACTATAGCCGTGTTGCAAAGCCACTGAATCACCTAACAAGAAAGGATGTGCCTTTCACCTGGATTGGACAGCATCAGGAGGCCTTTGAGGAGCTGAAGAGACGCTTAACAGATGCCCCAATACTGCGACACTATCATCCTGAACTAGAGACGAAGTTGGAAACTGATGCATCAGATGGGGTAGTAGCTGGAGTGCTCTCCCAGAAGCATGGAGATCTCTGGCACCCGGTGGCTTACTACTCTAAGAGCATGTCTGATGCTGAGCGCAACTATGAGATCCATGACAAGGAGATGCTAGCCATCATCCGTGCACTGCAGGAGTGGCGAACTGAGCTAGAAGGACTGCAACTCCGAGAGCGTTTCAACATATATACTGACCATCGCGCTCTGGAATACTTCATGACTACTAAGAAGTTGAACGCCCGACAAGCCCGGTGGGCTGAGTTCCTTTCCCAGTTTTACTTCCTAATCTGTTACCGCCCTGGCCGAGAGAATACTCTGGCTGATGCCCTAAGCCGACCCAGTACAGAAGTGCAGAGAAAGGATGATTATCGCCAACAGATTTTATTGAAACCAGAATCTGTTGAACAGCCAATGGAAACTAACCAGATCAATGAATGTGCTGAAGTCCACACTATCAACGTGCTAGAGCCCACCCTACAAGTTGTAGACCGAGTACTCAGTGCAAACCGGAACTCTACCACAGCAGAGGAACATCGTGAGGAAGCTCGGACGGGAAGGAATGATTGGAATCTGCAAGATGGACTACTATTGAAGGGAAATCGATTGTTTGTTCCTGATGATGACCCTGAACTCCGCACCCGGCTACTTGATGAAGTGCATGCACAGGTATCAACTGCACATCCAGGGAGAACAAAAACCCAACAGCTCATCAGAACACGGTACTACTGGCCAACTTGGAGACAAGATGTGGAGAGATATGTACGGAATTGCTCAAAATGCCGGAGAGCTGAGAACCCACGTGATCGTGCCCCTGGACTGCTCCAACCCTTACCCATTGCAGAGCGGCCCTGGCAGCACATATCTATGGATTTTCGCTCCTTCCCAGCTGACAAGAGAGGATTTGATGCCGCACTAGTGATTGTGGATCGATTTAGCAAGAGACCTATAAGCATTCCTTGCAAGAAGACTGCCACTTCTGAAGATGTTGCACGAATGTTCATTGAGCATATTTATCGCCATAGAGGACCCCCATTGACTATTGTATCTGACCGTGGACCCCAATTTGTATCGGCGTTCTGGAATGAGTTCTGTCGGATTCTTGGAGTGAAGCTGAAGCTTTCCACAGCGTATCATGCCCAAACTGATGGGCAAACTGAGATTGTGAATCAGCATATTGTTAACCGTCTCAGACCCTTCATCAACCGCCATCAAGACAATTGGTCTGAGTTATTACCCTTGATTGACTTTGCTGCAGCTACACTGCCTTCAGAATCAACAGATGCCTCTCCATTCCTCATTGACTGTGGATATGAGCCTCGAACTTCATTTGACTGGACCCCAGTTGGAGAAGACCTCCCCGGGATGAGAAGGTTAGCCGACGACGGGCGCAGGAAGCTGTCAAAAGAATGGAGGAGACATGGACAGCAGTGGGCAATCAGATTAAGCAAGCCCAGGATCGACAGAAGAAGAAAGCAGACCGTCGACGTCGCCCTGTCGATTTTGATGTGGGTGATAAGGTGTGGCTCTCCCTTCGTCAATATCAAACAGACCGACCGAACAAGAAGCTTGACAGCCAGATGGCTGGACCCTTCCCGATACTTGAACAGGTGGGTAACTCCTACCGGTTAGAGCTCCCTGACTCGATGAAGATACACCCTGTTTTTTCGCCAGACAAGCTACGACGGGCGGCGAATGATCCCTTGCCTGGACAGGTGACTGAGCCTCCAGAACCGATTGTGGTGGCTGATGAGCAGGAGTGGGAGGTGGAGGAAGTGCTTGCTTCACGCATATCTCGACGTCAGTTGCAGTATCAGGTGAAATGGATAGGATTTGATGAGGATCGGACATGGTACCCAGCAACCAATTTCAAAGGTTCTCCACATCGCGTACGTGACTACCACCAACGGTACCCAGATCGGCCAGGACCACCTCGTCGACTACAGGAATGGCTCAAGGCCTGGGAGGAAGGAGTTGATGAGATTGAGGACCACCCTGATGATAACATGCCCACATAGAGTCTGAGGACAGACTCCGCCTAAGAAGGGGGGTTATGTGACGGCTCAGCTCAGTGCTTTCATGAACATTCATTGTCAGCATGGCAAACAATGCCATGAAAGCAATCGAGACAAACAGCTGCTTAGCGAGGCCACACACAACCATATATAAGACTTCTTTGTGTAAATAGACTCTTCTTTCTTTTCTTTTCCTCTTCAGATTCGATATTCTCGTCGATGGCTACAATAGTCTAGATAGGAATTCAGTTCATTATTATCTACTATTCCGAGCTCGTGACAATGATCAAGCTTGCGCGGTTCATGGTGGTGCAGAAGGCACTGTGGTTGGATCCCCATGTGGGGGACATTATTCAGATGTGGCAGGCACAGGCTAGCACGGCGAATGGCACAGTGAATGGCACAGTGAATGGCACAGTGAATGGCACAGTGAATGGCACAGTGAATGGCACAGTGAATGGCACAGTGAATGGCACAGTGAATGGCACAGTGAATGGCACAGTGAATGGCACTCCGAATGGCACAGTGAATGGCATGGTGAATGGCACTCCGAATGGCACTCCGAATGGCACTCCAAATGGCACACCGGCTAGCCCAATAGCATGGCCGTTGGCCAGTGCAGATGCCCAACTGGCCGATATCGATGAGGGCTGTGATAGTGCCAGTCCCACACGCTCCACCCCCACCACGGTGCACGATCGCCCGTCATTTCATGACCATGTGCAGCAGATGGTCAGCCGCTTCATGATCCGTGGCACCCATGGGCCCATGCAGACATTGCTCGACTGGCGCACATATGGGTTGAAGATCCATTACAATAGCACGGCGCCGGGCCATGTGGCGTGGATGGGAGCCGATGAGCTGTTGTACAAGGATCTGCATTTCACGATGGGTGAATTCCGTGGGTTCATCCACAGGCTGGTTGGGGCCACACGGGAGCTGCTGTGTGAACTATTATGTATTGCCGATGGTTCCAGCAGCGCCCACACCCCAAGCACCATGCCGCTGCCCGCCATCCCGTGGCAGGGCTTGTATGATGATCCCACCCAGGGGCACCCGGGCTGGAACTTTTGCATGATCGCCGGACCCGGTGGCCCGTGGATGGCCGGTGGTGGATGATCCAGCGGCTGCGCACAGAGCGCCCCGTGCAGCAGCAATTCATGCGCCGGGGGGCGATCCACGGCCCATTGGTGGCACAGTATCTGGCCCGGGTGGCCCGGTTCAAGGAGAAACTGGCCGTGGCCATCCATATGACGGCGGGGCAGCCGGCACGGGCCCCCGAGCTGCTCAGTGTGCAGTATGTCAACACGCCGAACAACCAATTCCGCAATGTGTTCATTGAGGATGGGATGGTGACACTGGTGACTGCATACCACAAGGGCTTCCATGCGAGCAACGACAGCAAGCTGATCCACCGGTATGTGCCACGGGCGGTCGGGGAGTTGGTGGTGTGGTATATGTGGCTGGCGATGCCATTCATTGACCAGTTGACAGCGTGGCAGGCCGGCACTGCGCATGGCACGGTGAATGGCACATTGAATGGTATGTCGAATGGCACATCGAATGGTATGTCGAATGGCACATCGAACGGCACATTGAATGGCACACAAGCCGGCACGGTGAATGGCATGGTGAATGGTACAGTGAATGGCATGTCGAACGGCACATCGAACGGCACATCAAACGGCACAGCGAATGGCATATCAAACGGCACACTGAATGGCACAACAAACAGCATACCGATTGGCACACGAGCTGGCACAGTGAATGGCACAGTGAATGGCACACCGATTGGCACACAGGCCGGCACATCAAATGCCATGTCGAATGGCACATCGAATGGCACACGAGCTGGCACAGTGAATGGCACATCGAACAGCACATTGAACGGCACATGGAATGGCACACCAAATGGTACGGTGAATGGCATGTTGAATGGTAGACTGAACGGCACATCAAACAGCACATCGAACGGCACACCAAATGGCACGGCGAATGGCACATCAAACAGCACATTGAATGGCACATGGAATGGCACACGAGCCGGCACGGTCAATGGCACACTGAATGGCACGGTGAACGGCATACTGAATGGCACACTGATTGGCACACAAGCCGGCACATTGAATGGCACACGAGCCGGCACGGTGAATGGCATGGTGAATGGTACAGTGAATGGCATGTCGAACGGCACATCGAACGGCACATCAAACGGCACAGCGAATGGCACATCGAACAGCACATTGAACGGCACAACAAACAGCATACCGATTGGCACACGAGCTGGCACAGTGAATGGCACAGTGAATGGCACACCGATTGGCACACAGGCCGGCACATCAAATGCCATGTCGAATGGCACAACGATTGGCACACTGAATGGCACGGCGAACGGCACACTGAATGGCACATTGATTGGCACGTCGAACGGCACACCGGCATGGCAGCCCCCCAGCCCATATTTATGGGGCCCCGACCCGGGCATGCAGCGGCCATGGACCCCCGAGCGATTCCGGGAGGTGTTGAAGCGGGAGACCCAGGCCCGGCTCGGCCAGGCATTGAATATTCCGGCGTACCGGGACATTGCCATTGGCATCAGCCGGCGGTTCCTGCGGGCATCCAGCACATTCACCAGTGACCGCCAGGATGAAACGGAGCAGGCAGCGGCATTGGATGCTGACTGTGAGGACGGCATGGATGCGGACCAGTGGATGGCGCATATGACGGATTTACAGGCGGGCCATTCATCGCACGTGGCGGGGATGGTATATGGGCGGCAGCTGATGGAGCAGGCGGGCACAACAAGCCACCGGCGGGCGATGTTCCGGCAGTCCAGTGTGGATTGGCACCAGTTTCTGGGGTTCGGCTGCGGCACGGGGGTTCCAGGAGATGTCCATGCCGACATTGATGCCGGTGGGCTTCGGGCTGGCTTGGTGGATGAAGGCAGCTGTCCAAGCCGCTGTCCCGGTCAGGAACAGGTTAGGGCTTGCTTGGTGGATGATCCCAGTCAGGAACGGGTTAGGGCTTGCTTGGTGAATGATCCCGGTCAGGAACGGGTTAGGGCTCGCTTGGTGAATGATCCAAGTCAGCAAGCGGTTAGGGCTCGCTTGGTGGATGAAGGTAGCTGTCCAATTCACCATCCCGGTCAGGAACGGGTTAGGGCTTGCTTGGTGGATGATCCCGGTCAGGAACGGGTTAGGGCTCGCTTGGTGGATGATCCCGGTCAGGAACGGGTTAGGGCTCGCTTGGTGGATGAAGGTAGCTGTCCAATTCACCATCCCGGTCAGGAACAGGTTAGGGCTCGCTTGGTGGATGAAGGTAGCTGTCCAATTCACCATCCCGGTCAGGAACAGGTTAGGGCTTGCTTGGTGAATGATCCCAGTCAGGAACGGGTTAGGGCTCGCCCCGTGCTCGGGAAACGCAAGCGGGCCCCATGGCAGGTGGAGGCTGAGGAGCACCACATGGAGCGGCGCCACCAGCTGCAGACCATGGACATGGCCGCTGCGCTGCAGCAGATGACCGGTCAGGCCGGCATGCAGTTCCAGGGCATCCAGGCACCCGCCATGGCGGCGATCCAGCAGGGCAAGAGCCCCGTGGTGGCAGTCATGCCCACCGGCGGTGGGAAAAGCATGTTATTCATGTTGCCCGCGTGGGCCGTCCCCGGGGGCACCACCATTGTGGTGGTGCCATTGATCTCGCTGCGGCAGGATATGCAGCAGCGGGGCCGGCGGCTAGGCATCCCATGTATGGCATGGGACCGGCAGCAGCCATGTGATGAAGCAGCCATTGTGCTGGTCACACCGGAATCGGCTGTCACCCCCGATTTCCATTCATTCATCAACCGGTTGGTGGTGATGCAGCGGCTGGACCGGGTGGTGATTGATGAATGCCACATCATTATGAACCAGCAGAAGAACTTCCGGTCCGCCATGGCACAGCTTGGGAAGCTCGTTCGGGCCCGTACACAGATGGTGTTTTTAACGGCCACATTGCCCCCGAGATGGAACCGGAGTTCAGCCAGCGCATTCACCACCCACAGGATCAGATCGATATATATCGGGCCCGCACGAGCCGCGGCAATGTGGCATATGGGGTGTGGCGGCCACCGATTCCACACACTGCACCACATGGATATGGATGGGAGCAGGATGCCCGGATTATTCAGTTCCTGCAGGCGCAGCTCCAGTGGGCCCGGGCCCGGGGGGAAGATGGTGATATATGCCAACCGGGTCCACCAGGTGCAGGCGATGGCGGCGGTATTGGGATGTGAGGCGTATTTCAGTGGGCAGGTGGACCGGGGTGGGATTTTGGGGCGGTTCATGGGAGGGGATTCCACAGTGCTTTGCGCGACCAGTGCATTGGGCATGGGGGTTGATATTCCAAATATCCGAGTGATCATTCATCTTGGGACGCCCCGGACGTTATTGGATTATGCACAGGAAAGTGGGCGAGCCGGGCGGGATGGGAAGGCCAGCCAGGCGATCATTATCCAGCCGGCGGGGTGGGCGGAGGATGAGCGGCAGCTGGGCACACCGGAGGTGGAGGGGAGCTGGTGCAGCAATACATGGGGGTGGTGGCAGGTCGGGGGTGCCGGCGGGTGGTACTGGACGATTATCTGGATGGGACGGTGAATGGATACCGGCGGCAGCATTGCGGGGATGACGGGGACGAGCAGGCATGTGATGGGTGTAATGTGCAGTGGCATGTAGGGGACGTGGGTGGTGATGAGGCCGGGCATGAGGCCGGGCATGAGGCTGGGCATGAGGCCGGGTGTGTGGGCTTGCACCATGGCCCAGGGCAGGCGGTTCGGCCAGTGTTAGGGCTGGCAGATGACCCAGACTGGCGGGCGCGCAGTGCCACGAGGCGTTCCAATGGTCGGGGGCTCAGGCGCGGAATGGAGTATGATTCCAGCAGAGCAGCGGGCTCATGCAGGCCAAGCCGAAGCCGGAGCCATAGCCCACGCCGGAGCTATTGCCCACGCTGGAGCCATAGCCATAGCCCGAGCCATAGCCATAGCCCGAGCCATAGCCCGAGCCACGGCCAGCACCAGCGCCAGTGGGCCGCGGCCGACATTCAATTCCGCCGGCAACAGTCCCAGGCATGGCTGGATGAGGAGTTTGGGGAGCAGGAGGCTCAGCAGTGGCGGGATCGATGTTATATCTGCGCCATGGCCCAGGCAGATGACCAGCACGATTTATATTCATGCCGGCATGCACGCAGCCAGGCAGCCAAGCAGTGGATGCTGCAGGTTCGCCGGCGGATCCAGTACAGCCGATTCAGCGGGTGTTTTTCATGTGGGATGCCGCAGACGATATGCGCCGGGTGGGAGCCAGGAGGCCAGTGTCAGTACCGGGGGGTTTTGATCCCCATGGTGGCGATGATGCTGCATGGGCCATGGGGGGTGGGCATTCGGGAGGCATGGCAGCGGCGACTGGTGGGATTGCAGGTCGACGGCGCGGACATTGGGGCGGTGATTGGGTGGCTGGGGCAGCGCAGCCGGGCGGGCCATAGCCAGTTGTTTGAGGAGTTTTGTTGGCTGCGGCGGGTGAGTCAGGAGGTTGAGTTGGGGTTGGAGTTGGGAGGCAGAGAGATGGAGGATTGGCCAGGACCATAGCGATGTATAGAGATGTATATAGAGTTGTATGTCAAGATGTATACAGTGATGTATATAGTAATGTATATAGCGATGTATATAGAGATGTATATTGATATGTATATTGATATGTATGTGTATATATATATATATATGTATGTATGTATGTATGTAGCCCGGCAGCGGAGATATATAGCATGGATGGGAAGGCGTTGAGGGTAGATATTTGAGTATGGCAGTGGATGAAGGCCGAGGGTTTCATGGACATGGGATGGACATGGACAAGTGCATTGGCCGTTGAGGGCACATGCAGACTGGTGGTAGTGAATGATGAATGATGAAGATTATGAATGATGGATGATGATGGATGATGATGGATGATGTGTGATTGTGAATGGGCCAGGGTGGTGAATGATGTGTATGACAGGTGGTGTATGGGAGCATGGCATTGGGTGGCAGTGGGTGTGAGTGCAGCAATGTATGCAGTGTGGGCAGGCAGTGGACATGGCAGCATGACATGGACCGGTTGGACCACCGGTTGGACGACCCGTTCAATTACCCATTGAACCATGTATTCGATCACTGGTTTCAACCATGTATTCAATTACCCATTTCGATCAGCCATTTGATCAGCCATTTGATCAGCCATTTGATCAGCCATTTGATCAGCCATTCGATCAGCCATTCGATATCAGGCGTTTCAATACACGCATTCAACCACCCATTTGACAGCCCGTTCAACCAACTGTTCAATCACCCGTTTGATCACCAGTTTGATTACCCATTCAACCATGCATTCAATCAGCCATTCAACCATGCATTCAATCAGCCATTTAACGGGTTCGATTACCCATTTAACCATGTATTTGATCACCCATTCAACCATGCATTCAATCAGCCATTTAACGGGTTCGATTACCCATTTAACCATGTATTCGATCACCGGTTTCGACCATGTATTCAATCAGCCATTCAATCAGCCATTCAATCAGCCATTCAATTAGCCATTCAATCAGCCATTCAATCAGCCATTCAATCAGCCATTCAATCAGCCATTCAATCAGCCATTCAATCAGCCATTCAATCAGCCATTCAATCAGCCATTCAATCAGCCATTCAATATCAGGCGTTTCGATACACCCATTCAACGACCCGTTTGACAGCCCGTTCAACGACCCGTTTGATTACCCATTCGACTGGTTCAATCACCCATTTGACAATGCTTTCAATCAGCCATTTAACGTGTTCAATTACCCATTTAACCATGTATTCGATTACCAGTTTCGATTACCAGTTTCGATTACCAGTTTCGATTACCAGTTTCGATTACCAGTTTCGATTACCAGTTTCGATTACCAGTTTCGATTACCAGTTTCGATTACCAGTTTCGATTACCAGTTTCGATTACCAGTTTCGATTACCAGTTTCGATTACCAGTTTCGATTACCAGTTTCGATTACCAGTTTCGATCAGCCATTTCAATCAGCTGTTTTTAATAGACCCATTCGACCACCAATTTGACAGCCCGTTCAACCAACTGTTCAACCACCCGTTTGATCAGCCATTCAATCAGTGATTTGACCCGTTCAACCATGCATTCAGCCATACATTCAATCAGCCATTCAAGCATGCATTCGATTACCCATTCGACCACCGGTTCGATTACCCCGTTCGATTACCCATTTGACCATGTATTCAATGACCCATTTCGATCAGCCATTTCGATCGGCCATTTCAATCAGCCATTTCGATACACCCGTTCGACCACCCGTTCAACCATGTATTCAATCAGCTGGTTCAATCAGTTGTTCAATCAGCCATTTGACAACCAATTGAACCACCCATTCGATCAGCCATTCAACCATGCATTCAACCAACTGTTCAATCAGCCGGTTCAATCACCCATTCAACCATGTATTTGATCCAGCATTTGACCGGTTCAAGCATGCATTCAAGCATGCATTTGATCAGCCGTTTGGCCCGTTCAATGACCCGGTTCAATGACCCGTTCAACCATGGATTCAACCAACGATGATCACCCATTTGACCAGGTATTCAACTGCACATTTTCATCAGCGATTTGACAAGCCGTTCGACCACCCATTTGAGAGCCGGTTCGATTACCCATTTCACGATGTATTCGATCAGCCGTTTCAATCAGCTGTTTTAATACACCCATTCGACCACCGATTTGACAGCCCGTTCAACCAACCGTTCAACCAACCGTTCAACCAACCGTTCAACCAACCGTTCAACCAACCGTTCAACCAACCGTTCAACCAACCGTTCAACCAACCGTTCAACCAACCGTTCAACCAACCGTTCAACCAACCGTTCAACCAACCGTTCAACCAACCGTTCAACCAACCGTTCAACCAACCGTTCAACCAACCGTTCAACCAACCATTCAATCACCAGTTCGATCACCAGTTCGATCACCAGTTTGATCACCCATTCGACCACCCGTTCAACCATGTATTCAATCATCCGTTTTGATCAGTTGTTTTGACCATGCATTCAATGACCCGTTTCATTGGCCATTTGACAACGCGTTGAACCACCCATTGGATCAGCCATTCAAGCATGCATTCAATTACCAGTTCAACCACCCGTTCAATCACCCATTTGACCGGTTCAATCACCCATTCGACCGTGTATTTGATCCGGCATTTGACCCGTTCAAACATGCATTCGATCAGCCGTGTGGCCCATTCAATGACCCGATTCAATCACCCATTCGACCACCCGTTTGAGAGCCCGTTCAATGAGTCATTTGACCCATTCAGCCATTCAATCAGCCATTCAATCAGCCGTTTGACCGGTTCAAACCACATGTTTGGCCATGCATTCAACCAGACATTCGACCAGACATTCGACCAGACATTCGACCAGACATTCGACCAGACATTCGACCAGACATTCGACCAGACATTCGACCAGACATTCGACCAGACATTTGACCAGACATTTCATCATGCATTTGGTCACCCATTTGATCAGCGATTTGACCCATTCAATGATGCATTTGATCATGCATTCAATGATGCATTTGATCATGCATTCAATGATGCATTTGATCATGCATTCAATGATGCATTTGATCATGCATTTGATCATGCATTTGATCATGCATTTGATCATGCATTTGACCATGCATTTGACCAACTGTTCAATCACCCATTTGACCATGTATTCAAGCACACATTTTCATCAGCCATTTGACCACCCATTTGAGAGCCCATTTGACCGGCCGTTTGAGATCCATTTGAGAGACCATTTGAGAGACCATTTGAGAGCCCATTCAAACCGCCATTTGACCAGCGGTTGAAGGATGGATTTGGCGCAGGCGGGAATGGGCATGACAGGGGAGTGATTTGGCGGAGGAGGAGGTGGTGGTGATGGTGTGGTGGTGCGATGCAGGTGGATGTGCATAGCATAGGGGATGTGCATAGCATAGGGGGATGATTTGGACGATTGCCACAATGGGTGGATGGTGGATGGGGATGGTGGATGGGGATGGTGGATGGGGATGGTGGATGGGGATGGAAGTGAAGCAGTTGGGCAAGTGTGGCGGCAGGGATTGGATGGATTTGGGGTGGATGTCGAGGACGATAGTGGAGTGGTGGGATTTGTGGGCGAAGAGCATGGGGCAGCAGCATGGGGCAGCAGCATGGGTTGGAGGTGGTTAATGAATTGGTAGGAGAATTCGGATGGTTACAGAAGCAGTGTACGGAGGTTAGGATTAAGATTTTGATATGGATATATAGATTGATATGGATATATAGATTGATATGGATATATAGATTGATATGGATATATAGATTGATATGGATATATAGATTGATATGGATATATAGATTGATATGGATATATAGATTGATATGGATGTTGACAGGGATATATATTGACGGGGTTGGTTGAGGGAGAGAATTGGGATGCAAGAGTGGTTGGATAGAGATGTATATCATACAATATAGCGATGGGTGGGAATGGGATGATGATATATATTGGGGCGGGGTGATGGATGAGGCGACGGGTGAGGCAGCAGTGAACAAATGGATGAATGAAGGGGTGGGCAAGCGGTGAAGAAAGCGGTGAAGAAAGCGGTGAAGAAAGCGGTGGGCAAGCGGTGGGCAAGCGGTGGGCAAAGGGTGTATGGGGAGTGGTGGCAGGCGGTGTGTGGGAGGGGGGCAAGCGGTGGGCAATGGGTGAATGGGGGCGAGGTGGAGCGAGGAGGATTTTGATGGCGGAAAGCGGTTGGGGGAGGGAGAAGGGAGGTATTTGGTATTGATGATATGGATGATATGGATGATATGGATGATATGGATGATATGGATGATATGGATGATATGGATGATATGGATGATATGGATGATTGTTACAGACACCAACACATCAATCTCACGTGAGAATGCGGGGAGACAAGGCAGAATCATTGGACAAGAAAGGAAGAAAGAAATGCAGGAAAAGCAGGGATCAAGCTGATATCCGATGGACATGTCACGTGATCATCTACTCCAGATATACCCCCAAGGGAGTAGCCGAAAGAGTATATATCAAGACACGGCATGATTGGATCGACCCAAAATATACTCCTGGAGGAGTAGACGCAGGAGTATACCGGGAAAGATATATAAGGACGCTCATTCATGTACTTAGCTTAGTTCTTCGCGATCAATTCAAGTCTTACAGCATTGGTTACCTTCTAGTTTCTGACTCGTCCGCACTTAACCAACAACCCAGTATATATACTCGGTTGGCCTTGTTTCTCTATTCGTTACCTTTACTGTTTCTACTTGTTGAATATCTTACGGAGCCTGGAGGGGGCGACATACCCATCAACGCATACGACATACCGAACCGGACCCGGAGGGGCATTGAGCATACGATTACTTGAGAGACACTTAGGGTAAGTGTCCAGTCTCGAAATACAACTAACTAGAACCCTAGGTACGATACGAGAGAAGCCAGGTTGTGACACATTGATCGCCAGTCAGTACGAGTCAGGTTTCGAGACTATATTGACTTAAAACACGAACTGCAACCATGTCTAACAACAGTAACAGCAACACTACTCCTAGATCCTCTCGTGGATCTGAGGGACGAACTCCGACTTATGAAGAACTCTTTGGAATGGTTAGCCAGCTGCAGGAAAGCATCACTACTTTGGAAGAACGACAGTCAGCCAAAGCTATCAAAGTTCGACCACCGGAACCCTTTGATGGTACTCGATACAAGTTGCGACCCTTCATCACTCAATTGGACTTGTATGTCCGCATGAACCGGAGCAAGCTCATATTTGAATCCGACAAAGTCCTACTTGCAGCAACTTACTTGACTGGACCAGCATTTGATTGGTTTGAACCTACCTTGCGTGACTTCCAGGAGAAAGATGAACAGTACCATAACGACAATACCACCGAGGTTTTCAGCAGCTTCACTGAATTCAAGAAACGACTCCAGGGAACATTCGGAGATATTGACGCCACACGGAACGCTGAACGAAAGCTATGGCGACTCAAACAGACAGGATCAGTAGCCAAGTTGGTATCTGATTTCCAGCAGATCATCACCCATCTGAATTGGGACGAGACGATGTACATTGCGAAATTCGAGGAAATGTTGAAACCAGAGATTCAGGAGAAACTGGTTTGGATGGAACGACCGACTTCATTGAACGAACTCTTTGAACGAGCCGTCAAGATTGACAACACCCTGTATGACCTTAGAGTCAGACAGAAGGAGTCACGATATGGGAACACCTTTAGAGGAAACCCACGAACGAGCCACTATCGATCGAACGATAAACGACCAGCTCAACCACGAAGCCAAGGGTATGAAGATCCCTATGGACCACGACCGATGGAGCTGGATGCCACACAGCATAGGCCCTTCGTGTCCGACAAGGAAAGAGAACGAAGAAGGAAAGAGAAACTTTGCTTCACATGTGGAAAGCCGGGCCACATGACGAAGGCATGCAAGCAACGACAGAACGTTAGGCCTCAGCAACAACGAAATGATAACAAGCAACTGCACGCTACCCAGGAGAGAGGAGCGTATGACACCACAGGAATTGTGAACCCTGAACTCAGAGCAACGAATGATTCTGGATGGCACATGCAAGAGGCTTCGGATGAGCATGGAGGACCATGGAGACCCAGAACTATGGTAGTACCCAACCTGAGCCCATTGAGGAGGTTGATGGAAGAACAGACGACCCTCACGACAGAGGAAATCGACGAGATCATGAGTTCAAGTGAAAAAGAATATTGGCCCAATGAACGGACGGTGGGATCCGACAGCGACAGCGACAAAGCCCATATAAGGACGGATGGGTCCGAAAAAGCCATCAACGAGCCAGTTCAGGAGAAATCACTCGGCGAACTGCCCAACCAAGATTGGCCAGTTAATGATTTCCTTGACGAAGAGTACGGTGCTCAGTGGAATGGCCACGATCCCAACGTGGAGGAACTCCATGAGATACCGGAGACACCTCAGAACGCAACTCCCGAAAATGAAGAACATGAAGAACAGATTCTGGCAGAAGATAATGAGGGATACACGAAGTCCAGTGTGTATAGCCCTATCTCGAAGCAACAGCTATGGTCCAAGCGATATACGGAACAACGAAAAGCCGACGAAGAAACGAATACCGACGTCGCCGCGTACTTCATTGACGATGTTGTTATCTCACTCCAGGAGAACCCCAAGAGGCTCTCTAAGGGATTGAAGGAACTATTCAATGAATTGAACACCTACTGCCCACATCAGAACTTGAAATGTTGGGAACGAACGAACGAAACTTGGGATGAACACCTACGGAAATGCGACCAACATCCATACACGTGCCCCTACTGTGGACAGAACAACGGAGAACTATGGGGATACCTACGGGATATCACGACCAAACGACTACGAGGCCCCATCCACAGCTCATGCAAGTATGATTGGTGTGATTGTGTGCACTATCGAGAGCACCCAAAGCATAACCAATTACCTTGGATTGTGTGTTATAGTCACGCCTGTGGAGAACATTACGATCGAAAGAAAATGGCGCATTATTTCCCAGAACGACCTAGGAAATACAATGACAGTTGTCCTTGTTGGGATTGGAACTGTGCATGCAGGGGATATCTATTGCACCCAGAGCATTCAAGTATGCACTGGACTGCATGTTATGAAGATGACTGCATAGTTCACTTCGAACCCAAAGATTACTACCCAAGTCCACGACGTCTACGGCAACCAAGATGGCAAGCAAGCCTATCAGCGACACAGCGAGGATACCACTTGAAGTTTATGACACCAGTTCTCAATCAACTAGCCAGAGTGATGGTTGACTCAGGAGCTACTGGAAATTACATGGATCCTAGATTCCAGCGACAATTGGGGATCTTAGGAATTGAGAAGGCGCAGCCAGAGCCTATCTCAGGACTGAATGGTGAGAATTTGGGAAGCCACCTGACAGTCGAATCGGGATTTGTCCCTATGGCTGTAGCGGAACATGAAGAAAGGATCAATTTCGACGTGACACCGCTGGGACAATACGATATAGTGTTGGGGATTCCATGGCTCAGGAATCACAACCCGGAAATCAACTGGAAAACTGGACAAATGAACTTTGCAAATTGCGATTGCCCAAGAACAATGAAAGGACCGAGTCAACGGGAGGCCGGGACCTCACCACGATCTACAGGCAGGAGACCTGGTAGATACGTGAAGCAACCGAGAGGTGGGTTGAGAATGAATAACAGAGAAACGAATGACACAGCGACGAATATTGTTTTAGCAGCCACCAGGGCCTCAGAACGACATTGGCTGATGAATTTACCCGGATGGGCACCGGACACGACCCAGAAGTATTGCGAATACTTGATGGACGAGGATATATCCAAGAGATCAGCGCCGATTGAGGAATATCGCTCAGAAAGAGTTGATGACGTACCATCAGACTCAGAGCTAGGCTCATGGGAATGGATTGACCATAAGGGGCTAGCAGCAACGACTCAGGAACCACAGATTCCACAGGAGTATATTGAGTTTCAGCACTTGTTCAAGCAGCCTGAACGACCTGAACTACCAGACCATGGACCACACGATCATCGCATACCCCTTATGGAAGGGAAGACACCGACATGCAAGAAAATTTACCCGATGTCAGAACGAGAATCGAAAATACTACGGGAATATATCGAAGAACAATTGGCGAAAGGATTCATCAGACCATCGACATCACCAGCAGGGCACGGAGTCCTATTTGTACCGAAAAAGGATGGAAGCCTACGACTATGTGCAGATTATCGACCACTCAACGCCATCACCATCAAGGATCGACATCCATTACCAAGAGTTGATGAAATGCAAGACCGAATCAGAGGAGCAAAATGGTTCACAAAATTTGACCTTGTGGACGCCTACAATCGACTACGAATTGCCAGAGGAGAAGAATGGAAAACGACCATCAGAACGAAATATGGACATTATGAATATTTGGTCATGCCATTTGGGCTTACCAACGCACCAGCATCATTCCAACGATTCATCTATGATGTACTTGGAGTATATCTTGACATCTTTGTGATAGTCTACCTTGATGACATCTTGGTCTTCTCCAGCACCTTCGAAGAACATGTGCAGCATGTCAAGAAAGTACTGCAAAAACTTGAGGAAGCAAAGCTACGATTGAAGTTGAAAAAGTGCGAATTCCATGTTCAGGAAACCGAGTTCTTAGGACACTGGATTACTACAGAGGGAATCCAGATGGATAAGAACAAGGTTCAAGCAATCTTGGATTGGCCAGAGCTGAAGAACACCAAGGAAGTTCAACAGTTTACAGGACTTGTGAACTACTACCGACGATTCTTGAAGGACTACTCACAATTCATGACACCACTGTTCAAATTGTTGAAAAAGGGACAAGAGTTTCAATGGGGACCAGAACAACGACAAGCGTTTCAACAAGCCAAAGAAAAAAATTGTATCTGCACCAGCACTTGTGCAGTTCGACCCAGAAAAGGAAACCACAATTGAAACCGACGCATCAGATTACGCCATTGGTATGAGGATGACTCAACCAGGACCAGATGGAAAACCACGAGCCGTTGCATTCCACTCACGAAAACTAGTTCAAGCGGAATTGAACTATGACATCCATGACAAGGAACTGCTAGCCATAGTGGTAGCATTCAAGACTTGGAGAGTTTATTTGGAAGGAGCACAACACACTGTACTTGTGAAAACAGATCACAAGAACCTGACCTTCTTCACAACAACTAAAGAGTTGACCCGAAGACAGGCCAGATGGGCTGAAGTACTATCGCAATACGACTTCAAGATCATCCACTGCAAAGGAAATGACAATGGACAAGCAGACGCACTCAGTCGACGACCGGACTATGAGATCAAAGACCGAACGATCAACCCAGCAATATTGAAAACGAACGAAGACGGAACCATCAGCTATAACCACCAGGTGTTAGCAGCAACCATGCATACCTCGAACAAACCTTTGGAAAAGAAAATTGTCGAAGAAACACAAAAAGATAAAATGATCCAGGATATGATTGAAAACTCAGCAGAAAACGACAAATTGACCACAGATAACAATGGATTAGTGTACTTGCACAATCTCATCTATGTGCCAAAAAGCATGAGAAATGAGATCATCAGCATGCACCATGACACTCCACTCCACGGACATTTGGGAACAGAGAAAACAGCTGAACAAATCATGAGAAACTACTACTTCCCAAACACGCGAAAAGTTGTTCAAGAATATGTGAAGAACTGTGAAACTTGCATTCGAGATAAGGCAGCAAGACATCAACCCTACGGAAAAATGCAATCCCCGGATGCTCCAACACATCCATGGGAATGGGTTACCATCGACTTCATCACACAGTTACCGACATCACAAGGATATGACTCGATCACAGTCATCACAGATCGAATGACCAAATATATTCATTTGGTGCCAGCCAAAGGAACCATGACCGCAGCAGATATGGCACAGATATTCCTGAAGCATGTCATCACCAACCACGGAATGCCTCAGAAGATCACCTCAGACAGAGACAAACTGTTCACTTCAAAATTCTGGACGACACTCACGAACTTGATAGGTATAGAACACCGACTCACCACAGCCTACCACCCACAAGCAAATGGTCAAACTGAACGAACCAACCAAACGATTGAGCAATACCTACGGCACTACATCAACTATGAACAAGATGATTGGGTTAAATTCCTACCCATGGCACAGTTTGCATACAACAATGCAGAGCACTCAACACTCAAAGTAACGCCATTTTACGCCAATTATGGATACCACCCAGTGCTATATGAAAAGCCACGACCACAAGAGTCCACATCAGAAGCGGCAAATGAGACGGTCCAAAAGCTGAAGAACTTACACCACCAACTGTCAAGAGACATCGATTTCATGAACCTACGAGCGGCTATATATTACGACAAGCACCACGGAGAGGGACCTACCTTGAAGAGGGGGGAGAAAGTATTCCTGCTCCGCAGAAATATCAAAACAAAACGACCAAGTCAAAAGCTCGATCACCAGAAAATTGGACCTTTCACCATTGAAGAAAAAACAGGACCAGTGAATTATCGCTTGAAGCTACCGAAATCAATGAAGCGCATACATCCAGTATTTCACATCTCGCTATTGGAACCAGCACCAAAGAACGCCACAATCGCTGAAAACATTGAAATCGAAAGCGATGATGATGAATATGAAGTTGAACGAATTCTGGATTACAAGCAAGTTAACGGACGACCATTTTATCTGGTTAAATGGGAAGGATATGATACCTCAGAAAACACATGGGAACCTATCGCGAACTTGACGGGTTGTCACCAGTTGGTGAAGGAATACCACCAGCAACAGCAGAATCAAAGTTCTCCCAGAAGGAAGGGGAATTCATCATCTGAGTCAAACTAGGATTGTTTGACACTGCAGCAAGACGAGCAGCCTCTTCTTCATCAGCAAGACGCTCAAGCTCTTGGAGATCCTCAGCACTTGGAGGATCCTCCTCATCCAACTGCTCCATAAGCTTGGAATCATGTTCCAACATGCGACCACCACGTTCCTTAAGAAACCTCTGTTGTTTTTGAAGGCGAATAATTTTTGACATCGCCTCTTGCATCTTTTGGGAATGCTCCAACCAGAGACGCTGGGCTTCTTCAAGATCAAAAGCCAGCTTCTCCTGGTCTCGATGAAGAGAATCCCACTCACGTTCACTATGAAATTGTTTTTGACATTTGCGACCACGACGGGTACATTCAGCACAATTCTTGTTCTTTGAATCCATGACGCAGGATCTGCCGGTTTGAAAGCAATGCTCACAAGGGTTATCGACGATTAAACCGTTATCAAGGATAGAACGATACTGGAGGAGCCTGTTCCGTTTACGAATTTCATTCGACACTGGCATGATGAGTCACAACATTAGGAAAAGAAATCGACGACATTCCAGCGCTTACCTGAAAGATACCGCAGCTTTATAACTTTCGAGGACGAAAGCCTGAAAGAGGGGGAGGTAATGTTACAGACACCAACACATCAATCTCACGTGAGAATGCGGGGAGACAAGGCAGAATCATTGGACAAGAAAGGAAGAAAGAAATGCAGGAAAAGCAGGGATCAAGCTGATATCCGATGGACATGTCACGTGATCATCTACTCCAGATATACCCCCAAGGGAGTAGCCGAAAGAGTATATATCAAGACACGGCATGATTGGATCGACCCAAAATATACTCCTGGAGGAGTAGACGCAGGAGTATACCGGGAAAGATATATAAGGACGCTCATTCATGTACTTAGCTTAGTTCTTCGCGATCAATTCAAGTCTTACAGCATTGGTTACCTTCTAGTTTCTGACTCGTCCGCACTTAACCAACAACCCAGTATATATACTCGGTTGGCCTTGTTTCTCTATTCGTTACCTATACCCTAGTAGCAAACCGATCCAGGGCCCAATCGGTTTTCTCTAATCCTCATTGGTCCGTCGCCGTTCCCGTCTCCGGCCCCACCCGCCCCGTTCGTCACGTCCCCGTGCCCTGTTCCAGTCCGTCGATCTGTTTGTCTGTCGCCCTCCTTCTCTTCTTCCCTTTTCTTCCTTTCCCCGATATATATATATATATATATCCTCTGTGTGTGTGGGTGCGAACATGCCCGGTTTTGGTGCGCGGATTTGTTGGGGTGTGGCCCGACCGTCGCCATTCCACCGCCATGATCGACCCGGTGAATTTGGGGGTCATTCACTCATTCAATTCATCGAATTCACAGCATTTTTCACTACACCCATTCATGGGATAGAGCAGCCATGGAGAATGAACTGTTCCAGAAGATCCCAAGCTTGCAAGTGATTATCTGTCGCCAATGCAAGCATGGCGTACGACCGGCAGAGGTCGAGCGACATCTGAAGCGGAAACATCAGTTCAAGCATCAATCCGCCCACCAGTTGGCTCAGGCAGTCCAACAGTGGGAGGATATTGAACAGGACAGTGCGGCCATCCAGATCCCACCAGTAGTCGACAACCCACTGCCCATTTTACCGTGTGAGCCCAGTGGCTTGTTATGCCAACGACAGGACCCCCCGTGCCATTATGTGGCATCCAGCATGGACACCATGCGAAAGCACTGGCGCCAGGTCCATCAATGGTCCCAACAGACCCGCCGTGGCCGGGTTGGCCAGAGAGAGCGCACACAAGGGGCCGCTGAGCTCCGGCGTTCATTCACCACCGTAGCATGGCAGCAGATCTTCCCATCGGGCCCGGGGTCCCATTACATCCATATCCGCTTCCCAGAGGGCCACCCACCACCACCACTGCCCCCCGCGGACCAGGCCCAACGGGCCGTCGATGCCATCATCACCGCATGGGATCAGGCTCGAACGGCCCAGGAACAACAGGCCGTCATCCAGGCCGATCGGATCACCGATGCTAACCCGTGGCTCCGCCGGACCGGGTGGGCACGATACCTGGAAGGTGTGCACCCCCAGGACCTGCTCCGGCTGGTGGAAGCGCCCCCGAGGAGCCCCGGATCCCATTGAACAGGCCATCCAGGCCATTTGGAATGCCATGGGCCAGTTGGCCCGGCGGAGCCAGCAGACCGTGCAGCGGTGTGGAACCGGCATTTGTATGGAGGCGGCCCGGACCGAGGCCGGACAGACCCCATACCGGCCGCTCCAGGCGTACATGGATGAAACCAGTGTCCAGAAGCATGTGCAGGCGTGGCAGCAAGTGTTGGGCTTCATTGCACGCACACAGGCCACCCAGGCCGGACAGGGCATGCCGGAGTGGTGTGGTCCGCTGCCCGTGTATGGGATGACCGCGCGGCAGCAGCGGAAGTGGCAGATGTTGTGGCAGCTTGCCATGCCCACCATGGCGAGGCCCCAACAGGCGCCCCATCGAGCCCGGGCTCGGGCGGTCCATATGTTCCCCGGGGCCGGTCGGATCCTAGAGCAGGGTGGGAACCCCGGCAGTTATCGGGCCACAGAGGGGCGTGGGGTGAGCCCCGGAGATCAGCCCACAGCCGGGCATGGGGTGAGCCCCGAGCATGTGGAAGAAGCAGAGGAGACTGGCAATGCAGGCAGCACCGAGCCGGCATGGATGATGAGCCCAATGGAGCGTGCCTGCTTGGAGTTTTGCATTGAGCTGCTCAACCAGCGCCACCGTGCCCATGAATATGAAAGCCCCCTTGTGTGTGCCATGGCGGTGCTCGGCTGGGGGAGACTGGGTGGCGTGATCCCGACAGTTACCCCCCATTTTATCGCGGATGATCAAGCTTGCGCGGTTCATGGTGGTGCAGAAGGCACTGTGGTTGGATCCCCATGTGGGGGACATTATTCAGATGTGGCAGGCACAGGCTAGCACGGCGAATGGCACAGTGAATGGCATGGTGAATGGCACTCCGAATGGCACTCCGAATGGCACTCCAAATGGCACACCGGCTAGCCCAATAGCATGGCCGTTGGCCAGTGCAGATGCCCAACTGGCCGATATCGATGAGGGCTGTGATAGTGCCAGTCCCACACGCTCCACCCCCACCACGGTGCACGATCGCCCGTCATTTCATGACCATGTGCAGCAGATGGTCAGCCGCTTCATGATCCGTGGCACCCATGGGCCCATGCAGACATTGCTCGACTGGCGCACATATGGGTTGAAGATCCATTACAATAGCACGGCGCCGGGCCATGTGGCGTGGATGGGAGCCGATGAGCTGTTGTACAAGGATCTGCATTTCACGATGGGTGAATTCCGTGGGTTCATCCACAGGCTGGTTGGGGCCACACGGGAGCTGCTGTGTGAACTATTATGTATTGCCGATGGTTCCAGCAGCGCCCACACCCCAAGCACCATGCCGCTGCCCGCCATCCCGTGGCAGGGCTTGTATGATGATCCCACCCAGGGGCACCCGGGCTGGAACTTTTGCATGATCGCCGGACCCGGTGGCCCGTGGATGGCCGGTGGTGGATGATCCAGCGGCTGCGCACAGAGCGCCCCGTGCAGCAGCAATTCATGCGCCGGGGGGCGATCCACGGCCCATTGGTGGCACAGTATCTGGCCCGGGTGGCCCGGTTCAAGGAGAAACTGGCTGTGGCCATCCATATGACGGCGGGGCAGCCGGCACGGGCCCCCGAGCTGCTCAGTGTGCAGTATGTCAACACGCCGAACAACCAATTCCGCAATGTGTTCATTGAGGATGGGATGGTGACACTGGTGACTGCATACCACAAGGGCTTCCATGCGAGCAACGACAGCAAGCTGATCCACCGGTATGTGCCACGGGCGGTCGGGGAGTTGGTGGTGTGGTATATGTGGCTGGCGATGCCATTCATTGACCAGTTGACAGCGTGGCAGGCCGGCACTGCGCATGGCACGGTGAATGGCACATCGAATGGTATGTCAAATGGCACATCGAACGGCACATGGAATGGTATGTCGAATGGCACATCGAATGGTATGTCGAATGGCACATCGAACGGCACATTGAATGGCACACGAGCCGGCACGGTGAATGGCACGGTGAATGGTACAGTGAATGGCATGTCGAACGGCACATCGAACGGCACATTGAACAGCACATTGAACAGCACATGGAATGGCACACAAGCCGGCACATTGAATGGCACACTGAATGGCACGGCGAACGGCATACTGAATGGCACACTGATTGGCACACAAGCCGGCACGGCGAATGGCACACGAGCCAGCACGGTGAATGGCACATCAAACAGCACATTGAACGGCACATGGAATGGCACACGAGCCGGCACGGTCAATGGCACACTGAATGGCAGGGCGAACGGCACACTGAATGGCACATCAAACGGCACAGCAAATGGCATATCAAACGACACACTGAATGGCACATCGAACAGCACATTGAATGGCACACGAGCCGGCACGGTGAATGGCACGGTGAATGGTACAGTGAATGGCATGTCGAACGGCACATCGAACGGCACATTGAACAGCACATTGAACAGCACATGGAATGGCACACAAGCCGGCACATTGAATGGCACACTGAATGGCACGGCGAACGGCATACTGAATGGCACACTGATTGGCACACAAGCCGGCACGGCGAATGGCACACGAGCCAGCACGGTGAATGGCACATCAAACAGCACATTGAACGGCACATGGAATGGCACACGAGCCGGCACGGTCAATGGCACACTGAATGGCAGGGCGAACGGCACACTGAATGGCACATCAAACGGCACAGCAAATGGCATATCAAACGACACACTGAATGGCACATCGAACAGCACATTGAACGGCACATCGAACAGCATGTTGAACGGCACAACAAACAGCATACCGATTGGCACATTGAACGGCACATCGAATGGCACATGGAATGGCACACGAGCTGGCACAGTGAATGGCACATCGAACAGCACATTGAACGGCACATGGAATGGCACACCAAATGGTACGGTGAATGGCATGTTGAATGGTAGACTGAACGGCACATCAAACAGCACATCGAACAGCACACCGATTGGCACACCGATTGGCACACAGGCCGGCACATCAAACAGCACATTGAATGGCACATTGAACAGCACATTGAACGGCACATGGAATGGCACACAAGCCGGCACATTGAATGGCACACTGAATGGCACGGCGAACGGCACACTGAATGGCACATTGATTGGCACGTCGAACGGCACACCGGCATGGCAGCCCCCCAGCCCATATTTATGGGGCCCCGACCCGGGCATGCAGCGGCCATGGACCCCCGAGCGATTCCGGGAGGTGTTGAAGCGGGAGACCCAGGCCCGGCTCGGCCAGGCATTGAATATTCCGGCGTACCGGGACATTGCCATTGGCATCAGCCGGCGGTTCCTGCGGGCATCCAGCACATTCACCAGTGACCGCCAGGATGAAACGGAGCAGGCGGCGGCATTGGATGCTGACTGTGAGGACGGCATGGATGCGGACCAGTGGATGGCGCATATGACGGATTTACAGGCGGGCCATTCATCGCACGTGGCGGGGATGGTATATGGGCGGCAGCTGATGGAGCAGGCGGGCACAACAAGCCACCGGCGGGCAATGTTCCGGCAGTCCAGTGTGGATTGGCACCAGTTTCTGGGGTTCGGCTGCGGCACGGGGGTTCCAGGAGATGTCCATGCCGACATTGATGCCGGTGGGCTTCGGGCTGGCTTGGTGGATGAAGGCAGCTGTCCAAGCCGCCGTCCCGGTCAGGAACAGGTTAGGGCTCGCTTGGTGGATGATCCCGGTCAGGAATGGGTTAGGGCTTGCTTGGTGGATGATCCCGGTCAGGAATGGGTTAGGGCTTGCTTGGTGAATGATCCCGGTCAGGAACGGGTTAGGGCTCGCTTGGTGAGTGATCCCAGTCAGGAAGGGGTTAGGGCTCGCTTGGTGGATGAAGGCAACCGTCCAATTCACCATCCCGGTCAGGAACGGGTTAGGGCTCGCTTGGTGGATGAAGGTAGCTGTCCAATTCACCATCCCGGTCAGGAACGGGTTAGGGCTTGCTTGGTGAATGATCCCGGTCAGGAACGGGTTAGGGCTCGCCCCGTGCTTGGGAAACGCAAGCGGGCCCCATGGCAGGTGGAGGCTGAGGAGCACCACATGGAGCGGCGCCACCAGCTGCAGACCATGGACATGGCCGCTGCGCTGCAGCAGATGACCGGTCAGGCCGGCATGCAGTTCCAGGGCATCCAGGCACCCGCCATGGCGGCGATCCAGCAGGGCAAGAGCCCCGTGGTGGCAGTCATGCCCACCGGCGGTGGGAAAAGCATGTTATTCATGTTGCCCGCGTGGGCCGTCCCCGGGGGCACCACCATTGTGGTGGTGCCATTGATCTCGCTGCGGCAGGATATGCAGCAGCGGTGCCGGCGGCTAGGCATCCCATGTATGGCATGGGACCGGCAGCAGCCATGTGATGAAGCAGCCATTGTGCTGGTCACACCGGAATCGGCTGTCACCCCCGATTTCCATTCATTCATCAACCGGTTGGTGGTGATGCAGCGGCTGGACCGGGTGGTGATTGATGAATGCCATGTCATTATGAACCAGCAGAAGAACTTCCGGTCCGCCATGGCACAGCTTGGGAAGCTCGTTCGGGCCCGTACACAGATGGTGTTTTTAACGGCCACATTGCCCCCCGAGATGGAACCGGAGTTCAGCCAGCGCATTCACCACCCACAGGATCAGATCGATATATATCGGGCCCGCACGAGCCGCGGCAATGTGGCATATGGGGTGTGGCGGCCACCGATTCCACACACTGCACCACATGGATATGGATGGGAGCAGGATGCCCGGATTATTCAGTTCCTGCAGGCGCAGCTCCAGTGGGCCCGGGCCCGGGGGGGGAAGATGGTGATATATGCCAACCGGGTCCACCAGGTGCAGGCGATGGCGGCGGTATTGGGATGTGAGGCGTATTTCAGTGGGCAGGTGGACCGGGGTGGGATTTTGGGGCGGTTCATGGGAGGGGATTCCACAGTGCTTTGCGTGACCAGTGCATTGGGCATGGGGGTTGATATTCCGAATATCCGAGTGATCATTCATCTTGGGACGCCCCGGACGTTATTGGATTATGCACAGGAAAGTGGGCGAGCCGGGCGGGATGGGCAGGCCAGCCAGGCGATCATTATCCAGCCGGCGGGGTGGGCGGAGGATGAGCGACATCTGGGCACACCGGAGGTGGAGCTGGTGCAGCAATACATGGGGGTGGTGGCAGGTTGGGGATGCCGGCGGGTGGTACTGGACGATTATCTGGATGGGACGGTGAATGGATACCGGCGGCAGCATTGCGGGGATGACGGGGACGAGCAGGCATGTGATGGGTGTAATGTGCAGTGGCGTGTAGGGCACGTGGGTGGTGATGAGGCCGGGCATGAGGCTGGGCATGAGGCCGGGTGTGTGGGCTTGCACCATGGCCCAGGGCAGGCGGTTCGGCCAGTGTTAGGGCTGGCAGATGACCCAGACTGGCGGGCGCGCAGTGCCACGAGGCGTTCCAATGGTCGGGGGCTCAGGCGCGGAATGGAGTATGATTCCAGCAGAGCAGCGGGCTCATGCAGCCCAAGCCGAAGCCGGAGCCATAGCCCACGCCGGAGCCCGAGCCATAGCCCGAGCCATAGCCCAAGCCCGAGCCATAGCCCGAGCCATAGCCCAAGCCCAAGCCATAGCCCGAGCCATATCCCATGCCGGAGCCATAGCCATAGCCCAAGCCCAAGCCGGAGCCCAAGCCGGAGCCATAGCCCGGGCCGGAGCCATAGCCCAAACCGGAGCCACAGCCCGAGCCCGAGCCACAGCCCGAGCCCGAGCCACAGCCCGAGCCCAAGTCAGCACCGGCGCCACAGCCATAGCCCAAGCCCAAGCCATAGCCCGAGCCCGAGCCATAGCCCGAACCAACGCCAGCACCAGCACCCGAGCCCGAGCCACCGCCAGCAGCAGCGCCAGTGGGCCGCGGCCGACATTCAATTCCGCCGGCAACAGTCCCAGGCATGGCTGGATGAGGAGTTTGGGGAGCAGGAGGCTCAGCAGTGGCGGGATCGATGTTATATCTGCGCCATGGCCCAGGCGGATGACCAGCACGATTTATATTCATGCCGGCATGCACGCAGCCAGGCGGCCAAGCAGTGGATGCTGCAGGTTCGCCGGCGGATCCAGTACAGCCGATTCAGCGGGTGTTTTTCCTGTGGGATGCCGCAGACGATATGCGCCGGGTGGGAGCCGGGCGGCCGGTGTCAGTACCGGGGGGTTTTGATCCCCATGGTGGCGATGATGCTGCATGGGCCATGGGGGGTGGGCATTCGGGGGGCATGGCAGCGGCGACTGGTGGGATTGCAGGTCGACGGCGCGGACATTGGGGCGGTGATTGGGTGGCTGGGGCAGCGCAGCCGGGCGGGCCATAGCCAGTTGTTTGAGGAGTTTTGTTGGCTGCGGCGGGTGAGTCAGGAGGTTGAGTTGGGGTTGGAGTCGGGAGGCAGAGAGATGGAGGATTGGTCAGGACCATAGCGATGTATAGAGATGTATATAGAGTTGTATGTCAAGACGTATACAGTGATGTATATAGAGATGTATAGTGATATGTATATCGATAAGTATGTGTATATATATATATATGTATGTATGTAGTCCGACAGTGGAGATATATAGCATGGATGGGAAGGCGTTGAGGGTAGATATTTGAGTACGGCAGTGGATGAAGGCCGAGGGTTTCATGGACATGGGATGGACATGGACAAGCGCATTGGCCGTTGAGCACACAGGCAGACTGGTGGTAGTGAATGATGAAGATTATTGTGACGGCCTGGTCACGTTGGTTGATTATCACGTGAGGTGTGGTTGTTTGCTTTATTGCTTTGTTGATAAATATGGCGTTACCTCCTTTCTTCCTTCCTCATGTTGATTATTCTCGTCGATAGCTACCTAGGTAGAACCCATGAGTTGGACGTTCCATCATCCTAGTAGAGCGCCGTGACAATTATGAATGATGGATGATGATGGATGATGATGGATGATGATGGATGATGTGTGATTGTGAATGGGCCAGGGTGGTGAATGATGTGTATGACAGGTGGTGTATGGGAGCATGGCATTGGGTGGCAGTGGGTGTGAGTGCAGCAAGGTATGCAGTGTGGGCAGGCAGTGGACATGGCAGCATGACATGGACCGGTTGGACCACCGGTTGGACGACCCGTTCAATTACCCATTGAACCATGTATTCGATCATTGGTTTCAACCATGTATTCAATTACCCATTTCGATCAGCCATTTGATCAGCCATTTGATCAGCCATTTGATCAGCCATTTGATCAGCCATTTGATCAGCCATTTGATCAGCCATTTGATCAGCCATTTGATCAGCCATTCAACCACCCATTTGACAGCCCGTTCAACCAACTGTTCAATCACCCGTTTGATCACCAGTTTGATCACCCATTCAACCATGCATTCGATCACCCATTCAACCATGCATTCAATTACCCATTTAACCATGTATTCGATCACCGGTTTCGACCATGTATTCAATCAGCCATTCAATCAGCCATTCAATCAGCCATTCAATCAGCCATTCAATCAGCCATTCAATCAGCCATTCAATATCAGGCGTTTCGATACACCCATTCAACCACCCGTTTGATCACCCATTCGACTGGTTCAATCACCCATTTGACAATGCATTCAATCAGCCATTTAACGTGTTCGATTACCCATTTAACCATGTATTCGATTACCAGTTTCGATTACCAGTTTTGATCAGCCATTTCAATCAGCTGTTTCAATACACGCATTCAACCACCCATTTGACAGCCCGTTCAACCAACTGTTCAATCACCCGTTTGATCACCCATTCGACCATGCATTCGACCACCCATTCAACCATGTATTCAACCATGTATTCAATCAGCCGTTTTGACCATGCATTCAATGACCCATTTCATTGGCCATTTGACAACGCGTTGAAACACCCGTTGAACCACCCATTCAAGCATGCATTCAATTACCAGTTCGACCACCCATTCAATCACGCATTTGGTCACCCATTTCATCAGCGATTTGACAAGCCGTTGGACCACCTGTTGGACCACCCGTTTGATCAGCCATTCAATCAGTGATTTGACCCGTTCAACCATGCATTCAGCCATACATTCAATCAGCCATTCAAGCATGCATTCGATTACCCATTCGACCACCGGTTCGATTACCCCGTTCGATTACCCATTTGACCATGTATTCAATGACCCATTTCGATCAGCCATTTCGATCAGCCATTTCGATCGGCCATTTCAATCAGCCATTTCGATACACCCGTTCGACCACCCGTTCAACCATGTATTTGATCACTGGTTTCAACCATGTATTCAATCAGCCATTTGATCAGCCATTTGATCAGCCATTTGATCAGCCATTTGATCAGCCATTTGATCAGCCATTTGATCAGCCATTTGATCAGCCATTTGATCAGCCATTTGATCAGCCATTTGATCAGCCATTTGATCAGCCATTTGATCAGCCATTTGATCAGCCATTTGATCAGCCATTCAATCAGTGATTTGACCCGTTCAACCATGCATTTAGCCATACATTCAATCAGCCATTCAACCATGCATTCAACCATGTATTTGATCAGCCGTTTGGCCCGTTCAATGACCCATTTCAATGACCCATTCAACCATGCATTCAACCAACGATAATCACCCATTTGACCATGTATTCAACTGCACATTTTCATCAGCGATTTGACAACCCGTTCGACCACCCATTGGAGAGCCCGTTCGATCACCCGTTTCACCATGTATTCAATCAGCCGTTTCAATCAGCTGTTTTAATACACCCATTCGACCACCGATTTGACAGCCCGTTCAACCAACCATTCAATCACCAGTTCGATCACCAGTTCGATCACCAGTTCGATCACCAGTTCAACCATGTATTCAATCATCCATTTTGATCAGTTGTTTTGACCATGCATTCAATCACCCATTTCATCGGCCATTTGACAACCCGTTGAACCACCCATTGGATCAGCCATTCAAGCATGCATTCAATTACCCGTTCAACCACCCGTTCAATCACCCATTTGACCGGTTCAATCACCCATTCGACCGTGTATTTGATCCGGCATTTGACCGGTTCAAGCATGCATTCAAGCATGCATTTGATCAGCCGTGTGGCCGATTCAATGACCCGTTTCAAAGCCCCGTTCGACCACCCGTTTGAGAGCGCGTTCAATCAGTGATTTGACGCATTCAACCATGCGTTCAGCCATACATTCAATCATCCATTCAACCACCGGTTCGATTACCCATTCAACAATGCATTCAACAATGCATGCATTTGACGAACGGTTCGACCACCGATTTGAGAGCCCGTTTGATTACCCATTTCACCATGTATTCGATCAGCCATTTCAATCAGCCATTTCAATCAGCCATTTCAATCAGCCATTTCAATCAGCCATTTCAATCAGCCATTTCAATCAGCCATTTCAATCAGCCATTTCAATCAGCCATTTCAATCAGCCATTTCAATCAGCCATTTCAATCAGCCATTTCAATCAGCCATTTCAATCAGCCATTTCGATCAGCCATTCAATCACCCATTTGACCGGTTCAAACCACATGTTTGGCCATGCATTCAACCAGACATTTGACCAGACATTCGACCAGACATTTCATCATGCATTTGGTCACCCATTTGATCAGCGATTTGACCCATTCAACGATGCATTTGATCATGCATTTGATCATGCATTCGACCAACTGTTCAATCACCCATTTGACCATGTATTCAAGCACACATTTTCATCAGCCATTTGACCACCCATTTGAGAGCCCGTTTGACTGGCCGTTTGAGATCCATTTGAGAGACCATTTGAGAGACCATTTGAGAGCCCATTCAAACCGCCATTTGACCAGCGGTTGAAGGATGGATTTGGCGCAGGCGGGAATGGGCATGACAGGGGAGTGATTTGGCGGAGGAGGAGGTGGTGGTGATGGTGTGGTGGTGCGATGCAGGTGGATGTGCATAGCATAGGAGGATGATTTGGACGATTGCCACAATGGGTGGATGGTGGATGGGGATGGTGGATGGGGATGGAAGTGAAGCAGTTGGGCAAGTGTGGCGGCAGGGATTGGATGGATTTGGGGTGGATGTCGAGGACGATAGTGGAGTGGTGGGATTTGTGGGCGAAGAGCATGGGGCAGCAGCATGGGTTGGAGGTGGTTAATGAATTGGTAGGAGAATTCGGATGGTTACCGAAGCAGTGTACGGAGGTTAGGATTAAGATTTTGATATGGATATATAGATTGATATGGATGTTGACAGGGATATATATTGACGGGGTTGGTTGAGGGAGAGAATTGGGATGCAAGAGTGGTTGGATAGAGATATATATCATACAAGATAGCGATGGGTGGGAATGGGATGATGATATATATTGGGGCGGGGTGATGGATGAGGCGACGGGTGAGGCAGCAGTGAACCAATGGATGAATGAAGGGGTGGGCAAGCCGTGAACAAAGCGGTGGGCAAGCGGTGGGCAATGGGTGTATGGGGAGTGGTGGCGGGCGGTGTGTGGGAGGCGATGGGTGAATGGGGGCGAGGTGGAGCGAGGAGGATTTTGATGGTGGAAAGCGGTTGGGGGAGGGAGAAGGGTGGTATTTGGTATTGATGATATGCAGTGGATGTGGATTGATTGGAGGGAATGAAAGATGATGGGGGAGTGGATGGAGGCGGAGGCGGAGGCGGAGGCGGAGGTGGTTGGGGGTGAGATGGGTGGATGGATTGAAAGATTATTGGGGAGATGATGGTGTTATGTTATTAGGGAGATGATGAGGTTATTAGGGATAGGGAGATGATGGTGTTATGTTATTAGGGAGATGATGAGGTTATTAGGGATAGGGAGATGATGAGGTTATACGGGATAGGGAGATGATGATGTTATTAGGGATAGGGAGATGATGATGTTATTAGGGATAGGGAGATGACGGTGTTATGTTATTAGGGAGATGATGAGGTTATACGGGATAGGGAGATGATGTTATTCGGGGGTTATGCAGGATAGAGGGATGATAATAGTCATTATTCAGGATATTGATGTTATGTTATGTTATTGGGGAGACAGTTATGATTGTTATTTGGGAGATGGATATGATGATATGTTATTAGGGAGACAGTGGAAGGAGGTTATCAGGGATGGGTGGGTGGATGAGATTGGGATTGGGAATGGTATTGGGGATAGGGGATGATGTTATTCAGGATAGGGATAGAAGTGTTATGCGGGGGTTATACGGGGGGTTATGCGGGGGTTATGCAGGGTAGAGTGATGATGATAGTTGTTATTCGGGAGATGGATATGATGTGAGGTTATGCAGGAGATGGATATGATGTGAGGTTATGCAGGAGATGGATATGATGTTATGATGTTATGTTAGTAGGGTTAGAGTGGAAGGATGAGATTGGGATGAGTAGGGATGGATAGCGATGTGATGTTATTAGGGATAGAGTGGAAGGAGGTTATTAGGGAGATTGTGGATGGGAATGAATGGGGATGAGCGGGGAGTGATTTGCAGGAGGCAACAGCGGCAGTGGTGGGGCATGGAGGGATGGAGGGATGGAGGGATGGAGGGATGGAGGCAGTGATGGGCAGTGTGAATGGATTGGGGCGAAGTGGATGGGCGGGGGTTGATTGGGAGTGTGAGTATGGATTGGGAGGGGAAGCAGGGAAGCAGGCGAGGGGGATGGATGATGGAGGGTACGGGTGGCGGTGGGTGTGGCGGTGGCGGTGGCAGTGGGAAGTGGTATGTGAAGTGGTATGTGTTCGATTTAGGAGGGAATGAAGGATGAGGGGTTAGGGGCAGTGGATGGACCCCCGGAGGGGTTAGGGGTGAATGGTGATTGATTGGGGATGGGTGATTCGGGTGTTAGGGTCAGGGTTAGGGTTTAGGGTTTAGGGTTAGGGTTAGGGTTAGGGTTAGGGTTAGGGTTAGGGTTAGGGTTAGGGTTAGGGTTAGGGTTAGGGTTAGG